>NW_022145814.1:16550-2544050 GCF_002938485.1 Sitophilus oryzae | reverse complement strand
ACTTAGAGACCTGAAATTGGCTCTAATGTTAGATAGGTTAGGTCCGGATTACGAGTAAATATATCACCAGCAGAAAGTAGAAAGAAAATTTTCAGTTAAAAAGCGGAGGAAATTTTTTTACATAACCTTAACGCGTATTTTGTTAAGTATCAATTGAAAAAGCTACCTTTAAATATTTTATTTTCTGTTTAATTTTTAGTCTAGAGAAAATATAGACTGAAGTATATTGCACCAGATAATGTTCATTTGAGTAAATTATGGATGACGCTAATATAATGATGTCTTTAATATAGTTATGTCTTCTGCATCTCCAATTTATCTATATCGGGGTGAAAAAATCCAGATTTGGTATTGAGATGAACCGCTTATTTAAAGATAAAATAAAAATAAAAATAAATATTCCTTTAAATTCAAAACCTTCAATTTTAAGACACTCTGTATACATAAATAAAATTATTGATTTTTAAAATATTATTCGCAAACTAGTGAAAAGGAAATCAGGCGACGAACAGAGATAATAGAGTTGTTAGATAATAGCTTTTAGACTACCATTTGAGACGTATTGATGTTATTTTGGTTCGTATGTTTTGTGAAAAAGAATGTTATTAAATGTAAAGTAAATGTTTTTCCATTATTTAACTAGTGTCATCTAAAGCATATCTCTACATATACTTATAAATGCTAATGTTTATCTGTGTCGTCTCCACTGAAGTAACAACTTGCTCTAGAAAGTTGCTTTTTTTACTAAAAGATAGCTAATTGGCTATTCTAAAAACTGTCATCGCCGGTTTTTTTGTTTCTCATTTAATTAAAAAATTAAAAAGTTTTTTTTCCTGATGTCGTGGCGGATGCGTCAGGCTTCAACTAGTAGCTTATATAGAGGGTGGCCCATCGAAAACGTTCCGTAAGGCATAACGGCCAGAGTAGTTTTTTTTTTCAGAAAATTCAAAAACACATTGATTTTGTTTGTGAGGGGGGCAACTTTTGCCCCAAAAATGATTGCAAAATCTTTAACCCTCTAAGCGGGGGTGTCATCCCCCAACTTTTTTCAAATAGGAAGGGGGGTCAAGTGGCACCGCAATGAAAAGAGCTTTTTATTCTCTACATCTCCCCGCTTCGTTTTCGAAAATCGGCCGAGTCATTGAGAAAATATGAAGGATTGAAATTTGACAAGTTTATTTAAACATTTATCAGAGTAAATGATAAGGGTAAATTCCTTCGACCAATTTGCTGTTTTTTCTTATTATTTCTAGATGTTTAAGCATTTTTTTACTTGCCACCATGTTGAACGATCAGGTGCGGTAGTTGCTAGCTAGCTGTTCTGTGACTTGTGCGTTGAAGTTCTTCTCAATATCGTTAAACTCCTTAACAATTATGGTGTACTCGCTTGCAGAAAAAGTGGAAATAATCGAACTTTATTTTAATAATAATGAATGTATCGGGTTGCGCACATATTCAATGAACGCTATCCTAGTATCCGGAACCTAGTTCCGTTATGAATAAAAAGAGGCAGAGCCTGTAGTAAATAAAGCTATGGAGGTATTTGTATTGGGCCAAGTTGCCATGGATAGTACGCTGAGTACAAGAAAATTAGCTAATGAGACCGGCGTGAATCGTACAAGTGTCCAAAGGATATTAAAAAACACAAGCTCCACCCGTACAAAATTCAGTTGGTACAAGAACTCAGCGAAGACGATTTTGATCGTCGTTTGCATTTTGTGAAACTATGAGTGAACGAGTGGCGAATGATAATAATTTCCTGTTTAATGTGTGTTTTTCGGATGAGTGTACTTACTTTTTGAACGGTGTAGTTAATCGGCACAACTGCCGGTACTGGGCTGAGGACAGTCTCAGGATTTTTCACGAGGTGCACACACAAAACCCTCAGAAATTGAATGTGTGGGCTGGTATTTATGGAAATTCTATTGTAGGTCAGGTTAACCATATTGAGAAGAACTTCAACGCACAAGTCACAGAACAGCTTTCTAGCAACTCCGCACCTGATCGTTCAACCTTGTGGCAAATGAAAAAATGCGTAAACATCTAGAAATAATAAGAAAAAACAGCAAATTGGTCGAAGGAATTTATCTTTATCATTTACTCTGATAAATGTTTAAATAAACTTTTCAAATTTCAATCCGTCATATTTTCTCAATGACTCGACCGATTTTCAAAAACGAAGTGGGGAAATATCGAGAATTTGCACCACTTGACCCCCCTTCCCCTTTGAAAAAAGTTGGGGGATGACACTCCCGCTTAGAGGGTTGAAGATTTTGCAATCATTTTTGGGGCGAAAGTTGCCCACCTCACAAACAAAATTGACGTGTTTTTGGATTTTTTGAAAAAAAAAATACCTTAGCCGTTATGCCTTGCGGAACGTTTTCGATGGGCCACCCTGTTATCATATTCTGTGCTAAAGATTTTCCTTATTTATTTCATCTGAGAATGATGTCATATAACATGTGTATGTATTTAATGGAATCGATTATGCTGTGAATAATTTCAGAGTTTAAAAGTAAAATAAATACAATCATTTACTGTTCCTTCGATGTTGGTGGTTCAGTATGAGAATATGGGCCCTGCTGAGTGTACTACATAACAAACGGTGTAACATTTTTCGACGACCGTGCACGGAGCGAATATCAGCTCGCAAAAGAGCAACCACAGACAATAAATAGAATAACTTATGATCTAAAGATATTTGCACCAAACCTTCAACTTTAACTTCGAACTCAGCCAACCAGGGCCTTAGTACCTACGGATGGGGACCCGTTAATCTAACAAAGACTCTTCAGTTTTGAACGATATAAATGTGGCATGTTTTGAATGTGATACTACAAGTTTCTATATTATTAGTATTTCTCTTTTGTTAAAGTCCAGAACAGCATAGTTGGAATTTCTGGAATAGCGAACAAGGTTTTCTCTGCCGTGCTCTTTTACTTGCGAATTCCAGGCAGAGTACGGACTCCTTTCATTTCATTTAATAAAATAAGTAGGGCTATTTACAAATTCAGCGTTTCATTATCGCATCCGAAGTAATCACTGTAAAAAAATATTTTTAACACAACGTAGATTCCTTTATTTCATTTAAATTGTTTGTTATACAGTTGACCAAAATATTACCTCTTCAACTTTGTTGACGACCCTGGGCTGTTACACGACATAAAGTTAGTTACCTATATGACATAAATCAGTATTGATTGATGCATTCAATTATTTTCTTTCACTTCCTGTTTCACCGGAAATGACTACGAATTATGATTTTTAATTGGTACTTTCTGTATTTTTCATTTTATTTGCTGGAAAATTACATTCTAAATAGAATGACATATCACATGTCAACCTTTGACATTTGTGCTTAAAAAAAGTATTTTAAATTTCAATCTAGAGTGAAATGGCTATGTTCATAACTTACGTTCATAATGACAATTCGACTCGAAGTACCTAGTATGTAGTACCCTCGGTAGTAAAATAAAAACATTAAATCACCACAATACACCAAAACACTTTTACACTGGACGCGCGTAGTTTATAATCATCTGCTGATGATGCTAACATGGTTAGCGAAACGCGCGTCCAGTGTAAAAGTAAAAGTGTTTTTGGTGTATTGTGGTGATTTAGTGTTTTTATTTTGATGTGTAACACCAAAGGTTCCAAACCTCAACTGTAAACTGATATTAAATAAAATCAATTTTTAAATTAACAGTCGTAATTTGTTAGATTGTGTAATTTGTGGGTGCACTGCATTTCCGCCGATATTTTAAATTCTATTTTACGAGCCCTAACAACCTTCATCAATCACCTTTCGCCTTAACAACTGCCTGAACTCTTAATGGCATTGTATTTACCAAAGATTGGCACATTTGAGGAAAAAAAATTATCCCAAATTTCCTGCAGTTTTATATATATATATATATATATATATATATATATATATATATATATATATATATATATATATATATATATATATATATATATATATATATATATATATATATATATATATATATATATATATATATATATATATATATATATATATGAACAAATTTGTTTTTCGTTCAATTTTAGTTATAGCTCTTTGATCATCTTCTTCTTATATTTCGAATGCATTTTGTATTCTTTATTGTAAATATTGAGATGTATTGATTTCACTTTTACAAATGACGCCAAGTAATGCCCCATGTTCGTTTTCTAAATGATAAAATGGGTGTTAATTAAATATCAAATTTATATTTTTAAATAAGAAATATAACACTTGATTCTAATGTTCAAAATTTTATTTCAAAAAATGTTAACACTGCAAATTTTTCATTAGGTCATTTAAATCAAATAATAATTTTGTGAGAAAAATTGCAAATGGTTTCTATATATTGGAGTGATATGGCAAATTCATGCCGTACTCTTTGGTAATATGCCGAAGACGGTTATTTAATAATTAAATCAAAATTTAAAGAAGAATCACAAATCGGGAATAGTTTTCATGTTATTTTACCGTTATCGTGTTGTACGAATGAGTTTTTATTGGGCTTTAGTTCCAACTTTTTTTTTGTTAATTTCTGTTTTGTTTTTAAATCATCATCATCATCATTTTCAGATTATTCGACTATTTCCAATTATGGTGTAGTCTCCCTCACATATTTACTTATTCTCTTTGTAGTTAGACCCATTGTTGTCAATTGTTGGCTAAGCAAGTCCAGCTTATCTCTACTAATTTACTTATATCATAGTACCATCTCAGATTTTGTCTTCTTCTAGGTCTCTTAAATCCTCGAGGGTACTATGATCTAATTTTTACGGTCCATCTGTTGTCCTTCCTTCTTATTAGGTGTCCTGCCAACTGCCACTTAAGGAATTTGATTCTGTGGATGACATCTATTAAGTGGGTGCTTTGTCCTATCCACTCTATTCTTTTACGTTTTCTTCTTTTTTGGTTATTTCTAGCATATATTTAACCATTGACACCCTACATATGAACTAGTTACCTTAAAAATATTTGAAAAATCACCCTGTGAAATATCGGCCACATATTCAGTATCTCCCTGTACACTAGGAGTGCAAGGAGCATCAACGTTTTGTGCACTGCTCATTATCATACCATAAATTCTGAGGTGCCTAAATATCGGGGTGTGGGTCATTCCTACTCCAAATTATATGTCCCGATTAGATTGAAAATGGGAATCGTTAAAATAGCCCTTAATTGACTTTTCGAGTATCCAGGCAACTAGAAAAACTTAAAATGAAAAATATTTCCAGACGCGCATATTTGCACAAGGACGTCAAGGCGCTAAACGACGATAAAAAATAACAAAGTTCCGACTACCACAATTGCTAGTTCAAAATTTTATAAAAGTGTCAGTTGAGCACTAACACTTCAATTAAAGAACGAAAGAAAAACAACAGAAACCGGCAAGAAGAATAAGTATAATATTATATTTTTTCAAGTACTCATCTAGCATTTTTCCGTTTCCTATAGGACTAGGATGCCAGACCTGCAACTCCGTTCCATAAGGCTAAGAACATAGTGGGCGACGAGGATAGCAGCGAGCAAGCAGCGCGATACCGCATCGAGCAAGCCTCGAGGCGCTGAAACATAGTAGAACGGCGATGAATAGCGAGGTACTTGCTAATTTATTATTTTCATTTGCTTATTGATAATTTAAAATGTTAACAGTGGCTAAAATTCTGGACAGTAGTGTCACAAACATTTGGTTGATTTGAAACCAACAAACCTGAAGATGTAGTCTACATAAAATTTTCAAAAACCGGAGAGAGTGTTCAGGCTTTTAGCCACTGGTGACATTTTAAATTATCAATAAGCAAATGAAAGTAATAAAGTTGCAAGTACCTCGCTATTCCTCGCCGCTTTGCTATAAAGTAAAGTAAAGATTTCAGTTAACGTATCCTTTTTGCTGCAAGGGCTAATCTGGACCGGGCCTACTTTGTTTACGCGGAATCCGAACCTCGGTCCTCGAGTCCTTACTCACGAGATATCCGATCTCATCCGGCCTCGAACCGGCGTGAATGAGCAGTGTGTGTCAATAGATTTTACACTTTTGCCTTGGACGACAACAACACAATACAGAGTTTCGAACCGGTCACCGGTCCATCCACTAGTATCCCCTTACGTCGCTTAACTTCGATGTTCTAATGAGAACCGGTGTTTCGACTTAGCTTGGCCGTTGCTGCCGCTCTGCCATGTCCTTAACCTTCTTGTTTGTTAGTTTCAAATACACCAAATGTTTACGACACTACTAGTCAGGCCAGTGCCTTCTATTAAAAGATCAGCCTACGGGCGAGATTTATGACGTCACGCTAGTTAGATATAACGGATTAATAAATATGTTGTAGAATACATGGAAAACATAATTATTCCTCAGATTTTTGGTTTGTATTTTAAAATGATATAGTTTACATGAAATATACATAATATACAGTTAATAACTACAACATATATACCTATTTATAGTAATAAATACTTTGGCAAATAAACTATGAACCATACAAATGCAGCAAATGTTTTACAATGTACAAATAATGTATACGTACATAAGATAATGGGTAAAATGTAAATATATTTTAAATTTTGGGGTTTGAAAATCGATCGAATTTAACAAAAAACATTCAATATCTACTAATAGTGATGTATTATTATTTGCATTCACAAAATTTATATGTATATTTTGCAAGTATCAATGTTCGAAAAATTATATTTACAAATAATACAATATTATCTAAAAAAAGGCGTCAGCGATGGCTATGAAATGAAGATCGCTGGCATTTTATATGTAAAATTATTCTAAAATGTTTGATTTTCTTGGGATTTTTACGCTGATTTAAGTTTTCATTTGGGTTTTCATTATTTTTATTGGGTTTAAAAAAACGTTTCGGTTAACTATAGCCTTCATCAGTGTTGTGTCATAGGAGAAAAATAGTGTCGAATATAATTCAAAAAATTACATATACAATATAATTCACACCTCATAATGTTTACTGCAATTAATAAACTAATATAAACTTATCAAAAGATGACCACATATTTTTTAAAATTATTATTCTTAACACTAAAATTATCTACATTGACTATGGAGTACGCAGTAAACATTATGTGTGTGGGGTGAATATTTTATATGTAATTTTTTGGATTATATTCGACACTATTTTTTTCATATGATACAACACTGATGAAGGCTATAATGTTAGCCGAAACGTTTTTTTTAAACCAAATAAAAATAACGAAAAACCAAATGAAAACTTAATCAGCGTTTTTCCCGAACCTAAATCCCAAGAAAATAAAAAAAATTAGAATATTTAGAAACAAGGTTCAAGAATATCAAATTTTCCAAGATTGTAAAATTCTAGTTAATTATTTTGTGTACAGTTATTTAGGGAATGTCATCGATGTTCATTTCCAAGCCAACTAGACGCCGATTTTTTTTGGATGATACGGTATAATTTTTACATAAAATGTAATTAACATTAGACCAATTAATACAAAGAAATATGAATTTCTTAGAATTTTTAGTAACACCTTTATTCTTAAAACTTAATTTTGTATTATGCAAATATACCAATTTTATTGTTATTTTATTCATATTGTATTCAGCCATCACTTAAATATTTGATATTAATTTGGTATTATAAATAATCAACACTATTCATTAAAAATTACTGAACAAATATATGTTATGCTTGACATACATTATATATTATATACTTTACAATAATCTTTTTTAAAATTTGAACTCAAAATAATAATCTTTTTCATGATCTTTAATACACATATTCTTTATTTTTTCCTAGATCATAATACCAACGTACGTGTTTGAATCTATCGAAGCTGAACCAACAACACTTGGAGTGGAGATTCCACAATATGAATAAAATAAACATAATTGTCCAGTTTTCATTAATACCATCATGGGAGAATATTATTTTTTTTATTTATTAAATTAAATTTATTAAAGATATTTTCAATAGAATTCTCTTGATTTATAACTCGTACCCACTGTTCTTGCTCTTCTGGACACTTTAGGCTGGCTAGTATAACTATCCTTTCCACCAGGAACACAACAAAGATGAGGCATAGCACCAAAAACACACTCCACTTAAGCTTTATTGATGAATTGTTAGAGTCTTGAAAAACACACACAAAAATCACAATAAGTAAAAAATGTATGGGCACTTTTAGGTTAAATCACTTACACAACGTGTCATTTTTCTATTTTTTTATGCGAAACCGGGAGTGACCATATATCTGGTAGTAGTTTATGTCACTTAAACACCAAAATAATTAGTTTTTTGCACTACAATAATAAATAATACCAAAAATCAAAGAGTTAAAACCAAAAATCAACCGACAAAATATGAAACGGAATCTAATCCAATATCTAAGTATGTACAGCTGATGAAGTGAACAAAAGTCCGCCCCCAGGCTGATCTTTTAAAGAACGGCAGTGGTCAGGCTTTTAGCCACTGGTGACATTTTAAATTATCAATAAGCAAATAAGAAAATAATAAAGTTGCAAGTACCTCGCTATTCCTCGCCACTCTGCTCTATGTTCTTAGCCTTAGCCTAAGACGTCAACGCAACCCATGTATTTATCTCTTCTTACAGCGAGCGATTGATCTTAGTTGAAATTTGATCCGACTCCCAGGCCTTATATTTTTTATCCCTGAATAAGTTTTGTAAAAACTTTGTTCATTTTCAATATTGCTTGTTTTCACTTTAAGTTCCTCTTTGTTCTTCAGCATAAATTTTAAGGATGAGACTCTTCAAAAATATAAAGTTTCTTTAAATTATCCTGAAACGATGCGAATTCTACGTAAAAATCCTGTTTTGTCTCATCTAAAAAATATTTAACGATTGCACTTCTTCATTTTAAACAATATCATCATCTAGTTCACACAGTACACATAGGCTGTTCAAAGTTCCTATTATTACTGGAAGGTATGATCTCACACTTCGACTATGATCTCACTCTTCGTTTTTTTCATAGAAGTGCGCTATCAAAATTTAAATAAAAAGGCAATTTCATTTTATTTTAGATTCTAACTAGTATCTTATATTATACTAGAACTAGAATTAGAATTTAGAATGAATAGGAGGGGGGTTAATCACTGCGACCTTACAAATCTATTGTGTCCCCCTTTCTTGAGTTATAACTGATCATACAATCCCAGGGCTTTGACAAAAGCCAGTATCTGGGACGGTTTTATAGAGAGTAGTTCTCCATCTCCAATATCAGTCGTACCAAAGTTCATTGTACGAATGGTTGTCGTCGCGGCGCACTCAGTGATGAGGTGTACTAGTATTTCCACACTTTCCCCACAGAACTGCTTCAAATATCTTCCAGTGTAATATGGTAAAAAATGTCTAATAAAAATGCAACACACTCTACACAAAACGCACCATTTAACAGAAGAAAAAAACCAAATTGGCACATTAATGACCTGATAGCAGTGCTGCCAAACACTTTTGCCAATATTAGCATACACAAAACGTTAAAAGTAGTGATCGGCAAGACAAGAAATCTTGTCTTGACAAGCAATTTCTTGACTTGTCTTGAAATATTTTCAAGAATTAAAAAAATCTTGTCTTGGCCATTTCTTGAGAGTTGATTTCTTGTCTTGATTCAAGAAATCTTGAAATTTCATGATATCTTGACAAAAGAGGAACCCCCGTTTAAAATTCGATTATTAAAGGGGAAAATTATCTGTTTAAAAGTCGCGGTCAGATTGGTTAATGTGATGTTTATGCTTTATGCGTAAAATCGAGGGTCAGGCATCTAATAATTCAAAAAATTCAAAAACTTTGGGTCCATTATACTACAGTAGCCAAAATCATCAGATTTACATAATTTTGTTAATTATTATTATTATTATCTAACATTAAAATGAGTGACTGTGATGGTTCGTTGAGCAGCAAATCTGAGCCATTCGTAATTGAATCTCGTTCAGAATACCTACACCTGGACGTAGAAGTTTAATTAGTGACTTTGACAGTAGTGACGTTGATAATACTACTACAGATAAAAACAGTCAAAACAACAATGATAAAAGCTACTCTACTTCAGTGGCGTACATTAAAATGTATTATTTTTTTATTTTAAAAGTTTTATCACAGATAACACATAATCCAGATGGCTCCTTACGTGTTAAAAATTGTCACCCTAATTTCACTCCAATTTGGAAAAATATTGGAGTGACATTTGAATAATCTGAAATTTTTAGATTTCTTTTCTCACTTTTTTGGGAGGTTTTGCTTCTCTTGCACAGATGTCGTTTGCACTTCAGTTGCGTGGTTGCCAAACGTTATATCGAAATATATTTCATTTCATTATGAATATATAAAATTAAAGGTATACCAAATTAAAAATTATGTAATTTATAAACATGAAATAGATATGTTAAATTAATATATAAATATTTAACTTAATACGTTCATTATTATTTTATTAATTTATCGTCACACGTCATTTACCAGTTGCCTAATTACGAAAAGTTTCATATGACATTAACCTCAAAAATGATCTTTGAAAACAAACAACAACAAATAGAGCAACAAATGAACAAATAACTACATAATGACTGATAATGATAAGTGATAATAATAACTTTAATGATATGAAGGCTGATAAAGGTAATTATAAACATTATTTTGAGTTTGTTTAATAAAATATAGGATACAATATAACTAAGCAAAATCAAACAGTTTTAGACAACCAATACAAGATTTAGAAATTGACAACAAATTGTACATTCAGGAACTCGTTTAAATATTATAGGTAAGTAATATTTTCACAAAACTAAACATTTTAGCATAAAATCACAGGTAATATATAGAATATTACCTATGATAAAATGTTAAATACTGATGTATATTTATTCTAATCACATTTAAATTAAACTCAAAATTTTCATAAAAGAAAATGATAATTTTTCGTAAATATAAAGTAAATAATATTACATATTTCAGGTTGATTGACGAATACTCTACAGTTGATTAGAGCCCATGATGATGCGAAGATAATTAATATCACCTAACTTCAAGAAACCAGCGTAAAGAAGTTTACATTCATAACTCATCTAACCATTATAGGTAATAATTTACAAAATTAGCCATTTTTGATTATAATATTAAGGTACTTAGGTACATTTTTATCTTCTAGATCAGTAATGTCGTCATAATTTAAATGAACTCACAGATAGCAATGGGGCACTGCACCGAAGCAGTATTACAAAATATGTGAAATAAAACTGTAATACAAATTGCTCTATAAAATTTAATAGAAATAAATTTATTTATGAAAATTAAGTTATGAAGTTTTATTTTTCCTAGGAAAAAAATAACATTTATATTTTGATCAATTTAGAACATTACAGTTAAAAAAATATGTGTTAGAATAACATATTTTTAATAAAATTGCAGCTTTTAATTTTTATACTTTTTTGCTTTTATATCAATAAGAACTAACGTAAGGAACAATTCATATTTATACTATGAAAACACATGCATATTTTTTGATGTTTTTAAAACCAGTGAATGATGTTGAAATATACTACACCTATTATTCTTATTAACTAACTTTAATTACAAACTTACACATTATTGTCATTGGAAATAAATTAATTTGGATATTCTATTTGTTTAGAAACTTTTTTACCTATTGTAGTTTTTTTAAAACCTACTTGATTAAAAACAAAAAAATGTCACCTGTTGTGACAAAATAAGGTCTTTTTTACTAGAAAACAATCTAGTGAGCTTTTCTAATAATACTTTATTTGATATACCATATGATCGAAAAAAACGGCGTCAGTGATGGCTATGAAATGAAGATCGCTGTCATTTTAAATGTAAATTTCATCGATTGCCATCATTGGTTGGGAAATGTCATCGATTGCCATTTCCCAGCCAACTGGACGCCGTTTTTTTTTCGATCATACGGTATAATATGTATTCCCATCTGTTAATCTTTTTATTTTAAGGAAGATTTAGGAAGGGTAGCTTAAAACATGTTTGTCAATCAATTATCTTTATATGTCGTTTGTAAAAATATTTTACAGTAGTAGAAAATAAAACTGTTTTTAAGGCGTACAGCTTCTTTGCTAAAATATTTTTTTGGTCCCAATACATAATGATTTACAATTTTTTTTAACTTCAAATAATGAATTTAATGGAAAAATTGCAAGTCATAAAAACGTTCTAAATATACAAATCTATCCATTTTTGCCATATCTTTGCTCCAGTTTTTTGTCAAATTAACGAATATTAGAAATAGTTTATTTCAACCTCTTCAGCTTATTTTAAAAATGTTGACAAATAACAAAGAATACACCCCTTAAAGTTTCGCATTTGCCTTGATATAGGTACTCTGTATAAGACAACAGTAAATAACTTGTAATATAACTTCGAAATATAAATTTGAAATTAAAATAATGATTTGTTCATAAGTGATTTACGTTTTATTAATTTTGATTTTTTTTTCTTAAATTTAATTTAAAAGTGATTTACGTTATTTATTAATTGAAACGTTTAAAATTTGAATGTACTTTTAAAATTTTTTTTTACAATAAATTTGTTTATGATAAATAATTTTATAATAAAAATATGACCGAATTTCCTGGAAAGTTTGCCAAATTTGTACATATGAAAACCTAGCTTTACCACTTATCACAGAAAATCTCTATTCCTTCCCTTATCACAGAATAATACAGGAACGAACCATATGCGACAAAGATAGAAGATTTAGATATGTCGTTACTGTTTTTTGTTTTTAATGGATATTTTAAAAGCCGGGTAATATATGGTAATCTGTGATGGTAATATACTATATACCTTTGACTGTCTTTGATTACAACTGTGTGATTAGTGATAATTATTATTAAAATGTCTGGTAATAAGTGTCAATTTTACAATTGTGAGATTTCTCGGAAATCAGGTGTACATGTGTTTAAGTTTCATGCGTCAAGAGATCCTAATTTATGTACAAAGTGGATAGAAAATTGTGAGTTCATTCATATAGAATTTTTTTGCACATTTTGTATGTAAAAATACGGCGTTAAGTTACCTTAGAAATGGTGATCGATGGCTTTTACCATATACCGTATGATCGAAAAAAAAACGGCGTCAGCGATGGCTATGAAATGAAGATCGCTGTCATTTGATATGTAAAATTATATGGGGAATGTCATCGATCGTCATTTCCAAACCAATCGGACGCCGTTTTTTTTTCGATCGTAGGGTATAATTTAACACATTAAGAGTTGTCCATCGTTATATTTCTATATCTATGCAAAGTTTACGATGGATAAATCAAGTAATATTAAGTGGATACAAATTATAAATGAATCAGTGAATATAAACTGTTATAAATTATAAGTAGGTAATGCAGTTAGTGAATATACCGTACGATAGAAAAAAAAGGCATGGGAGTGGGCTTGGAAATGAAGATCGCTGTCGTTTAATAGGTATGTAAAATTATATGATAAATCTTATCGATTGTCACTTCCAAATCAACATGACATGCATCTGTACATCATTAATCTCACGACTAGAGTTTCCTGAAATCCCGAACTCCCAGGATCCCGGCGGCGTGTATGTTTATCTCCGAAATCCCGATATTAAATTCCGGGATCCCGAAAATCCCATAAAATTTAAATGTCCAATCTAAAATGATTCGACTTTATACACCTTTCAAAGATCAACAAAACAAAGTAAAATTCATATTTAGTAAGTAAAAAAATGCAGTTTCAGACAATAGTTTGGTTTGGTTTGGTCGAGTTTTGTTAACACTGTCTAGTCTCGGCTTTTTAATTTGATATATGTTAATCAAATAAAAAAGCCCAGACTAGATAAAATCAGGAGCTAACTAATAGAATTCTCTCTGATGTAGGATAAGTTTCTATTTTCGGAAAATTTCTTAGATTTTTTTTTGTTTCAACTGACGAACTGACACAAAATGATAACTAGTTGCTAAAGTTGAACTAATTTGACAGCTATGTTGAAGTAACGTCAGACATATCACAGCCACCCTAGATTTTATCAAATAATAAAGATCTATTCACACTAAATCATAGAAATGAAAATATCTAGGAAAATCTTTGTTTGAGGGGTAGGCCGGCAACTTTAATAGTATTTGGAAGTGACATGAATTTCCCATTGAATATCGGAATAATATTCTGGGTGATTCAATTAAACTAAAGGAGTTATACAGGGTGGGTAATAAAGGAGTTATACAGGTTATACCAATGTTCAGCATTAATTTTGCCCCACCCTGTATAACTTTATGGGTCAGGTTTTAATTTGATTTAAAGTGCAATAGAGTAAATTCCAATTTAGGTAGTTTTTCTTGAAATTTAAAAATTGTTCTTCAAAATCTTAAGTAAGTCTAAAACCTTACATTTCAGTCATATACTTCCCTAATAAAATACACCTTTATTTTTCTCTTAGAATCTAAAAATTAATTAATAAAGGGGGTATTCCGTTACAAAAAAACACAAATTTGATGTGTAACTTTTTTTGGGGACACCCTGTAGAACGCTCTATATTTTTAAAACGTGCGCAGAATTAACTTACATATGCTCACAAAATTTCATTTTAATACGAACTGGTCGTTCTCCTTGGAGCCTCCGAGTCGTATGAGAGGCGCCACCCTGTATAATTTTTATATAGTTGCACTTTAATAAATTGTTAGTTAAAACTAACAGTCCTACGAGTGTGGAATTTTGTACAGGTGGATTTTGGACATTTATCTCCTAAGAGAGTGAAATAAGGGATGAAAATTTGTACAACATTTGTTAAAATCGGGTTTAGAAGTATGAAATTCGGTTTGTTCCTTATGTAACGTAATTTAGCAATAACAAGCAATTTTTTTTCAGAACGTCCACACCTCATTTCACACCCCGTTAGAGGGCGAATTTCCAAAAATTGTTCCTGAGTGCTAAATTACGTTACATAAGGAACGTCTGCGCAAAATTTCATACTTCCAAAACCGATTTTAATGAATTTTTGTACAAATTTTCATCCCTTAATTCTTATGGGGCGAATGCCTAAAATTCGCTTCTGAGTACTCACTTTCATCACTTGAGGAACCTCTGTGCAAATTTTCATACTTCTAGGACAGATTTTTTTCAGAAAGTTCACCCCTCATTTCACCCCCTTAGAGGGAAAATTTCGAAAAATTGCTTCTTAGTGCTAAATTACCTTATATAAGGAACGTCTGCGAACAATTTTATACTTCTAAAACCGATTTTAACAAATTTTTGTACATATTTTCATCCCTTATTTCTTAAGGGATGAATGCCCAAAATTCGCTTCTGAGTATAACTTTCATCACTTGATGAACCTCTGTGCAAATTTTCATACTTCTAGGACAGATTTTTTTTCAGAACGTTCACCCTTCATTTCACCCCCTTAGAGGGAAAATTTCCTAAAATTGCCTCTTAGTGCTAAATTAAGTTACATAAGGAACGTCTACGCAGAATTTCATACTTCTAAAACCGATTTTGACAAATTTTTATACCAATTTTCATCCCTTATTTCTTAGGGGATGAATGTCCAAAATTCGTTTCTGAGTACTCACTTTCGTCGCTTAATTAACAATTTCCAAATTTCAAACTCCTCGGACTAATTTTAAAAAAGTATACAAAATTTCACCCCCAGTTTCACCCCTTAGTAGAAGAATTTCCTAAAATCGCTTTGTATAATCGAACTGTTAAGTTACGCTACTTAAGGCACCTCTGTGCAAAATTTCGTAGTCCTAGGACATGCTTTTTTTTGTATACAAAAGTACCCCCCATATCACCCCCTTAACGAGCGAATTTCCAAAAATTGCCCCTTAGTGTTCAATTACGTCAGTCAAGGAGCACTCGTGAAAAATTTCATACTCTTAAACCAGATTTTAACAAATTTTTATGCAGCTTTTCATCCCTAATTTCACCCCCTTAGCGGTCGAATTTTCAAAAAATCCCTTCTTAGTGCTCATTTACATCACTTAAGGAACCTATGTGCCAAATTTTATTTATTACTATATAGATAACCTTTACCCTTATTTTCAGCTAATGAATATTAAGAGACAAATAATAAAAATAAATCTAAATTATAAATTTCATGGCTATAAATAGCATATATATGCATCTAGAAATTCTGACTTTCAAACATCCACTGCGACGAGTATTTTCATATCCAATTGTCTAGTATTAAAGTCCGAATATACATTTTCCCTGGGTTTGACCGGGAATTTGCTTATAAATGTGAACAACCGGCTACGTCGCTTCACATCGCGTGGCCGTGGTGTGGCTCCAAATTCGTTCGTTTTAAAAATATTATTAGATTTGGCTATAGGCGCCCTCTGTGTCATTAATAGGGAACTGTCTCATCGAAAACATGCTGTTCCGTAAGCAATGGCCATCTGGATTATGTGTTATCTGTGGTTTTATATTAATTCAAGAGGTCTGTATGCCACTGAAGTAGACCCGCTTTGCAAAGTTTTTTTTATTCTAATATCGTAGGCCATTACATATCCAAAAAATTATTAAAAAAAATATTTAAAATTTAAAAATTTATTAGGCATTAAAAAGATTCCAATTTAATTTGGCCCACAGTATGCCAACTTTGGACATCCAACTTTGGACGTACTTATGTCAACTTTGGACATTGGACATCCGACAAAGTGCCGCTTCGTACAAATATTTTTGCTTAATAATTTTTTTATCCATCAATTTAATGGATATTCATATAATATACAAATACCTAAGTAAGTATTTCTTTTTTATTTTATATTTTCAAGAAATTTCAAGATTTTCTTGATTTCTTGTCAAGAAATCTTGATCTTGAGAAGTAATTTCTTGTCTTGTCTTGAAAATCAAAAATCATTTCTTGTCTTGATCTTGTTGAAATCAAGACAAGATCAAGAAGTTGTCAAGAAAATGACGACCCCTAGTTAAAAGTAACCTATCATAAACCAGAAAATGGACAACTTTGAGAAACACTTCACTATAATATTGAGCAATAAAAAGAATTGGAAGAAAGACACGTTTGCACAGCAGGAAATAGCCTCTTATCCGATAGTCCAGCAGAACTAAAAGCGATCAACTCGGTAACCATCAATTCGAAGTTGACCAAAGAATGCATAGAGAAGCTGAACAAATTAAGCAAAGGAAATAAAATCTTCCTGCTCTTAATGTCACCTCACCAAGGATTAGAAGACAATAAAAAAGCAAACGATTTAACTAAAAAAGGAACGAACACTCCATTAACTGAACCAGAACCGTTCTGCTTTCCAAGCGGAAATAACTTAAAGTGGAATTAAAGCACATGGAAGACTCCATCCGTAACCTGGAATGGAAATCCTCCAACGGTCTAAGATACTCGAAGAAATTTAACAGAACTTTCGGCCGAGAAGGTATACTTAAATTCTTACTTAAATTAATACTTACCCAAAATCCTAGATTTAAGTACGAACAATCTTCGGATCGTCACGGATTTTTTAACAGGACACTGTCTCCTCAACGAACACCTCAGTAAATTAAAGCTAAGAAACAACGGCAAATGCAGATTCTGTGGGGAAAACACGTCACGCATTCGTGCCATAAACTTTGGTAAGACTGATATTGGACATGGAGAACTAACCTCTGTGTAACCGTCTCTCAACTCGTTATGACTCAAGAAGGGGGACACACAAAAGATCTGTAAGGTCGCGGTGATTAACCCCCTCGAAACATTCTGCATTCTACTTTTTGTGAACAGTGATGATACGTGATACTTGACCAATGGCTGGTGTTCCACTCCATCCAATAATCACCACAAGTAAAGCCCGAGCCCACTTTTAGAGAAGATTTTAGACATGGGTTCTTCTAGTTTTGTTTCTTTTGCATTATCCAGCGTTAAAAAGGACCTTTGTATAAAATTGCCTATATCTAAATTCAACAGTTTTCAAAATAATTGTTTGTCAACTATTTCCAAGTACTAAATTAGTATGACACGACTGTTAAAAGAAATCAGGTGAGAATAACTGTTGTAAGGGATTATATTAATTCGATTAAATAAGATCCAGAATAAGATTAAATAATTTAAATAATGTGATTGTGAAACTGTTCCAACAATTGTTTTAAACAAATTCGTAGTCATCTAATGATGTAATTTACAGTACAAGTGTGTTTATGAACATGATTACAACAACGAGTGTGAACGATTAGAACGACGAGGTCGTAGACCGAGTCGTTCTAATCACACGAGTGTTGTAATCATGTTTAAACGCACGTGTCATGTACAACGTTTTATCTACAACCGAAAAATAAGACAATGCTGTTTTAATTTTCGTTTATTAGTCACCCACCTTTAACACCTTTAACTATGACATTTGTCACATTTATGCTGAAAAGTCAGTTTGCCCTGTCAAGTAAACGCGAGCACTTTTTGCCCAGAAAAATAATTTTAAAAATTACGATGAGCGATTCCGAAAGTCTCCCTTCAGATGTAGAACTTGCCGCAGTACGTGCCACGGAATCATTATTGCCGGAAAAGTTAATATATTTAGATGTTCGTAGTTGTTTTTCATTATTATAGCAACTAGTTGTGTTATAGATTCATAACACCACTAGTTGTGTTATGAATCTCATAACGTAACTGAAATACTAAAACAATAGTGATGTAAAAACGTTATAACTGAACGGTTGTAGATAAAGAATTATTAACACATATTTTCAAAATAAAGTACACATCAAAATATCCTTTGTATCTAAAAAATTATTTATTGAATAAAGAAGAAAAGAATATAAAACAATAAATATAATATATTGAAAACGAATTGAAAAAAATATTGTACCTAATACAATATTAGTTAAAGATAAAACTGAGAGTGGAGATGCTTCTATAAGTTATAGAAAAGATATTAAAATCAATAAGTCGAACTCGTGGTGAATAAAAAAACTATTGCCAAACCTTATCGGTTCGCTCTTCTGGAATAGCAAACTAACGAGAGAAAAACTTTCTTGCGATTTCCTAGCGATTTTAAAGATTTTCTTGGAGCGAAATTTTACTTGAAGCGCGTTTTAAGGGGATTACGGTTAAGCTTTTCATGTTTCAGCCAGAAGGACGGACGTCATAACTTTGGATTTTCTTGAGTAGTAGTTCTAGCTTTTTACTCAATATAGAAAGTCTAGATATGGTTCTACGTATTACGTAGTAATCGTAAAGTTTACTTAAACAGTTAGAGTTGATTCAATAACTAATTACAACACATTAACACAACATTACGTACACAACAATAATCACGTAATCACCAAAGCCACCAGAAGAATAACATCAAAAAGTAACAATAATTGAAAAAAATACAAAATGTTTGTGGCAAGTTAATTTTGCTCTTAAAAATTAACCAAGGCATTTGTTGACATGAGTCAAAAAACAAAATATTCAGGAGACATGGTTCTGACTGAAAAATAATGTTTAAGGAAAATTTGCTCCCAAAATTATTGCACAGGGTGTTTTAAAAATAGGGTAAAAAACAACTCTTCGATTAACACTGTATAATAAGTCAAATACTAAAGTTGGCTAATAAACTGATGAGTTTACGAATTAAAGTTGATATATTTATATACAATTTACTAAAAAAAATCAAGAAAATAGAGTTAAAAATAAAAAATAAATATAACATTTTACACTAGAGTAAAAATTTTCCGTTGCGTTTTTTTGCATCTGACTATATTTTTGTGCTATTTGGCTACAGAACTCTGAGAAATATAATAAATTCAATATCAAACTCATCTAAAACTAAATAAAGATATTTTCTGTTACAAGCTCGGATTTGTATTACCAAGAAATTAACTTATAACACAATTTCACTATAGGCATTCACAATATGGTAATAAAATTGTAACAATGACTTCCAAGAGCATCTATTTGATATATTTTCCTGACTTATTACATGAGGTTGTGCATATATTTTAACATTTTACGTTAATTTCAAATTTCCAAGGAAGCAACGCAAATACGGTGCTCTAGAACTTCCTCAATTAGTGCATAGCGAAACTTGTTTTATATAATTAGCAGTATCAATTATTTCGCAAGGAAATTAATCAAATAAAGACAAGAAATGTAAATTCCAACAAAAGTTTTCTGATTCTTAATAATTTTATTGATAACAGGGTTTCTTAAGAATCTGTGGGGGATGTAGAATGTAGAATGTTTAGGAGGGGAGTTAATCACCGCGACCTTATAGATCTATTGTGTGTTCCCCTTTCTTGAGTTATAACGAGTTATAAGTCATTATACAGTCTCATGGCTTTAACAAACGCCAGTATCTGAGACGGCTCCACAGAGGCCAGCTCTCCATCCTCGACATCAGACGTACCAAGGTTCATGGCACGAATGGTCGTTGTCAAGGTGCACTCAGTGATAAGGTGTTCTGGTGTTTCCCCATTTTCCCCACAAAATCTGCATTCGTCGTTGTTTCTCAGTTTCAGCCTACTGAGATGTTCGTTGAGGAGACAGTGCCCTGTTAGACACCCCGTGACAATCCGAAGATTGTTTTTATTTAAATCAAGGAAAACCTGTGATTTTTCTCGGTCATAAGTTCTGAGGAACTTTTTCGAGTGTCTTAGACCGTTGGAGGACACCCATTCCAAGTTACGGATGGAGTCTTCCAGATTCTTCAGTTCCGCTTTCAGTTGGTTCCCGTTTGGAAAACAGAACGGTTCTGATCCAGTTAGTGGAGTGTTCGCTCCTTTTTTAGTTAGATCATTTGCTTTTTCATTGCCTTCTATCCCTTGGTGAGCAGGCACCCAGAGTAGGAGGACTTTATTTTCTTTGTCTAATTTGTTGAGCTTCTCTAGGCATTCTTTGACCAACTTCGAATTGATGGTTACTGAGCTGATCGCGTTAAGTGCTGCTTGACTATCGGATAAGATGGCAATTTCCTGTTTTCGATAGTTCCTATCTAAGATAAATTGTACGCATCTTTCGATAGCGCAAATTTCTGCCTGAAGAATACTGGGGTAGGTGCCCATTGGTTCGGAGTATTCAGTTTTCGGCCCAAATACTCCTCAACAAAGTTGTAAATTCTTGGTATGTCATCCACTGGGAGTTGGAGAAGTGGAATTTTCTTTTTGAGGCTGTTTCAAGCCCCTGACCTGAAAATTCTCCCAGTACTGTTTCCGTCAGTGACCATTCTAATCATTGTCGCATTGGCATAACTACCGACGACAATATGTAGTGGTGTCAGGTCTAGAATGACCTCTATTGCTGCTGTTGGACATGTTCTCATGGCACCTGTGATGCAGATACATGCTAGTCTTTGCACAGGTTTTGCCTTGCTGTACGTTGCTCTAGTTTTGTATACCAAGCAACTGCTCCATAAGTAATCATGGGTCTTACTATCATGGTATACATCCAGCACAAAATGTTAGGGGCGCAGCCCCACCTATTTCCCGCCAGTCTTCTGCTTATCATGAGAGCCTTTGTGGCTTTGCTGGTAATGTTCTTAATATGCCTGTTCCAGAGAAGTTTACTATCCAGGGTTATTCCCAGATATTTCACTTCCTGTGATGGCAGTATTTCCTTTCCATCTAGATGGACTCTTTTCAAGTTTTTCAACTTCGCTTTCTGGTGAATGGCACTATTGCGGTTTTATCTGAGTTAATACTCAGCCCGACAGTCCTGCACCATCTCTCAGCGATGTGGAGTGTCTTTGGATAATATCACACAGGGTGCCTTCATGTTTTCCCCGTGCAATGATGACTACGTCATCTGCATACCCTATGCAGTGTATTCCCGCTAGAGTTAATTCTTCCAGTAGTTCATCCACTACCAAGCTCCACAGTAGAGGGGAGGTCACTCCACCTTGTGGAGTTCCTTGCATTGTTTTAACAACTACAGTTTTGGTACCTATCTCAGCCTCTGCTGTTCGTGTTGAGAGCATTTCCCAAAACCAGCGAATTATCGTACTGTTCACCCCTATTGTTTCAAGAGATCGCTTGACCACCTTGTGAGGTATATTGTCAAACGCCCCTGCAATGTCCAAGAAGGCACAAAGTGATGTTTCTTTGCTATCCAGGCTTGCCTGTATTAGCTCAGTTAACTGGTACAGAGCAGTTTCTGTGGATCTGCTCGCTCTATATGCATGCTGACTATCGTGCAGTGGTTTAACCTGTAGATGATTTACTCTAATATGGTTGTCCACTACTTTCTCCATCGTTTTTAATATGAACGATGTGAGACTAATAGGCCTAAATGATTTGGGGTTAGCCCAGTCAGTTTTGCCTATTTTGGGTATGAAGATGACTTTCGCTCTTCTCCAGATGGTTGGTATATATCCCATCGCTAAGCTGCTTCTTGTAGATGGAGTGTAGCTATTTCCTGATCCTTCTTTAGAAGGGCAGGAAAATCCCATCTATTTCTGCTGTTTTATAAGGCTGAAAGGTGTCAATAGCCCATTTCAGTTTTTGTTCTGTTATTACTTGCTTGGCCGTCTCCCAGTCTTCCCTGCGAGGATTGTGGGGTTCGGTCGGAGCTACTTGCGTATCAATAGATATGCTACCTGGAAAGTGTGTATGAAGTAGGAGGTTAGTTCTCTCTTCATCTCCTTCCGTGTAGCTTCCGCAATGTTTCTTAAGTGCTATGTTGGGGATGGGCCCACTCTTGACCATAGCTTTGTGTAGCCTAGCTGCATAAGTAGTTGAAGTGATGTTTTCGCAAAAGTATCTGAAGTCAGACCGCTTTGCCCTTCTAATCTCCTTATTATACTCAGTTAATTTCTCGGCGTAGAGCTGCCATTCGCCGCTGGGTTTGGCTCTATTGAAGAGTCGTCGGACCTCTGATCTAAGATTGGCTAACTTTTTGTTCCACCAGGGCTTGTTACTTTTTTGTATGCCCTTACTTGTGGGGCAACTAGATTCATATGCATCCAATATTGCACCACCGACTTCCTTTGCGTACCATTCTAGATACAGGTGGTTCCTAGCCCTACCTGCTTCTATTTGGTCCAGGTTGTCTACGAGATTGGTGTGGTATAGTTCCCAATCGGTTTTTCTTGGATTCGTTCGAATTTCAGTTTGGAGTATGATTCCTCCTAATTTGAACTCGATGATTCTGTGATCTGATAAGGAAGGTTCCGTTGAGATCCTCCAATCTTTCACGTAACTAGTTACACTAGCACTCCCGATTGTTAAATCTAATACCTCCGCCCGCGTTTTTGTCACAAACGTGGGGGTGTTCCCTATATTGAGAACTTCAAGATTGTATGCTAAGAGGAATTCTAGTAAACACTCACCTCTAGTGTTAGTATTAGTGCTTCCCCATACCTCATTGTGCGTATTGGAGTCACATCCCAAAAGCAGAGATAGTCGCCGTTGGCTGCAGAATCGCGCGAGCTACTTCCGGAGGCGGTGTCTGCCCATCACCCGGAAAGTATGCAGAGGCAATCGCGATATTTTTGCTACAATCCTCAATATCAAGTTGAACCATGATTGGAACAAGATCTCGGGTTGTAATTTCTGAAACACATGTTTAGTTAATGTTGTTTCTTATAAGAATACAGGCTCGGGGAAATTCCTGCCTGTTATCATATATTACACTGGAATTTTTTCCAGACAATCCTTTAATTTGTCCCTGATACACCCAGGGTTCCTGGGCTAGTACCATTACATGTTAATTTTTCTGAAAGAGTCTTGTGATTGTGGCGGAAGACCCTTTTGCATGGTGCAGGTTTATTTGGGATATCCCATGCATCAGGTTTCTGGGGTATGTAAGGATCCCCCTGTTGTAGGGAGGACAGGGTATTTCCCATCCCCCCTGTCAACAGATGTTCCTCCTCCGAAGAGTGGTCATCAACCTCCTCCGAGGATATACACCCTTTCACCGTTGAAGTTTCGCCATCCGTGTCCTTCACAGTCGAGGAGCTTGTCTCCGGCTGGGGTACCTGTGAGGTGGAGGCTGGAGTATTTGTCTCCATTTTCTCCCCCTCTTTAGCTTGTTCTTTTCTTGGACCTGATACCGGTACCGTCCCGAATCTATAATAGAGGTCATTTCTCTTTCTCTATTACCTCCTTGGATTTGAGGTCAATTCCTATTGTGAGGACCTGACCATGGCCCTCCTCCTTCGAGTTGAGGACTCGCCAGCTCGATGTACTCACATTCTCGATCTGAGCCTGGATAAGGTCTAGCAGGTAGGTGGTGTCTTTCCCCTTGCTTCTTGGCAGAAAGACCGTGATGGTTGTCCCTTTAGGGATGTTTTCTCCTCTCATTGCAACCAGTCCCGGCCCCTGCCAATTTTTAAGTTTAGGTGCCGTTTCCACCAACCAATCCGCCGATTTTTCAGATGCACAATCTATGAGGATCATGCCCACCCTAAAGTGTATTCCCGCAAAGCGCAGCTGACCCACACTTTGTGGATCGTTGCGTCGCAATCCGCTCGCTACTACTTCGTCCAGTATCGCTTCTTCTAGAGCCGTTTGCTGGTCGGTAGTCAGTACAACCTCCGGATATTCCTTTGGCAGCACCGCAATTTTCACTTGTCCAGCAATAGCGGCATAGCTAGTGATACGTCCCTGCTTGCCTCTCGGTGTGGGATGGCTTTCCATCCTGGCTTTTTTCTCTCCTTGTCGGAGCAAAGGGGAGAGGTTTTCGCTCCCTCTCTTGCCCTTTGGTGGAGATGCGCCAGGTTGTTTCTTGGTTCCTTTTTCAAGGAGAGTTTTGGCTTTTGCTTCCTCCGGAGCAAGTCCTTCGTGGAGCAGTCGGAGGTATCTTTGTGCTTGTGCTCCGCTAAGACTTACTCTCAGCGGATCGTCTAACCCGCCTGGTTGATCCAAGCCGGGTAGACGGAACGGTAGCCGGTGTCGCTTGTTGGGTCTAGAGGTGGACTCTTACTAGAAGAGGTGGTAGCTTGTGTACCACTTGTAGAGGCTGGCCTCGCGCAAGTGTCAGCTGCCTCTCCTGTAGTTCCCTTTGAGATTCTTTATTTACCTTTTGATTTATAGCAAAATTTTATTATTATTTATAGAAAAGGTATTATTTTTCTAGGGCCAAGATCATAATATACAGGGTGTTTCTCAAGAGTGGTTTGCCCCCAATAACTTTTTTATTTTTTCTGATAAAAAAAACGAGATATGGAGCATATGGCATAAATTAGGATTGATTGAAGTATTCAATTCGTTTCGATCACTTTCTCTTACTTTGTTAATAAATATATCATATGTTAAAAATCGTATTTTAAATTTCAATCTAGAGTGCCGTGGCTGTGTTAAAAACACTAATTTTTAATCAAGGATCCTCGGAAAAAATATTGTCTATTGTTTTTCCTGTGTTGTCGTCGATTAAAAAACGCCCAAATCGTATTTTTAATTGTATCTCAATGTTTTCAAATGGAACGAAGATGGCTCATTAGCATATTTAGAAAAAAAAATT
This sequence comes from Sitophilus oryzae, assembly GCF_002938485.1. Classification (NCBI taxonomy): domain Eukaryota; kingdom Metazoa; phylum Arthropoda; class Insecta; order Coleoptera; family Curculionidae; genus Sitophilus; species Sitophilus oryzae. The sequence continues at coordinate 2,518,648 of NW_022145814.1, read as the reverse complement.
TACAAATAATTTGGTACCACACATTTGGTATTTGTAGTCAAATTGTCAGATACTAAAAAACTTAAAAAATTAAACAACTGATTTTTATTAACTTTTTTTAACTGTTAAGCTATAGGTACACACAGACAATAATATCCCTAGTACAATATTTAATTATTAAAATTGCAATCGCAGGTTACAGTAGCAGTGATTTAAAAATCGCAATCGCAGTTTCAATTGTGATTGGAGGATCGTAGTTTTGCTCATCTCTACTCCATATACTGACTAAAAATAATTACTAGATAAAATATCTGTATTTGTTTATGTCTCCTTTCATGTACCAGTGCTATACTATTCTAGATTTTTCCTACTTCTCTCGGGAAGATACTGAATTGCGTTCCTGTGGGGCACACAAAATGTGAAACGTGAATTTAAATCAGAAGTCAATGAGCAGTAAATTAAGTGATCTTCATTCTACTCCACAACTCTACATACAGATACTGATGAGATAGCAGCATTCCAATATATTTTACACCATGACATCAACAACAACAACACACGTATTGTATTTTTTTAAAGTCACTTTGTAATAGATCGGGATGGCTGATGCTCCAATAAGTCTGGTTTACTATTCGATATAGTTTTGTCGAAAGACTTCTCAAAGTAGCCATTCTGGAGTAAATCCGCTTTAATATTATTTAGTTTATGCAGTGACACTGGTTAATGCATATTATACAGAGTGTGTCTTAAATATGTGCAACTACTTTCAGGGCTGGTAGATCTCGATAAAAGAAACATATTTTCTCTTTATTTTCTTTATATATATTTTTTCAAACAAGTCCAAAATAATGGGGTTGTGGAATATAGATTGTTTAGGAGGAGAGTTAATCACCGCCACCTTACAGATCTATTGTGTGTTCCCCTTTCTTGAGTTATAATATATTATAACTCATCATACAGTCTCGGGGCTTTAACAAAAGCCAGTATCTGAGACGCCTCCACAGAGGCCAGCTCTCCGTCCTCGACATCAGCCGTACCATAGTTCATGGCACGAACGGTCGTCGTCTCCGCGCTCTCAGTGATGAGGTATTTTCGTGTTTCCCCATTTTCCCCACAGAATCTGCATTCTCCCTTGTTTTTTAGTTTCAATCTAATGAGGTGTTCGTTCAGGAGACACTGTCCTGTTAGAAACCCCATGACAGTCCGAAGATTGTTTTTACTTAAATCAAGGAAAATCTTTGATTCGGTAGGAAGTTCTGAGGAAAATTTTCGAGTGTTTTAAACCGTTGGAGGACTCCAGGTTATATAATCGAGTTATTTTATTTTGAAAATAAAAAAATAAAATTATTTCTTGCTTAAATTTTGAGAAGCACTGGATTTTTCTAGGTTTTCGTTTATGTAAATTTAACCTACTACACCTATGTTGCCATATTATAATTATGTTTTTTAACTAAAAACTAAAAAAAATCAAAAAATGTTTCCAAAAATTCCATATTTTCAAATTTTCTTTTACGCGAAATAAAAACTTTATGTTTCTGGGATCAAAATAATTTAAAATTTAACCTGTATCCTGCAAATAATATACAGTGACCAGCAAAATATTATGTATACGCGATCACCTAATATTTTAACTCTTTCTGATTTGGTCCCTTCAGAGTGATTTGACTAGAAAATCTGTATTGATTCAACTAACAGCAGATATTTTTATAGCACCTCTCGATTATTTACAGGTTAGAAAAATACAAAGATTATCTTCTCAAGTTATAAAAAAGTTATATCTTAATATTCAAGAATGAAGGGATAATATCCGCCTCGATAAACAATAAGATGAAGCAATTTAAAAATATATTACTCCACGTGTCCTCATTTTTATGAAATTTGAAATACGAAAATAAAACTCCGATGATATTTTGTTCCTATAGCAGAAGAATAAAAATGTATTTATGGCTTTATTGGTACATTATCTTTTAAATAATCCACAGTCCAAAATCAAATAAATAAAGCGTAACTTTTTAAACCTCTATTATCATAGTGATATTGTTTTAATAAAAGATAAAAATATATAAAATGAAGAGTAAGGGGAAACTCTGACGATTTTATTGTAATTTTTAAGTAATCATCTTACAACTTTGAGAAACACCTCAGTTAAAAAATCATACAATAACTTGGTATACTAAGGTTTCTAAAACCAATGCAGGAACAGGAATGTTTTGGGCCGAGAACTAAATACTCCGAATCATAGGCACATACCATAGAATGCGTACAACTTATCTCAGTTAGGAACTATCGGAAACAAGAAATATCCATCTTATCTTATAGTCAAGCAGCGTTAAAACAATCTCAGTATCAATATCAATCAATTTGAAGTTGGTCAAAGAATGCATAAAGAAGCTAAACAAATTAGGCAAAGAAAGCAAAGTCCTCCTACTCTGAGTGCCAGCTCACCAAGGGTTAGAAAGTAATGAGAAATCAAATGATAAGATTTTGTTACAGGTGCTCGACATGTCGACCGTCTTCTGTTATGGACAGACGGGACCGTTTTTGAACATTTCTCGCGGAATTCATTAACTCAATCGGAGTGAAGGATACTTACAGCGGCATCGGCGGACTCGACGGCCAACGGCTGGGACCTTGGTTAGCTATTCAATTATTCTCGAAATTGGTTGCAAAAATTTGCTGATAACTTTAGCATTCTGTAGTGGTGCCTGGTCTTGCAAAATATGTTTTTTGAGTTCCATTAGGGACAGACTATAAATAAGGGGTCAAAAGCCTACTAATTAAAAGTGACGAACTTATAAAAATTCTGTATTTCGAAGGGATATAGCAAAATATCAAGTGTGCTATATTTTTGAAAAGGTAATTTTAAGTTCTTTTCACTTAATTAAAAATATACAGGAGGTCTCAGGATGAATAAAAAATCAATTTTTCTGTTGATAACTCTCTGTTGATTAAATTATTAGTTTAAAAAAATATACCTAAACCATTAAATTCTACATAAAAAGGTGGTTTGGAAATGTTTTCACAAAAATACAAAATTTTCCGTAGCAAAAATTACAACGATATGTTAGAAATCCACGTTTTTGAAAAACACTCAACTCATAAACGATAACAGATAATCGATGTGCGGTTTTCACCAGCATCAGTGGCGGACTAAACCTGTCGGAGGCCCGGGGCGGCAAAGCTAAATGTGGCCCCGGCCTGCACATTTTGTAAAGATTTAATGACGTATGTATAATGGTTGACAAATTTCAAGTATTTATATACTGTGCTAATTGTAATAAAAATCGATATATATATATATATATATATATATATATATATATATATATATACAGGGTGTCACAGAAATAAGTACAAGTATTTTAAGGGGTGGTAGATCTCGATAAAAAAAAACATTTTTTTCTTTATCGTTTTTCAAATAAGTCCAGAATAACGGAGTTATTTTACTTCGAAAATGTCAAACGAAATTATTTTTGCTAAAATTGTGAACCACTGGATCTTCTCTGGATTTTCTTTCTTGTAAATTTAATCTAATACCTATGTTGTCATATTAACAAGAAATTATGTTTTTTAACTAAAACTAAAAAAAAATCCCAAAAAATTTTTCAAAAAATTTCGAGATCTCAATTTTTTTTCGCGAAAAAAATCTCATAGGCGTGTTTCTGGGGTTGAACCAGTTAAAATACTTGCACTTATTTCTGGGACACCCTGTATATTACAGTCAGTATGTCCCCGGATTATCTTTACAAGAGAAAAAACTTTTTTTATTATTGACTTTTTGAAAAAAATGCGTTCTTCATAAGAATTTTTTCTTGTTGTAAAATGGTATTTATAATTTTCTAAATATCCATACCGTTTTAGAAAAAACATAAAAATGTAGTTTTTTAATGTAATTTTTCCCCAAAAAAAATCCTAAAAAAGTTAAAAGTCCTAAAAATTAAAAGGCTATGGTAATATCATTTCGATTTCATGTTTTGATAGATCGTTATACATAATTAATTTTGATTAACGTCATATTTTTTTATGTTAAAGTATCACATTTTTCAATAACTATTATCACCCTTCCGTAGCATTGGACTAAATAAATTTTGTGCTTCTTCAACATTTTAAAACAGCAAAAAATATAACTTTAATTAAAATTCTGTCAATAATAATCTATCAAAAAATGAGAGCGAAATTATATTACCATAGAAACGCGTTTTATTTTTACTAGTTCAAAAATTTTACTACATTTTCATGTTTTTTATTTTTCTCTAAAACGGTATGGAAATTTGGAAAAGTATAAACAGGTATTTCCATTTTAGAACAAGCAAAAAATTTTATGAAGACAATCGGCTGACATACTGTAGATATAAATATGTTATTCATCGGCAGTACCGTTTTTACGTAGGGACCCGACGGCGACGCCGACCAGAGGATTAAGGGCCCCAGCTCCAAAAAAGCCTCAAAAACGATAACATTAATTTTTTAAAGCTTATAATAATATTTTTAAATTGAAAAACGAATGCAATTTGACGTAATAAAACAATCCCCGAGCGAATGTTCGCATATATTTAATGTCAATTTATGATAACAAAGTGATGGGAATATCGGTTCCACATATAATCCGCGTTACTTTCGCGACCGTTCCAGGTAAATACCGCGATTTTGTAAACCCCTTACAAAATTGCGGTATATATAGGTCCAAGAATAAGTAATAATTATTCGACTATAAGAAATAATAATTATTCTAAACTAAGAAAATTACCCAATCCAACCAATGGGTGTTTCCCTTTAAAAGCGGCGCGGCGATTTGACCTACCCTGTACATCGTGTAGGCCTGCCCACTGTTTAACATTCCTCAGACACAGTTTCATCCTTCTGTAACCCCTCCGGCCTTTGATGAACAAATGCAAAATATTTGGGGTTGCGCATTATGTTCCCATTCCAATACTAACCTAATAATTTATTTCTTCTCTTTAAAATGAGGAGGTAATTTAAATTTTAATAAATGGCCAATTATTTATACAAGTAGGTATACAAGTAGGTATACATACATATATATATATATATATATATATATATATATATATATATATATATATATATATATATATATATATATATATATATATATATATATATATATATATATAGAAAATCTGGGATTTAGTGGGGTTGCAGTCGGAAGGGTTTGACAAAGAATTAATAATACACTTTGTTAATTGTCAAGCTTTCGGAATTTATTTATTCCGTCCTCAGGACATTAATCGTGGTACAGAAAATACCTTCATAAAAAACTACATTAAACATGGTTTGTGTTGATAACTCCACCGTGAAAGCATCGCTGACCAGTCAACCACAAGGACTTTATAAGCGGTTAAAGAACAAATATAAGATTAGACATTAGAATAATTAGGAGATGTTAGAAATTTCTAAATTAAAGAAATTTTTGCGTCTCAATCGAAGCGAGAGGCGCAAAACAATTGTCGAAACCGTTGATCATCAAACGATCAAAAGTCAATTGGTCATGAGTCAAGTTAGTAAAAGTGATCATGGATGTCGAACAAGGCATGTGGCATGCCCATAAGTGTATTCATGTAACAAACCAATGGTGTGGGTGGTCATGTAGTCAACCAGGAGTGACCAGCGCAACACTAAAACACTAATATGCATTGATAAAACACCCTTACTCGTGAAAGCGCAGTAAAGCAAAAAACAGTCGTAGGTGGTAAAATACAATTACATTTACAATTCAGAAAATGTCACAAAAATCTGCAATTTTTCTTCATTGTTTATTAATTCAGGAAATTTCATACCATATACTGCAAAACAGCAAAATACACCGAGCGCAAAGGCAGAGAATTTTCCGCAGCAATTAAGATAGTTGCGACAGCGAAAGACACAGGCTTGGAAATCCAGGGTAATGCATCAAACTGACAGTGCACTCCACGCAAATTGCTTATTATCATTAAGAAAGGTTTTACCTTTGATTAAATGTTTCTTAATGATAATAAGCAATTTGCGTGGAGTGCACTGTCAGTTTGGTGCATTGCCTTTTCTTGGATTGTCCAAGCCGCACATTGTCTTTTCCTTGTCACTCAACTGTCTTAATTTGCTGATTTTGTTTGTTCCCCCCCCTTTTTGCGGAGTGTGTTTCTGTAGTTTTTTACACCTTATGTAATTTTGTAATTTTGGAAGTATTGCCAATACTGTGAAAAGGTTTGGTTCATGAATTTCCTGTGAATTTAATAAAAAATTGTGAAGGAAAAATTTGTACAATTTAATGATTTTTTGTGACAGTTTTTCACATTGATTAATATGAACATTATTGTCATATTTTCCTCATTACCTTCTTCACATTTGGCCTTTTCTAAGTGTTTGCATTGCACCTCTTGTCTTTTTTTCAGAATTTTTAGCACATCCTAATGTTTATTCAATTGCTTATAAGAAAATTCTTTTTCTGATTGCGCTCGGTGTATTTCTGGTTGCAGATATTTGGTGACATTTTCTGAATTGTAAATGTAATTGTATTTTACCACCTAATTGTTTTTTGCTCTCGTTGCACGAGTAAGGGTGTTTTATTAATGTTTTTTAGTGTTTTTTTAGTGTTGTGCCTTGATCACTCCACTTTTCTACATGACCACCCACACCATTGGTTTTTTACATGAATACAATGATGGACATGCCACAGCCTTGTTCGACATCCATAGATCACTTTTACTAACTTGACTTCTGACAATTGACTTTTGACGTTTGGATGTCGCGGTTGTCGCCTGTCAATTGTTTTGCGCCTCCACGCTTCGGATTGAGACGCAAAAAATTCTTTAATTTAAAAATTTCTAACATCTCTTAATTATTCTAATGTTCTAACTTATATTTGGCGGCTTAACCGCCTTATAAGAGTCCTTGTGGTTGACTGGTCAGCGATGCTTTCACGGTGGAGTTATCAACACAAACCATGTTTAATGTAGTTTTTATGAAGGTATTTTCTGTACCACGTTAAGTAAGTCTTATTCTTAACTTTTATAACAGCAATTGTCTAACTTGTATTTCCATTTTGTGTCCTGAGGAAGGAATAAATAAATTCCGAAAGCTTGACAATTAACAAAGTGTATTAATTCTTTGTCAAACCCTTCCGACTGCAACCCCACTAAATCCCAGATTTTCTTTTTTTATATATATATATATATATATATATATATATATATATATATATATATATATATATATATATATATATATATATATATATATATATATATATATATATATATATATATATATATATATATATATATATATATATATATATATATATATATATATATATATATATATATATATATATATATATATATATATATATATATATATATATATTATATTTTTATCAACTCCGAATACAATGATATATCACCACAACTTTATAATGAATAATCTGCCAAAATCAAATGTAATATTTCGTAGTTTAATGCGACGCCCGCGGTGTTTTAAAAATGCATCCAAATGTTTTCGCTTGACGATAATGTATTGTTTTTAATTTCGAAAACTAGTTTCAGGGGTATCGTAAATATTTACCAAAATAATCAGAAGAGATTAAAAAACAGCGTAACGTGGTAATTGGCAAAAAAATTAAAACGGTGAAGCGTTACTAAAAATGTTTTTTATTCGTTTATTTTGAAAATATCCAAAACACATAAATTAGAGGTATATCATACATTGCGTTTATTAAGCTTTATTTTTGTTTATTCATATTATAGTTTGTGGGAGATTTAGTTTGTTGCTATATAAAAATTTAAAACCCTTTAAAACGGGTTTTAAAAATGTGAGTCAAAATGACCACTAAGTATAAATCTAACTTGTACAAAACTAAATTTTGATACTTTTAGACTTTTTTGCAGAATTTTATTTAATGTAGGGAAATGTAACCAAATATGGACAACCATTGGACACAACCACACATAGGCAACAATAAAACGACTATTTTTATTTTATAATAATTTATTAAAACAGTCAATAATGGACAGTTTGTCAGTTTTATACATCAGTCATGTAAGCATCAAATCATTTCCTTTCAGTACATTTTCTCTACTTAAGATTTTCATAATTCTAAAAATAAAATAATATGGTGATACACTACTATCTTAAAATAATCATTTAACATAATTTATGATATAAGTGATAGGGATAAGAATGACGAATCACAAGTCCAAATCAGTCGTCAAAAAATTAGTAAAAGTAAGAATAACAGTATATAAAACTTACTAAAAACATTAAAAAATTAAATTAATTAAAGAAATTATAAATGTGTAAATTTGTTATAGTATTATAAAAATACTTCATAGTCAAAACTGTTATTTTGCTGTTATGAACATTGACAGAAATAACCACGTTTTAATAATAGCTTTAAAAAAGATTTTAGTATAGTTGAAGTGTATCTCCAATTTTATTCAAAATATTGACAGTTCTTTTCCCTTCTTTACATCTTACATCGATTAAATTATATTTCACTATCATCACAAAATGTCATTATTATATCATAATAACCAAGTTTATTATGATTGATTGGGAATTAAATGTTGTTCTAAAAATTATAAATTATTTAATACTAAATTACACGCTATTGCCTTCACATATTTTGTTTTACATTCTCCTAACGGTATATAATACTGAAATCGTTTATTTTAAGTCACTTTTTTATATTATCCCAACAACACCTAGCATAGAATCGAAAACATTCATAATCGAATTGCCTTAATGATAGCTAAACAAATTCTAATATAATTTTTATAACAATTTTCTATCTATCAATATACAACACTTGATTAGTTTTTGAGTTTTTGATCATATATTATATTATATATCACAAAAACTACCTTACTGCCTACTGACATAATAATGAAAATGTTTAAATATCCGTCCCATGATATGTTAATAACACATTGCCAAATTATTCAGCTGAACATAAGGACTGAGTAATACAAATATTATCTAGATATACATATAATTATATTTAATTCATTATTTGTTCTCAACGGACTATAGTACAAAAGAATATAGAAAATTTAGAGAGACACACAAACATGATTTTTTTTACTCACACTGTACCATATATATGATAGATTAGTTATGGAATTGACAGAACATAGAAGTCGGGTATAAGATCTTTCATGCTTTGAAACTTTTTTAATCCTAAAAATATAAATAAATATTGTAAGTACTACAAGTATAAAGGTAAACTTAAGAGATAAAATTAACGTAAAACAGAAAAGCAAAGGAAATTATACGACAGTTATGAAATCGTTAGTGACTATACAGGATGAGTCTTAAAATAAAAAAAGTACAAATATTTTCAGGGTTGGTCGAATTTTTTTTCTTCAAAAAATTCCAAATTTTCCAAAAAAAAATGTTCACAAAAAAACCTCGTAAACGTGTTTCTGTGGTCAAAATATACTACCCCTAAAAATAATTGCACTTATTTAAGATTCACGGCGATGACACGGTAGACGTTTATGGTGATGAACTGGATTTTTTTGAAAATTTAGATTTTTGCATAAAATCACCTGCTCCATCTGACTAAATTATTTTTAGCATCACAGTGTTACTGCTTCACATTAAAAGTGGTAGCATCTTTCTTATTTTAAATAGGACACCCGGTATATTGTTACATTTTTGGAAACTACTTTCACATCTCAAAAATTTTCTATTATACTAACCTACAATATGTCCCCGGATTGTCTTTACAAGAGGAAAAACTTCTTTATTATTGACAATTTGAGAAAAATGCATTCTTCATAAAAATGTTTGCTTTTTCTAAAATGGTTAATCCCGTATACCTTTCCAAATTTCCATACCATTTTAGAGAAAATGAAGAAAAACCTGAAAATATGGTTGAAGTCCTAAAAATCAAAACGCGTTTCTATAATATACAGGGTGGTCCGAACTGTATTCCGGAAACTTTGGAAGCATATTCTGCAGATGAAAATAAGTAAAAAAGTTCATATAAATGTATGTTCTAAAATGCTTAATTTCGAAGATATAGGGTGTAGAAATTTCATTTGTATTTCGAGAGAGATTTTTTCCTAATAATTTATGAAGTAACGTCAATATTTGGATGAAAATTGGGGTCTGGGAGGTTTTAAATATGAGAAATTTGATTTTGATGTCAATATGACTCCTACTTGTAGAGGGCGCCACCTACATATTTTTTAAATGGTATGAAGAGTAATAACTTTTCGTCCATATCTGTATAAAACTACTTTGTAAAAAAATATACATTTGCAACGTTTTATCCGTAAAAAAGTTCTCTTGGTAAAAATCGTTACAAGTAATGGTTCCCGAGATATTTGGAATCGAAATTATCAGTACCTATCATCATTGACATAAATTCAACATGTTGATTACATAGTTATTAGACTGAAATCATAAATTTGAATTGTTTTTGTGCCAAAAGGTCAATAGAAACTATTTTATCATCATTTTTTAGCAGAAAATTTATGATTAATTTAAAAAAAATAAAAATTTCCCAAATTCATTATTTCAGTTAAATAACTATCTACTCAACGTCTGTTTATTTTTTATCAATAATGACATGTATTGACTATTTCCATTCTAAATATCTTGAGAATAGTTGCTCGTAGCGATTTTTACCAAGAGACATTTTTTACGTAGAAAGTTACGGAAATGTATATTTTTCCACTCAGTAGTTTTATACAGCTACGGACGAAAAGTTATTACTCTTCAAAACAGTTAAAACACATGTAGGTGGCGCCCCCTACAAATAGGAGTCATATTTACATCAAAATCAAATTTCTCATGTCAAAAAACTCCCATATACCAATTTTCATCCAAATATTTACGTTACTTAAGAAATTATTTGGAAAAAATCGAAATAAAAATGAAACTTCTACACCCTGTATCTCCGAAACTTTTTGGGACATACCTTTATATGAACTTTTTTACTTATTTCTATCTGCAGAATATGCCGCCGAAGTTTCCGGAATACAATTCGGAACACCTTTGTATATATCTAATAATATGTTGTCTCATAATATAACTTCGTTTTTATTCCTGATAGATTGTTATTTATAGAATTTGAATTAACATAATGTTTTTGTTGTTTTAAAATATTATTATAATATATTACAATTATAAATTTATTTTGTTCAATGCTACAGAAAGGGTAATGATAGTTATCGGAAAATATGGTACTTTAACAACAGCAAAGAGAATATAACATTAATCAAAATTAATAATAACCATCTATCAAAAAATGAAATCGATCTGATATTACCATAGAAACGCCTTTTGATATTTAGGACTTCAAGAAGAATTCAATCATATTTTCATGTTTTTCTTAATTTTCTCTAAAACGGTATGGAACATGGAAAAGTATAATCGGGATTAGCCATTATAAAAGAAGCAATTTTTTTGAAGAATGCATTTTTGTCAAAATGTTAATAATAAAAATGTTTTTCCTCTTGTAAGGACACTCCGGGGACATATTGTATATCTATCTCTAATAGTTTTTGAGCTAAAATAATAAAATATCTGTAAAATTGACAAAATAATGGTCTTGAATAAACACTGGTAAAATCATAAATTGAGTAACTATATTCAGTTGTTATGCACCATTTTTTCTTATAATTTAATACAAGCTTATTTTTAACTTAACATATTTCATTGTCCCGTATAAAGATTACTTTCTTGAATTAGGCTGCACAATAAAACCCTAAGAAAACATTAATATAAAAGCGCCTTTGAAACCATTTGCGATGAAAAGACTAGACTAAAGGCTTAGGATTCTCGCCAGGGAATGATTAATAGGTGTGGTCTAAATTTCCAGCTCACCTTGAGGATTCATCACGTCGCCGACGGTATTTTCTACTCTGCGAGTTTTCCGCGAATGTAAAAGGTTCGTTTGTGCTACTTTAAGTAATAACTACACATTACATTTTAAATATAGTGTCTTGAATGTTACTTCCAGACTTATTTACGCAGTTATACAGGGTTCTTCACCACATAAGACACGGAGTAATGTAGCTAAACGATTAGATTTTTACAAATTGTAAATTTTGGGTTCGTTGAAGGTCTATTAGAGCTACAATTTAAAAATATTTTTACAAGATAGAGAGTGTCGCAAATACGTAAAAAATATTATAGTTGTATTTTTTTTAAATGGAACACCCTATATATTATTCTATTTTTAGATTCTATAATTGAAATAAAGGTAAATTTGATAAGGTTTATCACACTTCATCCTTACCATTTTTGAAATATTTTCATTTCATGAAATTGCAGTAAAAATTTTAAGGTTTCATTTCTCCAAAGGTATCGAAGTTTTTTATACTAAATATTTACTGAAGTTTATTTATTGATCAGGTATTGTGTTGCAGTAATAAACTAAATACTACCTTATACAGAGTGTCTAAAGATTTATATTAAATGATTACTAGCTGTAAACGGCAATAACTTGTTTAATTTAAATGGAACACCCTATACATTTTACGAGAATCAGTTGCACAATTTAATTGTCTGTCAAATTGTATTACACTAGTTTTTACCTATCTTATCAAGTTTTCGTAGAAAATGCATTTTCTTATAATTTAGACCTTATTTATCACTATACCCATGGTACCCATGGTACAACAAACAACCTCCCAGATTATAAATAGTACCAGGAAGACCACATCAAGATTAAAAGTTGCCAGAAATGCAAAAATATCCCCAGAAACACAACAACTAATGATGGAGAGACGGAAGCTGGATAAGAGCACATCACAATACAGAGAAATGAACAGGGTAATTAATAAGGCTATACGTAAAGACACTAGAACTTACAACACGTATATGATAAAGGAATGCATAGAACAGAATTCCAATATGAAAGTACTTAGAAGGAACAGACTCGGAAGCAAAAACAAAATTTAACTGAAAGATTCGGAAGGCCTGTCTCGACCATAGTCGTTAGATTCAATGCTTACTCTGTGATTGAAAAGTTCTTACAACACTATACAGCAAACAAATAACAACGATCAGCGAACCCACTAGACCCCCAGTCATTAATGTTAACTCCGAGGAAATTCCTGAAATAGACGTAGAAGAAATAAGGAAAGCCCTGTCCCAAATGAAAAATAACAGAACAGCGGGAGAAGACAGAGTAACAACCGAAATGTTCAGATCTGGTGGACAATTTCTACTGCAGAAGATGACGGAAATTTTTAACAGATGCATTATGGAACAAAGATAACCAGAGCTATGGCAAAACGCAACAATCACTCTCATTCACAAAAAGGGTGATAACACCAGACTCGACAATTATCGTCCCATCAGCCTGCTCTCGCACTTCTACAAAATATTCACAAAGGTGCTGACAAATCGCCTGTCAAACAAATCCGACTTCTATGAACCCCCGGAACAGGCAGGGTTTAGAAGTGGATATAGTACTGTGGATCACCTTCAGGCAGTCCGCACTCTCATAGAGAAAAGCACTGAATACAACTTCCCTATATATGTCGCCTTTGTGGATTATGAGAAGACTTTCGACTCTATAGAGCTACACGCCATCCTCGATGCCCTACAAAATGCCAGAATAGACTACAGATACTCGGGCATAATATCATCTATTTACAAATCAGCTACAATGACTATCAAACTGGATGACATAAATATAACAAATAAAATTAAAATGGAAAGAGGAGTCCGACAGGGAGATACTATTTCCCCCAAACTTTTTACACTGGCCCTGGAGGACGTATTTAAGAAGCTGAACTGGGACAAGAAGGGTATTAAGGTAGATGGTGGGATGCTTAACCACTTGCGGTTCGCTGATGATGTCGTTGCCCTGGCCTCATCGTTGGAAGAACTTCAAACAATGCTCGAACAACTTGACCACACATCTGCGCAAGTAGGTTTAAAAATGAATTTGTCTAAAACTAAAACCCTAAATGAAAATGAAGAGCAAGTTAATGTTAATGAAACGTAAAGGATTGAGAACGTTAAAGAGCATATATATATATATATATATATATATATATATATTATATATATATATATATAGGAGAAGAGTATATATATATATATATATATATATATATATATATATATATATATATATATATATATATATCAGCTCATCAGCTACCATTCATTCACACAATGAAATCAAAAATAAATTTAATTTTGGGAATGAAGTCTAGAGCAGTTAAACTAAGCCACTCTGATTATGTAGAGGAATCTGTGGCTCTTTCAAAAAATATTTTGATTGACAATTCTTATCCAGAAAAAATCATTAATAGGTTTTTGTTTCATACAGCTATAGTGAACAATAATAACCAGGAACCTACAGCACAACAACTACCTAATATCACTAATACTCCTCTTGAGCCTAACCGAGTGACAGAGGATCAAAATGGACAACTTGTCAGTTATTTCTCTTTACCTTATATAGATAATCTTACATATAAACTTGCAAACGTTTTCAGACAATATAATAATATTAAAATTGCTAACAAACAAGTCAATGCTCTCTCTAAACTCTATTCGAGAACTAAGACACCACTTCAGATAATGGAAAATTGGAATGTTGTGTACAGGTTGCAATGTAGAGATTAAGATTTGTCTTTATATAGGTCAAACTTCTAGAAACTAAAAGGTCGTATCACATCTCATAAAAGTGACTGTAGAAGGGGCGTTTTGTCATGTGCATTGTCGGAACATGTTAACAATTTAGACCACAGGATAGACTGGGATGGTGCTGAGATTCTGGATAGAGCTGACTCATTTTGTAAAAGAACTTTTCTTGAAATGGTTCACATAAATTCACAAGTTAACACCATGAATAAAAGAAGTGACACCCAGAGTCTTAGTGTTATTTACGGTTACATTTTAGACTTGTACAGTGGTAAATATGGTTCATTGCGACAAGTGGCTACTCAAGGTTCTCAATAGTTATATTTTCATACTGTAGCTTGGGTGGGGTTTGATTGTTGAGTTTCTGAAAAGATTTTTATCGCTTTTTGTATTTCACCATCGCTTAATGTCATTTGAATGTTAAGATATTATTTTATACTAAAATTTGTATTACAATTCTCTCTTTTTTGAGATCTTGCTTTTCTTTTCAATTCTAAAGTAAATTCTAGTCTGGTTCTATGTAAAGAAAAACTTTTTCTTTTTACTTAAATTAATTTATCAAGTTGTCTAATGCCTGTTTTCTCAGTGTAGCATTGATGTTATATTGCGCATGGTCGATCTCGCTGATGAAACGAACCAATGTGTCAAAATATTTCTATGTAGTTGTTTCTCTTTCACTCTTTTTATTATATGCATAAGTTTATCCTTTTTTACTTATCAAGAGTAACATATTTTACCTTTTTTGAAACTATGGTGTTCGTTAGTGAACGATCGGCGGTGCTAACAAAAACGCACTTTACTGTAAAGAAAATCTTGAAAATTAATTCGTTTCTTTTGTCTTTTGAGTATTTACAATAAAATAATTGGATCGTTCATGAAGCAGAGTTAATTGCTATTGTATTTTAAGATTTTGACATGTGCAATTTTCTGTGCTTTGACTTTGTACTCACATACACGTTGTATTGTTTTTTATAAAGTTTTTGTAGTTAAGTTTCACGTGTATTTTAAAAGTTGATTTTACTACTGCATTTGAAATGAGGATTCTTTTGATTGTTGAGTAATGTTGTAAACTTTACTATAATCCCACTTTGGTATTGCATTTTAATGTTTTTACAAGAATAGAAATTGTATTTAATTACTATAATTGTAGAAGAGTCCTGAAGAGAACAACTGAATTTCGAAAGCTTGACTAAACAATAAAGGGTTTTTCCTTGAACTAACGGCCTTCTTATCTGACTGCATCCCCAAGACACCTGTTTGAATATTTTTCTCAACTTGGGTCAGTCGCGTAGACTACCCATCTTTTTTTATTATATATATATATATATATATATATAGGGTATGCTATATATATATTATATATAGTTATATATATATATATATATATATATATATATATATATATATATATAACCAAAACTAAGAAGAAAAATTCTTGGGGATAGTGGTCTAGAGGCACAAAATTAAACAATTTATTACAACGCCGAGCTTTCGGAAAATATATTTCCTTTTTCAAGGCTAAAACATCACAAAAGTCAACTGAATATAATATAATATTATATAAACTTACGTGTAAAAAGTTTAATTATAAAAATAGAAAAATATATCAATTTCTATATGGAAGAAAGGAACTAAAATTTTGTATAAAAGTTAAAATCTTCTTAAATATTCATGATTTCTGACATTACTAAAAATTATTTTGACATAGAAAGGTAAATTTAATTATTAATAAAAAAACACGTAAAAAACATATAAGGTTAATCACAAGTTACAAATAAAAATAGAGAAAAAATCAAATTTTAAATATTATTTTTATTTTTAATAAAATGGAGTAAGAAAAGAATATATGCTACTAAGATCCTCAATATTTTTCTTTACAATATAATTATCATTAATGTAAATTTCTACCATTTCAAGAAAAAGTCTTTTAAAAGAAAAGCAAGTTAATGTTAATGGACAAAGGATTGAGAACGTTAAAGAGTATATATATATATATATATATATATATATATATATATATATATATGTGGTATATATATATATATATATATATATATATATATATATATATATATATATATATATATATATATATATATATATATATATATATATATATATATAGAAAGAAATTTATTGGGCAAGTCCACAGAAAGATTAGTCATGATACATGACTAAACATGATCGCCCGTAGACACTCAGTGTTTCTGCCTTCCGGCTTCATCAATACGGGAGGAATCAGCAACGATGAACTAGCGATCCTGAAAAAAGAAAAAAAGAAAAGGAGAAGCAAACGAGGCACAAAGGGCGCCATTTTGCAGCTGGTCCGGCAGTAGCTTACAATTTGAAGCGCATTACCGAAACCGCCGTGGAGGCGTTCCAACACAACATATATATATATATATATTTATTAAATCGAGTGGAGTTCGACCCGTACGTTGAAGATAGGCCGTCAGACCCGGGGTATATCGGACGAAAATGTTCATGATGCCTTCAGGCCCTGATGCTGGACCGTTTAATTTGTCCCATTTATATAAAAAATAGAGGTTTTTCGTTTTCGCCAGACCCACGACGTTGCCGCTTTTAATTCTCAAATATTTATATTAGAATTAGACGAACGGACCTTTTGACGCGGTAATGGATCACAGTGCAGAAGTAAAAACGGTGCATTTCTGCTATAGTGAATATTATTGTACTTATTGTTAGTATTAGATATATTCTGTCTTATAAATGCTGTACTAAATCTGTACGAAAGCGTTTTTATCTGAAATTCCTTTAAAAATTAAATTTCTTTGTAATAAGCATAATCAAGTTACAATGCATTATCACTTTCGTTTAGATTTTGTAAGTGTTTACTAAGTGATGATGGAAACCGGTTTATTATCTTTATACTTTAAAAGAAAAAAAGTTTAGCTACTTCTACAACGAAATCATAGCATCGAAATAAATTTTTAGATACTCGTACAATTTTTTGACACGACGATCGATTCCGACAAAAAAAAAATTAGTTACTTCTACAACGATATCGTAGCATCGATATAAATATTTAGGTACTCGTACAATTTTTTGACACGACGATCGTTTCCAACGACTGTCATTTCTAAGGTAATTTGACGCCGTGTTTTGGAATCATAGGGTATGTGTGTATTTATCATTAACCTTTTTTCTATTTTGTTGTAAAGAATTATTTTAACTTATTTTTTTATTACATACAGATATGAGGGCGGCAATTTAAAAATTTGCACTGTGGGCAAGACGGGTAGAAAAAAGATGCTCATTTAGAATATTAAGAAATTCAGACAAAAAAATTAAAATAAGCATTCTTTAAAGATTGTTTCTACTAGTTTTATTTAAAAATATAAATAATATAAGGTCTAATCTGGCGAGTTGAGTTTGGATGAGACTGTAAACAAAATTTTTAAAAGTATAAATGTAGTAATTTAAATTTTCTGCGTCTGATAAAATTCATGTAGCAGTAAAGTAGGAAAAAAGTTTAGGTTTAAAAGCATTAATTTCTGGAAATTCCCTATTTGTAGAGGCTGGGAACCACCTACTTTTCTGGGAACCCCATATTTTCAAGTTTAAATTATTAGAACTGTGATTAAAACAAATCACTATTTTCATTCATATTGCAATCAACGAATAATAAGAATATTATATTATCAAATATTACACTAATTAAATTTTCGAATACAAAGTAAACATAGAAGATACAACATATTATAGAGATGCAACCATAAAACGTGTTTGTCATATTTACATGGTGTTGGTAGATAGCATCCAGCCGTAAACTGAATATACAACGTATTACTGTAGTGTGTAGCAAAAAAGCCGTCAAAATTTTTGTTTCACTGAAATTACTATTTTAGATCTTACTGAACGAAATAATGCAATAAAATTAATTATTGTGAAATAACTGAATACTATCATATTTATGATCGAAAAAAAACGGCGTCAGCGATGGCTATGGAAATGAAAAATTGCTGTCATTTTATATGTAAAATTATATGTCATCGATCGCCTTTCCAAGCCAACTGGACGCCGCGCTTTTTTTTCGATCATATGGTACCTTTTTGTTTAAACTTTTTCCTGGGAGTATCATACAAAACGGCCTTTTATCGTACAGTCACTTCATATATACGATGATCGTAATTATTTTGATGTAAATACTTCGACAATGAAATCATACCACCGAAATAAATCTTTAGGTACTCGTACAATTCTTTGACCCGTCGCGCGTCGATCGATTTAGATGAAAAAAATTTTTAGGTACTTCTGTAACGAAATCATAGCACGAAATAAATTTTTAGATACTCGTACAATTTTTTGACACGGTGATCGATTTAGATGAAAAAAACTTCAGATACTCGCACAATTTTTTGACAAAACGATCGATTCTGACGATTGTCATTTCAAAGGTAATTTGACGCCGTTTTTTGGAATCATATATATGCCATGTGTATACTTATCTAATAAGTAAAGTGTATTCATTTAGAATATATTAAGAAATTCAGACGAAAAAAATCAAAATAGGTAGTAAGTATTTTTTAAGATTGTTTCTACAAGTTTTATTTAAAAATTGTAACAGAGAACCATTATTATTATAGGGCCCCTCTCGGACCGCTTGGACCAGTCCATTATAAAAAAGAGCGAGGGATAGTAGGTAGAAAAAACATATGATTTGATTTGTCACGGAAACGTGAAGTTTATTAATAAAAGTGTTTTGTTGAATTCTTCGAGTTTTATCATAAAGTTTATGGTTCGACATCCAACAAAATAATTGTAACGAATCCCCGTCACAAAATATAAATAATTTAAAGTCTAATCTGGCGAGTTGAGTTTGGATGAAACTGTAAACAAAATGTTTAAAAGTGTAATGTATCATTTAAATTTAAATAAAATTCATATAGCAGTAAAGTAGTAAAAAAAGTGTAGGTTTAAAAGCATGATCTTTTGGGAATTCCCTATTTGTATATAGTCTGGGAACCACCTACTTTTCTGGGAAACATACTTTCAAGTTCAATTTATTAGAATTGTGATTAAAGGAAAGCACTATTCTCATTCATATTGCGATTAATGAATATTAATATTAATAATATTATACTACCATATATTACTCAAATTAAGTTTTCGAATACATAGTAAGTAAACATAGATAGAAGATAGAACATATTATAGAGATGCAACCTGCAACCATAGAACGTGTTTGTTATATTTATATGGTGTTGGTAGATAGCATCCAACCGTAAACTGAATATACAACGTATTACTGTAGCAATCAACATTTTTGTTACACTAAAATTACTATTTTAGATCTTAGTGAACGTAGTAATGTAACAAAATTAATTATTGTACTGATTAACTACCATATAATCGAAAAAAAAACGGCGTCAGCGGTGGCATGAAATGAAGATTGCTGTCATTTTATACCGGGTGCGTCTCAAAAGTGGCTCACCGCTATAACTTTTTAATTTTTTTTTAGATAAAAAAACGAGATTTGGTATGTAAGTATATGACATAAATTAGGAATTATTGACGTATTCAATTGTTTTTGGTCACTTCCTGTTTCACCGGAAATGACTACAACTTTTGATTTTTAAATGACCTCCCTAATACCCCCGGTATGTTTTTGCATTATTTGATAGAAAATGACACTCTGAATCGAATGACATATCATATGTCAACTTTTGACATTCTCGCTTTAAAAAAATTGTATTTTAAATTTCAATCTAGAGTGCCATGGCTGTGTTAAAAACACTAATTTTTAATTAAGGAGCCTTGGAAAAATAGATTTGATAATCTAATGATTTTCGTGTCTTGTCCGGGCCCGTTCTTATAAGATGCCCAAATCGTATTTTTAATCATATCTCAATTTTTCCAAACGGAACAAGAGAGGCTCGTTAGCATATTTGGAAAAGCATTTTTTACGAATAATTTGGTACCACACACATGGTATTTCGAGTCAAATTGTCATTATGAACCGCATGTTACAATTTCAAATAAACCATATGCGAAAATGTAAAAAAATTGACATATTATGATATGTCATTCTCTTGAGGGTGCATCCACACTATCCTAAAAACGGCGTATCGGCGTAACGGCGCACAATGGATCGAAGCATAGGAAAATAGGGACATTGACTTATTTCGAAATTAATACTTTTATTTTACTGTTTTTTATGTACGACTTAAATAAATACAACAAAAATCTAAATTAATATGGCATTTTGTACCATATAGTTTACAAAATATACAGGGTGTCTCAAAAAGAACTAATATCTAAAACAAAAATATTATAACAAAAAAGAAATTGCTTTCTCTGTTAACTAAATTAATATGGCCTTTGTACCAGATATTTTAAAAAAATATACAGGGTGTCTTTTACAAAAAAGAGCTCATCTATAAACAAAAAAGAAAACAAAACATTATAACATATGAGAAATTACTTTCTCTGTTAAATCTAAATTAATATGGCCTTTTGTACCAAATAGTTAACAAAATATACAGGGTGACTCACAAAAGAACTAATCTCTAAATAAAAAAGAAAACAAAAATATTATAACAAAAGAGATATGCTTTCTCTGTTAAATCGCTATGAATTTTATCACAGCTACGCATATCAGTTATATATGGATCGGAAGACAACAAAAGATTATGTAAAGTGTCTTCATTTGCAAAAGTTCTGTTAGACCTTCTTGAACGGCATTCTCTATATTTCCGAAAGTATTTATTCCTAGACTCTGAGGCCTCTTCAGACAGATGCCCTATCGGAAACCAAAAATTGCTGATGAGTTTTGCTCCGTGTATCAAAATTTTGTGTAGAGAAGATGGCATGTAATACCATCTATAAAGGTTAACTCTTCTGCACAATACAAATATCTTTTTTGCAAATTTATTAAACTTTTCGGCATTTATTTTTTTTTCCTGAAACCAAAACTTGGAGTAATGTATATAGTCTTTTCAGCAATCAATTCATCGTTTCCTGTAATTTGTTATGACTTTTCGAAGTTTCGGAAAAATCTTCTCGCAGTGTTTCCATCGTTAGTTGTGCCCCATCCCTGTTTAACATCATCGACTATCAAACCCATTTCCTCCCTAAATCAAAATAAAATTGCAAATATATTCTGCAAAGCAACGCGTGATGCGCGTCCACGGCAAACTCGACAAATTGCCGAATACCAATTCAATTGCCGAATACCGAATACCAAAACGAAAGCATTTCTGGGCCTTTCAACCTATATGCCTTATGTATTGTAGTGTAATTCAGTCTCACTCCAATGTTCTTCGACGAATATAATTACCTATATCGGCAAATTACAAATTGTTTGATGGTGCACTGTGCGTGCATTGCATAAATTCAAGGATTTTTCCATTAAAAACATTATATTTTTTGCAGTGGCACTTTGGGGCAGCCAATTTTTTTATAGTATGTGCTAGTAAAGGTGGCTCTTTACATTGCACGTAATATCTCCACTTACATCCGCTTACATTTTTTTGTAATTCAAGAAAACTTTATATTTTTAAGTCTTAATGACATAAATAAAAAACAAATGAGTTCAATCGAATACTATAGCCCAAGAACGCTTCTAATAAGTCGTTATATATAACAAACGAATATCTTTTACATCCATTTTAAAATTACAATTAAATGTAAGACTCTTTATCTACCAATTTGAATGATTTTTCAGTTTACTTCAAATGGTGCTCATATACTCAATAAGTAAATAACAAACAGACATACTGTATATGTTTTACAAGACTAGAATATCTTTTTAACACAAATATGTAAAAAAATATTTAAATTTGGAACTCTTCAAAAACAGCCAATGTCCCTATCTTCTTATACTTCGATCCATTGTGCGGCGTAACGGCCTTGAATAGATTTCCAGTAATTCTATTGGCGGATGCGTCTCAAAAGTGGTCCACCGCTATATCTTTTTTATTTATTTTTTTTTGGATAAAAAAACGAGATTTGTACATTGACGTATTCACTAGCTTTTGGTCTCCTGTTTCACCGAAATGACCACAACTTTGGATTATTAAATGACAATCAAGTTGTACATTATTCGATATAAAATGACACTCTGAATAGAATAATATATCATATGTCAACTTTTGACATTTTCGCTTAAAAAATAGTATTTTAAATTTCTATCTATTATAGAGTGCCATGGATGTGTTAAAAACACTAATTTTTAATCAAGGAGCTTTGGAAAAATAGATTTGATAGTCTAATGATTTTCGTGTCTTGTCTGTGCCTGTTATAAGATATCAAAATCGAATTTTTAATCATATCTCAATTTTTTCAAACAGAACAAAGGTGGCTCGTTAGCATATTTGGAAAAAGTATTTTTCTACGAATAATTTGGTACCACAATTTGGTACTTGAGTCAAATTGTCATTATGAACCGCATGTTACAAATAAATCATATATGTGAAAATGTCAAAAATTAACATATTTATGATATGCCATTCTATTCAGTGTGATTTTCTATCGAATAATGTAAAAATATACCGGGGGTCCCATTTAAAAATCAAAAGTTGTAGTCATTTCCGGTGAAACAGGAAGTGACCAAAAACAATTGAATACGTCAATCAATCCTAATTTATGATATAAACTAACATACCAAAACTCGATTTTTTATCTGACAAAATAAAAAAAGTTGTAGGGGTGAGCTACTTTTGAGACGCACCCGGTATACGACGATCGATTTAAATGAAAATAATTTTTAAATACTTCTACAACGAAGTCATAGTATCGAAATAAATTTCTAGGTACATTTTTTTGACACGACGATCGATTTAGACGAAAACATTTTAGGTACTTCTACAGCGAAATCACAGCATCGAAATAATTTTGTAGTTACTCCTACAATTCTTTGACACGACGCGACGATCGCTGATCGATTTAGATGAAAAAGAAATTAGGTACTTCTACAACGAAATCATAGCATCGAAGTAAATTTGTAGGTACTCGTACAATTTTTGACCCGCCGATCGAAATAATTTTGTTTCTAGTATTTATTAGCCGAACGACGGGTTTCGACAATAAAAGTTTTGTTACTTCTACAAATCCGGTGATGACAGCAATTCAAAAAAAAGATTAGACCGTAAATTATTGATATTTTTAAATGAAACTAATAGGAATAATTTTAAAAGAATACTTATTTTCATTTTTTTCGTCTGAATTTCTTAATATTCTAATTAGAGTATGAGCATTTTGTTTTCTACCAAATATAACACGGCTATATCTTCGTTTCTCTTTAATAGTTTGCTTTACCGTGTTGCCGGTTCTTGGGTCTGAATACATCGATTCAACGTAAATCGGCTTATACGCTTATACTAATGTCGAAGGTGGCGCCGCCCGTGACAATACCGGTGTACCCCCAATCGTATATAAAAAACATAAAACCATTTTTTCAGGCCCAGCTGAAATTTGGTCAGGGAAGTGGGAAACCGTTCTAGACGATAAATCCTCACCGAAATCGTACCTGCATCTGACCTCGGGCCTGAAATGTCGAACTGGGTCTGAGCCCAATGAAGCAACGTAGTTTTTGGAAGCCTGTATAAGCGGTTTAATAAATCTATATATATATATATATATAGCAGCATATATATAGGCATATATATATATATATATATATATATATATATATATATATATATATATATATATATATATATATATATATAGTATATATATATATATAGCAGCTATATATATATATATGTTATATATATATATATATATATATATATATATATATATATATATATATATATTAAAATATATATTATATTATTTTTATTATTATATTATTTTTAAAAATGCAAAAATTTTGGATACTGAATTTAATACTAATAAAAGACTTTTTCTTGAAATGGTAGAAATTTACATTAATGATAATTGTATTAATAAAAGATATTGAGGATCTTAGTAATATATATTCTTTCTTACTCCATTTTATTAAAAATAAAAATAATATTTAAAATTTGATTTTTTCTTTATTTTTATTTGTAACTTGTGATTAACCTTATGTTTTTTACGTGTTTTTTATTAATAATTAAATTTACCTTTCTATGTCAAAATAATTTTTAGTAATGTCAGAAATCATGAATATTTAAGAAGATTTTAACTTTTATACAAAATTTTAGTAGATATATATATATATATATATATATGATTCGATGAAATTTACATTAATGATAATTGTATTAATAAAAGAAAAGATATTGAGGATCTTAGTAATATATATTCTTTCTTACTCCATTTTATTAAAAATAAAAATAATATTTAAAATTTGATTTTTTCTTTATTTTTATTTGTAACTTGTGATTAACCTTATATGTTTTTTACGTGTTTTTTTATTAATAATTAAATTTACCTTTCTATGTCAAAATAATTTTTAGTAATGTCAGAAATCATGAATATTTAAGAAGATTTTAACTTTTATACAAAATTTTAGTTCCTTTCTTCCATATAGAAATTGATATATTTTTCTATTTTTATAATTAAACTTTTTACACGTAAGTTTATATAATATTATATTATATTCAGTTGACTTTTGTGATGTTTTAGCCTTGAAAAAGGAAATATATTTTCCGAAAGCTCGGCGTTTGTAATAAATTGTTTAATTTTGTGCCTCTAGACCGCTATCCCAAGAATTTTCTTCTTAGTTTTGGTTATAATTGATCGGTCAAGACTTCCTCTCTTTGTATATATATATATATATATATATATATATATATATATATATATATATATATATATATATATATATATATATATATATATATATATATATCTAGGTCATGCCATAAAACTCGGTGGCAAGGAAAATCAAACAACCGAAATTCTAGAAGGATCAAACTCGATGTGGCTGCTTTTGGTAAACTTAACTTTATATTCAAAAGCAAAATCCCAACAGCCTAAAAAGAGACGTTTACAACAATGCGTCTTGCTCATGACCTATGGTTTGAGACTATGACGATGATTTGGCAATGAAGTGTGCAACAGGTTGCGAGTGAGCCAAAGACCTATGGAAAGAGCCATGATGGGTATCAGTCTTCGCGACCACATTAGAAATGAAGACATTCGCCGACAGACGAGGATAACGGACATCGTAGAGAGGATAGCTAACTCTAAATGGTCTTGGGCAGGACACTTGGCCAGACAGTCCGAGGAAAGATGGGCAAAAAGACTTCTTTGCTGGAGACCACGCCTAGCAAAACGCCCAGTCGGCCGACCTCCTAAAAGATGGACTGATGATATCCAAACCGTAGCCGGTAAGAACTGGATGAGGAGATCACAGAATCGAAACGAGTGGAAGAAACTGAAAGAAGCCTACATTCTGCAGTGGATGAGTAATGGCTGAGAAGAGAGAAGAGAACATTGACATATTGACATTTTAGACATTTTAGAATATTTTTAAAGATGTATCAAATTTTCAAAGAGTACAGATACTAATATTATCGATATAGTTAATTAATATGATCCCAGTATTCAAACTACCTTATTTTACTGATTAATAATAGTTGCTTCAAATACTAAAAAACTGAATTCTGTATGTGTATTAGACAGTGTGGTAAAAATTAACACCTTATAAATTTTATTTAAGTTTTTGAGGAATGCTTACAACACAGACATTCATTTTCATAACTTATTATTGTATTGATTTCTCAGTCAAATTCACATTTATTTAGAATAATTTATTAATTAAAACAATTAAGTAAATGTAATAAACTAATTTTTGGACGGAAATAATGGTGGTATACTCGTATTAACAATTAGTAATAATTGGTATACTCTTTTAGAAAGATTTAAATAGTTTTCTTTTTGTAAACAAATGGGCTTGCAATATTATTATTTTTACCACCTGTACATTTTGTACATATGTTGCTTTAAAAAAATCTAAAATGTCAATATTTCATAGGTATAGTGATAAATGAGGTCTAAATTATAAGAAAATGCATTTTCTACGAAAACTTGAAGAGATAGGTAAAATATAGTATAATACAATTTGATAGACAATTAAATTGTCCATCTCATTCACCTAAAGTATACAGGGTGTTCCATTGAAATTAAACAAGTTGTTGCCGTTTAAAGCTAGTAATTATTTAATATAAATTTTTACAACATCTGATCAATAAATATTCTTTAATAAATATTTAGTATTAAAACCTTTAGTACCCTTGGAGAAATGTAGCCTTAAATATTTTACTACAATTTCATAAAATTAAAAATATTTCACAAACAGTAAGGTTTAAGTGTGATAAACCTTAATCAAGTTTACCTTTATTTCAATCGTAGAATCTAAAAATAGAAAAATATACAGGGTGTTCCATTTAAAAAAATAAAAGTATAATATTTTCTACTTATTTGGGACACTCTGTATCTTGTAAAAATATTTTTAAATTGTAGCTCTAATAGTCCTTCAACGAACCCAAAACTTACAATTTGTAAAAATCTATTAAATCGTTTAGCTACAATACTCCGTGTCATATGTGGTGAACAACCCTGTATAGTTACTAAGCACACTTGCAATACATACAACAAAAGACAGAGTAAAAAGTTACGTTAAAATTTTCATTCGGGACCTAAAAAACCGATGACGTACAAAGTATAAGTTTACGAATAAATCTATTATCGCCGGGAATTTTTAAAGTAACTTAACACTGTTTATACGAGAAAGGTTGAATGGTCTTTGCTTTGTCATTGGAACACAACAGATAATAATTTTCATCATAATTCATCATTTTCATCATAATTCGGTGGTACACGATAATCGTTTCTTTTTTTTTAATATCAATTCGGGGTCTTCAATTTCTCATATACTCACCTTATGTATATTTTAAAACGTTTAACTGTTGAAATATTTATTTATCCACTTTCATATCTCATAATTTTTTATTATACTAACCTATACCTATCTCGAATAGCATTTTAAATAAAAAATAAAACATGTCTAAAATTGAAAAAAAATATGACTAAGAATAAGCATTGGTAAAATAATTAATTAAATATTTTTAAAGTTGAAATTTGGCTTGTCATTTGTCTAAATAAACCGAGTGGATATTATATAGGGACACCAAAAACATAATTTATTTACGTTTGATATTAAATCGCTCAAATCTTTGTTATTTTTAATTCAACCCTATGTATATTATCTAAGAAATATAAAAAATAGTAAAATTGCTTTTCATATATCATGTTCCTATACCTAAACATGTGCCTAAATCTTCTGGTTTCTGCAGTAAAGCCATTTAAAAGATAATATTTCTATTATAATAATTATGACAATTATTGTTCAATTTGAAGAATTTCTTTACCATGACAATATCCGAAATTTAGCAAGTACATAAAATCCAATTGATTCTTATAAAGTTTGAATCTTTGTCAAGAATTTCTTTAAACAAAACAATTATAATAGAAATGTTATGTTTTAAATGGCTTTACTGGAGAAACCAAAAGGTTTCCGACCACCGACCGGCACTGGTCATAACCGGTTCTCCATAAACTTCTAACGTGCCATGGCTGTGAATCACCCTGTACAACAGAATAAAATTAAGTACTGAGAACATACATCTGATTTTCTATATTACCACATGATTTTTTTCAATAGTAATGCCGTGTATATGATTAAATTTAAAGTTACTCAGCGATATTTCCAAATATATACTGAGTTAACTAGTATTCCGCCTTTTATACCGGATGCGTCTCAAAAGTGGCTCACCCCTATAACTTTTTTATTTTTTCAGATAAAAAACAGGATTTGGTAGGTTAGTATATGACATAAATTAGGATTGATTGACGTATTCAATTGTTTTCGGTCACTTCGTGTTTCACCGAAAATGACTACAACTTTTGATTTTTAAATGGCATCCTCGGTATTTTGTTACTTTATTCGATAAAAAATGACACTCTGAAGAGAATGACATATGATATGTGAACTTTTGACCTTTTCGCTAAAACCAAAATTGTATTTTAAATTCCAATGTAGAATGCCATGGCTGTGTTAAAATACTAATTTTTAATCAAGGAGCCTTGGAAAAATAAATTTGATCGTCTAATGTTTTAGTCTCTTATTTAACGTTTGAAATAAACCATATTCGAAAATGTCAAAAGTTGACATTTGCTATGTCATTCTTATCAGGGTGTCTTTTCTATCGAATAAAGTAAGAAAATAAGTGTCAACAGGAAGTGACAGAAAATAAATGAATACGTCAATCATTCCTAATTTATGTCATATACTGACATACCAAATCTCGATTTTTTATATGAAAAAATATAAATGTTATAGGGGTGAGCCACTTTTCAGACGCACCCGGTATGTCAATAAGTATTTAAGATTTCCCTGAATTTTTTGTTGAGAAACATTTCCGAAATCTCCTTTTGAAATTATTATCTCTCTGTATAGTTAAATTAAAAAGCACTTAATTGAATAAAAATATAGGTAGTTAAATCCCAATTATTCTCGTTCCATTACTTAAAAAGTTAATATCAATCACGGCAAATTGAACAAATTATTCATTTTTATTCGTAACTGCAGATATCTAGAGCATAAAGTCTGAAAAGTATGCGTTTTGATGCCCTTTTTAATTCGCATTAATTTTCTTTTCAAGACTACTTTAACGTTTTGTAATTTGTAATTTCCCATTTAGAAGTTCCGTTTATTCGTAAGGAATTACGGGCTCCTAGTATCCTCGACAAACAACTTCTGTAAATTGACTTTGTTTGAGTTCTTGTACTGCTTTTAGAGACCAATAGATAGTGAGATACATGAATTTAGTTTCTCGTTAAATTAGTTTAATTGAATTTAAAACTTAAATACATAAATCTATTCCCAATATTCTGTTAAAAGTATGTTATTAAACATACTATTCAACGTGAATAGAGCTATTCAAAAAATATGATACATATCATTGCATTCGACCAATGTGTACTGCCAGTTATGACGATTCGCTATTACAGCATGCGAAACCTCGACACTTAAAACAGACTTCATAAGTAAACTCCATGTCGCACAAAGCTCAATGGAACAAAATATGCTGGGAACAACCAAGAGAGACCGTAAAAGAATAGAGTGGATACGACAAAAGACCCAGGTAATAGATGTCATCTACAAAGTCAAATCCCTCAAATGGCTATGGGCAGGACACCTGGCAAGAAGAACAGACAACAAATGGACCACACAAATTGATGATATTAGGAAATTAGCAGGGATAACTTGGGCCCGCACAGTCAACAATAGACAACAATGAGCCCAACTATAAAGAGAGTATGTGAGGGAGGCTACAACATATGGAAATGGTTGAATAAGCTGAAAATGATGATGATGATGATGAGTTCATTGGCCGCCATTTAATACTGTAATTACAAAGTATAAATAAACTAAATAAGTTGTCTCATATTGAAACATATTTATCAGGAGCATTATACAGGATCGCTGTTATGTATGGAAACGGTCGATTATTAGGTAAAATATAGGAGGTACCGCAAAAAGTTAAATACAAAAGTTATATTAGGACTTTTAAAAATCTATTAGCAATTAATAAATTTAAGTATACAGGGTCGGTCATAAATCATTTTTATATAGAATCCCCTGTATATTACTGCATATTTCAATTCTTCGTTCAATTCTAAGCAAAAATCGAGATACACACAATGTACCTCAAACCAACCGTTTCCGAGTTATTGACTTTTGAAAATATCACTTGAACAATTTAATATAATTGATTTCGATATGTTTAGTTTCAATTATCGATGCCTTTCTGCCGAAAATGTGATACTTAATAATATTTGACATTAGTTGTTCTCAAGTTAGCATTTATAGTCGTAGCGGTAGAACCCAAATACACGAAAAACGTTTCAAATAATGATAGAAGCAAACCACTTGGTATAGGTGGTATATACACATAAGCAATCGATTTGACCCGCAGCACCTTATTGCAAGTGGAGTCAAATTCAAAATGGCGGCGTTTTTTAGAATTACTGTTTTTTTTTGCTTTTTTTTCGATTAAATTAATTAAGTTTTTTAATCGATTACATTAATAAGTGTATTTTGAATTGACATACTAATAATAATAGGATTAACCCTTAACTGGTCCGGTAATAGATATGTATCATAAACGGTCCGGCGTAGTCTGTGGGACTACGCCTTCTAAAAAGTTAAAAAACACACAAAAACTAAAAAATAGCAAATTTTTATTTCATTGTATATTATATTATGTATTATTAAACTAATCTAGACAAAAATGGGTTCAATTAATATAAACTTTCAGAAAATATAGTACAAAGTAAAATAGCATACATATAAATTTGAAAAAAAAACAATATAGGTTTTTACTAAGCTCTAAAAATAAAACCAAATTACTAACAGTCATTACAATATAGAAATAAGTTTTTAATACTATTATGTAAAACAATAAGTTATAAAACTGGAGTTAAAGGAGAAGTTTTTAGTTACAGCATGAGGCAAATTTCATTGATTTCCTGAACATGTTTTACACAATGGATTCGTACATTCTAGGCATTAAAAATAATTAACAAGGACATAACATTGTCTTTGACTAGTATAAGAACTCTAGGATAAAAATATATCTCCGTGGGCGTCTTCTGGTTGTACAGGAATTGCAAGTATTCTACCAATTGTAAAGCATATTTCTCGTGGAATATTTAACATTGTCAAACGCATTTGTCTGGCAGATTGTCATATTGTCACTGTCACAGTCCTCATCATATCATTTTAATAGAGTTTCCTCATAACTAGAGTCTCCTAAAGGCACTCTTTTCGAAGACCCGGTCATATTTTACAAAAATTTGTCACTCATAAAATTTTACACAAACGGTCCGGCGTCGTCTGTGAAACTACGGCTTCAGTAACTTCTTCCAGAACTTCTAAAAAACTAATCCAGTTTGGGCACAAATATGGCTATCAGTTGTTGACCTAGAGGGGCAGGATTAGCTAGAACGCCAATCGTGTGGGTAGTCCCAGTAACTACTGAGACTGAGTTAATTATTTGGCGTAGTCTGTCAGACGACGCCGGACCAGTTAAGGGTTAATACTACACTAAGTATATAAAATTCATAATGGCGGAATTTAGTTCTGTGTTAATTAGTAGTTGCGAGCTAATTCTCTATCGCCTACGCGCGAGATATAAGTTTTAGTTCAAATCAAAAATTTATTACAAGTAGCAGCGCATCAAGAAAGTAATTGTGAGAAGACCCTCTTCCGTCCCCCCTTCCCCACCTGCGCCCCCACTCAAAAAAAACCGAAGAAAAAATATTAAACTTCCATATAAAATATAAACCTTTTACATTAAGTATTGTTACGAATTTACTCTATCCGTGGGTCCCAATAATTATATAATAAATAAAGAAGATATAATTAATTATATCTTCTAGGTAACTTTGTAGTTCACAAAACTTATAAACACTTTTCTGCTATTGCTATTGACCAAGCACACGAGCAGAATAATGCCCAAGTGAAAGCAGAAGAAGGTGCAGTTGGACTGACACAAGATCCATCTGCGTTGCGCCGCTGGATGCTGAGTGAACCAGAAGTTACTAGGTTTTTGACTGAATTTAACATCGGGGACAAAATTGAAGCTAGCAACTTAGAACACCACGAACAATACGCTGTGTATCAAAGCAAGTTTGTACAGAAGTGTCAAGCTCTTAAAGAAATTATTGTACAGTTCGGTAATCCTTTTGAAGAACAAGAAACAGCAGTTATTACAATTGATACGAGAGTTATTTGTTAGAGTTATTGACCAGGAATGCGTAAAATCTTTATATAGTGCCGAAAAAAGAGGCTTAAAGATGTACGATACTTTTGTAAAAGAACGAATTTTAGAGAAAACTGTTCCATTGTATGAAAAAATTAAAACATTTTTTTTGTCAATTTTTGTATCTAAAAATTCGGTAAAAAAATCTCAAGTGAAATGTACAATCCAGTTGTTTAAACTGGACTATCAGCTATTTTCAAGATTATTTATTGCTAGCCTTTCCCGTGAACTGGATTTAAATATATTCTTTCAGCATCAAAACCAACAACGCCCATCATCTCTGTCTCAAAATAGAGAATTACGCCGGCGCCTGGGACAAAAAATTGACCTCACCAATATTCCAGAAGGTACATAATTAATTACGCCGTATTAAGTTTAAGTTTCACGCCCATTTTAAAAACCCATTACAACAGTATCACAGTTTCGGCAGATGGCATCATTAAATGAAACTGAACATATCGAAATTAATGCAATCAAATTGTTTAAGTGATATGTTCAAGAGTCAATAACTCGGAAACGGTTGGTTTGAGATACATTGTGTGTATTTCGATTTTTGCTTAGAATTGAAGGAAGAAAATACGCTATAATATACAGGAATTCCATTAAAAAAATAAAACTTTGATGTGCCACGACTTTATGACCGACCCTGTATACATAAATTTATTACTCGCCAATAGACATTTAATAACCCTATAATTTTTGTATTTAATTTTTTGCGGTATATCTTACCTAATAATCGGCCGTTTTCATACATAACAGCAACCCTGTATTTATTTTTTATAAGTTTATTATTTTCTGTCTAAATTACTATAATTCGATTTAGTGGTTTTGTTGCAACGAAAGAAAATTACACAAATCGGCAACTATAACTAGTATAACTACTAGTAAAACCACTCTTTTAAGAGAAATATAACTCGATAGCAAATTAAGCGTATTTTTGTTAAAAATGTTATATGATGTAATTATGTGCCATACCTAATACAAATCATATCACTCGCATCAATTCACACTCAAGAAATATAAAAAAATATCAATAAATTAAATTAAGGCATGAAACCAACCTAAACAATAATCCTCAATAACCGCAAATATTCTATCTCGACATCGAAATGACTGAATAAAACAGCTAAATAACAATACGAACATTAGGTATATCAATAGTTATAAATGGGTATCGATAGATATCGATGCATCGATACTATACTGGTACCATAATATGCTGTTATCATTTTTTAGCATTATTATTAATTTTACAATATACTTGGTAGAATACGTTCTTTGCCTTTTTGCTGTTTTTTAATGCTTTGGAGAACTAAAGGCAATAAATTAGGTTATCAAATTATCACACTACTTATACTGTAATCGCAATTAGTTAATTAATTGCAAGAAAAGTGTTGCAAATTAAAATTGAAAAGTGTCAGAAAACTAAAATACTAAGAGTTATTATAGAATGAAAGATCCAAGGAGAAAACATTATAGCGCCATTTTACTAATTTTACAGGAGAGTTCTGGAGGACGGCTGGTAGTTATCAGGTTTTTCCCTATATGCATATTTTTATTAAGAATATATAAGAGCTTATTGTCCTGCAGAGTTTATACATTTTGAAAGGCCCAGTTCGACCTACTGTTATATTGTAAAATCCTAAACTATAGAATATACCGGGTGCGTCTCAAAAGTGGCTGACTTCTATAACTTTTTTTTTCAGATAAAAATACGGGATTTTAATAAACTATAATATAGAATATAATACTTTTATAATAATAATAGTAAGAAATCAGGTTGTATCTCCCCAGGATCCATGGAGGGAGAGGACTTATCAATGTTGAAAGAGCATGCAACAGACAAAATAACAAACTAGCAACCTATTTTATGCAAAGGGATACCTTCATCGAGCAATATGCGAGATTGACCGAGGCTACTCTTCCTTGAACCTGGCTTCCCATATCCCATCGGAAGTTCCATCGGTTCAGGAACAGCTGAGGGAACTTCGAGGAAAGGCCCTGCATGGAAGGTATGCCAACGAAAGGCAGGCAGAAGAAATTGATAAAAGTGAATCTATACAATTCCTTACAAACATTAACCTCATGGGAGAAACCGAGGGCCTCATACGTGCAATACAAGATCAAGTGGTTAGCCCTAGAGCGTATAGGAGGCATATTTTAAAACAAAACATACCAACTGACAAATGTAGAGTAGGTCATAAGATTAGCGAATCCATCCAACACATCAGCTCTGGATGTGAGAGTCTTGCGTAAGTCCACTACCCGGAAAGACACGACAACTAGATTGACAACTAGACAGAATAGCAAAGATTATTCACCTGGAAATGCTAAAGTACCTAAAAATCAAGAACCCTGAAAAGAAATATTAGAAATATTATGAATACAGGCCATAAGAATTAGAGGAAAACGAACATCATAAAGTATACTGGAATACGCAAATACAGACAGAGAGATCAGTAGTTCATAATAAGCCGGACATTGTTTGGATAGATAAAAACGAAAAGAAAGCCTACTTAATTGACGTAGCTGTACCACTAGATCACAACGTAGTCAAAACTGCAAGGGAAAAGATTTCGAAGTATGAAGACTTGGCTTTCGATATGAGGCAAACCTATCATCTAAAAGCAACCCGAGTAATACCACTCATCATTTCAAGCAATGGTCTGGTTCACATTGATTTTGAGAAGAACTTAAAGGAACTGAAGCTACCAGAAAATATCATAAGTCAATGTATTAAAGCAGCTATTTTGGGTACGGTGAACATAGTCCGCAGAGTAATGAACATGGAGCCTTGAATGGAAATATTCCGGCGACACGTCATGGCACAACAGATAGAATCGTGAAAAAAAATAATAATATAATAATTTTAAATTTTTTTCCCCCTGAACCCTTCAAATATTAGTGACATTCATACTTGTGTCATAGTACATAATTTAAAGCCAATGAAATTAGAAACTAAATAACAAAATACTGAACATTACTTTAAATGAATAGAACACAATAAGTTTCCTTATGCATCAGAAGCAATAATATTACACAATACTTAGCTATTCATATCAAATAATACCTGGCGGTGGTGGAGGAGCCGGCCTGGAAACTGGAGGTGGTGGCATGGATAATCTGTAACCTAAAAGCAAAATAAGGAAATGAATATAAATAGCAATTCGTCATATTGTTATAGCTCCAACAGACACACATACCGGGTGGCCACATAAGAATGGACGCAAGCTGTAGCTCAGAAACTACTCATCGCATAACTTTGGGTCGCATAATCGCATAAGTGGTGGGGAAAGGTTAAACTTGCATTTATTACAATAAGGATAACTCTGGTTTAGCTTAGCCGATTTAAATAAGCTAGGGCTTGTTTAAAAGAGAAAGTCTTCCCTAACGATCTCCAGTATAGATTTAGTTTCCATAGATTTTTTCATGGTAGCTAGAGGGCGCTGTTTGACATAATAGCAGATATTACGCTTTTGCATAAAAAAATTAAATAGCACGTTTCTTTTTGCACTGTTAAATAGAGCAAAAAAATTCCAATATGTTCTCTCTAGCGGAAGATATTAAGAGAACAAACCATATTAGGCTGTAGCCTAGGATTATAATCTGAGAATTGTAATAACAGGCTAGGAAACAAAAAGAGGTAAATTGGTTATAATAATAACACATAGTTATTATTTATTTTGAACGCATCGGAAGGTTCGTTAGTCATGAAGAGTGAGTATGGGGCGTTCCACATACTCAATATTTGTTGATGCGGTTCGTCGATGCAACTCGTCAATACATCGATTTCGTCGAGACAATAAGTTGTGCGGCAGTTCGGTAGAATATCGGTTCTTTAACCACCAAAAGAAATGTCGCGAACATAATGTACGCAAATTTCCAAAGAAATTGCATCGACGAACCACATCATACTCACCATAGACGCACCAAATAGACGAATCAGCCCATAGTGACTATGGAGCCTAAGTTGCCTAAGTTAAAAAAATTAAAAAAAATATTTGAGAACAAGCGTGACGGATTTTCGACCACAGTTTAAATCGAAAATTTTACACGTAGTGTAAAACTACGAGGAATGTATGTGTGCATGTGGTGGTCGCTACGTAAAATTAAATAGGTGACATAACAAAAAAGACCCTTAGAAAGAAAAAAACTATTTTTGTTAAAAAAATCTAGGCCCAGTGGGAAAAGTATCAAAAGCTAACCTGATAATACAGAATTCGATACCCCGACCATATAGCGTCGCGTCGCTCAATTTATTTAAAAATACTTATTCATCTGAATAGAGGGACTATCAAGCCATCGCGCCAAGGATCAATCATCATCATTTAATCGTCTCCAGTATATTTGTCTAGTACAACTTCTAAAGTAGTGCCTTTCGGATTCAGCAATAAAATGTAAGTCCTGTGAACTAGTGAAAATCTGATGACATATACTCTCATATATCACAAGTTCTAGCTTACGTTCGGTGTAGAACATGACACTATAAGATGAATATTACAAAAGAATCATAAATTTCTAAAAATAAAATAATATAGAAATGGTAAAAAATCTACAGAGATACATTTATTCCTCTTTGTGTAATATTTAATAATAACTATACAAAAGAAATTGCAAACCATAATTAAATAAATAAATAACTTAAGGACTATATGCATTGTATGAGACATAAGAACAGAGTTACGACAGATCGTTTAAGAATTCCTTGTAAGGTCTTTCACTAAAGGAGTCTTCCTATATTATCTGCACCTGGACGGTTTTGTACAAATCGGTCAATTGCTTCATGAAGCGGTGATATCTATTAGTTTTTTGTTAGAAGAAGCTGATCCAGCATTGTTTTACTAGGGTTAGCCATAAACGAAAACCTCTAGTCTCAGTTACCTTGACATATTCAATAAAATAATGCTATATTTTTTATTTACGTGCAGCATTTTTCTAATCTTTCAGGTCGGTTTCTGAAATGCATGGTGCAGTTATCAAATACAGTCAATAAGCTAAAAGCAATCATTAGGAAGCATGCAAATTTACTGAGCAATTGTAAAATTTTCGTGACAGTTTTTTGAACGTTATCTTAATGTGTACAGAGTGAGTCAAATTAGAAGCTTTTAAAGGGAAACACCCTTTTCTATAGACGAAAACTTATATTGGTGTCTGGAGCTCAATTTTTGTTAAAAACATGTTGATGAAACCCGCACATCGATATCTGTTACCGCTTCGGAGTTACGGGGTGTTTTTCAAAAATGTGCATTTTTAACAAATCTTTTTTACGTAGAATTTAATAGTTTAAATATAATTTTTTTAAAATGAATAATTTAAGAATTATCAACAGAAAATTTAATTTTTTATATAGGACACCCTGTATATTTTTAATTCGTTGAAAAGAATTTAAAATTACCTTTCCAAAAATATAGAATACTTGATATTTTGCTCGATTCCTCTTAGAAATATAGTATTTAAAAATTCGCCCACATTGAATATGGCTTTGAATCGCCGGCTGTAATGCAAAAAAATTCTAGCTGTGAGCAGCAACTAAAACGAAAATAATATTTGCAATGAGAGATGCAGTATTTTATAACAATGTAAACTATATTTAACAACATCAACACATTTAAATTATATCTAATAATAGTAAAAATAAACAGTAAACCAAGACATGAGATTTGCAACAAGTGTTCGACATGTCGATCGTCTTCTGTTGTGGACAGACGGGACCGTTTTTGAAAATTTCTCGCGGAATTCATTAACTCAGTGGGGGTGAAAGATACCTTCTCATAACCGCTAAGTACTTCTAATTTTTGTCTAGATATGGGCTATTTAAAAATAAGAACCTTTATTCATCCGCAAAGATAAAAATCCATATGCGCTAAGTCCAGCGGATTCCTTCTGGTAAAAATCCATCATAAACCAGGTCCATTATAAATGTTAAAAGTCCATCTTATTTCGGCGGACTCGACGGCCAGCGGATGGGATTTTGGTTAGCTATTCAATTATTCTCAAAATTGGCTGCAAAAATTTGCTGATAACTTCAGCGTTCTGAAGCGGTGCCTAGTCTTGCTGGAAAAATATGTTTTCGAGTTCCATTAGGGGGGGACCATCAATAAGAGGTCCAAAGCCTACCAGTTAAAACTTTTAAAAATTTTGTATTTCGAAAGGGACTAATAAGAAAACATCGAGTGTTAAGTTCTTTTCAGTTAAATTAAAATATACAGGGTGTCTTAATAAAAAACATTTTTTTCTGTTGATGGCTCTTAAATTATTAATTTTAAAAAAATTATACCATTAAATTTTACGTAAAAAGGTGCTTTGGAAATGTTTTCATAAAAATACAAAATTTTCCATAACAAAAAAGTTACAGCGATTTGTTAGAAATTTGAGAAACACGTCGTAACTCCAAAACGGTAACAAAGAGGGGGGAGAAAGGAGGAGGGAGAGAGAGATAGAGACGGATTGATGCCTACCTGATTTTACTTCTTTTGATACAGTATGTTGTTGTCCGTCAACAAATGGAAATCTACTATTAACACTAGACGAACATTCAGATATAATGTCTAATGCTTCTTTACAAGCTTCATACATCTGCATTTTCTCTTCACGCCTTTTGAGTTCTTCTGGTGATTCTTCCATTAATTGTTGCTAAAATATTCTTTACTTTAGAATTTTGATTTCTAAAAATTATATAAATATTAAAATACCTGATTCTCTCTGGAGTATATGTGAATTAACAATTCTTCGTTAATAAATCTTTTGACTGAATTCAGTAATAAATATGTGATCATTTTAGGTATTAGGTCTTTTGTAGATTTATTTATAATGTTCATATAACTGTCAACGAGATTCCTAATTACTTCTACTTGTCTCTTTAATTGTGGATCCGAATTGTTCAGTTGCTCATCCTAAGAATACCGTTATTCAGTTAAAGTGTATTAATTAAGTATATTCACATTTTTAAGATTTTTTCTATAATATTTTATTTATACACTAGTAAAATGTCAGCGTATAGTTTATGGCCCTAAGCATATCTTACTCATATCAAGCTTAACGTCTTAAAAGCATGCAACATTATCCACACATAGATTTAAACCTCAATTTACATAACAGACTAAATGTTTTCAGTTATTCTAAAATACATGCAAAATAAAAAACGCTACGGAAAATTGTTCCGTCAAATTTTAAGTATTTTATTTTTAACCCAATTTTCATACTTTAATATTGGGCTTTATTGTACAGGGTTTATCGTTGATTTTTACCCTAACTTTAAAACACCCTCTGCAATAATTTCGTGAGCAAATTTTCCTAAAACATTATTTTTCAGTCAGAACCATGTCTCCTGAGCATTTTGTTTTTTGTCTCGTGTCAAAACATGCCTTGGTTAATTTTTAGGAGCAACATGAACTTACCACCAGTAGGCTTTGGTGACTATATTGTCGTAATTTCATATTACGCTGCATTGGATACTTTATATTAAACTAGCGTTAAAGAATAACATATAGTCCTAGTTTTGACACTTAACATTAATAATGATAACTGAACTACTGATATTAAAGAAAAGAACTGTAATAATCAAGTATAGAAACAGAAAAGATTTGCAAAAATACCCTAATACATAGTTTATATTGCCTTCCTTGGCTGCTATAACTTCCTGTAGACATCCGTTCATAGTGTCAATGAGACTGCATATATCATATTACGTTATGTTTTCCCATTCTTCTTTAAGGACCAATCAAAGTCTATGTACTGAAATTGGTGCCGCTTCGCGACCTCTAACCCTCCTGCCAAGCATTTCCCAAAGATGTTCTATAGCATTCAGATCTGTCGATTATGCTGGGCAGTTCATAGTAGTAATAATCAATGACTTTGTCATATTGAAAAATAATACCAAAAAGAAATTATAATTTACTAAATTGGAAACTGTTGTGGCAAGTTCATTTCGCTCTTAAAAATTAACCAAGACATTTATTGTGTATTGACATGAACCAAAAAGCAAAATGCTCAAGAGACAAGGTTCTGACTGAAAAATAATGTTTTAGGGAAATTTACCCACGAAATTGTTGCCTAGGGTGTCTTAAAGTTAGTATACAAAACAACCCTTCGATTAACCCTGAATAATAAACCAAATACATTTTTTTTAACTGAGTTTAGGAATTATTAAAGGTGATATACCTATTTATATAAGTTTGTTAAAAAATTCCTGAAAATAGGGATAAAACTACAAAAAATATATCACTTTAAATGTGACAAAAAAAAAACCTGAACCAAAAAATATTTTGAATATTCTCGATTAATTCTAAATTGATGGCTAAAACGCAGTGTTTCCATTTTTTTACCTATTTCAAAATTAAATCC
The DNA here is from genome assembly GCF_002938485.1 of Sitophilus oryzae. Lineage (NCBI taxonomy): Eukaryota > Metazoa > Arthropoda > Insecta > Coleoptera > Curculionidae > Sitophilus > Sitophilus oryzae. The sequence continues at coordinate 2,477,927 of NW_022145814.1, read as the reverse complement.
AAACAACAGACAACCTACGAATGTAATTAAACTGACAATAACAAACACAATACAATTATAAATTTATTATTTATAGGCAATATATAAAATAATATTATGAGCCATTTACTGTGCTTCTCTCCTCAAAAAATAGTGTTAAAATTAACAAATTAATTTCAATTATGATTATCCTTCTCTATATAATATTATGTTATTTCAGTTTTGATTGTTGTAAATGATTTTATACAGGGTGGTCCGAACTGTATTCCGAAAACTTCGGCAGCATATTCTGCAGATTAAAAAAAGTAAAAAAGTTCGTATAAATGTATGTCCTAAAATACTTAGTTTCGGAGATACAAGTTGTAGAAGTTACATTTTTATTTCGATTTTTTTGAAATAATTTCTGAAGTAGCGTCAATATTTGGATGAAAATTGGTGTCTGGGAGATTTTTGACATGAGAAATTTGATTTTGATGTCAATATGACACCCTACTAATAGAGGGCGCCACCTACATATTTTTTAACTGATATGAAGCGTAATAACTTTTTGTCCGTACTTGTATACAACTACTAATATAAAAATATACCTTTACGACGTTTTTTACGTGGAAAAGGTCTCTTGGTAAAAATCGCTACGAGTAATGGTTTTCGAGATATTTGGAATCGAAATTATCAATACCTTTCATCATTGACATAAATTAAACATGTTGACTAAATAGTTATTAGTCTGAAATCATAAATTTGAAATGTTTTTGTGCCAAAAGTTCAACAGAAACTGTTTTATCATCATTTTTTGCAGAAAAATGTACGATTAATTTAAAAAAATAAAAATTTCCCAAATTTATTATTTCAATGAAATAACTATCTACTCAATGTGTTTATTTTTCGTCAATAATCACATATATTGTCTATTTCTATTCTAAATATCTTAAGAACAGTTGCTCGTAGCGATTTTTACAAAGAGATATTGTTTACGTAAAAAGTTATAGAGATGTATATTTTTTTCCTCGGTAGTTTTATACAGGTACGGACAAAAAGTTTTTACGCTTCAAAACAGTTAAAACACATGTAGGTGGCGCCCTCTACCAGTAGGAGTTAAAATTAAATTTGTGAAAATGAAAATTAAATTTCTCATGTCAAAAAACTCCTAGACACCGATTTTCATCCAAATGTTAACGTTACTTCAGAATTTATTTGGAAAAACCCAAAATAAAAATGAAACTTCTACGCCCTGTATGTCTGAAACTAAGCATTTTAAGACATACATTTATACGAACTTGGTTACTTATTTTTATCTGCAGAATATGCTGCCGAAGTTTCCGGAATACAGTTCAGACCACCCTGTATATATCTGACAAAATGTACAACTAATTTTTGAAAATAAACAGTATAAACTTTTATGCAAAATGTGAAAATATTAAATAATATCAATTACAAAATCCAGTGTAAAAATGTCCCCACTTGTTGTAAACACTTTGGAATATAGGTACTCTACTGTATGATCGAAAAAAAACGGCGTCAGCGATGGCTATGAAATGAAGATCGCTGTCATTTTATATGTAAAATTATATGGAATGTCATCGATGTTCATTTCTAAGCAAACTGGACGCCTTTTTTTTTGATCTTACGGTGTATTCACGTACTAACAAAAATAAACTTTTTATTACTATTAAAAATCGAATTACCTGTTCCCCTTCTTCGGCATGTTTTTCTGGGTAAATGCCTGCTCTCAATAAAGAAGCTTTCCAGGCATCCTCCTCATCCAAAGAACTACAGCTTAATTCTAGCTGTTTATAATCCTGCAAAGGATTCCAATATATTTATAATTACTTATGTAGTCCAAAGGTGTAGTCTATCCAAAGATAGAATATTGCTAGTGACACTTCTCTGTTATTTTAATTCAAAAGTACATTAAAAAACAAGGAACCACACTATTCTAGAAATAGTGATATTGGCACCATCTAAGAAATATACCAATCTGGTCATCGAAACTGCGTGGTCTGGATTTTAACGTGTAAGACAGTGATGTAGACAGGCTTAATGAAAAATCAAACGTATTAAAAAGAGATAAAAGTTAGGTTGATACATTTCTTCTATGCGGTATTGCCTGATTTTGCATCAACATTTCAAACCGCACGAGTACTGTTTACGAAAAATGTTGCATCTAGAGCTGGAACTTTATTTTTCACAGTTAGTTACTCATTTAACTACAGCTGTAATATATTCTTAAGCAAATGTGTAACAGAAAAAGCATTATTGAATAGCTTAGATAAAACATGTTATCTTCGTTTATTATTTTATTTTTCGTACGAACCGGCAACACTGTATACCAATTTTTATTTTGTCGCTTTGTCTATCAACTAGTCGTTTATCTCTGTCTGACTGTATGCATTAAAGTACAGACAAAAGAAATAAAGTGACCAGGGTTAGTATATAAAATTACAGAAAATACAATTTACCGACTGTTTAAAATAATACACAGTTTCCTGTTGCTGAGATTCTATCCAGTCACTTTCATAACATTCTGTCTCGTCGGATAGACTTTTACCAGACTAATTTAGTTTTATTTATTTTTTGTATTGGACACGTCATACATATTTAACTGGCAACAGTTAATTGGTCAAAGCTACGATTATATTTATTTTGACGATTTAAGTGACACGGTTTCTCTGTAAAAAACTCCTATGGGTATTTCGTTGGATATTTCGTTATACAAAATAAAATAGTTATTTTCTGTAAACACTGCTGCGTTAATCCAAATGAGACTAATTTGTCAGCAGTGGTTTACTAATAAACAACCGTTTAAATATCTAAATACAACTAGTCAAGAACACTTTAGTTTATTCAACAGATACGTCTATAAAAACCCTTGAGGACGGGAAGAGATATACTTCCCGAAAAGTTAAGCAATATTTTGTCCGTTAGGTAAATTTGATTATTAGTAAACCACTGCTGACAAATTAGTCTCCGTTGGCTTGACGCAGCAAGGTTAACTAGCAAATAACTATTTTATTTTGTAGATTTTCTTGCAGTGGCGAGAGAGGCTTACAGAGGTATAGACATTTTTTGCAGATTTGCTTAATTATGTCGTTAAAAAGATATAAAATGACAGGAAAGAATGATTTATAAATGTGTAACATATATTTTTTTTAGAATGAATAAAAAAAAATTCTAACATATATTTACAACACGAGTTACGTACTATACCCCTCATAGATAAAAGAAACAAGTTTAGATTGGAAAGTGCCCATAAGGACAATGTAAATACTATTTGGCGCTATTCTTACAATGGTCGCTCTCCAAAGTTTTTGAATTATGTCGCCAAAGATTGTTTATTCAAATTCATTATTATTTTCTTTTAATTTTTTTATAATAAAATACAGCATATTAAGGCGCGTATTCATCTGAGCACGAACGCGAACGAGGCAAGGCGAGCATACGAATGTGGACGGGTCTCCGAGGAGCGGCAAACTGCCTCGGTTAGATTCGAGGCTGTTCGGCTGCCATCCGTAGCGAGTCGGCACATCAAAGGGAACTTGAGTACCATTCGGTTCGATGTGGACGGCAATTTTGTATTTTTGCCTTGCGCCTCCGTTTAAATCTTTAATTCGTTAAATTTGTTTTGGTTCATGTGTTTTTGTCATAATAAACTTGCAGTATGAACTGGAGTAATGAAAAAACGTTAATTTTAATTAAAGAATATGAAAAGCGAACTTATGAAACTTTACTATGATGTTATAAAAAAAGAGGATGCCTGGGGCGAACTTGCAGATGTTTTGGAAGAAAAGGTTGACGTATTAAGGAAACTCTTAAATCATCACCTGTCATGTTTCTTTATCTGCCGACAGTGCCGCACGCCGCACGGCCGTGGATCGGTGCCTCGTTCGCTATCCGGCCTGATTTCAATTTGCGGTTTTCAAAGGTTAAACGAGGCATTCGTCCTGCCTCGCCTTGCCTCGTTCGCGTTCGTGCTCAGATGAATACGCGCCTTTATATAATACAGCATCACAAACTTTATTTTATATAAGGACATGTATGAAATACCTTTGAATGATCCATGATGGTTTTTGCAATTCACAGTTTGCAATTATCACGGGTTTGAGTAAATAAAATTTAAATTAAACTCACAAGATGGCAATAATTACATTGAATATGGGCGCTAAACACTTCTCGGTATTTTTTCAATGAGGGCGGTTTAAATTTTAAAAGTTTTTATAATTTTTAAAGATTCTGACTTTGACAAGAGAAAATTATTTCTGTTCTTGTTTTGCTGTTGTTTTTAGTAACCGCTATAGCAGCTCCCTACAGCGTAAGCGCTCAAAAACAATGATTATAAGTTTTGGTGGTAAGCCGAGCATTCTAGTCTAAACTTGTTTCCTTTATCTAAGCTATACCTTACCTGGTTTAAAATGTTATTAATATAAGAGAAATGTCAAAGATTTGTTTGTTTGGTTTGGTTTGGTATATATAACGACAGCTCTACTATTGGACAGAACTGTCGTATATACGTACTCACCTACCTACTCATGTGTAATAAGCTACCAAATCATGTGTAATAAGCTACCTCTTTACCGCACGAGTAAATGGTGCATTTTTATCTGTTTTACATAGATTGTAGGAAAAAAAATTGGCGCCGGGAGGCACGTATAGCCGCCCATACTAAAATATGTTAATATCTCGAAAACTGCGACTTTGACTGATTTTGATGTTATTACAAATATTGTTGCAAATATTATTCCTAATCTTAATTTGAAAACCGCGTTTCGCTAGCTACTGTAATTTTGGAGTTACGATTTTTTAAAATTTTTAACCCCCTCCCATACCCGCTTACCAACCCCCCACCCCCACCAAAAACTAATGGCCAGATTCTCGGCTGCCACAGTACTTTTGTGCCAAATTTGGTTAAAATCGGTTCAGCGGTTTTTGAGTTACCGTGTTACAGATGGCGGACGGACGGACGGACGAACGGACGGACGGACGGACGGACCGACAGACGGACCGACAGACAGACAGACAGACAGACACCATAAAAATATTTTATATTTAAGTCATTTATGACCCAAATAACTCATTTTGAGTGAAATTAAAAAACTTTTTTTTGCCGATCTTAATAGCCTACCATACCTATTGGTATGGTCGGCTAAATATAATGTATCTTCCAAAAAATTACCTTATATATGTTTTTTCCGTTTGCGTGAAATAATCCGAATGTGTGTCTTCTCGAGATAAATTTAGACTCCAAATCTCTAACTTTCAATCCATTTGTCGGCAAAATATACTGAACTTCTTTTTCGGAACTATCCTTAAACCACGAAATATTTTCAGAAGCCAGAATGAACCAAAACTCTTTAGAACCTTAAAAGAAGTTTTTGTTAGAGAGGAAATATGTAAAATAAAAACAGAATTGTGATTAGTACTAATTTAATATAACAAGAGCATTTTTTTAAATCATAATTTTTAAAAGCAATTTTAAATATAGATATATTCTATGTAAATAAAAATAAAAAAAGGAATGTAATCACTGACCTTTCATAAAACTAGGGTTGTGTACGTGCATGTAACCTTTGCGAATAATTTGATCGCCTGGAACGGCTCTCGAGCGGTTAGTAGATTTATTTGCTTGGTTTTCCGCACTAAAAAGAATTTTTGAAATAAAAAAAACTAAACTACTATATATATATATTATTATATATGCGTATTATGTGGCATATTTTTTATCTCAGTTACGAATATTTTAGGATAGTCTTCGACACCGAATCATTTTAAATAGACGCGTTTACACAAGTGAACTGAATTGATCAAATCACTGGAATTTAATTCGCATGAATGCACTATGACCATTTAAACTCCACGAATCATATCAACTGATCAAGTGAGTTGATTCAAGTCTCAGAAACTGTTTAACTTTTGGCGTACAAGTGGTGTTTTTAAAATGGCGGCAAGTATGTGGTCACAAGAAAATTCTGAGAAGTTTATTAATATTTATGAAAAATATGAGTTTATATGGTAACACACAGAATCCAAAATACAAAATTAGTTAAAGGAGAGTCATTTCTAACTTAAACCGAGTATAAATAGCGTTAGGCATTAATGTGCTTTGTTTTTTAATCGTGATGCAACTTTTTGCAATAAAAAATTAATTTAAATTAAATTAGTTTGATGTTTGATCCATCCTTATAATACACTTTATATACACTGTACGGAAAACAGTCCCAAGCAGGAAAAGCCGCGTTTCCTCGCCTAACTTTGTCTCGTCTCGGCTTATCTCCTGCTGTCTCGACTTGTCTTGGCCTATTTTCATTTCTTAAAAACGACTCGAAACTACTCGTGAAATTGCGGAGAAGGAGGTGAGGGTTTTTTTTTTGTCAACTTTCAGTTGTCTCCTGTTATCTCGTTCTATTTCGTTTTGTCTCGAGCTACTTCCACGACGTGTCGGTATCTGTACCCGAGACAAATAACTTTTTTCATAAATCTCAGTGAAATATGTAAACCTAGACGTTTCTTAAATATTTGTTGTTACGATGATATTTCGTTAATTACATCTCGTTTTGTGTTGACGTATATTCCACAAGATTAATATTTGAACACGCGTTTATAACATCTATAGTAGATATTAAAAACAACATTTTTCCCTTAATCTGTAGGAATATAATTACAATATTTTTATTATTTAATTTTATTATAATGAATTATATACCGGGTGCGTCTAAAAAATGGCTCACATAGTTAATAATTCACTCACATAATCTCTCTCGAAATACCAAGTGTGTGATACCAAATTATTCGTAAAAAAATACTTTTTCCAAATATGCTAATGAGCCACCCTCATTCCACTTGAAAAAATTGAAATATGAATAAAAATACGATTTGGGTACTAATACGTCCGTTAAAAGTAACCGACCAGGACAAGACACTAAAAACATTAGACGATCAAATCTATTTGTTCAAGGCTCCTTCATTAAAAATTATTGTTTTTAATACAGCCATGGCACTCTAGATTGAAATTTAATATACAATTTTGTTTTAAGCCAAAATGTCAAAAGTTGACATGATATGTCATTCTATTCAGATTATAAATCGAAATATAATAATATCGAATATAGTAAAAAAATACCGAGGGTACCATTTAAAAATCAAAAGTTGTAGTCGTTTTCGGTGAAACAGGAGGTGACCTAAAACCATTGAATACGTCAATCAATCCTAACTTATGTCATGTACATATGTATAACTTATGTTAGACTTATGTCATATACTAACATACAAAATTTCGTTTTATTACCTGAAAAAATAAAGAAGTTATAGGTGTGAGCCACTTTTGAGACACATCCGGTATAAAATTGTATATGTTATGATTATTTACGGCCTTAATTGATTAATATAACAGTAATATTGCTTGATGAGCAATATTGGTTACATCATCAATATATCGAGCTGATTGGGAAAATGATTGATTGACCCGATGTGAACAAAAGTATGATCCACGGGCATTTTTAAAAACAATTTGCCTAACGGACAAAAAAATGCTTAACGTTTCGTTATTTTTTTTATAGGACTTTTTTGAAGAGATGAATCCGCCACAGGGATATTTCCAGAAATATTTCGTGAAACATTTCGAGCAGGGGGTTTTAATATTTTTTGTAATTTCTAGGGTTTCCTGACTGTAGCTTAGGTATTAAATTATTGGATGCACCATAAATAGATCTGTAGTTAATCAATTTTCTGACCCATATGCTTCTTTTGGGTGTATTTTAACTTTTACGTCTGTTACGCAATAATTCCTAATTCTATTCCTAAAATTCTGACAGTTTGGAGTACCTACGGCCTTACGCACTGTCGCCATTTTGAATCAAGTATATAATATGCTTTCAAGTCAGTTGAAGGCAAGTGACTTAATCAATTAACTTGACTCGTGTAAACACGCCTTTACTAGTAGTATTGAAAATAAAATTATTTACAGGTATAGTCACCATTATTTTTATTTTCAATACCAATGACAGATTATTCCCGAAAAGTACGTTACAAACTGCAATATATTATCTCCACAGTAAAATACAATACGACTAACTTTGCGAATCCAATGAAATCCTCGTGGTTGGTGTTCATGTAGCTGAGCTGGCAATCGATGTACAATAAAATTTGATCCCTACATTTTTGCTCTTCGGTTCGGATCTGAGCCGATATTATCCTATCGACGGCGTCTCTAAGGCAGGGATAACGGGACATCTGATTAGAGTTAAATTTACCGTTGCAGCACGATGGCAAGTCAAGAAGGAATCGCAAAAGATCGGTTAGAGTACATTCCAGATAAAAAAACGTAGGTAAACATTTTTGGTAATGGAATACATACAGTTATTCACCTCATTCGACACGGAGTACTGTAGCCAAATGAGTTTTAGAAATTGTGAGTGTCATCGTAAGATCATTGGGGGACTACTAAAGCTACAATTTAAAATTATTTAAACCGCTAAAAATTTTAAAATACTTTGAATTTAAACTTTAAAAAACAAATAAATGATATTATACAAGGTATTAGAAAAACAATTTTATATTTTAAAAAGTTTGGCATTGAATTTTCAATACCCTGTATGGTTTAGAAAGTACAGACCAACTATAGTAAATACCTAGTATAGTTCTGGTTTCAGGACATATCTTCTATTTTTAATAATTATTTCAAAAAAAGCTGAAAAAATATTTTTTTTATTTATTTGTTAATATCTCTAAAACTATCAAAACATATTTAATAATATCTTAGGATTATATAAAGTGATCAGAAAGGAAGGCAAAACTGCAATAATATACAGGGTGTTTTGTTTAAAAAAAATCATCGAGATCCACTCACACTTTTTTGGACCACCCTGTAGAAGTTAGAATATTTTCTTGAAATACATTCTAATACATACTTTAGGTCTGCACTTAAACAAAGTTAACTATTTTATTATAGGAGCTACAAATGCCCGACTCACTTTTGCTGGACCCTGTATACAGGGTGCTCCGAATTCTATTCCGAAAGCTTCGGCAGCATAGAAGTTATTCGGAAAAAAATAGAAAAAAAAACTGAAACTTCTACACCCTGTATCTCCGAAAATAAGCATTTAAGCACATACGAACATACGAACTTTTTTACTGGTATTTATCTGCAGAATATGCTGCCAAAGTTTCCGGAATACAATTCGGACCACCCTATATATTACACATAATCATAATTATCTTTAGATATTCTCTCATTTATATATATATTGGTATACATAAGAGAGATATCCTTATTATAAGCCTGGGATACCTACGTTTCTTTTAGTTCCTTGTGTAATACTCTATAAAGAAGTAACGAACAATGAGAAGACAATTATTTTACTTCACATTATGATTAAAATATACTTTAAAATATTTCTTAAAATGTTGAACTTTAAAGAAGATTTCTGCATAAATAAAAAACATAATTCTAATGATATAAAAAATTGAGAAAAATTATCTATGGCCATTAAAGTTACAATAAATAATGTGTATAACCTATTTTTTGAAAAACTAAATATTTTGGAAATATTGTCTACCAGTACTAATCCGATCTTTTACGAGTCCTAGAGATAAAATAGTTACTTACTCGTTCGGAACATAAATGAATTACGTTCAATAGTTCTGCTACGACCAAGTCCACACACTTCATACATGGCTCTTTAAGTCTTTCTATTTGCTTTTTAACTATTGCATCAAAAGCTAGATCGGGAGTAAATAGTCCTATCTATATCAAAATTTAACTTTATTACGACAGAGACAATGTTATACAAAAATAATGTTTCCAATCTTATCCGATATAAGCACTCTCAAAATAAACGTGGAGTCATATGTGTCCGATTTCCGATGAGACGATGTAATCGTGCATTTTAATTTTAAGTACGCTTCAAATAGCTACAATTAATCGTATCCAGAAATTTATAATTTAACTTTGACACTGACAACTGCGAGAAAGAGTTGTGGTTTTATTATTTTATATTAAGTAATTTAGAAAAAGTGTCGCTGGTGATCCTTAAGTAATTGAAATATTTTTCTTCATCTGCTAAACGTATTTCTTGTAACAAATTATTATAAGTGCCTTCCTGCTATTTCTATTACAAACCCAACATTTTCAGGTTTCGTGTTGAGTAATCTGTTTTTCTTTTTCATCCAACTGAAGATGAAGATATAAAAGTATATAACACCTTATTTATATTAGATATGTAATATTCCTCAAATTAATATCGATTAGAAGAAAAAAGTCTTGTGCCAGAGGGTGAAAAAAAGTAATGTGCCCCTAGCAGCTGACTAGGAGTTACCACACCAACGACAAGATCTCGCGTCTCCTAGAGGAAGTAGTTTTTGTAATTACTTGATATTAAAAAAAAACCTTGTAGGGGTTTTATATTTTCTTTTAAAAAAGAAAATATAAAACCCCTACTCCTTCTGTCGGTTTTTCTTATTAAAGTTAAATTATGAAGTTTCGGATACGTTTAACCGAAGTTATGCAAATAGCACTTTACGCAAAGATTAAAATCGTATCATAGGAAATCGGATGCATAAGAGACTTCACCTTTATTGGGCTTTCTAAAATAATTCCGCATAAACATTTTTGTATTTACTAAATAATAGAAAAATTATTCCATTTGTTGGTATTATTTTAGCACTGTATAAACTTTTCAAAAGAAATATGTAATATGAGAAAACGCAACAGAGGTTCATCACCCATAAAAAGTATGTACCAGCATTTTTGCATCTACGTTCTGCATAAAGAAATACCCCTAAAAATACAGGGTGGCCCACCTCATTCGCCTTGGTTGATTATACGAAAACGGAAAGTTGTAGAAACAAAATATTTTATGGGTATATGTGGGAAGGCAATCTGCATAATTTAAAATTATCTTGAAATATACAGGTTGTGTCAGAACTAAGATCCATACCAAAGTTATATTTTTTCTTATGGAACACCCGGTATTTCATTTTATTTTTGGATTCTTAGGCATAAAATAGGCATTTACTATAAGGATTTAATATGTTTAAATACTTTGGTTTTTGAGATATTTAAAGATATTTAAATATGCATGCTATAATAAAAAAGTTTGTCAACACCTTGTATATTACTTTTCAGAATTATTTCTTATTATGAGGGTTTAATATGTTTAAATGATTTGGTTTTTGAGATATTTAAAGATATTTAAATATGCATGGAATAATAAAAAAGTACACCCTGTACATTACTTTTCAGAGTTCATTCTTGTGTTAACTTTGAAGCCAGAGAAATAAACTTTACTAAAATTTTTTATTGCTTCCTTAAATGTATACAGGGGTATCAAAAATTGCTTGTCTATTTTAAATATTAATTTTACATAAAAACTTTGTTATTTCAAATGCAAGACCCTGTATTTTTTTAAATAAATCGAAGCAGATTTAAATGCTCTTTCAAACTATATTAGAGTTTCCTATACCTATCTGGCTCAGATTTTGAATAAAAAGCGACTTTTCAATAAAATTATAGTCAAGATGGCTGGTGTCGCCATGGCAATTTTCTAGTGACACGCATGTTAGCACAGTTTATGAACTTTATTTAAATTTATAATAGGTTATTTTTATTTAATTTACTTACACTAAGGTTAATAAGTAATTATTTATGATTTTATCAAGAAAAATGAAGCAGTATCTGCTGGAGGAAGGAATGGCTATGTTACTAGTGATTTTATTTTGTGAGGACAATTACTTATTGGCCTGCTGGGTTTATGCTGAAAGATATCCAAATATGAATTTTCTTAACAAGCGCTCCTTGGAAAAACTACTTTTCCTATTTCGCAGAGCTTAATAGTGTGGTATATGAAAAATCTATTAGGCAGAAACCTGTCGTTGGAAGTGAAGAAAATGAATTTGCCTTAATTGGCTCTTTTATAGAAAATCCAAATATCTACAATTCATCGTAATATAAATCAAAGAACTACTTCTTTGTTTTTCTTGATAAAATAATAAATACTTACCTATTAAACTATTGCAGGTAAATTAAATAAAAGTGAACTGGTATAAATTTAAATAAAGTCCATAAAATAATGTCGATTTTGAAAATAGCTACTAACTGTCACTAGCAAATTGACATGGCGGCACCAGCCATCTTGATTGCCATTTTATTGAAAAATCGCTTTTTGTTCAAAATCTGAGCCAGATAGGTACAGAAAACCGTAAAATAGTTTGAAAGAGCATTTAAATCTGCTTCGATTTATTTTAAAAAATACATAGCGTTGTATTTGAAATAACGAAGTTTTTATGTAAAACAAATATTTAAAATTGACTGTAGCTCAGAAATGAAGAGGGCTATGAAATTTTTGTTGACAGCATCTTCAAAAATTGACAAAAAGGTGGCACATGTAACCCCACCCTTATATCTTCACGAATAACGGAAATACCGTATGATTTCAACTAAAATGGGACACCCTGTACTTTCCAAATATTTCCATGCAGAATTGGGACAAGAAGTAAAAGTTCTTCAGCACTTGAAGATATATCATAAAATTTTCCAAAATATGTTTGTTTTTAGTATGTATGTCAATTTTTACTTATTGCGTTTCTTTTAGAAAAATATGTATTATTATAATATAAAGTTTAAAGACTCTCTTTTATTAAAAAATAAAAGAAATAAAAATATATTATTATTTGCTGAGGGCCGCAAGGGGCCCAGAAAATATTTGAACACGGGCCCGTGAGTTCCTCCCTACCTCACTGCTGTTTCTGCTTAACCCGGTTTTCCAACGGAATTTCAACTCAGACGATAATATTAAAACTAAGAGTAGCTATATTCGAATTAAACTTCAACTATTATGTCTACCTCAAAATATGAAAGACAAAAGTTAATTTCAGCGATACTTACCCTAATCCCATGGATATTACATATAGCTATCGCTATTTCTTTCCTAAGCTCGTTCTCATCGAATTCCTTTTTGACTATTTCGAATGGAAATCTCTCGTGGAATAAGGAATTTATTTTCGCCCCGCCACACAATTCGCTCGTATTTATTTCGCTGGATCTTGACCCTTCCAACGCTTTCTCAAATTCTACAGAGAAACACTGAATCATTCTTGAAAAGAAAACAAATATTTAATTACTTTTCGACAAAGTTCACTTGCGGTGGAACAGACCTTACAACATTTTTAATTTCTTCACTGTCTTGTGACATGTTTACAAAATCAACTGACAGTTGACAAGTACATTAATTGTCATAACGAACAGTGGGGGTTTACATGCATGCGTCATGCATCGTCCGTCATTGATTTTGTGTAATTTTATCGGTTTATTTCAAAAATTCCAGCTCATACTTAAATATGATTGGAGTGACGGAACGATGGAAGACGCATGATGGATGCATGTAAACCCACCCTAATTGAATTAAAATTTTATCCACCTCTGAGTATTAATGGTATACAGGAGTTACTCGCTTTACGCAAAATACTTATACGCGGCTTCGCTTATACGCGTTTGCATTTTTGATACGTATGACTTATTATCCCGGTTCACCTTATACGCGATTTTATTAATATGTATGTAACTCAATACGAGAACTAATCAACTGTTGTCGAGTTGCGAGTATGTGGTACTAAATTATTCGCAAAAAAATGCTTTTTCCAAATATGCTAATGAGCCACCCTCATTCCGTTTGAAAAAATTGAGATATATTTAAAAATACTATTTGGGCATCTTTTAACGACGATCAAATCTATTTTCCAAGGCTCCTTAATTAAAAATTAATGTGTTTAACACAGCCGTGGCATTTTAGATTGAAATGTAAATTACAATTTTGTTTTAAACGAAAATGTTTCTTTTTTTTTAGTTTAGTCATTTTCTATTGAATAAAGTAAAAAAATACCGAGGATGCCATTTAAAAATCAAATGTTGTAGTCATTTCCGGTGAAACAGGAAGTGGCCGAAAAGAAATGAATACGTCATCACTCCTAATATATGGCATATACTAACATACCAAATCTAGTTTTTTTTATCTCAAAAAAAAAGTTATAGAGGTGAGCCGCTTTTGAGACGCACCCGGTATACATGTATAGCCAAGACATATTAAATTAATGAAATTGCTGATTTAAGAAACTCATTGTCTGGAGATAAATCTATTGATTTACATCAGCAAAGATGTAACGGACATCCTTAAATCACATATTAGTGAACTTACTGAAGAAGACCTTAAAGAAGTGAAGCATAAGAATGGAACTGAAGAAAGGGTTGAGGATGTATTCCTGGGACAATAGAAGTGATCACTGAAAACTGTATAAAATTAAAACTATAATTGCACATAATTTACCTTTATACAAAAGTGCTTCGTTCGTCTTTTTTGGCATTTTAGGAAGCTTATTGTCAAATATAATTTGTGTGTAACTAACATAAAAACTAATAAATAAAAATAATACTCGAAAAATACAACATTTAAAAAAATTCATAAAAAAACTTCATAGACTTTTTCTGGGGTGAAAATATACCACCTTTAAAAATATTAGCACTTGTTTAAAACTCAGCCTGTATAATGTAGTTAGTTTATGTAATAAAAAGGTTTGTTTCAATATACTAACTACCAGGGGTGAATGGGCCATATGGGAAAACGGGAAAATTCCCGGTGGGCCGGTGGAAAAATGGACCGGTGGGCCGGTCCCTATCAGAGCTCAAAAAAGATTGGATTAGCAAAAATTAAATGGTTAATCTTCTAACTTAAGTGACGTAAGATCCTTAGTGGCTCCATAACTATTATAACTAATAAATTTTCATCAGTATAATCGTCAGTTGCTTTTAAACATAAACACCAATTTGTAAAATAACTATTGTAAAATGTCTTTCTCTGGGACACTTATAATTTTAATAATCATCTGTTGTTTGTTCAGTTTGAAAATTTTTATTATAGAAGGTGAGTCAAGTGCAAATATTTTCAGGGGTGGTAGATATCAATAAAATAAACATAATATATTTTCTTTATCGAGTTTCAAATAAGTCAAATCGAGTTATTAAAGTTAGGAAATTTAAAAAAATAGATTTTAAAAAAAAAATTGAGCCACCTCAATTTTTCGGTATTTGCATCTCTTTTAGTGCCGTAATATCAGAGATTAAGAAACTATACCGTGGGAAAATTTGCGGTGAACAGGAAGTTCTAAAAAGTTTTCTAAAATATACAGGAAAATTTAAAAGAAAATGCTCGATTTTTAACATCTTTTTTGCAAAAAAAGCTCATAGACGTGTTCCTGGGGTCGAAATATACAACCACTGAAAATATTTGCACTTATTTAAGACTCACCCTGTATGATTTTACCCAATATTCTTTTATTAATAACCAATAAATATGACTGGCTGGCAGCAAAAAAAAGGATGAATAGCATTAGGTAAATTTAAATAGTCTCGATCTAAATGTATACTAAGAATACGATAGCGTAGATTGACAACTGGGGGCCTCGGGTCTCGGTGCAATATTTATCGAGCTCCCCTTTGTAAGAAGGTGGACGAATTTGACGCGAACTCTGCGGTTGACGGAGAAAACATATATGTATATGCTTGGCTTGAATTGGGGACGAACTAAAAGTCAAGTCTGAGAACTAAAAGCCAAGTCTAAATTGTTGTTTAAAATGTTGCTAAAATTAATTTGCTAAAAATTACTGAGACAGCAGAGAAGAGTTAAATAAGGTTTAAACTAGATCAGATAATAAAATATTAATATGTGTCGAAAATCCAAATATTCTTATTATGGACTGTAACATAACATTACATCAGAACACATTTATATCCACTGCCTAGGTATTGCCTAGGTTTTTTTCGTTTGCGCCATGGCATTATCATACAAGATGCCAAATGTACAAAACTATAGAGGAAAAGTTTCGTGATAAGAACTATACAGGTTGTTCCAGAAATAAGTGCAAGTATTTTAAGGAGTGGTAGATCTCGATAAAAGAAACATATTTTCTCTTTACCGTTTTTAAAATAAGTCCAAAATAACGGAGTTATTTTACTCTTTGAAAATTTCCAAAAAAATATTTTTTTGCTCAAATTTTGAGAACCACTGGATCTTTTCTGGATTTTCTTTCTTGTAAAACCTATGTTGCCATATTATCAAGAAATTCTGTTGTTTAACTAAAAACTAAAAAAATTTCCAAAACATTTTTCAAAAAATTCTTTTTTGCGAAAAAAAACATCATAGGCGTGTTTCCGGGGGGTGGAACTATACTACCAGTTAAAATACCTGCACTTATTTCTGGGACACCTTGTATTAATAAATAAGATATGTTTCTTCGTTATGATCATTTTCTTTTTGTGGATTTGGGCCGGTTGTCTGTTTTTCTCGGGCCGGTTTCCACTTCCCCATCCACCCCTGCTAACTACTAATATTAACATACACGTAAAACGAGAATTTCCAGCATTTTCCTATGACTTATTATAATAGTTAACAGTATTTTTATGAATATAATAACATCAAAACGTTATTTCAAAAGAGAATACAGCTTAAAAATACCATACATCAATAGTTCAAAAAGTTTCTATACAAAATTATTTTCTATTAACGTGCATTGTATTAATAGCTATAATCTTAAAATCCTATAAGCTTAAGAATAATAAAATCTATATAATATCACAGAAATCAAAAACGGGTAAGACAAAATAAAAATTTGTACTATATGCTGTATTGTCTATAAACCGTTTAATATGAATATGAATAATAATATGAATTATTATATTAAAATGTTTATTATTCAATGATCAAAAGTCAGTAACAGCTAGATTATCCTTAATACCATTTACTACATAATAGCAACACAACAAACAATACTAAAAATTATAAAATAAATAAAATTTTACTTACTGTAAAAGAGCTTTACTTTTCAAAGTTGGATCGTCATGCTTGAAACTTTTTAAATCTCCTATATCCTTACTTAAATCTAATAACTGCTTCTGTAGCTTATCTCGTAGATTTGGCAGGGTGTTCTTTATATGACTAGTTAGTTGAGCGTTTAGCGTTTTTTGGAGATAAATGGTTCCTAATTTGTCTGATAAATGACGATAGGAAGGGTGACTAAAAATAAAGGTTGTGATTCAGTGGCGGACTAAGCCTGTCGGGGGCTCGGGGCGGCAAAGCTAAATGTGGCCCCCGGTCTGCACATTTTGTAAAGATTGAATGACGTATGTATAATGGTTGACAAATTTCAAGTATTTATGTACTGTACTAATTGTAATAAAAATCGATATATATATATATATATATATATATATATATATATATATATATATATATATATATATATATATATATATATATATATATATATACAGGGTGTCACAGAAATAAGTGCAAGTATTTTAAGGAGTGGTAGATCTCGATATAAGAAACATATTTTTTATTTATCGTTTTTCAAATAAGTCCAGAATAACGGAGTTATTTTATTTCGAAAATGTCAAACAAAATTATTTTTGCTAAAATTTTGAACCACTGGATCTTTTCCGCATTTTCTTTCTTGTAAATTGAATCTAATACCTATGTTGCCATATTAACAAGAAATTATATTTTTTAACTAAAAACTAAAAGAATTCACAAAAACATTTTCAAAAAATTTCGAGTTTTCAAATTTTTTTTCGCGGAAAAAATCTCATAGGCGTGTTTCTAGAGTTGAAATATTCTACCAGTTAAAATACACTTATTTCTAGGACTCCCTGTATATACACTTATTTCTGGGAAACCCTGTTTATTACAGTCTGTATGTCCCCGGATTGTCTTTATAAAAGGAAAAACTTTTTTATTATTGACTTTTTGAAAGAAATGCGTTCTTCATAAGAATTTTTGCTTGTTGTAAAATGGCGTTTATAATTTTCTAAATATCCATACCGTTTTAGAAAAAATAAAAAAAAAACATAAAAATGTAGTTTTTTAATGTAATTTTTTCCCCAAAAAAATCCTATAAAATTTAAAAGTCCTAAAAATTAAAAGGATATGGTAATATCATTTCGATTTCATTTTTTGATAGATTGTTATACATAATTAATTTTGATTAACGTCATATTTTTTGATGTTAAAGTATCACATTTTCCGATACTATTATCACCCTTTTCGTAGCATTGGACTAAATAAATTTTGTGCTTCTTTAACATTTTAAAACAGCAAAAAATATAACTTTAATTAAAATTCTGTCAATAATAATCTATCAAAAAATGCGAACGAAATTATATTACCATAGAAACGCGTTTTATTTTTACTAGTTCAAAAATTCAACTACATTTTCATGTTTTTTTTTTATTTTTCTCTAAAACGGTATGGAAATTTGGAAAAGTATAAACAGGAATTACCATTTTAGAACAAGCAAAAAATTTTATGAAGACAATCCGCGGACATACCGTAGATATAAATATGTTATTCATCGGCAGTGCCGTTTTTACGTAGGGACCCGACGCGACGGGCCCCGACCAGAGGATTAAGGGCCCCAGCTCCAAAAAGGCCTCAAAAACGATAACATTAATTTTTTTAAAGCTTATAATAATATTTTTAAATTGAAAAACGAATGCAATTTGACGTAATAAAACAATCCCCGAGTGAATGTTCGCATATATTTAATGGCAATTTATGATGACAAAGTGATGGGAATACCGGTTCCACATATAAGCCGCGTTACTTTCGCGACCGTCCCAGGTAAATACCGCAAAAAAATATATAGGTCCAAGAATAAATAATAATTATTCGAATATAAAAAATAATAATTATTCGATATTCTAAACAAAGAAAATTACCCCTTGATTTAATTTCGTAAATAGAAAAATGCCATTGACAATTACTGGGGCCTAATAATTGATAATTAAGTAAATATCTACTTCCATTTATACTTTGTATAGTTTGCGAATACTTACGTTTTGCATACTCTAACTACAAATTGCTTTATAACTACTGAATTGGCCTTGTTTGCCAGTTGAATAAAAAATTACTTATTAAGATTTGGAGGCCCCCTAGAAGAAGGGGCCCGGGGCGGACCGCCCCTTCCGCCCCCCCCCCCCCTTAGTCCGCCACTGTTGTGATTACTTATACAGGGTTATTCACCATATACGACACGGAGTATTGTAGCTAAACGATTAGATTTTTACAAATTGTAAGTTTTGGTTTCGTTAAAGTACTATTAGAGCTACAATTTAAAAATATATTTACAAGATACAGAGTGTTTCAAATAAATAAAAAATGTTACAGTTGTATTTTTTTAAATGTAACACCCTGTATATTATTTTATTTTTAGATTCTACAATTGAAATAAAGGTATATTTCATTAAGGTGTGTCACACTTAAACCACAGAGTAGAGAATATATTCTGTAATCTGTGCTTAAACCTTGCCGTTTTTGAAATATAAGGCCAATATTTCTTCAAGATATGAAAGTTTTGCTAAGCTAAGAATGCTAAATATTTACTGAAGTTTATTTATTGATCAGATATTATATTGTCTAACAATGTATTTTAAATAATTAATAGCTTTAAATTATAAGAAAATGTATTTTTTAGGAAAAGTTGAAGAGTAAAAAATCTGTGAAAAATACAGTATAATACAATTTTGATAGACAATTAAATTTTGCATCTAGTTCTCGTAAAATATACAGGGTGTTCCATTTAAATTAAACAAGTTATTGACGTTTAAAGCTAGCAATGATTTAAAGTAAAATTTTAGACACTCTGTATAAGGTAGTATAACTCTTATTATTACATCACAAAACAATTACTAAATAGAAAGACTTCAGTAAAATATTTGGTTTTAAAAACTTAAATGCGTTTAGAGCAATGAAACATTAAATTTGTTACTGTATTTTGACAAATACGTCAATGTTTCAGAAATGGTACGATTAAAATGCGGTAAGCCTTAATCAAATTTACCTTTATTTTAATCGTGGAAACTAAAAATGTAATAATATTCAGGGTTTTTCATTTAAAAAAATACAACTTTGACATTTCTTATTTATTTGGTTTACAACACTCTGTATCTTGTAAAAATATTTTTAAATTGTAACTGTAATAGTCCTTCAACGAACCCAAAACCTACAATTTGTAAAAATCTAATTGTTTAGCTACAATACTCCGTGTCGTATGTGGTGAACAACCCTGTATAGTCAAATTTACTTTTCATATTGATGGGCTTATTGTAATAATATGATATTCCACAAATCTATATTTATGAATTATTAGATAAATATTAATAAATATAAATTTGAAGACATTTTCGAGATAGTTTACTTTAACTGGCTAAGTATTTATCTAACAAATTTGTTGGAAAGAAGGCAAGAAAAACACTAGTTACTAGTTAATAAAACTGATTTATGGTTGAGTGGCTTATCATGTTATGACAATAAGCCCTTCTTATATTTTGTAAACCAAATGAAAATATTGTTATTTGTTTGGTTTGGTAGAAGAACTAGTATTTAATTAAATAGATTCCAAAATGAGTTTATTATGATGCTTAATATTTTCATACTAATTTATTGTAATAAAATAGTTCTGTTACACTGGCTCCAAAATTTATAAAATAACTTAATTATTAGCCAGTTGTGAAAACAAGTTGTTTGTGAATTTGTACATTGGGCATCATTCGGGTGAAAACTCCTTCGGTTCAATACGTTTGCGTTTTGTACGTTCGTAAAGGCACGTAAAGATACGTATCACGTATCCGTAAACGCAAGTGAATTTCTCACTGCGCAAGCGTACATGTCAAAGATACGTTTACGCCTGCGTCTTTGGCCGTGCTTTAACTGTCTAATAATCTCATTTATTCCACTAATTGCGAGGTTCTCAATGAATCTTTACTTTTTCTACTAATTGAAAACTACTACCACTAATTTGCACGTTCTGAATGTTTACATTGAAATTAGAGTAACAAACTTCTACCCTAATTGAAACCACTAATGTATTCCACTAATTTGGAGCTTCTGAATGAAGCGCAAACAAACTTTTAACTTTTCCACTAATTATACGTCAAAATTTGCCAAATTATCTATGTAGAGAACTTCACAATAAAAAACCTTATCTGAAAATTGCTTCTTATTTTTAAACAACCACAACCCGATTTTTTGCACTTATGCATTTATACCTTATATATTATATGAAGATAATCAGTTTACCTCATAAAGAATTTTCTTTCTGCAGCTATTTGAACATGGATATCCTTTCCTCCTTGTAAGTCTTTCTGAGATCTGTTTACTACTCCTACATAACCCCTTCTTAAAGGTAAAAGTTTATTTTCTAAAATCTCACGAGCATCGGTACCAGCATCCATAAGATCCAACTTCGTAATCACGCCAATTGTTCTAAAACCTAAAATAATATAATATTATGTTTATAAAAGCATTTCCAAAGTCAGCTAAGGATCTTTATTTCAGCTCTGCCCTTGTGGGCACCACTGTCGACATCGTCTGAAAAAACAACAACCCTAAACCAGCCCAAGTGATTTTAGAAATACCCGACTTTAGTTCAATTTAACAAATTTATTTTATGCTGCTACAATTGCGCATCGCTTAAAATCAATTGGTATTAAACATACATAAATAGTGTAAAGAAGTTAATCTGTTTTGTCTGTGTCTTTTTTATAAGCTTTTATTTAACTTGCTTTGTATGTAACTATCTACTTGTAAGCTAAATTAGAACCACTCGCTTTTATTGTAGGAAATTGAAATTTGGCATGTAGGTTCAGTCCCGATGACAATACATTTTTTTGCAAGGCATGACCCGAATTTTTGACAGCTGTCAAAATGGCGCCATTTTTGAGGTTTTTGATTTTTTAAAATTCTATTTATGAATGGATCGGGCTGAAATTATATATGGTATATAGGTATATTGTGGGCATATACATATGAAAAAAAAATATGGACGGCCATCTTGAAAAAATGATAGTTTAATGACATGTCAAAATTTCAAAGTTGTCCGATTTTGGTAAAAATCGATATATAGGATGGCCATGGGCTAAAATGAAACAAAAAAAAATTGAACTGTCAAAAAAATTTCAAAGTTGTCCGATTTTGATAAAAATTGATATATAGCATGGCCATGGGCTAAAATGAAAGAAAAAAAATTGAGCTGTCAAAAAAATTTCAAAGTTGTCCGATTTTGACAAAAATCGATATATAGGATGGCCATGGGCTAAAATGAAAAAAAAAATGAGCTGTCAAAAAAATTTCAAAGTTGTCCGATTTTGATAAATATCGATATATTGGATGCCCCCTACCCCATAGTCGGTTTTCATTTTATTTGTCTCACATTTGAACTGTGAAATTTGACAGCTGTCGTTTTTTTAAGCTCTCCTCTTTTAATGAAAATCGACATACATATTATTAGGATGGCCATAGGAAGCTATTTAAGAAAAAAATTGAGTTTAAGTGTGTGGCACTGAGAAACCAGCATAACTAAAAAGTAAAAAATAAATCTCAGAAAAAAAACATTTTTAAGAACAAGCTTTTATTTAAATACACTAAAAGGAAAAAAAACTTTTTCTTTAAAACTTTTATTATGAACTTATAACGTCATTATACAATTTTAAAAATATTATATAAAAGCTTGTCGCGAGATTTCTCTACATCGATAAACAAGTAAATTAACTAAAACCTGTGTGTACCCTGTCTCATTTTGAAAGTTTGTGTTATGATAGACCACTAGACCAGGAATGACAAGATGAAGTTGTCGTACCAGACTTTTATGAGTGCAAATGTACACTCAAATCTCACGACAAGCTTTTATAATATTTTTAAAATTGTGTAATGACGTTATAAGTTCATAATAAAAGTTTTAAAGAAAAAGTTTTTTTTCCTTTTAGTGTATTTAAATAAAAGCTTGTTCTTAAAAATGTTTTTTTTTCTAAAATTTATTAATATTTCTTTCTCTATTTACTTCTGAATTTTCGATCTGCAATGTCTCTCAATGACCCGTAAACACTAGAATTCATTTAAATTTAATGTAACCCAACCCAAACTTATTAAGTACCTAATGAGCAATTACTCAGTTACTCAGTTACAAGTATATAATAAGTTTTTCGCGACATATGCACAATAAAAATGTTTAAGTGCTTATACTTCTAAATTAATACAAAAAACAAAGCAATAAGACTTGTAACACGTGTTTTGCTCCTACGAGCAGCATTAGAGAAACATACAGTTATGCCCGGACCCCATTAGCCGATGCCATGCTACCCCACGTTATGTAGATCAGTGCGTATGTTTTTCCATTTAATTATATGTATTGTGTACACACTAGGCAACACGCCACGCCATCCGACGCTATAACACGCTATGCCACGTATGATGGTCGATTCGTCGGTCCCAGATCTCACCGACGTGTGTTACGGCGTGTTGTTACCCGCTTGCATCTCTAGTCCCGCAGCTATCTACTTCTGTAATTGATATAGGGATGTCCCAAAAATAAAAAATCGATATTTTGAATCGATTCAACATCGGATATAACAAAATAGATCCAGAACAAAACGGCAACAAAAGATTGATCCCCAAAAGATTGATTTAATAATATCGATATTCGATTCTGAATATACTGGTGTACTGGTATTATGATTATAATCTAATATCGGTATGTGTATCGATACTTCTAATATTTTCGTAAACACTGGTACATACTGTGTACAGCCATTTCCACGTCGCAATAACACGTGGGATAGCGTGGCATCGCGTGGCATCGCGTGAGGTGTTGACTAATAAGGTCCCGGCTTTAGGGTCACACCACACACATTCGCATCTTGCATATTAAAACAACACTCTTGACTCAGACTAGATAAACAGTTTTCATGATGCTCGTAGGAGCGAAACACGTGTGTCAGTGACTTACAGTCTTACTGCTTTGTCTTTTGTATTTATAAACCAAGTCTCTTTGGATTAATGGACAGCTTTTTTAAATTTCTAAATTAATGACAGTAATTTAAAGAAGGCGTCCATTCTTCTCAAAGAAACCTGGTTTAAATTAAAAAAGTTGAAAAAAGACTCAAAGTCTCGGTCTCAACGTTTATAGAATGTTAAACTGTTACACGTGTTTATAGGCAAACAAACTGGGTAGATGAGTGCCGTTTACACCAAACAAACTCGCTTTACAAAAACACTGACAAAACTCAGTTAACCTTCTATTTGCCAGTGACAGAACTTTTCGTTGTTGAAAAAAAAGTCGCCAAGCTCAAATCTCCAAAATATTTCTCATTTTGAAAGGTCCAGTTGCTGTTTTGTTGAAAAGTACGGAATGTCTCTTTTGCCGTGATTTTGTCTGTTTGGTAGAAATCCGCCTTTAGAATGTATTGAGCTCACGTCGCGTCGCTCTGCGTGAAACAAAATGCCTTTCAATTTAACAACTTTTCCGAATAACAGGAAGGAAAAGTAATGGGTTATTCATTCGCTCTTATTTGAATAAATATATTTATGAGACGCTTTAAGGTTTTTTTCCAGTAAAGTTGCATCTATTATCCAAAGTATAGTTTAAGTAGATATGTGAATAATATAATTATTGTTTTTGACAATGGTATGACTATCAATAGCTGTCGTTTTATCAGAATTAACGTTTTTTATTATTTTGTTCTTAACGTTTTATATCATCGTGTTTAACATTCTGATTGGACACGAAACAAATAAGTACTCGTAGGTCGTAGTAGGAAAACATATTTTTTGTCAGTTTATAACTATAAAATCTTGTCGTTATAAATCCGTTTTCTCTATTTTAGTTAGACCTTCTGAAGATATCAAAATATTTACTTTTTTATTTTTATTTTTAGAATTTTCACAAATTATACTTCCTAACACTTTTAGTATAATTAAATAATAATTTTTTCGTAGAATCGCTATGACCCGTGTATTTGTATATACTAGTTTACGATATTCTCCGATGGTGGCAGCACCGGCGGAGAATGCACCAAATCTATGATAGAGATTCGGTTAGAAATATGCTCATAACTGTTTTGTTATTTTGGCATTTAGTATGCCTCTTACTTATGGTCTATAATTATTATAACTTATCTATTTTTATTAGAATTATACCGTGTGTTTCAAAAACATGTGCCATCTCTCGTGGGGAGATTTCTCACGTAAAAATAAGATTTATTTTTGTTTATGTTTTGCTGCGCTACTGACTTTTTTTCTTTTGATATCAAAATTGTGTAGGTCGTTTAATGCCAATTAAAAGCTATCTCTTGATATTTTGTCGAATACGGCCTCATTGATGAGATAAACGCAATTTTATTAATCACAATTAATAAAATTAAAATTAAAATAAAATTAATAGATTGTATATTTTACCTAATTTACTATTAAATTTTATTGCTATTAGTTATTATTACTATTAGTCCAACCTACAGCAATTTCAAATAAAAAAATATTGGTATTTTTATTTTTAGAATTTTCACAAATTATACTTCCTAACACTTTTAGTATAATTAAATAATAATTTTTTCGTAGAATCGCTATGACCCGTGTATTTGTATATACTAGTTTACGATATTCTCCGATGGTGGCAGCACCGGCGGAGAATGCACCAAATCTATGATAGAGATTCGGTTAGAAATATGCTCATAACTGTTTTGTTATTTTGGCATTTAGTATGCCTCTTACTTATGGTCTATAATTATTATAACTTATCTATTTTTATTAGAATTATACCGTGTGTTTCAAAAACATGTGCCATCTCTCGTGGGGAGATTTCTCACGTAAAATATAAGATTTATTTTTGTTTATGTTTTTGCTGCGCTACTGACTTTTTCTTTTGATATCAAAATTGTGTAGGTCGTTTAATGCCAATTAAAAGCTATCTCTTGATATTTTGTCGAATACGGCCTCATTGATGAGATAAACGCAATTTTATTAATCACAATTAATAAAATTAAAATTAAAATAAAATTAATAGATTGTATATTTTACCTAATTTACTATTAAATTTTATTGCTATTAGTTATTATTACTATTAGTCCAACCTACAGCAATTTCAAATAAAAAAATATTGGTATTTAAGATAATTACAAAAAAAAACTAATTTTGAAAAATTTTAATATCCTGTAACTCTAAAACCATGCATTTCCATACCCATGTTTATAGGAACTTATTTTATATTTTTTGATGAGGAATTTTTTTAAAGGTTGCTGTTAGACTAGGATCAAGACAAATTAATAAAATTCCGTTTATCTCATCAAGGAGGCCGAAATCGACAAGATATCAAGAGACTACATCTAATCGGCATTAAATTGCTTACACTATTTCGCTAAGAAGAGAAAAAAAAGTCAGTAGCGTACATGCTTTTTTTAGAAAAATATTCCAGTAATAACCCATATGTACGTCCCTGGTGAATATGCCGACACTTTTTAGCTTTAAAATGTGTTATGTGTGCATTTATACTAACTTTTATCCTCAAAATTTCATTCGAAACGCTAAAAGTACTTGGAAGAAAATTATAATAAATCGAAAAAAATATTAAGACTAACACCCTGGAGCTACGAAACAAAGCAGAATCGGACCTATGTTGATATGAAAAATAAATCTTATTTTTACGTGAGAAATCTCCCCACGAAAGATGGTACATGTTTTTTGGAACACCCTGTATATTTTTATAACAATTTTAATAACTACTAACAGTTATTGACGACGTAAAATAAAACAACTAATTACTGTATCTACCCTACATTATGTTTTTACACGTTTTGAATAAAATTAGAACGGCACTGGTTGGTTCGGGGGCTCAAGGTCCCCCTTTGAGTTCAGTCAAGTAATACGATATTATTATTTTGTCAAACGGCTCTGGGGTATGTACCTAACCCCCCCCCCTTTCCCGAACCCAGGATCCGCCCCTGCGCTCGACCTAAGTTTTTTGATCTGCTCCTCCTTAATATTTTTATTCACAGTTCTAACGTGTTAAAACTTTTATGGTTGATGATATTGTACTTTTAAATGCATAACGTATCGTTTTACAAGCGTAACAATATCCCCTCCCAATTATAAAGCGAAGAGAGAAAATTCCTAAATATGTAAATAGCATTAAACAACGAGTGTACTGTGTAGTAGTTTCGGACTCGACCGCAACGCCGAAGCTTGCAAATATTTCTCTAAACCGCCGACCAGCGCATTACCTTGGGGATCAACTTCTCTGGCTATCTGGAGTGCATCAGAATTGGCCAAATCGGAATTTGCCGGCGTAACGGCTAATATTAAACAGGATTCCTTGCTTATGTATTCCAGAATCATTTTCCTTATTTGGATTTCGATGTCGGGGGGCTGATCGCCAATGGGAATCTTCGTCATGCCTGGCAAGTCGATAAGTGTCAAATTTAGAACTGAAATTGAAAGAAAAATATAGTTATTTTTTATACAAGACGTCGTATATAAAACAATATTCTTTCCATAGCGAGTTACGTTTTAAAAAATATTCAGAAATTATTATTTCAAAGAATGTATTACGAGTAGAAAAAATAATGTGCTGGGTTGGCGTTGGTTTCTATGGAATTTGACAAATATATAAAGCTGTTAGTTGTCAGTTTTGAGTCAATATTTTTTAATTCTCTTTCGTGTCGATTGCTGATTGAATTGGAGCTAGAAATGGCTCAAAACGAAATAAGTAAATTACCAACAGATATTCAGGCTGAGGCGACAAACGCCATATCCAAACTACTTGCATTTAAATACCGAATAACTTATGAAATGGAATACAAAATAAATCAAAAATGGAAGCAATTAAAGAACATG
Organism: Sitophilus oryzae; assembly: GCF_002938485.1. NCBI lineage: Eukaryota > Metazoa > Arthropoda > Insecta > Coleoptera > Curculionidae > Sitophilus > Sitophilus oryzae. The sequence goes on along the minus strand of NW_022145814.1, from coordinate 2,450,253 downwards.
CGAGAAGAAATAAAGTGTTTAACCTATCCTCGTTGTTAAAGTATCATTTAATCTACCCTTGCGGTTAAAGTACTATTTTATTTACTATTTTTGATAGATATAAGGCAATTTTAATAGTTGCTATGAAAAAAATGTAATATATTTTTGGTATACAGGGTGCTACAAATTCGAGTTACGAGTATTGGTATCTTGGCAACCGTAATAGATACGAACATGGTTAAATTGGGGCAAAGTTGCGCTTTGGGTTGTTCACCAAGATGACATCAAAAAAATTTCAAGGATTGCTGAGTTTTTTGAAAAAAAAATTCGAAAATGAATTTTAAATTTTCCTATCGTTACTTTTAGAAAATCAAATTATTACAATTATTAAAAAAAAACAAATTGCACATTCCCGTAGCCACTTTATTAAGGCTATCTGATAGTATTTTTAAATTTTCAAATTAGCTGATAATTTGTGAGAGTCCAACTTAATTTCTTTAAATACGGACCTGTATTTTTTATTACATGTTTTGAAAGAACTCAATCTCCTGAGTACAATGAGGTGCCACACTTAATACATATATTTATTTTTGTTTTGGACATTTGAACACAATTTATTTAAACTAATTTCAAATCCGGCTGTTTTTTTGAATGTTTAACCTGTTCATGGTTACAATATTCGTTAGCTTTAAAACCTAACAATGACGTGGCGTAAAACATGACATACGGAAAATTAAATGCTCAATAAAATAATAAAAATAATATAAAATAAATTATATAAATATAAAATAATACAATCAAATCGTTTCCCCGGAAGATGAATTGGAAATGGTAGGTAGATCTTCTGAAGATATCAAAATATTCACTTTTTTATTTTTAATTTTTATAAATTATACTTCCTAACACTTTTAGAAGAATTATTATATAAACTTTTTAGTATTCTCGCTATTTAAACCCATGTATTTGTATATATACCGATTGTTTACGATATTTTCCGATGGTGGCAGCACCGGCGGAGAATGCACTAAGCCTATTGACTACAATATACAAAGTGGCACGATATATTTTGTCAGAATTTAAAATCAAAACTTAATGTTAATTTTATATTATTATTACACAAAGTGAGTCTTACTTGGTCTATAAATAATTGTATATGTCCAAAATTCGATATGCATCAAAAAAATAAATTATTGTTTTAAAAGAGATCATTTTTTATTTTTTATTTATTTTTTCACTTCCATAAGTCTTCTTCTTCGCAAGTAAAGATTAAGTCCTGTGTTTTTTTCAAGGGTTCCCTAGGAACAGATAGCATGATGAAGAACAGCTTTCATACTATCTTATAGGTGGTCGTCCAGACGGATGCGGTAGATTGTTTCTCAGCAATTTTTGCTAACCAGTCATTTGGCATTCTGTCCACATGGACTCTCTAGTCCCTTCCCTTGTTTCTTACCCATCTTTCTACATCCTATATTTTAAATGTTTCTCTTATTTCTTTACTTCTTTTCCGATCCTATAGTCTGGTTCACATGTACCATTTTTAGTAAAATTTTTCAGTCAAATTCTCCGAAAATTACGAATGTGGTGTCTTTCGATTCATATTGTCACCTAGAAAGTTTTAGGAAAAGTCCGAAAAGGCGGTGAAAAAAATTACTAAAGTTATTTACAATTAAGTGAAAAAAAGTGGGGGTGAAAAAAAAGTAATATAAATATTTGAGCTACAGTTCCGGGAGCTGGATCTTTTTTTAGAAAATTTCTTCTTCGTTTTGATTGTTTTTTCAAATTTCGAAAATCTTCAAATCTTCAATCATGAAGATCGCTGTCATTTTATACGTAAAATTATATGGAAAATGTCATCGATCGTCATTTCCAAGCCAACTGGACGCCATTTTTTTCGATCATACCGTATCTCCCCTAAATGTTTCAGTGACATCACTTATTCTACACTCTGATTACAGATCGCGAGCTTGCATATCTTTTAGGCTCTTTAGATACTGTAAGGGATTTTTTTTACGGATATTTGCATTAGCAACTTATATAGAAGCTTTTGTAAGCTATCTTCGTCTTCAGATATGATTACTGCACCGTGAGCATAGCATATTATTTTTCTTTTTTATCTCCCAGTTGATATCCTCTCCCAGCTTGCTTTACTTCATTTATGATTTCTTTCATTATGATGTTAAACTGGGCTTCAGCAGGACTGGGCTTAAACTAACTCCTTTTCTGATTCCAGTTGTCACAGGTGTTTTTCTGCCTTAGTTTATTGGCCGCTTTTACATAGGTACCTATGTATAGTTCTCGGTATTTAGCTCTTCGATTACTTTATTATTTTCGAGTGAATTCTCCTTTTTTACGGTAGGGTTATGACATCAGTTAATTGGACTCTATTAAATGCCTGGATAAGATCAATGAGGCACATAAAAGCTGTCTTATATATTAAAACCTATGGCTTGTCGGTTATTTGGCGAATGATAAATATGGCATCTATTGCAAACCTGTTATTTCTAAATCCTTGCTGTTCTTCACAATTTCTGGTTGACATTACACTTCTTCTGCTAAAATTTTAGTAAACAGTTTTTGTACAGCACTCGCCAAGCTGATACCTCGACAATTTCGTGGATCTGGTTTTGCTCCTTTTTAAAAAATTGGTATTGAGATGCTTTTTTTAATTGGTATATTCTTGTCTGTAAGTATATTGTTAAAGAGAATGTGTAATTCAGCTATAGACCTACGGCGGAGAAGCAAATAAGTCACGTCATCGGGTACAAAAGGTTCGAGTTTTTTGGATGAAAGTACTTTATATGTATATCCTAAAACCGACCGTCTGCCGGGACCCAGCGGTCAACTTCACAAATGACAACTTGTCAAAAAGGCCAAAATCTGATTTTAGTCACGTTATTAGTACATGTATCAAAATTGTACAGTGTGTAAGGTAAGATAGATATATATCTATTTTGGCCGGCAGACGCCGATATTCGGTCGCGTATGCCGAGCAGACGCCCGCCGCGACGCCTAAAATTTGACGTAAGTCACGTCATGTGGTACAAAGGCAAATTTGGGCTTAAATAAAAGGTATTTATGTATAGAATACGAAAATATTTTTTAAAATTCTGCAGACGGTCAACAACAAACTGCAGACGCTTTAGAAAATTTATAATTTGGTATTATATTAACATGATACAATGATACAATTTTTGATACAATTTTTTTTTGACAAACTGAGTAATTCTGGCGAGGTTACAAGGATAAAGAACACTTAAGGTTTGTTCTCACAATTGTAAGAAACATATTTCCAACAGATAATCATGCGCAATAGGGTAAAACGCGTTCGCACAGAAATGTTTGATTGGTTTCCAACCAACAGTACGCTGTTCGCACAGAAAATTCTGATTGTTAGCTGACAGTCAGACCTGTTCGCGGATCTTTTGCAAGTAAAGTATCCGGCGCATGCGTATTGCGACCCGACGTCATTAATTGGTAAACTTAACCTACAAAACGTGTGTTGTTTTTGTTTAGTGTTTTATTCTTCAAAAAGTAAAGAAAAGAAATGAGCGATTTAAAATCTTCCGAAGAATCTGAGGCGTCCGAATTTTCGGATACGGACACAGACCTAGAAGAGCTGATGGAGGAACGGGTCAGGCCCAAGAATCAGAATTACAAAACATTAAAACATTAAAAAGAACAAAACCAAAAACATTAAAACATTAAAAAGAACAAAACCAAAAACATTAAAAGATGTCTTTTGCTAATTCCCTGTTCGTTTTCTTCTTTATTCGGTATTACGTAGGAGTTAAAATTAGTGGTATTATTAGATCAAAAAAGAAGAGTAGGGGATTCGCTGTTCACACAGACAGTTTGAAACATGTTTGAAATCGACAAGAAACTGCATTATTTGAGACCTGCGCATTAACACCGGTTTGGAAGAAGTCACAAACATGTTGGGAACACGCTGTGAGAACAAACCTTTAATAACCACAAAATGACACCATAATCATCAAAAAAACATACCTACAATAAAACAGGTACAAACCTTTGTAACATATAGAAGCTCAGGTAGCTATTAAGTAGTGAATAATTTTTGTCATAAAATATAAATTCAAACTATATGGCATAGGTACATCTCTAAACCTAATCGAAATACCTAAATCTAATCAAATAACACGTAAAATAAAAAATATAACCTAAAGATATAAACAGGTACCAAGTTGAACAACCAAATAGAAACATTTAGCATTTAAAAATATATGGCATCGGTACATTCCTAAACCTAATTGAAACACCTAAATCTAATAAAAAAAACACTTAAGGTTAAAAATTAAACGTAAAAATATAAACAGGTACCAAGTTGAACAACCAAATAGGAACTTTTAGCAATTAAAAATAAAAAACACACAAAATACGTAAACTATAATTATTGAGAATCTACTTATTTAAGAGTCTATAGGGGTGCTTCAAACTATAACGATACAAATCATGTATTAAAAAGTATAAAAATAATTTCTATTGCTCATTGCTCATCATCAGAAGAATCATGGTATATATCTTCCTTTTCATCGTCGATATTCTGGACAGTATCTGGCAAAATTATATCATTTAGTAAAGCAGGGACTTTAGGACCGCCAAACCAAATCGGCGAAACTTATTATTTAAGTCCAACCATTCTTCATAGGATCATAAAATTTTGGTTCCGTTTCGGTTGCGTTGTTCCATATTGCATAAATTTGATTCATTCTCTTAACTTTAAATAATAATACGTTTTTGCACGGTGGCAACATCGTACTATCAAAATTTTTGAGATTTTGGAAAGGACTTTGATTTGGTTTGGTGACTGTAAAAAATATCGAACCGAGCGTCATTAATATTGGACAAACTTTGTTTTTCGTAGATTTCACAGATAAACCTTTCCACAGATTCAATTTGCTCTTTGGAAATGGTCGCATTACAGCCAAATGTACCAAATACTTGTTGTAATTTCTGGTCCTTCTTAAGTATACCGAACGGTTTTAGCTTCCCTTTTCTGGAAAAGAAAGCGGTAGAGTCACATCCTGTAAGAGAATGAATCTGGGCCCAAATTTGTTAAAAATTGCATGTAGGTCAACAAATCTACATATATTTTTAGATGCAACTCCAGCTTCCATCCATACATTTACATTTTTGCCAATTTTATGTAGATTTCCTAGGAGAATTATAAGTATGTCAGCGTCAGCGCCACGAACTACCACATTAGTATTTTCAGCAATTTTTGATAAATGATACCTATATTATTCGGCTGTCAGCTTCTTCATGAAAACACTTAAAGTTATCAATAATTTCCCTTTGCATATGCCCTTCGACGACAGTAAATTTGTAACATTCGTCATTGTAATTGGCATATATAACTTTATTACCTACTTATAATTTCAACGAACATATCATTTTGCCAAAAATCGTACAAAAATTTGATCAAGGACTGTTTAAAATTATCGTTTCGCATTGCTTTCATAAAATCTGATGGGCATTGTTGTTCAGAACCCTGAATTAGGAATTGCGTACTTCTTTCATATAAATTTGCTCTTTTATCGCGCTCGATATCTTTTATGGATGGTTTTATAAACTTATCAAACACTATGTGAATTTCATTACCATTGTGTTGGCAATTTTTTTAATATATGTGCAGCTAATTTGCCAAATGTTTCTGGCGTTTCTCCTAGTAAATAAAGCAAATAAAACCCGTCATTTATAGTACAGTCAATATGACTCGGTGGAGTGGCAGTTACCTCTCTTTCAAGAGATGTGAAAAGCTTTCAGGAGCTTTGAAAAGACTATATTTGTCCGTTTCATTAATTCTACCATCTATGTGACACAGTGAAAGTGGAAATGGTGTTAATGGTAAAGATAGGATAGTTGGAAGATCTATTTTATTCTCTAAAGATAACGCTAATATTCGACTAACTAAATTGTGCTCAAACCGAACTTCAATAACATTTCCATTTTCTTTCTTCAATTTTACCTTATTTTCTGAAGCAAACGTAAATATTTCCTGTCGCTTGATGGTAGCTTCAAATCTTTGTGAATGCAATGAACATTCATGAATAAAGCTGTCTCTCCCATTGTCTCCGATAGATGATATGTTTAGTAAATAATCTTTATTTTTTTCAGTAGCGGATTTTCCTGTAGATATATTAAATAAATTGTCTATAAAAATTCATCTCTCCAAAAAAATCCTTTATGGGTATTTCGCCACTGAACTGCAAGAAAAATCTACAAAATAAAATAGTTATTTTTTGTAAACATGTCTGCGTTAAACCTAAACGGACACTGCTTGTCAGTCAAATTGTCTATATCAATTGACTGATTTTAAAGCAAGGTTGTCCTTCCTAACTACATGTGACAGGCAACCATTACTTGTATCTTCCGATTTCTTAATGTTTAAATAATCTAACAGGTGTGAAATTAACGAGGTTAAATTTACTATTGTCGAAGGGCATATGCAAAAGGAAATTATTGATACCTAAGTATTTCCTAGGAAATCTACATAAAATTAACAAAAATGTAAATGTATGGATGGAAGCTGGAGTTGCATCTAAAAATACATGTAGATTTGTTGACGTACATGCAATTTTTAACAAATTATAAAGGGGCCAGGATGTGCAAATCTTTACCGGCCTTTGCAATGAGCTCTTACAGGATGTGACTATACCGCTTCCTTTTCTAGAAGAGAGAAGCTAAAACCGGTTGGTATACTTAAGAAGTACCTGAAATTACAAAAAGTATTTGGTACATTTGGCTGTAATGCGACCATTTCCAAAGAGCAAATTGAATCCGTGGAAAGGTTTATCTGTGCAATCTACGGAAAACAAAGTTTGTCCAATATTAATGACGCTCGGTTCGATATTTTTTACAGTCCCCAAACCAAATCAAAGTCCTTTCCAAAAATTTCAAAAATTTTGATAGTACGATGTTGCCACCATGCAAAAACGTATTATTATTTAAAGTTAAGAGTATGAATCAAATTTATGCAATATGGAACAACGCAACCCAAACGGAACCTACATTTTATAATCTTATGAAGAATAGTTGGACTTTAAATAATAATAAGTTTTCGCCGATTTGGTTTGACGGTCCTAAAGTCCCTGCTTGCCTAAATTATATAATTTTGCCAGATACTGTCCAGAATATCGACGATGAAAACGAAGATATATACCATGATTCTTCTGATGATGAGCAATGAGCAATAGAAATTATTTTTATACTTTTTAATACATGATTTGTATAGTTATAGTTTGAAGCATCCCTAGACTCTTAAATAAGTGGGTTGTCAATAATTATAGTTTACGTATTTTGTGTGTTTTTTATTTTTAATTGCTAAAAGTTCCTATTTGGTTTTTCAACTTGGTACCTGTTTATATTTTTACGTTTAATTTTTAACTTTACGTGTTTTTTTATTAGATTTAGGTGTTTCAATTAGGTTTAGGAATGTACCGATCCCATATATTTTTAAATGCTAAATGTTTCTATTTGGTTGTTCAACTTGGTACCTGTTTATATCTTTAGGTTATAGTTTTTATTTTACGTGTTGTTTGATTAGATTTAGGTGTTTCGATTAGGTTTAGAGATGTACCCATGCCATATAGTTTGAGTTTATATTTTATGACAAGAAGTATTGGCTATCTAATAGCTACCTGAGCTTCTACATGTTACAAAGTTTTGTATCTGTTTTATTGTAGGTATGTTTTTTTGATGATTATGTTTTCATTTTGTTGTTATTAAGTGTTCGTTTATCCTTGTAATCTCGCCAGAATGACTTATTTTGTTAATAAATTTTTGTATCAAAAATTGTATCATTGTATCATGTTAATATAATACCAAGTTATAAATTTTCTAAAGCGTCTGCAGTTTGTTGTTGACCGTCTGCAGAATTTTAAAAAATATTTCCGTATTCTGTACATAAATACCTTTCATTTAAGACCAAATTTGCCTTTGTACCACATGACGTGACCTACGTCAAATTTTAAGCGTCGCGGCGGGCGTCTGCTCGACATACGCGACCGAATATCGGCGTCTGCCGGCCAAAATAGATATATATCTATCTTACCTTACACACTGTACAATTTTGATACATGTACTAATAACGTGACTAAAATCAGATTTTGGCCTTTTTGACAAGTTGTCATTTGTGAAGTTGACCGCTGGGTCCCGGCAGACGGCCGGTTTTAGGATATACATATAAAGTACTTTCATCCAAAAAACTCGAATCTTTTGTACCCGATGACGTGACTTATTTGCTTCTCAGCTGTAGGTCTACTAGTAATGTATCACCCCCATATTTGATCATTCCGTCATTCCTTTATTTCATCTATGCCTAAAGCTTGTCTATTTTTTTAATTTTGCTGCCATTTTCTGTATTTTCTCCTTAAGATTGGTCCAAATTTGGGGTCAGTTAACATTTTCGCTATGTATTTGCTGTGTTGATGCCTTAGTTTCTGATGAGTTATAAAGTTTTTCGAAATATATTTTCCATTCTTGGGACATAATTTTTGTTTATAACACTTCCAATTGAAAAAAAACATGTATTGCCACATTATCGAAATATTATATTTTTAATTGATTTTGTTAAATAGAAAATTTTCAACATTTTTTATCACGAAAAACCCGTTGTAGACGTATGTGTGAAATATGTGGGGTCGATGGTATACAGAGTGTCCCAGACTGAGCATGCATTAGAAGTTTCTAGGAAACTACAATATCTAGCTCGGAGATTTTTTGCACAAAAACGATTTATTTTAGGTATAGGAACATGTATTGTTAAAAAGTAACGAATTGAAAAACCTTTTCATTAGTGAAATAAAAAAGTGGGTGTCCATTTGAACAAAATGATTTATGATAATTTTTTAATCGCTCAATTCCATGACAGCTACCGCGATTATTAATGACATTTGAACAATTTAATTTTTGAAATAGATAGCCACATGTTTTCTCTTTATGTCACAGTGGCTGTAGTAATCATTAACATTTACTTTTAGGCTATACAAAATTTTTTGACAAGTAGTTTTTTTCGTCCAAAGATTTTAATTTTTTTTTCTCAAAAACGGTTAATGTTTGGTATAGAGTGTTTGATATCAAAGTTCATAAAATTTTACAGAAAATTTAAGTATGTAATAAAAAATGGGGGTACTCATTTAAAATAAGAGAGTTGCTGTCAACTTCCGGTATTTCTGGAGGTAACGCCATAAAAGATATATTTCGGCGTGTATAGAAAAATATTTTTGTTGTCTCGTGCGCAAACTACTTCGATGATCTCAAATCAATTTTCGATCATGAAAGTCATACCAGACGATCTAAAAATTTTATGATGAAGTAAAATTTGATAGTTAAAAATATTTTTTTTTGCTTTAAACAATTAACTTTCGGTTTTCGGTTTTCAATAAGAATAGTCATTATAGAAAAATCTCTTGAGCATAAAAGTTTTTAACCACGCTGTATTTTATCTAAAACATTGCATTATTTCTATTTTATTACTAATGAATTCATCATATCAATAATTCAAAATATAAAACATCCAGATTCAGAACGCATGGTTTATTTTATAAATATATTTTCTTATGCCACTTTAATAAAATTTTATTTATCCTCTTCCCTCCGCTTATTTTATATCATATAAACACAGAAATAATGGATAAGATCTTAATTGAATTTATATTTTCATAGAATACTTTGATTAGTTGGAATGATTAGTTATCGTACTCATTTGAATTTAGAATTCCGAAAAATTGTTAAAACAACATTTTAACAAATTATATATAATGAAAATTTAAAGAAATATATTTTGAGTATATATATATATATATATATATATATATATATATAGAAAGAATTTATTGGGCAAGTCCACAGAAAGATTAGTCATGATACATGACTAAAACATGACTACCCGTAGACACTCAGTGTTTCTGCCTTCCGGCTTCATCAATACGGGAGGAATCAGCAACGATGAACTAGCGATCCTGAAAAAAGAGAAAGAAAAGGAGAAGCAAACGAGGCACAAAGGCGCCATTTGCAGCTGGTCCGGCAGTAGCTTACAATTTGAAGCGTTACTACCGAAACCGCCGCGGAGGCGTTCCTATGTTTTAGTCATGTATCATGACTAATCTTTCTGTGGACTTGCCCAATAAATTCTTTCTTCGTTTTTTTATAGTTTCCACGATAACTTCCTTTGTTTATTGTTTTCTCTGGGCCAGGGTGATAGCGGCGAGGTGTGTTGGAACGCCTCCGCGGCGGTTTCGGTAGTAACGCTTCAAATTGTAAGCTACTGCCGGACCAGCTGCAAATGGCGCCTTTGTGCCTCGTTTGCTTCTCCTTTTCTTTCTCTTTTTGGATCGCTAGTTCATCGTTGCTGATTCCTCCCGTATTGATGAAGCCGGAAGGCAGAAACACTGAGTGTCTACGGGTAGTCATGTTTTAGTCATGTATCATGACTAATCTTTCTGTGGACTTGCCCAATAAATTTCTTTCTTCGTTTTTTTATAGTTTCCACGATAACTTCCTTGTTTATTGTTTTCTCTGGGCCAGGGTGATAGCGGCGAGGTGTGTTGGAACGCCTCCGCGGCGGTTTCGGTAGTAACGCTTCAAATTGTAAGCTACTGCCGGACCAGCTGCAAATGGCGCCTTTGTGCCTCGTTTGCTTCTCCTTTTCTTTCTCTTTTTTCAGGATCGCTAGTTCATCGTTGCTGATTCCTCCCGTATTGATGAAGCCGGAAGGCAGAAACACTGAGTGTCTACGGGTAGTCATGTTTTAGTCATGTATCATGACTAATCTTTCTGTGGACTTGCCCAATAAATTTCTTTCTTCGTTTTTTATAGTTTCCACGATAACTCCCTTTGTTTATATATATATATATATATATATATATATATATATATATATATATATATATATATATATATATATATATATATATATATATATATATATATATATATATATATATATATATATATATATATATATATATATATATATATATATATAGCAGAAAGTAGTCTCGACTGACTAGTGAGAAAGAAAATCTGGGATTTAGTGGGGTTGCAGTCGGAAGGGTTTGACAAAGAATTAATACGCTTTGACAATTAACAAAGTGTATTGTCATTCCCTTCCGACTGCAACCCCATCCCATAATTTTATATATATATATATATATATATATATATATATATATATATATATATATATATATATATATATATATATATATATATATATATATATATATATATATATATACAAGTTGCTTCAAAAAATTGTAGCAGATATAATATTTTTTTTAATATCTCGCTTTGGTTTTACTTTTGTATTCTGCTTCTTTTGTTTTCTTAAAACTAACTTTTTTAGATGTTCGTGAAACTGCGAAAGACTTTTGGGGTGTGTTATTCTTGAAGTTGAAATACTAATAATTACCTAGTACACGACAGAAAAATGTATGAATTTACAAACCCAATTTTATTTTACTTTTCGACCCAGACTAAAATTCCTAAATAAGTTCTTTTAGAGAGCGCTTTTTTCTTGGAAGGTAAATGGACCTATAATTGGTAAACAAGAAAAAAATATATTTGAGAGATGCTACTAGGACTTATTCAAAATAAACTAATACATTTTGACATTAAATTATTTTATTACCTAGTTATAGAAAAAGACACACAATCAAGTTGTGATAAATATAATTTTCTTTTATATTCGGACTTCTTGAATAACATTTTTTAGATTCCGCTTTTTTTTGGAAGGTAAAATACCCATAACTGGTAGACAAGAAAAAAGTATATTTGACTATGAGTGTATAATATTTATGATACTATGAGTGTTGAAAATAAATTTACACATTTTGACTACTTCAAATTGATTTCCCACTTCCCAATAAGCGGCTAGCGAGCAATTTTTCGATTCGTGATTAATATATCTTTTACAACACTCATTATGTAAAATAGTATTCTTTAATATTTTATCGATTTATTTTATTCTATTTATAACAAATAATGATAAACATATTCTACTAAAAAGATTTATTACATACCATTTGGAGAATATACCCTCAGATTGATTGGAATATTTGAAATTCCTTTGTTTCCTCCAGTTACCCTATTTGTTTCAGCTTCAATTTCTCTTCGAACTTTGTCAAAGTCACTATATTTTTCTCCTTTATTATGTAGAAACTCTGCATATTCTAAAATTAGAAAAAGGAATATTATAATGCCATTCGATCGAAAAAAAAAACGACGTCAAAGACGGCTGGGGAATGGCTATCAATAAATTTGGCGAGATCAAGCCCTAAACATCATTTACTTGGCCCGTACTTGGCGCTTACTGCCTTTGGGATTAGGTAGATTATCATTTTTTTTTATATTGGGTAAAAATGATTTTTAAATGGTGTAGTTTAAAATTCGAGAAAAAATATTTTTTTTAGAAATAGATTTGTATGCCTGGAAACATTCTATTCTATTTTAACCTTTCTACAGGATGAGTTTCCTACGATGTTCTCTCTGGGTATCTTGGAAACTACTGGAGATAGAGGGTCGGTTAAATGAGGAAAGAATTGCAGTTTTGTGGGGTCATAAATATGCGCCTTTAAGATTTTTGAAAAAGTTCATGGCTTACTAGATATTTCGAAAAAATAAACAAATTATGGCTATTTTAAAAATTTTCCCTAATTCCATTATAATCTATTTTAGACAAAAAGTTTTCAGATAAAAGTTATAGATAATCATAACCCTAATGAGTCTTTGTTCTCCGATTTTTTCTAAAGCCTATCATTTTTGATATATGACACAGACATATGTTTTTTTCAAATGGAAACCATAGTTGGCCATGACTTCATAAAAAGCGCCATTTTATAAAACTTTTCAACCTAACCTAACCAACTATAATATGTTTTTTTTTTCACAAAATTACTGACTTACAGCCAATTCTTATCTTCCTTGACTAATTTCATTTAGTTGGCATGGTGTTCTTATTTTGTTATGATTTATAACTTATAAAAAGACAAAATATATTACTAAACGGCTCTTTACAATTATTTACATTACACAAACTAAAACTTAAAAAAATAATATCACTACATACACCTTAAGTTATTTTAGAAAATGTTCAAAAAATCCGCCATTGTTTTGAGTACATAAATGCACCTTTTTAAAACTGAATTTCTAGCTATTCTCACAGAACGACCGATCGACTTAATTAAACTTCTCCTGTACCGCCTCTTCGAGTGCCGCTCGTAATTCATAAGTTCTTTTGTAAACCTTGTTGTTAACCATACCGCATAAAAAAGACCTAAAAGGGATAACAACATGTCTTCTAAAACCGTTCTCTAAAAAACGTAAGTAACGTTCGCCGGTCAACATATTCTCGAAACTCTATGGCCAAGAAAAGTTGAACTAATAATTCTACTTACACGCTTTATTTCATTTCAAAAATTCATAATTACAATTTTTGTTTACTTTAATTTACTACACTAAGTTTGGATGTGACAATTTCACATTTCTGAGAGCAGCGACGATTGAACTTGTTTCCATGGCTAACTAAGTGAAATTAGTCATGAAAGATAAGAATTGGATATAACTCAGTAATTTTGTGAAAAAAGCATATTAATTACAGTTGAGGGTTGGAACCTTTGGTGTTAAACAGCAAAATAAAAACACTAAATCACCACAATACACCAAAACACTTTTACTTTTACACTGGACGCGCGTTTCGCTAACCATGTTAGCATCATCAGCAGATGATTATAAAATAAAGTACAATCTACAAGTTGAGCGTTTATATACTCGCTCAGTGGGCACCGAGTGGGCGTGGCAAATTTTTATTTCAGTTTATAATCATCTGCTGATGATGCTAACATGGTTAGCGAAACGCGCGTCCAGTGTAAAAGTAAAAGTGTTTTGGTGTATTGTGGTGATTTAGTGTTTTTAAAAAGCATATTATAGCTTATTTCGCTCAAAAACTTAAAAAATTGCACTTTTTATGAAGTCATGGCCAACTATGGTTTCCATTTAAAAAAAAACATGTTTGTGTCATATGTCAAAAATGACAGGCTTTAGAAAAAATCGGAGAACACAGACTCATTAGGGTAGTGATTATCTACAACGTTTATCTGAAATTTTTTTGTCTATAATAGATTATAATGGAATTAGGAACCATTTTTAAAATAGCCAAAATTTGTTTTTGTTTCGAAATATCTAGTAAGCCATGAATTTTTTCAAAAATCTGAAAGGCGCATATTTATGACCCTACAAAACTGCAATTCTTTCCCCCATTTAACCGACTCTCTATCTCCAGTAGTTTCCGAGATACCCATAGAGAACATCGTAGGAAACTCACCCTGTATAAGTTTAACGCCAGTAATAAATAACGTCTAGAGATTGACTTCGTCAAAATTATCATCGATTGCCAGTCCACATTGCCAGTTTGACGCCTTTTTTTGCGATCACTTTCGATCACTATACTGCTATATTGATAACTGTTTTAAAAAAATACTAAATAGTAAATGATAAGTGCTAGTATTCGATTTTTTTTTTAATTTTAATCTCAATAATAATGTAGATTTAATACATATAATATGTATATTAACGATTATAAAGATAAGAATATATTATTATTTCAATACTACAGTACTTAAATATTTACCATATTTAGAATGAATCAGTTGCAAAATTAATGGTCTTCGTGTCACAATTCCAGTTCCCCGTGGTAAAAAATCTCTGAAACAAAAAACAAATTCATCATCACGAAATAATATAATAAGTCAAGTATACCTAAACAACAACAAGTTGATACACATTACACGCAAAACAAGTGTGTTAAACCGTAAAAAATATGCTGAGATTTTACACCCTTAGTTTCAGCTTCATATACCGATCAGATATACACATATGTTCAAAATGTCACTAAAAATAATAATGAGTAATTTGAATCGAATGGCGGCAGTGGAAAGAGAACCTTAATACATACAGGATAGAATAAAGACGGCACAGGTTAAAGGAGCACTAATTATTATTGTGTACCCTTATGAAAAAGACAGGTATCCTATTATGATACCGTACGTCCAAAATGGCGTCCAGTTGGTTCGGAAATGACGATCGATGACATTCCCTATATAATTTTACGTATGAAATGACAGTGATCTTCATATCATAGCCATCGCTGACACCGTTTTTTCTTTCATCATATTATACTTTTGATGTCCTCGGTGTTTTTGGAAGTCGAAATTATATGGAAACTCATATTAAATTGCAGAATTAATTAGTATTCTTGACGAAATGGCGAAGGAGATTTTTAAAATGTGATAAATCCAAATAAATCGCAAAATAGAGAGAAAATTTAACAGATTTCCCTATGTTTCAGTATAGTTTCAGTACTTAAAAAGATTTGCGTTTATTTGAATTTGCAGTATGCTTTCGGTAGAGGCGCATCTGTAATTTTGTTTTTAAAATTTAGAAATAAAACAATCTCGAGTAGAACCACGAAAACACTGTTGGGCACTAGTGGGATATCAAAACCTAAATTATTGAATAACACGGGTTATTCAAAAATTGTCTTTAAATAATCGACAACTCAAAGGTTTAAAGAAACCATCGTTTTTAAAAATTAAACACCTAAATGTTGTTTCTGTTCCTTGTTTTGTTTATTTTATTCTATTAAATGCAACATTATTACAAAAAAACCATAGACGCAAACTTTGTTTTTTATTTTAAATTATTTACATTTAGGTGAATAATAAAATACACGACGCAAGGCAAAAATTCAGGCGAAAACCCAATAGATGCGTTCAGATTGGTTTGCAAGCAACTGTTGTAAATAAATGCCACTTTTGTGGAGAAGTTGAGAAAGTTTGAAAACATTTACAAGCATAATAATAACGTTTGGAATCGTTATTGCTAACATCTCTTTGGTGTGTACGCGTGTACGCGCCTTCAGATCGAAACAATATTTTCCAATTTCATAATACAGGAGTTCGAAACAAGATTTTAAATAACACACGGTATATTGACAGTGAATATTTACAATAAAATATTCTTTTTAGTAATGGAAAATAAATTCTAAATTCTGTTTAAAATTAAAAAAATTTTATATAATTTTATAATTTTTTTCAAAATTATATAAAAAAGTAATGTAATACCTTTTTTTACACTAATATTAAAAGATTTTAAGAATTTTGTCAACATTTTGTTACTTTACATTTTATATGTATACACCTGCATAAACCGCTGACTTTGGCAACATTATATTAAAAATGTATGCATCCGATGGTGAAAGAAATTTGCATGACCAATATTTTCTCTACTGGCAAGCTTAAACTTGACTATATACATAATGTAAGGTGAGTTGTAAATTCTAGACGAAACTTTCAACATTTTCGAAGATGAAATATTATGAAAAATGTATGGGGTTATTATTTATCTTATATATAATTAATGGTAGGGCCGAAAATAAAATAAAAAATGTTTCTCTTGAAAAAAGTATGGTTATTTCGCCACAGCTTTTAAGAAACTGAACTAAAAAGTTGCCACGTTTGGACTTTTCTATTTTCTTTACTACATCGCCTTTTAACGACGCGACTGTAGTTGATATACTGTTACTTACCCCTCTTTACTTGTCTAGATCTTATAAGTGAGAGAGAGACAATTTTATTATATTAATATTTAACCCAGCGCTAGACTTTATGCGCTGTGGAATATACTTGCTTGTATATTGAGCGCATTGACAGGGCCATTCGTAGGTACAACGAAAATCAGTACCGAAAGCCAGAAATGCCGACCGACACTGGTA
Organism: Sitophilus oryzae; assembly: GCF_002938485.1. Classification (NCBI taxonomy): domain Eukaryota; kingdom Metazoa; phylum Arthropoda; class Insecta; order Coleoptera; family Curculionidae; genus Sitophilus; species Sitophilus oryzae. Next base: position 2,433,485 of record NW_022145814.1, on the reverse strand, counting down.
TACGATCTAAGTAAATATAAATAAAATAGCTCCCGTATATAGCGTTTAACGCCTTGGGAGTAGCAAGGTACAGCTTGCAATACTAGAGCCGTTCGGTATACAAGGAAGGTAATGTGCATTACGCTTCGACCACCTATTATTACTTCAGGATTATGAATCCCAGGTACTCATTTAAGGCTGAGTCGACCTAGGTACCCAAACTATTTTTATTTTATTAAAAATAGTCGGCTGATGAAATGCCGGCTGTACGATTGGAACCCACAATCTTTGAATGGTAGACGTGAGCTGTACCTCTACGCCACCGGGCACCATATCTAAGTTAATATCTATAAGTAAATATCAAAATATCAGAAAAATTAATGAAAAAATTATACATAAAATTATTTTTAAATAAATTAGGTTTGGAACTGCGCTATCTTTTACAATTGACAACTTAAGTCCACTTCAAATGGGTGATATAACTACAAAATAGTAATTTAACGGAAAATAGTGGGAAAATAGCATTTCGAATCTAGAAAGATATTGAAATATATAGAAAATACTCATAGAGAACAAATGACAACAATTATCAAATCGATTGGTCTCAATTATGCCAGATCATTTGGTCAATCAGTCATCCATATCATACGATTGGTAAAAAACTCTCTCTTCGCTTTACTGTTTAGGCGGTAAGAAATTCGTCGAGTCACTCTGGTCAACTAGCTTAAAATAAATGTGAAAAGTAGACTTTTTACAATGGTGTCAATTACTCGTATTTAACTTACTTTGATTTTAATTCTAATAATACTGTTGCGGACCCGTGTGGACTCGACCTAATCTAACTATATGTCCCGCCCTCAGATGACCTTAACATCGCATTAAAGAATAGACACCGTTATGATTCATTCGTTCGTCAAGAAGCGAGTCCCACTGGAATGGACTAGTACATACGAGAACATTCGAAAACCTACTCTACGCACCTAACGATCTATGGACTATTCTAGAGTTCTTTACCTGTCGGTATAAAAGCCGGCGGCTGTGGCCTACAGGGGGCAGTTATAAATATACCAGTGCAGTTGACGCGCTAAAATGCAAAATAAATTCTTAGTTATAAATCGTTTGTAAATAGTTCTATAAGTCTTTTATCGTTATTGTTTTTGTTAATTAGTGTTAAATAAATAGTGTTTAAATAAATTGTGACTTTCTATCCACACGCAACCGACGAAAAACGTAACAATTGGTGTCAAGTGTGGCGTGTGTGATAGACTAGAAAAATAAAAAGACTAACGATGGCTCCAAAAAAATTGAAAGACCTGAAAGTGTCGGAATTAAAATGCATACTGGAAGAGAGGGAATGCGAGACAGATGGAAAGAAAAGCATTTTGCAAGCCAGACTGAGAGACGTTTTGATTGAGGAGGTGAGGATCCTGACACATTTTGCTTTGAGTTGGAAGGTGACCTTGACTCGTGCCTACAAAAATTAGAAGACAGTTTGAATGACAAAATTACAGAAAATTCCCGGGAATTGCAAGACAATTTAAACGGCAATTTGAATAGTAAAATAATTAACTTAGAAGACAGTTTGAAAGATAAGATTATGGAAAATTCCCAGGATTTAATTAATATTTTAGAAGATAAGATCGCAGAAAATTCTAAAGACATACAGGCCAGCTTTAATAATAAAATACTTAATTTAGAAGAATAGATAACAGAAAATTCCAGGGAATTAGAAGAAAAGATAACAGATACACAAGACAAAATAACAGAGATTGAGGAAGATGTAAATAGAAAAATCGAAATTTTAAGAGAAGAAATAGCGAAGTCAAATTCACCAAAATGTCAAGAAACATCGGAGGGACCGAAACTAGTCGAAAATAGGTATACCTCAAAATCAGTTATGAAACCTCCGCAGTTTGACGGAAAAACCGCTTGGGCCAACTACTTTTGCCAATTTGAAGCCGCTGCGAGAGCAAACGGCTGGACAATCGCTGAAAAAGCTACCGCTTTGACTATCGCACTGCGGGGAGATGCGACTGATATCCTGCAGACACTGTCACCATCGGAACAGGGAGATTATCAGCAATTGGTACGACATTTAGAAATGAGGTACGGCCAAGCTCATTTGGAACATGTCTATCATTCCCAGCTAAAAAATCGCATTCAAAAGTCAAATGAGTCTCTGCAGGAGTTTGAAGCCGACGTAGCCCGCCTCGTTCGCCTTGCGTACCCTGCTACGCCAGAGGATGTTATGGAGCGGTTGGCAGTACAGGCATTCTCCGACGGCTTACGTGACAACGAGACAAGACAAGCACTTCTCCTAGCCCACCCAACGCACTTGGTGGATGCTTTAGCACGTACCCTAGAATTTGAGGCCGCGAAACAAAGTTCTCTGTCTTTAGGAAGAGTACGGGCCATCGACGAATGTTCCGACGAATCCGTGGAAGGGATTGTTCGGAAGGTAATGGACCAGTACATGGGCAAGAAGGGACCGATTCGTTGCTGGAACTGCGGACAGGTGGGACACGTGCGAAGCCGTTGTAAGGAGAAGAACGAAGAACCGGCTTCGTCGATGTCGGAAAACTACTAAGGGTCGAAATGAAGGGGCACACGTCGACCTGTACCCAACATGCCCCAACGAAAACTGTTCAAGTCGCCTCACTACAACACAAATTCAACAGCATTTTTGTGGATGGTTTTGTAGATGGAGAGTTCCGGACCATGCTGTTGGATACAGGTGCGACGAAAACTATCATCAGACCGGACATTCTTAAAACATCGAAGAAGGTTAAAACAACACAATGGCGACTACGTACTGCTACGGGGGGCTCCGCTGCTGTCCATGGAGAAGTAAACCTTAATTTTGTTATTGGGAGCACCAGTTTTGAACATCCAGTGTTAGTAGCAGACATCGAAGATGAACTTATTCTCGGAATGGACATCATGACCACTAGAGGTTTTGAGCTAAACCTCAAACAAGGAATTTTGAAAATAAATGAAGAAGAAGTGGTTCTGCATCGAAAATGTGAGGAGACGCTTCGCGTGGTGGTAGCAGAAGATGTTTCGATCCCTGAGCGCTGTGAGATATTTTTGGATGGTTGCCTAGAAGGTAAAATGAATAATGGGAGTATTATTCTGTTGGAGCCAAGGAACCATGACAGCGAAATAGGACGAGGGATCGCTGTTGGAAAAGCCCTGCTACGAGCGAAGAAAACTGTACCGGTGAGAGTAATGAACACGAATTATTATTCTGTATCCTTGAAGAAGGGAACCCTCTTAGGGTACTGTTGTTCGGTCTCCTCAGTCGTTCGAAGCGTGGAAGCCTCCAAAGTTTCGACTTCAAAAATTCCGGACAAAATGGTGAAGGAGTTAGTAAACGTTAAAGGATTATCTCCCGAAAATAGAAGAAAATTGAGAAACCTGATAATCAAGTATCAAGATGTGTTTGATAAAGGAGAAGCAGGACAGAGAGGTCGTACCAATTTAGTACAACACAAAATTGATACCGGAGATGCACGACCAATCAAACAAAATCCGAGAAGACTTCCGCTCGCCAAACGTGAAGAAGCTGATAAAATCCTTCGAGAAATGAAAGAAGAGGGTGTCATCGAACCATCTAACAGCCCGTGGACATCGCCGGTAGTACTAGTAAAGAAGAAAGACGGTACCACCAGGTTCTGTGTTGATTATCGGCAGCTCAATAATGTTACCAAGAAGGATAGTTATCCCCTGCCGAGGATAGACGATACTCTAGACACGCTGGCGGGGTCAACGATATTCTCTACGTTAGATCTGAAGAGTGGATATTGGCAAGTCGACATGGCGCCGAAAGACAGAGAGAAGACAGCGTTCTCGGTGGGCTCCGGACTGTGGCAATTTACCGTCATGCCTTTTGGATTGTGCAACGCGCCAGCTACCTTTGAGAGACTAATGGAGTCTGTGTTAAAGGGACTATCCTGGACTACCTGTTTAGTGTACCTGGATGACATCATAGTGGTTGGGAAATCCTTTGACGATCATCTGAAGAATTTGGAAGAAGTTTTCAAGCGACTAGGGAGCTCTGGTTTGAAACTTAGCCCCAAAAAATGTCATCTGTGTCAAGAAAAGGTACACTACTTGGGACATGTAGTCTCCTCCCAAGGAGTTACGGTAGATCCACAGAAGACCAAGACAGTGGAAGAGTGGCCAATACCTAAAGATAAACATGAACTACGAAGCTTTTTGGGACTATGCACATACTATCGCCGCTATGTACAGGGTTTCGCCACCATCGCAAAACCATTGACCAGACTTACCGAAGGCGAGAGGCGTTTCTCTTGGGACTCAGATTCTGACGAGGCATTCCGAAAATTGAAGAAGGCCCTGATTAGTGCGCCCATACTTAGCTACCCTCTTGGCAACGGAAACTTTATATTGGATACCGACGCTAGCAATATTGCGTTAGGCGCTGTTCTGTCTCAGATCCAGGATGGTCAAGAAAAAGTCATTGGTTATTTTAGTAAGACCTTGTCAAAACCGGAAAGGAACTACTGTGTAACCAGACGAGAATTACTAGCAGTAGTTAAAGCAGTGGAACACTTCTACAAGTATCTCTATGGAAGAAAGTTCTTGTTAAGAACAGACCATGCTGCTTTGAAATGGCTGTTGCAGTTTAAGAATCCTGAAGGGCAGGTAGGTAGATGGATTGAACGATTACAAGAATTTGACTTCGACACAGAACATCGAGCTGGGGCAATCCATGGGAATGCCGACGCACTTTCCAGAAGACCTTGCACTAAGGACTGTAAGCATTGTTCCCGAGCAGAAGAGAAAGAAGTGAAACTCCTAAGAACAACTGTGGTTAATGATAGTTGGCAACCCGAAGATCTTGCAAATGCCCAAACCAGTGACCCAGAATTAGGTTTAGTAATTAACTGGAAAAACACAGGCCAAAAACCAACGTGGGAAGAAGTTTGCAGATATTCGCCGAACGTAAAGTCGTACTGGGCTCAGTGGAATTCCTTGGTAATAGATAACGGACTACTTCGTCGTGTGATCGAGAGACCGGAGGGACAAGAAGAGAGAAGGCAGATCGTCATTCCAAAGAAGAGGATCCCAGAAGTCTTGGAGGAAGTTCACAATGGAACCAGCGGTGGACATCTTGGTGTTACCAAGATACTTGGCAAGCTGCGTGAACGGTTCTACTGGGTGAACTGCAAAGAAGATGCGAGGGCCTGGTGTAAGAAATGTGACATTTGCGCAGCCATCAATGGGCCACAAAAGCGTGGTAAAGCCCCTATGCGCCAGTACAATGTTGGCAGTCCCTTCGAACGAATAGCGATCGACGTGGCTGGTCCTTTCCCGGAGACGAACGATGGCAAAAAATACATTGTGGTAGTAATGGATTACTTCAGCAAATGGGCCTACGCGTTGCCAAATCAAGAAGCGTCCACGATTGCTGATGCCCTTGTTAAAGAATGGATCTGCAGGTTTGGTGTTCCCATGGAGCTTCATTCAGATCAGGGAAGAAACTTTGAGTCCAATCTGTTCCAAGGCGTCTGTGAAGTCCTGAACATCCGCAAGACCAGGACGACTGCTCTACATCCACAATCCGATGGGATGGTTGAACGCATGAACAGAACTATCAACCGTTATCTGGCCAAAGTAGTCTCTGACCACCAAAGAGACTGGGACAAATTTCTTCACCTGTTCCTGTTGGCCTACCGTTCATCCGTCCAAGAATCTACAGGGCAAACTCCAGCCAGCATCGTTATGGGACGGGAAGTGCGCCTACCCTGTGATCTGAAATTTGGTTGCCGACCGGGAGAAGAAGTCGCCGGAGAAGATTATGTCCACACACTACGTCAAAGGATGGACGACATTCATCAGAGAGTCCGCCTAAATATTCAAAGTGCTAGTGACCGAATGAAGGAACACTACGACATTCAAGCTGAGCATGGAGGATACCAACCAGGGAAGTTGGTGTGGCTATATAACCCGCAGAGACGTCGTGGGTTATCTCCGAAGCTACAATCCTCGTGGGAAGGGCCATACGAAGTCATGGATAGAATTAATGACGTCGTATACCGTATCAGAAAATTGCCAAAAGGAAAACCGAGGGTAGTCCATTTCAACCGTTTGAGCCCCTACCAAGGCGAAATAGAAGATCGTGCTGGGACCGTGAGAACCTGCAGCTTTGATCCCCCTGATTCGGAGATGTCCTTTGACGATTTCATGGCCCGATACAACAGCAGTGAGAAGGCTCGCTATGGTGTAACCAAAGAAGATCAACGAGACCTCTTTTCCGTGCCTCCTGATTATTCGCTCGCTCATTGTGTGGCTCGAGATTTGCGGATGTCCAGAGGAATCGCTGCGACGTTCAATGAGAAGTTTGGGCGTGTCGGAGAACTACGCCGACAGGATCCAGAGGTTGGAAGCGTCTTGAGGCTAACCGACAATGCACATGGTCAAGCAAGGCACATCTTCTACCTGGTCACCAAGGAATGGTCCCCGAGTAAGCCGACTTATCTCAATCTATGGAAGACCCTGATTGAACTGAGAGAAGCCCTGCTAAACAACAACATTGCACGATTAGCCATTCCGAAGCTGGCGTGTGGACTCGATGGTTTGAGTTGGCGTACAATCCGGAACATGATTGAAGTCTTGTTCAGATTTACGGGAATCGAGATCCTCGTTTGCTGCTACAACCCAAAGCTGAGATCGGGAGAGAAAACTGTAGACTGCTATTTCTACCAGACTTCGCAATGTACCAGGGGTCAGCTTTGCAAATACCTTCATTCACCGTGTACATCTCGGGACGAGCATGTGCCTAAGAAAGGGGCAATGTTGCGGACCCGTGTGGACTCGATCTAACCTAACTAGATGTCCCGCCCTCAGATGACCTTAACATCGCATTAAAGAATAGACACCATAATGATTCATTCGTTCGAGAAGAATCGAGTCCCACTGGAATGGACTAGTACATACGAGAACATTCGAAAACCTTCTCTACGCACCTAACGATCTATGGACTATTCTAGAGTTCTTTACCTGTCGGTATAAAAGCCGGCGGCTTTGGCCTACAGGGGGCAGTTATAAATATACCAGTGCAGTTGACGCGCTAAAATTCAAAATAAATTCTTAGTTATAAATCGTTTGTAAATAGTTCTATAAGTCTTTTATCGTTATTGTTTTTGTTAATTAGTGTTAAATAAATAGTGTTTAAATAAATTGTGACTTTCTATCCACACGGAACCGACGAAAAACGTAACAATACGTTTGAAGAGGAGTAACTATTTTTACTTCCTCTAGGAGATGCTAGACCTTGTCGTTGGTGGGAAAGCTCTTAGTCAGATGCTAGGGGGATTCCCCTTTGACACTTTGGTTGGGTCTAATCAACATCTTATTACCTTGTTCCTGGCTGTAGTGTCGTGGCCAGAGAATTGCACCAAGACCGTATAATGATGCCAGACCCTGTCCGTCATACCAAGCACTCTCTGCAGTCTGTGGTCATATATCCGAGGCCTTAAAGGGTGTGTGTGTGTGGGGGGGGGGTCTTACCTTAACCATCCGGACCAAAAGGAGACAACCTCACCAAAAACCTAAATCCTATGATGACGGGACCAGGTCAAAGGAATGCGCGACTAGATAGAAGACTCTACTGGTCTCAACTTTGGGGCACCAGGGGGCAACCCATTGTATTCTCGTCACCCATACCTTTACATGCGCGGCTCTGTAGAAGTGGATCGACTCAACCTTGCGGTATAATTGACCTCAAATCCAAGGCAATAGAGCAAAAAAAAACACCGATATCAGGTCTAAGGAGAGACCAAGTTAAAGAGGTGGAGAAAATGAAGACAGATCCTCCAGCCTCCACCTCACGGGTATATCAGCCGGAGAGAAGCTCCTCGACTGTGAAGGTCACAGAGAAACCCCAATCATGGAAGAGTATATACCCTCGTAGGAGGTAGATGTCCACTTCTCAGAGGATGAAAATCTGTTGTCAGAGGAAGATGGGAAATACCCAGTCCCCCTACATTAGAAAGATTCATGACGAGTTATATACTGTATGATGAGCTATAACTCAAGCAAGGGGGACACAATAGATCTTTAAGGTCGCTGTGATTACCCCCCTCTTACTCATTCTACATTCTACAACCATTTTTAGCAAAATTTTTGGTATATTCTTTCATATACATTACTAGCGTGTACCAGCGACTTCGTTCGCGTCGAATTAATCATTTGTAATGATGAAGATAAAGCAAAGCAAGAACTTCCATTAACATACAAACTAGATATAATTTTCTCACATTTATGTCAGCATGAGAAAAAACAATATGGCGATTTTATTATATAACTTTGTAATATATGAGGGGTAGTTTCATCTCGTTGGAACTTGACTTTCGAAAAATCCGTTTGACAAAAATAAGCTTTTTACGTCAAGCAGTTTAAGCAGAATCGTGGTTAAGAAATTACCTTACCTCTTGGAATTTGAGATTCGAGAAACCCCTCCTTATCGAACCTCTACACCCCACAGTCAATCCGTTTGCCAAAAATCAGCTTTAAACGTCAAGCAGTTTTTAGCAGAATCGTGATTACTCAATGGTCATATTTTATGAAACACCCTGTATAAATTTATAGAAAATCTTAAGATATGTAAAACAACAAAATAAAATATTTATTAAGAGACAACAACAAAATAAAATATTTATTAAGAGTTTAATAGTTTTTCCGAAAAACTCACCGGTTTTTAAATAAAAAATATTTTAATATTTGAGGGATAGTTTCACCCCCTTAGAATTCGAGTTTCGAAAAATCCCTTCTTATCGATCCTCTACACCCTAAAGTCAATCTGTTTTCCACAAATCAGCTTTTTACGTCAAGCGCTTTAAGCAGGATCGTGATTAATCAATGACCAGATTTTTCGAAACACCCTGTATACATTTTTAAAAAATCTTAAAATATGTAAAAAACAAAATAAAATATACGTGTTTAAGCGTTTTTTCGGAAACTTGACCGTTTTTTAAATAAAAAATATTGTAATATTTGAGGGGTGGTTTCACCCTCTTGGAACTGGAATTTCGAAAAATCCCTTCTTATCAAACCTCTACACCCTAGAATCAACCTGTATACCAAAATTGAGCTTCTTACGTTTAGTGGTTTGAGCAGGATCGTGATTAATCAGTATGTCAGTCACTTAAGGATTTTATATATTTGATGATATTAGTATAGATTTACTTGGCAGTATGCTGGGTTCCCGTTCCAGTCTTACAGCTTTAATAAAAACCGACTTCATCTACAATTACAACACAATGTTTTTTTCATTGTCAAATATTGGCAGTCAAAACGCTCCCAGATTGAATAATATTACGTTGAAAAGAGCTATAAGACAGCAATAGTAACCAACCGTAGTAAACGCAATGATACTGGTTTCTTTAACAAAGGTATTCTCTGACTGATCACCAAATCGGGTAATAATTCGGCATTTCACTCTGAATTCGGTATTTGATGGGCAGATTGGGCAGAGTGCTGAAATAATAAAATGTGAGTTTTCCTGACTACAAAGGCAAAGCTATTCGAAAACTGATCCGCAATATATAGTCAACTTTTCTGAAGTGGAAAAAAATAAGTAATAAGTAATTTAAGAGAAGTAAATTGAAAATGCAACAGTTTAGGTATCAATTGCAAAATATATATTCGAAGAAAAAAAACTGATTTTACTTTCAACTAACAAGATATTTAAGAAAATACAGATACTTTTATATTAAAAAAGCATAATAAAAAATTCAATATCAAAAGAAGAAATAATTAAAACAAGTAAAAGTAAATTAATTTTTACTTTCATAAAACAATAACAAGTAAACTTGGCCCAGTTTTAGATTAGTCATAATCTTATCTTAACAATTATACTAATTAGATTAGGCGTTAAAAGGAATAAAGTAAAGTACAATATCTCAAGTGGCATTATTAGTAAGATTAAAAATTGAATTTTTATTTTACCAAATTGTACTATAGCCTGATTTATTTTTCTTTTAGAAACTCCGACGTTTAAGTGTAGTATAGGGTTGAATATTTTTCCTTTCTTTCAAAGCGATCAACCCGAAAAAGGTTTAGGGTCTAGCAAATATTGTTCGTAATCCTAAAAACATTTTTCACCACTTTTTTTTCCAAAGAATATTTATGATCCTCAATAGCAAATAGAAAGGCAAGCTAGACACGAATAATGAATGAACAAATATTAAATGGGTAGGTACTATGTAAACAAATAGATTATTACCAAATATTGTTTTGTTTTAATGTTCCTCATATGTATAAAGTCAATTTATAAGCAAGGATATAATTTCAATGAGTGATTCACAGAATTATTCCATTCCCTATTTTAAGCCAGTAGTATATAAAATGCTCGAACTATGCTAATTATTAACAAAGTGATGTAATTATTTGTGTCGATAATAAATAAAGAGTAGTTTCATTATAAAGACTTCGTAAGTTGACCCTCAGATGTAATTTAGTGAAAAAGACGCCAAAATTGTTAACACTTTTTCAATTAATATTAAAATATTATAATATTTTTTCTTCGTTTTTAGAAGTTTTTAGAAGGTTGGTTTAAAGAAGACAGAAGAAATAGTTTAGTTGTAAATAATATACAAATATACACAGGGTGTCCCAATATTCCGTAGACATAGAACTACTACGTGTTTTTGAAATCAAAATAAGTTCATTAGACACAATTTACAAAGTGCTAGGTTTGTCCGTTATTTTATTAAGCTTATTGTTAAAGATAATCTGTGGTATTAACATAAAATTCCATATTTTCGCCAGCTAGATTATTAAGAAATTTTATTCGTCTCCACAGCTTGATGTAACGAAAAAAAAATTTGAAAGCCAGCTTAGGAAAAATATTTTTTACTCAAAAAGCAAACGCGGTAGCGTTTTTTTACAAGAGACAAAAAATATAAATACTAGAAGGACCATTTTACGAAAAAAAATCGGTCGTCGGGTAGTTTTCAAACTCAAATTCAAATTTCTTTATTAGACCCTATTAAGTTTTACAGATTAGTAATATAATAATTATTCTTAATAAATATGTGTCTAAAGGGATCGCACCGCGACTAAAAAACCGATACAAAGGCACAAAGTGCCAGAGTGGTGCGACCCCAAAAACAAAATAGAATAAATTAAATTATAAAAATAAACAGAATTAAAAAAAAATTATGAGCGGAGATAAGCAGAGAGGCATAACGAAACAGTGTAAAAAGCGGAACAGCAACCAATGACGGGCATATCAGAAGAACAAGAAATCTCACAAATCAGTCGATGAAATTATAATTTTTACGAATTTAGTAAATTATTTTTAATTTGTTTTTTATAATCTGTAAAGAATTGAAATTTAAAGTTATTAGAAATATTAGCTTCGTTCGGGTTCTTGTTATTACCGATTCTGAACCGTTCTAGAACTGTGATGTGTCTGCGCAGAAGGAAATATGAAGACATTATTTCATTTGCGCATGCACTGCTATACCCGAAAAAACTATTAGCTTTTTTCGGGTTCTTGTTATTACCGATTCTGAACCCTCCTAGAACTCTGCAGCGCATGCGCAATTGAAATAATGTCTTCATATTTCCTTCTGCGCAGACACATCATAGTTCTAGGACGGTTCAGAATCGGTAATAACAAGAACCCGAACAAAGCTATTATTCCACAAATGTGGCGCTATGAAACTGAATGATTTTTGGAAGTTAGCTGTCCGGTGTTGAGGAATTTTAAAATAATGCACTGGCCTAGTCGAATGATCATGGTCAACGTAGCGAAACAATGAGAACAAATAGGGAGGCTGCTCTGTAGTTAAAATTCGATAAATAGGTGTCATTAAATGAAATTGTCGTCTGTTAGTCATGGATAAAATATATAAATTTTTAAGATGTGGCGTTATATGATCTCTAAAAGGAATGTTAAAAGAAAACCGTAGACACGTGGTTTGAAGTATTTGGATTTTTCTAGAGAATCTAGCCGTTTATGGATGTACCATAAACAACATCGCCGTAATCAAATAAAGGTAAAATAAGTGTGTCACATAATTGATACTTAGCCTTTGATGGTATATATTTCTTAAGAGACGAAAAATTCTTCAAACGTATATAAGCAGCCTTTAATTTAGTAGTTATATGTGCCTGAAAAGATAGCCTCGCATCAGAAAAGACTCCAAGATTTTTAGTCTCTGTAACAATGGGTATCGCAACATTATCTATATATATTCATGTTACCAGCCGTATTTGTAATTTTGTTTATATCACTACCAAATACCTACTATAACACAAGATTTACCGGCATTTAATTTCACATTATGATCCAGAGCATATTTATTAATTTTATTCAGATAGTCGTTAAAATTTAACTGAAATTGTGCCAAATTATTAATATCTATTTTGCAATAAATTTGAGAATCATCTGCATAGAAAAATGCATTTTAGAAAACTGTACTTCTTTATCCATGTCAGCTACATATAACGAAAATAAAAGTGGTCCCAGAATAGATCCCTGAGGAACCCCAGAAATCATAAGAATATAACTAGATGTTTGTTTTAAGCGGAGAACACATATACCTGATAGCGAGCGAATCGCTGTCGCGATCAATTCAGAAGGAAGTGAGCATATACAGGCGATATTTTATTTTGAATCGCAGTGTAATTAGTGCGTAAAAAAGTGTCTCGATAGATCGATTATTGGAAGAAGAGGCACTGCTCCTTGCAATATTATTAGATAACGAAGAAAAATGCAATAAATGGTAAAAAAACTTTATTTTTTATTCGCGCATTTTCTTGATTTGTTCTAATATCATTAACCAGCTTCAGTAAATAAATGGTAGTGCTGTACTTCTTAAAACCAGATTGGCATTCAGGTATTAGTTTATTTGAATCTACAAATGAAACAATTTGATTATGTAGATGTTTTTCTATAATTTTAGAAATTGCTGGCAAAATACTCACGGGTCTTGGATCGTTGTTATTTAAAGGTTTGAAAATTTTACAGAGAGGTGTTATAATAGCTTTTTTCTATATTTCGGGATAGACATTGTCTAAAATAGAAGTATTAATTATATTTATTACCCCTTTACCACAGTAAGGCATGCACAGCTTTAGTGCTTTAATTGATAAATCATCTTCACCGATAGCATTAGACCGAATAGAATTTAATATTTAATGTAACGATATCTCATCTATTAGTTTGAAATTTAGAACATTATTCCCTATTTTTTCAGGCTTATTTTGTCTATAAAAATCTATTATTTTATTTGATGTAGTATTAATGCAATTCTGAGAGTACGAAAAAAAAATATTAAGCTTGTCTACATCCACATCAGTTTTCACCCTTCTTGTATTTTTTCTTGACTTTTGTGAAAGTCAAATGTTAAAGAACTTAGCAAAACATAGACATTAAAAAATCATTCAAATCGGGATAACGGTTCTTAAAATATCAGAAAAAATGTGTTTTTTTTTTAAACTTCTCTAACGGACAAACGCAGCATTTTTGTATAGAGATAAATTGTGTCCAATGAACTTATTTTGATTCCAGAAATACGTAGTAGTTTTATGTCCACGGAATATTGGGACACCCTGTCTATCCGATAGTTTTAAATAGTTATTACCTATTATGCATAAACGCTAAAAATAATCTGTGTTTTACATTATAATTAATAAGTTTTATAATTTTAATGTTTTTAAATTGTCAAAAAAAATTGAAAAATATGCCTACCCTCCTCCTATTTTTTTTACTGGTTATTGCTTCTCTTCTATGTCTTTACAGGTTATTATACTTCGGCACAAACTTCGGTCTATACGATATACCAGGTGTTCTCAAAGGTGGCTCAACCCTACAACTTTTTTATGTTTTCAAATAAAAAACAAAATTTGGTATGTTAGTAGGTATATGACATAAATTAGGATTGATTAACGTATTCAATTGTGTTCGGTCAGTTCCTGTTTCCTGATTCACCGGAAATGACTATAACTTTTGACTTTTAAATGACACACTCAGTAGTTTTTTACCTCATTTGATAGAGAATAGCATTCTGAAAAAAATGACATATCATATGTCAACTTTTGACATTGAATTTCAATTGAGAGTACCATGGCTATAAATGTAGTGATAATTTGACTCGAAAGTGTCTGGTAATCAACCACTGTCGCCCTATTTAAAAAAAATGAGTTATAATTCAAAATAAATTTTGAGCATCTTTTAACCGACCAGAGCAAGACACGAAAAACATTAGACGATCAAATCTATTTTGCCAAGCCCTCTTGATTAAAAATTAGTGTTTTTAATACAGCCATGTCACTCTACAATATGTCCCCGGATTGTCTTTATAAGAGAAAAAACTTTTTTATTGTCGACATTTTCAGAAAAATTCATTCTTCATAAAAAAATCTGCTTGTTCTAAAATGGTTAATCTCGTTTATACTTTTCCAAATTTCCATACCATATGTCGCGTCCGAAGCTTTTATGTATATGGGTCCCCGTACTACAACCCGGGACCACGCCTGGACCATCCCATTTTTTCACTGATGAGGGAGTCGGGATATATCAGGGGAGATAATCGACGGGAACGAGCGTCACTATCGAGCAAGAAAAGAAGCGAAGAACGTGATCGCAATAACGCACACTTGAAATCAGTTATGTAAGAAATATTTGTTTATTTAGTATTTGGAAGCTCTTTCGAATAGTATGTCATAAAAAATTTGCTGTGGAAATCCATTTGTTGGTTCATTTTTGTTTATTTTCTTCGGTACGGTATTGATGTCTAAATTACAGTATGTACTAGGTTAAGTTCGTAGCTACACAAAAAAAGTGTTTAGAATGAAAAGCTGGATCTCGTTTTCATGTAACTGATTTTCGTTATTCTAATGTCGGAAAAAAGAGAATGATGCATTTCCGCCAAGAAATTTTGATGAAAAAATGATTTCAAATAAAAAAAACCTCACTCATATTTTTACTGTTTTAAATGTTAAAGAAGCACAAAATTTACTTAGTTCAAGGCTACGGAAATGATAATAGTTATCGGAAAATGTGATACATTAATAACAGCAAAAAATAGAGGACGTTAATCAAAACTAATGATAACTATCTATCAAAAAATGAAATCGAAATTATATTACATATTTTATTACATGTTCAGTTTCAATTTAAAAATAGATGCATTTTTGTTAAATTAGTAAAAATAAGTACAGGTTTTCTTAAATTATTTAAAAACGGCTTGTCCAAAATTGTTCAAATTTTGCATATGCTCAGCCATACGCAGACCTTTTAAAACCCCTATTTACAACTTTGCTATAAAATTAACAGGGCAGCCAATATTTGGACAGTTCAAAATTTGCATGGCTTCCAACGACGATACTGTTTCCATCCTGTTTCCAACGACGATACCAACCAACCACGATACCAAACCAAACCACCCGGTATTCAAACAATAATATACCTAAACCATTTCTTTTCGGACCCTATCGCCAGACACTAATTTCTGTTATCGATTTTTCTGGTATTAGTTCGAGGGATCAAAGTTTTCTATCGTTCTGTACAAAATCAATAAAGTGCTTATAAAACATGGTATATTATAGTACTTGCTTTTAAATAGAAATGGTAATAAAAATGGTATAAGGAAGTATTCGTGATATTCCGTGTGCAACCAATCAACCAAGCATTTAAAATATGTAGCGAAGGTATATGTCTATATACCGAACGTTCGCTTTCTGTCAATATTATCAATCACAATAACAAAAATAGCGACAGAACAATCGCTAAAATTGTTTAAAATTAAATATACATCTGGCCGGCTGACGGTGAAATAACTTTTAATTCATTGTCATGATTGGTGCAAACAAACAAAACCGTTAAATCGAAGGTGCGCCGACCACGTCGATTAAATAAACATTTATTTTTAGTTCATTAACAAATCGCTTATTTATTTATTTTTTTTCTTTTTTCTTACCTTCCCACAAAATTCTCCAATACTGAACTTTTTCCCGCACTTTGGCCCCCCACCACCGCTATTTGCGGCAAATCTAAAGTCAAATGAACGCCCAATCTCGTAAAAGCATCTTGTAATCTATTCACCACAGATATCAATTGTTCCATTCCAGAATTGCCCGACATTGTTATCACGCACTCACTATATTAATTTAATTTTTTATATAAAATAGGTCCCAGAAAAGCCTATATCGCTCTAAAACTCGTTTGCTCACTAAAAACCGAACTAACGTTTATGATGAATGATTCACTTATGATTTAATTGTTTTAAGTTGACTGCGCGTAAGTCGTACCGTACGTAACAAAAAGCAAATAAATATTCCTGAGTTTGCCCTAGCAATTCGATTGAATGATATCTTTTATCAGTCCAGTTGGATTTAAACTCGATTGATAAGATTTGTAGAAAAAGAATTAGGTTATTTGAATTATGACAAAAAAATATTATAGTTTATTTATGTTTAACTAGTTGCATACAGATGTATCATTTATATTTAAATTGTTCAACTAGCAAAAATTAAAAATATGAAAGCGTAAAATTATTGTACGGGATGTGTTGATATGTATGGCATTAAAAAGTGAATAAAATCGAATAAATGTACCATGATAATAGGTTGTTAACTTTCATTTATACGGGTTTGTAAAATATGTATGTGCATTTAGCAATATTTCGTAATATAATTTGTCCACCCGCACTCTTAACATTTATATTTTTATTTTTATTATAGGCGAACTAAAATAGAAAATAAGCACCATTACCTATAGGATATAATCCACACCTGTGGCAAAACAACCTATAACATGCGATAGATATACAGGGTTAGTCTTATACCGGGTGCGTCCCAAACGGGGCTCACCCCTATAACTTCTTTATTTTTTCAGATAAAACAACGAGATTTGGTATGTTGGTATACGACATAAATTGGGAGAGATTGACGTATTCAATTGTTTTCGGTCACTTCCGATTTTACCGGAAATGACTACAACCCTCGGTATTTTTTTACTTTATTCAATATAAAATGATATTCTGAATCGAATGACATATCATATGTCAACTTATGACATTTTCGCATATATGGTTTATTTGAAATTGTAACATGCGGTTCATAACGACAATTTGACTCGAAATACCAAGTATGTGTGGTATCAAATTATTCGTAAAAAAATGCTTTTTCCAAATATGCTAATGAGCCACCCTCGTTTCATTTGAAAAAATTGAGATATGATTAAAAATACGATCTGATACGAGCATCGTTTAACCGGCCAGGCCAAGATACTAAAAACATTATACGATCAAATTTATTTTTCTAAGGCTCCTTGATTAAAAATTAGTGTTTTTAACATAGCCATGGCACTCTAGATTGAAATTTAAAATACAATTTGTTTTTCAGTGACTACCTATGTCAAAAGTTGACGTATGATATGTCATTCGATTCAGAGTATCATTTTCTATTGAATAAAGTAAAAAAATACGGAGGGTGCCATTTAAAAATCGAAAGTTGTAGTCATTGTAGTCAAGTGACCTAAAACAATTGAATACGTCAATCAATCCCAATTTATGTCATATACTAACAAACCAAATCTCGTTGTTTTATCTGAAAAAATAAAAAAGTTAGAGGGGTGAGCCACTTTTGAGACGCACCCGGTATAAGTGTAAATATTTTAGGAGTAGTATACTTCGACCCCAGAAAACACAATTATGAGGTTTTTTTTCCAAAAAAAAATTGAAACTTTGGAATTTTTGAAAAGAAATTTGGAATTAGTTTAGTTTGAGATGATCCGCCTATTTAAAAATAGACATATTTCCTTATATTCAATCAAAACATTCAGTTTTTAAAACACTGTGTATACATAAATAAAATTATTGATTTTTAAAATATTATTCGCAAAACCGGAGAGAGGAAAATCAGACGACGAAAAGTGATAATAGATGTTAAGTAATAGCTTTTAGACTACCGTTCGAGACGCATTGATGTTATTTGTGGTTCGTAAATTTTGTGACAAAGAATGTTATTTATTAAAGGTAAAGTAAATGTGTTCTCATTATTTAACTTGTGTTAACTAAAGCATATAGCTTATTTGTCTGTTGTAATATTCTGTGCTAAAGATTTTTCTTATTTATTTCATCTGAGAATTATATCATATAACATGTGTATGTATTTAATGGAGACGACTATGCTCTGAAAAATTTCATTTTAAAAGTAATCTAAATACAATCGTTTACTGTCCATTCGTGCCGATGTTTATGGTTCAGTGTGACAATAAGCGGCCTTGTTCGATGTACTGACATTTTTCGACCGTGAATTGACGAATATCTTAGGTCACAAAAGAACAAACAATAAGAAAATAGAATAAGTCATAGAATAACTTATAACTTATAACTAAAGATATTTGCACGAAACCTTCAACCTTTAGCTTTGAGTTCCGCAACCAGGGCCTTAATACCTGCGGGTGGGGACTCGCTAACAGCACTTTCAGATGGAGCGGAAACTTCCGCGCGGACCGTCCGTCGTGTTTTTTCAAGATAGCCGTCGGACGAACTACGTCGGACGGAGCATACGCGACCCATGTGAAATTGTTACGTGGTGGACCATACATCCTGTACGTACGTCCTGTACCCAAACGATAGGAATCCAATCCAAGATGAGATATGAATTATTGTTTGGATTCCACTGGAGCGTCCGTGATAACCGTCTTTGCGGCCTGACCCATGCAGGCTTCCAAAAAAGCTCTATATTATGTTTTTGATTTGCCATTTCCATTGCAATTTTCTTACATAATATGAGGATAATGGAAAAGCATATTTTTTATTAATCAGCCTCAAAATTTCATTCCAGTCACTAAAAAAGTACTTGGAAGAAAATTATAATAAATCGAAAAAAAAAAATGAAGACTTTAACCCCTTGTCGCTACGAAACAAAACAGAATCGGACCTACATATGTTGATATAAAAAATATTTTTTTTTACGTGAGGAATCTCCCCACGAGAGATGGTACATGTTTTTGAAACACCCTGTATAGGAAAAAAATGTATACTTACAAAACAATATTTTTAAATAACCTCACATCGCTTGCATTTAATGATTAAGATAATAATTACATTAATTTAATTATTAATTACAATTCTCATAATTATTTTTTAAACCAAATGTGTTGTAAGCAATGAATCAATTCTCACGATTCTGTGAACGAACGCCAATGTTCAATTCTTTCGACCCTTTTTACGACTTCAAATTTTATGAATCCGTGCTGGTCACGATTCAATTGAACGAACCCTATTGTAAGCAATGCATCAAATCTCACGATTCTTTGAACGAACGAGCCGTAGAAACGAACGAGTCGTATTGTGATCGGATTCAATCCTTACACTCATTTTTACAACTCGTTCGTTTAAATTTTATGAATCCGTTCTGCTCACGATTCAGTTGAACGAACCGTATTGTAAACAATGCATCAAATCTCACGATTCTTTGAACGAACCAGTCGCAGTCCAATTCAATTCTTTCGACCCTTTTTACGACTCGTTCGTTCAAAATTCAATTGAACGAACCCTATTGTAAGCAATGCATCAAATCTCACGATTCTTTGAACGAACGAGCCGTAGAAACGAACGAGTCGTATTGTGATCGGATTCAATCCTTACACTCATTTTTACGACTAGTTCGTTCAAATTTTATGCATCCGTGCTGGCCACGATTCAATTGAACGAAGCGTATTCTAAAGGGGTGTCCAGACCGGATGAGCGAGCAGGAGCGAGCAAGAATTCGGGTATGTTCTATGGGAATGCTTAACTGGTGTGGACGGCTCTGCGAGCGAGGGAATGATTGCTTGCTCGCGCTCGTCGCTGTTCCACGCGCCGTGTCGGTACATCAAAGAAAATTCGCGCTATTGCACGTTCGGTTTGGACGGGATTTTGTTTACCACGTTTGCGATTGAATATCAAAAATGGAATGGCTGAATGAAGTTGTTTTAAAACTAATAGAGGAGTACAAAAATCGCCATGACCCGTAAGGTGAAATTGCTTTTCGGTAATTGGTATCACTTTTCATTATTTTTATGTCAATTAAATCTAATAAGGTATTAAAATCCGTAAGGGACATCCCACAAAAGTTCTTAAATTTTCGAGAATCTTCTGTTTCAACATCGTTTAGTAAATTGTTACCACCATGAGAAACTCGATTTTTAAAAACCATCTCCTCTGCAGTCATTTTCTCTTTTGATGTTTCAACAATTTATAAAATACAGTGAAAGACGCACAAGTAATATTTTTTCCGACATTATGAGCATGAAGTGTCACACACCGATCAACGCCGAATATACAAATAATCGCTAGGTCTGGACGGAAGCTGATCATGTGCTCGAGAGCAGCGGAAATCACGAGCGAATTTGAATAAATGTTTGCTTGCGCTCGTTACTGCTCGCTCATCTGGTCTGGACGCCCCTTACGCGATGAATCGAATCTCACGTTTCATTTTTATAAATAAACGACTCGTTCAATCTTTGTGCACCTCTTTTGACTCAACCAATTTTTGAACCCAAAAACCAAATATATAGAAATGAGGGTAATTCAGAATATTGTTGGTAATTTGGAATGCTCACATATTGAAGCTATGCGTGGCGCTATCTGTTTAAATATGGTATGTATAAACTAGTGGACAACAGATTTTGTACTCATATAAATTTATAACACAAAGCAAAAATATGTGAACAAATAATTTGGTTTGGTTTGGCGCGACAAAATCTTCTTTAGTGGAAATTAAATCGGTAATCGGCAATCACTGCCCTGATTTTTTATTTAAATTAACTTTAATTGGGTCTTCAGGTAAGTATAGGTTTATATTTTAATTTGTTAAATGTATTTTTTTCCATATATTAATGCATATATATTTTTTACAGATTACGGTGTAGATCTTAATGTTGCTAATTTGGAATACTACAACTGATGCAAATTTGGAATAGTCCAAATTATTTTCATCATGCTGCTTTTTTTCAGCAAACATGACGTTGTTATTTCTGCTTTTTTTTCATCAAACCAAACTGTAGCTCAACCTGTTTGATGGATTTTAACATATAAGGTGTCCGGTGTCGATAGATTTGTTTTAATCTGGTCTTAATTGTAGGAGAAATATAGGGCAACAGGATCAAAAATCACAAAACAACAACAAATAGTGGATCTATTGCAAGCTGAATTATTTCGACCTCCTCAAAACTCGCTCCAGAATTTGATTTAAATAGAGAGCCAGAAGAGTCTGCAGATTTATTCGGCTTCTTGTTATTTCCGATTCTGAAGCGTCATGCATTCAAACACTGCACTGCCGTCCTAACAGAAAACGCAGTAACTCCAAAAAAAGGATTTCGAGAAAAATAGGTTTTACTGTTTGTTTATTGTTAGTTACCTTTTTGATAAAAAATGATACTTTTTTTAAGGAATATTAAAATATAAGTATTTTTTTGTATATTTGCCTAATTTTTATCCTATTTAATGACTTTGGTAAAAAATAATTTAATTAAATGCATTTTAGCTTAGCAGTTCAATTATGTTTATTTAGTCATTACTAAATAATAATGCAGTAACTCAGGAATATTTGCCATTTTACTGCGTTTTTATCTAGTATTCTTTGATGTACCGCTATTACGATAAATGAGAAAAAAGGTCACTTTTTTAGCCTTTTTTGTAAAACTATACTATAATAATTTTAACTTTATTCCATAATTTGCTTTTTTAGTACCTTTATTTCCGGATTTCACTACTGGAAAGTTGAATAAATATGTATAACAATAAAAAATAAGCCCCAAACCACAGCTAATGTATGTACAGAAAAAATATATTATTATACATATGTATACTTAAATCGAAAAAGTAAATTTAATAAGTACTACATATTGCAATAACAATTAAAAATTATTCAAAAGAAGTTTTTAAATCACTGACGTTATCAGCAACATCGATGTCATTCCAAAACTGCCTTCTTTCTTCTGTCATAAGAGGGCATAATTTTTTTATTATGTCGTCGTTTTTTTCTTTACTTATTCCTCTCGGATTTGTTCGAGGAATTGGTTTCTGTATCCCGTCCCTTTCAGACTTAACCTTCAAAAACTTTAAAATTCTTGGAGTGGTTGAATCATAATTGGTAACATATTGTAACCAATTTTTCCCCGCTCTGCAAACACCATTGTTATTTCGGACAAATATGGTCGCAGATCCGTTTTTTTTTATTTTGGCTTGGGAACTATGATCAAGCCAGTCGTAGAAGTGTCCGATTTCCATTTCAATTACCGTTACTTTTCCCAAATTGGCATTTTGTACGGCATTACTAAAATCTTTAAAATCGCACACGCTACCCTTATATTGCATAGAAAGTTCCACCTGATGGTGGAAACTATCCGCGCTCATGTGCGTATGCCCGGGCTCGAAATATTTGACTCATATTTTCTTTGCTACTCCTTGTATGTCAGGACTGTTTACCATATAGATCAGAAAGGAAAAAAAACAATTTTTATTTTGAGCGGAACAGTTATCCAGCCATAACGTAATTTTTGCGAAATCCCGATTTTCCAAGAAGATGGAGTGGGAGGTACTTATATCTTCCTTTTTTCTTCCAGCAACACCTTCATACCAAACAGCAGCTACTGGTTTTACACCAACTTGTTTTTTCCCGACAGGAACGTTAAAAGCAATTATACGTGGTGTAAATAAGGCCACTTTATATTGGTCTTACCTGGGGAGCATAATGACCTTTTGCAAATCTGCCGAGTAGCAAATTCATCATTACTTCTTTCTTTTCAGCTTCTTCTCTATGCATTTTTCTTGATTCCGCAGCTTTTTTTATATGTACGCTGTAAGTTTTACACGTCTCACATTCCAGATCTATATTTCTTTCGAGTGACCATGATTTTCAAATACCGTGCAGCACTCACACTCCTCATGTCCGAGTTTTGTAAAGGATATAATTTTAGCCTTAACTGCTAATCTGTACAACTCGTAAGAGCACGTAAAGGTTGGATGTTTGCTCCGGAAATCTTTATACATTAATTCTAGCACAATAAAGTTACTGCATTTCAGGTTAAAAATATGTGACGTAGTTTTATGGTAATACAAATTATTTAAACAGTATATTTTAGAATACTACATTTCTCTTTAGGAGTTATGTTTGCTGCATTTCTCAATAGTAATTACATGACGTGTCAGAGTTACTGAAATTTAATTTTTCAAATTTTGGGGGAACATTTTTTTTTCGAAAAATCTGAGATAGCAGGTTGATAGAAAATATGTTAAAGAGTGCAAATCTACCAAAATCTCAAAATCGCTAAAATTCGAGTTGCTGCGTTTTCTGTTAGGACGGCAGTGCAGCGCATGCGCAAATTATTATTTTTTTCATATTTCATTCTGCGCTTGCGTATCACAGTTGTAGGACGGTTCAGAATCGGTAATAAGAAAAACCCAAAGTAAGCTATTATGTCATTTTTGGCGAAGGAAAGATACAAGGGAAGGATAGTGGGATCAGTGCCTCACATGGGAATCATGAGTGCACTTTATGTCGGATATGACGCCGGAACCGTATGTGTGTTACTATAAAAGTAAATATTCTACCTAATTTTCTCCTTTAATAAATATTTAAATACTTTTTTAACAATATTTTATTTACCTTTTTAATATAAACAACATATCTGCTACTATTTTGGTGGTATTCCAAATTACCTGCATGTTACATCGACAGAGATTTTTTGCACTTTTTTTATGAGTGAAAAAATCCATTTAAATTACTTTAAATACTTTGAAACTTTCGTATGGAATTCAACATATTATGTAGATCTTAGGCACGCTATTTATTTTATTCAAAATAAACCATAATAATTTATTGCATTTTTTTTGTAACTACTATTCCAAAATACCTTCACTTCCTCTACTAATAAGTTTTAAATTATGTCTAGTGTGAAATGAGTGTACTAAACAGTAGTAGTTGTAGTATTAAGGATAGATAACCCTTAGTGCTTCAGTGTTGTTTCGAGACTATAACTAGACGGGTCTAGAATAAAATTAAATGCACTGTATTCCGAAAACACTTACGGCTCAGGTCTAAGTACAGTCTCTTATATCTAAAATTATTAAACCAAACCAAACACAAACTGGTGCTGGATGTGCAATTATTACCAACGGGTCAGCTTTCCAATGGACTTTGAGACATGAAGCATCAGCTTTCTTCACAGAATATTTTGCGATCTGGAAAGCCTTATGTCATCGAAGAATATAATCAAACAAGTTTTTCTTTGTTTCTGACTCTTTAGAGATCGTGTCTAAAATTAATGACATATTTGCCCATGATCCTCTTAAACAAACAATTCAGACGCTTATTCAAGAGTGCAGCGAAAAGGGAAACAAACTCACGTTTGTATGGGTCCCAAGCCATACTAATATACTAGGCAACAATATACAATGGCAGATGGAGCTGCTCAGCAAGCTGCTAGAAGAGATACCATTGATTTCCCTTATATAACTAATGGTGATACTAAACATGATTTTAAAGTACTACTGCATAAAAGAACAGAAAGGAAATGGCAGGATGAGTGGGCAGGTAAACTGTCAAAGCTTCATGCAATAAGACAGGATCCGTCAACCCCATCCTTATAGACATCTTGCACTAGGACGAGCGGATGAATCCAGAATGCATCGTCCTCATATTGGGCATACTGCGGTGACTCATGCATATCTACTTAAAAGAGAAATACCTCCAATGTGCATAGTCTGTGATGTTCTGTTGACAGTAACTCACATTATATGTGAATGTCCTCAATATACGGTAGAAAGAAGTAGATTCGATATACGTGATGAAATGCGGGAAAATTTAACCGAAGAAGAAAAAATTATAAATATATTATGAAAGATATTAATATATACAATCAACTGTGATACTCGCTTATGATGCTCTAATCCAACTGTGATACTGTGATGTAAATAATTATCTATTTTTCTTGTTGTTTGTTTCTGTATCTCTACTTTTTATGTGTTTAGTTTTTTTGATCCTTTGTCGCTCAAGTTGAAATGTTTATGTCAATGTAGATTTTTAAATTTTGAATTGTCCTTGTAAGAGTAATAACAAGTTGTATATGGCTAATGATCCTGGTGATCGATGCATAAGGAAAAAAAATTAAACGCTATTCATAAAAAACTATTTTTATTAGAAATTGTATAATAGTTTTCAGAAGGATTTTAAGAACAATTAACAAAGGCTTTGTCTTATAAATATTCTAATAATTCAACACTGGCAACAAGTACTTACAAAAATATATTTATAAATTACACTAATTACATCAGTCTAAATCACTTATACCAAATGGTTTGTACATGGAGTTTTTCTTTCTAAATGTTCACATTTTTCTAGTCGGTTTTCTTTCCATTACTAAACCCATTAACTTGCTGATGATCACCGCTGGTTAAACTTGCGACACCTTCAGACATGATTTTATAGGATTCGTCGATTAAGTCTTGAATATCATCTTTCCTACGACCACTGGTACGAATTTGAGGAAGAATTTTTATTTTAACATCTCCTGAAACAAAATAGTCATCATGAAGAATAATATGGAATCCAATTTAGAAAGTGATTAAATCTTTATTATGTGATTACTAAATGGTAATTCTTTTTAATGCCGAAAAATTTATAAAAATTAGAAGGCAAATGTAAGAATTATCCCATCAAAAACATAAAATGTAGAAACCACCAAGTCTTGCAACGCAGCTTTTCCACTACCAAAAGTTATATGATCTCATGTAAAATCTAGTCAATTTATTCAGTTAGTGTCTCTAGAAGCTTCTATTCAACAATTTGATACAAAATGTTATCTAGTCAATTACCTATCAACACTTATAATGAACCGTATTGGACATCGTTATTTCTGTAATTATAATGACTTAGCAATTGCATGGCTATACAGTATCAATTAGACTTTACTTTCTAAATAACTATAATAATAAAGTTATAAATTTTTAAAGAAATCTGCTTAAGAAACCGGAAGGTTTAGGTATAGGAACATGATATATCGTTAAAAAGCTATTTTATTTGCCTTTTGGTTTTTTTAAATAATATACATAGTCAGAGTTCGGAGTTCGGCGACTCGATCGGCGACGAGAACGAGCCCTCGTCTCTATGTTGTTGCTATCAGCTCGCATGTTTGGACGGAACGGCGAAGTCCGATCACGAGCGCTTGGTAGTTGACAAGCGCTCGGAGTTCACTAAATGCCATGTGCGGTTGCGGCATAAAATGTACCGGTTATGGTGATTACTATCTTTTTGTTCCCATAAAATCTCTCTTACAAAACTAAATCTATTAATTTTTAGGAATCCATCGTTTTCTACAGCGCGACAGAGCGACGAAAGCAAAATTATTTGAATCAATCTCGCCGCTCGATCTAACCGCTCGAGCAGATCGCTAGGTTCACACGTACTTGTCTTCACAGGTTTGTTTTGGACGCGATGTCGCGCTGCTTACTCGCCGCTATCCTCGTCGCCCCACTATGTTCTCAGCCTAACGTGTCATCGCCGTGATTCACCCATAGATATTACGTGTATTTTTATTGTTAACCAATCTTTAAATATATTTCTTTGAAATAATGGTATAAATATAAAAATAAATATAAACACAATAAAACTGACGTTAGTGCTTACCTGATTCAAATGAGAAGTTTTTCAAAAATTTATACGGCGTTACCACTACTGGTTGAAGAGGAACTTGTGAGGCTAAAGCCAAGTGGAATCCGCCTTTTTTAAATGGCAGCAATTTAGGTTTTCCTAAGTTTCTAGTTCCTTCCGGAAAAATAAGTACCCGAGCCTAATAAAACAAAAAATATTATTTAATATTTCATATTACCAGGACATATTTTTTTAATATATTTTATAAGAAATAGAAAAAAATATATATAAAAATTATTGCTGGACATATTTCCATATCTGAATTCCTATTTGCATACAGATAATATCGTGCAAAGCCGGTATGTATACAGTATGTGCCCGGATTGTCTTTACAATAGGAAAAACATTTCTATTAGGTATTGACATTTTGAAAAAATGCTATCTTCATAAAAATTTTTGCTTGTTCTAAAATGGTTAATCACGTTTGTACTTTTTCGAATTTTCATACCGTTTTAAACAAAATTAAAAATAATGAAATTAGAGTTGATTTTTTTTCTCCTAAGTCCTAAAAATCAACAGTCGTTCCTGTGGTAATATAATTTAGATTTCATTCTTTAATAGATGGTTATTATTAATTTTGATTAACGTTATTATTTTATGATGTTGTTAAAGTATCAAATTTTCCGACAACTTTATCACTCTTTCCGTAGCATTGAACTAAATAAATGTTGTGCTGCTTTTACATTTTAAAACAGAAAAAATTTGACATTAATTAAAATTCTATCAAAGAATGAAAACAAAATTATATTACCATAGAAACGCGTTTTGATTTTTAGGGCGTAAAATTTCAACTATATTTTCATGTTTTTTTTAATATTCTCTTAAACGGTATAGAAATTTGGAAAAGTAGGTATAAACGAGATTAACCATTTTAGAAGAAGCAAAAATTTTTATGAAGAATGCATTTTGCTGAAAATGTCAATAATAAAAAAGTTTTTTTCCTCTTGTAAAAACAATCCGGGGGCATACTGTATATTACGAGTAATAAGTACATTAAAAATGATAAGTAGTAAGCGGGTACATATTTATTATATATTTTCTAAGAAATTAGAAGATTTTTTATGAAAATTGTTGGACACATTTCCACATCTGAATGATTATTTACGTACAAATAATAACTAGCAAAGCCGCAGGTATGTATTAAAAATAAAACGATTATTAATAAAATGGTTAATTGTAAAGTAAAATTCGTATTTGCAATCTATTTAAAAAAATAAATACATAATTGTAAAAAAATTGATAAATTTTTTAAAAATATAGCTTGACATAAAAAATTTGCCTTAAATTTAATAGCAACATCAGTAGTCGTCATATAAATATTTTTGAAAAGGAACGTTCATTTTTCACAAACACTACATAAGTACTTTTTTTCCTAAAAATATCTTTTTAACGTCTTTTGAGAAAGAAAACTGTATTTTAAAAACATAACTTTAAAATTCTAAAATATCTTCATTTTACTCGAAATCCGTTACTGTATGCGACTTACAAAACGATGCATCTTTAATGGAAAAAAATGCGAAATGTTGGATTAAAAATGTGCATACCGTCAACAACAATCAAAAAAGAAATTATTTACAAAATCATCCTTTACCCTTGCAAAAAAACTGCTATGTCTGATCACACATTTTGCTCGATATTACAGCACTTATAAGTTTTATCAATTTTTACATTATTTCTCAAGTTAATAATTAGTGATGGGAAAAACCGATTAATTTCAATAATCGAGTACTCGACTTTCAAGCGATTTCAATAATCGAGTACTCGATTATTGAATCGAGCGAAATATCGCCCGTATTTAAAAATACGGGTTTTCGCTCGTCGCTTGTTGCACTACTAATGCCAAGCAGTAAGTTGCGTGTGCAGAGCACATATTCTTTAAGTGATGAATGGCAAGTAGAAAGCGACGAGCTATTCGCTTGATCGCTTGCTTGATTTAGTTTATTTCAAGGCATTGTCGATGTAGGTCGTAAAATTTTGTCACTCAAATACGCAACGGATAACGTCGTATAAATTTGCTACCTGCAATGTATGTAGAAACTTCGCTCGGCTTTTTATCGAGTATGTCACATTAAAATCGGATTTCAATTTATTTCATTCTAGGATCACGTCAATAACAATGAAAAAAAAATTATTTACAAAATCATCCTTTACCCTTTCAAAAAAAAAACTGCTATGTCTGATCACACATTTTGCTCGATATTACCATTTGATTTATGGGAAATTTTAATGCCAACACTTATAAATTTTATCAATTTTTACATTATTTCTCAAGTTAATAATTAGTGATGGGAAAAACCGATTAATTTCAATAATCGAGTACTCGACTTTCAAGCGATTTCAATAATCGAGTACTCGATTATTGAATCGAGCGAAATATCGCCCGTATTTAAAAATACGGGTTTTCGCCCGTCGCTTGTTGCACCACTAATGCCAAGCAGTAAGTTGCGTGTGCAGAGCACATATTCTTTAGGTGATGAATGGCAAGTAGAAAGTGACGAGCGATTCGCTTGATCGCTTGCTTGATTTAGTTTATTTCAAGGCATTGTCGATGTAGGTCGTAAAATTTTGTCACGCAAATACGCAACGGATAACGTCGTATAAATTTGTTACCTGCAATGTATGTAGAAACTTCGCTCGGCTTTTTATCGAGTATATCACATTAAAATCGGATTTCAATTTATTTCATTCTAGGATCGCTTGCGTTCGTCGCTCGTAACTCGTCACTTGCATCGCTCGTTCAGTATCGAGCAATGTCGGTTATTGCAATAATCGAGTACTCGAGCGAATTTTCACTCGAGTTATCCCATCACTATTAATAATTATATAATTTAAAATATAATTTTTTAATATAAACATTTTTACTATTTAACAATAGAAATAGAAAGATCAGTGACACAATTTAGACTAAAATTTTCATGTTCATATTCCAATGTTTATTTTTTAATACCTCTAATATTTATTAATGCAGTTGCATTATTTTACTATTACCTTTCTTTTTCTAATAATCTCTCCAGTTTTGTTTACTGCCTCCTGAGCATCTTTCGACTTAACTCTGTTGATGTAAATAGTTCCCCATAACCAAGCTGCCAAACCGAAAGGCTGTAAATAGAAGACCTCTTGCTTTGCTATCACAGTACAATTGTCCATAATTGGCCATAGGTATGCCAACACTGAAAAAGAAAAAATATATTGTAGGAACCTCGGTAGGAACAGAACAGATAATTTTATTAAAAGGTATCGTTTTTCTGGGTTAAGTAGAGGTTTTCAAAAATAGTAAATAAGTTTAAATAACCTCGATGTGACTTCCTGTCTAAGCTTGTCAATTTGTTGTTTTCTTTAGCGCTGTTTCTTTGCTGTTCAGGTAGCTCTAAGGCCATAGAAAAGAAGCTGTAAAAGTGTAATTTCAAGATAAGCATTTAAGCACTAAATTTTGCGTATCAGGATTCAGGGTTCTACCCCAGCACTCGCTTGACTTTTTAAGAAATATCACACTGAAGAATATCACATTAGGATTTTTTCAAGTGAGTCATAATAAAACAATATATTTGTTAGTTAATTCGGAT
Organism: Sitophilus oryzae; assembly: GCF_002938485.1. Classification (NCBI taxonomy): domain Eukaryota; kingdom Metazoa; phylum Arthropoda; class Insecta; order Coleoptera; family Curculionidae; genus Sitophilus; species Sitophilus oryzae. The sequence continues at coordinate 2,403,261 of NW_022145814.1, read as the reverse complement.
GTCACCTATGAAATTCGTATAAGTGAAGAAAATTGAAAGTTTCAAATGACTGGATGCTACAATAAAGTATCCATGTTTATGACCTGTAGTACCCAGGCATTTGAAACTTTCATTTTTTTTCTTCACACTTGCAATCCAGGACCGACAAGTAATGAAAATCAGAATGCTTAACAGCTTTATGGTGGGACAAGCATATCAGCAGTCGAACAAAAAATAGATTGGGGTAAAGGTTAGTTAATCAGTCAAAAATTGCTAAGCGTGCTTCAATCTCTACCTATAAAAAGTAAATTAATTTTGTGTGGCGCCCTAAATATTGACTTTTCCAGTGTGTGTGCAGCTAGGGAGCCTCTCCAGTCCATTTTTCATTCTTTTGGTATACTCATGCATGTTGACTCACCAACTAGAATAACTAAAACTGGCTCTAGTACTATAGACTATGTCCTGTCGTCTTTTGACCCGGAATTCGTTGACTGTAGAGTCCTCGCTCAAATTGGGCCGTATTTTTTCGGATAAAAATTTTCTAAATTTTCACCACCTATGTCTAAAGGTGGGTATTCACTTGCAACAAAACACTCCGAATGAACCAAACACGCCGCGCGCGCTGTAACAAGTTTGTGTAGTCAGTACGTTGCGCCGAACCGAACCGAACGCGCCGAACCGAACCGAACTCGCCAAACATTTTCCGAAGCTTGTCGGTTAACGGGATTTGCTCAAAAGAATTTGTTCCTTGGCCGGTGTTCAGTGAATACGGCAGTTTTGAACGTTCGTTGTGTTTGGGGTGTTTTTAAACTGTACCTAGCTATGAAGTGGAACAGAGAAAAGTGTTTAGAGTTAATTGATGAGTTTAAAAGGCAGCCTATTTTATTAAATTAATAATTAATTATTAAATTAATTAAATTCTTCTTATGCATATAATCTAGGTCACTAAGTAAGGCCATTGACGGCGCTAAAACAACGTCTTGCCCACATTTTTCGTCCTTTCCTTTTTTTCTCTTTTTTGTTACCCGCTAATGCCTCTATAATTAAAAAAGCACCAGCGGCTATGCTAATATCAGATGCATCCTTATCGACAAACACACTAACACTGATTCACACACTGATTACTGGTGGGAACGCAGCGAACACCGCAAACAGGCGGAACGCTCCGCGCAAAATGTTTTGTTGCAGGTCGTTCAGATCGCTCCCGGAAAATGTTTTGTTGCAGATTATTTGGAGTGCGCGGCACGTTTAGTTTGTTCGGAGTGTTTTGTTGCAAGTGAATATGCACCTTAACAACTGAGTGGGTTGTCCTCTCGGCTGACGTCGATTCCCAATTTTCTAGACTTATAAATACCTTGTCTAATTTGGCGTGTAAGGCGTTTCCTCTTAGGCCTATCAAAATTAAGCAAGGTATACCCTGGTCTACGACAGGCTTGCGTATATCTGCAAAGAACATGCGTTCATTATCTCACCTTAAAAAATCCACAGGCAGCGTTTTCTTTCATAATTACGTGAAACTTTATAGAAGGGTTTATTGTAAGACTATAAAAGCTGCCAAGGACATTTATTATAATGGAAGGCTAGCCAAATCCGGTAATGTTGCTAAGGAGACTTGGGCTATTGTAAATGACTTAAGGAATAAGACTTCTTCGCCTGGCACAGTCTTTAATTCACCTGAAGATTTAGACACTTACTTTGTTAATGTGGCTAAAAATTTAGTGAACACCATAACTCCTTCCCATGATTCACTTTCATATCTCCCTAAAACGAATGAGAATTTACACAGTTTCTTCTTCACGCCCGTAGCATTAGATCAGCTCCGTAGTACAATTAAAAGTATTAAAAATAAATCCTCATCTGGGGACTGATGGGCTTACTCTCAAAATGTTCTCTGAACTTCCGGAACGCACGGTAATCTATCTTGCTACTTTAATTAACGAGTCATTTCAAAAAGGAGTTGTTCCAAACTGCCTTAAGACAGCAATAATTATTCCTCTGCATAAAGGATGAGATAAAGATCAAGCTTCGAACTATCGCCCAATTGCTCTCCTGTCAACATTATCTAAGATAATTGAAAAATTGGTTAAAAAAAGGCTTCTATCTTTTCTCCTTAAATATAAAGTACTTTCTACCATCAGTTTGGATTTTTAAGTAACAGTTGCACAAATGATGTTATGTTCGACCTTTTTAATAATGTATACTCTAGCCTGAATAACCATCACTCTACAGCTATAATTTTCTGTGACTTCTGTAAGGCTTTCGACTGTGTAAATCATAATATCTTAATTAACAAATTGCAATACTATGGATTCAGGGGAGTGCCGCTCGAATGGCTTAAGTCATATCTTGGCAACAGAAGGCAGCTTGTGAGGATTGATACGTCTATGTCTTCTTGAAAGCCTATAGAATGTGGTGTCCCTCAGGGTTCAGTACTTGACCATATTTTGTTTCTGGTGTTTATCAACGACATTGCAAATTTAGACATTAGCGGTAAAATCTGCCTCTTTGTGGACGATACTAGTTTCACTTGGAGCGGCCCAAATGTTACGGCACTATATAATACTATATCCAGTGACTTACACACCATTAAATCTTGGTGCGATTCTAATCTCCTATGCCTCAACCTTTCAAAAACTAAAGTGTTGTCATATAAAAGTACATGTCATATAAAAGTATACAACCTTTTGTACTTAATAACACCACTATTGACGTCGTGGACTCTGTGAAATTCTTAGGACTTGTAGACAACTCGTTAAAATGGGACTTGCACATCGAAGCTTTATCAAAGAAACTAAGCGCTGCCGGTTTTGCGCTAAGATCAGTTTCTAAGAAACTTAACTCATCAACCTCTAGAATGGTCTATTATGCCCTTTTTGAGTCGCATCTTCGTTATGCCCTTCCATTTTGGGGTACTTGCTACGCGACAAAATTTGATCGTATTTTCAAACTTCAAAAGAGAGCAGTTCGATACTTATCGGGACTGAACAGTAGAACTCACTGCCAGAATTTCTTTAAAAATTTCAAAATACTGACTCTTCCTTCCTTATTCATTTTTGAATCCGTTTGCTTAATCCGCAAGCACATATCTGCTATTCCGGAAAGGCCTTCTCACAGCTATCCAATTAGGAATGCGGAGCACGATATTTATCTGCCAACCCCGAGCTCGGAACTAGTTAAGGGCTCAATACCAGGAAAATGTACAATCATTTGCCTTTGAATATCAAGTCACTTTCATTCTTTCCCGCATTTCGAAAAGCTCTGAAATCATACTTACTGGAGAGAGCCCTATATGCGGTAAACGACTTTTTTGTTGATGTTTAATCATGAACAATTTTGAATTTTAAAATTTTAATCATCTCACACACTGGTTAAAGGTCTAGTATTTAATATTTAATATTTTATAACTCTTGATTTTATGATATATAACATGATTTTATCCATTTACAATTTTCCTTTTGTAAAGTTTTCTTGATACGCCTGTGTTCTACAATGTCCATGTATGTTTTATTTATAATTTTAATGACGTAAATTTTTTGAATTGATTTGTATTGTATGACATTTTTTATTATTTGTATATTTGTTTTTGTGCTTTTTTGTTTTGTAAATGCTTTGTCGATACAGCTATTTTGGCTTTTTGTACAATAAAGCGTTGTGTACTTATTTATTTAATAGCAGAATCAGGCTTATATTACGGTTGCGAAGCCCAGTACTGAAGAGAAGAATAAATTCAGTGGAACTAGAATACCAAAGGTGGAGCGCGGGAATTTGAAACTAGAAAGGAGATCTGATGAGAAAATAAGACGAATAATGGATGCGAGATGACGTGTTAAATCGAATAGAATGGAAAAAACTTAAATGTTTTGGACATTTACCATGCCAAAATATAGGTAGCCTAGCAGTATTCAATAGACTTTCGAAGCTGATATTGAAAAAATATAGAAATACCTAGGATACCTTATCATGAGGCCATCGGTTGCCTGATGACAACGGGAGGAATAATGTATTTCATAAAGAAGTTATTGCAGAAGGAGACTAAGCAGCAGTAGCTCTAGTTTTAAATTGAAAACTAACTAAATAACTATTATTTATCTTTCCAGTGATTTTTCAGTCTTTTATACAAATAAAATAAATATTATTTTCCAATTTTTAACAGGACCTGCTGGACAGCAAATTAGTGCTACTATGGACTGAAGTACAAGAACATTCGTAGGTATTGAAAAGGTTCAAGAAAACGATAATATTTTGTGCGAAGTTTCGTATCTTTATTGTTGGTCTTCAGAAAATCATACAGACACAAATAAACTTATCACAAACTTATCTATCACACATCACAATGGTATAAATTATCCAAATTTATTTTTATTTATATCGTGCATGTATCCATTCTCTAGAATATTCGCGACTTTGTCGTTGGTGGGGATGCTCCTAGTCAAGTGCTAGAGGGAATACCCTCTCGCACTTTGACTGGATCTAAGGAGCATCTCAATGTCTTGTCCTTGGCTGTAATGTCCTGGTCAAGGAATTACACCAAGTCGTATACCGATGCCGAATAGAATTACCCTCTCCTGTATACCAGGCACTCTCTACTGCCTGTGGTCATGTATCACGAGCAGAGGGTGTGGAGGATCTTGGCTTAACCGCCCGGACAAAGAGGAGAGGACCTCACCAAAAACCTAAATCCTAAGATGGCGGGGCCACGTCAAAGTAATACGTGGCTAGATAGAACACTAGCCTCTATATTGGTCTCAAACTTGGAGCATCACCCATTGTATTCTCGTCTCCCTTACTTCTACATGCAGGGCTTCGTAGAAGTGGACCGACTAACCCTTGCGGTGTATAACCAGCTTTGCCAGAACCCCAATCTACAGACATCGAGTGGGCGGGTCATTAACTCAAGGGAGGAGGGCCATAGTCAGGTCCTTACAATAGGAATTGACCTTAAATCCAAGAAGGCAATAGAGAAAGAGAAATATATCCTCTATTATAGATCCGGGATAACACTGCTATCAGGTCTAAGGAGAGACTAATTTAAAGAGGTGGAGAAAATAGACACTGATCCTCCAGCCTTCACTTCAAGTGTACCTCAGCCCGAGACAAGCTCCAAGCTCCTCGACTGTGAAACGCACAGAAAGCTAAACCCCAACCGAGAAAGGGTATACGCCCTTTCTCCTACCCGCGTAGGAGGTAGATGTCCATTCCTCAGAGGATGACTAGTGATGGGTTGTTATTTAACTATGTGTTATTTTATAACAATTATTTATAAATAACAACGCAACGGTTACTACTTCTAAAAAATAACAGATATAAAATAACGACACGTAGAGATCGGCCGCTCGTGAAACGAAAAACGAAGTCGGCGCTCTGCACCGCCACGAAATTCTATGCTGCTCGAAGCAATTCCAAAAAACAACTAGTATGGATAGAAAACATGTTATTTCGTCAACCATCGATACAGGCGGCGAGACAACGGACAACGGAGTGGGGAATGCACTACGGCGAACGTAGCTGCTTCGGCCGATGCCGTCGATGGTCGTATTGAGCTTACAACAGCTTAAAAATAATAGGATATAAAAGAAGCAGGTTTTTTGAAACAGAAACAGTTGTGGGCATAACGCCTGGCGGTCGAGATAACAGGAGTGGGAAAGGAACGCTGCTGCATCGGTCGATTGTCGATGGATGCTCGCAACGGGTTGGAGAAGCAGTCATTTTATTTACGTTGTTTTTCAACCTGTTACGAGCATAACAGGGCGGCGGTCGAGATAATCGGAGTGGGAAAGGAACGCTGCTGCATCGGTCGATTGTCGATGGAGGTTCGAAACAGGTTGGAGAATAACGCATCAGTTGTTTTAGATACATTGTTTTTCAACCTGTTACGAGCATAACGGGCGGAGGTCGAGATATTATGGCGCTGTATGTTTCAGTACTTACTTATTAAGTTTCAATATTTAGGTATTTATTTATTCTGAAAAATTTTCAGAATACTATTTTAAGATTTTTTAAAAATGTATACAGGGTGTTTTGAAAAATCTAGTTATTGATTAATCACGATCCTGCTTAAAGCCATTGACGTAAAAAGCTGATTTTTGGAAAACGGATTGACTTTAGGGTGTAGAGGTTCAATAAGAAGGGATTTTTCGAAACTCGAATTCTAAGGGGGTGAAACTACCCTCAAATATTAGAATATTTTTTATTTAAAAACCGGTTTGTTTTTTCCGGAAAAACTCTTAAAACACGTATATTTTATTATGTTGTTTTACATATTTTAAGATTTTTTAAAAATATATACAAGGTGTTTCATAAAATATGACCATTGAGTAATCACTATTCTGCTTAAACTGCTTGACGTTTAAAGCTGATTTTTGGTAAACGGATTGACTATGGGGTTGAGGTTCAATAAGGAGGGGTTTCTCGAATCTCAAATTCCAACAGGGTAAAAACGCCCCTCAAATATTACAATATTTGTTATTTCAAAAACGGTTAGTCTTTCGGGAAAACGCCTGGACACGCATAATTTATTTTGTTTTTTACATATTTTGATTTTTTTAAAAAAATCATACAGGGTGTTTGTACATTAACCACGATTCTGCTTAAACTGCTCGACGTTTAAAGCTTATTTTTGGCAAATGTGAGAAAATTTTCTCCAGTTTGTATGTTAATGGAAATTCTTGTTTTGCTTTATCATCACCATTAGAAATTATTAGTTCGACGCGAACGAAGTCGCGGGTACACGCTAGTTTAAGTGTAAAATTAATTCGAACTCTAGTGTGTAGTTGGTTTACTTATGAAGACTATACTACACATTTTCTTATATTGCTATTTTTTGACCGCAAATGGTAAAATCATAACTAAGAGCTTCTCGCCCGTCGAGTGAGATGCACCCTGTACACTGCTACGCAATTCAGGATCTACGCGGATCGAGGGGCAGGGCGTAGGTAGATCGGAATGTATAGGTATAGACGAGTGGCGGAATTTTGGCTTTTTTATATCGCAATTTGTAAACAGCGCTTATTTGTAAACAACCACCGTTTTTAGAGAGGTATTTTAGATAACAATCGATATTTAGAAATGTTTTGACACCCTGGAAATACTACCACCGAGCACGTCATTGTTGCAACTTGCATCTGCGTTAATACGCCTGGCAGTGACCGCCCCATACTCTTTCAGATATTTAGCAGTAAAATAAAGAAACCTGTTTTTTTAAGCTGTTATTTTAAACTGTTTTTTATAAATAACTATAACAGTTTCAACTGTTATCTAAAAATAACAGTTTTGCCCATCACTAGGATGAACAGCTTTTGTCAGAGGAGGATGGGAAATATCCTTTCATTCTACATTCTACATCGTGCATGAGTCGCCATGGATAGCTTTTGTAGGCATTTCGAAAACTAAATGGTGCCTGAAAAGTGCCTGAAGAAGCGATAATAAAGTAGCGAAGTATGCATAAAATATAATAAAATTGTTTTCTTTAGTGTTCCCAATACCTCCGAATTTTCGATATATTAATTACTGAGAATCATAGTAGTTTAATATGCTTTTTGTATACTTCTTCATATAATGTATCTCGTAATAATAATAAAAATTATGGCTTTTTATAACGGTGTTTTGGTGTTTATAGTGTTCATACCTATACAGCTCGTCAAGCCAATTGTCCAGCGTACTTAGCATCTGCTTTCCGCAGCACGCTGTAATTTGTATCGGTCGCAAAATCGACAGATGTTTTCTATAATAATTATTGATATACGATATTAATATCCAATATTTACTGTAAATTACACATAATATGGTAAAGAGAGCAATTAAATATAGAAGATATAAAAAAAAATATTTGAAAAAAGCCTAATTGTATAATTTTTGAAACTGGTTGAAATAAAATAAAATTAACAAAAATTTAGATTAATATAGCCTAGTTTATATTAATTTATCTTTATCTAAATAAATAATAATTACTTAACGTCACTTTGATATTTAATTAAATTTGATCTCATAATACCTTTTTAAATCCGTACTTATATATTTAAAACTATTGTAAATATTTGTTCGGGTAGTCTAAGATTAAAACAATAATATTTTGACTTCATGACTATCAACACTATTATTTATCTTTCCAGAGATTTTTTTGAATCTTTTCTACATATAAAATAAATATTCCAATTTTTAAAAGGATCTGCGGTATGTATCTAAAATATTTGTAAAATTCATAGGATTTGCAAATTAGTGCTGCTATGGACTAAAGTTTAAAAGAGGTGACAAATACAGTTCATTTAATTCAATTAGATATAGTTTTCATTAAGATTCTTTTAATTAACAATTAATCTAACAAATTTCAATAGTAGTTTTATTAAATTACACTTAATTAATTATACTTCCATATCTCTTAACTGTAAGCGTACAGTAGTAATTAAATTATATTCAAGAAATGCACTACATATCTAAGTCCCAATCATAGTTAGACTATTTCCTTTGTGTAACAAGATGCCCATTAACTCAAAATTATTATTCGCACCATAGCTCTGGTTTAAATTATTCATACCTGTGGATAGAGATAGTATCAAATTTTATATAATGCATATCTTGAGATACGAAAATGGGAACTTCATTGAAAATCACACTAACTATTACAAAGATTGGTATTATAATATGTAACAATTTTAATTAAGAAAAAGAATCAGCAATATATATATAGCTATGCTATTTATAATGGAACTATGAACTAATCGTAAATAAATATAATTCAGTTATCATTAGTTATCATTATAGTCAATAATAAAAACTTGTTTTAAACAAAAATATTGCTAAACTTTGCGATAAATGATGAATGTTCAACATATTAAGCCCCATTGCGATTCGTTAGTTCGTTTGTAAATGCTTCAATTATGTTCGTAAGTAACGTAGTAAGTAGTAGAGTAGGTATAGAGACTGGCATGTATCTGCATCACAGGTGCCATGCAAAGATGCCCAACACTAGTAATAGAGGTTATCCTAGACCTAACACCACTACACATTGTCGTCAGTAGTTATGACAATGTGACAATGCTTGCTGCAAGGTCATTGACGGGAACAGTACTGGGAGAATTTTCAGGTGAGGGGCTTGGAACACCCTCAAAAAGAAAATTCCATTCCTCCAGCTCCCAGTGGATGAGAATTTACAACTTTGAGAAACACCTCACTGTAGTATTGAGTAATAAAAAGGATTGAAAGAGAGAAACGTTTGCTCAACATGTAAAATACCATACCATAACGCGGACCAAGGAGGAACGATAAGAGTATTTGGGTCAAAAACTAAATACTCCGAACCAATGGGCACCTATACCAGCATCCTTCAGGCAGAAATCTAAGCTATCGAAAGGCAATTTATCTTAGTAGGAACTATCAGAAACAGTAAATAGCCATCTTATCCGATAGTCAAGCAGCACTAAAAGTGATTAACTCAGTAACCATCAATTCGAAGTTGGCCAAAGAATGCCTAGAGAAAAAAAAAAGTCCTCCTGCTCTGAGTACCCGATCACTCTAGGTGCCCAGATCACCCAGCCAGAGAGAGAAAACAATGAAAAAGAAAACGATCCAGCTAGAAAAGGAGCGAACACTAACTGGACCAGAACCGTTCTGCTTTTCAAGCGGAAACCAACTTAAATCGGAACTGAAGAACATGAAGGTCTCCATCCGTAACCTGGAATGGGAACCCTCCAACGGTCTAAGATACTCGAAAAAGAACGACCGATAAAAATCAAAGACTTTCCTTGATTTATGTAAGAACAATATTTTGATTGTCACGGGGTTTCTAACAGGACACTGTCTCCTCGACTGTCTCCTCAACGAACACCTCAGTAGGCTGAAGTTAAGAAACAACGGCGAATGTAGATTCTGTGGGGAAAATGGGGAAACACCAGGACACCTTATCACTGAGTGCGCCGAGTCCATTTGTGCCGTAAACTTTAGCACGGCTGGATGTCGAGGATGGAGAGCTGGCTTCTGTGGAGCCGTCTCAGATACTGGCTTTGGTTAAAGCCCTGTTCTGGTATGATTATAACTCGTTATAACTCAAGAAAGAGGAACACAAAGAGATTTGTAAGGTCGCGGTGATTAACACCCCTCCTAAACATTCTACATTCTACATCCATTCAATATTTTCATATAAATAATCAAAACTGGTAAATATTTAGTATTATTCTTGAATATAGAAGACAATGGTTATTATTAGCAGGTAATATATTATTTCTATAAACCTTCTAACATGATTGCCTAACTCTCATTAAAAACTCCTCAATATTTCTCATAACGAAATTTTTTTCATCTCCACAGGTGCATTAAAATTATAAACAAAACTGAAAAGAAGAGAGGGTATACGTACGTGAAAGCCCATTTTTTCTGTGTTATTAAAATCTCAGGCGGTATTTTCCGCTTTGTAGCGGGTTTCGTTAAAAGTAATGAATGTGGATTTCTAAAGATAGGTAAATGAAACTCTTTCTACTATAGTTAAAATATTACTTTTCTCTTTAAATGATGTATTACAGTTAAATATTCTTTGATAAATTCGTAAATGTAGATTCGGTAATAATTATGCGTCTAACATCTCATTGCTTGGTGGCATAATATTAATATTTTTCTGATTCGTTAATTAAAGTGTATTTGTGAATTACAAAAAGTATTCAAATATAGATTTTTGGCAAATTTGTTTAAAATGCATTCGATATAGGTATACCTAGGGTTACCAACCGTCCTCTATTCTAAAGAGGCAATAAAGTAATGAGATTTTTCCGGAGTGTGGAAGAGAGATAACATCACACATCGGGCTTTTCAGTCACAGAAAAGCTCATGAAAGAAAACGCCTTGCGTAACCATCTTCTGACGCGTGTCAAATACTCGTCAGCGAGTAATGGCAGTACTTACTTAATGGCATTATTTACTTAAATAATTCTAGAAGACAGTCCACTTTTTGATGATACTGTCCACACAAACTCAAAATACAAAAAAATATTTATCTATCGCCAAAATGCTTAATAAAATTGTTAATTTCGTAACAATGTGTCTTTCGCTATTCCCACTCGTTACTACAAAAAATATACAAGAAGTATTTGTGGAAGCGATGCATGTTTAGCTTTTTTATGAATACTTACTCTTAGCTTATATTTTGAAATAAAAAAGTTTTGTAGAAAATCGTGTTTTATTTTAAAAATTCGCCCTCGAATTCGCCTGGTGGGGTTTGTTACCCTCTCATCCTCTACTTTTTATTTTGAAAGTTGGTAACCCTAGTCAGTCGTAGTTTTTGTCATCGACAAAAAGATACTATATTTTCATTGTTATTATACGGTTTAAGTTTGTTTTTGCTAAAATTATAGTTAATTTGTTGAATTTTTAGCAGTATAACAATGAGCATTGTGAAAAAAAACTATACAGTAGAAATAGCTCGGTATCTGGCTGTAGAATTTTTTTTTCAAAAATTTCAATTTCAATGAAAAAAAAAGCGAAGAAAAAAAAGTAACTCGAATAGTGAAAAATATTTTTTTAAATTTATTTAATAATTAGGTATATCTCTTTTACTAGGATGACTAGGATCCTAGCATCGACAAAGAAGAAAGATATCCTACCTTGCTACAGCATTGGCAAAAAGCAGTTCCCCAGACAAAATACTTCTCAGTAATGATGTGTTTTATGCACTTATTTAGACAAAATTAGTTGACGGAACCAAAACGGAACTATCAGTAGATAAGGGTACATAATTTATTTTACTATTAGTAGACAATTTCTTTATTGTATATTCAGGTGTATATTACATTTATTAAATTTAGCTACTTGGAGTTAGTCAATTAATCAAAATAAAAGTTATGTATTTATATTCCTAAATAAATAAATTTAATGTTTCAATGCTTTCAATGTTTCCTGTAAGCCTATTTTTTAATGTAGTTTTTATAGAGAAGGTTTTTTACCACGTTGAGTAAGTTCTTTCTACTTTATGTCTTTTACAGCCTTTTTTCTGTAACATGTATTTCCATTTCAGTGTCCTGAGGATGGAATAAATAAAGATTGACCATTAACAAAGTGTATTAATTGTAGTCCAAACCCTTCCAACTGCAACACCACTAGTTCCTAGATTTTCTTTCTCACTAGTCAGTCGATACTACTCATAGAATGTATACACTAGGAATACATACAATATGATCGAAAAAACGGCGTTAGCGATCATTTCATATATAAAATTAAGTGAGGAATGTCATAGATGTTCATTTCCCAACCAACTGGACGCCGTTTTTTTCGATCATACGTTAGTCCTTGACTTATTATTATATTTACAAACCTACCTCATACTCGTATTAACAAAAAAGTGGATATCAACAGAAGGAACTTTAATTACAGATCAAATCAAATGTATACATATGTATTTATAACACAATTGTTAGGTGACATTGAACATAATACATCTTCAATTTAAATGTCTGTGAAACAGTCATAATTGGCAAAACTTTGCTAATGACATCAGAGATGACATTAAAACTTACAATTTAGAAAAGCTAAAAAAAGAGATACACAACACCAATCCAGCAACATAAGTGCAATGTTTATATTATATATTCCTGATTAATTTTCGTCATTCATTTGCTGTAATTTGTCATAAACCTTAACTTTAAACTGCATCACCAAAATTATTAATAAATCACTAACACACTCACATCATAAACTATTTAATTCACATTTCTCATCAAGGAACAATTACTGTTTACATCAAATCAAAGGTTGAACTGGTGATACATTTGTTGCTGGAACTTCTATATTTTGTATCTAAAACCGACATCTGATATAACCTAACTAACTTTTCAAACTCAAATTTAAGGTTTTGTATTCGCAATTTTAGCCACGCACATTGCTCAATTAGAAAAAAACACGTTTCTAAAAGCTAACTCTGGTAAAAATATACCCAAATATTAACTTGGCTCTATAATTTATAACAAAATAGTTATTCTTGTCATAAGAAGCTGTGTATTTCTAGTCTCATTATCATCACATGCGCCCCTAACGGCGATTTTCGAACTTCATTTAGATCATGAAATCTGGGCCCAAAATTTTTGCGTTCGATTCGCCTCCTCCTTTTAGACTCCATACTCAAAACCCACAATATTATCACGATCACTATTATAAAATAAGTTGAACTTGATATTCATATCATCAGTACATAGAACACAATATCGATTAAGTTCATCGAAACTTTCAACTTTGCTTTTTAGAGTCTCAAATACACTAAGATTTTCTAAGCCAGGTTTGATATCGATGTCATATATTAATTTTCTTAGTGTCTCTGGGTCTCTGGACGTGGAAGGCAAAATAGATTTTTGTCAAGAGCGTCTTGTATATTTTTGGCCGGGAAAAGTATATCGCCTGACATTTATATTTAAATTCATCAGTTTCTTCCTTTAGATGATTTGACATTTAAATGATTGCGAAATTTAAATATTAACAAAATTTGCTAGGTCCATTGATGGACATAATTTGTAGGTACGTAGCCTCTTTATATTGTTCAACAAATATTTTATTGGGTATTGCTTTCATTCTTGTTTCCACTCCTGGCATGTTTTTTAATTTCAATTGTCTATTCTCTACAGTTAAATGTTTAATTGATTTTATCATTTTTACTTTTCGAGGAGTATGGGCGGTTTACGATTCATTTGTTTAGATAAAAGTATTGTGTAAATAAAATTCAGTTACAGTCAATTACAGTATTTTTTTAATACGACCCTGTCTATCAATAGTTTATTTTCTAAGAAAATTTTTGATACGTTTTAATCCGGCCCTGACTCGGTACCCATAATGGTGTTTTCAAGGTCGAATTTTATAGAAATTTTCATGATACAAGGAGAGTTAGATAACATATAACGCATGTAGTGGGCGGAGCCTAACAGAAAATTACTATCCGGGTGACGTCATGCGCGCGGAGAACAGATTTGCGACCGCTAAGGATCTTATCTAATCTTCTTGTATCATGAGAAATTTTAAACAATGGAATCTAGGCAGAGTTAACCTGCCGTGTGATTTATATGCCGTGACGACGCGCCAAGGTTGTCGAGGCTGGTCGAGGTGAAAAAATTGTGCGAAACAGTGCGAAATAAATAGTTTTTATTGAAACTGTTGTGTCTCTCAACAAATCAAAACCCACGAAAAGCAATTCGTATTCAATAGCCTACCCACCAAATTTGGTCGCGATCGAACGACATAAACTTTTGACGATTCTTACGTCAAAACTTACTGTCACAGTTACACATATCGTATACGGTAAGTTGGCCTTGGTCCAATCTACCGACATACAAAATTTCATTTAAATCGGACGATTTTTTTATTTGATTCATTGATGATGAGTTTCATAGTGCACGAAACGTCGTCAAAATAGCGTAAAAGATCTTCGAGTCCCTCCTATATTCCGAGTTTCAGTCCCCTAGCTCACATAGGGCTCGAGTTACGACGCTCCAAATCGTTACCACTCGCGTGTCGTGAAGCTAGCTCATGTGTTCTGGCCTTGAATTTTTACTCCCATTGCGCGTAAAGAAGTAAAATTTAATAATGAAAACCATATGCACTTAATAAATCAGCAAACACAAATTTTCACACAACTGATAGCTGATATTTTCCCAAAAAATACGTTTGTTCCATTAGTTAACAACATCATTTTTATTCATATATCCCTAAATGTGTTTGTTGTGTTGTAACAAAAATCATATTAGGAAAACATTTTTCCATAAATAGATAATGCATTCTCCCGTTACAATGAAAACATTTCTGCTTCAAATACTGGAGGTATCATTTTGGTGGATTATAATTTATAATTGTATTTCAAATGCAGGTATTTTTTTTTCAAATGTGGATACGGAAAAAAGAACTCGGAATAATTGAAACAGCGCAACATTAAATTACTTTAGTAACTAACTTTAAAAGCTCGTATAATCGAATAATAAAGAGTTAAATTAAGTATTTTTTTCAACTGACATTTTTGGTACAATGATATACATTATATTAAATAAAAAAAAAAAAAAAATATATATATATATATATATATATATATATATATATATATATATATATATATATATATATATATATATATATATATATATATATATATATATATATTTTATATATATATATATATATATATATGTATATATATATATATATGTATATATAGAAATTGGGAAAGAATTGCAGTTTTGTGGGGTCATAAATATGCGCCTTTCAAATTTTTAAAAAAGTTTTTGGCTTTCTAGATATTTCGAAAAAAAAACAAATTTTGGCAATTTTAAAAATGGTCTCTATTTCCATTATAATCTACTTTAGACAAAAAGTCTTCAGATAAAAGTTGTAGATAATCAGATCCTTAATGAGACTGTGTTCTACTTTTTTTCTAAAATCTGTCATTTTTGACATATGACACAAACTTATGTTTTTTTTTTTAAATGGAAACCGTAGTTGGCCATGACTTCATAAAAAGCGCCATTTTTTAAAATTTTCAGTGATATAAACTATATGTTTTTTTTTCTCGAAAATCTTCAAATTTTTTTCACCTAGTAGCATTATGCAGATATGGACGAAAAGTTATTACTCATAAAATTATTTGAAACACATGTAGGTGAAGCCCCCTATAAATAGGAGTCATATTGACATCAAAATTAAAAGTCTCATGTCAAAAAATTCCCATACACCAATTTTCATCCAAATATTGACGTTACTTCAAAAATTATTTGGAGAAAATCGAAATAAAAAACACCCTGTATCTCCAAAAGTATATAAGCATTTTAGGACATACATTTGTTACGGGTGAGAAATATAGGGGCTCGGTTCAATAGGGTGAATTATTTTATAGGGATAGTGGGCACTTACCTTTATTCCCGTTCTGGACGCGTACTTGGTGGTTTTCGTAATAAATTGAACACTGGAAAATAGCGCGCGCTTGTGGTGTACACACTACATACTCTGCCGATCTTGTCTGTCTGCGACTCGCTGAGTACGTACCCACTTACAGCGCTTTCAGATGGAGCAGTTTTCATTTCATTCCTAACCATTTTAGAACAAGCAAACATGTTTGTGAAGAATGCATATTTCTCAAAATGTTAATAATAACAAAGTTTTGTGTGTGTATGCGTCTTGTAAAGACAATCTGGGGACATACTGTATACAGAGAAAAATATATTTTTTTCAAACGTCACAAAAGTATTAATTTCTGCAACGTGATTGATAATATAAAAAAGTTATTTTAACGCCTAGGCATAAAAGTCAACACTTTTACGCCTAAGCATAAAACTATGAGAATAATTTATTATTAAACTGACATAAAGTGCCAAATTCAACGAGCGTAACCATAGTTACTCGATATATAATTACATACAATCAATGAACAAGTTCAATCGTCGTTGCTCTCAGAAATGTCAAACTGTCACATCCAAACTTTGTAAATTACAATATGCAATTACAAACAAATTGTAAATATGAATTTCTCAAATGAAGAAAAGCGTGGAGGATTATTAGTTCAACTTTTCTTGGTCATACATTTTCGAGGATACGTTGCATAGGTACGCTTTTTAGAGAACGGTTTTCAAAACTTGTTAGAAAAGTTAAATGTAGAGACTCGCGCATCAATAAAGTGGTTCCAACATGACTTTCATTATGACACACCCCCCATAATGAAAAAAATGTTAAAAATTATTTATATCATAATTATTTAAACTCAAGGATAGGAAGAGGTGGACCAATTGCATGGGCCTCCTCGATCACCTAACCTATCTATTTTAAATTTTTTTATGCAGTATATTTTTTGAATATTTTCTAAAGTAACTTAAAGTGTATATAGTGATATTATTATTTTTTAAGTTTAAGTTTGTGTAATGTAAATTGTAAAGAATTGATTAATAAAATATTCTGTCTTTTTATGAGTCATAAATTATAATAATTAAATAAGTAACATAATAAGAATACCATACCAACTAAGTGAAATTAGTCAAGAAAGATAAGAATTGGCTATAACTCAGTAATTTTTCGAAAAAACATATTATAGCTTATATCGCTGAAAAGCTTAAAATGGCGCATTTTATGAAAGCCAACTATGGTTTCCATTTAAAAAAAAACATAAGTTTGTGTCATATATCAAAAATAACAGGCTTTAGAGAGAAACGGAGAATACAGTCTCATTAAGGATGTGATTATCTACAACTTTTATCTGAAAACTTTTTGTCTAAAATAGATTATAATGGAATTAGAAATTTGTTTTTTGCGAAATATCTAGTAAGTCTTGAACTTTGTCACAAATCTGAAAGGCGCATATTTATGACCTTACAAAACTGCAATTCTTTCCCCATTTAACCGAGTCCCTGTTTTCATTATAATCTAAAATAAAACTCACCCTGTATAATAAGTAATAAAAAAATTCACAGCTTTTGCAACATGCGCAACCATCATAGGCGTATTGAAAATACCAGACACAAGTCGGCGGTTGTCGACAATCACCTTTTTTTTTACATTTTATATTAACTTGTGGCGTCATTTGGAAGAGCTCAATAGAAATATAAAAGAACTAAACCTTGTTCGTTGGAAAGCCATTTGAAATTCGTGACGTCAGCACTCCGGCAGTCTAACGTAAACGTATCATTGATCGTTATTCACAAATATATTCCACATACGTATAGTGAACAAGTTTAACGTTCGCAACGTTAAATAATTTTTGATATTTGATTTTTATCGTGATCGTTTTTTGTAG
This sequence comes from Sitophilus oryzae, assembly GCF_002938485.1. Classification (NCBI taxonomy): domain Eukaryota; kingdom Metazoa; phylum Arthropoda; class Insecta; order Coleoptera; family Curculionidae; genus Sitophilus; species Sitophilus oryzae. The sequence goes on along the minus strand of NW_022145814.1, from coordinate 2,385,554 downwards.
AAGTGAAGAATTTAGGGAGGAAAATATTAATGATGGATATGAACGTGTGCGGATTCGTGATTGATCACGATCACGGTCACGACACCATGACGGGCTCCTATACCCACGTAGGAGCCCAAAATATGCAAAAAGGGGGTCAGTTTAGCTTAAGTTTAGATTAGGTCTATATTTTTATTAATGCAAAACCAACTAAAACCTAATTCTAATCTAACCTAAACTCAATTCTTCTTTTGCATATTTCGGGCTATTACCTGTGTATTCCTAGGTTTAACCAATATTCGAACTTAGGTGTAAATTTAAATTTATGGATGGCCCATAAATTTATATTCGCCGTACAAACAAAATACTTTTCACCAATTTTCACAATAAAAATTAAAAGTTATAAATCATAATATTTTTTATAGAAATGAGGGAATAAGGGTGAACGGGGTGCCGGTAGACCAAGAAGATACTTGGAATGTAAATGTTAATTTATACTCGAATGGAGTTGCCTCACAGTATAGGCATATTTTGAACCCCTACCGTGCATAGTTACTGTAGATAAAAATAAATTAAAATATAGTTGGGTCCAACGATAATTTAGTTTGCAGCTTCTTTTCATCATACCTAATAAAAAACCATCACAACCACTACTCATAGTACCTATGTATTTTTAAACATCATTATGAAATTAAAAATGCATAGGTGTCCATAATATGAGTAGCGGTATTTTTTTTTTCGTTTCATCATAACGAATTTTGTTGTGCTGAAAATAAGCAGCAAAATATATTATCGATTGCAACAACTATACCTAGTTTACATTCAGTATGTCCAATTAATATAGAACATTATAACTATGCATTTTTTTAAAAATTTGCTACCAATATATTTTGATAGTTGAGTTTTTGAAATTATTTGTTAGCTTCTTAAACGAAAGAGACCCATAATAATTCAAATCTTTATCATTCAAGACTTCCAAGAATTATGTAGTAATCTCACGTCAAAATTTTTTAAAATTATTGCATGCCTTAGGTATTTGCAAAGTTAACAAAAATATTTCTTTGCATACCTTGCAATTAATATATTTAATCCAATTTATCAGTTACATCTGCATCATATCCGAAATTTAGATTGTGTGTGACACAACGAAGAGTTAAAGTTCAACGTGAACGACCAGAAAAATATCAAGTAAAAAAAATTGTAAAGTTTTAATTACTAGTTACACAGTCCTTCCCTTGAGTTCTCTTGCTTAAAATCTATATTGTCTTTCCTAACATTTTAAATATAAATGATTGAAACTCATACAAGTTTACCATAATTTAAACTTAAGTTAGTCCCTAATTATATTAAAATATAACACTTACGAAGTTAATAAATATTAACTATTTCTACTTATTTTTAATCATTTAATAACTCTGATAAAAACACGTTTGATTTTTTTATTTTAGAAATCATACGGGCTATAATAATTAATATGACTATATTAACAATACTTAAATTAAAATTTATTTGAAGGAATGCTACTGTATTACAATAATTGTAAAACACGTATGTAATAAAAACTCGGAATAATATAATAATTATTTAAAACTGCTCATCGCGTTATCGATGTCGGCGTCTTGTCACTTTTATTTAGTCTTGTCAGTATTATTTTATTAGCCGTTTAGGTATAGTTTGATTTCAGATAATGCAGATTTTAATGTGCCATTTGTGGTTTTTTTATTGGATTTTTTTTGCATATTTGGTATATTCTATGAAGTGATTTTAAGTGCTCCTGACCATTTTTCAATTATTAAAGTGCCTATTTAGATACATTTAAAATGAATTAATTAGTGTATAGTATTTGTATTATGAGTTTGTTTATTTTTTATGAGATGGTATTTTAACATTGAAAATGTTTCTGTTATCCTATATAAGGGAGCCCAAATCGAATTAAAATGCTACATTTGCCACACCATGACGTCATATATACAAAGGTATAGGAAATCTCGGCGCAGCGGCGGCAGTCGGCCAGCGCGCGCAAAAACCATTACATCGCTAATTGTTTATTGATATATCTTTATTAGTTTAAAAGCAAAAAATATGGGGTTTGCTTTGATACCTTGTCAAGACATGAGCGAAACTTTTAAATTGTTTCTTTTTTTCATTTAGGCCTTCGTTTTTCGTTAAATGAAAGTTATATTAAAAAAAAATCTCTATTTTTAAACCAAATTTTCGCATGATTGAAATGATTATTCATGTTTAAAGTTTTTTTTTGGTCATAAGCGCTAATGGAAATGTTTTTTTGTAAATAATTATAAAAAATTACTCCCTACGAAGACTTTATTCTGTACTGGATCAAAAAATAAGTATTTGTTTTCTCTATACGGTGGTATTAATATATCGATTTTTGATGATAGTGCCTTTTTACCCTGTTTAATTTTGTACTACTTTCGGAATAAGGGTCCCCATATCATGTACTGTGATGTACTGTACTTCCATCCCTGAAAAATTCAGCTTGTGACACCGAAGTGAGAGGTAACGTCAAAATAAGCTTTAATCTACCTACATCATCATAGGTAGGTGTAGGTACTCTAGGTAAATTCTACCTAGACAGTAGCTGAACTAGCTGACAGTAGTAATTAATTTGTTATCCGATAAGTAGTTGTCATTATATAAGTTTAATCGTCTTATACCTCCTATAACGGTAGGTTTTGGATTTTTCCTGATTGGTTTGTTAAACAAAAATATACTGGGCATATAAATGTCTGTTACAGGTTAATTCGTTAAAGAAATATGTTACACACATATTATTTTAATAATAATAGTATAATAGTAATGGCTATATTATGTTATAACACATTATTGAATTAACAATTGAAAACAGTATTGAATGTACTTATTTTAACCAATGCATTGTTTTGTTTTTTTAATCTCACAAATAAGAAATATTTTATAGTTTTTATTATAAAAAACAGTGATTATACAATTTATTTACACCCCTTACACTGTTTTCTGTAAGGGGTGTAACCAGGAGTATATTTCGTAACCTTTTACGATATAAGAGGGCACAAAGTGTTTTATTACTTAATGCTTAAAATTTAATAATATATTTGTACATAAAATAAAATAGACTAGAAAGTCAATTAATTAATATTGACGTAATTACTAAATAAGTACAAGATTTTTTTTCTAATTATTTTAGTGTATTTTTAGTCACCGAATTATAAAGGAGAGATATCCAACCATTGCATTATTTTACTCACAAATAAATGTTTTATGGTTTTTATTATAAAACAACGATTAATTTATTATACACCCCTTAACCCAAACACTCCAAGGAGGATATTTCGTGACCCCGTATTTAAAGTGGACAAGGTTTATTAGTCAATGTTTTAATTACCCAGCGTCTTTAATAAAAATCTAATGTAATTTTTCATAGAAATGATCTGACATGAAAAGCAAATTTTATCAAAAAACTTTTTGATTATCTACAAGGAGTAAACCGCTGACAAATGTCTGTATACTAATGCCAAAGTAATGCCAAAAATACAAATTAAATACCAAATTTCTCATATAATGCCCCACTAATGCCAAGCTGATTCCAATATAATACCACTAATACCACGAATAATATGTAACACATTTGTTTCACGAATTAACCTGTAACAATACTGGTAGGTACGTGCACAGATTTTTTCCTAGGTAACTTAAAAGTCGTTAAAAAGTCTAATTATATTTAAAGAAGATATAATTCCAACAAATTACATTATAAGGCCAATAATGCACAAGTAATACCATTAAAATTTTAGCGTTTTTAACTTGTGTAACATATTTCTTTAACGAATTAACCTGTAACAATAGTGGTAGGTACGCGCACAGATTTTTTCGCTAGGTAACTTATTAAGTCGTTAAACAGGCCTATAAAAGCTATAACAACATAGGTAACTAATATTTATAATTTAATTCGAGTTTTAATCTCAAATAATAAATGTTTTTACTGGTGTATTTCTGAAGTGTTCATTATTAAAAGTAGATATTCTTCAAGTTATGCGAAGTAATAAGTAATGTTTCCGGTGAGACCGCGTATATGTCACCGGATTCTGGTTAGTATAAAGACTTTTTCTATAGAAAGAGTTTTTTCTATATTTTCCTTTCAAAATAAGACTAATTTCTTCTTATTCTTTTAAATATTACAGTGTTTCTTTTTCCTAAAATGTTATACTTAATTTTCGCTTAAAATTAAAAAATCACAAATGGAGGAAAATATACGTTATTGAATAAAGTTTATACAAATCACTTTACCATAACAAAAAAGTAAAAACATGTCATGGCGGAAGATATTCAGGTGGCATTTCACACATTTATCTATTAAAATCGAGATTAAAATAATAAACTTGCGTAACATGTTATACACGAGATAGAAAGTTTCAGAATCGATTAATACGCAATACGCTACGCAGTCAACTTATTCCTATGCGCGGATGAGCGTCTTCAAGACTCTTCCTTCGGCCAGGGTCACGACGCCGCCGAAGAGGAATCGGCCTACGTTTGGCTAAACAGGCTGGACACGGTGGAGTACGATATTGGCGAGTCTGAATATTTATAAAAATTTGCAAAGTAAAATATGTTGGAAAAATAATTAGTCCATACATATATAAAAGCTCAAAGGGTTTTTTTGTTGCATCCATCCCGCCGAAAGCGCTTTACCAATCTTGATGATTCTTTTTTTAAATGAAAGGTATATATGTGTAGATTTGTTATGAAGTATTTTTATAGTGCTTAATGGCTATTTCTTTGTGTAAAACGACTAAATACTAAAACATACCTGAAAACACCTACACACAATACCTCCAGAAATAAATTAGTTGTCATTGTCAGTGGTGTGTCAGTTAGATTATATATTACGTTTTTAGATATTTTAGAGTGAGTTGATGCCGCCAGCTTTAGATACATAAATATTAGCACAAAGGTTCGTTTAAACGACATTAGTGAATTAGCTACACAAAGCGATTTTAGGAAATTCATCCTCTTAGAGAGTAAAATTATCTCGGAACAGTTTGTTGTATGAAAATTCCTTACTATTTCGTCTAGAAGAATGAAATCCTACAAAAAGAATTAGAAGAAATTTTTGAAATTCATCAACCAAATGGGTAAAGTTAGTAAAAATTTATATAAAACTTGGTGACGTCTGGATTATACACATAAAAATTGGCACAAAGGTAAAGCGAATTTATGAAATTTATACCCTTAGGGAGTAAAATAGGGAATGAAAGTTTGCTGTACGAAAATGCAATACTATAACATTATAAACCAGACAGTATAAAATTTTATACAAGGGTTTATTTAGTGACATCATAAGGAAATATATCTTCCTCAATTATCCTTCAAAGAATAAAAAATAACCTATAAAGAGAGTATTAGTGCTCTTAATAAATAAAAAAAAGATGAAAAATAAAAAACATCTATATGTTCACTAGCTCTCTATAAAGAAGTAAAAAATCATTTAAATCAATGCATAAACGATTCGAGGTGTAACGCGAACGTAGTTGCGAGAAAAAGCTAGTAATTTATTAAATTATTTTATTTAACTCATTAATTTTCATTGAAAAGGAATTTTTGTAATTCGCCACTATATTAGTTAAAAACTAAGAAACTCATATCAAATTTAAGTTTTGCGATTTTGACTTATACTTTTTATAAAATCTGAACACATTTTAAAAGAAAAAAAGTTTTTGATAATATTTGTGTAGATTGACTACAAGTTGTATAACATAAATTTCTACGACCGGTCTACCTAGTAGTCTGCAGCATCGCCTTTGGTGCAAACGTGGGCCTGTTAATCTGTGACGTGACGCACAACAGCCAAGAAAAACAGAAGCGTGGCTAAGAATTTAGTAATTTAAAAAAAAGTCTTTTAGATACAGTAGTAGGTATTAAAAAGTATTGTGTTTAAATGGGGTTTGCCTTTAACAGGTAAAAAGTTATATCGTAAAGTGTAACTTTTCGTAAGAATTCTTTATCTGTCATTGATCATGATCTGTCATCATGTTAACCTGATGTTTTGTATGTTATTTTGTTTTTTTCGAGGTTTTTTTGCTTGCTTGTTTTACGGATAGGTGCAATCGCATAATTATTATTGATAATGTTATATTTAATGTTAACATTACTACTTTTTCAGTGAATCTTTAAATCTGTTGTTTTTTGTTAAGTTTGTTATTTAAACATATGTATGTAATACACTCATATTAACACTAATCATATTTTTACGTTTTTATTCATAATTTTCAATGCCCCCCCCCCGGTTGCATCTTTGTAAAGGACTGTGAATTTTTTTCCCATTAAAATAAACATAGCTTAATAGATCACTAGCTAGCAATTTTTAAATACAGGGTGTTAATTAAGTATCTGGCCAAACTTCAGGAGGTGATTCTTTGGGTGTTTTAAGGTAAAAAATTCATATAAACATATGTTCGGAAATGTATAATTTTAAAGATACAGGGTGTCAAGGTGTTTTCTAATAGACCTTTTTTATTAATATCCCAAAGATCCGTTGGCCGATTTTCTTGAAATTTTGCCATGTTGTGAACTTTGATAAGTTAACACTATCAAAGGATAAAATCTTATCCCAATAAATATTTAGCAACGCCTTGGATTCATGTGTTTTTACGCCTGTTGGCGGTGGAAACCATGCAAGCTTTTTCTTTGGCCTAAGTTGTTAATTAAAAAAATAATAATCATAAAAAATATAGGTCCTAATAGCCTAAATTTTAGCAAAATGTATCAGCAGGTCCGATGAGATCCGAGTTATTATGTTTTGGAACTTAATGATTTAATTAATTATTCCCTTTAATGCATTTACCTATCCTACGCGCCAAGAAAAAATATTGCATTAGTCTAAACTGATTATTTATGTGATTCCACTCTTTCACGTATAATTTGCCCCTTGCTTCTCATACGGAAAGAGTTAGATTAAAATAGCCAAACTGTACCTAACAACCCATATGCCTTGACGCATATCCTTTTTTATAATAATATGGGCTTTCTTTATCCGCCGGCCCAGACATCCATATCCATAAAATAGTTGGCCCACATACACACACACACACACACTGATAAATTAATAAGGCCTCATTTCGGCCCTCAAACGGCCTTGCTCTATTACTCTATTCGATGATCAACGCCGGCTAAACTATCGACTTACGCGGTGACAAGTTTATTAGGCAGGTTATTGAACTCGTGTGGCATCGAGCATGTCGTTTTTTCAAAGATGGGTCCCATATAAACGCGGCTAGAAGTATTTTCAATACTAAAATATAAGATATTTATTATTATAATAATTATTATAGTCACATATTTTTTCTTCAAATGCTGTTTTTGAACCTTGTTAAAAACGTAGTAAACAGGTCTGCTTTTCTATTAAGGATAAAATATTTGACTATGTAATAGTAAAATACCACTAATTTATCACAATATACCATACATAAGTGGGCTTTTATCATTTAATGATGCTAATAGCAAAATCAACAAAACGTGAGTCCAGAAATCAAAATAAATTGTTGTGGTGTATTAGAGTAAATTACTGTTATTTTCCAAGTCTACATTTTTCCGAAACGAACAATTAACTAATATTTTTTTTTGGCAAGATTATTTCTTGCAGATCTACCGGATGCGTCTCAAAAGTGGATCACCCATATAACTTTTTTTATTTTTTCAGGTAAAAATACGAGATTTGATATGTTAGTATATGACATAAATTAAGATTGATTGACATATTCAATTGTTTTCGGTCACTTCCTGTTTCACCGGAAATGACTACAACTTTTGATATTTAAATGGCACCCTCGGTATTTTTTTTTACTTTATTCGATAGAAAATGATACTCTGAATAGAATGACATATCATCTTTTGACATTTTCGCTTAAAGAAAAATCATATTTTAAATTTCAATCTACAGAGGCATAGCTGTTTTAAAGACACTAATTTTTAACCAAGGAACCTTGGAAAAATAGATTTGATCGTCTAATGTTTTTCGTGCCTTATCCTGGCCAGTTAAAAGATACCCAAATCGTATGTTTAATCATATCTCATTTTTATCAAGTGGAACAAGGGTAACTCGTTAGCATATTTTGAAAAAGATTTTTTTACGAATAATTTGGTACCAGACACTTGGTATTTCGAGTCAAATTGTTATAAACCGCATGTGACAATTTCAAATAAACCAAATGCAAAAATGTCAAAAGTTGACATATGTTATGTCATTCTATTCGGAGTGTCATTTTCTATCGAATAAAGTGGAAATATACAGAAAGTGTCATTTAAAAATAAAAAGTTGTAGTCATTATCGGTGAAACAGGCAGTGACCAAAAACAATTGAATATACGTCAATCAATCATAATTTATGCCATATACTAACATACCAAATTTCGTTCTTTTATTCGAAAAAATAAAAAAGTTATAGTATACTTGAAATATGAAAATTAAAAGAGTTTAATAATTATAAAAACCGTTATTAACCATTTATAAAATATTACCTACTATATTAATTTGGTTTATTTTATTCCAATCCATTTAGGTAGGTCAGCAGTATTACTAGTGTTGGTAGTAGAGCGTAATTGTATTAAAAATATGGGAAAAAACTGGAATAAATAGCAAACTATTAAAAACAGGTTATGACATACTTAATAAAAGTTGAGTTCTGTAAAATCTATCCGAAAAAATGATAATATATAGCGTGTACCCCTCGGTGTACCCTTTAAAAATTTGAAATTCTTACTTTTAAGTAATCAAAATTCATAAATATATTTTGAACACCCTTTAGCATCTAACAAAAATATCTCTATAAAATTCTCCTACCAAATTTTAGTTGTCCAACTTCAGGAACAATGGCATCACTGACAAGTTTTTTCCAAACTGCAATCTAACATTGGTTTAAACAAATTTAAATATTACAAAAACTATTAATTTTAGGTATATAACATTACATATACATATAAAAAATTGGAATTTTACGCAGAATCTAAAAATAAAATAAAAAATAAGGTGTTGCATTTAAAAAGTTGAAATTCATAAATATATTTTGAACACCCTGTATCATTTAACTAAAATATCTTTATATATATCTTTTTTTTCATCTCTATAAAACTCTCCTACCAAATTTTGGTACTCCAACTTCAGAAACAATGGGACCACTGACAATTTTTTACCACACTGCAATTTAACATTTGTTTAAACAAATTGAAATATTACAAAAACTATTAATTTTAGGTATATAACATTATATACAAAAAAGTTATGGAATTTTACGCAGAATCTAAAAATAAAATAAAAAATAGGGTGTTGCATTTAAAAAAACATATGTTATATCCGTCATACTTTTTTGAAGCACCTCTGAAGTTATACTCTATAATAATTTTAAAATGTGTATCTTAACCTTCCCTACAACTTTTATATTTAAACCTTTTTGTAAACCTCGAAACAAATGAGATAATGGACTTTACTCTATCGTTGACTCACCCTGTACATATTCAATTAGACCGTATAACGTTATAAAATGTATATCTAATTAATTTTGATTCTGTCACCTCTTTGTTAATAATGTGCAAAACTTTAAATCAATAGATGTAATTTTAAAATTTAATATTAATAACCAACTCCAAATTTGGGTACCAATTTCCCTAAATTAAAGAATAATATAGAACTAAAGAAGTATCCTATCGTCAATTTTAGATTTTCTTTCCTTTACCCCAGGCCAACTTTATCCCAACCCCAACTATTTTAGAGATATTCTTCATTTTTATTAAAAAAATGGTCATAAAAAGTTATCGTTCTACGTAGGTAGTTTTTTTTTATTAATTTTAAAACAATAATATGGTTATTTTTCACGTTTAGTTTGTTAGCAAAGTAACTATTATTAGAAAGTTTAACACAAAATAAAAAAAAATCAGTGGATTTGTTGTTCATTTTACATTTTTAACTGAGAATAAGTTTATTATCACCTTTCAGTAGAAACAGTGAACACCTTTATGAATATGTGACACAGTTGTACAGCGTGAAAAGATATACAAAACAAAAGAAAAACAAAATATGTATAGGAATATACCGGGTGCATCTTAAAAATGGCTCACCCCTATAATTTTTTATTTTTTTAGATAAAAAAACGAGATTTGGTATGTTAGTATATGACATAAATTAGGACTGATTGAAGTATTCAATTGTTTTCGGTCACTTCCTGTTTTGCCGGAAATAATTACAATTTTTAATTTTTAAATGACTTTTTTTACTAGATAGAAAATGACACTCTGTATAGAATGACATATCATATGTGAAGTTTTGACATCTTCGCATATGGTTCATTTCAAATTGTAACATGCGGTTCAGAAGGACAATTTGACTCAAAATAACAAGTGTGTGGAACCAAATTATGCGTAAAAATGCTTTTTCCAAATATGCTAATGAGCCACCCTTGTTCCATTTGAAAATATTGAGATATGATTAAAAACCGATTTGGGCATCTTCTAACCGGCCAGGACAAGCCATGAAAAACAATAGACGATCAAATCTATTTTTTCAAGCCTCCTTTATTAAAAATTAGTGTTTATAACAGAGGCACTCTAGATTGAAATTTGGAATACGACTTTTTTTTTAAGCAAAAATGTCAAAAGTTGACATATGATGTGTTATTCTATTCAGAGTGGCATTTTCTATAGAAAAAATAAAAATATACCGAGGGTGCCATTTAAAAATCAAAAGTTGCGGTGAATTTCCGGTGAAACAGAAAGTGACCAAAAATAATTAAATACGTTCGTTTTGATCTTTAAAAATAGAAAAGTTATAGGGACGAGTCACTTTTGAGACGCACCCGGTATATATTCTCATAAAGAAGGAAGTTCTTCCCGAGTAAAGTCCGACCGAACCCGGATTTTTAGTCTCGGCCGAGACCGAAACCGAGAAAAAAAAGAAATTCTCGGCCGAGAACGAGACCGAGACCGAGACACGATGCAATATTTATTCAATATATAAAAAAATCTGATAATAATCTATACTAATATACATATAAAAATCCTTAAGTGACTGACATATTGATTAATCACGATCCTGCTCAAACCACTCAACGTAAGAAGCTCAATTTTGGCATACAGGTTGATTCTAGGGTGTAGAGGTTCGATAAAAAGGGATTTTTCGAAATTCCAGTTCCAAGAGGGTGAAAGTGAAACCACCCCTCAAATATTACAATACTTTTTATTTAAAAAACGGTCAAGTACGGTTATTTTATTTTGTTTTTTTTACATATTTTAAGATTTTTTAAAAATGTATACAGGGTGTTTCGAAAAATCTGGTCATTGATTAATCACGATCCTGCTTAAAGCGCTTGACGCAAAAAGCTGATTTTTGGAAAACAGATTGACTTTAGGGTGTAGAGGTTCGATAAGAAGGGATTTTTCGAAACTCGAATTCTAAGGGGGTGAAACTATCCCTCATATATTAAAATATTTTTTATTTAAAAACCGGTGAGTTTCTCGGAAAAACTCTTAAACACGTATATTTTATTTTACTGTTTTACATATTTTAAGTTTTTTTATAAATTTATACAGAGTGTTTCATAAAATTTGACCATTGAGTAATCACGAGTCTGCTTAAACTGCTTGACGTTTAAAGTTAATTTTTGGCAAACGGATTGACTGTGGAGTGTAGAGGTTCGACAATGAGGGGTTTCTTGAATCTCAAATTCCAAGAGGGTGAAAACGCCCCTCAAATATTATAATATTTGTTATTTAAAAAACGGTTAGTCTTTCGGGAAAACGCTTGGACAAGCATAATTTATTTGGTTTTTTTACATTTTGTGAAATTTTTTAAAAAATCATACAGGGTGTTCCAAAAAGTTGGGTAATTTCTTAACCACGATTCTGCTTAAACTGCTTGACGTAAAAAGCTTATTTTTGGCAAACGGATTTTTCGAAAGTCAAATTCCAACGAGATGAAACTGCCCCTCAAATATTACCAAGTTATATAATAATATCGCCATATTGTTTTTTTCTCATGCTGACATAAATGTGAGAAAATTTTATCCAGTTTGTATGTTAATGGAAATTCTTGCTTTGCTTTATCATCACCATTACAAATGATTAATTCGACGCGAACGAAGTCGCTGGTACACGCTAGTAATCTGATAATTATCTGATTATAAAATTACTAATACCACATAATACTAATGAAATTACTTTTTTAGTGGCTAAAAAAGTAATTTTTCAGCATTGCATCCTTTCAAATAATGCAGTGTTTCATCATATTCTTTCTAAATAGTTGTTTGCTAGAAAGAAGAAGAAGCTGCTGTTTCAGACCTCTGTATGGAGGTGAATAATTACACACCAAAAATTTACTTATTAGTAGGATATACGAGTAATTCATATAAAAGCACAATTCTGTTAAATTTATAAAACTTACGTTAATAAGACACTAATATCTAATATCTAACATTTGGTTCATTGTTTACGTATAGAAATACGAAGGCAATTCTCAATATATGGATGAGATATTTTTTCGACTTCGGACGAGTATTTCATTCATCCACGCATCGATAGTTGGAGCGATACGCTCAAAAATAATCTAATTTCACGATCGTGAACAGTCTCGGCCGTGGCCGATAGTCTCGGTCTCTTTATGCCGAGAACGAGACCAAAATCTCGGCCTGATTTTTAGCCGAGAATGAGTGTAACCGAGACCGAGACCGAGATCTCGGTCGGACCTTAGTTCTCAGGGATTTATTGACATCATATCAGTATCTACTAAACAGGGTGAGTTTCCTACTATGTTCTCTATGGTTATCTCGAAAACTACTGGAGATAGAGAGTCGGTTAAATGGGGAAAGAATTGCAGTTTTGTGAGGTCATAAATATGCGCCTTTCAGATTTTTGAAAAAATTAATGGCTTACTAGATATTTTGAAAAAAACAAATTTTGGCTATTTTAAAAATTGTCCCTAATTCCATTATAAGCTATTTTTGACAAAAAGTTTTCAAATAAAAGTTGTAGATAATCACATCCTTTATGAGACTGTGTCCTCCGTTTTCTTCTAAAGTCTGTCATTTTAGACATATGACATAAACATGTTTTTTTAAATGGAAACCATAGTTGGCCATGACTTCATAAAAAGCGCCATTTTTTAAGCTTTTCGGCGATATAAGCGATAATATGTTTTCTTCGAAAAAATACTGAATTATAGCCAATTCTTATCATTTTTAAACAATTTCACTTAGTTAGCCATGGAAACAAATTTAATCGCCTTTGCTCTCAGAAATGTGAAGCTGTCACATCCAAACTTTGTAAATTAAAATAAGCAGAAATTGTAAATATGGATTTTTCAAATGAAGAAAAGCGTGTAGAATTATTGGTTCAACTTTTCTTGACCATACATTTTCGAGGAAACGTTGACCGGTGAATGTTACGTTTTTTAGAGAACGGTTTTCAAGACATGTTAGGAAAGTTAAATTTAGTTATAGCCAATTCTTATCTTTCTTGACTAATTTCCATTAGATTGCATGGTATTCTTATTCTGTTATGATTTATAACTTATAAAAAGTCAGAATATATTACTGAACGGTTCCTTACAATTTACATGGCAGAAACTAAAACTTAAAAAAAATAATATCACTTCATACACTTTAAGTTATTTTAGAAAGTTTTCAAAATATCGGTTTGAGTTGTATTTTTTTAAAACTGAATTACTACCTATTCTCATAGAAGGACCGGTCGACTTAATTAAACTTCTTTAGTACCGCCACTCGAGAACAACGACGATTGAACTTGTTTCCATGGCTAACTAAGTGAAATTGTTTAAAAATGATAAGAATTGGCTATAACTCAGTAATTTTTCGAAGAAAAGATATTATAGCTTATATCGCTAAAAAGCTTAAAAAATGGTGTTTTTTTATGAAATCATGGCCAACTATGGTTTCCATTTAAAAAAAATATATGTTTGTATCATATGTCAAAAATGACAGGCATTAGAAGAAAACGGAGGGCACAGTCTCATTAAGGATGTGATTATCTACAACTTTTATCTGAAAACTTTTTGTCTAAAATAAGTTATAATGGAATTAGGCACAATTTTTAAAATAGCCGAAATTTTTTTTTTTAGAAATCTAGTAAGCCATGAACTTTTTCAAAAATCTGAAAAGCGCATATTTATGCCCCCACAAAACTGCAATTCTTTCTCCATTTAACGAACTCTCTATCTCCAGTAGTTTCCGAGATACCCATAGAGAACATCGTAGGAAACTCACCCTGAATATACAATCTCACCTAACTCAACGAAGGGCATTTAATATGCCTATATTACTGAAACAGATACTTATGTTTCTTATATTAAATACCAAAATTCTTTATTAGCAATAATGAAATGTATTTTCCGATTGTTTGTTTACAATATTGGTCTACGATTGTCTGTTTATAATTATTTGTCTACGATATTCGTGTCTTCACATAATTTTCCAATTATCTTGTCAATATACTAACCAAATATTAATAAGCTAATAAACATCGAAATTATGTAGTAAAAACGTGTCGCAGTGCGCTATAAACATCAACTCATACGAACTAAACCACCTTCAAACATACGAAAAATTTATATCTACCTACTACGTTGATAAAAATTCATATTACGTCAAACTAAAAAAGCTAAAGTAAAATATATCATTATATACAAAAAAACTGGTTATTATTGAAGTGATGTCCGTATATACATGAATTGATTAATTTAAATAGAAAAATATTTTTAAACGCCACTGTTATACAGGGTATTTCAAAAAATGTGTGCCATCTCGCGTGGGGAGATTTCTCACGTAACAATAAGGTTTATTTTTTATATTAACATAGGCCCGATTCTACTTTGTTTCGTAGCTACAGGGGGTTCAAGTCCTTTTTTTTCGATTTATTATAATTTTCTTCTAAGCGCTTTTAGCGATTCGAATAAAATTTTGAATAAAAGTGACTATTGCGACCTATTGCGACATATTTTAATATCAAAAAAGTGTCGACATATTCACCAGAGCCGTGCATGTGGTTTTCGAAAAAAAAAACATGTGCACCACTGATTTTACCTATTTCTTTTGTTGCCAAAATTGTATAAACCGTTTAATGCCGATTAAAAGATGTATCTTTATATTCTGTGGATTTTGATCTCCTTGATAAGATTAAAAACAGTTTTGTTAATTTACATAAATCCAAGTCAAATAGCAACCTTTAATTTTTTTAATGTCATTAAGTAACTGACCAAAGTATTAAATAAGTGCTCATTGATTCCTCATCAAAAAATATTAAAAAAGAAACTCCTATAAATATCCAATCTAGATATTATAGTTCTTTAGAAACTTCTAATGCTCGTTTCACAGTTTTTATTCCATTAATGGCTTCCTCACAGCTAGGTGGTATTTCACCCAGGTCCACTTCTTCCTCGTCATTTTCGCTTTCAACTTGCTCCATATCTTCAATTTGCTATATAATCTCCTGCTCTGTAGGCATCTGTGACGTTAAAACTTTGTTATCAACTTCAATAAAACAATCTAATATTTTAGGACTTAATGACTTTATTTCGCAGCTGTTTCTAGACAACCATGTGCTCAAAGGAATATCCTCTTCATCTACTTCTTCGGATTTCCTTGCAAGCCACTGGATCAAAAGTAACTCATCTTCTTCATCATATCCTGTTAGGGCGGACCATGCTTGCTTAAAACAATTTTTAATAGTTTTCTAAAAAACTTTCTGCCACGCTTTTGAAACCATTTCAATGGCCATCATAAATTAAAGTGGAATTAAGTATTGATACGGGTCGGCACCGGCACCTTTTTTTAGCGATAACATCGACATCCATTTTTATAAACAGATAGGAGAATTATGTAGTACGTTACAAAATAATTTTTATTGCTCTGAGATCGAGATTTTGTGTACGTTACAAAAGAAGTACGGTAAAAATGAGTCCGTTAAAGAAATACAAAATATACAAGATGTTCCATAGTGTTGGCAGGGACTTGCATGATTGGTACGTTATAAACAAAGTTACGTTAGAAGAGTGTACGTTATAATCAAGTTTTACTGTACCGGGTGTCCCACTAAGAATAGCTCTCGACTGTATCTCGGAAAGTATTAGCCGTAAAGCCTGCGGAAAAAAATATTTATAACTAAAGGGGCTATGAGAAATTGCTGGAAATTATTTTCAAGCTTGTAAAACGGCCGCTAGGTGGCGCAACTGCTATGGGAAATAAGAAAATAGATTTTTTACAGAGTTTTGCCTAGATAATGGGTACTTTAAATAATAGCTTCATAATCTTCAGTGAATTTTGGATTTTTTTTGTTAGAATCATTTTTCCCTATCTGCTAAAATAAAGTGGTGGGGGAAGGTTAGATCTATCTTTATTTAAATGTTAATAACTCCGGACTGGATGATCAGAATCCAACAAACGAGGGCTCGTTTAAAAGAGAGTTTCTTACTCTATATTATGCTATAAAAATAATAATAATAAGGTTTTGAACGTAGACGCTAGGGGGCGCTTTCTTACAATTTAAGAAACATAGCGAGATTTTTTTGAAAAAAATTAAATACGATAGTATGTGTTATTTTAGCTGATAGTAAAGAGTAATAAAAGCTTAAAAAGTCAGCAAAAACCGCATCTTGATATCTTGATATCTTCTTTAAAACCGAAGATATTAGCAAAATTCTAATAAATACCAAAAAATAACCCCTTAATGACCTTATTTTTACAATACAGTATCAGTAGCCCTCTTGATTAGGCCCATTCTAACAAAAAAATAAGATAGAATTAGTTAGTTTACTTTAAAATCAACGAAATACCAGAATACCATAATACCAGATGTATTAATATCTAATAATTAATATATTAATAACAGTGAACAAGAAACGATGATTCAGTGGAGTCATGGTAGGCTTTGGAAAAAGTTGCTTTTCGCGTAATAGTATAAACGTCAAATTGTTATTAGATCAACATTTTGATAGTCTTAGCAGCGTTTTTTTTATCTTTTAAATGCTTTTTCAAAATGCTTTATTATTTGAAGTAGTTGAAGTTGTTGGCATTTTGAAAAAGCAATCAAAAGATGAAAAACGCTATCAAAATGTTGATCTAATAGCAATTTGACGTTTATACTATTACGTCAAAAGCAACTTTTTTCCAAAGCCTACCATGACTTCACTGAATCATCGTTTCTTGTTCACTATTATTAATATCTTAATTATTAGATATTAATACATCTAAGTTTATGATATTCTGGTCAGCATCGATTTTAAAATAAACTAACTATTTCTATCTTATTTTTAGGTTAGAATGGACATAATCCAGAGGGCTACTGATACCGTGTTGTAAAAATAAGGTAATTAAGCGCTTATTTATTGGTATTTATTATAACTTTGCTAATATCTTCGGTTTGAAAGAAGATATCAAGATGCGGTTTTCGCTGACTTTTTAGGCTTTTACTACTCTTTACTGTCAGCTAAAATTACATATACTATTGCATTTAATTTTTTGGAAAAAACGCGCAATGTTTGTTAAATTGTAAGACAACGCCCCCTAGCGTCTACGTTCAAAAGCTTATTATTATTGTTTATATGGTACAATATAGAGTAAGAAACGCTCTTTTAAACGAGCCGTACCTTGTTGGATTCCGATCATCCAGTCCCGAGTTATTAATATTCAAATAAAAACAGATCTAACATTACCCCACCACTGTATATATTTTGGTAGATAGGGGAAAATGGCTCTAACAAAAAATATTCAAAATTTACTGAAGATTATGAAGCTGTTACTTATAGTACACCTTATCTAGGCAAAATTGTGTAAAAACTCCATTTTCTTATTTTTTGTTGCAGTTGCGCTCAATAGCGGTTGTTCT
Source organism: Sitophilus oryzae (assembly GCF_002938485.1). Taxonomy (NCBI): domain Eukaryota; kingdom Metazoa; phylum Arthropoda; class Insecta; order Coleoptera; family Curculionidae; genus Sitophilus; species Sitophilus oryzae. Next base: position 2,367,699 of record NW_022145814.1, on the reverse strand, counting down.
ACAAACTTGAAAATAATTTCCAGCAATTTCCCATAGCCTCTTTAGTTCCAAATATTTTTTTCCGCAGCAGCTACGGCCAATACTTTCCGAGATACAGCCGAGAGCTATTCTTAGTGGGATACCCTGTACACATGGGTATTGGTTAGGATCAGTTTGGTTAGGATCACCTTTTTTATCGCGCCTCGGGTCGCCGAGGCGAGTGTGTACTTTTATCATAATAATGGAAGTATCAAAATATATTGTTTGCGACTTTTTATGTATTTGTTAACAAAAAAAAACAAATGAAAACACATGTGTCTTTGTCCTTAATAATCTACAAACATTTTAAGTTGATAAGATAATCTTATAATAATTATAGATAAGATTAATTGAATAACTTCATGCATTCCTCCTAATATTTTATTTGCATGATTTCAATACAAAAGTTTTAAAACCTATGGGTATTCTATGAAATGTAATTATTGTAATTGACAAAAAAATATAAATGCATAATAAAAAATAACAGGGTTATTGAAAATGTTTTAAAAGTATCTAAAAATGAGTTTTACGCTTTCAAAAAAAATAAATTTTTAATAACTAGATAAAATTGTTGAGAGTGCATCAAACCCCAGGGATACGTGTAGCGCAGTAGTAAAAAACGCTGATACTAATTTCATAAAAAAATATAATTAAATTATTCGTTATGTTTGGATGTTTTGTTTATGTAAACCCAGCTATTGCTTTGAAAAATAATAGGGATAGAATATAAAAAAAAATTCTCCTCTACTTTTATATGTATGTACAGGGTCCAGCAATAGTGCGTCAGGCGTCAAAAAACTTAAGATTAATAACAGGCCTGGATTACAGTAAATCGCCACAATTGTTTCAAAGCATGGTATACTACTTTTTGTGTATTATTCATTAAGCAAAATCTTGTTGACTTAATCTAAATTTCTTATTTTAGACCCCATTTCGATTCCTATACAATTAATCAAATATCAAAGCATCATCAATTTATGAAACGTTTATTTTTCTGCCCGATTCCACCAAATGTGACAAAAATTTCAAAAATGAGACGGCGCTAAAAAGAGGCATTAATAACCTTTCAAATGATGTGCTACTCGACCCCGCATTACATTGAAGATTTTAAGGGTGGATGACACCCCGCGTGGGGTTTGAATTAGGGACTTCAAAAATAGTCGCATCTTATTTCGCCTTTGAAAATAAATCTGACGTGTTTCACCGTTTCGTCCTTTTCACACCAGAAATGCTTTTAAATTGCCTTGCTTCGTTTGAACTGGGACACCCTGTATATTCTGTGCCTATACCTTTTTCTTTACTTCTGTTCATGTTTGGGTTCATGTTAATTTTATCATGACTGATTATTTAGTAAATTGATATTATTTTCATTAAAAATCTCAATTTTTTATTTATTTTATTTTGAAAAACCATCCCTTGTTTTCTTATTGATGAACTGCACCACCATTGAACAAAAATTAGTGAGTACCGAAAGTACTGAAAAAAACGGGAAATCCCGGTTACTAAGGGGCGCGGTACCGAAATTCCCGGTTCTGAAAAACAGCTCCGGTTCCGGAAACCCCAATACCCAAATATGTTAATTTCGTTAATTTAACATACTAAACAACAATTTGTTGTTATCTTACTTGTCTTATCCCACAAAGACTGCATAATAGCACAATAGCCTTAACGCATAATATTACTACTAGCATAATATTGACTACTTATTGACCACTTTCTTAAAAATTACCCTGATTATTAAGTACATAGATATAATATTGTTTCTATTTTCCATCAATTGTTTGTGCTTAATATGTTCTGCAATTTCCCATAAAAATAAACATTTCACAACTTTACAATAAATTGCTGAAAATATCATATATTGTTGCAAAAGTGTAATAAAAATATATAACAAATTATATTTTTAAGTTCCTTGTTCAAAATACAAAATAATTATTTTTGTGTTTATGATTATTACAAAATATAATTACTTATTATAAAAGCGGTAGGTATTTATAATTATTTCAATAGTATTTTCTTTATTTCAAAAAAAAATTCTCATATTATATTCATATATTCTCAAATCCTCATTCTAGGAAAAATATTTAATATGTTGATATTCAGGGAATTAAATATAATTCAAATATCAATTCATACATTAAATATTTTATAATGATAAAAAGAAACAAGTATAATAATAAGAAAATATTCGAACCATAATATAATATTAAAGTATGACTAGTAAAGACTTACCTAATAAGTCTAACTGGCTCTGATGGTTAATTAGAACTACGCAGCCGCTGTCTTTTATGATGTTTTCATGTCCTTCAACTGTTACTTTTATCCCCAACAAGTTGCAGAACACCCTTAAAGCAGCAGCTGGAATTCTGAAAGGCGAAATCTTAATTAATAAATGGATAAATAAAGGAAGAGAGCATAGTATATATGCTAATGAGGAAATTTACTAATTAGAAGATTTTTTCCCGAGAACTGTAATTAGGAAGGTTTTTTCATCTTGTTATAAAAAATTCAATCAACCTTAATGTAATACGTAGTTTACTAAAAAAGTTGGCATGTTTGCAAGACAAAATATTTTAAGTCTCGATGTACCGGGTGGTGTATCGTTGTTAGATACATAGGAAATCGCATGAAAATTTTTAAATGTCCAAATATTGGCTCCCGTGTTGATTTTATAGCAAAGTCGTTTTTAAAGATCTGCCTATGCTGTATACTATAATAGTATAATTTAAACAATTGTGAACATGCTGATTTTAAGTAATATAAGAAAAAAAATGAAAGATAACAATGCAAAACCACGCAAATGCCAACTATCTTAAGTTGTCAACCTATGATTTTGTGAATGTCATATAAGTATCCATTACGTATTGTGTATTTCCATTTTTAACGTTATTTATTTTATTTTGTGTTTTACAAAACATTGCTATCCTCTTTATTTGTTATTCAGATTTCAAATACTTTATTCTTCTTATTCTTAAGGGGATAAAAATGATGCTAGGGGGAATCCCCCTCTGGCACTTTAGCTGGGTCTAAGGAGCATCTCACTGTCTTGTCCCTGGCTGTAGTATCGTAGCCAGGGAATTGGCCCAATATGTATAACGATATCAGATGGGACTACCCTGTCCGTCATACCAGTCACCCTCTACTGTCTGTGGTCTGTGGTTATGTATTACAGGCGGAGAGTGGGGGGAGTATTTGCTACCCACCCGAACCAAGAGGAGACAACCTCACCAAAAACCTAAATTCTACGATGGCAGCACCAAGTCAAAGAAATACGTGGACTAACTTCTACTGGTCTCAACCTTGGAGCACCAGGGGGCACCCCCAGCCAAGATCATAATATTATTGACGGTGTTTCTCAAGAGTGGTTCGCCCCCTACAACTTTTTTATTTTTTCTGATAAAAAAACAACATTTGATATATTAGCATATGACATAAATTAGGATTGATTCATGTATCCAATTCGTTTCGATCACTTCCTGTTTCATCGGAAATGACTACAACTTTTGCTTTTTAAATGGCACCCTCTGTATTTTTAGCCGACCATACCAATAGGTATGGTAGGCTATTAAGATCGGCAAAAAAAAGTTTTTTTTAATTTCACTCAAAATGAGTTATTTGGATCATAAATGACCTAAATACAAAATACTTTCATGGTGTCTGTCTGTCCGTCTGTATGTCCGTCTGTATGTCCGTCTGTATGTCCGTATGTATGTCCGTCTGTCTGTTCGTCTGTCTGTCCGTCTGTCTGTCCGTCTGTCTGTCTGTCCGTCTGTCTGTCCGTCCGTCCGTCCGTCCGTCCGTCTGTCTGTCTGTCTGTCTGTCTGTCTGTCCGTCTGTCTGTCCGTCTGTCTGTCTGTAACACGATAACTCAAAAACCGCTAAACCGATTTTAACCAAATTTGGCACAAAAATACTGTGGCACCCGAGAATCTGGCCGTTAGTTTTTGGTGAGGGTGGGGGTTCGTAAGGGGGTATGGGAGGGGGTTAAAATTTTTAAAAAATCGTAACTCCAAAATTACGGTAGCTAGTAACTGAGAACCGTAGAAAGAGTAGGTATGTGTAACTGTAGCAGTTGCAACATATTATATAGTTTTAATACCTATACTATGTGTTTGCAGACAAAGGTTGCAGATGTTAAAAAAACTTAAAAACTAAACAACTGATTTTTATTTTATTAACTTTTTTTTACTCTTAAGCTATAGGTACATACACCATAAACAGACAATTATACAGGGTCCGCCAATAGTGCGTCGGGCATCTGTAGCTCCTATAATAAAAAAGTTAAGAATTTTGTTTAAGCGCAGACCTAAATTATGTATTAGGATGTATTTCAGGAAAATATTTTAACTTCTACAGGGTGGCCCAAAAAAGTGTGAGTGGATCGAGATGATTCTTTTTTTAAATAGAACACCCTATATATTATAGAATTTTTGGCTTCCTTTTTAATCACTTTACATAATCCTAAAGCATTATTAAATATGTTTAGACAGTTTCAAAGATATTAATAAATAAATAATACTTTTCAGACCTTTTTTTTTAAATATTAAAAATACTAGAAATGTCCTAAAATCAAAAATATATTAGATATTTACTGTAGTGGGTCTGTACTTACTTTGACATAAATATCGTAATCTTAAACAATACAGGGTGTCCAAAATTCTATGCCAAACTTTTTAAGATATATTATAGTTTTTCTTCGTTTTTTTTTAATGGAACACACTGTATATTATTTCTTTATTAATTAAACAATAGTAAATTAATATTACAATCGTAATCGCACGTTACAGTCGCAGCGATTTAAAAACGCAATCGCAGTTTCAATTGTGATTGGAAAATCGCAGTTTTGCTCATCTCTACTTTTTACTCCATTTAACATTTTTTGCCTCCATTTAACCGACTGCGTATTTCTTTCTAAGATCTCTTTTTTAATAAAACTCGAATTTCCCTTTAATATAATTTGTATTATTATTTAAGCTCGTTAAGGAATGTCAGAGTTAGAAAGTTAATGAAATTGTGTGCCTTAAGCTGATATTTTTAAAAGCGACTAAAAATATTTAATACGCCATTTAATATTTATTGGTTTAACTCGTTATTAAATTTTATGAGGTCCACATGTATATAAATGCATCGATAAAAAGTTTATAAATATTTTTAATTTTTAGGGGAAATGTTTGGACATGACCACTTGTTAACATTTCGATCATTACTTTTAATGTTCAATAATATTAACATTGAAGATACAATATGTAATATATATCGTAAAATATGATTTAATATATTTATATTTTCAAAAAAAATAAATCTTGAAAAAGTAAAAGATAAAGGGTAGATTGAATTGGCAAGGAAGTTTTAGCTATAGAATTTGAATATATTTTTTGTTTTATAACTTTTCAACCAGTTTTTTTCGGTCATATAATCTTGTAAAAAAGTTATATTGCCAACTTTCCCTTAACGTATTATAAAATCACATTTTACTTTCAGCCTTTCACGATCTTATTATTTACCTCGATTGCCATAGCACAGAACAGGTACCTGTTCTGTGGCCATAGTAATTCCCATTTTCCAAAAGAAAAAGTACTTAAAAACGTATTAAACAGTACAATTTACCGGATATTTCTAAAGAGTGGCTCACCCCTATACCACAAATACCTTTTTTAATTTTTCAGATAAACTAACAATACTTGGTATATTACTATATGACATTAGGATTAATTGACATATTCAATTGTTTTCAGTTACTTCCTGTTCCACCGGAAATGACTGAAATTTTTGATTTTTAAATGATACTCTCGGTGTTTTTTACTTAATTCGATAGAAAATGCTCTTCTGAATAGAATGACATATCATATGTCATTTTTTGACATTTTCAATTAACAAAATTGTATATTAAATTTCAATCTACAGTACATCCCGGATTGTTTTTACAGGAGGAAAACTTTTTTATTATTGACATTTTAAGAAAAATGCATTCTTCATAAAATTTGCTTGTTCTAAAATGGTTAATCCCGTTTATAATTTTCCAAATTTCCATACCGTTTTAGAGAAAATTAAGAAAAACTTGAAAATAGGATTGATTTTTTTCAAACTCCAAAAAATCAAAAGGCGTTTCTATGATATTATAAGTTCGATCTCATTGTTTGATAGATGGATATTATTAATTTTAATTAACGTCATAGTTTTCGCTGTTGTTAAAGTATTACATTTTCCGATAACTCTTATCACCCTCTGCGTAGCATTGAACTAAATAAATTTTGTGGTGTTTGGCATTTTAAAACAGCAAAAAATATAACGTTAATTAAAATTCTATCAATAACAATCTATCAAAGAATGAAAACGAACTTACATTACCATAGAAACGCGTTTTGATTTTTAGGGAAAAATTCAACCATATTTTCATGTTTTTTTTTTAATTTTCTCTAAAACGGTGTAGAAATTTGGAAAAGTATAAAGGTGATTATCCATTTTGGAACAAGCATAAATTTTTATGAAGAATGCATTTTTCTCAAAATATCTATGATAATTTTTTTCTCTGCTCTTGTAAAGACAATCCGGGGACATAGGTAGTGTCGAGTGCAATGACTTGTGTTCATCACGATAATTTGACTCGCAAATTCAAGAGTGTCGTACAAAAGTATTCGTTAAAAAATGCTTCTTCCAAATTCCAAATATGCTAATGACCCACTCTCGTTCAATTTGAAAAACATTGAAATTGATTAAAAATACGTTTGGGTCGAGGGGTGTGTCACTTGGATAAAAAAAATTTACATGTACTGCCAAGCGAATGCCAATGAATGCAAAAAAGACTGCCTATGACTGCCACGTAATTATTATAGGCGACTGTCGTAAAACTGCCAATAACTGCCAGCAACTACCCAGAATAGGCAGAATATGTACATGTAATTCCAATAGTGCGAGACGCCTCAGTTTGGACTTATTTTAACCGGTCAAGACAAAATACGAAAACATTAGATGATCCAATATATTTTTTCAAGGCTCCTTGATTAAGAATTAGTATATTTAACAGAACTATGATTCTAGTCAATATCTGCTCACTCTATATTGTCATTAAGTTACGATTTTTTTAAATTATTCAGAGTGCCATTTTCTATTCAGAGTACTATTTTATGATTAGAAGTCCATCCAACGATCCATTACAGTGACATTAGTGCCCGTCATTTTAGTTCACAAGAAAATTTTATGTTCTTTATATTTATATCATTTTTTGAATGCTATCTGCCAAAATCTTTCCTGGCTCCTTGGACAGACTAGCTCATGATAATTGTATGTGCAATGGCAAATTGGTTTGAAATTATCGGTATATAACATGTAATTTTACCAGTAAAATTAAGCATTTAATAATGTCAAAACGAAAGTGTCTAGTAACTAATGAAATTCTCAAAGATTTCTCTATTAAATAAAGGATAATTCAATTCTGATATCATTTGTAAAGTATGCAGTACAAATACTCGTATTAGTACTGCTCACCTAACCTAGCCACAATAGTCCCTCGCGGCCGAAGTGGATGGTCCCATGGGACCCACTCTTAGTCAATACAAATAGTACTGCCCACAGGCAAAACGGCATACTTGTCATAATTTTAAGCTGCTTTTAATTTCTTCTTTAAAGTAAAATTTGGCAACAATGGCAGACAAAGTCAGACAACAATGATAGTAAATACAATTTACCTGTGATTTAAAATGACAGCCAACTCTCTCGGTGTCAAAAAATAGTGTATCTAACTAACTTCAGAAGGTGATTCTACAAAAAAAATAAAACAAAAAGTTCCTATGAACATATGCCCTAAAATGCTTCCCGAAGAACTTACAGCCCTCGAAAAGTTAAATAAAAATAATATATTTGGTTTATTTTTAAGAACATTGGTAAACCGTTTTTACTGAAATTTGGTACTATTACACACATTTTAATCCCAAAGTAAATGGCGATAGTGTAAATTTTCGTAAAAGACCCGAAAAGGGTACTGGTGGTACTTCTTCTATTCTTATAGATAGAGTAATTTCAATAAATGAAAATTAAAGCTAGGACCTCTTTATGCAAAAAAAAGGTGCCCTTCGTTTTGTTCGAAAAGGTTTCCGAGATATTTACGTTTAGAGGTTCCGATACATCGATTTTAGCATTAGTGAAATCAGGAGATTAATTTATTTAAAATTTCTTTACATTTTATCATTTCACTAATGCTAAAATCAATGAATCGTAATCATTAAACGCAAATATTTTGAAAACCGTTCACCTTTTCGAACCAAACGAAGAGCACCTTTTTTACGTAAAAAGTTATAGCTTTTTATATCATTATTTGTTGAAATTACTGTATCTATATATCTATATATCTCTTTATCTAAGGATAAAAGAAGTACCATCAATAGTACTCTCTACCTTAATGGAAAGTACCCTTTCATGTCTATTACGGAATTTTTCAGAATCACAATTCGCTTTGGCATTAAAATGTGTATAATAGTATCAAATTTCAGCAAAAACGGTTTACCAATGTTCTTAAAAAAAAACAAAGTATATTATTTTTATTTAACCTTTTGAGGGCTGTAACTTCTTCGGGAAGCATTTTAGGGCATATGTTCATATAGGAACTTTTTGTTTTATTTGTATCTGTAGCATCACCTACCGAAGATACACTATTTTTTGAGATCCTGTATATTAATTATTCATTTTTCGAGGAACTCCGGAATGTGTCTGGATTTCACAGCTCACTTGCGGGTGAAGAGTCACCTATGTCACTAAAAAGCTGTACGTTGTTTGCCTACTCATATTTTCCAAAAAAAAAGTTACCATTACCATCTATTTCCATGGACTCTAATGAGACACTGCTTAGATCTTTAAACTGTGATCATACTTACAAAGCATTTCTAGGGTCCCTTGGCTTTAGAAGCATCACTGGAATTGGCAAGGTTGCGCTCACAAGCGAAACAATAATAAATAACGTCCATTTTATAAACCATCTTGCTATCGAACTCACTTTCCATAAAATTGCTATCGCGCCAATTATTGCTAATAGCCATACCAGGAAACCCATGCCTGAAAAAATAAATTACAATATCACAATTTATTTTCTATTTATAGTGGATAATATGATGTCTGAGTAAAAGAGTAAGTAAATTAATTTAAATAACATAAATATCAAAATATATTTAAAATAAAAATATTTCTCACATATAACTGCTATTTTGTGAAATCTTCAGCTTTCAAAAATAATGAAACTTTTTGTTATTTTCAGTTTTTCATTATTTTTGAAAACTGAGGATTTTACAAAATAGCAGTTATCTGACAAGAAATATTTTTCTTTTAAATATTGCATATTAATATTGCAAGAACCTTTCACTTTTTATATCAAAATATAATTTTATGAAATAAAATATATCCTTGGACAGATACTGTCTTTAATTTTGACATTTTACACACGTTTCAGTCAGACGTATAACATGCGTATAACTGACAACTGACTGATATCAAGTGTATGATTTAATGTAAATCCTAAAACTACTGAGCGTTAAGCGTCATTCTGAACCTCGCAATTAGTGGAATAAATTAGTGGTTTCAATTACACTTTATACTTTTTAGTTTACGATCATTCACAATGTCTACAAAACACAATTAAAATTAATACAATATCCTAGCAACAGCTTGCAGTAGTCTGTTGTATCCATAGAGAAAGCCTAATATTCTGCTTATAAAACAATTTTGATTTCTAACCACAATTTATCTTGACGGATGATAATCAAAGGCCAAAATAACATTTCTCATAAATTTTGAAGTATAATTAGTGGAAAAGTTAAAAGTTTGATAACTTTTTCTACTAATTGAAAATGACTACCACTAATTTTGACGTTCAGAATGCTTACATTGAAATAAGAGGAACAAACTTCTACGCTAATTGAAACCACTAATTTATTCTACTAATTTCGACGTTCTGAATGAAGCTTTAAGTTGTTTACTAGGGAAGTAAACATTATGACGTTTTAAAGTGGATCTCTTATTGTTGTGGATATTTCCAAATTGGGATTTAAGTATTGCTAAAGATGTTTTTATTGTTTGATATAAAACGGTTTTTCTAATAATGTTCTTATGAACGACCGGCTTCCGACCACTTTACCTTGTGGTGCTTGGAGCAAGCATGGTCTGCAATACCAGATATCATAGCGAAATATCCATAAAGGATTTTTTTGGATACACTGAAAAAAATATTGTTCATAATATTAATATTAATGAACATTGATTATGAACTGTTGTTTCATTGGGACAATGATTTTTTTCATTAATATAATGATTTGTTAATCATAGATCGATGTCCGATTTATTAATACTATGAATCTAATTTCATCAATATAATGAAAATCTGGTTATTAAATTAATGTAAGATTTTCATTAATATAATGAACGCGTTCTTTATTTTAGTGCTGAAACTTTAATAAACACATATTCATTATATTTGTTGTGACAATGAACAATGTTATTAATACAACGAACACACTACATTATATTAATGTACGCGGTTATTAATATCACGAATAAAATATTACGGCTTAAATGTCCGCCATTTTAATCGGTTACTTTGGCACTTTAATAACGTCTGTGTGGTTGAGGTATTCAGTGAGGCTTTAGTTTCATTAGAGCGGTAAGTGTTCTTTTCAATATTTTAAATATTTTAAATAAAAGTCCTATCGTATTGTAGTTAATTTGTTGTGTTGTCAAATCAAATTCCGCTGTGTGAGATATGTGAGAATATGTTTCAGAAGATAAAAAACAAAAAGAAGAAAAACATAGTAACAAGTAGAGGCATGGAACTGATTATGGTAAATTCGAATGTTCTTTTAATATTTGGCATTTTAATTATTTTGATATACGTTTTAGTACCGGAAGAAGATGTTGAGACCTGCCTTCAAGCCCTCAAATTCGACAATTTAACATCGGACCCACTTGATGCGACTTGGAAAGCCTGTTGCAAATTCGTCTAGACGTTATCAAGTATAAGGATACAGCTAATATAATGAAGAAATGGTCTTTTTGTAGAAATCCCTCAGGATATCGACTGATAAATTAATTTTCTTATTATAATTTCCCTAAAATTAATAATAACATTACTATTCTCTTCGTCGATTCGAGTTTTTTAATTTTTAATTTGTATATGCTATATCGAGTTTAATAAATTATTATTAGTTTATTGCACTTGTTTTTTATTAATAATCCCTAATGGAAAAACTTTACTACTTATTATTTTGTTACCTTTGTAGCTAAGGGGTTTTTCAAATGGAAATCTATTTATAGTTGAATTATTTCAGGTAGTTGGCTGGGAAATGACTATCAACGACATTGCATATCAATGACAGCGATCTTCATCATCGATTATACGGTGTAACAAGAGTTACTAATAGTGTCGACTTTTAAATGTATAACTAAATAGGTTATGTAATTATTTCATTGTATTAATGATAAGGTTCATTAATATAAGGATTTAGGTACATTATATTAATGAAATCTGTTTATTCAACCAATGAATGTGATCTTCAAATTAATGAACACTGTTCATTGATTTAATGAACTTAAAGTTCATAGAGTTAATGAATTACTTTTCATTGTGCCAATGAAATCGTTCATCGGCTCAAAATTAATGATTTTGTTCGTTATATTAATAAACTTTTTCATTATATTTATGTCGACTTTTGGTTCAGTGTAGATGAATCCGCCACACAGGTATAGACATTTTCTACAGATATCATTGTTTAACGTCTTGCTATTATATTTTTTGTAGTTGTTAAATAGCACATTTAAAGCATTACTCACCGCACCCACTAAGTATCTGGAATATGCACTTTTTCTCTTGTTTTCATGATTCCGGTTTTGTTTTTGTTGGCGCACTTCTTAAAGTAGTCGCAGACTAGAGAACGTGATGCTTAATTTTAGTTTTGTGACTTCTTTTTTTAATTTAAAGATAATTAGTTATTCTAGACAGTTGTATAAGAGTTCAATAAAATATACTGTTGAAAAACTAGGTGACCAAATTCATCTCTCAATTTACCCTTTTCTATTCTTAGGCCAATCAAATTAGAAGGGTCACATGGAAAAAAGTGTTGGAAAGCTAATTATTATTGATTTGATTGGTTCATTTGCCGTGAAACAGAAGTTTGTTATAGGTTTGCACGGTTGCTCGACCGCCGCTCAACTCAGGTGACCCAAAAGATGGTGAAATTCTTGAACTTTTTTCAGATTTGCGCCTATAGTGCCGAAACGTTGCGTTTCAGCGAATCTTTCAGTATAACATAAATTAAAAAAATATATTCTCTGTCGAACGAGTATACATTCATTGAAGTTGGTTAGGTTAGGTTAGGTTATGTAGTAGTATGATGAAACCACCGGATTTTTAAGAGTTGTCTAAGGTGTCTCTGTTGCAACTTATTTAATGCGTTCATGTGTCGGCGGTACGACATCCAGGTTTCGCTCCCATCTATACTAATATATAAAATCCTTAAGTGACTGACATACTGATTAATCACGATCCTGCTCAAACCACTCAACGTAAGAAGCTCAATTTTGGCATACAAGTTGATTCTAGAGTGTAGAGGTTCCATAAGAAAGGATTTTTCGAAATTCCAGTTCCAAGAGGGTGAAACCACCCCTCAAATATTACAATATTTTTTATTTAAAAAACTGTCAAGTTTCCGAAAAAAACGCTTAAACGTATATTAACGCATATTTTATTTTGTTTTTTTACATATTTTAAGATTTTTTAAAAATGTATACAGGGTGTTTTGAAAAATCTAGTCATTGATTAATCACGATCCTGCTTAAAGCGCTTGACGTAAAAAGCTGATTTTTGGAAAACAGATTGACTTTAGGGTGTAGAGGTTCGATAAGAAGGGATTTTTCGAAACTCGAATTCTAAGGAGGTGAAACTATCCCTCAAATATTAAAATATTTTTTATTTAAAAACCGGTGAGTTTTTCGGAAAAACTCTTAAACACGTATATTTTATTTTGTTGTTTTACATATTTTAAGATTTTTTATAAATTTATACAGGGTGTCTCATAAAATATGACCATTGAGTAATCACGATTCTGCTTAAACTGCTTGACGTTTAAAGCTGATTTTTGGCAAACGAATTGACTGTGGGGTGTAGAGGTTCGATATTAGATAAGGAAGGATTTCTCGAATCTCAAATTCCAAGAGGGTGAAAACGCCCCTCAAATATTACAATATTTGTTATTTAAAAAACGATTAGTCTCTCGGGAAAACGCTTGGACAAGCATAATTTATTTGTTTTTTTTTTACATATTTTGAAATTTTTTAAAAAATCATACAGGGTGTTCCAAAAAGTTGGGTAATTTCTAAACCACGATTCTGCTTAAACTGCTTGACGTAAAAAGCTTATTTTTGGCAAACGGATTTTTCGAAAGTCAAATTCCAACGAGATGAAACTACCCCTCAACTATTTCCAAGTTATATAATAATATCGCCATATTGTTTTTTCTCATGCTGACATAAATGTGAGAAAATTTTATCCAGTTTGTATGTTAATGGAAATTCTTGCTTTGCTTTATCATTACCATTACAAATGATTAATTCGACGCGAACGAAGTCGCTGGTACACGCTAGTATAACATAATTTAACATATAACATAGTGGGGATCATTATTTCTCGTTACACTATCCACTACACAGGATTCACGACTGTCAAAGATGCAAGTAAGGTGGCAAGTAATACTATGGTAATAGCCCTCAATATTGTTATTAAATTCACAAATTATTTTTTTCAGTACAGAAGACTAGTGACATTTTTATTGCGAGAAATAGAAATATAAATAATGACATATGATGAGTAATAAGCTATACGTAAATAGGTTTTAAAGCGGTACAATTTATCATTACTTAGTGGTCGGGTATGAACTTTGTAATTAGGAGTAAATATATTTAAACAAACCATATTTAAATAAATTTTTCTGTTTGTTGCCTGTTGCTCATCTATCTGCTGTTGTCCAACATTGAAGTTCATTTTAAACAATATTTTTTGCGAGAAAGAATGGCAAAAACGTTAAACAATTTTTATTTAATTCCGTATTTTTTATATAACCCTCTGGCACGGCACTGTTTGGAGACAAATGGTAACGATTTGGTTTCTGGTGTTATTGGCACTTGTATTCTTTAATCATATTTTTAATTTAGTTTACCTAATAAAACAATTTTTTAATAATCTTCTCGATAAGCTCGTAATTAGTTTATTATATAATCCGACGTGTTGATAGACAATTAATGAGCAATATAGATAACATATTAAACAAAACAAGCTATCACAAGCGACCTCTAAATGTACGTTAATAATGATTCAGGTCATTTTATTAATACCATATTAAAATCAAAATTATATCATTAATATTAATTAAATAATGGCCGTGACTATTTTAATTTATAAGCGATCTATGATTAACATATTGAAATATGTCCTGGAGAATATTGTTAATTGGCAATTTTCGGTGATATAAACATTAAATTTAGATACATTTAATCTAACACTATAAAATAGTATTTTAAAAATATTTCAAGCGGTACTGTCTAATGACCAGGAGGTCCATCCTTTTATACTTACATAAGTAGTTACATACTCAGAAGATAACACTAGCTAAAACGTTCTGAACAAAATAAGGTTCAGTAATTAAACTCAGTTCTAGTGGAATGACTAAATCGATCAAGAATAGGAAGACTCAGGCATGGTTCACATCATGGTAGGAAAAGCAGAACGACGGACCAGCACAATGACAGTAAAAGTTGCAGCAGTGTACAAATCACTTTAATTGTGTGTCAAAGTTGTCAATTTTTATACACAGGATGTATTCCGTTGCTTACCTTGGTTATGGTTTTATGTTCCGTTTCTATCGGTTTCCTGAAAGTTTTCTTATTACGGAACACGGTTCCTGAAAAATTCGGTTATAACTGTCACCAAACTAACCAGCGCAAGAAGGCTTTTTTTCTGGTTTTGTTTGTCAATCAATGTCATTTATGTGACAGAAATCAAGCAAATGTTGGAAGTTCGAGTGAAATTCTCATTTAATTTCTAAAATTTGTAATAATATTTTGTATTTACATCCAAACGCAATGGAGGTAGGCAGTAAAGGTAAATAAATTTCATTAACTAAATAGAATGACTTTTTAGGACCATTTAAACTTATCATGCAACCATTGTTTCTTAAAGTCAGGAACATTTAAAGAAAACATGAAAAACGAGACAACAAGTAATCGTGAATGTTTTGTAAGCTATAAAAATATAAATATTGATTAGATTTGTTTATTTATTATTGATCTGTTTTATTGGACCTGCAAATCTTCACTTGGGCTGTCTAACGAGTTTAACAGTTTATTAATAAAGTACTTTTCAATATTAAATTCCATTGAAAAGAAGCAAACGTAAAAGCAGATTACATTAAAAATGTATAAAAGATAAATTTTATAAGAGAGGTGCTGAAATTTAGAAAACGTCAACATTTGACGTTTCCAGTATTTTACCAAACCGTTCCGTATCAAACCTATGTTTTTCAGGAACCGCTCTTTACCGTAGTTTACGGGTCTGGTTCGCCTGGTTTTGGAACGGAATACAGCCTTAAATAAGCATAAAACGTATAAAAATAAATTAAAACGATCAAAACCAAAACAAAAAACTAAACACAGGAGAGAGATGGAGGTGATAATGAAAAAGAATAGAAACGATTTAAATGCAATATCTGTCGATTTACGTCATTTCAACAATATTCCATACGTAGTTTAAACCATATAAGAAAGAATAATGAAGGAGAATATTTACTATTACTACTACTGCCATTACTCGCTGTCGAGTATTTGCGATTATCTTTGCTACCGTGTTATGTCGATCATTGTAATCTGTCCCCGCTAGTACTTTGCAGTTAGTTATTATTACTATTAGTCCAACATACAGCAATTTCAAATAATAAAATTATGATATTTAAGATAATTACAATAAACCTAATTTTAAAAAGTTTTAACACCCTGTAATTCTAAAACTATGCATTTCCATACCCATGTTTATAGGAACTTTTTTTCATATTTTTTGATGAGGAATCAATGAGTACTTATTTAAAACTTTCTCAAGTTAATGATAATATTATTTTTAAAGGTTGCGATTAGACTTCAAATTTTCAAAAAAAAATTTTCGCGAAAAAAACCTTATAGGCGTGTTTCTGGGGTGGAACTATACTACCAGTTAAAATACTTGCACTTATTTCTGGGACACCCTGTATATTTTAATAATATGACTTTGAAAATTATTGTTAACAACTGGACAAATTGCAAGGTCATAATTCATATAGAATAAAAATATGATAAAAAGTCAAAACTTAATGAGTTTTGGAATAAGTATGAAATTATGCAGTTTAATTTGTAATAATCAATTTAATGCGGAAATTCAAATAAAATATAAATTCTGGAAAAGCACTCCTGCACTATTCAGTAAGTTATCTATAATAAAGTTATAACCGATTACTATTTTTAACAAATTTGAAGATTTTAGAATACATTTATTCAAAAAATCGCTTAATTTAGAAATTTTTCATAACTGCTGAATGTCCAGCAAATTGCATTGGGTCGTCACTGTGCGGCGGTTCCAGAGAATATCGATTATTAGGCGAATCATCGAAAGAAAGATCATGAGCACAATGGAAGAATTTCCAAACAAACTAACAAATCACATCGACGAAACGCATCACACTATTGAGTGTCAGTCATCACACTAGTGTGCAGGGCCGGCGGAAGGGAAATATTGAGACCGGGCGAATACCCTACCTGGCGCTCCCCCCCCCCCAAATAGTTAACATGTTACCATAACAACTAAGCATATTTATGCTACTTTAACAATAAAATTTCACTTAAAGGTACAAATCAAATTCTTCTCTTCGTTCAATCTTAGTCCGCGGTTTTTTTTTCTATACCGGGTGCATCTTGAAAGTTTATTTTTTTAGATAAAAAACGAAATTTGGTATGTTAGCCTGTGTTCTGCAATGTCCATATATGTTTTATTTGTAATTTTATGAGGTACATTTTTTTTTGAATTGATTTGTATTGTATGACATTTTTTGTATTATTTGTATATTTGTTTTTGTACTTTTTTTGTTTTGCTTTGTCGATGAAGCTGTTTTGGCTTTTTGTACAATAAAGCGTTTTTTTTTTTTTTTTTAGTAAATGACATAAATTAGGATTGATTGACGTATTCAATTGTTTTTGGTCACTTCCTGTTTCAACGAAAGACTATTTTTTTTTAAATGGCACCGTCAGTATATTTCTGGTTTATTCGATAGAAAATGACTCTCTAAGTAGAATGACATATCATATGTCAACTTTCGACATTTTTGCTCAAAAAATCGTAATTTAAATTTCAATCTAGAGTGCCATGGCTGTGTTAAAAACACTAATTTTTAAACAAGGAGCCTTGGAAAAATAGATTTAATCGTCTAATGTTTTTCGTGTCTTGTCCTTGTCGGTTAAAAAATGCCCAAATCGTATTTTTAATCATATGCCAATTTTTCAAATGGAACAAGTGGCTCATTTCCATTTTTGGAAAAAGAATTTTTTACGAATATTTTTGTACCACACACTTGATATTTCGAGTCAAATTGTCATTATGAACCGTATGTTACAATTTCACATAATCCATATGCGAAAATGTCAAAAGTTGACATACGATATGTCATTCTATTGAGATTGTCATTTTCTATCGTATAAAGTAGAAATATACCGAGGTTGACATTTAAAAATCAAAAGTTTTATTAATTTCCGGTGAAAGAGGAAGTGATCAAAAACAATTGAATACGTCAATTAATCCTAATTTATGTCGTATACTAACATACCAAATCTCGTTTTTTCATCTGAAAAAATAAACAAGTTATAGGAGTGAGCCAGTTTTGAGACGCACCCGGTATATAAATGATAAGTATAAGTGATCTTTGAAAACATTACTATTTAGTTGCAAGCAATAGCATTATTTTTCTATAAAAATTTAAGATTTTTTTTTCTTTTTCAAATCAATTATTTCGTGCAAAATCAGTATACAGTTCTGTCGGCTTCAAAATGAGGATCAGCCAGTGTTTCAGATTTGAGATGCTTTTATTTGTCTTGCTCTAATGAGAAATTTTTACGATTCTGCTACCATTTACCATGTATTACTACATATTCAATCCAGAACAATCAAAATCACCAAAAGATTGACGTTTTTCCCACTACTGTTAATAAATTAATGAGGCAAACTTACAAGCTTTTTTTGATAATAAGGATATCGGGATCCTATTTAGCTTCTTGCGAATGAATATTTGTCTCATATAATTTTAGGGCAGATCACCCATTAACAAATAAAGGGTGTGGGTAGTAGACAAAGTGCAATTTTGAGCAACAAGCAGTCTAAAACTGTCAATTTTGCTGGCTCTTGACCCAAAACAGTTTGTTTAGAGAAATTTTATAAAAACAAGAATTATAGAAAGAAACGTTATTTACAAAAAGTTGATAGCTTTTCAGTTATAAGTAAAATACCACGAACATTTTTTTTTTAATATTTTAGTTGCTGGTGTGGCGCTCCTCACATTCGGCGCCCCGGGCAGTCGCCCGGGTCGCCCGGCCCTTCCGCCGGCACTGCTAGTGTGAATCACTTCAGCGTATAGTGAGTATGGGGCTTCGCACTCTATGGGCTTCACTCACTCACTCTGTTTTACAGCACACTGCACAAGTGACATAGTTTTCTGAAATACATCCTAGTACAAATTTAAGGCTGCACTAAATGAAACCCCTAATAAGTTCCGTCTTAAAAAAATGTCATCAGATTTGGCTGGTAAATTTCTTGATTTTAGGTAAGTTTCGATCCTCATTTCCAAACTAACTTGACGTCGTATTTTTATTTCGGTCAAACACAGCATTCAGAATCGATTAAAATGATTAATAACCCAGTAGTAGATACCAATAAAACTTTTTTCATTCCATATGTTATATTAAGTAAAAAAAAAATATATATATATATATATATATATATATATATATATATATATATATATATATATATATATATATATATAAAAATACCTTAACATTTAGCCTCCTAAGTATTTAATAAATATAGGTACGTCCGCTCAACTCCCAAATAAAATCGCTCTAAATAAATTCCACACCACATTTCATGAAGCCACCGAGCGCGACTGTATTTTATTCGACGGCGTTTCCAAATTAATTTGTCAATATGTTAAGCGTTCTCTATTCTATGGTCAATATATATTTAGCCGACCTCATGGACCGCATGTTAAGAACGGAAAGTTAATGCCACTCAAATATGTGTAATTATACAGGACGTGATGCGTGTATAAAATAACTAGGTAATGTGTTGATTGCCCTTTTTTGAACAGTATTTACTGGAAAATAAAGAAAACTAATTCACCACAATATAATACACCAAACACTTTACTTTTGCGCTGGACGCACGTTTTAAAATTAACTAATAATTAATTAACAAATTAGGAAGCTATTATAATTAAACTAATTTATTAGTTTAGTTTTAATCATTTGTTAATTGCATGCTAATATGGTTAGTGAAACGCGCCTCCAGTGCAAAAATAAAAGCTTGATTGAAAGAATTGGGAAGATACGCAACCTAATGGGCAAATTTGAGACAAGGCTGATTTGATTTCCCCTTACGTCTCAATTGCTGTACGGTGGAGCCTAGTCGTGCTGCGGCCAACGCATAAAACACTCATTTTCTCTACAAATGGCTAGCGAAGGCATATCGAAGACGATGTGGAAACGACAGTGTTGTCATATTAAAATGTGTAATATCTGTAATACGTTTGACGAAAATATCTTTGACTGAAAAATCCACGTTTATATATTAAAAATTTATTCGTATCAAACATACAAGTATGTCCCCGGATCGTCTTTACAAGAGGGAAAACTGTTTCTATTTTGACATTTTGAGAAAAATGCATTTTTCATAAAAATTTTTGCTTGTTCTAAAATGGTTAATCCCGTTTATAATGTTCCAAATTTCCATACCCTTTTAGAAAAAATTAAAAAAACATGAAAATATACTTGAATTTTTTCCTAAGAATCAAAAAGTCCTAAATTTGATTTTTAGGCGTTTCTATGGTAATTATAATATCAATTCGAATTAGGGTGTATTCGGTTGCTTACCTTGGTTATTTCCGTTTCTATCGGTTTCCTGAAACTTTTATTATTACGGAACACGGTTCCTGAAAAATTCGGTTATAACTATCACCAAACTAACCAGCGGCAGCGCAAGAAGGCTGGTTTTTCAGGTTTTGTTTGTCAATCAATGTCATTTATGTGACAGAAATCAAGCAAATGTTGGAAGTTTGAGTGAAATTCTCATTTAATTTCTAAAATTTATAATAATATTTATTTGCGAAGGAGTTTTGTATTTACATCCAAAAGCAATGGAGGTAGGCAGTAAAGGTAAATAAATTTCATTAACTAAATAGAATGACTTTTTACGACCATTTAAACTTATGCAGCCATTGTTTCTTAAAGTCAGGAACATTTAAAGAACACATGAAAAACAACAAGGAATCGTGAATGTTTTGTAAGCTATAAAAATATAAATATTGATTAGATTTGATTATTTATTATTGATCTGTTTTAATACTGGACCTGCAAATCTTCACTAGAGCTGTCTAACGAGTTTAACAGTTTATTAATAAAGTAGTTTTCAATATTAAACTCCATTGAAAAGAAGAAGCAAACGTAAAAGCAGAGAAAGGGTATATTAAAAATGCATAAAAGATAAATTTTATAATAGAGGTATTGAAATTTAGAAAACGTCAACATTTAACGTTTCCAGTATTTTACAAAACCGTTCCGTATCAAACCGATGTTTTTCAGGAACCGCTTTTTACAGTAGTTTACCGGTCTGGTTCGCCTGGTTTTCCAAAGGAATACAGCCTTAATTCTTTGCTAGATGGTTATTATTTTGATTAATGTCATATTCTTTGCTGTTGTTAAAATATCATATTTTCCGATAACTATATCATCACCCGTTCCACAGCATTGAACTAAATAAAATAAATGTTGTGCTTCTTTAACATTTTAAAACAACCATGATGATTTTAAAACAACAATGACATAAACATGACATTAATTAAAATTCTATGAATAACAATCTATCAAAAAATGAAAACCAAATTATATTACCATAGAAACGCGTTTTTAGGACTTACAAAAATTCAACAATAATTTCATGTTTTCTTTAATTTTCTTTAAAATGGAAATTTGGAAAAGTATAAACGGGTTTAACCATTTTAGAACAAGCAAAAAATTTTATGAAGAATGCATTTTTCTCAAAATGTCAATAATAAAAAAGTTTTTCCTCTTGTAAAGACAATCCGGGGGACGTACTGTAGAATAAACAACAAAATTATAAATTATATTATAAATAGTGAATATTTCGTATGATCGGAAAAAGTCCTTTAGTTGGCTTGGCAATTACGATTATTGGCATTTACCACAATATTTTACATAATGAAATAACAGTCATCTTCATTTACAAGCCAACTCAGACGCCGTTCTTTGTTTCATCATATAATATAATATCAAATTATTGTTTAATGGTAGAAAATCCGTATTATTAACGTATTGCACCCAAAATCCGTAAATCTACGGATTAATCGGTATTTCTGACAACACTGTCTCCGGCAACCACCCACTCTGTCACCTAAAAACAGAACTACTGGACGGCGGTATTCTTTATCCACTTAGCGCAGAGCTAATGTCGGACAGGCTAACTAACGGCGACGGTATCGCCAGCTACATCTCGGACAGGTTTTGTTACCGTAACATACAGGGTGGCCCATCGAAAACGTTCCACAAGGCATAACGACCAGGGTATTCTTTTTTCAAAAAATCCAAAAACACGTGAATTTTGTTTGAGGGGGACAACTTTTGCTCCAAAAATGATTGCAAAATCTTCAGCCCTCTAAGCGGGGGTGTCATCCCCCAACTTTTTTTAAATGGGAAGGGGGGTCAAGTGGCGCCGCAATGAAAAGATCTTTCTATTCTCTATATTTCCCCGCCTCGTTTTTGAAAATCGGTCAAGTCATTGAGAAAATATGAAGGATTGAAATTTGAAAAGTGTATTTAAACATTTTTCAGAGTATATGATAAAGATAAATTCCTTCGACCAATTTGAGGTCTTTTCTTATTATTTCTAGATGTTTACGCATTTTTTCACTTGCCACAAGGTTGAACGATCAGGTGCGGTAGTTGCTAGATAGCTGTTCTGTGACTTGTGCATTGAAGTTCTTTTCAATATCGTTAAACTGACCTACAATAGAATTTCCAAAAATACCAGCCAATACGTCCAATTTCTGAGGGTTTTGTGTGTGCACCTCGTGAAAAACTCTGGGGTTGTCCTCAGCCCAGCACCGACAGTTGTGCCGATTAACTACACTATTCAAAAAGAAAGTACACTTATCCGAAAAACACACATTAATAGGAAATTATTATCATTCGCCACTCGTTCACTTATAGTTTCACAAAATTGCAGGCGACGATGAAAATCGTCTTCGTTGAGTTCTTGTACCAACTGAATTTTGTACGGGTGGAACTTGTGTTTTTTTAATATCCTTTGGACACTTGTACGATTCACGCCGGTCTCATTGGTTAAGTTTCTTGTACTCAGCGTACTATCCATGGCAACTTGGCCCAATGCGAATACCTCCATAGCTTCATTTACTACAGGATTTTTCCTCTGCCGCTTTTTATTCATAACGGAACCAGTTTCGCGAAATTATGCTACTAACTCGCGAACAATTTTGCCATAATGGTGTTTGTCAGGATAGCGTTCATTGAATATCTGCGCAACCCGATTGCCACATTCAATATTTTTAAAGTAAAGTTCGATTAACTTTTTCTGCAAGTGAGTACACCATAATTGTTAAAAAGTTTAACGATATTGAGAAGAACTTCAACGCATAAGTCACAGAACAGCTATCTAGCAACTACCGCACCTGATCGTTTAACCTTGTGGCAAGTGAAAAAATGCGTAAACATCTAGAAATAATAAGAAAAAACAGCAAATTGGTCGAAGGAATTTATCCTTATCAATCAATTACTCTTAATTTAAAAAAATATTGAATCAGGATGATTTTTTTAACGGCACACCCTGTATACTATTGCATTTTTGGCTTCCTTTCTTATCACTTTACATAATCCTAAGATATTATTAAATTTGTTTTGATAGTTTCAGAGATATTAATAAATAAAAAAAAACAAATTTTCAGCCCTTTTAAAAAAATATATTAAAAATACATGAAATGTCCTGATATCAAAACTATACTAGGTATATACTATAGTTGGTCTATACTTACTTTGCTATAAATATCGTAATCTTAAACCGTACAGGGTGATCAAAATTCTATGTCTCACTACATATCTAAAATATAAAATAAATCGTCGTATTTTTACCCTGTATATTTTTCGTTAGACGGAGAATTACAAAATGAGCATTTTTTGTATTTAAAGTGTATTAAAATTTTTAGTGGTTTTGTATTAAATATATTCGCGTTTTTATTTCATATGGCTCTTTCAACGGTAAAATAGCAAACAAAAATCACTAGCTGGCTTTGTTAAAAAATTTCTATTGAAAAAACCATATGTAATATAATATTACGAATATCCGTAAAACCGTTAAAAATTTAATACTTTAAATACAAAAAATATTCATGTTTTTCACAAAGGCATAATATACCGGGTGTTCTATTAAAAAAAATGAAGAAAAGCTATTTTATATTTTAAAAAGTTTGGCTTATAATTTTGAGCACCCTGTATAGTTTAATATTACGATATTTATAAGAAAGTTAGTAAAGACCAACTATAGTAAATACCTATATAGTATAGTTTTGGTTTTAGGACATTTCCTACATTTTTAATATTTTTTTAATACAGGTTGAAAAAATATTTTCTTTGTTTAATAATTAATTTCTCTGAAATTATCAAAACATATTTCATGATATCTTAGGAGTATGTAAAGTGATCAGAAAAGAAGCCAAAAATACAATAATATACAGTATGTCCCAGGGGCGGATACAGAAATTTATTTTAGGGGGGGCCCGGAATGTGTTTTAGGGGCGGCCCGGAATGTGTTTTAGGGGGGCCTAAAAGGTAATGTAAAATATGCTTTTTAAAGCGCCATTTTTAACCAAAGGCCTAATATTTAACCCAATTTTTTAGATTTGGGGGAGCTTGGCCGCATGGGCCAAGCTTCCATGTAGAAGTTAAAATATTTTCCTGTAATAAATACATCCTAATACATACTTTGGCCAACCAACTTACCAAATATCGTTTTTTATCTGAAAAAATAAAAAAGTTACAGGGGGTGAGCCCAAGGTGAGCCACTTTTGAGAAACACCCGGTACATTTACTTGGTAGTTGTTGGCAGTCGTTGGCATCAGTTGTCTACAGGGTGGTCCGAACTGTATTCGGGACACTTCTGTAGCATATTCTGCAGACAAAATTAAGTAAAACAGATCGTATAAATTTAACATGGTGATCATTTCAATGCACAAAATTGGTATCTAGGAAAGGTCTTGTATATTTTGTAATGAAGTCAAACCCTTTGACCGAGCACGATCTTTATCTGCCAACCCCGAGCTCAGAACTAGTTAAAGGCTCAATACTGTACAATGCCAAAAAAATGTACAATCATCTGCCTTTGAATATCAAGTAACTTTCATTCTTTCCCGCATTTCGCAAAGCTCTGAGATCATACTTACTGGAGATAGCCCTATATGCGGTAAACGACTTTTTTGAATTTTAAAATCATCTCACACACTGGTTAAAGGTAGTATTTAATATTTAATATTTTATAATTCTTACATGATTATGATTATATCCATTTACAATTTTCCTATTTTAAGTAGTAAAAATTTAGTAAAATTTTATTGATACGCCTGTGTTCTGCAATGTCCATATGTATGTTTTATTTGTAATTTTAATGACGTAAATTTTTATGAATTGATTTGTATTGTATGATATTTTTTTTATTATTTGTATATTTTTTTTGTGCTTTTGTTTGTTTTGTAAATGTTTTGTCGATGAAGCTATTTTGGCTTTTTGTACGATAAAGCGTTGTTTATTATTTATTTATTTACCTCTCTTAAAGATATAAGTATCAGAGTTGACGCGTTGACTTTTATTAGTATCTATGAAGTAAATGTCCACAATGACAAGAATGATACAGACACAGGTTTGAGATTAAGTTTGTCATTAGAAGAGTAGTGATTAATAATACCCCCCTTGATTGATTAAATGATTACTCACTTCCCCGGATATGTTCGGTCACTTAGTTTGACTTAGGCTATCCTGTGCACGCCCCAAGCGATGGTTATTGTTTCTCTTTTTTCAATTAATTACAGTACAATTAGACTCTACGTTCTTCAATTATAAGTTGTTGAAATGTATCAGTAAAATTCTATTTAATATTTTTCATTTTTTCTTATTGATAAAATAACCACTAATATATCATTAGGCTTGACACTTTAAAAAATAGGTAGACAGGCCTTTATTACTTGACATAAACGATTATTTGAACTGTTATTTGAACATTCAAAAATATTGGTCCACTTATAATTTATTCTCCAAAATGAGAATATTGGATAATGAAATCTTAATTCTGATTTATCTGATTTAGCATTCGTCACTTAGAGACGTAGGAGATTAAACATCATTTTATTAAATTTTATGTAATGCTTAGATGGGTATGTTTATTTTATATTTTTAATAAATGTTTATTCTATTGTTTTAAGTTTTAATCATATAACGTTTTACTTTAACTGTAACTGTAGCGTTGAGAACATCAACAATTAAATCGTCGACGTGGCATTCTCGACATCGCCCAACTACGCGTATCCAACCTTATCCTTACGTGACACCATTATTTCAAATATTGGAGTTATAGCAATAAAAAAATCTGGTCAGTGACTTGTCCTAAACTTCTCATCATATGAATGTGTTTAGATCTAGAGCAATTTTTGGAATTAAGAGATATCATATACTCCTACTAATATCATATACCAGATTTCGTGATTGTATATGACAGTCATACGTGTATTTTCTATGAAGTTATATTGTTATTTATCATGTGACAAACTTTCAAATCTGGGAAAATAACAGCAAATATTTTGTAATTTTTGCAATTTTTAAGTTGCCGCGAGACACATTTGATCAGCCAGACTGATTATAGTTTATGATAGCATCAAGTGATACATTAAATTTCTATAGCATAGAAAAATAAGGGTCCTTCAAAAATCTGTCAAATTTTTTGCATCAGCAAATTTTCAGCCAGATTGACTTGCTCTACTTGGGATGTGCCAGACTGTTATTTCCATTAATAAAATGATTCACTTTAATAAATGTCAAATATTTATGATTGGCATTGGCATAACTACAGTGGTGCCCGGATGTGCCGGGCCCCCCCAGGTACTGCTGGGCACCCCCCAGAGAAATCTTGAATTACGACTCTTGGCTAGGATTAATTTTTATTTGCTTGTGATGTAGTAAAAATGGCGTTTTCTAGTTGTTTAGTTAAAATTATTTTTTGTGTTCAAAAAATGTGTTAATTTTTATTTTTTTAGAAAATTTGTAGGTATTTAAGTAATCTACAGAAGCACGGTTTGATAACCAAGTCTATGAAATTTATTGAGAGAGAAATTCATGTAAACGTTTTATTATACAGGGTGGCGCACCTCATTCGCCTCGGTTGATTATACGAAAACGGAAAGATGTACAAACAAAATATTTTATGGGTATATGCGGGGAGGCAATGCGCACAATTTAAAATTATTTTGAAATATACAGGGCGTCTCAGAACTAAAATCCCTACCAAAGTTGTATTTTTTCTTATGGAACACCCGGTATTTTATTTCATTTTTGGATTCTTAGCCCCAAAAAAAGGCATTTATTATAAGGGTTAAATATGTTTAAAATCATTGGTTTTTGTGATATTTAAAGATATTTAAATATGCATGCTATAAGAAAATTGATTATCAACACCCTGTATATTACTTTTCAGAATTAATTCTTGTGCTGAGTTTAAAGATAAAGAAATAAACTTTACTGAAAAATGTTATTGTTGCCTTAAATTTAAACAGGGGTACCAAAAATTAGTGATCTACTTTAAGGATTTATTTTACATAAAAGCTTTGTTATTTCAAATGCAACACCCTATATTTTTTTAAGTAAATCGAAGCAGATTCAAATGCTCTTTCAAACTTTTGCCATGGCAATTTTCTAGTGAGAGTTAGTAACTATTTTCAAAATCGACATTAGTGTATGGACATTATTATTTAAACAGTTTACTAAAATTTACCCACAATAGTTTAATAAGTAAGTATTCTTTATTTTATGAAGAAAAATAAAGCCATATCTGTTGGTGGAACGAATGGATATGTTACTAGTGATTTTATTTTGTGAGAAAAAATATTTCTTGGCCTCAAGAGCAAGAGCTAATGCTCAAAAATATCCAAATAGGAATGTTCCTGATAAGCCTATCCTATTTCGTAGAATTGGTAGTGTAGTTTATAAAAAACCTATTAGGCAGAAACCTGTCGTTGGAAGTGAAGAAATTGAATTTGCCGTAATTGGCTCTTTTATAAAAAATTCATATATCTACAAGTTATCGTAAAATAAAACAAAGAACTACTTCTTCGTTTTTCTTGATAGAATACAATAGAATAATACAATAGAGATAATACAATAGAATAAATACATATTAATAAATATTATTTATTAAAGTATTGTAGGTCAATTAAATAAAAGTAAACTGGTATAGATTTAAATAAAGTCTATAAACTAATGTCGATTTTGAAAATAGTTACTAACTGTCACTAGCAAATTGTCATCGCAACACCAGCTATCTTGATTGGCATTTTATTGAAAAATCACTTTTTATTCAAAATCTGAGCTAGGTAAAGGAAACCCTAATACAGTTTCAAAGAGCATTTGAATCTGCTTCGATTTATTTAAAAAAATAGAGGGTGTTGCATTTCAACTAACAAAGTTTTTATGTAAAATAAACCCTTAAAATAGATCACTAATTCTTGGTACCCCTGTATAAATTTAAGGAAGCAAACATTTTTCAGTAAAGTTTATTTCTTTGCCTTTAAACTCAGCACAAGAATTAATTATGAAAAGTAAAATACAGGGTCTTAATAATCAATTCTCTCGTAGCATGCATATTTAAATATCTTTAAATATCTCAAAAACCAATGATTTTAAACATATTTAACCCTTATAATAAATGTCTTTTTTTGGGCCCAAGAATCCAAAAATGAAATAAAATACCAGGTGTTCCATAAGAAAAAAATATAACTTTGGTATGGATCTTAGTTCTGAGACACCCTGTATATTTCAAAATAATTTTAAAATGTGCACATTGACTCCCCACATATACCCATAAAATATTTTGTTTCTACATCTTCTCGGGGCGAATGAGGTGCGCCACCCTGTATAAAAAATGTGTTTTTTAATATTATTCTTCATTTTTTAAAGAACAAAAAACCTAGGCCCCCCTGGGCTCAATCCCAGCCCCCCAGGATGAAATGCTAGTTACGCTAATGATGATTGGAAAAATAAGTGGATTTTTTTTGTTTTATATAGTATACCCACCAGAAAATTTTAGCCAGACTCACAAATTCTCATTTAATGTCACCATCCGAAAAAACTATTATACAGGGTGTCCCAGAAATAAGTGCAAGTATTTTAAGGGGTGGTAGATCTCGATAAAAGAAACATAATTTCTCCTTATCGTTTTTCAAATAAGTCCAAAATAACGGAATTATTTTACTTTGAAACCCAAAAACAATGATTTTTTGCTAAAATTTTGAGAACCACTGGGTCTTTTCTGGATTTTATTTCTTGTAAAATTAATCTAATACCTATGTTGCCATATTATGAGGAAATTATGTTTTTTAATTAAAAACTAAAAAAATTTCCAAAAATTTTTTCAAAAAATTCCAAATTTTCAAAACTTTTTTTCGCAAAAAAAAACTAAAATAGACATCTCTGGGGTTAAACCAGTTAAAATACTTGCACTTGTTGTACCAGTTAAAATACTTGCACTTATTTCTGGGACACCCTGTATATACACACTGTGAAAATAAGTACAAAAAAATGTCACTGCCTCCTGGACTATTAAACCAATATAAAATATTAAAATATAAATTAATTTTTAATTTCAATTTTCTGCTAATATCAAAATTAAAAATACTTAAGATATTCTTGAACATACTTTGCGTTTGTTTATATTTATGAGGCGTCCGCATGTTATGATATAAAATTATATCATACAAAGATTACGTATTTGCACAATATAAGCACATGAACATGTATCCTTTAAGGTCGTAGCGATAACAGTTTTATTTTCGTATCCAACATTGGTTACCAGTTCTTGATTAAACAAAAAATTCATCGCCGTGACTGATATATTCTATAGATATGCGTATGAAGTGACGTATGCCGAAAGATTTACCAAAACTGTTTTTATTCAAGTCCTCAAATTTCATCGAGAGATTTTGGATTGGTACAAAATACAAAAGTGTTCAAAAAATTATTGCAATAGCTTTTACTTACTTATTCAATTTAATTGATAATTTAAAAATTACCACTCCATAATGCGCTCTATATTTCTCTCTTTTATTTGGGTATTTTTATAGACAAATCCCTATACAACGTTCCAAATTTATTTCAATTTGATTTCTATAATCTGATCATAATAATCATAATGAATTTATCGAGTATCAAACCTTAAAATTAATTTTTCTGAGAAAAATGAAAATGTCGCTTGGAACCCTATGGTTCTCAGCCCTCGATATTTTACTAAATTACTTGCTTTTCTTATGTCAAAGTTCTTATGCACAGTAGTGCGAGCATTAAAGTCATGTATGTGTAAAGGCATTTTCAGAAAAACAATCAAATGATTAAAAACGCTACTGAGACAAAATATTGATCTAATAACACTTTGGTATTTACTTTTTACACTATCACGTCAAAAGCAACTTTTTTCCAAAACCTACTATAACTTCACTGAGGTGTCATTCTTTCTTGTTCACTGTTATTGTTATCTTAATTCATCATCATCATCAGCCAGCCCTTTGGGTCCACTGCTGGACATAGGCCTCCCCCATTTGCGCCCACTGTTGCCTATTTTGTGCGCTCTGGATCCAGTTATTGGTGATCCTTTTTATGTCGTCAGTCCATCGTGTTGGTGGTCTTCCCTGGTTTCTTTTGTCAGCTCTCGGTCTCCATTCGAGCAGTGTTTTGGTCCACCTACCATCGGTCACTCGAGCCACATGTCCAGCCCACTTCCACTTGAGTGTAGCGATTCGTGACACAACGTCGATGACGCCTGTTCTCGCACGTATATCCTCGTTGCTTATATGATCCCGCAAAGACACCCCAAGCATTGATCTTTCCATTCGTCGCTGTGCCACTCTGAGCCTCTTAGCAGACGCGATGGTCAGTGTCAAGGTCTCAGCTCCATACGTCATAACCGGTAGTACACATTGGTTGAAAACCTTTCGTTTTAGGCAGATTGGCTGGTCGCCCTTAAACACATCTTTTAACTTTCCATAGGCGGCCCAAGACAGGGTTATACGTCTCTTCAGTTCGCATGTCTGATTGTCTCTTGTGATCTGTATCTCGTGTCCCAGGTAGTTATACCTATCCACAAGCTCCACCTCACTGTCACCCACAACAATATTTCCACTGGGAACCAGGTTGGTCATGAATTTGGTTTTTGAGAAGTTGATCTTCAGTTATCTTAATTATTAGATATTAATACATCTGATATTAAGGTATTCTAGTATATTGTCGATTTTAGAATAAACTAATCGTTTCTATCCTATTTTTATTAGAATGGTCATAATCAAGAGGGCTACTGATACCGTGTTATAAAAAAAGGTAATTAAAAGCTTATTTTTTCGTTATTAAAATTTTGCTAATATCTTCGGTTTGAAAGAAGATATCAAAATGCGGTTTTCGCTGACTTCTTAAGCTTTAATTACACTTTACTATCAGACAAAATTACATATTATATACTATCGTATTTAATTTAAAGAAAAAGCGCAATGTTTGTTAAATTGTAAGACAACCGCGCCTCCTAGCGTCTACGTTAAAAAGCTTATTATTATAATTTATACGGTATAATATAGAGTAAGGAACGCTCATTTAAACGAGCCTTCGTTTGATGGATTCCTATCATCTAGTCCGCAGTTATCCACATTTAAATAAACACAAATCTAATCTCCCCCCACCACTTTATTTTAATAGATTACAAACGAAAAACATCTCAAATGGAATATTCATATTAATAATGCAACTAAAAAATTGCGAGGATTGTTGCCGAAATTTAATTATTTGAAAAGTTTTTTGGACGTCAAACAGCTTAGAATCCTGTACTCATCCCTTGTACAATATCATTTGACATATGGAATTCTAGGGTGGGGTGGTGCGGCTGAATGTCATTTAAAGAGCTTGTATTATGTTCAAAAATGGTTCATAAAAATTATTTACAATAAAAAGAAAACTTTCTCTTCAAACGTTCTCTTTAAGCAGGCGCATCAATCTAAGGGTGCATCTACTGGATATACGTCAGCTATACTGCCTAGATGTTTTAAAATTCATTTATCAGGGGAAAATATCTATTGAACATGTTGACCATGAATATGAAACTAGACATAAGGCGTTTTATCCTAGTTTATGCTCTAAAACTGTTGGACAAAGATCTTCAAAGTTTTTGGCACCTCGATTATATAACATCTTACCAACCTTCCTAAAGGATGTTAAAAGTTACTCTGGGTTTAAAAAAGGGGTATGCAAATGGATGGTTGATCGAGGTAGAGATATATTTAATGACCTAGTTAACTTAAAATATACAAAATAAATTTTCATAAGTGCCCAGTGAACATTATATATTGTCATAATTAAATTGTATTCCTTTCCACATACAAGTAATTCTATTACTTTGTGGTAATTCTTTTAACTTTTATTTCGATTCTTAAAATTTAGATTTAGTCTTAGTTAAATTGTACTTAGATAATGTGTATTAGATATAGTAGCATATTATGTTTTACTGTACTGTACTATTTTGTATCTGTTTTAATTTCAAGAGAAAATGTTTAATAACCGTTATTATTATTGTTATTATTATAGATAGGGAAAAATAGTTCTTAAATAATCAAGATTCGGTCAGTAATACCTTGAAAATAAGATTTTGAACCTATTATATGTACGCAAAATTTCGTAAAAATTCCATTTTCTTATTTTCCATAGCAGTTGCGCCCTCTAGCGGCCGTTCTACAAACTTGAAAATAATTTCCAACAATTTCTCATAGCCTTAAGTTATAAATTTCTTTTTTCCGTAAGCCCTAAGGCTAATACTTTCCGAGATACAATCGAGAGTTATTCTTAGCAGGACACCTTGTATTTTTGTATGTCGAATTAATTTTCTGATACTTAAATAATTTCATATTGTGCAATATGACTAAAGTGTTTTAGTCAACATTTTTCTAATAAAATAGAGCACAAGCGTTTTTAATAGGTAACTTCAAAACCACTGCGTCAATTATTGTCTCATTGAAGCGCAAACGTAGTGTAACCAGAGATAATTAATGTTCGTAATGAACTTAACTGACATTGAACCTTCTTAATTTTCGTGTAATTTCTGGCGTTGGGTCAGATTCTATTAATTTCAAGAATCCGAGGTCAACTAGCAGATACCGCGTCATGCTTAAGTCAATTTTAAGCTATTATTTTTTTTGTGCTAAAATTAGTAGGTTAGTAATACCTGATTGAGCCGTAGTATATTAAGTTTGTTATGTAAAAAAACAATAATATGGAAAGATTCAATATACAGGATGTCCTAGAAATAAGAGCAAGTATTTTAATTGGTAGTATAGTTCGACCCCAGAAACACGCCCATGACGTTTTTTTTGCGAAAAAAAAATGTTGAATATTTTATATACATACCGGGTGCGTCTCAAAAGTGGCTCACTCTTATAACTTTTTTATTTTTTCAGATAAAACAACGAGATTTGGTGTATTAGTATATAACATAAATTGGAATTGATTGACTTATTCAATTGTTTTCGGTCACTTCCGGTTTCACCGGAAATGACTACAACTTTTGATTTTTAAATGGCACTGTCCGTATTTTTTTACTTTATTCGATAGAAAATGACACTCTGAATCGAATGACATATCATATGTCAATTTTTGACATAGTCACTCAAAAACAAATTCTATTTTAAATTTCAATCTAGAGTGCCATGGCTGTATTAAACACAGTAATTTTTAATCAAGGAGCATTGGAAAAATAGATTTATCGTCTAATGTTTTTAGTGTCTTGTCCTGGCCGGTTAAAAGATGCCCAAATCGTATTTTTAATCATATCTCAATTTTTTCAAATGGAACGAGGGTGGCTCATTAGCATATTTGGAAAAAGCATTTTTTTACGTATAATTTGATATAGTCTATAAAATGAATAACTTTGAATTTTGACCGTTATTTTTTACCAACATGGTAAATATAAAATTCCTCTATCCGAAAAGTTACTGATATTCTTTAAAATGAGTGCCTGAACGAATCAGATAGGTAACTCATTTTACTTTCGTGAAATAGAAAAGGAAAATAATAAAACAAGTGACAGTTCTTCCTCTTCTTGCAAAAATCAACGGGAAATGTCATAATTGACAAAAGTAAAATGTCATCAGCCTTTGACATTTCTAAATATCAGACCAATGCCGTCCCTAATAGAACAGCCTTGAAGCGAGATTTATGACGTCACGCTAGTTAGATACCACGGATTAATAAATATGTTGTAGAATACATGGAAAACATAATTATTCCTCGTATTTTTTGTTTCTATTTTAAAAATGATATAGTTTACATGAAATATACATAATATACAGTTATTAAATACAATATATTATACCTATTTATAGTAATAAATACTTTGGCAAGTAAACTAAGAACCATGCAAATGCAGCAAATGTTTTACAATATACAAATAATGAATAGGTACATAAGATAATGGGTAAAATGTAAAATATATTTTAAATTTTGGGGTTTGAAAATCGATCTAATTTAACAAGAAACATTCAATATCTACTAATAGTAATATATTATTATTTGCAGTCACAAAATTTATATGTATATTTTGCAAGCTAATATAATGTTCGAAAAATTACATTTGCAAATAATACAATATCATAGAAAAAAAGGCGTTAGCGATGGCTATGAAATAAATATCGCTGTCATTTTATATGTAAAATTATTCTAAAATTTTTCATTTTCTTGGGATTTAAGTTCGGGAAAAACGCTGATTAAATTTTCATTTGGTTTTTCATTATTTTTTTTTGGTTAAAAAAAACGTTATAGCTAACGTTTATCGCCTTCATCAGTGTTGTGTCATATGAATAAAATAGTGTCGAATATATTCCAAAAAATTACGTATACCAGGAATAATTATGTTTTCCATGTATTATGTTATAGAATAATTAATCCGTAGTATCTAACTAGCGTGACGTCATAAATCTCGCTCCGAGGCCGTTCTATTAGAGATGGCATTGCATCAGCATGGCCGCAAGTTGCTAACCTAATAAAATTTACACTAGAAAAGCCCGCGGGAACTGTCAAATTCAAAGTTATTCGTTTCACAGACTATACCACACACTTGGTATTTTGAGTCAAATTGTCGTTATGAACCACATGTTACAATTTCAAATAAACCATATGCCAAAATGTCAAAAGTTGACATATGATATGTCATTCGATTCATAGTATCATTTTCTATAGAATAAAGTAAAAAAATACCGAGGGTGCCATTTAAAAATCAAAAGTTGTAGTCATTTCCGGTGAAACCAGAAGTGACAGAAAACAATTGAATATGTCAATCAATCCCAATTTATGTCATATACTAACATACCAAATATCGTTGTTTTATCTGAAAAAATAAAAAAGTTATAGGGGTGAGCCACTTTTGAGACGCACCCGGTATGTTACGGGCAATGTAAATAATTGGGCATTATTTAAAAAGCAATTTAAAAAATGTCCAAAGAGATATGACAAAATGATAAATTACATTGAAAATGTCACATTGCCCGGGCATTATATATAATGGTGCAAGTCCAGTGGGCAAATTAATTAATATGTTTATTTGAATTTACCTACATACAAATATGTATATAAAAATATTATGATTAAAATTTTCAAAAACTAATATTAGGTACATTCAAAAAATAAAAAACAATAGGTACGTATGTAGTATTGTACATACTTTTAAAGTCTCAAAAGTTATAAATTTATGGTATGAGTAGTAGGGTCAGTAGGTGAAAGGTTGTAGTAATCCTGGATGGATTGGTTTAGTTATTTGGCGGGTTGGTTAGCGTGGTTATTTGGAGGATGTTAATTCATTGGTTAGTTGGTTATTTGATGGGGTTGGTTGGTTTTTACTAATATATATTTGTTTTTTAGATATTTATTGATTTTATGATAAAATCCCAAAAATTGCCGAGATGAATAATAGCAGTATTTATAATGACCGGTCAGTCAAGTGATAAATTGTCGTTGACAAATACAAATTTATTAAATTTCCTGATTTTTATGTGGTCATTATATGAAATGACTAAACATTATGAATACTGCCCTAAATAATCGAATTGCCCGTAACATATACACTGATTTATTCCATTAAATGCGAGGTTCTGAATGAAGCTGTAGAAAAAGTTAACAAACTTTTATCTTTTGCCACTAATTGTACTTCAAATTTGCGAGTAAAGCTTCATTCAGAAGCTAGCAATTAGTGAAATAAATTAGTGGTTTCAATTGCACTTTATACTTTTTAGTTTACGATCATTCACAATGTCTAAATAACACAACTATTAAAATTAATAGCATAT
Source organism: Sitophilus oryzae (assembly GCF_002938485.1). Lineage (NCBI taxonomy): Eukaryota > Metazoa > Arthropoda > Insecta > Coleoptera > Curculionidae > Sitophilus > Sitophilus oryzae. The sequence goes on along the minus strand of NW_022145814.1, from coordinate 2,331,718 downwards.
TCTAGCAACAGCTTGCTGAAGTAAGTGGTATCCATAGAGAAAGCCTAATATTTAGCTTATAAAATAATAACTTTTGATTTCTAACCACAATTTCTCTTGACAGATGATAATCAAAGGCCGAAACGACATTCCTCGCTAATTTTGAAGTATAATTAGTGGAAAAGTCAAAAGTTTGTTAACTCTTCCTACTAATTGAAAATGACTACCACTAATTCAGACGTTCTGAATGCTTACATTTAAATTAAAGGAACAAACTTCTACGCTATTTAAAACCACTAATTTATTCCACTAATTGCGAGGTTCTCAATGAAGCTTAATGCCATTTTGGCCTTTGATTATCATCCGTCAAGAGAAATTGTGGTTAGAAATTAAAAAGTTATTGTTTTATAAGCTAATTTATTACGCTTTCTCTATGGACACAACTGACTACCGCAAGCTGTTGCTAGGATATTCTATTAATGTTAATTTTATTTTTTAGACATTGTGAATGATCGCAAATTTTTGAGCATAAAGTGTAATGGAAACCACTAATTTATTTCACCAATTTCGAGGTTCTGAATGAAGCTTAATGGAATATAATTTGCTGATATCATCAGTGTAATCACTAGACTCAATTAGTTATCTTTCATTTTCAAATAATTTGTTTCAGAATAATAGAGTTAATTAGAAAAATAACAAACCGTTTTTAAGAGATTGGTACCTAGCTTTCCATCCTTAGCACCAATATTTTTCAACAATTTTTTTAAATAAAATTAAATTCTAAGTAGAGATTTTCCTACACATACGTATTTTATAATTAAAATGAATTGTAGCCGCATGTGGGTACCTAATCAGAGGCAAATATAGAATATCATTGTAGGAGGTAAGAACCGTAAAAAATACCAGCAGAACAATATACACTCACCGGCACGAAAAACCGGGCGCCTTAAAATGTTCATGTGTTTTAAAGTTTTATATATTATGTTCTAGTTGACCGATTTTGTGATGATTTTTTAAACAATTTATAGCTAAATTATCTAACTTTCTAATGTCGCTTTCTAAATTAAAAATCAAAGTATCATCTGTATCATAGGTGTATCTTTTCTCGGTAGTTTATTTTTTGGTTCATTTCAATAGCTTTATTTTATACAGATATTTGCTGTTAAAGAAAACATGACCATTTTTTCGTATTTTTTACATTAAAACCATACTTTTGCTTTTGGTCCTATTCAACAGACCTATAAAATAGTATTGATGATTTATGTAATGTCTGTCTTCGAAAAATAATATTTCCAAAAAAGTCCAAAAGTTGATCTCTACCATGATCAACTAAAGCAGAAATAGCCCATACTTCAGAACTTAGAACCATCTCTACTAGAGTAAACTTCAATAAACAATAATAATAATATGAATTTTTTGAATGACATTGGAATTACAAAAACAATAAACACTATTTTGTAAGTGTGTTGATGAGGATCCAAAAGTACTGTAAATCGTCACTGTCTTCTTCAAAAAAAAAAGTTATTGATATTAATTACAAACAAACTATCGAGGAAAGACCGTACCTAGATGATAAAATGATTTTTAAATTCCTTGCTGTCTTAACATATTCCACAGAGTATTTCAAACTTTCACCAAAATATCAAAATTTTGTTTTCCCTCGTATAACTGACAGGCGGGAACTTTCATTTTCAATTTAGAAAGAGATACTAAAAAGTCAAATAATTGACCTACAAATTTCTAAAAAAATCACCAAAATCGATCAACTAGAACACAATAATATAAAACTTTCAAATACATGAAAATTTTAAGGTGACCGTTTTTCGTGCCGATGAGTGTATTTCAAAGCTAGTGCTAATATGTGATTACTGCATGTTTCACTAGTAGGCCGAGTACTTTAATATTTACGAATATGGTTAACTATGTAAATTCATACACAATTAACTAACTAATTTAAAACAATATACAGTATTACACAGTATTACAGATAAACTCCGCATCATAATTGGAGTTTTTATATTTATTGCCTTAAGTGAAATTAATTAAATTTTAAGATAATTAATTAATTATCTAAAAAAAATATTAGACTTGTATGTATAAATAATAAATAAATTTATTTTATATACAAAATCAAACGAACAGCTGTTTTTGACAAAGGTCTGATGATAGCATAGATTTAGGAAGAACAGATATCACATTATGCATTTTAACCCGATCAAACATTTGGAGGTTGACTACGTACTGTAAAAACCAACTGAGATAGAGAAGGCGACATTGCCACATATCAAATTTGCGCCCTCTACTTAGTTTGATATGCAGAAAAGGTGACTTTAAAACCTTCACCGGATATCAATAAATCTCAATTTCTTAATTAAATTAATAGTTTATTTTTAAAGAAGCATGCGTAATAATATGTTATTAACCAGAGGATATATGCGTTACTATTAAAGGACATGTTTACTGTTTAATGTGCTGAACCGTCTAGAACTATTGGCAACGTCGCTGCTAGTCTTCCAGAATGAAATGAGCCGTCCGTCCCACCACCCCTCGCGACGGCCCTTGGTCCGTTATAGCGTACTACGTTTAGCTTACGGTGTGTTTGAAGTCGGAAGAAAGTCCGAAGTTAACTTTTCAGTGTTTTTCAGTAGTTTTTGTTTTTGTTTAATGTACTTTTGAATCTGCGAATTTTCAATATGGTACGACAGTGTCAAATGTGTGGACAAATAAGCTCAAATTACCAGAATTTGTCTTTTCACAGGTAGGTATTGTTTCCGCCGCGCCGTAATCGTACATAGGCGTCCCGCAAGGGAGCCTCTCACAATTAAAATAATTTCTAATTATATTTGTTGAATTTTGATCTATTAAAACAAGAACGTAGTAGCCGGTAATTGAATTATAATTCGTCTCAATTACTACCTAACAGTTGTAGATCATAACAAATTTGAATATAAACGTTACATTTGAAACTTTATTATAAGCCAGAAAGAGTGACATTTTTTTCTTAAAATTGCGTCCTATTTTGGTCATTATATACGATATTCTAAAGGAATTTTGCTCAACAAATGAACAAAGGTGTTTACCCGACCTTTTTTTACATTTTATTGCTTTATTATATCTGCCCCTTCGGCCTTGTTTAGACAATTTTTTACCACCGTACAAATACATCTTCCTAGAGTTATTTGTACGGTATGTTTAACTTTTTTTAGAATGTGACGAACTGTAAATAATTCTTAGGCTATTAGTTTTATACATACCTATATAGAGAGTGACCCAGGCCTCCAAAAAAGCTTTTTACCTATTACGTTTTTGGTTTTTGATTTTTATTTCAATTTTTTACATAAGATGGGGGCCATTGTAACGCACATTTTCAAAATATTTTTGTCAACATACAGGGTGATTCAAACCGCAATACATATGCTTAATACAGTTCATGAAGATTAGGACATTTAACTAAAATTTGATTATCTGATGAAGCTACCTTTAAAAGTAATGGATTTGTAAATAAACGTAACAGGTATTCATTATTATGCGACAGAAATCCCATACTGTAGCACACAGATTTTATACTTTTAATGATAAATGCCTTCTATTGCAAGACTAAAAAGGCAATTGCCTCGTATCAGAACCATCATAATACAAGAAGAAGACCGAAAGTCAAATCTTGTCTTATATTTTCAAAAAAACACAATTTTCTCATTAAATATTGATTTTAGGTATAGGAAGTTTGGTTTGGTTAATAATACAATATTAAACAATTATTACACAGTACTTCACAGGAAGCTATCGATTGCGAACTAACTAAATCGTTACTAATTAGGTATTAATTTTGAAAAGTACTTTTTAAGATAAAAATAGGTAAAACTAAAACCTAAACTATCATTTGAGATAAAACAGGAAGTTCTAAATAATGTTGCCTATTTTAAAACAAGAAAAATTTATTTATAAGTTAAGTTTTATAACATTCCTAATTAAATTTGGGCGAAAAGAATATTTCTGTTTGCTGTAGGTAATTTTCTCAGGGAAAATACGTAAATAAAAATGACATTTTAAGTCAAAAAGTCAAAAGGACAAGTTATTCTAAAAAAGGACTGTCCTTATCAAAAAAGGACAAGTGGCAACCCTAGGTATTTCTGGAATGGAAATTTAATGGCAAATCTACAACTTTGGTTTGAAAATATGTTCCGGCCACCTATGTTTACAAAAATGTCTAAAATGTGCCTAAATGCCTCCTTATTCTGAAAAAAAAAATTGAAAGAAAAGTCACCAACCACAAACCTAATATAGAACTTTTTTGGAAGCCTAAGTCACCCTGTAAATATTCAAAAGTAACTGAAAGTTATATAGAAGTAACTGAAAGTTTAAATTGAAAATCGACGTTGGAGTGATTTTCGAAAACTACTAACGTTTCAACATAAGTATATGTGGGATATTAATTGTATTATTATATTAGACCTTATAACAAAACTCATCTGACGAAAAAGTGCTAATGTAGTATATTAATATGGAGTAAAAATTTTACTAATTACTTTACTTTTACTTTACTAATTAAATTCGTTCCAAAAAACGATACGCCACTGGCCATTAGAACAATCCAAATGCGCCTAGTTGCCGGGGTCGGAAATTTTAGACTTTTCTGTCTCTTCTGTCCTTGTTTGACACATTGGAATGTTTGATACACTACCAACGAGTATTTATGAATGAGATGTTCGGTCTATCTTTATAATGTCTTTGGATGATAGCTGGAATTGCCAAAACCGGTTACTAATAAATAATTTTTTGACAGTGGTTTGGACCTTGTTTTTAATTTTTACATTAAGTTTATTACAAAAATAAATACGTTAAACAAAGGATCAAAATTTATTTTTAATCAGTATTACTTATTAGATATTTATTCAGCGGCATAGCGTGACGTCAATACAAAGGGATGTAATAAGTAACTGCAATTCACATTTTACCAACACAAAGTTTTTTTCTTTTTTTTTATTAAAATCTTTAAATTTGAAGTTACAAAAATGAAATCTACAAAAAATAAAACAGGTAAAAAAATAATCAAACCATTTTAAATAACAAAAAAAAACTAAATTTAGGTAAAAACAAATAGACCAAAACATTGTTATGAACGTTATGAATGTATCTGTTAGTTTTTAAATTTTAAAATTAAGATCAGTTATTCTTCTAGTTTGCATATTTACGAAGAACGCATACTCTCTTAGTAATGAACTTTCAATGTTCATCATAAATAATCGTAGCCGGTAGTATTCCATATAGTTTCTCCTTGGAAAATAGTAGACAAGGCCAACAAAAAAGTGTATTGAATGCTTTACAACTGCATAACTAGTGTTCACTTTATAAACATTTTCATTAAAATGACGAATGCACGACTTTGGAAGTCCTTCTTCAATAGTTTTAATTTTTCTAAATACACCATAGAACTGAAGGATGCAAAATTATTTCTATTTTACAGCCGCACTCAGAATCGGCCACCACCATGTGCGGCCATATTTTTATTTTATATCGCGATGTGTTTCAGAAACCGCATCGCCAACCCACTAAAACAGCGAACGGGCGACGCTAATCGCGGCCGAAAAGTTCGCTGACATCAGCTTGCGTTCGGAGGTGAGAGAAGTTAGCAACTCATTAAAAGCAGGAATTATAAAATACGATCCAGCTTGGGCTGCTACAATCCTGCTTTATCCTGCTTCAAATCCCAACCGAGCAACATCTACCTATTTTGAGCTATAGTTACTTCTATTTTGGCTGCTGACTTCCCAGTTGGCAGCACATATGAAACAGGATCGCCAAAACTGGTTCCTGCTTGCGTTGCTATACCCCTGTTGCATCCTGCTGCGAATTTCGTCCCAGCAACAAGTTTAAGACTGATTGGTGACGTCATACATAGCAACACAATAAAAGCAGGATGGCTGAAACAACTTCCTGCTTTGGCTCCTATAATCCTGCCTTATCCTGCTTCAAACCCCATACCAGCCACTCTTGTCGTTTTTAAAATAGAACAAATCGATTCCTGGTAATCAATCGCACATTAAGATTAGGAATTTTTTTTTACTTGATAAGTTTCAGCTTAGGCTGCTATTTTTTTGCTTTATTTGCCTAAAATATGTATAAGTTTCCAAGCCATAAATAATTATTCTGAACAGTTGGACAAAATAAGGCAGGTTCAGTGTTCTCAGGAGTAACTTTAGAGTTTTTAGTGTGACATCCGAAAGCGCCTTAACGTACCCGCGAATCATAACCTCAAATTTTTCAGTCTACTATGAATTTGAATTCATAGTTCTCACAAGTGTGATTTGTGTTATTTTGTTTTTTTTTAAGAAACGTAAGTATTTTTGACGGTCAATCTATCCTTAAACTTTTGTTTTTTTACATTTCGTTCCTTCCCCTGGCGGACAAGTCAGCAACAAGCTTTTATTACATATAAATTGTGTAATGAGATTAGAAGTTGATAGTAAAAGTGTTACAGAAAATTATTTTCTTCTGTTTAGAGCATTTAAATAAAAGCTTGTTTATAAAAATGTTTTTAAAAGCTTTTATTTAGTTTGCAATGTATGTATGTATGTACGTACGTATGTATGTATTTCCCGCGGCGTTTGGATTGTTTGTTTTTGTCCCTGTCTAACACATTTGAATTGGCGGTATTTGAAAACGGCAAGAAAGGCTGGTATATAGGGTTTGAAGCAGGATGAGGCAGGATTCTAACAGCAAAAGGAACTTGTTTCAGCCATCCTGCTTTTATTGTATTGCTAAGTGTGACGTAACTTATTGTATCTTAAAAACAGCAAGTGTTGCTGGGATGAAATTTCAAAGCAGGATATAACAGGGGTATAGCAACGCAAGCAGGAACCAGTTTTGGCGATCCTGCTTCTCATGTGTTGCCAACTGGGAAGTCATCCACCAAAATAAAAGTAACTATAGCTCAAAATTGGTAGGTGTGGCTCGGTTGGGATTTAAAGCAGAATAAAGCAGGGTTGTAGCACCCCAGCAAGATCGTATTTTATAATTCCTGCTTTCAATGAGTTGCTAACTTCCCCGATCTCGCGTTCGGCGACATTCAAAATGTAACGAGTATATATTTATTTTTAGCGTTTAGCCTAGGTCTTAGCGTTATCTATAAAGATCGACGAATGCACACATTAAATAATTGAAATTAAATTTCATTATTTGAATAAATTTACTGAGAATTTTAATTTAATTCTAGATCTCAGTAGTTTAAATAAAAACTTATTACAATATTTTGAAGGAATGCGACGCATCACCCGCATCAATGAAAGCTTCGCCGCTGGTATTTATCTCTCTAAAGTTGGACTCCGCATAAAGCTTGTTTCATATGGACGCGAATCGCGAATTGCGAAGAGCGATTCGCCAAAAAATATTCGTAAAATTTGGACCTATTTCATACAGTCGCGAATTTTTAGGGACATTTCATTTTTGCTCCACTGAAAGTTACCAAAAAAAATCATAACCTGGAGAGAACTTAATTTGTTTTATACATATTTACTCTGATATTTATTCGTGTTTACGATCTTTATTTTATATTTTATAGCATACAATATGAGTTTAAATTTGTTTAATGATTATGAATATCGATTACGATTGTGGGATTGGAACAAAATAAGGCGCAAAATTGCCATTTACTTATTGTTAAAACGTAGAAGAGAATGGGTTTAGAGCACAGGTTTATAGGTCATTTATGAGTCATTTGGGACATGTGAAATATTCAAATTTTGTAAGCAACAAGGTGCTTATCGCAATTTAATTCAAGAAATAAGAACAAAAGATGAGAAAAAATTTAGGAATTTTCACAGATTGTCTGTACAGGAGTTTGATAACTTGGTTGAAGTTGAAAAATTGTCACCATATATATCAAAAACATATTATGCACGAGAACCCAAATACGTTTAAAATAAAGTATACGGAGGGTACCGCTTAAATTCCTGTCCCGATATTGAAGGATGGCTATAGAAGTTCAATGCATTTCCTACATAAGTCTATCCTTGTGTTGTAGGAGGTTTGACTAAACAAGGATGAACCTATGGCTTGAAACCATTCGACTCGATTTTCTGTCCTCCTTCAATACTGGGACGTAAATCCTCTCATTGCTCTTATGAGGGGGCCGTCGTATATTTTATTTAAACGTATTTGCGAGAACCCATTTCAACTGGAGGAGAAATGCTTTCAGTTACTTTACGGCAGCGTCGTCAAACTAATCGATAACTGGATCACAACACCATTCTGCGCGAACCTTAAAATCGCGCGAATATTCGCAAAAAGTTGAAAACACTTTCTTTCCCGCCCCCAAAATTTTAAATCTTGCGAATCGCCAAAATCTTAAAATTTCTGACAGCGCCGCCATGATCAGTAAAATTGGACCAATGAGAGCAGTTTCGTCTACGTGAACAAGACTTAACTTGTCATAACTATAGCTTTCTACCTATTGATTCAGTGTTGCTTCACAGCTTTACTTGCATTCACAATTTTCTCTCAAAATTAATTTAAAATTATAAAGCACCTATTTTAGAGATATATACGGATTTTATTATATACATTATACGCAAATAGATAGATGCATAATAGATAATAGAACCAAACCTCGTTCCATTTGAAAAAAATTGAGATATCATTAAAAATACGATTTGGGCATTTTCTAACAAGCCAGTACAAGACACTAAAAACATTAGGCGATCAAATCCAAGGCTCCTTGATTAAGAATTAGTGTTTTTAACATAGCCATAGCAATCTAGATTGAAATTTAAAATACCATTTTTTTGACAAATGATATGCCATTCTATTCAGAATGTCATTTTCTATCGAATGAAGTAAAAAATAGCAAGGGTGCTATTTAAAAATCAACAGTTGTAGTCATTTCCGGTGAAACAGGAAGTGACCAAAACAATTGAATACGTCAATCAATCCCAATTTATGTCATATACCATATCTCGTTTTTATATCTGAAAAAATAATAAAGTTATAGGGATGAGCTACTTTTGAGACGCACCCGGTGTCACATATAGGATTACGTCGTAGGAGGCTCTCCCAGAAAAGAAAACAATAAAAATAACTAAAAAAACTAATTATCGCCATAACTATTCACATCTTTACTAATGTGTCGAAATACATAAAATTAAGTAAGCATGAAATGAACTATTATACAGGGTGGAGCTTTCTACGATGTTCTCTATGGGTTAAACTACTGGAGCTAGAGAATCGGTTAAATAGGGAAAGAAATGCATATGCGCCTTTCGGATTTTTGAAAAAGTTTATGGCTTACTAGATATTTCGAAAAAAAATAGTTTCGAAAAAATGAAGAGAGTTCTTCAAGTGAGCTCATAAGCGAGTTCACAAGTGAGCTCGCAAGAGTGGATTCACAAGAGTGAGTTCACAAGAGTGAATTCACAAGAGTGAGATCACAAGAGTGAGTTCACAAGAGTGATTTCTTCGTCTTTTTCTAAAGCCTGTCATTTTTGATATATGACACAAACATGTTTTTTAAATGGAAACCAGAGTTGGCCATGACTTCATAAAAAGCGCCATGTTTTAAGCTTTTCAGCAATATAATAAGCTATAATACGTTTTTTTTTACAAATTACGACGAGTTATGACGAACTCTTATCTTTTTTAGCTAATTTCACTTAGTTGGCTTGGTATTCTTATTCTATTGTGATTTATAACTTATAAAAAAACAGAATATTTTATTGCGGTCCTTTACAATTTACATCAAACAAATAAAAAACTTAAAAAACTAATATTACTACGTACCTACATTCTAAGTAATTTTCGCAAATATTCAAAAAAATCCGCCAATGTTTTGAGTATATAAAATGCATCTTTTTAAAACTGAATTAGAAGCTTTTCTCACAGAACAGCGGTCGACATTATTAAACTTCTCCCGTACCGCCGCGCCGCTTCGAGTGAGTCTCTTGATGCATAAGTTTCTTGTAAACCTTGCTGTTAACCATACCGCATAAAAAAATTAAAACGGATAGGTCATGTGACCAGGGAGCCTATTCAACTGGTCCACCTCTTCCTATCCCTGAGTTTGCATAATTATTATGATATAAATAATTTTTTACATTATTTTCATTATGAGCGTCATAATGAAAGTCATATTGGAACCGTTGATGCACGAGTCTCTAAATTTAACATGTCTTGAAAACCGTTCACCGGTTAACATATCCTAGAAAATGTATAGTCCAAGAAGAGTTGAACCACAGCTATATAGTATACATTTTCTTTGCCTAAATGATCACCCTGAAACCATTAAAAATTCGGGAAAGAAACCATATGTTTATGCTTCCTAATTTTTGCCTGTTAAAGATGGAGGTGAGATAGTTTGTAAGGTAAGTTAAAAATTTTGTATCTAATTTATGAAGTACTTCTAACTTTACGTGTATGTCGAATAGTCTAGCAATAAAATAACAAAAAAGAATACTTTTTAATATTTTATTGTTAAATTTCAGTAGTCGGACTCCGTGTGTTTTTACTAATAGAAGCATGGTTTTATGAACCGCATTGGTATCGTTTAAAGATGATTTTTTCATATAGATAATATACAGGGTGGCGCACCTCATTCGCCACGGTTGATTATACAAAAACGGAAAGATGTAGAAACAAAATATTTTATGGGTATATGAGGAAAGGCAATGTGCATAATTTAAAATTATTTTGAAATATACAGGGTGTTTCAGAACTAAGATCCATACCAAAGTTATATTTTTTCTTATGGAACACCCGGTATTTTATTTCATTTTTGGATTCTTGGACCCAAAAAAAGGCACTTATAATAAGGGTTAAATATGTTTAAAATCTTTGATTTTTGAGATATTTAAAGATATTTAAATATGCATGCTACAAGAGAATTGATTATCAATGCCCTGTACATTACTTCTCAGAATTAATTCTTGTGCTAAGTTTAAAGGTAAAGAAATAAACTTTATTGAAAAATGATATTGCTTCCTTAAATTTATACAGGGGTATCAAAAATTGCTGATCTATTTTAAGGATTTATTTTATATAAAAACTTTGTTATTTCAAATACAACACCCCGTATTTTTTTAAATAAACCGAAGCAGATTCAAATGCTCCTTCAAACTATGTTAGGGTTCCTATACCTATCTAGCTCAGATTTTGAATAAAAAGGGATTTTTTAAATAAAATTGCAATCAAGATGGCTGGTGTCGCCATGGCAATTTGCTACTGACAGTTAGTAACTATTTTCAAAGTCGACATTAGTTTATAGACATTATTATTTATAATTTAAAACAGTTTACTTAGATTTGCCTACAATAATAGTTTAATAAGTAAGTAGATATTAATTATTTTATCAAAAAAAAATAATGAATATAATAATCTGGGCTGGCGGAACGAATGGATATGTTGTGATTTATTTTTGAGGAAAAGCTTCTTGGCCTCCAGAGCTTATGCTCAAAGATATACAAATAGGAATCTTTGTGATAAGCGTTCCTTTGAAAAACTACTTGTCCTATTTCGCAGAGCTGATAATGGGGTTTATAAAAAAATCTATTAGGCAGAAACCTGTCGTTGGAAGTGAAGAAAATTAATTTGCCGTAATTGGCTCTTTTATAAAAAAATAATATATCTACAAGTCATCGTAAAATAAATAAAAGAACTACTTCGTTTTCCTGGATAGAATAACAAATACATATATTTAATAAATATTATTTATTAAACTATTTTAGGGGTAAATTAAATAAAAGTAAACTGGTATAAATTTAAATAAGTCCAAAAACTAATTTCCATTTTGAAAATAACTACTAACTGTCACTAGAAACTTGCCATGACAACACTAGCCCTTTTGGTTGCCATTTTATTGAAAAATTGCTCTTTATTCAAAATCTGAGCTAGATAGGTATAGGAAACTATAGTTTGAAAGAGCATTTGAATCTGCTTCGATTTATTATAAAAAAATACAGGGTGTTGTATTTGAAATAACAAAGTTTGTATGTAAAATAAATCCTTAAAATAGATCAGCAATTTTTGATACCCCTGTATAAATTTAAGGAAGCAATAACATATTTCACTAAAGTTTATTTCTCTACCTTTAAATTCTGAAAAGTAATGAACAGGGTGTTAATAATCTATTCTATAAGTAGCATGCAAATTTAAATATCTTTAAATATCTCAAAAACCAAAGATTTTAAACATATTTAACCCTACCGTATAATAAATGCCTTTTTTGGGCCAAGAATCCAAAAATTAAATAAAATATCGGGTGTTCCATAAGAAAAAATATAACTTTAGTATGGATCTTAGTTCTGAAACACCCTGTATATTTCAAAATAATTTTAAATTGTGCCCACATTGCCTCCCCACATATACCCATAAAATATTTTGTTTCTACATCTTTCCAGTTTCGTATAATCAACCGAGATGAATGAGATGCGCCACCCTGTATAACAAAAAACGGTATACAATGTTCAAGATTAAATTTGCTTTAAAATTATACATAATAATATAATATATATTAAATACGGGACTGTGCAGAATCAGCCAATCAAAAAGTGTCCGCGACTTCTGGTAACTACCCGGCCGGACACTGACATACATACATACATACATACATACATACATACCCGGCCGGACACTGACAAGCGCTGTCGGACTACTGACAAAACAGCACTTTTAACACTTAAAAAAATAATTAAAATCACTGGAAAGTTTACGAAAAAACTGTTATATTTAATTTGGAGCCCAATAACCACACTATCTATTTCATAAAATTTCATTTCCATACCATCAATAAAGAAAATTTAATCAACAATTTAAACTCAACTTTTTCTAAACTGTGCGATCACTGGCTAATTCACCCTACCCATAGAGAACATCGTAGTATCGTAGAAAACTCACCCTGAATAAAAAAAACACTACATATTTTTTTTCTAAAAATAAAATAAAATATAAAAATTAATACTAATAAGATTTTGATGTGTTTGTCAAAATTTTGATTAGTTTACTAAATCAATTTTAATAATAACAACTATAACTACAAAGTTTAATATAAAATGACAAAAATATATTTCTAAAGCATTACCAAAATATAATATGATTTACCTTGTCACTGATATTCCAATACTGTGCCAATACTAAAAAGTAACAAAATTCCGGAAGCACATTTACATTTAATAACAATTGTTTTTGGACAGCACGCGCATCTATTGTGTAACTAGTAGCGATCACGTTTCGTGCTACACAACCGCTGGCATTGTACTGACAGTACGGTATCGGTGCTCGGTCAAATAAAACGAACAAAATAGATTACCGCTGATTCGGGCATTTTGCTATTATGAGTACTTCTTCGATTATAAGTACCTACTTCGTGAATTTATTCCTAGCAATGAAAAATATTTTTGGAATAATATGTTTATGAAAAATCTTTTGTAAAAACAGAATGGGACATTTTTTTAAAATTCAAATGCCATTACAAATTCCCTTTAAAAATAATTTTTAAATATCATAAAATACTATAAAATAAACGTTGCGAATTACCCATAACTTTGGTAACTATACGGGGTGTTCCTCAGAAGTAGCAATACTACTTTTTTATTTTCTCTCATAACTCACTCTCACGCATAACTTTTTTATTTTTTCAGATAAATAAACCATATCTGGTACGTTAGTATACAGGGTGGCGCACCTCATCCGCCTCGGTTGATTATACGAAAACGGAAAGATGTAGAAACAAAATATTTTATGGGTACATGTGGGAAGGCAATGTGCATAATTCAAAATTATTTTGAAATGTACAGGGTGTGTCACGAACTAAGACCTATACCAAAGTTATGTTTTTTCTTATGGAACACCCGGTATTTTATTTCATTTTTGGATTCTTGGACATAAAATAAGGCATTTATTATAAGGGTTTAATATGTCTAAAAGCTTTGGTTTTTGAGATATTTAAAGATGTTTAAATATGCATGCTCTAATAAAAAAGTACATTACTTTTCAGAACACCTCGTACATTACTTTTCAGAATTAATTCTTGTGCTGACTTTGAAGCCAAAGAAATAAACTTTACTAATAAACTTGATTGCTTCCTTAAATGTATACAGGGGTATCAAAAATTGTTGGTCTATTTTAAATATTTATTTTACATAAAAACTTCGTTATTTCAAATGCAACACTCAACTTTTTTTAAATAAGTCGAAGTAGATTTAAATGCTCTTTCAAAATATATTAGGGTTTCCTATACCTATTTAGCTCAGATTTTGAATAAAAAGCGGTTTTTTAATAAAATTGTAATCACGATGGCTGGTGTCGCCATGGCAATTCTCTAGTGACACTTAGTAGCTATTTTCAAAATCGGCATTATTTTATGGACTTTATTTAAATTTATAACCAGGCTATTTTTATTTAATTTATCTACAATAAGGTTATTAAGTAAGTATTTATTAGTATTTTATCAAGAAAAATGAAGCAGTATCTGATGACGGAAGGAATGGATATGTTACTAGTGATTTTATTTTGTGAGGACAATTGCTTGTTAGCCTGAAGGGTTTATGCTCAAAAATATCCAAATTATAATAAAATATAAATATCCAAATAGTAATTTTTTGACAAACGTTCCTTTGAAAAACAACTTTTCCTATTTCGCAGAGCTGATAGTGTGGTATATGAATATTAGGCAGCATCCTGTCATTGAAAGTGAAGAAAATGAATTTGCCTTAATTGGTTCTTTTATTGAAAATCCAATATATCTACAAGTCATCCTAATATAAGTCCATAAACAAATGTCGATTTTGAAAATAGCTACTAACTGTCACTAGCAAATTGCTATGACGACACCAACCATCTTGATTGCCATTTTATTGAAAAATCGCTTTTTATTCAAAATCTGAGCTAGATAGGTATAGGAAACCCTAATATAGTTTAGAAGAACATTTAAATCTGCTTCGATTTGTTTAAAAAAATACAGGGCGTTGTATTTGAAACAACGAAGTTTTTATGTAAAATAAATATTTAAAATAGACTAGCAATTTTTGATACCCCTGTATACATTTAAGGAAGCAATACATTTTTTTAGTAAAGTTTATTTCCCTGGCTTCAAAGTCAGCACTAGAATTCACTCTGAAAAGTAATGTACAGGGGGTTGAAAAACTTTTTTATTATAGCATGCATATTTAAATATCTTTAAATATCTAAAAAACCAAAGCTTTTAAACATATTAAACCCTTATAATAAATGCCTTATTTTATGTCCAAGAATCCAAAAATGAAATAAAATATCGGGTGTTCCATAAGAAAAAATATAATTTTGATATGGATCTTAGTTCTAACACACCCTGTACATTTGAAAATAATTTTAAATTATGCACATTGCCCCTCTACATATACCCATAAAAAAAATAGATTTCTACATCTTTCCGTTTTCGTATAATCAACCGAGGCAAATGAGGTGCGCCACCCTGTATATGACATAAATCGAGATTGATTGACGTATTCAATCGAAGGGGTGGCTGCAATAAACAGGCAGCTCCACTTTTTTTTGAAAAAGAGATTTTTAATGAATTGCCCTTTAAAAAAAATTGGCGCCGGGAGGCGCGTATAGCCGCCCATACTAAAAAAGTTGGTAGGCAGTTCTTTTAGTTTCAAAGTAAAGGAATTTTTCCCAATTTTGGTTCGCGGTTATTTCCCCTATCCGTCGCATCCGGGGTCGCGTCCGATGGGAGTTTGGAGTTCTCCACACGGGTTTTCACAAAAAATCTTAAATTGAAAACCGCGTTTCCCTAGCTACTGTAATTTTGGAGTTACGATTTTCTAAAAATTTTAACCCCCTTACCAACCACCCAAAAAAAACTAAGGCCAGATTCTCGGGTGTCACAGTATTTTTGTGCCTAATTTGGTTAAAATCGGTTTAGCGGTTTTTGAGTTATCGTGTTACAGACAAACGGACAAATGTCAGGCAGACAGACACCATGAAAATATTTTGTATTTAGGTCATTTATGACCCAAATAACTCATTTTGAGTGAAATTAAAAAAACTTGTTTTTGCCGATCTTAATAGCCTACCATACCTGCTGGCATAAAAATTAGCCGATCGTTTCCTGCAACAATCAGTTCTCTCAATATAACAATACATACATGGCGACGTTAGTTGGAGCCACCTTGCTTTGGTTTTACAGCAAGAACCGAGTAGCTCTTTTTCGATTTCCCACAAATTTATTAAAATGGAGCTGCCTGGTTATTGCAGCCACCCCTTCTATTGCTTTCGGTCACTTTCTGTTTCATCGAAAATGACTACAACTTTTGTTTTTTAAATGGCACTCTCGGTATTTTTTTTTACTTCATTCGATTGAAAGTGACACTCTGAATACAATGACATATCATACGTCGACTTTCGACATTCTCGCTTTTGCATTTCATAAGTTCTTTCTAACTTTTAAATTTCAATCTAGAGTGCCATGGCTGTGTTAAAAACACTAATTTTTAATCAAGGAGTCTCGGAAAAATAAAAAGTAAAGTAAAGATTTCAGTTAACGTCTACTTTTTGCTGCCAGGGTTAATCTGGACGGGGCCTACTTTGTTTACGCGGAATCCGAATCGCGGTCCTCGGCCATATCATGGTCAATGGCCAACCGACTTGGCAAGTGTCTAAATCGACTCTTACTCACGAGATATCCGATCTCATCCGACCTCGAACCGGCGTGAATGAGCAGTGTGTGTCAATAGATTTTACAGTTTTGACTTTTTTTGGACAACAGCACGACGATACAGAGTTTTGAAGCGGTCACCCGTCCATCCACTAGTATCGCCTTACGTCGCTTAACTTCGGTGTTCTAATGGAAACCGGTGTTTCGACGTAGCTGGGCCCTTGCCCTTCTGAAAAATAGATCTGATCATCTGTTTTTCGTGTCTTGTCCTGGCCGGTTAAAAGATGCCCAAATCGTATTTTTAATCATAACTCAATTTTTTCATATGGAACGAGTGTGGCTCATTGGCATATTTAGAAAAAGCATTTTTAACGAATAATTTAGTACCACACACTTGGTATTTGGAGTCAATATGGTCATGGCACTCTAAATTGAAATTTAAAATGCTATTTTTTTTAATTGCACATGTTAAAAGTTGAATCAGTCAAATGTTAAAAGTTGAATTAGTTTACAATGTGATTTTCTATGGAATAAAGTAATTAATACCGAGCGTGCCATTTAATATTGAAAGGTTGTAGTCATTTCCGGTGAAATAGGAAGTGGCCGAAAACAATTGAATACGTTAACCACTCCTAGTGTATGTCATATACTAAAATACTTAATCTTGTTTTTATTTGAAAAAATAAAAAATATAGGGTTAACCACTTTTGAAAGACACCCGGTATAGATCATCTAGATGGATAATTTCCTTTCAAAGAACCGCTGGATTTATACTGAAAATAGTGGAAAGGCAATAAATTTATAAAACATCTATTACAAATAAAGAATTCTTTAATACTCTTGCAACCACAGCCCATTCAGTTACTAGCCTGCCAACTTATGGTATTTTATGCCAGGATCCCATTAGGCCACACGCCACGCTATCCCACGTGAGCCCGCGTGTTACGACGTGGGAAAGAGTGTAGAGGTGTACATATAAGGATTTGGGACAGACGAATCGCCCATCACACGTGTGGTAGCGTGAGATGGCGTGACGTGGGGTGGCGTGTTGCCTAGTGTGTACGCAATACATGTAATTAAATGGAAAAACATACACACAGATCTTCATGACGTGGGGTGGTATGGCGTGGCGTGGCGTGTAGCCTAATGGGGTCCCGGCTTTATAGTGAAATTTGGGATCCTTAGCTTATCTTATGTCACGAAGTTTCGCTCAAAAATCGATGTACGACTACTAGCACAGTCTATTCACACCAAAAACTTATGACCAACTTGCGACCATTCACTTTCGATTGCATAAAAATCTGTATACCTTAAAAACAAGCAAAGATAGTATACAAGTTGTTAATTTGTTTATTACTCGCGGCAAGAGCTTTATGGTTGAAATATGGCAATCTCGACCCGCCCGTCGAGAGACGAAGCGACGCGACAAGACGAGTCGGCAGCTTATATAGCTAACTTAACTTAGTATTCATTTGGAACGTAGGCAGTGTTGTCATTCTGTTCCCCAATAAGTAAACGTCCAGTTAACAATCTGTAAATATACACTAGCGTGTGCACAGGAATGGGTGAGATAGATAACATGCAAATTATTTTAAAGACGCAAAGAGTAATTTTATACTTTAACCATTATAGTTATATTATAAATTTGTAGTACATTTTGCATTTTGTTTATATAGGTTGTTAATTTGTTTATTAGTCGCGGCAAGAGCTTTATGGTTGAAATATGGCAACCTCGGCGCGCTCGTCGACAGACGACGCGCGGGACGAGTCATTCTCAATAGGCAGTGTTGCCATTCTGTGCCCCTATAAGTAACTGTCCAGTTAACAATCTGTATACTGATTCATAAATATTTTACCGGCATTACTTATATATTTTATTTAAATACGCTTATATCAACTATTGTTTCTCACAACTTAACCTGGGTGTATTTCATGTTTATGTTATTTCTAAATTACTTAGAGTGGGCGTCTTGAGAATGAATCCCTTGAATCCCTCCCATGTAAAAGCTATGATATTATATCCATATAAAAGCAGGGGGCTAAGTAAAATAAACAATTTATAACATAGACCTCTACTCTGTGCTTAAACCAAACTTTTATCCAATTTATTAGATATATGTTTCTTTTTTATATTGATTATTTTTAAATATATGTACAGGGTGGTCGAAATTGGTCTGTTTTAACAGAGAAAACCTATTTCCTGACTAGATAGAGCAAAACCGACATAGATGTCACGGGCTCGATTTCTGAGACACCTTTAATGGCATAAACCGCCTGTTAATATTTTCACTGCCAACTGAGATACGGGGTCTTTTTGAATTTTTTACCATTTTGAAAATTGCTCTTAACTTTTTTATTTCGCAGACTAATAAAATGATGTAAAAACGTTCTTAAAGCAATTTCTAAGCATAATCCAGTAACGTAGTCAGTTTTTTTCTATACTTGCTCTTTTTGTCAGAAATAATAAAAGATATATTTTTTTAAATGGAAACCATAGTTGGCTGTGAACATAAAAAAATGCTGGCGTTTAACCCTTTCCAACGATATAAAGTTATGGATATTTATTTCTAAGAATGAGAGAAATATTAGATTTCTTATCTATGTATCGAAGCGGGCCTTGATTTTGTGTTGACCTAGTTACCTACCTAATTATTTTTTATCACTTATTTTAATATTCACACAATTTAATATTCAATATTTTTATTTATCTGCATAATTAAAGACTTTTGAAAAGGTAAATCAACCATTCTATATTAGTATAAGCAATTACAATTAAAAGGCCAGGGTTACAACTGAACTATTAAATGGTGAATTTAGAGAGAATCGGATTGGAACAAGGGGCCCCATATCTTGGTCTGCTAGGTCCTGTGATTTAACTTCTTTCGACTTTTTTATGGGAGAATATATTAAAAGACCTTATATATAAGGGAAGAACTAATGAGATCATTGGAAAGAACCACTGGGACGAGAAAAGAATTACAGAAGGCTACTATGTAAGCTTTTGGACTTATCACACCTGTTTGTCTAATAAATCGCTGTAACTCTGTGCGTAAAATATGTTTACTATGTATTCAACAAAGAGGTGCTCAGTTTGAACATCTTAGATGATTTTTTTAGAAAACTATATTTGTCACTCAAAAAAATACGTTTTTTTAGTTTTGTTCTTTATTTATTGTATCTATTTCAATATTACTACTAATACTAATATAGAATGTTAATTTACCTTTTCAAAAGTCTTTAATTATGCAGATAAATAATAATATAGAATATTAAATTGTGATAAAAAATAATTAGGCAATTAGGTCAACACAACGTTCTTAGAAATAGATACTCATAACTTTATATCGTTGGAAAGGGTTAAACGCCAGCTTTTTTAAGTTCATAGCCAACTATGATTTCGATTTAAAAAATTATATTTTTTATTATTTCTGACAAAAAGAGCAAGCATAGAAAAAAACTGACTACGTCACTGGATTGTGCTTAAAAAAGTGCCTTAAGAACGTCTTTACTGAATTTCATTATTCCGCGAAATAAAAATGTTATGGGCAATTTTCAAAATAGTAAAAAATTCAAAAAGACCCCGTATCTCAGTTGGCAGTGAAAATATTAACAGGCAGTTTTTGCCATTGAAGGTGTCTCAGAAATCGAGCCCATGACATCTATGTCGGTTTTGCTCTAGCTAGTCAGGAAATAGGTTTTCTCTGTTAAAACAGACCAATTTCGACCACCCTGTACATAGAAAGTTTATGTTGATCATATTAACGGCTAAATATTCTATTTAGAAAATATTTCCAATTTTATCATTATCAGTATGTGGAAAAACATGTCAATCCTTAAACAACCTGTAATTATTTTGATTAGATGCAATCAAGTATGTTTTTCGTTCTGTTTACTTTAATTCTTTAATTCTGTTTACATGCAACCTCTTACATAAATAATTTATAAAGCATACTCGAACAATACTACATACATCTAACACAGGATCGGACTGGCCATATAGTCCGGGTAGCATTTGCCAGCCAGGCCCCAGTTTACGCAGATCACCCTAGTTCAGAATCTATATGCAAAGTAATTCATTTATTCTTAAATAGAAATAAAACAGAAAAAAGTAATTAGCGTCGCTGCGAAGTCAAAACTTCCTAACTTCAATTTTGTCGAGGTATAAAAACAGGTGTCAGTCTCCACACAATTCACACACAACATCTCCTATCTTTAAAAGTTGTTGATACTCTGTTTGTGACTCTGTAGTCTATTGCTACCTCCTTAGCATTGGCCATTGCATAAATATTGCTATATTGCCCAGTGAGGAAAGTTTTGTCGCATTTAGAAAACAGTTGCATTATTAATCAGACGAAAGAAGGGACTAGTAATGTAACAACGACATCAACTAGAACACATTTCCCTTAAAGGAATAAAATGTTAAATAATACTACATATTTTACTTTCATGATCATGCCTCTATTATCCTTCAATAACCTAACAAATTAGATCTTCAAAAAACAAACAACAATAAATATTAAAATTGTATTTATTTTTGACAAATAAGAAATGATTTATTAGAATTGACTAATGGAATTATTAAAGACGAGATAAAATTTACCTGCACTTTGGATTGTTAAATAAGTCATAAATTATCATCGGTTTTAATAGGTCATTGATACAAAACTTCAAATAAGAAAAATACTATTATTAGAACCTACATACGTATATTTTACAAGATCAACGATCTGTAAAACGCACCTTTTAAGTATAATATTGAAAAATGACACCGAGATAAGAGAAGTATGTAATATTCCCAATTTGCTATAAAAAAGGCATATATCTATTTTTAACAACCTGGCATTTATAAATATGTATAGGTACAGGGTGGCGCACCTCATTCGCCTCGGTTGGTTATACGAAAACGGAAAGATGTAGAAGCAAAATATTTTATGGCTATATGTGGGAAGGCAATGTACATAATTTAAAATTATTTTAAAATGTACAGGATATGTCAGAACTAAGATCCACACACAAGTTATATTTTTTTCTTATCGAACACCGTGTACTTTATTTCATATTTGGATCCTTGGACAGAAAATAAGGCATTTATTGTTAGGGTTAAATATGTTTACAAGCTTTCGTTTTTGATATATTTAAATATATTTAAATATACATGCTATAATAAAAAAAATTGTCAACACCCTGTACATTGCTTTCCAGAATTAATTCCTGTACTGACTTTTAAGCCAAAGAAATACTTTAATAAAAAATTTAATCGCTTCTAAAATTTAAAAATTGCCTGGTCTATTTTAAATATTTATTTTTCATAAAAACTTTGTTATTTAATAATGAAATACATTTGACAACACCCTGCATTTTTTTTAAATAAATTGAAGCAGCTTCAAATGCTCTTTCAAACTATATTATATATTTCTTATACCCATTTAGCTCAGATTTTGAATAAAGAGCACTTTTCAATAAAATGGCAACCAAGACGGCTGGTGTCGTCATGGAAAGTGAGAGTTGCGAGGGGTGTCTCACTATTGGAATTACCTGTACATTTTCTTGGCAGTCATTGGCAGTCTTATGGCTGTCGCCTACAATAATTACATGGCAGTCATAGGCAGTCTTCTTCATAGTCACTGGCAGTCGCTTAGCAATGGAAGGATATTTTGGCAGTACTTGTACATTTTTTACCCGAGTGATACACCCCTCGGAGAGTTGGTAGCTATTTTCAAAATCAAAATTAGTTTATAGACTTTATTTAAATTTATAGCAGTTTACTTTTATTTATTTTACTTCTTCTTCTTATCACGCCCTCTCCTGTCGAAGGTTGGCGATCCAAATGGCAATTGTGGCTCTGGAAACTGCAGCCCAGAAGATTTCCGCAGACGAGCGTTCAAACCATCTTCTCAGATCTTTTAGCCATGAGTTTCTGGCATCTTCCTACTGATCTTTTCCCTTGCGCCCCTCTATTATGAGGCGCACTATTTCGTACAAATATGTTTAAATAAAATATACGACGGCCTCCCCATAAGAGCAATGATAGGATTTACATCCCAGTATTGAAGGAGGACAGAAAATCGAGTCGAATGTTCAAGACATAGGTTCATCCTTGTTTAGTCAAACCTACTACAAACCAAGGATAGACTTATGTAGGAAATGCATTGAAATTCTATAGCCATCCTTCAATATCGGGACAGGAATTTAAGCGGTACCCTCCGTATTCCATATACTTTATTTTAAACGTATTTGATTTCGTATCTACCACCTCTCATCACATGACCCAGGTATTGCATTTTTCTTTCCTTGATGGTGTTCAGTATCTCTTTTTGTTTCTTTGCATGCGCTGGAGTACTTCATCGTTGGTGATCCTTTGTACCCATGAGATTCGCAGCATCCGTCTTTACATACATTTCAAAGGCTTCTATTCTCTTTTCGGTCTGTGAATCCAGTGTCCAGCTCTCACATCCATAGAGTAACACAGAGAAGACGTAGCATCTGGCCATTCGAGTTCTGAGTTCTTCCCCAACTGAGGTCTTCTTAATTTTCTTACAATAGCTTAATAAATAATATTTATTAAATATGTATTTATTATTCCATCAAGAAAAACGAAGAAATAGTTCTTTGGTGTATTTTACGATGAGTTGTAGATATACAGGGTCCGGCAACAGTGCGTCGGGCATCTGTAGCTCCTAGAATAAAAAACTTGGGAATTTTGTTTAAGTGCAAACCTAAAGTATGTACCAGGATGTATTTCCGGATAATATTTTAACTTCTATAGGGTGGCTCAAAAAAGTGTGAGTGGATCTGGATGATTTTTTTTTAAATGGAACTGTATATTATTGCATTTTTGGCTTTCTTTCAGATCATTTTACATAATCCTAAGGTATGAGTAAATCTATTTCGATAGTTTCAGAGATATTAAAAAATAAACCAAAAATATATATTTTTCAACCCTTCTTAAAAAAAATATTAAAAATACAAGAACTGTTCTGAAATCAAAACTATATTAGATATTTACTTTAGGTGGTCTGTTCTTACTTTGCTATAAATATGATAATCGTAAATCATACAGGATGTTCAATATTTTACGCCAAACTTTCAAATATATAAAATAATTTTTCTTCGTTTTTTTAAATAGAACACCCTGTATATTATTTTTTTATTTGATGGAGAATTAAAAAATTAACATTTTTTGTATTTAAAGTATTTCAAAAATTTTAATAGTTTTCCGGATACACGCAGTATTATTTCATATGGCGGTTTCAATGGTAAAATACGAGAGAAAAATCATTGAGTGGCTTTGATAAAAATTTACTGTGGAAAATGCCATATGAAATACAAAACCGGGAATATCTGCGAAACCGTTAAAAACTTTGAAATACTCTAAATGCAAAAAATGTTCATTTTTTAATTCTCCATCTATTGAAAAAATAATATATAGAGTGTTTCATTTAAAAAAAAACAAAGAAAAATTATTTTATATTTTAGAAAGTTTGGCGTAGAATTTTGAACATCCTGTATGATTTACGATTTCCATATTTATAACAAAGTAAGACCATCTAAAGTAAACATCTAATATAGTTTTGATTTCAGGACAGTTCTTCAACTACTAACAACAATATATTTTTCAACAAGGGTTGAAAAATATATATTTTTGGTTTATTTTTTAATATCTCTGAAACTATCGAAATAGATTTACTCATATCTTAGGATTATGTAAAATGATCTGAAAGGAAGCCAAAAATGCAATAATATACAGGGTGTTCCATTTAAAAAAAATCATCCCGATCCACTCACATTTTTTTGAGCCACCCTATAGAAGTTAAAATATTTTCCTAAAATACATCCTAGTACATACTTTAGGTATGCACTTAAACAAAATTCCCAAGATTTTTATTCTAGAAGCTACAGATGCCCGACGCACTATTGCCGGACCCTGTATGGATTTTCTATAAAAGGACAATTACGGCAAATTCATTTTCTTCACTTCCAACGACAGAAATCTGTCTAATAGGTTTTTTTATAAACGACACTACCAGCTTTGCGAAATAGGACAAGTAGTTTTTCAAAGGAGCGCTTATTAGGAAGATTCCTTATTTAGATATCTTTGGCCAAGAAGCAATTTTCCTCACAAAATAAAATCACTATTCGCCATCGTTCCGCCAGCAGATAGGTGCCGCTTTATTTTTCTTGATAAAATAATGAATACTTACATATTAAATTGTTATGGTTAAATTTAACTAAACTGTTATAAATGTAAATAATAATGCCCATAAACTTATGTCGATTTTGAAAATAGTTACTAACCTTCACTAGAAAATTACCATGGCGACACCAGCCATCTTAATCGCTATTTATTCAAAATCTGAGCTAGATAGGTATAGGAAACCCTAATATAGTTGGAAAGAGCATTTAAATCTGCTTTGATTTATTTTAAAAGATACAGGGTGTTGCATTTGAAATAACGAAGTTTTTATGTAAAATAAATATTTAAAATATATCAGCAATTTTTGGTATCCCTGTATAAATTTAAGAAATCAATACATTTTTTCAGTAAAGTTTATTTCTCTGCCTTTAAACTCAGCACAAGAAATAATTCTAAATAGTAATGTACAGGGTGTTGATAGTCTATTCTATTGTAGCATGCATATTTACATATCTTAAAATATCTTACAAGAATCCAAAACTTAAATAAAATACCGGTTGTTCCATAAAAAAATATAACTTTGGTATGGATCATAGTTCTGAAACATCCTGTATATTTCAAAATAATTTTAAATTGTGCACATTGCCTCCTCACATATACCCATAAAATATTTTGTTTCTACATATTTCCGTTTTCGTATAATCAACCAAGGTGAATGAGGTGCGCCACCCTGTATAAATGAAAAATATATTAATTTTATTTAAAAAAAAACAATAAAATTTGGCCTCTGGGGCTTTTTATTCAAAAAACTTGTAATATACCGCTGTATACTGAAATTTGATGTACACTTCACAACATTTTTATTCTATAAAATATACAGTCATTTAAAAAAAATACCACAATACCACAGCTTAATCATTACCAGCTGGTCATCTTGTCTGTTTGTAATTGTAAGTTTTCACGCTTTGCCTACTAGGTATAGTCGCAACAGTCAGAGCCTCGCTGGTTGTATCATTTGTTCATATAGTATCGTATCATGTTAGCTTCATTAGAGCTCAGATCCCGATTTGCTACACTACACATCATGCTACATACAAAGGCAGAATTTCATGCAAATGATCGAAAGTCGACAGGTTGATTGGGTGGAAATGCAAAGGGGGTAAGTGCCAATATTATTTTTTCGAGATAAATGAGAAAAACACAGTAGAACTAAAACTAATAAAATTTTAAAATATCTTTTAAAATACATATAATATACATAAACAATAGACGCTTTCGCTTGGCACTTTTGTTAGGACATGCAGCATAGTATTTATTACGTTTCCAAAGTAATAATATTGAAAAATTTGGCACTTACCCCCTTTGGTATTTCCTTAGGTCTTTCCACTCTTAGATTATGAAGAAGCTGTGGTTAAAACTGCTACTATACTATCATTCAATTAAAAGTTTTCAAATTTGTTATCTGAAAAAAAAATAATTTTGTATACAAATAAAATATTATTTTAGAACGGGGGTACTGACACACCAAGTATAAATATGAACCAAATTTGGATTATAGAAATAATAAAAACCGTAAATAAATAGGTATCAAAGTTCAATTACAGTATCAAGGTAAAATGATAAGATAAATTAGGAATGTTTTTTTCTGACCTATGAGTTAGGTCCAAGTGAGTTCATGTCAGATAATTAATCTAGTTTAATAGACAATAATATAAAAGGGTAAACTATAACACGCATATATAGCCCGGGAGCTAGAGATCTATTTTGACTACCAAATTCTCCATAAGCTATACACACCGGCACAAAATTCCACCACTCTAATATTTTGACAAGTTTGATATTTCATAACTTTTTAATTTGTAATCCGATTTTTATGATTATTGTATTAGTTTGTAGATAAATTTGTTTGAATTGTTTTCTATTATTTTAATGACTTATATATTTCGCTTAGGTGGGTTTATACCGGGAATTAAAATTCAAAACACGGGCCAATAAATTCAAAACACCCTTTCGAAAAAATGTAACGGGCATTTTGGATAAAAAAATACTTCGCTGTAATCTTAGATGTATTCCTAACATTTCATATTTCTACTATATATGTAGTGAAATAATATGTAATGAAATCATACCTATATAATAATATGTAGTGAAATTTTTAAAATCTTGAATTTGTTGAAGTTGAAAAGAGCTCCAATGGCCACCGTTATATTGAGGATGTCCTCTAAGAAGTTGTTGTTCCATTTGCTCCTTTCATTGGAAATCAATTTAAACTAATGTATGATAATTAGTAACAGGCATTACGATTCTTTTTAGTGAATCGAATCACACGATTAAATTTCTCACATTGAATCGACACCCACGATTCGTTTATTTGAACGAACCACATGCACTTACATGCATGCATTTACGTTTCATAAAAACAAGAATCGTAACTGGCACTACCGGCGATAATTTGGTTGGACAATATCTTAAGAGGCCAGAAAAAGAAATATACTTTCTTTCGTTCTTTCATTTGTTTTTCAACACTTTATGACATTGGCGTAATTGGATTGATTATTGTACCAATAATATTAAATTATCAATCCAATTCATAAGACTTCTTAATACCAATGTAATATTTTTACAGCCATATTTTAATTCCAATTTAGTTTGTAATAGTATAAAATATACTAAAAACCGCAGATAAATACCACATGATCGATAAAAAATGGCGTCCAATTGGTTTCGAAATGAACATCGATGACATTCCCCATATAATTTTACATATACAATGACAGCGATCTTCATGTTATAACCATCGCTGACGCTGTTTTTTATCATATTGAGCATAGGCCAACAATATTTGTTTGGAATTACATAAAACACGATTTTCTCTCAATAGTTTATAGTCGCGAGGGGCAAACCACTGACTGGTGGTATTTATTGTACAAGCACTTGGTAATACTGGTTTTTTTTGGTACTTTTGATACTAATTTGGTATTTTTGGTACTAATTTGATATTATTTGGTAATAAACTGGTATTATTTGGTAATAAACTGGTTTTATTTGGTATTAAACTGGTATTAAACAGGTATTTTCTTGGACATCTGGCAACAGTGGATGTGGATTAGACGCACGTGGCGACGGCCGGGAAGCTGATTGCGTCATTTCTAGCCCATTTGCATTGAAAATGAGCCGCCTTCGCGCTTTTTACACGATCAAAATTTTTTGGTGTTGACCTGTTTTATATGAAGTATTTTAAAGTTTTTATATTTAGTGTCCAATGTAAGTACCTACTTAACAATAAAATATACCTCGTAATATACATACTTAAGAATAATTACTTGTGTTTCGAGGTTAGGTTGCTGGCCTATTTGAAAAACAAGTTATTTTTACCCGATATTAATTGCCAAGCTTGCAATTTTTCAATGCATAAAAATGGTTTTTACGCACAAACGGTACATAGCGTCATATGAAAAAATGTCAAGAAATTAAAGAACTCGCATCATGAAAATATAATATGGATCTCGTTAGAATTTCTTCGTAAAATTATAATTAATAATTTCTTCTATAAATTTCTTTCTTTCATTTCACGTAAAGAATAAACCTTTAGATTGTGCACTTATTGCAAGTGTTAAAACTGCAGCATATATTTGTTTATATATTCTGACTGCCATTTTGTGAATGTGGTAGACAGTGAAGGCGCAATTTTTGTCTAGCCGACGTCGAAGTATTTTTAAACAGATTTCATTTATTAAACAGATTTCATTCTTAAGAGGCACTTGCACTTCCAGAACGTTGACCTCTAATATTCCTACCAGTTTTGCTCGGCTGGTCATTCTACAAACACAGATCTGTTTTCCATCCAGTGCCTTATATTTTTAATTGCTGTCCCTGCTTCAAGACATTAAGATCCTACCTATAGACACAATGTCAAAGCCATTGCCATTGAATAATCCTACCTTAGCTACAATGAGTGGCTAAGGAAATGGTTAAGGTTAGGTTAGGACCTTGGTTAGTCAAATCAAAATCAAATTTTGAAAAGATCAAATATTATCTCCCCAGATAATTTTACGCAAAAGTTGTATTATAATTTTTTGAAATTATAATACAATTTAAAAGTTATTTGCAAAAATCTACCTTCAAATTAGTAAAGTTGTTTATAATACGGCCCAGAGAAGCAACAGTTAAAATTATTGTTAAAATAAAATAATACTATTGTTAAAATACCAGCAAAAATCTGATTGTGTCATTGTGAAATTCGATGTCACATTTTGTTTACAAAAATTTGAAGGTACCAAATAGAGTAATTTTGTATAAAATAATTATGAATTTCCCAACTTCTGAAAAAGTTACGATGATTAAACGGCATTTTGCTGGAAATAGTATTCTCGCTGTGTTAGATATGTTCGCAGCTCAGTCTGGTTTGAAACTAAAGGCACTAAGGTCAAAAAGTAAGGTATTAAGCTCATGGAAGAGTGAAGACAAAAATAATTGAACAGGAAGAAAACAGTAATAACTTGAATATTCTTCATGTTGAAGAAAAGGAAAACATTAACTCCCGTTTATTGGGGAGACAGTAGGAAAATA
The DNA here is from genome assembly GCF_002938485.1 of Sitophilus oryzae. Taxonomy (NCBI): domain Eukaryota; kingdom Metazoa; phylum Arthropoda; class Insecta; order Coleoptera; family Curculionidae; genus Sitophilus; species Sitophilus oryzae. Next base: position 2,302,418 of record NW_022145814.1, on the reverse strand, counting down.
CCACAGGATCTTTCGCCGAACGATTTCTTCCTGTGGAGCACACTCAAAAACAACGACATCAATGTGAAATGCTAAAAATTCTCCCCTTAAAAGCTTTGTATTGTGAGGCGTGAATTTCACAATCATTTGGGGTATTGTTTGGCTCTGAATGGAGGATTATGTAAACATTTTATTAATTATCAAAGCTTAATAATGTTGTTTTAGTTACAAATATTTCTTTTATTTGTCAAATTATTGTGGATGTATGTTGTACAAGCCAGGCCTGCGAGTGATCGAGTAATGAACAGCAAACAAGTCGTGTCATTCTCAGTTCAACTAATTCTTTTGTACATGACAATTCAACTTCAGAATAATAGAAATAACCACCCATAACCACCCATTCCACTTAGAAATAACAACCCATAACCACCCTTTTCCGTATTATAAATTTTTAGTAATTTGAGCGTAGATTTTTGCAAATAACTTTTAGATGCCTATTCGAAATAAAAAGAAATTCTAGACGACAGTACAATTTTAACGCCTCTTCAAAAAAATATAATACAATTTTTGCATAAAATCATCTGGGGAGATAATATTTGACCTTTTCAAAATGTACATGGGATTTTCTGTCTCGCGTTCCGATGCACTACACGGTATACACCAGTCTTGGCGCTTTTAGCGATCTTTAAAATTCTAGAGCATGCTTTACGAAAGTCGTATGGTGGGTTCATACAGCCAAATAAAATAAAATAAGAATAAAATAAAATAAGAAATAAGGAATTCTTATTTGTGTGCGTTCATACAGGCAAATAAAATAAAATAAGAAATATATATTTGCTCATGCGCAGTACGATGAGGCTGGATAAAAGTTAACTTTTACGATTGTTTATAGTAATTTTACTATTTATAGTATATTTATTTATTCGTTGCCTACTATATTATACATTTTACTTATGTGAAATTAAAAAATAAATTAAATCCAAACTGAAAATATTTGTAGGTTAGAATTAAGCGTGCGCAAAGCCGTTTTCACATAAAATAAAACAAGAAGTTAAAAGATAAAGACTTCTTATTTTATTTGTTATTTTATTTGGCTGTATGAACGCATGTACGGTAACCCATATAACCAACTTTCTTATTTTATTTTATTTTATTCTTATTTTATTTTATTTGACTGTATGAACCCACCAGTACTGCTGTGCGTTCAGTTCTTCACTTTTGGCGGTCATTTTCCTCCACTCTGGTACTCTGCTTTCTAGAGTTAGATCAAGAGACTAGAACCCATGCAAATATTGCTAAATCTTCACACACAATGGACATGGAATACCTTAAAAATACCATGTTTGTGGAAGAAGTAGAGATGGAACTAAAGGAGCTAAATTGTAGTATAGTAATGAGGAATGATCATGAGTATGCAAAAATACTCAAATGAAAGCAAAAAGATATAGATAAGTTTGTCAGGGATCTGCACTGCACCAATTTCAAAATAATATAGAAGAATATCACAATATTGGAACAGAGCAAACACACAAAACTAATTCATAAAAGGAGGTATGGAGGATATGAAGAACTACAGACCAATAAGCCTACTGCCTGTGATAAGTGATATACAAAATCTTTACAACGATCATCAATAACAGAACACATGAGGATAAAATGTTAGATAATGCACAGCAACAAGAAGAGCTGGATTCAGCGATTTAAAAGCATCAGTCGAGCACAGTAATACGGGGAATATTAAGATAAACTAAGCTATTGTTGTCAGTGACGGAGACAGAGGAGGTACATGGAGCCCCCGCCCCCCTAAAACCTATAAATTGGGTTAAATATTAGGCTTTTGGGTTAAAAATGGCGCCCTAAAAAGCATATTCTAAATTATTTTTTATTTGGGTCCCCCCTAAAATAAACACCTGTATACGCCCCTGATTATTGTTTTAGATTGCTTTAATATTTTATAAATAGATTCTGACTTGATTTCGACTGGATATTTTATTTGGGTGATTTGACTGGATTGTTAATATCATTATTAATTTAACCAATTTATTAAAATCCGTAGGTATGTACATTATTATAAAGATAACATCTTATATATTTTATAGTGATATAAAAATATTCACATACCTAAAGTGATTTCCGTCTGTATTTTAACTTTTTGTCTTCACAAACCAGTCTTCATTCATCCCTCTTCAATGATTTTGTTAAAGTAGAACAATTTAAAAATATGTTTTCCTTAATGTTTGCACTATTAAATTCCGTCATATGTTCACAATATTTGGAAGGAAAAAAATGTAAGAATAATAAAAGTCCTATGTCAAATAATTATACTAATTTTATTTCTGTTTTTGTAAAAGTTTTTTTTACAACTGTCAAAAGTGGGTGACATTTCAAAATTCGCCCTAGCAATGGTAGGCGTAATCTTCTGTTGGAGCCAAGGAACAATGACACCGAAATAGGATGCTGGGGTCGTTATGGGGTCGTTAAGGGATCGCTGTGAGAAAAGCTCTGCTACGAGCAAAGAAGACTGTACCAGTGAGAGTAATGAACACTTATTCGTATATTATTCTGTGTCCATGAAGAAACGAATCCTGCTAGGTTACTAGTTGCTCAGTACTCTGTCTCCTCAGTCATTCGAAGCATGGAAGCCTCCGAAGTTTCGGCTTCAAAAATTCCGAACAAAATGGTGACGGCGCCGCACACACAGTGCGACGGATGGTAATTCTAGTGGGACAAAACCTCAGGAACGATGTTTGGAACTTAAATAAACCTAAGAAGGTAGCAAATAGTCTAATATGTAGCAACCACACTTAAATTTGTTTATTTATTAACAACTTAATTTATTGATAAGTATATCAATGAAAGGTAATAAACTATTACATTATTCGTACATGACACAAAAACCGTACTGTAAACTATTGCCAAATAACTAACGTCTCCTCACATTTATTTTCAAAATTCCTTGTTTGAAGTTGGTTTCAAAACATCCAGTGGTCGTGGTCATGATGTCCATTCCAAAAACGAGTTCATCTTCGATATCTGCTACTAACACTCGATGTTCAAAACTTAAGGCCCAGTAAGCAAAAAATGTTTCATTAACGTTTTTTTTTTGTTTCCAAAAAAAACATAAAACGTTAACAAAGGATATTTAACATGTTTGAAACATCATATGGCCGTTGTATTACATGCTTCTTTCCGTTTCTTTGCGTAACGTTTTTTAGTGAAACATTTGAAAACGTTCTGGTAATGTTACTGTCTACGTTTCGTGTACCTTCTCGGGAAACGTAACTTTTTTGTATATTTAGTAACGTAATTGAAATGTTTTATTACAACGTAGAAAACATGTTTTTGAAATACAGGGATGGTCCAAAAATAAAGGGACGCATAGACCATCATCCCAGATCCCATTTGATCAATGAAGAACAGCAAGCTGTAACTTTGTATCCGGCTTAAAATTGACAAATTGAACAAGGTTTGTGAAAAATCTTGGGAATAGCTAGGTAAATTCAATTTTTTACCCACCTATAGAAAACTTCCCCATTTCCAAGATTTTTCATATATAAAAATGTTGAGTTTGTTATTCTCAGACCGTATACAAACAGACCGTATCCATGTTCAATTTGTTATTCTCAGACCGTATACAAACTAACAGCTTGTTGTTTCTTATTGATCAAATGGGATATGGGACTTCAGAACAACAATGGATTCTTGATTTCAAAATAATTTGTTTTCGAAAAAATATCCTGATCCAACAAAGTAGAAATATTTTCTTCTTTTACTTTCAAGCCTACTAACAATATAGCAATATCAAACAATTATGAAACTATCCTAATCAAACTGAAGTTTTATTGTTTGTATTATTAATTGTTTTATACCGAGTTACTTTCGGACTAACCTTCTATAAATTAGTTTATCCTTGTCATCTCGGACCGAGGTGTTGACTGCAAATAGCAAATAGCCTTAGTAGGTATCACCGGTGCTCCCGATAACAAAATTAAGGTTTGCTTCTCCATGGACGGCAGCAGAGCTTCCCGTAGGCATTTATCATAAATTTAGGAAGATCCATCATTTTCGAAATATGACTCATACTTATGTATTTTTAAATGGGACATTTCACACACAATGGGACAAATTTCAAATATTCAAACTCTGATAACTTTTGTCAGGAGAGTGTGCCAAATTCGAAAATAGCTGTGCAAAACTGTGCAAAATTAGCCAATTCGTTTGATATACACAAAATTCAATTTCGTGATAGATGGAGGGGAAATTGCAAATTTTCAAACCTTCATAACTTTAATCAGGATGGTGTGCAAAATTCAAAAACAGGTGTGCAAAATTGTGCAAAATTAGCCGATTCGTTTGATATAAACAAAATTCAATTTAGTTACAGATGGGGAGGGGGGGGGGGATTTCAAATTTTCAACCGCTTATAACTTTCGTCAGAAGGGTGTGCAAAATTCCAAAACATGTCTGCAAAATTGTGCAAAATTAGCCGAATCGATGTTCATAGAAATAAATCAATTTCATAACAAATGGGGGGGAACGGTCAAGTTTGCCCCCCGTTTTTGTACCATATTTTGAGTTACCATGACTCCAAGTGGAAGAGCTTGTGCAAGAAAGTGGATGTCATTCACAGCCTCCATACCAGTTTGTCCAATGGTAGACAAGAATCTTTATTCCATTCCATCAGGGGCATGAAGCAAGATATTTTCAACTTGTCGTCTATTTTACTGGACAATCATGATGAGTCTATTAAGGTCCTTAATTAAGATTCATGGCTCATCAAAGGAAGACTTATCAAAGGAGTTGGGTGATTTGCGTTTGAGTGTAAATAAAATGGCACTCATGTTGGAAAAGTTGGCCTCCAGTAAAAAGACATCCAAAAACATTCCTCCACAGAACATTAAAAGTAACCCACAAATAGAAAACTAGTTCGACGGAGACTGACCATTCAAATAACAAGGATACAGTGGGTATTACTTCTCTAAATACCATTACACCCACACCTCACGGATTGTCCAAGAAAGAAGACTGGCATTACCTGATAGTGTCCAAAATCCCACCTGCTTATACAGCAAACCAGCTTGCACACTATGCCAAGGAAAAGCTTCGAACTACTGACTTTATCCGATGCTTTCCCTTGCTGAAAAATAAGGACTCTTAATGACACGACTTCAAAATTGGTGTGCAGAACAAGAGCCACCTTGAGCAGCTGAAGGACATAGGTATATGTGGCCGCCAGGTATTGAAATAGTCACGGCCAATTCTTTTACAAAACCTTTAAAGTTATCGCCGCCAGCACCAGGTACTTCGTCCACAGACTCTAAACAAATTTTATCAAACACTGTTGACATCTGAAGTCTACCACCTTGCTCTGACTCGACATTCGTAAATATACCGAGGGAGGTCAAATCTGCTAAGATTTGTTCTGACAAGGAGGCCATTGCTGCCTGTAAGTCTCTTGGACTGAAAAATGTGGAAATTGTTGTGGAAGAGAGTGCGAAGAAAGATGGTGGGCATGGGATGCATATGGACCCGTTGACACCGCCTGTGGTTCGGATGACGCAAAATTCGGATGAGGCAAATGGGCGTTATTTGCTAGCTAAGCTGAGGGACCCTTCCATATTAAAACCTATTCGGCTATTCCTCGCATATCTCCATGATCAACTCTCAAGTGTGTGTTTTGAAGGGCACACCAACACCAGCATTAAATTATTATATGGCCTCAGAGGGACTTCCTAATGACGCGGATTCCCTGCGTAGACTATATTATCGCTTCCACAACGTCTATGGTATTGACTCAGCTGAAGTGAATGCGGATCTTTCTGCCTTCAGGTCCTTCTTTTCAACGGAAAAACTTCAACTGCTTTAGAGAATTAGGGAAAGTTATACCAAGTATTTCTCCAATGGCTCTCCAAATAAAAATAAAAAATTTTAGGTGAAATGACACGAACAGAGGATCAAGCACCCTCTAAAAAACTAAACGATAGCAAGCTTAGTGTTTTTTAATTAATATTCAGTCCTTAAGACATAAAACGGATGAATTATATTTTTTATTAGAAGAGCTCAATTTCCCAGAAATTGTTACCATAACTGAACATTGGTTAAATATCGATGAGCCTGTATTTGTCAAAAATTACACTACATTAACTAGATTCAATAGAAGTAACTCGACATCTCATGGAGGTACTATGATAATGTTTACTAACAACGACTTTTCGGCAGTAACTAAGTTCGATACTCTAATATCCGAAAAAAAAATTGAATTTTCGTCGTTTATCATAATGCTTTTGACCTCTATATTATTTGTATTTACAGAACACCTGACGCTGACGTACAGGGTGATTCAAACTTCCCGCCCTTGGCTTATAACAGGAAAATAAAAACTGCAAATACAAATTTCGAAGACAGGATTTGAATGGCAGTGTGTAAAGTATATTTTTTCGTATTTAAACATTTTTCAACTTGTTTCAAAATGGTGGAAATGACGTCAAAAAAAATATTTTTTTCGCAAAGTCATCATTTTTTTCATATTCTGTAAGAACATATTTTTTTAAAGAACTTTCATTAAAAAAGTTTTTCTCTATCTTTATTTGGTTACAAGCTATGGAACTCTAAATTTAAAATTTTTAAATAAATCTCAACACACTCTGTGATAAGATTTAAGTCGGCCAGGTAACAAATGAGCGTTTTAAGCTGATTAAACCAAATAGTATTTTATCATTAGTATCTTTTTTTGCTAAATTAACATTAGTAACAATAAACGCCAAGTTATTGTTATTGTTGACTTAATTCTTATCACGGGGTGAGTTGAGATTTATTTAAAAATTTTAAATGTAGAGTCCCATATAGCTTGTAAACAAATCAAAATAGAGCAAAACTTTTTTAATGAAAGTTGTTTAAAAAAATATGTTCTTTCAGAATATGAAAAAAAAAATGATGACTTTGTGAAAAAAATATTTTTTTTACGTCATTTCCACCATTTTGAAAAAAGGTGAAAAATGTTTAAATACGAAAAAATATACCTTACACACTGTCATTCAAATCCTGTCTTCGAAATTTGTATTTGCAGTTTTCCTTTTCCTGTTATAAACCAAGGGCTGGAAGTTTGAATCACCCTGTACATATTTTCAGTCAAAAATTGCTAAGGTTGCTTGAATCCCTGCCTATAAAAAGTAAATTAATTTTGTGTGGCGACCTAAATATTGACTTTTCCAGTGTGTGAGCAACTAGGGAGTCTCTCCAGTCCATTTTTGATTCTTTTGGTATACTCGCATATTGACTCACCAATTAGAATAACTAAAACTGGTTCTACCCCAAGCAACACAGATAGTAGCAGGTACGTTCCTGGGACTACAAAAGCGACCATCAAGTAGACTGCCACTATCGACGGCTACGTTGTCGCCACGTAGCCGCCACGTAACTGTTACTAAAATGAGGAAGAATTTAGGGTAACTGGGTAGTATACCGGGTGGTCCCAGGGACTAACGCTGCCACTATATTTCGTAACTATAAAGTGAAAGGGTAGTAGCGGCCACTATCCTGCTACGTAGCGGCCTGGTCGCCCCTACGTAGCCGCCTGGTAACTGCTACTATATAGTAGTAAAACATTCTTCTAGCGACCTCTACTTTTAAAAATCGTTTTGAAATAAAATAATAATACGATATGACAGCCGCGGTGCATGCCCATTTTAAAGTTAAGTTAATAATGGCGTGCTATGTTTATGATGAAAATGATGGTTTTTAATCGCGTATTTCGGACACTTCCAGGACTAATATAATAACGCACGTCACTTTACTGACAAATATTACCGAGATAGATACCGAAATATTTTAACGCGCCTTCGAATTAATTCAATTTTGTAGATATTTAAGGACAAAAAATAATATCAAAAATATTAAAAATAACATTTTGTAATGCACGAAAGTGTGTTAGAGTTCTAATTGGAAAAATAAATGCTTAAAGCACTATAAAACTTGGGAAAATGAAGAAAAAATGAAAATATATTAACAAATAAATTTAATTAAAACATGTCTGACAGTAAAAAATGGCTGACGCACACTTCGCTACGATAAAGTTAGGTTCTTCCCTATGAAGTAGCAGGGACTACCCATTTTTTACTTTAAAAGATCCGCGACTTCCAGTGATTAAGTTATTACTACCCAAAAGTTACTTTGTAGTATTTGTTACTACTTTGGAACTTGATTATGCTTAAATGTATTTAAATTTTGTACACTATGGTAACTACTGGGACTAGAAAGTTACTTTGAACAGCCAAAAAGTCGGACAGTCAGGCATTTTGTGACAATATAGTTCCATGTGTTTCTATAAAGTTCCGCCACCTCTCATCTCAAAACAATTTAAGAACACTATTATGTGTCTTGTCCTGACTAGTTAAAAGATACCTAAATTGTATTTTTAATCATATCTCAATATTTTCAAACGGAACGAGGAGGACTTATTAGCATATTTGAAAAAAGCATTTTTTACGAATAATTTGGTACCACACACTTGGTATTTCGAGTCAAATTGCCATTATGAGCCGATGTTACAATTTCAAATAAACCATATGAGAAAATGTCATATTATGATATGTCATTCTATTCAGAGTGTCATTTGCTATTGAATTAAGCAAAAAATATTGAGGGTGCCATTTAAAAATCAAAAGTTGTCTTTTCCGGTGAAACATGAAGTGACCAAAAACAATTGAATAAAAAAAAATGATGAATGAGAAAATCGAATTTTTACTTTCACCCTAATCTGATTTACATTAATTCCAGTCTCCAAAATCGCATTTAATTCTGTTACAAAATCATGTAAAAACTCTTGTAATGGAGGTTTTGACTCGCCACAATAAATAGCTGCCACCATGGGTTGATCGCAAGGGTATTCATGCATTTTTAGGAGTATTGGCCAAAATTCTAATGGAGAACACTTAAATGGAGGCAAGCCGTCAACATTAAAAATTAGAGACTCCGATTCTAGGTTGGTCTCTTCGGATAAACGTGCTACTAAAATCTTCCTTATTCCATTGTACCAAAATTCTCGATTAACCATTGGAACAATGGCACAATATCTCGGTGTACTCAATAAAGTCATGCTGTTTCCTGGCAATGATGTTAAGCCTTGATTTTTATACCAAGTAAATCTGTTAAAGCAATGTGGCTAATTTGGTGTTTTAAGGCCCAATGCCTTAGTTCCTGACTGATGTTACTTTTTTCTCTGAGCTCTGTTTTATCTTTAAATTCATCAGTATTCGACATTCCTAGAAAAATGCAGCTATAAGAACTTTACAAATATATAGAAAATACGACAATTATAACATAATAATATGTATATGAATTTCCAAAAATAGATTTAAAATAATTTATTGTCAAAGCCCAGTCATATTTCTCTAAATTTAATCCAATAAACCCTTTATCCTGATAAACTTGTCTAGGAAGTTCCACTAGCAGCGCAGTGAACAAACAATTTTACTGATCTTTATTCTTGTGGTAACGGACAGGATGGGTAAATACGCGATCTGCTACTATAAAGAAATATTTTTTAGTTTCCACAACTTTATAGTAGCAAGACGTCAATAGGAGTATAGTGCCCGTTACTTTATAGTAACAAACCATAGTCGCAGTTAATGTTTTGGGACCAACAATTAGTACCCAAATGCCCCCTAACTTTAAGACACAAAATATAGGGTACTGCGACTATTCTGCAACTAAGCATGGGACTATATAGTAACAAGTACTTCCTACACCCATTTTAGTAGCACAGGCTGGTAGCCGTTCCATATTTATTGTCACTATGTAGATTTCGCCACTTAGTGGTAACAATGAAAGGATTTGCGTAGTCCTAAATTTAGTCCTAAGTTACTAGACGCAACAACCCATTTGCTACCTTAATTTTGGGTGTTTCAATTCCAAATGACTAGTAACAGAGTGATAATAGATACTATCCAAAAATGCTTTGCAGTGGTATTACCGGATATAGTGGCAAATTTGGTAACAGGGTGCATCCAGGAACTATGTTTTGGTAGCCAGTCTTAAACCGAAAGGATTTGGAACTATCTGTGTTGCTTGGGACTTCTATATAGACTATGTCATGTCGTCTTTTGACCCGGAGTTCGTTGACTGTAGAGTCCTTCACTCAGGTTTCTCTGATCATTAGGCAATATTGACAAAGTTTTTGCCAAAATCCAAATGCAAAAATACCCCGTGCAAATTGGGCCGTATTTTTTCGGATAAAAATTTTCTAAATTTTCACCACCTATGTCTAACAACTGAGTGGGTTGTCCTCTCGGTTGACATCGATTTCGAGTTTTCTAGATTTATGGATACCTTGTCTAATCTGGCTCACATCTGGCTTACAAGGCGTTTCCTCTTAGGTCTATCAAAATTAAACATGGTTAAAAACTTGGTCTACTATATACAGGCTTGCGTATATCTGCAAAGAACATGCGCTCATTATCTCACCTTAAGAAATTAACGGACAGCGTCTTCTTTCATAATTACGTGAAACTTTATAGAAAGGTTTATCGTAAGACTATAAAAGCTGCCAAGGACATTTATTATAATGCGAGGCTAGCCAAAGCCGGTAATGTCGCTAAGGAGACTTGGGCTATTGTAAATGACTTAAGGAATAAGACTTCTTCGTCTGGCACAGTCTTTAATTCACATGAAGATTTAAACACTTACTTTGTTAATGTGGCTAAAAATTTAGTGAACACCGTAACTCAAAAAAAAAAAGAAAAAAAAAATTTTAAAGCAAATGAGAATTTGCACAGTCTCTTCTTCACGCCCGTAGCATTAGATGAGTTCCGTAGTACAATTAATAGTATTAAAAACAAATCCTCATCTGGGACTGATGGGCTTGCTCTCAAAATGTTCTCTGAACTTTCTGAATGCACATTAATCCATCTTACTACTTTAATTAACGAGTCATTCCAAAAAGGAGTTTTTCCAAATTGCCTTAAGACAGCAATAATTATTCCTCTGCATAAAGGAGAAGATAAAGATGAAGCTTCAAACTATCGCCCAATTACATTCCTGCCCACATTATATAAGATCATTGAAAGATTGGTTAAAAAAAGCTTCTATCTTTTCTCCTTAAATATAAAATACTTACTACCCATCAATTTGGATTTCTAAGTAACGGTTGCACAAATGATGCTATGTTCAACCTTTTTAATAATGTATACTCTAGCCTGAATAAATCACTCTACAGCTACAATTTTCTGTGATTTCTCTGAGGCTTTCGACTGTGTAAATCATAATATCTTAATTAACAAATTGCAATACTATGGATTCAGAGGAGTGCCGCTCGAATGGCTTAAGTCATATCTTGGCAAGAGAGGGCAGTTTGTGAGGATTGATACGTTTATGTCTTCTTGTAAGCCTATAGAATGTGATGTCCCTCAGGGTTCAGTATACTTGGCCGTATTTTGTTTCTGGTGTTTATCAACGACATTGCAAATCTAGACATTAGCGGTAAAATCTGCTTCTTTGCGGACGATACTAGTTTCACTTGGAGCGTCCCAGATATTACAGCACTATATGATACTATATCCAGTGACTTACGCACCATTAAATCTCGGTGCGATTCTAATCTCCTATGCCTCAACCTATCAAAAACTAAAGTTTTGTCATATAAAAGTACTATACAACCTTTTGTACTTAATAACACCACTATTGACGTCGTGGACTCTGTGAAATTCTTAGGACTAACTCGTTAAAATGGGACTTTCACATAGAAGCTCTATCAAAGAAACTATATAAGCGCTGCCTGTTTTGCGCTAAGATCAGTTTATAAGGAACTAACTTATCAATCTCTAGAACAGCCTATTATGCCCTTTTTGAGTCACATCTTCGTTATGCCCTTCCATTCTGGGGTACTTGCTGCGCGACAAAATTTGATCGTATTTTCAAACTTCAAAAGAGAGCAGTTCGATATTTATTGGGACTGAACAGTAGAACTCACTGCCAGAATTTCTTTAAAAATTTCAAAATACTGACCCTTCCTTATTCATTTTTGAATCCGTTTGCTTAATCCGTAAGTACATATCTGCTATTCCCGAAAGGCCATCTCAGAACTATCCACTTAGGAATGCGGAGCACGATCTTTATCTGCCAACCCCGAGCTCAGAACTAGTTAAAGGTTCAATACTGTACAATGCCAAAAAAATGTACAATCATCTGCCTTTGCATATCAAGTCGCTTTCATTCTTTTCCGCATTTCGCAAAGCTCTGAAATCATACTTACTGGAGAGAGCCCTATATGTGGTAAACGACTTTTTTGTTGATGTTTAATCATGAACAATTTTGAATTTTAAAATTTAGAGCATCCCACACACTGATCAAAGGTCAAGTATTTAATATTTTATAACTCTTAAAATTATATATATTTACTGCTTACTGTTCTGCAATTGTCCATGTATGTTCTTTTTGTAATTTTAATGACTTAATTTTTTTTGAATTGTATGATTTGTATTGTGTATTTTTTGTTTGTATATTTTTTTTGTGCTTTTGTTTGTTTTGTGAGTGCTTGTGAGTGCTTTGTCGATGAAGCTGTTTTGGCTTTTTGCACAATAAAGCGTTGTTTGTTTGTTTGTTGTTTGTATTTTCTTTAATCGATAATATCGATAATGATATCGATACATTCTTACCATCCCTACCACCCTCCCTTCCATCAAAATTGGCGCCAAAACTCAAAAAATATAACCTCTTTGGCAGAATGTAACCGTTAAACCGATTTTTTAGAGACAACTTTCTGCCGTTTTCTGTTTTTGGAAGCTCAAGAAGCAAGTTTTTACTATTTTTTAACCGAATATTTTGCAAAAAAAGTTTTAAACAGAAGGAAAAGACACCGCAATTCGAATTAAACTGGGACTAACTTGGACTAAGTATCCAAGGTATGAAAGAAATATTTTTTTTTAACTTGTATAAAATTGTTTTTCTGAATGAAATCTTTATGGATTTTTTCTCTCATCTCTGTTGTAGATGGTCCGAAATAGCCGCACTCCGTCGAAAAAGAAAAACGGCACCACGTTCTACTACGTAAACAACGTTAAACTGGCCTGTACGAAGAAAATGATTGGACAAATGAATAGACTGCAACGGAGCACCGACACCCTAATACCGAGGTTGTCCTTCGGCCGGGTCGTACGTGAAATAATGCAAGACTACATGGACGATTTAAAGATACAACTGACGGCGCTGCAAGCCATACAGGAAGCGGCCGAAACTTACCTTGTACAGCTATTTACCGACTCGTACAAGTGCAGCAGACACGCCAAACGAGTCACGCTATACGCCAAAGATATGCATTTGGTTTTATTTCTGAGAGGCGAATCGGACCCGGGCTTTGGCACTGTTAAAAGGGGAACCATTTAAACTGACAAGTATTTTTTTAATATACTCCTTTTTTATGTTTTACAAATATAGCCAGTGTTCTAGGCAAGAATGTATTATGAACAACACAAAGTTGACCGATATGATGTTCATATCGAAAATTTTAGATAGATGAGAGAGAGAGAAACAAATATTTTTATGTATTTTTTAATATGTACTTATGTGTTTTAAAAGAAACTTTATACCTACAAAGTCCTATCGAAGGCAAATTTTAAATGTATTTTTACAGGTAGATATATCAAGGCGATTCTAATATACAGGGTGTCAAAAAAATAGTGTATCTAACTTCGGTGGTTCTACAGATAAAAATAAAACAAAAAGTTCCTATGAACATATGTCTTAAAATGCTTCCTGAAGAAATTACAGCCTTCGAAAGATTAAATAAAAAAAATATATTTTGTTTATTTTTAAGAACATTGGTAAACCGTTTTTCTTGAAATTTGGTACTCTTAAACATATTTTAATGCCAAAGCGAATGGCGATAGTGTAAAATTCCGTAACAGCCCTGAAAGGGTACTTTCCATTAGAGTAGAGTACTACTGGTGGTACTTCTTTTATCCTTATAAATGCTGTAATTTTAATAAATGAAAATTAAAACTAGGACTTTTTATGTTAAAAAGTTGCTCTTCATCTAGTTCAAAACAGTGAACAGTTTTCAAGATATTTTCAACAACGCAAATATCTTGAAAACCGTTCACTGTTTTGAACTAAACAAAGGGCACCTTTTTACATAAAAAAGTTCTAGCTTTAATTTCCATTTATTGAAATTACAGTATCTATAACGATAAAAGAAGTACCACCAGTAGTACTCTCTACCCTAATGGAAAGTACCCTTTCAGGGCTGTTACGGAATTTTACACTATCGCCATTCGCTTTGGCATTAAAATATATTTAACCCTTAAGTACTAACATATTGAAATAGTCGCGCCTATACTAACTAACCGTCTGAGAGACGCATTAAAAAAAATCATATTTTGTTCGTGTCTAACAGATTTTTTGTAAGTGGAGTGAATCATTAGCATTAAAACTACAGGAAAAAAATATCTAATGCTTATATTATGCAAACATGTTTTATATTTTTGAAATAAAAGTACTAATTTTGGATTTTTGACATATCTTTGTTTCTCATCGAGATAGAAAAAAAAAACGAAAGGAAAATGAAAAAATATATTGATTATTATATTTAGCATATAAAAACCTATCTATTAAGCACAAAAAAGCAAAAGAAAATATAAAGAATAAAAAAATGACAATGCCTGAAGATGGGCTTGTTCCCTACACACTTTTTTGCGCATTCCAAACAAATTGTTCTCTTCAGTTTCTTCGATATTAGTTTACTGATCGTTCACATCCATATTTTCATCATCTATAACAAAACATACACAACTACATACCGTTAGATATTAGCTAAAAACCGTTTTTTACCTTCTAATTCGAATTCAGAATTATGATCGCTTTCTATGGCAAAATTTTCGCCACATTTGGATTCTATGTCACTATTTTGCTATTATCGCTGCCAGTCCCTTCAAACCACTTTAGAAGAGTATCCTTGTAATTTTTCTTGCCATACTTTACATGTTTTGAGCTACTGGGTTCTTGATTCCTTCCACAAATTTAAAATAAACTTACGTTAACGCTAACACTCCGTCTGTCAGACGGCATCGACAGTTTGAACTAAAATATTTCGAAAACTACACACTTTCGCAAATTGTCCTGCCGGCTTTTAACTTGTTTTGATGCGTATTGAAATTACATAGTTGGATGATAATTAGAAGTGGAGAGGAGAGGAGATGTCATATGTCCAGCTAGTCCGTTGCGTCTGTGAGACGGGGTGTTAGTACTTAAGGGTTAAAAGTACCAAATTTCAAGAAAAATGGTTTACCAATATTCTTAAAAATGAACAAAATATATTATTTTTATTTGACCTTTTGAGGGCGGTAATTTCTTCGGGAAGCATTTTAGGGCATATGTTCATAGGGGCATTTTGTTTTATTTTTATCTGTGGAATCACCCACCAAAGTTAGATAAACTATTTTTTGACACCCTGTATATTCTATATACTCGATATTATTTTTATTTATCTTTAAAAATAATTACAATGTTCAAACAATTTTATGTCCATTCTTCTCTAGGACACTAATGGTTTTGTTTTTATAATGTTTAACTTTGTATAGTGACAAAACAAAACACTAATTCACCACACTATGTCAAAACACTATACTTAAACACTAGACGCCTGGATGCTAACATGTTTGATAAATATGTTAGCATCATCAGCAAATAATTAATACTAAACTAAAATCTACAAATTGAGTGTTTATACAGGCGCGCAGTTGGCACTGACCAAGAGTAACAAAACCGATCGAGCGTAATAATTAATTACCGAGACTAGAGGAATGGGATCAGAGAACTGGAAGCAATCTCCAGCTTATCTTTACAGAAAAAAAAACTTTTATTATCGACATTTTGATATTTCATAAAAATTTTTGCTTTTTCTAAAATATAATTTAGTTTATACTATTCTAAATTTCCATACCGTTTCCAGCCCCGTTCTCAAAACAGCGACACGTCAAATGAACCAATCAGATTTGTACAAAATTCAAACAGCTGTCAATTTTGAATTTTGTGCAAATATCATTGGTTCTTTTGACATGTCGCTCGACAATACAAAGTTCTGAGAACGGGGCTTTGAGAAAATAAAAAAAAACATGAAAATATAGTTGAAGCCATAAAAATTAAAACGCGTTTCTATGGTAATGTAATTTTGTTTTTCCTTCTTTGACAGATTGTTATTGATAGAATTTTAATTAACATCATATTTCTTGCTGTTTTGTGATACTTTAACAATAATGTGAATAAAAATGTGATACTTCAACAACAGCAAAAAATATGACGTTAATCAAAATTAATAATAACCATCTATCAAAGAATGAAATCGAAATTATATTACCATAGACACGCCTTTTAATATTTAGGACTTTTTAGGAAATTCGACCATATATTTTTTTAACTCGACCGTATTTTTATATTTTAATTTTTTTTCAAAGTATGGAAATTTGGAAAAGATTAACCATTTTAAAACAAGTAAACGTTTTTTTTTTCGTAAACGAACAAATCTTTTAAAAATCCCTTGCGTGTATGGGCAGCTAATAGGCGGCTAAATAGAGGATTGTAGGACTATAGTCTCGGTAATTAATTGAGATTGGTTGACTCGCTTTGCTAGTTCTGTTACGCTTGGTCAGTGCCAATTGCGCGCCTATATAAACGCTCAAAATTAGTTTAGTTTTAATCATGCAAAAATAAAGTGTTTTGGTGTATTGTGGCGAATTAGTGTTATATTTTTCTGTTCGTTTGTGTTATTTTTTTGTATGTAGTATTTTTGTGAATTTGTGTTTACGTTTATAGTTATCTATTTATGATATGTTTTCTCAAAATATTTGTACCTGTTTTTTATATTTACACAGTATATACTGTAATTAATCTAAGTTTTATTTGAGAACTTAAAAAAATATTTATATGTAGTAAATGTAAAAAGAAAGGAAATAAAGAAGTGACAAATTTATTTTTTTAAAAGGAAATTATCTTTAAAAGGAACCCTTTTAAAACTTTTTTTTTATTGGATAATCAAGGAAAAAAACAACGAAATGGAAATATTACATGGTAATTAGGCAAACACTGAAAAATGTGTTTACATTTTTTTAGACGTACATAAATCTCATTCTTGAGATAAAACCGGTAGATACAATTAATTGTTGTACATACAGTACGTCCTCGGATTGTCTTTACAAGAGGAAACACTTATTATTGGCATTTTGAGAAAAATGCATTCTTTATAAAAAATTTTGCTTGTTCTAAAATAGTTAGGTTTAATAAAAATTAAATTTTCCATACCGTTTTAGAGATAATTATAAATTATAAAAAACATGAAATTATGGTTAAATTTTGAGGTCCTAAAAATCAAAGCTCTTTTCTATGGAGGTAATATAATTTAGATTTCATTCTTTGATAGATATGGTTATTATTAATTTTCATTTATTGTTATATTTTTTAGTATCAAATTTTCCGGTAACTATTATCACCCTTTCCTTAGCATTGAACTAAATAAATTTTGTGCTTCTTTTGTTAAAACTGTTGTTTAAAACAGCAAAAAATATTACGTTAATTAAAATTTTATCAATAAAAATCAAACACAACAAAAAAGAATGAAAACGAAATTATATTATATATAAACCCGTTTTTTATATTTGGAACTTGATTCATCTTCAACCATAATATTTTCATATTTTTTTAATTCTCTAAAACGTTATACAGGGTGTCCCAGGCTGAGCGTGCATTAGAAGTTTCTAGAGAACCACAATATCTAGACCAGAGATTTTTTGCACATCATTGTTTCACAACGAGATCTATCGATTAAAATATTTTTAATATGGCGACACCCGGAAATACCAGAAGTTGACGACAACCTTCTTATTTTAAATGGGTGCCCCCATTGTTTATTACATACTTAAATTCTCTGTAAAATTTTATGAATTTTGATATCAAACACTCTATATCTAACATTAACCATTTTTGAGAAAAAAATAATTAAAATTTTTGGAGGAAAAAAACTGCCTGTCAAAAATAGGGGGGGGGGTGTGTATAGTTTAAACGTCAAATTTAGTGATTACCACAGCCACTGTGCCATAAAGAGAAGACATGTGGCTATCTATTTCAAAAATTAAATTGTTTGAATGCCATATAATAATGATTGCAGCTGTCATGGAATTGAGCGATTTAAAAAGTATCATAAATCATTTTTTTCAAATGGAAACCCACTTTTTTATTTCACTAGTGAAAAAGCTTTTCAATTCGTTACTTTTTGACTATACAGGTTTCGATACCTAAAATAAATCGTTTTTAAGTTATTTAAAATTTAGTTTTAAAGCGCATATTTTTCTTGATTTTAACAAGTAGCCTATGACTTTAAACGTCAAGTGATGTAAAACAATAGATCTGGCCATGTCGTATTGTGACACTTTGTTCAAAAAGCAGTATGTTGTATGTTATCGATCATCATGTGCAAGTTAACTTTGCGTTTTTTTCTCAGGGTTGATACAGTACATTATTAATATAATTAATATCAACTATTAGATATCACTAAGGAGCGAAAATACGAGATATATTTTTATAAATACACTTTTTAAACTTTTAAGGGCTTTAAACTTTTATAATTAACGGTATTTACAATATAGGAAATTCAAATAATTTGTTTTCTGACAGATGGAAATAAATTGTTTGACTTTTTGACACTTACTGTCAAAGGAAGCTAGATAAAATCAAGAAAGATATACATTTTCAAACTAAATCTTAAATAACTTTTAGATTTATTTTTGGTATAGGAACATGTATAGTTAAAAAATAACGAATTGTAAAATCTTTTCACTACTGAAATAAAAAAAAGTAGGTTTCCATTTGAAAAAAATGATTTATGATAACTTTTTAATCGCTCAATTCCATAACAGCTACCGCCATTATCATATGACATTTGAACAATTTAATTTTTGAAATAGATAGCTACATGTCTTCTCTTTATGTCACAGTAGCTGTAGCAATCACTAAGTTTGACTTTTAGGCTATACAAATTTGTTTGACAGGTAATTATTTTCGTCCAAAAATTTTAAATATTTTTTTTTCTCAAAAACGGTTAATGTTAGATATAGAGTGTTTAACATCAATATTCATAGAATTTTACGGAGAGTGTAAGTATGTAATAAAAAATAGGGGCGGCCATTTAAAATAAGAAAGTTATAGTCAACTTCCGGTATTTCCGGAAGTGCCGCAATAATGAAAATATTTTTAATCGATAGATCTCGTTGTAAAACAATGATGTGCAAAAAATCTCCGATCTAGATATTGTGGTTCTCTAGACACTTCTAATGCACGCTCAGCCTGGGACACCCTGTATAGGCCAGTCAAATAGGAATTCAAATATATTTTCATGATTTTTTTAATTTCCTCTAAAATTACAGTTGAGGGTTGGAACCTTTGGTGTTACACAGCAAAATAAAAACACTAAATCACCCCAATACACCAAAACACTTTTACTTTTACACTGGACGCGCGTTTCGCTAACCATGTTAGCATCATCAGCAGATGATTATAAACTAGTTTTAAAAACTAGTTTTTTGTTAAAACGGTATGGAAATTTGAAAAAGTATAAACTGTATTAACCATTTTAGAACGAGCAAAAATGTTTATGAAGAATGCACTTTTCTCAAAATCTCGATATTAAAAAAGTTTTTTTCCTCTTGTAAAGACAATCCGAGGACATACTGTAGACGTAATATTACGTCAAAAAGGAAAAAATAGTACGAATATATAAATCACGAAAGAAGGAAGGATATTGTATAAGCCGCATCAGCTGCTAAGCGATTTAGCGGTATTATATAAATTAGCACATAAAGATAATCGCTGGCGACACGTCACAAGAACCAATGAGATTTGTACAACAGCTGTGAATTTTAAATTTAGCACAGCTCCCATTGGTTGTTTGAAGTGTCAATCTTGATGAACGACATGATGAGACGTAGAAAATATCTAATAAAAAATTTGGATTGAAGTGCATAGAATATATGGGTAATAAATGAAGTAATAAAGAGAATATAAAATTTATTCTACACAACCTTTCAATATAAAATTTACAAAAAAATATCTTTTACTCTCACAGAAAAAAATATAACAATAATTTAAAACAACTAACTATTTGGTCTATAAGTAGTAGAAATAAGTCCAGAACAAAAAATATATTTTTGAGGCACTCTTAACGATATTTCATCTATATAAAATATCAACAAAATAAAGTAAAACGAAATTTAAATATTGGTAACTATATAATATTAGTCGTTCTTCTGTTGCTGCTGCTGCTGTTGTTGCTGCTGTAAGAATATGGGTTTCCTAAATTTATCTTGTCCTCCAAACATTTTTTTCATTTGGAATCCGTCCCGCCTGTCGTGAATGCGCATATGCCTAACCAATTTGTCTTTCCTTCCAAAACTTTTGAGGCATTTTGGGCACTTGAAAGGTTTGACGCCCGTATGAGTCACTACGTGTCTATCCAATTCTCTTTTCCTAATGAACGTTTTGTTGCATATATGACATGCAAAAGGTCGAATACCTAAAAATAAAAATATATGTTGATTTCATTAATGTTAATTTCACTATGTTTATTAAAATTCATAGATTATTTTACGTATTAAAATAACACTAAAGCGTGTTGTTTTAATATGTAAAATGTAAACGTGTATGTGCTGTTATTTTAGTATTTTGTCTAATGATGCTCGTATAAGCGAAACAGGTGTCACATAGTTTTAGTGTCATAGTTTTAATCAAAATTATTAACCAAAATATTTTCCGCCATCAGAAAAAATTCGGCAGATTGTTGACAGCAGGGTCGGACTGGGCCTGAGGGGCTCGGTCGGTATTGTTTTTTTTTAAATATTCACATTGATACTAAAAGATTAAGGATTAACACCTAGATATTTTTGACAAGCTGTTGGAAAACTTGACGTGCACATACAGGATAAGTTTTCTACTATGGGTATCTCGGAAACTATATGGTAACTATCGGTCAAATGGGGAAAGAAGTTGCAGTTTTGTGAGGACAAACATATGCTCCTTTCAGATTTTTGAAAAAGTTTATGGCTTTTTTTATCTATTTTAGACGAAAAGTTTTCAGATAAAAATTGTAGATATTCACATCCTTAATGAGTCTGCGTTCTCCGATTTTTTCTAAAGCTTTTCATTTGTAGAAAAATAATTAAGTCATTAAAAAAGGCCTTAATCGTAAAATATTTAAGTCATTTTAGAAAAGAGTTAAGTCGCTAAAAAGATTTAAATCTTTTTATAAAAGACTAAAGTCAGATTTTTATATAATTTTATGATACAATTTTAAACACTCAATACCTGGAGCAAATAAAAAGTTTGATTTTCGGAACCGGTTTTGATTATTTATCGTGTTACGCGTGTGTAGTGGTCTGTTGTGTTTCAAGTGAATCTCCAACTACGTTATGTAGCCCGCAAGACGCACGAAAGAAATCGATCACAAATATATTGAAGAGTACCTTAAAATCTTCAAACGCTTAGCCAATGACATATTAAATAGTGATCAAAACATATAATCAATTTTTAATGGATATGGACATGACATGTCCATCGATTACAGCGTATTCGATGACATCTAATCCTGTAATGGAAATATATATGAAGTGCTACAAAATCGGATAAATTTTATATAACACATTTTTGTGTTTGTAATTATTCTGAAAATTAACCGTTTTATTTTATGTGGTTTTAGCAGGGATTTTAGTCTAATTTGTATCAACAATAAATTAATCATATAGATAATAAGGAAATCGGTCAATCGGTAATACAAGAAAATTTATATTAACATTAAAAAATTGGCACCGGGAGGCACGCATAGCCGCCCATACTAAAATATGTTAATATCTCGAAAACTGCGACTTTGACAGATTTTGATGTTATTACAAATTTTGTTGTAAATATTATTCCTAATCTTAATTTGAAAACCGCGTTTCGTTAGCTACTGTAATTTTGGAGTTACGATTTTTTAAATTTTTAACCCCCTCCCATACCCCCTTACCAACCCCCACCAATCAAAACAAAACAAAATCGGTTCAGCGGTTTTTGAGTTATCGTGTTACAGACGGACAGATATTTATGACCCAAGTAACTCATTTTGAGTGAAATTAAAAAAAACTTTTTGCCGATCCTAATAGCCTACCATACCTATTGGTATGGTCGGCTAAAAATAGTGCTTAAATAGAATTTTGGCTGTCTTGACTTGACGGTAATTATTTTGATTTAAGTCATTTTGACTTATTAACTCGACTTTAGTTATAAAAACGGCTTATATTACATTATATTCATTTTAAGTCTACGAAATGACTTGACTTGAAAGAAAATTATTTAAGTCAAAAGCTTAATTTAAACTTTATATTGAAATTGACTTGATTTAAATCATTTTGATTTTAGAAATGACTTAAGATAAATCTTTTTGAAACTGACTTGCTGGAGCTCTGTTTGTACCGTTTTTTGTTAATCGTTTTTATCGTATTAATCGTATATAAAAAGTAAACTATTACTTTTCAAACAAATTGACTACTTCATAGTCAATTTGTTTACAAGCATTAACGATAGATCTCTGCAACCCAAATATCCGTTATAGAAAATTCTACGTGATTTTATCCAATCCAGTCCAGTTAACCCGGGAGCATATATTTTTTTGATAAAAACTGATTTGAGATATGATTAAAAATACGATTTGTACATCTTTTAACTGTCCAGAACAAGACACGAAAAAGATTAGACGATCAAATCTATTTTTCCAAGGCTCCTTGATTAAAAATTAGTGTTTAACACAGCCATGGCACTCTAGATTGAAATTTAAAATATGATTTTGTTTTTAGCGAGAATGTGAAAAGACACTTTATTCAGAGTGTCATTTTCTACCGCATAGAGTAAAAAAATACCTTTTAAAAATAAAGAGTTGCAGTCATTTCCGGTGAAACAGGAAGTACCGAAAACAATTGAATACGTTATTCAATCCTAATTTATGTTACATATGTACTAACATACTAAATCCCGTTTTTTAATTTTAAAAATAAAAGTTATAGGGGTGATACACTTTTGAGACGCACCCGGTATACCAAAACCTGACGATAGTTCTAAGTCGAGTCGACCAGTCCGAGTCGATTCAGTGCGCGTCCTCCTTTACGCAGCAATTCGGCCAAATCCGTAGACAAAAAGTATTTGAAGATAAGTGAAGCTACTAACAGCACTTTCAGATGGACCGGAGCGTCCGCGCGGACCGTCCGCGAATTAAATGAAAAGTGAAATTATTTAAAAAAGGTAAAAATTAAGTGAAATTATTTAAAAATGATAAGAATTGGCTATAACTCGATAATTTTTCGAAGAAAACATATTATAGCTTATATCGCTGAAAAGCTTAAAAAATGGCACTTTTTATAAAGTCATGGCCAACTATGGTTTCCATTTAAAAAAACATATGTTTGTGTCAAATGTCAAAAATGACAGGCTTTAGAAAAAAAAGGAGGACACAATCTCATTAAGGATGTGATTATCTACAACTTTTATCTGAAAACTTTTTGTCTAAAATAGCTTATAATGGAATCAGGGACAATTTTTAAAATAGCCGAAATTTGTTTTTTTCTAAATATCTAGTAAGCCATGAACTTTTTCAAAAATCTGAAAGGCGCATATTTATGACCCTACAAAACTGCAATTCTTTCCCCGTTTAACCGACTCTCTATCTCCAGTAGTTTCCGATATACCCATAGAGAACATCGTAGGAAACTCACCCTGTATAGTAAAAAGCAAGCGAATTCCACTTGTGATGATGACTTGTGGAGAAGAGTCAATCTTTTTGAATACGTCTGAGCATACATTACTGTTGAAGTATCATTTGAAGATTACCACTCTCCCAAAAGATTAAAATTCTCCCAAAATCAACAATAATCCGTTCGACTATAATCATTACCAAGAGCACCGTTTTTTAAAATTAATAGTATAATGTGTAATAAAACTTAATCACAATAGATCGTGGACTAAGCCTACAGGGGAAACCACGTTAAAAAAAACGCGTCGAATACACTACCTCACAGGTAGAAATGTGTGCATATTATGAAAATTACGAGTTTTTAAACTTTTGAAATCGCCATATCTCAGGAATGGTGGTTCGTAAGAAAAAAGTATAAGAACCATTATTGTAGAAAATTTTATGTTCTACAACATTTGTTTAAGGTACTTTTGCGATAGCGCTTACCGTTTAGGAGAAAAAAACAAAAAAAAAACATATTTTTGACTTTTAACCGTGAATAATTTTTTAGCAGACGTGGGAGGGGTGGGAATTTTTCAGATATCATTTATAATAGTGTATTTAAGACCTGTACCAATTTTCAGTTCTATGCGAATGCTTATTGTTATTTAACCCCCTTTTTTTTGTTTATTTTGACTGGGGTATAATTTCCAGAAGATTACAGGAAGAAAAATAAATTCCAGTAATAAAATTATTAACTGTACCTGTATGCCTAGCCATGTGATATTTTAGGTTGTCAGGGGTAGAAAATCTTTTAGGGCAATGCGTACATTTGTAAGGTAGTCCTGGACTCTCCGAGTTAGGCTTCTCATGCCCGTCCGTCTCACTTGAAAAACTTTCGCCTGTTACATGGTCCCTTGAAGTGTCGAATAAAGAATCTTCCGTCTATAATAAAAATTAAAAATTGTAAGAATAAGAAATTCTATCTTTTGTGTACTATTACTTTAAATTCGTCTTTAATGTGATCTGGAATGCCGGGTAAGTCGTTTTCTTTTGGTTCATTTTCGGATACGCTCCCACGTGGTAAACTAGTTTCACTGCCGAATTCATTATGATTAAATGGATCCAAATTAATAACCTACAATAATATTTATTATAAAAGCAAATTATTGGGTTTTAATGGTTTTAATAGATAGTTAAATCACTGGAAATAGATTGTACAAATTTTGGATATGTAATTATTTCGGTTAAGGTTAGTTATGCCAAGAAAGAGGTTAAATAATCCGGCTGCGAATTTTCCCTGCTGGGAATACTTATAGCAATATACAATAAGTAAATATTCAATAAATTAATTAATTTAATAATTACATTATATAATGTGGTGATCATTAATTTTATGATTATATATAAATGTATGGTGCCCGGTGGCTTAGAGGTACAGGCTCTCGTCTACCAATCTCAAGGTACTGGGTTCGCATCCCACACCCGGCATTTCATCAGCAGACTATTTTTATTAAAATAAAAATAGTTTGGGTACCTAGGTCGACTCAGCCTTAAATGAGTACTTGGGATTCACAATCCTGAGGTAATAATAGGCGGTTGAAGCGTAGTGCTAGCCACATTACCTTCCTTGTATACCGAACGGCTCTAGTATGGCAAGCTGTACCTTGCTACTCCCAAGGCGTCAAACGCTATATACGGGAGCTATTATTATTATTATATATAAATGTGCTAATAATAAATTATGCTTTGTATGATGAGAGATAAACAATTTACATTAGAATATGTTTAACTGCCAAAGTCAAAATCCTCTTGATCATACAAAAATGAATCGTACAGTCATATTCAATAGAGTACGTCGCGTCGCAAGAACGACAGATATAATTTTTAATGTCAAACGACAGACAACCCTAGGCTGCGTTCAGATATTCAGGCTAGATGCACTCCGGACATAAAATTTACGTCCTTCATCGTTCTAAAATAAAAGTTGTTCTTATAGAGATCGAGAGACATCCTAATATAACTTTAATATAGTGGAACAAGATCAAACAAATACTCAATACCTGAACGCAGCCCTAATGTTATACAATTATATTGCTGAGCAGACTATGGTATTATTATTATTAAATGCACAAAAAAATCTCAACAAACAAAAAATCTCAACTCATTTAATATTAAATTTAGGCTGTACTTACTGCCGTTAAACGGTAGCTTACTAAAATGCCGTTAATAATCATTACGGATTCAGAACTATCCTAAAACTGTGATACGCATGCGCAAAAGAAAATATGCGGCAACTTTTTCATCTGCGCATAGGCTGTAAAACGGTGAATAGAGTTCTAAAACGGTGAATATTGAAAAAAATGGTATCAAAGTTGGTTTAAAAATGGAGATCGCTGTCATTTTATATGTAAAATTAAATAGAAAATATTATCAATGGTAATTTTATGACGCCGTTTTTTTTATCCTGCGCCATTTAATGCTAACTTAATGATGGTACGTTAGTCGTTTATGGAGAACCGGTAATAGATCTTTTTGAAAATCTGGATTTTTACATAAAGACACCTCTATTTAAAATATTTTCAGCGTTACAGTGTTGTCGGATCATTTGAAAAGTAGCAACATCTTTATTATTTTAAATGGAACACCCAG
Organism: Sitophilus oryzae; assembly: GCF_002938485.1. NCBI lineage: Eukaryota > Metazoa > Arthropoda > Insecta > Coleoptera > Curculionidae > Sitophilus > Sitophilus oryzae. The sequence goes on along the minus strand of NW_022145814.1, from coordinate 2,276,059 downwards.
TATATTATTACATTTTAGGAAACTACTTTCACATCTCATAATTTTTCTGTTATTCTTACCTATACCATCTCTTATAGTTTTCGAGATAACAAATAAAATATATGTAAAATTGAAAAAAACATGATCTTGAATAAGCATTGATCAACGTAATAATATTCTGAAACCTTATCAGTCAGGCTTTCGTAAAAACAGGTCAACAATTGACCATCTTGTAATGCTAGATCATCACATACAGAAAACCTTCGAAGAAAAAGACCACATGGTCGCTGTCTTCTTTGATCTTAAAGGGGCATATGATATGACATGGAGATATGGTGTTTTAAAAAATTTGCACAAATATGGCCTGAGAGGAAACTTACCCGAATTTGTCTCTTCCTTTTTAACAAATCGCTCTTTTTATGTTCGTCTCGGTCATTTTTTATCTACCAAAAGGACTTGGAGAACGGAGTACCACAGGGGTCTACACTGAGTTGCACATTGTTCGGATTGGCTATTAATGAAATAGCCGACAACTTACATAGTGATGTAACTAAGTTTCTATACGTTGATGACTTAGCGATTGTCTTCTCAGGTAAAACAATTGGTGATATCGTACGTAAGATGCAGCCATCAATAAATCAAATTTGCAAACAAGCCAGATCAGTTGGTTTTACTTTCTCCGAGGAGAAAACAAACTGTATGCATTTCTGTAGACTTAGAAGACCTCATTATGACCCACTACTGTATTTAGAAGAAACACCTATTAGATGTCCTAGAACAATAAAATTTCTTGGCATAATATTTGACTCTACGCATACATGGAAACAGCACATATTATCACTTACACAAAAATGCATGAAATCCCTAGATATTCTTAAAGTTCTGTCTCACACAAAATGGGGTGCAGAACCAAAAATGCTTCTCACTTTATACCAGTCACTAATTTTGTCACGAATTGATTACGGCTGTGCTGTCTATGGATCAGCCTGCAAATCTAGCTTAAACATACTAAACAGTATTCACAATGCGGCCTTGAGGTACTGTTTGGGTGCATTCCCAACAAGCCCCGTTGAAGGTTTGTATTGTGAAGCAAACATGCCCTCTTTAGAAGATCGAAGAAAAATACGGTTGTCAAATTACATAACAAAAATATTAGCCCTGGAGCAACATCCTTTTAATAACATATGTATGAGAGAGGCTGAAAACCATCCCCCCTTCAGTAGATCAGCTTTTGGAAGGTATAGGGAGTATCTGAGAATTAGGGAAGTAGACCCACCTCAATTATTACGCCTTGAGTAAAGTGAAATTCCTCCTTGGAAGTGTTCTCCGCCTGTAGTAAATTTCGAACTGGCGCAATTTAAAAAAGGTGAAATCTCAAATAAACACTGGCAGCAGAGCTTCCTCGATATAAAGAATCGAGAGAATGTAAATTTCGTCATCTACACTGATGGATCCAAAACCAATGATGGCATCGGATGCGCTTTCGCTACCGAGGGCAAGGTTTTTTCTTGGACCTTAAGTAATATCTCCAAAATTTATTATGCAGAGCAATATGCACTTTGGCAGGCTCTTCTTTTCCTTACCTCCTCGAATGGCCCCTCTAAATGTCTAATTGTTTGTGACTCAAAGAGTGTTTTAGAAAGTCTCTTAGATATATTTACTAAAGACCCTATGACTCAAAATATCCAAATATTGATTGATGATCTAACAAGGAGAGGTTATAAACTCACATTATTGTGGGTTCCAAGCCATGTGGGAATAGCTGGTAACGAAAAAGTGGATAATGCTGCACAGGAAGCCAGTTCAGAAGATGTAGTTGATGGTTAAACATTCCGATTATCAAATTTATCTAAAATCTGTTATTCTGAACGAATGGCAACATAGGTGGCAAAATCTAAACAAGAATTTATATATAGTATAAAGCCACTGGCTTATAGTAAATATATACATATTGGCTTAGATCGAACTAGTTTAATCAAGACTCACAGACTTCGCATTGGTCATACCGCACTGACGCACAAACACCTACTTACTGGAGAAGATGCACCTCTGTGTGCGGATTGTCAGGTTAGACTGACAGTCGAACACATTGTTTGTGTTTGCCCAAGGTATGAACCCCAAAGACACTTGTTTAATCTTGTGAGACCATACGGAGAAAACTTAAAAGATAAACAGTCAATTGCTAATTGTTTAAACTTTTTAAAAGCTGTAAATCTGTTGAAACAAATGAAAACAACCATCAACAATGTCGACCTCCGCTATAATTATTTTGTCTTAAAATCTTTGTTTTTAGGTTTTCTCGCACAAAATAGTACCTGAGTACGGCTCCACAGAGGCCAGCTCTCCATCCTCGACATCAGCCATCAAAGTTCATGGCACGAACGGTCGTCGCGCGTCGTCTCGGCGCACTCAGTGATAAGGTGTTTTGTATTTTTCCCTCAGAATCTGCATTCGCCGTTGTTCCTCAGTTTCAACCTACTTAGATTTTCGTTGAGGAGACGGTTTCCTGTTAGAAACCTCGTGACAATCCGAAGATTGTTTTTACTTAAATGAAGGAAAATCTTTGATTTTTCTCGGTCGTAAGTTCCGAGGAAAGTTTTTTCTGATACGTAGGTTGCCTTTTAAATTTTTACAAAAAGTGACAGAAACAAACAAGTTCGAAACAAAGTGTTTTATTGCATTTAGAAATATTAGCACTAAGGTCTATACATTTTTGCATGCGCTCAAACCAATTTTGGAAACATTTTTTCCACTCTGAAGTTGATATCGTAGAAACATTGTTTTGAAAAACTCAAACAGCTTCTTGAGGTGATGAAAATCGCTGTCCAAAGTCATTAGGCGATGAATCGGGTGAATAAGGGTAAGGGAAACATTAATTAGATGTTTTTCTCCTTCAAATATTCAGTTGTTTGACATGCTTTACGGGAGCTGGCATTGTCGTGATGAAGAATGATATGACGTTTTCTGTTCATATATATTTTTCACCTTACTTCATCGAAGATCTTTGGCAAACAAATTGTTGTATACCATTCAGCATTAACAGTTCTTCGATCCTCTAATGCAGGGTATTTTAAACTTTTTGCAGTCACGGACCGCTTTCGCAATTTGTACAATTCCACGGACCCCTATCAGAAATAATAGAGGAAAATAAAAAAAGCCTTATTTACATAAAAAGAGAACGTTTAGTAGATTTATTACACGCACACTAGTAAATTAGTGACAAGGATGCTGCTGTTTAGCCTCAATGAGAACGTTAAATTGTGGGGTTATCTTCGGCAAGGCAAGGCGCATATCATCTGCGACATTCAATCGGTTGCGACTTTTTGTTTTTATTGAGATCAGAACCGAGAACCCTCCCTAGAGGAAAGGTACGTAGTAGCAAATGGTATCAGAACGGACAACCGAGAACCCTCCCTAGAGGAAAGGTACGTAGTAGCAAATGGTATCAGAACGGACATAGCTCGCTTGACAAGAAGAGGGTAAGTTTGACTTAAAGAACAACAAAACTCGCCAAGATCTTTTGCATGAAATTCAGCTTTCAAAATTTCTTTTGATCTCATACCGATTAAGTCATCTTTAGTGAGATCTTCATCGCTGATATTATGCGAATGTCGAAGTTAAAGTAGCGTTCAAAAGAAGTTATCAATGTATCCAAATGCTTAGACACCTCTTTCTGTAGCATTTTTGATATCGTATTGCCGTCGCCTTGTACTCTTCAAACATCGGTAAATTTGCAAAGTTACCAGATTCCACCATCCATTTCCAATGTGGCAGTTTATATATGAAACCTTTCAACCGTTGAAATGCATCTACGATGGTTATCGCAGAGTCCTGAAGAGACAAGTTAATCTCATTCAATTGAGTAAATATATCTGCCAAATACGCTAGCCCCCGTTCAAAATCTTCGCTCTAAAGATATTCAGACAGTGAATTTCCTTTTATCTTTTATAAAAAGTAACACTTCTGTTCCCAACTCAAACAATCGCTTTAAGACCTGTCCCCTTGAGAGCCAACGAACTTCTGTGTAGTAAAGCAGTACTTCATATTCTGACCCCATTTCTTGACAAAGTCTTTTAAACAGGCGGTGCCGCGGTGGTTTAAGGCTCTTGCTCTGATGAAGTTAATTATTTTGACACATGTAGACATAACTTCCTCCAGAAATGTAGGTAAAGTCCGTGAAACCATGGCATGTCGATATAAGACACAATGAGTTATTATGACATGAGGGATCTCTTTCTTGACCAAAGTCGCGAAACCAGACGTTACCATGCACTGCGGGAGCTCCATCGGTGCAGACTAAACTTGGTAGTGTTACCAAGTCTATATTTTGTTCCGCTCCGTATTGAAACCGGTCGCCGAATGGCTGTTCCCTTCAGTCTGATGAACTTAATGCAGAGAATAAGCATATATGTAGGGTTTTTTTGGCCCCTATTTTTGCTACTCGTATTTTTGTTTATTTATTATATATACCCTACCTAAGCCATCTTAGCACCATCTACGGTAACGTGGATGAAGCAAGCATATATTTTGTTCGTTGAAAAACCTTTTCGTCATTTCAAAAACCCCTGAAGCCTTTGTAGTCTCCAAAAGCGAATTGCAAAAAAAAACTCTTCTTTAATACTACGTGTGTCTTGTTGTAGGTAACGGACAAATATCAAGAGTTGGCTACATTGTGGCACATCGGTGCTTTCATCCAATTGAATGCTGAATGGAAACGGTGAAGCAATTAATTCTTCAACAACTTGTAAAACATTTGACGACATTATTATCAACATTTATTCTAGAATTAATATCATGGTTTGATAAGGGAACAGCTTCAACTTTGTATTTTTGATCCTTACGCGCATCGCGTAGTGTTTAGTGATTAAATACCTACTGAATTCGCCGCCCTACACTATTTCTTTTCTTAATAAATATGTTTACAGTTAACTGGCGTAATGCGGACCGCGGGCCCCTGATACACATGCGATGGACCCCTAAGAAGCTATGGACCACACTTTAAGAAACCCTGCTCTAATGGAATAATTGCGACGCGACGTGTCCAGTACAACCGAAGAAACAACAATTTAATTGTATGATTTAGACAGACCGAATATGTCGACTTTCCTTAACCTATAAACTAAATTTCAGCTTTCGATATGCCGCTTATGATTTAACCAACACTTATTCAAGATCATGTTTTTGCCAATTTTACACATGTTTTATTTTTGATCTCGAAAACTGTCAGCAATAGTTATAGGTTAGTGTAATAGAAAAATGATGAGGTCATAGAAAAATGACCAACTGAAAGTAGTTTCGAAAAAATGTAATAATATGCCAGATGTTCCATTTAAAATAACAAAGATATTACCACTTTTAGTATGAAGAGGCACAACTGTAACACTAAAAATAATTTAGAAAGATAGACTGATAGGTGAAAGATAGGTGCCTTAATGCAAAAATCGAGAAATTAAAAAAAAAATCCTATCACAAGTTCCCGATAAACGTCTAACGTACCATGGCCGTAAACCGCCCTGTATATTCTCTCGTTGTTAATAGTAATAAATTCTTAATAGAAAGAAAATAAAAATATATAATATAAAATCTAAAGTGGTAAAAAACACATTAAAAATATAGAAAATATTGCCCGACCAGTCAGATAAGAGATGGATTAAAAATTCGTATATTGCATGTCTTGTTATCTTAATATATTTTAATATCCCATAAAGTATTAAAGTATATTGACTGACTCTGTCTGGCAACTTGTTTTTTTTCTTCTTGGGAGAAGTAATTTCAATAAATGGCCGTTTTCTGGACGAGGTATAATTTCTTTAACCTTTACAGTAAATAACGGACCTTTCTTATCTGGGTAATTTTTGTACTAGAAGCGGACTGCATTCCTTTTTTTTACTTTTTATTTATTATTTTATGACTTTTTAGTTGTAGTACAGCCAATCTGGCATTAAAAAAGGTCTAGACTCCCATCAAATTACCCCCGCTTTCATACTTTGCCAATCGTAAGTGGTCCGTTGGAAAAGCTTAAATTCGAAAATTCGTATCCCTATAAAAAATTATTGAACAAAAAATGAAGAGAATTAAATTCTCTACATTTTCATCTCTAAGTAACAAACCTCTAAAACCTACAGGGACAAAGTTAGAGGGCGCGTCACTCAAACGCAGTTTTATTAATTTTTTTAAGTGAAACCTTTTTTTTACTGTCGCAAAGTTTTTAAAAGTAAAGAGCATATAAAAACCTATCAAACTGACGTGTAAAATTTACCGTTTTACTGTTTATGAGATATATTGCATTCATTCTCACAATGTGTATTCAACTTTCATGAAATCAATGACGGTCGAAATAACTGCAAAGTTACTTTCGCCGTAATCCGCGAAGGTAACCGCAAAGTTACCTTCGCGGATTACGATGTTCACTCAAAGTGAGGATATATATATATATATATATATATATATATATATATATATATATATATATATATATATATATATATATATATATATATATATATATATATATATATATATTAATATTCTCTTTCCTTTTTTTAGATTTTGTTAGGTGCGCTGTAGGTAGCGTTTTTTGAGAAACTGAAAAAAAATCTTGGATTCTAATTTCTGGCTAAACAGAAAATTTTATAGAACAAAAAATGGAGAGAATAATTCAATTCTCTACAACTTCATTTTTCAGTAGCAAAGCTGTAAAACCTACAGCGACAAACTTTTTACTCCGCACACGAAAAAATTGCTTACTACGTCAAAACCCTCGCATCTACATTGTCAAATGACGTCGATTGATAGTCTGATCGACTAGTTAGTGCTGGAGGGATGGACACGACAATAGGCCGAGCGGCAGCTGTGTCCTCGAAACTAGCGCCGCGACATTGGCAACGTTATATCTCGTAAACAATAAAACGTAAAAAAATACATATCGATTTAGTAGGTTTTTTACGATCTTTAATTTTAAAATCTTTGCGACAGTAAAAAAGTGGTTTTACCCAGGAAAATGCAAAAAACTGCGTTTTAGTAGCGCCCTTTAACTTTGCCCCTGTAGGTTTAAGATATTTGTTACTTAGAGATGAAAATGTAGAGAATTCAATTTTCTTCATTTTTTGTTCCATAAAATTTTCCGTGGGACCTACGGTTCAGCCAGAAAATCGAATCCAATTTTTTTTCCGTTTCTCAAAAACGGTGGGTACAAATTTTTGAATTTAAGCTTTTCCAGTGGACCACTTGACCAGTGCCAGATTGACTGTACTATTGATAAATATCCAAAATTATCCACGTGAAGATAGTGTTTATAAATTATTATTATCATATCATTAGACAGATAAGGATTATTGATTACTAAGTACATTTTTTTTTGAAATTCGCAAAAAAATCTCCACTAAATAAATTAGTACGCATACCATATTTTCTTCCTGTTTGTCACTTTCCGGTTCAGTTCTTTCAAAACCGTCGTTATTTATATGGCCATAATTATATTCTCCAAGATCTAAATTCTCCCGCAGCCGTTGAAGTTCGTGTGATTTGTCTTCCGCGTTCTGTTGAGGCCAATGCCGTTTTTCATGCCGTAGTAATTTGTCTTTCCTACCAAAAGTCAGATGACAATAGTTACACCTAGAAACCAAATGTTAATTATATATCCTAATAATTAAAAGATGCACATAGTACCTAAACGGTTTTTGACCAGTATGAATCATGGCGTGTCTGTTCAAGTCACCTCTGGATGTAAACGTTCTCGGACATTTTTGACAGACAAATGGTTTCGTCCCGGAATGTATTCTCATGTGTTTAGAAAGATTTGTATTTCTCGAAAAGGATTTAAAGCAGACTGTACAGGTATAGGGTTTCACTCCTGCAATATTATAAAAATAATTATATGTATACAGTGTGTCAAAAAATAGTGTATCTAACTTCAGTGGGTGATCTGGTAAAAATAAAACAAAAAGTTCCTATGAACATATGCCCCAAAATGCTTCCCGAAGAAATTACAGCCCTCGAAAGGTTAAATACAGTACGTCTGTCCGTTCTATAGCTACGGGGTATCCGTGAGAGGGGAAACGATATTCTCTCTATGTTTTTCGTAAAAAATTAGACGACGCGTCTCATCAATAAAAATTCGACAAATTTACAAGTAGCCAATAAAATGAGTGGGCGGAGCGATTTGCGGTGACGTACTCGTCAATTCGACGTATAAAATATATTGTTGTTTATTTAAATGTTTTTTGTCCACATTCCTTTCATAGACACACATCCAACAGACGTACTGTAAAAATAAAACATTTTGTTTATTTTTAAGAACAACCGTTTTTCTTAAAAGTTGGTACTCTCACACATATTTTAATACCAAAGCGAATGGCGATAGTGTAAAATTCCGTAACAGCCCTGAAAGGGTACTTTCCATTAGGGTTGAGAGTACTACTAGAATTGTTAGTACCTATAGTGGAGGGTCCCACCTAGGACCCACTCTTAAGGTAGCTGTCCACAATGAAGTTAAAATGTCATTAAATTTTTATTTCATGAAACATTTGTTTCGTGGTGGGTTTTCACGTAGAGGTAAAAATTTCTTCACTCGCGATTGTTTGAATTTTTTTGTTCATGAGACACGACGTAAAGTGAACGTGCTATATAGGATAAAACTCATGTGCAGTAAGTGACACAAATATTTCAAATGAAAAACGACGCATATCACGTGTACACGTTGAAACTTGTTCATGAAACAAATATCTCATGAAATATTGTGTCATAAGATTTTTGATAATATTTCATACATCTCAAGTGTGTTTCCATTGTGAGACCAGAGAAATTTTTTTTACTCATGACATACAAATTTTCATCGTGGGTACTTACCTTTAATCAATACAATACTAATGGTGGTACTTCTTTTATCCTTATAGATACAGTAATTTCAATAAATGAAAATTAAAGCTAGAACTTTTTTATATAAAAAGTTCTCTTCGTTTAGTTCGAAACAGTGAACGGTTTTTAAGATATATGGGTTTCAAGGTTCCGATGCATCGATTTTAGCATTAGCGAAATCAGGAGATTAATTATTTATTTAAAATTTCTTTACATTTTATCACATCACTAATACTAAAATCGATGCATCGTAATCTTTAAACGCAAATATCTTGAGAACCGTTCACCTTTCGAACTAAACGAAGAGTACCTGTTTTACGTAAAAAAGTCCTAGCTTTTTATATCATTTGTTCAAATTACTGTATCTATAAGGATAAAAGAAGTACCACCAGTAGTATTTTCTACCCTAATGGAAAGTACCCTTTCAGGGCTGTTACGGAATTTTTCACAATTGCCATTTGCTTTGGCATTAAAATGTGTGTAAGAGTACAAAATTTCAGGAAAAACGGTTTAACAATGTTCTTAAAAATAAATAAAATATATTATTTTTATTTAACCTTTCGAAGGCTGTAACTTCTCCTGGAAGCATTTTAGGGCATATGTTCATAGGAACTTTTTATTTTACTTTTATCTGTAGAATCGTTAAATCGCACCAAAGTTAAGCAGGCCATACATTATCAAACAAATTGCGCAACAAGTTGCCAATGTATGGCCCTGTTTGATGCGTTGCGCAGTTGTTTGATAAGTTTCAAGAATGTTTGAATTCTTTTGTGCAACTGTTTGCGTAATGCGTTGTGTAGTGTATGTGTGTTCATTGTGCAATATTTTAGTTCTTTTAGTTTTTTCATCCAAATTCGTTGTTTTCTTTTTCGTTTTTTGGTAACATCAACATCTAGGGCACATACCATAATAATTGAGCCAATGACAATTGAGTTCATGGTTGTTTCTCGAACAATGCACAACTTTCAATAAAAAGTTTGATAAAAATTTGACCAAGTGTATGGGTGATGCAGTTGTGTAACGCGACGTTGCGCATCGCTTTGTTGCGCAATTTGTTTGATAATGTATGAGCCGCTGATGCAGTTGTGCAACGCAACGTTGCGCAATTTGTTTTGGTTTGGTTTGGTTTGATGTATGGACCGCTTTAGATACACTATTTTTTTGACACCCTGTATACCGGTGACAACGAAATCGTTACACACACTGCCATTTTCTTGTTCGTTGTTAGATTTTATAGTTGGTTCAAAATTTGCAATTTCCGTAATAATCGGTGCAATTTCCGTAAATAAACTTAAGGATATTGTGAATTCTCTGAGAAAAAAATAACTCTCGAAAAAAATTGTATAACGTATTTACTTTAACGCATTTATTTATTTAATTTTACTTTTAACGTAAATTACTTCAAAATCTCTTTCTAAAACAAAATACATTGTTTTTTTTTCTGAAAAAAAATTTAATTACAATTTATAGGTGTTCTCTAATAATGTAACGAAACAATAATTATCAAAAAGAAAAAAAAAGAAGTTTGTTTAATGTAACGAACAATAATTATCAAAAAGAAAAAAGTATATTAATAGCGAGCAATTCCATCTCTACTGGCTATTACTGCTACAAGTCGGCGAGGCATACTTAAAATTAAATGAAAATTAAATAAATAATGATTAAAGTCAATTTCGTCGAAGGTATCCCATAAATGAAGTCCCATAAAGAAAAACTCGCCTCAGTGACCTTAGGTCCTGAACAGGAGGTTCGTCGATAATTGTTTCTTCTGATCATGTCCCAAACATGGTTGATGCAGTTTAAATCTAGAGAGAGCGGGGGTAATGGCAAATTATTAATTTTATGCAACTCACTGAATATCACAGTACGCCACTCGTCAATCCAGTTCGCTCTTTCATTACACCAGAGCAAACAATGAGCTTTATGACCTATGGTGAACCGAGGGCATCTTATATAGGGCTATAGTAATGTAAACCTGCTTCATTTAATAGGTATGGAACCGTTCGTGGTGTAACACAAATTCTGCTGACAACAAAAGGATCCTGGCTGAGCAACATGCTGTTTCTTGTAGGATCAATTCTAGCTCATCTCAGCAAGCCTCGGTCCTCTCTAGAATTTGTCGATCTTGGGCAACCCTCCTTATTCCATGACAGATCCAATCCCATTAAATCGTTTATTAAGTCGAGAAATTACACTTTGCGAGACATTATAGCAGCCACATCGATATGTCACGCACCTCCAAAAAGCAACCCAATGGCTTGATTTTCTTCCTCTGCCATTAAATGACGTCTGTTCATATTTTCGATGACAGAATAACCACAATATTGCAAAACTGCTGTTTAACCACATAAAAACACAACTTTGCTAACAAAAATAAAATCGAGACTACTAGTGCCACCCCTAGACATTTTAAAAGAGATTTTCCACCCTAGATCATACATATATACTTACGTTGATAAATCAACGCCATAAATTATTTAGCATTAACAAATATGTCTCCAACATCACGACATGCCATTTTCAAACCTTCTTTATTGCACTTATGAAATGCTCAATAGGTGTGCCTTTCTCGAGGACCTTACTTTGCGCATGCGCATTAAAAGTTGCAAGTATTTCCAAAATAATCACAATTTTAAACGGTTTAGAAAGTACAAATTTATACATTGTTATGGAAACCAACTTTTCATTGTCATCATATGCAGGGGCGGGAAAGTGAAATAGCAAAAGCGGTTCCACCGTTTCCACGGAAATTTCAAATAAAATAGTTCCAGCCTCAGGCGCTAGGTGGTAGTGCAATTAATTTTTAGGTTAAGAAGTTGCTACTAGTTATTGCCAGATGGCGTTAAATCAGAATTTTGTTGTAGTTTCCATAGTTTCCAACGGCCATTGTCATACTATTGTCAAATTCTCAAAAAATATTGTCGTTGTCATAGCACCAATCATAATACTATCAAATGATTATCAAAACGTTTTTCAAACTATAATTTGTTATATGTGTTTTAATTAGACAATTCCTTTTGTTTGTGGCCCTAAAAATATAATGTAAGTCTTTTATTTTTGCCATCATTTAAGTACCTATTTATATTTACTCCATTTACAAAACTTTGGGCGTATTATGTTGGTCTTGTTTTATTATAATAAACGATGTTTAAATATTTGACTTAATAAAAACTTTAAATAATAAATAATATTTACACATGTTTGGCTTTAATTTTATTTAATAATTGTATAAATTATACTGTTAAATCTTATTTTTTACACATCACAACGATACTTGTTATTAGTATTGTTGAATTTGTGTAAAAATTAAGATTTAACAATCAAATTTAATTATTTTAGAGTAAAATTCAATAAATACGCTCATTTAAAAAGCCCGCGCTTCGATCCATTTAAAACAAGCCCTACTCAATAGATGGCGCCACTTCTGTAGGACCATTTTTCAGTATGGCAGAGTCCATTCTTTTTCTAGCTAGGTATATTCTTTGATCATATGGTCAACATACGTCAGAATCATATTTCCATTGTGTAACGACGCTTGTTTTTTGCGTTTTTTATTTTAAAAATTGTATTAATTACTCTTTTATCGACCGCTTTTATATAGCCAAGGATGCAAGTGTGTTCAGTAAGAAGTTAATTTAAAGTTTGTGCAACTATATTTCTATTTTTTTTTTCGTTGAACTTTCTAAATACTCGTAAAAATGACTAGAAAGTGTTTAGTGTATGAAAGTTCTAATATAAAGGTCCCCCAATTTTCTTTTCATAGGTAAGTAAAGTATTCAGTTGTTCTTTTATTTATATTAAACCACATGCATATATTTTGATTAGATTTTCTAAGAATATTGAGTGGCTAAATGTATTTTTTATATAATTCAATTTTTGTAACAGTAAACATTCAATTTATTGTTCAAATATAAGCATTTTACAAATTAAATGTTTAAAATTAATGTTCAAATTTGGCGCGCAGACGATAGGTCCTCGACAAGGATAGATAGAGTAGAAGCACCGCGTGCGCAACAAAAAAAGAAGATAAATGGAAGTCGTTGATATGTTTGCGACAGTTTTCATACTTATCCACGTAAGTATATATGATCTAGGTTTGCCACTAATGTCAACTTTATGATGTCAACCTTTACGACAGCGCGCAAGAGGCAACCGACCGGAAATTTCGTTTCTCTTCGGTTCGTTTCGGTTCCGACAAATGGGCGACAAGTTTAATGCTTCATCCTACGTGGGCGATGAAAACGCGCGACGCGGGCGATTCGACCGACATATGTGTTTTTTCATACGTTTTTTTTATGAAATCGTCCTGCGTCGGTAATGCAGGACACTTTCATAAGCATAGATAACAGAGCTAATTCATAAGTTTCATAAGAAAACGTGTTTTTTGATAACGTCGCGTCGGATGTATCGCCCTCGTAGTACGAAGCGTAAATGTATAAAAAACAGAGTGCGACTTAAATTGCTTGTGCCCTCTCCCTGTTAAACCGGAAGTGATTCTTAAATATTTTTTAATGATTGGACATATAACCAAGTTTCAAATGCATAATATAATAAATAGTAAAATGGCAGTTTGTGGAACGATTTGGTTTTCATCCAGTATAATATCGTATTGATTGCGAATTGTAATATTCTTATTTTAGTTTAAATTGACATATTATGTTTTAGTAACAGACAAAACTGGAATTAAATAGATTCATGTAGAATACATTAACAGAAATAAAAATTAAGCTATTTTTTACTTAAATAAAAATGACAAGGGAAAATGATTTTAAGATATAATCATCACTTCTTTTACCTGTATGTACGATGGTGTGTTTCCTTAAATCTGATCTTCTAGCAAATGTTCTGTCGCACTGAGGACAATTGTAAGGTTTATCATTTTTGTGAACGCTTTTCATGTGAGCTGAATATAACAGTCGATCGGCAAAATCCATGCAACAACTTGCACATTTATATGGTTGGTCCGAATTGTGTGCCGTAGCTTCGTGTTCATTACATTCAGCCTAAGAAAATAATAAAGGTGCAATATTCTTCCAAACAGGTATCTGTATAAACTACAAATATTACACAATAATATTTGTATACAATATATATTATATTTATATTTGTATACAAATATTACACAATAATATACAGATACCATCACAAATGTATTTAAAATAATAAAATAAATTTGATAAACATTATTATATACAGAAGCGTCTAGATACACCCCAACAATAAATTCCGGAAAGACTCGCGCTTGCGCAATACGTGCGAATGGCATTAGCCATAACCTTACTTTAATGCTTTTGCGGAGGAACCAAATACGTTTAAATAATTAATACGTTTTAATTTAAACGTATTTGGGAGGAACTAAGTAAAGCCTAGCTATAACTTGGTTACAAAAGCAGCTGTGGCACCACTGGTAATGCGGTCGAGTTCAACAAATATAGATTTTTTTTTACAGCTGTAATATCAATCAAGACTCAATCCCTGGGGTTATTTCTTTTTTGTTTAAATTGCACGCGAAATACCCGACCCAAAACCGAGTAAGCGTATTCTCCCGTAGTTTTCCGGAATATATTGTTTCGGTACAAGGTTATTATATTAAACAGGTTGCCTCGTAACTTTGGACCAATCACAGTATTTGGCGCGATGACGTCAGCTAGTGAGATATTTAAAATAACTATAAACAAAAGGTTCAATAATAATAACAATTAAATAAGTTAAATTGTTCTTTTATAAAATCTTTATTTATTTCTCTCTAATTTTGCTGACATTTAACTTTTTTAGGCAATACTTGTATTCGAAAAGAAAATCGTTTTAATTTTTACTACTTAACTTTATGTTAAAATATCGAAAACTAGTCGAAATAATTTATTATACATACACATCACTAAGCAAAAATAATAATGAACATTATAGGCTGTTATAGGTTTCTATTTCGAAGAAAAAATTGATAAATTATTTAAATAATAATAATAATATTCTTATCTGGTTCACCAATTTAATACGTTAAGTATACTAAAACTAAAAAATATAGTGTGTCCACTAAAACTGTCTTATAATGCACTTAATACGCGATAAACAATATAAGATTATTTGTAAACAAGCTGAAAACTGCTTAGTACCATACGATCACGCGCAATATGGCGGCTAATGTCAAGTTACGAGGCAAACTGTTTAATTTAATAACCTTGGTTGAGGTGTACCTAGACGCTTGTATTATATACTCCCACAGAGAGGAACCAAAAAAATATGAAAAAAAAAACATAAAAAACGCAATGTGTAATGCAATAAAAGAGAAATTATATTTTACAAGGAACAAAATGAAAATAAAACAATATATAATAATACACTGGAGCTAAAATAATTAAAACAAAATAATTATATGACATAGCTTTTTAAAAACTATTACAAAATTATAGCTCTAAATTAATTATAACTTACTTTATCGGTAAAGGCGTGGTCGCAAAATTTACACATTGAAACGTTTTTGCCATCAAGCTCATTAGTTTCTGGATCACTGTTTCGCTCATTTTCCGAGTCATATTCAGATTCATAATCCAAAGTGTTTGGATCGACAACCTGAAATATTATTCCATACATTTTATATTATATAATATTCTACAAAACAACGATAGTAATCACAGACTTAATTATTTAAGTCTATGATGGTAATCTAAAACCTACGCATTAACAAATAATACAGAAAGAAATAATTCAATTAACTCACAAATCGATCATCGGTGGAGTTGGAAAATGTTTATACTAAAATTTATGTAGGGGTGAGGGTAGTTTTCACCCTTCCCGTAATTTTTCTCGATTTTTGTGAGTCAGATTGTAAAACACTTGCAAAACATAGACACCTAAAACCTCATTCAAATCGGATCAATGGTTCTTAAAATATCTATGTGTTAATTTTTTTAAAGTTTGATGCCGTCTCACGAACGGACACACGAAGCACTTTTATATAGAGGTAAATTGTGTCCAATGAACTTATTTTGATTCCAAAAATACATAGTATATAGTTCTATGTCCACGGAATATTGGGACACCCTGTATCACAGAATATCTAGCTACGCAACAGAAGCCTCGTTACATGTATAAAATTGTAGGTATCAAAAGAAGACAGGCTTTTAAAGCCTGTCTCCAAATCAGATATTTTGATGCGGTAGTTTCGCTACTACATAATAGAGGGCGATAAGTTTTTAAAAGAAAATAGTTTTCTACAAACGAAATTTAAAATAATTTTGTGCAGTGTTGCCATTGTGTAATTCATATTGCAATACTTCCTGATAAAGCCTACCTTCAAATTTGCTACATCATTTAAACATATTAAAATAGATCAGTGCTCTTTTTTCAAACGTTTAAGTCAGGTTTAAGTATTTAACTTGCCATGTTAGTTGGGGTTAAATCTTACGAGCTGAATTACAATCAGTTCCTGACGTTTGATTGTAATTGAATCCTGAATTTTGATTGTAATTCGGCGACAATATAATAAGTATTGTTCTACTATTATGATACCACTTCCTGACGTTCAATTGTGTTCATACTTTATACCGTATGATCGGGGAAAACGGCGCTAGCGATGGCTATGAAATGAAGATCGCTGTCATTTTATATAGGAAATAGTATACCATAATATAGTACCATATTACGATACATGGCGTTCGATTGAGCTTAAACTTGGTATTCTACTTATCTTTAGTGACATTGTAATATTATGGTACCATGGAGAATATAAAGTGATACCTTCTATAGTACTACATTATGATACCACTTCCTGACGTTCGATTGGGCTCGTATTTGATATATACTTGCTTATTTTTTATGACATTGCAACATTATGGTACCATGAAGCCATGAAGCATATCAAGTGGTACCATACCATAATATAGTACCATATTAGATATATGGCGGTCGATATAGTGCTTAAACTTGGCATACT
Organism: Sitophilus oryzae; assembly: GCF_002938485.1. Classification (NCBI taxonomy): domain Eukaryota; kingdom Metazoa; phylum Arthropoda; class Insecta; order Coleoptera; family Curculionidae; genus Sitophilus; species Sitophilus oryzae. The sequence continues at coordinate 2,259,291 of NW_022145814.1, read as the reverse complement.
ACGCATCTTCGGTGACATTGTAATTTTGTGGTACCATGGAGCATATAAAGTGGTACCTTCTATAGTACCATATTATGTTACCACTCCTTGATGTTCGATTGGGCCCATATTTGATATCAAAAATACTTGCGTATTTTTGATGATATTTCAATATTATGGTACCATGAAGCATATCAAGTGGTATCATAATATAGTACCATACTACATACATGGCGCTCGATTGGGCTTAAACTTGGTATACTACGTATATTCGGTAACATTGTAATTGTAATATGATGTTACTATGATGCATGTAAAGTGGTACCTTCTATCGTACCATATTATGATATCACTTCCTGACGTTCGATTGAGCTCATATTTGACATATAATTTCGTATTTTTGATGATATTGTAATATATTATGATACCGTAAACCATATCAAGTGGTACCATAATATAGCATATGGTACTATCCATATTACGTACATGGCGTTCGATTGGGCTTAAACTTGGTATTCTACGTATCTTCGGTGACATTGTAATATTATGGTACCATGGAGCATATAAAGTGGTATCTTCTATAGTACTACATTATGATACCACTTCCTGTTTCTTTCTATTCTTCTTCAATTGGGCTCGTATTTGATATATACTTGCGTATGTTTGATGACATTGCAATATTATGGTACCATGAAGCATATCAAGAGGTACCATAATGAAGTACCATATTACGTTACCATTTCCTGGCGATCGATTGGGCTTAAACTTGGTATACTACGGATCTTCGGTGACACTGCAATATTATGGTACCTTGAAGCATATCGAGTGGAGTACAGTATTATGATATCATTTTCTGGGTTTCGATTGGGCCCAAATTTGTTATACTTGCGTTTCTTTATAAAGATTTGTTGTGTGCTACTGCATTTTAATAAATTATTTCCATTATTATTTAACTTATATTTCATTACTAACGTTCCAGCATTAATAAATATCACTATCAATCGCCCTGTATATTTTTAAAGGTAATTAAATGTATTTTCTTAGTTAACAATATAAGGTAGTGTATATTAAAAATGTATTTTTTGAGTATATGTTTTGTAATAATATACTTAAAACTATTTTAAAAGCCAAACGAATAATTAACATAAGTGTGTCTGACAAGATTTTAGCTCTTTCCTTTCGAGTATCTTTCTGTTGCGTAGTTAGATATTCTGTGCCTGTATGTATGCTCTTCATTATATCGGTTTTAGATATATCTGTGTATTATTATTGTTCAAATCATCATCTTCATTCAAGATCAGTGCTCTTTTTTCAAACGTTTAAGTCAGGTTTAAGTATTTAACTTGCCCTGTTAGTTGGAGTTAAATCTTACGAGCTGAATTACAATCAGTTCCTGACGTTTGATTGTAATTGAATCCTGAATTTTGATTGTAATTCGGCGACAATATAAGTACCTATTGTTCTACTATTATGATACCATTTCCGGACGTTCAATTGTGTTCATACTTTATACCGTATAATCGGGAAAAAAACGGCTTTAGCGATGACTATGAAAAAATGAAGATCGCTCTCATTTTATATGTAAATTTATATGGGAAATGGTATACCATAATATAGTACCATATTACGATACATAGCGTTCGATTGAGCTTAAACTTAGTATTCTACTTATCTTTAGTAACATTGTAATATTATGGTACCATGGAGCATATAAAGTGGTACCTTCTATAATACCATATTATGAGATCACTTTCTGACGTTCGATTGGGCTCATATTTGATATATATACTTGCGTATTTTTGAGGACATTGCAATATTATGGTACCATGAAGCCATGAAGCATATCAAGTGGTACCATACCATAATATAGTACCATATTAGATACATGGCGGTCGATAGGGCTTAAACTTGGTTTGGTTTGGTTGACATTGTACTTTTATGGTACCATGGAGTTTATAAAGTGGTACCTTTTATAGTACCATATTATGTTACTACTTCCTGATGTTCGATTGGGCTCACATATTTGATATATACTTGCGTATTTTTGATGACATTGCAATATTAGGGTACCATGAAGCATATCAAGTGGTACCATAATATAGTAGAATGTAGAATGTTTAGGAGGGGAGTTAATCAACGCGACCTTATAGATCTATTTTGTGTTCCCCTTTCTTGAGTTATAACGAGTTATAACTCATCATACAGTCTCAGGGCTATAAGAAAAGCCAGTATCTGAGACGGCTCCACAGAGGCCAGCTCTCCATCCTCGACATCAGACATACCAAGGTTCATGGCACGAATGGTCGTCGTCTCGGCGCACTCAGTGATAAGGTATTCTGGTGTTTCCCCATTTTCCCCACAAAATCTGCATTCGCCGTTGTTTCTCAGTTTCAGCCTACTGAGGTGTTCGTTGAGGAGACAGTGTCCTGTTAGAAACCCCGTGACAATCCGAAGATTGTTTTAACTTAAATCAAGGAAAACCTTTGATTTTTCTCGGTCATAAGTTCTAAGGAACTTTTTCGAGTGTCTTAGACCGTTGGAGGACACCCATTCCAAGTTATGGATGGAGTCTTCCAGATTCTTCAGTTCCGCTTTCAGTTGGTTCCCGTTTGGAAAACAGAACGGTTCTGGTCCAGTTAGTGGAGTGTTCGCTCCTTTTCTAACTAGATCATTTGCTTTTTCATTGCCTTCTATCCCTTGGTGAGCAGGCACCCAGAGTAGGAGGACTTTATTTTCTTTGCCTAATTTGTTGAGCTTCTCTAGGCATTCTTTGACCAACTTCGAATTGATGGTTACTGAGTTGATCGCGTTAAGTGCTGCTTGACTATCGGATAGGATGGCAATTTCCTGTTTTCGATAGTTCCTATCCAAGATAAATTGTACGCATCTTTCGATAGCGCAAATTTCTGCCTGAAGGATACTGGGGTAGGTGCCCATTGGTTCGGAGTATTCAGTTTTCGGCCCAAATACTCCTATCCCTGTCCCTGCTTTGGTTTTGGAAGCATCAGTATACCACGTGATGGTATGGTCTTTTATATGCTGAGTAAGCGTTTCTTTCTTCCAATCCTTTTTATTACTCAATACTACAGTGAGGTGTTTCTCAAAGTTGTAAATTCTTGGTATGTCATCCACTGGGAGTTGGAGAAGTGGAATTTTCTTTTTGAGGGTGTTCCAAGCCCCTGACCTGAAAATTCTCCCAGTACTGTTTCCGTCAATGACCATTCTAATCATTGTCGCATTGGCATAACTACCGACGACAATATGCAGTGGTGTTAGGTCTAGAATGACCTCCATTGCTGCTGTTGGACATGTTCTCATGGCACCTGTGATGCAGATACATGCCAGTCTCTGTACTTTGCACAGGGTTTGCCTTGCTGTACGTTGCTCTAGTTTTGTATACCAAGCAACTGCTCCATAAGTAATCATGGGTCTTACTATCATGGTATACATCCAGCGCAAAATGTTAGGGGCGCAGCCCCACCTATTTCCCGCCAGTCTTCTGCATATCATGAGAGCCTTTGTGGCTTTGCTGGTAATGTTCTTAATATGCCTGTTCCAGAGAAGTTTACTATCCAGGGTTATTCCCAGATATTTCACTTCCTGTGATGGCAGTATTTCCTTTCCATCTAGATGGATTCTTTTCAAGTTTTTCAAACTTCGCTTTCTGGTGAATGGCACTACTGCGGTTTTATCTGAGTTAATACTCAGCCCGACAGTCCTGCACCATCTCTCAGCGATGCGGAATCCTCTTTGGATAATATCACACAGGGTGCCTTCATGTTTCCCCCGTGCAATGATGACTATGTCATCTGCGTACCCTATGCAGTGTATTCCCGCTAGAGTTAATTTTTCCAGTAGTTCATCCACTACCAAGCTCCACAGTAGGGGGGAGGTCACTCCACCTTGTGGAGTTCCTTGCGTTGTTTTAACAACTACAGTTTAATAAAGTTGAACCATGATTGGAACAAGATCTCGGGTTGTAAATTCTGAAACACATGTGTAGTTAATGTTGTTTCTTATAAGAATACAGGCTCGGGGAAATTCCTGCCTGTTATCATATATTACATTGGAATTTTTTCCAGACAACCCTTTAATTTGTCCCTGGTACACCCAGGGTTCCTGGGCTAGTACCATTACATATTGGTTTTTCTCAAAGAGTCTTGTGATTGTGGCGGAAGACCCTTTTGCATGGTGCAGGTTTATTTGGGATATCCCATGCATCAGGTTTCTGGGGTAGGTAAGGATCCCCCTGTTGTAGGGAGGACAGGGTATTTCCCATCCCCTCCTGGCAACAGATGTTCCTCCTCCGAGAAGTGGTCATCAACCTCCTCCGATAATATAGTACCATACTACATACATGGCGTTCGATTGGGCTTAAATTTGGTATATTTCTGGTCATCTTCGGTGACATTGCAATATTATGGTACCTTAAAGCATATCGAGTGGTACCATAATATAGTACAATATTATGATATCATTTCCTGCATTTCGATTAGGTCCAAATTTGGTATACTTGCGTTTCTTTATACAGATTTTTTTAATTAATAATTTTAATTTATTTTACGAATTTTAATTTATTGTACGATGTCGTGATCTGCAACTTTTATGCCGATTATGATATTATTAATTGTACCTGCCTCACTTTTTAAAATCTATCTAGATCTATATAAATAACGTGGCAAACAGAAGAAATTTGTTATTATAGTATTTTTTTAGTCAATTATAATTTTTTGTACTGCATTTTAATAAATCATTTTCATTATTATTAAACTTATATTTCATTACTAACGTTCCTAATAAATATCACTATCAATCGCCCTGTATATTATTAATTTTAAAGGTATAAATATGTCTAAAAATACTATATACTGATATCATAAGTAAGGGGGTACGAAGTCACGCTTTTAATTTAACATTATTCCATTTTGTTGCGTGTGGCCTACTTTTTTGTTTAAGATAACGGAAAGTTTCAATTACAAAAATAGAAGTAGAGCAATTATTAATCAAAAATTCGATTCCCTGACCTGCTACATAATCATATTATTTACTTATGGTCAAAAACTGTAGTTCTTTATTTACAAGTACATATAAAGTATTTTTGTCTGAAAATTAAAGGCGCTAGCTATTTGCATTTACATAGTATGTAAATTACAAGAAGCTTAATGCATAATATGATTATTCAGTCAAATTAATTAAAAGTTGTAAATTAAACAAAAATATATTCAATAATCTAGAAATAATCTAATGTTTTATTTTATTTATTTTTTTGGTGCAACTAGCAAGATAAAAATAAAAATGTCTAAACTATTATTATTATTGCAATATTAAATGTATAGGCTTGGTGCATTTCAGTTCATTTTAAAAATTCCGACCGCAGCGCTCGAACGGACGCAATTAGAAGTGCCGACTATAAAGTATTTCACGCAGTCTATTTACCGTTTATGTCGATCGCATTGAAATAATATTAAAATCGTGGTTTTGTCATAATAATTAATTATTTAGATTTTTTACTAGTGCAGTTATTGAAACTATAAAACACTCAAGTACGAGGTTTGTCTGATGTAACGCTGTTAAATATGTTAATAAAATTGCCGAAAAAATGTTAACGCTTAAAGGAGAGCCTAATTAGGGCTGTGATTAGGGCTTTGTTGGGTGCAATAACAATCAATAACTCAACTTTCCCGGATATTCAACTGTTCCGAAACAACATTTTATAGCTTCACAGTTTCTCACACCGATTTGATCAAAAGCAAAAATGGATTCAGGCAGTTCGACGAAACAAAAAATGAGTAAACGGTAAGAGACTATAACTTGCAATATTAATGGTATATTTTTTTTTAATTAACTAGTGATTAAATGTTTTATGAACATCTTCTAAAATTATAATTATGTATCTTTAAAAAAATTCGTTATAACCGAAATAGCCCCAATTATGACACCACTAGCAAAACCGGTGAATAAAACTATACCTACTGTAGTCTAACTCATCTAAAAAGGTTTTTAGCTGGAATAATAAATTATAATACAAGTTAGACCTTCTGAAGATATCAAAATATTTACTTTTTTATTTTTACAATTTTCACAAATTATACTTCCTAACACTTTTAGAATAATTATATAATTTTTTTCGTATACTCGCTATTTAAACCAGTGTATTTGTATAATATACCAGTTGTTTATGATATTCTCCGATGGGGGAAGCACCAGCGGAGAATGCACCAAGCCTATAGCAATGGAGATATTTCTTTTAGAAAGTAATAGAGGGTTTTGTGTGTTAATTTCAAATCTATGACGAATGGATTTTGAAATGAAGAGAAATAATGAAATAATTATAAAATAAAATTTAAATTAGTTTTTTTTTCTCTCAAGAAAAGGCATTAAATTGAAGAGTTTACTAATAAGGGTTTACTAAGAACCGCCACTGGTACAAATAATTTTGTCCCCTGATTATAAGAGAGTATTATATTATGATACAGGAATATTAATATACCGGGTGCGTCTCAAAAGTGGCTCACCCCTATAACTTTTTTATTTTTTCAGGTAAAACAACAAGATTTAGAATGTTAGTATATGACATAAATTAGGATTATTTGACATATTCCATTGTTTTCCGTCACTTCCGGTTTCACCGGAAATTACTGCAACTTTCGATTTTTAAATAGCACCCTCGGTATTTTTTTTACTTCATTCGATAGAAAATGACACTCTGAATAGAATGACATGTCATATGTCAACTTTTAACATTTTCGCATATGGTTTATTTGAAATGCTAACATGCGGTTCATAACGACAATTTGACTCGAAATAGCAAAGTGTGTGGTATCAAATTATTCGTAAAAAATGCTTTTTCCAAATATGTTAATGATCCAGCCTCCTTCCATTTGAAAAAATTAAGATATGATTAAAAATACCATTTGGGCATCTTTTAACCAGCCAGGACCAGACACCAAAAACATTAGACGATCAAATCTATTTTTTCAAGGCTCCTTGATTAAAAATTAGTGTTTTTAACACACCCATGGCACTCTAGATTCAAGTTTAAAATACAATTTGTTTTTGAATGGATATGTCAAAAGTTGACATATGATATGTCATTCAAAAGGAAGTGACAGAAAACAATTGAATGCGTCAATCAATCCTAATTTATGTCATATACTAACATACCAAATCTCGTTTTTTTTATCTGAAAAAGTAAATAAGTTATAGGGGTGAGCCACTTTTGAGACGAACCCGGTATTTTAGGGTATATGGTCTGGCCCCTAAGAAAACATAAGATTTCGACAAACAATATTCAAAAAAATGATGCTTAAAATATCTACCACTATGATCTAGCATTTAAATTACCATGGTGGACAACAACTGTCACAACCATATTACAACCTTTCGCTGGACCTAATATTTAACATAATAGTAATAATACTCGTAATAATACTAATAATACACTGAATGGGTACTAACCATAACAACATTTTCATCGCTTCCGTTCCCAGCGAGTTGCTCGTAAAAGGGCAGATGCGGCTGAGGATTCGAATTATCGCCATTTTCTTTGGACATTCCGCTTAGCTGTCGAAGGGTGGCGTCCGATATGAAACATAATTGTCGGAATTCCAGACAAAATTCTATTTTGAAAAGACATCGGTGGCATATTACGTTTGGAAGTCCGTCGCCCTGATGCACCTAGAAAAACATTTATTAGAATTAAAAGCTATGGTGAATTATAAATACTGCAATTAAAAGTTATATTTTTTTTAGGCAATATATATGTCCTCTATTAAAAATAATTGATGGTAGTCCGTTTGTCAGCAAAATATTTATCTAATTATATTGTCAAGAAAAATGGCCTATCCGCCAGAAATTAAAAATGTATTACTGGTTGCCTGCACAACCGCAACGTATCCGCCAGAAATTAAAAGACTTTTTCAGGCGCCATCTTTTAGTCAAGTCGAGAAGTAAGGGAATCAGACAATAGAATTGTCTGGTATGAAGAAGTACGCTTTCAAAGGAAACACCCTTTTCTATAGGAGATAGACGAAAACTAATATCGGTATCTGGAGCTCAATTTTTATCAAAAACATGATGGCCAAAACCGCACATCGATATCTGTTACCGTTTGGGAGTTACGGGGTGTTTTGCAAAAATGTGCATTTTTAACAAATCGTTGTAACTTTTTTGCTATGAAATATTTTGTATCTGTAAGAACATTTCCAAAGCACCTTTTTACGTAGAATTTAATGGTTTAAGTATATTTTTTTAATTAATAATTTAAGAATTATTAACAGAAAATTTGATTTTTTATATGGGACACTCTGTATATTTTTAATTTATTGAAAAAAAAATACCTTTACAAAAATTTAGCATAATTGGTATTTTGCTCGATTTCTCTTAGAGATATAGAGTTTAAAAAATTGAGCTTTGAACAGCGCGGAAATGCAAAAAAATTCTATCTGTGAGCAGCAATTAAAACGAAAATAATATTTGCAATGAGAGATGCAGAATTTTATAACAATTTAAACCACATTTAACAAAATTAACACATTTAAAACTATATATATATAATAACAATAAAAATTAATAGCAAACCAAGACATGAGATTTTGCTACTGGTGTTCGACATGTCGACCATGTTCTGTTACGGACAGATGCCACAGTGGAACGAGCTTATGGGAGCGGTTGGACATGAGGTTTTCTTCTCAACACTTTTAATCCAAAAGACGAAAAAATTATTTTTATATACCGTAATAATGTATAAACAGAACAATTTTAAATTTTAATGAAAGAAAGTGGTTGGCTCATTACAAACCATCTACAGGGTGGCCTAAAATATAGTATGTTTTGGAAAAATCTTACAATTTTTAAATGCTTATAAACTTTGCCAAACTGTCGTGGAATGTTTTAGTTTTGATCCTTTTAAAAAGAAATAGCTTTAGATTTTACCACTGAAATCTAAGACTACTGATACCGTGTTATAAAAATATGGTAATTAAGGGCTTACATATATTTTCCTATTTAATATAATTTTGCTAATATCTTCGATTTGAAAGAAGATATCAAGATGCGGTTTTCACTGACTTTTTAAGCTTTCATTACTCTTTACTATCAGCTAAAATTACATATACCATCGCATTTATTTTTTTTTTTGAAAAAACGCGCTATGTTTGTTAATTTGCAAGACAGCGCCCCTAGCATCTACGTTCAAAAGCTTACTATTATTGTTTATATGGTATAATATAGAGTAAGAAACGGTCTTTTAAACGAGCCCCCGTTAGATGGATTCCGTCCATCCAGTCCGGAATTATTAATATTTAAATAAAAACAGATCTAACCTTCCCCCACCACTTTATTTTGGTAGATAGGGGAAAATGGTTCTAACAAAAAATATTCAGAATTTACTGAAGATTATGAAGCTATTATTTATAGTACCCCTTATATAGGCAAAGTTGTGTAAAAACTCCATTTTCTTATTTTTTTATAGCAGTTGCGCCCTCTAGCGGCCATTCTACAAATTTGAAAATAATTTCCAGCATTTTCTCATGGTCTCTTTAGTTATGAATATTTTTTTCCGCAAGCCTCACGGCTAATACTTTCCGAGATATAGCCGAGAGCTATTCTTAGTGGGACACCCTGTACCATAACTTTATTATAAGCAAAGAATATAACAGTAAATCAACGCACTAGAATATTTTTATTACAAACAAAAACCTCAACACTGCACTTTAACCCTCTTTTCTTTTTCCAATAGTTTATAAGTTTTCCATATATTTGTAGCACCCTGTATCTGTTTTTGATTTTAGCGTCATTTTGTATTTATCCAATTAATAATTAAATATTAATAAATTTATAAAAAAATAAAGATAATTTGACTCTAAAAATTTTAAATTAATTTATTGGAATTGAAAAGGTTTTTGATTTTAGTATAGCATGTATTAGTAATATATTAAATGGAAATTTTTAGAGGGGGGCAAGCTGGGGCAAGATGTTAAATTAGTTTCGTTATTAGAAAGGCTTAATCTACCTTGTGATATATATAAAGTCTTGGCCAACTTTGGCCATTTTTTTATTTTTCTACATACACATTTTTTTGCTACTAAATATAGTATTTAGCAGCAAAAAAATGTTTATGTGTCTCTTATATACAATTGTTCTCCCAAACTTTTGTGACTATATATATCTTTTATTTTAAAGTGAAAACAATCGTTTGCACTAATATGTATAGTTAAAAAAAATTATTAATGTCTTTGCCAGTTTTTATAAAACTAGGTTGTTTCACAAGAAATGAATACCATAATTAAGTCAGTGTAATATCTTCATTTGAAACTTTTCAAACAGATATATAATTAAAAATATTTTTTTGAGTTGGATAAAATATAACGGTCTGGACTTTAAGTAATTCAAATCTTCTACCAAAATTATTTAATTTAAAATTTTATTTTTAAGTCAATGTCCAACATTTTATATTGGGTCTTTCCACCGTGAGATGCAGCCGGGACCGTTTTTTGAACATTTCTCGCGGAATTCATTAACTCTGTGGGGCACATAACCGCTAAAATCTTTAATATGTTCTTTTAAGACCAGTGGTTCATTTGTGGTCATTTTTAATCCATTTATTACTACATTATTTTTTTTACTCTCTTTTTCTAATATTTCCATTACTCTTTTCATATTCCGCAATTCATCACGCACTTCAGAATTTTCCTTTCTAATTTCTGTATTTTCCTTTTTCATATATATATAATAATAGTAAATCGAGTTCCATTAAGCCGCGTACACACTTAGCGAACGCATATACGTTCGACCAAATCTGCACAAATGCGGTGATTTTGTTTGAAGTACTTTTTCGCTGTTCGCTGTTACGTACACACTTGGTGAACGCATCTTACATCTGTTTGCGTGCGGTAGTATTCTTTTTGAAGTACCGCCAAGTCAGCGAACGCAACCGCACGCGAACGTATGCGTTCGTTGCTATGTACACATTTCCCGAATTCGTTCGTTCTAAGCCATGCGGCCGTATGCGTTCGCTAAGTGTGTACGCGGCTTTAGAGGCAGATTATTAATAACTAGTAGGCTTTTTGGACCCCTTAAAGCCTACTAGTTAAAAGTGGCGGACTTATAAAAATTCTGTATTTCGAAGGGGACTGTAACAAAATATCAAGTGTGCTACATTTTTGGAAAGGTAATTTTAAGTTCTTTTCACTTAATTAAAAATATACAGGGTGTCCCAAATAAAAAAATCAAATTTTTCTGTTGATAACTCTTAAATTATATTATTAATTTAAAGAAAAATATACTAAAACCATTGAATTCTACGTAAAAAGGTGCTTTGGAAATCTAAAAAATAAAAAAGTTATAGGGATAAGCCACATTTTGAAACGCACCCGTATAAGATAATTATTAAAGTGTCTGCAGAACGAATCTCGGATCGCCCTATTAAAAGCCAAATCATTTCTATTTCATTATTTAAGGTAGCCCGCTGTTCCAATAAACCGCTGCAAACATCAGATTTTCTGTTTCATATTTTATCTTCGAATTCTAAAGAAATGCTGTATACTTATTTTGTTTCCTCGGTAGACTCAAGAATATAAGTTTTCATTTTAACAATAACACAATTTCATAGTCTACACCGACTAATATATCTGAAATATGATTATATTATTATTTTCAATACGAGTGATAACATACGATGATGTATTCCTCTATCATTCCAACATATTTTATTATAATATGATTATAATCTCAACCAGGAAACGCCATATACAGTGTCCCCGAATTGTCTTCACACGATGTAAAACTTATTTATTATTGACATTTTGATAAAAATGCATTTCTTATTGGTAGCTTCAATTTACGTAATAATAAAATATTAGAACCCAACGTTTTGGAAAGGGTGAAGATGAAAATCTAAAAAAAAACAAGAATTCTACCATCTTTTGAACTTTCTGACTCAGCAACCGTGCAAAGGATACTTCTCTTTCACGTCAAATGAACAAATCAAAACAATAATTAATAGGTAGTTTTCACTTTTCACAAATAACACTTTTTTCCAAGTAACTCTCTTAATTAATAAATCCTCTATTTGACTGGCTTAAGTATACCGTTTTAGAGAAAATTAAAAAACATGAAAATATATGGTTGAATATGATTTTTTCTTAAAGTCCTAAACATCTATCAAAGAATGAAATCGAAATTATATTGCCATAGAAACGCCTTATGATTTTTAGGGCTTTAGGATATCTTCATGTTTTTTTTAATTTTCTCTAAAACGGTATGAAAATTTGGAAAAGTATAAACAGGATTAACCATTTTAGAACAAGCAAAATGTTTTATGAAAAATGCATTTTTCTCAAAATGTCAATAATAAAAAAGTTTTTCCTCTTGTAAAGACAATTCGGGGACATACTGTAGAGCTTTTTCAAAATTAACTAAGGTCACCCTGTATATCTAACATTTCAAATTTATTGATAAGCCACCACGATACATCACAAATTATTAATCATAAATTCCGGGGAAAAGCAATAATTCAGTTAACATAAATGTATTACTTCTATCTTATCATATCTATCTTATTACATAAAAAAATATGTTTTACTTTTACACCGTACAGAATTAAACAGATCTTCTAGCGTATAGTAATAAATTAAAAAGATCTATTTAGTTTGTGGAGAAATACTAACAGAGATATGAACTTAACTAGCACTTCAAATATAAATGGACAAACAACCTAATTACACTTTATTTATATTTGAATGTGTAATCAATAAGCTCTTAAATTTACCGCGTCTTAGAAATGTCGGAATCGTCACCGGAAACGTCAATACTACGTTGCCAGTTTGTAATGTAATTCGCATGACAACGGAAATATAACCCCAAATAAATATTTCATAACATAAATTATCAATTTAACCAAATTATAATTTTTAATACAAGCACTAGAACACATTGTTCTAATAAGTAGTATAAAGAGAACAAAGTCTATAACGATATCAAAAAACTACTACAGCGTATATAAAAGAGTTGCATAAAATAAATTAAAAACACCAGGCAACAGTGTAAACCACCTCAAAATTTCCAATATGGACGATCATTAAAATTTAAGAAAACAAAGGAAATTGGGAGGTAATTTATCCTTATTTTCCGTCAAATACCACTAAAATATCGTACTTATTAATTTAGTCCATGCAATTAGTGAATATATTGCACCAATAAAGGCGATTTAAATCAACATAATATTGATACTTACAGATAATGCCGTGCAGTCGACGATTTTCTTTGATATACTCTTCTCTTTTCCTTGTATATTGTTAAAGATACCCAGCATAAAGCCGTCCTTTTGCAAACACAATCTGCATATAGTTGCGTAACTTCTCCAAGCATCGTTAATCACTTGTAAAGGCTCGTTTGTCTCCATTTTTGTTTGTAATATTCCGTTCGAGATCAGAGATTTTTCGGTCGAAAATCAACGTCAGAATAACGTCTTTCCGGACGCGTACGAAGCCCTGGCAACCGTAATGAGAATGAACTGGTGTGGGGCGCCGCCTCAACGATGGAAATGGGACTGAGGACGAATTTAGGGTGGGTGTCTTGACCTGCGCGTGGCCCCCTCATTGCGAAGCCTCGGAGACCGAGCGGACAGCTGCCACTTGGCGGGCTTTTTAAATGTCTACCTGGGGCCATGTGGTGCACTAAATGGGATCTGTTTCACGGTTATGCATTTTAAATAACGATAGTAACAATAAGTAACTGTATATTTTTACTGTGCAGAGGTTATTTAGGTGCATCAGGGTGCATTAAAATCTGTTCTGTGATTAAAATGCTTCTAAACTATCTCTGGATAAAGATGGGATAAACTATAAGTAGATGTTTGGTCAAATCTAGTAAAATGGTATTTTTTAGATGTTAATTTTTCTAGCTAAAACACAGTATCTAGATTACTTGATTTTGTTTTATTTCTCATACTACAGGGAATAATTAGTCTAATAATAATTAGTAACTAAAGCTCTTGATTGTTTTATGAGTATTTCAGTCTTTCACAGGTATTATTTCCTAACTATTTTTTTCTAGATTAGGGAGATCTCATGTGTAAAATGAGTATATTACCCTTAATAGTTCAGTAAATGAAGGTTGAAACCGCGGCCTAATTCGTCCACCGGGACTTTTCAGGCAGATTGTGTACCTTTTGGAGGAGTAGTTTTAGGGGGAAAATTGTAACGCCAAAGCTGACCGAGCACCGAGCACAGCTTTGGCCCAAAAATGAGTTTTCGCAAATATCTGCCAAAATATGTAATTTACAAAATTTTTCTTGGCATAAAATGAAGCTTACATAATTACCTACAAAAATGGTCCTTATAATTTTTACGTAGAATTAGCAGTTTTCGAGATGACCATAAAGTTAAAAAGAAAAAATAATCAAATACACAATCTTTTTGAAAAATTGTACATCAGTATTCCAGCCGGAGACGAATTAAGAAAATGTAATAACTATAGTGTTCTTGAAATAATTAATTTTGATTATTTGTATTTGTACGTTTTTTCAAAATTTCAATCAATTCGTATTCTCAAAATACATATTCTCAAAACTTTTTCTCTTGACTTTTTAGATGTTCAGTTAAGCCTCAGTTTAGCTCATTAGAACGGAACTTCAAATCTCATTTAATTTTAATATATCGCATATAAGAATTTATGGATTTTATTAAAAATGATAAGGCTTTTATTATTACAGCAACAAAAGAAATTAAAAATATTCAATACAGTTGGGGGGTTGGAATCTTTGGTGTTACAACAGCAAAATTAAACACTAATTCACCGCAATACACTAAAACACTTTGCTTTTAACACTGGACGCTCGTTTCGCTAACCATAAATTTGAAGCTAACCATCAGTTTTAAAAGTAAAGTGTGGTAAAGTGTTTAATGGAAATTACCGCACTTGAAGGGTTAAAGCCTTTTTATGCTTGTCCCAAGTAACATTTTTCGGAGCCTAAAGTTTTATTAAAAGGTAACGGATATTTATAAGACGTCTATAAGGAACCTTAACATTTATAAGAGTGTTTAAAGTCTTATAAGAACACTATTGGTGTTAAAAGTTTTGTAACACCTCGAAAAAATACCAAAATACTTGAAGTTTTATAATATTGCATCCAAAATGTTTTCGTTACCTGATTTATAAAACCTTTGGTATTGGTTACTTAAGGTTTTTTAAAAGGGTTTTATAGCGTTTTTAAAAACCTTATTATAAATCTTTTACTCTTATTATAAAACTTTTACTCTTTTACTATAGCTTACTTCGTAAAACCCTTATAAATCCTAAGGCACCTAATAAACATTCTACAGCTACTACAAAACCTAAAGAATTTTATAAAACTTATAGGCTCAGTAGCAACTCCTTTCATGTGTAGAATAGGGGGCGCTATATTTTTAGGGTTGGGTTATGCTTTATGTTCCTGTTTTGCTTTTGTAAATCAAAGATGGAAGTAGAAAGAAAAAATTGGAAAAAATTAAATACATTAGCAGTTTTTATAGAAAGTGCGTTAAAACCCGCGAAAATATTTTGGGAAGCACACCACCCACAACTACTAAAAATTACCAAAACTTAGACATTTCTCAAGAAGATATATTACCAAATACTTCGACTGAATCGACTACCACCGATGAAGGAAGGGACAGAGGACCTTTGGAAGAATGTATAGATTCAAAGACGGTGTTGATTTTCCATCTTCTGTGGTGTGGACAATTTTGAAGTGTATTGAAGGGTATTGTTTTAATTATTTTGATTAAAAAAATGTTTTGCAAAAGCCAAAGCGCCCGAAACAAAAAGTGGGGTTATAGTCAATGGTCAAGTTTCTATAAAAATCTTTTTGTTAACTTATAAAACTATTAAGTATCACAAAAGCACCTCAGGTTTTATTGGAAGAGCAAAATTCCCATGACACCTAGGGAAGTGTTATAAGAGTTTTTAAAGTGTTGATGATTACTTAAAGGCCCATATAAAACTAGAGGTTTTTAAAAGGCGAAATGGCGAACATGACGTCCTTTTATAAGGCGGCCATTTTATATTTGTGTTGTTGTACTTACACAAAAAAGAAGAATATTGCATTTTAAGCAATATTACCGAAGCTTTAAGACGTATTTTTTCAAAAGCATGGGCTTAAGAAATGTTGCGCAGTTTATTTGCAAAAAAAAACAAATCATGAGACTTAAATTTAATTTTTTGGTTTTCACAAAATAAATTATATTTGAGTTGACTAAACGGGGGCGCTTTAGTTTTAAGAAGGGTAAAATGTTAATATTACTCGATAAATTTTCCGTGCCAATAAAATTTAGTCCTCATAGAATTCTTACAGAGTATTTAAGTTGTTATGATAATTATTATAACACGCCATTTTCATCAAAGTGAAAATCCATTGCTGTCAACTTTAAACTACAAGCAGAATAATAATGACAAGGACTTGAAATAGAATATATTGCAAACAAACGTTGTAGAAAGAGATGAACTTAAAAGGGGCGTTTTTTATTTTGGTGTTTATAAACACTATAAAAGGAATATAAAGGTTTTAAAGAGGTAACGAAAATGTATTCCTTGTCGCTATAAAACTTATTTATGATTTATAAAGGTAAAGACAACCTCTTAGTTACCAATAAATGGAGAGTAAAGGTCACGTTAAAGGTTTTATAAGGTACTAAAATTCGGTCACCGTTACCTTTATAAGATTCTCCATTTAAGTGCTATAGGGGTGTTATAAGGGTAACGAAAACGTTTCGGGAACAATTGATAGGCTCTTAGGTTTTATTAAGTAGGTTATCGAAACGTAACCATTACCATTATAAAACAAAAAATGTTAGTTGGGGTGTATACTAAGTATGTTATATTTTAAAGTGTTTTTGTGTATTGTGAGGAATTAGTGTTTTATTTTGCCAAAAAATGTTCATTTAAAAATGATAAATAAACTAATAAAGCCAATTATACAGATTATACAGCTGAAACTTTTGATTTTGTTTTCTAGTTGTTTTAGATTTAATTGATTGTTTACTAATTTTGTTTTCAACTTTTTATTTTTACATAATTTTTTATAAATATCGAATAGTTTTTTTTAAGTTGACGCAAAAAGGCACAAAATATTGTTTCAAAATCCGATGGGCACATAAAATTTTACATTTAAGAAAAAAGGTTGCACTAGTGCTGTCCCGATTTTTTAAATACAAAAGGTGGCAACCTTGGGTCCAGAGGCTGTGGAACATGACTTATAAAATTGTGTATGACAATGCTTGTGATATCTGGCTTATCTGGCATCCGAACATATAATATGCGTTACAGCAAAGTTTTCTATTTTGTTTTCACATTGTTTGTGTACACTGATGTAAATAAGATAAGAAAATACTAAAGAAATAATTAATCATATAATTACCTATGACTAACCAATGAATTAACAATTAACACCTTCCAAATAACCACGCTAACCAACCCGCCTAACGTTCGATATGAAGAGGAGTTCGGCTCAACTTGTCTTGCGATAGCGTACGCTCACGTTAAGAAAAGGCCACCCGCACCAGCCCGCACTGACCATATCAATCAATGAATTTTTTGCAAAGAGCTTTTTGGCATCTTCGTTTGCTATATTATCTTCTATCACATCTGCAGTTTTATCGCAAATTCTGGCTTTGAAATGATAGATTGTCTTTCTTTTTGCAGATGCCTCCTTCAGTTATGAGTATTGAGGCTTCTGATTCACAGAATAGGCAGTTATTGTGAAAATCAAAGAATTTGAAAATCAAATCCTTCGTCACTCTGGCGGAGTGTTTAAAACCTAGAGAGAAAATTCAGGAATATCTCGAAAACTACTTACTTACTTACTGCCATTACTCGAAGTGTGACGAGTATTTGACACGCATCAGAAGATGTGGCCAGCCCATCTTAAGCGAGATTTAATAATCATGAATTCAGCGCTCTCGCAGCTTGCTTTTTCAAGGACTGATATACGTTTGAGACATGGTGGTACCATTTGATTCTTAATAGTTGTCTAAGGTGTCTCTGTTGCAAAATGTTTAATGCGCTCGTGTGCCGGCGGTACGGCACCCAGGTTTCGCTTCCAAATAACATGGTAGGGATTATTACTGCTCGATACACTGCAAGTTTCGTTTTTGTGCTCAAGTCATAATTGTAGAAAACCCTGTCTTTTAATTTACAGAATGCCCTTGAGGCGCTGCTAATTCTGTGCTGAATTTCAGAGTTGATATTTGCCTTTTCCGAAATCAAACTGCCGAGGTATATAATTAAATTCCCATACATATTCCAATAGTTCTCCGATTTTTATAGCGCTGTTATGATTTTCCGGGGAAGTGCACATGATTTTAGTTTTATCGATGTTCAGCTTAAGGCCCAAAGTCTGGTATGCCCAGGTATACATTGCATTTCCTGTAATTGCTGTAACGTATTTGCAACTACGAGTAGAGCGCTGTCATCAGCATAAATGTGTAGAAAACTACTAATTCTATGTAAAAAACGATAAGGACCATTTTTGTAGGTAATTACCTAAGTTTCATATATTATTTCAAGAAAAATTGTGTAAATTGCATATTTTGGCAGATATTTGCGAAAAAAACATTTGGGACCATTTTTTCTGGTTTACAATTTACCCCTTACTCCTGAAAATGTACACAATCCGCCTAAAGGGTCAAGATCGACGAATTACGCCGAGATCTTTTCGTGTCCTTATTTACTGGATTATAATAAATCTGTAATAAATGTAATAATTTTATTGAGAAAGAGAGATATATAGTACCGGATTTAAATTAAATGTATTTTCATACAGTTATAAACAGCAGTTGATAATTGCTAGCTAGAAAAATGTTGTTAGAAGATGATAATCTATCGAGAGCCTCAGTCTTTCACAAATGTTATTTTTAGATCTAGGTGTATCATCAAATAAACTATATATAATGTATTTGTATATCATATACCCAGATAAGATTATACACAGTGTGCTACAAATTCGAGGTACAAGCACTGGTATCTCGGAAACCGTAATAGATACGAAAACGGTTAAATTGGGGCAAACTTGCGCTTTGGGATGTTCACCAAGATCAGTGCCGGCGGAAGGGCCGGGCGACTGCCCGGGGCGCCGAATGTGAGGAGCGCCGCACCAGCAACTAAAATATTAAAAAAAAATGTTCGTGGTATTTTACTTATAACTGAAAAGCTATCAACTTTTTGTAAATAACGTTTCTTTCTATAATTCTTGTTTTTATAAAATTTCTCTAAACAAACTGTTTTGGGTCAAGAGCCAGCAAAATTGACAGTTTTAGACTGCTTGTTGCTCAAAATTGCACTTTGTCTACTACCCACACCTATATTTGTTAATGGGTGATCTGCCCTAAAATTATATGAGACAAATAATCATTCGCAAGAAGCTAAATAGGATCCCGATATCCTTAATATCAATAAAAGCTTGTAAGTTTGCCTCATTAATTTATTAACAGTAGTGGGAAAAACGTCAATCTTTTGGTGATTTTGATTGTTCTGGATTGAATATGTAGTAATACATGGTAAATGGTAGCAGAATCGTAGAAATTTCTCATTAGAGCAAGACAAATAAATGCATCTCAAATCTGAAACACTGGCTGATCCTCATTTTGAAGCCGACAGAACCGTATACTGATTTTGCACGAAATAATTGATTGGAAAAAGAAAAAAAAATTCTTAAATTTTTATAGAAAAATAATGCTATTGCTTGCAACTAAATAGTAATGTTTTCAAAGATCACTTATACTTATCATTTATATACCGGGTGCGTCTCAAAACTGGCTCACTCCTATAACTTGTTTATTTTTTCAGATGGAAAAACGAGATTTGGTATGTTAGTATACGACATAAATTAGGATTAATTGACGTATTCAATTGTTTTTGATCACTTCCTCTTTCACCGGAAATTAATAAAACTTTTGATTTTTAAATGTCAACCTCGGTATATTTCTACTTTATACGATAGAAAATGACAATCTGAAAAGAATGACATATCGTATGTCAACTTTTGATATTTTCGCATATGGATTATTTGAAATTGTAACATACGGTTCATAACGACAATTTGACTCGAAATATCAAGTGTGTGGTACAAAATTATTCGTAAAAAATTCTTTTTCCAAAAATGCAAATGAGCCACTTGTTCCATTTGAAAAATTGGCATATGATTAAAAATACGATTTGGGCATTTTTTAACCGACCAGGACAAGACACGAAAAACATTAGACGATCAAATCTATTTTTCCAAGGCTCCTTGTTTAAAAATTAGTGTTTTTAACACAGCCATGGCACTCTAGATTGAAAGGTAGGTAGGGTATTCGCCCGGTCTCAATATTCCCTTCCGCCGGCCCTGACCAAGATGCCATAAAAAAAGCTTTAAAAATTCAAGCATTGCTGAGTTTTTTTGAAAAAACGGATTTTTTTGAAAATTAATTTTATTTTTTCCTGTAGTTACTTTTTTAGAAAATCAAAAAACTAATTGCACATTCTCATAGCCACTTTATCGCGGCTATCTGATAGTATTTTTAGATTTTCAAATTAGCTGATAATATGTGAGATAAATAGGCCAACCTAATTTTTAGCCGACCATACCAATAGGTATGGTAGGCTATTAAGATTATTTAATTATTAAGATTAAGCTTTTTTAATTTCACTCAAAATGAGTTATTTGGGTCATAAATGACCTAAATACAAAATATTTTCATGGTGTCTGTCTGTCTGTCCGTCTGTAACACGATAACTCAAAAACCGCTAAACCAATTTTAACCAAATTTGGCACAAAAATACTGTGGCACTCGAGAATCTGGCCATTAGTTTTTGGTTGGGGTGGGGGGTTGGTAAGGGGGTATGGCAGGGGGTTAAAAATTTTTAAAAATCGTAATTCCAAAATTACAGTAGCTAGCGAAACGCGGTTTTCAATTTAAGATTAGGAATAATATTTACAACAAAATTTGTAATAACATCAAAATCAGTCAGTCGCAGTTTTTGAGATAAAAAAATTGGAAAAATTCCTTTACTTTGAAACTAAAAGAACTGCCTACCAACTTTTTGTTAACATATTTTAGTATGGGCGGTTAGGTGCCCCCCGGCGCCATTTTTTTTTAAATACGGACCAGCATTTTTATTTCAGATTTTGAAAGAATTCGATCTACTGAGTACAATAATATGCCACATTGTCTATGATGACTTAATAGGGTAGTATCTTAATCTAAAGGTAGTATGATCGAAAAGATTTTCAGCTTCATATTTTTTTTATTGTACAGTACCTAATTCAAGTGAGAGGAAAAATAGAAATTAGTCGAATTGCGGAAAACAGTAAACTTTGAGATAATTAATATGGAAGAATGACAAATTCATTTTGGCATCCTACGGGAACATGGATTAGGAAAGGACATGTTGAAGTTGACAAGCGACTGTGGCGAGCTGACTTACTGCGGGCTTCACTGTCACAAAGCTGTGACTACTCACGCCTTAATTTTGTGTAATTAAAAGAGTGGCTGCAATATAACCAGACAGCTCCACTTTTTTACGAAAATTATTTTTTTACTGAATTACCCTTTAAAAATAGGCCGATCGTACATATACATAGTTATACCAGGTGCGTCTCAAAAGTGGCTCGCCCCTATAACTTTTTTATTTTTTCAGATAAAAAAACGAGATTTGGTATGTTAGTATATGACATAAATTAGGATTGATTGACGTATTCAGTTGTTTTTGGTCACTTCCTGTTTCACCGGAAATGACTACAACTTTTGATTTCTAAATGGGACCCTCGGTATTTTTTTACTTTATTCGATAGAAAATGACACTCTGAATAGAATGACATATCATATGTCAATTTTTGCATTCGCATATGGTTTATTTAAAATTGTAACATGCGGTTCATAACGACAATTTGACTCGAAATACCAAGTACATATGTGGTATCAAATTATTCATAAAAAAATGCTTTTTCTAAATATGCCAATGAGCCACCCTCGTTCCATTTGAAAAAAATTAGATATGATTAAAAATACGATTTGGACATCTTTTAACCGGCCAGGACAAGACACTAAAAACATTAGAAAATGAAATCTATTTTTTCAAGGCTCCTTGAATAAACATTAGTATTTTTAACAGAACCATGGCACTCTAGACTGAAATTTAAAATACAATTTTGTTTTAAACGAAAATGTCAAAAATTGTCAATCTATTCAGAGTGTCATTTTCTATCAAAGTAAAAAAACACCGAGGGTGCCATTTAAAAATCAAAAGTCGTAGTTATTTCCGGTGAAACAGGAAGTGACCAAAAACAATTGAATACGTCAATGAATCCTAATTTCTGTCATATACTAACATACCAAATCTCGTTTTTATATCCGAAAAAATAACAAAGTTATAGGGGGTGAGCCACTTTTTCTACACCCGGTATAGTATAGGTACTATACCGAAAAGGAAGCTTTAAATCTTACAAGTTGATATGAACTTTTTGTTTTATTTTTGCAAGTTCTATCGTCTATTAAATTTTCCCCATTAAAATCTGAGACACCCTGTATAACCTATACCGATTTGGTCATTTTAGAAGTGTGGTCTGGATTTTAACGTGTAAGACACTGATGTAGGCAGCTTATTGGAAAATCAAATGTATTAAAAAAAGATAAAAGTTGGGTTGATACATTTCTTCTATGCGGTATTGCCGGACTGTGCATTTTTTTTTCCTTTTGGTTCAAAAAGAGGATTTTTTCCATCACTCCATAGAATTGGTGTTAAATCATTTGATGCAGAGTTGCAGCATCTCGAGGTAAAAGCAAACATCCCAAGAGGTTTGCAAAATCTCATTAGGAATATAATTAATAGGAAAATGGGAGTTTCATATTCACATTCAGTTGATGGCATCTAGAGAGAAAAATCAACTATTATTTCTTCTTAACCGAGGCAGACAGGCTGATCGGCAACTCGTCAAAAGGTGTTTGGTCAAGGGAGTTTCAATAATCGGTGACGGTTAATTTTTGTGAAATATATACTCATAGCAGCCGATATTTTATACAGGGTGTTTCAAAAAACATGTGCCCTCTCTCGTGGTGAGATTCCTCATGTAAAAATAAGATACCATATATAGTCTCGCAACACAATTCTACTATAAAAATTGTAAGATCTCATGTAAAACCAAATTTATTTTATTTAATATCTAAGCACCTATTCAACAATTTTACTTATAAATTGTTAGTATTAATATTTAACATCTTTACTTCTGTAATAACTTAGCAATTGCACGGCGCCATAATTATAAAAAATAATCTACCACGATGACCTTCTATTACTAAGTAAATCTAAAGAGTGCAAGTGCCAGTGGCGGCTCGTCAGGGTAGGCAAGGTAGGCGGCACCTACCCTAAGATTTTGGCAGAATTTAAGCGATTTATTACATTACATTATTTACTATTAATGTTGCCAATACATAAAAATACTGTAATACACGGAAGTGTGTTTTAATAATCAATATTATTTTAATATGTGTGGTCTTGTATATTAACATATTCACTACCGCTGGCGTACGCTGACGCTGACTATACCGCTGCGTTAGAAAACAAAATAATTTTGACCGTTGGAGTTGGACCTTTGTTCGGCAATTTCTACATCGCCTACTATCAGAGTCGATGCACGACGTACGGCAGTCTTCTGTCTCTGTCTAACTCATCGTGCGGTAGCGACGCGACGTAAGTCGGAGTTGTATCGTATTAAGGCGGGGCTTAGGCGAAATCTCCGGTCGCCTTCGCATGAAATCGTGAAGACTCGGTAGGCTTAGAAGTTAAGGGGATATTACCGATATTTCATAAGGAGATATATCACATTTGTTAAGGCGATATTTCATATGATTCATTATACGTAGCATTTAAAACTTTTATATGAAAATTCAAAAAACGTTTAATGCAAATTGGAAACATTTTTCGGGCTTGTCCGAGATTATTAAAAATGATATAACCGGTTGTATTTAACACGCCACAGAAATAAAATAATCCGAAAAAAAAGCGCGTTATTTTATTCGGTGCAAGAAGACGATACAACAGATATTACAGAAAAGTCTCTGTGCTATTTCAATTCGATATGTTAATAAAAGCAGCTAAGTCAAATATCTTTGCGAATTTTATTTTATGAAATATTAGATCTAGAAAATTGTTATACATTTAGAAATAAGGTTTGCAGATAGGTACTCGTATGTCTCAATTATTTTTATTTATCTCTTGCGGATCCGAAATTTAAAGAATCCTATAAAAAATTTCCAACGCATTTAACATCTGATTTAACAAACTTGTTATATTGATACATTTCCAACGCATTTAATAGTACAATAAAAACACTAAATCACCACAATACACGAAAACACTTTTACTTTTATACTGGACGCGTGTTTCGCTAACCATGTTAGCATCATCAGCAGATGATTATAAACTAAAAACTTTTTTAGTTTATAATCAAAAAATTTTTAGTTTATAATCATCTGCTGATGATGCTAACATGGTTAGCGAAACGCGCGTCCAGTGTAAAAGTAAAAGTGTTTTGGTGTATTGTGGTGATTTAGTGTTTTTATTTTGCTGTGTAACACTAAAGGTTCCAACCCTCAACTGTAAGCATTTAATAGTGATTTAACAAACAAAAAATGTTATTGACCAACATAAATTAATCAATAAATTGCAGGTGTTAATAATAGATATGATAATTATTTCGATTATAAAATTATTTAAGGACAATAATCCTGGAAATACAGGGTGTCTCAGATTTTAATCGGGAAAATTTAATAGACGATAGAACTTGCAAAAATAAAACAAAAAGTTCATATCAACTTGTAAGATTTAAAGCTTCCTTTTCGAGATACAGGGTGTTAAAGTTACTTAAAAAAGAAAAAAAAATTAAGATATTTGAAAAACTATTTAATCGATTTTGATATAACTTGACCCGTTTATAATACTGTGGGACTTAATTTGATGTAATTAGATTTTAAGTTTAATGGCCAGGGTCGGCGGTGGAACATCACTGTTAAACTATTTTAAAGGAAAAAATAGGCACGCCACTGCTTTTTTAGAAGTTTAATATTATTTTTAGATTTAGTAATTAAAAATATTATTTTTTTATCTCCTGACTTTTTTTGTCTATCTTGCTTACCTCTTGTGAAAAAAATTAAATTCTAATTGGTAATTAATGTTATAATTGGTATTTTAATGGTACCCTGTATCTCGAAAAGGAAGCTTTAAATCTTACAAGTTGATATGAACTTTTGTTTTATTTTTGCAAGTTCTATCGTCTATTAAATTTTCCCGATTAAAATCTGAGACACCCTGTATATTCCCAGAGGCTTTCAAATTGTTTGTTTTGTTTGTTACTACACCATTTACAAATACTTGGATTGAGAAACAATTTTCATGTTTGAAATGCATTAAAATTTATAGTAGAGGTTCCATGAAAAATAAACGTTTATCGCCACTTGCCTTATACAGGGCGTTTCAAAACAAATGCCAAACACTTCAGGGGGTGATTCCTTGTTCAAAATAAAGGGTTGTTTGCTTTATAAACGTTGGGTCAAAAGTCAACCATTAGGGAGATATCGGTACAAAGATGGCGGAAAAATAATGTTTTTATTCTTTATCTTGAAAACGAAAAACGATAGACTAATGAAATTTTATGGAAGCATTACTATTATGAAAACATACTTTCTGGTAATTTTCTCACTTTTTTAAAATGAGTGGAAGGTGTTGAAATAAACTACCCCTATCATTGTTAACGAAATTAAAAAAAAAGCTTATCAAACACATGCAAAAAAATTAATTTGGATAGTTTAGTTTGTTTAGAAACTTTTTTATCTCTTGTGTTTTTTTGATAAAACTCACCAATTTGAAATTAAAAAATAAAATGTAAAGCATTACATATCAGGACAAAAAATATTTTTAGATAAAGAATCTAGTGGGCTGCTCTTTGGCTGCTCTAATTCTTTTAGGAAAAAATCTAGTCGGCCGCTGTCACTTTTTAGGATGTTTCTAATATTATTTTATTGACATTACTCTACTGCAATACGTTATTATCTAGATTCTTATTATTATCGTTATTATCACTAGATTCTTTATCTAAAAATGATTTGATCCTGACATGTAATGCTTTACATGTTATTTTTTAATTTCAAATCGGCGAGTTTTATCAAAGAAACACAAGAGATAAAAAAGTTTCTAAATAAACCAAGCTATCCAAATCAATTTTTTTGCATGTGTTTGATAAGATTTTTCTTTAAATGTCGTTAACAAGAATGATAAGGGTAGTTTATTTCAACCCCTTCCACTCATTTTAAAAAAGTGAAAAAATTACCAGAAAGTGTGTTTTCGTAACAGTAATGCTCCCATAAAATTTCATTAGACTATCTCTTTTCGTTTTCAAGATAAAAAATAAAAACATTATTTTTCCGCCATCTTTGTACCGCGATATCTCCCTAATGGTTGACTTTTGACCCAACGTTTATGAAGCAAACTACCCTTTATTTTGAACAAGGAATCGCCCCCTGAAGTTTTTCGCATTTGTTTTGAAACACCCTGTATATAATAATAAATAACTTTTCTTTATTAAGAGACCGACTTATCAATTTAATATACAGGGATGTTCACCACATACGACACGGAGTATTGTAGCTAAACGATTAGATTTTTACAAATTGTAAGTTTTGGGTTCGTTGAAGGACTATTAGAGCTACAATTTAAAAATATTTTTACAAGATACAGAGTGTCCCAAATAAATAAAAAATATCAAAGTTGTATTTTTTTTAATGGAACACCCTATATATTATTGCATTTTTAGTTTCTACGATTAAAATAAAGTAAATTTAATTAAGGTTTATTACACTTAAACCTTACCGTTTTTTAAATATTTTCAATATTGTAAAATTGCAATATAAATTTTAAGGCTTCATTTCTCCGAGGGTATCAAAGTTTTTAATATTAAATATTTACTGAAGTTTATTTATTGATCAGTTATTGTGTTGCCATAATAAAAATTATACTACCTTATACAGAGTGTCTAAAAATTTATTTTAAATAATTACTAGCTTTAAACGGCAATAACTTGTTTAATTTAAATGGAATACCCTGTATATTTTATGAGAATCAGATGCACAATTTGCACTTTTTGCCTATCCCTTCAAGTTTTCGTAGATAATGCATTTTCTTATAATTTAGACCTCATTTATCAATATACCCATGGAATATTATGGCATTTTAGATTGTTTTTAAAACAACAAATGTACGAAATGTACATGCTAGTAATATTATCGTTTTTAGTAAAACTATGATATTACTAGCCCATTTGTATGCAAAAAGAAAACTATTTAAATTTTTATAAAAGAGTATTCCATTAATTAAATATACCACCAGTATTTCCGCCAAAATACGAACAATTAATTAAATACTTGATTGTGTTCGTTAATAAATTATTCTAAATAAATGTGGATTTGAATCAGAAATCAATATAATAATAAGTTATGAAAATGAACGTCTCTGTCGTTATAAATAAGTATTTGTCAAAAAATGAAATATCATTTTTAAGGTGTTTTAGGTTTTTTTTAGGTTAGTTTTTTTTACCACACTATCTAATACACATAAATAATTCAGTTTTTTAGTATTTGGAGCAATTATTATTAATCAACGCAAACAGTCAATTAATGTAGTTTGAATACTGGAATCATATTAACTGGTCCTCTTTAACAAATATTTAAACAGTTTTTTTTTATATTTTTAATGAAATAAATGAACTATATTGAGAATATTAGGATCTGTACTCTTTAAAAATTTGGTACATCTTTAAAAATAATCTAAAATGTTAGTATTCCATGGGTTTATTGATAAATGCGTTCTAAATTACCAGAAAATGCATTTTCTACGGAAGCTTGAAGAGATAGGTAAAAAATGGTATAATACAATTTGATAGACAATTAAATTGTGCATCTCATTTTCATAAAATATACAGGGTGTTCCATTTAAATTAAAGAAGTTATTGCCGTTTAAAGCTAATAATTATTTAAAATAAATATTTAGACACTCTGTATAAGGTAGTAAAATTTTTATTATTGCAACACAATAACTGACCAATAAATAAACTTCAGTAAATATTTAGTATTAAAAACTTTGATACCCTCGGAGAAATGAAGCCTTAAAATTTATACTGCAATTTCACAAAATTGAAAATATTTCAAAAACGGTAAGGTTTAAGTGTAATAAATCTTAATCAAATTTACCTTTATTTTAATCGTAGAAACTAAAAATGTGATAATATACAGGGTGTTCCATTTAAAAAAATACAACTTTGATATTTTTTATTTATTTGGGACACTCGTAAAAATACTCGTATAATTTTTACACTAACTTGTAAAAATATTTTTAAATTGTAGCTCTAATAGTCCTTCACCGAACCCAAAACTTAAAATTTGTAAAAATCTAATCGTTTAGCTACAATATTCCGTGTCGTATGTGGTGAACAACCCTGTATAAAACATAATTATTATTCTTTCTCTCAATAGTACCAATTTTTAAGTTTGCTATACTACTAGAATTTTATTTATTTAATAAAAATAAAATAAAATTCTATGATGTAGTCCATGTAGAATGTAGAATGTTTAGGAGAGGAGTTAATCACCGCGACCTTATAGATCTATTGTGTGTTCCCCTTTCTTGAGTTATTACGAGTTATAACTCATCATACACTCTAAGAGCTTTAACAAAAGCCAAGTCTCCATCCTCGACATCAGACGTACCAAGGTTCATGGCACGAATGGTCGTCGTCTCGGCGCACTCAGTGATAGATGTACTCCATAGTGAATCCATAGTAATAGATAAAAAAATAATAGATAAAATAGATTAATAAAAACTAAAAAAATATTTTTGCTTTAGTTTTGTCAAAATATTTTTGAGCTATGTTTTTAACCCAGAGATAACATATATTTACAAACTTTGCTAGGGTATTATGTAAATTAAGGGAGGCAAATAGACGCAACTAAAATTTTGTCGCCTACCCAGTCACACGAGTCACGAGCCGCCACTGGCAAGTGCAGAGGCAGACAGGCTGGTCGACAACTCGCCAAAAGGTGTTCGGTGAAGGGAGTTATTCTTAAGTAAGAATAAAGTTTTTTAATTAGTAGAATATCATATTATGCAATTGCCAAGTCATAAGTATTACAAAAATAAAAATGTCTAATATTGATACTAACAATTTATAATAAAACTGTTAACTAGATGCTTAAGTGGAAACTAAATAAAATAAACTGACATGGTTTAACTTTTTATAGTGGAAGAATTATTGTGTTGCGACATTTGGCATTTTTTACATTCTATGTTTTTGATTGGCAACTTTTGATCCGCATTAAATAGCCTACACAATTTTGCTCACAAAAGAAAAGTCAGTGGCGCACATATTTTTTTACCAAAATATTTCAATATTAATAATTCCTTATATTACTAATGATATCCCATATGCACGTACCTGGCGAATTTATCGACACTTTTTAGCATTAAAATATACATATATGTCGCACTTATATAACTTTTACCCTCAAAATTTCATTCGAATAGCTAAAAGCACTTGAACGAAAATTATAATCAAAAAAAATTGAGACTTTATCCACCTGTATCTACTAAACAATGCAAAATCAGAACTATATCGATCTAAAAAATAAATTTTTTGGGTAAATATTACTACTAACAATTTATAAGAAAAATTAAAATAAATTTGGTTTTACAGGAGATCTTACAATTTTCTATAGTGGAAGAATTGTGTTGCGAGACTTGATGGCACACGTTTTCTGAAACACACTGTATAAGTAGAACGTGGCAAGTAGGGTTGCGGGATAAGCTCTAAATATATCGACTTACTTGCCTATCTCACGCCTTATGTTGCATCCTAGAAAATAATGTAGAATACTATGGACAAAAGCAAGGTATTCGTAAAACAAACCATTTGAAGATCTGCAATAACTTGTCATTTTTCAGTAAAACACCTTCAATTTCATAAAATCTTATTTATTTAAATGTTCATGAAACCTCTAAATAATACCGTATGATCGAAAAAAAATGGCGTCCAGTTGGCTTGGAAGTGACGATCTATGACATTTCCCATATACATTTACATTATAAAATGACAGCGATCTTCATTCCATCGCTGACGCCGTTTTTATTCGATCATACGGTATAACTAAACCTATACTAGCGGAGTACATTTGTGCGCTTAAGCATTTTTATTTGAGTAAAAAACTCGTTTTAAACTTTTAAGTTTTTCTACAGATGGATACTGAATTATACAGGGTATCCCAATATTCCTTGGACATAGAACTACTACGTTTTTTGGAAAGAAAATAAGTTCATTGGTCAATTTACCTCGATACAAAAGTGCTTCGTTACTAGAGGGCATCAAACTTTAAAAAAATAAACACATTTTTCAGATATTTTAAGAACCATTATTGCGATTTGAATGAGATTTTGGGTGTCTATGTTTTGCTAAGGTCACATTTGACATTTAAAAAACCAAGAAAATGTACGGGAAATATAAATATTTTCCAACTCCACCGACGGCGTCGGCGCTGGAATTTATGCTATTGAAGCCTATGTGCACCTGCTGGTAGAGCGCCAATACAACGGGAAACAATAAACATATTTTCGCATAGTCAAGCCGCGTTGAAACCGCCTGAAGCAACAAAATGCACGTCCATGACGATTCTTTATTGTAAAACTACTCAATTTTCTATGAGATAGGAAGAAAGTGTCGTTGATATGGATGCCAGGACAAGTCGGCCTAAAGAGAAACGAATGTGCTGACTCCCTCGCCAAAACAAGTACAAGCATGTCATTCGTGGGTCCAGAACAGACATTTAACGTTCCAAAAAATTTCGCAAGAGACCGGCTCTGTGAATTTGTTAGGTGCAGAACGTTTCAAAACTGTAATGACAGTCCCAGAATGGAACATACTGAATCTCTCTCTTGTATGGAAAGTGACGAAACTATGAAGCACGTTATGTGTACCTGCCCCGCTGCTGGGAGCAGGTCCAGGTTTCATTTGTTTGGCAAAATCATGCTAGACTTATTAGATTTTGGGGACATATACTCCTCTCTGACCTAAAAACCATATTAAAAGGTTGGGTCTTACGGGTAAATTTTAATATTTTTTTAAGTTTGTAAACTGAGCTACAATAGACCCTAGCGGCCGCAGTGGAACCTGGGACCCACTCTTAATAAATACAATACTTACTAGAGTGGGCTCTATTTCTCTTATAGAATATCTATTGATTTATTGGATACCTTTTGAGCTTATATCTATATATGTATAGGTGCCCGCTGGTGAAGAGGTACAGCTCTGATCAGGAATGATCGTGTACACGATTTTATATATGTAAATAGTTAATACATGTGACTTATTTTTCTTCAATCAGTACCCATCTTGATTATGAAACCTATTTATCTCATCTGACCTTAAAAATTTACTACATAACGATATCTACTAACTTATAAAAAATTACCTAAAACCGATATTATACAATCTATAAAATAAATTACTCTCTAACAATGCGTCTGGTCGTCTTCGACGAAATCTCTAGCTATATCTCGAGTAACGCATTCGACGTGACTGACTTTATTTCGGAATTTAACACCATAGAATTTGTGCGCATGTTCCAACAGTTCGGGTCGGAAGGTAGTGGTGATAAACTGGGCATCCTTGGACAGTTCGTGGATCATATTAGCTACCGCTTTACGATGCTGGGCATCTAATGCTTGATCGATTTCGTCGAACAAATAGAATGGTGCGGGATCGCATTTTTGAATGGCGAATATGAGAGCTAAGGCGACTAGAGATTTCTGGCCTCCTGAAAGTTGGTTCATTTCCTTCATTTCCACATCCGCGTCAGTAAATGATATTCTGACCCCAATACCTATACAGAAATTAAAATATAAGTTTCTTGTATTAATCACTTAAGTTCAGATTACCAAGATTTCTACATCCGCTATAACCGAGTACTCTGAATATTTTTTCAACCTTTCATAAGGCTATCGCATATCGCTGCTTTCCGACAAAAGCGGCACAACTCAAAATTAATAAACTTTACAGTAGAGGCAATAGAAAATTTTTGAATCATGTTATGCTTTCTTCCACAATCATTTTTTAACTAATCTTTAAAATTGGGTAATAGTAAATAAGTATAGTTTTAAGTTTTAAGTACATTTTTAATACATATTGCCTTTAAAAAGTTAAGTATTGAATATTAAAAAAAATTGTGTGTGCACTATGTGCGCATATTTGAAGCGAAACTTCTTACTAATAGCTATTAAATTGAAGGATATATTTTTTATAAATGCTTTTTATAAACTTCAAAAAAATTAGAGTAACCGTATACTATTCTAGCGTTATAATTATATAATGTTTTTTTAATCAAAAAACGATAATTCTATAACTCGGCAGGATATCCTGGCAGCTGCGGCCATTAAACCGAAAAACTACATTGGCGTCTACCCGTACCGTGCAACTCTTCAACTTCAACCCATGGTTCCAGCGCATGCTTATTGGAACGGCAGAAGAAAGTAATGCTTCATATAGTCTGGTTTCGAAAGCAGCGTGTAGCTTCGTGGTTGAGGCTGCCGCTTCGGGAGCAACGGTACGGTGGATCGATCCCCGGCAGAGGTAGAACTCTTTTATTTTTTTACAGCTGTTTTTATTTTTTAAAGCTGTTTTTATTTTTTTATTTATTTAGATCTGTCGGTAAGAGCTACTAAAATACGCCGTAGGTGTATTTTAATTGCGTTGGTTAGGCGTATTTTGATTGTGTGGGTTAGTCTCTGATGTAAGTTTTTTTTGTTTATAGATTGCTCGCGAAATACCCGATCGATTTTATAGAAGTGTTTTTTGAAATTTAGGTTAAATTATGCTACTATTACTTAAGAACTTACTCTCGAAAATTACAAGGTTATAATAAAAGACAAGAAAATAGCCTACGATTTAAATTTGGCGGGAACTGTGGGTTGGAGTTGAAAAGTTGCACGGTACGGCTAGACACAAGTAAAATACTACTACGTCTATATCTCTGACTACTACTAAATACTTTGAATAAGAACACTAAGGAAGGAGCATATCAAAAATATTAGGGCCATCCGCGATGGGACTCAAATATGGCCGACTTAAATTCCGGTTTATCAGTGCCGTTCTAATTTTATTTAAAAAATGTAAAACTATGATGTAGGGTAGACGTGTGGTGGACTATTTTTCTTTTACGTTGTGAATAAATGTTGGTAGTTATTAAAATTGTTATAATAACATATTATTATAATAAAAACAGATAAGTTTTAATATTGGCTGAAAAATTCATCTGTCAGAAATTTTATCTGTCAAAAATTGCAGCCAATAGAATTACTGGAAATCGATTTAAGGTCGTTACGCCGTTACGCCTATACGCCGTTTTTAGGAGTAGTGTGGATGCACCCTAATAAGTCAAATTGAGGTATCTACATTTTTTGACATCTAGTCTTTGACAAGTAGTAAATAAAAGCAAAAATGCAAGAAAAAATATATAATTAGTTAATTTAAGTGAATTTCATAAATGATCGGTTTACTACACGTATGTATATTATATAGTCACTTACTAGCGAAAAATTGTTCGATTATTTCACTCGATTTTTGCCGAGATCTACCGCATGCTACACAACCAACTATTTTAGAGTCTTTTTCGATAAATCGCGATAGTGTCACTGTTAATTTAAGTTCTGCCACAATTTCCATCTAGATTTACTACCTTTATACAACTATCAGTAGTAGAATAAATAATAAATAGCATAAAATAAGCTCCGTAAAGACTGACAAATCCACAAAATTTCAAATCAAATTCAAATGTGTCAAATGAATCGTCAAACAGAACTGTCAAGGATCCCCACCCCAGAGTCCTTTTTCCGCCCACCATGCATGAATACATGGATAGCATTATGCTCCTTCCTTAGTCTTCTTATTCAAAGACTAAATGCTACTAACCAACAATTTGTTTTGTGTGGTCTGTGGGATTGCGTTGGTTAGTCAAACAGAACTGTCAAGGATCCCCACCCCAGAGTCCTTTTTCCGCCCACCATGCATGAATACATGGATAGCATTATGCTCCTTCCTTAGTCTTCTTATTCAAAGACTAAATGCTACTAACCAACAATTTGTTTTGTGTGGTCTGTGGGATTGCGTTGGTTAGGCATATTTTGATTGCGTGAGTTAGTCTCTGGTGTAAGTTTTTTTTTGTTTGCACGCGAAATACCCGATCTATTTTGTAGAACTGTTATATATTATTATAATTTGTACGTTTTTGAAATTTAGGTTAAATAATGCTACTATTACTTAAAAACTTACTCTCGAAAATTACAAGGTAATAAAAGACAAGAAAATAGCCTACGATTTAAATTTGGCGGGAACTGTGGGTTGGAGTTGAAAAGTTGCAGAGTACGGCTAGACGCAAGTAAAATACTACTACCTCTATATCTCTGAATACTACTAAATGCTACTAACCAACAATTTGTTTTGTGTGGTCTGTGGTCTGTTTTTGTTTAAATGTTTTGTTCATTTTTCATGTTGGGGATTTATTTTTAAATTAATTTTAAAAATAAATCCCCAAAAGTTAATCGTTAGGCAAACTCATAGAATATGTATTTCTTTTGTATAATCAAAATTGTCACTCGAAATCGCTGTTTTTTTTAGACAGATGTCACTTGTCTTGTCATTATTCGAATGAACTGATTATTCGAGTTAAGAAAAGTTTCATCTTAAAATAAAATTGTATTCAATCACAATTGTTTTTCTCCATCATTTGCCGGATTAAAAATACAGAAATTACAGTTCAGCTACAAACAATTCATTATTTATAGTGATTTACAGTAATTTTATTAAATTATACGAATATTCTCGTTGATTATTGGTTTGAAATAAATATGACAGTGTCCTCCAATGAAAATGCGAGTTACTAAATTCTAATTCTGAGCTGGCAAATGAGCTAGATACTTTACCTAAATCGTTATTCAGAAGCTACAAACCTATCGATGAAAATATGCATGAAAATTTACTTCCTAGCACACAAGGTTGGTACAATATCAAGTTTATTATAGTGATTTTCTTAGCCGCATATGGCACAGATCGTTACCCAATGTTGCCACAAGCTTATTTTTCATCGGGATAGATTATCACGAGATAGCGGGGTTAAACTGTTTTACCACAAAAAATATGATCAAATATGCACAAATGTCACGACACAACCATAACGCAACTAAATTAATAGTCTTCCATGTTAATCTTATTCCAATAATCAAAAAGTGACATTTAGTCTGGATGACACCTAGCGGTGACTTATTTCATTTTAAATTAGGACGGTTTTACTCATTAAAAAGGCGATTTTTTATTACTATGGGTTAGAAAAACCCAAAATCACAAAATTTTGATTTGTGTCACTTTTGTCGGAAAGCAGCGATATACAAATCTAAGAAAAAAAATGTCCATTGTGGACTTAAAGATAAAATCCAGACCACCAATTTAGAATAAAAAGGTATATATAGGTACTAAAAATGTGTCGTTCCAACCAGATTAAGTACAAAAAGACGAATCAAGGGTTGAATCGATTCGGAACTATATATCAAAAGCAAAAGTATCACAATGTGATATTTCTTAAAATAGCTTTACCTTTTATTACTTGATATACTTTAAAATTAACCTTCACTGGAAATCGGTTAATTTACCTTTAATTCTCTCTTAGAAGATGAAAACTTTAAACTAAAATATACCTTGGAAAATATCGGAATTTGTATCTTCGGGAGTGATATCGCGACCCTCATCACTATCAACTGTTCTCATAACCAATTTAGCTTTGCCTGCAGGAACCAACTTTTTAAATACTTCTGCAAAAAACTTTGATACTTGTTTGAAAGTAAACTGAATGGCTTCAAATTTCCTCGACTCTAAAACTTCTATGAGTTCTTGAATTCTTTTACCACTAAAAACGATAAAAAAATCATGTTAATAAATGTGTTGGTAATATCTGTATGGCTAATATAAACTTTAACTGGCGATCTTGTAATACGTTCTATTTATCATAGAGAAATATATAAAGTAAATAAAAACATGACAGTTTATGTAGATTATAGATGTTGGTTAAATTAACTATTTTAATTCAATTTTTCTCTTTTCTCTTTGGTTAGGTGATTATAAATTAGTTGCGTTATATGTATTCGTTAATCAATTAAATTATCACATTATACCATAGTGCGTTAAATATCAGTATGCCATATACATATATAGGGTGTCCCAATATTCCGTGGACATAGAACTACTACGTATTTTTGGAATCAAAACAAGTTCATTGGACAGAATTTACTTCAATATAAAAGTGCTTTGTTTGTTAGCTAAGGGGCATCAAGTTTTAAAAAAATAAATACATTCTTTTATTTTAAGAACAGTTATTCCGAATTGAATGAGATTTGAGGTGCCTATGTTTTGCTAAGTGACACATTTGACTTTTCCAAAAATCAAGAAAAACTACGCGAAGGGCGAAAGCTACCCCCATCCCTACATAAATTTTAGTAGAAGTATTTTCAAACCCCACCGGCGACTGATTTTCTTTTCGCAAAATGGTCCTTAGTATTTACATTTTTTGTCTCTTGAAAAAAAAACGCTACCGCGCATACTTTTTCAAAATATGGAATTTTATGTTAATATCACAAATGATACTGACAATATAAGCTTCATAAATTTTAAATTAATTAACGTTCGGATTCATTTTTGATTGCTGTCCCTAACGGATAAACGAAGCACTTTTGTAAGAGGTAAATTGTGTCCAATGAACTTAGTTTAAATCTTAAGATATGCTGTAGTTCAACGCCAACGCGATATTGCAACAGCCTGTATTTATACAGATGGAGAATTTTCTTTATAATTTTATATTGTATGGGGTTATAATACTTAGGGCTGGCAAACGTTAATCTTGGGTCGAGATTTCTGTATGTAAGAAGAGTATAATGCGTTTATAATGTACCGAACAAAGAGAGAACAGTAAACACGTTGCCAAACGTATGAAATAAACTAAGAAATTGTGCGCATTGCTAAGAGACGTGGAAGGGGATATAGCAGATTTGTCGCAGTCGACCGGTCAACCGGGTCAACCCAATCAGTACCTCTGTCAGTACTTAGAGTTCTAGGGAAAGGTGTACATCATGCGTTCAGCTTCACGATTTAATTACGTCTCGTGATACTTTATTTGTTTATTTATTAACAAGTCGTTGTAATTTTCTCTATAGCTTAAAAACTTTTAAGTGCAAGTTAGAAACTCTTGCATTTTTGGTAAGTGGAATCGAGTTGGTGTTCGACAGTGGTCGCGCTATTAGAACTCTAAATTCCAAAGTCGATTTCTCGAAATCTATTAGAAATAATTGATTGTAGTTTTTTCAAAAACTTTCGTATCATTTCTGCTATATTTTCTTCTCAGACAGTATGTGAAAATCTTTATAAATAAAAAGTTACACGATTGCTAAAAATTGCTATTCACTAAAAGTAAATGGATGGGTTGTTTAAAATTTTTAAATGGAAAAAACAACCTTATCGAATTTTTCTGATAAACATATTGTAAAAGATGCGGCCTTCAAAATAAAAAAAAGTTTCAATATCTAAGCCATGGCGGGTTAAGACGACACTAAAACTCACGATACAAAAAGCACTTTAAAGAAGATTTACGATTTGTGTTGTTTCACTTAATTTTGTGAAAAACACTATAATAAGAAGAAACGTATTATTTGCCCACTGTGTACTCTAAATATGGTAGTCTGTATAGTTTCTGGAAGTTGCAGTATATTGCAACAACCATGAAGTAAAATTGTTAATGGAAACGCATATCTTTGCCTATGACTTTGCTACAAAGGAAAGTTAAACTGTGTTACGAAAAACAGAAGATCAAGATAAATTATGCATTCGCCAAGTCAAGAAAATATAATGACTATGTGGAAAAAACTTACAAATATTATTGTTGCGGACCCGTGCCGTGTGAACTCAGCCTTAGGCTTGGCCACTCGCCTATGACTCATACGCCCAGCGATGCCGACGTTCTAGAACGAATAAGAATTGACTAGATAAATCTGGATTGTCTGTTTCTCTCCTATATAAGCAGACGCCTGGGGCCTAAGGAGGACAGAGATAAATAACCAATCGACGCGTACAGTTACACAATCGCCGCGCTAATTCAAAATAAATTTCTGTTAGATAAATAATTAGATAAATTGTAAATAAGTTATAAATAGTTCTTTAAGTATTTTAATCGTTATTGTTTTTGTTAATTAGTGTTAAATAAATTGTGTTTAAATAAATTGTGACTTTCTATCCACACGGAACCGACAAAAAAACGTAACATTATTGTAATCATAGTAAATCAGCAAGGTAGGTAAAATAGAAATGATAAAAAAACACTATGCCAAATAGTCTCTTTTTATTTTTAGGAGACATCAGCAATTATTGTTCTAAATGAACAGAGAAGGCCAGTAGTTCTATAAAAAGACCATATAAATAAGCCATAAAATAAAAGGAAAATGGATAAGCAAGAATTATTCCCAACAAAGTGAAAGAGGTTATTGGTCTAAGGCTTTATTTATTTTGTTTTTGGTCTTACTAAGTAAATATGTATTGACTGTTGGTTAAGGGTTTTATATATATTTTGTACTACTTACTACTTACTATAGTCTGTGAAACGAATAACTTTGAATTTGACAGTTCCCGCGGGCTTTTCTAGTGTTAATTTTATTAGGTTAGCAACCTGCGGCCATGCTGACGCAATGCCGTCTCTAGTAGAACAGCCACGAAGCGAGATTTATGACGTCACGCTAACATAATTATTCCTTATATTTGACTATGGCTGAAATCATTACTCCATAGTCAATGTAGATAGTTTTAGTGTTAAGAATAATAATTTTAAAAAAATATGTGGTCATCTTTTGACAAGTTTATATTAGTTTATTAATTGCAGTAAACATTATGTGGTTTGTGGTGTGAATATTTTATATGCAATTTTTGGATTATATTCGACACTATTTTTTTTATATGACACAACACTGATGAGAGGCTATAATGTTAGCCGAAACGTTTTTAAAAAAAAAAATAATGAAAAACCAAATGAAAACTTAATCAGCGTTTTTCCCGAACCTAAATCCCAAGAAAATCAAAAATTTTATAGAATAATTTTACATTATAAAATGACAGCGATCTTTATTTCATAGCCATCGCTGACGCATTTTTTATATGATATTGTATTATTTGCAAATATAATTTTTCGAACATTGATACTTACAAAATATATGTACATATAAATTTTGTGAATGCAAATAATAATACATCACTATTAGTAGATATTGAATGTTTTTTGTTAAATTTGGTCGATTTTCAAACCTCGAAATTTAAAATATATTTTACATTTTCCCCATTATCTTATGTACCTACCTATTCATTATTTGTATATTATAAAACATTTGCTGAATTTGTATGGTTCATAGTTTATTTGCCAAAGTATTTATTACTATAAATAGGTATATATTATATTTATTAACTGTATATTTCATGTAAACTATATCATTTTTAAAATACAAACCAAAAATACGAGGAATAATTATGTTTTCCATGTATTCTACAACATCCTACTACAACAATCCGTATCTAATTAGCGTGACGTCATATATCTCGCTCGAGGCTGTTCTATTAGAGACGGCATTGGTCTGATATTTAGAAATGTCAAAAGCTGATGACATTTTACTTCTGACAATTATGCGATTTCGTGTTGATTTTTGCAAGAAGAGGAAGAACTGTCACTTGTTTTATTATTTTCCTTTTCTATTTCACGAAAGTAAAAAGAGTTACCTATCTGATTCGTTCAGGCACTCAATTTAAAGAATACTTAAAGAATATCAGTAACTTTTTTGACAGAGGGATTTTATATTTGTCATGTTGGTAAAAAATAACGGTCAAAATTCAAAGTTATTCATTTTATAGACTATACCTGTACCATGTGGTATTGTTTATTGTTAAAATTATTGTATTGTAATGTTGTAATTATTGTATTTTCTTGACATAGAACACCCATAAGTTTCTTTTTAGTCGGCGCTCTGCAGCGCCACGAAATTCTATGCTGCTCGAAGCAATTCCAAAAAACAACTAGTATGGATGGAAAACATGTTATTTCGTCAACCATCGATACAGGCGGCGAGACAACGGACAACGGAATGGGGAATGCGCTACGGCGAACGTATCTGCTTCGGTCGATGCCGTCGATGGTCGTATTGGGTTTGCAACAGCTTAAAAATAATAGGATATAAAAGAAGCAGGTTTTTTGAAACAGTTGCGGGCATAACGCCTGGCGGTCGAGATAACAGGAGTGGGAAAGGAACGCTGCTGCATCGGTCGATTGTCGATGGAGGCTCGCAACGGGTTGGAGAATAACGCATCAGTTGTTTTAGATACATTGTTTTTCAACCTGTTAGGAGCATAA
Organism: Sitophilus oryzae; assembly: GCF_002938485.1. Taxonomy (NCBI): domain Eukaryota; kingdom Metazoa; phylum Arthropoda; class Insecta; order Coleoptera; family Curculionidae; genus Sitophilus; species Sitophilus oryzae. The sequence goes on along the minus strand of NW_022145814.1, from coordinate 2,218,786 downwards.
CGGGCGGAGGTCGAGATATTATGGCGCTGTATGTCTCAGTACTTACTTATTAAGTTTCAATATTTAGGTATTTATTTATTCTGAAAAATTTTCAGAATAATATTTTAAGATTTTTTAAAAATGTATACAGGATGTTTTGAAAAATCTGGTCATTGATTAATCACGATCCTGCTTAAAGCCCTTGACGTAAAAAGCTGATTTTTGGAAAACGGATTGACTTTAGGGTGTAGAGGTTCAATAAGAAAGGATTTTTCGAAACTCGAATTGTAAGGGGGCGAAACTACCCTCAAATATTAGAATATTTTTTATTTAAAAACCGGTGAGTTTTTCGGAAAAACTCTTAAAACACGTATATTTTATTATGTTGTTTTACATATTTTAAGATTGTTTAAAAATATATACAGGGTGTTTCATAAAATATGACCATTGAGTAATCACTATTCTGCTTAAACTGCTTGACGTTTAAAGCTGATTTTTGTCAAACGGATTGACTGTGGGGTTGAGGTTCGATAAGGAGGGGTTTCTCGAATCTCAAATTACAACAGGGTGAAAACGCCCCTCAAATATTACAATATTTGTTATTTAAAAAACGGTTAGTCTTTCGGGAAAACGCCTGGACACGCATAATTTATTTTGTTTTTTACATATTTTGAATTTTTTTAAAAAATCATACAGCTTATTTTTGGCAAATGTGAGAAAATTTTATCCAGTTTGTATGTTAATGGAAATTCTTGTTTTGCTTTATCATCACCATTAGAAATTATTAATTCGACGCGAACGAAGTCGCGGGTACACGCTAGTTTAAGTGTAAAATTAATTCGAACTCTGGTGTGTAGTTGGTTTACTTATGAAGAATATACTACACATTTTCTTATATTGCTATTTTTTGACCGCAAATGGTAAAATCATAACTAAGAGCTTCTCGCCCGTCGAGTGAGATGCACCCTGTACACTGCTACGCAATTCAGGATCTACGCGGATCGAGGGGCAGGGCGTAGGTATGACCGCCTCATACTCTTTCAGATATTTAGCAGTAAAATAAAGAAACCTGTTATTTTTAAGCTGTTATTTTAAGCTGTTTTTTATAAATAACTATAACAGTTTCAACTGTTATCTAAAAATAACAGTTTTGCCCATCACTAATCCGAATGCTTCCGAGGTTTTCGTGAGTTTTAGTGTCGTTGTGTTAAAATGTTTTGAAATGTGTTTTTAAATTATCGCGATTAAAAAAATGGACACCCTAACGATATCCTTATAATTCCATTTCAGATGCTCAGAAACATATCTAATGATTTTATCTAGTTATCATTTAACTTATTTTTTTTTAAATAAGCGGTTTGCCATCGTGACTTTACTTTACTTGATAGGGAAAGGCGTATCGGCAACGCCGCAACATCACACCGTCGCATTTCTCTCACTCTGACTTAATAAGATCCCTATGCGATTTACTTCCGCACATGTAACTACCGACCCAAAAGAAACAGATTCCAGCACGGTATATCACTAAAGGGTCGTTAAAACGTGGTTAGAGCAACGTACATTTAGTCAATAGAATATTTTTGAACAAATTTTTACTTATCCGCCCTAGATAACAGCAAAGAGCAGCAACACAAGTTTAATATTGAAAAAAACACTTACCCCCTCTCTAGTTCCTCCATTCTTTTCTGAAGTTTTTCCTTTTGATCTGAAAAACTCATAAATTGATCCAAAGCTTTCTTATTGACGTGGCTGAACTTCTTCAATTGATTGTTAGTTTTTTCCAATTCTTTGAATAACTGTGCAAAAGAAATTGATTTAGACAAATTGCATTTAGATTATGAAATATAGTAGCTTACTGCTCTAGAAGACATTTTAACATATTGGCCATAAAGATCCTGTGCAGGTAATGCGCCTAGTTGATTGATCTTCTCCACACTTTCTTGAATTTTTGTCTCTAGCAAGTTTTGCTTAGATGCAAACTTTTCTAAATGTTTTGCGTCCTCATCTATTTTGTCTTGAGCCTCTTTTTCTTTAGCTTTCCAACTTTCAAATTCAGTTTGTTCACGTTTCAACTATTTTTTAAAAATTATTTTATTAAAATATACATGGTATACAGAAGCGTAAAAATTATTTTATTCGCTGTCTTTGTCGGATTTGTCCGTTATTATTGAAGATAAAGAATGATTATTTTCGCAAACTTTTTCGTAAAACTAATCCCGTAATCATAAATATCATACTCTGCTTCATTTATAAAATACAGGGAGAAATTGAAAATATTTTTTTTATGGGATCCTCCATCTCGGTTATCCTTTGACATACTGAATAGCTACCAACAGATTGTTAAATATTACTCATAATAAGTTGTGCTTTGTTTAAATGAGACAGCCTGTATATTTTCTGGCACATTAAAAAAAAACTTGCTTTACTCTCCTATTATTACCCTATACACTAGGGTGGGTGAAAAAAATCGACCATTTTTTTTTCGTTTTATACTTTGAAAAAAAGGTTAGTAGACATCTCAAAAAATTCTCTCCATGTATGAGCTCTTAATTTTAATAGGAAGGTCCTCCGCCTTTCAGTTTTCGATTTTTCCTTATTATTAGAAAGAAAAAATCATATCTCGGTATCTACCAGAGCTGCAGGCTCACAGAAAACTTAAGTCTTTTTTTGACTTAAATCATTTTAATGACTTAAATCATTTGATTTTAAGTCATATTTCGAGAGCCGACTTGAGACTTAAAATTTAAGTCATTTTCAAAATGACTTGTGATTTAAGTCTTTATTCCAAAATAGAAAAAGATTTAAGTCATTAAAAAAAGATTTAAGTCTTTTAAAAGATTTAAGTCTTTTTAGAAAAGATTTAAGTCATTAAAACATATTTAAATCTTTTTTTAATGACTTAAGTCATTTTACATAAGATTTAAGTCTTTTTAGAAAAGATTTAAGTCTTTTTAGAAAAGATTTAAGTCTTTTTAGAAAAGATTTAAGTCTTTTTTTAATATGTTTTTACCATAAAATTTTAACAGCTGCATCAAATATGTTTTTTATCAAATATCTTTAGTTTCATAAAAAAGTAGCAACTGGGAAAACCGTATCTTTGTACCGCTGCTCATAAACGAGAAACATTGTAAAAAACACAAAAATGGGACAACCTGTACAAAGAACCACGAAATTTATTTTTATTTAAGTTGTTGATGTTTTTATGTCCTTGATGCGTTTATTTTTTTATTGTTTATTATAGTTGTTTATCTAATATTTTATCCTAATCTGTATCTACCATAAATTAATATACCGGGTGCGTATCAAAAGTGGCTCATCCCCTATAACTTTTTTATTTTTTCAGATAAATAAACGAGATTTGGTACGTTAGTACATGACATAAATTAGGATTGATTGACGTATTCAATTATTTTTGGTCACTTCCTGTTTCACCGGAAATGGCTAGAACTTTTGATTTTTAAATGGCACCTTCGGTATTTTTTTACTTTATTCGATAGAAAATGACATTCTGAATAACTTTTGACATTCTCGCTTAAGAAAAAATTGTATTTTAAAATTCAATCTAGAGTGCCATGGCTATGTTAAAAACATTCTTCATCAAGGAGCCCTGGAAAAATAGATTTGATAATGTTTTAGTGTCTTGTCCTGGCCATGTCAGTTAGAAAATGCTCAAATCGTATTTTTAATCATATCTCAATTTTTTCAAATGGACCGAGGGTGGCTCATTAGCATATTTGGAAAAAGCATTTTTTTACAAATAATTTGATACCACACACTTGGTATTTCAAGTCAAATTTTCGTTATGAACCGCAAGTTATAATTTCAAATAAACCATATGCGAAAATGCCAAAAGTTTACATATGATATGTCATTCTATTCGGAGTGACATTCTTTATAGAATAAAGTAAAAAAATACCTGGGGTGCCATTTAAAAATCAAAAGTTGTAGTCATTTCCGGTGAAACCGGAAGTGACCGAAAACAATTGAATACGCCAATCAATCCTGATTTATGTCATATACTAACATACCAAATCTCGTTTTTTTAAATAAAATAATAAAAAAGTTGTAGGGTTGAGCCGCTTTTGAGACGCACCCGGTAGATAATAAAAAAATCGGTAATGGGTAATACCTTTGAATAAAAAGATTAGGCAATAGAAAGTTAATATTAACATTTAAAAATTCTGGTTGTCTTGACTTGAGGGAAATTATATTGATTTAAGTCATTTTACTGATTTAATTTGCAGATTATCATAATTTAAGTAAAAAAAAGACCTAAGTAAAAAAAACTTAAGTCAAAAAAAGACTTAAATAACGTTATATTGATTTAAGTCTTTACAAAAATGACTTGACATGAAAGAAAATAACTTAAGTCAAAGACTTAAAACTTAAGTCATTTGGACTTTATATTGAAATTGACTTAAGACTTAAATCATTTTGATTTTAGAAATGACTTTAGACTTAAGACCTTTTAAAATTGTCTTGTAGCAGCTCTGGTATCTACTATCTGGAAAAAATAGCTCGTCTCATATATTTGTAGGAAATTTATTATTATATTGTAAACCTCACCATGCGAAAGTTATTAAAGGTTGAAATTTGATTATTTTAAATCAGTTTTCTAATTTCTTATGAATTTTATAACTCGTTAACAAAAAAAATCATTATGATGCGCGTATCCAAACGCGTTCAAAAACTCACGGTTTTGAAAGAAATTCACTGCTCTACAAAAATGATTTCTTATTATTAGTCAATTAAATTAACCGTTTAAAAGATATTCCGAACTGCAATAAAGACAATTTTTTGCAGTAGAAATGTACGATTATATTAAAAATGTTAAAAATTATATCTCAATTGATATTAAATAAAAAAAAAACTTTTTGATAAAAATTGAAATTTTTTTTCTTCTTCTAGATCAGGGTTTCTTAAAGTGGGGTCTTAGGGGTCCATAGAATGTGTATCAGGGGTCCCCCCCGCGGTTCGCATTACGTCAGTTAACTGTAAACATATTTATTTAGAAAAGAAATAGTGTAGGGCGGCGAATTCAGTAGGTATTTTTTTATTTTCAGTAGGTATTTTTTTATTTTTTTTTGATCACTTAGCACTACGCGATGCGCGTAAGAATCAAAAAAACAAAGTTGAACCTGTTCCCTTATCAAACGATGTTATTAATTCTAGAATTGTTGAAATGTCGTCAAATGTTTTACAAGTTGTTGAAGAATTGATTGATTCACCGTTTCCATTCAGCATTCAATTAGATGAAAGCACAGATGTGTCACAATGTAGCTAACTCTTGCTATTTGTCCGTTACGTACAACAAGACACACGTAGTATTAAAGAAGATTTTCTTTTTTGTAATTCACTTTTGGATTTCACTTTTTTGTAATTCACTTTTTTTACAAAGGCTTCAGATGTTTTTGAAACGACAAAAAGGATTTTCAACAAACAAAATATAGACTGGAAGACTAAACTTGGTAGTATCTGCACCGATGGAGCTCCCGCAGTGCTTGGTAATACGTCTGGTTTCGCGGCTTTGGTCAAGAAAGAGATCCCTCATGTCACAATAACTCATTGTGTCTTACATCGACATGCCTTGGCTTCGCGGACTTTACCTACATTTCTGAAGGAAGTTATGTCTATATGTGTCAAAATAATTAACTTCATCAGAGCAAGAGCCTTAAACCACCGCGGCACCGCCTGTTTAAAAGACTTTGTCAAGAAATGGGGTCAGGACAAGGTCAGAACATGAAGTACTCCTTTAATACACAGAAGTTCGTTGGATGTCAAGGGGACAGGTCTTAAAGCGATTGTTTGAGTTGAGGACAGAAGTGTTCATTTTTCTAAAAGATAAAGGAAATTCACTGTCTGAATATCTTGAGAGTGAAGATTTGCGCAGATATTTGGCGTATTTGGCAGATATATTTACTCAATTGAATGAAATTAGCTTGTCTCTTCAGAGCTCTGCGGTAACCATCGTGGATGCCACTTTGGAAAAGGAGGGTGAAATCTGGTAACTTTACAAATTTTCCGATGTTTGAAGAGTTAATAGCACAATGTGACGGCAACACGATATCAAAAATGCTACAGAAAGAGGTGTCTAAGCATTCGGATACATTGCAAACTTCTTTTGAAGGCTACTTTAACTTGGAATCGTTTCAAAATGAAACGTGGGTGCGGGGTCCATTTATAATCGACAAGGATAATATCTATATATAATATAATAAAATAATATATATTAAAGATGACTTAATTGACATGAGATCAAAAGAAGTTTTGAAAGCTGAATTCCATGCAAAAGATCTTAGCGAGTTTTGGTGTTCTTTAAGTCAAGCTTACCCTCTCCTCGCTTGAAGCTCTACTTCAACCGAGCTATGTCCGTTCTGATACCATTTGCTACTACGTACATTTGCCTCCCGAGGTAGGGTTCTCGGTTCTTTCTGATATCAATAAAAACAAAAAGTCGCAACCGATTGAACGTCGCAGATGATATGCGCCTTGCCTTGTCGAAGATAACACCACAATTTAACGTTCTCATTGAGGCTAAACAGCAGCATCCTTCTCACTAATTTACTAGTGTGCGTGTAATAAATCTACTAATAAACCTTTTCTTTTTATGTAAATAAGGCTTTTTTAAATTTTCTTCTATTATTTCTGATAGGGGTCCGTGGAATTGTACAAATTGCGAAAGTGGTCCGTGACTGCAAAAAGTTTAAGAAACCCTGTTCTAGATCAATACTTTTTATATTAAATTTGTGACAAAAACGTTATTTACTCGAAGTTTAATGAATCAATGGGCCTGATGAATAAAGAGAAGCAATTGCTTTTTCTATAGAACTATCTTTGTTGGTTGTTTACAAATTGTATAAGTCTATTTCAAGAAATTTAAGTGAAAGCATTTGCTTAACTTTTATTCATAAGACCCATTGACTCTAAGTTAGAAAAAACGCAAGCATTTTTTGTTTCAATGTACCCAAACATGCTTCGGACTAAAAAAAATAAAAAAAAGTTTAAAACATTTCTTTGTTCATAGAAACTCAAATTTGTACAAATTTTCCCGAAACTCCCTTCGAATCAAAAACTGTTAAAAAATCTTTTCAACGGTTAATTTAATCGTCTAATAATGGTACGTATACATCGCCGCTCTGCGCCGCAAACGCGCGGCGCGCGCTCACCAATTCGCCTGTATTTGTACGTGTTTTCAAGCGAATCATCTTCTGTCGGTTTTTCGACACTCCGCTTTCTATGTTCGTTGTTCAATTGGGACGGCCGTCGAAAACAGCGCGCGCATGCCGCCCGCATTTATCGGCTACTTTGTGTGTTTTATTTGAAAAAATTGTCTCTATGTTTTCTTTGAATATTGTATGTTAATTTGGTGATCAAAGAGCCGCACTACTCTTCACTAAAATTGCTTAGTTCTCAGACGGTCTCTATCGTATGATTAACGACTAAACACATGTTCGCGGGATTTCTATGGATAGCGGGATGTTCGTTAAAACAATAAAAGTAACGCGCGGCCAAAGCTCGGCGCGCAGCGCACCTATGTATACGTACCATAAGAAACCAGTTTTGTAGAGCAGTGAATTGCCTACCAAACCATGAGTTGCGCCTATCATAATATTTTTTGTTAACGAGTTCTAAAATTCATAAGAAAAAAGAAATCTACATTAAAATAATCAAATTTCAACCTTTAATAACTTTCGAACGATGAGGTTTAAAAAAAAATTGTAAGGGACCTTTTTTTGTGAAGAATTCAAGTTCCCACAAATATATGAGACGAGATATTTTTTTCCAGATAGTAGATACCGAGATATGAATTTTTCTTTCTAATAATAAGGAAAACATCGAAAACTGAAAGACAGAGGACCTTCCTATTAAAATTAAGAGCTCATACGAAGAAAATTTTTTGAGGTATCTACCAACCTTTTTTTCAGAGTATAAAGTGAAAAAAAAATAGTCGACTTTTTTGACCAACCCTAGTATACACAACACTTACACAATATTTTAGGCATTAGCCCAGTATTTTTGTATTTACAGTTTTTTAGTAATGTTTTTACTAGTATAGGTTTTATCTTCAACAACGGAGATATTTGATAATGACGACGAAAATGGAACACTGTGTACAGTTGTCAGTATGCCTATAATGAAGAAAAGAACTTACCTTTTTAGTCATATCCTTAATTTTGGTTTCTATGGAACTCAATTCTTTATTAACTTTATCGATTTTTTTATCAATTTCCTCAAATTCTGATTTACAATTTGTTAATTGTCGTTTACGGTCTTCCAACGATATTTCCTAAGAAACAATAACAAAAAAGTTAAAAAAGTGTGTTTATATCAACACTATCTACTAATAAAAATACCTGAAGAGCATGTAAAAGTTCATCTCTCCTACGAATTAAATTATTTGTTAACAAATTCTCCAGTTTGTTCTTTTCTGCTTCTAATTTCATCCTGGTACTGAAAGCCTCTTTATTTTCCCGTTGCAGTCTCTGTATATCATCATTTAATGAATCAACCTGTTGCTGATCAGCAACTGATAAGGATGAAAGTAGTTCTTGGTGTAATTCAGATTCCAATCCTTCTCTGGTTGCTTGCATAGCTTCCAAATTAGATTTGCACTGAGCCAAGGAACGTTCTTTCGGACCTCTGAACTTTTCTATATTTGAAAGTTCTTCTTTCATAAGTCTCAATTCGCCTGGTAAAAAAAAAATATTATTAAAAAAATCATCAAATGTGTGCAATGCAAGATGTAACAAATGGAAATTTATTTTATTGAATTATTGAAAAAAGTTTATGTGGAATTTCTTCAGCATAACCCAATAACAAAAACAAATCATTATCACACACACGGTTATGCAACGTCCAGTTCTGGTGCCGATTTGAGTGTGTACGAAAAGTACTACAGTCAATGTGTTCAGTACAATAAAATGTAGTAAACAAAGAGAGAAAAGCAAGTATTTTCCCAAGCGCATGAAATAAACCGCCGGATTAAGTGGTTATGTAATAAACACTTCGCATTTTTCTCTCTCCAACTTACAAGATCCTCATAGCGATTCACTCCTAGGCATGTAAATACCCATATACGTATAAATAAAATATACTCAGTGTTCCCTATTTAACCCCGTGTTTCCGTTAGGTTAGGACAAAGAAAACGACAACATAACTCAGCTCCATATTAATGCTGCATAAGTCTATTTCACTCGGATATCGATAGAACTGCGATTGCGCCAAACTCCGATTGATTGTTGTTTTGGTTCTGTTTAGATTACTTTTTATTTGTGCGTGTAAAAAGTGATTTTGTTTAGTTTATTGTTTCTAACTATTTTTTTGATATGTTTCCAACTCCATGATAATGTGTTATAAATATTAAATAAAATAAATAAAATTGAAGGTTAGGTGAAATGTCAGTCAACCACTTCCCTTTTTTTTTCCTGTCCAGGAGTACGAACGTTCCACGCTGCAAACGTAAAACACTGACGCTGCTTAGTTCTCCGATGATACGCTCGAGTAGGCACCCCCTCCGGACGATGATTTTGTCCCACTCGAATGTTCCATCTTTGATGAGTGTTAGATGCGTAAAAGGGTTCAACTGTGACGGTTACGCTGCTGCACAGTTTGGCTGCAACTGTAGCAAGGGATGGCTATGGCACAGTGAGGACTGAGACAATAGTTCCCCTGTGCTACGTTCTCAGCCGAGTAGAAGTAGTCTACTTCTCCTCTTCCCCAGAAAGATGACAGGTCTGGGGGTTGTATAAGGTTATACGGCCTATACGAGCCTCGTTTGTGTAAACAGGGTGTACCACGTGAAAGTAAGGTTGACTTTTGGGTAAGTTAGGCTATATGTATATATATATATATATTATTATTATATATATATTATAGCATATATATTATTATTGCTGGCAACAACCATTATTAATAGCACATATTATTACATATATATATACATATTATTACATACATACATATTATATTATTATTATTATATTAGTTATTATACACTCTGCTATTATATATATATATATATATATATATATATATATATACAGCTCACTATATATATATATATATATATATATATATTATTATATATATTATTATATATATATATATATATATATACATATATATATATATATATATATATATATATATATATATATATATATATATATATATATATATATATATATATATATTATATATTATATATATATATATATATATATATATATATATATATATATATATATATATATATATATATATATATATATATATATATATATATATATATATATATATATATATATATATATATATTATATATATATATATATATATATATATATATATATATATATATATATATATATATATATATATATATATATATATATATATATATATATATATATATATATATATATATATATATATATATATCGCTTAAATACCCCTTCCCTTTAAAAACACCAACCAATGTAATTAATTTAATGTAAATTTCTTTAGGTGAGGCATGCGCAATTAAATGAATATCTGGAGTATATTTTATTTATACGTAAATGTAAGTACCGACCCAAGACTCTCGGTTGCCTATGATAGTATGATAAATGTCAAAATGATTTTTTCTGTTACTAAGGTCATATGGTGTATTTAATATTATAGACTGCCCAACGAGTTAGGGAATATTTCAGCAGATATCTAAAAAATGACAGAAAATACAAATTATGTGACAAAAACAACTGTCAGTATGTTTGGCTGTATCCCCTAGTTGGACAGACTATAGATAATTTTGTTATATAGCTTACCTTTAACTTTGTCATATATACCCTTAGCTTTACTATTCTTAGTCTCAATTTTTTGCATGTCGGATACGATTGTATTAATTGAAGCTTCTGTCTTTGTCAATTCACTTTTCAAATTTTTTAATTCTTGTTCACACTGTTGAATTTGAGAAATAGTTTCCGTTCTGTTCTTTTGCATTTCTAGACGTGACCTAGATGTATTAAAGTATCCTCCGGTCAAAGATCCTTTAGAGGAAACTTGATCACCTAAAGTTAATAAAAGGCGTATATTTTAAAGTTCTACTAGCGTATATTTGATATATTTACCGTCTAATGTAACACAGTCCAAACCAGTACTTCTAGCTAATTTCGTAGCGGCGTCCAAGTGTCGACAAATTAAAGTTTTTCCAAACAAGTATCTCATTGCTTTGTCATATTTTCGGTCATAGTCTAACTTAGAAACCATTGCAATGGCATCCTAAAACATTAACTTGTTCATTCTATAGAATATAGGAAATAATAAGAAAGAGAAAATTTTACACAAACTTTACTTTATGTCAGTTTAATACCTAATATATTTTTCTTACTTTTGTGTTTAGGCGTAAAAGTGCTTTACTTTTATGCCTCGGCGTTAAAATTACTTTTTTATATTGTCAATCACGTCGCAAAAATTAATACTTTTGTGACATTTGAAAAAAAAAATATTACAAAATCATAAACTAGAAATAAGCATTTATATTTAGAATGGAGAAGGTAAACATAATATATTATATAAAACTATTGTATACAGGATGTTTCTTAAAGAATTGCAATTATTTTGACTGATGATTTTGATGTTTTAACTGAAAGATTTTAAAGCTGCAGATTCATTATCCTATAACATATTTTGACGCTTATAGAAGCTTTGCAATGTTGCCAACCTACGTTACCCAAGTATTGAATACAGGGGGGTGACAGTGAAATAGGAAAATTTGAAACAGTCATTAGTGTCAATCCTGTCATCTCCTGACGACAAGTATGGCCGCCTAGACAAGGACAGCAATGTTTCTGTCTAACTATTGTCTAACTTCACAGTTTAAAATTGACAGATTTCAGAGACAACTTCAGATTTGTTCTAGAACAAATTTCAACGCCATTTTAATTCTCTCCGGTTAGTTTTGTTTTGTAAATTCAATTTGATATTTCGGCAGAAATTTATAAATATAAAGGTAGTAAAGCATATAAAATACATTATTACATGAACAATCCTGGAGAAAAAGACGTTTCTGCAGTACTAGGTATGTCCCATGTATATTAAAAATAGGTAGTAAATAAACACTATTTCTGTATTTTTTAGATGCAAGAAAATTTTGTTATGTTTATGATCGGCGATTTTTTTTTGAAAATGGAAACAATTTACAGCAAGGTAAGATCATTTTAACTATAGCCAACATTAGTTATCTCCAGTATGTGCGATTTATTGTCAATAACGCAGTAAATCTGACTGATACAATCTGATTGTTATCCGACTAAAAGTCTCTTTTGCTTCTTTTGATTTACAAACCAGGTCTCTTTGGGAATAATGGACGCTTTTTTAAAAACAGTATATTTATATTTTATACCTTGATATTTTTACATTGTTAATTTTAGTATAAAAATTTGTTTTTCTGTTTTCAGATTTTTGTATAAGGCTCCCGTTTTCATGTCTGCCCCCGTTTTCTATCCTTGATGGCTGTGAATACGCGTATTTATTTACAAATTACTGTAAGTCATGCTTATACCTTACTAATTTACGTTAAAATTGCATATAATTAAGTAATTGCTGTAGAAATAATTCAATTCTTTATTTTTTATATTTATTTAGTCCCGTTGTCTCATATTTCAAATAAATATGTTTGAATAAAATTTTGTTTTGTTTTATTTATGATAAGAAAGAGTACAAAATACATTTAAACTGAAAGAGGGCCCGCCATTGAATAACCGGAAACGGAAATAAAAATGAAGCCATCATGTCAACCTGTCAATTGGTTTGGTTTGGAGTTGACACTTCTTTCTAGTTAATTATTTTATGATTGAATATATAACGGGACCAGTGGCGTGCAGTACAAATTTTAACAAAGTAGGCAAAAATTGGCAAAATAATAAAACAAAAATATACTGTTATTTTACGACTCAGGGAAGATTTCGACTATAAAATAAATACTAATTATTTTTTTCTTTAAACACCACCACATTGAATCCAAACGGACACCAGCTTTTCAGTAGTTTTTTACTGGTCAAACAAATTTTCTTAACTGACTAAAAATGTTTAAGGTTTTAGGAGGTATGTCTTCCTCCCGACATCAGAAAAAAAAGAAAAGACTATTTAAAATGTTTAAAAACAGCTCTTCAAGAACAGTTTAGTTTTTAGCAGATACGCCTATTATAAACCAGTGACATTCTGTTCAAATGACACTATGTGAAGTCTTGAAGTTTGACTACATGTAGTGTCATCAACTGTCTAAAAAATTAGTAATTGTTAATTTGAAGTTTATTAACAATTACTATCGTTATTGTCGGTTAGGCAAATTTATTTTACTAGTAATAAGCCACTGACAATCTGGTTTCCGTTTGAATTCAACTCAGTGGTGATTACAAATTTCAAAATAACTGCAAAATTGCAAAATAACTTTTTATTTTGAAGATTTACCTTCCTATAAAGGGATAAATAACTTACCGCGTCATTTGGGTAGTCCATTTCTCTTACATTTAATCTGTTCAATGGCATAAAAGTAACTTCTCCTGGCAAAGTCTGCCTATTCATTTCTTTAAGAATCATTGTTCCTACTTTATCATTATCAATAACGTGATGAAATAATCTGTTACCGGCTGTTACTTCTACTGCTATGTAAATACTTTTTTCACATTCAAAATTCTCAATTACAGGACCATAATAACATTTAGCTATATCGGCTTCTCGTCCTCCGCGAGCTAGAATATTTATTTTAAGTGAAAAAGAATAAACGAAGGTTAAGAGGAAAAACTGACGATGTCACAAAACTGACTTGCACAGAGAAAACTGATTTAATGTTGTCAAATACCATGTTAAAGATACAAAAAATATGACTGTATGCATTATTATTTGGATATCCTTTACAATTTAGCATGTGTTTAAGATTTGGGATTCTCAAACAGATTAAGTTGATTACTTAAAAATTCCTATAAAATGGACATCGTCGGTTTTTTCCCTTACCCTTCACAAATGTCAAATAAAAATAATTATACCTATGAACGTATCTAATACTTTACGAACACTGTCTCGACCATTCAATATTGGCTTACCAACCATTGATCTCAATTGCTGATCAGCTTTAGCCAATTCTTCTTTAAGCGATGTCAAATTTGCTTGAACGTTATTTTCTTTACGCCACAATTCCCTGTTAATTAAATTATATTCACTAACTATTGCTAAGTAATAATATATATTGAGTATGTTAAATTGAGAATTAAATTTAGAAGCATTAAAGCACACTTCTACATATTCTAGAAGACCTCAACCGCCTTATTTGATATAAACTTCTTGGTTCGAAAATCCGACATTCAACGGCGAATGATCCTCCACCAAGGCAATGTATATTCCCACGTAGCTCGAAAAACAATTAACTTTTAAAACAAGAAAATATCAAATCGTTGAACCATCCTCCATATTATAGTCCCAACCTATGTCCTAACGACTTTTTACTTTTCTAAAAATTAAGAATGAACTGCGTGGTCAAATGTTCCACTGCCCTGAAGATGCACTCAGCACCTTCAAAAACGCGATTTTGAAGCTACCAACAAGCGAGTGGAATAACTAATAATGACCATAGGAACTTCTAAACTAAAACAAGATAAACCTACCGTGTTTGGGCGCATTTGATTTGCCGCTGCGCATGCCAATTATGTTGCCTTTAGTCGAATAAGAAAGCTTAAAAGGAAAAAAAAAAGTTTTTGACAGCAGATGATGACTTAGCCCTTCTAAGAGAATTATTATATTTCTTTCTGCAGACCTAAGTGTTTGTATGTTTGTTTGTAAAATTATTAATAAAATATGTTAACTTAAGTATTGATATGTATTATTTGTATTCTAATATTGATATATTAGATATGCAAAATCCGGATTATCCGAGCCGCCAATTATCCGAGCTACGGTACTGCCCACGTTAGCTCAGATAATCGAGAGTCTACTGTACTTCATCATGTTTGTTTATAGGAACTTACTTTCTGGTTGTCTGAAATTGATCCTTGTTTTTCTTTAGTTCATAACACTGCTTATTATATTCATCAATATAATTTTTCTGTCTTTCCAATTCTTGAGATTGTTCTTCAATTTTCTTTTGTAAATCAATGGTCTTTTGGGCATCCCTTTTAAGATCGGCTTCTAATTTATCTCTGTGGTCCCTTTTATCCTTTAATTGTTTACTCAGTGATTTTAGTTCATTTTGGATCCACCTAAAAAATCTCAATAGTAAAAAATAGAAACAGTGTTTAATTAAATTACCTATCGCGGTCTTCCTTAGATGCAAACTGACTTCCCCTACCTTGCTTTGCATACAGTTCTTTCCTTTTTTGTTCCTTCAATGCAAGTTCTCTTGTACACTCTTCTTCTCTTGCTTTCTTTTCTTCATATAAAGGTTTAATTTTTTCTAATTCTGTTTCTTTTTCTTTGATGGTTTGTGTTAAACGAGCTAACTCATTTTCGGCTCGCTCTTTTGATTTGTTATCTCCTACGAAATGTCAAAATTCAAGTAACATATTCTCAGTACACCGAGTGTGTCTCAAAAGTAGCTCATCCTGATAACTTTTTTCAGATAAAAAAATGAGATTTGGTATGTCAGTATATGACATAAATTAGGATTGATTGACGTATTCAATTGTTTTTGGTCACTTCCTGTTTCACCAGAAATGACTACAACTTTTGATTTTTAAATAGCACCCTTGGTATATTTTTACTTTATTCAATAGAAAATAACACTCTGAATAGAATGACAATCGTATTATATGTCAACTTTTGACATTTCCGCTTAAAAAAATTGTATTTTCAATTTCAATCTAGAGTACCATGGCTGTGTTAAAAACACTAATTTTTAATCAAGGAGACTTGGTAAAATAGATTTGATCGTTTAATGTTTTTCGCGTCTTCTCTTGGACGGTTAAAAGATGCCCAAATCGTATTTTTTATCATATCTCAATTTTCGTTCAAATAGAACAAGGATGGCTCATTATCAAATTTGGAAAAAGCATTTTTTACGAATAATTTGGTATCACACACTTGGTATTTCGAGTCAAATTGTCGTTATGAACTGCATGCTACAATTTCAAATAAACCATAATATGCGAAAATGTCGAAAGTTGACATATGATATGTCATTCTTTTTAGAGTGTCATTTTCTATAGAATAAAGTAAAGAAATACCGAGGTTTTCATTTAAAAATCGAAAGTTGTAGATAATTCCGGTGAAACAGAAATTGACCAAAAAAATTGAATACGTCAATCAATCCTAATTTATGTCATATACTGATGTACCAAATCTCGATTTTTTTTATGTTATTTATAGGGGTGAACTACTTTTGAGACGCACCCGGTACAGTAGAAATTTTTACCTTGCACATCATCTGATAAGTCTTTAATTGTTAATTCTAGTTTTGCCCTTTCTGTGATTAAATGTTGGTGATCACTGTTTAAAATTTTCTTTTCATCTTTAATTGAAATAAGCTCCTTATTCAAATCCTTGCTCTTTTTGGCCAAAACTTTAATATTATCTTGAGCTTTTTTCAGCTCCTGAGCTAAAATTTTTTGCTCGGAACCTGACTCATCTCGCTGTTTTTCTAACTATAATAAAATATCAGTTAAATGGTTATTTAAAATACGTTATAATGGCGCATTCTCACGACTGGTGTACTTGACAAACATTTGTTATTGGAATATACTTGCCATGTCGTGAGAACGGTTCCTTGGTCACTCGTCGCGTCCCCACTCTCTGTCAGTAAATATAGGCCGAGTCAAAGGATCACAATAATTATTCGTACACTTGCCAAGTGTACTTGGCCAGCCTTGTCTATACTGGCCGAGGCGCAAAAAAACAACTGCGCAAATAATTGTACTGTTATAGAGTATGTCCCGTTTATTTCCGGATCGTATAGTGTTTTTCGATTTAATTGCGGATAATTTAAAACGTTAAAACAATAATAGATTATATAATATCAAATTTACATTATAACTTCAATATTGGCGACATACCTAAATTGTTCTCACAGCAATAAATAGAGTGGACAAATGAAGACTACACGAAAAAAACCCAGATATGTCACATTTTCATAGAAATTAAGATAGCGATACAACTTTATAGGAAATGTTAGCGTCATTCGAGAAAAAATAAAGCAATAATACGCTTAGTCCCAGAGATATTACAACTTGGTTATTTTGCCGTACAAGGAAAAAACCAGAGTAGTCCACGCATAAATGGCAAAAATTAGAAGTGTCCCTACGCATGGTCGACAAGCATGCATCTTGCAATTAGTATTATATGTTATAAATTTATGTATTGTAATAAAAAGCGACTTAAATATTAATTTTCTTCCTACAACAAAAAAATAATAGTTCAGATTTAGGTTTTATACAACCTTTAATTGGACATCCCTGTTTTGTTTTGCATTTTGACATTTTTATTTCGGTACCTATAAGGTAGAATATGGCGATAATTCACAATATTAATAATTCAGAATTGGTAGTAATATATATTTTTCTAATTATTCAACAGAAAATAACATATTTCTTTAAAAACACTAAATTGCATTTTTCTCGGCTCCAATTAAAATGGACAAAACTGTTTTTTCCCGTGTAGTCTTCAAATGATATTGTTTTGGAATTTATGGATTTATACGAAAATGAGGCCTTCATATGGATGGCCAAACATAAAGAACATATAAATAGTATTGCAGGGTACAGTAAAAGAACTTAAAAAGAAAAAAAAAGAATCACTAGCAACGATAATTTCGGGACGACCGGTATCTATCGATGCGACTATAGTGTTTACTGGCCAAGGATTTAAACGTTTGTGCTGGCGTACTTGTTGAAATGGACACGTCGCGCGTCGCGTCGTGTGAGCGCCTCACTTGCCGATGTTGTGAGAATGTCACCAGTCGTGAGAATGCGCCTTAAGATCAATTATATGATTATTTAAAGTAATCAGTTTTTTAATAATAATACCTCTGATAATTTCTTTTTGTTTTCATTCAATTCCACCTCATGAATAATATATTCCAACGCCCTTCTGATTTTATCATAATGCTGGTATTGCCTTAATTCTTCTTTTTCCTCTTCCAATGTTGATAATCTCTCTTCAATTGTAGTTAAAAATTCATGAATTTTTTCAATTTTGCCCTCTGTCTCTTTCAAAATAGTCACAGATTCTGCCTTACGTTCATCATAAACTCTAGTACCAGCTACTTCACGCAATAGTTTCAAACGGTGAGTGTCTGGAGCTGTGGCCATTTGTAAAATCTACAATATTGTTAACATTTTGTCTTTTTAGCAGAACAAAAATTTTCAGAGAATTTAATTCAAAAAAGATTCAGAGAATTTAAATTTGAAGTAAGAATTTATAAAATCAATTCTTATGTAATTTATTTATGTTTTACTTATATTCGAATGTCTTCAACCCCATCAGCGTCGAATTTTCAATGTTCGAAGCGTGCATATAAAGGGTGTCCCAGGCTGTGCGTGCATTATGAGTTTCTAGAGAACTACAACATCTAGATCGGATATTTTTTGCACATCGTTGTTTTACAACGAGATCTATCGATTAAAAATCATTTCAATATGATGGCATCTTCGGAACTACCGAAAGTTGACAGCAACTTTCTTAGTTTAAATGGGTATTCATTTAAAATATTTTATTTTTAATTGCATACTTAAATTCTCCGTAAAATTTTATCATTTTTCATAACTTGCCGTACACTCATACAAAAAAATATTTTAAATTTTTGAACGAAAAAAGCTGCCTGTCAAAAAAATGTGTATAGCTTAAACCACAAATTTAGTGATTACTACTGTTACTACAGCCCCTGTAACATAAAGAGAAGACATGTGGCTATCTACTGCAAAAATTAAATTGTTCTAATGTCAGATAATATCCTAAATAATTTTTTTTTAAATAGAAACCTACTTTTTTATTTCACTGGTAACAAGGTTTTTCAATTCGTTTCTTTTTATTACGCATCCTATACCTAAAATAAATCGTTTGTAAGTTATTTAAGATATAGTTTGACATTAAGTGCCAAACAATCAGACAATTTATTTTCATTTGTCAAAAAATTAATTATTAGAATTTCGTATATTATAAATACTGCTGCCCTAAAACTTTATAAAGTGTATATATAAAAATATATCTCGTACTTCCGCTCTTTATTTATATCTAATAATAATAATAATAATAATAATAGCTCCCGTGTATAGCGTCTAACGCCTTGGGAGTAGCAAGGTACAGCTTACCATACTAGAGCCGTTCGGTATACAAGGAAGGTAATGTGGCTACCACTACGCTTCAACCGCCTATTATTACATCAAGATTGTGAAAATCCCAAGTACTACTCATTTAAGGCTGAGTCGACGTAGGTACCCAAACTATTTTTATTTTAATAAAAATAGTCGGCTGATGAAATGCCGGGTGTGGGATTCGAACCCACTACCTTCAAATTGGTAGACAAGATCCTGTACCTCTACGCCACCGGGCACCATATATTTATATCTAATAGTTGATATTATTAATAATACACTATATGAGACGGAAAAAAAACGGCCCAAAGTTGTCTTGGAAATGACGATCGATCATATGCTTATTTTTTAACAAAGTGTTACAAAATGAAATGGTTGGATATACCGGGTGAGTCTCAAATGTGGCTCACCCCTATAAGATTTTAGGTAAAAAACGAGATTTAGTATGTTAGTCTATGACATAAATTAGGATTGATTGACGTATTCAATAATTGTTTTCAGTCACTTCCGGTTGAAAACACCGGAAATGACTACAACTTTTGATTTTTAAATGACACCCCCGGCATTTTTTTACTTTATTCGATAGAAAATGTCACTCTGAATAAAATTACATATAATATGTCAACTTTTGACATTTTCGCATATGGTTTATTTGAAATTATAACTTGCGGTTCGTAACGAAAATTTGACTCGAAATATCAAGTGTGTGGTATCAAATTATTCGTAAAAAAATGCTTTTTCCAAATATGCTAATGAGCCACCCTCGTTCCATGTGAAAAAATTGAGATATGATTAAAAATACGATTTGAGTATTTTCTAAACTGGCCAGGACAAGACACTAAAAAAATTAGACGATCAAATCTATTTTTCCAAGGCTCCTTGATGAAGAATTAGTGTTTTTAACATAGCCATGGTACTCTAGATTGAATTTTAAAATACAATTTTTTATTTGACATATGATATGTCATTCTATTCAGAATGTCATTTTCTATCGAATAAAGTAAACAAATACCGAGGGTGCCTTTTAAAAATCAAAAGTTGTAGTTATTTCCGGTGAAACAGGAAGTGACCAAAAACAATTGAATACACCAATCAATCCTAATTTATATCATATACTAACATACCAAATCTCGTTTTTTTATCTGAAAAAATAAAAAAGTTATAGGGGGTGAGCCACTTTTGAGACGAACCCGGTATAGTTTTCCATCGCTTGACGTTTAAAGTTATAGCTAATGGTTAGAATCAAGAAAAATATAAGCTTTAAAACTAAATCTTAAATAACTTAAAGATTATTTATTTTAGGTATAGGAACATGTATAATCAAAAAGCAACAAACTAAAAAACGTTTTCACTAGTTAAATAAAAAAGTACGTTTCTATTGGATAAAAATGATTTATGATAACTTTATAATCGCTTAATTCCACGACAGTTACGGCCAATATTATATGACATTCAAACAATTTAATTTTTGAAATAGATCGTTACATGTCTTCTCTTTATTTCACAGTGGCTGTGGTGATCACTAAATTTGACGTTTAGACTATACATATTTTTTTGACAAGCAGTTTTTTCCTCCAAAAATTTTAACTATATTTTACAGTTAATGTTAAGTATAGAGTGTTTTTGTTTTTGTATTATTAAAAAATCAAAAAAAAAACGTATGGCAAGATCTTGTAAATAAAATTAATATTGAATATGTCGATATTAATGAAATTGCTATTCTAAAATTTGTATCTTTTGTTCGTAATTTTTGGTGTTATTAAATTTTGTAAATATTCAAAGTCGGGTTTAGTCATTCTTGTAAAGATTTTGAACTGATCATAGCCCTCCTCAGACACTAAGTTGTTGCAGTAAATTATATCGATTTCTAAAAATTTGGGTTTGCCACCAGCGACGATGTTTTCGATTTTTCTCCTTGTTAATAATTAAGCTGTGCATAACAATGACTGCAGCCTCGACTATTTCTTTGCCGTCCATTATTTTCGCCAACACAACTCTGCCGTGCGCGCACAAATGGATTTTCATTCATTTCATTCGTCGAAAAATAAGTTTTTAATTTGAACGGAGCCGAGAGCGCGAACGAATGCCGTGCGCGCACGCTCAGCTCGTGCGTGCTCAAGTCTAAACGCACCATAAGACTAAGACAAAGAGAAAGAATTGACTTACATCATAGTAAGGTGACAGAGACAGAAAAAAATGCTGCGTTGCTGGTTCATGTATGTGCGGTAAGGAAAATTAATGACAAGTAAAAATTGAATAAAAAAAATTTTTTTAGAAAGAGATTTTTGTGTCTCAAAACGTTCTATTATCCTTTCTTAACCTCTATATAATTAGTGTTAATTTTGACAAGTTTTAAAAGTATATTGAATTATAGTACAATATGATCGAAAATAAAACGGCGTCGTCGATGACTATGTAATGAAGATCGTTGTCATTTTATATTTATGTAAAATTATATAGAGAATGTCATCAGAAATAGTCATTTCCAAGCCAACTGACTTTCTTCTCTTGTTAGCAAAATTTTGTAAATTGGCCGTTAATTCCGATAAAAAGTTGTATCTTGATATTTTGTTGAATTCGATCTCCTCTCTTGAATTCGATATTTAAGATAATTACAAAAGACCTATTTTTTAAAACTTTAACATCCTGTAACTTTAATTAAAATTATGCATTTCCGCACTCATCTTTATAGGAACTTGTTTTTCATATTATTTGATGAGGGACCAATGAGTACTTACTTAACACTTTGGCCGGTTAACAGCATTAAATTTTTTTAAGGTTGCTATTAGCACAGATTAGGTATACTATATGTATACAGATAAAAATCTTATCCCTAATTCGTGGTACGAAAGTTGTTTTTTATGACGATGTGCAAACGTGTTACGCACATTTTGTGTGCGCAAAAATAAACTCGCGTAAAATATCAATAAACAGCGTAATAGAGAGATATCGCTAAACCGAATAGCGTGCATGGACGTTAATAAGGCCAGATGTTATTTCCTTTGCGTGAGGTGGTATTAACTCTCTTCATTTATAGTTATCGGATCGGAAAGAATTCTGTTCGCTTCGCGTCCGCTATTTATACTTAACCTAACTTTGAATTTAAAACTTTGAAATTGTTTTGTGTATTATGTATTTTAAAACTAAAGGGCTAAAGTGCTTATTTCCAGTGCTTTATTGTTCAACGTCTGCCAGTGGGTTTAGGGCAACAAGCAACAAATTCTCTTAGAAGGGCTAAGTCGTCATCTGCTGTAAGCCTAAGCCTCTTTATAGGTTCTTTAATATTGGAAGAGGTGGAATCCATATTTTGGGCCATATTTATTTAATTATAACTAATCCCAGCTACTTAAATATTAAATTATCTAATAAAACTAAAGTAATAATTCAAAACAATTCAAACATAACTTAAAATAAAAGATCTCGCCGGCCGGCTCCGGTTGTCAAATACCCGCACATGCCCATTTAAGCAATTTTTAAACGTTATTTAGAAATAGCACTTAGTGTAATTGATCTGCAAATTACGTCAGACGGTAACGTTATTAGCGGGTGTTGCGTTAAAAATTGACTCGCGCATATCGTAACCATGATAAGGTACGCGTAAATACTGCATGACGCTATTCGGTTTTCCGATATCTCTCTAATAACTGTGCCGGTCAGGAGCAAGAACAGTTAACCTAATAGGACTGCTCATTCAGCCTATAGTGTCCGCCAGGTGCATGCGAAAACTACTCGCATTGTTACGTCATTGTAGTCCTTGTCATGGTTATTAGTCCTTATCCGGCAACCAATAATACAAACACGTGCATTATTGGTTGCCGAATGCAAAACGTTCATTATTTAGTTTATTTATTTAAACACCTTATATGTATGCAGTATAGAAAATTAACTGTATAAATCGTATTAAATACTCGGATAATGCATTTTTTAAGAACAGCAGTTCCCAGCATCACCTTTTTTATATTTTTTTGGTATGTAGTGTCTTGTTCTTGTTTGTTTTGTATTAACACATACCGTTTTTATTGAATAAAATAACTCGATTACATTTTTTCAGTTTTATACAGTTTTTTTCACAATATTTTGAAGTAATCACTTGTCATCTTGTCAATCAAATTTTAAATATATCGCTATGCATTCCAGTTGTACCAACTTATTTCTTTGTAAAATAAAATAAACTACTTTGAAATTAAAATGACAGACACATCTATCACTGTCAAGGATCTTCTCGTTGGACAGACTATAATAATACACACTATCATGACAAGGCCAACAAGGCTTTGACAAGGACTACAATGACGTCTTATGAGGAGGAGCTGAACGGACGTCTTATGAGGATGAGCAATCCTATTAGTTTACCGTTCTTGGGTCAGGCGCTGTGCATAATTTTAGAGGCCATAAGTGGGCGTGCTATGTGCGCAAACTAGTAACCTAACTAGTGCCCGATTCCGAAAATTGGAACCACGAAAAACAATAAAGAAAAAACAAAGTTTATATAATCTGTATAATATGTGCTATTAGTCTTGGATCAAGGCAAATTAATAAAATTGTGTTTATCTTATCAAGAAGACTGAAATTGACAAAATATCTATTAAGCGCCATTAAATAATGGCCTACACAATTATTGTACTATCAAGAGAAAAAAGTCAGTGGCGACTGTTTTTTTTTACAAAAATATTCCCATGATAAGCCATATGCATGTCCCTGGTAAATTTGTCGACATTTTTTAACATTAAAATATGTTGCACTTATAGTAACTTTTACCCCCCGAATTTCATTTGAATCGCTTAAAGCATTAAGAAAATTACATTAAATTGAAAAAAAAATGAAGATTTTAAATCCCTGTAGCTAGAAAAAAAGCAGAATCGGTTTGGTTTGGTGTGATGATATATGTCTTTTCTTATTTAATCCAATTATCTTTTTATTATTTGTAATAATAGTGAATCTTCTGGACATGTGCTACACCTCCCAGGGTATTTGTATGTCACAATTATGACATAATCACAATCATTGTGACACAAACCAGATTAAATCACCGTAATGTGACATAGTGTAACAAGCGGCAGGGGGGCCAAAAGTTTTGTGACGTAACATGTTAAAATTTAAAATAGTAAAGCACGAAATTTATATATTATGTAAAAAAAGCTTTAAAAAGTTGCTACTTTGATCTATATTTATTAATAATTAAGCACTTTCGCTATGAGGTTATCTCACGCAACAAAGTTTAGTCTTTATTATTTAGGTCTTTAAATTCTACCAATAAAATTAATATTGTATCAACGTATCGTCGAACAACGGATGCATGAAAATCAAGCTTTAGTCGTAAAAATAAGAAAAATAAAATAAAATAACTGTTTTGTTTTAATGATTTTTTAATACATGCATAAATTTGAAAAATATGTGACGTCACATAAGCGGGGAGGGGGTTCTAAAAATGTGACAACCTGTGACAAGGACCGGGGAAGGGGTTCAAAAGTCCTAAAGTTTCATGTGACATAATTTATGGATGGCCCCCTACTTCAAACTTAGTCACTAGCTACTTTGTAACAAGCCAATATCATGATCAAACCATAAATAATGGTAATTCAAGCATTTAATAAACAGGCATGAACGTCTAGCTACCTTAGGCCAGGTGGGGCACTTGCCCATACCTCTAGAAAAAAGTATGTATATATTGAGTTGAGCCAACACTAAAGACACCCTAGAGAAAATTGTAAATAGGCAAAATAGAAGCATACCTTTCCTTGTTTTACAATGTAATATGGGTTAGAACTTGAAAACCCAGCGGATTCCAAAAGATTCATAACTTCACTTCTTGGCACAACTTTCTTATTTAAAAAATATTGATCTTTCTTAGCACCAATAACACGCCGGAGATAAATTTCTTCATGTTCAATCTATAAAGAGAAATTTAAATATGATTTATGTTTGATAAAAACAAAAATTACAAATTTAAAATAAGACAGTGTAGTACCTACTACAAATCTAAAATATCAAAATTTATGTGTACTGCGAGGGATGTAGTTATAGTAGTCATAATAGGTATGTTATTATACATAAACTACTTACTGGTACTCTTGCATCAGAATTATCAAATATTATTTCAACATAAGCTGTTACAATTCGTGGGCCAGTTCCTTCATGTAATAAAGACTGCCGCTGTTCAGGTTTTAAATGAGAATATTCATCACTTAGGACAAACTGTATAGCTGAAATATTAGATACAAATTACTAGAGGCAATATTATGGCAACCACACACTAGCAAATAGATTGCAAACGAAAATTATTATATCCATAACATATAAACATAGAGGACCTACCATAAAAGAAGTTACTTTTTCCTGATCCATTACGACCTACAACTACATTGTGGCGTTTATCAAAAGGCTCAACAACAGTTTGATCTCGGTAACTTTTGAAGCCTTGTATGATCACCTATTTACGTAGAAAAATAAAATTAATTTTGTTATTATTCCAAATAAAAATTTACAAACCTGTTTAATATACATCTTACAATGTTGTAATTAGAAATGCACTGTTTTTGGTATTTTTATTTTTAAAACTCTAATCCAAACATTTTTATTTGTTTTTCTTAGTGACAGTTGTACTGTCACTTGTCAGTCTTCTCTTCTTTTTGATTGGTTTTACGGCCTAAGCTGCCCGGATTATTCGGCCGTCACAATGACACAATGTAATATCCTTCTACATAGTTACTGGACACGCCGCAGTAAATACGTATACATTCGGTAACTATCCCACATCCCATATTACTTCACTTTAGCAGTAACGAGCACGAAGAGAGATATCAGAGGATTAACAGCCTTTATCGCGAGTGGAATAAGTATTCGAACAAAGTATACTTTGGTGTACTGCATGGGGGTGGCACTTGTATGGGAAAACGGGCAACAGTCAAATTTAAACGTGCCAGGATAAACGACAAAGAAAGCAACATCTGCCAGCTTTAAACAGGGGGGTGACAGTGAAATAGGAAAATTGGAAACAGTCATTAGTGTCATTCCTGTCATTCTCTTCACGACAAGTATGGCCGCCTAGACAAGGACAGCATTGTTTTTGTCTAACTATTGTCTAACTTCACAGTTTAGAATTGACAGATTTCAGTTTCAGAGACAACTTCAGATTTGTTCTAGAACAAATTCGAAAATATTCGACGCCATTTTAATTCATTCCGTTTACTTTCTTTTGGAAGTTCAATTTAATATTTCGGCTGAAATTTATAAATATAATGGTAATAAAGTATATAAAATATATATTACATGAAGAATCCTGGAGAAAACGACGTTTCTGCAGTAGTAGGTATGTCCCATGTATATGAAAAATAGGTAGTAAATAAACACTGTTTTTACATTTTTTAGATGCAAGAAAAGGGTATTATAATATCTTTGATCGGCGATTTTTCTGAAAATGGAAGCAATTTACAGCAAGGTAAGATCATTGTTAACTATAGCCAACATTAGTTATCTCCAGTATGTGCGATTTATTGTCAATAATGCAATAAATCGGACTGATAATCTGATTATGTTATCCGACTAAAAGTCTCTTTTTGCTTCTTTTTGATTTATAAGCCAGGCCTCTTTGGGAATAATGGACGCTTTTTTAAACAGTATATTTATATTTTATACCTATTGATATTTTTACATTGTTAATTTTAGTATAAAAGTCATGCTTATACCTTAACTAATTTACGTTAAAAGTACATGTAATTAACTAATTGGTATTGAAACAATACAATCCTCTATATTTTTATATTTATTTAGTCACGTTGTTCCATATTTCAAATAAATATATGTGAATAAATTATTTTTTGGTTTTATTTATGAAAAGAAAAAATACAAAATACATTTGAACTGAAATAGGGTCCGCCATTGAATAACCGGAAACGGAAATGAAAATTTAGCCATCATGTCCTTATCATGTCAACCTGTCAATTGGAAAATTAGTTCTCCAGACGACAACGAAGGCTTTCGGTGGCGTATCGTGTTTCCACGATTTAACACAGTAGTTAATTATTTTATGGCTTTAAATAAGAAGACTAGGAAGGAGCATAATGCTATCCCAAGTAGAGATGGGCGGTTATTGGTAAAAAACCGGTTATAGGCTAACCGGAATTATCTTTAAAAAATAATAACTTGACAAAATTAACCGACACATATTAACCGGTTATTCAAATAACCTAACCTAGCAAAACTAAATATTTAGTTTTCCTATAGGTTTACTTACCTCTACACTCCATAGGTCTACTTCAAATTTAGATAATAAACTTAGTTAAATCGCATGATTAAATAGAGATTGTAGCAATGTAAGTATGTATATGTACAAAATGAATTTAAATAAAATGCTAACCTCACTTTTTGAGTAGACATGGATATGATATTAAAACTAGTAATTACTTAACGTTCAAATAAACCACACAACTCCACAAGTTCTACAATCTACAACCAAGTTATTTTAATCAAATACCAAAAGAAAAATAAGGAGACTGAATGAATAGTTAATGAAATATTATCTTCATTCATTACTTGAACTTCAATTTTGTATTCTTTAGTCTAAGCTTCAAGAGAGACTTCAAACTACAAATAAAATATATTTACGGCGAAACGTGGGTGAAACTGGGCGAAACCATGGAAAACTTTTGAAGAATCGTTGAAAATCCGTTAAAGTCGGTTAAAATTTAAATATAGAATTTAGAGAATCTATTTGAAGTTAGGTTCGTATCATGATACAAAGAATAAAAGGTATGATATTGCGCAGGTTGGTCACTACGTCACAGGTGATAAACGGTACCATTGGTCGGCAAGCTCCGCGCGCCAATTTCAAATTGTCAAACAGATGACACAAAAAATGTGAAAATAATTTTTCAAATGTCAAGCTCAATGATTTGACATAACTTTTGGGGTTATGTCCTAATTCTTCCCCCTATTTTAGGTTTTTTTTTTTATTAGTGGCAATTGAACAATACGGATATTTTTTTTGTATGGCGTATGACGTCACAGGTGGTATGCGCAAACTTAACGAAATTGGAGCCGCTATCGATCATACCTTGTTTTCTTTGTACCATGGGTTCGTATCACTTGGCTAGCTGGTGGCTAGTAGTAGTCTATGCCATTAGTACTTTGTTTTACGGCCTGACCTGTCAGGGCCATTCGGCCGTTGTTTTGATTATTATCATCAGGGTTCGCCTGATGCCTGATTTAATTTTGACATTTGATGTTTGATATAGATATTATATTTTCGTTTTGGGAGTGGGAGCGGGATCTCCCGTTATCGTCGTAATATCTGGAAGATCCGTGCCGTTCGCTTCTTCGAAATTTACGATTCAAACAGTTAATATTTAATGGTTACTTGTTTTAAACAAGTACGATTTTTTAAAAAATAACCGGCTATAGGTTATTGAACGTAATGCAAGGTTATTAGGTTAACTGGTGAAAAAAAAACTACCTTTAAATAACCGGTTATTTTAGAGGAAAATACCGGTTATTCAAAAAACCGGTTACTTTTGCCCATTTCTAATCCCAAGGACTGTATACATATATATGTATATTCTACCGTATGGTACCGTTCTAAAGCCCCGTTCTCAGAACAGCGACTGTCGCCAGCGACACGTCAAGAGGACCAATGAGATTTGTACAAAATTCAAACAGCTGTCAATTTTAAATTTAGTACAGCTCCCATTGGTCGTTTGAAGTGTCAATCAGTGTCGCTGTCGACACGACGCAGTTCTGAGAACGGGGCTTAAGCCTTTGGTTCTAAACAGAGATATAGAGATCTATATCTCTGGTATATCCTTGTTGCTGCCAGGGCTAATCTGGACAGGGCTTACTTTGTTTACGCGGAATCCGAACAGCGGTCTTCGGCCATTTCATGGTCAATGGCCTAATGACTTGGTGAGTGTCTAAAAATCGACTCTTACTCACGAGATATCCGATCTCAATTCGTCTTCAAACCGGCGTGAATGAGCAGTGTGTGTCCTGTGTGCGTGTCAAAAAAATTTTACAGACAGAGACTATTTCATTTTCTGCCGGGCACCATTCATAACAGAACCGTAGCAGGTCATAGTTGGGCTACAAAATATTTTGCAAAACCGCCAGAGTACCAAGCCAAAAAAAAATTGGAAGAAGAGAATTTACTTATACAAGACCAGGGTTCGGAAGTAGTTAATTAAGACGTAATTTACCTGATTAATTACTTGTAGTTTTTCTTCAAAAACTACGTCTTTTCCCGTTCATTAACTACATGAAAAGGTAAAAACTACGTTAATAAATTATGTATTGATATTATGAATAATTTTCCTTTGTATGAGGTGTAATCGAGATAATATGATGTAAATATTATATTTAAAGCCATATTTCTTCTGTTTTCTTAAACACATAATGTGTTTTTAAAGCTGCAACTTATTATAACCTCACTTCAAACCTTTGATATTTGAGGGTGCAGCCACACTTGAGCCACACTATCCTAAAAACGGCGTATCGGCGTAACGGCGTAACTACCTTGAATCGATTTCCAGAAATTCTATTGGCTGAAATTTTTGACAGATGAATTTGACAGATAAAATTTCTGACAGATGAATGTTTCAGCCAATAGAATTACTGGAAATCTATTCAAGGTCATTACGCCGTTACGCCGATACACCGTTTTTAGGATAGTGTGGCTGCACCCTCAAAGTTACCTACATAGGTGACATAAACTACACCCTCTACATAAACTACATTAACTACATGTAATGTAGTTTATGTAGTTTTTAAAAGTAACATTGTAGTTTTCCGAACCCTGTACAACTGCTGTACAAGACTATTACACAGGCCCAAAACACAGGCCGGCTTTTATTCAATGGGCCGGATAGTCCTGGTAGCTTGGGCTTTTAAGATAGTTAAAAAAATTACTGTCAAAATTTTGACTTTATGATTTTGACTTTGTGATTTTGACATTCAATGATAAGTGACTGTCGATTGCCCGATTACTTAATCATTTTTATTAAATTCTTCAAAAGAAATTTATAAAAGGCAGACAACATGCAGGGAATGTCTTTTCAATCCCTTAAAAAGCACAAAGCTGTAAGTATCTATGGATAAAATTAGGAAATCGGTTACAGATTATTATGTGGTTGCTATTTTCATCATAAGTACATACTCATGTACCTAAATATCTATGTAGCTAATAATACTCTTCTCCTTCAAATCATTGATTGCCAGTTCATATCGAATGTATTCGAAATTATTAGCACTGAACTATTATTAATGTATGCTATATTATATTTATAATATATATCTATATTATACAATTATTAATGTATGCTATATATATATATATAATATATATATATATATATATATATATATATATATATATATATATATATATATATATATATATATATATATATATATATATATATATATATATATATATATATATATATATATATATATATAATAATATATATATATATATATATATATATATATATATATATATATATATATATATATATATATATATATATATATATATATATATATATATATATATATATATATATATATATATATATATATATATATATATATATATATATATATATATATATATTGTATAACCATGTTCATATTTTATCTATTAATAGTTGATCCCTCTGTATGTTTGTGTTGGACTTGGATGTGGCGGTGCTCTCCTATACACAGCCAGGCTAGCTCTTCGTAACCCAGATGTCCAGTGGAA
Source organism: Sitophilus oryzae (assembly GCF_002938485.1). NCBI lineage: Eukaryota > Metazoa > Arthropoda > Insecta > Coleoptera > Curculionidae > Sitophilus > Sitophilus oryzae. The sequence continues at coordinate 2,187,802 of NW_022145814.1, read as the reverse complement.
CAGAACTGGTGAAGTATCCAACGAACAATATAGAGCTAAACAGTATAAGGTGTGTATGTTCATATATTTACCAATATTAACTCTAAGAACGTTAAATGTATTTGAATATGCCTAAAGTTTAAAGTATACCTACAACTTTTTGTTTCAGTTTTATGTTCCTAGTGGAAGTGCACCAGAAACACCAGCACCAAAATATTAGATGGGAGAATTTTCAATATAATTTGTATAGTTTATTATAGAATACTTATTTAAAATAAAATTGTAAAAGTGTAATTTGCTGTTTCTTATAACTAGGCTATAACTTATTGTATCTTATTTTACTCAATTTTTTGGCTAATTAAAAAAAAATGTATTTCTAAGACAACCAAAAAAGTGTTGTACCGTTGTACCTAAGAGAGAGGTACTATAGACTTGTAGACTAACTTATTAGATTGATTGAGATATACTGAAACTGTATTTTAACTAAGTTTGAATAGGATTATATACCTATTATTATACCTTGTATATGAATTTTTAATGGAAAGTACTAGTTATTCAGATATTTTAAAATTAGTAAATACCAATTACTACTATAATAGTAATAATACCCTTGATAATAGGTATAAATTAAAATTAAACGTTGTAAACTTTGTTGTAATCCAAAGTTTCCAAAGGTCATTGATTTTTCTTATATTGGTGTTAAATAAGGATTTTTCATTAAGCAGTCTGGCATCGTCGCTGCGTATTATCTATTTTTGAATTGGAACATCAAATTCAATAACTTAATGGACAACGTTGTCATTGTTGTCATTTGGTTACAGAATATACCGAAATTGTATTTGGGATGTGAAATGTGAACCATAGATGTGAACTATTGACTATTGACCATACCATAGCTATTGACTATGATGCGAACAGGTGAATGTGCAGGCATGTAAAAGATTACTGAAGAAACTTTAATTATCCCATTTTTTATTTGGAAAATGTCTTCACACTGGGAAGAGTTCTATGCTACTCATTTACCTCCAACTGATTTTGAAGATAACAGGAAATTACTTCAAGAATTTTGCGAAAGGCATAATAGAAACAACGAAAGAATAGTTCTAATAACTGTAAGTTGATAGGTTATGCCTTTATTTTTCTATTAAAAATTGCTACATTCACTTATTTTATAGTTAATATGAAAGATTTCAGAAGTGATTTTGTGTTAGAAATGCATTCAGATATAACATAAGAAACTTTGCTATAGAATTTATTTAGTCATAAAATTTCATGTTTTCTCCAATCTTTATAGCTTTCTTGAATTAAAATATTCTTTATGTTAAGAAACGTGTATTCGTTTTCAGTCTGGAGGCACAACTGTACCACTCGAACACAATACTGTAAGATTTGTGGACAATTTCAGTGCAGGGACAAGGGGAGCCGCTAGTGCAGAATATTACTTGGAACATGGATATGTTGTTATCTTTATGCATCGTCTTAAAAGCCTCGAACCTTTTACCAGACATTTTAATGGACAAAAGTTTATGGATATGTTGGAATTACATGAAAGAGGACCTAATACCACTATTACTGGTACGTTATATATACTTAGGTAGTTAATATACCTATTTTATTTTAATATACATTTTATTAAGTTTATGATTGAAAAAAAAGGCGTCCAGTTGGCTTGGAAATGACGATTGATGACAGTCTCCATATAATTTTACATATAAAATGACAGCAATCTTCATTTCATAGCCATCTATGATTCCGTTTTTTTTCGATTATATTGTATATTTGTTTTAGTTAAACCAGACAGTGTAGATGTTCTGGCACCTATTCTAGCCAGTTACAAAGCTGCACAAGAAAATGGCAGAATTTTGTATGTTAGCTTTACTACCGTGTCAGATTATTTCTGGTTGTTAAGGGCAGCTTCAGAAAGTTTAGCTCAGTTTGGATCCAGGGCTTTACTCTTTCTAGTTGCTGCGGTTTCAGATTTTTATGTTCCAGCAAATCAAATGGTAACTAACTTAACTAACAGTTTTAAAAACATGCATTCATATTTTATGTTGTCAACATTCTAAATTTTAGCCAACACACAAAATTCAGTCAGGTGGAACAGCTCCAAATATTCAATTACAGCTTGTTCCAAAACTTTTGGCTCCCCTAGTAAATTTATGGGTTCCTCATGCATTTGTCGTTTCTTTTAAATTGGAAACTGACGAGAGTATATTAATTACAAAATGTAGGGAAGCCTTAAATAAATATAAGCATAAGGTGAGTGTGTTTTTTTGTATCTACATGTTTTCTTAGATAAGTAAATTATGGCCGTTTTCCCAGCACTTATTAAGGTTACTTCAAGTTAAGTATAGCTTTGAATGTGATTTCATTTGTGACTTTTTAAATTTGCTTGTCATTGGTTCCAATCAATTTAAAGTAACCTTAATAAGTGCTGGGAAAACGGCCATTAGATAACTACCAAACGATAAAAAAAACGGCGTCACCGATGGTTATGGAACGAAGAGCGATGTCATTTTATATGGTCAGTTATATGGGGAATGTCATCGATCGTCATTTCCAAGTAGTGGTGGGAAAAACCGTTATTTTTAAATAACAGTTGCAACTGTTACTGTTATTTATAAATAACAGCTTAAAATAACAGGTTTCTGTTATTTTTTGACTTTAACGTTAAACACCTAAAGTAACCATAAAATCTTCATATTTATTTCTTAATAAAAAATAATATACTTAAAATTCATAAGCAAATTAAACTCTGTTCTAATTTTTAGAATATGTTTATTATATTATTAATAATTAAGAAAATAATTATTAAAAAAATCAATATTACTAATATTAAAAAAAATAGCTTAGACAGTCTTTATTTATTTAAGTAGTTGAAAAGCACTTAATATTTCTAATCACAAAAGTTCTAATTCATTTAATAGAGAACAACGGCATACGGTCGAATCGGCCTACAAACACGTAAACGTTTACGTACGCATGCGCATTTCCTATATTTTCTATTTTTTTATACACGTAAAGGATTCTTTACGTCTACGTATACGTGCCAGGAGCGGCCGACTCGACCGTATGCCGTTGTTCTCTAATAACTAAATTTCTAATCACCATTAACAATTTGTTGATATCATTATTGGTCTAGTAAAATTTGTCATTGAAGAGTTTTTAAACGTAGCAAAAACATATTTTAAAATTTTAATAAAAATAACCAAGTATCTTAATAACAAACTTAATAACTATATAGGAGTACTGAAACCTCGACTGAAACTTACAAAACAAAAACTTTAAAATGTGAATAAATATATAGAAATAAGTTTGCAGAAAGCAAAATAGTAAAATAAACTTGCTCAAAACGATTCTAATAACAGAAGCTTAATCAAGACAATTTTCTTTAATTCAGTTATAATTAATAATTATTTTTATTTACCATGCATTATTGATACCAAAAAATAGCCAGAAATCCGATAAAATAAAACCACTTTCAAACTATTTTACGAAAAAAAAAATTATTAAATATTAAATAATTAAATTCTAACGCCACCGTACACCGCGATCGACCTACACAGGCGAAAAAGCTATTATTTTCCAGGTCCGCTTATCTCAGCCGCCGCCCGTTATGCTCGTAACAGGTTAAAAAACAATGTATTTAAAACAACTGTTTATTTTCTATACGTTATTCTCCAATCTGTTGCGGGCCCAACAACTGATGCAGCAGCGTTACTTCCCCACTCCGGTTATCACGACCGCCATCACCGCCACGCGTTATGCCCGCAACTGTTTAAAAAAAGCTGCTTATTTTATATACTGTTATTTTTAAGCTGTTGCGAGCCCAACAGGACCATCGACCGATGCCGCAACGTTTGCCGTAGCGCATTCCCCACTCCGTTGTATCTCGACTGTCGGCGCGCCGTCCGTTATCGATGGTTGTCGAAATAACAGATTTCATACTAGTTATTTTTTGGAATTGCTTCGAGTCGCATAGGATTTCGTGGCGATGCAGAGCGCCGACTTCGTTTCGCGAGCGGTCGATCTCTACGTGTCGTTATTTTATATCTGTTATTTTTTAGAAGTAGCAACGGTTGCGTTATGTTATTTCTAAATATCTGTTTCACTTACCAAGCCAACTGGACTCTGATTTTTTTCTATCATACAGTATTAGTAGATATTAAATCTGATTTTTAAATTACCTTGGAAATTTACACAGGTGGGATTGACTTGATTGAATTGACACTGCAAAGAATGTTTATTTGAATTAAAAAATGCTAAAAGTGCTGTATGATCTAAGAAAAAAATGTAGATCAAAACAAAACATTCTACAATTCTAAACACACCATATTTGGTTCGCGCCTGACAACAACTAAAGGCAGAGAACTAGCTAATGCCATTCACGAAAAAAACTACTCTTTTCTTTCAACCGGTACCCCTACTTATTGGCCAACTGATCATGATAAAATTCCAGACGTCTTAAATTTTTTCATCACAAACGGTATATCCTCTAATTACATGGAAGTTGTTTCAAGCTCAAGATTCAACATTGGATGATGGCGCTGTTAAGTCGATGACCGCGTGCTTGTGCAGCTCCAAATATTTTCTAAATTTACTAGAGTCATACCTTTAAATAGTTAATATAATTCGGTGTTTTCTGTGCCAGTTAAGTTAAAGTGCCGTTTGGTTAATCGTTGGTACAATGAATGCCCGTGGAAGAATAACTAGAGCAAGTGAAGCAACGCATGTGGCAATGGCGGGTGAAAATCTCAGTACGAGAGTCGAAAAACTAGCAGTGGAATTTAATCAAGGATTAAAGCTTTTACATGAAGAGTTCACGAAATTTAAAGGTACTCAAAATTTCATATCTACCTCAGAAACTGAAAGCAGTGGCTCCACATTTGAAAACCAACTTAAAACATTCCAAGATAGTTTGAATGTTTCGATGCAATCATTAATCAAGGACATCACAGAGGTAAAAGCAAACGTTAAGAACATCCAACAGCAGATTAACAAAATGCAATTAGAGAATAATAATTATTATTTACTTATTCATGGTATCGAAGAAAACACTCCTGATGTATATGCAACCATCATTGATTTATTTATAAACAAATTAAATATTCAGATAAATAAATTGGATATATCAAATATTTATAGAATTGGAAAAAGGGACGCAACAAAAAAGAATTCCAGGCCAATTGGTGTTCAGTTTTGTCGTCGATGGACGCGCGACCTTGTTTTTCGTGAAAAGAAGCGTTTAAAGGGCTCTGGTAAAGTTATAACCGAGATGTTAACGCCACAAAATATGCATCTCTTCAAACTAACTAGAAATATTCATTCTAAATCGGCGTGGACATATAGTGGTTTGGTGTACGCGGAGGTTTCCGGAGTAAAAATGAAAATTAAAAGTGAGGCGGATCTTACTAATTAATCACAATATCCCCAGGTTTGTGAATCCGAATGCAAGGTTAGTGATACTGGCTAAAAACTGATAATAACATAGTAACAACTTTAATAGTGAATTTAAACAGGTCTTTAATTATCATCATGTTTGATAAAAATAGAAAATTATATTTATTTTGTAACTCATCTCTATGTGCAATTATCTTGAAAATCAATTCCTCAAATTTTTTTTTTTGGATGTATGATAAAGAATAATGCCTATTATTTGGATTTATTATTGTTCTATTGTTGGTATAAAACTTTATTTGGATAGTGTGTTGTTTACACTATATGTTGTGTTGCAGCCAAATGAATAATTTTAATTCTTAATTAAACTCTAAATCGGACTCAAATTATATTATCCTCATACGAAATGAAAATTTGGTGTAATAATTTAGAAAATTTTTGTTTGAGTAACAGTATAATAAAATGAAATCCAACAATTTGTTAATAATTTTTTAAGTATGGGAAAATGCTGTTTTATGCCCATTGTTATGGTTTGTTTGCTGTGTAGAATTGTATTCAAAAATAGGCTGTTCTGTGTCAACTACGTAGTGGGGAAGAATAGCATATTTTTTCATTCTGGTTAAATTCTAATTGCAATAAATATAAATTTGTTACGTAAAAGATGGAAATGTGGTATAAAAAAAATTAGTTCTTTTTGATTGATTCAGGACTCTTATGTTTTTTTTAATTATAATTTTTTGGTACATTGGACTGCAGAATAAGCTGTGGGTGGACTTCCGTATATTGTGCTGATCTTTTGATCATTTTTTGCACATTTTTATTGAATAAAATTTATTTTAAGGCCAAATTACATTAACTTGTTTTTAAGATTTGTTAACTTGGAATTGAGTGGGGACTCTTGATTGTGGGGCGATCTTTATAGTGCGCGGATATTTCTATTTCTTTTTAATATAAAATATATAATAATTTAAAAAACTTTTTTTTCTATTGCTTCAATTGTTTCTTTGTTCTGAGGGTGTCTTGTCATTTACTATATATCTCTCATTTGATTTAAATTTTATTTTTCTTTAGTATTAACATCTTATCACTCACTCTATGCTACTCTAATAAATAAGATATATACTTTGATATTGTAATGGTTACAGAGACGTGGTTGTCGGCTAGCGATGATATCGGATTGATATTTATTCCCGGTTATACAATTTTTAGGAGAGATAGGCTGCGAAGAGGAGGTGGTGTTGCGGCATATGTGAAGTCGCACTTGGGCGGTGAGGATGTTTTGTTGGATTTTATTGATAATAGTACTCTTGAGTGTTTGTTTTTGAAAGTAAAATTATTTTCCAGAACTCTAATATTAGCGGTCTTTTATAGACCACCAAATACAAATATTAATAGTTATATTCAAGATTATGACAATATTTTATCAAATTTAACACCTACTTGTGACGTATTTGTTTGCCTGGGTGATTTTAATGTAAATTTTTTAAGTCTTAATAATCCCATATCAAATTGTTTTGAATCTTATGGCCTAACACAACTGTTAAATGAACCTACTCGAGTTACGGACAGGACAAGTACTCTGATCCTATTTTTATTAACGATATTAATTTTGTTGCCTCTTTTGGAACCATGCCCACAGAGGATATATCAGGCCATAAATTAGTATATGTAGTGTTGAATTTAAAAACAATCAAACCACCTCCAAAAATTATTACGTTTCCGAGTTTTCGTAATTTTAATTTAGACCATTTTAGACAGGACCTGCAAAGTATATCTTGGCACCATTTATATAACGAACAAGTTGTAGATAATAAGATAATTATATTCAATAATATCATCACAACATTATTTAACAAACATATACCAAAACGAACCGTTAGAATTACTAAACCACTAGGTTTAGTAGTTTGATCAAATTTGGTTGACAAATGATCAAAAGATCAGCACAATATACGGAAGTCCACCCACAGCTTATTCTGCAGTCCAATGTACCAAAAAATTATAATTAAAAAAAAACATGAGTCCTGAATCAAGCAAAAAGAACTAATTTTTTTTTATACCACATTTCCATCTTTTACGTAACAAATTTATATTTATCGCAATTAGAATTTAACCAGAATGAAAAAATATGCTATTCTTCTACTAAAGGAGTACTAACTCCATGGCTTACTAATGAAATAAAACATTTCAAAAATATTAGGAGGAAAGCATTGCAAAAACACAATCTGTAGCAGACCGTGATTATTACAAAGCATTAAGAAATCGAGTAGTTTCAATGGTAAGAGCGTCTAAAAAAGCATACGTGGAGTCACTTTGTAATCAAAACAATCCGCGGAAAACTTGGGCTGCTCTGAGAGATCTAAATGTACGGAGTTGTAAGACAAATGTTCTACCAGCCAATCTATCTAATCCTGATAATATTAACAATTACTTTGCAGATTTTCTACAAAATACTAATGATAAATGTAAAAATCAAATTTTATTTTGTAACACAAATTCTTTTAACATTAATTTCAAATTTAGTTTTTCCCTAGCTACAATTGAAGATATACGTAACGGGTTACATAACATAAAAACCAGTGCGTACGGGACTGACGGTATATCAGCGCATATGTTGAAACTTTGTATGCCAACTATAGATATTGTAATATTACACATTATAAAGTGTTGCATTGAGAAAAGTTATTTTCCTGATGCATGGAAGACTGCTATTGGCTTGCCGCTCCCTAAAATTAAAAATCCAAACAAAACTTCCGACCTGTGTATAATTAGCATTCTGCCAGCTATTTCAAAAATATTAGAGAGTATTCTCCACAGCCAAATGTTTGAGTACTTTAACTCAAACGGCTTAATACCAAACAATCAGTGTGGCTTCAGAAAAAATTATAGTACTGCAACAGCTCTTACCACCGTTCTTGATAATATTATTTGCTCCTTTGATCAGGGTCTATCCAGCGTACTGGTTTGCTATACGCAAAACTCAAATATTATGGATTTAACGAAAACTCAGCTTCACTGATAAAATCTTTTCTCTCCGACAGATATCAGAAAGTTCTCTATAATAACAATGAATCAAAGACTATTCGAATCCTCTCAGGAGTACCGCAGGGCTCAGTGCTGTCACCGCTACTTTTTATAATGTATACAGCTAAAATCTTAACCTCTTTGATACATAGTAAAATACAGGCGTATGCAGACGACACACAATTATTTCTTTCATTTGATGAAACAGAACATTTGCAGGTGTCAACTAAAATTAATACTGATTTAGAAAATATCAGATCTCTTTCAGACGAACACAACTTAAATCTTAATGCTGCCAAGTCCAAAGTTATGTGTTTTGCTTCTAAAAATAAGCGCACCTATATTAAAAATAATTTAGATATTAAAATTAGTAACACTTCTCTTCAATTCACTGAATCTGCAAAAAATTTGGGCCTCACATTTGATGAAGACTTGCGCTTCACATCATACATCAAAGAACTTGTAAAAAAAGCATTTGGGTCTCTAAAACTTATTTACAATAATAGATTTATATTAAATCGCAAATTTAAAAAAATGCTTTGTGAGAGTCTCGTGTTGTCCCACTTCACGTATTGTGATTTTCTCTATGGTCCCTGCATACTTCAACACGATGCTTATCGTATACAGAAAATTCAAAACGCATACTGCAGACTCATTTTCTCGATTGGTAAATATGAACACATTTCGGAGAGGATTAACGAAATTAATTGGTTGACCATGAAAAATCGCCGTCTGCATCATCTTGGTAATTTTGTTCATGCGCTCCTTCAAACTAATAATTTTTCTCATTTATTAAAAAATAAGTTCAGTCGTAGAAGAAGTAGACATGACCGAAACATTCGATTTAAAAATAAATTATCTCTGCCACGTTATCGGACAGCCATGTTTAAACGAGGATTTTCCTATAATACTATCAAATTATATAATTCACTGCCGGACGAATTTAAGTTATATAATATCAACAAATTTAAGTATAAGTATCGTTCATTGCTGCTTAGTCAACAGGTTAATGCCTGAAACGAGTATTGGTTGGGCTTAGTTGGAGCCTTTGATAAAACGATAAGAAGGCAATAATTGACAGCCCTCTGAACAAAATTTACAGTACCTCTGCTTCTTCCCCTCAATCCCGAGTAACTTATTTTTCATATTGTATTTTATAATTTGGCCGCATATTTCAGCGTTTCTAAAAGCATTGTCTTTTCGTTCTTGAGGATCAAGATTGCCCGAGCGTTGAGTAAGAGTAGCCATTTAGGCTAGACTTCGCGCAGCCGGGTGATCCAACCCCTCAACAATTTTATGTTTTGTATAATATGATATAAATTGTAATATTTTTTTCTTCTTTTAAATAAAGACTTTTTATTATTATTATATTATTATTATTTATCCTCCGACCGTTCTCCAATAATTGCTACAGTCAGTAGCTGTGTCATTCATAAGGACGCTACTCCTAGACTACACAATCGAAGAACAAACTGGGATGATTACCGCAGTAAAATTGAAAACAAAGTTAATCTTAAAGAAAGTCTTAAAACAACTAACGAAATAGACGAAGCAGTTGCGACCTTAGTCAGTGTCCTTCAGGAAGCAGCTCAGCTATCCACTCCACTTTCAAAAACACAAAGCAGTGTTTTTCATATTCCACTTGAAATAAAAAAACTAGTAGCAGAAAAAAGGAAGGCCAGGGCAATATGGCACCGAACGCATGCACCAACAGACAAAACTGCTTTAAACAGAATTAGTAATCAATTGAAGACAAAAATCAAAGAAGCCAAAGAGAGGTCTTTTGCAGAGTACGTAAAAAAATTAAACCATTATGACAACTCCATATGGAAACCAATTAAACGTTCAAAGAAACCTAAAACTCAATCACCTCCCCTTCGTAACGAGCTAGACCTGAATCTGCCGTGGGCCAGAAGTGATAAAGAAAAAGCACACCTTTTTGCAGAACACCTCGCAAAAGTATTCTCACCGCATAACAATGACTTAAATCATGAAATAAAAAGAAGTGTGTCAGTTCTCCCATTAAACTTATCAGCAATCAAGTTTTTAACAGTTAAAGAAATTCAGCACGAAATTAACAACCTAAACCCTCGTAAGGCACCAGGAGTGGATAAGATAACGTCAAAAATGTTAAAAGAACTACCAAGGAAGGTCTTAGTACTTATCACATATATATTTAATGCCATCATAAGATTGAACTACTGGCCGCGTATGGCATACAGGACTACTTTACAAAATTAAAAATTATCTTCCCATGTCCTACTTTCCGATATTGAAATCCTACCTAAATGGTAGAGTGTTTAGAGTCAGAATAGGTGAGGATATATCTGAAAATTACAGCATAAATGCAGGTGTTCCACAAGGTAGTGTCTTAGGACCACTACTCTATGTCCTTTTTACAGCAGACTTTCCCACAAACAACGAAACAACAACGGCTACTTTTGCAGATGACACAGTAATTATGGCTGTCAACAAAAAGCCGGAAACAGCTTCCTTGATATTACAAAGACATCTAAATGTAATAGAGGCATGGTTACGTGATTGGAAAATAAAAATTAATTCATCAAAATCGCCCCAAGTAACTTTTACTTTAAATAGAGACCAGTGCCCTCCAGTATATTTAAACAACACACTAATTCCGCAGTCTTCCTCTACCAAGTATTTAGGCATGCACTTGGACACTAAGCTTACCTGGAAAGAACACATAGTAAAGAAACGTAAGCAAATAGATTTAAAAATAAAATACTTATATTGGTTAATGGGAAGAAGATCCAAACTATCGCTAGAGAATAAACTTCTTTTATACAAAACCATAATAATACCTGTTTAAATATATATACCTGTAAATCAGATATAGCCATAATACAAAGGAGCCAATCTAAAATTCTACGGATGATAACTGACGCACCATGGTATGTCTCCAATCACACTATTCATGAAGATTTAAAAATTCCGTACGTCAAAGAAGTCATCCAAACTCGGAGTAAAAAACATTTCATTAGACTACACGATCACACCAATACCTTACTTCAGCCTCTACTTGAACCAGTACCTGCAAGAAGACTTAAAAGACAATGACCATCTGATTTGAAAGAATATTAGGAGGATTTTTCACTGGAGAAGACCTCATCAAGTTAACTGGAGCGTCATTGCTCTCAAGTCATTAAATTAGCCCATAGAATTTCCTTGCAAATATTCTGATTGCTAATAAATCATAATAAAAAAAACAAAACATGACACATAGATCAAAACACGCGAAGTTGTGCAGCTGAGTAAAGTGTGTCATTTGTGCAATGAACTATTAAAATTCAATTATTATACTTTAATAAAAATTTGATAGTGATAAACAGAATAAACCGTCAAAAAATTCTTAACATTTGAAGGGTCCAGTGGAAAAACATGATAAGCGCCATTTTACCAATTTTACTGGACTACTTGTGGTTATCTAGTTCTTTCCTTGTATGTATATTTTTCCTTTGCACATATCATAGGATTTAACAGCTTATCGCTGTGATGGGATAACTCGAGCAAAAATTCGCTCGAGTACTCGATTATTGAAATATATAACTATTGCCCTGCGGAGTTTAAACATTTTGTAGAGACCAGTTAAACGTACTAGAATATTGAAAAACTCTAAAATTAAGAAATTGGCGCTTATCATGTCTTTTCCCTGAGCATTTCAGGAGGTATATATATATATATATATATATATATATATATATATATATATATATATATATATATATATATATATATATATATATATATATCCCTCCCTTTGCTTCTATCTCTTGGTTGAGTCTGCTCTTCAATAGATGTTCGAAGACTTTCCCGAAGCAGTTCAGCAGACACAATGGCCGGTATGTAGTGGTCGATTGGTCAGTTTTGCGGTGTTTCTCAAGTAGTACTAGCCGAGCTACTTTCCAGATTTTCGGAAACTCACCCAACTGTAATTGGTAGTTTAGGGTCTCAAGACATTTTTCCGGTATACTTCCTATTGCGCATTTCACAATTTTGGGAGGGATGTTGTCTGGGCCAGGTGCCTTCTTGGTCTTAAGTATGGTCTTAAGCTGTTTGACGGCGACATCTAGTTCTTCTCTAGTCAAGAGTGGAAAGCGCTAGACTTCGATATCCGACCAGACTATTCTTTGGTGTTTGAGGAAGAGCTTATTTGCTTCCCGCATCATGACTTCCTCAGGCACTGTGGTCTGCGCTCTTCCAATATGAGCTCTTCAATCTTCAGTTTCAGTCCTTTCGTTACAATTTGAAACCCCATGCCCCACACATCATTTTCAACGTCCCGCGTGACACGCTCCCAAGCCTCTCGTTTCACTCTTCTTCTTTTGAGATCACTTCTTTTATGTTTATATGCATTCTGCACGGCTTCTCTGTCGTCTGTCGTATTTTCGGCTCTCCTAGTTACTGTTCTTTTTATGGCTAGACACTCTTTCCTGATTGCATCAATCTCTGGTGTCCACCAATATACTGCTTTTCTATTTTCCCTAGGTTTGGACCTCTTCTGAAGAGTTGCATTGCATGCGTCAGTGACATGTTTTGTTAGGTCTTCTGGTCTGAGTTATGATTATAAATAGTAATTTATTAAATGATATAAATAAAAGAGACAAAAAAATTTTAACATTTCAGGAGGTATACCTCCTCCCGTCGTCAGAAGCACAAAACAATCCTGGAAAATTAACAGGTTCCGACTTGAAAAGGCTTCCTAAAAAATTTGAAACCAAGTAAACAAAATAAAATTAGTACTCTTATTGATAACAAAGACTCGCAGTTTGCTGGAGTGTATCATCATCCCGTCCACTGCTGAAAGTAAAAAGTCTCTCTTACATCTAGCCAACTCTTTCTATTTTGTGTCACTTGAATCAAATTTTCAGCCTCTCTTTATATCCCTGTCCATCAACTAGGAGGTCGTCCTCTGCTTCTATAGACCTCGTGTCTTGGTCCCCATTCCACAAGTTTCTGTGTCCACCGTTCATATCTCGCTTAGCCACATGTTCTGCCTAGTTCCATTTAAGATGTAAAATAGAGATCACCGTATATATACCCTTACTCCTTTTCGATTTCTTACGCTATGATCGTGTATTTTATCTCTAAGAGTAACTCCCAACAACGGATCTTTCCAATGTTGCATGACATGTATTCTATATTTGCTCTTTTTTGTCAAAGTAATAAGTGTCTTACCTCTACAGACAGCAAGACACATTGGTTAAAGATCTTTATTTTTAAGTATACTGGAAGATCAGATCTCAGTATATGCTTTAATTTACCGAATGCTGCCCACGACAAACCTATTCTTCCTTGGATTTCGTTTGTCTGATTATCCCTTCTAATACCGATCTCATGTCCTAAGAATTTATATACAGGGTGGTCCAAACGGTATTCCAGAAACTTTGGCAGCATATTCTGCAGATAAAAATAAGTAAAAAAGTTTGTATAAATGGGTGTAGAAGTTTCATTTTTATTTCGATTTTTTCCAAATAATTTCTGAAATCCCGTCAATATTTGGATGAAAATTGGTATCTGGGGGTTTTTTGATATGAAAAATTTTATTTTGATGTCAATATGACTCCTATTTGTAGGGGGAGCCACCTACATGTGTTTTAACTGTTTGTAAGAAGTAATAACTTTTTGTCCGTACCTGTACAAAACTACTGGGTGGAAAAATGTACATTTTCCTGACTTTTTACCTAAAAAATGTCTCTTGATAAAAATCGCTACGAGCAACCGTTCTCAAGATATTTAGAATGGAATTAGTCAATATATGTCATTATTGACAAAAAAATAAACACGTTGAGTAGATAGTTATTTGACTAAAATAATAAATTTGGAAAATTTTTATTTTTTTAAGTTAATCATAATTTTTTCTACGAAAAAATGACGATAAAACAGTTTCTGTTGAACTTTTGGCACAAAAACATTTCAAATTTATGATTTCAGTTTAATAACTGTTGTCAACATGTTTGATTTATGTCAATGATGATAGGTCTGGATAATTTCGATTCCAAATATCTCGAGAACCATTCCTTGTAGCGATTTTTTTCAAGAGATCTTTTTTACGTAAAAAAGTCGTAAATGTATATTTTTTTACTCAGTAGTTTTATACAGGTACGAACGAAAAGTTATTATAGTCTAACCAGTTAAAAAATATATAGGTGGCGCCCTCTACAAGTAGGAGTCATATTGACATCAAAATCAAATTTCTCATGTCAAAAAACTCCCAGACACCAATTTTCATCCAAATATTGAAGTCACTTCAGAAATTATTTGGAAAAAATAAAAATGAAACTTCAACACCCTGTATCTCCGCAACTAAGCATTTTAGGGCATATATTTATACGAACTTTTTTATTTATTTTTATCTGCAGAATATATAGCCGAAGTTTCCGGAATACAGTTCGTACCACTCCCTGTATATGCACTTGTTCTGAAAGTATTGCAAACAGAAACCAATTTGTCAGTGGTATTTTACTAATAAAAAAAATTAGCGTAAGCGACAAACAATCTTAACATTTCAGGAGGTATACCTCCTCCTACTGTAAGAAGTAAAAAAAAACACAAAGAATAGAGAAAAAAAATGTGTGGGCATATTTGTAGTGAAACTTCTTACTAACAGCTATTGAATTGAAGAATTTGAAGGACATGTTTGAGAAAGTGTAGTTTGAAATGTTGAAAAATTAATAAATAATTTGATTCACTTTAGTGTGTCACCATATGTGTCACGGCTTTGAATTTTTATCCCCAACGCGCGTAAAGAAGTTTTACTTCAAAAAGTAAAATAACTAATTAAAATATCTAAATACAACTATTCGAAGAACACTTTTGTTTTTGAAGTGAAACTTCTTTACGCGCGCTGGAAGTAAAAATTCAAAGCCGTGATACGACACGCGAACCAACGAGAGGTCACAACAAAGCGAGAGGAAAAGTTGTAAGGACAGCCTACGGTTTAGAAAAATCTTTCGGTTTAAATGCAATTTGGTATGTCGATAGATTGGACCAAGCACTGGGATTCTGTAAGCTCCGTAACAAGAAATTTCCTGTCTAGCCTATGCTATTTTAGAGGTGTGTAGTTCGTGAACGAACTAGTTCCAATGAACTATTCCGACTCCGGAATGAAAGGAACTAGTTCCTGGTTTCTCAAAAACTAGTTCCTCAGGACCTGTTCCGGGATCGAAACTGTGACCGATATAGAATAATATGCGACGGCGACGCACAGTGCATCGTCCCATGTACAAAAATCAAAAAATAAGTTAAAATTTACTAATATCTGAATATATAATTTTATACTTATAGCAATGTTCAACCATCCTGTATATTATTTTTCATAAACAGCGTTTTTGTTAGCAAATATTTTCACTAAAAATAAATTTTGCGATCATTATCTCATCAGTGAAAAGAATAACATTCATAGGATGCGGACCTAAAGAAACTGGAGGAACTAAATAAAAGACTAGTTTACGTATGGATCAGCCAGCGCGATTGATGCTAGCCTCCGCTAAAGTTGTGTTTAAAAAATTTGATATTTAAGAGTTTTGAGCATGCGGATTTGAATATCAATATTAGCGCTGTTGTCAGACTTCCCAGTTTGCCGCTACACATAGCAACTTTAATAAAACTTATAAATTCAAGATAACATTCGCCTACTAGAGTGTTATTTCTTTTTTTTTAAGAACAGACATTTTGATAATATATCGCAGCATCTCTAATTGGTAAAAGGTGTCACCAAAAATCGTGTCTCAACGCCTGCCGAATGATCTTTTTTGTACAGAAATTTGCTGTACCTCAGCTACGCCTATAATCACATCTAAAGTGGCATAATGCGTACACCTAGAAAACATAATTGAGAAACATATTGAGGAAAACTGTTTAATAATAAATATTGGGATTCGGCCAAAAAGATCAGTTTAAGGCCTTGGTATATGCACAAATAACTATCCTCAATAGCTAAGTTTTTAACACTAATTAGGATACCATAAGTTTTAGATTCAAGTGCATCAAAAATGAGGTAGACCTGCGTTATAAAAATAATATTTCTTAAAGTTGCAGCTAGTTGCAGCTAATTTTCATTTAGTAAGTTACTGTAAGGTAAAATCTTTATATCATAGATGATGCCGTGAATTACATCTGGTTACATTTTTTTATAGTCGAAAAAATTTTTTTTTACTTTTCTTGCAGTAATAAAGTTAAATAAACACTTCATCACTGAGATACATTCTTTCTTGACTGTTCATTGTTTAATTGTATCCTAAGAAGTCATTTTACTATCCACTTTACAGAAAATAGATATTCATTTTCGTTTCTATTTTTAAATCACAACCAAAGTTCATGTAAAATCGGCCTTGTTTAAACGTTTTTTTATTTTCTACCAAAATCGTTGTCCCGCTTTCAACGTGGTAGTAGCAAAAAGCGTATTATAATGTTTTACTAGAAGATCAGTATGTCTTAAAACAAAAAGTGTTGTAAAACGCTAGAAATTTCGAACTTTTTAAAACAGCCAATGTCCACTCTTTAGCATTGAGTCGTTCCAGTGTGAACCGGCGCGGCGTAATTACCACAGAAAATTGTCGTGGATACTGTTTTTGATTTTTACTTTGTTTTTTAAATATTTTATGGGAATGTTTCATTTTAGGTCCCTAAAATTAAGAAATATCTTATAAAACGAAGTAGATATTCTGAATTTTTGGATAAAAACAAAAAGCTTGTAGTGAGGAAAAATACATTTTTTCGTAAATTTTTCGTATTATTTCCTCCAATTGATTTGTGATATAGTTTTTAAATTCTGATTTGAGTTTCTTTAATTTTTTTATCTGCTATAAAACTTACCTATATGTTTTTAACATATGCAATTACACGTCTCCTTATATTTCGTACATTATAAAAATTATAATGATCTGTATAATTTTGAATAGTAAACTGGGGGTGAATAGTTCTGACTGAAAACGAAATCCATTAGCAAGCAACGGTGATGTCAATGTCAGTCGGGAACTATTGTGACCTAAGGACCTAGTTCAAGGAACTATTCCTCTGGAGGAACTAGAACTAAGGAACTAGAATTACCACCTCTATGCTATTTGTATACAATTGATGAGTCACTAGACAGAAAATATGTTTACAGAATCGCTAGCAAGGCCAACTTGACCGTGTACAGTGCCCTACTCCCGCGACAATTTCTTGTCAATCTGCAGGGTACAATTTGCTGGCACCCTGCAGATTGCTTTGTGTGTAGAGTAATTGTGACAATAATAAGGGACAATTTGCAAATTGGCGATTGGCTCGGCTGGCCAAACAATTTTATTTCCGATTCCTGCAAGTTGGGACGTGTGTAGAGCGCGCAAGGCAATTCCACAAAAACCGATTGGCGCGGCGCGGTGTATCGTTTCGTTTTAAGTATTAGTAGCACCTCTTTTAAAGTGAACAAGATGTTGGCCCTAGAGAAAGAAATGGACGCAAATTATTGACCTTTATAAGGACATGCCTTTCCTTTGGGATAAGCAAGATGCCCTTTCCTTTGCCTTAAACAGTTTTTGATCCACCACCTTCTTTTATTATGACTTGGAATTACAGACATTGCTAATTGCATCGTATGGAGAAGAGCGCCATTTTGATACGACACACAGTCTCTTGAGTCCTGCTAATTGTTCTCTCTGATTGAAATAAAAATTGCCGCCATGATTGCCGCGTGAGTAGGGCACATATGACATGTGTCACTATGACAATTAGTTTTGACGTAAGAACCGTCAAAAGTTGATGTCGTCCGATCGCGACCAAATTTGGTGGATAGGCTATGTGTGCACACGGTCCCACCCTGCAAGGTTGGATACGTTTCGTTTACACCTTCATCAGGGTGGAATTGATATTGAAGAAAAATGTGGGTCGATTTCGGCATAATTGGAGACGGGCTACAGGATGACGTCCTCGACGTTTCGCACCGATCGATGCCTCTAAATGGAGGAAATCCTTAGGATGTTTCTTAATTATGGGTCGATTGGGACCAAACTCGGCACATGGATAGAGGTACCCGAGTGGAGTCCTCAGACGGACATTTTAATACAAATTTTGTGAAAGTGAATCAAATTATTTATCAATTTTTAATTTATTACATTTCAAACTACACTTTTTCAAACATGTCCTTCAATCCTTTGATTTAATAGCTGTTAGTAAGAAATTTCAGTTCAAATATGCGCACATGGTGCACACACAATTTTTCTTTACTTTTTAACCATGGACTATAGTATCTGTAAGACCTTTTAGACTAAATTATGTAATTGATAAGAATTAAACAAAAAATATTTTAGCCAGTACCTTTTTGTACTGTAATGATTTAATATGTATAATACAATTTATAAAGTAAAGCTATGTTAGCAATTTATTTTTTTATTAAAAAACAAACTTTTTTATTATTTTTACAGTTAGTCATTGGCAACATGCTTCAAACAAGAAGAACAAGGGTTGTTTTTGTCACCCCCGAAAATAACTATGAGTTGGTACTATCTCAGCAGCAAGTACATAATGGAATGGAAATAGAGGAAATAATAGTATCAAACGTTGTGGCTAATCACAATGATTACATAAAAATCCAGAAATATTAATAAGTAATTTCTCATATTGATGGTAAATGTCTAGGAAATAATTTTATCAGGGTAATCCTTAAATGTCTTTAAAAATTAATGGTAAAGATGTATTACATGTGTAATATGTGTAATGGTGAAGGTAAGATCGAATATTTAGTGTGGACTATAGTTATTGAGTAGTAGTACATACTGGTAGCAAAAAACGCCTAAATCTGTTAAGGCACACATATCTAAAAATGGGATCATGTGCTATTCCTAAGACTGCAACATTTAAGACAGATTAGAACAAAATAAAATTTTATTCTTTGAAATTTTTAAGGTGCCAAAATTTCAGTCAGACTCCTGAAGAGTATTAAAATAGGACATATTGGTTTATTATACCCTTTTACGTGTTTCCACTTAGTTTTTTAAAACACTTTTCCTAGTAAATAACACTGGTAGTTTACAATCTCTTTAAAAAAGACCTCTGAGTTTTTTGCCGCTACAAGAAAATCTACAAAATAAAATTGTTATTTTTTTGTAAACACGAATGCGTTGATCCAACGAAGACCAATTTGTTAGCGGTATTTTACTAATAAGACAAATTTGCTTAGCAGACCAAAAATGCTTAATGTTTCAGGAGGTAGGTATATCTCCTCCTGTCGTCGGAAGCAAAAAAAAATACAAAGAACAAAAAAACTATTTAAAATATCTAAATAAAAGTATTCAAAAACACTTTGACGTTGACTTTGAACACTCTGACTTGAACACTAGAATACTAGAACCGTTGACGTTCTGTTTAAATGTTTCTAGCTTAGAATTGTTTGAATATTATGCTTGAATTACTTTTTCCGTGTACAGAAACGACTGCTAATGGATATTTGCAAATCAAATGTGTCAATACATTGAACTACAACACACTACATTTTGCGTTGTTTTACTTTTAAAAAAATATTGTATTTGGACTTATACAGGGTGGCGCACCTCATTCGCCTCTGTTGATTATACGAAAACGGAAAGATGTACAAACATAATTTTTTATGGGTATGTGTAGACAGGCAATATGCATAATTTAAAATTATTTTCAAATGTACAGGGCGTGTCAGAACTAAGGTCTATACCAAAGTTATATTTTTCTTATGGAACACCCGGTATTTTATTTCATTTTTGGATTCTTGGGCATAAAATAAGGCATTTATTATAGGGGTTTAATATGTTTAAATGCTTTGGTTTTTGAGATATTTAAAGATATTTAAATATGCATGCTATACTAAAAAAGTTTGTAAACACCCTGTACATTACTTTTCAGAGTTAATTCTAGTGCTGACTTTGAAGCCAAGGAAATAAACTTTACTAAAAAATGTATTACTTCCTCAAATGTATACAGGGGTATCAAAAATTGCTGGTCTATTTTAAATATTTATTTTACATAAAAACTTTGTTATTTCAAATACAACACCCTGTATTTTTTTAAATATATCGAAGCAGATTTAAATGCTCTTTTAAACTGTATTAGGGTTTCCTATACCTATGTGGCTCAGATTTTGAATAAAAAGCGATTTTTCAATAAAATTCTAATCAAGATGGCTGATGTCGCCATGATAATTTTCTAGTGACACTTACTAGCTATTTTCAAAATCGACATTAGTTTATGGATTTTATTTAAATTTATAACAGTTTACTTTTATTTAATTTTTCTACAATAGTTTAATAAGGAAGTATTCATTACTTTATCAAGAAAAATAAAGAAGTAGTTCTTTTTTATTTATATTACGTTGACTTGTAGAAATATTGGATTTTCTATAAAAGAACCAATTAAGGCAAATTCATTTTCTTCACTTCCAACGACAGGTTTCTGCCTAATAGGTCTTTCGTATAACACACTATCAGCTCTGCGAAATAGGAAAAGTTGTTTTTCAAAGGTACGCTTGCCAAGAAAATTCCTATTTGGATATCTTTGAGCATAAACCCTTCAGGCTAATCTCCCCCCTCCCAAACAATTGTCCTCTCAAAATAAAATCACTAGTAACACATCCATTCCTTCGACCAGCAGATACTGCTTCATTTTTCTTGATAAAATAATAAATACTTACTTATTAACCTTATTGTAGATAAATTAAATGAAAATAAACTGTTATAAATTTAAATAAAGTCCATAAACTAATGTCGATTTTGAAAATACTACTACTAGTGTCACTAGAAAATTGCCATTGCGACACCAGCCATCTTGATTACAATTTTATTGAAAAATCGTTTTTTATTCAAAATCTGAGCCACGTAGGTATAGGAAACCCTAATACAGTTTGAAAGAGCATTTAAATCTGCTTCGACTTAAAAAAGTACAGGGTGTTGTATTTGAAATAACGAAGTTTTTATGTAAAATAAATATTTAAAATAGACCAGCAATTTTTGATACCCCTGTATACATTTAAGGAAGCAATCAAGTTTTTTAGTATCAAGTTAGTTTATTTCTCTGGCTTGAAAGTCAGCACAAGAATTAATTCGTAAAAGTAATGTACGAGGTGTTGACAAACTTTTTTATTATCATGCATATTTAAATATCTTTAAATATCTCAAAAACCAAAGCATTTAAACATATTAAACCCTTATAATAAATGCCTTATTTTATGCCCAAAAATCCAAAAATGAAATAAAATACCGGGTGTTCCATAACAAAAAACATAACTTTGGTGTGGATCTTAGTTCTGACACACCCTGTACATTTCAAAATAATTTTAAATTATGCACATTGCCTTCCCACATGTACCCATAAAATATTTTGTTTCTACATCTTTCCGTTTTCGTATAATCAACCGAGGCGAATGAGGTGCGCCACCCTGTACATATTTTCAAAACACTTTCGTGATAAAAAAAATATTTTCATGTAGTGTGAACTTTCCAAATTTAATGAATGTGTTGAGTTTTTCTTTGCTATATTGTCTTGCAGAGTATTTTTATAACCTATTGACAATAAAATTAAAAGAGATCTACTAGGAGAGAAGTTAAACCGGGTGCGTCTCAAAAGTGGCTCACCCTTATTACTTTTTTATTCGCTCAGATAAAAAATCGAAATTTGGGATATTAATATATGACATAAATTAGGATTGATTGACGTATTGAATTGTTTTCTGTCACTTCCTGTTTTACCGGAAATGACTACAACTTTTGATTTCTAAATGGCACCCCCGGTATATTTCTACTTTATTCGATAGAAAATGACATGTGATTCTGAATAGAATGACATATCATATGTCAGCTTTTGACATTTTCGATTATGGTTATTTGAAATTTCAACATGCGATTCATAAATGGTACCAACTGGTACCAAATTATTCGCAAAAAAATGCTTTTTCGAAATATGCTAATGAGCCACACTCGTTCCATTTGAAAAAATTGAGATATGATTAAAAATACGATTTGGGTATCTTTTAACCGACCTGGCCAAGATACGAATAACATTAAACGAGCAAATATATTTTTCCAAGGCTCCTTGATCAAAAATTAGTGTTTTTAACACAGCCATGGCACTCTGGATTGAAATTTAAAATACAATTATTTTGTTTTAAGCAAAAATGTCAAAAATTGACGTATGATATGCCATTCTATTTAGAATGTCATTTTCTACCATATAAAGTAAAAAAATACCGAGGGTGCCATTTAAAAATCAAAAGTTGTAGTAATTTCCGGTGAAATAGGAAGTGACAGAAAACAATTGAATACGTCAATCAATCCTAATTTATGTCATATACTAACATACCAAATCTCGTTTTTTTATCTGATAAAATAAAAAAGCTATAGGGGTGTGCCACTTTTGAGACGCACCCGGTTACACATAGCTACAATCAAGAAAAAAATACATTTTTTCATTTTCAGTAGTAGATACTGGTAAAAATATATAAAAACTGTACTGACTTATGTAGAAACAAGCGATTTGTGAAAGCACTGTAACTTTTTTCTTTTGAAATTTATTTTCACTTTGGCAATGAGGCACACGAACTATTCAAATTAAAAATGCGCTTTTATTTCACTGTCGCAAATTAATATTTCTGATCAAACAATCTACAATTCTAAATTAATTTTTGTATACTTCCACTTAAATAACAATTAAACCTAGATGATTTATTGTGATTTAAGGAAATTATATCCCATCTTTTGTAATTTTGAATTGAAATTAGATTGAGTTCTGTGATAATAAAATTTTAATTTTGTTTTAATTTTTAACTGTGAGAAAACATCTGTAGTTATAAAATATAGAATTATTTTATATACAGGGTGAAAAGTGCGAAAACGATTGGGAAGTAATGGTAATACGAGACGTTTTTCACATATATTTTTTTTCGATTTGGACTTCCCTTGCAGTTATTTGCTTCTACAGGATAAACCAAAATCACACTATTATCATCTTTTTTCAAAAACAGTTTTTACTAAAAAAGTTACATTTGGCGCGTGGAAGATAAATAAATCAAGGCGCGATTTAGATCAAATGTCTATTTGGTATGTCATATACAGGGTACACTAGAAATATTTTACTATAATTTTTAATATAAATTTATATTATACTAGTTATATTTTACTATAAATTTAGATGTATTTTGCCATTTTACAAGGAAAAAGATAAAAATAAAGTTTTGGTGGCCCCAAAATTGATAAAGATTTATTTTGACACACATACAAACAAAAACAATTTCATTGGAACTACACACTTTGTCTAGTGAACGTGTTTGTCCAAATTGGGATTGAGATGTACCTATAGCTAGATTTTGGGTGACCCTGTATAATCCAAATAGTAACTTTGGAAAGAAAGGCCAAGGCGAAAAATTGTATTATCAAAAACACTTTAACTTTCAAAAATCCTTTCTGTTGAAACCTGTCGAATTTTTTCGCACTTATTCATTTACACTTTCTATAGTCTTAATTCACATTTTGTTGAGCGTTTATATCTCTTATAAAAAAATTTATATTATGTTGTAAGAGCTTAATTTTATCAAATAAGTATATGCTATAACTAAACAGGGTAAAATGACTTTACAATACAGGTATTAATGCTGATTGGTTTGTTTATGTTAAGAACTGTATGGATATGTTTATATATAATAGATACAAAAACTTCATCATGCTGAAGATTGTGTATTCGTTAAAACAACATTACCCCCAAAACTAAAAGTATTTCTAAAAACAGAATATTATTAGATATATGTTTATTGAACAGAATCATACACCGTATGAT
This sequence comes from Sitophilus oryzae, assembly GCF_002938485.1. Lineage (NCBI taxonomy): Eukaryota > Metazoa > Arthropoda > Insecta > Coleoptera > Curculionidae > Sitophilus > Sitophilus oryzae. The sequence continues at coordinate 2,163,613 of NW_022145814.1, read as the reverse complement.
CGAAAAAAAAATGGCGTCAGCGATGGCTATGAAATGAATTCCCAGCCAACTGAACGCCGTTTTTTCGATCATACGGTATCTTTTATATTTTAATTGAGACCTTAATGTATTTTGCGCTTGTATAATTATACCTATAAGTTCACAATTATGGTAATGTACCAGCAGTTTTTTTTGCTAATAGCATATACAGGGTGTTTGAAAAAACATATGCCATCTCTCGTGAGGAGATTCCTCACGTAAAAATAAGATTTATTTTTCATATCAACATAGGTCCGATTCTGCTTTGTTTCGTAGCTACAGGGTGTTAAAGTCTAATAATTTTACGATTTATTAGTAATTTGTAATTTTCTTCCGAGTACTTTTAGTGATTCGAATGAAATTTTGAGGGTAAAAGTTACTATTAGTGCTGTATATTTTAGTGCTAAAAACGTGTCGATAAATTCATCTGGGACGTGCATATGGGTTATCACTGAAGCATGTGCATATGGGTTATCTCATCAAGGAGGCCGAAATCGACAAAATATCAAGAGACAACTTTTAATCGGCATTAAGATGCTTACACTATTCCGCTAACAAGAGAAAAAAAAGTCAGTGGCGTACATGCTTTTTTAGAAAAATATTCCAGTGATATAGTGATGACGCTTTGGAACAGGATCTGTTATTTTCGAAACAGGTTTGTTTTGGAACTGGCTTGAAACAGGTTTATGTGCTATCCTATACCAGTTCCAGTTCCAACTGTTCCAGCTGTTTCAAAGCACTGCAACTTAAATTAAATACTTAAAGAAATAAATTCTTGGAATTGTTTAAATTATGTAATCTACTATATTTGTGATACTAGATAGTGTATTTTTCAAAATGAGGTAATTATAAATTATATTGCATTTGGCAACATCGCCAGTACGTTTTTTTGATGGTAAGAAATTCTCTTCACCTATTCTGTTTACATTAAAAAAAAAGCTCTGCATGAAAAATGTATACATACCGACAAAGGAGCCGCTTATTATGATAAATGCTACGACTTTTTTATAGGCATGATAATTTTCGAAATAAGTATAAGGAATTCACTTTAATTTTTTTTGTTTTGGCTAATTCGTGCTACCTAATTATTATCTAGAGTTACTTGGTGCAGTACACAACAATCATCATAATTAAGCGGGAATTGTTTTAACCGATCGCCGAAGAAGACTGAGTGCAAACAAATTAAAACAATTGTTATTTATAAACGTTAACAATTCCTTCCAATATTCTTCGTGTTAATTTGTAATTAGACGTTATAATACTATTTTGGTTGTCGGTACTCTTTAAGCAAACCAAAATATTTTAGTCTATCTCTGTTATTATTTGTATAGTTGTTTAATTTAGAGTATAAATATTTATAGGTCTGTTGAATTTTTATTATTACAAGAATAGATTTTGATTTGTGTACTATCTAGGACTTTAAGTTTAGTATCTAGGAATGTAAGTTGTTTTTATTTTTTATATGTATTTTACTATTTTACATATATAAAATAGTAAATATTAGATATTCTTTTCTTTCTGTATTTTTAAATATTGATTTCCTATCTTAAATTTATAACAAAAATTTAGTTGAATTTTAATTAAATATATCAACTATCGGCAACGCTGCGAAAACCGTCACCCTTGTTTTTTTACGTCTATGCACTATATTAGGGCACTCGCACTCAATCTCGATAATATAACGCCAAGAGACCGCGTCGCTAAAGCGATATACTACCTCGATTCTCAACCCGAAACTAGTTCTTTTTACTTAACTGTTCCAAATCCCAAACTGTTCCAAGTCCCAAACAGTTCCAAGTCCCTAACTGTTCCAAGCTCTAAACTGTTCCAAGCCCTAAACTGTTTCAAGTCCTAACCTGAACAGTGTGACTTGGAACAGTTTGAGACTTGGAACAGTTTGGGACTTGGAACAGTTTAGGGCTTGGAACAGTTAGGAACTTGGAACTGTTTGAAACAGTTACGTAAAAAGAACTGGTTTGAGTTGATAATCGAGGTATTTAAAATATTTAATTAAAATTCAACTAAATTTTTATTATAAATTTTAAATTTATAATATTTTTTTTAAATATTTTTATATAATACAGAAACAGAATAGGTAAGGAACATTTTTTATTATAAAAAAAATGCTGGCGATGTTGCCAAATGCAATATAATTATCGCATTATAGTTTTTTTTTGAAAAATACAGTGTAAGAACAAGAACAGTCGGTTATTGTTTTGTATTATAAATATAGTAGATATTAAAAAAAATTAAACTCGTCCAAGAATTTACTTTTTAAGTATATAACAAAATTATAAATCTATATTTATTCATTAGTGCTTATTACAGGGTGGGTCTTAAATAAGTGCATATATTTTTAGGGATGGTATATTTCGATTCTCATGAGTTTTTTCTGTAAAACATGTTTTTGAAAAGTTTATATTTTTCGAAAATTTGATAGTTTTTTTTTTATTTTTAGTTAAAAAAATCATTATATCTTGGTAATATAGCAACGTAGATAGTATATTCAATTTAGAGAAAACACAAAAATTTCCAGTAGTTCTCATTATTTAAGCAAAAAATATTCTTTTATATAAATTTAAAAAGAAAAATAACAACCGAACCAGAATGACGCAAGTACGGTATTAATTTTCGTTTTGGAACAGTTTGGAACTGGAACAGGTTTTTTGGAACAGGTATCTTTTACAACTGGAACAGCTTGTACCTGTTACCATATGCACGTCCCTGATGAATATGGCGACTTTTTTTAGTTTTAAAATATGCCGCATTTATAGTAACTTTTACCCTCAAAATTTAAGCTCTAAAAGTACTTGGAAGAAAATTATAATAAATCGAAAAATTATTAAGACTTTAACACCCTGTAGCTAGGAAACAAAGCAGAATCAGACCTATGTTGATATGAAAAATAAATCGTATTTTTACGTGAGGACCCCCCGAGAGATGGCACATGTTTTTTGAAACACCCTGTATAATTAAATTTTTCTAGTTTTACATATTATATCAGGCGTGGGAAATTTGTTTCTTATAAGGTAGGTGAGTCGATCTATGATAAATAATAATATGGATGTATAATAGCATAGAATTACATGTTTGAAAGTGGAAGACGATGAATTATGACATTGTAATTTTGAAATATTTACACAATGTTTCGATCAGCTGTATCCATACAGTTAAGCTGTATCTTTATCAAGTGTAAACTAATCTAAATTATAAATAGTATACATGGTGTCACAGAAATAAGTGCAAGCATTGAACTACAGAAGACAAATTATATACGAGGGGCGAAGTATAGGTCGATGTAATATGTCTAATAGACAGTATTGAGTGATCTTAATAATTCAGACCAAGCACAATAACGTTAAGCTCTAAATCTGGTGGTCCAGTAACATTAAGACTTTATTTTAAATGCACAGTTCTAAAGCCATTCAACATTGGAATGAAGCCAACGTTCTCTACATTATCAATTCTTCATACTTTGTTTCAACAAATTTGCTGGTTTTTGGTACTCAATTAAAGTATTATAGGTGGTTTTTATAAATGTGCTGCAAAATAAATGGAACAAATAAATAAGCTAATTATTAAGTAACTTATTCAGTTTTAAGAATCATTTATTATATGAAAACATATCTTTACAGTTCAAGTTTTACATTTTTTATGAAACATGTTTTTTTTAATTATACTTTTTCATTGGCAATTTTCTATAAAATTTATACATGGTACTAAAAAATTGTGCCTGATTTATTATTTTAGGTTTTTTTTTAATGTTTTTTTTTATGTTATATTAAACATATAATATATAAAATAGTTTCAATCATTCTTATAAAAGAGTTTATTTTATATCTTAAGGTACATTTCGTATTTTCTTGTACCTACGTTTATAGAAAAAAATGTTTATTTATAGTTGATAAATATTTGTTTATTACATATTTTGTTTTACTAATGTTATTTTGAAGTAATTTAATATACAAATTTTTATTTTATATACTATATAGTCTATTTATACTCCACAAATTGTATGTTTTAGCTATAGATTCTGACTATTCATTCTTGTTGAACTAAAACAAGACGTTCAAAGTCTTTTATATATGGCATTTTAAAATACTGATGTAGATTTCTTAAGGATGTTAAATGTTCATGTGATGATATAAAGTACTTTTAATCTATTTATACCTGTTTCTTTATTTTTGTAAAGTTTTCTACGTAGTTTGGGTTTACTTGTAAATGGGCAATTGTTGTATCGCACACGAGATACTTTTATGTCCAGCATATCGATGTGCTATGTGTAATAGATCTCTAAATAAATGATGTGAATTTTCAGCAGAGCTTAATTTTAGATTTATATATTTTACCTGCTTATAAAGATATAGAACAACTAAGAGACGATTTGCGTTTAAACATTTACTTGTCGTTATAAATTGTGTGGGTCATTATACAGGGTGGTCGGAATTGTATTCGGGAAACTTCGGGAGCATATTCTGCAGATAAAAATAAGGACATTAGACCTACGTGGGTATTTGGAGGGGGGAACATCTACAACATCTGATCTGATAATATCTGATCTTATTCGACCTCTAACAGGCGTGAATGAGATCAGATATCTTTAGAAGTAAAAGTCAATTTAGACACTTGCTATGTCGGTAGGCTGAGTACTGCAGAAAAAAAGGTACCAGTATAGTCTAGATTCTATATTAGCCCTAGCCCTAACAAGAAAAAGGAGATGTTAACTTAAACTCATTTACTTCTATAATTTGCGTAGGGTGTGACTTTAGTATACCCCTGGGGATTAGACATAAGCTTTCAAGACAATAATTATATCCCAATCACACTGAAAAGACAAGCAAACACGTGTCCTGTCTGTACTCACTGCTACGAAGAACTAATAAAGATATTATGCATATTTGTAAAGATACAAATACATTGACGTGCAAACTACAAACAAAGTTTTGTGTCCCATATGAAATTAAGTCATTTGAAAAAATCAAGTGCAGACAATATTCTAGAACGAATAGTAAGGGCCGAGGTAAGAGCAAAAAGGCTGGACATATTGCAGGACAAATGATAAGAGTATTATAAGAAAATTCTATAGATTCTGCGACAAAAACCAGATAAACGTATTTGAGGTTAACGGGTCCTTCTTGCTGCCAGGGCTAATCTGGAGAAGCCAGAAAGTAATCATGTTCTATTATTTTAGTATATTTAACAACTAGAGGCGTGTGGACCACGAGTGTTGGTTTAATCGGATAAATTTAAGCTCATTTCTAAGGGACAACACTATACTGTTCTGGAATCAGATATTATCGAATATGTTTAAGTAATTGAATGTACCTACTAGATAATAGCAATTTTTGTCTCGAAATTTGGTGAGGTACTTGGATGCTGAAGAAATTTCGAAGTTATAAGATGAAAACTAATTTATGAAAACTATCTTCAAAGCCTCCTTCATGGACCTCTGAGAATATCATTAACGACTGGAAGGATGGCCTCATAATTAAGATCCCAAAGAAAGGTGACCTCTCGGAATGTCAAAATTGGAGAGGCATTACTTTATTGAACACTATAAATAAAATCTAAGCTAGGACTATCTTTGAAAGGTTATCGAAACATATAGAACGTCGTTTGCGAGCGTTTGATAGCCTAGCACCAATCCTTTTGGTTAGCCCTCAGCAGAGCTGGTATTCCTAACAAAATTCTAAGAATAATAAAGGCGCTCTATTGTGTGACTCAAACTGCAGTCTTGCATAAGGATCAACGGAGTGAATAGAAGAAAAAGAGTGAACAGAAAAGAATCAACTTTTGGAATGGGGTGAGGCAGGTTTGCGTCCTGTCGCTGTTTCTTTTTAATATTCCAAAGAGAACAATTTCCAGGAATCATCGTGGAATATGGTGGACTCCCTTCAGCATATTAGAAGATATCTGTTATGCAGATAATATCTGTCTCCTTTCTCATAGTCACGCGGATATGACATCAAAACTACTTGACTTGACAAAGGAAGCTCGAATTGCAGGTCTTAAGATCAATTTTGTATCAACAACGTCGCTACTTCTATCATTGGAACAACACCTGTAGAGGAGGTAAATAATTTTACTTACTTAGGTAGTATAATCTCAACCAACGGAGGCACAGAGCAAGATATAAATATAATAAACGAGGCCAGAATAACATTTGGAATGCTCAACAATATTTGGAGATCTAGACAGTACTCTCAACTTACTAAACCTAAAATTTTCAATTCGAATTTCAAGTGAGTATTGCTGTATGGTGCAGAGATCGGGAAAATTACATCGCCATTAATTATCAAACTCTAAGTTTTCATAAACCGCTGTCTGCGAAAAATTGTAGGAATATTCTGCCCAAATACTATCAGAAATGAGGATTTATAGAGCTCGACCAACCAGAGGCAGGTGTATAACGAGATCAAACTTAGGAAATGGAGGTGGACACGTTAAGGGGGCGAAGCGGTAACAACATCGCTAGCAGAGCTATTGAGTGGAATCCATAAGGCAGTCGAAGAACTGGTCGTCTAAGACACACATGACAGAGGACAATTAAAAACGAGATCGAAGTAGTAAACCGATCATGGCGAGATGTCAAATCAATTGCCAACAATCGAACCCGCTGGGGAGCCTCTATTGAAGTAGTATTAGTACGAGAGCTAGCAACGTCTGAAAAACAAGTATTTTAAGAAAGCTGGCTCTTTGATATATCTTTTACTATGCTCTCTGAAACAGCGGGCAGGCCGTCAGGCTGCCGATAGACGTTGCGTTCACTACTGCGCATTGAAAGAAGTTCCTATATTTTTATTTAGTCCTTTAAATACTAGTATTGAATATAAATCGAACAAGTCTCCATAGCGCTGCGCGAAAAATATTCAGCCTATAAAGCGGAAAGTTCAGAGTTCAATAATACCGGCTCGGGATAAACTTTTTTTTATTTTATTTTTGTTTATATTCTAATAGTAAAGTATTAAATAATTTTGGTGATTTTAAAAAAATATTTTAATACTTTACTATCAGAATATAAACGATATATTCAATACTAGAATTTACCGGACTAAATAAAAAAGGATATAGGATATAGGATATAAAATATAGGATCTTCTCTCTATACGCAGTAATGAACGCAACTTCTATCAGCAGCCAGACGACACGCACGCTGTTCCAGAAAATGATATATTAAAGAGCCAGCTTTCTTAAAATACTTTCTCGAAAACGTTGCTAAGTCTAGATTATATGCTCCACGTAGGATTAAAGGGACATCTTCAAAGCACTTTCGCTCCCCGAGGAACTGTTTTAGGATCCATATGTTCATATGATTTTTTTTCTTATTTTATCTGTACCGCAAGTAAGATAGTCAGATTGAAAAAACAATCTGATGATTATTAGGTAATGTTTCTCTTAAAGTTTTTTTAAGATATAGGATATAAAATATAGGATCTTCTCTCTATACGCAGTAATGAACGCAACTTCTATCAGCAGCCAGACGACACGCACGCTGTTCCAGAAAATGATATATTAAAGAGCCAGCTTTCTTAAAATACTTTCTCGAAAACGTTGCTAAGTCTAGATTATATGCTCCACGTAGGATTAAAGGGACATCTTCAAAGCACTTTCGCTCCCCGAGGAACTGTTTTAGGATCCATATGTTCATATGATTTTTTTTCTTATTTTATCTGTACCGCAAGTAAGATAGTCAGATTGAAAAAACAATCTGATGATTATTAGGTAATGTTTCTCTTAAAGTTTTTTTAACTATGTAATTTTGACTTACCTTTAAGTGATTATCGTAATTCTTCTTAGACGTTTTTAATTGCCTTTCTCAATTAAAACGAAAATTTTGAGATCGAGATTGCAAAATGACAGGATAAAATGTGATCATAAAAGTCACAGTCAATCTGACAAATCAATTTGTCATTTGTTCTATACATATTTTTTACAATATTCCGAAAACATAAGAATGCTCAATGAATCTCGCATTAAAGATTATGCAAAGAAGTAAATCGAACCTAACAAGACCATCTGGCGTTCCTTATATTAAGCAAGTGTTTAATACGAACCCGAATGTTCCACGAAATATATTTGAATCCACTTCTTTCGTGTGGCCATCGCATAGAAATAGGAATTGTTCCTATCGTTCGAACTCGGAAAGTCTTCGAAATTCCAGCACTCAGACTAGCAAAACCGTCATAGCTCTTCCTGTAAGTGATAGTCCTCGAATGTCTCCAGATAGCTTAAGTCCAAAAACCGAATACAATCCCGATATTCTCTGCCATCAACCAGTTTGTGCCAGTAAATCGACCTTCATTGAGGGCGGGGATGTTAGTTTTAGCAGAAAAAATTGCGTTTTAAGGTATCTACATAATAGGGATGACGAAAGTAAGGAGCCCGACTCAACTATTGAACTTGCTGGTGATTCACTTACGAAGGTATATTTAGAGAAAAATCGATTGAAACAATTCGATAGCGGTGCTAATAGACTAAATTCAACGAGATCGAGATTTTTGCAACAAACATCTCCTCTGCGTAACCTGACATCGAAATTTCCCTTAGAGCTTAAAAATCAGTCTACCAGCCTGGAGAACACTAAAGCTATTATCCCAATTCTTCCATCGATGACAAGATTTAAAGTAAAGAATGTGAAAGAGAAACCTATCGTTCCTAATCCGGTCAAACCGGTGAAATATTTTTGCGAGAAAGATTTTTCGCTAAATTTGAACAGTAACAAAATTACTCCAAGAAATAAGCCGTGTTCGTTTATGTCACCGACTTTTTCCAGCGAGCAAAAAAACAAAATGAGGGACATTAAAACCGTTACCAAACTGATATCGCCTACTAGAAGAGGAAGGAGCGCAAGTCCTAAGGCTAATTTGCAAAGGGCTCCGTCTGTTATTAAGAAGGTGCCGTACATAGATAAAAGTTCTTCGTCTATATTTCAGTGCGCACGCGATGAGCCCGTTTTTACGCTGGACTTGAACAATCTGAAGACAGCTCGAACAGTAAGTACTTAATTATTATTTTCATATTTTTTTATACTCGTACTAAGATACTGGCGTTAAACTATTTATTCGGTGTTATTTAATTACTCCAAACCAAACTACATTACTAATTGATTGTAGGCACAAATGAGACTAAAACCACATAAAATAAAAGTGTTAATTTTCAGAACAACTGCAAACACAAAAATATACAGGGTGGTCCGAACTGTATTCCGGAAACTTTGGCAGCATATTCTGCAGATAAAAATCAGTAAAAAAGTTCGTATAAATGTATGTCCTAAAATGCTTAGTTTCGGAGATACAGGGTGTAAAGTTTCATTTTTATTTCGATTTTTTCCAAATAATTTCTGAAGTATCCTCAATATTTGGATGAAAATTGGTGCCTGGGAGTTTTTTAACATGAGAAATTTGATTTTGATGTCAATATGACTTCTACTTGTAGAGGGCGCCACCTACACATTGTTTAACTGGTTTGAAGAGTTTTTCGTCCGTACCTGTATAAAACTACTGAGTAAAGAAATATACATTTACTACGTTTTTTACGTAAAAAAGGTCTCTTGGTAAAAATCGCTACGAGTAATAGTTCTCTAGATATTTGGAATCGAAATTATCAAAACCTGTCACGATTAACATAAATTAAACATGTTGACTAAATAGTTATTAGACTGAAATCATAAATTTGAAATAACAAAAACTGTTTTATCATCAATTTTTCGCAGAAAAATTTATGATCAATTTTAAAAAAAATATTATTTCAAAGAGCTATCTACTCAACGTGTTTATATTTTGTCAATAATGACATGAATTAACTATTTCCATTCTAAATATCTTGAGAACGGTTGCTCGTAGCGATTTTTACCAAAAGACATTTTTTACGTAAAAAATCACGGAAATTAATTTTTCACTCAGTAGTTTTATACAGGTACGGAAGAGAGAATAGTTATTACTTTTCAAAACAGTTAAAACGTATGTAGGGGGCGTCATATATTGACATCAAAATCAATTTTCTCGTGTCAAAAACTCCCAGACACCAATTTTCATCCAAATAATGACGTTACTTCAGAAATTATCTGGAAAAAATCGAAATAAAAATGAAACTTCTACACCCTGTATCTCCGAAACTAAGCATTTTAGAACACATATTTATATGAACTTTTTTACTTATTTTTATCTGCGAAATATGCTGTCGAAGTTTCCGGAATAAAATTCGGACCACCCTGTATATTTTTGTGTTTGCAGTTGTTCTGAAAATGAACACTTTTATTTTATGTGGTTTTAGTCTATAAATCTATAATTTATAATCTATAAAAAATATATAAAAATCTGACTTAAGTCTTTTATAAAAAGTCATGATACGTTCCACAGTTTTTTATATTTTCTCACGAAATGGCTCAAAAACATAAAATATGACATTTTATGTATTTGAGCCATTATTTCGTGATACGATATGATAGTTTATGTTTATGAGCCAATATTTCGTGATAGGATATAAAAAATTGTGGAAGTTATCGTATACGATTTGAAGTTGAACTTTAACCTTGAATAACTTTCAAGCGAGTCGATTAAATGAAAATTCATACAGACCTGTTTTAAAGGCCGTTCAATTTCCTACAAGAATATGTATTGATTTTTACAAAATGCTGATTTGTTACAACGCAATAAAATTCCAAAATAAAATAATTTGTTTCCCCATGAGACACCCCTTAATATTAATACTCAGAGCTCAAACTTTATCAGATTTCTTTTTAATCATCCTGAATGATATTTTCACGGTAACTAAAAAGAAAAAAAACTTTGTGCACCCTAGTGTATGGGTATATTCACACTGTATCTATAGGTACATTAAAGGACCGCCAATGCTCAGTGGCAAGTGTATCTGCTGCTGTGCTGAGAATATTGGGTTCTGCAGCATGATACGGTCGCTTTAACTGATTAAATAAAAATATTTATTTAAATAAAGCCGCCATTATTCATATTATACAGGGTGAGTCTTAAATAAATGTAAATATTTTTAGGGATGGTATATATTTCGACCCCAGGAACACGTCTATGAGTTTTTTTGCAAAAAAAAAGATGTTGAAAATCGTGCATTTTCTTTTAAATTTCCCTGTATATTTTTCGAAAACTTTTTAGAACTGTCTGTTCAGTGCAAATTTGTCCACGGTCTAATTTCTTATAATCTCTGATATTACCATAGTTACAGCTTTACTCTATGGTTACGGCACTAAAAGGAATGCAAATACATAAAAAAGCCGGTGGCTCTCAAAATTTTTCCAAAAAAAAATCATTTTTTTTTAATTTTCAAACTTAAATAACTCGGTTATTTTGTACTTATTTCAAAAATGGTAAAGAGAAAATATGTTTCTTTTAAAGAGATATACCAGTCCTGAAAATATTTGCACTTATTTAAGACTCACCCTGTATAAGGAACTTATATCTAAAAGAGTTCTTTATTGTTTTGTGTTATTTAAAGCTTCAACATTTTTATAATTGTTTTCAGGCTATATCTTCTGAAACTATCTTAGAAAATTGTAGTAATAGTGACGCTGAGCGCGACTTAGTACAGGCTATATTAAAATTAAAAGATAGTGACTGGTAAGTATTGCATATAACTGTTGATTGAAAGAATCAGGAAGATACGCAACCTAATGGGCGAATTCTTGACAAAGCTAATTTGATTTCCCATTACGTCTCAAGTGCTGTACGGAGGAGCCTCTACTCGTTCTGCAGTCAACGCATAAAACTCTTTTTTTTCTAAAATTTTCTCTAAATCGGCTAGCGAAGGCATATCGAAGACGGTGTGCAACTGAAAGTGACAGTGTTGCCGTATTAAAATGTGTAATATCTGTAATACGTTTGACGAAAATATCTTTTGATGAAAAATCCGCGTTGATGTATTGAAAATTTATTCTTTTATTTTAATTTATTTATTAGTGTTAAACATAGAATAAACAACAAAAATAAAAATTCTTTTATATGTACTGAATAGTTCTTATGATCGAAAAAAGTCGTTTACTTGGCTTGGAAATGACGGTTATTGACATATAATATTTTACATATGAAATAACAGCATTCTTCATTTCCAAGCAAACTCTGATGCCGTTCTTTGTTTAATCACATAATATTATATCAAATTGTTTAATGATAGAAAATCTGTTTTATTAACGTGCTGTACCCAAAATCCGTAAATATACGGATTAATCCGTAGTTCTGGCAACACTGTCTCCGGCAACCACCCACTTTGTCGACTGAGGGTGCATCATCCTAGACACACATCATCCTCGAAAGAGCGGAACGGCGTCGACGCGGCGTATCGGCGTAACGACCTTGAATCGATTTCCAGCAATTCTATTGGCCGAAATTTTTGACAGATGAATTTTTTAGCCAATAGAATTGCTGGAATCAAGGTCGTTACGCCGATATGCCGTTCCACTTTTTCTAGGATGGTGTGGATGCACCTTGAAAGCAGAACTACAGTACAGTATTCTTTAGTCGCTGTATTGTAAACGACTATCAGCGCGCAGCGCCGCAAAACTAATCTCGGATAGGTGGACTAACGGCGACGATATCGCCAGATACATCTCGGACAGGTTTTGTGCCACGAAATCGCCCATAATGGTGCGCATGTTCTTATTTCTACAATTAACGATATAACTATTTTTTCTTGAAGTGGTTCAGCTAGTATTTTGTCATATTTGAGTTCTTGTAGCTCTAAAAGAATCGAACTAAACTATTAAACTATTTTTATTGTCTTAACGTACTAAAAGCAAATTAAATTTGTTACATACTTAATAAAAGTGCTCATTTTCGAATAAAAACATATTATTTGTAATATTAGTTATTTTTTTTGTTTTATATATTATAGTTTTAAAATTTTACGTAAATTTATAGATATTCTTATAAACTCATACATGTTTGAACACTTATAAGCAGTGAAGGATGGGGGGGGGGGCGGCACAGGGCCCCCCCCCAAAAACCCTGTAAATTGGGTTAAATGTTAGGCTTTTGGGTTAAAAATGGCGGCACTAAAAAGCATATTCTACATTACTTTTTATTTGGACCTCATTAAAATAAATTTCTGTATCCGCCCCTACTTGTAAGCTATAGGTTTGCTATGCTGTCCCTAGCAGAAGTAGTTTTTGCTTAAAAATAAATTTAAATAATAATAAATATGTCTTTACCAAAAACCAACTTTCCTAAAGTTCTCTCTCGAAAAAGTTGCTAGCTCTTAGACTAGAATATTGTATGCAACACTTGTTAAGTGGTAGCCTAAATTAAATAGAGTTCATAATGGAACTAAAATAGACATATTAAGCTATTTTTCTTAAAATATTAAAGACCATTTTAGGAACGTCGCCTTGAGAGGTTTGGCGGAAATTGTGGAGATAAGTAGAACCAGAGAAACTCAATTTGTCTATCCGCACATGACCATTATCAATCAAAGAATAATAGAACTACTGAAAAGTTCCAGATCCCACGTTTGTCGTACAACTTGTCAAGCTGTAGGTCATCTGTTTGAGTATGTTAAAGATACAAGACGACCGGTAAGTTTATATGCTGCTATATATTGTTTCTTTAATATTTTAAACGAGCAAGTTATTTTACTTACAATTTATTATTTTATTAGCGAAATGAATGATAAAAAACACTGCTTATAGATTTGTTGAAAAAGTTTTGTTAAACAAAGAGTTGTGAATCATAAGTCTAAGTATTATGATAACTCTCTGTATTTTTTAAATTAGAAAAAATTAATAAATATATATGAGGAGAAGATCTATATTATTTGATATCAAATAAACTTTAAGTTACGTAATCGAGGGCGCGATTTCTAAATTCATTATTGCGAACTATGAATATATTCGGCGCCGGGCCGACTAACTGGAATTTAAATTTTGCGCTGGGCATTCAGGTGGTAGCTCTGCTGTAAAAATTTGCTGCATTTATTTATTTATTTCCTGACATTGTCATTCGTTTTGACACTTTAATTTTGTATTACTTGGTTTAAATAAATAGAATACACATAAAATACAATAAAATTAAATACATGATGTGGTATTTACGTTAGAATAATCAGAAGAATGTAACATGAGAGATTAAATTTCTGATCCGGTCCTTAGCTATTTCTGCTGTAACCAGTTTGGGTTCTTTTTTACTTAATTTTTACTAAGCATGTCTGTTAAGTCTTTCCTATTTTAAAAGTTATTGTTGTATTTTATATTAAGCGACGTTGGATATGCTTTTATTGTATATAGTAGTACAAAATTATGTTTTGTGAATCTACATAAACAGTTTTGATTTTGAATTCCAGTATGTTATCAAGTATGTTACTCATATTTGTTGTAAATTTATGTTACGTTTATAATAGGGTTAGTTTTGGAAAGTATGTATATGTATGAAAGTAGCCTTTTTTAACATGAAATGTCTTTATTCCAAATATATGTGTCCTATAATATTATACAATAAGATATTGTATAAGTCATTTACTTAATACGTAGAGATATTAGATGTGCATAATTCTGATAGATATGATAATCAAATAACTTTCGTACACTACCTTGTTATTAGAAGAGATGGGTTGATATTTAACTCTTAATCATATTTTACAACGGATATTTAGAAATAACTTAATACATCAGTTCATACTTCTAAAAAATAACAGGTAAAAAATAACGGCACGTTGAGTTGAAGTTTTATACTGCTCAAACCAGTTCTAAAAAATAACAGGTATGAAAAAAGCAGTTATGTGAAACTACAACGCGAGAAATACTAAGCATTAATTTTTCTCCTCTTTGTACTACAGTATTTTTCCTTAAGCGACCCGTACATTATCAAACAAATTGCGCAACAAAGCGATGCGCAACGTTGCGTTGCGCAACTGATTCAGCATTGTTCGAGAAACAATCATGTCCTCAATTGCCATTGCGTCAATTATTATCATATATATCCTAGATGATGTCGATGATACCAAAAAACGAAAAAGAAACCATATAATTTTGATGAAAGAACTAAAATATTGCACAACGAAGCTCAACACACACATAACTACACAACGCGTTGCGCAAAGTCCTGTTGCACAAACGCATTCAAACATTTTTGAAACTTATCAAACAATTGCGCAACGCATCAAACGTTACCATACATTGGCAACTCATTGCGCAACACCCCCTGTTGCGCAATTTGTTTGATAATGTATGGGCCGCTTTATGGTTGACTATTTACCCAACATTTATAAAAGAAATTACCTTTTATTTTTAACAAGGAATCACCTCTTACAATTTATCGCATTTGTTTTGAGACACCAGTATAGCGAAATATACATGCGATCGTATAGTATACATACTCTAATACATATAGATCATACCAAATAAACTTTTAAACGCGTGATTAAGCTTGACCGACACAGGGTTGCCCATTTTTACATATTTTCTTTTAATCAAAATATTTTAGGAACCAAAAATAATTTAATTATAAATATATAAACAGTTATTATTTACATCAACACAACTCACTTCCTTAAAGCACTTAAGGGACATAAAAGGGCTATTACTACAGCTTTCCCGTTCAAAATATTCTAATAAGGTTGTGATGAGTTTTTTACAACGGCAATGCCGCTTAATAAAACGTCATCTTGTACACTTCGCACTAAAAGAGGTTCTAAGAAGAACAATGTTCCACTGCAAGGTCTGCTAGTAAAAAAATTTAAGCTTAAAATATCACAACAGAATTCATTTAAACCAAAAATTCGTAATATAAAAGTCTCAAAACGAATGTGTCAAAACGAATGACAATGTCAGGAAATAAATAAATAAATGTGGCAACTTGACATTTTTTACAGCAGAGCTACCACCTGAATCGCCAGCGGGAAATTTAAATTCGAGCTAGTCAGCCCGGCGCTGAATATGTCCATGATTGACAACAATGAATTTAAAAATCTCGTCCTCGATGACGTAACTAAAAGTTTAATTGGTAGCGCTTATATATTTTTTATTTTTACCGGTTTAATTATTTTGAAAAACATAATATAGGTATTTTCTCTGTTTTCCAAATGAATAGAGAAAACTGTTTGTATTTATAACTCTGTATTATTTTAGGAGTTTGATGAAATAGTGGATAGTTTATTATGCAGAACGGCTGACTCTAACAAATTCATTAGGCACGATGCAAATTTGGCTTTAGATTGTATGGTGACTCACATTCCAGCTTTGCATGCGGTTAGAGCTATCTGTACAAAAGTAACTATACATTTTTATTAAACTTATTTAGTTAATCATCGCGACCTTAAAGATCTATTGTGCCCCCTTTCTTGAGTTATAGCTCATCAGTTTATAACTTATCATACATGGGGATCTGCCTGTTGTAGGGGGGACAGGATATTTCCGATTCTTCTCTGTCAACAGATGTTCATCCTCCGAGGAGTGGGTATCTACCTCCTACGAGGGTATACACCCTTGTTAAAACTGTGAAAGGGTCAACAACTAAACTGCAAACAGCGATGATATTCAGAACTAGACAAATAAGCGGAGAATTAAACAATGAGTTTAAATCTGTTAATAATAATTTTTGCATATTCTAGAATAGAAATATTTTATTAAAAGTTTAACTTTATTTTGTCCAACTAGTCAGGGAAGTTTTGAACAAACGACATCATAAAATGGCAGAAAATACAACTTACCTGTGAATTTAAATGGCAGATACAACTGTCACTGTCATGTATCCTGTCGTTGGACAGACTATACCTCTTCTGTGTAATTATCTCCCACGCTTACAATACCTCTGCATGACTTTGGGTGTTAAGTTGGAATGGAACGAGCATATAAAGAAGAATCGTGAAGAGCTCGATATATAAATTTTCTATACACAAATTAATTATATATGTTACAGTGAAATTCAGTGATTGTTAACATTCACTAGAAAATGCTAGCAATTACGCATTAGACCAGTGAATGTGGTATTTTAAAGAGATTTGTTGACTTTTCCTAGTAATTTCTAACATTCACTAAAGATTGGCAGTAAAAGTTATTCTATTGTACAGGGCGAGTGTGGTGAGGAAGAATGTTGGTGGAAGTTAGAACAAATAAAACTTTTAAGAATATTGTATCACTTTAATATTCAAGCTGATCCATTTATCTTAAAATTACAATTTACTTAGCGTACAAAATAATTAAAAGTTCTTCATCGTGGACAAAACAAAGTTTGCCCTAATTTTCTTCAACAGAGTTATTCGCTTTTTCAAACCGGCTACTTCAAGCATATCAAAACGTTTAATAAGTTCGTAGTCACTAGGTTCTTTAATAACTTTTTCTCCTGCACGCTTAACTTTTGTTATGACTTCATCATATTGCAAAAATAGAAAACAAGCACTATTACATTCTGGCGAGTGCCTAGTTTACCTTAATTTTTCACAGAAAATTTCGTCTATAGGAAAAATACCACACAGCACCTTTTATAACCAAACCAAAACAAAACAATAATTTATTATACATAACCACAACAAACGAAGCGAATTTACGCCTGATATCTACCAACGTTGCCAACGCTTAGCCTAATTTAATGTTATCCTTATATTGCCTATTATTCAACTTATCCTTATTTATCATTATATTTTACAACATGTGGCAATCGCGCTAATTGAATTTTTCAAACTCACTGCTATCGTCCAGGGAATGCTAGCATTCACTAGTAAAAGTTGGTTTCAAAAATAGCTGTTGAACTTTTACTGGCGTAGTCTTAGCAAATCAGCGAATGTGAGCTTTTACTAGTAATTGTTAACAATCACTGATTTCCAACTTTTACTATAACATATACCGTGCTGGCAACTGTTATTTTTGGGTCAGCATTTACATGTGTGGAAGTAAATCGCATAGGGATCTTATTAAGTCGGAGTGAAATGCGACGCGCGACGGTGTGCTGTTGCGGCGTTGCCGATACGCCTTTCCCTATCAAGTAAAGTAAAATCACGATCGCAAACCGCTTATTTTTAAAAGACTTTTTTTTCAAGAGATAACTAGATAAAATCATTAGACATGTTACTGAGCATTTGAAATGGAATTATAAGAATATCGTTAGGGTATCATTTTCTTATAACGAGAAAACGTCAGTAATCGCGATAATTTAAAAACTCAACTTTTTAACACATAACAGGCCATAACTGAAGAACCACTTTAGATATTGAAACTTTTTTTTATTTTCAAGATCGGATATTTTACAATATGTTTACATAAGAAAAATTCGATAAGGTTGTTTTTTCCATTCAAAAATTGTAAACAATCCATCCATTTACTTTTAGAGCATAGCAATTTTCAGCAATCGTGTATTTTTTTATTGATAAATATTTTCACATACTGTCTACAAAGAAAATACAGCAGAAATATTAACAAAGTTCTTGAAAAAACTACAATCTATTATTTCTAATAGATTTCAAAATATCGATTTTTGAATTCAGAGTTTTAATAGCGCGACCACTATCGAACACCCACTCAATTCCACTTATTTTTACCAAAAATGCAAGTGTTTCTAGCTTGCACTTAAAAAAAATCAAGCTATAGGGAAAATTACAACGACTCGTTAATAAATAAACAAATTAAGTATCACGAGACGTAATTAAATAGTGAAGCTGAACGCATGACGTACACCTTTCCCTAGAACTTTAAGTACTGACA
This sequence comes from Sitophilus oryzae, assembly GCF_002938485.1. Taxonomy (NCBI): domain Eukaryota; kingdom Metazoa; phylum Arthropoda; class Insecta; order Coleoptera; family Curculionidae; genus Sitophilus; species Sitophilus oryzae. The sequence continues at coordinate 2,144,943 of NW_022145814.1, read as the reverse complement.
GGTATTAATTGGGTCGACCGGTCAACTGCGACAAATCTGCTATATCCCCTTCCACGTCTCTTAGCGATGTGCACAGTTTCTCGGTTTATTTCATATGTTTGGCAACGTGCGTACTGTCCTCTCTTTATTCAGTACATTATAAACGCATTGTACTCTTCTTACATACGGAAATCTCGACCCAAGGCTAACCTTTGCCAGCCCTTAGTATAATGAGACCAGCAAATAAGTCTAAGGACTGACGGCATTCAATTATAGGGATGTGCGACTGAAAGCAATGACAAAATAATTTGAATTGTAGAATCTTTTATTTATCTCTAAGATCTCTTTTACTCATCTACAAAATATTAAAAAGTTATAGGGGTGAGCCACTTTGAGACGCATCCGATATATTGATCCGGGTGTTTAATTGAGATATTAAAATTGACTTTATGTAAATTATGTATAAATTTATTTAGGGCCCAGATCATAAAAATGCATTGGTGAGATCAGCATCAGCACGACTTGTTGTTTGTGCGGTTGTTATAGCTGGATCGACTAACGTTTTGAATCCTAACAGTAACGATTACACACGAAGAAGAGTAATTTTGAATATGGTCAGATTTCTTAATGACAAAACCATGGAAACTAGGTATAATAAATCTTAATTCGCGCATTTAAGCCTCATTTGCTGCAATAATGACATAATTACTAAAAAAATCAACATCTACAGTCTAATGTCCCCGGATTCTCTTCACAAGAGGAAAAACTTTTTTATTATCGACATTTTGTGAAAAATACATTCCTCATAAAAAAATTTGCTTGTTCTAAAATTGATAATTTCGTTTATACTTTTCCATACCGTTTAATTAATATTAAGTAAATTAGAAAAACATGAAAATATAGTTGAATTTTATCCGAAAGTCCTAAAAGTAAAAACGCTTTTCTATGGTAAGATAATTTTGTTTTCATTCTTTGATAGATTGTTGTTGATAGAATTTTAATTAACGTCATATTTTTGCTTTGCGTTTTAAAATGTTAAAGAAGCACAAAGTTTATTTAGTTCAATGCAACGGCAATGGTGACAGTCGATAACTATCGGATATGATACTTTAACAAAAGCAAAAAATATGACTTTATTCAAAATTAATAATAACCATCTATCAAAGAATGAAATCGAAATTATATTACCATAGAGACGCCTTTTTTTAGGACTAAAAAATTCAACCATATTTTCATGTTTTTTTTAATTTTCTCTAAAACGGTATGGAAATTTGGAGAAGTATAAACGGGATTAATCATTTTAGAACAAGCAAATATTTTTATGAAGAATGCATTTTTCTCAAATTTTAACAATAAAAAAGGTTTTCCTCTTATAAAGACAATCTGGGGACACTGTAGAAAGGAAAAAAAGTAAAACGAATAATGTATATTTTTGTTTAACACCTTAAAGTGCTGAAATATTGATGTCGTTATTGGAGTCTGTGAGAGGTTGTGTAATATAATACCTACTCGTAAAAATCTAAAATTAAAATTTATACACTTAATGACTTCTGAATAATTAAAAAATAAACATTAAATCAAAATTCCATTTAAGGAATTTAAACAAGCGACTAAACTTATGGCGTCACTTTAAAGCAAGTTTACAGGATAAGCAACAGAGGGCGACACTAAAGAATAATTTCAGCATTTCTAAATTTTGCGTTAACATTTTACTTATATTTTAATTAAATTTACTTAATACAACTTTTTAATAACTTTTTTATTTTTAGAAAATATGGTGAAAGGCTGTATAAACTTCTTGCTACAGACAAAATGTTCGATCTATATATAAGAAGGTACCTAGAAAAAGATACGGTGCAGAAACTCAAAATTGCATTTAAGAAATATCACGGTAAAAATCTTACCGTTCCGTGATAGATAAGTATGCATCGGCTCTTTAACATAACGTTAGATAGTTGAATATTGAGAAGTAAACAGTTCATGGATTCAAACACACAATGTAGTCTAGCTACTTAAAAAATAGAATTGAATATATATTTGTGACTAATTGTTAAAAATAAAAAAGGAAAAAGTAAAAATAGAGTCTTAATTTCCAATTTACCGTAATACATTTCATTCTCATAGATAAAAACCTATTAGGACAAAAAATAAGTAAACTATTATTATTTGGAATATCTAACTGAGATTAAGATTTAGGAGAAGTTTGAGAAAGTAGATACGTATATTTTTGATATCAATTAAACTTTTAGTTGCGTAATCGAGGGCGCGATTTTTAAATTCGTTGTTGCCAACCATGGACATATTCTGCACCAGGCTAACCAACTGGAATTTAAATTTCGCGCTGGGGATTCAGATGTTAGCTCTGCTGTAAAAAATGTCAAGTTATTTATTTCTTGACGTTTTCATTCGCTTTAACACTAGTTTTGTATTACAAGTTTTTGGTTTAAATAAATAGTGTTGTGATACTTTAAGCTTAAAAATGTTTACTAGCTTGCAGTCGAATATTTTTTCTTTTAGAACCTCTTTTAGCGCGAAGTGAGGGTACAAGATATCTTAATTGCCGTAAAAAACTTATTGCAACTTTATTAGAATATTTTAAACGGGAAAGTGGTAGTAATGGCCCTTTATGTCCCTTAAGTGCTGTTAAGAAGCTCTGAGTTTTGTTGATGATGTAAATAATAGATGTTTATATACTTATTTGTAATTAATTTATTTTTGTTTCCTAAAATATTTTGATTAAAAGAAAATATGTAAAAGTGGGCAAGGCTGTGCCGGTCACGCTTAATCACGTGACTAAAAGTTTATTTGGTATGAATTATTGTGGATAGTAATGATCAGATGAAACCACAGAATATACTAACGAAAAGATGAAACTAATTTGACTATTTTTTAGATGGTTGTATTTCTGGTTACATCAAAACTAAATGTTATTTTGGTTCATTATTTTAACAAAATGACATTAAATGTCGCATGGTAAACTACACGCTCAATTTTAAATGTTTTATATAGAATGTACTACCTAGGGTAGTAATAGGATAGTAGTAGTAAATAAACGCAAATATTTTCAGGGCTGGTAGATATTGAAAAAAGAAACATATTTTCTCTTTACCGTTTTTTAATATAATAGCTCCCGTATATAGCGTTTAACGCCTTGGGAGTAGCAAGGTACAGTTTGCCATAACCAATTTACCGTTTTTTAAATAAGTCCAAAACAAACGAGATTTTTTTACTTTCAAAATTTCACAAAAAAAATGTTTTTTGCTTAAATTTTGAGAACCACTGGATCTTTTCGGGGTTTTCTTTCTTGTAAATTTAATCTACTACATATGATGCCATATTATCAAGAAATTGTTTTTAAGTAAAAAGTAAAAAAATTTCCAATTTTTTTTTCAAAAAATTCCTTATTTTCAAAATTCGCGAAAAAAACCTCATAATTTATTTCTGCGGTCGAAATATACCACCCCTAAAATATTTGCACTTATTTAAGACTCATTGCTTATTCAACATTGTTTATTGTATCATGGCGTACTTCGGATATCGGGGGCCGTCAAGCACAAGGTGAGCATCCTAAAACCGGTCCCACACGATGTGTCAAATACCGTATGATCGAAAAAAAACGGCGTCCAGTTGGCCGGGAAATGAGCATCAATGACATTTCCCATATAAATTTACATATAAAATGACAGCGATCTTCATTCCATAGCCATCGCTGACGCCGTTTTTTCTCGATCATACGGTACCTTCCAACATTGGATACAGGAACATTTGCCACATCGTGTAGGAGACACACTTGTGATTTTTGTGACGCAAATGATGCGTCCAACGTTGGAAGCGTTGGAAGCGTTGAATTGAAAAGTGTGAATTAAAAATGTCCGCGGAAACGCGAATTTTTATGAATAGTTACAATAATAACTAACCTAACTAAACAATGCTTTATTATACAAAAAGCCAAAATAGCTTCATCGACAAAGCATTTACAAAACAAACAAAAGCACAAAAAATATACAAATAATAAAAAATATCATACAATCAATCAATCAATTCCAAAAAATTTACGTCATTAAAATTACAAATAAAACATAGGTATGGACATTGGATATTGCAGAACACAAAAAGGCGTATCAATAAAATTTTACAATAGGAAAATTGTAAATAGATATAATCATGTAAGAGTTATAAAATATTAAATATTAAGTACTAGACCGTTAACCAGTGTGTGAGATGATCAAAATTTTAAAATTCAAAATTGTTCATGATTAAACATCAACAAAAAAGTCGTTCACCATAGCTCTCCAGTAAGTATGATTTCAGAGCTTTGCGAAATGCGGGAAAGAATGAAAGTGACTTGAGCCTTTAACTAGTTCTGAGCTCGGGGAGTTGGCAGATAAAGATCGTGCTCCGCATTCCTAAGCGGATAGTTCTGAGATGGCCTTTCGGGAATAGCAGATATGTGCTTGCGGATTAAGTTAACGGATTTAAAAATGAATAAGGAAGGGTCAGTATTTTTCAGAAATTCTGGCAGTGAGTTCTACTGTTCAGTCCCAATAAATATCGAACTTGCTCTCTTTTGAAGTTTGAAAATACGAATTTTTTTCAAATTTTGTCGCGCAGCAAGTGCCCCAGAATGGAAGGGCATAACGAAGATGCGACTCAAAAAAGGCATAATAGACTATTCTAGAGGTTAATAAGTTAAGTTCCTTAGAAACTGATCTTAGCGCAAAACAGGCAGCGCTTGATAAAGCTTCGATGTGCAAGTCCCATTTTAAAGAGTTGTCTACAACAAGTCATAAGAATTTCACGGAGTCCACGACATCAATAGTGGTGTTATTAAGTACAAAATGTTGTATAGTACATTTATATAACAAAACTTTAGTTTTTGAAAGGTTGAGGCATAGGAGATTAGAATCGCACCAAGATTTAATGGTGCGTAAGTCACTGAATATAGTATTATATAGTGCTGGAACCTCTCGACCGCTCCAAGTGAAACTAGTATAGAATCGCACCAAGATTTAATGGTGCGTAAGTCACTGAATATAGTATTATATAGTGCTGGAACATCTGGGCCGCTCCAAGTGACACTAGTATCGTCCGCAAAGAGGCAGATTTTACCGCTAATGTCTAGAATTGCAATGTCGTTAATAAACACCAGAAACAAAATAGGGCCAAGTACTGAACCCTGAGGGACACCACATTCTATAGGCTTACAAGAAGACATAAACGTATCAATCCTCACAAGCTGCCTTCTGTTGCCCAGATATGACTTAAGCCATTCGAGCGGCACTCCTCTGAATCCATAGCATTGCAATTTGTTAATTAAGATATTATGATTTACACAGTCGAAAGTCTTAGAGAAATCACAGAAAATTATAGCTATATTAATTAAAATTCCTGTTCTTTTTTAAAATGTCTTCGTACCTTTGATTTAAATTTGTCGAATTAATAACGCGGAAATGGCGGTGCTGCGGAAAACGAATTTGTGGTCACCCGGTTAGCTAGTTACAAACAAAAATATACCGTTACAATTATCCTAGCACGTGATATTCTTATCAGTAAACGACAAAATATATTCTGATTCTAACGAGCGACGCGACGGACGGCTCGACAAGTCGTACAGAAAGGTAGGTAGGTAGTATTACGGTACTCTCCATTTCGGCCAGTTACCTGTAACTAGTTACCTGGGTAGCGCCAAAGATGCCGCCAAAGTTCGTTTTTCAGGGTCCGGTGAGCACATTAAAATTAGAAAGACACGTTTAACAAGTGTGTGTGTGTATCTCGGAGGAAAATACCGCTCGCCGCTCAACGCAACGGGTTCGTCTGGTTAAGCGGAGTCGCTTTCAGGATTTCAGAGCGGATTCGTCGCGGTCAACGTCTGTAAGAAACGGTTCGTGCGGACAGTTCTATTCTTTGTCTGACACTTCTTCGGTTCGGAAATTAAAACATCACGCGAAATAATACGGACTTTAGTGGCGTTGCGGTGCTTAACACGAAAATGTGAATCATGTGTTGTGTGCTCTATTTATTCAGTTCATCGTAAAGGTAAAAAATAGAAAGAAAAACAAAACCAACCACCATGGGCTTTTCCACGAACCTACAGGGCAAAGTTGCTCATGAAGCGCTTTTGTCTCGTCAAGAGGCAGAGCTGAGACTGCTCGAAACGATGAAGAGGTGTATAAATATTAAAGTTAAGTGCGAGAAGGATTACGCTGCCGCTTTGAGTGCTGTCGCAAGCCAGGGGATGAAGATTGATCGAGGGGATGATTTAACAGGTATGTCATTAAGTTTCATTCTATTATTTTGGATATAATGTCTACCTTTCATAATAATAAACATTTCAAACGATCAAGGTGGTTTTAAAGTGTTGTTGGTAAATGATGTTGGGGGTGATCTGAATTATTTTATGGTGATTCTTCTAATTTCACATAATGTTAACGATACCTCATAAGTAATATAGGGTAATATAGTAGGTACATAACATACATTTTCAAAATGTTTATACAGGGTGAGTCTTAAATAAGTGCAAATATTTTTAGGTGTAGTATATTTCGACCCCAGAAACACCTCTAAGTTTTTTTCGAATTTTCCTAAAAAAATTTCGAGTTTCTTTATTTTTTTTGGGGGAATTTTTTTAATAGTTAAAAAACAAAATATCTTTATAATATGGCAACATAGGTAGTAGATTAAATTTACAAGAAAGAAAATCCAGAAGAGATCCAGCGGTTCTCAAAATTGAAGGAAAAAAATCATTTTTTATTTAAATTTTTGATGTAAAATATCCGGGTTATTTTGGTCTTATTTGAAAAACAATAAAGAGAAAATATGTTCTCTTTATCGAATCAATATAAGGGAATCATTACTGAATTATTTTTTTTTGTTTTAATTTTGCGCTATAATGTACTTATATTTGTTTATTAATTAAATAGTAACAATTATAGTTTTTACCTGCATATTCTCACATACTATTTACATAGATACTTACATGCTTATTTTACAGTTATAATGTTATTGAAAGTAACTTCGTATAAAGAAATTTGACAAATTCGATTTTTTTTTGTTTTTTAATGCCTTAACTTTATACAGGGTGAGTTTTAAATAAGTGCAAATATTTTCAGGGCTGGTAGATCTCGATAAAAGAAATATATTTTCTCTTTACAGTTTTCAAATAAGACCAAAATAGCCGAGTTATTTTACTTCGAAAATTCCCTAAAAAAATATTTTTGCTTAAATTTTGAGAACCACTGGATCTTTTCTGGGTCATCTTTCTTGTAAATTTAATCTACTACCTATGTTGCCATGGAGGTTGCCATATTATCAAGAAATTATTGTTTTTAACTAAAAATTAAAAAAAGATCCAAAATATTCCAAATTTTCAATTTTTTTTTTCGTGAACAAACCTCATAATCGTGTTTCTGGGGTCGAAATGTACTAGCCCTAAAATATTTGCACTTATTTAAGACTCACTACTTTTATTTTTTGAAGGTTATATAAAAAAAGATTCAGCATAGTTATGAAATATTCATTGTTACCTCACTGAAATCTAAAAATTATTAGTGCCACGCTCCAGTGGTACGAATAAACGTTAAATCGAATTTAACAAAATTTATTGAAGAATATAAAATAGTGATTGATTTCCTTAATCGTATAATGTTCCAAAATTTAAATTAAATTTAAATTTTTTACATAAAAACAGGGGAAAAGGGTGTATGGCGTATTATAAACTAATCTACTTATAGTTCATATCAAGTAAACATTTAATCATGTGATTAAGCTTTACCGGCACAGCATTTAGAGCATTACCGGTATATCCACATAAAGGGCCATTACTACCTCGTTCCCGTTCAAAATATTCTAATAAAGTTGCGATGAGTTATTTACGGCTATTAATCTATCCTGCACACTTTGCACTAAAGGAGGTTCTAAAAAGAACAGTCTTGCAAGGTCTGCTAGTAAACATTTTTAGGCTTAAAGTATCATAACACTATTTATTTAAACCATAAACTCGTAATACAAAACTAAAGTGTCAAAACGAATGACAATGTCAGGAAATAAATGAATAAATGTGGCAACTTGACATTTTTTACAGCAGAGCTACCACCTGAATCCCCAGCGGGAAATTTAAATTCTAGTTAGTCAGTCTGGCGCCGAGATGTCCATAGTTGGCAACAATGAATTTAAAAATAGCGCCCTCGATTACGTAGAATTTAGAATTTAGAATGAGTGGGAGGGGGGTTAATCACTTCGACCTTACAGATCCATTGTGTCCCCCTTTCTTGAATCATAACTCATCATACAGTCCCAGGGCTTTGACAAAAGCCAGTATCTGGGACGGTTTTATAGAGGGTAGTTCTCCATCTCCAATATCAGTCGTACCAAAATTCATGGCACGAATGGTTGTCGTCTCGGCGCACTCAGTGATGAGGTGTACTGGTGTTTCACCATCTTCCCCACAGAATCTGCATTCGCCGTTTCTTCTTAGTTTCAATCTACAGTGGTGTTCATTGAGGAGACAGTGTCCTGTTAAAAACCCCGTGACAATCCGAAGATTGTTCTTACTCACACCCAGGAAGATCTGTGATTTTTCTTGATCATAAGCCCTCAGAAACTTCTTCGAGTGTCCTAGACCATTGCAAGATTTCCATTCCAGGTTGCGGATGGAATCTTCCAAGTTCTTGAGTTCCGCCTTGAGTTGGTTACCACTTGGAAAGCAGAACGGTTCTGGTCCAGTTAGTGGAGTGTTCGCTCCTTTCCTAGCTAGATTATTTGCTTTTTCATTGCCTTCTATCCCTTGGTGAGCAGGCACCCAGTGTAGGAGGACTTTGTTTCTCGATTACGTAACTAAAAGTTTAATTGGTATCAAATATATGTAAAGGGAAATCAAAACAACTTTCGTTGCACGTCATCAATGACACCATGCGTCGTCTTATGGAGTTTGCTGCTGGTCGTATTATGATGTGCAAGCAAAGTTATTTTAATTTCCCCATATATAGTTTTTTTGTATTCTATGTACATGTCTTCTGTTTGGAAATAAAAATATCGCACAACGCAACAGATTTTAATGACGTAAAGGTGCTTAAAACGAAAATGTATAACATGCGTCTAGTGCTTTATTCAAATAGTTTGTTGTTAAGCTATAAAATCAAAAGAAAAACAAAATCAACAACTACCTATAGGCTTTTCCACGAACCTACAGAGAACAAAGCTGCTCATGAAGCGCTTTTGTCTCGTCAAGAGCCAGAGTGAAGAGATGCATAAATATTAAAGCTAAAAAAAGGTTGCGGGAAGGATTACGCTACCTCTTCGAGTACTGTCGCAAGCATATTGTAAGCAAGATGAAGGTTGATAGAGGAGGTGATTTAATAAGTATTTCCTTAAATGTTATACCATTATTTTAGATCTAATGTAAAATTTAAATAACAGTAAACATTTAAAACTATGAAGGTCGTGTTGTAACGTATTTATATATATATATTTTTTAAATAATTTTCGCTTTACATACATACTCTATCTCTCATACACATGCTGTTTATATATCGGGTGTTGCGTCGTCGAGCGGGACATAGGAAATCCCATGTAAATTTTAATGGGGTCAATTATTGACTTCCCTAATTATTTTAGAGAATAATTCTATTTAGGTTTATTAAAGAGCACTAAAACCCACATTCAAAAGAATAACTTTAGATATTTTTGATTAGCCCGTTTACGAGTTATCGCCGATTTCTTTTTAAATATTTCTCCTTTCTTATGGCCCTGCATTTACTTATGAGCACCAGTTAAGATAAAAGATAACTGTCAAATGAAGTTGCCATTTCAGAAATTTATCTATTTAGTGCTTTATTATTATTATTAATGATTAAAAACTCATACCTACATCGAAAATATTAGCCATGAATTACACTACCGAAGAAAAAGTATTAATGATTAAATGGTATTATCAAGGAAATAGTTATCAAAAGGTGTATCCGAATAGACCGATACCTGGAAAAGCTACAATCGCAAGGAATATCCAGAGATTTGAGACCAAAGGTACCCTAATAAATAACTGCAGATGTGAAGCAAGGCAGGAACAAAGAGAAGATGCAAGAAATGATACCGGCTTGGAAGTTTTATTGTGCGTGGAAGAGAATGATGAAAAGATCAGCACAAGGAAACTTGAGGATGAAATAGGAATAGATCACACTACAGCGTTTCGAATTTTGAAACGACATAAATACTATTCCTTCAAATATGAAAAGCACCAAGAGCTACGAGATGGGGACGAAATACGGCGGCAGGCGTTTTGTTTTGATATGATGGAAAGAGCAAACACGGATTTTTAAAAAAACATATGTTTCACTGACGAATGCCCGTTTACCTGAAATAATGAATCAATGTTCAAAATTATCGATATTGGAACAAAGAAAACCAACACAGGTTTGTCGAAACAAGGACGCAATATCCACAGAAAGTAAATGTTTGGGCAGGGATATTCGGACACAATATTATCGGGACATTATTTCTTACGCGAAATTTAAATGCAGAATATTATTTGGAACTACTCGAAAATCATATTTTACGTGCTTTACATGATGCCGCTAGGGAAAATCAGGAAGTTTGGTACCAAATGGATGGCTGCCCGGCACATAGTACCCTGGCTGTTTCGGGAATATTTAGGCAATAGTTTTAACGGAAACGTTATTGGCCTAAATCATACAGTAAATTGGCCAGCAAGGTCTCATGATATTTCGCCAAATGATTTCTTCCTCTTGGGCCTTTTAAAAAATAGGATATACAAGGATAAAATATACCCAAATCTAGACGAGTAAAAAAAAAAAAAAATGCTATTTCTGCCGAATGCAATAGAATTTCAGTTTACCAACTAGCGAATGTAAGAAGAGAATTTTATGATCGCCTGGGTTATTGTCTAGCAGTCGATGGAGGAATATTTGAACATCTTCTTAAATCCTAAAGTTCTAACAATTTAATAATATTAATAAGTTATTGAATATTGTAATAATACTATAATTAACCTTATAATTGATTGCTTTATTTTACTTTAATTCATATTAATTTGTATTTATAAATACATCTTTAAGTTTTCCGATGTAGGAATGAGTTTTCAATTATAATAAAGCACTAAATAGGTAAATTTCTGAAATGACAACTTCATTTGATAGTTATCTTTTACCTTGACTGGCGCTCATAAGTAAATACAGGGCCATAAGAAAGGAGAAATATTTAAAAAGAAATCGGCGATAACTCGTAAACGAGCTAATCAAAAATATCTAAAGTTAATCTTTTGAATGTTGGTTTCAGTGCTCTTCAATAAACCTAAATAGAATTATTCTTTAAAATAATTAGGGAAGTCAATAATTGACCCCATTAAAATTTACATGGGATTTCCTATGTCCCGTCCGAAGATGAAACACCCGGTATAGTTTATATGAAATAAACTTTTAGTCACGTGGTTAAGCTTGACCGGCACACCGTTGCCCACTTTTATGTATTTTCTTTTAATCAAAATATTGTAGGAAACAAGAATAAATTAATTATAAATTTATAAACAGTTATTATTTACATTAACAAAACTCACCTTAAGTGACATAAAGGGCCATAACTAGATACAGCTTTCCCGTTCAAAATATTCGAATAAAGTTGCGATGAGTTTTTTACGGCTATTAAGCTATCTTGTACACTTCGCACTACAAGAGGCTCTAAAAAGAACAATGTTCCACTACAAGGTCTGCTAGTAAATATTTTTAAGTTAAAGTATCATACCACTATTTATTTAAATCAAAAACTCGTAATACTATTCAAAACGAATGATAATGTCAGGAAATAAATAATTAAATGTGGCAACTTGACATTTTTTACAGCGGAGCACGCGAATTCCCAGCGCGATTTTTGAATTCCAGTTAGTCAGCACGGCGCCGAATATGTCCATAGTTGGCAACAATGAATTTAAAAATCGCGCCCTCGATTCCGTAACTAAAGTAATATGAAATATAGTATAGATCGGGTATAGATACTTACATCCTTATTTTAAATTCAGTGTTATAACTGTTATAACACAGATAAGATAATGTATATTATCTGTTGTTAAAAGTAAAAATAATTTGAAATATTTTGGGAAAGTATGAATTACCTAATTGTCTTTATATTAAATAAACCTAAAATAGTGGCAATAGATTTAAAATAATGAATATATGTGATTGTTTAACGGAACTGTAGACATTTACCCAAAAAAAAACGTAAATTAAATTATAATAAGTCATTCATTCTTGTTATCATAATTTATCTACGAATGTTTAATGTTATAATATACCGTTTAAAAAGCGTGTCTCAGGTATGAATAACGGAAATTGAATAAGGTTATCTGGTTGATTTAAATGCAAGAGTAATTAGTTTTTTTTTCAAATTAAATTCATTCATTTCACTGTCTACATACAGCCAAGTTACTAGCTTTTTTCGTTTTCCTGTTATTACCGATTCTGGACCGTCCTAGAACTCTGCAGCGCATGCGCAAATGAAATAATGTCTTCATATTTCCTTCTGCGCATACGCATCACAGTTCTAGGACGGTTCAGAATCGGTAATAACAGGAAAACGAAAAATCTACTGACTGCGTCATCTAGGTGAAAATTTTTGGGAATGTTCTAATTCTAATTAAATATACTCACCGGCACGAAAAACGGGCACCCTAAAGTTTTGATATATTTTGAAGTTTTATATATTGTGTTCTAGTGGATCGATTTTGATGATCTTTTAAGTAATTTGTAGCTAAATTATTTGAATTTTAGTACCTTTTTCTGAAACGCTAAGCATTTTTTGTCAGTTATGCAAATTTGTTTTACTGGTTAAATATCACAGACAAGCTGCCTTCCGTTTGAATCGAGGTTTGAATTCAACGCAATGGTGTTTACAAATAATACTTTTTTATAGTGTAGATTTTCTTCAAGTGCAGTGGCGAAAACCCTCGAATTATTTTCAAGATACATATATGACTTATGGATTAAAAAATAAAAGAGCATTGATATTTATTTATTTTTAAAGACCTTGAAATAGTTGGTTTGAGGACTGTTTATATATAATTTTTATATAATTTTGGAACTTTGTATGTATCTTACTTGCCAAATTCTATATTTAAACGAACTTACCCGAAAACTAATTCATCTTGATCTCCCTGCGCCTGATTTTTTACTACTAATGCCGTATTATAGTTCTAGACGTTTTGTGTAGCGATGGTCGAATGTGAAATGTCTCCAAAAAGGAAAATACTCTAAATTCTTTACACGATATCAAAATATTTAATGGTACAACAAAACTTCTGTATTTTTATAAAATACTTATACCGGGTGCGTCTCAAAAGTGGCTCACCCGTTCACCCCTATACCTTTTTTATTTTTTCAGATAAAAAAACGAGATTTCGTATGTTAATATATGACATAAATTGGGATTGATTGACGCATTCAATTGTTTTTCGTCACTTCCTGTTTCACCGGAAATGACTACAACTTTTGATTTTTAAATAGCACCCTCAGTATTTTTCTATTTTATTCGATAGTAGCGTAACTTTTGACATTTTCGCATATGGTTTCGATGTTTTCTAAAGTGAATATGTCAAAAGTTGACGTCATTTCCGGTGAAACAGGAAGTAGTGACGACGAAACTATATTTTTACTTTACTATAAAAAGAGTCTGGCTAAAGGATTATTTATAATAACAGTTGTTAATTCTAAGAATTTACTAATTCCTTTTTTTTTTCGCTTGCATTTTTACTTTTATTTACAACGTCAAAAATAATTAGTTGATTTTTAATTATTATTTTCATTTAATCAGATTTTTTTTAATATCCTTAGTTCTGTTAGTGTTACTAATACTTATTAAAACCAAGCCTGTGTCGTTACTTTTTAAACTTTTTTAAATTTTAATATAGAGTTCTAATCAGTGTCGATATGATATGACAATAGTCACCAAAGCCACCTCGTGATATTAAAACATACCTAATATCATATAGTAATATGATAGTAGAGAAAATTGCAAATTGGTGGTGGCAAGTTCATTTCGTTCTTAAAAATTAATGAAGGAATGTGTTGACATGGTTCTGACCGAAAAATAATGTTTTAGGAAAAGTTACTCACGAAATTATTGCAGAGGGAGTTTTAAAATTAGGATAAAAAACAACCCTTTAATTAACCCTGTATAATAAGCCAAATACTAAAGTTTATAAAAAACTGGGTTTATGAATTAAAGTTGGTGGATTTATATACAGTTTGCTAAAAAAAATCATGAACATAGAAATAAAAATAAAAAATAAATATAACACTTTAAACTTTTTAAACGAAAAAATTCTCCGTTGCGGTTTTTTTTTGCATCTTGCATCTGAGTGTTAATACGGTATATTTAATGTGTTAATACGGTATATTTTTACTTTATTCGATAGAAAATGATATTCTGAATAGAATGACGTATCATAATTATGTCAACTTTTGACATTCTCGCTTAATAAAATATTGTTTTTTAAACTTCAATTTAGAGTGCCATGACTATGTCAAAAACTAATTCTTAATCAAGGAGCCTTAGAAAAATATATTTGATTGTCTAATGTTTTTAGTTTCTTGTCCTGGCCGGTTAAAATATGCTCAGATCGTATTTTTAATCATATCTCAATTTTTTCAAATGGAACGAGGGTGGCTCGTTAGCATATTTAGAAAAAGCATTTTTTTACGAATAATTTGATACCACATACTTGGTATTTCGAGTCAAATTTTCGTTACGAACCGCAAGTTATAATTTCAAATAAAGCATATGCGAAAATGTCAAAAGTTGACATATGACATGTCATTATATTCAGAGTGTTATTTTCTATCGAATAAAGTAAAAAAATAATGAGGGTGCCATTTAAAAATCAAAAATTCTAGTCTTTTCCGGTGAAACAGGAAGTGGCCGAAAACAATTAATACGTCAATCAATCATAATTTATGTCATATACTAACACACCAAATCTCGTTTTTTTAACTGAAAAAATAAAAAAGTTATATGGGTGAGCCACTTTTGAGACGCACCCGGTATAGTACTAAAATTATTGTGTATTTCAAGAAACTAACATTTTAAAAAAATTATATTTTATGTTTTTAAATATGTTTGCTGTGTTAATAAATTATTAATCTCTACGGCATATCACCTATTATATCTAGTAATCTAGTATTACTTATTAATTACAATATAGTTATAAGCAATTATGAAATTGCTGATCTTTATACTAAATATTAATAAATTAAAAATTAAATAAATACATTTATCTATAATACAGTAAATTTTACAGATGTTCAATGTTTTGTTCTTCAGTAACGACCTTTATCTAAATCTATACTGATATATAAAATCCTTAAGTGACTGACATACTGATTAATCACGATCCTGCTCAAACCACTCAACGTAAGTAGCTCAATTTTGGCATACAGGTTGATTCTAGGGTGTAGAGGTTCGATAAGAAGGGATTTTTCGAAATTCCAGTTCCAAGAGGGTGAAACCACCCCTCAAATATTACAATATTTTTTATATAAAAAACGGTCAAGTTTCCGAAAAAACGCTTAAACACATATATTTTATTTTGTTTTTTTACATATTTTGAGATTTTTTAAAAATGTATACAGCGTGTTTCGAAAAATCTGGTCATTGATTAATCACGATCCTGCTTTAAGCGCTTGACGTAAAAAGCTGATTTTTGGAAAACAGATTGACTTTAGGGTGTAGAGGTTCGATAAGAAGGGATTTTTCGAAACGCGAATTCTAAGGGGGTGAAACTATCCTTCAAATATTAAAATATTTTTTATTTAAAAACCGGTGAGTTTTTCGGAAAAACTTTTAAACACGTATATTTTATTTTGTTGTTTTACATATTTTAAGATTTTTTATAAATTTATATAGGGTGTTTCATAAAATATGACCATTGAGTAATCACGATTCTGCTTCAACTGCTTGACGTTTAAAGCTGATTTTTGGCAAACGTATTGACTGTGGGGTGTAGAGGTTCGATAAGGAGGGGTTTCTCGAATCTCAAATTCCAAGAGGGTGAAAACGCCCCTCAAATATTACAATATTTCTTATCTAAAAAACGGTTAGTCTTTCGGGAAAACGCTTGGACAAGCTTAATTTATTTGGTTTTTTTACATATTTTGAAATTTTTTAAAAAATCATGCAGGGTGTTCCAAAAAGTTGGGTAATTTCTTAACCACGATTCTGCTTAAACTGCTTGACGTAAAAAGCTTATTTTTTGCAAATAGATTTTTCGAAAGTCAAATTCCAACGAGATTAAACTACCCCTCAATATTACCAAGTTATATAATAATATCGCCATATTGTTTTTTCTCATGCTGACATAAATGTGAGAAAATTTTATCCAGTTTGTATGTTAATGGAAATTCTTGCTTTGCTTTATCATCACTTACAAATGATTAATTTGAGGCGAACGAAGTCGCTGGTTCACGCTAGTATAAAATATAAATCTTCATTCTTAAATATCATATGTTATAAAAACTTTCTACTGAAAATTAATTTATCCGGAATAAACACCGGATGTTATACAAATAAAATTAAAATTAGAAAAATCGACATTGGCTCACAAAGTCTCTGCGAAATGAAATTTTAATTTTTATTTCACAAAAACACGATTTGATTATTTTGGTATTTTGAACTATGCATGTTGTAATATTTTGGTTAAGAGTAGCATTAGCGTTAAATTTTAGACTATATTTTAAAATGCAATTTTTAAAAATCTTTTATAATAAAAATTTTATTATAAATATTTTCTGGATCTGATCATTGAACAATATTACGCGATGTTAGTCGAATTTTATTCATTAATCATTCATAGCGCATCAAATCTAACGCTTCCAGTAGAGAAAACTTGTCTTTTAAAAGTTAATAGTAGTAAACCATCATCATCATTCATCATTGCCATTATTCGCTGACGAGTATTTGACATGTATCAAAAGATTGTTACGCAAGGCGTTTTCTTTCATGAGCTTTTCTATGACTGAAAAGCCCCATACGTGATGTTATCTCCCCTTCGCACTCCGGGCATTCAAAAATCTCATTACTTTGAGTTGCCTCTTTACTTTTTGGTTATCGTTGTTAACCGAGTTTACAATTCGTCTCCTATCCTCTTTAAGTTTACATGGAAAATATCTTTGTATCTCTTGAGTTGTCCACCCAGTTTCCTCTTACCGCCTACAAGCTCACCGTAAAGAAATTTCGGTAGGCGGTTTTCTTGTATCCTGCATACGTGGCCAGCCCATCTTAAGTGGGATTTAGTAATCATGATTTCAGCGCTCTCGCAGCTAGCTTTTTCAAGGACCGATACGTTTTAGACATGGTGATACCATTCAGTTTTTAACAGTTGTCCAAGGTGTCTGTGTTGCAACTTGTTCAATGCGTGTTCAATGTGCCGCCGCGTCGGTAGGTTTCACTTCCATATAACATGGCGGGGAATATTATTCCTCGGTGCACTACAAGTTTCGTTTTTGTGCTCAAGTCATTATTGTAGAAAACCCTGTCTTTTAATTTCCAGAATGCTCTTGAGGCGCTGCTAATTCTGTGCTGAATTTCAGAGTCGAAATTAGTCTTTTCCGAAATCAAACTGCCGAAGTAATTGAATTCTGCTACATATTCCAATAGTTCTTCTCCGTTTTTTACAGCATTATTATGATTTTCCGGGGGAGTACACATGATTTTAGTTTTATTGATGCTCAGCTTATGGCCCAAAGCTTCGTATGCCCAGGTATATGTGTTCAGCAAAAGTAGTAAATCAGAATGTCAGTGGCGGAATATTTTATTGTGTTATATTTACCTTAGGTATTATAAAGTTCATGGTAGAAAATATACCGTTTAACCTGAACATTTCTGCTTAGTTAACAGTACATATTATAATTGCATATGTCAACAACAAAATTCTTTTATGCTCTATGTATTGATTTTTTGTTATATTTTACACCTTTTCCGTATATGCTTGGCAAGTTCAATGAATTGTTTGTTTTTGTACATTTTACTATAAAGCTATTTTATATTAATTTGGTGGAAAAGTTATACCGGGTGGTGCATCGTTGTCGTTGGAAACATAGGAAATCCCATGCAAATTTTGAACTGTCCATATACTGGCTCCCCTATCAATTTTACAGCTAAGTCGTAAATAGGGGTTTTAAAGGTCCGTCTATACTAAATACACATTTCAAATTTGAACAATTTTAAACAAGTCGATTATTAAATAATTTAAGAAAAACTGCATCTATTTTTATATTAAAACTGCAATAAACGGTAACAATGCAATGCTGACTCTATTTACAAATTCTGGTAGATATAACAGAAAAAAATTCACAGTATTATGCAAAAGAAAATCCTTATTTAATTAGAGAAACCAGACCACAGTAATACCGTATGATCGAAAAAAAATGGCGTCCAGTTGGCTTGGAAATGATGATCGATGACATTTCCCATATAATTTTACATATAAAATGACAGCGGTCTTCATTTCATAGCCATCGCTGACACCGTTTTTATTCGATCATACGGTATATTCTTTGAACGTCTGGGCTGGCATTCTTGACACTCGATGTCCCTGCATTGGAGTTCTGAGCCTGGATAAGTCTCAGCAGGTAAGTGGTGTCTTTCCCCTTGCTCCTTGGTAGAAAGAAGTACTGGTCGCCCTTTTTGGGATGTTTTCTCCCTTCACTGCAACCAGTCCCGGCCCTTATCAGTTCTTAAGCTTAGGTGCCATTTCCAACAACCAATCCGCTGATTTTTTAAATACACACTCTATGAGGAGCATGTTCACCCGAAAGTGTAGCCCCGCAAAACGCAGCTGGCCAGCTCGCTATTACTTCGTGCAGTATCGCCTCTTCTAGAGCCGTTTGCTGGTCAGTGGTCAGTGCAACCTCTGGGTAAACCTTTGGCAGCACCGTCATTTTCACTGGTTTAGCAAAAGCGGCAAAGCTGGTGATACGTCTCTACTTGCCTCCCGGTGGTGGACGGCTTTCCATCCTGGCTTTTTTCTCTCTTAGCCGGAGCAGAGGTAAGAGGTTCTCGCTCCCTCTCTTGCTCTTTGGTGGAAATACGTACAGGATGTTTCTTGGTTCCTACCCTCCCCTTTTTCGAGGAGTCTTTTTGCTTTTGCTTTCTCTGGAGAAAATCCTTCGTGGAGCAATCGGAGGTATCTCCGTACTTCTGCCCCGCTACGACCTACACACAACAGCGGTCCATAGCCAATTATCTACCGACTCAGCTTACCTACCGACTTAGCCAAGTCCAAATCGACTCTAGCTCACAAGGTATCTCATCAATAGTTCCAATGGATGTCTCAATGCGGATTTCCTTCAAACAGACAAAACAGCGACATAAAAGAGACTGTCGTTTTCAACTAAACAGCAACTAGAGTTTACAAAATAAGAAACATTTTGGAGATTTTGGTTCGTCGACGACTCTTCACCTACAACAATAGGTGCCGTCGCTAGGGAGAAAGATCAAAGCATGCATTTTTGGAAAAGTTAGAGTTACTTTGGTGGAAACGACTCCATTAGCCAGTGGGTTTGTCTGTATTTCGTGTGTGAATCTAATCAATTTCAAAAATTAGCAAGTTTAGTTTACAAATTCATTACTGGACATTTTTATAACATTGCGAAAGAAAGTTATAGTTCTCTATATATTTCTATGTGATTATTTATCGAGTCGGCCATTGTTTTACCAGTTTCAGAGTCTGATCGTAACTTTTAATGACCTCTGTCAATACCTTTATTTCTTCTTCCGAGTTTGCTTTATGAACTCATTACCTTGCTTTATTAAAAACCCACCCAACGTAATAAATACCGGGTGCGTCTCAAAAGTGGCTCACCCCTATAACTTTTTTATTTTTTCAGTTAAAAAAACGTGATTTGGTATGTTAGTATATGGCAAAAATTAGAATTGATTGACGTATTCAATTGTTTTCGATCACTTCCTGTTTCACCGGAAATGACTACAACTTTTGATTTTTAAATGGCACCCTCGGTATTTTTTTACTTTATTCGATAAAAAATAACACTCTGAATAGAATTACATATCACTTGTCAACTTTTGACATTTTCCCATATGGTTTATTTGAAATTATAACTTGCGGTACGTAACGAAAATTTTACTCGAAATACCAAGTGTGTGGTATCAAATTATTCGTAAAAAATGCCTTTTCCAAATATGCTAATGAGATATTGAGATATGATTAAAAATACGATTTGAGCATTTTCTAACTGGTCAGGATAAGACACTAAAAACATTAGACGATCCAATCTATTTTTCCAAGGCTCCTTGAATAAGAATTAGTGTTTTTAACATAGTTATGGCACTCTAGATTGAAATTTAAAATGAAAATTTTTATTAAACGAGAATGTCAAAAGTTGACATATGATATGTCATTCTATTCAGAATGTCATTTTCTATCGACTAAAGTAAAAAAATAGCGAGGGTACCATTTAAAAATCAAAAGTTGTAGTCATTTCCGGTGAAACAGGAAGTGGCCAAAAACAATTGAATACGTCAATCAATCCTGATTTATGTCATATGCTAACGTACCAAGTCTCGTTATTTTATCTGAAAAAATAAAAAAGTTATAGGGGTGAGCACCCGGTAATATCGTCAGTCTACCAGACTTGTAGAAACAACAGATAGATAATATTTTCCGATTAAAATACGCGGTTTCGGAAACTCGATTTCGAATTAGATGTCGAAACTGAAAACATGTTTTTGTTTTTGTAAACAAAACTAGTTGTACTTCATACCGTTTGATGGTGAGCTCTTAGTATTGGGAGAAAATTACTATGCAGTTTTTAGACTGTTGTATATGCACTATTGAAACTTGTATATGCCTCAAATAATATAATTAGAAAATGAATTAATTTAAACATAAATATGGAGAAAATACCCCAAAGATTTTTTAAATGTCTTGATTTTTACATAAATTTATATTTTTTTAATGTTTAATTAATTTGATATTCATAGCTTCAAACTAAATCATTTGCCAGTTGCCAGACTTATGTTAATTAGGTATATTATTTCTAGGTCACTACTTTGTCAACATATTTAGCAGATATTTGTGACTTGATGTAGGTATTTCGTATTTAACTAGAAACCTAAATTAAATTTAAAAGACTATTAATTAACACAGATAAAGCTCAACTAATGATACATAGTTTATTGAAATGTTGCCTTTCACTCAACGATATTTTTCATAAGCGGTTTTGGCAGTAATATACAGGGTCCGGCAATAGTGCGTCGAGCGTCTGTAGCTTCCAGAATAAAAAACATGGGAATGAGAATTTTGTTTAAGTGCAAACCTAAAGTATGTACGAGGATGTACTTCAGGAAAATATTTTAACTTCTACAGGATGGCTCAAAAAAAGTGCGAGTGGATGGGGATAATTTTTTTTAAATTGAACACCCTGTATATTATTGCATTTTTAGTTTTCTTTACGATTACTTTACATAATTCTAAGATATGAGTAAATATATTTCGATAATGTCAGAAATATTAATAAATAGGGTAAAACCGGTAGAGATGGCGCACAGTTTTTTAAATATCTATAAAAAATTAGGATTTTATTTTTTAATGGGTTTTACCTTTCTATATATTAATACTGAATAAAATAAAAGTCAAAATACCAAAATACAAAAATTTATTTTATTTTAATGTGCAAAAAATAAACATTTCTAAATAACAGAAAAAACCATCTCACCCATCCCTAAGGGGGTGAGATGGTGCATATCAAAACTTTAACGAAAACATTAAAACTCGTTTTTATTTAACAAAGAACAACTAAACTTTACTATTTTCTCGTCGGCCACACCTCAACCAGTAGTTTGAAAACTTCGTGCAACTTTCATGAAGCCATTTGTGGTAAGATACGCACTGCAACCACTCTTCTCGACTTGTAGTGTTTATGTAGGCTCTCTCCACAGCCAACGCACTCAGTTTCGTCATCGTTGTCATGAATATTGCTGTTTGAATCGCTTTGTAAGTAAATAGATATGTCGCTATCTGAAGAAGAATGATTGTAATCTCTGAATTGGTTTGTCTTCCCTTTATTGCTGCGTTGCTTTTTTGTAGTAGTGTTATCATTTTCCAAATATCTTTTTTTATTTTGCAAAAACAGTTTATGTCTTACTTTTTCTAGAGGTTCGTCACTATCAGAAGAAGAGCTACAATTTTCTATTTTTTCTTGTTGAGTTTTCTTAGATGTTTTTTTTAACTGTGTTTTTGTATCCTCCTTTCTTTTCTGGCAAGATTTAGTTTGGCTTTCTGTTAGTGTTTTTCTTTTAAGAATGTTTTCTGGCGATGTTAATATTTCAGCAAGCTGACGACTGCGTTTGCGTACCACATCCACTTTAGAAGTACTAGGAACTGGACAAATAATGTCCAACGTTTTTCCAGGAGTTTCTTTTTTCTTTTCAGGTGTTTTATTCATATTTTTGTTTCTATAGTTTTCATTATTTTCAAAGTCGCTAATAACTTCAAAATTTGTCAGATTCTCTAGGTTATTATGGGTAAAGCTACCTTCTTGAGGAACTATGCGCTCATCGGTTGTTTTGCTATTATTTTCTTTTTCAGTTTTATCATTTTTGACATGGCTACCATTTTCACTCTCGTTTAAAAAACCGTAGTCTGGAATAGCTTCTTTATTAAACGGTATAATACCGGTGGCACGAAAAGATGACGTGCCGTTATTTACCGTAGCTGATTTTGTCCACGCTTCCGCTAACCGTTTACCAAATTGTAGTCTATTTAGAGCTCTCGTGGGATTTGTTCTAATAAAATTATTGCACGCAGCATAGTAATAAGTTTTGAATGCTTTAAAGAATCCACGGTCTAAAGGTTGCAGGAATTGTGTTGTGTGGCTTGGAAGGCATAATAAAGTAATATCGTTTGCTTCAGCGTACTCTAGAACCTCTATTGAACTGCAATGCGACGCATGGCCATCTAAAATAAGAATAACGTGGCCTTGAGGCTTTCTAGGAACAAATTGTGTCTGTAATCATGTTAGAAAGATGGATGTATTAATGTATGCTGATTTTCGAGACATATAAACAACGGATCCAGGGGGCATCTCGTCTTCGTATTCTTTTTTTTTGTTTTTGCCCTTAAATATGCAAGCTGGTGGTATAAATGTCCCTTCTCCGTTACAACAACAGATTACAGTTATTGTTACACCTTTTTCACCGGATGTTATTGCAGCTATGTTCTTGGACCCTTTTTCAGCAATAACATGTTCAGGTCTATTATTCAGTTGAAGCCCGGTCTCGTCCATGTTAAATACATTGCCGGGCTTATCGAAGAGACTATGTTCTTCCAAAGTCTTTCCTAGCAAATCAAAATAGGCGTCCACATCTTTTTTGTTCATTCCCCGAGCACGAGCAAGAGATACACCTTCTGACTTTTTTACAGATAAGTCGGAATTCCGCCGCAAAAATGATCTAAGCCAATCATCTCCGGCCAATTTACTTTCTTTATTGAAGGTATGTTTAATTTGAAGCTTTTCAGCAAGGTGGTATGCCATATGACAAACAATTTTCCTCGTTGGGGAGAACCCTCGTTTTTGTAATTTTTTAATATGAAATACTATTTTCCTCTCATTTTCTAATCCTAGAACAGATGGCGGGCCCAGACCTTTCTTTTTAGTATCACCTCTGACCAGTCTTCTACGAAGTGTCGTGCAAGGAACCTTAAATTCCCTGGATGCCTGATTCACTCCCATATTTCCTGACCGCACAGCCAGCATTGCCATTTTTAACATTTCTTCGGTCCATGCTGCCCTGGAACAATTTCCTTTTCGTCTATAGTTAGTTGGCATCTAAAAAAGAAAAACAGATTTCAGGTAAGTATTTTGGCAAAATTGGGTGAGATGGCGCGAAACTCGTAGGGTGAGATGGCGTGCGCCATCTAACCCAACTGTGTTGAGTAAGATGGCTTAGTCACGTGCTCTCCAACAAATAACTTGTCCGTAATTTTGAGGTTAGAAAGCAATAAATGCCTTTATTTCAAAGCGATAATTTTACAACTAGTAAAAACTTTAGCCAGTTTCACCTCTATATAATTAAATAACTTATTGTCTAGAAAAAAACGCGGTATGGTAATATATAAAATTAATAATTTACTTACCTTTACTCCGAATGATCAACGCGAGATAAACGGGACATGTTATTTCAGACAAATGAAGGTTGTTAGCGATGGCGACGTTGCCGGTTTACATTTCGTTAAGGAAATATTGCACTGCGCCATCTAACCCGCTGCGCCATCTCTACCGGTTTTACCCTAAATAAAAAATATATATTTTCAACCCTCCTTAAAAAAATTGTTACAAATACAAGAACTGTCCTGAAATCAAACCTATATTAGGTATTTACTTTTAGATGGTCTGTAATTACTTTGCTATAAATATCGTAATGCTAAATCATATAGGGTATTCAAAATTCTCTGCCAAACTTTCTAAAATATAAAATAATTGATCAATTTTTTATATGGAACACCCTGTATATTATTTTTTTTATTAAATGGAGGGTTAAAACTCTTCTGACGCTGTAACGTTTTTGCAATTAGAGCGCAGTCATCAGCGTATTGAAGTTCTGTGATGAATATTATACGTGTTTTTATTTTTTATACGTATTTTGTGAGTCTAAGAATAAGCCCGTATTTATACGTATTTTGTGAGTATTTTTTATGTAGAACAGACCGCTATAATACCTGTAGCACCTGTAGCCTGTAGCTAACACTCATTCCTCTTTCCTGCAGTTTGCTGTCCACTATAATAGAGAGTGCTGCCATGAATATGTTGAATAGGAGAGGAGCTAAGACACATCCCTGCCTAACCCCTGTATTTGTCTTTGTCAGGAAGAATGTATTGCCGATTTGCTAGCCCGAAAATAATTTTCTTTTGGGTGTGGTTAAGTTAATTTTTTTCCAAGGCTATGCTACACCCATTACATTGGAATACGTGCTGCCACTGCCTTTATATATTCACAAAATTGCCCTGCAAATAGAATTTCCAGAAGTGGGAATGGGTACGACTTTATTTTTGTAGTAAGTAAGTAAGTTTAAAAATCAAGCTAGAAATTAATGATTATTAAAAACGAATTTTAGACTGTGCTTGACTTTTATTATTATTTTATTACTGTATTACTGTGAGTACATGTAAATCTTTTCTAATTATATTTTTTATTGAATGCTTCTGGCGTATGTGAAATAAATAATAAAATAATTATAATGTATTAATTATTAATTGGGGTAAAATTAAAATTAAAATCATTTGTTATAAGGATATATTAATATAAGTAGTTTTATATTAGACTGCGCAACATTTTAAAGCAAATTTGCATTCAGCTGTTTATTAGCAGAACCTGTAATACATAGAAGGACGCAGGCTATTGACCTAGGTTTTTCAGTTTGAAAATAATACCGATAATAAATATTCGGTTTCCGTTAAAGCTTCTACCATTATTCAGTTGTAACCATAATAATGTAAGATTAAAGTTTTGAATTTATAGAGTGAATAAACTATTGAACCAAGTCGATTTAAATGGATTGTACTGAAATTTGTTGAAAAAATAAGGGGCATTTATATAATGCAGTTATAGTTGGCTGTAAGGCAATAAGTGCCTCAGTGGCTCTTTATGGAACTTTTATTGCAACTTAATGGAAATTTCATAAAAAAATAGAATGCAGCTGAGTGTAATGGGTATTATGCTTCTTCATTAGCATTAGTTGATAAAATAATTGGAAAACGTAGGTATAAGTTTGCGATTTCTGAAAATTCGACTTTTCAAGTGAAGAAAGATACGCCAAAATATTTTTCAATACCGTTGATATAGAGTTATCCCGTGGTTTAAAAAAAAATAAGAATGTCAATTATAAACTTGTGAATAACGCTATTAATAAATTGCAGCAATTATTAGGTAATCCTAAAGATAAAACACTTCCACTGGAAAGGTCGGGTATTTATTAAATTTCATGTAAAGATTGTAATCAAAAATATGTTGGGCAAACTAGGAGATCAATATTAACTAGATTTACAGAACATATAGCTCAGATAAGATATGATAGACCGGATAAATCTTGCGTTGCTGAACATATTGTTGATACAGCACATTGTATAGATATTTATAAGTTAAAATTAATTAAACAAGTCTCAAATTACAGGCAATTAGATGCATATGAGAGCATCAGAATTAATAAATGTAAAGATAGTATGAACTAGACTGCTCTAGTTTCTTGCCACGCCTACTTGGAGCCAATTGAAAGAGTATATAAACGCTCAATTTGTATGTATTAGTTTAGTTTTTATCATCTGCTGATGATACTAACATGGTTAGCGAAAGGCGCGTCCCATAAAAGTTGAAATATTAGCACTACTAGTATATCTGTATATAAAAAACCCACACATACGGGACAGTATTCTCAGTTGAACTATTCTGAAGCAACCAAAAGAGGTATAGACAGTAGTGACTAAGAATCTCTTGATTCTGAACTAAACAATTTTAAAACAAACATTTGCTTCAGAATGGTTACTTGACAAGATTATATCCAATTGCAAAACCGACTCATTGGTGCTCCAACCTGAGGAGGATCCTCTATTTCTCTTGACGATCCTATATTTGAAAGGAACATCAGAAAACATTGTAATGTTTTTTTAATAAAGCGATAACATACAGCCTACCGGATTAGTTCTTACTAATTTCGGATACTCTGTTGATCGTACTTGCCATTGTCGGCGCAGAACTAGAGCATCTTTTTGACTATCGGAAGTCACCATTTTTGATTCAGATTTCGTGGCTTAAACATCAATTATACTTATCTGAAGTCATCCGAAAAAGTTTCAACATTTTTATAATTTTAAATATTGGAATGTAGTCCTAATGGTTCCTGGCATTTGGGGAAGGAATCAATATTAAGTTTTCATGGGTATTTTTGTGGTAAGTTTGATCTTCATCACATTTTTATTCTTTTGGTTCAACCTTATCTCTTTACAGATTTTCTAAACGTGGTTTTGGTTGTCCTGTCAACAATTTAATTTTTGAGTAAACCCTCAGCATCATGAGGATTTTACCGTCCAGTTACATGGCGAGTAATATGTCGTGATTGGTGGTTTGAGGTACGAGAGCCTGTATCTATGATCCATGTTTGATTTCCACATGGCTGGTGGTATTGTAAGGGGCTGTTCGAGGCTGTGGTAGATTGGGGATCCCACCCCTAACGTCCACATACCATCCAGAAGGACGAGCGAAAGCCTAGAATTGCACCGGATAATCAGGCCAGATTTCATACATATTTATTTTTATTAACTCATTTCAAACCTATTTACTTACTGTTGATAAATTGCATAATTAATTATGTAATTATTAGATATTTTTTAATTTCATTATTAAAATATATTTTTCTTAATTTTAAATATACAATTTTTTATATATATATATATATATATATATATATATATATATATATATATATATATATATATATATATATATATATATATATATATATATATATATATATATATATATATATATATATATATATATATATATATATATATATATATATATATATATTAATATCTTGTCAAATATTTTGTGATGGTGTCACTTGACATATTTATTTAATTAACTTTTATAATAATAAATTAACATACAACAAGGTTCATGAACTGCGTTAGTTTGAGGTACTTATTTAATTTTATTTGGCGTAATTTAATATTAATATGTCACTGATTTTTGATCAACAAAACAAGTGATACTATTTTTTTTTGTCATACATTTAAATTTGGATTACTTATTATTCTTAAGTATTAATTCATTTTAAAAACCTAGAATGTAGAATGTTTAGGATGGGAGTTAATCACCGCGAGCTTATAGATCTCTATTGTGTGTTCCCGTTTCTTGAGTTATAACGAGTTATAACTCATCATACAGTCTCAGGGCTTTAACAAAAGCCAGTACTTCATCCATCAATTACTCTCCTTGTCTGTTTTTAAAAACCTAACTTCATCCATCAATTACTGTCCTTGTCTAATTTTTTTTTTAATTATAAATAAATTTAAGTTGGAGTAAAGAGATCTATTAATTTCTGAGTGAAGGTCCTGGCGCCCAATAATTATTGTTTTATTGATTAATTATAACACCTAATAAAAAAATAAATAACGAACCTACGACTGCTCGCAAAGACGAAAAGCTGCCGTTTGCATTGTGTCAAGAAAACGTTACAACATCAGGCGAATTGCCAAGCAGTATAAGATTAAAACTACTCTAATCGTACTCTACTTTTAACCAACAACCCAACGACACAATAAAAACAAAAAAAAAATGATCGAGTTTATAATGTTTATTAATAAGTTTGAGACAATGACGTAGTTTCATATGTAGAATTTGAGACTTTAATACATATTTTATTAAAAAAATTAAATTATTTAAACATATGATATAATGATTCGGCTAGAGAACATTTCATTTATCGCTACTATCCGATTGTATCTTACTAAATTGGGGTTTCTCAACATCCTTTTAGCCCATCGTATCTGAAAACTGCAGGATGCTGCGGTGTTGTGAGGTTACCATGGCAGAAACGCATTTGTATGGACTCACGCATTAAAAGGTTGCTTTCTTATTATTTCCGGTTGACCGATATGGTGAGAAGTAAGTCAAGTAAATGCGATTTTTATCTTTATATGACAGAATTATAAATCATTGGATCGAAGAATTATAAAGCATAAAAGTGGGAAAGTTGCTTCTTAGATAAAGTTTATTGAAATGTTTAGATATACTTCAGGAAGGTTTAAGCATTCACTTTTGAATTTGAGCTCTCTGTACCAATTTAAAACAAGCATTTCATAACATCACTTTCCTGTTCTTAACTGCAAACTCTCAGTGTATAGGCCTGAAACAGAAGAAAAATAATTAATTATTAAATGTTTTAATATTTTTAACACATACTTACTAAGCTAAAATTGAAAATTACATTGCTTTTTTTACACCAGTGTCAAATGTAAAATGACATTTTAGTCACCGAAGTAGAGATATAAAAGCTTTACTTTTCATTACGTTTGTAGAAAAAAAATACTTTTTGATATTATACGAAAATTCCAATTTGTTTCGAGGACACCTGATGGTATGTGTTACACTGAGACACACCTAGACAGTTTTTATTACAGTGACTTTCTTCAATACGAGATCGGAATATGTTAACATGATATTCTTGAAATTTCTCTTATTTTCTTGAAAAAATACATGAAAATTTTCTTAAAATAATTTTTCCTAACAATATAATTAGTCAATCCCGTAGACCATAATAAATTAAAAACCTAAGATAATTGATCATTTTTTTATAAATTATTCTTGACCAAAGTCTTCTTGGTGCTAGATGTAGCCTTTAAAATAATATATGTATACTAAGCAGCAGGTTTACGAAATAAAATAAACGATATATTTAATAAAGATGAAGATAACAAAAATTATAATTATACTTATATATCGTGTAAGTATATTAAAGCGGTTAACCGTATTTTAGTGCATAAAAATTTACAGGAAAACCCAACAATAGTCGATTGTTTCATTTAATTTATTTTATTGATAAAATAGGTACGACACGTTTCAAGTAGGCACACATTTCAAATTGTTTACATGATATACCTTCTGTGTTATTATTTATTTGTTATAGTTACGATGGTTATAGTATATTTATCTAATAATGAAAATAGGAATAAATAATTTAAAAGGAGAAGGAAATGAATATCAGTGTTACTTTATATTTATGTAAAATTTTATAGGAAATCGGTCGTTATTTCAGAAACTACTTGAGGCCGTTATTTTTTGGTTTACACAGTATATAAGTTCAATAGGTCAAGTAGTGTAGTGGGCAATTTAAAAAAACACAGCTCAAATGATATTTAGAACTTTTTTTAATGTGTAACTTTATTAATATAACAAATTCTCGTTAATATAATAAATACTACTAAATCTTAAAACTGAAATTTGTATCCATTCGTTTTCCTAATACTTATAAATGACACATCAGAAATTATCGAAGTTGAATACTAATTTTTTTGCCCGTAATTTTAGAAACTAAATGTATGGGTGGCCAATTTTAAAAACGTAGAAGATGTTTCCTTAACATTGTCATTGACCACGAAGTTTTTACAATTTTTGTTACTCAAAGAAAATGTTACTGTTACACATTATACGATAAAAAAAAACTTATACCCTACACCACATTGGCTTTCTTTACAGAATTTTATTAAATTTCTTCAGTCATGATCATAGTAATCATACACTGTTGCTGAAATTTGCTATGTTGTATTATTTAGTTCTATTAGAAATCAATATTATTTACCTCATTCAATCAATGATAAATAATAATTTATTATAAAATTGATCTAAGAGCTTAAAAGGCTCATGGCTTGATTAGTTATATTTTTCTTTTTTGTATTTATATGTCCTTCGTCTTTATTCTCCACTCATTAATTGATATCCTTCTCAAGTTACCTTCAATATTCCTTTTCCATCTGGTTCTCGGTCAAACCTCCTTCTCTTTCCACCTATTTCACGTCCTATTATCATTTTAAGAACTCTTGTTTCAGTTTCAGCCAATATGTCCTGGTCATCTCAGTCTTTGTGCTCTTGCTACTCTCGATATACTCGGTGCACGATATAATTGTTATAGTACATTTGTTCTTCTGGTCCATATGTTGTCTATTTTCTTTCCTTCAAAAATCTACCTCAGTATTTTCCTAAATCTCCAGCTTTCAATTTTCCGTTGCATTGAACGTTCACGTTACACATGCATATGGTACTATTGGTCGTATCATTGTTTTGTACATTTTGACTTTTAAGCATCTATAGGAGTTCTTGGTTTAATAATTCGCTGTAGTGCGTTTACACATTTATTTGTTGTCATTATTCTTGACATAATTTCCTGAGTCACATTTGGTGTCCTTATAAATACCGTTCCTAGATATGTGAATGTATCTACTTCTTCAAACTTGTTTCATTTCAGAATTTATTTGTAGACGTCTTCGGCGTCCTCCTTTCTCAAAATCCCTATTTCACCACTCTATAACTAAGTTTTCATCTCATTAAATACTAAGCTTATTTTTGCGTTCGATCTTACAGTCTCTTTACTAGGATAACTAAATCGTTTGCAAAGGCTAGGCATTGTCTTGCATTGTTTCTTTTTGTAACAGAAGGTCTCTTTAATTCCCGCATCTCATAATCAATAATAATTTTTTCAATTACAGGGTGAGATTTAAATAAGTGCAAATATTTTTAGGGGTAGTATATTTCGACCCTAGAAACACGTCTTTTTTCGCTAAAAAAAATGTGAAAATTTGGATTTATTTTAAATTTGTTTTTTTTTTAAATAAAAAATATAAATTCTTGATAATATGGCAATATAAGTAGTATATTAAATTCACAAGAAGGAAAATCCGGAAAACATCCTCTGGTTCTGAAAATTTAAGCAAAAAATAACTCGGTTATTTTCGACTTATATGAAAAACGCTAAAGAGAAAATATGTTTCTTTTATCGAGATCTAATAATACCCTGAAAATATTTGCACTTATTCAAGCTTCACCCGTGTATATTAATAATAATTATTTCCATAATATGTAAATAAAGATAGTAAAAAACCTGTCTTAAGAAGTTTCAAAATACTTTCAATTCCAAATACATTGTGGATAGAATTAGAATTTAGAATAAGTGGGAGGGGGGTTAATCTCTGCGACCTTAGAGATCTATTGTGTCCCCCTTTCTTGAGTTATAACTCATCATACAGTCCCAGGACTTCCTACGGAGACCCGTGTCCCTCACAGTCGAGGAGCTACGACCCAGGCCGGGTAGACGAAACGGTAGCTTGTGTCGCCTGTTGGGTTTAGAGGTAGGAGGTAGGCTCCCGACCCTTGGAGGAGGTGGTAGCTTGTATGCCACTTGCGGAGGATGGTCTCACGCAAGTGTCAGCCACCTCTCCTGTAGTTCTCTTTGGGTTTGGTCCCTTGGAACTTTCATTGTTACTGTTCCCAGTGTCGCTAAGGGGTTTCCTCACAGCTTCACCGGTGATGTTTTTATTACTATTATTATCAGATCTCATAGTGTTCCTATGAGTCGCTAGGGACAGTCGGTCCACTTCTACAGAGCCCCGCATGTAGAAGTAAGGGGTAAAATACAATGGGGTGCCCCCCGATGCCCCAAGGTTGAGGCTGTCCGTAGCCCCGCCCGGTATCGTTATATGTCTTGGTGCAATTCCCTGGCCACGACACTACAGTCAGGGACAAGACGATGAGTGAGATACTTCTTAGACCAAGCCAAGTGCTAGAGGGGATTCCCCCCAGCACCTGACCAGGAGCTTCCCCACCAACGACAAGGTCTTGCATCTCCTAGGGGAAGTACATTGTGGATAAGATTTTTATCCATTTTCAAATATTATTTTAACCCGTTATTTAAATACCTTCAGAAAGCAGCTTTTTTAATCTTGACAATTGCTAATTATTACTACTTATGCTGCTTGATTTTTCTGTTGTTGAATAACAGGGAAAATAGCCAAAAAGTAAAGAGGCAACAAAGCAATGAGATTTTTGAATGTCCGGAGTGCGGAAGAGAGGTAACATTACGTATCGGGCTTTTCAGTCACAGAAAAGCTCATGAAAGAAAACGCCTTGCGTAACCATCTTCTGATGCGTGTCAAATACTCGTCAGCGAGTAATGGCCGTAGTATGTATGTAAAATAACCATTTGTTACAATAATTATCAGATCAAATATAGTAAAATTTTGATCTTAGTTCTATTTTAGGATTAAATAAAAATTCTATTTATTTATACCTCTGTTAAAAAAGCCAATATACAGTGTGGTTCATTAAGTATGCAACGTATGGGATTTTTTTTATTAGAAGTCTTATCAAAATGGGAATACTATCAACAGGTAGTGCATGTTCGATAACCATATCAGCGATATACTATATACTATAGGTATATATATATATATATATATATATAATTCTAACCGACGACGGCCTAATAACCCGAAAAACCAAAATTCTTCAAACGATGGCCGCGAAAGCCTAAACTACTATATATATATATATATATATATATATATATATATATATATATATATATATTTTGAATGATTCCGAGTCAAACAACCTACAGGGTAGGCCAAAAAACTTACATCCGGGTAAAAACGAACGTACTGGAAGTTTTGTATTTATGGAAGTAACTATTTTTCACATATTGAGCTTGAATTCGTGAATAGGGAATATGATAAAAAATTGTAACTTGGAAAACATATTAAAATAAAAAGAAAATTGATTTTCAGTCGTATTTATGAATTTTTCTGATTTATTAATCTTTAAAGATAAAGGTATTATAACCAATTAAAATATACTACTAAAATATTTGTTGAAAATACAATTTTACTTCGATTGGCCTTAGGAACAACCAGTACTTTTACATCTTAAACTGACCTCGCCAGCAGGTAGAATCTTCAAGTTATATCAATGTACCGGTCCTTTGAGACCACCTGAGAGAGACATTGCGTCATTGATTGCCTTTATCCGACGTCATACCAAAAATGCTGCTTAGTCATCCCGATTCTAAACGGTTTCTTATTATGGGCTGCGTCGTTCAAAACTTTCTGCAAATATTGAAAAAAAAATTTTTAAATTTATGGAAATTTCTCAAACATCTGTAAAATCCTTATAATAAATTGACATAGCAAAATGAGATAAGAGATTGGATTTCCCTGTCGACACATTATATTTGTAAAATAAACAACAAACGGTAATTTTTTCTGTGTTTAGTACCTACTTGAAAACATAAGTTTCATATTCCGTTATCATGTAGTTTTATTGACACTGAAAGATTTATTAATAAATAAATAAAATATATGAACAAGAAAGAAATAGTGAGGGAAATGTATAAAAAAGAAGGAAAAGATTAAACGGATTAGCCCTCAACAATTAATTCTGCAAAATAGGAACTTACTCCATCTCAAGCAATTTCTTGAAAACCGTTGAGGTAAAGGTGTTTTACCAAAAGCTAACCCTCTAATGACATTCCTGAGGATAGATATGATAACTACATCGACGACCTTTCGATTGATGCAGAGGCTTCAGAAGAAGTAGTTTCATCACTTTCATCGATGTTTTGATAGTTTCATTAGTATTTTTTGATTGTATTTCTTAGGGTTGAATTTGTAGTGAAGGTGGACCAAATAAAAACTCAAATATAAATTTCTTGGCAACGTTTCGGTCTCTGTTGACTCAATATTCAAGGTACCTAGGGCACTCCACAGTGCGAAAGGTACAGGGTGGGTCAAATTCGACGCTTTTAAATGGAAACACCCTTTTCTATAGGAGATAGACAAAAACTAATATCGGTGTCTGGAGCTCAATTTTTGTCAGAAACATGATGGTGAAAACCGCATATCGATATCTGTTACCGTTTTGGAGTTACGGGATGTTTTTCAAAAATATGCACTATTAACAAATCCCTGTAACTTCTTTGCTATGGAAAATTTTGTATTTTTATGAAAACATTTCCAAAGCACCTTTTTACATAGAATTTAATAGTATAAGTATAATTTTTTTAAAATTAATAATTTAAGAATTATCAAGAGAAAATTTGATTTTTTATATGGGACACCCTGTATATTTTTACTTATTGAAAATAATTTAAAATTACCTTTCCAAAAATATAACATACTTGATATTTTGCTCGATTCCTCTTCGAGATAAAGAGTATATAAAAATTCGCCCGCTTTAAATAAGTAGGCTTTGAACGGCACCGGCTGTAATGCAAAAAAAATCTAGCTATGAGCATCAATTAAAACTAAAATAATATTTGCTATGAGAGATGCAGAATTTTATAACAATTCAAAATATATTTAACCAACATCCACACATTTAAACTATATCTAATAACAGGGCCGTATCTAGACCAAGATTTCGGGGGTACAAAAGCTGCTAGAAAAAAGCATAATAAAAAAATCGCTTTGGGTTACACTCAAATCTTAATTGAAAATAAAATTTTAAAAAGTAACAGGTAAAATTATTAATCTTAAAGGATAAACTGGTCTTTTCCCTGGAAAAACGATTGACTACCTCTTCGATATCGATATTTATTTCTCTATGTACGCTTAATAGAGGAAGTCCTGTCAATCGCTCCTGACCTGTAGAGTTACGTAGGAAGTCCTTAATCGTCTTATACCGCAACCGCACATGCGGCATTTAGCGAACTCCGAGCGCTCGTCAACTACCGAACGCTCGTGATCGGACTTCGCCTTTCCATCCACACATGCGGGCTCTGATAGCAACAACATAGAGATGAGCGCTCGTTCTCGTCGCCGATCGGGTCGCCGAACTCCGACTTCTTCATCCACACACATAGGAAATCGGCGAAGCCCCGATCGGAGATCGCCGAATACCGCATGTGCGGTTGCGGCATTAGGGTTGAAAAAGACCTTTCTGGTGTAGACCACTGGTTACACTCCGATTATCGTTTCGATGGCGTTTTTAGGTCGGTCGACTGCAGGTAGCTGCTTCCATTTTTACCGCCACAAGTCTAGTTCTGCCGCTAAAGTGTCATAGTCCAAGAATTCTTTGTCTAATAGCAGAACAATAACAAACGTTAATCACGTTAATGACCAGCAAAACACACAACATTCAAAATCTTGTCCTTGTCAAACTTTTGCTGTTTTAAACACTTGAATGTTGAAAGTCGAAAATTGAAATGACATTTGCTTTCAAAGTGGAAAAGTGAGGTTAGGATGTATAATGTATATTCATCAATGATTAAAGAATACAAGGACAAATAGCACCCGAAACCAAACTGTGACCATTCTTCCAAACAGTGTCGTAGCACATATTTTACTTAACATTGCCGCTTGAAGGGATATTTATATTTTTGATATTATATGTTTTCACCATGGTACAAAGAAAACAAGGTATGATCGATAGCGGCTCCAATTTCGTTAAGTTTGCGCATACCACCTGTGACGTCATACGCCATACAAAAAAATATCCATATTGTTCAATTGTCTAATTGTCACTAATAAAAAAAGACCTAAAATAGGGAAGAATTAGGACATAACCCCAAGTTATGTTTTGACATCGAGCTTGACATTTGAAAAATTATTTTCACATTTTGACACAATCAAATTTCACAGATGACACAATCTCTTTGACAATTTGAAATTGGCGCGCAGAGCTTGCCGACCAATGGTGCCGTTTATCACCTGTGACGTAGTAACCAACCTGCGCAATATCATACCTTGTATTCTTTGTATCATGTGTTTTCACTACGCCTATGGTGTATCGGGTGGTATCATACTAATTAATTACGAAAAAAACGTATTAAAATGTTAACAAAAGGTACATAACTAGTATCGACGTATAGTACATATCAAGTACATATAATATCAGAAAAATAATTATCGAATTCAATAAAAAACGCTAAAAAGGTGTAGGGGACTGTTTATTTCCCTATAAAACGTAACTTCTGGCTCTTTCTTATCATTGCGCCTTTTACACTTGACAGCTGAACAAATTACCTTTGTAATATTGTAATAAAGTTTATACAAAGTTCACTACACACAACCAACTATTAAAAATCGCTAAAATTGTCGCTGATGACCAGCTGATGATTCATTCGTTATGTCTAAAAAGTTAGCGTCTAAGGTCACAAATTCTGCTGCAGCCCGTATATGGGCGTTACATGTCCTTGTATTCTTTAGTCATAGATATTCATCCATCTTGTTCTTTTTTTGTTTCGTTCTTACTTACTCAATGATCATTACTTTTTAAAAATTTTCGGCCATAATTTCGGGGGGGGTTTGAACCCCCAAAACACCCCCCCAGATACGGCCCTGTCTAATAACAATAAAAATAAATAGCAAACCAAGACATGATATTTGGCTACAGGTGTTCGACATATCGACCGTCTTCTGTTATGGACAGACGGGGCAGTTTTTGAACAATTCTCGCGGAATTCATTAACTCAGTGGGTGTGAAAGATACCTTCTTATAACTGCTAAGTATTTCTAATTCTTGTTTATATTATATAGAAGAATAAGGAACCTTTATTCTTCCGCAAATATATCCATAGGATTAGATTCATGGGCACTAAGTCATGCGGCCTCGACGGCCAAAGGCTGGGATCTTGGTTAGCTATTCAATTATTCTTGGAATTGGCTGATAACTTCAACGTTTAGAGGCGGTGCGTCGTCTTGCTTGAAAAATATGTTTTCGAGTTCCATTAAGGACATATCATCAATAAGGAGTCCAAAGCCTACTAGTTAAAAGTGGCAAACTTTTAAAAATTCTGTATTTCGAAGGGGATTATAACAAAATATCAAGTGTGCTACATTTTTGGAAAGGTAATTTTAAATTCTTTTCAGTTAATTAAAAATATAGAGGGTGCCCCAAATAAAAAATCAATCATTCTGTTGATAACTCTTAAATTCTACATAAAAAGTTGCTTTGGAAATGTTTTCATAAAAATACAAAATTTTCCATAGCAAAAAAGTTACAGCCATTTGTTAAAAATGCATATTTTTGAAAAACACCCCGTAACTCCGAAACGGTTACAGATATCGATATGCGGTTTTCACCATCATGTTTTTGATAAAAATGGAGCTCCAGACACCGATATTAGTTTTTGTCTATCTCCTATAGAAAAGGGTGTCTCCATTTAAAAGCGTCGAATTTGACCCACCCTGTACACAGCACTCGGCACTGTGAAATTTTACGCCACTGCCACTGACCACTTTAAATCACTTCCTCTAAGAGATGCGAGACTTTGTCGTTGATGGGGAAGCTCCTAGTCAGGTGCTTGGGGGGATCCCCTCTGGCACTTTGGCTGGGACTAAGGAGCATCTCATTGTCTTGCCTCCGGCTGTAGTGTCGTGACCAGGGAATTGAACCAAGACGTATAATGATGTCGAAGGGACTACCCTGTCCATCATACCTGGCACCCTCTACTGTCTCTGGTCATGTATCATGGGTTGAGGGTGTAGGGGGGTCTTAGGTTAACCGCCCGGACCAAGGGAAGACAACCTCACAAAAAACGCAAATCCTATGATGGCGGGACCAAGTCAAAGAGATGCGTGGGTAAATAGAAGACTAGCCTCTACTGGTATCAACCGTGGGGGACCTAGCCTCCTAGCCTCCTTAGTTCCTAAAATACAGGGTGAATTTATGATGGGCAGTAGTGAACAGATGTTGAATACAGATATGGATGCGAAGTAATGAACGCAACATCTACTCTGTTCAGGAGAGCATATCAAAAGATATATTAATAAGAAAACCAGCTTTCTTAAAATTATCTATTGAAAACGTTGTTAGCTTTTAGACTATAAGTAAAACAGCAAAATCGTTATGAAAATGAAAGTATAAAATAACACCAATCTAGCAAAAAATCTAAAAACTGCGTAATTTTCTAACCAATCGAAGTCTTTAAATTCAACCACTAAATTTAATATCGTATCCTCAGCCGGAGACAAGCTTTTTGACTGTGAAGGGCACGTAGGGCTAAACCCCAACCTTGGAAGGGTGTATAAATAAACTCATGTTTATTAAATAAATAAACTCATGTTTGTTCTATTTTAATCTGAATGTATTTCTATGTTGTTTCAGGAAGTGTTGTATGTGCCACATGGAAGACGATGATGGAAGAGTTAGACAATACCGCAAAACTTATAAGACACAACGCGGACAACGTAGAAAATAAAGTAGTAGATGCCTTAAATGCTCTCTGTGCCGAAAAAAGGAAAGTTAGAAAGGCATACCAAGAAGAACACAATCGCATTTCTCATCAATTTAGTCAAGTAAGTGTCAATATTTATATTTCATACATGTTTCGCCTATTTCGAATATCGAAAATTGTTTAGCATTAGTGATGAGCGACATTGATTTTGGTCTTGAGATCTTAGTCTTGGCCTGGGTCTTGCTTTTTATGCGGTCTTGCACGGGTCGGTATTGGTGTTGTTCTTGGAGGAATACAGCTAGTCTTGGTATTGGTCTTTTATCGAATATACCGGGTGTGTGTCTCAAAATTAGTTCACCCCCTGCAACTTTTTTATATTTTCAGATAAAAATCGAGATTTGGTATGTTAGTATATGACATAAATTAGGATTGATTGACGTATTCAATTGTTTTCGCTCACTTCCTGTTTTACCGGAAATGACTATAACTTTTGATTTTTGAATAGCACCCTCGGTATTTTGTTACTTTATTCCATAGAAAATGACACTCAGAATAGAACGACATATCAGATGTCAACTTTTGACATTTTCGAATATGATTTATTTGCAATTGCAACATGCGATTCGTAACGACAATTTGACACGCAATACCAAGTCTGTGGCACCAAATTATTCGTATAATGTAAATGCTTTTTCCAAATATGCCAATGAGCCACCTTCGTTCCATTTGAAAAAATGAGATATGATTAAAAATACAATTTGTGAGGCAACGGCCTAGCTACGTTGAAATACCGGTTCCCATTAGAACACCGAAGTTAAGCGACGTAAGGCGATACTAGTGGATGGACGGGTGACCGGTTCGAAACTCTGTATCGTGCTGTTGTCCAAAAAAAGGCAAAAGTCTCTATTGACACACACTGTTCATTCACGCCGGTTCGAGGCCGGATGAGATCGGATATCTCGTGAGTAAGAGTCGATTTAGACACTTGCCAAGTCGGTAGGCCATTGACCATGATATGGCCGAGGACCGCGGTTCGGATTCCGCGTAAACAAAGTAGGCCCCGTCCAGATTAGCCCTGGCACCAAAAAGGAGACGTTAACTGAAATCTTTACTTTACTTTTAAAAGATGATTAAATCTATTTTTTCAAAGCTCCTAGATTATAAATTAGTGTTTTTAACACGGTCATTGCACTCTAAATTGAAATATAAAATACAATTTTGTCACGAACGAAAATAGTTATCTAATAAAGTAAACAAATACCGAGGGTGCCATTCTCGGTGCCATTTAAAAAATCAAAATATGTAGTCATTTCTGGTGAAACAGGAAGTGAGCGAAAACAATTGAATACGTTAAATCAATCTAATTTATGTCATATACCATTATACCAACATCAAAATCCAATTTGTTTCTTTATCTGAAAGAATTATTATAGGGGTGATCCACTTTTGAGACGCATCCGGTATATCGACTTATTTATCGACTGTTATGGACTTGCGAGAGTCTTGTAGCAATAGCAATCAAGACTGGACCCTGAAATACCAAGACTCAGATTATTAGTTTGCAAGACCAAAGCTAACAGGGTCTTGCAATTGCTCATCACTATTTAACTTTGGTAAGCACAACTTTAAATAAATTATTATAATTATTTATATTTTTTGTATCATAAGTTATCCAATTAAATAACTGAGAATGCACGTCAGCTTATCTGATGATTTCATATGCCTATTTACAAGAGTATAATAAGAGTGATGATGCTAACAATGTTAGCAAAGTGTACGTCTAGAAATTATTGTTTCTCTACTAAACCACTACTATGGTTGATTTATGTAAATTTCTGTAAGGGAATGTCATTGATTCCATTTTAATATTTTTTTAATAAGAAAACATTAAGGACAATAAAATAACATCTACTCAAATTACATGCAATTTTACTTACTTCATAAAAAAGTGAAAAAGAAAGTAATTATAGCTCGGAACCATTTATGCTGGCAAATCACGTTTAGAATGTATAAAATATATCGTTTGTATAAATTATTTCCCACAGAAAGTAGGTTAAGAGTTAACTAAACGCTTGCAAAAAGCCGATACACGTCAATTGAATATGTTGTAATATTATTGATAATCGTCTAGTAATATTAATGGCCATAGAAATGCTGATGTACATTGTCATGTCACAGTGTAACTATATAAGGATGATTTAATGTTTTTTTTTCGATGTATCTTCATGTAATTTGAAAATTACTATTAAATAATTTGAAATGGAATTTGAGTTTACTCTTCGGTTGAAATAAGACAGTAAAATAATATTTGTTCGTTTAAATACAAAATTCAAATTTTAATCGTAATTTTCTTCATTTTTAAATGAATGTGTTAACTGAATTGAACTAGAACTTATACAAATAATTATTTATGCTTTCTTTATATATTGACTAATTTTGATTGTAAAGCGCCTTTTTGAATTTTTTTCTGTTTATAATTGGAATTAATTTTGATTTATCATCATCATCATTTTCAGCTTATTCAACCATCTCCAATTATGGTACAGCCTTCCTCACATATTTAGATGTTCCCTTCTCAGTTGGGGCCATTGTTGTCTATTGTTGGCTATGCGGGCCCATGTTATCCCTGCTAATTTCCTAATATCATGGTCCCATCTCAGGTTTGGTCTTCTTCTAGGTCTTTTAATTCCTCGTAGATACATGTTGTCATTTTTGTGGCTGTAATATCTGTTGTCCGTCCTTCTTGCTAGGTGGCCTGCACATTCTCACTTGAGGGATTTGATTCTGTGGATGACATCTATTACCTCGGTCTTTTATCGTATCCGCTCTATTCTTTTACGGTCCTTTTTGGTTATTACCAGCATATTTCGTTCCATTGAGCGTTGTGCGATCTGCAGCTTCTTTTTAATCTCCATTTTAAGTGTCCAGGTTTCGCATGCTTATGTAGGGCCACGTTAAGGTGATTGGGTACCCCATGCACCATTTATTTTATCGCCCTCTTCAACTAATAAAAATTCAAGTAAAATTTGTTATTTAAAAAAATGCCGCCCCTATCAGCCTGCCGCCCTAGGCAGCTGCCTATCTTGCCTAATGGATAACGCGGCACTGTGCATAGATCATGGCTGGTAGTACACATTGGCCGAATGCTTTCTTCTTTAGATAAAATGGTTCATTTTAGATTTGAATATGATTGAGTTTCTTCCATAAGTACTCCATGCTAACTTAATCCTTCTGTTGATTTCTGGTAGTAGATCTCCCGAGCTGTGTATTAGTTGTTGTAATAATTTGATCTATACTATCATTTAATCAAGAGATTTTCGATACTCATGCTTTTTCATGCTTTTTAGAACCTGAGCTGGAGTCTATAATTATATGAGAAAGAAGAACCATTAGAACTTTAGTTTTTACTATAAAACTCCCTATTTTTTAAATATACAGGGTGTCATTGAAATAGTGTAAAAAAGGGCGGAAAATGCATATTAAGGGAGTTAGGGGCAATGAAAAGGTGAATTTAAAAAACGGTTGTTTTGAAATTGTAGGCTTGAAAAACGAGATAAAATTTCGAAAAAAAATGCTTTGCCATAAATTTTTACCCTAAATCAAATGGTGATACTGAAAAATTATTTGGAAAAGCGGAAAGGGTAGTTTTTGCCAGGGTAGGGGGTTGTTTCGTGAATAACTTCTTAGAGGTTATTTTTTTGCAACGTGGGTTCATTTTTTGAAAACTACATACTTTTTCCTACAAAAAAGGTACTCTTGTTGCAAATCGCCCAGAGTGACGGTTTTCGAAAAAATTGAAGGCAAAGAGTTTGCTCTGATGGGTTGCTAACTCAACATAAACTTATGAAAGTTATGGCGATTCAAAAGTAACCAAGTAGTTATTAAATAATTAATTGGAAAATCAAAATTTTATGATTTTTAAAACATCTTATTGCTTTAAAAACGAAATAAACCAATTACCAAAATTCTTTATTAAAATAATGCATTCCTTAATTCATTCATAGTAAATGTTTAAAGTGACCACCATTTATTTCAATGCAGACATCTGCTCTTCTTTTTCAAGATCTGCGTACCCTGTGGAATATCCTTGGTGTTTGTCCGAATTTGATTGGAACAGTCAATAATGCGTTGTCGTAGTTGCTCTTCAGTATTAATCGGCACTGAGTAAACCAAAGCTTTCAAAGTGGCCCCAGAAGTAGAAATCTAGTGGATTTTTTGTTTTTTAAAGCAATAAGATATTTTAAAAATCATAAAATTTTGATTGTTCAATTAATTATTTGATAACTCGTGACAGGATAATTAAAATGTTTTAAAGTATTATATTGTCAGGAAAACAAATATATAATAAATCACAGACTCACCAAATAATCCCTGAAGTATTGACCCTGAGCGGAGGCGTACTTTAATACCTGTCACAATTAAAAGTAAGGATAAGTGTCCAGTTCATAATTCCGACCTACTTAACTGCTATATGCCGATATTGTTTTGCCCTAACTACCTATTATTTATTTCCTATTTAT
This sequence comes from Sitophilus oryzae, assembly GCF_002938485.1. NCBI lineage: Eukaryota > Metazoa > Arthropoda > Insecta > Coleoptera > Curculionidae > Sitophilus > Sitophilus oryzae. The sequence goes on along the minus strand of NW_022145814.1, from coordinate 2,101,710 downwards.
CTTACTAGATGGACTAATTTATCTCTGTCTCTCTCAATACAAGATTTACAAACATATCTATGCAAATGCACTGCTTGGCCTTCCGCCCACGCACCCCCTGATGGCGCGGACTCCAGAGTAATCAGCCGCACGGGCAACAGAATAAACACAACATATCGATCCCGAGATTCGAGGACCCTGGGGGCCTGTTCCCGCCGCTGAAGACCCGGAGGTACCGTCCCAGACATAATAATAATGTCCGTTGTCACACGGCGTACGGAATCCCAGATCCCTGCCGTGTGCGACGTTGCGACATTACGAGGATTCGCGTCCCTGCTACTATGACATTACGGGATCCCAGATCCTGCCAAGCAACATTAACGGGCCTATCCTTGCGCTTCCTCAAGCTAAGCAGTACTAACTCTACTGAGAACAGAAATTCACTAATCCACCTAAAGCTTACGTGGCTATCATATTAACTAATTAGGTACTTTATAAAAGAACTATCCAATCTCTCTCTCTCTCTTGATTACAAATTTACTTATCTCATCAAATACTAACGTACTGTCTTGCCCCCGTCCACGCCCCCCCGTGGCACGGTCTAGACGAACCAGAAGACCCGGATACAGCGGCTGAATCTCTCGGGGTCCCGCTCCCGCATCTGGTTACGCCCAGAGGCACAATATAAAAACCGGTGATAACCAGGATTTTACTCCCTACACCGTTGCGACATTACGAGGAATCGCGTCCCTGCTACTATGACATTACGGGATCCCAGATCCTGCCAAGCAACATTAACGGGCCTATCCTTGCGCTCCTCCTGACTAGACAGCACCGACTCTACAGAGTAAAGAGATTCAATAGCCTATCTAAACAAAGCTCACGTAGCTGCCGCATCGGTATACCGCCGCATTATTTAATTACTAACCCTATCTAACTTTCATATTCTATATTTTGACCTAGCATGTATACGGCGCAGTTATTTAATGTAATATTTAATAATATGTGTACGCAAATGATATCTAACAAAACGTATCAATATATTTATCAAAATATTCATGATCTAATTAATTAATAAACTACGACACTTAGTGAGATGTACTCACCCTGCTTTCTGCTTATATCACTGCACTAACTAACTAATTAACTTTACTTTAACTGACACACTATTCACGCCACCGCACTCAAAACTATACTGTGCGTCGGAATATGTGTATTTTTCTGCATTAGGTAATATTCTCAGACTTTCTTTTCGAAACAGAATTGTTTCGACCAATCATCGTTCGATTTTGAACGCTTTTCTAGGAATACTTTTACCCCTAAATCGGAGCGCAGGACGCCCATAAAAATCAGATATGGCGTGACATGCTTGAGACGCAGAAATACTTAGCAGGCACAAACTCTTAATATGTGTCGTTTTAAAACCTATGTTAAAAGAAATATTATTGGGAAAATAAACTCACGTTATATAATTATTTATACTTTCTTTATATATTGACTAATTTTGATTGTAAAGCGCCTTTTTCTGTTTAGAATTGGATTTAATTTTCTCATCATCATCATTTTCAGCTTATTCAACCATCCCCAATTATGGTATAGCCTTCCTCACATATTTAGATGCTCCCTTTTCAGTTGGGGCCGTTGTTGTCTATTGTTGGCTATGCGGGCCCATGTTATCCCTGCTAATTTCCTAATATCATGGTCCCATCTCAGGTTTGGTCTTCTTCTAGGTCTTTTAATTCCTCGTAGGTACCATGTTGTCATTTTTGTGGCTGTAATATCTGTTGTCCGTCCTTCTTGCTAGGTGGCCTGCCCATTGTCACTTGAGGGATTTGATTCTGTGGATGACATCTATTACCTAGGTCTTTTATCGTACCCACTTGCAAAAATTACCCTTTCCGCTTTTCCAAATAATTTTTCAGTACCACTATTTGATTTAGGGTCAAAATTTAATGCAAAGCGTTTTTTTTTTCGAAATTTTATCTCGTTTTTTAAGCCTACAATTTCAAAACAACAGTTTTTTAAATTCACCCTTTCAGTGCCTCTAACTCCCTTAATATGCATTTTCCGCCCTATACTTATACGAACTTTTTTTACTATTTTTAGGAGTACTATCACCCCCTGATTTTTATTACACCATTTCAATGACACCCTCTATTTTGTTCGTCATGAAAATTAATCATTGTCAGCGTATCACTTACGATAACAATTATTGAATAATTTTGTACACTTGTTTTGGACTCAGTAAATACTTATACAGTTTTATCACACTATAATCGACTAATAATCATAGATTAGATAACATCCACTATTGATCTAAGAAAAATAACTCATTAAAATACTGTGTCTACAGTATGTCCCCGGATTGTCTTTACAAGAGGAAAAAAAAACTTTTTTATTATTGACATTTTGTGTAAAATGCTTTCTTTATTAAAAAAAATTGCTTGCTCTAAAATGGTTAATCCCGTTTATACTTTTCTAAATTTCCATACTGTTATAGAGAAAATTAAAGATACATGAAAATATAATTGATCTTTTTCTAATTTCTAAAAATCCAAATTAGTTTCAATGGTAATATAATTTCGTTATCATGCTTTGATAGATTGTTATTGATAGAATTTGAATTATCGTCATATTTTTTTGCTGCTTTAAAATGTTACAGAAGCCCAAATTTATTTAGTTCAATGCTACAGAAAGGGTGACAATAGTTATCGGAAAATGTGGTTAAAGTACCACATTTTCCTATAACTATTGTCAATAGCAAAAAATATGATGTGATATGACGTTGATCAAAATTAATATGAAATTAATAAGTCATCGATCAAAGAATGAAATCGAAATTATATTGCCATAGAAACGCCTTTTCATTTTTAGGAGTGAGAAAAAAATCAACCATATTTTCATTCTTTTTAATAAATAAGTTTTTTTTTCTCTTGTAAAGACAATCCGGGGACATACTGTTAGGCCAGGGCAGATAGGTGAAATAATGCCCTTTAGGAGAAGTTTTTGCAATCAAGCTAATCTTTTCACAGATGATAGTACCCATCAATAGTACTCTGTAAAAAAAAGTTACACCTTCTAGGAGGCTTGCTTTTTCCGTCACGTTGAATTAAAGATGGCCGACACAATATTTTTTTAAATACTGTAACTTTCTTATTCTTTAACCGATTTATTTCAAACAAACTCCATATTAAGAAGGAAGAGAAGCTATTTTTATAACAAAGTTTGTCAAAAAGTCGTATACAGGGCGAGAAAAAAAATAAAAACCGATTTTTTAATTCTCGGGAATTTTTTAAAATAAATGATAATGCAAATAAAGATAAAAATGCCATTAATATTCATATTTTAACGCACTTTACACGTTTCAGGTGAAAAAAGTACAAAAAATTGAAAAATTCGAAAATCGATTTTTTTCGGAGGGGAAATCGACAATTGAAAACTTTTATTCGAAATATCTCAAAAACTATTCGTTTTAGATGGGTTCATTCACAGTTTAAATGGGGCAATTGTAGGGCTCCACAAGGTCTACCCACACAGGGGTCAACAATCATTTTACAATAATTTATCATTTTCGAGATTTTTAGGATTTTTAGATTTTGCAAGTTTTTGACTTTGGATCGATTTCTACAACACTCTGTACAATATTAAGAAGTAAAAAAATTCGCGTTAATGAGCACCACCTATGCCCTATCCAACAATGTATAACTAGTTACAGACAAATGAAGGATATGGGAGATATTTGAAAAAAAAGGGCAAAAAAGGAAAATTTCCAAAAGAATTTGAGGCTAAAATTGAACTTTGAGAACACAAGGTTTGGGATCTAATTTTGATTTGACAAATCTTCCTCCCACAGAAGACTCCAGTAATCAACACGTTTTTAGAGTATATTTACAGGTACAAGGAGAGGAAACAAGTTAGATCCACTTTAGTGGGGGTGGTTTGCCAGTGGCAATGAGCTTTTCCCAGTGACTTACACCAAACCTCCAGGGTCCCAACACCTATAATGGCAACTTTTTTTTGCAAATGCAAAGATCTTTGCACAGCAAACTGTGTTTGTGCTTCTTATAATCGGAAATGCAGCATTTTGTGTAAAAAATGCAATCAAGCCTGTCTAAATGCATCCAGAGTCGATTATGAAAAAGTTATTATTTGTAGTTAAAAGTTATTAAAAGTTGAATTTATACTTTTCTGTTGGAATAAAAAGAATTTCAGTGTTTATTATTATCTATTATTAAGGAAAACAATTTTTTCTTTTTTTAAATTAATTTTTAATGGTTTTTTTAATTCATATGTTTAACCTAAAACCAAAGGCAACTGTTTTTATTTTATGTCAATCGAGCAAAAAATAAAGTATTTTTACATCCTGCATAAGTTTTATTATTTTTGTTTGTATCCTTAAGGATACACTATACACTATATCTCCCGCACTACTCAATCTGTCATAAACTCAAGGACTGTTTCAAAATCAAAACAAAAGAGCGCATATTCTTTAACCTTTTTTGCTACGGAGTACGGTTCAAAAAAAAAATGAAGAAAAGCAAGTCGATTCCTTTAATTATTTTCCTTTTTTTATTTTTGACAGAAAAACAACCTGTCAAAATAGTTTTGTATATTTATTTCATTCTTTAGCCCAAAACAAAGGTAATGCTTTTTACTTAACGAAAATCGGTTGATAATAATAAGAAAGTTACGATTTTTTAAAGAATAGGATCAGGCGCCATCTTTAATTCAACATGGCGGCGTAAGCAAGCGCTCTAGGAGGTGTAACTTTTTTTTACAGAGTACTGTTAATGAGTACTATCATCTGTAAAAAAAATCAGCTTGATTGCAAAAACTTCCCCTGTTTTTGCTAACTGCCCTGGCGTATGTATGTGTTAGATTAAATTCATATTATCGCCTCTTTTTTTTTATCAGTATGAATTTTTTGACCAGTGAATACGATTTTCCAACAAATTTTGTTAAAATTTAGGTTGCCTTTAAATTAATATAAATAGTAGGCGATGTTTTGAATGGCGCAACCTCTAATAGTTTTCTAGTGTGGCATCCAGAAATAACTTTGCTACGTTAGTATTCTACATTGAGTACAACAGTGCAGAAAATGTCGGATCATTGGCTGTTTCATTATGAGATTGTTTTCATGTCGAATTAATGTTATAATGATATCTATTATTATACATACAGAAAAAAGAACATAAAAAGCAATGCCTATATAAATACATTACACGTATAATCACAGATTATACAGATTATAATCTTTGTTTTTTCTTTATTGTTTTTCGTGGTTCCAATTTTCGGAATCGGGCACTAGTTAGGTGACTAGTTTGCGCACATAGCACGCCCACTTATGGCCTCTAAAATTGTGCACAGCGCCTGACCGGCACAGTTATTAGAGAGATATCGGAAAACCGAATAGCGTCATCCAGTATTTACGCTTACCTTATCATGGTCTGTCATGGTTACGATATGCGCGAGTCAACGCAACACCCGCTAATAACGTTACCGCCTGACGTAATTTGCGGATCAATTACACCAAGCGCTCTTTCTAAGTAACCTCTGATAACGTTTAAAAATTGCTTAAATGGGCATGTGCGGGTATTTGACAACCGGAGCCGTCCGGCGAGATCTTTTATTTTAGCACAGAATATCTAGCTACGCAACTAGATATTCTGTGATTTTAGGTTATGTTTGAATTTTTTTGAATTATTGCTTTAGTTTTATTAGGTAATTTGATATTTAAGTACCTGGGATTAGTTTTAATTAAATAAATATGGCCCAAAATATGGATTCCACCTCTTCCAATACTAAAGAACCTATAAAGAGTCTTAGGTTTACAGCAGATGACGACTTAGCCCTTCTAAGAGAATTTGTTGCTTGTTGTCCTAAACCAGGCAGACGTTGAACAATAAAGCACTGGAAATAAGCACTTTAGCCCTTTAGTTTTAAAATACCTAGCAAACAAAACAATTTCAAAGTTTTAAATTCAAAGTTAGGTTAAGTTTAAATAGCGGACGCGATGCCAACAGAATTCTTTCCGAACCGATAACTATAAATGAAGAGAGTTAATACCACCTCACGTAAAGGAAATAACACCTGGCCTTATTAACGTCCATGCACGCTATTCGTTTTAGCGATATCTCTCTATTACGCTGTTTATTGTTATTTTAGGCGAGTTTATTTTTGCGCACAGGAAATTTGACTCGTTTGCACATCGTCATAAAAAACAATTTTCGTACCACGAATTAGGGACAAGATTTTTATCTGTATACTTATAGGATACCTGATCTGTGGTATAATAATTATATTTGTACCACAGATTATGTATAATGACAATGCGATGGCAGCAGAATAAAATATTAATTCTCCGCTGATGATTTAAGATGATGGTTATCCAAAAATTTTATATTACCTGCTAAATGTGCGTCTAGTGTTAATAGTAAAGTGTTTTTATTTTGCTAGAACCAGGAGACTGATTGTATATCTGTGAATGGACAAAGGAACGGACTACTTTTTTGAGTAACGTTCAGAAACAACTATCTAGGTAGAGTCATTTTATATGGTGATTTTGTTGCGAATTTATCATTTCCTCTAATATTATCGCGTCGTCCATTTTTCTTTATCGTGTCTCTAGGGCATCGATTTGTTTTTAATTTTGTCGTAATATGTAGGTACTGATTATATTAAGCTTTCTAAAAAGGGCGAATAGCTGATATACAGTTTTATAATCTTAATTAAAAATTGTTAGTAGGCTTCTACCGAAAGTCAATATCAAACAAAATAAAATAGATTATGTTTAGTTCTCGGTTTAGTTAGAGTACAGATACAAAGTCGACATTAATAAATAAATAAATAATTGCTAATTGGGGCCCAACAGGTTGTAAATATCCCAAATAAGAAAAAAGACAATTAAAAATAAAATGCAAATTCAAAGGTATAACAATAAAAACGAACAAATAGTTATTTTTTGAAACTAAATAAAATAAAAACATTAAATAAACGGAATCTTAATAATACATTATCGAAAATTAAAATATATGTCGAGGATTTTTTATCGGCAGTCTAGGGGATGGCTGACTCTCCAAGGACCAGATAGGATCTTCTCCAACTCACGCCTAACTCCTTTGATGTTTCGGTGGAGTAAATCTAGATCACCCATATGCGGTAACTCAACATTAAATGATGAGGAGGTCGGTAGATTGCTGACTTTGTGGCAGTGTAAGTTCGTGGCGTGTTCAGGTAGAATAGGTATTTCGTTCTAGGTGCTTTCGGGGGAACATGCAGGTTTAGAGACTCTAATAACAAAGGACAATTAATTGTGGAGTTACATAAATTATATACAAATATAATGGAAGACATTACTCGAGTCTCCTCCAGTGACAGAAAATTCCATCTTGTTAAAACATCAACAGGCTCACTACCTCGTGGAGGACCGTCATGGTCAGTCCTAAAAGAAAGAAACTTCAAAAAACGTCTCTGAACACGTTGTAAATGTGTGATTGTAAATGTGCCCATGATATATTGGAGACCTCGTATCTGTCGCATATTGGTGTTTAGAGTTTATAAAACTGTTATACCGTGCTGGCAAGTGTTACTTTTGGGTCGGCATTTACATGTGTGGAAGTAAATCGCATAGGGATCTTATTAAGTCGGAATGAGAGAAATGCGAACGACTGACGCGACGCGCGACGGTGTGCTGTTGCGGCGTTGCCGATACGCATTTCCCTATCAAGTAAAGTAAAATCACGATCGCAAACCGCTCATTTTGAAAAGACTTTTTTTTCAAGAGATAACTAGATAAAATCATTAGACATGTTTCTGAGCATCTGAAATGGAATTATAAGGATATCGTTAGGGTGTCATTTTTTTATAACGAACGTCAGTTCAACGTAAGAAAACGTCAGTAATCGCGATAATTTAAAACCCCAACTTTTTAACACATAACAGGCCATAACTCAAGAACCACTTTAGATATTGAAACTTTTTTTTATTTTCAAGATCGTTTTACATCATGTTTACATAAGAAAAATTCGATAAGGTTGTTTTTTCCATTCAAAAATCCAATCCAAACAATCCACCCATTTACTTTTAGAGCATAGCAATTTTCCGCAATCGTGTAATTTTTTTGTTGATAAAGATTTTGACATACTGTCTACAAAGAAAATACAGCAGAAATATTAACAAAGTTTTTGAAAAAACTACTACATAGACTACGTCTATTATTTCTAATAGATTTCGAGATATCGATTTTTGAATTCAGAGTTCTAATAGCGCGACCACTATCGAACACCCACACAATTCCACTTATTTTTACAAAAATGCAAGTGTTTCTAGCTTGCATTTAAAAAAATTCAAGCTATAGGGAAAATTAAAACGACCCGTTAATAAATAAACAAATTAAGTATCACGATACGTAATTAAATCGTGAAGCTGAACACCTTTCCCTAGAACTTTAAGTACTGACCACGTACTGACAGAGGAATTGATTGGGTCGACCGGTCAACTGCGACAAATCTGCTATATCCCCTTCCACGTCTCTTAGCGATGTGCACAGTTTCTCGGTTTATTTCATATGTTTGGCAACGTGTTTACTGTCCTCTCTTCAGTACAAAGTTCAGTACATTATAAACGCATTGTACTCTTCTTACATACGGAAATCTCGACCCAAGACTAACCTTTGCCAGCCCTTAGTATAGTGTAAGATAAAATACTTTTGTGAATAAGCAGTTTTTCAATTTTTATATGAAATATTATTATTGACCACAAACTGGCCATTTTACTATGAAAAACGCTTGTAGATTTCTAAAGATTTTTGTTGTGAAGAAAATTTTTGATACGAATACACGAACGTGGTCATAAATACATGCGAGGTGCTACTGAGCTTCGTAAATTTATTCTATCAATGGACTCATACGTCATATTCCTATTTAGAATTCGGTGCTCTCATACTTATGATTTGCTGTGGAACAGGCAATCAATGTTTTGCTTCCTCGCAGCGGACAGACACCAGCAGAATGCAAGTTTGGTTTCAAAAATAGCACACTATAAAAATATCAGAGATGGTCTCCTCGTAATAAAGAATATTCAGTTCACTAAAGGATAAATAAAAGTATCTATAGGTCCTCTGCATTATTACTATTAGCTACATTTAAGTATAGAAATGTAATAGTAAGAATTATTATAACAATTATCATATTGATATTAAATTGTTAATTTACTACTTATATCAAACATGCAATCAGTATGTGTGTCGTGATAGAATGAAAAGTGATTTATAAATTTTAAAACCACAATGTCTACAATACAAAATAATGCGTATCTTTTCCTTTTCTTTCATTTTTTTTGTTATAACAACAATAGCTTTTTTGAAGAGGCGTTAAAGTTTTACTGTTGCATAGAATTTCGTTTTATTTGGTATGGGCATTTAAATGTTATTTGCAAAAATCTACATTCAAAATACTAAAATTTATAATATGGCTCAGAGAAATCTACAATTAAAATTCCTGCAAAAATATGATTTTGCCATTGTCCAATTCTGATGATTAAATTACTTTTTGGTGGAAATAGTCAATTTTTTCGAAGAAAATTTTATGATTAATTTAAAAAAATGAAAAGTTCCTAAATTTATTATTTCAGTCAAATAACTCTCTACTCAACATGATTATTTTTTTTGTCAATAATGACATGACCATTTCCAGTCTAAATATCTTGAGAACAGTTGCTGATAACAGTTGCTGAGCAGTTGATCGTAGCGATTTTTACCAAGAGACATTTTTTACGTAAAAAACGTCGTAAATACCGCGTGCGTCTCAAAAGTGGCTCACCCATATAACTTTTTTATTTTTTCAATTAAAAAAACGAGATTTGGTGTGTTAGTATATGACATAATTTAGGATTGATTTTTAAATGGCACCCTCAGTATTTTTTTACTTTATTCGATAGAAAATAACACTCTGAATAGAATGACATGTCATATGTCAACTTTTGACATTTTCGCATATGGTTTATTTGAAATTATAACTTGCGGTTCGTAACGAAAATTTAACTCGAAATACCAAGTTTGTGGTATCAAATTATTCGTAAAAAAATGCTTTTTCCATTTGAAAAAATTGAGATATGATTAAAAATACGATTTGGGCATTTTTAAGGCCAGGACAAGACACTAAAAACATTAAACGATTAAATCTATTTTCCCAAGACTCCTTGATTAAGAATTAGTGTTTTTAACATAGCCATGGCACTCTAGATTGAAATTTAAAATACAATTTGTTTTTGAGTCTTTCACTATGTCAAAAGTTGACATATGATATGTCATTCGATTGAGAGTGTTATTTTCTATCGAATAAAGTAAAAAAATACCGAGGGTACCATTTAAAAATCAAAAGTTGTAGTCATTTCCGGTGAAACAGGAAGAGACCAAAAACAATTGAATACGTCAATCAATCTCAATTTATGTCATATACTAATATACGAAATCTCGTTCTTTTATCTGAAAAATTAAAAAAGTTATAGGGGGTGAGCCACTTTTGAGACACACCCGGTATATATTATCTTTTTACTCAGTAGTTTTATGGTAACGGACGAAAAGTTGTCACTCTTCAAAACAGTTAAAACAACATGTATAGGTGGCGCTTTCTACAAGTAGGAGTCATATTGACATCGAAATCTCATATGAGGAGTCATATTGATTTCTCATGTCAAAAAACATCCAGAAACAATTTTTATCCAAATATCGACTAGAGTTCAGCAATTATTTTGAAAAAAACTGAAATAAAAATGAAACTTCTACACCCTGTATCTCCGAAACGGAGCATTTTAGGGCATAAATTTATACGAACTTTTTTACTTATTTTTATCTGCAGAATATGCTGCCGAAGTTTGCCGGCTACAGTTCGGACCATCCTGTATATTCTTATAAGTAGTGAGTAGTTTTAAATTATTTCCCTCTGTATCCAATGTTTTGTTAATTTATGAGATATTTTTACAACCTTCATTTTATATTTTCCATCTTCAGACTGCTAGTTTTTTTGCTAATCGTAAAGTTAATATAAGGTTGTCATTTTATAACTATTTGAAAATATTTTTAGTAATCTCGTTAAAATTTAAGTGTAAGTGTGTAATATTCTTCCTTTAATACCCGAACAAATTTAATTTTAGCTTATTATTACTGGAAAATATTAATAACGCAGGTTATAAAAGACAAAATAGCTCGCTTGACCTAGAATGGAGTCATAAAACTGTATAGAAAGCTTCTTTAATATTATTTCAGTTAAATTTCAAAGTTATTCGTGGGAATATATCCAGTTAAAAATACAGTTTAAAGTTTATTTTACATTATGAAAACTAAAAATAATCTCAAGATTGGAGTTTAAAGGGGTGGGGGTGGGTCTAATCTAGGGCTGCCAACTTTCAAAATAAAAAATAGAGGACGAGAGGGTAAAAAAGAGGCACAGGCGAATTTTTTTTTGAAACCTCGTCCAAATGTCTAGAATTTACCAAAAAGTTATGTAAAGGTATGCGATTGATGGTCTTTATAACTTTCTTAAAAATGTTTATACTCAAAACCATTTTCAACCAAACTTGTTTTTCAAAACAGTAAGTAAACATAAAATAGTTAAACATGTTAACCGCCTCTTATACATAAATATTTGTTCATTTCCTTTTCTGTGTGAGTGGGAGTAGCGAAAGAGACAGATTAACAATTTTTTAAAGCATTGTATCGTAGACAAATATTTCGTAGATTTTGAGTTTGCTATGTAAAAAAGAGGAATTTTTCAATACGTGAGAGAAAAGAGGACAGTGAGATCAAAAAGAGGACTGTCCTCTGGAATAGAGGATGGTTGGCAACCCTAGTCTAATCTCCAGGACACACTAGATTATTACTATATTAACCGTTGTTTTGTATATTATTATATTACTTATTGTATTTTACCGTTGAAAACCCCATAATATGAGTATGTAATACAGGGTGGCGCACCTCATTCGCCTCGGTTGATTATACGAAAACGGAAAGATGTAGAAACAAAATATTTTATAAGTGTATATGGGAAGGCAATGTGCACAATTTAAAATTATTTTGAAATGTACAGGGTGTTTCAGAACTAAGTTCCATACCAAAGTTATATTTTTTCTTATGGAACACCCTGTATTTTATTTCATTTTTGGATTCTTAGACCCAAAAAAGGTATTTATTATAAGGGTTAATATATGTTTAAAATATTTGGTTTTTGAGATATTTAAAGATATTTAAAAATGCATGCTCCAATAGAATAGATTATTAACACCCTGTACATTACTTTTCAGAATTAATTTTTGTGCTGACTTTTAAGCCAACTTTACTGAAAAATTTAATTACTTAGTTTAATGTATACAGGGGTATCAAAAATTGCTGGTCTATTTTAAATATTTATTTTACATAAAAACTTTGTTATTTCAAATACCCTGTATTTTAATAACACCCTGTATTTTTTAAATAAACCTAAACAGATTTAAATGCTATTTCAAACTATATTTGGGTTCCATATACCTATCTAGCTCAGATTTTGAATAAAGAGCCATTTTTCAATAAAATGGGAACCAAGATGGCTCATGTCAAATTTCTAGTGACAGTCAGTAGCATTTTCAAAATCGAAATTAGTTTATGGACTTTAATTAAATTTATAGCAGTTTACTTTTATTTAATTTGCCTACAGTAGTTTAATAAATAATATTTATTATTTATTAAATATGTATTTATTATTCTTTCAAGAAAAACGAAGAAGTAGTTCTCTCATATATTTTACGATCACTTGTAGATATATGGATTTTCTATAAAAGATCCAATTACGGCAAATTCATTTTCTTTAGTTCCAGCGACAGGTTTCTGCCTAATAGGTTTTTTATAAACCACACTACCATAGCTCTGCAAAATAGAAAAGTATGTTTTCAAGGAACGCTTATCAGAAAGATTCCTATTTGGATATTTTTGAGCATAGGCTCTTGAGGCCAAGAAGCAATTTTCCTCACAAAATAAAATCACTAGTAACAAAACATATCCATTCGTTCCGCCAGCAGATACTGCTTTATTTTTCTTGATAAAATAATGAATAATGAAGTTTAATAAGTATTAAGCCATTGTAACTAAATTTAAGTAAACTGGTATAAAACTAAATAACAATGTCCATAAACTAATGTCGATTTTGAAAAGAGTTACTAACTTTAAATAGAAAATTGCCATGGCGACACCAGCCATCTTGATTGCCATTTTATTGAAAAATCGTTTTTTTTTTCAAAATCTGAGCTAGATAGGTATAGGAATCCCTAATATAGTTTTAAAGAACATTTGAATCTGCTTCGATTTATTTCAAAAAATTCAGGGTGTTGAATTTTAAATATCGAAGTTTTTATGTACAATAAATATTTAAAATAGACCAGCAATTTTTGATACCCCTGTATACATTAATCAAAGCAATTCAATTTTTCAGTAAAGTTTATTTCTCTGGCTTAAAAGTCAGCACAGGAATTAGTTCTGAAAAGCAATGTACAGGGTGTTAATAATCTATTCTAATGTAGCATGTATTTTTAAATACCCTTAAATATCTCAAAAACCAAAGATTTTAAACATATTTTACCCTTATAATAAATACCTTTTTTTGGGCCCAAAAATCCAAAAATGAAATAAAATACCGGGATGGATCTTAGTTCTGAAAAACCCTGGACGTTTAAAAATAATTTTAAATTGTGCACATTTTCTCTCCACATATACCCATAAAATATTTTGTTTCTACATCTTTCCATTTTCGTATAATCAACCAAGGCGAATGAGGTGCGCCACCCTGTATAATACCGCGAATATCTGCAAAACCATTAAAAATCTAGGAACACTTTATACGAAAATGTTCATTATTTAAACGTCTGCATCTAAATGAAAAATAATATACGGTGTGTTGCGTTTAAAAAAATAGAGATAGAGCATTTTAAATATTCCGATTTTAGTAACGCAATAAAAAATGATTTTTTTTTTCTCAAATTTATTCCGTTATCCTTGGTGCTTAGGAATAAAGTGATACTCACTCCAGTTTTTAACCATTTTTATGATACAGGTAGTGTTTTTAATCAAAGTTTTAATAAATCAGAAATAGAAAGACAACACCGCATAAGACTTCAAATAAAAATATGTACTATATGCAGAATTTTATGCTGAATCTAATAATTATCTACAGAAAAATGGGGGGTGTAATTAAAAAAAAACTTAAAACCTTATCATAACTTTTTTTTGTGACACCCTGTATACAAAAAAATATTTTTGGGATATGCACCATTTTAAACCATGTAACATACATACATAAGTTGTTCAATAACAGTTGTTTGTTAAGTTGTAAGTGTTTAACATACATATAAAACTTTTTTTTTCATATCTTCGACAACAACGACGATATTGGACTTCCTCGCATTAATGGGCTACCCTGTATATATACTTATTATTCGCATCAACAAGCTATATAGAGTTTCTTTAATAGTTTTCTCCGGAGTAAATAAAAGCCTATAGCAGCGATGTCTGCAAGACCCAAAATCTAAATTTATATCCACCTAAAAATACAATGAATGATCTCACAACATATGTGTTGGTTTTAACATTCCATGTAATTTCATGACTGTAAATATTTCCAAAATTATTGCTCAATAAATTATTAGTTAACGGCTATTTTTGCAACAGTGTTTTGATACACTGTGTCTTAATCAAATCTGTCAATAACAAGTACATGCTTTCAGTCAGTTATTTTGAATTCATAACAAATTCTCTATAAATGAAAGTGGTGACTCTAAATTATTTTAATTATTTGCGGTATTGGTAAATTCTGAACACATTCTGAATTGTTAATTTCAGTACAGGATAATAAATGTTATATGAATTTGCAAAATTTATAAAACAGCTTTTCGTATACTTCGAAATATACAGTAGGTCCCCGGTTTCCTGGTTCTAAAATGGTTAATGCCGTTTTTGCTATTCCAAATTTCCATACCGTTTTAGAGGAAATTAGAGAAAACACGATATTATGGTCCTAAAAATCTAAAGGCGTTTCTATGGTAATGTAATTTCGTTTTTATTCTTTGATAGATTGTTAGTGACAAAATTTTAATTAACGTCATATTTTTTGCTATTTAAAGAGTTAAAGAAGTACAAATTTTATTTAGTTCAACTCTACGGAAATGATGATAATAGTTGTCGGAAAATGTGATACTTTAACAACAAAAAATACGACGTTAATAAAAATTAATAATAACCATCTATCAAAGAATGATATCGAAATAATATTACCATTACCACAGTAACGCCTTTTGATATTTAGGACTTCAGGTAAAAATTTAACCACATATTTTTCAACCATGCCGTTTTTTTTTCGATCATATTGTATAAGTTAATTTTTAAGATATTTAAGCTTGGAAATGTAAATCTTAGCAATCCTAGCTTCACATATTGTTTAAACTCCCCATATCAAAGTAATATATAAAACACAAGTTGGCAACATAATTATTTACAAGCCATAGACACAAGCAAATTGTTAATTGCTCTCTATTTCATTAAGAAAATTCCATTTATTCTATCGATTGTTAATATAAAAAATGTACCGATAAAGGTGCTGCACCCATGTAGAAAGTTTAACTTGTATTTTGTCTCACTTTCAACGCAACAGAATCGTTTGGTTTTTTTGATCGTATTTTACAATCAGTCAGTGGTAGCACATTAAAAAATATGTTTGAAAAATCGTTTTATATTTATAAATATTTTAAAGTTTATATGGGATCACTGTACAACATTTACATTCCAGATTATAATAATGTAATAATAATAATTAGTGCCTATAGTGATTGGCTCAACTGGAGGAATTCCCAAGCAGCTCCTTCACAATTTAAAAAAACTGGAACCAGAATCTTCGTATACAACTCTAGAAATCAGTTATCCCCACAATCTGCACCATAATGAGAAAAGTATTATTGTTTGTGGTAAAAGTACTGTCCGAAAACAATTACCCGAAGGAGAATTACCCGAAAACAATTGACCGAAAAGAAAAATACCCGAATAGATAGTTGCCCGAAAAGAAATGTTACCGAACTACAATTGGCAGACATAAAAAATCCCCGAAATGTTGCTAAAAGACTGATAATGACCTGACAATTGCTCTTTTCGGGCAACTTTCTGGTTCAATAAAGATGTTGTTAGGGGTAGATGTTGTCCTTTGGGGCAATTTTCCGGATACAGATATAACAAAGATTCGTATGCGTGAGGAATCATTTGTCTACTATGTTTTATGGATAATTTGTTTCTGTTCAATAATTTAAGTTGACGGTTTCTATGAGGTTGCAAAAAAATAAATATTGTTATAAAGAATACTGTAATTATTTTTTCTTTTACAGTTATTTATTAAATCCTTGACTAACACAATATTTTATTTACTATGCTATTTCAATTATATATACAAGTTTTAATAGGAGTATGCAAATATTTAGTTAATTATTATTATCAGAGCTTAATATTATTTGAATCGGAAAGTATATTTTTTTATGTTTTGTTTCTAATTGCATTGGAATGCACCTAATATTCAGCTTGATTTTTCGCGCCAGTGTGTTGCTTTTCAAAAAAAATACATTGATGCTGAAAAGTAATTATCTTTCAATCTGTAAATGCCATTTTCGACATAAAATTGTAATTATTTCAAAAACGGCTATTTAGAATTTCAAAAAAATAAGAAAATATACTAGTAAATAAACGGTATAACTTTTTTATTTTTTCAGATAAAAACACGAGATTTGGTATGTTAGTATATGACATAAATTAGGATTGACTGGACGTATTCAGTTGTTTTTGGTCACTTCCTGTTTCACCGGAAATGACTGCAACTTTTGATTTTTAAATGGTATCCTCGCTATATTTCGACTTTATTTGAAATGACACTCTGAATAGAATACCATATCATATGTCAACTTTTTTTCGCATATGGTTTATTTGAAATTGTAACATGCGGTTCATAACGAAAATTTGACTCGAAATACCAAGTGTGTGGTACCAGATTATTTGTAGAAAAATGCTTTTTCAAATATGCTAATGAGCCACCCTTGTTCCATTTGAAAATACCATTTGGACATTTTTTAGCCGGTCAGGACATGACACGAAAAACATTAGACGAATTAGACGGTTAAAACTATTTTTCCAAGGCTCCTTGATTACAAATTAGTGTTTTTCACAGTCATGGCACCCTAGATTGAAATTTAAATTGCATTTTTTTTAAACGAAAATGTCAAAAGTTGGTATTCTATTCACAACCAAACCAAACTGTCATTCTATTCAGAATGTAATTTTCTATCGAATAAAGTAAAAGTATACCGATGGTGCCATTTAAAAATCAAAAGTAGTAGTAATTTCCGGAACAGGAATAATAAGTAATTCTGAAACAGGAAGTGACCAAAATCAATTGAATACGACAATCAATCCTAATTTCTGTAATATACTAACATACCAAATCTTTTTTTTATCTGAAAAAATAAAAAAGTTATAGGAGTGATAGAGGGTTTTCTAATTAAAAAAAAGTGACATTCACTTACGGTTAAATCGGAAATGTCAAAAAGTGAAAAATGTTTTAAAGATAAGTACAGGGTGTCCCATTTTCGTGTATTTTATTGGGTTTCTCGTTTATAAATAGAGATACAAAGATGCGGTTTTCACAGATTTCCTCTAGGATTCATAGTTCCTCAAATATAGGGCTAATTTGAAAATGTTGCATTTTTCTATCCTCTTTGTATCTTAGAAATCTTGAAAATGTAAAAAGAATCCATGATGGAAACTAGAATCCAGTGGCGTAACTAGTTTCCAGTCATTTTCGAATGGCGAATCGAAATATGGCTCAAACTTATGTTTTTTTTAAATGGGACACCATATACCTTATTTTTTATTTTATTTGCCTTATTATGAGCTTTATAAAAATATAATATACTTATTTCCCCATAAATAAGGTAAAAAATGTATTGTTTATCATTTTAACATAAATCAACCTAGTTTAAAAAAGTATTATTATTTTATTTAACTTAATTTATATCCAGACAACTTTTTTATTTCCATCGTATTATCTGCCTATAAACTGCACTGAAAATGAAATTGTGCTGTTCTTAGATCACGCACTGTCAATCAGAGTTATAGATATTTTTGATGTACTTGTGCAATAATTTCACACCCAGAAACAAGCGTAGAATAGCGACTAACAAAAATTTGACATCAAATAAATTATTTTTTGTTCATTACGTAATTTAAACCGGCCACCTATGCTAAAAAGTTAAATAATGCATTTGTTTACCTTTTTATGAAAATAAACATAGATTATATTATATTTCTAGAAAGCTCGTAACAAGGCAAATAAAAAAATAATATACAGGGTATCCCTTTTAAAAAACATAAGTTTGGGTCATATTACAAGAATAACAGCTGGCAGCGAAGAACAAGTTTTTTTGGTATTACAACGAAAGGCTTCCCTCTTGAAAAGTTATACAATTTGTAATTACAATGAGAATGAGAGAGATATGTGAATGTTAACAACTCTAACTAGTTTTATTTCTTCCGAGTGGTGGTACTTCCTAGGTTGACGTTTGTCTTTCTGGGCCTGATGATGGGAATTGTTTAAGTCCCGAAACATGTCGCCCCCCTGCTTTTTGTGAAGCATTTAAATTTAAATAAACATCTTAAAGATTGTGAGTTATTTGTCCCCTTATCCGCCTTCAGAGGTTTTACTTTGATAATATGTACTCACATTGGGTTAGAGAACGTTTAGTTAAAGATCTATTACTTCTCTGATCTATTATTATATACCTCATCATACATGAGGATTTTCCTGTTATATGGGGGACAGGGTATTCCCATCCTCCTCTAAAAACAGATGTTCTTCCTCCGAGGGTACACACCCTTCCACAGTTGAGGTTTGGTCCGCCGTGCCCTTCACAGTTGAGGAGCTTTTCTCCGGCTGAGGTACTTGTGAGATGGAAGTTGGAGGATTTATCTCCATTTTCTCCATTTCTTTAACTTGGACTCTCCTTAGACCTGATACCGGTGTTGTCCCCAATCTATAATAGAGGAAATATCCTTAACTAACACAGATTCTAAAAACCGTTTAATTAATCCAGTTGCCTGAAAAACCCTGTATAGTTTTTAAGTAGATATTTAATTTAAAGAAAGATTTTGTTTTTTCAGTCGTGAACGTCCACTAATATCTCTATGAAACAATTTTGATTAATTTAACCAATTGACTTCTGGCTTTTTATGGCGTCTGGTTGACTTCAGCTTAACCTACGCTAAATTGGTAATTTTTCAGATCGTGAAACAGTTATTTTTGACTTAATGGCATATGTTGTACAATGAGAGACAAAAAAATACACCAAGGTCTACTTTTGAGACATATATAAATATCACTGCATTTTTGCCATTCCAAAACGCAAAGTAAGAAGTTAATGTTTTACTTATTTATTCAAATAAACGTTTGTGTGAATTGGGATTTAATAAAAATAGCATTTTAATAATTCTTAAGGATATAAGGTAAAATAACAACATAACAACCAAATTATCAAATTTGAAAACATTTATTTAATGCTTAGCAATTTAATCACATGGTAACCAATTTTTACCTAGCTTTTGTTACTGGTATGTAAATACATAACAATTCCAATTTCCCATGGACAGTTAGAATGCATACCACATATTTATATACGCACTCTGTGTATAAATAAGGCCTAAGATATTTTTTATTGTGTTTTCCTTGGAATTTAATATTTTCTTAACTGTAAATAATATTACTGGAACATGATTGTATTTAATTTAAATCCTTCCAGTTAACATGAAAATATGTATGGACTTTCTATGAAATCTAACTACTGTAATATAATTAATATACAGGGTGGTTCCATTGCCCATTAGTGCGAGGAAGTTCAATATCGTCGTTGTTGACAAAGATATGAAAAAAAGTTTTATACGGATGTTGATAATGGTGAATATCCTAAAAATATTTTGTTGTGTACAGGGTGTCCCAAAAAAAAGGTTATCAGCTTATATAAGGTTCCTTTTAGATGCAGAATTAAATTCGAACATTTCTTGTATCGAAAGTTTTCCTATACCTATACCCGTTTCGCATTCGCAAATATTTGCAGGATTATATTGCATATGGTTCTGTAGTAGTAACATATAAGACAAAAAAATCATGTGAGGTGCTTTTGATAGAAATTTACTGTTGAAAGAGCTGTATTTAATACTAAGGGTCGGCATTTCTGGTCTTGGGTGCCGATTTTCGTGTGTACGAAGAGTACGGTCAACACGCTTAGTAAAATAAGATGTACTGAATAAAGACAGAGAAAGTAAGTATTTTTTGAAGCGCATGGAATCTAGTGTCAAATTAAGTGATTACTTATGTAATAAATACTTCGTATTTTTGCTCTCTCCGACTTACTAGATTGCCATAGCGATTCGCTTGCCAGCCGGGTATAATAACAATAACGTGAATAACTGCTAAACCGTTAAAAATTTAGGAACACTTTAAATACAGAAAATGTATTTTTTTTAATTCTGCATCTAAAAGAAATTTAATATACAGAGGGTTGCATTCAAAAAAATTGAGACATAGAATTTTAAATATATATACCTACCATTGTTGGCCCGACGCCATGAAATTAAACGGTATAAAATAATGTAAAATTTCCTTTGGGGATTTTTTCTGTTATCTTTAGCAAACTATATAAGTATTAATAAAATTAAATTTATTCTAGTTTTTAAACACTTTTCGGATATAGTATATTACCAAAGTTTTAGTAAATATGAAATAAAATGTCAACACTGTACGAGTATATTGCTGGAAATAAAAATAGCGTACTCTTTGCAGAATTTTATGCTGAATCCAAATCTGTATAGAAAAATGGGTGAGCAATTTAAAAAAAAAACTTAAAACTATATCAAAGGTGTCTTTTTAGGACATCCCGTTTACAACAAAATATTTTTAGAATATGCCCTTTTATAAGCCACGCAACATCTGTACAAAACTTTTTTCATATCTTCGACAACGAAGACGATATTAGACTTCCTCGCACTAATGGGCCACCCGTATGTCTTTATCTTTATACTCAAGGTAGACCAGTGTTCTTTTATTAGCATAAAATTAGATGTACATATTAGAACCCAAAATATTTATTTGTGATGTTTTAAAATCTCTTTGAAAATTCTATTCATCGGTTGCCTCTTTAGAATATACCTTGTGGAATCTAATAATTTCTTTTTATTGGTTATTACTCCTTGATTCATTCAGATTTAGTACCTGCCTAATGAAATTTTAATATATTATAAATTAAAGTAATACCTCTGACGAGGGGTAGGGGACAAAAAACTCACAATCTTTTAAGATGTTTATTTAAATTTAATTTGCTTCAAAAAAAGAAGGGGGGCGGCATGTTTCGGGACTTAACAATTCCCATCTTGTTTCATCCCTAAGAATGTTTCTGTGATAATGAATTGACTGTGACTGTGTGATCATTATCACATAAACATTCTTATACGACGATAGTCGCCAAAAAATGAAAAATATAAAATAAAATAAGATTGTCTGAGAATTATGGTATAGGCCTTTATTAAGAATAACAAGGAAAGGTTTTTCTTTTTGAGAAATTATATATTTTGCAATTACAATGAGAGAAATTGTTACATGAATTTTAACAACCCAACAATTTTAATTCTTCCGAGTAGTGTTACTTCCTAGGTTGACGTTTGTCTTTCTGGGTCTGAAGATGGGGATTGTTAAGTCCCGATACATGTTGCCCCCCTTGTTTTTTTGAAGCAAATTAAATTTAAATAAACATCTTAGAAGATTGTGAGTCTTTTGTCCCCTACCCCTCGTCAGAGGTTTTACTTTGATATGTACTCACACTGGGTTGGAGAACGTTTAATATTATAAATTGTTTTAGTTTTCAGTCGTAGTTATAAGACGTAAATAAATATGAAAAGTAATAATTGACCATAAGTTCTTAAAGAGGAAATGACTAATTAAAGTTTATATTGTGGCAATAATTAAATGTCAGGTTTAAAATACATTCAAAGCTGTTTCCCATTTTTCTTCGCTGATTTAAATTAAAAATTTTATGCTAATTGCACAGCATATGCATTTTCTTTGTGATATTTTCTACGTTTATACTGTTTTTTTTTGTTACATGATATATGAAAAATTCCATCACTACTGTTTCCTGTTTAACAGTAAAGAATATAGGTAATATCATTTAATAACAAGTATTGCAAATAATATAAAGTTATTCGTGTGATATAGAATACATAAATGAGATGTGTATACTTGTATTGAATGGCTATGAAAAATGACTTGGTCAAGGTTGTGGTTTGTGGATGATCATAATCAAAAATAAAGTTGCTTGACATTATTTATGTGAATTGATAATAATAAGGCTTTTGGCAATTCTTTAACAATTAATATTTTTTTATAATATACCATATGTATTAATGTGCATCGTAACACAGAACTTTTAAATGCCTATTCCAAATGAAACGGAATTCTAGACAAAAGTACAACTTAACATTTCTTAAAAAAAATAATACAACTTTTGCATAAAATTATCTAGGTAGATAATATTTGACCTCAAAATTTACATGGTATTTCCTATGTCCCCAAACCATGCAAACGCTATAGCGAGTGGTGCATCCAAACACGGGAGAGGAAATCACATGTAAATTTTGAAAGAGTCAACTATTATCTCCCCAGATAATTTTATGAAAAAGTAGTATTAGACTTTTTTGAAGAGGCGTTCCTTTGGAGTATTGTTTGCCTGTGAATGGGGGATTACGTAAACAACTTATTAATTCTTCTTCTTCTTCTTTCTCAGCCTAGTTCCATCCAGTGTTGTATATAGGCCTCTTCTAGGTTTTTCCATGCTTCGCGATCTCTAGCCAAACTTATCCATTTAGGCCAGTAAGCGAGGATAAAAATACGGTATTATCTCCGAATTCTTGACACCCGCACCGATTGACGTGAAATTTTAACAGTGAATAGAAATATATGTAAGAAACAAAAGTTACATAGTAGCGATGTGTGCTTTCACCCTGGGGGTGAGTGTCACCCCTTCTTGGGGGTGAAAAATAAATCAGCCATTTTAATTGCAAAAATCAATAAAGGGATGAATTCTAAGTAAAAAATATTCTATAACATTTTTTTAGAAAATTGATATTTTCTCAGTTATTTAGGATTGAAAATGTTGATTTTTCATCAACAGCTGCATATGTTCTGCCATTTTGTATAAATAACTCGAAACTCTTAAGCAAAACTCTATAAAGCAAAAAAAATCTATAAAGCTTTTGGAATAGCGAATCGATTCGTTTTTTGTTGATTATCGTAGGTGTAATAGTAGCCAAGTTATCACTCTGTAAAGGTGATTTTTTATTTTTCGAAAACTAAATTGCAACCCTTTTACCGTAAAATAATGGCAAAAGAACATATTTTTCCAAGAAAATAAATATGACCGTTTTTAAAGTGTTTGGAAAGACCTTTTTCATGCTTTTTTAAAAGGTCTTTTTAAGTTTGTAGCTCAAAAACTCGCGGAGTTATGATAAAAATAAAATGGTCACCTCATTTTTCCGGAAAAAAATTAACAACAAAATCTATGACTAAAATCATAAAAATAAAAATTATCAATTTGTAGGAAATTACACGAGCTACAAATTAACCCCTATTGTTGAACAGTCCTGAACTCTTCATTTTTACGAGATTTTTGTGTTTTAAGGGCACAAACAAGGTGGTCCTTACACGCAAGTCAAACTAAAAAACGTAATATCTACGAAATAGAGAGATCTACAGAAAAATTGGAAGAGCGCAAAAATATTGCAAAAAAGGACCTTCAATTTTACACTGCTGCATTTTTTACGTATCTTGCTTACTTTTTAAGATATGTAAAAAAATGAAATTTTTTAGAAAATAAAAAATAAAATTTTCATTATTTTCAACTTTTTTCCAAATTTAGGCATTCTACCCCGCTCGAACTTGCAGAGCCCATTGTTAGTACCTAAATATAGCCAACTGTATAATATGTATTACGCTTAGTCTTTATTTTTATAATTTTGGTCATAGATTTGGTTGATAATTTTTTTCAGAAAAAATAAGGTGACCATTTTATCTTTATCATCACTCCGCGATTTTTTGAGTCACGAACTCTTTTAAAAAAGCATTTAAAAGGTCTTTTCAAGCACTTTAAAAACGGTAAAATTCATTTTCTTCTAAAAATGTGTTCTTCCGCCATTATTTTACGGTAAAATATTGCAATTTAGTTTTCGAAAAATAAAAAATCACCTTTACAGAGTGATAACTCGGTTATTATTATACCTACGGTAATTAGCAAAAAATAGATCGTTTAGTTATTCTAAAAGCTTCATTTTTGCTTTGTATGAGTTTTGCGATAAAACGCAAGGTTTTCGAGTTGTTAATAAAAAATGGCAGAAAAATATGCAGTTTTTAAGTGAAAAATCAACATATTCAATCCTAAATAACTAGGAAAATATTAATTTTCTGAAAAAATGTCATAGAACATTTTTTGCTTAGAATTCATCCCTTTATTGATTTTTGCAATTAAAATGGGTGATTTATTTTTCA
This sequence comes from Sitophilus oryzae, assembly GCF_002938485.1. Classification (NCBI taxonomy): domain Eukaryota; kingdom Metazoa; phylum Arthropoda; class Insecta; order Coleoptera; family Curculionidae; genus Sitophilus; species Sitophilus oryzae. The sequence continues at coordinate 2,077,096 of NW_022145814.1, read as the reverse complement.
CCCCCGAGAAGAAGTGACACTCACCCCCAGAGTGAAAGCACACATCGCTACTATGTAACTTTGGTTTCTTACATATATCTCTATTCACTGTTAACATTTCACGTCAATCGGTACAGGTGTTCAGAATTCGGACCCTAAATCCCTCGGTTACTGGCCTAATTGTCTTCCTGCCACTGTTCTGACGTCATCGATCCATCTGTTTTTTGGTCGGCCCACACTTCTTGTTGTTTTCTAGGCCTTCATAGAATTACTTTTTGGGGCCATCGCATCGGTCTGGATCCTGTCTTGCCACATGTCCTATCCATTGCCACTTCAGACTTGCCACTCTTTTAACAACATCTATTAGTTTTTTTTTAGACGTATGTGGGTGTTCCGTATTTTTCCCTAATGGTGACTTCTAACATGATTCTTTCCATGGCTCTTTGTGCTACTCGTAGTTGTTCTGCTGTTTTTCGGTTAATTGCCATAGTCTCTAAGCCATGCGTAAGCACATGTAAGCCTTTTTCTTTAGGTTATTGGGCACCTTTTTATCCTTGAAAATATCGCTCATATTTTCAAATTCTACCCATGCCGTATGGATCCTGCGTTTGATCCCCGTATTTTGGTCCTCTTTACCCAGCTTGATTTTATGACCTAAATATATATATAATGGTCTACGTTTTCAATAACAACGTTGTCTACGGTAATGTAATGGATATTGTTGCTCATTATCTTGGTCTTCTTTTAGTTCATTTTAAGGCCAATTTTCTGGGATTGCTCATTTAGCTCCTTTAGCTATTTTATTAATTTGTATAGTTTAATAAAGTTACTTTAGTGACAAATATTTGTTATATTCAATTATTGTGGATGTATGTGGTATGGGCTAGGCCTGCGAGTGATTGAGTCTCATTACTCTTACAACCTAACCTAACCAAACAAGTCATACACCGCGAATACTATTCTAAGTTAAAATAATTTTTTGTAGATGATCATTCTAATTCAGAAAAACATTAACAACTCTATTCAAACCACATAAATTCTTGTAAACAAAAAAAAATGTGACATTGAATTTGACAATGACAACACAATATTTTTTGCTGGTATTTTAATTGTAGTTTTCTCTGGGCCGTGTTATAAATTTTTAATAATTTGAAGGTATATTTTTGCAAATAACTTTTAGATGCCTATTCCAAATAAGACGAAATTTTAGACGACATTGCAGTACAACTTAACGCCTCTTCAAACGCCTTTGATTTAGTGAACAACATCCCCCTATAGAGACGGAGAAGAAGCAGTAATAATATACCACAAGTAGTTCCCATACCGTAATACTAGGAAGTAAAATGTCTTATAAGCTGGAAATTTACGATTTACTGAGATATCAAGACAAATGACATTGCGGAACTTTTTAAAGTTTTTTTTTCATCGAATAACTGTTAAATAGTCGGAGGGACATTAACATTCACATTTAATGATCTGTCGAGCGTACTAATATTGGTATACCATTATAGCAGATACTCGTTAATGTATATGTATATTATTATCGGAAGAAGAGCCTTTGTTAGCGTATGGTTTATGAATAAACATATAGAATGGGTCATAAACAAAATGAAGAATGTGGTTCGCGATCGTATCTAGAAACCGATGTTTAATGTTAATGTCCAAAGAAAATGACGGTCAACTTTCGTATTTATCGATTGAAATAATTATGTCTTCGTTCCATTGTGTAAAGTAAATGTAGTGAAGGCGTGGAAACCTGAACTACAAAGGAAAATACTTTGGAAGAACCAAGGAGGGTATTGTTTCAGTCAAGTCAAAAATTAAATATTTTGCTGACATGGACTCAAATAAAAAATATCTTTAATATGTATAAAATTAATATCAGATTATACCATGTAGAAATACTTTCATGATATGCAGAAGACTGGCGAGAAATAGATGAGGCTGCGCCCGTAACATTTTACACTACATGTATACCATGATATAGATGTAGACCCATGACACAATGTAGACCCATGTATACAAAACTAGAGCAACGTACAGCAAGGCAAAACCTGTGCAAATTACAGAGACTGGCATGTATCTGCATCACAGGTGTCAAGAGAACATGTCCAACAATAGCAATGGAGTGTTAGGTCTTAGACCTAACACCACTGCACATTGTCGTCGGTAGTTATGCCAATGCGACAATGATTAGAATGGTCATTGACGGAAACATTACTGGGAGAATTTTTAGGTCAGGTGCTTAGAACACCCTCAAAAATAAAATTCCACTTCTCCAACTTCCAGTGGATGACATACCAAGAATTTACAACTTTGAGAAACACCTCACTGTATTGAGTTATAAAAAGGATTAGAAGGAAGAAACGTTTGCTCAGCATGTAAAAGATCATATCATAACGCCAAAACCAAACCAGGGACAGGAGTATTTGGGCCGAAAACTAAATACTCCGAATCAATGGGCACTATCGAACGATGCGTACAATTTATCTTAGATAGGAACTATTGAAAACAGGAAATAACTATCTTATCCAATAGTCAAGCAGCACTAAACGCGATCAACTCAGTAACCATCAATTCGAAGTTGGCCAAAGAATGCCTAGAGAAGCTCAACAAATTAGGCAAAGAAAATCTTTGGGTGCCTGCTCACCAAGGGATAGAACGCAATGAAAAAGCAAATGATCTAGCTAGAAAAGGAGCGAACACTCCACTAACTGGATCAGAACCGTTCTGTTTTCCAAGCGGGAACCAACTGAAAGCAGAACTGAAGAATCTGGAAGACTCCATTCGTAACCTGGAATAGGTGTCCTCCAACGAAAAAGTTTGTCAGAACTTCCGACCGAAAAAAATCAAATATTTTTCTTGATTTAAGTAAAAACAATATTCGGATTGTTACGGGGTTTCTAATAGGACACTGTCCTCAACGAACACCTCAGTAGGCGGAAGCTGAGAAACAACAGCGAATGCAGATTCTGTGGGGAAAATGGGGAAACACTAGAACACCTTATCACGGCTGATGTTGAGGATGGAGAGCTGGCCTCTGTGGAGCCGTCTCAGATACTGACTTTTGTTAAGGCCCTGAGACTGTATGATGAGTTATAACTCGTTATAACTGAAGAAAGGGGAACACACAATAGATCTGTAAGGTAGCGGTGATTAACTCCCCTCCTAAACATTCTACATTCTATCATGTATATATTAAAAAGTATATTCAAACAATTTATGTACATAAATAATACGAATACGTATCCGTATTGATTTCTATACAAGGTCTACATTTTTAGCGCCGCTCGGATTTTGGATGTGCTTGAATTTGGAGCGGCTGTTCGGCTTGAATTTGAGGTGACCGCTCGGACCTTTGATCCCATTTTAATGGTTGTACACGTGTCAAAGAAAAAGTAGCGTACATTATCTGCCGCGATAATGACATCTTCTATCACAAATATTGAAGATTACAAGTTCAGGGTACAGCTGTTAAAATTATTCATTAAGAAAACGATTTTTGCTCATTTCATGAATATCTTCTCGATTTTTTCGTATTTCTAAGCATAAGCCATTTTAGGCGTAACTTTTTTATGATCAAATTCTTCTTAACTAACGTAATTTTCTTGTAATGGCTAAGAAACAACTGAAACAATGCAAGGTACCGCTTGTTCAATATGAACACCACAACGCTGATATTATTATATTTTTTGTACTACATATTTTGTTTATATTTTATGTTTTGTATTATATTTTCGTATTTTTTGGCTTTACTCTTTAGCGAGGATTTTACAATCCTGAACGACCCTGGTTTTATGTCGCAAATTAATTTCTTAGCCTCATTTTTGTTTTTTTTTTCTCTGCATGTTGTCTATTTTATAATAGTTTATTATTCACTCAGACTACACTGATTACGACTATACGACATAAGCGTAATATCAGAAATCATGACTGATCGAAAACATGGTGCAGTCTGAACCACAGGCAGTCTGCAGCATTTTTAACAAAACCTACACTTTGATTATTTGTGTCAAGAGGTACTACACCTCTGTATGGTTAAAACACTAAATCGTCAGCGAAATGTGTTAACCTGCTAAACTCCATTTTTGACTTTAATCAAATAATTCGTTTAATACATAATTTTTACGTTAAATTTTTACCGAGATATTGGGTTTAATTGTTTCTCAACAAATAGTATTGTTATCTCTTTATCATATAATGCATGAATATCCGTGCTACATGTATACATATTTTTTTGTAGCGTTTCTTTTCTCTCCTGTAAAATTAGGAGTAATGGATTTAGCAGTTTAACACATTTCACCCACGAAAAATGAGTATATCATTGTCTAAATTTGACAATTTGTCAATTGTAAATTCTAGAATACTGTAAAAAACTACAATACCGAATTGTCTTTAGTTAATTCAGAATGTACTTAATAAACCTGTTTAATAAAACAGCTTGAAATACTTGATCGTAAAACAAGCTGTTTTTCTTAAAAACATATTCAACGAGAATAATGTAACATTAGAATATATTTTATATTTTAAAGCTACTTTTATTTTCTATTGACATGAAATTATGCTAAGCATTAACTTGCTAATAAAATCCCTTAAAATTTTTCAGAAACATTTTGACTTTCTACTGGGGTAGTGTTTGATACAATGAAATTAACATTTTTATTATTCTAATACTAATTTATGTAATTTTTAAATTTTTAATTCTAATACTCATTTTACGTAATTTTTGACGAAAAGAGAAAAATTGTTGACACATTTAATATTCCATACAAAGCTCGCTGATTATTTATGGTCTTTTGTGTATTTAAGGTATACAGTATACACCGCTTTGAATGTGATGTGGACATCAACATGATATATTATTTGTTTAATTCTGAAAGCTGTATCAACAAATATTTAAAGGAATGTAAATAAAGTGTTTAAAAATAAAAATAGACAATATATTAGACTATAGATATTATCTTAGATTATCATGTTTATTTTCTATGCTTATCTTTCTTTCTAGGGAAATGCAGTGTGAAATATATAAATATTTATATCTTAGAAATTGGAACTGTTTCATGGAAAAGAATTTAATGATGCAGTAGTTCTTCTTTGACAAAGATACTTACTGTTTGACAGTTTACTCAAATATTTAGGTTATTATATCAAAAATTATTTAAAATTTAATATAAATAAGGATGACAAACTTTGTTGGACATCATTTTTTAGTATATTATGAAAATAACTACAATTTTACTGTAAGTAGGGAAAAATTTATATACAAATATATTTTGACGATCGAACTACACTATACTGACGATTTGACAGCGATTGTCATTTCCAAGTCATCTATCTCTGACGCCGTTTCTTCGAGTCGTATGGTAGTCGGTAGAGATGAGCAAAAAATCGCAAACTGCGATTCAATCGCAGCCATTTTAAAATCGCAACCGCAACCTGCGATTGGCTCTCATAGGAAACTGCGATTACGATTTCTTCTATTTGCGAGTTTCAATTTAGGCAACCAATATTATTATAGTTGCGTCTTGCGATTTTTCGATTTTCTGCGATTTGCGATTTTGCTGCGATTGTGATTTTGTAAACTACGATTGTGATTATAGTTGCCTCTTGCGATTTTTACGATTTTCTGCGATTTGCGATTTTGCTGCGATTGTGATTTTGTAAACTGCGATTGTGATGGTGTTTCTTAAGAGTAGGAGTGGGGGGTTTATAACTTTTTTATTTTTTCTGATAAAAAACGAGATTTGGTTTGTTAGTACATGACATAAATTAGGATTGATTGACGTATTCAATTGTTTTTGGCCACTTCCTGTTTCACCGAAAATGACTACAACTTTTGATGTTTAAATGGCACCCTCGGTATTTTTTTTACTTTATTCAATAGAAAATGACACTCTGAATAGAATTACATATCACTTGTCAACTTTTGACATTTCCCATATGGTTTATTTGAAATTATAACTTGCGGTTCGTAACGAAATATATTAAAATGGAATATGGTATGGCAACTTTTGACATTTTCGCTTAAAAATCGTATTTTAAATCTTAATCTAGAATGTCACGGCTATGTTAAAAATACTAATTTTTAATAAAGATGCTTTGGAAAAATAGATTTGATCGTCTATGGTTTTTCGGGTCTTCTGGCCAGTTAAAAGATGCCTAAATCGTATTTTTAATCATATCTCATTTTTTTCAAATGGAACGAGGGTGGCTCCTGGGCATATTTAGAAAAAGCATTTATTTACGAAAGGGTGGGGGGTGAGCCAACTTAAAGATTCTTTTAGATTTTTTTGGCTTTGGTGTCTCCGGCCTCCCCACCTCTTTGATATCAGTCAAGCAATACGATATTATTAATTTATTTTGTCACAAACGACTCTGGAGTATGTACAGGGTGTCCCATTTTGGTTGAAATCATACGGTATCTCTGTTATTAGTGAAGATAGAAGGGTGCGGTTTGCACAAACCTGTCTCACTTTTTTGTCAAACGTAAGATGCCGTAAACAAAATTTTCATAGCCCTCTTCGTTTCCGAGCTACAGGGTCTTTTTGAAAGTTTTGCAATTTGAGACACCCCCCGTATCTCTGTTATGGTTAAAAATATCGAGAAGGTGAAAACTGTTTATTGTAGAACTTTTTACATAGAATACAGTGGCGTAGTCTGGTTTTCTACCAAAAAAATATTTTTAAAAATATGAACTAAAGTTATGTTTTTTTAAATGGAACACCCTGTATATTTATAAATCATATGATGTGTGTTGCCATAAGCTTCTCAAAAATATATATTACTCTATATTTATTTTCACTATTTACTGCAATATTTAAAAGTTATTAGTAGGCCATCATATTTATTAGTAGGCCATGATTGATAATAAAAGAAACTAAAGAATTATTAAAAGTGTACTGCTATCTGTCTCTTGTTTTATTTTGGGAGCCGCTAATAAATTCTTTATATATTAGGGAAACTTAACTCCCTACCGCTATTTGTAAATCTTGGAATACGTGTATACGTACGAATAATCTATCGTATCGGAAATTTTAGATATTCCTTTAGCTAATTTACGTGCAATATACTTTCAACAAGATGGGGAACATAACTCATGAAAATATTAGAATACTGTTAAATTATTATTTTTCAAATCAATGAATTGGAACCAATGAACACATATTTATAGCCTCCTCGATTCCCGGATTTTGCCGTTCTCGATTTCTGATTTTGAAGATTTTTGAAATACGAAATATATCGTGGGCACTACAACAATGTCGAACACCTGAAAAATGCTTTAATAATTCAAGCTTTTAGATATTTGCAAACCCATTCCGTTATAAAAAAAAAGAAAAATATATTCGCAGGTTCAGTGGTAACAGTTATTTCAAAAGTAAAATATATCAATCCCAAATAAATTTTAATATGACTATTTTAGTAAATATCATTTTGATTTTTTGTTATTTATCACGGCCTACTAATAAGAAAATGATATATTTTAAATATTGCAGTAAATAGTGAAAATAAATATAGAGTGATATATATTTTTGAGAAGCTCATAGCAAGACAGATCATATGATTTATAAATATATAGGGTGTTCCATTTGAAAAAACATAACTTTAGTTCATATTTTCAAAAATATTTTTTTGGTAGAAAAACAGACTACGCCACTGTATTCCACGTAAAAAATTCTACAATAAGCAGTTTTCGCCTTCTCGATACCTTTAACAATAACAGGGATACGGGGGGTGCCCCAAATTGCAACATTTTCGAAAAGACCCTGTAGCTCAGAAACTAAGAGGGCTACGAAAATTTTGTTTGCAGCATTTTCCGTTTCACGAAAAAGTGGGACAGGTTTGTGCAAACCACACCCTTCTATCTTCACTAATAACGGAGATACCCTATGATTTCAACCAAAATGGGACACACTGTACTTTGAGTAAAGTTTTGAGTCTAGCCTCCGTCCTTTCCCGAATCCTGGATTCGCCCCTGGTTGCAGATGTTAAAAAACTAAACTACTGATTATTATTAACTTTTTTGAACTGTTAAGCTATAAATACATACATAGACAATTATATACCTAGTACAATATTTAAATATTAAAATCGCAATCGCAATCGCAGTTTTGATCACCTCTAGTAGTCGGTATAGACTTAGAATACCTGCATGACCCTACTACTAGATTTTTATAAATTACCATATAAAAACAATTAAGGCCATTATAATGTGAGCATCCCGATTTTTCTTTGTGCTTTTTGGTAGTTCCTGCAAAATGTTTGCTCGTTGTTAACAAATGATTTGAAATTTGTGTTAAAAAAACTTTGCCTTGACTTTTGTGTTATGTCTACGGATCCGCTTACCTATAAGATGTTCGGCGTCGGTTAACAGGTAGAGTTTCTATTTTTAGCGACTGGCCACCGCTACTTAAAGCGCGGCTTAATTTAAAAGAGATTTTAGAAAAAAGCACCGTCGAAAAATGACCACTCTTTGTTCTGCGTTATGGGAATCGAGCTTTTGGGTAAGAATGTGTGCTCTGTATCGATATATTTTGGTTAAAATAAATCATTTCTATATACACTCTCTATTCGTTAACAATAAATTTCTTCTACAATGCTGGGGCATGTATATAGGGTCCGGCAATAGTGCGTCGGGTCAATAAAAAGTTAGGAATTTTGTTTAAGTGCCCACCTATAGTATGTATTAGAATACAGTTCAGGAAAATATTTTAACTTCTAGAGTGACTCAAAAATGTGTATATACGGGTGGCGCACCTCATTCGCCTCGGTTGATTACACCAAAATGGAAAGATGTAGAAACAAAATATTTTATGGATATATGTAGAGAGGCAATGTGCATAATTTAAAATTATTTTCAAATGTACAGGGTGTGTCAGAATTAAGATCCACACCAAAGTTATATTTTTTCTTATGGAACATCCGGTATTTTAATTCATTTTTGAATTTTTGGGTATTAAATAAGGCATGTATTATAAGGGTTTAATATGTTTAAAAGCTTTGGTTTTTGAGATATTTAATAGATATTTACGATACAAGTGAGTTAACAGCATCATTAAGATACGTGTGCGAAAATTGCACGAGTGCGGAGCACGAGTTGTGTAACCACACAAGTATCTTAATGGAGTTAACTCTCGTGTATTGTACAATATTTTATCTACGTCTAACTATAAAAACACACAATGAATTTTAAAAATTATTGTACTTAACTATATACCTATCCTAAAAATCAATTACCTACCTTAATACCTTTATTCAAATAACACCATGCATGGCAATATCAATATGACAGTAAATAATATTGATGTCACTAGTTTAAAAAATGAGCGATTCGGAAAGTATTCCCTCTGACATTGAAGAAGGGGCATTTAGAGCCATTCCTGCATGTGCACCGAAAAAAAAAGTAGACGACTATGGAAATTTAGTGCAAAATAAATGTTTTACAAAATACTTTTTTCTCTTTGGTAGTCACCAAAACAAGGAATGCGGTAATGAAAATGCGTGAAGAAGATCTTAACTCACTCAAAATGCGTTAGTTAACAGCTTCTTAACTCTACTTCTGAAAATTAATTCTTGTGCTGACTTTGAAGCCAGAGAAATAAACTTTACTAAAAAATTTGATTGCTTCCTTACAGGGGTATCAAAAAGAGCTGGTCTATTTTTAATATTTATTTTACATAAAAACTTTGTAATTTCAAACACTACACTATGCATTTTCTTAAATAAGTCGAAGCAGATTTAAATGCTCTTTCAAACTATTTTAGGGTTTCCTATACCTATCTGGCTCAGATTTTGAATAAAAAGCGTTTTTTCAATAAAATGGCAATCAAGATGGCTGGTGTCGCCATGGGAATTTGCTCGTGACAGTTAGTAGCTATTTTTAAAATCGACATTGACAAAACTGACACTTTATGTCAGTGTAATAATGTATTTTCGTACTTTTATGTTTAGGCGTAAAAGTGCTTTACATGCCTAGGCGTTAAAATGGCGTTTTTATATTGTCAATCACGTCACAAAAATTAATAGTTTATGTTGACGTTTGAAAAAAAGATTTTAGTTTCACTACAGTGTGTGACAAAAATGGAATACTTTGTTGCTACTCCACTGTTAAATACCAGTTTGAAGACACTTAATCAAAAACTAATAATCACGAATTTAATAGAATTTCTCTTGTTCTTGGTTTACAGGTTGTCTCAGCAGAATGTCACAGGTTAATCGATTTATTACTTTGTATCAAAATATCACGATACTGCTGTAATAATAACGGACTGTATGATATTACGGCATCAAACCATTACCTGACCTTTAGTTTATTACATTTATATTAAGTGTTAGATATAACATTAAAAACAGGAAATTTAACATTTAGTATTTAGCAAGTTACGCAGAAGCTCGTTTTTGGTGTTCTTCAGATTCATGTTGGACGTAAATCATTTCGACTGTTTATAAAAGATTTTTGAAGAATTTATTTTTCCAAACCAGGTTGACAAACTATACAGGGAGGTCCAATATTCCGTGGACATCGAACTACTACGTATTTGTGGAATCAAAATAAGTTCATTGGACATAATTTACTTTTTTTACTTTAAAAAAAATAAACACATCAATCAGCAATACAATCATTCTTTAAAACTGTTCACGTATGTTTATCATGATTCCATGATTTTAATACACAAAACCCAAAAATGATAGAAAAGGCAATGCACTTTTCAATTAAAATGACATGACAACGACTGTTATTTTCATATTTTCCGGTGGATATAATATATACAGGGTGAGTCTTAATAAATATTAAAAAAACTAAAAATAAATAAATTTATTCAAAAAATTCCAAAGTTTCATTTTTTTTGCGAAAAAGTCCTTACAGACGTTCTTTCTGGGGTCGAAATATATTACCCCTAAAATATTTGCACTGAAAACTCACTGTATATACAATATGATAAAGAAACGGTGTCGGCGATAGAATGAATACCGATGTTATTTTATATGTAAAATTATATAAGGTATGTCATCGATCGTCATTTCCCAGTCAACTGGATGACGTTTTTTTACGATAAGTATTTGAAGTATTTGAAGAAAATTTGAGAAATGGGGAAACAATGGCAATATATTGCAATTATAATAATGTTTTTAACAATTCGGTCTATAAATTTCTTATCGAAGGAACCTTGAGTTTCGAGTTTTTGGATAACCATAAAATGTATTTGTTCCTACTGCACTTTCATTAAAAACTTGCTATATCATTGTCCTGCTTTGCTTAGCTGAAGATAAGATTATAGATAAGCAGAATTTTTAAATTTAAGTAAACATAATTTTAGGAAGTTCCAAAGATTCTAAACTGAAACACATTTTTTAGAAATAAAATAAATTAACATTATTTATTTTTACCATTTATGTATTAATAATATAATTAATTAATGAATGCTTGGCTAAGTAGGAATTGGCTGTGTATTATAATTACGAGTAAATGACATGCACCGGTATAAACACGATTCCAGAAAATAAACCTGTTTAAAGTAGATCTTACATGTTTGTAAGGCTCTATCAATGTGTGAGGCGTTGACGATTATATTCTCTATAGATATATAGATAATTGTTTATTAAATTCAAGTAGGACTATATGCTCACCAAACATGATTTTGGAGAAAAGATAAGGATTCGCATCCCGACAAGAGAAGAATGGGAAAGCAACCGAGTAATGAACACTCAAGAGACAGCAGTCTACACAGATGCTTCCGCAAATTCAAGGGGCACAGGTATAGGCATGTTCTCAGAGAAACTAGACATCCGACGATCTTTGAGGCTATAGGATGGCTGTAATGTTCCACAAGCAGAGGTTTACGCCATAAAGGAAGCGACTAGTTGTATACGAGAGAAAATTGCTGATAGACAAATAGGGGATATAGTGATATACTCTGACAGCTTGGCCGCTTTAAGAAGCATCACCATGCAATCAGTGAGATCGAAAACTGTGATGGAATGCCGAGAAGCACTGTCCTGGCTGCATCGGGGCGGGGCTACTCTCTGCTGGGTGCCAGGCCACAGCAATGTGGTGGGCAATCAGGAAGCAGACAGACTCGCCAAAGACGGGGCCAGGGGAGAGGCCGTGGCAGATGACCCACCACTTGTGACGATCAACTCACTGAAGGAGACTATAGGAACTGCCATCAAAGCCAAGCAGCAAGAGACGTGGCAACACCGTGAGGACTGCGCTACAGCTCGAAGACTATGGCCAGTGGTAGATAGCAAAAAAGACAAAACAACTACTAGAGCACAAAAAGGACCTAGTACGCATAATTGTAGGTGTCGTCACTGGAAACTGTCCCACGAGGGTAAACCTCGTAAGATGGAAAGTTTCCGACGAGGACTACAGCAGAAATGCGGAGAGGAAGAAGAAATCATAGAGCACCTGCTGTGCCACTGTCCGGCACTGGAATACCGACGCTTTAAAACTTTAGGGCAAAGGTTTTTGAGGGACTAGAGGAAGCAGCAGAAGCCAAGATCAGCGACATCGGGAACTTTGCAAAGAGCTGGAAGTGATTTAACGCAAAGAAAATGAGAGGAAGGTTTGGTAAAACAATACAGGGGTATCGCAATGGGCCCAAGGCCTCCAGTGAGGGATCAAATATGATCCCAAACCCCAGCAACCTAACCTAACGTAACCTAGTATAATATTTCTAAATGTATTAGTTATATTGTGTTATGTTTTTTATAGGCATTTGCATCTTTAATTGAAAATGTTAAGTTTTTTTTTCAAATTTAGTTAAGTTGGTTGATTTGGTTTTTTTCGCTTGTGTTCATTATTTGTGTTCATGTTTACTTTCTCTTGACTTAATAACTTGATATCATTTTCATCTAAAACTCAATTTTTTATCGTTTTTATTTTTTGAGAACCACTCCTTGCTTGCTAATTGACGAACTCCACATTCATTGAACAAAATATTTTAGTACGGTTCCGGAAACTCTAATTAATACTACCAGGTTCGTTCTATTAGGGTTCAGATCTAATCCAAACCAAACCAGAACCGCGCCTCGGTTACAATAATTAAAAACTATTTTTTTGTTACGTGAGAAAGTCCTTTGATACTTTCTAGCAGTCGAAATCAAATTCTTCCAAAGTAATGATGCTATTTCTTATTGTTCTTCGTTCTTTTCTCTTCTGAAGTTCCTATAGTATTTATTATGTTATTTTCTAATACATATTTGCATTTTTAATTCAATTTTTTAGGGCTCTTGTCTCAAATTCAATTAAGTTGGTTTATGCTGTTTGATGTGAAATTTAAGTTACCTACCTATACTTCTTTCTTTACTGTTGTTCATGTTTGTGTTCATGTTATTTTTTTTATGACTGATTATTTAATAATTTGAAAAAATCATTGAAAAACCATCCCTTGCTTTCTGATTGATGGTACTGCACCACCATTGAACAAAAATTAGTCAGTACCGAAAGTACCGAAAAAAAAAAAAACAGAAAATCCCAGTTCCCAAGAGGCGCGGTACCGAAATTCTCGGTTCCGCAAAACAGCTCCGGTTACGGAAACCCTAGTTGGCAACAATGAATTTAAAAATCGCGCACTCAATTACGTAACTAAAAGTTTAATTGATATGAAATATAAAAGTAAAATGAAAGGAAGCGTGTCTTGTGTAGATACACTTCCATGTATAAAAATGTCTATATCTATGTGGCGGATTCATCTCTCCAAAAAATCCTATATGGGTATTTCGCCACTGCACTACAAGGTGTTATAAAAAGTTTATATGATAGGGCAAAATAATATGTTCAGACGACATTTCACTAAACAGAGATATAAACCACATAAAAAAATACATTAATAAAAACAAATATCGACCATATTTTATTGACAAAACATTAAACGAAATACAAACCCCAAATCAACACAATGATAACAATACACAATATATACAACTTACAATTCCATACATACGAGGCGTTTCGGAAAAAATAAGAAGGATAGGAAAACAATATAACATACGAACATCTTTCAAAACACAAAATACACTTAGATCCATTTTATCACATACTAAACCAATGAATACAGAACAACAAACAAAAAATGTAATATACCAAATACCATGTGAATGCGATAAATTTTAAATTCGTGAAACATCTAGACCCCTAAATGTTACAATTAAAGAACATAAAGATTATTTAAGAAAGGGAGATTTTCACAAATCTATGATTTGTCAGAATTCAAGGGACACAGGGCACAGAATAAATTTTAATAATGCCAACGTAATTATAATGAAAGAAGCGAAAACCTCTAAAAGAAAAATAATAAGGCTTTTTTAATACAATCTAATAAAAATAAATGTATTGCTCATTCATCTGTAGATGTTAGTAATGTATGGCAATCGTTTCTTTGATTTTAAAGAACATAACATAAATAAACATAACATACGTAAAATTTAAAAATAATCATACAGAAAGTTTGGGGCTTTTGGTTTTACCTTTTAACCCATTAAGGCCCAAATGCAAATTAATAATAAAATACCCAATTTTATTAGAAAAAGTAACTCAGTTGGGTGTAAGTAATAGTTAGAAATATAAAAAAATGGCAATCTGGGCTTTTAGGAATGCAATATGGCGCCGTACTCAAATAAGTACACTGGGCTAATGGGTGTATAAAAATACTACTCCTTTAATACTACAAAACTATATCTATTTAAAGTATTTTTAACAAAATAAGTGAAAATATACTAGTTATTTTTGTTATACCTATACAAATAAAAAACTTAGGTCATAAATAAAATATTTTTAAGTATGATATTTCTCAAAACACTCTCTTTCTACGCAAAGTGTAACAATGCACTTTTTACAACGCCATCTAATACGCAAATGGCACACGCTACATCTAAGCTGTTTCTCAATCTTCTCTGGGAAGTGACCAACATTGTCATATCTCACAGCACCAGGAACTTGACATGGTCGATTAGTTTTACGAGTTTTATTGTTCAAGCGGAGATAATACCGAGCAACATATCTTGTAAAGTCAAGAAGGCTAATTTTTTCTTCCGGCGAGGCACAAATTTGATGTAACTTCCAGGAATTTGTCATGGTTACATTGACCATATGAGTGAATAAACACCACCACCATTTCTTGCCCCTTATGCTTATTCTGTAAGTATTTGTTGCCTGGTCATTCAAGTCAACGCCGCCCATTCCAGCATTATAATTTTGAAAAACCAAAGGTTGTTGGACCGTAGTTATCTCCTTTTTGGCTCGCGACCATCGCTTGACGTAGTTGAGAGGTTCAATAAAATCGTGATTACTAGCCATTGAGCAAACACTATTGTCTTTCCATTTCACAATCAGTAAGTTATTCTCACAGTTAAATCTATAGTCGTATGTGCCCCTTTCCTCTTTGTCCATCATTTTAGAAGACTGAATGTTACAATTCTTCTGCCGATTTTCACGAATAGTGCCTGTAGCACGTATACCTTTAGCTGTCAATTGGTTCATGAGACGAAGAGTGGTAAAAAAATTGTCAAAGTACACTATGTGGTCAGCTGGGTTGTCTAGATGTTCTAGCAATGAAATTACCACATCAGCACCAAGACCAAGTGATTGCCCCTTCTTCTCACTGTTTTTGCCACAATAGGTGTCAAACGCGTAGCAATACCCGGTTGAACTGCACAACATCCAATCCTTGAATCCGAAGCGGACTGGTTTTCCGCGGATAAATTGTTTGGCGGAGTGGTGCCCAAAATATTTCACCATTGCTTCATCCACGCTCAGAGATTTATGAAAAAATCCCCACTGTCTAAAATTTTTGTTCAAAATGTCCATAAGGGGCCGTAACTTGAACATTTTATCATTTTTATTTATTTTATCATTATCTGCAAAATGTAGGTATCTTTTTATTTCTAGAAATCTATTGCGTGAGATAGATCCCGAAACAATTTTGACACCTAAATCTTCATCTAAAGACCAATACATCCTCTGTTGTGGCAATTTGTGATACCCAGAGAGCAACAAAATTCCAATGAAAATTTTCATTTCTTCCATGGTAGCAAAAAAATCATGATTATTTTTCTGTCGAGAGTAAATAATTGATTGCTCTATCATAAGTTGGAACACATTATCGTCAAACAGTTTCTCAAAAATTTGCACTGGATTATAGCCACGTAAACTTTCCTTTACTTTTTCTAAACGATCATTAGCGCCATTTTCTGTGTCACGTGAGAAAACATAAACCGGCTCAATTTTCTCCCATACAGGATTTCTCTCTTCGGCACGAGGACGCTTGCTGACAAATATTGATAATGGCTCGTCGTCACTGTCACTCCATTCGTCTGTATTGCCAAAATTTACTTCAATATATCCGGGCACATCGTTTGGAATATGGCTTTCCATAATATTATCATCATCAAACTCTTCTTGATCGGTGAGAACATCCGGTTCTGGTGGCAGGACTATTACATCAGCCTCGTCTTCGTGACTCTCAATTGCATCCGCAGCTTCTTGCAATGTAGAAAATATTTTTCGACCATAAAAACTTGTGGTCGTTATTGGTTGAAAGTCGTCATCCATTTCTGAAACAAAACGTAGCTTGAAATTAAAAATTCATACTTGAGCCCACTGTACTCATTTGAGTACATCCGTGTTTGGCGCTGATTCACGTTTCAGGAAATGAGGTTATGAATCTATGGCTAATTTTTACCACTTGTTTAATACATATAAAATAGATATTTGGCGTAATTTGTCAATAATTATACAAATAGCCTCCTAAATATATTATATTCACTTTACTTACCAGGTTCAAAAATAAGTCATATTTTAAAACTGTAACTAATCTTTTCAAAACACACCAATACCTGTCAACTATCAGTAAACACTGCCCAGAGATTAATAAAATATGGCGCGATAGCTAACAACTTAATATATTGCCCATCAGATGGCAGAGTTTGTCCAAAATAACTGTACTCATTTGAGTACGGCGGG
Organism: Sitophilus oryzae; assembly: GCF_002938485.1. NCBI lineage: Eukaryota > Metazoa > Arthropoda > Insecta > Coleoptera > Curculionidae > Sitophilus > Sitophilus oryzae. The sequence continues at coordinate 2,060,157 of NW_022145814.1, read as the reverse complement.
CGTTAATGGGTTAAGTAATTTTTATCAGTCATTTTAAGAGAACGTCAACGGTTTCTTGTAGACGTATCTGTTTTAAAAAACTAAAGTGTTCTCGAATAGTTGAGTTTAAATATTTTAAATAGTTTTTTTCTTTATTCTTTGTATTTTTTTGCTTACGACGACGGAAAGAGATAAACTTTCGGAAACGTTAAGCATTTTTTTCTTTGTTAGGCAAATTTGTATAACTGTAAACATAACTTCTGACAGTGTTTACAAAAAATAACTATTTTATTTTGTAGATTTTCTTGCAGTGCAGTGGCGAAATACCCATATAGGACCACCAAACCAAAATCATATGATATTTCCGGCATTAGTGAATGAACTGCCACAAATATGTTGCCTATTAGTAGAACAAAAATTATTTCAAATAAGATGATATAATTATGGTATATTTTTAAATATGACATATGAATAGATATTAAATTATAAATTAAATTAATTTTTGGATTCCCAATTCATGTCACCGTTAAATTTAAACCTATAAGTTATGAGTTCAGCATGTTGTTTTTAGTGTTAGATTGAACGCCAAATTTCTGTAGGCTATTGGCTCGCCATTTACAACATAAAATTATAGCGGAATACTATTTGTTTGTTTCAATTAGTAGCTTCAGAAAGCGCGGGATTTAGAGCATCGGTAAAAATAAAACGCATAAATCCACATCATTCTAGTTCATCACTGGTATGCTGGAGTCAATAAAACCTTTATTTAAATTAAAATTTACGTGTCGGATTTTTTACATGAGTAGTTACAAATAATATAGTTTACATAAAATATTGACAATTACTGTCCTTAATTTAGGTAAGTGTCCTAGCAATGGTACAAGTAGTAAGATGATTTCACATTTATTTAGGGGGGAGGGAATATAAATCAAAAGTTCGTTATTTTTTTAATAATAATAAAAAATTATATGTAAATAAAACACTTCACACATATTAGTAATATTAGTTGTAGAATATAATTTGTTTTATTGAAGTAAAACTTCTTTACGCGCGATGGGAGTAAACATTGAAGGTCGTGACACACGAGACGCGAGAGAAAAGAGTGGTAACGATCTTGGAGCATCGTAACTTGGGCCCTATGTGAGCTAGGGGGTTACAACTCGGAATGTAAAAATAAATAAAATCAAAAAAAAAATAATAAATTAACAAATATTTTCATGATATTTTGACGACGCTTCGCGCACTATGAAACTCCATCATCAATGTCGAAAAAATCGTCCGATTTAATGAGTTTTTGGAGCGTCGTAACTCGGGCCCTATGTGAGGTAGGGAGCTGAAACTCGGAATGTAGATGGGACTCGAAGATCCCCATCTTTTCATGATATTTTGACGATGTTTCGTACAGTACGAAACCACATCATCAATGAATCAAATCAAAAAAGCGTCCGATCTAAATGAAATTTGGTATGTCGATAGATTGGACCAAGGCCAACTTGACCGTGTATGACAGGTGTCACTGTGACAGTTTTAACATAAGAAACGCCAAAAGTTGATATCTTTCGATAGCAACCAAATTTGGGTAGTCTATGCAAGCGATGGTGCACATGGTTCCGAAGTTGGATACGACGTTTCGTTTACATCTTCGTCAGGGTTGGACTAAGGATTTGATATCGAAGAAAAATGAAAGACGAAATCATCAGTATTTTTCTTAATACCTACTGGGTCGATTGGAACCAAACTCGGCACGTGGAGAGAGGTACCCGTATGGAGTCCTCAGACGGAGAGACGGTCATGCGAATCAAATTATTTATTACTTTTTAATTTATTACTTTTTCAACATTTCCAAACTGTGGAAATGTGTACCCGAATGGAAGCTTCAGACGGACAGACGAACAAACAGACGGAAGTAACAAGAAGTTTTACTTAAAATATGCGCACATAGTGCACACACAATTGAATGCATTTTTAATTATTTATAATTGAATATGTATCAATTAGAAAAATTTTAATTAATTGGTATTTTCGATTTTATTTTATTCTTACGCCTCCTAATTATCAACTTTCAAATTTGAAAATAATTTACACCGATTTCCCTTAGCCGATCTCCATAATATTTTTCCAATAAACTGTCATTAAGGCTTTCTGAGTAATATCGCAAGTTTTATCATTGGGCCACCTTGATCTTTATCAAATTTAAATTAAACTATTAAAAGAAGAAAGAAGCATAATATGTGATATACCGTATGATAAAAAAAACGGTGTCCAGTTGGCTGGGAAATGACGATCGATGACATTCGCCATATAATTTTACATATAAAATTTACAGCGACCTTCATTTCATAGCCGTTTTTCATTCATTCTGGCGCCGTTTTTTTTCGATCATACGTTGTGAAACTAGAAGTCAAATATTCTATCTACCTACACATTGTACCATTCGCAATACGTACAATATGTTATATTGCAATATAAGTAAACTGTCCAAATATTGGCTCTACTGTTGATTTTAATGTGAAGCCGTTAATATTTTTTTAAAGATCTGTGTATATTGAATACACATGCACAATTTGAACAATATTGGATTAACTAATTCAAGAAAAACTGCATCTATTTTTAAATTAAAAAAACTGGTCACAATGCAAAACCAGACAAATATCAACATACCTTAAGTCCTCAACCTCTGATTTTACCAATTTGTTGTGCTGTCTACGCTACTACTAACGTAGTAGCGTAGACAGTAGCGTAACGCAGTACTATAATTAGTACTTTAAAATTAGAAACACTAGCTAGTGTTTCCGAAATGCATTTTTGTAATTTAAAACTTATTTCAAACAGGCAAAAGCCTAACGTTTAGGTAATACAATTTGACATTGACCACATCATAGATGACAACTTAAGGTATGGTGGAATTTGTCAGGTTTTGCATTTGTTACCTGTTCAGTTTTAATTTAAAAACAGTTGCAGTTTTTCTTAAATTACTTAAAATCGGCTTGTCCAAAATTGTTCAAAGTTGGCACGTGTATTCAGCATACGCAGACCTTTAAAACCCTATTTACGTCTTTGCTGTAAATTAATAGGGGAGCAAATATTTGGACAGTTCAAAATTTCATGGGATTTCCTATATTTTCAACGACAATGCACTACCCGGTAGACATCTAATATTGTGTCCCACATTTAGTTTAAAAAATATATAATATGTAGTTCATACCAATAACTTTGACATTTGATAGCTGATGATATTTTTGGTATTACATTATTAAAATTTGATTAAACACTCTATAATTTATTTAATATAATGTCATAATTCCAAGAACGAAACACATAAAATATGTTAAACGTGGGATTAAATAAAATACCTCGTAAAATACAAATAATATACATCGGTACTTTTTAATATGCCTATGCGATATCACATTGCATTCTATTTTTCAATGAATGAAATGTGAAGGGGGTGGTTAGGATTTTGTGTAGGTTACAATGAATTTTACGGCTCAGGTAGACATCCAAGAATGTTCGTTCAATTTGTCAAGAGGCTTCTAAAATATGTACCGCTTCTTCGACTACATTGTAAAGCGATACCCTTACAACGCCCATAAACTAACCGAACAAATAAAGATAACAGAAATTTTATAAGTAGTGGCGTTTAGAAAATTTAAAGTGCACAATTTTAAGAACTCTCAACTGGGGTGGTCAATAGAAAAGTTGAGTTCTCATTTAACAATAATTATTACACCATTAGAGGAAAGAAAATCAATGTACGAGTCTATTTAAGCGTTATTTAACGAGTTGGATATCTGAAAATTGATATAGAGATATTTAGATAGAGTGAGCTGTATTTTTTTAGAATTTACTTCTTCTATTCGTAGCGTCTCCATTAATGGAGGGAGGTTGACGACCGCTCTCTTAAAGGGGCCCATCTCTGTCTCTAGCAACATAAAACAGCTCTTCCACTGCCATACCTTCCATTCCCGGATATTCTTCATCCATGACTTTTCTTCCTTCCGATTTCTTTTCTTCCGTATACTCTCCCCCGTAATTACCTGAAATATGAAGTACTTATTGTGTATTATAATAATATGACCAATGTTATCTTGCGTTTTTTGATTATTTTCAGTACTTTTCGTTCACAACCAATTCTCCTCTTTCAAATAGTTGAGAACAATAATAAAAAAATTGATTTTGAACCACCCTGTAAATATCAAGAAACATTAAACATTTTAGTAGGCTACACTTTGAACTTTGACAAGGTGCACTACTTCTGGTTAAACAGAATAGATCAGGCCAAATAAACTTTTAGTCACGTGGTTAAGCTTGACCGGCACAGCTTTGCCCACTTTTACATATTTTCTTTTAATCAAAGTATTTTGGGAAACAAAAATGAATTAATTATAAATATATGAAGTTATGTTTTCATCAACAAAACTCACCTCCTTAACAGCAATTAAGGGGCATAACGGGTCATTATTACCGCTGTCCAATTCCTTCTGATATTCTCTGATATTCTAATAAGGTTGCGATGAGTTTTTTGCAATAGATGTTAAGCTGTTTCGGTATTTTGTACACATTGCACTACAAGCGGTTCTAAAAAGAACAATTTTTGACTGCAAGATCTGCTAGTAAAAAATTTTAAGCTTACAGTCTCTAAAACTAAAAAAACTAAAGTGTCAAAACGAATCAAAATGTCAGGAAATAAATAAAAATGGTAAAATTTTAACAATCAAATGGTGTGGTATATGACTTTTGATGATAGTTTTGGAATGGAAATTAAAGTTTTAGTTTTGAAAATTATAGAGGGCATCTCATTTAAAAATATACAATTATTTTAGTTTGATATGTTTGCAGTATCCTGTACATTGACAAAAATATTTTTAAAATATACGCTGGCTTTAGCTGCATATTTTAGAAATCTGATACAAAATTTTGCAACGTTCGGCCACCCTGTATAAAACAGTGATGGTAGAATCTGACATAATAAATAAACTCTAATTCAAGTCGCTTTAGTACTAAATTCAATATTATTACACTGAATATATTACATTAATCGTTTACTAGGCAGTAAAGAAAAACGTGTTGGCTGGAGTTTTAGGAATTGCCTTACATAGACTACGAGTATACCACCCACTTTTTCATTTAGGCCAAAACTTAAGCTTGGAGGACTATAGTAGGTTCAAAACAATAGTTAAACTGATAATTAAATCACTAAATAAAATAATAGAATCTATATGTATAGTAGAAGTATGTTAAGTAATATTAGAAAACAAATAAAAGTAAGCATATCCAATTTATAACAGTTAATAGATACTTCCAAATTTCTATTTAACAGCTAGGTGTATATTTTGCTATTTTGTATCAAATTAAACATATAAAAAGAGTAAATAGAGAATTATGTGTGAAAAATATCACTTTAATACGCAAAAATACTATAACAAATTGGCAATATGTGATCATCATTGATTATACCTACATCATCTTATTAACTTCAACGAACTACACTGCGTTATTAAATAACTGTATGAAGATACTTACAAACTTTAGGTAAAAGCACAATCAAGAACAATTATTACTTACCTACTTAATAATTACTAGTATTAGATTTTTTTTGTTTGTGGTAATTTAGTGTTTTATGATTAAAATCTAGTGTTAATCATCCGCTGATGATGTTAACATGGTTAGCGAAACGCGCGTCCAGTGCAAAAATAAAATTGTTTTGGTGTATTGTGGAGATTTAGTGTTTTATTTTATTTTGCTGTTGTAACACCAAAGGTTCCAACCCCCAACTGTAATTAAGACTTTATATCATTTTGACTGATTCGTTCTGCGAATAAATATGCATAATTAAATTTAAATATTATACTTGTAGATATTCTGCAACGATATAATATTTCTCCCCATGACGTGTAATTTTTGAAAAGAATAAGATGAAGAATCAGTCCCCAAATGATTAGCATAACAATAGGTAACGCCCTATATTTTTGACACGATTCTGTACTGACAAAACATCAGACGGAAGACAAAGAAACAATCATTGTAAAAGTGGTTATTGTTGTGTACCTTCGATATTTAAAAGTGCAATTATGACATGTAACTTTAGTTAAAATAAAATATTAATTGAAAAAAACTATAATAGTGTGGCATGGTATTTTTATTCTTGATCATTTACTCTTCTTTATAATTTAGAGTGTTTGAGATGAATGCAAAAATTAAAAAACATCTACTACTACATCTTCTACGGTTAGAAGACATTAATGTAAGAATTCTAAATGCAATTTGACCCCCTTTTTAGGTTATGCGGTATTTTGTAATATAATAATAATGTTTTTATAATAAGTGAAAAAAGCTTTAAATGGGGCGATTATAGGGCTCCACTAGCTCTATTCATAGAGGCCTCACTGGTCGTTTAGTTACTGACTTACTACTTTTTGAGATATTTGCGTTTTTCGATACTGGCAAAATTTCAACTTTAAATCGCTTTCTACGAGTCCTTATGAAACTCTAAGAAACGAAAAATAGACCATGGGAGGGCGCCATCAGTCATCTATCCGGCGGTGCATAAATGGTTTCTTAGAATTGAAGGGTTTGGTAGATATTCTAAAAAATTTGAAAAAAGCAAAATTTCCAAAAATTTTCTCGGAAAAAATGAGCTTTTTCATTTATCCCGATTTAAAATCTTTAAAAGGTTTTTGGGCGTGGATCGATGCAGATTGATTAAGTTAATTTTTTTAGTATACTCAGTTTGTAAAAAAGTACATAAAGGCAAAGAAAAAAAAAAGAAAAACCGATTTGCGGTTGCTTCATTTTCGGCAATTTTTTTAAAACACAACACAACCTAAAAAAATGGTCAAATTGCATTTAGAATCCCTACATTAACGTTTTAAACCGTACCAGGTGAGAAAAGTGGAAAGAGTTACTAAATAAAAAAAATTCACAGATTTTGCAACATGCGCAACCATCATATATACAGATACAAGTCGGCGGTTGTCGGCAATCACCTGTTTTTTTACATTTTATATTAATTTGTGACGTCATTTGGAAGAGCTCAATAGAAATATAAAGAACTAAACCTTGTTTGGAAAGCAATTTGACATTCACCATTCCGGCAGTTTATGGTGCGTCCCATTCCGGCAGTTTATGGTGCGTCCAGACCTGACGAGCCGAGCGCGACACGAGAGCAAGACAAGAGCGAGACAAAAGCGAGACGAGAGCGAGACATTTTCTATCCATATTTTACGCCAACCTGCCACGAGACAAGCCGAGTGGGATCATAGTGAAAGAAAGCCAAACACATATTAAATTGCAATTGAATATAACAAAAACCAAATTGGCCAAAGATGGCCAAATAATAACGCATACAGTAATAAATTTATTAAAATATGATATTCGGTCTTTAACATGGTATTCATCGTCGGTTTTCCCTCTTTTGGCTGTTTTCCCCTTTATCCCTTACACGACGTTTTTTACATAATACGTTTTTTAACGTTTTTAGAACAAAATGTTAAATAAAAAAGTTATTGGTAAGGTTAAGAAGCACATTTTAACATTACTATAGAGTATAGAGTATACAGGGTAATTCAAAAACGTGCTGCGGATATAACATATTTTCTAATGGGGATACCCTATTTTTTATTTTATTATTGGGTTATACATACGTACAATTCGGTAACTTTTCTTGCCATTTTTTGATATTATATATCTAAAATTAATAGATGTTGTAATAATTCAATTTCTTTAAAGAAATGTTGGATTTCGGTAGGGTAAAAATTATCAGTGACATAAAATTTGTAAATTCTATCAGAAAAAATGATAATACATACGGTGTACGATTTAAAAATTTGAGATTACATAATTTTAAATGGTCGAAATTTATAAATCAGAGCTAATATCTCGCAGTCGGGCGGGCCTACCAAAAACACGTCCCGACTTTCGAGCTTTCTTTGATCGGCCGTTGGAAAACCGACAGGGGACGGATAGCAACGAGGCTCCGTGGGTTGACTCGCGACGCTCTCGCGAGACTCGTCCACACAGCGAATTTGGGATGTCTCGCGCTCGTCTCCCCAGGTTTGGACGCACCATCGCACAGTGCTTCGAACATATGGCTCTAGAGGACAAAAATGCAAAACTTCCCTTTTATTGTAGGCAATTTATTCAAACTAGGTTTATTTGACACAAATGATGAGTACTCTCATTGTACTAAATGATGATGTTCTTAGTCCCACGTTTATGAAAAAAAATCTTATAAATAATAAAAAATGTTGGAGCTGTGTTCCATCTAAGGAAATAATAATTTATAGTATGAAAACGGTGTAAGTATTAAATAAATCCCTGTGATAAAAAAGAATTGGAATAACATTAGAACATGATACCTACAATATAAACCTAATATAAGATAAAAAATATTTTTCTTTTAATGAAAAACTATATTTAATTAAAAAAAAAACTTAAGATCTATAAATTTACTTTAGGACAACAAAATGCATAGATCGTAACTATTCTGATTCAGAAGAATCATTGCTGACAGAATCTTCCAAATTTATAGTATACAAATTACAGGTAGATGAAATATCCTCACATATAAGATATTTCTGTACATCATTTTCTAATATGTTACTTTTTCGCGTTGTTACTGTTCTTTTTGTTGGTATGAGGGGTTCGGATGTTAATAGTTACCTCTCTAATAGACCATATCCATATATTATTTTTTCGTTTTCTTGGGTATGAGGTTTTATAATAAATTGAAAGATGGACACATTTTTTATGCCACGTTTCGCTCCAACATAGTGGGCTCAGGCACAAGTGGTTATCTCATTGGACTGGAATGTTCATCAATATCTAATAAAGAACACATTTTTTCAAATATAAATAATTTTGAGTTCTTGTCCTTATGATGAAGCCAAGTATTAACCAGATCGGCATTGCTTATCAATTTTACTCCATCTGAAAAGTATTATAAAATAAAGTTCGTCGCAAGCAGACGCAGATGAACTATACAAAAATTAAAAGTGTATAAATATGGCAACAAAAATATTCAATAAATACGATATGTTTTGATATGTTTTTTTTTAATGCCTTTTTGAAGTTTGAAAATGTAAAATTTTTATACCCATTTAAGAATCATCTTAAAAAATAAATAAAAACTAAACAATAACGAACTTGTTCAGAAATAAACTTAAAGTACATACCTTGTTTAACAATATCCATAGTGGCTTTCAATTAAGTACGTACCGTTTAACTCCATATACAGAACTACTATGAATGTTATTCTTTTCACTGATATAAGATAATGATCGCAAAATTTATTTTTAGTGAAAATATTTGCTAACAAAAAACGTGAAAAAAAATGTATTTTTGTGAAAAATAATATACAGGATGGTTGAACATTGCTATAAGTATAAAATTACATATTCAGATATTAGTAAATTTTAACTTTTTTTTCGATTTTTGTCCATGGGACGAAGCACTGTGTATCGTATCGCTGATCGCCATTCGCAAATATATTCCAGATACGTATAGTGAACAAGTGAACCGTTCGCAACGTTAAATAGTTTTGATATTTAATTTTTATCGTGATGGCTTTTTATGAAAGTGTATACATAGAATTAATTGCATTAATTTGCAATAGCACTTCGAACCCACAGTTTTGTTATGGAGCCAGATTAAACCAATCAGAATGAGTATTATGTTACCGTAAAAGCCCGAATATTGGTTAAACGTAGAGTTGCCCACGTAGGAGCTCGAAATATACCAAAAAGTGGGTCAGTTTCGGTTAAGTTTAGATTAGGTCTATATTTTTATTAATTCAAAACCAACTAAAACCTAATTCTAATCTAACCTAAACTCACCCCTTCTTTTGCATATTTCCGGCTATTACCTGGGTATTCCTAGGTTTAACTAATATTCGAACTTACGGTGTAAATTTATGGAGGGCCCATAAATTTAAATTCGCCGTACAACAAAATTTCACCAATTTTCTCAATAAAAATTAAAAGTTATAAATATAAATCATACTTTTTATAGAAATGATGGAATAAGGATGAATGGGGTGCCGGTAGACCAAGAAGATACTTGGAATGTAAGTGTTAATTTATACTCGAATTGAGTTGCCTCACAGTATAGGCATATTTTGAACCCTTACCGTGCATAGTTACTGTAGATAAAAATAAATTAAAATATAGTTGGCTCCAACGATAATTTAGTTTGCAGCTTCTGTTCATCATATCTAATTAAAAAACCGTAACAACCACTACTTATAGTATGTACCTACATATGTATTTTTAAACATCATTAAGAGATTTAAGTATAAAAAGGTGCCCATAATGTGAGTAGCGGTATTGACGGTTTTTTGTTATGAGGAAAATAAGCAGCAAAATATATTATCGACTGCAGCAACTATGTATTCCTAGTTTACATTCAGTATGTCCAATTAATATGGAATATTATACCTATACATGCTTTTAAACATTTTCTACCATTATATTTTGATAGTTGAGTTTATGAAATTATTTGTTAGCTTCTTAAACAAAATAGACCCATAATAATTCAAATCTTTATCATCCAAGACTTGTGCTCAACTCGTACCTAAAATAGGCTTCCAAAGTTATGTCTTAACAACTAAAATTAGTTCTAACATCAGATCAATTAAAACAAGTTTATTTTGCGAATGTCGATGATATGGTGTCTGTTTTTGGGATTGGTCAACTCTCTCTCGAGATGTCTTCATTGCATAAAAGAGGTGTATACGGTCTCTGGCAGGTATAGCACCCTCACAGAGTTGTAAGGACTATTTTAACAAATTTAGTATTTTAATCCTTCCATCTTTTAAGTCCATAAGCATTTGTAAATCTAAGGTGGCTTATCGATCACCACACAATATAGGAGACCTTATATGTTTAATAATCTTCCTATTATAATTAAATCCTGTAATACACAAAATAAATTTAAATTAAATTTAAAAAATTATTTCTTGGGAATGAACTTTTATAATGTGGAGGAATACCTGTGAAAATTGTAGTATGAGACCTATCTTTCTATTTTATAATAATTTTATTATGATCTGTTGTGTTTGTTTTTGTATATTTTGTTTTATATATTTGTGTTAGCTTTAAGAATTTATTGACTATTCTTATTACTATATTATTCCTGTACATTGTTTTATGGAAGTAAATAAAGTATTGATTGATTGATTGATTTCAACGTTGACACCTTAAAAATCATTTAGAATCATACAAAAAGGCTCCCTAAAAAACTCACGGGATTTAATATCTCGACCGGACTATTATTCTTTTTATTCAAAGTGTAAGACCAGAAAGGTTTGCAATAATGTCTAAAATTAGTATTTCATTTTTACTAAATATCCAGTCTAAAGAATTTACATGAAAATATCCGTTATTGGACCGACATAAACGGACATTTACCGATTTACAAAGTTGTCTGGTCTCGTTGGCGTAGCTTCTCCATCGAGAATTACGTCGCTCTCTCTGGTTACAAAGACCATTTCCGAGAAAGATGCGCGATCGAGTCGAGCCTCGTTCCTGACCCGTATAATTATCAAGTCGGAGAAATATTGGTGCTCTTAAATCTTCGCTTAAAAGCGGTGCTTAACATTTTTCTTCTTCGTTAAAATAATAATGAATGAACGACGGCGCATTTTAATGAGATCGCGGAATTGGAGGAAACTGAAATAATTTTAAGGTGGTCTGGTCTATATATAGGTTTTTGGTAGCATTAGCAGCATTTCTATTTCTACATTTTTTTAACAATACACTCAGATGCAAAAAACGCAATGGAAAATTTTTGGGCAAGTTTAAAATGTTATTTTTTTTATTTTTAGCCCTACCTACTTCCTTATTTTTTTTAGCAAACTGTATATAAATATATAAACTTTAATTCGTAAACTCAGTTTATTATAAACTTTAGTATTTGATTTATTATACAGGGTTAATCGAAGAGTTAATTTTTACCCTATCTTTAAAACACCCTGTCTACTAATTTCGTGAAAAAATTTTCCTGGCATGTGTTGACATGAGTCAAAAAACAAAATGCTCTGAAGACATTGTTATGACAGAAAAATGATGTTTTAGGAAAAGTCACTCACGAAATTATTGCACAGGGTCTTTTAATGTTTAGGTAAAAAACGACCCTTCAATTAACCTTATAAGCTAAATAATACTAAAGTTTATAAAAAGTTCATGAATTAAAGTTGATAGATTTGTATACAATTTGCTAAAAAAATTATGAAAATAGCATAATAACACTTTAAATTTGATGAAAAAATGCGTTTCATTTTTTTTGCATCTGAGTGTAAATTCAAATTAAAAATATTCAGCACATCTAATTTGTGCCGACAGAGATATATTTTTATGTCTTAAAGTTTGTAAATAACGAATAAGGTCCTGCCAATCTCATTAAACTGATTACAGTTGGGGGTTGGAACCTTTGGTTATATTCTGTATTCTGTGCTTTGGTGTTACATCAACAAACTAATTCACTAAACCAAGGCCCGTATTTATAGTCGCGTCTCAAAACTGGGTCTCGGAAAAGACCGACAAAAAAGCAGGCTTACTTACAGTAAAGTGTTGTATTGTGGTGAATTAGTGTGTATATATCAAATCAAATCAAATCAAAAAGTCTTTATTAGGCGGGGCTCAGCCAAGGCTGCTTAGGCCCAACCTGAAAAATATTACAAATGTATGTATAATAAATCCTATTATTCTATTACTAAACAAATATGTAACAAAAATTATTATGAAGGTATGTATTATGTATTCAAAAACTAAAACTAACAAAAGAGAAAACAATAATCACAAAAACATAGAGGAGGAAAAATCGAGAGCAATACAGATCTTTGAGGTAATCTTTTACCTTCCGTTTGAAGGTAGTTCTATTTGTTATAGTCTTTAAGTTATTAGGGAGAGAATTAAAAAGTAAACTGGCGTAATAAGCGAAAGACCCCTCAAAAGCAGAGGTGGCGTGCGGTGGCACATTCAGAAGAAGTGAAATCCTCCTGGGACGCTCACTAATGTTAGTGGCAAATTGCAATCTTTGATATAAATAGTCCGGCCGCCCAGAGTTAACAATTTGATGTAAGAAACACGCAAAATGTACCTCTCTCCTCTTATTCATTTTTAGCCAACCATATTGTAAGTATGATGGCTTATATGTTCTCTACGTTTAACGCCGGTGGCGAATCTCATGCAAGTATTTTGCATGATCTGTATTCTGTTTTGGTTTATACCTGAAAGGCAACGACCATACACAGTATCGCAATAATCAAAGAGTGACAGAATAGTTAGCCTTAACTTTGTTTTAGCATCCAGCACAAACTTATACCTGTAAATTGACTTCAGCCTTCCATAGGCTGCTCTTAAAATATTAGTTACATGAGTATTAAATGTTAGATTACTATCAAAAGTGAGACCAAGGTTTTTACATGAGTTTTCAACACGTATGTGTTAATGAAAAAGGTTCAAACAAGGTATTTAAGAATTTGAATTCTGCAGTTGATGTATCAAGATAGTTTACGTTAAAGTCTCCTAAACAGAAATCGGTATCTGAGGACACCAAGCAATCAGCTAAGATATTTTCTAAAAATTGCAGTGATTGATAATTAACCCTAGGCGGACGATAAATACACCCTACACTTACTTTCATGTTGTTAAACAAAGCCCTAATCCATATGGTTTCAATTCCCTGACAAGATTCACTGTGTAAGAGTTCAACGTTTTTTATGTAGGAACACCTTATGTAAACCACCACACCACCTCCTCTCCCCAAAAAGCGATCCTGCCTAAAAAACAAATAACCTGGTATATTTAAAGCCTTGTCTGGTACATCATTATTTAACCAAGTTTCTGAAATACATAACATATCTAACTGATTAATAAGCATTAAATCTTTTAATTTGTCTAGTTTGTTTAGTATTGAACGGACATTAAGATGAGAGATGATCACCCCAGACAGAGTGCTATCAATTCCATTCCCTATCATGTCGTAATCTTGCAAAGAACACATGCCAAAAAAGTAGATTCAAAACTTTCTGTATGTTCGCTATCCCAAATAAATAATTACAAAAACCAAATCTGAAATCGACCAAAGATAAGAATATATTCGTATTATTACTTTATTGTAATTTATAATGAAGATTAAACATAAACGTATCTTAAACATTCTTTAAGCAAATAAAAAAAGAAAAAAAATACAAATTTATTTCGTTTACCCGTGCAAGTACAATAATAGATATGAACATAGTTGGTACAGTACGATAAAATCGCAATCTTTATATATCATCGGAACCTGCCACACAAACTTTGTTGTTATTTTTTAGAATGAACACTTTACCATTTACGGTCCAAACATTTGTGACACCATATTTATCGATGGCTTCCTTAACAAGTTTAATCTTGTTCCCAGTTAAATCTTCACGTATGACGAAACCAGTTTTCTTTAAGAGTTTCTTATTTTGATAAACCTCAGATCTTACCAAGAAGGAGACGAACCTCACCAATACTGGACGATCACCGGCCTTTCCGGTTCCGGAAACGCCGACTCTGTGACACTTATCAAGATCTTCCTTTGTTACAGTAATATTCAGCTTATTTTTGAGCAACGAAGTGACAGTTTTTAGCAAAACTTCCTGGTTTTCGCCTGGAGACTCATTGATGCCGTATATGCTGAGGTTGTTAAGTCTATTATATTGTTCATTTTTATCGACCTTATTTTCTATGGTTCTTATAGCTTCACTATTGTTATTTACTTGCTTCATGAAGCTACCCAGTTTATCGTCCATCTTAGCCAGACGATCATCCAGCTTCTGGAAAATGTGGTCTGCTATCCTGGTAACCAACTCATCAGGAAAATTATCATTATCCTTAGTAGTGGATTGACTTCTACTTCTAGTCATTTTATCCAATTTTATCGTTGTGGTAGGACTATATCGAGTAATTTAGTTGATTGAATAGGTACTTGTAACCAAAACTTAAAATTCAAAAGTTTTTTTGCACAAAAACTCACTGAGGGTGCTGTATAATAATGGTTGACCAAAAATTCACCAACAATTCTGCCGATTTACCACCAAAAACACCGAAAACTTCGGGAGCGAACAAAACACGTGTGTTTACAGACCGGACATTCTATACAAATCCGGACATTTTCTATGGTTCTACAGGTCTACAGGGTGAGTCCTAAATAAATGTAAATATTTTTAGGGGTACTATATTTCGATTCCAGAAACACGATTATGAGGTCTTTTTGCGAAAAATAAATTGTAAATTCGGAATTTTTTGGAAATTTTTTGATTTTTTTTTGTAAATTCTTTTAGTTTTCAGTGAAAACATATAATTTCTTAATAATATGGCAACATAGGTAGTAGATTAAATTTACAAGAAAGAAACCCCAAAAAAGATCCAGTGGTTTTTAAGATTTAAGCAAAAAATATTGAAAATAACTCGGTTATTTTAGACTCACTTGAAAAATGTAAAGAGATAATATGTTTCTTTTATCGAGATCTACCAGCTCTGAAAATATTTACACTTATTTAAGACTCACCCTGTATAAGATATTCTATTTGAGAGTTGTAGTTGTAGGTATAAAAAGTGTGACACATATCTAATATACAGGGTTCAACCTTTACAGGTTCAAGAGATGCTCCATCCTATTCTTATTGTATGTGCTCCAAACTATCTTATTGTGAAAAAAAAGTTTATTTAAAAATTACACAAATGTCATGAATCTTATAGACAATAAAATACTTCATATACAGATATTTTATAGACTTTTGACCATAACTATAAGTAGTATTATAGGTTAAACCTAAAGGGGCGGCCATCACAGTCTTTCTGCCGAGGAGCCAGGGGAAAGATACCACCTGCCTGCGGAGCCTTATTCAAGCTCAGAACTCCAATGTGAGGACATCGAGTTGGCGAGTCATCAACTCGAGGGGTCAGGTCCTCACAAGTTGGCGAGTCATCAACTCGAGGGGTCAGGTCCTCACAATAGGAATTGACCTCAAATCTAAGGAGGCAATAGAGAAAGAGGGACATATCCTCTATTATAGATACGGGACAATACCGGTATCTATATCTAAGGAGAGACCAAGTCAAAAAGGTGGAGAAAATGGGGACAGATCCCTCTAGTCTCTACCTCACGGGTACCTCAGCCGGAGTCAAGCTACTCGACTGTGGAGGACACGGAGCGCCAAACACCAACCGTAGAAGGGTGTGTACTGTGTAGGACGAAGAACATCTGTTGTCAGAGTAGGATGGGAAATACTCTGTCCCCCTACAACAGGAAAATGTATGATGGGTTATAGACTGTGTGATGAGTTATAACTCAAGAAAGGGGGCACAATAGATCTTTAAGGTCGCAGTGAATACACCCCCCCCCCTGGCTCACTCATTCTACATTATACGTTACAGGTTAAATAGACGTTACTATGAACAAAAGGGTAACGAGAGAGTGTAGTTCAAAAATGTCTACTCGGCATACATAACCATAGATACCTGTGACTAAATTAAAAAAAAAACTAATCAATTTTTTATCTGTTAAAACTTAACGAACCATGATACTTGCAATAACATGCATAAATCGATTAATAAAACGGTCAAGTACTATTCATCCAATACCATCATTATTAACATATTATTAACAAAAAAACATGTAATATGTGAAATGTATGCATAATATTTAAACTACTCGAGCAAGCAACCGTAAAGAGTCGCGTACCTATTGCTCGCTCAGTGAAAATTTATTACGTTTTCTATTTTATTTAATAACGGTACCCTCAACACAGCCCAGCATTTATCTATGCTGTGCTCACACAACATACAGAGTGATACTCTAATTTGGAATAATCTCAATAAATTAGATAATCTCAATAAAGAGATATTTGCTTTTCGGGAATACATGTAGATTAGTAAAATACTAATTTTACTAATTTAAAAAAATGGCTCTATTTATGTAAGAAAATTTTGAGATATAACAGTCCGTTGTTGTTTTTTCATCTCACTTTAATCTGGCATCAACTATATACCACTGATTCATATTTTACTCTATGTTTACTGTAAAATTTTGGCTTGTGTATTCAGTGTATTCAGGATACATTGACCTTTAAAAAGCCTATGTACGTATTCGATGTAAAATCAATAAGGGAGCAACTATTTAGGTAGTTTAAAATTTGCTTGAGATTTCCTGTTTCCAACGCTGCGCCGATGCACCACCCAGTATAGTGTTTGTATTGATTTTAGTGTTTGTTTGCTTTGATTTTGGTTTTAGAAATACGCAGTATTGCGTCTGAATATTCATCTATCAATCGAGGACAATGATTATTTTTTGGGTAGTTTATGATTGAGAAAAGTACTACTACTGAAAGACTAAGACTATTTAGTCTAGGGTTCATTCTTTTAACTCTCTGAAGTTCTTCTAAAGTAAGTTTCCGTAAAAACCTACCAAGTTAGTACTCGCCTTAAAAGCCGTTTTTGGCGTGGTATAACTTAACATATATCAATTATGTTAATCTGCAACTTATCTGGTACATTATCAATATCCACTGCAAATGGAATTTTGAAAATCTCCAGTCCATGAGAAATTTTTTTGAAATCGATTTTCAATCTCAGATTGTTGGTTGGTTGATTCAAGTGGTGAATACGATCGCTTGTCGAACTTCAATTACCAGAATTGCCGATTTGATACCACTCATTCTGAGGGATTGTTAAGTGTTTATTTGATATTGGGTGGCATTGAGGAAACGGATGACTTCCTTTATGCTCTTCTCTGCAACATCCTCAAGATCTACGAAGCCGTAGCCTCAGTGGAAACGATTTCGGGTCCCACACAGAACCGAAAACTCAGATTATAGTTTATTTATATATATATATATATATATATATATATATATATATATATATATATATATATATATATATATATATATATATATAGCATATATATATAAATATATATATATATATATATATATATATATATTATATATATATATATATATATATATATATATATATATATATATATATATATATATATATATATATATATATATATATATATATATATATATATATATATATATAAATAAAGTAAACTTTCGGTTAGTTTGTATAAATTTTTATATATATATATATATTTTTATATATTATATATATTCTATATATATATAAGTTTATATTATATATATATATATATATATATATATATATATATATATATATATATATATATATATATATATATATATATATATATATATATATAATTAGCTTTCAATTTAAATATTTTGGCAATATTGATCCAAAATGTATTCTAGCTTCTGCCACAGTCATGCAGTAAATTGTGCCGGTACTAGTTTTTTGGTGTTTTTTTTTTCACTGGTATTATTTCGCGGGCCATAAAACTTGTCCCGAGTTGGCGACCGCTTTGCTTTAATCGCTTTACACGCTTTCTGTATTGCTATGGGCTTAGATTTGCCACGGGCGGGTTTCGTTTCTTCTGTCTGGTATGTATGTGAGTGGTATTTGGCAGCAGAAATTGGACACTCCAAATTTTAACTTCCTTCAACTTCTAGAAGTATTTACGAAAAATTTCGCCAGTAATAGAGGTTTAAGCGCCTATTGAAGAAGTATTTAGACTGTTAATTGAAATGAATAAACTGATTTGTCACTTTAAAAATAATCATAACAAATTAGGGTTTCCGTTTAAATAGAAGTAACTGACAATGATATGTATGAAAATTTTCTTACATCAATAAGAGCGAAAGCAATTTAAAATACTATTCAGTGCCTGCTCCGTGTCTATTTCTAAAGTTCAAATATATTTGATTTACTAAATTTATGCCACCGTAAGAGACTCATCCTGTATACTTTTACGACAGCCGACAGCCCAGAGAGATAAAGCGACCGCGTCGAGTCTCAACAAAAACAGTAAAATTACGTAAATTTAAACACCTGACAGCGAAACGCTGAAAGTAAATGCCCAACCTGAATTTTCAATATTACCGTTGTTCGCATAATTTTAATTTATAACATTATTTAAAATAATCTCCCTTTTTGTATATAGTTGATAGGTAAGCCTCATTCCATTCTTGTGGTACATCCGTTCCGTTTATGCAGTCCTGGAATATTTTCCTTAAGTGTTCGTACAGTTTTTTCAGTCCTGATTTAATTAACTCTGCCGGTATATTTCCCGGTCCGGATGCTTTACGATTTTTTAGTGAGGTACATGCCTTAATTACTTCGTCCATTGATATTCTAATCGGGGATCCCATTGTTCTTGTATTTGTCGTCACGTCAGGGCAGTCCATAAATTCGACTCTATTTTCCGTCATAAGATTTTCCATGTATTCTTCCCATTTTTGTGGTGTAATCGGGGAGATGATTTCTTTGCCTTTTCCCTTTCTGACATTTTTTATAAATTTCCAACTTTCTGTGCTTCTTCTACCTCCTATATATGTGTTTAGTTGATTACACTTCTTTTCCCATATCAGATTTTTCTTCTGGCATATTTCTCTTCGTACTGTAGCTTGGGCTTTTTTATATATTAGTTTGTCTTCGATCTTCTTGGTGCTCAAGTATTTTGTATATTTGCGTCTTTTATCCTCTATAATATCCTGTATATCCGTGTCCAACCAGTAAGGCTTCCTTTTCCTTTCATTATTGTCGATTGTACCCAGGACCTCAGAAGCTGCTTTGTGTATGCATTCCTTGATATAATAATAATGTTTTTCCCGAGTTTCGAAACGTTGTTGTTGTAATTTTTCCTCTAATCTTTTTCTGTATAACATTTGCACGCTGGGCTGTCTATTCATACCTTATTTAAAAAAAAAACAAAGAATCACGAAAAAAGAGTTTTAACTAAAGCAATAAAAACTAACTCACTCGTTTAACTAAAATAGCGGGAAAATTTCATGGCACGCCCTGAAACTGAACAGAAGTCGAGAACAACAAAACAATTAGTTGCATGAATAAAGTTTAATTGCTTATTTGGTTTCAACCATTTTTTGTGATTCTTTATTTTTTTAATTAATAAATAATAAATATAATAATTCTTCAACATATGACCAAAGAGCGATTTAACATTTCAGGACCTGTCCAAATTGAGTTAGCCACATGCCGAATTGTACCACTATTTCAGCGTTTGTCATTTATGCTAGACATATATGGCGATATGTCTCAATATACATAAAATCTGACTCTAACATATACATACCGGGTGGCACATAGTCGTTGGAAAAATGGAAAATCCCATGCAAATTTTCAACTGTTCAAATATTGGCTCTCCTATTAATTTTACAGCTAAGTCGTAAATAAATAGATTTTTTAAAGGTCTTCTTATGTTGAAAACACTTGCCAAATTTGAACAACTTTGAACAAGCCGACTTAAGTAATTTAAGAAAAACTGAATCTGTTATCTGAAAGATCTATCGGCAGGTTTTTGTATCCATAGAAACAAATATATATAATCATTGGACCCGTTGTGAGTATTCGAATTTGATAAGATTCGATATATGATCGAATACACGGTATTCCATTCTAAAATTTATCTGATTGTCAACTCACTATGGCAGTGTTCATTCTGAAGCTCGCACATCAGATTACCACTTGTACTTGGGTATAGCAAATTCAAGGAATATGACCATTATGCCTTTACCAACTTTTCAAAAAAATATTTTTACCATAGTTAAAAAAAGTAACTTCCTAATATATCCGGATATTTACACATATCTTATCTTATTACAGTCACGATAAGATTAAATTTAGTACGTAGTATATTGCCAAAACGCTTACCATAAACTGTTTTACGTACTATTTTATTGTTACCAGCACAACTGGCTCTTTTACCTTAAAATACGTTTTATAATGTATGTGTAATGGTGGAATGATATAAAATTTTACTATACTCTTAAGACTATCCTCGGTACTATCACAGTATGTGTAGGTAGTAAAAGGTAAAAAAATACTGTCAACCAATTAATAATAATAAGCTTTATTCACAACTATATGGAGATACATTATGAAAGGGCGAAAGTGCAGTCTTGCTAGTAAATCTAACAGATATTAATAAGTATATCAATAAGGTGAAAAATCGTGATTATTCTGAATACATATCTAATCATTTCTCCAAGTATCTTTTGTTATAAGATTGTGCATTACGTACGTACATGATGTACATTTTTCGTTAGAGCCATTTATACCAAAAATAATGTACCTACAACACTTATAGGAGTTAGAATCTAAATGGAAATAAATGTTTCTACGTAACGTAGTAAAATTTAGTAACAACGACATAACATGTGTGGGTCGTACCGCGTTTTGTTTACAATTGCAAGGTTAGATTATTTCGATTAAATATGTTAAAAATAAAAATCACGTAACTTGATATAATTTATGGAGACATTGTAAATATATTTGAAAATTGATCCAATGAACAATACTCGTCAACGTATGCAATCCCGACATATCGTGTGATCGAATTAAAACAAAGACGTTACAATAAACGTAAAGTCAGTATCATGCAGTCGCCAACGAAATATTCGATTTTATTTTTTTTATTGACTGATAATACTGGCATGGCATCTGCGTCACAGCAGTCATGAGAACCTGTCAACAGCAGAAACGGAGGTCATTCTAGACTTGCTGTTCACTGGTAGATATGCCAATGCGACAATGATTAGAATGGTCATTGACGGAAACAGTACTGGGAGATATTTGTCAGCTCAGGAGTTGTGAACTTTGAGAACCACCTTACTGTAGTATTGAGCAACAAAAATAAATGGAAGAGAGAAACGTTTGCTCAGTAGTTAAAAGATCGAGTCGAAGTCCGAATACTATAACGTAGTATACTGATGTTTTCTAAATCAAAGCAGGAACAGGAATAGGAGTATTTGGTTTGAATTATGGAGTTACATCCTTTAGGTAGAAATCTACGGTAAGCTAAAGCGAGTACAACTTATCTTGATAGGAACTGTCGGAAACAAGAAATATCCATCATATTCGATAGTCGAGCAGCCTTATGAGGGATCAACTCATTAACCATCAATTCGAAGTTGGTCAAAGAATGCCTATTGAAGCTGAATAAATGTGGTAAAGAAAATAAGGCCCTCCTACTCCGGGTGCCAGCACACCAAGGGATAGAGGATAATGACAAAGCAAACGATCTAGCTAGAAAAGGAGCGATCTGTTTCCCAAGTGGAAACAAACAGGCAGAACTTAAAAACCTTGAAGATCCGTCCGTCACCTGGAACCCTGCTACGGCCTAAGACACTCAAAAATTTTTCTCTGTACTTACGACCGAGAAAAATTAAGGCTTTTCTATAATTTAAATAAGAATAATGTTCCGATTGTCACGGGGTTTTTAACAGGATACCGATAATTCCTTCTATCTCTATAGTTTTCTTTCTATGGAATATTTTAGTCATTACTACACAAATGTTATAGTATGGTATAGTATCATCCGTAATCCATATAAAAAAAACGAGATTTGGTATGTTGGTATGTGACATAAATTAGGATTGATTGATGTTTTGAATTGTTTTGTGTATCTTCCTATGTATTCCTGTATTTGATAGAAAACTACACTCTGAATAGAATGACATATCGTATGTCAACTTTGAAATTTTCGCATATGGTTTATTTGAAATTGTAACATACGTTTCATAACGACAAATTGACTCGAAATACCAAGTGTGTGGTACCAAATTATTCGTAAAAAAATACTTTTTCCAAATATGCTAATGAGCCACCCTAGTTTCATTTGAAAAAATTGAGATACAATGAAAAATACCATTTGAGCATCTTTTAACCGGTCAGGACAACACACGAAAAATATTAGACGATCAAATTTATTTTCCAAGGCTCTTCGATTAAAAATTAGTGTTTTTAACAAAGACATGGCACTCTAGATTGCAATTTAAAATACAATTTTTTTAAAAGAAAATGTCAAAAGTTGACATATGATATGTCTTTCTACTCAGAGTGTCATTTTCTATCGAATTGAGTAAAAAAATACCGAGATTGCCGAGATTTAAAAATCAATAGTTGTTGTCATTTCCGGTGAAACAGGAAGTGACCAAAAACAATTGAATACGTCAATCAATCCTAATTTATACCATATACTAATATACTTACCAAATATCGTTTTTTATCTGAAAAAATAAAAAAGTTATAGGGGGTGAGCCACTTTTGAGAAGCACGCGGTATTGAGTTAATTAAATAGCATATTGCATTTTAGCTGTTTATAAGTTCAGTCTAAATCCGAAATGCTTATTATGTGTATATTATGAAATATAATCTACAATCAACTATCTGTTATCAAAGTAATTCATTATTTTATTAATTGAATTATTCTAAATTTGTTATGAATTGATCTATTTTACTAGATGCAAACTCCAGGTAACATGTACTAATACCTAACACATTGCATAGTTGTTCTGACAACATAAAGTTTAGTTGATTATGTTATACTTCATTATTAATATTCTACAAAAGTGAGTTTAAATGAGCACAGTAGAACAATGTATTTTTTATGCAATCTGTACCTCAAAGAAACAACAAATTTACAGTTTTAAAATCCAATTCCCACAATAAAATATGCAGATGTTAAGTATTTGACATCGACATAGCTTCATGAAAATTAATTGATATTTCTAGTTAAATCCCATAAAAAAGAGAAAAGCCATTCGAAATTTGAAACGTCGATTTGTATTCTTCACGTTAAAACCATAAAATAATTAACATGCTAGTGCTGGACGTTAATCGTATGGTATCCTCATTGCATAGAAAATTACAGATATTCTGTTTTATTAGATATATTTTTTCTTTAGTATGTTTCGGCTGCCATAAGCTGTGGATGTTTCAATGCAATTAACAAGACATAATATACACATTAATTAATAAAATAATGGGTGGTCCGACCTGTATTCCGAAAACTTCGGCGGCATATTCTGCAGATAAAAATAAGCAAAAAAGTTCGTATAAATGTATGTTTTAAAATGCTTTGTACTGAGTTGTGCATTATTTTTATTTCGATTTTTTCCAAATAATTTCTGAAGTAACGTCAATATTTGGATGAAAATGGGTGTGTGGGAGTTTTTTGACACAAGAAATCTTATTTTGATGTTAATATGACTCCTATTTGTAGGGGGCGCCACCTACATGTGTTTTAACTGTTTTGAAGAGTAATAACTTTTCGCCCATACCTGTATAACACTACTGAGTGAAAAAATATACAGTTTCGTGATTTTTACGTAAAAAATGTTTCTTGGTAAAAATCGTTACGAGCAACCGTTCTCAAGATATTTAGAATGGAAATAGTCAATACATTATGTCATTATTGGCAAAAAAATAAACACGTGAGGAGATAGTCAAAAATTTTCTGCGGGGGGAAATTTTTATTTCTTTAAATAATCAAAAATTTTTTGCGAAAAAATGACGATAAAACAGTTTCTGTTGGACTTTTGACACAAAACATTTCAAATATATGATTTCAGTTTGATAACTATTCGGTCAATATGTTTAATTTATGTTAATGATGACAGGAACCATTACTCGTAACGATTTTTACCAAGAGATCTTTTTTACACAGAAAACGTCGCAATAGTATATTTTTTTACTCAGTAGTTTTATAAAGGTACAGACGAAAAGTTATTACTCTTCAAACCAGTTAAAAATATGTAGGTGGCGCCATCTACAAGTAGGAGTCATATTGACATCAAAATCCAAATTTTCATGTCAAAAAAAACTCCCAGACACCAAATTTCATCCAAATATTGGCTTTACTTCAGAAAATATTTGAGAAAAATCGAAATAAATATGGAACTTCTACACTTTGTATCTCCGAATCTAATCATTTTAGGACATACAATACAATTTATATGAACTTTTTTACTTATTTTTTATCTGCAGAATATGCTGCCGAATATCGGGCCACCCTGTATATTAATTAGTAAATTTGAGAGCTACCGAGAGCTACTCTCTATCACATAAAGTTTTTTTAAATATAATTAGCGAATGAACACGTTATAGATATAAGAAAGTTTTAAAGTAATAAAATATGAAAGAGTTAATTACAAAATAGTTAATAATATTTATACAAAAAGAAATGATAAATTTGTTACTTGAAATTAAGTATTACTTTAATAAAACCAGATACAATATATTTTATTCTTTACTTCATAATTTCAGTATTTTTGGATAATTTTAGATAACATTATTTTAGACTTTTTTAAACATATATTTGGTGGGTCCCTATAAAAAACGGCATCAAGTACCCTTGTAGAATATAGAATGTGTCGGAGGGAGGGTTTTTCACCGCGACCTTAGAGATCTATTGCGTGTCCCCCTTTTCTTGAATTATAACGAGTTTACACTGGCGTCTTAGATACTGGCTCTGGCAAAAGCCAGTATCTGTGACGGCTTTACAGAGGCTAGTACGAATGGTTGTCGTGTCGGAGCACTCAATGATGAGGTGTTCTGGTTTTTCCCAACTTTTCCGACAGAATCTGCATTCGCCTTTATTTCTTAGCTTCAGTCTACTGAGGTGTTTGTTGACGAGACAGTGTTCTGTTAAAAACCCCGTGACAATCCGAAGATTGTTCTTATACTTAAATCAAGGAAAATCTTTGATTTTTCTCCGTCGTAAGTTCTGATAAATTTCTTCGAGCTCCGTCCAGATTAACCTTGGATTAAAACAGCAAAAAGCAAAAAGGAGACGTTATCTCAACTTTAAAAAGTTAGACACCCCAGAACATAGATAAAGGAAATAAATTTAGATTGGACGGCTTCCCGCTAAAACGTATAATTGTTTTGGGTAGCATACGTTGTACGGGATCTGGCGCTGCTATAGCGGTTGCTAAGCACAACCGCAAACAAGAACATAAAGAATTTTCTCTTGTCAAAGTCAGAATCTTCAAAAATTATAAAATCTTTCAAAATATAGCGTCAATTTTCAAAGTAATTATTGCTATCTTGTAACTTTAATTTAAATTAATTTACTCGAACCTCTGAAAACACTACTTAAAAATTTCAAAATTTTTAAATTATCTGAGGTCTTACTATGTAATTATTATTTCTTACTATTAACTTAATAAAAATATATAAATAAAAGTTTTCCATCACATCACAGTTTCTAGATAATATGGCAGGTCAAAAATCACAATTTTTCTGGAAACTAAAGTACCTAGTTCTTATCTTCACTAGTGTTTTGACTGGAAAGGCAAGGTTTTTTTGGTCTGATTGGCTTTTCTCTTATACTGAGATGGAGAGGTATCTCTTATGAATCTCCAACAGTAATAGGCTAGCATAGTAGGTTCCCATCTTCCCTGGTAACGCCTCTCAATTGTGGCAATATCTTGATGAAAACGTTCTCCTTGTTCATTGCTAACTGAGCCCATATTTTCGGGGAAAACTCAAATGGGAATGAAGGAAATGCAGTTTTAAAGACATATTGCATCCCATTTTATAATAGCAGTCTAACATCACTTTTATTTTGTCACGAAAGTCGGCGGATTTGTTGTTACCAAGAAAGTATTTTACCACACCTATAAAAGCGTTCCATGCTTCTTTTTTAGTTTGGTTAAGAGTAGATGTGAAAGATGAATCTTCAATTAGCTTTTTAATGTCCGGACCAACGAATACGCCTTTTTTGATTTTTGCTTCGCTAAGCTTCGAAAACTTTTGCTTGCGAAATTGAAAATCAGGACAGTCTTTGTTTAAGCGTTTTACAAAATGTTTTATGAGACCCAATTTGATAGGTAGTGGTGGCAAAACTAGATGTGATATGAAATTAAAATTGCTTACAAATATTTTTATTAACCGACCTGATTATGAAATAATATAAGCCGATTCAGATAATTTTTTAGTATTGTGAAAAAGTGGCATTAAAAAAACTTAAGCTGTGTGAACTGTGAACTGCAAACATCATCGTGGTATAACGTTGGTTTCCAATGTTCCATAGGTTTTTCATACATGCTTTTATATAAAATAAAGTTTCTTATATGCAACACACTGTGTTTTATTTATAAAATTAAATGAAAACAATAATAAATTTGAATAAATAGTATATTTGGTGACATAATTTCGGAAAAAGGCGCTACTAACCGCTTCGAAATTATCAAAAGCTTTGGGTCGCGACCGTTGCAAGAATAGCGCCAAATAGTATTTACATTAGTCCTTATGGGCACTTTCCAATCTAAACTTTGTTTCATTTATCTATGCATATCTAGACATACATATTGACGTTGACGTGTATTTGTCAAAAATAGCTTAAGCCGTTCTGAAGCTTATACAACATTTTTTATGTTCAATTATACCGTATGATCGAAAAAAAATGGCGTCCAGTTGGCTTGGAAATGACGATCGATGACATTTCCCATATAAATTTACATATAAAATGACAGCCATTCATTTCATAGCCATCGTTGACGCCGTTTTTTCTTGATCATACGGTATTATTTCATAATATAGTTGTAGCGATGTAAGTACCGTGTAGACATAGTAATAATAATATATACATCGGTCGAAGTCGGAGCAGCTGACCGGCAAAAGAGGACGGACAATTACCTCCATTCAAAAGCGCGACATCTTGTGTCAATGAACCAATACTAGATCGCAAGTAGGTACTGCCGCCGCTCGCGCTCGTTGCTGGCAGTACCACCTCACACTACCACTACGATTCAGTTTATGGAAATAAGAAAACACGCTTTATTGTGTTGTTTGTTTTTATGCGGCAAGGGAAATCGTGACATACACAATTCTACTAATTACAAATAGATGTATATAGAGATAATACCGTTGGTTTTCCGATGTAGAAAAACAGTTGTGTAGCTTTCGAGATTGTATTATTTACGTTTAAATGTTACTTTAATTATTGTTATATAAATTTATTTTCGAATCAATTACTACTGTAGTTGATTCTTCTGGGAATATAACTACAAACCAGACACTTATGTGTGTGTGTACTAAATTGTCAATTATATTTAATCACAGATAAGATACACATAGACACTGGAACACAAACCTGCTTAAACAGGAAAGCACTACAGGTGATGTGAGTTTCATTTACTGCTACTTATTTTACACCTTCAAAAGTATTAAGGTAACAGTAGCTTTTCTACTGGACTTCATACTAACCTTGAACGTAACTTAGATTCGGGGATGTTAGATCTCCGCCAAAATAAGTATATTTTCTACATCAATTTTTCAAAGAAGCTTAAAATATCAATAGTTATTTTAGTTAAAAATTTTAAAAAATATTTATATTTTTTATAGATTTATTCTTCATTTTTTATTTCCGATATTAAATCGACTGCTTATTTTGCCACATCAATACGAAATTATATTTGATATCAATTAAACTTTTAGTTACGTAATCGAGGGCGCGATTTTTAAATTCATTGTTGCCACCCATGGAATATTCGGCACCGGGCTTCCTAACTGGAATTTAAATTTCGCGCTGGGGATTCAGGTGGTAGCTCTGCTGTAAACGGTGGTAGCTCTGCTGTAAAAATGTCAAGTTGCCGCATTTATTTATTTATTTCCTGACATTGTCATTCGTTTTGATACTTTAGTTTTGTATTACGAGTGTTTGGTTTAAATAAATAGTGTTGTGATCCTTTAAGCTTAAAAATGTTTACTAGCAGACCTTGCATTGTTCTTTTTAGAACCTCTTTTAGTGCGAAATATACAGGATATCTTAAAAGCCGTAAAAAGTTCACCGCAACGTTATTAGAACATTTTGAACGGGAAAGCGGTAGTAATGGCCCTTTATGTCCCTTAAGTGCTGTTAAGAAGCTGAGTTTTATTGATGTAAATAATAACTGTTTATATATTTATAATTAATTAATTTTTGTTTCCAAAAATATTTAGATTAAATGAAAAAAAATAAAAGTGGGCAACGCTATGCTGGTCAAGCTTAATCTTGTTACTAAAAGTTTATTTGGTATGAACTGTATTCTTATTATATTATTTAAAATTTAACCCAAATAAAATTGTTTATTATAGAGGTTTCGTGATGACACGTTACTTTTTTAGTAGATGTGGGTGTAGGTGGGCCAGTATAACCCCGTTATATCATAAAACTACTGCCAATATAATCTGTTTACTTCTATTGAGTATTGATTCATTAAAATCGATTTTTAAATAATTTTAGTTTTTAATGGAAAGCGTTTTTTGCATTCTTTATCATCCGCGACCGATGAGCGTCAATCAGAAATATTGGCCATATAAAGTAGCATTTCCTTAACGGACCTGCATCTTTAAGAATGTTTTTTCTTTCTAATAAATTTTGTAAACTGCGAAGAAATGGTGACAATGGATCGTAGATCTGTTTAGGAGTAGTATTTTTAACTACAAATAGTTAATAATATTTATAATATCCATGACAATTTTTTTATAGATACAGGAAGAAAATTAAATAAAATATTTCTTTATAAAATTGGTTTAAAACATCATTTCTTCATGAATACAATCGGCAACTACAATTGAAATTATCTATTAATTCACAAGACATAACAATAGTGATATCTAGGTCAATTAGAAATGGGATAGTCCTTACATACGTAAATCGAACTTAGCCCGAAAGTCACGATCCAATTATAAAGCTTCAACATAAGTTTGCAATTTTGTCAGATTTTGTACAGTGAATAATTTTATGTTATATTCTGTCTTTAATCTTGATAGTGGTTTTCTGTTCCGTTTCCATGAGTTGACTGATTTTTTTACGGATTGCGATTCCTGTAAATTGAAGATATCTATAATTATTGTCACCAACGTGTGTGAAAAGATTGGGTTTTCTGGTTCATATACAGGGTGGTCCGAAGTATATTCCGGAAACTTCGGCAACATATTTTGCAGATAAAAATAAGTAAAAAAGTTCCTATAAATGTATGGCCTAAAATACCTAGTTTCGGAGATACAGGGTGTAGAAGTTTCATTTTTATTTCGACTTTTTCCAAATAATTTCTGAAGTAACGTCAATATTTGGATAAAAATTGGTGTCTGGGGAGTTTTTTGACATGAGAAATTTGATTTTGATGTCAATATGCCTCCTAAATGCCTTGGGAAATGCTTGGCAGGAGGGTTAGAGGTTGCGAAGCGTTACCAGCTTCATTAAATGAACATCGCTTGGTCCTTAAAGAAGAATGGGAAAACATAACGCAATCTGATATATGCAGCCTCAATGACAGTATGAATAAACGTATACAGGCAGTTAAAGCAGTCAGGGGAGTCAATACAAAGTATTAGGGTATTTTTTACATTTTTTTTCTGTTTGTATACTTCAGTATCACAGATGTTTTCCTTAATATCGTTAGTTCTGATATCGTTATTAATGTTTATTAAAACCAGGACTGTATGGTTAGTCTAACTTTTTTTTTAAATTTAGTTTAGAGTATCCGATGCAGCGTAATATGACGTTACGACAATAGTTACCAAAACCATCTCGTCCTTTTAACAAATTACATCAAAAGTAATGATAACTGAAAAAATTGCAAATTGATTGTGATCAGTTCATTTCGCTCTTAAAAATTAAGCAAAGCATGCATTGACGTGATCCAAAAACAAAATGCTCAGGAGACATGGTTCTTACCGTAAAATTATATTTTAGGGAAATTTACACACGAAATTATTGCACAGGGCGCTTTAAAGTTAGAATAAAAAAACAACCCCTCGATTAACCCTGTATAATATGCAATTTACTAAAGTTTGCAAAAAACTGAGTTTACGAATTAAAGCTGATATAATTATGTACTATTTGCTAAAATCAATGCAAATAGGGATAAAAATAACAAAAATATAACACTTTAAATATGACCAAAAATTTCTCTGTTGCGTTTTTTTTGCATCTGAGTGTATTTGGGACAACTAACGCACAGGTCGGGATCTCTACTACCATAAATCAACAGAAGAATTAAAGTAGCATGGGATACTTATGGAAGAAACTCAATCGTATTCAAATCTAGAATGCCACTTTATCTAAAAAAGGAAACATTTGGCCAATGTGTACTACCAGTCATGACCTATGCATGCGAAACCTGGACACTTAAAACGGACATTATAAGGAAATTGCAGATCGTACAACGCTCAATGGAACGAAATATGCTGAGAATGAACCAAAAAAGACCCTAAAAGAATAGAGTAGATACGACAAAAGATTCAGGTAATAGACGTCATCCACAGAGTCAAATCCTCCAAAGCGCAATGGGCAAGACACCTGGCAAGGAGAACGGACAACAGATGGACCACAAAAATTACAGCATGGTAACCACGAGGAATTAAGAGACCTGGAATAAGACCGAACCTTGAGATGGGACCATTATTAGGAAATTAGCAGGGATAACTTGGGCCCACACAGCCAACAATAGACATCAATGGGCTACAAAGAGTGTATATGAATACGTGAGGAAGGCTACCTCATAATTGGAAATGGTTGAATAAGCTGAAAATAATGATAAAATAAGTTATTAATCAAAATGATGATAGTCAAGTGAGATTTCTCTATTTCGTACCATAAAGAATATTTGGAATTAAATTTGATATTCTATAATGAAGAAGTACAGTACACTTAATCTTACAGAAAGTTAATCTGAAATAAGTTTACGAAAATGTTCTATCATTTCAGTAGAGGATATAGAGTTTCCTTTCTATAGAAGAATTTACTTTAAATGAGAATGTGTTTGAGTTTAGTTGGGTGTCATTAAAAAGTACTTTTATTTTCTAATAGATTAACAATTGATGATGTTACAGTAATAAAATCATGAATAATTATACATTACATTTAATTAATTAACCTTGGACACTGAAAACGGTACCACTTTCACGATAAATCAAGTCACCGGGGAAAAGTACTTCAAGCTAAACATTAAAAGTAAATTAAAATTTCTTTTTGAATAGAAAACGAGTTCTTTGATGTTGCCGAATGTTATAAATTGACAAGTGAAATTTCTCGTCGGAGTGAAAGAGGTTAGCGAGTTGTATAGCCTCCAGTAAAAACCGTCTACTACCAATCATTCATCGTGATAACCTGCTTTATAAGAAATACTGAATGGTTTAAGAAAAAGTAGGACATACATAAATCTAAGACTTGATTTTTGGATATAAAGACGATTAATGTTTAAATTAACGTTAGGATTGTACAGGGTGTCCCATTTTGGTTGAAATCATACGGTATCTCCGTTATTAATGAAGATAGAAGGGTGCGGTTTGCACAAACCTGTCCCACTTTTTTGTCAAACGAAAGATGCCGTAAACAAAATTTTCATAGCCCTCTTCGTTTCCGAGCTACAGGGTCTTTTTGAAAATTTTGCAATTTGGGACACCCCCTGTATCTCTGTTATTGTTAAAGCTATCGAGAAGGTGAAAACTGCTTATTGTAGAACTTTTTATGTAGAATACAGTGGCGTATTCTGTTTTTCTACCAAAATATTATTTTTGAAAATATGAACTAAAGTTATGTTTTTTCAAATGGAACATTCTGTATATTTATAAATCATATGATCTGTCTTGCCATAAGCTTCCCAGAAATATATATCACTCTATATTTATTTTCTTTATTTACTGCAATATTTAAAAGTTTTTATTATAAGATCATATTTATTAGTAGGCCATGATTGATAATAAAAGAAACTAAAGAATTTTTAAAAGTATACTGCTATCTGTCTCTTTTTTTTTATTTTGGGAGCCGCTAATAAAATTCTTTATATATTAGGAAAACTTAACTCACTACCGCAATTTATAAATCTTGGAATATGTGTATACGTACGAATAATCTATCGTATCGGAAATTTTGATATTCCTTTAGCTAATTTACGTGAAATACATTTTCAGCAAGATGGGAAACATTCCCCCTCATAACTATTAAAATATTAGAATTTTGTTAAATTATTATTTTTCAAATCAATGAATTGGAACTAATGAACACATATCCCCGATTCCCGGATTTCGCCGTTCTCGATTTCCGATTTTGGGGATTTTTGAAATACGAAATATATCGTGGGCACTGCAACAATGTCGAACACCTGAAAAATGCTTTAATAATTCAAGCTTTTAGAAATTTGCAAACCCATCCTGTTATAAAAAAAGAAAGATATATTCATAGATTCAGTGGTAACAGTTATTTCAAAAGTAAAATATATCAATCCCAAATAAAATTTCAATATTTGTATGACTATTTTAGTAAATACCATTTTGATTTTTTCTTATTTATCACGGCCTACTAATAACCAAATGATATATTTTAAATATTGCAGTAAATAGTCAAAATAAATATAGAGTGATATATATTTTTGAGAAGCTCATAGCAAGACAGATCATATGATTTATAAATATACAGGGTGTTCCATTTTAAAAAACATAACTTTAGTTCATATTTTCAAAAATATTTTTTTGGTAGAAAAACAGACTACGCCACTGTATTCTACATAAAAAGTTCTACAATAAGCAGTTTTTGCCTTATCGATACCTTTAACAATAACAGAGATACAGGGGGTGCTCCAAATTGCAAAATTTTCGAAACTGTACAATATTTTGAGATATACGGAATATCGATGTACGAACTAAAACATTAATTTTATCATTGATATTTCATATTTTAGTTTTTGCTTAGACTAGCTTAGGCTAGCTTTTGCTAGCTATTAAGTTAATTTGTATTTTTACCTTTCATTAATAAACTGTTTTGTCGTTATCGTTGATGGTTGTCATTCACATGGAAAGTAATATACCCGTAAAATTTCAAAAAACCACTCTTTCTAACTTTTTTATTTTTCCAGATAAAAAATCGAGATTTAGCATGT
Source organism: Sitophilus oryzae (assembly GCF_002938485.1). Taxonomy (NCBI): domain Eukaryota; kingdom Metazoa; phylum Arthropoda; class Insecta; order Coleoptera; family Curculionidae; genus Sitophilus; species Sitophilus oryzae. The sequence goes on along the minus strand of NW_022145814.1, from coordinate 2,026,397 downwards.
CAGTAAATGACATAAATTAGGATTGATTGACGTATTCAATTGTTTTCGGTCACTTCCTGTTTCACCGGAAATGATTACAACTTTTGATATTTAAATGGCACCCTCGGTATTTTGTTAGTTTATTCGATAGAAAATGACAATCTGAATAGAATGACATATCATGATGATGATGATTCATAACGACAATTTAGCTGGAAATACCAAGTGTGTGGTACCAAATTATTCGTAAAAAATGCCTTTTCCAAATATGCTAATGAACCACACTCGTTCCATTTGAAAAAATTAAAATATGACTAAAAATAAGATTTGGGCATCTTTTAACCGGCCAGGACACTAAAAACATTAGATGATAAAATCTGTTTTTCCCAGGTTCCTTTATTAAAAATTAGTTAACTCAGCCATGGCACTCTAGCTTGAAATTTAAAATACAATTTAGTTTTAAGCGAAAATGTCAAAAGTTGACTGACGCTATGTCATTCTATTTAGAGTATTATTTTCTATCTAATAAAGTAAAAAAATACCGAGGGTGCAATTTAAAAATCAAAAGTTGTAGTCATTTCCTGTGAAACAGGAAGTGACCGAAATGAATTGAATACGTCAACCAATTCTAATTTATGTCATATACTAAAACATCATATACTATACATACCAAAAAACTTTTGAGACGCATAAGATGGACAATAATAATTGTATTCAATTAGTTTCGGTCACTTCCTGTTTTACCGGAAATGACTACAATTTTTGATTTTTAAATGGTACCCAGGGTAATTTTTTACTTTTTCCATAGAAAATTACATTTTGAATTGAATTACATATCATATATGTCACTTTTTGACATTTTCAATTAAAAAAGTAATTTAAATTTAATAGCAGCTATCGGAATAAAAATATCTGCATGCACATATGAATTGTAAATATATTAGTTTTAAGAAATTCAACGTTGGATTAGTCGTGTCACAAGATATTAATTCCCTATAATTAATAATCAAATTACAGTTAACAAGTATTATATATCGTCTTTGACATACGTATTTTCAATATTAATTTACTTTGGCCTTTCAAGGAGTGAAAGACAACGATTACTTAAACGAGCAATCACTGCAGAAATAATGGCAAACAATATTAGCGATTTGTGATAATAAACTATCAAGATATTAAACAAAGAGAAATAAAGGGGACCATGGACAATATTTGTTTCGGGTTATGTTACCTTCGAGAAAAGAGAAAAAGACCAGGGTACCTATTCTTGACCACTCTCATCTTCAAATATCGCTCCTATCTAGTGTTGGGAAAATTCGAATTAAATAATACGACTAATTCGATAGTAAATTAAAACTAACTAATTCGAATTATCTTTTTCGATATAATCGAGATAAAAATTAGTAGTATTTTATATTATATTTGTGGTAACCGAATTACAAATGAACATAAAACATAACCTCTTATGGACGAATACGAATATTAGTAATTAGTATAGTACTATTAGTAGTATTCTTTCGTTCGGAACGAACTGAAAATTTTCACTTAAACTGATTTATAAAGAGAATCCACAAAGAAAGGAACGATCCGATATAGAAAAATCGAGAAATCATTGTTATTTCCTATACCACGTAGGAATAAATCAGTTTGAGTGAAAATTTTCATTTCGTTCAGAACGAAAGAATACTGCTATTATTTGGTTCATTTCCATCTCACCCAAATTTCACCGAATACCTGCCGAACACTAAAATTAATTTTCTTCTTTTATCTAAATAATTATTGATTGCAACTGATAAAATAAAAAGAAATACGAACCGCACGTAAACAAGGACATACTTATATCGTTTTAGAAGAAGCTTTTATTTTAGATATGAGCTTTTCAATAGGAATTGAAACAATCATAAACTCGGCATTTTTAAATTTAAAACTTTAAATTATGGTTTAATTTATTAAACGGCTTCGGCACAATAGAATACATTGAATAAAGAATATTTTTTTTTATCTTTTATTCAGTGATAGAATATAGGTATGGCAATGGTTCAGAATTTGTTTAAAATAGCCCCTAGACGAGCACTAGCTGGGACGAATTTATTTTTAGGTTAAATTTATAATACTACCATACTACTAAATAATTCGGCTTATTAATTCGATTGTGAAATATGAATTATTACTAATTATTCGATGGTGAAAATAATTCGATTATTCCCATCACTACTCCCATCTCCGAAAAATCCATATAACAATCCACGTGATGCATATACGCAAAGTTGCTAACGATGTCAAGAATAGGTACCCTGATGGCTTGTGATGTCGCCCAATGAATGAAACAATTAATAACAATAATAATAATAAATCGTCTTTATTGTACTATAAAAAAAAGATAGTTACAATTTGTGGGCGAAGTTTAGCTGTAAGCTATTCTACCACTTAACCCAATTAGACATTGAAACATTAATTTTGATATTAGGTTTGGCAGTAAGCATTTGCGTCAAAAAATCACCGTTTCATCTAAAGCATCAAGTGCCATTCAGCACCAGCAAAAGTTAAGACGTCCTTGAATAAGGTCTTCGCAACATTTGAAGGAGCTCAAGTCATTATTCGATCATTTTTCTTCGCAGAAAATAAATACAGAAAAAATACACCGAAAAAAAAAATTGTATGTGTGTACTAGGTGCGCATCTTTGAAATGAAACTTCTTACTAACAGCTATTAAATTGAAGGATTTGAAGGACATGTTTGAAAAAGTATAGTTTGAAATATTGAAAAAGTAATAAATTAAAAATTAATAAATAATTTGATTCACTTTTACAAAAATTGTATTAAAACGTCCATCTGTCCGTTTGATGACTCTATTCGGGTATACCTATCCACGTGCCGAGTTTGGTTCCAATCGACCCATAATTAAGAAAAATCCTGACGATTTCGTCCTTTTAGAGGCATCGGTTTGAAACGTCTAGGGCGTCATCCTGTAGACCATCCCAATTATGCCGAAATCGGCCCACATTTTTCTTCAATATCATATACTTAGTCCCAGTCTGATGAAGATGTAAACGAAACGTCGTATCCAACTTTGCAGGGTGGGGCCGTGTGCACCGTCCCTTACATAGCCTACCCACAAAATTTGATCGCGATCGGACATCAATTTTTGACGTCTCTTACATCAGAACTAATGTCACAGTGACACGTGTTGTACACGGTCAAGTTGGGCTTGGTCAAGTCTATCGACATACCAAATTTCATTTAAATCGAACGATTTTTTCTAAGCCCTACACTGTCCTTACCACTTTTCCTCTCGCTTGTTGTGTAGCGTGTCGTGTGTCGTGTCACGGTTTTGATTTTTTACTTCCAGCGCACGTAAAGAAGATTTAAACTTAAAATAAAGTTTTTGCATATGTTTTACAGAAAGCTTGATATACTTGTAGTATTTAGACATTTCATATCCAGAATTTGTTCACTATAATAATAGGAGTATTGTAAACTCGAATTCATTTGAAACTGGTTTAGAAAAATTATTAAAATATTTTTTTTTTGGTTTCAGTTATCTGAGGAGGTTAATAGGAAGAAGGTTGATTATCAGAAGTACCTAGATCTGTATAAGCTGATGAGGTGTAAATTCGAAGAAATATATATAAAAGGTAAGTGTCAAGGTATATAAAATCTATACAGATTAAAAGTATTTAATTAAAATAAATATGTAGTAGAATGTGCAATGTAGAATGAGTGGGAGGGAGGTTTATCACTGCGAAGCTTAAAGATCTATTGATCCCCTTTTCTTGAGTTATAACTCATCATACAGTCTATAACTCATCATACATGAGGATTTGCCTGTTGTAGGGAGGACAGGGTATTTCCCATGCTCCTCTGACAGCAAATGTTCTTCCTCCGAGGGTATATACCCTTCCACGGTTGGGGTTTGGCCCTCCATGCCATTCACAATCAAATGAATAGTAGTAAAAAATATGTTGCAAGTTAAAAATGAATATAAATAAAATAATTAATACAAAAAAATTAGTTAATTAGTATAATTTACATTAATTTATAAAGGGTCGAACTGTATTCCTAATACAATATTCTACAGTGTGAATTGATTGAAATTCTTCAGAAATTCAGTACGGTATTTATAAAATATAAAATATTTGGAAATACATTTGTGTGTCTGGAAACATTCTATCTTTTATTAATCTTTCTATAAATTAGTGTTAATTTTTGATGAAGTTTTATATCAATTTTTAGTAAAAGAAGTCTAGGGATTGAGCTCGCCAAAATTATCATCGAGTGTCATTCCCCAGCCGTCTTTGATGCAGTTTTTTTTTACCATACGGTATAAAATACATTGTTATGTATAGTATCAATGTTAAAATTTTCCGCGTTAAATTTTTCGCATATGTTCATTATTTCCGATTAAACCGGAAATTACATTTAACTGGTTTTGTTGTCACCCGGCATGCATCTGCATCATAGGTACTATGAGAACATGCCCAACAGCAGTAATGGAGGTCATCCTAGACCTAACACCACTGCACATTGCCGTCGGTACCTGTGCCAATACTACAATGATTAGAATGGTCATTGACGGATTTAGTACTAGGAGAATTTTCAAGAGAGTGGTTTGGAACACCCTCAAAAAAAAATTCCTAACCAACTCAGTGGATGACATACCAAGAATTTAAAACTTTGAGAAACACCTCACGATAGTATTGAGTAATAAAAAGGATTGGAAGAGAGAAACGTTTGCTCAGCATGTAAAAGACAATACCATAGCGTGGTATACTGATGCTTCCAAAACTAAAAGCATGGACAGGTATAGGAGTATTTGGGTCGAAAAATAAATACTCCGAACTAATGGGCACCTACCCCAGCATCCTTCAGGCAGAAATCTACGCTATCGAAAGATGCGTACAATTTATCTTAGATAGAAACTATATCGAAAACAGGAACTAGCCGATAGTCAAGCAGCACTGAAAGCGATCAGCTCAATAACCATCAATTCGAAGTTGGTTAAAGAATGCATAGAGAAGCTGAACAAATTAGGCTAAAGAAAATAAAGTCCTTCTACTCTGGGTGCCCGCTCACCATGGGATAGAAGGCAATGAAAAAGCAAACGATCTAGCTAGAAAAGGAACGAACACTCCCACTAACTGGACCAGAACCGTTCTGCTTTTCAAGCGGAAACCAGCTTAAAGCGGAACTGAAGAACCTGGAGGACTCCATACGCAACCTAGAATGGGAATCCTCCAATGGTCTAAGGCACTCGAAAATGTTCCTCAGAACTTATGACCGAGAAAAATCAAAAATTTTCCTGGATTTAAGTAAGAACAATCTTCGGATTGTCACGGGGTTTGTAACAGGACACTGTGTCTTCAACGAACACCTTCAATCTACTGATTGAAGCTGAGAAACAACGGCTAATGCAGATTCTTTGGGGAAAATGGAGAAACACTAGAACATCTTATCACTGAGTGCGCCGAGACGACAACCGTTCGTGCCATAAACTTTGGTACGGCTGATGTCGAAGATGGAGAGGTAGCCTCTGTGGAGCCGTCTCAGATACTGGCTTTAGTCAAAGCCTTGAGACTGTATGATGAGTTATAACCTGTTATAACTGAAGAAAGGGGAACACACAATAGATCTGTAAGATCGCGGTGATTAACCCCTGTCCTATAAACATTCTACATTCGCTGTCACCCTGTATACTTCTATCTACGAAACCAATGACAAAATTTTCTTTTTTTCAAAAAGTTTAGGTCTACAACTTTGTGGTAATCATAACGAGTTAGACTGTATTACTGTATTTGGTTTATAAATACAATTAACTTTTAAAATATTTTCACATATTTCAAGGAAAAGATAAAAGTTTGACAGTTGATTACACAGCCTTACGAAATTTAGCTAAACCAACGTAAACTCGAAAGTCGAAAATAGACTTGGCAAAAATATTGCTAAGGTATAGAATCGCAGCGAATGAAGCTAGTGATTCGTTCGACTTGTTGAGAAACAGGTTTCGGAGATGCTTAATCGGCTTTGGATATTATAATTTAGTTTTTATCGGCCAAAATCTATAGTATACATGTTTTAATTACCGGAATTGTAAGTAAGCCCATACACTGTAATCTATCCGATAAAGTTATAAAGCCTCGCCTCCATAGTAAATATTTATTATTAATAAAAGTTTACAGTTAATTCGCCATTAACTAATTATAAATCATGTATTAAAAATAATAATTTCCTTCACTATTCAATAAATAAACAAAATGAACATTAAATCACTATTAAGTATACTTAATAAATAAAAGTTAATATAATGCGTGGAATTTTAGTATTAATGAAGTACAATATTTTATTGTTAAGTGCCATAAAGCTAACACCTAGATGGAATGGGTCAACAACATTTAAAATGCTATTAGATATTTGAAATGTTAATAGATATTGGTGGTCAGTATATTAGTGGAAGGCATCTCTTTCACACTAATAAGAATTTTTTCAATTTAGTTTTTAGAATAGTTTTTCATATCGTTCTGTATATTTGTTAGCCTTACTATATTTTATTTGGCACAACAGTTATTTTTTAAGACAACATTAGATTTTTTAATTCGTTATTTATTATATTTACAAAAAATATTAGTTTCTAATCAGATATAGAATAATTTTAGAACAAATTTAGGTTAGTCTTAGGCAAGTTTATTTCAGGTTAGGTTAACTTCCTTTTAAAATGTTTTCCAAATTTGATCACTTCCTGTTTAACTAGAAATGTCTGCCAATTTTCGTATTTGAAACAGTAAATTCTTATGCCTACGTTAATTCTATTGTACGGGCTTAGTCAACGATAAAGTTTATTATTTTATTTATTTTGAAAATTATGAAAAAATGGTAAATAGAAAAGTTTTATACCGGGTGCGTCTCAAAAGTGGCTCACCCCTATAACTTTTTTATTTTTTTAAATAAAAAATTGAGATTTGGTATGTTAGTATATGGCATAAATTAGGATTGATTGAAGTATTCAATCGTTTTCGGTCACTTCCTGTTTCACCGGAAATGACTACAACTTTTGATTTTTAAATGGTACCCTCGATATTTTGTTACTCTATTCGATAGAAAATGACACTCCGAATAGAATGACACATAATATGTCACTTTTGACATTTTGGAATATGGCTTATTTGAAATTGCAGCATGAGATTCATAACGATAATTTGACTCGAAATACCAAGTGTATGGTACCAAATTATTCGTAAAGAAATGCTTTTTTGAAATACGCTAATGAGCCACTCTCGTTCCATTTGAAAAAATTGAGATATAGTTAAAAATACGATTTGGGCATCTTTTAACCGGCCAGGAAAAGATACTAAAACATTATATGATCAAACTTATTTTTCCAAAGCTCTTTGATTAAAAATTAGTGTTTTTAACACACCCATGGCACTCAAGCTAAAATGTCAAAAGTGGACATATATGTCATTATATACAGGGTGTCATTTTCTATTGAGTAAAATAAAAAATTACCGAAGGTGCCATTTAAAAATCAAAAGTTGTAGTAATTTCTGGTGAAACAGGAAGTGGCCGAAAAGAATTGAATACGTCAATCGATCCTAATTTATGTCATATACTAACATACCGAATCTCGTTTTTTTAGTTGAAAAAATAAAAAAGCAATAGAGGTGAGCCACTTTTGAGCCGCACCTGGTATATCCGCCATACTTTTTTGAAGCCCCTTTTATATACAAAAATAATTCTAATTCTGTATTTTAATTTAGAATTGTTTTTGAATATACAGAGTACTTGTGGCAGGAAAAGGATATGTAAGAAAAACATAATATGTTTTTCTCTCATGTAACACCTCTATAATTTTTTTATTTTTTCAGATAAAAAATATAGATCTTGTATGTTAGTATATGATATAAATGAGAATTGATTGGCGTATTCAATTATTTGATTTCCTTTTGATTTTTAAATGACAATTTTTTTACTTTATTTGTAAATTGTGTTTTTTTAGAAATTTGTTATATGTGTTTTTTTAGAAATTGACATTCTGAAGAGTGTAACATAGTCAGCTTTTGACATTTGCCATTATAGAAAAATATTATTTATAATCTAGAGTAGATGTCTAGATCCATGGATGGTGTTTTTCTTCTAACAGTGCCATGCTCTATACAGAGCGTAGACTACCTCTAGCACGAGGCGTGTCTTACTAGTGGAATTACATGTACATTTTATTGGCAGTCGCTGGCAGTCATTGGCAGTATTACGGCAATCGTCTATAATAATTATATCTCATTACATAGGCAGTCTTGTTCGCCGTCATTGGCAGTCGCTTGACAGTAAAATGATATTTTGACAGTACATGTACATTTTTTACCCAACTGAGACACCCCTCGCTCTCGCATGTACTTGTGACGCGTGTCATCAGTGTTTTACAAGTACACGGGACCTACAGTTTGTTGCCGAATACGAACGGCACTATTTGAGGGGCTGGATAAGGCATATATAACTACCAATATACAAGGTATTTCAAAAATCATGTGCATCTCTTCTGCGGAGATTCCTCACGTAAAAATAAGATTTGTTTTTCATATCAACATAATATGTAGGTCCGATTCTGCTTTGTTTCCTAGCTACAGGGTGTTAAAATCTTAATATATTTTCGATTTATTATAATTTTTTTCAAGTACTTTTTGCGTTTCGAATGAATTTTTGAGGGTAAAAATTGCTATAAATACGACATATTTTATGGCGAAAAGATGTCGCCATATTCACCAGGGACGTGCATATGGGTTATCACTGGAATATTTTCCTAAAAAAGCATGTACGCCACTGACTTTTTTTATCTTGTAAGCGAAATAGTGTAAGCAATTTAAGGCCGATTAAAAGTTGTTTCTGATATTTTGTCGATTTCGGCCTCCTTGATGAGATAAACGCAATTTGCCTTGGTCCAAGTTTAATAGCAACCTTTAAAAAATTTTAATAGCATTAAGTTGCGAAAGTTATAAATAAGTACTCATTGATTCCACATCAAAAAATATGAAAGAAGTTCCTATAAACACGGGTATGGAAATGCATAGTTTTAGAGTTACAGGATATTAAAACTTTTTAAAATTAGGTTTTTTGTAATTTTCTTAAATACCATAATTTTTTATTTGAAATTGCTATATGTTTGACTAATAGTAATAATATTTAATAGTAAATTACCTAAAATATACAATTTATTAATTTCATTTTTAATTTAATTTTATTAATTGTGATTAATAAAATTGCGTTTATCTTATCAAGGAGGCAGAATTCTACAAAATATCAAGAGATAACTTTTAATTGACATTAAACGGCCTACACAATTTTGATATCAAAAGAAAAAAGTCAGTGGCGCACATGTTTTTTTTTTGAAAAATATTCCAGTGATAATCCATGTACACGTCCCTGATTAATTTATCGACACTTTTATAGCATTAAACTATGTAGTACTTATTGTAACTTATACCCTCAAAATTTCATTCAAATCACTAAAAGTATTTGGAAGAAAATTATTATAAATCGAAAAATTATTAAGATTTTAACATCCGGTAGGTACGAAACAAAGCAGAATCGGACCTATATTGATATAAAAAATAAATCTTATTTTTACGTGAGGAATCTCCCCATGAGAGATGGCACATGTTTTTTGAAACACCCTGTATAACTGAGATGGTTTGCCATTGCCTTCTTTGAGGGTGCATCCATACCATCCTCGAAAAAGCGAAACGGCGCTGGCGCAGCGTATCGGCGTAACGACCTTGAATAGAATTGCTGGAAATCGATTCAAGGGTGATGTGGATGCACCCTGAAGAGGCGGCCCGCTGGCTGGAAGCTCTATTTAGAAAAAATAAACATTTTTATTTAAATAAATAAAGCGACCGTACTGGCTGTAGATCGAACCCAGTATCTCTCGCCCAACAGGCGGCACACTACCGCTAGACACACCACGGCCAGCCAAGGATGTATTAAAACCTAATTTTTGGTCAAGGAGTTTTGGAAAAATAGATTTGATCATCTAGTATTTTTCGTGACTTTTCCTAGTCGATTAAAAATTACCCAAATCGTATTTTTACTCATAAGCATTTCTTTTGCGAATAATTTGGCACACAGTACCTATTTGTCTAGATTTACATTTCAAATAATATTTTTAAGCGAAAATATCAAAAGTAGACATATTCAGCCATTCTATTCAGTTAGTCATCAAAAGTACGTACTTTTATAATCCGTGCTTGCGTAGCCCGCATATAGCAAAACAATTTTATTATTTTTAATTATGTATTATGTCAAACTGTCAGATGATGTTTATATACCGTGTATTTTTTCTAGGTGGTCGCGGTGGTAGAAAACTTGACGAAGTCAGAGATAAATATCAGAAGGCCTGCAGGAAACTCCATCTGACTCATAACGAATACGTGTTGCTTTTATGCGAAGCGGCCGAATTCGAAAAAGATTATCGAACAGTGCTTTTACCGGGGCTATTGGAACACCAGCAGTCATTACAAGAGGCGTTTGTAGCTACATGGTAAGAAATTTCATAAGAATATAAACAAAATATACAATTTAATCATTATTAGGAAGTTAAACAGTCAAATATAACAAAATAAACTTTATCTAATTACTTTTATCTACGTCAGTGAGTTAAGAAGCTCCTAACTCACGCATTTTGAATGAGTTAAGAGCTTCTTAACTCACACATTTTCAGTGCCGCACTCCTTGTTTAGACGACTACCAAAGAGAAAAAAATATTTTGTAAAACATTTATTTTGCACTAAATTGGAAAAATATGTTATGAGTACCTTTTCATTTCCATAGTTGTGTACTTTTTTTTCGGTACACCATTTTTCATTCTTAGAGTATGTATAATCATACTTCTGTTTTGATCTTGCTGGAAGCAATCGAGAATTGGCTCTGAATACCTCTTCTTCAATGTCAGAGGGAATACTTTCCGAATCGCTCATTTTTTAAACTTGTGACATCAATATTATATACTGTCATATTGACATTACCATGGATGGTGTTATTTGAATAAAGGTATTAAGGTCAAAATTTAAGTTTACGTTTCCGCATTATCATTTCAGTCAAATGTTCAATCAATACATGTCATCATTGATATGAGATTGATATTTCGATTCCATATATCTCGAGAACAAATGTACGAGTGAGAATAAAATTTTATACCATGTTTCTTCGAACGAAGCATTTTAGGACATGAATTTATACGAACTTGTTTACTTATTTTTATCTGCAGAATATATTATCGAAGTTACAATTCGGACCACCCTGTATTAAGTGTTCAGGAACCGATGACTAACTTTTAATCTTTGTCATGGACCACCCACTTTATCATGGACCACCCCTTGTTTTTTTTAATAATTTTAATAAAAATATTGTATAAATGCTGTTGAATCACTAAAATATTTATTTATTCAGATATAAAACCGGTTTAAATTTATTCGAAACCAAAAGTATTATAAATAATGTCTTTGCCTTTGTGTCTTGAAATGTTAAGCACTTTTGTTAGGTTAGGTTAGCCAGAGACAAGGTGGTTTCTGTTTGGATTTTCGCAGTGCTATTTTGTAAAAAATAACTTTTCGAATTTTTTGGATTTTTCGTTCAGTGGCGAAGTATTAAATTACTTGCAAAACATTTAAATTAATTATGTTGGTTTTGTCGCTGTTATAATTAGAAACTTTATTTTAATTAAAGCTCTAAAATCAGACGTGGAAATTGAAAGCTAAAAAAAGAAATAAAAGAGATTTGGTTTCGTACATTATTTATCCAAAGATATGTCAATCGTAACCATAACAATTGTGTGTGAACTATGTGCGCGTATTTTAAGTGAAACTTTTGTTCGTCTGTCTGTCCATCCCACCCTAATGAAGATGTAAACGAAACGTCGGCGTCGTATCCAACTTTGCAGGATGGAACCGTGTGCACCCGTCATCGCTCAGATAGCCTACCAACCAAAAATTTGGTCGCAATCGGACGACTTCAACTTTTGACGTTTCTTAAATCAAAATTAGCTGTCACAGTGACACGTGTCATACACGGTCAAGTTGGTCTTGGTCCAATCTATAGACATGCCAAATTTCATTTAAATCGGACGATGTTTTTGCCATTAATGATGGGGTTCCATAGCGTATGAAACGTCGTCAAAATATCATGAAAAGATTCACATTCCTAGTTTCAGCCCCCTAACTCACATAGAGCCCAAGTTACGACGCTCCAAAGACTTAGCTCAACTTCCTCATTGGCTTACCGCTTTTTCGATCGTTACCAAATTTGTGACGCGTGGCGTGACGCTAGCTCGTGTGTAGCACTGTAAATCACCATAAATAATAAATAATAAACAAAACATTTAAACAAAAACAGACCACACAAAACAAATTATTGGTTAGTAGTAGTTAGAGATATAGATGTAGTAACATTTTGGTTTAATGCTCACAGCCGCCAGGACTATCCGGCCGGGTGATAGAATTATCGTTTTTTAATAAAAATTAAAAAACATTATAAAATAATTATAAACCTCGAATAGTATACGGTTTTATATTAACCTCGATATTACCTCTATTTTTTGAAGTTTATAAAAAGCATTCATACAAAATTATATATCTTTCAAATCCTTCAATTTAATAGCTGTTAGTAAAAAAATATAAATAACTGATAGTAGTTTCACTTCAAATAGTGCACACACTGTTTTTTTTATTTTATTAATTTTCATTACTAAACTTAAGCCAACTTAAGCTTATCTGGCACGTCTGTCAAAACACTGTTGTGTTAAATGCTTTAATATAGAAAATGTTAAACTTACGCTTACGTTACTTACATGTTGCCGGGAATTATTAAATTCCTTTATCAAATCCCTACACAAACGCAATAAGCTAATAATATGTTAAAAATATTATTTATTGCTTAAACGGTAAGTTTATCTTTACGTTATTTATTATGATTTCCAGGTAATAATGTTACATTGAATTTAACTAGTTTGGAGACAAATCCTAAGATATTTTATCTAAAATTGAAATCAAATCAGATAACAAAACGAAAAACAGTCATTAAAAAAAAGTTTGTTGGTGGCGTTATACAAATTATCTCTCTTTAATTTCTTAATTTAAAACATACAATAAAAACACTTAAACTAATTTATTCTACAACTATAAACACAGTAACTAATTAACTATAACACTAAAATATTCCTTTGTCCGATTTTCTAATTTTTTCGCCAATTATTCGACAATTCACTTATTTCAAAAACTGTCTATTTAAAACAAACCCATTTCGAGCTATTCCCGCTTTAAATAATGTATTTAAAGCGGATATTCTTTTAACTTTCATTCAAGATTTTTTTTAATTCTGGAAATTTCCATTACATATTAAGTCTGCGATCTTACCATGGCGTCCAAGAGATGGCGCGCAATTCGAATCTCGCAGTCGTAATAAGCAGAACGCTATAGCGGTCGTTCTTCTCCGAAAGATGTCGCCACGCTCCTTGAACATATAAGCAGCAAGTAATCAGGTGCAATGCCACTTTTAAACCTTTTTCATAACTTTTTTGCAACAGAAACCAGTATGACACTATTGCAATTATTATGAGTGTAATACTGCATTATGGCCTTGCATTAAGGGTTATTTGCTTAAAATTAATATCTGATTTTTATACTACTATACAAACCAAACCAAACATTTTCTATTAGTCTCAATGAATATTTTTTTCTCTTCATTCAGATCTTCATCTCAATTTTCTACTAAATTTGAAACACTACCAAATAATATATTACCTATAACATGTGTAACAGTATCCACAATCTTATAATAAAAAAACATTAAATAAAATCTCCATCAAAACTACAAAAGTTTGATAATTGAGCAAAATATATTATTAAAATATAACCCGTCCACACCAATAGGTTAAATATTTAAGATTACTGGTCAAATAGAAATAAATTAATTTTTGATATTGCTTGAAAATTATAAAAACCGGAATTTACAAAAAATGTTACCCTTTGGTTGAATAAAATAAGTAATATTTCATCCAATAATATATATTTTTCTCACTAAAGTTTTGTTACAGGAAACAAATTCTTCAAGATATCGTCAGCAATTCAGACTTAACTTCGGAGAAACACTGTGAAATCCAAAAAAGGATAAATTCTAGTTTGGAGTCCATAAAGCCAGCGGAAGAGTACAAAGACTTTACTGAAAAATATAAGTAAGTATTACATTATTATTAATAACCAAATTAAATTATTCACATGTTTTCAGTTTCGTTTGGAAAACTTGGTTTCAAACAAGTAATGTTGGTAGATTCTGTAAATTATAGAGCGTATTATAGTGCTTAATTTGTGATTTAGCTTTAAAAAGTTTGTTACAAGCACGGTTGACGTGAAATGTATGACAAGCATGCTTCCTCGTCTTCCTTTTAGAGATGCGAGACCTTGTCGTTGGTGGGGAAGCTCCCAGTCAAATGCTAGAGGGAATCCCCTTTAGCACTTTGGCTGCCTGGCTGCACTCACTGCCTGGCTGTAGCGTCGTGGCCAGGGAATTGCACCAGGACGTATAACAATGCCGTATGGAACTATCATGTCCGTCATACAAAGCACTCTTTACTCTCTGTGGTTATTAGGGTGTCCGTTATTTACAAAGTTGGTCATTTCTCTCACGACACCCTCTAAATTTTTAGTTTATTGCCTAAAAAAAATAACAAACCATCGTAAACCCTTAATATTCACAATAAGCCTTACCCCAAAGACGATTCATTTCCCATTTAAATTACATAGGAATTTGCCACTTTTTGCAATTTTTTTTATCATGTTCTCTCGCAGCCATGACAATAACATATTCATTTCATTACATATATATATATACAGAATTGAATGCTCTACAAAAAAGGCCTCTTGCAATTTTTCGATAAACCTACTTCTTCAAAAGCTATTCCTACGATTTAAGTATATTTAACTGATTTATTTTAATAAACAATGTTTATTAAAATAAATCAGCTATACTTAAATCAGCTTAAATGATTTAAGCTTCATTAGACTTGAAGATTTCTTAATTCTCAACCTTAGCACCATCAGAATTGTATATTTTTAGAGTAGTAGATTAAATTTTTCAAAGATAATTATAGAATAAAGGAATTTAGGAATTTTGAGTGGTTAACTTTAACCGTGAATAACTTTTGAAGGAGTAGGTTTGTTGAAAAATTGGAAGAGATCTTTTTTGTAGAGCGTTCAATTCTGTATAAGAATATGTAATTTTCATGGCTGCGAGAGAACAAAATCGAGAGAAAAAAAATATTTGTAGTGGCAAATTTCCATGTAATTTAAACGGGAAATGCATCGTTTTTGGGGCAAGGTTTATTGTGAATATTAAGGGTTTACAATGGTCTGTTATTGTTTTTTAGACAATAAACTAAAAAATTAGAGAGCGTCGTGAGAGAAATTGTCAACTTCGTAAATAACGGACACCCTAATGGTTATGTATCACAGGCAGCGGGTATGGGTGGTCTTGATTTAACCGCCCGGACCAAGACGAGACAACCTCACCAAGTCCTGATGATGACGGCGATGTAGCATCTACTGGTCTCAAGCTTGGGGCACCAGGACGCAACCCATTGCATTCTCGTCAGCTCTGTAGAACTGGGCCGACTAGCCCTTCAGCAAGAGAGACCAAGTTAAAGAGGTGAAGATAATAAAGAGACTAATCCTCCAGTCTTCACTTCAAGGGCACCTCAGCCGGAGACAAGGTCTTCGACTGTGAAAGGCTCGGAGGGCTAAACCCCAACTGTGGAAGGGTATATACCCTCGTAGGAGATAAATTTTCACTCATCAGATGATGAACAGCTGTTGTCACAGGAGAATAGGAAATATGTCCCGCCACACCACAGGAAGACCTCCATGTATGATGAGTTATAGACTGTATCATGAGTTATAACTCAGGAATATATATATATATATATATATATATATATATATATATATATATATATATATATATATATATATATATATATATATATATATATATATATATATATATATATATATATATATATATATATATATATATATATATATATATATATATATATATATATATATATATATATATATATATATATATATATATATATATATATATATATATATAATATATATATATATATATATATATATATATATATATATATATATATATATATATATATATTGTAAGATGAAGCAGGTCGGTTTTGAAATATGCATATTTACGAAATTATTTTCCCAGATCCAAAACGAACTTTCCTCCAATCAGCATGGTTTCTTCCCAAAAAGGTCTACTGTAACAACAACAATTACAACAAATCTTACTACATTCATCATTTATAGAATACACATATAAAGCTATTGAAGAACACCAGCAGGTAGATGCAATTTTTATGGACTTCTCGAAAGCATTCGACAAGTTGAGTCACTCACGACTGCTTCATAAATTTTGGTTTTACAGAAAAACTCGTAGCATTCTTTTCGTCATATCTTTCTTACCGATCGCAATACGTTGAATATAATGGCCACCGTTCTTTCAGATTTACACCAACAAGTGGCGCTCCTCAGGGTAGCAACCTCGCACCTCTATTATTCTCCATTTGCATCAATGATATATTCAACGTAATTGACTGTCCATCCTTATTATTCGCCTACGATCTAAAATTGTTCTCTGTTGTGACCGACTCAGAAGATTGCATACGAGTTCAGAATTCATTAAACTCCATCTTTGCCTGGACTGTTCGCAACCATCTATCACTCAACATACAGAAATGTAAGAAAATGTCAATAGCACTAAAGCACGGAGAAATCATATACAACTACAAAATAGACAACATTACAATGGAAAACTGCGATATGGTAAAAGACCTTGGCGTCTATATCGACAAGCGTCTCAGTTTTAACTATCACGTTGAGGAAATCTGTAAAGCGTCACTGAAGGCACTAGGTTTTATATCATGCACAACTAAGAAATTCCACAATATTCCGTGTCTTATTGCTCTCTACAACGCATTTGTAAGGCCAAGGCTGGATTATGCTGCATTGGTGTGGTCTCCATTATATAGTAGCCACGAGCAACGTCTGGAAAAACGTTCAACGTCGTTTTTTTAAAATTATTATTTTTAAAGAGGATGGGATATATCCTCCTTAAGGTTATGATCACGGCCGATTGTTGATTAGATGGAATTTCCTTTCTTTAAAGGATAATAGACTTCGTTCGTCTATCATATTCCTATAAGTTGTGTAATTATCTATTGGATTCTCCTTCTCTTCTCGGTGCACTTTGCTGGCATGTACCGTCCGTAAATACTAGAATGAAAACGACGTTTTATACAAAAACACCAAGTACCGTCCTTGCAAGCAGAGCTCCACTACATCGCGCCTGTTGAACTTTCAACGACATCAGCAGACATACAGATTTGGATCTCTTCCACAACTCTCTCCAAAGTTTTAAAGGGCATCTGGACACTCGTTCCTTCAAACATTAATTTTTATCTATTTTTTTCATCTATCTTTTGTTTCATATATATATATATATATATATATATATATATATATATATATATATATATATATATATATATATATATATATATATATACTTTTTTTTCTGTATTTTTTATATTTTATTAATTATTACTATATTTGCATATTATTATGTCTAATTTGTCTTTTGTATGGGTTAATTAATACCTGTTAGGCAATAAAGTTATTATTATAAAAAATTAATCTTATTTTTACGTAAGGAATCTCCCCACAAGAGACGGCACATGTTTTTTGAAACAACCCGTATAGTTTTCGACATATTTTGTGGATCATTGGATTGTTTGGAACAAAACAGATTTGGTAGCGACTTGAAGGTATATTTTTAGCGATACTAACTACGCTAAATAGTCACTTGATCAATTAGTTCTTCGAATTACTATTTAATATTTGGACAACTGAATATAACTAGGTCGCCAGCTAACCGCAGAAATTGCCGCAGACAGATATTGTTAACCTCAGTATGACATCACGTTCTATATATTTTACGTTAGTAAGGTATTTAAACAATATTGGTTAATGAATTAATATAATTCAAAAGTAAATATATAAAATATTTATAGGTTTACTATTGTTAATTACACCATAGGAGATATGCCAGCGATGATACCGGATGACAACGAAATCGTTACACAAACCGTCATTTAGTTATTTTCTTAACCAATAAATTGAAACTTACTTTCAAGATAAAGTTTATAAAAACTATCATTTACTATTTAAAAATAACTTATAACTTCCAGTTTAATTCGTAATGACTAAGCGAAGAATTTTAAATGGCGCTCAGTAAAGTCAAACCATCCACTGAAGTGCGAATTAAAATGGATTATTTTGTTGATGTTTTATTGAATTACCATAATAACTAACTTATCATTAAGTTAAAGGACACAATATTAAATTAAATCATTTTCTAAAATTAATATCATTTTTATCTATACAAGATGTCCCGGAAATAAGTGCAAGTATTTAACTGGTAGTATAGTTCAACCCCAGAAATACGCCTATGAGTTTTCTTTCGCGAAAATTTTTTAAAAATATTTTGAATTTTTTTAGTTTTTAGCTAAAAAACATAGTTTCTTGATAATATGGCAACATAGGTAATAGATTAAATTAACAAGGAAGAAAATCCGAAAAGTTCCAGTGGTTAGCAAAAATCATTTTTTTTGAAAATTTTCAAAGTAAAATAACTCCGTTATTTTGGACTTCTTTGAAAACGATAAAGAAAAAAATATGTTTCTTTTATCGAGATCTACCACTTAAAATACTTGCACTTATTTCTGGGACACCCTGTATAAGAACATAATAATATATAATATATATTATTTTTAATTGATAATTATATGAAGTGTTGTGGAAAAATTGCTATGAATTGAATATGTCAACCTGTACAAAAAATGTTTAATATAATGGTTTAATATTTATTGTGTTTAACCCAAAAGAACATTAGTTTGTGTCTATTATACTACTACGAGAATTTTATTACCTTCTAAAACCATTACATTACATACGATGTAGAATTTATAATGAGGGGAAGGGGGGTTAAACACCGTGATATTAAAGATCTATTGTGTCCCCCTTTCCTGAGTTATATTATATATATATATATATATATATATATATATATATATATATATATATATATATATATATATATATATATATATATATATATATATATATATATATATATATATATATATATATATATATATATTGTTTTTGGCAGTTGTTTTTGCTTCCTTCCATGTTGGCCCTACTTGTTGAAGCTCATCCAGTATGGAACGTCTCCATGTTTGAGCAGGTCGTCCTTGCTTTCTTTTTCCTTGGGGATTCCACTCCAACGCCGATTTCGCTATATTTCTATCAGGTTTCCGCAAAGTGTGACCTATCCAACCCCATTTTCTTTTGCGGATTTCAATGCCTACTTCTTGTTGGTTTGTAAGATGAAGCAGGTCGGTGTTACGTATAGTCTGGCCAAAAGATTTTAAGTATTTTCCGCAAGCAGCGATTGATAAATACCTGTGGACGGTTGATGGATATATTTGTCACTCTCCATGTCTCGCAGCCATATAATAAAACTGGTATGACGTTAGAATTGAATATTCTTAATTTTGTTTGTACGGAGAGTTGCCGGGAGGTCCAAACTGATTTTAGTTGGCCAAAGGCTCGCTGCGCTTTCCTGATCCTGCTGACAATATCCGCGTCTGCGCCACGTTATATATATATATATATATATATATATATATATATATATATATATATATATATATATATATATATATATATATATATATATATATATATATATATATATATATATATATAATATAACTCAGAAAGGGGGACACAATAGATCTTTAATATCACGGTGTTTAACCCCCTCCCTCATTATAAATTCTACATCGTATGTAATGTAATGGTTTTAGAAGGTAATAAAATTCTCGTAGTAGTATAATAGACACAAACTAATGTTCTTTTGGGTTAAACACAATAAATATTAAACCATTATATTAAACATTTTTTGTACAGGTTGACATATTCAATTCATAGCAATTTTTCCACAACACTTCATATAATTATCAATTAAAAATAATATATATTATATATTATTATGTTCTTATACAGGGTGTCCCAGAAATAAGTGCAAGTATTTTAAGTGGTAGATCTCGATAAAAGAAACATATTTTTTTCTTTATCGTTTTTCAAATAAGTCCAAAATAACGGAGTTATTTTACTTTGAAAATTTTCAAAAAAAAATGATTTTTTGCTAACCACTGGAACTTTTTCGGATTTTCTTCCTTGTTAATTTAATCTATTACCTATGTTGCCATATTATCAAGAAACTATGTTTTTTAGCTAAAAACTAAAAAAAATTCCAAAATATTTTTAAAAAAAAATTTTCGCGAAAGAAAACTCATAGGCGTATTTCTGGGGTTGAACTATACTACCAGTTAAATACTTGCACTTATTTCCGGGACATCTTGTATAGATAAAAATGATATTAATTTTAGAAAATGATTTAATTTAATATTGTGTCCTTTAACTTAATGATAAGTTAGTTATTATGGTAATTCAATAAAACATCAACAAAATAATCCATTTTAATTCGCACTTCAGTGGATGGTTTGACTTTACTGAGCGCCATTTAAAATTCTTCGCTTAGTCATTACGAATTAAACTGGAAGTTATAAGTTATTTTTAAATAGTAAATGATAGTTTTTATAAACTTTATCTTGAAAGTAAGTTTCAATTTATTGGTTAAGAAAATAACTAAATGACGGTTTGTGTAACGATTTCGTTGTCATCCGGTATCATCGCTGGCATATCTCCTATGGTGTAATTAACAATAGTAAACCTATAAATATTTTATATATTTACTTTTGAATTATATTAATTCATTAACCAATATTGTTTAAATACCTTACTAACGTAAAATATATAGAACGTGATGTCATACTGAGGTTAACAATATCTGTCTGCGGCAATTTCTGCGGTTAGCTGGCGACCTAGTTATATTCAGTTGTCCAAATATTAAATAGTAATTCGAAGAACTAATTGATCAAGTAGTGATGGGCAAAACTGTTATTTTTAGATAACAGTTGAAACTGTTATAGTTATTTATAAAAAACAGCTTAAAATAACAGCTTAAAAATAACAGGTTTCTTTATTTTATTGCTAAATATCTGAAAGAGTATGAAGCGGTCGCCGCCAGGCGTATTAACGCAGTTGCAAGTTGCTACAATGACATGCTCGGTGGTAGTATTTCCAGGGTGTCTAAAAATTTCTAAATATCGATTGTTATCTAAAATACCTCTCTAAAAACGGTCGTTGTTTACAAATAAGCGCTGTTTACAAATTGCGATATAAAAAAGCCAAAATTCCGCCACTCGTCTATACGTATACATTCCGATCTACCTACGCCTTGCCCCTCGATCGGCGTAGATCCTGAATTGCGTAGCAGTGTACAGGGTGCATCTCACTCGACGGGCAAGAAGCTCTTAGTTATAATTTTACCATTTGTGGTCAAAAAATAGCAATATAAGAAAATGTGTAGTATATTCTTCATAAGTAAACCAACTATACACTAGAGTTCGAATTAATTTTACACTTAAACTAGCGTGTACCCGCGACTTCGTTCGCGTCGAATTAATAATTTGTAATGGTGATGATAAAGCAAAGCAAGAATTTCTATTGACATACAAACTGGATAAAATTTTCTCACATTTGCCAAAAATAAGCTTTAAACGTCGAGCAGTTTAAGCAGAATCGTGGTTAATCAATTACTCAACTTTTTGGAACACCCTGTATTATTTTTTAAAAAATTTCAAAATATGTAAAAAAACAAAATAAATTATGCGTGTCCAAGCGTTTTCCCGAAAGACTAACCGTTTTTTAAATAACAAATATTGTAATATTTGAGGGGCGTTTTCACCCTCTTGGAATTTAAGATTCGAGAAACCCCTCCTTATCGAACCTCAACCCCACAGTCAATCCGTTTGCCAAAAATCAGCTTTAAACGTCAAGCAGTTTAAGCAGAATCGTGATTACTCAATGGTCACATTTTATGAAACACCCTGTATATATTTTTAAAAAATCTTAAAATATGTAAAACAACGAAATAAAATATACGTGTTTAAGAGTTTTTCCGGAAAACTCACCGGTTTTTAAATAAAAAATATTCTAATATTTGAGGGTGGTTTCACCCCCTTTGAATTCGAGTTTCGAAAAATCCCTTCTTATCGAACCTCTACACCCTAAAGTCAATCCGTTTTCCAAAAATCAGCTTTTTACGTCAAGGGCTTTAAGCAGGATCGTGATTAATCAATGACCAGATTTTTCAAAACACCCTGTATACATTTTTAAAAAATCTTAAAATATTATTCTGAAAATTTTTCAGAATAAATAAATACCTAAATATTGAAACTTAATAACGTACTGAAACATACAGCGCCATAATATCTCGACCTCCGCCCGTTATGCTCGTAACAGGTTGAAAAACAATATATCTAAAACAACTGATGCGTTATTCTCCAACCTGTTTCGAACTTCCATCGACAATCGACCGATGCAGCAGCCTTCCTTTCCCACTCCTGTTATCTCGACCGCCAGGCGTTATGCCCGCAACTGTTTCAAAAAACCTGCTTCTTTTATATCCTATTATTTTTAAGCTGTTATAAGCGCAATACGACCGTCGACGGGATCGACCGAAGCAGCTACGTTCGCCGTAGCGCATTCCCCACTCCGTTGTCCGTTGTCTCGCCGCCTGTATCGATGGTTGACGAAATAACAGGTTTTCCATCCATACTAGTTGTTTTTTGGAATTGCTTCGAGCAGCATAGAATTTCGGGGCGGTGCAGAGCGCCGACTTCGTTTTTCGTTTCACGAGCGGCCGATCTCTACGTGTCGTTATTTTATATCTGTTATTTTTTAGAAGTAGTAACGGTTGCGTTATGTTATTTCTAAATAATTGTTATAAAATAACAGATAGTTAAATAACAACCCATCACTATGATCAAGTGACTATTTAGCGTAGTTAGTATCGCTAAAAATATACCTTCAAGTCGCTACCAAATCTGTTTTGTTCCAAACAATCCAATGATCCACAAAATATGTCGAAAACTATACGGGTTGTTTCAAAAAACATGTGCCGTCTCTTGTGGGGAGATTCCTTACGTAAAAATAAGATTATTTTTTTATAATAATAACTTTATTGCCTAACAGGTATTAATTAACCCATACAAAAGACAAATTAGACATAATAATATGCAAATATAGTAATAATTAATAAAATATAAAAAAAAATACAGAAAAGTATATATATATATATATATATATATATATATATATATATATATATATATATATATATATATATATATATATATATATATATATATATATATATATATATATATATATATATATATATATATATATATGAAACAAATCAAAATACATATATATATGAAACAAAAGATAGATGAAAAAAATAGATAAAAATTAATGTTTGAAGGAACGAGTGTCCAGATGCCCTTTAAAACTTTGGAGAGAGTTGTGGAAGAGATCCAAATCTGTATGTCTGCTGATGTCGTTGAAAGTTCAACAGGCGCGATGTAGTGGAGCTCTGCTTGCAAGGACGGTACTTGGTGTTTTTGTATAAAACGTCGTTTTCATTCTAGTATTTACGGACGGTACATGCCAGCAAAGTGCACCGAGAAGAGAAGGAGAATCCAATAGATAATTACACAACTTATATAGGGATATGATAGACGAACGAAGTCTATTATCCTTTAAAGAAAGGAAATTCCATCTAATCAACAATCGGCCGTGATCATAACCTTAAGGAGGATATATCCCATCCTCTTTAAAAAATAATAATTTTAAAAAACGACGTTGAACGTTTTCCAGACGTTGCTCGTGGCTACTATATAATGGAGACCACACCAATGCAGCATAATCCAGCCTTGGCCTTACAAATGCGTTGTAGAGAGCAATAAGACACGGAATATTGTGGAATTTCTTAGTTGTGCATGATATAAAACCTAGTGCCTTCAGTGACGCTTTACAGATTTCCTCAACGTGATAGTTAAAACTGAGACGCTTGTCGATATAGACGCCAAGGTCTTTTACCATATCGCAGTTTTCCATTGTAATGTTGTCTATTTTGTAGTTGTATATGATTTCTCCGTGCTTTAGTGCTATTGACATTTTCTTACATTTCTGTATGTTGAGTGATAGATGGTTGCGAACAGTCCAGGCAAAGATGGAGTTTAATGAATTCTGAACTCGTATGCAATCTTCTGAGTCGGTCACAACAGAGAACAATTTTAGATCGTAGGCGAATAATAAGGATGGACAGTCAATTACGTTGAATATATCATTGATGCAAATGGAGAATAATAGAGGTGCGAGGTTGCTACCCTGAGGAGCGCCACTTGTTGGTGTAAATCTGAAAGAACGGTGGCCATTATATTCAACGTATTGCGATCGGTAAGAAAGATATGACGAAAAGAATGCTACGAGTTTTTCTGTAAAACCAAAATTTATGAAGCAGTCGTGAGTGACTCAACTTGTCGAATGCTTTCGAGAAGTCCATAAAAATTGCATCTACCTGCTGGTGTTCTTCAATAGCTTTATATGTGTATTCTATAAATGATGAATGTAGTAAGATTTGTTGTAATTGTTGTTGTTACAGTAGACCTTTTTGGGAAGAAACCATGCTGATTGGGGGAAAGTTCGTTTTGGATCTGGGAAAATAATTTCGTAAATATGCATATTTCAAAAGCCTTGGTAAAGTTTGATAAAATGGCAATCGGTCTGTAATGACCAATGACGTTGACATTATACCGGACTTGAATACTGGACAAACCTACACATTCTTCCAGGCCTCCGGGAAAGTGTTTGTACGTAGAGCCAAGTTGAAAATCTTAGTAAGTGGTTTAGGGAAAACCGCTGCACAGTCTCTAACAAATTTATATCAACATAGGTCCGATTCAGCTTTGTTACGTAGATAGTGAAGGTTTCATTTTTTATTTTCAATTTATTATAATTTTATACTAAAGTGCTTTTAACGATTTGAATTAAATTTCGAGAATAAAAGTTACTACCTTAGGATAAGGTTCTTTAGATAAAAAATATAGATATAGATTGTATTTTTTCTAATCAACAGTATATATAGCTATTTTTTTAGCACCTGTACCTGTGACCTGTACTGTGGAAATATGGATTTTTTGAAAATATTAAAATATGTTTAAATTGTCCACCCTATCTGGGCTGAATACTTTTTAGAACTTATATTATTAAGTTTATATTATTTTTAATTAAATTCCATAATATATGCTTTATTGCAGGACTACACCTACTGAACCTGTAAAATTTACATTCGACGAGAGTTTGGTGGAAGATTCAGCCGGAAAACTTCTGCCCAACCAACTTACAGTGGACAATTTGACAGTCGAATGGTTGAGGAATAAACTTACCGAATTAGAAGCTAGTAATAAGGAAAATCAAGAGAAACGAATTGTACTGGTCAATGGACATAATAGTGATAGTTTAGTTAATGGAAAACCTCTTTCCAACGAAATTAATAATAGGTAAATAAAAAAACGAAGATGTTATTCCTATTACAAATATATAAAAAAATATAAAATAAATATAATAGTTTAAAAACCAATAGACACATTTTATAGCAGATCGAGATAGATGTTATATCTCTAGTTATTATAGCAAATCTTTCAAGTTCATTAAGATTTGATACATTTGATAAGTATTCATTTATATTTACTAAACCTTTTTCAGATTTTATGTTTTAATTTTTATGCATTTACTTTCTCGTAATACTGTGTAGTATATTATTGCATTTTATTTGATTATTTAGAAATGTGCTTTTGATTTCAGCAGATTAATTTAGCTGTTCGAATCATTTAGTGTTATTACTTCAATCTAATTATATTCAAAATTAGTAAAACTTATTTTTAAATTATTTCTTTAGGTTATCAGTTATAAGTTTGGAGTCATCGAAAAAAGAAGTAAACGAATTAAAATGTCAGGAGCGGAAAATGTTAAAGCAAATCGAACTCATCAAAAGTGCCTTAAATGAGTTAGGTTGTGAAGAAGTGCCATCGGGTTGTGATATATCTATTGATAATCAACCTGCTTTTATAGAAAGTCCAAGAGAACAGGTAATTATTAATTCATTAAAATAACTTGATGTGTAAAGTAGTTTAAGTTTTACGATATAGTTAAATTAAACTTCTATGCGTATATTTATTTCATTATAGTTTTTAGTTTCAATTAATTAACTTTAATGTTATATTTTATATTATAGCCTTGTATTACAGCATTCGTAATTTTAGATCAAATTCGGAATCACAATCTTAACCCATGATTTTGTTATGGGAATTATTTGATAACTTCGGTTTGCATATTTTTAACTGAAAAAGGTACTTGATTTGTCATTTTTAAATAGACGATTTGGTAAAAACGAATAATTATTGCTTTTCATGTAGCAACAGCTTAAAAATTATGATAGTAATGTTATTTTTTCAATTTGAAATAATTTCTAATAAAGATCAGTAATACCTTTAAGCGTCGAATTTCTAGAGATGGCAGTTCTTAAAAAATGTATAATCATATACAGGGTGAGTTTCCTACGATGTTCTCTATGGGCATCTCGGAAACTACTAGAGATAGAGAGTCGGTTAAATGGGGAAAGAATTGCAGTTTTGTGAGGTCATAAATATACGCCTTTCAGATTTTTGAAAAAGTTCATGGCTTACTAGATATTTCGAAAAAAACAAATTTTGGCTATTTTAAAAATAGTCCCTAATTCCATTATAATCTATTTTAGACAAAAAGTGTTCAGATAAAAGTTGTAGATAATCTCGTTTCTAATGAGATTGTGTTCTCCGATTTTTTCTAAAGCCTGTCATTTTTAACATATGACACAAACATATGTTTTTTTAAATGGAAACCATAACTGGCCATAAGTTGGCCATGACTTCATAAAAAGCGCCATTTTTAAGCTTTTCAGCGATATAAGCTATAATATGTTTCTTTTACAAAATTAATGAGTTATAGCCAATTCTTATCTTTCTGGACTAATTTCGCTTAGTTAGCCATGGGAACAAGTTCAATCGTCGTTGCTCTCAGAAATGTGAAATTGTCACATTCAATCTTTGTGAATTAAAATAAACAAAAATTATAAATAATTTTTTTTAAATGACGAAAAGCGTGTAGGATTATTGGTTCAACTTTTCTTGACCATACAAGATACGTTGACCAGTGAAAGTTACTTACGTTTTTTAGAGAACGGTTTCCAATGGTGTTCGAATTTTGTTATGATTTATAATTTATAAAAAGAAAAAATATATTATTAAACGGCTCTTTACAATTTACATTACACAAACTAAAACTTAAAAAAATAATCAATACATACACTTTAAGTTATTTTAGAAAATATTCAAAAAATCCGCAATTGTTTTGAGTACATAAATGCATCTTTTTAAAACTGAATTTCTAGCTATTCTCGCCGAACAACCGGTCAACTTAATTAAACTTCTCCTGTTCCGCCTGTTCGAGTGCCTCTCATAAGTTCATAAGTTCTTTTGTAAACCTTGTTGTTAACGATACCGCATAAAAAAAATCTAAAATGGATAGGTCAGGTGACCGAGAGACCAATGCAATTAGTCCAACTCTTTCTATCCTTGAGTCTAGATAATTATGATAATGAAATAATTTTTAACATTTCTTACATTGTGGGGGGGTTTGGTGTGTCATAATGGAAGTCATGTTGGAACCACTCTATTAATGCGCGAGTATCAATATTTAACTTTTCTAACATGTCTTAAAAACCGTTCTCTGAAAAACATAAGTAACGTTCACCGGTAAACGTATTCTCGAAACTGTATGGCCAAGAAAAGTTGAACCAATAATCCTACACGCTTTTATTCATTTGAAAAACTCGTATTTACAATTTTTGTTTATTTTAATTTGCAAAGATTGGATGTGACAATTTCACATTTTTGAGAGCAGCAACGATTGAACTTGTTTATAACTATGCTAACTATAGGGAAATTAAAATAACCTTCGTTGTACATCATAATACGACCACCAGCAAACTCCATAAGACGACGCATGGTGTCATTGATGACGTGCAACGAAGGTTGTTCCAATTTCCCTATAAGTGAAATTAGTCAAGGAAGATAAGAATTGGCTAATAGCCAATGATGAAGATAAGAATGGCTAATAACTCAGTAATTTTGTGAAAGAAACATAATATAGCTTATATCGCTGAAAAGCTTACAAATGGCGCTATTTATGAAGTCATGGCCAACTATGGTTTCCATTTAAAAAAAACATATGTTTGTGTCATATGTCAAAAATGACAGGCTTTAGAAAAAATCGGAGAACACAGTCTCATTAGGGATGTGATTATCTACAACTTTTATCTGAAAACTTTTTGTCTAAAATAGATTATAATGGAATTAGGGAAAAATTTTAAAATAGCCAAAATTTGTTTTTTTCGAAATATCTAGTAAGCCATGAACTTTTTCGAAAATCTGAAAAGCGCATATTTATGACCCCGCAACACATTTCCCCATTTAACTGACTCTCTATCTCCAGTAGTTTCCGAGATACCCATAGAGAATATCCTAGGAAACTCACCCTGCACCCTGTATATAAAAAGTGTAAATAGTCGTATTATCTACATTCATAATTATTAATATCATACATATAACCTATTTGTCGAAAAGTGCAAGTTACAAGCGCAAAACGCAAAACGAAACATGCAATTCAAGATGGTAAACCATAACAAAATCGGTAAGATTGTGAATTGTCTATCAAATAGTCAAATATTAAAGATGTCCATAAATGTGTTTATATAAATATTCCTTGTGTAGTTTATGTACTAATCGAAAATTAAAATATCCTTATTAGTACCTTTGAATATTAGTACCTACACATCCATAGTTACGATAGCTCATGTTGGAAAGTAAAAATCGGTAATATCTCTTCAAAAAAATGTATTAAGAAAACACACTAAAATCTCAAATGCCTATCTTAAATACCTACCACATCAGGAGATAACTAAGTATCTACTTTTTAACTAAACCCGCCTCACCATGAGCGCAGCTAGGTTTTGATGTAGGATGGGACAAAAAAATGTCAAAGTAGGTTTCAAAATATGTCTTTTTACCTTTACCTATCAACAAAACAGTAATTTGAGGTGGACTAAATCTTGACAAAATTTTTATTTCAAATGTAATTTTCACTTCTTGAACCAATCTGAATTTCATCTGTAATACTTTGGTCATGATACTCATGATTGTTGGTGTTGGTGTATTATGAAACCGGAAATTTTTTGTTATCTTAAGCTTGATTTTCATGCATCCGTTATCGCATAGTTTCATGCCTCCGTTCATCGTATGTACCATTTGTTTGTGATTGATGTCATTTTATATTTTCATTTCCATAACGATTTCGCTGTTTTACTTATCTTATAGTCTAAGAGCTAGCAACATTTTCGAGAGAAAATTTTAAGAAAGCTGGTTCTTTAATATATCTTTTGTTATGCTCTCCTGAACAAAGTGCGTACCGTTTGGCTGCCGGTAGACGTTGCGTTCACTACTGCGCATCATATCTGTATTCAACATCTGTTCACTACTGCGCATTACAAATTCGGCCTGTATTTCAGGAACTAAGGAGGCTAGGACAAACATATGTGTACCATATTTAATTTCATAAAAAAAGTAGCGAAGTAATGAGAAAATCTGTACAGATGTGATGCGCAGTAGTGAACAGCACCAGTCTACCGGCAGCCAGATTTCCCGCACTTTGGCCAGGATAGCACAGGAGAGCATAGCAAAAGACATATTTAAGAACCAACATTCTTAAAATTCTTGTTTTCCCGACATTGCTAGCCCTTGTACTACACCTCTTATTACGGAACTGCTCTCGCATTACTTCATAAACTTAGCTAGCCCTTGTACTAATACATTTTTATTAAGGTTAGATTAAATTTGTCTTTTTGAAGTGTCAAAACGTCCGTTGTCGTACGATCTTTCTCCGTTGACGGGCTGGAGTAAGAAATTTACGGATTAAAAGTGGTGCGAAAACGACCAATCAGAGCGCCGTCGGACCATCGCATCGTACCAACGGATATCGGATGCATGAAAATCAAGCTTATGAAATCGACATTCTTATGAAAGAACACACATGCATATCCGGCTTTCTTATCGTAAACAAAATAAAACGAGCGTATTCGGAAAAATATTCGCATACGTCAGGCAATCGGTCATTTTATTCAAAGGATCATTTGAATAGCTGCATTTGAAAACCATGTGCCACAGTAGCATTCGATATTTTTATCGGTTTGACAAAACAATCAAAACTGTACCGTATGAACGGTTTGTAAGAGATATTCCCGATTACCACTTTTGTAATTATTGTCTCTCTAAACCTTATATGTTATTATCTAGCTTATGGATATGAGTAAATCTTGATTACATCATCATTTGCAGTATACAGAACTTAAAAATGAGATTTAGCAATTATTATTTATCTAGGTATTATTAAAGAAAATACATTAATTTATATATCCTTTTCAAAATTGCTTGTTTCGTCTTATTCATCAGATTTCAAAACTATTTTATTCAATTATGATATTAATTACAAACCCTTATCATGAAATATTCAAAGTAGGTACCGACCAGAAATAAAGGTTTAGTACCTTTGAATAATTGATCATAAAAAAGCATTTCGGATATTTTAATTCAGCAAATATTGGTGGAGGCTTAGTTTAAATAACAATTAACACTTTACAGGGTGACGGTTCTCAGAGTACACTAAACAAACATTTGTCGGCCTTCGACTCTCATCGCCTGGTAAAAATGTTGCCCAATGTCCTTAGAAAGCCTTTTAGGCGGAGAAGTGCTCCTTCTTCGCCTATAGCTCCCCCTAGGACTAAAGGTCGGAGGGAGTCGGTGCCTCGTAGTGAAGGAGGCGATCCAGTAGGTGACAGTCTTTCTATTAGATTAAATATAAAGGTTTAGAAAAGATGCAGCAAATCTGGATTTAAACATCTCAAAGGTTCACATGGTGAGTCTGAAATAAGTGCAAATTAGGGGTGGGAATTCTAGTTCCTTTAGAGAAAATAAAATCAGAGTTTAAAACTGTATCACAAATCAATTGGAGCAAATAATAAAATATTTAATATTGACACATGTGTAGGTGAAGCTAAATGATAAATATGAAGGTAAAGTTTTCTCTCTTATTTTAGGAAAAATTGCATTTTTCGTCACGTCAAGCTTCTTGTTTTTGTCTAAAAAGTTTACTTCTATCTACTTCATTTTATAAGATATTTCTTAATTTTAGGGACCTAAATTAAGAAATTCCCATAAAATATTCAAAGAACAAACTTAAAATTCAAAAAACAGTATCCACGACAATTTTCTGTGGTAATTGCGCCGGCCTCGGCAATAGACATGACCAGATCCATCGTCGTCGCCTTGTATTATATCTCGGATCTGCGGATTGAATAGATTCCCGTGAACTAGTCTTTTAACACTTGCGTCTAGCTGTACCGTGCAACTCTCCAACTCCAACCCACAGTTCCCGCCAAATTTAAATCGTGGGTTATTTTCTTGTCTTTTATTATAAACTTGTAACTTTCGAGAGTAAGTTCTTAAGTAATAATACCTACCAACCTACCAACCAACCCAATCAAAATACGCCTAATCAACGCAATCAAAATATACCTACGTCGTATTTTGATCGTTGTTACCAACAACTCTAAACAGTTTTAAAAAAATAAAAATAGCTGTAAAAAAAATCTACCTCTGTCGCGAATCGATCCAACGACCCGTTGCTCCCGAAGCGGCAGCCTCAACCACGGAGATAAACGCTACTTTCATAACCAGGGTATATTGAAGTAAACTTCGCTTTGAAGTAAGTTTCAAGTGCGATTGTAAATCGCAGTTTTCCTCATCTCTATATTGAAGCATTACTTTGTTCTGCCGTTCCAATACGCATGCACCGGAATTATGGGTTGGAGGTTGAAGAGTTGTACGGTACGGCTAAACGGTAAATGCCTTTTAACTAGTTCCTCTCAGTTCTTTCGGTCCGAGACCGGTAATATACGGCTAGCACTCCCCACTTCCGCATAGCCTCGGGATACGATCGCGCTGACCGATCCGTACGTGAACTAGTCTTTTATTTAGTTCCTCTTGTTACTCTCGGGCCGGGACCGATAACATACGGTGGGCACTCCCCACTCCCGCCTAGCATCGAGCTACGATCGCGCTGGCCGATCCGCTGCCGTCACATATTATTATATATCGGTTCCCGAAATAGGTCCTTAGGAACTTTCTAGAAACTAGAGTTCCTTTCATTCCAGAGTCGGAATAGTTCATTGGAACTGGTTCGTTTATGAACTGCACACATCTAGTGTATTGGCTAATCAACCTCTCCGAGATTTAGTTTAGCTCTACGCCGCTGCTCGCTGATCGTCGTTTACAGCGCAGCGGGTAAAAAATACTGCACCGTAGTGCAAATATCTTCAGGACTGGTAGATCTCGATAAAAGAAACAAATTTTCTCTTTACCGTTTAAATAAGTCCAAAATCGCTGAGTTATTTTACTTTGAAAATTTTAAAGAAATGTACTTAAATTTTGAGATCCATTGGATTTTTTCTGGATTTTCTTTCCTCTAAATTTCATCTACTACCTATGATGGCATATTATCAAGTTATTATATTTTTAACTGATTATTAAAGCAATTTCCAAAAATTTTCTAGAAAAATTAAAAATTTTCATTATTCATATCATCAGACATGTTCCTGGGATCGAAATATACCAAACCAAACCTAAAAATATACGCACTTTTTTATGACTTACCCTGTACAGGCTTGGCAAGAGAGTTTTGTATCAGTAAAAATAAGTTTGATTGTTTTAAAAATAAAAATATTATAGTATTTTGTGTTTACTAAGCGGACAAAAAACTTTTAGTGCTATTCTAGTAGCGTGCTGTATCTTTTAGTACCTATATTTGATCTAAAGTTCACATTTTGCTTTATTTTTTTGTTTTGTATTGCTTCATGTTGCTTTTTTTTTGTTAAAACCATTTCTAATCATGCTTTATCTACAGGGTGGTCAACAATATATGATAATTCCACTTCTCATTTTGAAGAAAGGCCCTCAATTGTGTTGTTTTGAAAATACAGAGTGGATCGTTTAAAAAAAAATAGGTTTTTAGAAAAAGGATGGAATTTATTTTTATATATCCACTAACAAAAAATACTTTCAAAATCTGCTCTAATATTTGTTTAGATTAGGTGATTTGCTTTCAAATTATAACTAATATTCTTATTTCTAAAAATCATTGTATTTTCTATTTCTAAAAATCATTGTATTTTCTATCATGTCTGTCCAAAGGCTCAAGAACTATTTCGACATCCAAAAAAATATTTTTTTCGGTGAGTTAAAATGAGTCACTGTCGGAGATCTTCTCTATGGACAACCTATATAGTACTTATAGTACTTTCGTTAAACTACATATAACTTCATGTTGCTAATATAAATTTAGCGTTATTAATAAAAAAATTATAAAATCTTAACCAAAACCTAAAAATAACATAAATTATGGGGTGTTTTGTTTAAAAATTATATATGTTAAATCCGTCATACTTTTTTGAAACATTGAGTATACTTAAAAGAAAACCATAACTTAACTAAAAAATTATTTTAATTGTGTAGTACAGTTTTTCAACAATTTGTAACTTGATCATTGATTCACCCTGTAACTAACTATAATGCGCCAGTTATTCAAGTAGATTATCTAAATATATACAAAATAAAACATTTATTTTGTATATAAAGAAAACTAATATAAAACTATGTAAAAAAGATATAAAGTCCTAAAATTATTGTCAAGATAATATGTGTTTAAAATGACTATAAATCTGTGTATAAATTAACAATATAAAGATTGGATTAGGGCATAAAAAATATTAATGCACAGTAGACCCTAATATCTGTTAATGTACGTTAGCATTCATATTTTGCACATATAACATAATAATAACAATTAATGAATTAATGCATGAAGCAGCTTGTGTATTTTTTTTGCAGTGTTTAGTGATGTCTAGTACCCACCAGTATAGTACCTATGCATGCTATGCATACTAACTGACAATATTAAAACTAATTAGTTCTTTTACGCAATAAAATATTTTTAAAATAAATAATATTATGTAATGAAGTGTATAGTAATAATTAAGTATCATAATTTACTGTTATAAACTTTATTATTCTCTGAACTACATATTCCTCATTACTTTTAATGGTTCGTGGTTAGTTTTTAAATTATTTATATCAACTTGTAGGTTTCTCTTACAACTAATAAGTCCTTGGTAGATGAGGAATGGTTCCACGGAGTCCTTCCTCGTGAAGAAGTGGTTAGGCTCCTTACGACGGATGGAGATTTTCTTGTTAGAGAGACAACGAGAAACGACGAGTGCCAAACAGTCCTTTCAGTTTGCTGGGGTGGACATAAACATTTTATAGTACAAACGACTGCCGAGGTAAGATAAAAAGACGATGCGCAACCTTATGGGCGATTTCGTGGCACAAAACCTGTCCGAGATGTAGTTGGCGATACCGTCGCGGCTAGTCAACATGTCCGAGATTTAGTCTAGTACTGCGCCGCTGCGCGCCGATAGTCATTTACAGCGCAGCGGATAAAGAATACTGTACCGTAGTTCTGCTTTCAATCGACAGAGTGGGTGGTTGCCGGAGACAGTGTTGCCAGAACTACGGATTAATCCGTAGATTTACGGATTGGGTACAGTACGTTAATGATACGAATTTTCTATCATTAAACAATTTAATATATTAGTATTATTAAACAAAGTATATAATATATAATATGATTAAACAAAGAACGGCGTCAGAGTTGGCTTGGAAATAAATATCATATGTAAAATATTATGGTAAATGTCAATAGGTCGTCATTTCCAAGCCAACTAAACGATTTTTTTCAATCATTCGAAATATTCAGTACCTCTAAAAGAATCTTTATTTTTTTATTGTTTATTGTTACTTGTATGTTTAACACGAATAAATTTTCAATACATAAACGTAAATTTTTCATCCAAAGATATTTTCAAATCAAAATCAAACGTATTACAGATATGACACATTTTAATATAGCAACACTGTCGCTTTCAGCTGCACACCGTCTTCGATATGCCTTCGCTAGCCGAATTAGAGAAAATGAGTGTTTTATGCGTTGGCCGCAAAACGAGTAGAGGCTCCACCGTACAGCACTTGAGGCGTAAGGGGAAATCAAATCAGCCTTGTCACGAATTTGTCCATTAGGTTGCGTATCTTCCCTATTCTTTGAATCAACGCTACAACTATTATGCAAAACGGGCAATAATGCACAATCTATACAAAGTCGGCATTTCTGGCTTTGGGTGCCGATTATACGAAGAGTACAGGGTATCCAATTTTCATGTGCTTTATGTTGTTTCTCGTTTATGAATAGTGATACAAAGATGCTGTTTTCACATCACTGCTAAACTTGCTTGTGCTACTTTTTGATGGAATTAATGATGCTACACACAGATTTGTCCTAGTTGATCCCTCTTGGTTCCTGAAATACAGGGCGAAGTTGAAAATGATGTATCTTATGATATATTATCTTATAACTTATTGAAAAGATGAAAATTGAGTCCAGTTTCAGTTTCAGAGTTTTTGATGGAAATCTCGATTTTGAGTGCAATAATTTTTGGAAATTTTCGAAACACCGATAAATAAGGCGATTGTAGAGCTCCACTAGTTCTATCCGTAGAGGCTCCACTGGGCGTTTAGATATTTACCGTTTCCAAGATATTTGCGTTTTTCGATACTGGCAAAATTTCAGCTTTAAATCGTTTTCTACGAGTCCTTATGAAAATTTAATAAACGAAAAATAGGCCATGGGAGGGCGCCATCAGTCGTCTAATATATAGTTTGTGCGTGCATAAATGTTTCTTAGATTTGAAGGGTTTGGTCGATATTCAAAAAAAAGTTGAAAAAATCAAAATTTCGCAAAATTTTCATGGCAAAAATCGAGCTTTTTTCGCTTATTCCGATTTGAAAGATTTTTCGGCGTGGATCGATGTAGATCGATTAGTTAAATTTTTTAGTTGCCACAGTTTCTCAAAAAATACATACAGGGTGAGAAAAAAAAAATAAAAACGCATTGTTTCATTTTCGGCAATTTTTTTAAAATACAACATAACCTAAAAGGGGGTCAAATTGCATTTAGAACTTATATTAACGTCTTTTTTAATAACTTCGATTTCACCGTTATGACACAACCGAGATACGAGGGTATTCGACAGACAAATTAAAC
This sequence comes from Sitophilus oryzae, assembly GCF_002938485.1. NCBI lineage: Eukaryota > Metazoa > Arthropoda > Insecta > Coleoptera > Curculionidae > Sitophilus > Sitophilus oryzae. The sequence continues at coordinate 1,989,957 of NW_022145814.1, read as the reverse complement.
AATTTTAAATTTGCTTTCTATTTCAGAAACGATGAAGGCTAGAACAAATCTCTGTGTAGTATCTTTAGTTTCCCAAAAAAGTAGCAAAATAATGTGAAAAAAAACCGCATCTTTGTACCACTTCTCTCGAAAACATACGAAAATGGGACACCCTGTACCCTTAAATGGTTTTCAAAATATTATTGTAAACCCTAGATCATAAGTATACAGGGTGGCGCACCTCATTCGCCTCGGTTGATTATACGAAGACGGAAAGATACAGAAACAAAATATTTTCTGGGTATATGTGGCTAGGCAATGTGCACAATTTAAAATTATTTTGAAATATACAGGGCGATTCAGAACACATCCATACCAAAATTATATTTTTTCTTATGGAACACCCGGTATTTTATATCATTTTTGGATTCTTGATCCCAAAAAAAGACATTTATTATAAGTGTTAAATATGTTTAAAATCTTTGGTTTTTGAGATATTTAAAGATATTTAAATTTGCATGCTACAATAGAATAGATTATTAACACCCTGTACATTACTTTTCATAATTAATTCTTGTGCTGAGTTTAAAGGTAGAGAAATAAACTTTACAGAAAAATGTTATTGCTTCCTTAAATTTATACAGGGGTATCAAAAATTGCTGATCTATTTTAAGAATTTATTTTACATAAAAACTTCGTTATTTCAAAAACACCCTGTATTTATTAAAATAAATCGAAGCAGATTCAAATTCTCTTTCAAACTATGTTAGGGTTTCTTATACCTATCTAGTTCAGATTTTGACTAAAGAGCAATTTTTCAATAAAACAAATTATTAATTATTTATGATCTAGGCGTTATAATAATATTTTGGCAACCAAGAGGGCTAGTGTTGTCATGGCAAGTTTCTAGTGACAGTTAGTAGCTATTTTCAAAATCGAAATTAGTTTATGGACTTATTTAAATTTATACCAGTCTACTTTTACTTAATTTACCTACAATAGTTTAATAAATAATATTTATTAAATATGTATTTATTATTTTATCAACAAAAACGAAGAAGTAGTTCTTTGATTTATTTTACGATGACTTGTAGATATATGGATTTTCCATAAAAGAGCCAACTACGGCAATTAATTTTCTTCACTTTCAATGACAGGTTTCTACCTAGGTTATTTTTAAACCACACTATGTGAATAGGACAAAAACAAATTTTTCAAAGGAACGCTTATCAGGAAGATTCTTATATGGATATCTTTGAGCATAAGTCCTTGAGGTCAAGAAGCAATTTTCCTCACAAAATAAAATCACTAGTAAAACATATCTATTCGTTCCGCCTGCAGATACTGTTTGACCAGCGGATCTGAAGCTACGGAAGGAATGCGAGAAAAAAAAATCGATATTGCCACGTTTATCTATAAAATTGCAAAATTGCCAGACATGAACTATAAATTTAATATATTTTTATTATATATAATCTGTTTAGCATATATTCTGACGAATATTACTAAGGAATTTTAACGTAGTTCATATTGTTTGATATGTTTTATTTAATAACTTATTTCTTTCATTCTGTATAATCCGCATATTATGAAAGTTGAAGATTTTTCAACGATATCATTGGCAAACCGGCATCGCCGCGCATGGCCGCCTATTCGTCGAACATGATTGGCGAGACTACGTCACAGGATTTGTTACCACGCGGTTGCCATGGCTTTTACGCCTTTCCTATTCGCTTGCTTTATCCCCAACTTCACGGTCTCTTCTGAAAATAGTAGGAATATTGAATACTATTGAAATATCCAGTGGCGGTGTCATTTTTTTGATCATTATTACTTTATTTCATTATTTTATACCGGTTATCCTAAACTTTATTCCTATATTTTTCGTATATTTGATAGTTAAATTGTGTTTTATTGTGTTGTTATCTTGTTATAATGTTTTTCGTTCGTAGTTTTTAATTATTAATATCAAGTTTGATCGTATATTTGTGTTTTAAAACGAACAAATGTGTTAAGGGCAAGACGCTACATAGTCAGACAAGAGAAATAATAGCTAATTTATATAGGTAAGTGAATAATAACGTGGATGAAATCTCATTTGTTTTATTTCCTTGTGTTCATAATAGGGTTTGCGATGAAGAAGCTACAGAGAGTTCGCTTAAGTTGCCGCTTAAACGTAAACATGAGCGGATATTTCTTTATACCGGAGTTAGCGTATGGGCTATAAAAAAATTCACACAGAAGATAAAAAAAGGCTGAAAACTAACCCCGATAAAATGATATCCAGCTCTGGAAAGAAACGACCACGTGAGACCGCTGTCGAAAAGCTCGACGACTTTTTCGAAGTGGTCAGGAATTTGATAAATAGATTTTATCTCGAATTCAAACTCGTCCCCACAATTAGAAAGCTTTTGCAAAAATTGCAGGAAGAATCGAATTTTCCTTTTGCAGGGAAATGCTTAGGGGGTTATTAAAATCAAATGAATTTTTTTGGCGTAAATATCAAAATAACAGATAATTATTAATGGAGCGGCCCATTATATTGCAGAGAGAGATTGCATTGCAAAAATATATACGCGAAATTCGAAAATATAGCCAAGTATTATCTATTTGGATGAAACATATGGGTAGACAATGACCTAACCTTTAAAAACTGCTGGCGGAGCGATACCATATCTGGTGTAATAGGCAATATTGGATCTACTAGTGAGTAAAATTATGTTTTGTTTGCGCTTCCAAAGTTAACTATTTTCAAGATTTTTTTGCTGGAAATAGTTATATCTAGAATTATGTATTATAGAAAAAAATATAGTTAGTACAGATATATAAATAAATATACCTCAAGACTCAGTCTTGATCATCTGCTGATGGCACACATGGTTAGCGAAACGTGCGTCCAGTGTAAAATTAAAAGTGTTTTGGTGGATTGTACTGATTTAGTGTTTTATTTTGCTGTGTAACACCAAAGGGTCCAACCCTCAGCTGTAATTATTTCTTCTATTATATTAACAACACAATAATAAAATGATTCAAAATACTTAAGGGAGCTTTAATAAAAGCTTTTAGTGTTTATCTGCTAACTCAACAGTAACGATTCAAACAGCATAAAGTTTTTTGAAAAAAATTATTAATCTGAGTATTATATTTATGATACACATTATTTTCATATAACACCGTACGCCCATGCCTATTTTATGAATGAAATTGGGCGTGTTTTGTTTACAACTGCGTTCCCCTGCCGATACCCAGTAGCTACAGATCCGTTGGTCACACTATACTGCTTTATTTTTCTTGGTAAAATAATGAATACTTACTTATTAAACTACTGTAGGTACATCTAAGTAAATTGTTATAAGTTATAAATAATAATGTCCATAAACTAATGTCGACTCTGAAAATAGCTACAACTGTCACTAGAAAATTGCCATGGCGACACCAGCCATCTTGATTGCAATTTTATTTAACGTCGTATTGACATCATCTAGTCATTTTATTTAACATTTTTTCCTTCTTTAGGGTCATTATAGATTTGAAGGACCCGCATTTCCTAGTATACGAGACTTAATCCTGTATCAATTCAACAGCGGCCTACCAGTGACCCAACGATCAGGTGCCATTTTATACAAGCCCATTCCACGAGAAAGGTGGGAATTGAATAACGACGACGTCATCTTGCTGGATAAAATTGGACGGGTAATAATAGATAAATAAATATACATTAGTTCATTAAAGTTTATTTATAGAATTATACCGTTCAAAGTTATGTAAAGTAAGAAAAGCAAATAATTAATATCGATGGAAAGCTTAAAATAAATATTGTTTTAGTGTTGCTGTTTGTTAGATGTACAGTTGAGATTAATTATACAAATACTCAAACAGACGTTAAACTAACTTTAAAGATTTCTTTTTTTCGTCAATCAATTATTGACAAATTGCAAATATTATCAAATTTCTACACAAAATAATTACAATTGTCAGTGTATTACCTAATTGATTTTTTTTAATTAATGAATTTATTTATATAATAAATTTAAATTTATATAATTAATTAACGATAAAAGTGTTAACGTTTTAAGGTTTATTAAGGTACATTCAGGCTGAGAGCGTCGAGAGTAGCGTCCGCGTGTCGAAATGGAATCAATTCACTTAACTTAAATTAGACTGTTCAGGCAGACAGCGTCGCATTTGGCGTTGCGCTAGCGTCCGCTGAGCGTCGGGGTTCGAATGCAATGGGGCGGACGCGACGCTCGACGTTCTCAGCCTGAATGTACCTTTAGTGTTAGAACCGCTATTTAACTTTATAATTACTGGTTGGAGGTATAATCGCAAAACAGAGATTTAATCAGCTGTCGATGCTTCAACATTATCTTCGAAATACAGGGTGTCCCAATATTCCGTGGACATAGAACTACTACGTATTTTTGGAATCAAAATAAGTTCACTGGAAACAATTTACCTCTATACAAGAGTGCTTCGTTTGTCCGCTAGAGGGTATGAAACTTTAAAAAAATAAAACAGATTTTTTCAAGTATTTTAAGAACCGCTATTTCGATTTGAATGAGATTTTGGGTGTCTATGTTTTGCTAAGTGCTTTAACACTTGACTTTCTCAAAAATCAAGAAAAAGTACGGGAAGGGTGAAAACTACCCCCACCCTTACATAAATTTTAGTATAAATATTTTCCAACTCCACCGACAACAGATTTTCGTAAAATAGTCCCTCTAGTATTTACTACATTTTTTGTAAAAAAAACGCCACATCGCATAGTTTATGAGAAAAAATTTTTGGAGAATTTATTTTTCCAACCCAGGTTAACAAACTATACAGGGAGGTCCAATATTCTGTGGTAGAGATAAGCGATATTTTTGTACCGGCGACTTTTACCGGTGACTTACACGGTCACCGGTAATACCAGCGACCAATTTCTCCGGTAAGCAGCGACCAGCGACCTTGGTCGCTGTTTAAAATGTCGATGAGCAGAAACTGTCGACTGCTTGCGGCGACGGCGACTGTGGTATCGTCGATCACTATATCTGGGCGCATATGTAGTCCAACGGTAAAACGTGCGACATGCGATGTATTGCAAAATGGAGACGAGCGTCTATGCTATAATTAATATATATACTTATATTAATTATCTATATATTAACTAAGAAATTTAATTGTATAACTATGTAATAGTCATAAACCCCCGTAAAATTTTGTAAATTGAGATTGAGGGTAAATAAATAAAAATTATATTTTATAATGACGTTGAATAAAAAACAAAAACATTACTTTTTCTTTGTTCATATTGAATAAAAAAATCTGTGAATTATCTGTCAATATAGTTGAACATAGTCGTGTACAAAAAAATGTGTAACTTTTCGTAATTATAATTGACAGTGATGGGAGGAGGTCTATTAAAATCAACGTCTATTATGACAGAAACAAAAATATTTGTGCGGCTCTCGCATTGGGATAAAAATTGAAAATTATTCTAATATATAGTCATATTAAAATAAACTTCCTAAAAGAACATCTACATATATAAAATTCTAATGTTTATCTGTGTCGTCTCTACTGAAGTAACGACTTGCTCTAGAAAGTTGCTTTTTTTACTAAAAGATAGCTAATTGGCTCTTCTAAAAACTGTTGTCGCCGGATTTTTTGTTTTTAATTTAATTAAAATAAAAAGTATTTTTTTATGTCGTGGCGGATTTTTTATGTCGTGGCGGAAGGCTTCAACTAGTAGTATATATTTATTTAACTAGAAAAAAAGAAATGGTATCCAAAACGCTTTTTAATATTTATTTACTTAAGACCTTAACGTAAACAGCTGTAAATTATCGATTACGCTTGGGCCTAAGAAACATAGATTTAGGATATTTTTTAGGTATATAATTATAAACTGAGACAGTCGGTTAGTTTATTACAATTACATCCTCTTTTTGTTTACCACAATAATACACATCGCAGCCATTTAATAGACGTAGAGCGGCATATCGATTGAGCTTAAGCAGCGCCAGCGTCTGAAACAGACTTCGACGTTGCTGGTAGAAGTAAAAATGATCCATTCAGGGCCCAGTCACTCTTATGGAGCATTAAATTGCAAATTGACGATTCGGCCCACTATAGATGGTGCTAATTTACGTCGTGTATATATGGTTGCAGAACAGTTCGTCGTGTATGTATGGTTGCTTCAAACCTTGATTACGATTGGCTCAGTCTTTAAATTTTACTTATAAATTTTGATTGATTTCCCTCTTCCGTCCACACAGTGCTTCGTACTCCTTTACTTATGCTTCAAACTATATTTAAGCTGCCTTTATTTTTGTTTTAATACAAAATGCTTATTTCCTGATACTTTTGTTATTATTCCGACTCCAACTTTTTCCTTATCATGTTATTCCAAAGAGACCATATTTTACTTCTTAGTTATACAACTGTGATGAACTACCAACGAGATGAATTTACACCAAAGTATAAACGCTCTAGGTCGATTTTACATATCCGTTGTAGCAGGCTGAATTCGCCAATTTGTACCACAAGATAACTCTCGTCAAGTATGGTGGTGTGAGACAAGACTCTCGTCTATGTACGAAGGTGGTTTGGATCCATTGGTCGCCGTATAAAGTCGCTGGTTAATAAAATCATATCGATAGGCCGCGCCGCCCGGCGCCGCCGCCGCGCCGGTCACCGTCTCGACTCCCAGCGCAAGCTGCAAACAGGAACCAATGAAGCCGACGCGACGGTGAGTCCCGGTGCGGCAGTCCCGGTGACTTAAGTCGCTGCTAAGAGTAACCATAAAATAATAAATACAAGAAGAAATGTCAAGTCAATGTTAAATTATGGAAACAGCGTGGCTGCCTGGGTAACTAATTTTCAGATATGGCGGCTGGGACATTTGACATGACATAGACATGACAATTTCAATTTTATGAAATTTATTTCCGTTTCCGGTTTTTAATGGCGGGCTGTTCAGGAGGTTTAAATGAGGGTTAATATACTTTTTACCCTTTCTAGTAGTAAATAATACAACAAAATTACTCAAAAATATTTATTTGGAATTTAGAACAATGTAAATATGCAAATCAACACAATTAAAGAGCTATAAACCAATAAACTACTGTATCAATATCAAATATTTAAATAATATCAGAGATGCTGTGTTAAAGTGAATTAGTAAAGTAACAGTGCATTGACTTACAGAAACTTGAAGATACATAAATGTTTTCACAGCTTCACGGGCATAAAACTAAATAACTGGAAGCAGGAAAAAGGCAACCGGAACCCACACAAAACCTGGAATCAAAAAAAATATGTAAAAAACATAAATATAGGTACATAAGACTTTTATGAATTAAATCAAACAGGAATTGAATGAAAATAAAATGAATAAAAAATATGATACATATACATCTAATACCTCATTTGTATTTTAAAATAATCTACATACATAGATTTATAGCATTATTGCTATGAAAATACATGTGTGATATGTAATTACGCATTTCTGTTCATCTTGTAGAAAATTAATGTAGGCTAATAATAGTTCAATAATCATAATTTACCTTGTATAACTTGCTTTCAATTGCTCAAAATCACCGATCAGTCTTTAAAGTAGAGATACGGAAAAATCCTTGGCAAAGAATATCCCAAGATCCTTGGGTTTAAAGCTAAAAAAATATAAAAACAGTTAATATATTACCTATTTTTACAGATAATATGGCCCATACCTACTACACGCAGAAACGTCGATTTCATCATATATACTTTATTAAAGTGTTAACAAGGAACTTTATATCAAAAAACATCTTTGTACTTATAAATTTCAGCCGAAATATCAGAAACATAATCAGAAACAAACTTCCAATCAAATCTATACGGCAAAAATTAAAATGGCGCCCGACCTTGCCAGAGGCCTCGGGAGCTGACGCTGACACACAGACAAAAGACAAAAGAACAGGACGCCGACGTGCATAAAAATGTTCCGTAGCAGAAATTGACAGAAATCATATAGAAATATTCAGATTTTTGTCTAGGACAGTCTAGAAGGCCATGCTTTCTGCCTGGGTAGAACCGCGCCACAATTGTTTCCAATTTTCCGGTTTACTGTCACCCCCCTGAGAGTAACCAGCGACCGTCTGGTCGCTGTCACCGGTATACCGGTGACTTAAAAGTCGCTGTTAAGCTCATCTCTATTCTGTGGACATAGAACAACTACGTATTTTCTGAATCAAAATAAGTTAATTGCACATAATTTACCTTTATACAAAAGTGTTTGTTCGTTAGAGGGCATCAATCAAAAATAACCCCGAACGTTATTTAATTTAAAATGCAGCTTTTTATGAAACTTATTGTCAAATATAATTTGTAATACTAACATAAAATTACTTATTTTCGCCAATTAGATTATTAGAAAATAATACATTTATATGCGCCTCCATTGCTTGATGTTACAAAATACATTTTTTAGAAGTCAGTCAGATAGTTTTTTTTCCTCAAAAAGTATGCGTGGTGGCATTTGACAAGAGACAAAAAATGTAGTAAATTCTAGAAGGACCATTTTACGAAAAAAAACTGTCGTCGGTTGAGTTGGAAAATATTTAAACTAATTTATACTAAAATTTATGTAGGGATGGGGTAGTTTTACCCTTCCCATACTTTCCTTTTCTTAATTTTTGTGAAAGTCAAATAGAGACCCACCCAAAATCTTATACAAACCGGAATAACGGTTCATAAAATATCTGAAAAAATATTTTTATTTTTTTAAAGCTTGATGCCCTCTAGCGGACAAACAAAGCACTTTTGTATAGAGGTAAATTGTATACAATGTAGTATACAATGAACTTATTTTGATTCCAAATATACCTAGTAGCTATATGTCCACAGAATATTGGGACACCCTGTAGATTATTACTATAGGCGATACTTTAATAAATAATTTATCGAAAAATTTTTAGTAAAAAGTAAAATCCCTAAAATATTAAAAACCGGTGCACTATGGTATTATTTTTTATAATAGCGATTAAGTAGATCACAGTTAATTAAAAATCAAACAAAAAAATAATCAAGCTCGGTCCTATTATATTAGTATATAATGTACGTTTTTGTCGTTTATTTATATCACATCTTAAAAATTTTAATATATTTTTACCTTCTTGAAAAAGTATTGATAATAATTTGTATATATTAAACTGCAAAATATGCCAATCGCTGCAAAATATTCTCACATTGTGCCTTTCTGCTCCAGGGAAATTTTGGTGACGTGTACAGAGCTCAACTAAAAAATAGCAACGATATAGTAGCGGTGAAGACATGTAGGGTAACATTACCAGAAGAACATAAAAAGAAGTTCTTACAAGAAGGCAGAATACTCAAACAATACGACCATCCAAACATTGTTAAATTGATTGGAATATGTGTTCAGAAGCAACCAATCATGATTGTTATGGAATTAGTGCCTGGTAAGGATACTTTTTTTTCATCTTAAGATAATATACAGGGTGGACCGAACTTTATTCCGGAAACTTCGGCAGCATATGCTGCAGATAAAAATAATTAAAAAAGTTCGTATAAATGTACGTCCTAAAATGCTTAGTTTCGGAGATACGGGATGTAGAAGTTTTATTTCTATTTCGATTTTTTCCAAATAATTTCTGAAGTAACGTCAATACTTGGATGAAAATTAGTGTCTGGGAGTTTTTTGACATGAGAAATTTGGGATGTTGATACCAATATGACTCCTATTGGTAGGGGGCGCCATCTACATATGTGTTTTGACTGTTTTGAAGATGAATAACTTTTCGTCCGTAGCAAAAAAACAATGCTAAACTTTGAGAATTTAGTCTACTATTTATTCTAGGTGGATCATTATTAACATTCTTGAGAAAGTCTGCTTCAACATTAACAGAAAATCAATTAATGAAAATGTGCTTGGATGCGGCCGCTGGTATGAGGTATCTTGAATCGAAGAACTGCATACACAGAGACTTGGCAGCTCGCAACTGTTTAGTAGGTACGTACTTAATATGGTTTTATAAAAAAATAAAAGTATAACTTATGACGTATTTTGTTTTAAGGATATAACAATATTGTCAAAATATCAGACTTTGGGATGTCCAGAGAAGAAGAGGAATATATTGTTTCCGATGGGATGAAGCAGATTCCAATAAAGTGGACTGCCCCCGAAGCTTTAAATTTTGGTTAGTATATTTTTATAGCGCGTTCAGTTTACATTTTCGGCTTAAATTAGTTTAACAATCGGCTTAGTGAAGAAAACATTAGTACCCAGAATCGTAACTATTGCAAAATAATTCCGTAGCTTTATATTTTTGAAGTGAAACTTCTGTGCGCGCACTGTGAGTAAAAATTCAAGGCCATGACACACGAGCTAGTAGTAACGATCGAAAACGTGGTAAGCGAATGAGGAAGTTGAGATGGGTTTTTGGAGCGCCATGTGCCCTATATGTACCCTGAAAGTCGGAATGTAGATGGGGTCTTCAAGCTTCATGATATTTTGACGGCGTTTTGTGTACTATAAAATCCCATCATCAAAGGCGAAAAGATTGTCCGTTATTTTACATCTTCATCAGGGTGGGTCTAAGGATTTGATATTGAAGAAAAATGTGGGTCGATTTCGGCATAATTGGAGACGGGCTACAGGATGACGCTCTCCGCGCTTCGAAACGATGCCTCTAAATGGACGAAATCATCAGGATTTGTCTTAATTATGGGTCGATTGGAACCAGATTCGGCACGTGGATAAAGGTACCCGAATGAAATCCCCAGACGGACAGACGGTCATTGCATTAAGCAAATGTTGTGAAAGTGAATAAAATTATTTATTAATTTTTAATTCATTACTTTTTCAACATTTCAAACTAAACTTTTTCAAACATGTCCTTCAATCCTTCAACTAATAGCTGTTAGTAAGAAGTTTCACTTCAAATATGCGCACATAGTGTTGCACACACAATTTTTAAATAAATTATCTACGTAAACTATATTTAAAATCGTAAGTTCATATTATATAACTAAATATATAGTGTCCGCGCGGCAATAGTGCTGTAGCGACCGCCCTCAATTTTGGGCCCAGAAAATAATATTCACTTACTTTATTTTCGCCCAATTCCCCCATTGGCGTCTACAAAAAACACTCTTCTTCTTATCTTCCACCAGATGAGTCCATTATTGGGTTCCTGCTCTTCTACTAATTTGGCTTGTTAAAAAGGGAGCTTATTTATCAGGTATTTTATACCTCTTTGCTTATCACAGAAAAACCCTGGAGTATGTTTATACAAAATATTTATTAAACTAAACCACCAGTATTAAATGCCTTTTTTTAAATGTTATAGGTAATTTAAAATCGATTATTACATAAGTTCTTGGATCATTCAGTTATAGTTTCGTTTCCGAAAAAAAAAAAGAAATACAGTCACTTTTATAACACACAAGTATCATTTCTGCTTTCAGGTTTAATACTCGAAAAGCACTTAAATTTTTCTCGCGATGTTTTTCCCGATTAAACACTTTTATTAGTTGTCCAAGTCCCGACCTAATAGTTTATGTTTAATTTTTTTTGCTAAATTCCGACCGAATATTTTTAATAAGTGAATATTCAAGTCCCGACTTGAATATTCACTTATTAAAAATTAAAAAAATAAAAATAAAAACCGGTCAACATTTGGGCATTACGACGAGCTGCAACTGATATTGGCCAAAGACTACTTTTATGAACTTCTGGACCCGTATTTATATGCAAAATCTTGCCACTACTCTCGAAGAATGTATTGTCCCCACCGTTTTTTGTTTAATGACCTCGAAATGAGGCCAACATTCGACGGTTGCTGGGATTTTTCTCTCAGCGTGTGACGATTTTTTTACTTACTGGACTTGTATGTAATTAATTATTTTTAATCCTTGGCTGTAATGTTTTGTTTTTATTTTGTTCGAAACATTTGTTTTTCCTTTAAAAATGAAATAAAGATATGAAAAACCAAATGAAAACTTAATCAGTTTTCCCGAACCTAAATCCCAAGAAAATAAAAAAAAATATTTTTAATTATTTATTCCAACTTGCAAAAATATCGGTTCACCACATCACTCCCTATCCCACAAGACGAAATTATCTTTTAATATGTTCATTTCGGCTAGACTGAAGTGCGACAACAGTATTTGGTTGTTTCGATAAAATATAGGTGACAGTGTCATACCAGCGTATTGAAGAAAAATAATCGTTTTTTTATGTTGAGGAGAGTGGTTTTACATGAGTTGAAGTAAGAGTTTTCTAAATTAACATCAGTGTTAAACATTTATTTTAGTAAAAGTGTAATCAAGATAAAACACTCCAAGATAATATGAGTATATAATATATTAATTTACATAAACAAAATTACATAAACAAAATTCCAATATGCCTTACGTTAACAAACACATTATTATATATTTTTTTTAAGTTCCACTACATTTGAGATTATGATCTATAAACACTTTCTATAATACTAATAACTAACATAGATAACCGGCACTAACTCTTTTATTTGTTCGCCCGATTCACTACGGTCTTCGCACTATGGCTGCTCCTCGTCCTGCAGCAGCCCTTGCGGGTTTTCTATATAACGTCGAGGAGGCGTTCATCGACAAAATATAAAAAAAATATTAATGACTACGGACGGGATGTTTTTTTCGATATATCGGTAACATCGATATTATTGCGAATAACAATAGGTGACTTCAAAATTATCGATATATCGATAATTATCGACATATCGTTAACTAAAATATATTGATAGGGAATTACGATACTTATCGATAGGTAAAATCCATCATAGCCCTATTAATGACGCTCCTGGCCTTTTCTTTAATTGGGACCATTCTACCTATGATTTTGCGAAAAAAGTTTTTGAAAGACGTCTTTAAAAAATAGATAAAAAAAATCTTACTCGCACTCTCATATCGGCTCGCACTCGTGGCAATCGCATTCTATAATATTTGCGGACATCGGGCGCCGTCCGGGTCCGAGATACGCTCTGGCAATATCTCGGCAGAATATTTCGAACCGAGCCGCTCGACTGTCAACTTCGGATAAGTCGCTGGTCCTATACATCCACTCTCCGATGTAATCGTCGGCATATCTTATGCCCGATCCTCTTTTGAAAATGCTTTCTATGACTCGCCATTGGGAGAGCCCTTCGCCTCCTGACGCCGGATGGTCCAGGCTGCGGGAGATTCATTTCTGGTGCGTGACGCCCATGTCCGATAGGCCTGGACGCACGTGCGACCTCGGGTGTCGGTGGTCGGACGAATAATTCATTTGGGGCTGGCGTAGTGTTTGTAGAACGGCTGAGGCTGAGGGGACGGGGACGGGGGCATGGTGTGGGGGTTGTATTGGTATTTCATTCTACTCACAGCGCACGACGTGTTGTACGTGCGCCGCACGTACAACTAGGCACACCAATTGATTATAACAGGTTCCAGTAGAAGTAGGGTTGGTACAGCGAAGTGGGTGCCTGTTGGCATCTGGCACACGCGCAGGTGATTGGAAGGCGGCGTCCCTCCCACTGGGCCCACGATGCGGTAAAGGCCCGGTATTCGACATGCACCAAGTCTATAAAAAAGATTATTTTTCTTCAATACGCTGGTATGACACTGTCACCTATATTTTATCGAAACAACCAAATACTGTTATCGCACTTCAGTCTAGCCGAAATGAACTTATTAAAAGATAATTTCGTCTTGTGGGATAGGGAGTGATGTGGTGAACCGATATTTTTGCAAATAGGAATAAATAATTAAAAATAATTAATTACATACAAGTTCAACCTTCCTTTATAATCTGCAAAGTCCAGTAAGTAAAAAAATCGTCACACGCTGAGAGAAAAATCCCAGGAACCGTCGAACGTTGGCCTCATTTCGAGGTCAGTAAACAAAATTTCATATTAGAAAAAATGCTCCAGTTAAAACGCACGTAGCCATCCTAAAAAACGGTGGGGACAATAGATTCTTCGAGAGTAGTGGCAAAATTTTGCATATAAATACGGGTCCAGAAGTTCATAAAAGTAGTCTTTTGGCCAATATCAGTTGCAGCTCGTCGTAATGCCCAAATGTTGAGCGGTTTTTATTTTTAGATGGCTGGCCCTTAATTTTTCAAAAACATGACGTAACCGGTCTAAATGGCTCTTTATATCGCTAGAGAACACAATGACATCATCAAGGTATACGAGACATTCCTTGTAGGGGAGTTTTCCTAGTATGTGCGTCATCATGCGACTCCAGGTGGCAGGGGCGTTCTTTAGTCCCATAGCCATACGTTGAAACTGGTAATGATTATCCAGAGTTGAAAACGCAGTTTTCTCTTGGTCTTCTGGATGTAGTGGCACTTAGAAATATCCAGACGCTAAATCCATGGTGGAAAATAAACTGGATCCTGGCAATTTCTCGATGGTTTCTTGTATAGGGGAAAATAATCCGTTTTTATAATAGTATTTAAGTCTCTATAATTGATTACTAGCCTATATTGCGCTTGCTCTCCTGGGGGTCTTTTCTTTTCCAATAAAATTGCAGGAAAACTCCATGGAGATTGACTTTCCACTATGATTCCGTCATCTAGAAGTTTTTGAATTTCTTTTCTCATAATTTCTTGTCTTTGATATGGTACTCGATAGGGTCTTTTTAAAATAGGCGGCACTTCTTCTGTAATAACACGATGCATAACGTTTGTGGTGCAAATTAGTTTCTGATCAGGGGTTTGAATATATCAATATACTCCAAAATAAGATTCTGTAGCTGTTCTTCCTCTCGGTTTACGGGGTTTTCTAGTCGTAATGCCTGTAGAATTTCTCTTACATTCTTTATGTCTATATTTCGTATCTGGTGTTCTCCGTGACTTTCTGAGTCGTCCTCTTCGGCTTCAATAGCATTAGCAATGACAGATTTACGTTTTAATACAATACTTTCTTCAGTCAGATTCAATGTTCTAACAGGAACGGTTTGTCCTACTTTACACAAGCTTCTAGCCACTAACAATCCTTGCGGAGTATCGACACGTGGTTCGATAAATATGTGCTGAGTCGTAACCCTTGATACGTTTCGTAAGGTGGCTTTACACACAGCACTTTATCTCAGCAGTTAAGTGGCAAGAATACTTATATAATTTTATTATATACCTATACTGCAAGAAATTTGTTTTCTATTTTACACACAGCTTGACACATTGAGGGAATCGTTACGTCTTCGCTTAACGCAGCGCTGGATTTTTCTCTCAGCGTGTGACGAATTTTTTACTTACTGGACTTTGCAGATTATAAAGAAAGCTTGACCTTGTATGTAATTAATTATTTTTAATTATTTATTCCTATTTGCAAACATATCGGTTCACCACAGTGCGTTGGGCATAGCTCCTATAATAAAAAAACTTGAGAATATTGTTTAAGTGCAAACCTAAAATACGTACCAGAATGTATTTCAGGAAAATATTTTAACTTCTATAGGGTGGCTCAAAAAGTATGAGTGGATCTGGATGTTTTTTTTAATGAAATACCTTGTATATTATTGAATTTTTGGCTTCCTTTCAGATCACTTTACATAATCCTAAGATATGAGTAAATATATTTCAATAGTTTCAGAGATATTAACAAATAAATCAAGAATATATATTTTTCAGCCTTTCTTAAAAAAATTAAAAATACAAGAACTGTTTTGAAATCCATACTATATTAGTTATTTACTTTAGATGATCTGTTCTTTCTTTGCTATAAATATGGTAATCGTAAATCATACAGGATGTTCAATATTCTACGCCAAACTTTCTAAAATATAAAATAATTTTTCTTCATTTTTTTTAAATGGAACACCCTGTATATTACTTTTTTATTAGATGCAGAGTTTAAAAATAAACATTTTTTGTATTTCAAAATTTTTGACAGTTTTGCAGATACTCGCAGTAGTACTTCATATGGCGCTTTCAATGGTAAAATAGGAGAGAAAAATCATTAAGTGGCTGATCTGCGGAACAGTTAAAAATTTTGAAATACTCTAAATACAAAAAATGTTTATTTTTTAATTCTCCATCTATATATTGAAAAAGTCTCCATTTAAAAAACGAAGAAAACATATTTTATATTTTAGAAAGTTTGGGGTAGAATTTTGAACATCTCGTATGATTTACGATTTCCATATTTATAGCAAAGTAAGTACAGCTAACAAACAGTACCATCTAAAGCAAATACCTATAATATAGTTTTGATTTCAGGACAGTTCTTGTATTATTAATATTTTTTTAAGAAAGGCTGAAAATATATAATTCTTACTTATTTATTAATATCTCTGAATTTCTCGAAATATATTTACTCATGTCTTAGGATTACGTAAAAAGATCTGAAAGGAAGTCAAAAATGCAATAATATACCGGGTGTTCCATTAAAAAAAATCATCCAGATCCACTCACACTTTTTTGAGCCACCCTATAGAAGTTAAAATATTTTCCTGAAATACTTCCCAGTACATACTTTATGTTTGCACTTAAACAAAATTCCCAAGTTTTTTATTCTAGGAGCTACAGATGTCCTACGCACTATTGCCGATCCTTGTATGTGTATAAATGCATAAAAAACAATTTATTATATTCGCAGTTTATTCAATATATTTCAACTTCTATGATAAAAAAAACATAATAAATTATCTTAAAATAAAATGTTTTTAGGAAAATATACGTCTCTATGTGATGTTTGGAGTTATGGTATCCTATGTTGGGAAATATTTTCAAGAGGAGGAACTCCTTATAGCGGCATGAACAATTCGAAAGCCAGAGAAAAAATTGACGGCGGTAAGTAAAAAAAATTGTAGATTGTTGTGTTCTCTCTCGGCCATATCTGGGAAAATATTTACTTGCGGTAAAAACTTTACCAAAGACTAGGGCGGTCAAGCAGACCGCAAATTCGAAAATACTAATTATCTCATAGATTTTCCTAATTGAGGAATGTTGATACACATTTCTCAACCTATGACGCCCCTTCTGGATGCAGGCCACTTTTTTCTGTTGTCAAAAATAAAACGTTTAATATTTTATTTTTGACAAGATTTAGATTAAATATTGTTACATTCTTTTAATTTTTTTTAGATTAAATATTTTTACATTCAAAATGTTGATATCACTGTTTAACCGAGTGTAAAAAAGCTGTTTTTTCTCTACTCGTGGATCATATATAAATAAATAAAAAATCATGGATCATAAAATCATAATTGTACCATTGTACCATAATGATTTTGTTATAGTCTATTTGCTATAGTTTTTACCAACATGACAAATATAAAATCCCTCTATCAAAAAATTTACTGATATTCTTTAAATTGAGTGCCTGAACGAATCAGATAGGTAATTCTTTTTACTTTCGTGAAATAGAAAAGGAAAATAATAAAACAGTGACAGTTCTTCCTCTTCTTGCAAAAATCAACACGAAATGTCATAACTGTCAAAAGTAAAATGTCATCAGCTTTTGACATTTCTAAATATCAGACAACAAAGAAAAATGCATGGCCGCAAGTTGCTAACCTAATAAAATTAACACTAGAAAAGCCCGCGGGAACTGTCAAATTCAAAGTTATTCGTTTCACAGACTATAGTGGCTATGTTACGGTTAAAGTCCGATGTCCGGTTAATGTCGACATTAACATGTTAATGTTTGGGTTAGGATATGTTTTTGGTTGTTTTGTTGTGTGTTATTCTCGAGATTAACCGGGTAATGTCGACATTAACCGGACATCGGACCTTAACCGTAACAGCTATATTACATGGCGTTGTTTCGATATTTTCCAAGTGACCATGGTTGAATATACACATTTGAAATTAATAAACGAAGAAGGCTTTCTCTTAAGACGATAATCCTCCAATTTACCATGATTACCATGATATTCTGATTTTAATAACTCAAAACATTTTCCACTCCTAATGTAAATAAGTGTCCATTTAAAATAGTACACAGAAATGTCTAAAATCCATGAAAATATTTTGTTTTCTCCCTTATTAGACAAGACAGAACCCTACGGTTTTCACAAACTATAGCTAAAGTTTACCCAGATTGCTTGTTAATTAAAATGACAGACAACTGTCATAGTCATATGTATCTCTCATTAGACAGACTTTACTTTTTTATGATACCAAAGAGGCCACAAACAAAATTGTCATATGGCTGATTTAGTTTCCATGGTATCTATAGGGTGATTTAGAAAATGTTGCAACCCCTCCTAGCACTATCCGAATTGCAAGCAAAACGGGATAGTATATGAAATTCCATTAGATTTTTCTTAATTGTGAAAGTCAAAATCCACTTGATTAGTATCGATATAGATTAACCAACATTTTGATCAGTTGATGATTGTATTCATATAAGAAAAAAATCTCAATTATACTTATCGAAATTAGCTATCAATAAAAACATAGTTCTTCTCATATATCTGTTTTCAATATTGTAGAACAGCGTTTTTCAAATCAGTCAAAATTGGTAATTTTTTAATAAATAAAACGTATGAGTATATTTCAAAATTAATTCTTTGTTTTTTTGAATGGTTTAACAGAAAAAGTAAATAAAGTTTAACATACATATGAAATGACGTAGTAAATGAGGTTTAGGACTAAGAAATGAAAAATTAAATTATAACAAATAATAGAAAATTACTCGTTTTAAATATCAAAATAATGATCGGAATGTAGCGTGTACCACAAAACACATTTCTATCCACTACCTATTTATTAGCCGACCATACCAACAGGTATGGTAGGCTATTAAGATCGGCAAAAAGGCAAAAAATTAAAAAAAAGTTTTTTTAATTTCACTCAAAATTAGTTATTTGGGTCATAAATGACCAAATACATAATATTTTCATGGCGTCTGTCTGTCTGTCCGTTTGTAACACGATAACTCAAAAACCGCTAAACCGATTTTAACCAAATTTGGCACAAAAATACTGTGGCACCCGAGAATCTGACCATTAGTTTTTGGTGGGGGTGGGGGGATTGATAAGAGGGTATGGGATAGGGTTAACAATTTTAAAAAATAACTCCAAAATTACAGTAGCTAGCGAAACGCTGTTTTCAATTTAAGATTAGGAATAATATTTGCATTGCATTTGTAATAACATCAAAATCAGTCAGTTTTTGAGATAAAAAAATTGGAAAAATACTTTTATGGGCGGCTATACGTGCCTCCCGGCGCCAATTTTTTTTGTTTTATTAAAGCGGTAAAATCCGAGATATTATGCCGGGTCCAGACCAAGCAGACAAAACAGTGACAAGATAGAAACATTCATGTTTTATGACAAATCCAATACATTTCTGCGACATTTTTGTCTCCTTTTTTGTTTTGTTTCAAAATTTGGAGACTTTTCAATGTCCCGTCTCGAGTCGGTAAAGATCAAAGTGTCTATGTTTTGTCCGTATATTTTGCGACAAGTTGTCGGCGCAGTGTGGATGGCGTGTGCTGCCAACAGTAGGAG
Source organism: Sitophilus oryzae (assembly GCF_002938485.1). NCBI lineage: Eukaryota > Metazoa > Arthropoda > Insecta > Coleoptera > Curculionidae > Sitophilus > Sitophilus oryzae. The sequence goes on along the minus strand of NW_022145814.1, from coordinate 1,970,505 downwards.
ACCAGTGAAATCACACATGGTTAATAAAACTCATTCGCAATAACTAAACTTTTGACTTTTTTGTACTTTTGTCATTGCGGTGTGGACAATTTGTCTCAAGTTTGTCTTGTCAGAAGTTTCCATTTTTTGTGACAAATTTGTCTTGTTTTTGTCTCAAAATCGTGTTTATTTTTTGTCATCTTGGTCTGGACCCGGCATTTCACCAGAAAACAATCGTCATTGCTTAATGAACTTCTTTTAAAATAATTATTTTACATTTTTAGGTTACAGAATGCCAGCACCGGAAAATACACCCGACGAAATGTACCGATTAATGTTAAGATGTTGGGAATACAAGCCCGAAAATCGACCAAACTTCGAACAAGTTTATACGGTCGTCGAGACACTTTGCAGCGCATATCGGGCAACGTTTTGCTAAAATTGCTAAAATACAACTTTTATATAAATCTGTGATTTTTTGTCCATATAGTGAAGTAAGTCTAAAATGTAAAAAATAAATAAGAGTTAAATAAAAAAATAAATTGCCATGGGGTTCAGTGTCGTACTGTTCTTTATTATATTAAGTTTAAATACTAAGTTCGTTTATAGTCTGTTTATTTTTGACACAACTGACTCAATCAACCCCATGTGAGTATCTCAAGTTTGTTGTTACTGTTACAAATGTATCCATATTACTTTTTATATGTTTGGTGTAAAATAATAATTGTATGTTGAGTGCATGTCCAGTTGTTTTTACTGTGATTATTAATTACTTTATTTTAATAAACAATATTTCCACTATTTGCTTTGTATAATTTTAAATTTATTCCTTGGAACGAATTTAACCTAAACTAATCAAAACGAATTAGGGATCACTTTGATAAATTTCGTTTAAACAAAGAAATTATATTATTTATTTAAACATATAAACTTAGCAATATGTTCCTTAAGAATTAAGTTTGAATGTAGTGTATGCACCTTGGTGTTCATGATGAAAAAAGTTGTCAAACTACTGAAAATTGTATTTTTATAATGTTATGAATGACTACTATATGTATCGAAAACAATGCTAAACAATTTTATCTTAATTGTCAACAGAAATAATATTTTTCCTAATATGTGTGTCCTCCGCGATTTCTATGCACTTCTGCACAACGATTTGCCATAGAATAATCTCTTGAGGAAGAACGCTCCACCCCTCTCGAAGATTTTCTCCCAAAGTTTGAAGATCTGGTGCTTGTGGACGACTTTGTGGACGACTTTGTTGTCTTCTCTTTCTTAGGTCCAAAAGGTGCTCAATGGAATTGAGATCAGGGCTATTAGCAGGCCAATCCATAATTGAAGAGTGGAAATACCAAAGGAGCCAAATTTTTCAATATTAAGTTATTGTATTAGAAACGTAACAAATACTGTGCTGCATGTCCTAACAAAAGTTACAAGTGCCAAGCGAAAGCGTGTTTTATTAGCTTCAGTTCTACTGTGTTTTTCTCATTTATCTCGAAAAAAATAATTTTAGCACTTACCCCCGTTGGTATTTCCACTCTTAAATTGTGATATTGGACTCTTCAAGGTATCGAGTAACTACTCTTACAGTATGAGGTCTAGCATTATTCTGTTGTAAGATGAATTCTTGACCATGCAGATCTTGACCATTTCTTTCATTTGCTCTCATCTCTGTATCGTTCAGCATTAATTATGCCGTCTAGAAACACATGCAAGTCCGTACTCCCATTTAAAGTTATACCTCCCAATACCATGACGGAACCTCCACCAAAATGAATCGCTTCTCTGACTGCTGTGTCCAGATACCGTTCATTCGGTCTTCTCTATACCCTCCACCGGGCATTATTATGACTTAGTCGAAAACGGGACTCGTCCGTAAAAAGGACGGGCCTCCACCATCCTCAACTGATCCACGCCCCAGTGAAGATGTTCTTGAGCAAATATCGTTCGTGTCCTACGATGATTACCGGTTAAATTCGGCACAATATAATATCGTTAGTGCCCTACGATGTTAGCAGTTAAATGCGGCACAACAGATGCTCGCCTTCATCAAATGTCAACTTCACTCAGCCTATTTCTTACAGTATGAGTTGAAATTCGAGTTCCTGTGGCGATCGTAAGAAGATTTTGTAGATTTCTTGCTCTAAATGTTCTTTCACGAAAGCGGCTTGAACATGAAACCGATTTTCCCGCCTCGTTGTCCGCCTTACTCGTTGAGGATATGGTCTGAGGACAACAAAACCATATTCTCTGTGACGATTCAATACTCTGGAAATGACCGATTGTGTAAAATGAAAAAGTTGTGACCGACCCTCCTGCAATAAAGTTGTGGCTCTGATGACTTCTTCAGTATTTAAACACCTTATAACAACCTTTGGTCTTCCCAAAACATCAAAATTTGCCATATTTAACACCAATTTTGACGATCAAGAAGGCAAAATTACACTAATTAAGAAACTGATTTTATGGAATATAGGCATCTTCGAGTGCGTCTTTATTGTTATTTTTTTATGACGGGAAATAATTTTGCTTTTGTATCAATTTATGTATGAAAAAAAATTGTTCTGATGATATGCTGCTATAAATATACAGAGATCGGTCTATAAACATAGTAAATACAGATACACATAATGTGATCCCTAATTCGCTTTGATTAGTTTATTTAGGAAATAAAATATCCACACCTAATTATAAATACAAATTTATTAATTCGTCACTTACAGCAGATGGCGTCAAGATACCAATATCAGTAAAAAGTAAAGTGATATAGGAAGGAGGCGTGTAATCAACATAAGGATGTGCATTTTTAAGATCCACGGATTCTCTTACTTTGGTAGTATACTAAAAAAAAGTATAATTATTAAGACACAAATAAAACATTAAATACTGCTTACTTTATATTCAGCTGGCAAATCTTGCTGATTTAAAGGAAATAATCTAGTAAATTTAAAACTCTCAGTTAACACATAAAATGGTTTCTTCATTTCTTTCGCGCATACCGCCATAGTGTAACTTCCTATCTATAATCGAATTATACTTTGATTAATGAAGATAATAATGTAAACGTTATGAACAATCACCTTATTTACAATACCACCACTTTCTACAACTCCTTCTGCACCTACCATAATAAAATCTATCTGTTCCATTACGTAACCTATTGCAGAATCTAAAATGAGTGTACAGGGTATTCCTATGTTTTGAAGTTCTTTACACATTTGGCGACTAAAAGTATATGATTACTAACAAGATTAAATAAATATTACAAATGCTAAAACTCACCCTGAATTATCAGGCGCAGATGTTGTAACAAAAACTTCAAAACGTTTGTTCTGTTTATGAGCGTGATATAATGTTTGTAACACCACCCTAGACCGTGAATGTGTTAAGACTTTCTATAAAAAAAAGAAACTTTCAGTGTTATCTGATATTATACCGATTTAGCATTAAAATATGTGAAGAGTACCAAATTTCAAGAAAAACAGTTTACCAATGTTCTTAAAAATAAAAACATTATACCGTATAATCGAAAAAAAAACGGCGTCCAGTTGGCTGGGAAATGACGATCGATGACATTTCCCATATAAATTTACATATAAAATGACAGCGATCTTTATTTCAGAGCCATCGCTGACGCCGTTTTTATTCGATCATACGGTATAAAGTATACTATTATCTGACAAAAGGAAATTAAGCAGTCATAAAAAATTGATGTTATCATTTTAATAATACAAAAATAAAATCACTTGACACAGATATTACCTATGAACACCACAGATATTACCTATCACCCACAGATATTACCTATGAAATTTACCGTATATGCTATAATAAGTAAAAAATGTCTAATAAGTATTTTAACGTAGTTCTTGTTAGATATATCCAGGATGGTCCGAACTGTATTCCGGAAACTTCGGAAGCTTATTCTACAGATAAAAATAAGTGAACAAGTTCGTATAAATGTGTGTCCGAAAATACTTAGTTTCGAAGATACAGGGCGTAGAAGTTTTATTTTTATTTAATTTTTTTTCCAATAATCTCTGAAGTAACATCAATAATTGGATGAAAATTGGTATCTGGGAGTTTTTTGACATGAAAAATTTGATTTTGATGTCAATATGACTCGTACTTGTAGAGGGCACCACCTACATATTTATTAACCGGTTTGAAGAATAATAACTTTTCGTTCGTACCTGTATAGAACTAATGAGTATAAAAATATACATTTGCGACGTTTTTTACGCAAAAATGGTTTCTTGGTAAAATTCGCTACAAGCAACCGTTCTCAAGATATTTAGAATAAAAATAGTCAATACATGTCATTATTGACAAAAACTAAACATGTTGAGTAGATAGTTATTTGACTGAAATGATAGATTTGGAAACTTTTTATTTTTTTTTAATTAATCACAAATTTTTCTTCAAAAAATTATGATAAAACAGTTTCTGTCGGACTTTTGGACAAAAACATTTCATATTTATGATTTCAATCTAATAACTATTTAGTCAACATGTTTACTGTATGTCAATGATGACAGGTATTAATAATTTAGATTCCAAATATCTCGAGAACCATTATTCGTAGCGATTTTTACCAAGAGACATTTTTACGAAAAAAAACGTTGTAAATGTATATTTTTTACTCAGTAGTTTTATACAGGTATGGATGAAAAGTTATTGGTCTTCGAACCAGTTAAAAGATATGCAGGTGGCGCCCTCTACAAGTAAGAGTCATATTGACATCAAAATCAAATTTCTCATGTCAAAAAACTCCCAGATACCAATTTTCAATCAATTATTGACGTTACTTCAGGGAATTATTTAAAAAAAATTAAAATAAAAATGAAACTTCTACACCCTGTATCTCCGAAACTAAGCATTTTAGAACATGCATTTATACGAACTTTTTACTTATTTTTATCTGCAGAATATGCTGCCGAAGTTTCCGGAATACAATTCGGACCACCCTGTATTAACTAATTTCCTTCATTCTATCTGTTATAAAAGGTAAAAATATTGAAGTGAAACTTCTTTACGCGCGCTGACACATGAGCTAGCGAGATGACACGTGAGGCAAAAAGTGGTAACGATCGAAAAAGTGGTAAGAATCAACATCGTATGTGAGCTGGGTGGCTGAAACTTGGAGTGTAGATGAAATGGATCTTTTCATGATATTTTAACGATGTTTCATGCGCTATGAGGGTGCGTCCACATTACCCTAGAAAAAGCGGAACGGCGCGCGTATCGGCGTAACGACCTTGAATCGATTTCCAGCAATTCTATTGTCTGAAAAATGCATCTGTCAGAAATTTTATCTGTCAAATTCATCTGTCAAAAATTTCAGCCAATGGAATTACTGGAAATCGTTTCAAGGTCGTTAGTCGTTACGCCGATACGCCAATCCGCTTTTTCTAGGATAATGTGGATGCACCCTGAACCCCCATCATCAATGGCAAAAAATCTTCAGTTTTAAATAAACTGTAGTATGTTGCTAGATTGGACCAAGGCCAACTTGACCGTGTACGACACGTGTCACTGTGACAGTTAGTTTTGACGTAAGAAACGTCAAAAGTTGATGTCGTCCGATCGCAACCAAATTTGGTGGGTAGGCTATGTGAGCGAAGTTGCACACGGTCCCACCCTGCAAAGTTGGATACGACGTTTCGTTTACATCTTCATCAGGGTAGGACTAAGGATTTTATATTGAAGAAAAATGTGTGTCGATTTCGGCATAATTGGGGACGGGCTACAGGATCACGCCCTTGACGTTTGGAACCGATGCGATGTCTCTAAATGGACGAAAGCATCAGGATTTTTCTTAATTATGGGTCGATTGAAACCAAACTCGGCACGTGGAGTTTGGTACCCGAATGGAGTCCTCAGACGGAGAGACGGTCATGTGAATCAAATTATTTATTAATTTTTAATTTATTACTTTTTCAATATTTCAAACTACACTTTTTAAAAATATGTCCTTTCTAATCCTTCAATTTAATAGATGTTAATAAAAAGTTTCACTTCAAATATGCGCACATAGTGCACACACATTTTTTTCTACAGATATCATCGTCTTTAGGGAAGCTGGCAACGTTGAGAAACTTAATCATCCCGGATTGAATCAACCTGATTGGTGGCGATTCTTGCTCTTTTCGTTGTCACGCGCTAGCCATGCGCATAACGGCTTCTTATTGGCTAGTGCTATTTTTACGCGCCCATTTTGTTATACTTATCAGTATACGCTCTCTAACAAAGACTACTATATTTAGCAAATCACATAATAAAATGTAGATACTTTGCAGCTTCATTCAGTACCTCGCAATTAGAATAGATTAATGGCTTTAAGTACACTTTATACATTTTAGTTTAGGATCATTCACAATGTCTAAAAAACACAATTAAAATTAATAGAATATCCCAGCAATAACTTGCGGTGATCAGTTGTATCCATAGAGAAAACCTAATCCATTCAAAAACAAATGCCAAGTCTCGCAACATAATTCCTCCGCTATAAAACATTGTGAGATCTCATGTGAAACCAAGTCAGTTTATTTTATTTAGTCTCTCTTTAAGCACCTATTCAACAATTTTGTTATAAATTGTTAGTATCAATATTAGTCATCTTTATTTCTATAATAAGTATAATGACTTGGCAATTGCATGCACGGCGCCATAATTATAAAAAAGAATAATCTACTATTTCGATTACTAAGTAAATCTAAACGGTGCACTGAAGAATAAAGTTTTTTAATTACTATAGAATATCATACCGTGCAATTGCCAAGTCATTATAATTATTAAAGAAATAAAGATAACTAATATTGATACTAACAATTTATAACAAAATTGTTGAATATGTGCTAAAAGAGAAACTAAATAAAATAAATTGAAGTTTCGCACCGCGCTATCAAGCCTTGCTCGATATATGTTCAAGCCTGGCATTTAACATATTAAACTAAAAAAATAAATAGGGACTTCATTACAACTTAAAGTCTGACTAGAAAAAAATCATAATCCTTAAGTTGTTGTTGGTACATTGATTTATAAATAAAATCAGAAGAAACCGCTCCGATTAATTCTAGTTTTCTACCTTTTTCTCGATTGGAAAGCCAGTTACAGGTAGCGGCTAGACAGCGAACTTTTAATCCATAACGATATTTCGAGATTTTTCATTTTTTCCTTTGGTTATAAGTTTAAAGCTTCCCCTATGAGATGCGAGACCTTGACGTTGGTGGGGAAGCTCCCGGCCAGGGCACCCGAGGGGATCCCTCCTGCGCTCTGGCTAGGTCTAAGGAGCATCTGAATATCTTGTTCCTGGCTGTAGTGTCGTGGCCAGGGAACTGCACCAAGACATAAAACGATGCCGGACGGGACCTCCTTCGGGACTTAACGTCCGTTATACCGTAAGTCTTTCCTAGGAGAGACATAGGGGCTTTGGCTTTACTGTCTGAGCCGCGTGGATGAGATACCACTATAAAAACCTCCCCAAATCCTACGGTATAGTGCGCGCCAAAAAGATGGATGGTCAGGGGGTATCCTGACCACTAGCGACTAACCTGGGATACCGGGCGACCTCCCAGTTCATAAATGCCTAGTCACGGTACTGCGGGGCTCTGCCGTGATGGTCGTTTCTTCCCTTGCTACTCGTGGGATCATTATATGGACCAAGAAAATAAAAACCTTAATGACGAGGATGGATTAAACCGTCTCGATCCTTCTCCCAAGGAGGAGGAAACAAAGGAGCGTGGGACTATTCCTACCCCAGGCAACTCACCTCAGCCGGATCAGGAAAGAGAGGGGCCAAGATCCCCTTCGCCTAAGAAGGCAGATGGTGAACCTCCTTTCGGGGTCTCCAAGCAAATGGAGAAATTATCCCTGAAAAAGAAAAGGTTTGGAGTAGCGACAAGAAAGCTCCTCTCAAGACTTCTCAAGGGCGGAATGCTCTATGAGACCGCTCTGCAGTCGATTCTACAGCGGCAAGCGGAGAAGCAGAGGGCACAGACGAGTGGGAACCTCTTCCGGAGGGATACAAATCAACTCGGAGGAGAACAAACCTCACACTGGTGCACCTAGTGCTAGCAAGCGCATCCGCTCGGATGCAAGTACTCCCGAACAGAGCGCTAAGAAGCCTCGTAGGGAGGGCGCAAAAAGCTACGTGGAGGCTGCTGGGGAAATAAGAGTTGGAGTAATCCGACCTAACCACCCAGAGAACAGCCTATCCGCCGAGCAACTCCTGCTGCTGAAACTTGCCATTTTGAAGGCACTGGATGCAATTACTGAGGAGGGGCTACAAGTACGCTTCCAAGGCTGCTCGATTCGGCCTGGATGGCTGCTTGTGGTCTGTACCGATGAGACCAGCGCTGCGTGGTTAGAAAGGATGGTCAACGACCTTTCGCCATGGCAGGGCATGGAACTCAGGGCAGTAAGGGGACGGGATTTACCCAAACCCCATGTCTGTACAGTCTACATTCCAGATGATGAGCCGGGTGAACGGCTCAGCGGAGATGTGGTGCGGACCAGGCTTAGAAGGATGAATATCGGCCTGCTAACTCAGGAGTGGAGAATCCTCCACCAGAGTGATGCAGGGCCGGGACAAACCTGGACCTTTGCGGTCGACGAAAGATCCGTGGATCTCCTTCGCCGCAATGGATTCAGGGCCTACTTTGGGTTCGGGCAGATTACCTTCCGACCCAGAGATAAGGAGAACGAAGCCAATACGGAGCAGACCAAGGCGTCAACCTCGGGAGATGGTGGGAACAATCCAACAGCCTCCAGAGGAAAAACTGACGCCACAAGGTTTAGTAACACCCAGGAGGAGAAAGCTAGAGGCAGTGTAGTGGCACGGAAAAACCCGGCCATGAAAGGGCCTAAAGCTAAACCGTCCGGAAAGTAGAGAAGCCTGGCAACTCGGGTGGGAACAAACCCACCCGGAAAGGCAGGCGAAACGAAGGTAGGTTTCCCACCAAAAGGGGGCGTAGGCCACCTGATGGTGGGAGCAAAACCTAAATTTGACTGCTGCAGGGATGGCTGCAGCAGTTAAATGTATACAAATTAACCTGCAACATGCCAAGGCCGCCTCTAACGTCCTTGGCATAAGGTTCAAGAAGGAAGACGTGCATCTCGCCTTCATTCAAGAACCTTGGGTTAACTCAGGCCGCGTATGTGGCCTTGGGGACGCAGAGGGTAGGCTAATTACTGCCCCTGGAGTAACCAGACCTAGGGCATGCATTTTAGTAAAAAAGAGCGTGCACTCTTTTAACCTTTATAGGTTTTGCTGTCAGGATGTGGTGGCGGTACATATCAAGATCCCAGCGGGGAGGAGCGGTGGAGGAGTGGAGTTCATTGCCTGCTCAGCATATTTCCCGGGAGACAAGACAGCGGATTTACCTCCTCCAAAGAAAGCGAGAGAACTAATCTCCTTCTGCAAGAGGAAAAACCTACAGCTGGTGATAGGATGCAACGCCAACGGCCACAACGAGGCATGGGGAAGCACGGACACCACTTCAGAGGTGAGTTAATTCTTAATTAACTAACCAGTGAATGAGCTAGGGACGATACAGCGCCCCGACGGCAATTTCAGAGTCCAGGAAAGAAACGCTAGAGATTTTGGCCCAAAAACACTTCCCAGGCTGCTTGATACTAGGTGATGAAGAGCTACCCCCCCCGATACTCATGCGTCGTAAAAATCGGCCCAAAAAAGAGGATTGGGAGATAGCGAAGAAAGTAATCACCTATAGGGAGACTAAAGGGGCGATCGAAAGTTTCGACCCATTCAAATCCCCAGGAGAGGACGGGGTGTTTCCGGCCTTATTGCAGAAGGCTGAGAACATTATCGTCCCTCGCTTATTAAGAATTTTTAGGGCAAGTCTGGCATGGTCACACCTGCCAGCTGACTGGACGAGAGCAAAGGTGGTATACATACCGAAAGTGGGGAAACAAAACCTACAACCTGGCTCATATCGACCAATAAGCCTTACATCATTTCTGCTGAAGACTCTGGAGAAGATATTGGATGGACACATTAGGGGGAGGATTCTTACGTCTAATCCCCTGAATGTCCGACAATATGCTTATCAACAGGGAAAATCAACAGAACTGGCCCTCAACAATTTGGTAGGGGAAATTAAGAGTACCTTTGATCGCAAAGAAATTGCGGTAGGGATATTCCTAGATATTGAGGGAGCATTCAACAATGTCACCCCTCAATCGCTCCTAGGCGCTGTGAAAGCACGAGGAGTCGAAGCTACCATAACTGAATGGATTGAGCAAATGCTCAAAAATCGAGTAGCAACGACCTCGCTCAGTGGTGAGTCCGTTAGGTTTGTTCCGGGCAGGGGATGCCCGCAAGGAGGAGTTCTCTCTCCTCTTCTGTGGACCCTGTTAGCGGACGACCTGATGGCAATCATCGATGCATACGAGGTTGAAGCACAGGCATATGCGGACGACCTGGTGATCCTAGTAAAAGGACACAAAGAGGAGGACATCTCCTCAAAAATACAGGAAATCCTAGATGCAATTCACGGCTGGTGCACACTGGAACAATTAAGTGTAAACCCACAGAAAACCGTGATCATACCATTCACCAGAAGAAGGAAAACAGACAAACTGAAACCGCCCATTCTTCTTGGTGAGACAATTCCGTTTGCGGAGGAAGTTAAGTATCTGGGATTAAACCTGGACAAAAAACTTAGCTGGACCTCTCATCTGGAAAAAACATCAAAAAAGGCTTGCTATGCTCTATGGGCATGCCGCCGAATTTGTGGTAGAAACTGGGGATTAAACCCCAAAAATATGTACTGGCTATACGTGACGGCCATCAGACCTATTATCACGTATGGTGCAGTTGCCTGGTGGCAGAAAGCCAACCAAATAACGGCAAAGAATAAATTGTCGAAACTACAACGACAAGCATGCTTAGCGGTGACTGGTGCCTTCCATTCCACGCCGTCAAAAGCTATGGAAACCCTACTCGACCTACCTCCTCTTCAAATTCTTTTGGAAAGAGAGGCGAGATGGGCTACATATAAGTTTCTAAATATAGCACGAGGAAGCCAAGGAACAATTATGTTCATACAAAACCGGCTAGTAGAAGAACTACAGTCGGATGAGATTCTCGGAATGATCTCGGATCTTACACCACCAGTCCAACTCTTGACGCGCACCTACAACGTCCTGTTTCCGAATAGGGACGAGTGGGATAAGCCGGGAAACGGTTTACTACATGCGGAAATGTGTTGGTACACGGACGGATCCAAAAACGAAAAAGGATCTGGAGCAGGAATTTACTGCAGCAGTCCAAAGACTGAGATCTACTACAGTCTTGGAAAACACACCACGATCTTCCAAGCTGAGCTATATGCTATTGAAACCTGTGTGCAACTGCTGGTAGAACAGCAATACACCGGGAAAACAATATGCATATTTTCGGATAGTCAAGCCGCGCTGAAAGCACTTGAGGCAACGAAAAGCACGTCTATGACGATTCTTCATTGTAAGAAACTACTCAATATACTGGGAGATAGGAACAAAGTGTCGCTAATATGGATACCGGGACATGTCGGCCTAGAGGGAAATGAACGTGCTGATTCCCTCGCCAAAATTGGTGCAGGCTCGCCATTCGTGGGCCCAGAACCGACACTTAGCGTTCCTAAAAATCTCGCAAGAGACAGGCTCTGTGAATGGGTTAGGAGTGCGACGTTCCGGGACTGGAATGACAGTCCCGGAACGTCGCGTGGTCAAAAGTGCCGCTAATACCTTCGAGAAAAGGATGGTACGGCTGTGCTCGACTTGGGGAGATAGTCTAAGAGCTAGCAACGTATTCGAGAAAGTATTTTACGAAAGCTGGCTCTTTAATATATCATTTTTTGCTATGCTCTCTGGAACAGCGTGCGAGTCGTCTGGTTGCCGATCAGGGGTGGATGGGGAAGTGGAAACCGGCCCGGGAAAAACAGGCAACCGGCCCAAATCCACAAAAACAAAATGACCATAACGAAGAAACATATTTTATTTATTAATATTAGTAGTAGGGTGTTTTTCGCTCGTGCAAAAAATATCTTTTGACTCCGGTTTCTTAAAAAAAATTAAATTGTTTTGATCAAAATTTTCGTAAAGACCAATGTTTACACTACTTCTACTACACCCGGTGTAGAAAAAACAATAACCGTATAGACTAAGATTGAACGAAGAGAAGAATTTTGAAGTATCTTTAAGTAAAAATTTGTTGTTAAAGTAGCATAAATATGCTTAGTTGTAATTAAAGTATAGTATTGAAGGAAAGAGAGAGTTATAATAACTATTAGGGGGGGAAGGGGCGCCAGACATGGTACTCGCCCGGTCTCAATATTTTCCTTCCGCCGGCCCTGATTATCGATAACGGTAATTTGATCTTGAATAGGCTACGATTTTGAGTCACGATTTTGAGAAACTTTAAGACTTCCTGATTCATTCAGTTCAGCTGACCCAATCCTCTGTGAAATACATTACTTTTAGCTTTTCGGATATATACTTTCTTACACATTGTAGAAAGAAATTCTTTCTTTTCTGCTACAGCAGCAGCCTCCTCGTGTACACGTGTTTTTAACTGACTAAACCGCGGTTCTTATTTCTTATCATGAAACTTTTCCTCTATTCTTTTTTATATTTGGCATCTTGTATGATAATGCCATGACTCAAACGAAAAAAATCTAGGCAATACCTAGGCAGTGGATATAAATATGTTCTGATGTAAAGCTATCTTATAGTCTATAATAAGAATATTTGGATTTTCGAGACATATTAATATTTTATTATCTAATCTAGTTTGAACCTTATTTAACTCTTCTCTGCTGTCTCAGTAATTTTTAGCAACATTTTCAACAACAATTTACACTTGGCTTTTAGTTCTCAGACTTAGCTTTTAATCCGTCCCCAATTCATGCCAAGCATAGATATGTTTTCTCCGCCAACCGCAGAAATCGCGTCAAATTCGTCTACCTTTTTATAAAGGGCAGCTCGAAAATATTGCACCGAGGCCCCCAGTTGTCAATCTACTCTACCGTATTTTACCGTATATTTTTTATTTAGTCCGTTAAATTCTAGTATTGAATATAAGTCGAACAAGTCCCCATAGCGCGGCGCGAAAACGTTCAGCCTATAAAGCGAGAAGTCCAGAGTTCAATACCGGCGCGGGGTAAACTTTTATTATTTTATTTTCGTTTATATTCTGATAGTAAAGTATTAAATAATTGTTTTGGTTTGGTTTGGTTAATCATCAATATTATTTAATACTTTACTATTAGAATATAAACGAAAATAAAATAAAAAAAAGTTTGCTCCGAGCCAGTATTGAACTCTGGACTTCTCACGACTTCGATTTTTATTCAATACTAGTATTTAAAGAACTAAATAAACATATAGGAACTTCTTTCAATGTGTAGTAGTGAACGCAACGCAACGCAGCCAGACGGCCTGCCCAGTGCCTTCTATTAAAAGATCAGCCTACGGGCGGACTTTTGTTTACTTCATCAGCTGTACATACTTAGATATTGGGTTAGATTCCGTTTCATATTTTGTCGGTTGATTTTTGGTTTTAACTCTTTGATTTTTGGTATTATTTATTATTGTAGTGCAAAAAACTAATTATTTTGGTGTTGAAGTGACATAAACTACTACCAGATATATGGTCACTCTCGGTTTCGCACAAAAAAATAGAAATTTTAAAAATTACACGTTGTGCAAGTGATTTAACCTAAAAGTGCCCATACATTTTTTACTTATCGTGATTTTTGTGTGTGTTTTTAAGACTCTAACAATTCATCAATAAAGCTTAAGTGGAGTGTGTTATTGGTGCTATGCCTCATCTTTGTTGTGTTCCTGGTGGAAAGGATGGTTACTAAGGATAGTTATTATACTAGGCAGCCTAAAGTGTCCGGAAGAGCAAGAAAAGTGGGTACGAGTTATAAATCAAGAGAATTTTATTGAAAATATCTTTAATAAATTTAAAAATAATATTCTCCCATGATGGTATTAATGAAAACTGGACAATTATGTTTATTTTATTCATATTGTGGAATCTCCACTCCAAGTGTTGCTGGTTCAGCTTCGATAGATTCAAACACGTAAGTAGGTATTATGATCTAGGGAAAAATAAAGAATATGTGTATTAGAGATCATGAAAAAAGATTATTATTTTGAGTTCAAATTTTAAAAAGATTTTGTAAAGACAAGACTGATACAGTTTAAAAGAAGAATGTGTTTTTGTTTGATAATATATAATGTATGTTAAGCATAACATATATTTGTTCAGTAATTTTTAATGAATAGTATTGATTATTTATAATACCAAATTAAAATCAAATATTTAAGTGATGGCTGAATACAATATGAATAAAATAACAATAAAATTGGTATATTTGCATAATACAAAATTAAGTTTTAAGAATAAAGGTGTTACTAAAAATACTAAGAAATTCATATTTCTTTGTTTTAATTGGTCTAATGTTATTTACATTTTACGTAAGAATTATACCGTATCATCGAAAAAAATCGGCGTCTAGTTGGCTTGGAAATGAACATCGATGCCATTCCCTAAATAACTGTACACATAAAATAATTAACTAGAATTTTACAATCTTGGAAAATTTGATATTCTTGAACCTTGATTCTAAATATTCTAAATTTTTTGATTTTCTTGTAATTTAGGTTCGGAAAAAACGCTGATTGATTTTTCATTTGGTTTTTCATTATTTTTATTTGGTTTAAAAAAAAACGGTTCGGCTAACATTATAGCCTCCATCAGTGTTGTGTCATATGAAAAAATAGTGTCGAATATAATTCAAAAATTGCATATAAAATATTCACACCACGCACATAATGTTTACTGCGTACTCCATAGTCAATGTAGATAATTTTAGTGTTAAGAATAATAATTTTAAAAAATATGTGGTCATCTTTTGATAAGTTTATATTAGTTTATTAATTGCAGTAAACATTATGAGGTGTGAATTATATTGTATATGTAATTTTTGGATTATATTCGACACTATTTTTCTCATATGACACAACACTGTGAAGGCTATAGTTAGCCGAAACGTTTTTTTTAAACCAAATAAAAATAATGAAAACCCAAATGAAAACTTAATCAGCGTTTTTCCCGAACCTAAAAATCCAAAGAAAATCAAAAATTTTAGAATAATTTAACATATAAAATGCCAGCGATCTTCATTTCATAGCCATCGCTGACGCCTTTTTTTAGATAATATTGTATTATTTGTAAATATAATTTTTCGAACATTGATACTTGCAAAATATACATATAAATTTTGTGAATGCAAATAATAATACATCACTATTAGTAGATATTAAATGTTTTTTGTTAAATTAGATCGATTTTCAAACCCCAAAATTTAAAATATATTTACATTTTACCCATTATCTTATGTACCTATACATTATTTGTACATTGTAAAACATTTGCTGCATTTGTATGGTTCATAGTTTATTTGCCAAAGTATTTATTACTATAAATAGGTATATATGTTGTAGTTATTAACTGTATATTATGTATATTTCATTTAAACTATATCATTTTTAAAATACAAACCAAAAATCTGAGGAATAATTATGTTTTCCATGTATTCTACAACATATTTATTAATCCGTTATATCTAACTAGCGTGACGTCATAAATCTCGCCCGTAGGCTGATCTTTTAATAGAAGGCATTGGCCTGCCTGCTGTTCCAGAGATCATAGTAAAAGATATAAGAAAGAGTTAGATTTCTTAAAGTAGTTGTTTTTCAGACGTTGCTAGCTCTCGTACTATAATATTTAACTTATAAAACAATAAACTTTTGATTTCTAACCACATTTTTTTCTTGACAGATGATAAAAAGGGCAAGGGCCAAAATGACAATCCTCGTAAAAGTAAAATACTCTCTTGAAGTATAATTAGTGGAAAAGTTGAGAGTTTGTTAACTTTTTTCACTAATTGAAAATTTCTATCATTAATTTTGACATTCTGAATGCTTACATTCAAATAAACTTCTTCGCTAATTGAAACCACTAATTTACTCCACTAATTGCAAGGTTCTGAATGAAGCTTTAGAAAAAAATCAACCATATTTTCATGCTTTTTTTAATTTTCTCTAAATCGGTATGGAAATTTGGAAAAGTATAAACGGGATTAAGAACAGAAGATTTAGAACAAGCAAACGTTTTTATGAAGAATGCTTTTTTCTCAAAAAGTCAATAAAAAAAAGTTTTTCCTCTTGTAAAGACAATCCGGGGGACATACTGTATACAGAGTGAGTAAAGTCAAAATTAAACGTAATGCTTTTCTACATCATTCGCTAAAAAGTATATATTTTTAGCTTTTATGATAGACAAAAATTAAAATGAAGTATTACAAATGTCACTCTCAAAATTCATTGGAGAAATATAGATCAGTCTGTACTTTGAGTCTGTATATATATTATATTTGAAAAAATTGATAAAAAAAGTGAGTAGTTGAGAACTTACAGATCCATCAATTAGAAATTTAGATGCTAATTTGGAGATTTTTCCTCTGGCTTCATCAAATTTCTTTAAGCAAATATTACCACGGTCTAACATAAGTTGTTTGCAATCTCGAAAGCTCTAAAACAAATAAGCAGTTAGGAAGAATATAAACAACATACTGAACAGGACAATAAATTTAATACAAAAAATCACAAACTAAGAGAAACTAAACACTAATTTTGTAAAATAAAATTCTTAAATAACACTAGGTACATGAAATATTATAATAAGCATATTTTATATTTTCTGCATAATTTAATTCAAATTAAAAAAATGTAAAATGTACTAATGGAATACATACCCCTACTGTATCCATACCAACCAGAGTAATAAATCTCAGAAATAACTCACATCCTGATGTAATGGCTGCGACTGGTACATTACAATTTTTGATGTTATGAATTGCATCCTTTAAGTTAGTTTCTAATTCTTGAACTGTTTCAGCTGTAAAACATATAAACTATAATATTTTTATTATATTCGTTTAACTACAATAAACTGTTTGCTGTAGTGCGATGAAATTTGTGATTTCTCTATTTATATTTTTTAACTCATTCTACACATATTCCAACTCCATAGATTATGTAAAAAGGCTACTACTAGCGTATTCAAGTAGTAATATTGTAATCTTTATAAATTTACCCAATAAAAAATAATTGGCAATTAATAATTACATTGAGACAGCTTAATAACTTCCATAAGAGTTCTTATAGCAGCTACGCCAGCAGATACATCCGTTTCTTCATTTGTAATTTTTTGGAAATATTCTTGAACTTCTGTAAATTATATTACTAACGTACAAATATACAAATATTATAGGAAAAAAATCATACTTTCACCCTCCATACTAGCTTTAAAAATATTAGCCCAAAGCAAAAATTGTCCAAATAAGAAAAAATAAGAAATCAAGTTAAAAACTGACTTGAATATGCAATAAGAAACACTATTTCCTAATATACTAAAAAATACTAAATTTTAATAGAAATATTTAAAAATAAATATAACCTCCAAACAAAACCAACAAGACAAATGACATGCAACTGGAAATATGGAAATGACCACAGAACATACATAATATAAATGACATTATGTTTGATATATAATCAATGGCATACTTGACTAGTTGTTTTGTTTTTTACTACTTATACCTATAAATTTTATTAGGTGCCTAAAGAGGTGCCTTAATAAATAAAACAGTTATAAAAAATCACCCAGATGTTCATTGTGTTCTTACACCATTTAAATTAATCCTTGTTAAATATTTGTCTGTTTATTGACAGTTCTATATGTTGGCTAAACTCAGAGATATGGAAGTGGGAGAATGAGCTTCGACGAGTGCGCACAGGTGGATGACACTTCTTATGGGAGAACTGGAAATGGTTGAAAACTTGACTACAAGCGATTTTCTAGGAATCTTCCTTACCGATAAATTATTGACAAGAGTGACAGATAAAGCCTTGACGTTCTTTCAGTATTCCAGTTCATCTCTTTTTCTTTCGAAAGTGTGCGTTGAAAGGAGACAAAAACAATTTTTTGTGACCCATAATTTGTTATTCGAACCAGGGGGGTGACAGTGAAATAGGAAAATTGGAAACAGTCATTAGTGTCATTCTTGTCATTCTCCTCACGACAAGTATGGCCGCCTAGACAAGGACAGCATTGTTTTTGTCTAACTATTGTCTAACTTCACAGTTTAGAATTGACAGATTTCAGTTTCAGAGACAACTTCAGATTTGTTCTAGAACAAATTCGAAAATTGTGTCGAAAATATTCGACGCCATTTTAATTCATTCCGTTTAGTTTCGTTTTGGAAGTTCAATTTAATATTTCGGCTGAAATTTATAATTATAAAGGTAATAAAGTATATAAAATATATATTACATGAAGAATCCTGGAGAAAATGACGTTTCTGCCGTAGTAGGTATGTCCCATGTATATGAAAAATAGGTAGTAAATAAACACTGTTTTTACATTTTTTAGATGCAAGAAAATGGTGTTATAATCTCTTTGATCGGCGATTTTTTTGAAAATGGAAACAATTTACAGCAAGGTAAGATCATTTTTAACTATAGCCAACATCATTTATCTCCAATATGTGCGATTTATTGTCAATAATGCAATAAATCGGACTGATAATCTGATTATGTTATCCGACTAAAAGTCTCTTTTTGCTTCTTTTTGATTTATAAGCCAGGTCTCTTTGGGAATAATGGACGCTTTTTTAAACAGTATATTTATATTTTATACCTATTGATATTTTTACATTGTTAATTTTAGTATAAAAAAATTTGTTTTTCTGTTTTCAGGTTTTTGTATAAGGCTCCCGTTTTCATGTCCCTGTGTCCGTTTTCTGTCCTTGAAGTCTGCGAATACGTGTGTTTATTTACAAATTACTGTAAGTCATGCTTATACCTTAACTAATTTACGTTAAAAGTACATATAATTAACTAATTGGTATTGAAACAATACAATCCTCTATATTTTTATGTTTATTTAGTCACGTTGTTCCATACTTCAAATAAATATATGTGAATAAATTATTTTTTGGTTTTATTTATGAAAAGAAAAAATACAAAATACATTTGAACTGAAAGAGGGCCCGCCATTGAATAACCGGAAACGGAAATGAAAATTAAGTCATCATGTCCTTATCATGTCAACCTGTCAATTGGAAAATTAGTTCTCCAGACGACAACGAAGGCTTTCGGTGGCGTATCGTGTTTCCACGATTTAACACAGAGTTGACACTTCTTTCTAGTTAATTATTTTATGATTCGAACACCACTTTTCTCCTTGTCGGGTCGTTGACGTTGACCTGTCGCCATTTTATTTCTTTTGTTTACACGCTGCATTTTGCTTTGCAAATTTAATACATAAATTATTTAGGCAAATATATAGGTTTTTAATAAAACTCCTCGGACTAACGTGTAGGTAAGTGTTGATAATTTTTTGTTCATCTTAACATGCTCATTGTCGTTCTCCTGATTTTAGGTGACAGAAAAGGATCATCAAATCAAATTGAATTTTATATTTTCCTTCCTATTTATCCTTCCTAAATATCAACGAGATGAGCCATCGGAAGAAAGGGACCATAGTACAAAACAGAAAGGTGATCTTTTTTCTTTCCACTTCGGATATTGAAATTATTATATACTGTAGTCGTGTTCGGCATTATGCTCTGAGAAATATAGATAAACAAAGAACAACAGATATAAAGCATCCCAGAGGAAAAGAGAGGCAATACCTGTATGTACTCTCTCTGATATTTGTGAAAGTTACAGCAAAGTATTGTTGTAAATGTCATCTTTTTGATCGACCTGAAAACTTCGAGCAAAAAGATGACACTTTCAACAATACCCTGACAGATATCAGAGACGATACAGGTTTTTCCTCTCTTTTCCCCTGGAATACTTTTAATTTATTATTCTTTGTTTATCTAGATTTCTCAGAGCACTATGAACGAACTCAGCTTGTATGTTTGAAATAATCGTCCAGTTGGCTTAAAAATGATGATCGAAGACATTTCCCATATAATTTTACTTTCAAAATTATGATATATCTTTTATTTCTAAGCCATCTATGACGCCATTTTTTTCAGTTTTGTTATAATTAATTTTGTCTCTTGATCTACTTGTAACATTATTCTTTTAATTTTATTAATTTATTGTGGTGAAATTAATTTCTGTTGTATATTTGATATTGATATTAAACATATTTTTAAAAAATGGTGTATTTTTTGTGTTTTTGTGTATGTCATAATTAAAAATAAATGAAGAAATAAAATTGTTTATTTTTTTAAACTTCCCGCCATGCGTGCCAATTTAGTCCGTAGTTCCTACAAGCGAAATTGGGGGCGCTAGTAGCAGTAGACTTGTCAACAGTGTCAAATTTAAACGTCAATTTCACTTTCCAATATTTAGCAAGGCGCTCGCACTTCTTCTTGTGTATGTGTTTTGTGAGTGCGCATCCCAACGCATCCAAATTTTTGTCGACGGCAAGATGGCAGACATCTTCCAGGTCTCGCTGTCACTTCCCCTCTGTAATTGACATCTGTTTGTTTTGTTTTGTTTTTCGTTTGTGTTGTTATCTAGTTAAAATTTATTATTATCTCAATTATTCTAAACACTAATTCAAAAAGGCTTGTTGTATATTCATAGTCATTCTAGAAAGCTAATACGCCGGGAATAATGATTAGTTTTCATGTGTAAGTTTATACAACATAATCGTGTTTACAGATGATTCAAAACTGTTTATTTTTAACTTTCCTAAAGGCGATTTGTAAAAATCGTGATTGTAATTGGGAATGGTCAAAAATAAGTGTATGATGTGGCCATTTAAAGAGGATGTTTTTATTACGTGTGGAGGAAGAAGATACTTGGAATCAATGTTCGTGGTTCTGTAAAACAGTGCACTCTTATAGTGTCCATGAAAGCACAAGTTCAAGTGACCAGAAATATATCAAATAAGATTGGTCCTTACTTGACAAGAAGATTATTTGGAGGAAAAGAAAACATAAGATAGGGTATTTTAATCGAACAGCGAAAATTTAACATTTTTATTGTAAAGTTTGTTGTAGGTAGTTGTAGTTTTGTGCTAAATATTTCTAACATTAGCAGCGGCTGTGTTCAGAGTGTCAAGAGGAGGAGAATTCAGTTAATTAGATTTATGCACAGTTACAGGTATGAAGGCTTTTTCAAACATAGTATCGAGTTCTATAGTCAACATTTTTAGTATTCCTACAACTGTAAAAACAAGGAACATTGGACTGGAAAAATGGCAGATTTATATAGGAAGAAAGGGTATTATGCCAATAAGAAAATTAAATCTGTAGGCAGAAGTTTCTTATTTAAAAACTGTTATGGGGCATATATTAATTTGTATCTGTGCCACAAATCACTGAGAAAAATCATATAATATTCATAATTGTTAACGAGATGATATTTAAAGAGTGTTAAAAATGAGATTATTAGTCATGAAGCTTACAATGTTACTTTGTTTCAATATTACACTTTTATTCTTGTAAAATCTATGATGAAGCTCAAAAGCATTTTGCAATGGCCTTAAATTGTGAGCCAGGATTTATAGCAAAGGTATTTGATGCAATGAAACTTAATCAGGGGATTGTCAATCCCATGTTTTTAAATAGATAAAATACAGGCCAAAGTTGACAATATTACAGTTGAGAAGAAACTATTTTATCTTAAAAAAAATTTCTTAAAATTCTGAGATCATATAATCTAATTTTCTTAATAAATTAGGTATATGTATGTTGTACATACAGAATTTTGGTATGGACAAATAAGGATCGACAAGCTTCTTTTGTGCAAAAAATAAATTATTTTTTGTAGTATTAAGACAAACGATAATGTGTTTTACAAACTTACCGGTAACAGTTTTTTTTATAATAAAATATTTAGGAATAATTTGGGTTGTTTATCAATATATTAATGACTTGAATTTTGACAAATTGAATTTGTATCAAAATAATTTTACGAAATATAAAATTGATGTTCTATTACAAGACTGAGTTTTTTTTGTCGACAAAAACCAGGATAAATACTAATAATAATACCCATAATAAAATCAATGATGTTTATGTATTATGAAAATATTTGTTAGAAGACATGTTATGTAACAATTTTTGGTAACACAATTTGAAGGGACGAATAAAAAAAATAAAACAAAAACATTTTTTCTAGGTTTATATTAAAAATACAAAGTAAGTAATCATCAAAAATAATTATGCACCAAATGTTTTTTATGAATATACAACTTGAACAAAAAGTTGTTTAGAACAATTTTTACCAAATTTGCAAAAATTTTAAATTGAAACGCGTAATTCTGTATAAGTAAACATGAAATAATTTAAATACTTATTTAATGGCATCTCGAGTGTTTAACGACGAAAAGGTCATCTGTCCGTAGCGTCTTTTGTCAGAATATTCTTATATTTAGTGTATTATATACCAATATTGTACGCAGTTTTGAAACTGATAATTAAATAAATCATATTAATGTTAACTAACCATAATAAATGATAGAATTCCACTAAATTTAAATTGCCCCCCGTATGGTTGAAAACAGCAAATTGATATTTGATTACTTATAGATTACCACCTATATACAAAATGACACGGAGACCTGGAATATGGCGCCCAACTTGATTAGACCTTCCGCGCATGTTGAAGATTCTCTATCCCTTCTATTTCTCTGGCTAAACTGAAAGATTGATTATCAAACTGTTAAGCGCGGTCCAGACGCAACGACTTTGCACGATTTGCCTGCGTAAAGCCCCGTTCTCAGAACTGCGTCGTGTCGACAGCGACACTGATTGACACTTCAAACGACCAATGGGAGCTGTACTAAATTTAAAATTGACAGCTGTTTGAATTTTGTACAAATCTCATTGGTCCTCTTGACGTGTCGCTGGCGACAGTCGCTGTTCTGAGAACGGGGCTTAAAACGTACAAATAGCATAAACGTACAACGTACAAAAACAACGAATTGTTGTAGATAGAACGTAAATATCTAGTTTTGTGCATATTACCACGACTTGTCCGTCAGATTTATGGTGGTCTTTTGTATTCCGTCATATTATCATGGCCTTTCTGATTCGATTAAACACCACAACAAATTATGAAGTAATAAATAATTTCGTTATATTTCTACAACATATCAAGTATATAATGCTTAATTGCTTAACTATCTTAAATTTTATAATGGAATAAAAATATAATGGTCAATCTCTCAACTTATGGCTTCCATGCAGCTTCCATGAAGGCTTCCAAATGACAATAAACAAATATTTTATTTTATTAGCAATGTCGGTTAAACGTAATTTTACCAAATTTGCCCTTTTTTAACTTTGCAATTGGTCGCTTTCAAGGTCTTTCTTGAAGGCAACCAATCAGAACAAAAACATAACGCATTTCGCAATTCGTAAATCGCAATTCGCAAGTGCATGGACTAGGCTAATGTTTACTATTTGTTTAAATAAAGTTAAAAAAGGACAAATTGGGTAAAATTACGTTTAACCGACATTACTAATAAAGTAAAATATTTGTTTATTGTCATTTGGAAGCCTTCATGGAAGCTGCATGGAAGCCATAAGTTGAGAGACTGACCATTATATTTTTATTCCATTATAAAATTTAAGATAGTTAAGCAATTAAGTATTAAATGAAATAATTAACGTTAGCAAATTAATGTATTTGATATGTTGTAGAAATATAACGAAATTATTTATTACTTCATAATTTGTTGTGGTGTTTAATCGACTACTAATTAATAGCAATGTACAGGTTTGGTGCAGGTAAATCCATCGTACATAAAACTCGTGGTAAATCTGGCAAACGTTTTCGGTGTAAGGGAGATGGGAAAATAAGGATAGAATAATGTCCGATGAAGGAAAAACGTTAACCAATTGTCAATTATTGTATTTCTTCAGTTTAAATATCTTTAAATTGATGTTTTGTTCTTTTTTCATAAGCGATTTCAAGTAAAAAAAACTTTACCCAAAATTGGTTTGCACCGTTTGTCGACGCGTCGACGCAAACAGATCGTACGAACAAAGTCGTAAGTCGTTGCGTCTGAACCGCGCTTTAGTAAATTAGCTGACAGTGCTGACAGTTGAGTTGACAGATAATAAAAGAGAAAGCTGAAAAAAAGAAAATTCGTTAAGAGCTGTATTTATAATTGTACATATTTTCAAACCTATATTTAATGGAAAAAGGGAAATTATATTCTATTCCAGGGACTGTGATAAGTACCCAACATGGACATCTATTAGTATCTTCAGGGATTGATTCTCTGGATACAGTTTTAGGTAAGTTTCTAGGTTATTTTTTTTTCTTTGTTTCAGAAAACTGTAAAAAACGTTTCAAATTTTTAGGAGGAGGTTTACCAGTGGGAACAGTAGCTTTAATAGGTAAATATTCATTTCTCTCATCTGCAAAATAGATTTTATATTTATTGAAATAATTTATAGAGGAAGATTTTCGAGGACTGTACTCAAAAGTTCTACTTAAATATTTCTTAGCAGAGGGATTAACAGCGAAGCATTCCATTTTTATAGCTAGTCAAGATGTTAATCCAGCAAATATAGTAAGTAGATTTAAAAAATATGATACATAGTAGTAGGTATACTCAGAAGTAATTAAACTTTCATATTTTTTTATTTCGGGTTTTTAATAAGGTGGCTTTAAATACAAATCAGTATTTTAAAACTTATTTTTATATATGCTTCAGCATAATATATAAATACGATACCTACATTTTACCTATAAAATATTGTACTAGAATGCATGTTATGACTCACATTAAATGATAGGTAGTATTTTCCCAGAGATATGTGCAGTGTATTTTGTATTTTTATCAACAGTCATTTTATCAACATATAGGTATTAGGTAATGTCATAATTATTTTATTGCTTTTTGTATGTACTTCATATTAAATGGTGTTTACACTACATGCAATTGGATGCAACGCAATTTTTAAAAATGGCATGCATTTCGGCTGCACGCGCAATTTACCGTTTACATAGAATGCAATTATGGTGCAATAAAATACATAACATAATTTTGAGAATCTATCGTGCCAACCTAAATAAAATGAATATAACAACTGTTTCATTTATTTTTTTATTTTATCTATGAGGTATCGTTGTATGTCTTATTAAAGGTTTTTGGATTTTGTAGTTTGAGTTTGTATCTTAATTTATTATTATTTGTACCTATAACATGAATTGTAAAACAGAAACTATATTATTTTAATTATAAATTTGATTTTTTTGGTTGGTAGAAGCAAAAGTTGCATGCTACGTGCAATCAAATTAGCTCGTGTTCTAATTCCATGCAATGAAAATTGCATCAGCTAATCGAAAAGTGTGAAGTGCGTTCGGGCAACTAAAATTGCCATTGTACCGTATTGTACGTAGTGTAAACAGGCCTTTAGGTAATAATACTATTAATTTTTATATTTTAATATTTCATTTAAGGTTAGTGAATTACCTGCTGTGATTGAAAGTGATCCAGAACCAGAGAACCCTTCAAAAGGGCATGAAATTAATGATAAAATGAAAATAGCATTTCGATATCAAAATATATCCTCAGCAATGCAGAGCTCTCATATCAAACATATCGGTCATCATTTTGATTTATCAAGGACTATGTCTTTTAGTGATTTAGAAAATTCAGATATTTATTATTGGACAGGCCAAAGAATAGAAACAGGTTACTATAAAAGACATTTATTAGTACTTATAGAATTCTTTCATTCTTTCTTTTATACATTACAGTTGTCTTATACCATATGATTGAAAAAAAACAGCGGCTTCCAGTTGGCTGGGAATTGACAATCTATAAAATTTCCCATATAAATTTACATATAAAACCACAGCGATCTTCATTTCATAGCCATCGCTGACGCCGTTGTTTTTCGATCATAATATAGTACTTACATACGTATTTGTTTGTTTAGGTACAAATTCATTTTTAAATCCTGCTTATAATGATCTCTTGAAATCAGTTAAGGATAAAATTAAAGAGGGAAAGTTCTTTTTGAAAGACAATCCTGAAAGTAAAACAATACTTCGAATAGGAATTCATTCTTTAGGTAAGTTTCTGTATTGGTTATTATTTTTAATTTTTTTGTTATTTTAATTTTTTTTTGGTTATTATTAATTCTTATAAATAATTATTTTATGATATTGCAAATCTGATTATAATGAAAATTGTTACGCATTCTTATTATGAAAAAAATTCGATGGTATTAGATATTTGAGTTAAATATTCTAGACTGCAACTAGACAAATACAAATGCTACATAGATTGTTTTTGTTATAACAAAACCAAATACAGAAAGACTGTGGTATTGTGTGAATTTTTTTCTGTAATTTAAATATTGTACAAGTGTAATTTATAGTTAATATTTGAGATAAAATTAATAAAAACTACAATGTTATGTCTACTTTTTGTTGTAAAAAAATTACATACAATAATTCAATAATGCCTTCATTATGTAAAAAATAGTGTAGTATATTTAAAATAAATTTATTATTTACTAATAATAGACTTTTTTTCGAATTTAATAGGTTCTCCAATGTGGTTACCATGTAGAAAATCTATACACTCAATGGATAGTAGTAGCCAAGATTTAAATATGTTTATTTTTTGCCTTCGGGCTCTAGTTAGATCTGCTAATGCTGTAGCTGTTATTACAGTTCCCTCATATTTATATGGGGAGGTAAGTAATTTTGTTTAAGATATAAATGTGTTAAATACCTAATATTGCTAGGTACCTACCTAAGTAGCAGTTATGTTGACTTAGGAAAATCATTATTATATTTACATACGGTTATTTTAATTATATCATAATTTTTTATATTAAATAAAATAAGACAAGCAGAACTGTATCTAAAATAATTAATAATATTAAAATTAAAATATTAAAAAATAATTAGTGAAAAATATGGAAAATTTGATTAATGTAATGTTATAAATAATTTAAAAATACTACATAAAGAAAAATGTACAGATAAGTTTTTATTTTATTACACTCACTAATTAAATGGTATATATTGTTTGAGAAATAAATAAAAGTAAACAACAAATAGTATACAGGGTGGTCCGAACTGTCTTCCGGAAACTTCGGCAGCATATTCTGCAGATAAAAACAAGTAAAAAACTTTGTATAAATGTATGTTCTAAAATGCTTAGTTTTGGAGATACAGGGTGTAGAAGTTTCATGTTATTTCGGTTTTTTTCAAATAATTTCTGAAGTAACGTCAATATTTAGATGAAAATTGGTGTCCGGGAGTTTTTTGACATGAGAAATTTGATTTTGATGTCAATATGACTCCTACTTATAGGGGCGCCACCTACATGTGTTTAAACTCTTTTGAAGAGTAATATCTTTTCATCCGTACCTGTATAAAACTACTTAGTGAAAAAATATACATTTTCGTGACTTTCTACGTAAAAAATGCCTCTTGGTAAAAATCGCTACGAATAACCATTCTTAAGATATTTAGAATGGAAATGGTCAATACATATCATTATTGACAAAAAATAAACACGCGTAGAGTAGATAGTTATTTGACTGAAATAATAAATTGGTGAAATTTTTATTTTTTTAAATTAATAATAAATTTTTCTGCGAAAAAACAATGATAAAACAGTTTCTGTTGAATTTTTGACACAAAAACATTTCAAATTTATGATTTCAGTCTAATAACTATTTCGTCAACATGTTTAATTTATGTCAAGTCAATGATGATAGATATCATAATTTCGATTCCAGATATCTCGAGAACCATTACTCGTAACGTTTTTTACCGAGAGACCTTTTTTACGTAAGAAACGTCGTAAATGTATATTTTTTACTCAGTTGTTTTATACATGTACGGACAAAAAGTTATGACCCTTCAAACCAGTTAAAAATATGTATGTGCCGTCCTTTACAAATAGGAGTCATATTGACATCAAAATCAAATTTCTCATATCAAAAAACTCCCAGACACCAATTTTAATCCAAATATTGACGTTACTTCCGAAAAATTTTGGAAAAAATCCGATTAAAAATGAAACTTCTAGACTCTGTATCTCTGAAACTAAGCATTTTAGGACATACATTTATATGAACTTTTTTGCTTATTTTTATCTGCAGAATATGCTGTCACAGTTTCCAGAATACAGATCGGACCACCCTGTATAAGAGGGGTTTCCTTATACATAGACACACAAGAGAATATATGACAGTGACAGTTGTTTATAATTTTAATTCAAAAGTAAATTGTATTTAATGTTATTTTTCGAGTGTCTCAAATTTAGAAATTTTACATTCTCTATCCAGAAATGTATCCATTGCTAATGATAAGAAATTTCAGGAATCTTTAGAGAGATGCATTCACTCTAGTGACATATCAATGAGGCTCCAATCTTTTACTGGTACTGAATTAGAGAACAATCAAAGTTTACAGGACTACCATGGTTTTTTCTATTTAACAAAATTAGCAGCAATAAATTCTTTAGCCTCAAAGCATCCTGGTTCTGTAGAATACGTCTTTAAATTAAGAAGGAAGAAGTTTGTTATTGATATGCTACACTTGCCCCCTGGTAAGTTGATGTATGCTTGTATAATAAACGTAACGGCTGGTTTAATAACCTCTGAATTAGTAAGCATTTCATCAGTATGGAATTATGATGTATATGTTATGGTTAAAGTCCGATGTCCGGTTAATGTCGACATTAGCACGTTAATGTTTGGGTTAGGTTATGTTTCTGGTTGTTTTGTTGTGTGTTATTCTCGAGATTAACCGGGTAATGTCGACATTAACCGGACATCGGACCTTAACCCTAACATATATACTGATATGAAATAAATTTTGGTTCTACACTGCAAACTAATATTTAAAAGATATCTTTTTTTGAGTTTCACTTCATAAAATAGTTTCATACAGCATGGTCCAATATAAGAGGATGTTGGAACTTAAGGGAAAAATAATTCTAATAATATGGCTAACAGTCCGGTCGAATGCGTCGTCGCCCCATTTAAACTGTCTTTCAAAAATGCACTGTTTCCGATATGTATTTAATTTCGATTTGTCGATTTTCTGGATATACTCCTTTGAAAAAACGCTGTGTCTAGGTACACGTTAACGTGTACTAAAAATGAAACTTCGGTGCACGCGAAACGGGTATTTTGCGTGCAATCTGAATAAAAAAATACCTCCAGAGATTAATCAAGGCATTCAAAGAATGCGTGTGTTTTTATTTTAGCGTGGAAGTCACTTCGAAAATTTTGGCGTTTAGTCGCTACATTAAATTATATCGGCAGAAAAAAAAATAAATGTGTAAATAAAAATAAGATGTTTCCTTAACGGTAAGTAGCTAAACGACCAGTGAGGCTTATACGGATAGAGCTAATGGATCTCTATATTCGCCCCATTTAAACTGTCTTTTGAAAATGCACTGTTTTCGATATGTATTTAATCAGAAAAATTTCGATTGTCGATTTTCTGGATATACTCCTTTGAAAAAACGCTGTGTCTAGGTACACGTTAACGTGTACTAAAAATGAAACTTCGGTGCACGCGAAACGGGTATTTCGCGTGCAATCTGAATAAAAAAATAAAAACAACTGTAAATAAATAAAACAGTTAAAGTTAAAACTACCTTTGTCGGGGATCGATCTGAGGACCCCCCGCTCCCGAAGCAACCGCTTCACCCACGGAGCCACAGGCTGCTTTCGTAGAAAAAATGCTCTTACTACATACTTTAACAATTTTTATAGTGCAAAACTGTCAGAAACCTTTATAATTGTCTTCTTTTTGGATAAAAATCCTTCCGCCCTTCTTCTTGTCGTGCCTATCTTCAGGCGTTGGCGATCTCCATGACTAAAGAAATGCTTCAATTCTGGCAACACTGCTGTAAATTATCATCAAGTTTGAAAGTTGGCCGCTAGACGCCATAACAGCAATAGAAAGTAAAAATGCCAATTTTCTTATAAATTTCCCTAATGGAGATTGCTCAGATTATTTTTGTCTGTTTTTGAAAGTAGAGTAGAAAGGCAATATTAAACATTTTGCACTGAACTCACGTTTCACTAACCATGTTAGCAGCATCAGGAGGTGATTAAAACTGTTGATGCTGTTGATGCATGGTTAGCGAAACGTGAGTCCAGTGCAAAAAAGAGAAGTGTAAAGCGTTTTGGTGTATCGTTATGGTGAGTTAGTGCTTTATTTTGCTGATTTTATTCAGCTTGGTGTGAAAAAATTGCTTTTAATTCTACATCCATGGAGCCATAAACTCTAATTTTCTGTTATCGTTTTTCTATTTTATTTTCAAAAAGCCAATAATTTCTCAAAAAACGTCTTATTTTGAGTATAAGAAGCTTAACAGAACTTTTATTTATTAAACTTAAATTTATTGAATTTTTTTATCATGTAAAGTACGCTTGATCAACGACTTTTTGATCATACTGTAGATTCTTCCATGTTTTTCATAAATTTATTTTGTTTTAGATATAGGAGATGACAAAGAAAATAAAAAGAAAGAATCTGTACCAATGTTAGGTTGTGGAGGAAGTAACAAACACTTATTGGAATTTTAGTGATATTGTACCTTAATGAATTATTTCTAATTATTTATTACAGAGTATTATATTTTGGACATTGACGAATAAATTTTTATATCAGTATTGAATAAATTAAATATAATTGAACGCTTTTAATTTTATTTAAGTACATATGTAGGTATTCTGAGTATGAGTTATAGAAACAGAATGTTATGATTATGATTGATGGGTTATGAACACGTATAAGTTTTCTGTTTTGTAAATAGAATTACTTGATTTATTGTTATTGTTTATAGAAAATTAAATACCAATTATACCAATTTATGATTAAAGCTTGATTTTCATGCATCCGTTGTCCGACGATACGTTGATACGATATTAATTTTATTGGCAGAATTTAAAGACTTTGATTGGTTAGAAAATAACGCAGTTTTTAAATTTATTGCATTTTCATGCCTCCGTTCATCGGATGTACGTTGGTGTCATTTTATATTTTCGTTTCTGTAACAATTTTGCTATTTTACTTATATTTTTATTAAGGTTAGATTAAATTTCTCAAAAAAGTGTCAAAATGTCCGTTATCGTATGAACGGGTCCGTTGACGGGCTGAAGCATAGACAAGAAGTAAAATATTTGCGGATGAAAAGTGGCGCGAAAATGCTATAACCAATCAGAGCACCGTCGGACCATCGTATCAACGTATAACGGATGCATGAAAATCAAGCTTAATAAGTCATACGTTCGAAATGATTATATGACTCTCATGACTGTTCAAAGATAAAATATGTGACTTTGACACGCGACATGTATAGGCGGTAGGTATACGTTTTAAAGGAGTAGTTTTTATAGTTTTTTTGAAATTTTATTTTTCTTAACGTACATTGTTACTTTATAATAACGGTGTTGTAATAATGTTAAAGTACATTGTTACTTTATAGTATATAATTGCTTTTCAGTTAGATTGGCATACTGCTGGTGGGCTAGTCAGCAGACTGCATACAGCTGCGACGAAGTCACCACGTGCTTTGTTTTCAAGGTCTTGGTCATGCTGTTCATTAAAGATGAGGTATGGCACATAAGTCCTACCGTAAGCTACTGCAATATCGTAAATATCTTTCAACAGATTTGTAGATTCTTCACCTTCTATGCAAGTCTTGACAGTATCCCATGAGATGTTGGGTAGTACCGAAGTTAAACACTGTAAAATATATAAAAAAATATTAAATATTTAATTACAATTAAAGGTAACATATATGAAATAGGTCAGGTAAAGCAACAAAAGCAGACAATATAAAAGTATCTGATGTTGAAGAATGTCCAAGGAGAACGTTAGTTTGTATTGAAATAAAATTTTAATAGCTAAAGGATAATTAGAAAAAAAATGTAGGTTAATTGAAAGCATTTTATAAAAATATATGGAATTCTATAGTGTATAAGTGTGTCCTAAAAAATGTTACATATCAAAGTACTTTGTTTTTTGTAATGGAACATTCTAAATATTAATTGATTTTCGAATTCTACGAAAAAAATTAAGATGACGAGTCTCGTTAGAGAAGTACAGGTGAAGTACAGGGTGGCTTATTAGTGCGAGGAAGTCCAATATCGTCGTCGTTGTCGAAAATATGAAAAAAAAGTTTTATACAGATGTTGCATGGTTTATAAAGGGGCATATTAAATACAAAAAATGTTCATTTTTAAATATCCATCCATTATCCATAAAAGCCAATTATTAAAAAAATATACAGGGTGAGTCTTAAATAAGTGCAAATATTTTAGGGGTAATATATTTCGACCCCAGAAATACCAATATGAGTTTTTTTCGCAAAAAAAAATTCTTGAAAATTTGGAATTTTTGCAGCATCAGTGGGAGGAAACAGCGCACAATAGAACGCATTGGAGGAGAATTGTAAACTCAGTTAACAACAACAACCAAAAAATAAAGAGGCAACAAAGTAATGCGATTTTTGAATGTCCGGAGTGCGGAAGAGAGATAATATCACGCATCGGGCTTTTTGTGTCACAGAAGTGGGGCTTATGAAAGAAAACGCCTTGCGTAAACCATCTTCTGATGCATGTCAAATACTCGTCAGAGAGTAATGACAGTAAGTATACCCATAAAGTATACCGTGCTGGCAACTGTTACTTTTGGGTCGGTACTTACATCTTATTAAGTCGGAATGAGAGAAATGCGACGGTGTGCTGTTGCGGCGTTGTCGGTATACCTTTCCCTATCAAGTAAAGTAAAATCGATAACAAAGTAAGAAACGATCACAAACCGCTTATTTTTAAAATACTTTTTTTTTCGTAAAGATAACTAGATAAAATCATTAGATATGTTTCTGAGCATCTGAAATAGTATTATAAGGATATCGTTATGGTATCGTAGTTGTATTTTTTTATAACGAAAAAACGTTCAGTAATCGCGATAATTTAAAAACTCAACTTTTTAACACATAACATGCCATAACTTAAGAACCACTTTAGAAACTTTTTATTTTATTTTAAAGATCGGATCTTTTACAATATGTTTAAATAAGAAAAATTTGACAAAGTTGCTCTTCTCCCATTCAAAAATTTTAAATAACCCATCCATTTACTTTTAGTGCATTTTTATTTATAAAGATTTTCACATACTGTCTGCGAAGAAAATATAGCAGAAATATTAAGAAAGATTTTGAAAAAAACTACAATCAATTATTTCTAATAGATTTCGAAATATTGATTTTTGAATTCACAGTTCTAATAGCGCAATCTCTGTCGAACATTAACTCAATTCCACTTATTTTTACCAAAAATGCAATTGCACTTAAATTTTTTTAAGCTATAGGGAAAATTACAACAACTCGTTAATAAATAAACAAATAAAATAGCACGAGACGTAATTAAATCGTGAAGCTGCACGCATGATGAACACCTTTCTCTAGAACTTAAGTACTGACAGAGGTACTGATTGGGTCGACCGGTCAACTGCGACAAATCTGCTATATCCCCTTTCACGTCTCTTAGCAATGTGTACAGTTTCTCGGTATATTTCATGCGTTTGGCAACGTGTTTACTGTTCTATCTTTGTTCAGTACGTTATAAACGCATTGTACTCTTCCTACATACGGAAATCTCGACCCAAGACAAACCTTTGCCAGCCCTTAATATATCATGTCCCTATACCTAAACCTTCTGGTTTCTTCAGTAAAGTCATTTAAACCATAACCAATATTACAGTTGTTCCGTTTAAAAAAAATCGTTACCAAGACATGCAAATATATTCAAACTTTATAGGTAAGTATCAGTTTCTTTCAAGTATCTTTCTAAAATTTTATTATATTTATGTAATAATAGAATTATTAATTTTTAAAGAGCTCTACTTAAGAAACCGGAAGGTTTAGGTATAGGACCATGATATATAGTTGAAAAGCTATTCTATTGGTCTTTTGATTCTTTAAATAATATACGTAGGGTTGAATTTAAAATATCAAAGATTTGAGCAATCTTATCAAAAACGGAAATAAATAAATTTTTGGCTCCCCCTCGAATATATCTACATGTTGTTAATTTGTTTATTACTCACGGAAAGAGCTTTATGGTTGAAACATGGTAACCTCGGCCCGCTCGTCGATAGACGACGCGACGGGACGAGTCGGCAGAAAACCCTATAAGTGCATACGTTCTCAATAGGCAGTGTTGCCATTCTGTTCCCCTATAAGTAATTGTCCAGTTAACAACCTGTATACTTTCCTTAACTTATAATCCAAATTTCACCTTTTAAAATGTTCAATTGGTTAGGCTCATGATTTTACTAATGCTTATTCAAGATCATGTTTTTGTATATTTTACATATGTTTTATTTATTATCTCCAAAATGTTAGATTTTAGGTATAGGGTATAATAGAAAAATTATGAGATACGTTAAACGAAAGTTAGTTTCCGAAAATGTAATAATATACCAGGTCTTTCATTTAAAATAAGAAAGATGGTACCACTTTTCAAATGATGCGGCAACATTGTGACGCTGAAAATATTTTAGATAGATGGAAGCAGGTGCCTTTATGAAAAAATCCAAATTTTCAAAAAAAATCTATCACCAGTTCTCCATAAACGTTTAACGTGCCATCGCATCGCCGTGAATCACTCTTATATACGTCTTAAAAGTTTGAAACTTTGCAATTATTTAAGAAATACCCTGCATAGTTTAATTAGGTTTGATCTAAAATTATTTACAAGAATCAAAGAATCTAACCTGTTGAATATCTGCATCAGTCACATTTCGGCTATCATATACTCCTTGTTCAGAGCAATGTAGAAATTCTACTTGAAGTTCTTGAGTTATAGCAGAATCTTTTAAAGAACAAACTTGAGCTCTGCTAATGTAGCATTCGTTGTCGCCATGCTGACAAGTAATACCGCCATCCGCTTCATTTTCCTTCAATAAAAATATATTTTCTGTGTGTAAAATAATTCTATAAAAAGTCAAAATGTACTGTAACTTACCCTGGCGTATGGTAGCAAGGTTACGTTGAGATATTCTCCAATTTTCTGATATCCTGGATAGAGTTGGTCAAAAATAAATTCTACAGAATAAGGACATCTTGTTTCGTAGATCAGAGTAAAATTTACTTTTTCCTGTTAAAATATAATGTAGGTACCTTTATTTTAAAATTAATATTCTACAGGGCAACAGTGCGTCGGGCATCTGTAGCTCCTAGAATAAAAAAACTTGAGAATTTTGTTCAAGTGCAAACCTAAAGTATGTATGAGGATGTATTTCAGGAAAAAAAATTAGCTTCTATAGGGTGACTTTTTTTAAATGGAACACCCTGTATATTATTGCATTTTTGGTTTCCTTTCAGATCAATTTACATAATCCCATGATATGAGTGAATATTTCGACAGTTTCAGAGATATTAATAAATAAATAAAAAATATATATTTTCAGCCTTCCTTAAGAACTGTCAAAACTATACTAGGTGTTTGCTTTAAATAGTCTTTACTTACCTTGCTATAAATATCGTAATCTTAAATCATACAGGGTGTTGCAAATTCTACGGCAAACTTTCTAAAATATAAAATAATTTTTCTCTATTTTTTTTAAATGTAACGCCCTGTACAGGGTGGTGCCTCTCATGCGCCGCTGAGGCTCCAAGGTGAACGACAGTTTGTATTGAAATGAAATTTTGTGAGCATATGTAAGTTAATTCAGAGCACTTTTTAAAAATATAGGCAGTTCTACAGGGTGTCTCCAAAAAAGTTACATATCAAAGTTGTGTTTGTTGTAATGGAACAATATAATGGAAACCCTATATATTAATTGATTTTCGGACTCTCGGAGAAAAATAACGGTGAGTTTTATAAGAGAAGTATATGACTAAAATGTAAGGTTTTTGACATATTTAACATTTTCTAGAAATAAAGAACAATTTTTAAATTACAATAAAAATAACTAAATTGGAATATACCCGGTATAGCCTCATATGTAGTTAAATTAACTATTGTACTTTAAATAAAATTAAAACTTGATCCAAAAAGTTATACAGGGTGAGACTAGTATGTAATAAAATTAATATTGAACATTGGTCACCTTTAAAAGCATGTTACCTACTCTTTTATTTTAATTCGATATTCAATGGAGAATTCATGTCTCTTCAAAATACTATTAGTTTGGCTACCCCTCAAACAAAAATTTTCCTAGATATTTTTATTTACATGATTTTATCTGGGTAGATCTTTATTATTTAATAACATATCTAGGGGGGTGCTGTGACATGTCTGACGTTACTTCAACATAGCTGTCTAATTAGTACAACTTTAACAACTAGTTATCGTTTTGTGTCAGTTAAAACAAAAAAATTCTCAGAAATTTGCCGAAAATGCAAACTTATCCTACATCAGAAAGAATTGATATTTATGATTCTATTAGTTGGTAAATGCAATGTGCATTCAACAATTAATAGAATACTTAAATGCTCTTGATTTTATCTATCCCGGTTTTTTTAATAGGGACGAAGAAACTCGACCAACTATTGTAGCTGTTTTTCGAGGTAGAACACCACATATGATTTTTAAAATAAAAAAATCCTTTTGAAAAGACAATTATTTTATGCAGTTAACAGGAAAGGAAGCATTTTGAGCATTTGATTTTATCTAGCTAATTTTTGTCACATAATTATAGGTTTATATCTAGATTTAATTGTGTAATAATTAAAATATGTTTTAAATGTGTATCTTTATATTACCGTTGAGTATTTTACTCTACAATCTTTAATTTTTGTTAAATTAACAAAAGGTATATCACAGCCACCCTAGATTTTTTCAAATAATAACGATCTATTGACGCAAAATCATAAAAATTAAAATATCTAGGAAAATCTTTGTCTGAGGGGTAGGCGATCTTAATAATATTTTGAAGATTACATAAATTCCCCATTGAACACCGGAATAATAAACTGGGTGTTCCAGTTAAAATAAAGGAGTAACTTGCTTTCAAAAGTGACTAATGTTCCATATTTTGTCTCACCCTGTATAACTTTTCGGGTCAAATTTCAATTTGGTTTAACATACAATGGTTACTGTAATTAAATATCAGGCTATACAAGGTCAACTAAAATTTAGGCAGCTTTTAATGAAATTTAAAATTTACTCTTGATTTTCACAAAATGTGAAATACTTATGTCAAAATCCTTAGATTTTAGGTATATGCTTCTTTAATAAAACTCTCACCGCTTTCAGTTAAGCTACATATATGCTGCCAAAATACAAATTTCGATATAAACTACCGTTCTCCTTGGAGCTTCCGCGGCGTATGAGAGGCGCCACCCTGTCTATTATTTTTCATTAGATGGAGAGTTAAAAAATGAACATTTTTTGTATTTAAAGTATTTCAAAAATTTCAATGGTTTCGCAGATACACGCATTATTATTTCATATGGCTCTTTCAACGGTAAAATACGAGAGAAAAATCTTTGGGTGGCTTTGATAAAAATTTACTGTGGAAAATGCCATATGAAATATAAAATTGCGAATATCTCCGAAACCGTTAACAATTTTGTCGTTTAAATACTCTAAATACAAAAAATGTTCATTTTTTAATTCTTCATCTAATAAAAAATAATATACAGGGTGTTCCATTTAAAAGACGATGAAAAATTATTTTATAATTAAGAAAGTTTGGCGTAGAATTTTGAACCTCAGAATCAGAAAGTTTTGGAGATGCTGTCAAAAAAGTAATTTGTTATACGGGTTAAATATGTTTAATTTACATATTTAACCCTTATAATAAATGCCTTATTTTGTGTCCAAGGATCCAAATATGAAATATAATACCGGGTGTGTTCCATAAGAAAAAATATAACTTTGGTGTGGATCTTAGTTCTGACAGACTCTGTACATTTCAAAATAATTTTAAATTATGCACATTGACTTCCTACATATACCCATAAAATATTTTGTTTCTACATCTTGCCGTTTTCGTATAATCAACCGAGGTGAATGAGGTGCGCCACCATGTATATTTTTTATTTATTTATTAATATCTCTGAAACTATCGAAATATATTATTTACTCATATTTTAGGATTATGTAAAGTGATCTGAAAGGAAGCCAAAAATGCAATAATATACAGGGTGTTCCCTTTACATACATAGTTCCCTATACATACATCCTAGTACATACTTTAGGTTTGCACTTAAACAAAATTACCATGTTTTTTATTCTGGGAGCTACAGATGTTCGACGCACTATTGTCGGACCCTGTATATTAGGCAAATCCGGACGCGCCAAGTATTTTCGGCTCCGTCGTGCAAAATAAGGGTAGGCGCCTTTCTCCAATATTTCCAATGACCAGCTCGACATTGGTGGATAATATATTTTCACCACTGGTGTTCATAGATAAAAGTATTACTTAAATTTTATGTTAATTTGTTGATAAGTTCTAAAAAATGGTTTTATTATTTTTTAAAGTCAGTGACCGCAGGCGCCTTTAGGGCTTTGGCGCCGTCGTGCGCCGCACGACCTTGCCCATATGGACGGCGCGTCCCTGGGCAAATCAACTTAGACGGGACACTCCGAAATTTTTTTTTGAAAGCTAATTGTTGATTTCATTGGTTCATCTGACGCGAAAGAAAATTTCCTCGGCTTGTACGGTTGCTCGACCGCTGCTCGACTGAGGAGGCCCAAAAGATGGTAAAATTCTTTGACCAGATTTTCACCTATAGTTCCGAAACGTTGCGTTCTTGCGAATATTATGGGTTGTATGTCCTCTCGTATAATAGTGGCAAAAACTTCAACCCCCAATGTTTTTGAACCACATAGTGCTAAGTAGCATCTATCACAAGTGGAGGCCATAAAATAATTAACTAGAAAGAAGTGTCAACTCTGTGTTAAATCGTGGAAATACGATACGCCACCGAAAGCCTTCGTTGTCGTCTGGAGAACTAATTTTTCAATTGACAGGTTGACATGATGGCTTCGTATTTATTTCCGTTTCCGGTTATTCAATGGCGGGCCCTCTTTCAGTTTAAATGTATTTTGTACTCTTTCTTATCATAAATAAAACAAAACAAAATTTTATTCAAACATATTTATTTGAAATATAAGACAACGTGACTAAATATATATATAAAAAAATAAAGAATTGAATGATTTCAACAGCAATTACTTAATTATATGCAATTTTAACGTAAATTAGTAAGGTATAAGCATGACTTACAGTAATTTGTAAATAAATACACGTATTCACAGCCATCAGGGACAGAAAACGGGGGCAGGAACATGAAAACGGGAGCCTTATACAAAAACCTGAAAACAGAAAAACAAATTTTTTTATAACCATTTTTTTATAACCAAACCAAACTAAAATTAACAAATAAAAATATCAGTAGGTATAAAATACAAATATACTGTTTAAAAAAAGCGTCCATTATTCCCAAAGAGTTATTCCCTTTTAGTCGGATAACAAACGGATTGTATCAGTCAGATTTATTGCATTATTGACAATAAATCGCACATACTGGAGATAACTAATGTTGGCTATAGTTAAAAATGATCTTACCTTGCTGTAAATTGTTTCCATTTTCAAAAAATCGCCGATGATAAACATAACAAAATTTTCTTGCATCTAAAAAATACAGAAATAGTGTTTTTTTACTACCTATTTTTAATATACATGGGACATACCTAGTACTGCAGAAACGTCTTTTTCTTCAGGATTTTTCATGTAATATATATTTTATATGCTTTATTACCTTTATATTTATAAATTTCTGCCGAAATATCAAATTGAATTTACAAAACAAAACTAAACGGAGAGAATTAAAATGGCGTCGAAATTTGTTCTAGAACAAATCTGAAGTTGTCTCTGAAATCTGTCAATTCTAAACTGTGAAGTTAGACAATAGTTAGAGAGAAACATTGCTGTCCTTGTCTAGGCGGCCATACTTGTCGTCAGGAGATGACAGGAATGACACTAATGACTGTTTCCAATTTTCCTATTTCACTGTCACCCCCCTGGTGGAGGCTTCCAGGGGGGTGACAGTAAACCGGAAAATTGGAAACAGTTCTGGCGCGGTCTTACCCAGGCGGAAAGCATGGCCTTCTAGACTGTCCTAGACAAAAATCTGAATATTTCTATATGATTTCTGCCAATTTCAGTTACGGAACATTTTTATGCACGTCGGCGTCCTCTTCTTTTGTCTGTGTGTCAGCCATGTGTCAACTACCGAGGCCTCTGGCAAGGTCGGGCGCCATTTTATTTTTTTGCCGTTTTAGATTTTATTGGAAGTTTGTTTATGATATTTCGGCTGAAATTTATAAGTACAAAGATGTTTTTTGATATAAAGTTCCTTGTTAACACTTTAATAAAGTATATATGGTATTAATTACATGAAGAAAATGATGAAATCGACGTTTCAGCGTGTAGTAGGTATGAGCCATATTATATGTAAAAATAGGTAATATATTAACTGTTTTTATATTTTTTAGCTTTAGATCCAAGGATCTTGGGATATTCTTTACCAAGGATTTTTCCGTATCTCTACTTTAAAGACTGATCGGTGATTTTGAGCAATTGAAAGCAAGTTGCACAAGGTAAATTATGATTATTGAACTATTATTAGCTTACATTAATTATCTACAAGATGAACAGAAATGCGTAATTACATATCACATAGGTACCTATTATGTATTTTCATAGCAATAATGCTATGTATGTAGATTATTTTAAAATACAAATGAGGTATTAGATGTATATGTATCATATTTTTTATTCATTTTATTTTCATTCAAGTCCTGTTTGATTTAATTCACAACAGTCTTATGTACCTATATTTATGTTTTTTTACATATTTTTTTTGATTCCAGGTTTTGCGTGGGTTCCTGTTGTCTTTTTCTTGCTTCCAGTTAGTTTTACGCCCGTGAAGCTGTGAAAACATTTATTTATCTTCAAGTTTCTGTAAGTCAGTGCATTGTTACTTTACTATTTCACTTTAACACAGCATCTCTGATGTTATTTAAATATTTTGATATTGATACAGTAGTTTATGGGTTTATAGCTCTTTAATTGTGTTGATTTGCATATTTACATTGTTCTAAATTCCAAATAAATATTTTTGAGTAATTTTGTTGTATTATTTACTACTAGAAAAAGTAAAAAGTATATTAACCCTCATTTAAACCTCCTGAACAGCCCGCCATTAAAAACCGGAAACGGAAATAAAATTCATAAAATTGAAATTGTCATGTCAATGAAGTGTCTATGTCATGTCAAATCATGTCAAATGTCCCAGCCGCCATATCTGAAAATTAGTTACCCAGGCAGCCACGCTGTTTCCATAATTTAACATTGACTTGACACTTCTTCTTGTATTTATTATTTTATGGAGGCTTCTCGCCGCTTCCGCCAGATCACTTACCAAACAAATACGGCAAAGCACATATTCGTCA
Source organism: Sitophilus oryzae (assembly GCF_002938485.1). Taxonomy (NCBI): domain Eukaryota; kingdom Metazoa; phylum Arthropoda; class Insecta; order Coleoptera; family Curculionidae; genus Sitophilus; species Sitophilus oryzae. The sequence continues at coordinate 1,928,989 of NW_022145814.1, read as the reverse complement.
TCTCCCAGTTCAGCTACAATAATGAAAAAAATCCGGGTCCGGTGAACTATCCTGACCCACGATTTTTGCATTTTTCTTTTTTTTGTCAAAAAGTAACCATTTTTTGTAGTAGTTTTAAATAAAAATAAATGGAGATTATGCACAGAATTTTAAAATAATTTTATTCAATTTAAGTAGTTTTTGACACATATTTGACGTTATGGAGAATTTTAACGCTTGATTTTGGCTTGATTTAACATGACAGCGAAAAAAGGAAAAGCAGTGTTGCCAGTTTCACTGAATTTTCTGTTTCTGTTTTTTATTTTTATTTTGAAAAAATAGCCATTTTTAATAATAAAAATGCGTTAATAATGGGTGAATGGGAAAACTAAAAAAAAACAACAGAAGAGTGAAACGAAAGCAACCAAAACACGCGTGGCTTTTGTTTCGCTCTTGTTTAAACCAAAATATCAATCAAACAAATAAAAAGAAAAAAAACAACCAAATCAACCAAACCAAACCCTAACCAACCCATACAAAACCAGCCCATATAAAACCAACCAATACAAAACCAACCAATACAAAACCAACCAATACAAAACCAACCAATACAAAACCAAACCAAACCGACCAATACCAAACCAATTCAACCCGAGCCAAACACAAACCAAAAAAATAAAAACACGCTGTAAGCGTGTTTTCTTTGCTTTGGTGGCTTCCAGCTTCCAGCGTGTTTTCATTGCTAGAGCTATATAACTAGTGCGGCGCGGTAATTTAGCCAATTTGATAAACTAAAATAATCTAATTCGTATTAAAAAAAATTAAAACCTATGACGTCATTTTTTTCCCTAAACAAAAAAGATGCATGAAATTCCGGATAATTTACTAGCTGATCTGACAACCATGTATCAATTCGCAATATTTGTCAAAATTCAACCTTCACTACTGTCAGCGTAAACATAGAAACGGATATAAACAAGTCCGCGACTCTTTCATTATCGGTTAAGGAATTTGCCCTGGAATTTGCTATAAAAATCAAATAACAACATTTTTAAGAATATTTTTTATGCAAAACGTGTTTTTCCGCATCAGATTTTAGTCAAAGAATCCAAGAAGTTCATTTTAAGGTAACATAAACTTCATTTTCTAAGAAAAATCGTGTGTCAGGATAGTTCACCGAAGCCAAAAAATCCTTTAAGGGCAGGTTTTCATCAGAAAATGGAAACTATCTGGCAATTAATATCTATCATTAATACCACTTTTTAAGTAATTTTATACAAAGGTAGAAGAGATATGGAAAGATACCTTCCTTCGACACTGAAGAGCATTATGACAAGCTTCGGAATATTTATATGTTAAACCTTTGGTTAAACCCACAATTTGATGCTTTAAAACCTTCGTTGTATTTTTTTATTTAGAATAACGTAATCCATGTGACAGACGACTGAATGTCACTTTAATGCATTTTTCATCAAAATGGGTAAATATTGACGTTCTTCAACTTTTCATTTTAGTTATACCAGGTTCCAGGTTATACTACAGAATCGATTAGAATGAATGTGTGCTTATATTGCTTATTCGACAGATAATTTAATACTCTTTAATTTACGTAAGAAACTAAAGTAAGAAAATTTACTGAAATATTCGCGAGAACGCAACGTTTGGGAGCTATGCGAAAATCTGAAAAAAGTCCAAAAATGTTTTACCATCTTTTAGGCCTCCTGAATCGAGCAGCAGTCGAATAACCGTGCCTAGGAAACTTCTATTTCACGTCAAATGAACCGATCAAATCAATAATTAGCTTTCCAACACTTTTTTCCAAGTGACCCCTATAAAATCATATTTGACTGGCCTATACAGGGTGAGTCTTAAATAAGTGCAAATATTTTCAGGGCTGGTAGATAACAAAACATATTTTTTCTTTACCGTTTTTCAAATAAGTCCAAAATAACCGAGTTATTTAAAAAAAATTACTTTGAAAATTAAAAAAAATGATTTTTTGCTTAAATTTTGAGTACCACTGGATCTTTTCTGGGGTTTCTTTTTTGTAAACTTAATCTACTACCTATGTTGCCATATTATCAAGAAATTATGATTTTTAACTAAAAACTAAAAACGATTCCGAAAATATTTTCAAAAAATTTGCAAAAATAAAATTTTTCGCGAAAAAAACTCATAATCGTGTTTCTTGGGCCGAAATATACTACCCGTAAAAAATTTGCAGTTATTTAAGACTCACTTTGTATATGCACATGATGTATAAGTTTCAAATAAACAAAGTGTCCCATTTTTTGAGTGCAATTGAGTATTTTTTGGCGTATTAATAAAGATGAACCTTTTGGTTCCAAATCTGTGCTAATTATTACTGAAACTCTTTGGGTAAATAACTCTTTATATCAACCCTATTTTTTTATAAAATACTAGTTGTTATAATCCAAAAGCAATGTTAACATATTTGGTATTAACCATTTTTTTTAATTATGTTTTTAGTGGCAAAATAAATTTAGACGATATTATTATAAATGTACCAAGATACTTACAACAGCCCCTGATGAAGAAACATACAGGCACATAAATATCGTAGCGACTAATTTGAACATTTTTACCAGAATAATTTATTTAACTATAGTACAGATGAGAATTACAATAAATCAGCTTTTATATGAATCCGATCAAACCAAAAAGTTAATCTGGACAATCTTGTTTGGATTTCAATGATATTATATTTAATTATCAAGTGCTGTGTCAGATTTAAATTTCCTTAATCACCTGATACGATAATATCAAACAATGATTTTGACTTAAAGAAAGACGATTGTAATCAAAACTTCCTAGGAAAAATTAGATTTATCTAATCCAAATAATACTTATAGAATATATGTATTAGTAGTGGGGTTATTCTTTTATTATAAATTAGATAATAAAATGATAAATTAACTTTTTGAATGTCATGTTGTTTACAATAGATCGATAATTTTAATACTATATTATAGTAGTTAGTTAAGAAAAGAGTATATTTTATTTTTGTCCAATGTGGAAAAACTTTCTACGTAACCAAAAATGTTACGTGGAAACTACTTAAGAATTGGCAAGGGCCGGGATTGGTTGCAATGAAGGGAGAAACCATCCCAAAAGAGACAACCATAACGGTCTTTCTGTCGAGGAGCAAGGGGAAAGACACCACCTACCTGCTGAGCCCGATCCAGGCTCAGAACTCCAATGCAAGGAAATCGATTGGCGAGTCATCAACTCGAGGGAGGAGGGTCATGGTCAGATCTCACAGTAGGAAAATTTATCTCAAATCCAAAGAGGCGATAGATAAAGAGGGATATATCCTCTATTACAGATTCGGGACAACACTGGTATCATGTCTAAAGAGAGTCCAAGTTAAAGAGGTGGAGAAAATGGAGATAGATCCTCCAGCCTCCATCTCTCACGGATACCTCAGCCGGAGACAAGCTTCTAGACTGTAAAGGAGGCGTAGGGCCAAACCCCAACCGTGAAAGCGTGCATACTCTCGGAGGAAGAACATGTCCCTCCTACAACAGGAAAATCCTCGTGTATGAAGGGTTATAGCCTGTATGATGCGTTATAACTAAAGGAAAGGGGACACAATAGATCTTTAAGGTCGCAGTGATTAACACCCCCTTCCCATTGATTCTATATTCTGTTTGGAAACTAAAGTAGAAACATTTGACAAGAAACATTGTTGGTTTTAATTTAACGAGTTGATAAAAGCAATAATCAGTCATGTCCATGAATTTGTAATGAGAGGTGATACTATATTTACAGTTAATAATTTCTGCGATTATGGCACGTAATTTGTATTTTTAGACAAAAAAAGGCGCATCTGTTATGGCTAATAAGAAAACGGGATTTTTTTTCAGAAATATGTACGTAACGAGGTATTGTAAATGTATGTATGTAATTATTGAAACATTTGTATTTTTTTTGGTACAGTGTATTTTCAGACCTCTATACCGGGTGCGTCTCAAAAGTAGCTCACCCCTATAACTTTTTTATTTTTGCAGATAAAAAAACGATATTTGGTATTTTAGTATATGGCATAAATTAGGATTGATTGACCTATTCAATTGTTTTTGGTCAGTCCCTGTTTCACCGGAAATGACTACCACTTTTGATTTTTAAATGCCACCCTCGGTTATATTTACTTTATTCGATAGAAAATGACACTCTGAATAGAATGACATATCATATGTCAACTTTTGAAATTTTCGCTTAAAAACAAATCGTATTTTAAATTTCAGTCTAGAGTCCAAGGCTGTGTAAAAAATACTAATTTTCAATCAAGGAGCCTTGGAGAAATAAATTTGACCGTATAATGTTTTTCGTGTCTTCTCCTGGCCGGTTAAAAGATGTCCAAATCGTATTGTTAATCATTCATTCTCTCATTTTAATCTCAATTTTTTCAAATGGAACTAGGGTGGCTCATTAGCATATTTGGCAGAAGCATTTTTCTACGAATAATTTGGTACCACACACTTGGTATATCTAGTCAAAGAGTCGTTATGAACCGCATGTTACAATGTCAAATAAACAACATGCAAAAATGTCAAAAGGTGACATATGACATGTCATTCTATTGAGAGTGTCATATTATATCGAATAAAGTGAAAAAATACCGAGGGTATCATTTAAAAATCAAAAGTTGTAGTTATTTCCGGTGAAATAGGAAGTGACCAAAAACAATTGAATACGTCAATCAATCAATCCTAAGTCATATACTAATATACCAAATTTCGTTTTGTTATCTGAAAAAATAAAAAAGTTATAGGGATGAGCCACTGTTGAGACGCACCCAGTATTAGAAGATGAAACACATTGTTTCCCTGAAAGTGTATTTGTGTGCAAAAATTGGTTTACTTCATTAACAAGATATTTACAGAACCACTGAGTTCCTAATAATTGTTTAGTTACATTCTAATTACAGTGTATCATAATTATTATATTGAGAAATAAATTACTTTAGAAATAAATTACTCAAGACATTATACAATTTTTGAAATACGTACATATTAAATCTACTGTATTCTGAATGCGGAAGTTTTTGGCATAAAACACTTTTTGTTTGTTTTGTTTTGGCTTTACTTTATATATAAAATTATATTTTAAAATTATCTAAAACGTACATACATACAGCCGTTACTCGCTGAGGCGTATTCCACACACACATAGAGAAGATGGTCACGCAAGGCGTTTTCTTTCATGAGCTTTTCTGTGACTGAAAAGCCCGATACGTGATGTTATCTGCCTACCGCACTCCGGACATTCAAAAATCTCATTGCTTTGTTGCTTCTTTACTTTTTGGTTGTCTCTGTTAACTGAGTTTACAACTCTTCTCCATTGAGTTCTATTGTGAGCAGCTTTTTCCCACTCATTCTGCATGTTAATCCCCTTTAAGTTTTCGTGGAAAATGTCCTTGTACCTTTTCAGTTGTCCACCTGGCCTCCTCTTACCGTCTACAAGCTCACCGTAAAGCAGAGATTTTGGTATGCGGTTTTCTTGCATTCTGCATACGTGACCAGCCCATCTTAAGCGGGATTTTGTGACCATGACTCCAATACTCTCGCAGTTAGCTTTTTCAAGGCCCGATACGTTTGAGACATGATGAAACCATCGGATTCTTAAGAGTTGTCTAAGGTGTCTCTGTTGCAACTTGTTTAATGCGTTCATGTGTCGGCGGTACGGCACCCAGGTTTCACTCCCATATAACATGGTGGGGATTATAATTGCTCAGTACACTGCAAGTTTTGTTTTTGTACTCAAGTCATGACTGTAGAAAACCCTGTTTTTTAATTTCCAGAATGCTCTTGAGGCGCTACTAATCCTGTGATGAATTTCAGAGTCAATATTGGCCTTTTTCGAAATCAAACTGCCAAGGTAATTGAATTCTGGCACATATTCCAATAGTTCTTCTCCGATTTTTATAGCATTGTTGTGATCTTCCGAGGGTGTGCACATGATTTTAGTTTTGTCGATGTTTAGCTTAAGGCCCAAAGCCTCGTATGCCCAGGTATATATGTTCAACATTTCTTGCAATTGTTGTACCGTGTTTGCAACTAGTGTGCAGTCGTCAGCATATTGGAGTTCGAGTTCTGTGATAAATTTTGTACGTGTTTTTGCCCTGAGTCTTTTTATGTTGAACAGACCGCCGTCATATCTGTATCTAATGCCCAAACCTCTCTCCTGCAGTTTGCTGTCCACTATAATTGAGAGCGCTGCCATGAATATGTTGAATAGGAGAGGCGCCGAGCCTAACATCTTTTAGATGCGTCCTTCGAACGATTATGTGGTCCAATTGATGCCAGTGGCGTGATCTAGGATGTTTCCAGGTACCTTTTATCTTGTCCTTCAACATGAACCACGTATTGGTGATGCAAAGATTATACTCTGCGCATGTTGTTAATAAGCGTTCACCATTGCTATTTACGTTTCCTATTCCATGTTTTCCCAATACGTCAGGCCATATATCCTGTTGTTTGCCAACACGGGCATTAAAGTCGCCTAGCAAGATGATTCGTTCGTGTTTTGGTATTCGTTGGAGGGCATTTTGTAAAGCTTGGTAAAATTTATCCTTATCTTCAATTTTAGCGTCAAGGGTGGGAGCGTAGGCACTAATGATGTTGAGGTAAGTTTTGTCTGATATGGGGTACCTTAGGGTCACAAGACGTTCGGAGACATCTAGGTAGGTACTTCTGTTAATTTGGTGGCGATTTCGTTTTTGATCGCAATGCCTACGCCATGAATTCTCCTATGTGTTGCGGGGTGACCTTTCCAAAAGAAGGTGTAATGCTCCTCAATGAGACTACCTTCATCCGCAAAGCGTGTTTCACTTAGAGCGGCAACGTCTATATTTAATCGGTGGAGTTCCTGTGAGACCAGTGCTGTTCTTCTCTCTGGTCGATTTGAATTTATCTTGTCCAGTAGAGTGCGGACGTTCCACGCCGCAAACGTGAAACATTGATGTTTTTTGTTTCTCCGATGATACGCTCGAGTAGGCACCCCCTCCCGGAGATCCGATTGAGAGGGTATTTTACCTCCGGACGATAATTTTGACCCACTCGAATGTTCCATCATTGTTGTGTGTAAGCTGCGTGAAAAGGTTTAACTGTGGCGGTTACGCTGCCGCACAGTTTTGGCTGCAACTGTAGCACGGGATGGTTATGGCACAGTGAGGACCGCGACGATAGTTCCCTTGTGCTACGTTCTCGGCCGGCTAGGTGTATTTTACTACTCCTTTTCCCCAGAAGATGGTAGGTCTGAGGGTTGTATAAGGTTATACCGCCTATACTTGGACGTCAGAGCCTCGTTTGTGTAAACAGGGTGCACTACGTGAAGGTGAGGTTGACTTTTGGGTAAGCTATGCTATATATATCGCTTCAATACCCCTTGCACCCCAAAACGTTAACCTAAAACGTTATAATAAATAAGACAAAGTCTATCAAAAGAAGCCAATCAATATTTACTATCCGCTTATATATACATATTTTTTCTAAATAGTAAAGTGTTTTACAATTTATTATTAGAAATACTTCATAGATTAAGGATAATTTAAAAATTATCACTTCATCGTTTTTTTTAATTCAGTTTTTGTTTGAATTAATAAAATACAGATGTCCAAAATCAAAATAATTCAATTTTGATGGTAATGGACAATTTTGAGGATATAATCCTACAAACGTGATAATAACATAATAACCTACATAATATATGATTATATCACGGCAGATCACGGCATATAAATCAACCGGCAGGCCGATTGGTCGACTTGCTTCGGCGGGGGCGCTACGCGCATGTCCTTGCGCATGCCGCCATTTTGGGTGCCAGCATGGAGGAATAAGACAGGGGAGATGCTACTACACGTATTTCTGTAGGATAAAAACAGTCTCACTTCGTTGTTTTGGCGGGGCCAAAAGTGGACCCTTTGGACAGGACTTGATTAAGTAAAACTTCAAATAATAAAAACAAACAATGATTAAAATTTGCCTTGAGCTAATGTAAAATCATTGTGTAATATTAATCGTGTGTATCGCAATAAACAAATTACTTGGCATTACTACCAGAGTAAGTAGATCGCCGAGTAGCGACAGAAACCGTCGGCTCTTTTGATGTGGTGGGACCAAACTTTCTCTCTCTCTCTTTTGACGTGTTTGACAGATAGACTACGTATTTAACTGCTCAACTTATGAAGTGGTCCTAAAAATATGGTATACACTGCTCATAATTTGAAGTAGAATTAATTATAAAGTTTTATACATATTTTTTTTGTTTTGTCTTATCCTTATTTCTAAATTTGAATGTATAAACTATCTTACAGGTAATAAATAATTAAAAAAACAATTCGCTGCCTGAGGTATACTTGAAATAAAGTATATAGAGATATTTGATAAATGGCAACAGTGGCAACTTCGCTTCTTCATATGACAGATAACGTACTTATTTCGCGCAGCCGCAAAGAAAATTGAAAACGGGACTGTCGCTACTCGTCGGTTTACTTACTCTGTTACTACACCAAAGTTAAAATAGGCATAAAATACTAATTAATGTTCATTCGTTAATTCGGTAATTTTCATTTTATTGTAATGAAGTTTATAAAAATTTCTGCACTTATTCCTGGGAGACCCTGTATAGTGAGTTAATTAATATTATACAAGAATAAAAGCTACCCGTACTGGCACTAGTGGTCTTTCAAACACTTTAAACTTTGAGGGTGGCGCCCGAGTACCGAACCAAGGCAACTCGGCGTCCGTAAGCGTTCTCAAAAAGGAAGAGAACCTTACAAAATTGGCGCCCGAGCAGGGACTTGAAGCTAAAACCGTCAAAAATACCAGGAAAACCGGATAAAGCTGGTAAAAGCGAGAAAGCTATTGAAACAGTGTGAGAGGAGGTAAAAAGAAAGTAACAACCGTCGAGCATAAGTACCTCTAGAGGCAGTAAAAGTCTCAGTACCTCTGAGTTAAAGACTAGTGAAATCTAGAGCGATATGGAGACTGAAGATTTTTTGTCGATCGGTGTTTCCATTGAAGGTAACAACGCCGTCAACGCGACGCTTAGAGAGTCGCGTCTCTGTAGTGTGTTGCTCCGGTGCCTACGTTTCTGTGTCCAAAGGGATGTCGCTAACTTATTCGACGCCGATCCGGGACTCGCGTTGTTGTGTCCAGTGGGATGCTGTTAGCATCGCCATCGATCCGGGAATCGCGTCTCTGTGTATAACGGAACGTCACTCCGGGAACGCGTCTTGTGCTCGAGCGAGAGAGTCAGTCAGAGAGTTACGTATTGGGAATAATCGATCAGAACTCTAGAGGTACACGGTTGTTATTGTAAATTTTGGTTTACGAGTTTCTAGCATTCATGTTATTTTGTTTTATTATTGCAATTCGAGAACGTAAACTTTTCTTTACCTACTCTTTGTATATAATTAATTTGGTAAATAAAAACCTAGTGTTGTGTTATAGTTAATTGTGTGTTTTATTTTCTTTTCATCTCATCACTCCCTGGTATCTCCACTGTATAAAAGCTACCCGTACTGGCACTAGTGGTCTCTCAAACGCTTTAAACTTTGAGGGTGGCGCCCGAGTACCGAACCAAGGCAACTCAGCGTCCGTAAGCGTTCTCAAAAAGGAAGAGAACCTTACAAAATTGGCGCTCCTCTCTTACATTATATGTAAATTTATATGGGAAATGTCATCGATCTTCACTTCCCAGCCATATGGATGCCGTTTTTTTCGGTCATACGGTATAATGTTTTTATTTTTAGGAACATTTTTTATAAACTGTTTTTCTTGAAATTTGATACTCTTACATATATTTTAATGCCAAATCGAATGGCGATAGTGTACAATTCCGTAACAGCCCTGAAAGGGTACTAAAGAACAAAGAAAGGTAATGCCCATTAGAAAGGTATAACCCAAGGTTGTGCTCATTAGGGTACAGAGTATCACTGGTGTACTTCTTTAATCCTTATATAAAAACAGTAATTTCAACAGATGACAACTAGCTAGGACTTTTTATGTAAAAAAAGTGCTGTTCATTTATTTCTAAACGGTGAACGGTTTTCAAGATATTTGAGTTTAAAGTTTCCCATGCATCGATTTTAGTATTAGCGAAATTAGGAGATTCTTATAAAGATAATTCTTAATATTAAAATTTCTTTACATTTTATTATTTCACTAATACTAAAATCGATGCATCGTAACATTAAAAGCAAATAATATCCTGAAAACCGTTCACCGTTGAGAACTAAACGAAGAGCATCTATTTTACGTAAAAAAGTTCTAGCTTTTTATGTTATTTGTTGAAATTACTGTATCTATAAGGGTTAAAGAAGTACCACCAGTAGTACCATCTACCTTAGTGGAAAGTACCATTTTAAGGGTGTTACGGAATTTTACATGACCGCCATTCGCTTCGGCATTAAAATGTGTGTAAGAGTACCAAATTTCAGGAAAAACGGTTTACAAATGTTCTTAAAAGTAAAGAAAATATATTATTTTTATTTAACCTTTCGAGGGCTCAGTGGCGGATACAGAGGGGGGGCCCATGGGGCCCGACCCCCCCCCCTAAAATCTGTAAATTATGTTAAATATTAGGCTTTTTTGTTAAAAATGACGCCCTAAAAGGCATATTCTACATTACTTTTTATTTTGGGCCCCCCCTAAAATAAATTCCTGTATCCGCCCCTGCGAGGGCTGTAATTTCTTCGGGAAGAACTTTAGGAACTTTTTGATTAATTGTTCATAGAAAGTTTTTGTTTTATTTTTATTTGCGGAATCTCCCACTAAAATTAGATACACTATTTTTTGACACTAAATTAAAGCCGCTCTTTATCGTTAAGACATTTAAGTAGGATATTCTTAAGCTTTGAGAGGGTCTTTCATTTATATTAGCTCTTAGGCACTCCTAAATGGCGTTTTCAAGAAAAAATAGTGTACCGAGATATGTCAGAATTACTTTGTCTACTTATTCTCACAAAGAGTTCCTTCTTTGAAAGAATTTGTGCAGAAACATCGTTTTTTAGGGAGTCGTATGGTTGGTTTTGGCTCTCACACACAACATTGGTGATAGAAAAGTGACTTTTTGAATTTGGCAAAGTTAAAGTTGACACAACTGAGAGTGTGATTTTGTTCATTATTGGTAATTGGTGACATTATGTAGAGTGGGAATCGCAGCTAAGTTTATATTAGTACCCCTTAACGTGCACCTGGACATTTTGTTCGTTCTACATAAATTGTCGCAATTCAGTTGTAAATATTATTAAGTTTAATATTTTGGGGAATGTAACATACTGAAAAACATACTACAAGAGCACTGAACGCTTTATTTATATATTATTTACATCTTTGGGATTTAAAATACAGGAAAATCAGACACACGGGAGAAATTTGTTTTCATTTCATGAACTTAACATATACCCTTTAAATTTCGTTAAACATTGGCAGTGCATAACATATTTTTATAGACACACATATATATAGATAACTGTTTATATGAATACCGTACGATCAATCAGTTTTATGTACTAGTACTTTTTTAATATCTAGTACGTAATAATTTATGATACAATTGTATAATAAATACTTACGTAATAACGTATTATAATATGTATTATAATTTATAAATATTTATAACTAGACAATTAAAATTACTATTCATCTGCTTCATTGATTCTTACTTTATATCACTTTTTGATCGTTCGGTAATTTCTAAATATAATTTCAAGCTTAATACATTTATTCTTTTTCAATGCTATTATAGTTCATATTATAGGTTTTTATATTTAAGTTAATAACACAATATACGAAGAAGAATTGATTAACGGTTTTTTTATTTTGGTTTTAGATAATAACGATATTTTAAATAATAATTTATTAGAATATAAAACTAGGACTATTTACCGCACAACGTATTTATGATATTCTAAAAGGAACCTTAAAACAAGTTACAATTTATTAAAAAAAATGAGAATCATATTTCCTGTATTAAATAATTGATTATATGTTTATCAAGATATTGATTATCATTATGGTAGATCCTATTACATTTAACATCAATAACTTTTGTAAACATTTACAATACCTACGGCTAATTTTACATCTTTGGTAAGAGAGGGATCAATAAATATCCATAAATGATTTGTTGTTTAAGGTTGATTCTCATTATATGTTCCCTATCCACTACTTTCCGTTTTCGTACCATTACCATGGTTTCGTTTAAAAGCATGAATACAATCAAATTATACGGCAGATGTACGATTGTTAGATTCTATTTTAAATATATGAATTTGGCGCTCTATTTAATTATTTGGTTGCTCATGCATGTGCGCCTAAAATGCGGGACGCGAACGACAGTTAAGGAATAGCGTCGCCGCGGCAGTCACTGCTTGACATTAACCGCGAATTCAAAAGAATTTAACACGATATACGGAACTGCTATGGAACGAAAACGAAATGTATAGTGACAACAATCAACCTTTATACATTATTTAAATTGATACTATATCATCAATATGCATATTAAGCATCATTTATTGATATCTATATTACAGGTAGCTAATTCAGTGCTCTAAAAATATATATGTATAGAGAAAAAGCCAGTTTCTTTGAAATTACACTAAACGTTAACCTATCTTTTTTTTAGATTTTAAGATATAAACATTGATTTTTTTACACATTCAAACTCTTTATATACATAATATTTAAGCAAAGTAGTCTAGAAAATCACACACGCTACAAATAATATGAACACTTTTAAGAATGAATTAGGTATTTTAATTTCACTACTTAAGTCAATGCTTTTAAAAATTCCAGAGAACATAATTTTTTGTTTGCATCAACAAATTTTCATGAAGAACTGAGGACATTTTTTAATGTCAGTATATTTATATTAATCTCTCCTGATTCTAGATGAGACATATAGATAAAAATGTTCATATCAAATATTGCAATAGCATAAACCTTATCTAATTTTTAAAGAGACACTATAATAAATAAAAAAGACACAATAGTATAATGCTTTTTTTGGAATGTAACATTTTATTAATAAAAAATCAAGAGGCTACATTTTAATTCGTAAATGCATTTATAATTTTAATACTTTCATAAAAAGTTTTATATAGATCTTAACAGTATTAATCTTTGAAATAAAAACTCTAGATTCAGTCATCTGTAGATTTTTAAAGGCATGATATATTGTTATTAATTATTTTCAGTACCGATAAATATTTTAATTAACAGTTCACTAACAAATTTGATAAATTAATAAATATGTGTTTGATATTTTAAATACTAACGATGATTTGGAATAATCATACATATATAATTACATTTTTTAAACTGAGTGACTTGTGTTCATTATTTAAAATAATTATATTGAAATATATTCTGCTAACAAGAATATTGATATCATAACGTGATGCATTGTGAAATTATATTAAATTATTTTTAGGTTTAGGTGGGAAATATATGAAATATAATTATGAGCATTGAAGCAATAATGAACTGACAGTTTATGTTTATTTTTGGTGAGATAATGAACTAAACGAAAAAGTTTAAAACTTTATAAAATTATAGCTGTTGCATAACATTTTATCACTATAAGATAATATCTGGTTTTAATGTTATTTGAGTAATAAATTTGACTGTAATTGATCGCCATATAATACATAAAATATAAATTTTTGATTTTCAGAGCTGACTAACAAATATCTAATGGTAGAAACATTATTGTTTATAGTAACAATCTTTCAAGTTTTCAAACTGGTAATACAAGAAAGATATTTTATATTTAAAAACATATATTCTTCATATTTTTAATCACTCATATATGTATATGAGAGCAACTTCTGAAAAAAATTTAGAAATAAGAAATGTCACATTTTCATTGATATTATGTCTTATTATGATTATCAAAATATTTTTTTCAGTCTGCTTAGGTGGTACTTTTTTCTAAGTTAAATGGTTAATCTGTTTTATATTTATTTGTTGTTAAATACAATCGTCAAGTTTCTTGTATAGAAATAATATCGTTATATGTATTAAGTTATTTTGGAAATAATATTATCTTCCACCCAAATTGACACATGAGTAATCAATACGTATTTAAAACCTTTTTATGATTTAATGTTTAAATTGTTGCATTAAACTTAAATTAATCCTTTTAAGTTTAACAGAAATGTACAATAATTATATTATACTTTCTAAGTTTAAAGTAATGTATAGAGTTTATTAGTATTAGTGCTAATTTTGAAAGTGCGTCTTAATGTTAGAAGTATTTTTGCACAATCTAGCCCTTTTACATTTTATGTACAAATAGCCTATCTAGGTGCTATTCCTACAATAGTAAATTGTCCAGTATTTGCTGTTCTTCCTAACAATTTCTTCAGCAACCTTAAATATTTTTCTCAACATTCCATAGGTTTAGTCTTTACAAATTTGAGAATCTAGAATAAATTTAAATCTAATATTCAATAAAAAAAATCCATATATACTCCAGCGTGAATTTCATAATTCGGATGAGATCAATATTAACAAAAATATTGAAAAGGAAAGAAATATAAAGCTTTATTCCTTTGTTAAATTGTATTATTATATATTTGAAAAAAAATATATTAGATAAGCAGTCTACATACAGGGTGAATCTTAAATAATTGCAAATATTTTTAGGGGTGGTATATTTCGATCCTAGAGACAGGTCTATGTTTTTTTTTCGCGAAAATTTTTATTTGAACAGAAAAATTTTCTTTTGAAAAATTTTTAGTTAAAAATCGTAATACCTTCATAATATGGCAATATGGGTAGTATATTAAATTTACAAGAAAGAAATCCCAGAAAAGATCCAGCGGTTCTCAAAATGTATGCGAAAAATCTTTTTTTTTTAATTTCCAAAGTAAAATATTTCGGTTATTTTGGACTTATTTGAAATATGTTTTTTGAATATGTTTCTTTTATCGAGATCTACCAGCCCTGAAAATATTTATTTTAGACTGAACCTGTATAATATTTTTATTACAAATATCATGTAAGTCAGTGACTATTATCAATCTATCTATTTCTTGCTAATATTCTTTATACTGTAAGATAAATAAAAATCTGTCCATGTGAATACAATCAAATATGCCAAATGTCATTTAGAGAGAAATAAATGAAGAAATGTTAACGTTAAAATGTTACTTTGTTATTTGTAATCGCAAAACATTTTCCGATGCACGTCATCAATCATATCGACATTGACCCTAAAGTCTATAAACCTGGCTAAATGAAATTTTGGCAAAAATGTTTAAATTTGTTGTATAATTTAAGATACCGAGCAGCTCTTCATTTGACTTTATAGATCAAATGTAACAGATATATTATTTATACTGCAAAAATTAGTTGAAACCGAAGTTTATTATCGCCATATTGGTCACATTGGGCCATTTTTTTGTGTAATTTTTTGCGCCATTTGCGCCACTTTGAGTGTAATTCTAGTTTTTTGCCTATTTTCATAGTTTTTTTTAAATTGTACTTTTAAGTACAAACGGTTCTTTGAAGAACTCAATTTTCGAGTTTTTGTATTGCATTTCTTGAAATTGTGTGTTGAAAATATGCCAAAGCATTTAAACAGTCGAAGCAGAGTTTGTACAATAAAGGCCCTTTTTTACCCTTGACTGCAGTCAGAGAAGTAAGTTTGATTGATAAGCACATTGCACCACTTTCAATGTTATTTCTACGTTAGTTTTAATTAAATTCTGTGATTATTAGTTTGTGCAATAATAGCACCCTCTTACTTGTTATTACCACTTAATGGCGTTGTAAGATGTACTTCAATAAATAAATAAATAACCCATAATAACGCTTAGAATAATCTTCCTAATGGACTAGTCTTTGCCAATATGTAATAAGTAAAATAAGCTATAAAACAAATAAATCAATTGATTACTAAAATATTAGTTATTAAATTAAAAATAAAACGTAAAAGTCTTTAAAAAATTATAAAATAAATATATTGTTTGTCACTTTTTAATTAAGATTCATCTCATAAATCCATCACAATTTGGCAGCGCTGTCGCCATCGCTTGTCACTCAAAGTTGATCACGTGCATCGGAAATTGTTTTGCGATTACCATACTTATTTTACTTTATATACTTATGATGAAGATTTGGTATTTAATGGTATGAGATCTTTAAATAAAACGTTTTCTCCAATTATATATATTTTTTTTAACTTTTAATAATAATTTAGCTACTTTATTATAAATAAATGTATTTTTATTCAAATTGTAGATAAATAATTACAATTTTTTTTCTATAAATTTAGCTTCAAGCTGGAGGTGTCTATGTATTGGTTTATATTTAAAAAATTTAAAAAGACGAAAAAGTGTAAAACGTTTAAATTTATTTTCTTAAAACATATAATTTCCCTCAAACTATCGTTTATATTTACACTGAAATAGCTAATTATTTAAGTGTAAATATAAAATATAAAAACCATAAACAAAAACTTATTAAAGCAAATAGTGACGTAACCAAGTCAAGTGCACAATGTTTTTATAAAAACGTAATTTGAAAATTCCAAATACAAAATCAATTTATACCTTAATAATAAAATAAATATAATTAATGTAATATGTATTTCGAAGAGAGTACGGCAGCTATCAGCACAAAGGCTGCAGTTGGTTTCAAAGAACTTCCAAAGCTAACTCTGATGTCGTCTTTTTTCAAGAATGGAGCGTCGATGACGTGTATGATCCCATTAACGCATTCGACGTTGGCTCGGAAAACGGGTATTTTTTGTTCGTTCCAGTGAATGACGTAAGCTATAATGCAAAGAACAAGTCATTAATTATACATATTATTTTTTGTAAAGTTATTCTAAATTAGTTAAAAAAATTTAACAAGAAGGAATATGAAATTAGTTAAAGAGAAAGTATGATTTGCTGTAATACTCTAAAACAGCCTCTACACTATGCGGAGAACTCTTCGAAGCAGGTCAAGTTCGCGTTTCGTCGCCCAACTTTGTCGCATTTTGGTTTATTTCCAGTTGTCTTGACCCACTTCGGTTTGCTTCGACCTACTTTCGATTCTTAAAAGCGCCTGAAAACTACTCGTGAGGAGGGCGTGGGTATTTTTTATTCTTCCTGATGCCTCTTTAAATTTTGTTTCGTTTTGAGCTATTTTCAAAACGTGGCGGTATCTGTACCCGAGGCAAAGGACTTTTTTTCATAAATCTCAGTGAAATAAGTAAACCTAGACGTTTCTAAAATAGCTGTTGCGAGGGGTGTCTCACTATTGGAATTACATGTACATTTTTCTTAGCAATCGCTGGCAGTCATTGGCAGTCTTACGGAAGTCACCTATAATAATTACATGGCAGTCATAGGCAATCTTCTTCGTAGTCCTTGGCAGTCGCTTGACAGTAAAATTATATTTTGGCAGTACTTGTAGATTTTTTACCGAAGTGAGACACCCCTCGAGCTGTTGTTACGATATTTCGTTAATATAATATGTTTTATTTTGATACGCAGGGTGTCCCAGAAATAAGTGCAAGGAATTTAAAGGGCGGTAGATCTCGATAAAAGAAACATATTTTCTCTTTATCGTTCTTCAAATAAGTCCGAATTAAAAGAGTTATTTTACTTCGAAAATTTCCAAAAAAAATGATTTTTTGCTAAAATTTTGAGAACCACTGGATCTTTTCTGGATTTTCTTTCTTGTAAATTTAATCTACTACCTATGTTGCCATATTATCAAAAAATTATTTTTTTTAAATAAAAACTAAAAAAAATTCCAAAAAATTTTCAAAAAATTCCAAATTTTCAAAAAAAAAAATTCGCGTAAAAACCTCATAGGCGCGTTTCTGGGGTTGAACTATACAACCAGTTAAAATACTTGCACTTATTTCTGGGACACCGTGTATATTCCACAAAATTAATATTAGAATACGCGTTTCTAATATGAAGAGTAGATATTTAAGAACAAAACTTTTGACTCAATCTGCAGAAATTTACAATATGTTTTTTATTTAATTTTGTTATAATGAATTAGTATATAAAACTGTATATGTTATGTTTATTTACGAGGCCTTAATTGATTAATATAACAGAAGTATTGCTTAATGAGTAATACTAGCAACATCCTCAATATGTCGAGTTTATTGGGAAAATTATTGATTGACCCGACGCGACGTCAATAAAAGACACTTTTATATATAATAACATGGTTTGATATAAATCCATTCAAAAATAAGAAATAATTAGACGATTTTTTAAATAGTTTAACACCGCGGATTATAAGCTATAAAAGGCAAACCACCAGAATAGTTAGTCACTGCGTATTGCCCTGCATTTTTACAATTTTAATTTTTGGAAATACATTTTTTTAATTATATTGTAATTAATAATGTTAGACAATGATTAAAACTAAATATTCTTGTGTAACCTTAGAGGAATAGTCAATTAAATCTACCATCGGTAACTGTTTTCTAAACGCACTGTTTTTAATTTTTCATATCAGTTTAATATAGTGGTATTAGATACATTACACTCCATTTCAAATTAAAATATTTATTCACACTTCATGTTTACTTATTTTTCTGAAGCCACCGCAACGTTTCACCTTGATTGCTTCGGGCTATTTCACAAAATATTACGATAAATATAAGCCCGTGTTATAAAAATTAGTTCCCACGTTTCCTGAAATAGATCGAAACGCGCCGTGATTGTTTGTTTGTTTTTTATTGTTAATCCAGATTAATTTAATCTGGGATAATCTGGGTTAGCAATAAAAAACAAACAACCAATCACGGCGCGTCTCGATCTATTTCACGAAACGTAGGAACTAATTTTTATAATACGGGCTTATATTTGAGTTTACTTCAGACAGTATTTCTAGAAATGTTTTTACGAAATATTTCCAGAAATATTTCGTGAAACATTTCTGGGATAGTGTAGAGGCTGTTTAATATTGGACTTGGATTGTGTTTATCGTGAATCGATATCTAACTAAACTCATTAAAAAAACGAATAGCTCATGATGCTTAGAGCTAAAGAACAGCTGAAGAATGGAGAGAAAAAATCTGGTATAGCCGAGCACATGAAGGCCAACGATTACCGCATAGTTTGAGAACATACAGAAGTATTATAAAATAACCCCATCCGAAGAAAATAAAATTTAAAGAAGTTTCTTACATAAACTTCAATTAGGATGCCACAAGAGAGCAGACATTTCTAATGTGTTGTGTGTGTGCACCCCCAAAAACTACAAGGAATATTATTCGAACTCAAAGAGGAACTTCCATTCTTCCAGGAAGGAACTTCCAGAGAGGAACTTCCAACTTCCACCATTCTTAGGAGGCCCATAAAATACGGCTGTATGTACTTTTGTACTAAGACTGTACGTAGGTTGCCTTTTAAGTTTTTACAAAAAGTGAAACAGAAACGAACAAGTTCGAAACAAAGTGTTTTATTGCTTTTCGAAATATTCGCCCTTAAGGTCTTTTGCATACGTGAAACCAATTCTGGAAACATTTTTTCCACTATGAAGCTGGTATCTTAAAAACATGGTTTTGAAAGTCTTCAACAGCTTCTTGAGGTGATATTTTGAGGTAATCCGCTGTCCGCGCATCCTTTGTTTACACACAGTGAGGAACAAGAAAGTCATTAGGCGATAAATCGGGCGAATACGGGCAATGAGACATTAATTCGATACTTTTCTCCAGAATAGCAGAAAAAAGAATAACTAACTATACAGTGAGAATTAACTGGGAATTGGATCATCTACGTAATATGCCGGATATAGTAAAAATAATAAATTCAAATAAATTGAAATGGACCGACTATGTTAAGGAAAAATATATCAATGTACAGGAAACAAGTAATGCGAAGATGCTTAGCCGTATAGCAGCAATCAATATCCTTTTATATTCTTTCGTGGTTACATTTTAAGCTCTTCTAGAAGATATTTATCTGTCTAAGACTAGTTAAGTTCTAGAATACATTTCTAAAAAATACATTAGGTTTGCAAGTTTAGTTTCTAAAGTATAAAAAATCTATATACTACAGCCTCAATCTAAATAAATATAAAAACTACATCACTATATTATCTGCAATTGAATGCCATTGCTAAAAATACGTGAAAAAATATCTATTCTACGGTAGAAAAATACTATTAAACTTAAAAAAGTAGAAGAAACATATTTAAATTCCGTTATATAAAAAATTATTTGTAAGTATAACTATAATGGGTGTGTCTCAAAAGTGGCTCACCTCCTATAACTTTTTTATTTTTTCATGTAAAAAAACGAGGTTTGGTATATAAGACATAATAGACCGAGAGCTGGCTACATAAAAAACCTTATCATCGTTACATGGCTAATTTTTCTTGTGAAGTCTCCTTATGTGTAGCCATTATGAAATAGTCATGTCTGCCAACGCGATCCCGGAGCTTAAAGCGGGGGCGGCCAATCGAAAGGGTGAAATTTTGACACTAAAAATATTATAAGGTACACGAGTTATAATTGCCAAAGAGCTTTTATTTATTATTAAGAAAACTTAAATTTACTTAAAATCCCGTGCGCAAAAGGGCAGATGAAAAAAATCGTGGCTCAATCAGCTGTAGACAGTTATCAAAAGCGCGATATTACTCTACAGGGTGTGAGTCTTGGATAAGTGCAAATATGTTCAGGGCTGGTATCTCGACAAAAGAAATATATTTTTTCTTTACCGTTTTCCCAAATGAGTCCAAAATAACCGTTCAAGTTTGAAAATTTAAAAATACATTTTAGAAAGATTTATGAGTCACCTGTTTTTTTCTGTATTTGCATCCATTCTTTTAGTGTCGTAACAAGGTCGTAACCGAGGGGTGTCTCACTTCGGTAAAAAGTGTACAAGTACTGCCAAAATATCATTTTACTGTCAAGCGACTGCCAAGGAGTACGAAGAAGACTGCCTATGACTGTCATGTAATTATTATAGGTGACTTCCGTAAGACTGCCAATGACTGCCAGCGACTGCCAAGAAAAATGTACATGTAATTCCAATAGTGAGACACCCCTCGGTCGTAACCATAGAGTAAAGCCGTAAGCATGGTAGATTAAAAAATTATACCGTGGGTAAATTTGCAGCGAACAGGCAGTTGTATAAAGTTTTCTAAAATATAAAGGAACATTTTTAAAAAATGCACGATTTTCAAGGCGGGTAGCATTCCCTGAAAGCGCTAGAGTAATATCGCGCTTTTGATAACTGTCTGCCGCTGATTTAGCCACGATCTTTTTGTCTGCCCTTCTGCATACGGCTTTTAAAATGAATATATATGACATTTCACAATTCGGCATGCATGTGAGCCATATTTTTTTCCAAAATTTCATGCCTGTGTCCTTTCGCGTTGTCTGTCGGCATT
The DNA here is from genome assembly GCF_002938485.1 of Sitophilus oryzae. NCBI lineage: Eukaryota > Metazoa > Arthropoda > Insecta > Coleoptera > Curculionidae > Sitophilus > Sitophilus oryzae. Next base: position 1,907,618 of record NW_022145814.1, on the reverse strand, counting down.
TTAGCGACAAGAAAAATGCCTGCCATCAATTTTTCACGTTCCTTAATAATAAATAAAAGCTATTTTCGCAATTATAACTCGTGTACCTTATAATATTTTACGTGTCAAAATTTCACCCTTTCGATTGGCCGCCCCCGCTTTGAGCCCCGGGATCGCGCTGGCAGACATGACTATTTCATAATGGCTACACATAAGGAGACTTCACAAGAAAAATTAGCCATGTAACGACGATAAGGTTTTTTATGTAGCCAGCTCTTAGACTATAAATTAGGATTGATTGACGTATTCAATTATTTTTAGTCACAGAAATCAGTTTCACCAGAAATAACTACAACTTTTGAGTTTTAAGTGACACCCTGGGTATTTTTTTACTTTATTCAACAGAATATGACACTCTCAATAGAATGACAAATCATATGTCACCGTTTGACATTTTCGCATATTGTTTATTTGAAATTGACCTCGGGGGAAAATAGTAACAAGCCACAACATGAGTGAAATTGATTTAATATTATGATTTATTGATTTAAGAACGTAACAAGCCACAAGGAAGAAAGTGCGGTATTTGGGCAACAGATGGCGCCACAGTTATCTAGTGACGTTCTTCGGTCAGGACTGAATACTGTCTGATGTTGACGGAAGAACGGAACAAGCCACACATTTTAATCATGGCGACCGGCAGAGATAGTGCGGTTAAGCGAAAGTTGTTTATTTATGATAAAAACAGCGACAGTAGTGATATTTCGAGTGAAACGGATGATCGTGTAAGGGATAAGGACTATTTTAATTCGAGTAGCAGCAGCGATGACAGCAGTGTTGTCACCTCAGAGGTAAATAGAATATAACGTGGCTTGTTACGTTTTTAACTAAATTTTGAACGTTTTTGAAAGCTTAAAAATATTTCAATTATTGCAACTTGGAATATGCGTTGGGTATTTATTTCCACCTGAGTTTATGGAACGTACTCTTATTCTAAAAAAGGCGTAAGATTTTTGAATAGAAAGAGGTTAGGTTAGGTTATTTCAGATGGCTTGTGGCTTATTACCTTTTTGCATAAAAAATTATCAATTTCAGTTTTGGTGAAAACAACTGATAAAAAGGTAATGTATTATTTTTTTATCAAGGGTGGACGTGCTACTAGAGGATTCATCGAAACGCCGGAGAAAAAGAAGGCCGCCAGGAAAAGACAAATCAACACAGAATGCAGGAAGAAAGTTAAAGCCCAACATAGATGAAATTTCGGACATGGATATACCACTACAAAAGGAAAGACTCAAATACTTAGAACTTTGGGCCCACCATGTAGCTGCAAGAAGAAATGCAGAGAATTACTACACGGAGTAGAAATGGCGATATTTCAATCATTTTGGGGCCTACAAACGTTCGATAAACAAAACGCTTATTTATTTGGCACAATCAAGAGTGTCAGTAAAAAACGAATCTACCCAAAGAAAACCAAAAGGCAGACATCCTCAAGATCTACTACGTTTAGGTACTTTGTAAAAATCAACGGAAAAGACCAAGAAGTTTGTAAACAACAGTTTTTATCTATCCATGGTTTGCAAAATTCAAAAAGACGAGTTTATAATATACTTTTGTATACATTTTTACACTACTTTGTAAAAATCAACGGAAAAGACCAAGAAGTTTGTAAACAACAGTTTTTATCTATCCATGGTTTGCAAAATTCAAAAAGACGAGTTTATAATATCTGTACCCAGATAAACCAAGGACTTCACACACCAAAGAGCGATGGTCGCGGAAGACACAAGAATCGGAAAAACAGGTTACCTGAAGAAACTATCCAGTCTATTCATGACCACATTAAGGCCATTCCGAAATATCGTAGTCATTATAGTAGAGAACGTAACCGACAAAAATGCTATATTGATCACGATATATCTATATCTTCTCTATACAAAAAATACTATATCCCTTGGTGTCAAGAACGGAACATTATTCCCGCAAAGGAAGATAGATATCGCAGAATCTTTTGTTCTGAATACAACATCGGATTTAAACTCCCTAAGAGCGACACGTGTGCAACGTGTGATGAATATAATACTTTGCTTAATACCCACAAAGGTGATGAGAATAAATTGAAGGAAATCAAAACAAATTTAGACCTACACCAAAGACGAGCAGAAGCGATGCAGACAAACACGAAGAATGAAATTCAAAGATCTAAAAATGAAAATGACTTGGAAGTTTAACTTTTTTTTTTTCAAGAATGAAATTCAAAGATCTAAAAATGAAAATGACTTGGAAGTTTAACTTTTTTTTTTTCACTTACCATGCGATCGAGACTTTGCTGCAATTGAAAAGCATATAAAATACTTGGGACAAGTTTACTCTCCTGAATGTTGGGTAGAGGCCGTCAAAGATTCGAAAAGTTGGCCCAGTTCCTATTAATGCAAAAAAGTTGGCGAATTTGAAGGTTTTACTTCCATATATTCCTGGAGTTTACCACAACTATTATGCTAGTGTTGGTGTCAAAACTACTGTTAATGAAATCGATGATGACGGTGAAGACCAAGAAGGAGGAGTGGAAAATATCGATGGTGACTCTGAATCCGATTAAGTAGTTTATTTTTCTCGTTGAAATCAAATAACCTAATATCTGTTTTGATTTTGCATTGACATTTTGATTTCAATAAATATTTTTACCTATCATTCTTTTCATTCTTTGGTAAATATTTAACATGTATAATATTTTGCAAAAAGGTAACAAGCCACATTTTTTCCAAAATTTCATCTTTTTTTCAAAATCCGTCACGACATTTTTCTTATTGCGGAAACTGAATGATACTATTTTGTCGTATAAACAAGAAAAACAATTATTTATAGGTATGTTTTAATTATCCTCATGTCAGGATTTAATGGAAAACGTTTATCGTGTTTTTCTCTAAACGATTGAAATGTGGCTTATTACTATTTTCCCCCAAGGTCTTCAATTGTAACATGCGGTTTATAACGACAATTTGACTCGGAATACCAAGTGTGTGGTATTAAATTATTAAAAAAATGCTGTTTCCAAATATGCTAACGAACTAGCCTTGTTCCATTTGAAAAAATTGAAATATGATTAAAAATACGATTTGGGCATTACGATTTTGGCATTTTTTAACCGGCCAAGACAAAAGACAGGAAAAATTTTAGACGATAAGATCTAGTTTTCCTACGTTCCTTGATTAAAAATGAGTGTTTTTAACACTGCCATGGTGGCACTCTGGATTGAAATTTAAAATACGATTGTTTTGTCAAAAGTTAACATATAATATGTTATTTTATTCAGAGTGTCATTTTCTATCGAATAATGTAAAAACATACCCAGGGTGTCATTTAAAAATCAAAAGTTGTCGTCATTTCCGGTGAAACATGAAGTGACCAAAAACAATTGAATACGTCAATCAATCATAATTTATGTCATATACTAACATACCAAATCTCGTTTTTATATATGAAAAAATAAAAAAGTTATAGGGGGTGAGCCAGTTTTGAGACGCACCCGCCATAGAGATAAAATCAGTAAATAATCGTAGTGAGCATATTATATTTGGAAGATGTATGTTTGGAAGGTAAGTATGTACTTTGGAAAGTAGTATGTAGTATAATTTTAAACTAAAGCTCTAATTTTTTCAACAGCTTTATATTTTATTTATAAAAATTATGCATATATCTACAGGGTGGTCCGAACTGAATTCCGGAAACTTCGGCAGCATATTCTGCAGATAAAAATATGTAAAAATGTTCGTATAGATGTATGTCCAAAAATGCTTAGTTTCGGAGATACAGGGTGTAGAAGTTTCATTTTTATTTTGATTTTTTCCAAATAATTTCTGCAATATCATCAATATTTGGATTAAAATTGGTGTTTAGGAGTTTTTTGATATGAGAAATTTGATTTTGATGTCAATATGACTCCCACTAGTAGAGGGCGCCACCTACATATTTTTTAACTGATTTGAAGAGTAATAACTTTTCGTCCGTTCCTGTATAAAACTACTGAGTAAAAAAATATACATTTACGACGCTTTCTACATAAAAAAGGTCTCTTGGTAAAAATCGCTACGAGTAATGGTTTTCGAGATATTTGGAATCGAAATTATCAATACCTGTCATCACTGACATAAATTAAAGGCTGTACTTAAACTGCCGTTAAACGGTAGCTTACTGAAATGCCGTTAATAGGTATGACGTCGTTGATGTGACGCACTTGACGGCTTTATGAAATATAGGAATTTTATAAGGACTAACCAACGCTATCCACCCCACCAAATAAATAACTTAACCAACGCATCTAACCTCGACGCTGATAAAAAAATATAAAAAACAAATATAAATTAGTAAAAACCAATCAACCCCACCAAATAACCAACTAACCAATGAATTAACACCCTCCAAATAACCACGCTAACCAACCTGCCAAATAACTAAACCAATCCATCCAAAAAGAGTGAAACCAATGCAATAAGATCACGCTACAAGCAAAAAAAATATAAAAAAGTCTTGGTCGGCGTGAGATTTGAACCACGAACCATTCGCTCACGAAGCGATAGCCTCAGCCACGGAGCCACAGGCGCTCTTACAGAATGCTTATAGTCCAGGCATTACTTTCCGCCGACATGAATGACGTCACAATATCTATTAACGGCATTTTAGTAGGCTACCGTTTAATGGCAGTTTAAGTACATCGTAAATTAAACATGTTGACTAAATAGTTATTAGACTGAGATCATAAATTTGAAATGTTTTTGTACCAAAAGTTCAACAAAAACTGTTTTATCATAATTTTTTTGCAGAAAAAATATGATTAATTAAAAAAAAAAAATTCCCAAATTTATTATTTCAGTGAATCTATTCAACGTGTTTTTTTTGTCAATAATGGCATGTATTGACTATTTCCACTCTAAATATCTTGAGAACGGTTGCACGTAGCGATTTTTACAGAGATATTTTTTACGTAAAAAATCACAGAGATGTACATTTTTTCCTCGGTAGTTTTATACAGGTACGGACAAAAAGTTATTAAGCTTCAAAATAGTTAAAACACATGTAGGTGGCGCCTTCTACCAGTAGGAGTCATATTGACATCAAAATCAAATTTCTCATGTCATAAAACTCCCAGACACCAATTTTCATCTAAATATTGACGTTATTTCAGAAATTATTTGGAAAAAATCGAAATAAAAATGAAATTTCTACATCCTGTATCTCCGAAATTAAGCATTTTAGGACATACATTTATACGAACTTTTTTATCTATTTTTATCTGCAAAATATGCTGCAGAAGTTTCCGGAATACAATTCGGACCACCCTGTATACAGTAGGTAAAAAATGGTATAATACAATTTGATAGACAATTAAATTGTGCATCTGATTCTCATAAAATATACAGGGTATTCCATTTAAATTAGATAAGTTATTGCCGTTTAAATCTAATAATTATTTAAAATAAATTTTTAGACACTCTGTATAAGGTAGTATTATTTTTATTATTGCAACACAACTGATCAATAAATAAACTTTAGTAAATATTTAGTATTAAAAACTCTGATACCCTTGGAGAAATGAAGCCTTAAAATTTTTACTGTAATTTCACAAAATTGAAAATATTTCAAAAACGGTAAGGTTTAAGTGTAATAAACCTTAATCAAATTTACCTTTATTTTAATCGTAGAAACTAAAAATGTAATAATATACAGGGTGTTCCATTTAAAAAAATAAAACTTTGATATTTTTTATTTATTTAAGACACGCTGTATCTTGTAAAAATGTTTTTAAATTGTAACACTAATAGCCCTTCAACGAACCCAAAACTTACAATTTGTAAAAATCTCATCGTTTAGCTACAATACTCCGTGTCGTATGTGGTGAATAACCCTGTATACAAGGTGTTTCAAAAAATATGTGCTATCTCCCGTGGGGAGATTCCTCAGGTAAAAATAAGATTTATTTTTCACATCAACACAGGTCCGATTGTGCTTTGTTTCGTAGCTACAGGGGGTTAGTCTTTAACCCCCCGAAAATATATTTTTTTGATTTATTATAATTTTACAATTATTAAGACTTTAACAACCTATATGTAGCTACGAAACAAACCAGAACCGGACCTATGTTGATATGAAAAATAAATCTTATTTTTACGTGAGACATCTCCACACGAGAGATAGCACATATTTTTTTTAAAACAGCCTGTATATTTTCAAATATAAGTACGTTTGTACACAGTAATGATTAGTTGGTTAATTATAATGACTAAGCTGTGGCAAGAGTAAGAGAGATTCAAATTAAAAAAAAGAAAATGTTCAGTGTTGTTGAAATCGACGATGTTTTGATAAATGATTTCAACCAATTTCCAAGATAGCTTTTCAATTGAAAAAATAAAATTTTGATGTTTGTTCTACCAATTTAAATCTGCGATTGAAATTTTACATACGTACCTGAACCAGAACTACGCTTTAAACCTAGAATAATACCGTTATTAAAAATCATATTTATACACGAAGCAAATATCTATGTTTAACGAAAACGGCAAAAATAAATTAAAGCTAAAATAAAGTCAATATAAATATTTTGCGAAACAGCATAAAGTAATTTGTGTGCTAATAGCAGGCGAGCACGTAGTCATGTATTTGATTAAATTCGATTTATATTCTAATAATATTCGTCCAGGAATCTCTGATTCGATTTATTATATTTTTACTAATTTAGCGCCTAACTTAATAGTAGCCAATATTTGTTAATGTAGATTATAAAAAGAACTATCAATAAAGTTAAAAAAGAAATTTGTTTGGTTTCTTCGAAACAAATACAGCATTTATCTTTGATAAAAAATATGAAATCCAAATTATTAAAAAGTTTCCTGTTATATTTTCATAATCAACGGTCGCGATGAAAAAGTGAAACTTCATTCAGAACCTCCCAATTAGTGGAATAAATTAGTGGTTTCAATTACACTTTATACTTTTTAGTTTACGATCATTCACAATGCCTAAAAAACACAATTAAAATTAATAAAATATCCTAGCAACAGCTTGCGGTAGTCTGTTGTATCCATAGAGAGAGCATAATATTTAGCTTATAAAACAATAAATTTTTGATTTCCAACTAAAATTTTTCTTGACGGGTGATAATCAAAGGCCAAAATGACATTCGTCGAATGCTTACATTAAAATTAGGTGAAGAAACTTCTACGACTAATTTTAATGTAAGCATTCAGAACGTCATAATTAGTGGCAGTAATTTCCAATTAGTGGAAAAAGTTAACAAACTTTTGATATTTCCAATAATTATACTTTATTATTATATAATTTTATTACTATATAATAATTATTTTATTACTATATAATTATACTTCAAAATTTGCGAGGAGTGTCATTTTGGCCTTTGATTATCACCCGTTAAGAAAAATTTTAGTTAGAAATCAAAAGTTTATTGTTTTATAAGCTAAATATTATGCGCTCTCTATGGATACAACAGACTACCGCAAGTTGTTGCTAGGACCTTTTATTAATTTTAATTGTGTTTTTTAGGCATTGTGAATGATAAACGTAAACTAAAAAGTATAAAGTGTAATTGAAACCACTAATATATTCCACTAATTGGGAGGTTCTGAATGAAGCTTCAGACTTTAAAAAAATAAATATTACATAGGTAGGTATGTAATTATAATAAATAATTTTAGACTGCTCTGTTTCTATTATTTATTAGTTTTTCATATTTTTTTGTTATTTTTTATAAAGAAATATGTTAATAAATTAAAAGTAAAACATTTTATGGATTTAGACCATGTCAATTTGAGTCTGAAACTCGATGTTTCGCCCACCGTATAAAGCTTTTATAAGGTAAGAGAAAGAAAATTATTTCGATATAAAATGTTACAAACATACAAGGACCTAGCTGAACACCACGCGGCCACCGAAGACTTGAAAGATTCTATGTAAAATTCTTACTTAAAAGATAGTGAAAGTACTTTTTTACTTATAAACATTTATTTAATTCAGTTTTTAGTATTTGTTCTTATAGCGGCAACATAGATACATTATCTGTGAAAATTTCAACTGTCTAGCTATAACGGTTCATAAGATAGACCTCTGTGACAGACGGACGGACGAACGGACAGCGATGTCTTAGTAATAGGGTTCCCGTTTTTACCCTTTGGGTACGGAACTCTAAAAATTGATGAGCACAGTATGCAAACCATATTTGGAGTGAAAATCAACTCTCAAGTACCAGTCAAGCGAACATGGTAACTTTGCTACTGAACTATATAAGTACTGTCGGTCGATGGCAGGCCAACAATTTCTTACGTCACGACGAAATAGATTTGTTTAAGAATAAAGAGAATTAATTATAACAATTAAACAATAACAACTTCTCTGGAATAGGCATATTAAGAAAATTACCAGCAAAGACACAAAGACTCATGATATGTAGAAGACTAACGGGAAATAGATGGGGTTAGCCCCCTAACATTTTGCATTACCTATGGATCAGTTGCTTGGTAACTATAAAAATGATTGAAAGAGAGAAACGTTTGCTCAGTATGTAAAAGACTATACCATAACGTGATATACTGCTGATTCCAAACTAAAGCAGGGATAGGGATAGGAGTATTTGGGCCGAAAACTAAATACTCCGAACCAATGGGCACCTACCCCAGTATCCTTTAGGCAGAAATCTACGCTATCCAAAGATGCGTATAATTTCATAGGTACCTACCATTTCCATGGTAGTACTTTAACTATCATGGAAATACTCTGTATGGAAAAATCATTAAGCACTCATAGAGAACCACGATAAACTTGGGCTGGGTCAAAGGATATGGTAACCTGAAGCCTGGTAACCATGTAAACAGATATGGTAACCTGATTGTCACTACTGAAGAACCCCTTTTTAAAAGTGTGTAAAACGTCGAGTTTCAAACTCAATATGACACTATCCAACCGTAGTAATTTACTTTGGACATTCCTTCAATTTGAAATTCTTCTATTTATAATATATTAATCCCAAAACAGACAATGAAATTTAACATCCTTATATATTTTTTTGTAATGTATACCTATATTATAGATGATTATTAATTCTCAGGATAACAGGATATAAGGAACTTACTGTTAATGAAATTTTATGAATTCCATTAACCTAACATTTATTTATTATTGTTTCGTATTTAATACATGCCAATGCTTTCCATGTGAAGTGTCAAAATTATGTGGAAACAAGTAATGTGATGGTAAGAAATTTGTAAAAAGTGCAGCGAATGGTGACCCATCACTCAATTTCAGGGAGTAGCGCTAATATACTGAAATTGAGCCCACTCCAAGCAATTACATAAATTTACATTTAGATGTTTATCGTTTGGCGAACATCAAACTTACTTGTATTATCAGAATCTGAAGTGGGGGTTTCTGTTTTATGAAAATAAAAAAAATATGTTTAACAAAAAAATTGTAAAATATATATTTAAAGCAACAAGGCAAAACAACATTTATAGAAACTAACTACTTGTCATTGTGCAATAGTTCAATTGCTTAAGTGTCAATATATTTATACTAGGGAGTTGTCAAAAATAGTGATGTGTAAAAAAAATTGATTGAAATATTGCACAGTAATAAAAATGATATCAGAAATAAATTCTTCATTTCAATAATAAAATATTATTTTCAATATCCGCACATTTTAGATATAATATCATTAGGTATACAGGGTTTTTTTGTGTGTACGAAGAGTACGGTCAATATGATAAGTACAATGAGATGGAGATGTATAAAGAAAGTAGAACAATGGAGCGTCCGGATTGCACAATGACCTTAGCGCGTGGCCGCGGGCAGCCCAGTAGGCAACCGAGACAGCGACGCGTTATTGCGCGCCGATTTAACAAAATAAATAATTTTAAACCTGCCGTCATTTCGTTAATAATTATCGTATCGTGCTGATTTTTGCATAGAAATACTCATGAGTCTTTAGCGCTTCCGACAAGCTTAAATAACTGGATTATTTTTTATATTTTCGATTTGTTTACATTCCCCGAGCATATTATAACTTTGAGATAAAAACTTCTGTTATAAATTTTAAAACTGATAAATATGAATACTATCATTTAATTAGTTATACATTTAGTTACAACATATTCAAAATTTAGGTCTATCGGTTTATGCTAGCAGTAATAACGAGTATAAATAAAAAAATGGTCAATACAACGCTCGCCGTTTTTAGCGCACGTTCAGCTTTGGGTTTAGTTTTAGCGCTATTTTTACAGAAAATAAATTCTGAACCTTGATCAAATGACAAGAACATTATCATTGCCAATATCTCCTGGTTATAATGTAGTTCTTTTTTCAAAATATTGCATTGTTTTAACTTAAAAAAACTTGAATTATGCGGCTTTTTTTGCGAGAGCTACCGGAGCTGCGTTAATAAAGAGATGGCTATGTACGTCAATCATAGCCACAATAGACTGTAATTTTGCCTCGTCACGAGATTTTTTGGAAATATTGCACTTCCATTTATCAGAATTTCTACTAACTTTTGACCTTTCTTTTCGGTCGCATTTCCCTCTATTTAATAATAAATAATTTAAAAAAAACGCACAAATACTACTGGTAGTAAACAAGCTGTGGCAAAAATTTTCTATACTCCATGTAAACAAAAGACTATCGCAAATACTGTCTTTCGGTTGATTTTTTAAGCTAAAACAATGCAAAATAATTTGCAATATTTTGAAAAAAGAACTACATTATAACCAGGAGATATCGCCAATGATAATGTTCTTGTCATTTGATCAAAGTTCAGAATTTATTTTCTGTAAAAATAGCGCTAAAACTAAAACCAAAGTGACCGTGCGCTAAAAACGGCGAGCGTTGTACTGACCATTTTTTTTATTTATACTCGTTATTACTGCTAGCATAAACAGATAGACCTAAATTTTGAATATGTTGTAACTAAATGTATAACTAATTGTCAGTTTTAAAATTTATAACAAAGTTATAATATGCTCGGGCAATGTAAACAAATCAAAAATATAAAAAATAATCCAGTTATTTAGGCTTGTCGGAAGCGCTAAAGACTCATGAGTATTTCTATGCAAAATCAACATGATACGATAATTATTAACGAAATGACGGCAGGTTTAAAACTATTTATTTTGTTAAATCGGCGCGCAACAACGCGTCGCTGTCTCGCTTGCCTACTGGGCTGCCCGCGGCCACGCGCTAAGGTCGTTGTGCAATCCGGACGCTCAATTATTTTGCAAGCGCATGAAATCTAGCGTCGGATTAAATGGGTTATGTAATAAATACTGCACATTTTTTCTCTCTGACTTACTAGGCCGCCATAATGATTAACTCCTAGATAGGCAAACACCGACTCGAGACTTCGCTTGCCAATAGTATTCAATTAGCCATCACTAATTAAATTTAAATATTTAAATTTCTAAATTGACATAAATAAACTTTAATATACTTATGTATGCAAAAAATAAAAACAATTTTAAAACAATACAGGGTGTCCCCAGAATAAGCGCAGATATTTTAACTGGTGGTATATTTCGGCTCCAGAATCACGTATATGAGCTTTTTTTGCGAAAAAAAAATTGTTGAAAATTTTATATTTTTCTTTAAGATTTTCCGGGAAATTTTAAAAAACTTTTTAGTGTCACTTGTTTATTCACCTGATATTTCTCTACGGTGCACAGACGGCAAAATGCTATGTTTAGCTTGACAAAAATCGAAATTACAAAAAAATATTTGATTCGTATGTTCATCAACTCACTGTCGTTCTTATAAAATCTGTGGACCTAATTTTTAATTTTAAATGTTATAATTTTTTCCGAGCAACTATAACGGTGCAAGCGCTTTTATACCGAAAGTTGATGGAGTCCGCACTTTTTGGGAAGAGCGTTAGTCTTGCACAAACATGGAGCGCAATGAGTGTCATTTACACCCAGCACACAGCCATTTGAAAATTAATTATCATTATGGACAATATAACTAACAGATATGTAGTATAATTAAGTAACATCAATATAATAAATTGAAACTGTTTTGAATGTAGATAAGATATATTTTAAACACATTATATTGGGTTTATTTTTTTATAATTTCATAATGGGTTATAGTTATGAGTTCCACGGAGTTCCGCTTTTAATTTAATAAAATTAAAATCACTAATATATATAAAAATATATATATAATATAAAAAAATCAGCTTTCCCAAATCTGCCCTTTTTTGAAATAAATATTTTTTTTAATTAAATAATAAATAGTCGCGCTAATTTCTATACCAGTCTTGTAATGTCAAGAAAGGTTTTTTTTAGTTTTAGGAAGACAGATTTTTAAATTATGAATTTATAAGTTTATTACAAGCTTTTTTTCATATATTATTGCCAGTAGAAAAACATTCAAATGGCTGTGCTGGGTGTAAAAGACAATCTTTTGCTCTCCACGAAAGGTGCGAACTGCTTCAATTTTCGGTAACGCTTGGACTACTCTAGTTGAATGGAAAAATTTTTAATATTTAAAATTAGCCTAGATTTTGTCAAGCTCAACATAGATGCCGTGTGTGCGGTGTATCAAAATGTTACGTTGTTGCCACCTCCTACATTATCCATATTCAACATATTATTTGTATTCACTGTAATTTTAAATTTGTACACAAAAAAATACGAGAATTAATTCTAATCGTATCAGTGTCTATTACCAACAATTCTAGAAACAAACCACATTAATTATTTTTGCACATACCTCATTTTTATATTTATTTTTAACAACATATACCTAAAAAATAACTCTTAACATTGTCATATTACGAAGTAGTTTCAATTAAAAAAAAAGTTCTTTTAAATATTTCGTTTGTATACTTACCCATTTAATGAGAACCAAACTGTGTAAAATTATTCGTATGAAGTTTACGAAAACCATGGTTATACCGCAAAATAACTTTATTTAGAACTACATTTAATAAAATAATTCACCATATTATTCATACCGAGATCACATCATTCCAGGGATTTCAGATTTCACTAATTATGGCATATACATACTTCCTTTGACTGTCTGGCAACACAGGGCGTCGAACAAGCTGAAAAACCTCGTGAAAAACCCTTAATAGGCGGTTATCGCCAGTGGTTCTCAAAATGTTGCCATTATTTTTTAAAATTTTCAAAATTAAATATACTTGTATTCATTTAAAACTTCCCAATATGGCGGACTTCAGTATGGGAGGCTTAAAAGACGAAAATCTCTAGACTGGAATCGACTGTAGTTCAAATCGTTCAAATTGATAATCTGTGGTAAATCCAATTGAACTCTGACACTTGGCTGACATTGACGTTTACGGTTCCTTTTTCTAAATATTTTCATTATTTTTTGAGATTTTATTCACAAATTGTACTTGATTTTGTTCTTTTATTTAACGTGCAGGCTGAAGTACTAATTATATAGTTATAAATAATCTTTTCACCGATCAAGAACTGAGGAATAGACTGGAAGATATTCAAAATGTGTAAAACGCTTAAAAACGTATTAGAAAACGTTGACTCGTCCACAAATTCGTGAAAATAAATTAGTCCAGATGTTTGTAAAAAGGTCTCTAATTATTTTGAGAAGTTTCCTCGTATCAGTAATTTTCAGGTTTGTAATATGTATATGATAATAAATAGATTAAAACTTATATTTCAGGAAACAGCGTGGGCATTACAGTTTGTTGTAAATCAGTTTTAAAATATAAAGAAGGTTTAAAACAGGTTTAAAAGTTGAGTTAGTAGAGAAGACCTAAATAAGGTAATGTTGGTAATGACCAAAGATCAAATAACACTTGAAATATATAATTTGTACAATAATTGTAAGTAGTTTTTATGAATCTGTTTGATATCTATTGCATTGTTTTTACATATTTCTTGAAATATATATTTTTTTACTTTATAGGATACACAAAGAATAATAAAAAATACAGTTACTCACTAAAAGCAGAAGGTTTGTAATAGATGTAGTTAGAATATCAAACACCAAACCAAACCAAAAATTATGTTTTATTTTACTGGTATTCCTCACATTTGAAAGGAAAGTAATTTCATAAATAAGCAGAAGGACATTGTATAGTACACCCTATATTAATAATTTTTTTATTCTATACTTGTTAGTTGACCATTACTTACTAGGTACAAAATTTAGTACTGATTCCAAACCTATAGTTGTGGTTGTGACATATTCTGATGTGTTTCTGGCAATTTAAAATAAGTTAATATTTAAACAAACATTTCTGGCTTTCCTGACAGGAGTATGAACACAAATTTAATAAAGGTATAATGTGGATAATGTTCTGATTATTACAGTTTGCATGGATGTTTTTGTATGTTGTTATTGTATAAAGTATATTTAATGAGTTTTTGAGTATTTCTTTTTTCCTTAGAGGATTGTGTTCTAATCTTTATATATAAATTTTCATAAATTATATCTACAAAATTTATTACCTTATAACTTTTTGCTAAAGACTTTGTAGTTGATACAGTTTAACAGTATATAAAAGAACTATTTAAATAAGATGTTTGAAAATATATAGCTGTTTTTGCACACATCAATTCAATTTGTGATTAACTGTACTGAAATAAAAACAAATTAAGAGAAATGAGGTGATCTATAAACTAGCGATGAGTGAAATATCGGTAACTGTGACTTTGTCACTGATATTCTATAATCACAGTCACGGCCTGTGACTGATTTGAAAATAAACGGTGACTTGCTAAAGCGTGATAGTACAGCTAATTGTGATTTCTCTGGTAACGAGAAAATACTTCACAGAGCGGGACGTCGCGGGTCGCGAACGCAGCTGCCAATGGCGCCGGTCGTGACTCAGTTCACAGTCACGAGTCACGACGTACGTCTCATAGGATAGATATCTGACAAAGTGATCTAAAGACAGTGACTGTTAGAAGTGATTTAATTTTTTATGTATTTTATATTTTATTACTATTTTTTATCACTACGAATCGGTTTGGTTCCTTTTTAGTTTAGCAGGTTTTTTAAAGCCAAACATAAAGTTTTACCTTTATACTGTTTATTTTTTTTAGAAACTTCATTTTTTATATATTTCGTTTATTTTAATACAAAGGAAAATATTTGTTGTTTAATGTATTACTTATCTCGTGTTGTTAAGTTTCGTTCGTTATGGTTATGAGCATATTGCATATTTTATTCTTTTCCCGTTGGTTTCTTTAAATAAAAAAATTGTTTTATTTTTATTTTTTAATATACCTTTTACCCACTGTTTAGTGTTTTCTATTTCAGCGGCCTTGGATAAAGGACAAATAAAAATTAGTATAACAACAACAACAGAATCGTATCATACGTATCGTATCTTATCGAGCTAGCCTCTGTGGAGCCGTCTCAGATACTGGCTTTTGTTAAAGCCTTGAGACTGTATGATGAGTTATAACTCGTTATAACTCAAGAAAGGGGAACGCACAATAGATCTTTAAGGTCGCGGTGACTAACTCCCCTCCTAAACATTCTACATTCTTCTACATCGTATCTTATATTTTAGCCGTGATTGTGCTTTCGGATTCATAATCATAAAGTCGCAGTCACAGTTAAGAGTCACAGATAATACAAAGTCGCTGTCACAGGTAAGCCTGTGAACAGAAAATCACGCTTTGGCTTATCACTACTATAAACTATAACATGAATCGCATCATCCTATTTCCAAGTCTTCTATTAATTTCACTTATTAAACAACTATAATTATTCAATAATCTTGATAATTCTAGGAACTCTCAGATATCGTCAAAACATGAAAACAAAAATTCACTTCCTATAGTTCTTACGTCCCTTTAACTGAAATATAAGAAACTGGGGAGAGTGGGGAGTTACTATTCTCACTGAGAAAGTTTATAAAATACCTTTAAGTAAAATCTCTTCGAATCTGCTGTAAAATACCTTTATTCTTATTAAATAATTTCAATAATCTATATTTTATTTATGACAACCACCTAATAACCTAACTTTAACGTCAACTTGGCAATCCTGAAAAATGTTATTGTTGACCAAAGACTAAATCAATTTCTGAATTCGCTAACGCCAACTTATTTTTCATTAAAAAAATTACTAATTTTCCTAACTAGGTCGGCCATATTGAGGAACTTTTAAAAGAATTGTACTTGGTTATTTTCAATTCATTTTATAAAAAAAATAAATAAGAATAATAATTTTTTTTTTAAATGGTAAAGAGAAAAGACGTTTCTCTTGACCAGATCTACCACCCCCGAGACCACCCCTTAAATACCAGCACTTATTTCTGGGACACCCTGTATATTATAAATTTAAATGTATTTTCTCTTAGGGATATTTATTTTTTATTTGATACAACCATATTTATCCATGATAAAATATAACATAAGGAGTTATAGTCAAATTGTTTATACAGAAATATTAATATAGAAATAACTGTGTCACTATTCAAAATAAAATATACTTGTGGCAACATTTATAAAAAAGTTTACCTCTAAAACAAAATTATAAACTGATTATCCAATAACAACCCTTTTCTGGACTCATTCATCACTTACATCAGGGGAGGTATGTAATTCTGTTTGATACGTAGGAGGTGGATTCATTTATAATTCTTTCCTATAATGAATGATGGCTAGTTGATGAGTGATGAAAGTTTTATATGATTAAAACATTATATTAATGACAATTCACAAAATAAATTGATTAAAATTGTTATAATAATTTATCAGAAATAGCAAGCAGATTGGGTAAATATTTGTCTTTATTAAGAAATATAGGTACCTAATAATTAAAAGTATGGCTATATTTGGTTCTTCTAATGTAAGCATTATATGACCAAAAACATTTAATATTGAAGATAATTCAATAAAATAATTTCAGAAGGTAACATTTATTAGAAATAAATAGCAATAATGTTAATAAATATTTATGTTCATTCATGATATAATTTTGAAACAGACAACACGGTGTTCTATCAAAATGAAGATATTTCTGACATCACAGATAATTATTTCATTTCAGCTTATTTTTGAGGATACTCACTGTTATCTGCACGTTCTTCCACATAAAGTTTCAGGGATCCTCTCAATGTGGGAAGTTCGACGTTGCCCGGTTGATGAACAATATTGTTGCCAGGTCCTAAGTTTTGAACCGTTTCGTTAGCCTTAGATAATTGCTTGATTCTTTCCATGGTGTATGGTACGTCTGATATAACGAGGTGCCGTTGTAAAGTAGTTGTAGCCTAGATGTATTAAAAAGATGGTTTTGTTGTACTATCGATAAATAAAGAAATAAAGATTACTACAAAAAATATATTTTCTGCTCAATAAAAATAAAAATAATGGATAAAAATTATATTGAAACTGTCAAAGATTGCTTTATCCCAAAATTTCATCTAAATTTTGACAGAATAAAGACAATAGAAGTAAAAAAGAAGGTTTTCTAAATACCATAGTACTATCTCTTAGAGTAATAAATAAATCGTATAATAAAAATGTATAATATTATACAGGGTGGCGCACCTCATTCGCCTCGGTTGATTATACGATATAGAAACAAAATATTTTTGGGTACATGTGGGAGACAATGTGCACAATTTAAAATTATTTTGAAATATACAGGGTGTTTAGAACTAAGATCCATACCAAAGTTATATTTTTTCTTATGGAACACCCGGTATTTTATTTCTTTTTTGGATTCTTGGGCCCAAAAAAAGGCATTTATTATAAGGGTTAAATATGTTTAAAGTCTTTAGTTTTTGAGATATATAAAACTATTTAAATTTGCATGCTACAATAGAATAGACTATTAACACCCTCTACATTACTTTTCAGAATTAATTCTTATGCTGAGTTTAAACGTAGAGAAATAAACTTTACTGCAAAATGGTATTGGTTCCTTAAATTTATACAGGGCTATCAAAAGTTGCTGATCTATTTTAAGGATATATTTTATATAAAAACTTCGTTATTTCAAATGCAACACCCTGTATTTTTTTAAATAAATCGAAGCAGATTTAAATGCTCTTTCAAACTATATTAAGGTTTCCTATACCTATCTAGCCCAGATTTTGAATAAAAAGCCATTTTTAAATAAAATTGCAATCAAGATGGCTGGTATCGCCATGGCAATTTTCTAGTGACAGTAACTATTTTCAAAGTCGACATTAGTTTATGGACATTATTATTTATAATTTATAACAGTATACTTAAATTTACCTACAATAGTTTAATAAGTAAGTATTCATTATCTTATCAAGAAAAATAAAACAGAATCTGCTTTATGTTACTAGTGATATTATTTTGTGAGGAAAATTGCTTAAATTAAAAAAGTATGTTAATACATTGTTGACTCGTACATGCTCTCGAAGTTGTCATAATTCCGTTATCGAACAACATATCAGGTTTCAGGGTTTATAGTCTATAAATTTAGGATCTAAACATCAAATACAATGTTGAAATATTGAAGCAGCACGTAATACATCACTTTGGTATTCAAGTGGATGGTCTGATATTTTATACAATGTGTTACAGATGGCAGTGGCGTGCTTTAGGGCAAGCAAAAAATATTAAACTTAAGGTACTTTGATATTTTTTAGATTTATGTTTCAGTGATTAAATATCCGTTTACCCAGGGAAAAAAGTACGCACATTGTACTTATTATATTAAACTAAATCGGATATGATTCCTTTGGTAGTTAATGTAAAAGAATATGGAATAACTTTACGCAAGGATAACACAGTTTACTATTATTTTGAAGCTATTAGAATCAACATTTTTAGCTTAAGTCAAAGTAAAACCTCTGAAGACGGGTAAGGGGACAAATAACTCACAATCTTTAAGTTGTTTATTTAAATTTAAATGCTTCAAAAAAAGCAGGGGGGCGACATGTTTCGGGACTTAAACAATTCCCATCATCAGGCCCAGAAAGCTCAAACAATTACAGTCAGAATATTAGAAAATTCCAATAGTCAAACAGAGGTCAAAATTATAAAATACGATCACAAAACAAATTAAAAAGTTAATTTTTTTTAAAAGGTTAAAAGGTTATTTCTATCACAATAATTGTTCAATCACAGATAACAATATGGTAAGCTCAATTTGAAAATTAAAACAACTAGACTAAAATCATAAGGTGAGGGGAGCCGTATAATCCACTATAATTAGATAAATTGACAGAAAAAACAAACAAGGCAATAATCACATCATACCTCAATGCACAATTCAAAGAAATTTACTTACATTAGTCAAATGTATTTTGAGGGATAATTTTTTTTATTTTTTGTATTAGTCATGTTAGTTAAGAATTATGATTATTTCAATTTGTATATGTAGATATTTAATTTTGTAGGATAAATATTTTAGTTATATTAGTTAGGAATAAGTTAAGAATTATGTTTATTTTTATTAATTTGATTACAGTTGAGGGTTGGAACCTTTGGTGTTACACAGCAAAATAAGAACACTAAATCACCACAATACACCAAAACACTTTACTTTTACACTGGACGCGCGTTTCGCTAACCATGTTAGCATCATCAGCAGATGATTGTAATCATGATTATAATCATCTGCTGATGATGCTAACATGGTTAGCGAAACGCGCGTCCAGTGTAAAAGTAAAAGTGTTTTGGTGTGTTTTAGTTTTGGATTATAATCATGATTACAATCATCTGCTGATGATGCTAACATGGTTAGCGAAACGCGCGTCCAGTGTAAAAGTAAAAGTGTTTTGGTGTATTGTGGTGATTTAGTGTTTTTATTTTGCTTTATTAATTTGTATATGTAGAATTTTAATTTGTATTTTAATTTATATATTGTAGAAAATTAATTTTTATTTTAATTTAATTTTTAGAAATTAATTTTCATTTTAATTTATATATGTAGAAAATTATTTAAAAAAAAAGAAATTATTTTTGATGACCACTAAAAAAGAAATTATTTTTGAAAAATAATTTTCTACATATATAAATTAAAATAAAAATTAAACTAAAATAAAAATTAATTTTCTACAATATATAAACTAAAATATAAATTAAAATTCTACATATACAAATTAATGAAAATAAACATAATTCTAAACTTATTCCTAACTAACATAACTAAAAAATTTATCCTACAAAATTAAATATCTACATATTTATACAAATTGAAATAATCATAATTCTTAACTAACATGACTAATACAAAAAATAAAAAAAATTATCCCTCAGAATACATTTGACTAATGTTTCAGTAAATTTCTTTGAATTGTACATTGAGGTATGATGTGATTATTGCCTTGTTTGTTTTTTCTGTCAATTTATCTAATTATAGTGGATTATACGGCTCCCCTCACCTTATGATTTTAGTCTAGTTGTTTTAATTTTCAAATTGAGCTTACCATATTGTTATCTGTGATTGAACAATTATTGTGAAAGAAATAACGTTTTAACCTTTTTAAAAAAAATTAACTTTTTAATTTGTTTTGTGATCGTATTTTATAATTTTGACCTCTGTTTGACTATTGGAATTTTCTATTATTCTGATTGTAATTGTTTCAGCTTTCTGGGTCTAATGATGGGAATAGTTTAAGTCCCGAAACATGTCGCCCTGCTTTTTTTGAAGCATTTAAATTTAAATAAACATCTTAAAGATTGTGAGTTATTTGTCCCCTTACCCGCCTTCAGAGGTTTTACTTTGATAATATGTACTCACACTGGGTTAGAGAACGTTTAGAGTTTTAGCTTAAGTTTTATTAGCATTAGCAGTTTTAGTTATTTAACAATTAATAATATAAAATGAAGTGTTATAGAGTATATAAATTACGATGTTTTTAATAAGTTATCCGATTATATTGATTAAAAACGTCTTGTTATTTTATTTATAGCACAGATATTGTTAATTTTAGAGCTTTATGGTATTATATTATGTACAGGGTGCCATTTTGGTTGACAAAATTTGTTAACAAACTGTAAACAAAATTTTCATAGCCCTCTTCGTTTCTGAGCTACAGGGTCTTTTCGTAAATTTTGTAATTTGGGACAGCCCCCGTATCTCCGTTATTGTGGCTGATATCGAGAAGGTAAAAACTGATTGTTGGAGAACTTTTTACGCAGAATATGTATATGCGTAGCCTGTTTTTCTGAGAAAAAAATATTTTTGAAAATATGAACTAAAGATATATATTATCTTAATAACCCTGTATATTTATAAAACATATGATCCGTCTTGCTATGAGCTTCTCAAAAATATATATCACTCAATTTTTTTTTCACTATTTAATGCAATATTTAATATAAATCATTTTTTTATTAGTAGGCCGTGATAAATAACAAAAAAATCAAAATGGTATTTACTAAAATAGTCATTCACATATTAAAATTTTATTTGGGATTGATATATTTTACTTCTGAACTGTTACCACAAAATATCTGAATATATTTTTCCTCGTATTTTTCTTTACTTTTATAACTAAATTTATTATAACGAGATGGGCTTGCAAATATCTAAAAGCTTGCATATATTAAAGCATCAAAAAGAGTCCAAAAAAAATCCCCAAAATCAAAAAACGAGAACGGAAAAATCCGGGAATCAGGGAGGCTATCATATGGGTCCATTGGTTCCAATTCATTGATTTGAGAAATAATAGTTTAACAAAATTCTAATATTTTCAAAGTTGAGAGGGGAGCCCCATCTTGCTGAGTATTTTTCACGTAAATTAGCTAAAGGAATATCTAAAAGTTCTGGTACGATATTCCAAGATTTACAAATAGCGGTAGAGTTAAGTTTTCCTAATATATAAAAACATTACTAATGGCTCCCAACATAAAACAAGAGACATATATGTATACATGTATACTTTTAATAATTCATTAGTTTTGTTAATTATCAATCATGACCTTCTAATAATAAATATGATGTTTTAATAAGAACGTTTAAATATTGTAGTACCTAAATAGTGAAAATAAATATAGAGTGATATATATTTTTCAGAAACTTATGGCAAGCTAACTAGCTAGGTCATCTAATTTATAAAGATACAGGGTGTTCTATTTAAGAAAACATAAATATTCTTTTCGTAGAATAACAGACTACGCCAATTTTAGGACATGGCAATTTTAGGACATAATTTATATAAAAACTTTTTGCAGTGAAACTTCTTTACGCGCGCTGGGAGTAAAAAATCAAGGCCATGACATACGAGCTATGACATTACGCAAAAAAAATATATTTTACGTGTAAAAAAGTATTTGTTACACGTAAAAAACTAATTTTTACGCGTCAAAAAATGTTGCTCCTTGTAAAAAACTTTTTTACCCAAAAAAAAATTACGTGTAAAAAAACTATTTGTTACACGTAAAAAACTAATTTTTACGCGTCAAAAACTTCTTGTTTCTGGTAAGAAAACTTTTTTACCTAAAAAATATATTTTTTTGGCGTAAAAAACTATTTGTTACACGTAAAAAACTATTTTTTACGCGTCAAAAACTATTTGTTTCTGTTAAAAAAACTTTATTACGCAGAAAAAAAACACTATTTACGCATAAATACGATTTTTTACGCGTAAGAAAATATTGCTTTAATTTATTACTTTTTCAACATTTAAAACTACACTTTTTCAAACATTTCCTTCAAATTTTTGAATTTAATAGAATCTTCCTAAACAGTAGAAGTTCTCTATAAAAATATTTTTAAATAATACCCTAAAATGAAAAAATGCATATTATTTAATTTATTTTTATTGTATTATTAAATATAACGTCCGCATATGATGGGGTCCCATCTTAGAAATCGCTAAAGCCGCTACAGAAAACAAACTGATTTGTTTTCATTTGCGTTTTTTGCGAGACACGCCGAACCCTAGACCCTTTTGGTCGGGCCACTCCTATATAATCCTGTTAATTTGTTTTAGTCGCTAAAAACGCTTCACGCTAAAAACGCAAAAAACGCTTTCTGTGTGGCTGTGAGCTAAATTATGTCCAATGAACTTATTTTGAATCCAAAAATACTTTAAAGCGGCGGCTACACGACAGCGACTTGCCTGCACGGTATAGTTTGCGCAAACTAGAAGGAACACTGTGCGGTGTCCACACGATGCAAGTAAGAGCGTACATTCATAATTATTTTTATTCTGAATTTGTGGTTCCGTTGGTCGTAAATGTCAAGTGACGAATTATTGTTTTTTTTTACTTATTATTAAAGAAAAAACAGCAAAATAAACGATATAGATCCAAGTGGAGTAAAAACTGACTTAAATAGAAAACCATATTCTTGTACGCATCATTTTTTCTGTTTCTATCGGAATAATATTTCAATTTTATCTTCCATAGACATGGCAGCGATCAATATATTTCAATAAAACTCATAAACTCCTTATTGGAATAAGTACAAATATCAGATATTTTCTAAGAGTTAATAACTAATAACACTAAACCCACAAAAGTCACAAAACTGTACCTTGAACTCGCTGATACCGTCTACACCTTGGTCTACACGTATGATATCACCGCACAAACTGGTTTGCGCAAACTAAAATCTTTAGCAGCGCGACGTTTGCGCAGGCCGCACTTGTTGGTTTGTGCGTGCTACCGTTTTACCGTCTACACACAGCGAGTTCCCGATACAAACAGATTTGCGCAGGTAAGCTCGTGGTAAAGATTGTACGTATAGCCGGCCCTTTAGTAGTAGACCTATACCTACAGACTATTGGGATACCCTGTATGAAAAAATTCCAGTTTTTTTGCTGAAAGCAACAAGCTGTAATACAAAAAACGAACACACATTTTGGAAATTTGAGATTAGAGTTTTTTATTAGAGCTTTTACGATAGCTTTGTACACATGCAGACACATCACGTAAATATCTTAAACCCTATTATTTTTTAAAGGACGAAAGACAAGGCTTGTTTAAATATTTAAGGGTTCTTTGCCTTTCGCCTTCCCTTCATTCACTCGACTTACGTGGTATGCGAAATCCCTCATAAAAAGTTTCTTGATGGCGGACGGCATTACGACCTTAGCGTCTTCCCAAGCTTTGTTGCGCGGAACGAAATAAGTAAACTTCTTGTTTAAATCGTTAAGTTGGTTATTGAAGCCTTCCTGGTTACCCAAGTACAAAGTGTCTCTGAAAAAAATAATAAAATTATTATATACATCTAATTTCACAGTAATGTTAATTAATTTATTTTATTACATTCTCGGATATGAGCACGCATAAATACTTATTTTGTAACTGGGTAACTTTTTTTTGTAGCTGGTAACTGGTTTATCTTAAACAAATACATGTATACAAAAATACACAATTTTCTATTTTAATCGTTTCTGCTTAACACACATTTTGTTGCTTTATAAAACATAGTTTATTACCTTGAGACATGTATTTTAGTTAGTCATACTCGTATTCAGTTAGGTAGTAAACCTTTAATTAATTTAATTTAATGCCTAGCCGTTGCAAACGGTTTAGTTATCCTAGCAAGAGATGGGATAGAGCTCATATCGGTGACCAAAAGACTCAAAGATCAAGCAAAAAGTAGGCCTAATGTTTAATGAGAAGAAAACTAAGTTTATGGGGTAGTCAGTTATGAATTTTGAGAAGGGAAGATAAATAAATTCTGAGAGGGAAACTATATAACTTCGAGAAATACAGTTTCTGTCTTTGGAACTGAAAAAAAAATTAATTTGCCATAATTGGCTCTTTTATAGAAAATCTAATATCAAGTCATCTTAAGTCATCTTAATAGAAATCAAAGATCTACTTCTTCGTTTTTTTGATAAATAAATAAATACTTATTTATTAAACTATTGTAGGTATTTTAAATAAAAGTAAACTGCTATAAATTTAAATGAAGTCTATAAACTGATTTCGATTTTGACATAACTGTCACTAGAAAATTGCCATGACGACATCAGCCCTCTTGGTTGACAGTTTATTGAAACAATCGCTCTTTATTCAAAATCTGTGCCAGATGGGTATAGAAAATATAGAGTTATATACTAATATAGTTTGAAAGAGCGCTTAGATCTGCTTCGACTTATTTAAAAAAATACTAAGTGTTGCATTTGAAATAACGAAGTTTTTATGTAAAATAAATATTTAAAATAGACCAGCAATATTTGACACCCCTGTATACAGTTAAGGAAGAAATCAAATTTTTTAGCAACGTTTATTTCTATACCTTTAAACTCAGCACAAAAATTAATTCTGAAAGGTAATGTACAGGGTGTTGACAAACTTATTTTATAATAGCATGCATATTTAAATATCTTTAAATATCTCAAACACCAAAGCTTTTAAACATACTAAATCCTTATAATAAATGCCTTATTTTATGTTCAAGAATCCAAAACTGAAATAAAATACCGGGTGTTCCATAAGAAAAACTATAAGTTTGTTAAGGATCTTAGTTCTGACACACCCTATACATATCAAAATAATTTTAAATTGTGCACATTGCCTACCACATAATATACCCATAAAACATTTTGTTTCTACATCTTTCCGTTTTTGTATAGTTAACCGAGGTAAATTGGGTGCGCCACCCTGTATATAGATTCACATTATCTGGGATCCGTATTTAAAAGAAAATCAAATTAATGTAACCCAGGACATTATGTAAAGAATAATCGCAGGAAACAGATGTGTGCCAGATGGGTATACTACAGAGAATTGCTAAGAGCAAAGACATTTCTAGAAATTTAAAAGTTAGAATGTACGAAACAATGATACGACCAATACTACTATACCAGGTGGTGCATCGTCATTGGAAACATGGGAAATCCCATGCAAATTTTGAACTGTTCAAATATTGGTTCTCCTATTAATTTTACAGCTAAGCCGTAAATAGGTTTTTTTAAAGATGCACATGGGTATGCTGAATACACATGCCAAATTTGAACAATTTTGGACAAACCGATTTTAAGTAATTAAAAAAAAAACTGCATCTGTTTTTAAATTAAAACAGGTAGAAACCAGGCAAATACTAACGTATCTTAAGTTGTGATCCTATAATTTTCCTAATTTGCTTTCATTCGTTGAAACCAGTTTTAAATTAAAAAAATTCACAGTCCTTTACAAAGATGCAACAGGGGGGGCATTGAAAATGATGAGTAAAAACGTAAAAATATGATTAGTGTTAATATGAGTGTATTACATACATATGTTTAAATAACGAACTTAACAAAAAACAACAGATTTAAAGATTCACTGAAAAAGTAGTAATGTTAACATTAAATAAAACATTATCAATAATAATTATGCGATCGCACCTATCCGTAAAACAAGTAAGCAAAAAAACCTCGAAAAAAAAACAAAATAACATACAAAACATCAGGTTAACATGATGACAGATCATGATCAATGACAGATAAAGAATTCTTACGGAAAGTTACACTTTACGATATAATTTTTTAACTGTTAAAGGCAAACCCCATTTAAACACAAAACTTTTTAATACCTACTACTGTATCTAAAAGACATTTTCTTAAATTACTAAATTCTTAGCCACGCTTCTGTTTTTCTTGGCTGTTGTGCGTCACATCACAGATTAAGAGGCCCACGTTTGCACCACAAGGCGATGCTGCAGACCACTAGGTAGACCGGTCGTAGAAATTTATGTTATACAACTTGTAGTCAATCTACACATATATTATCAAAAACTTTTTTTCTTTTAAAATGTGTTCAGATTTTGTAAAAAGTATAAGTCAAAATCGTAAAACTTAAATTTGATATGAGTTTCTTAGTTTTTAACTAATATAGTGGCGAATTACAAAAATTCCTTTTCAATGAAAATTAATGAGTTAAATAAAATAATTTAATAAATTACTAGCTTTTTTCCGCGGCTACGTTCGCGTTACACCTCGAATCGTTCATGCATTGATTTAAATGATTTTTTACTTCTTTATAGAGCTAGTTAAGTGAGCATAGATGTTTTTTATTATTTATCTTTTTTTTATTTATTAAGAGCACTAATACTCTCTTTATAGGTTATTTTTTCTTATTTTTTTTTTCTCTTTGTATTCTTTGAAGGATAATTGAGGAAGATATATTTCGTTATGATGTCTCTAAATAAACCCTTGTATAACATTTTATACTGTCTGGTTTATAATGTTATAGTATTGCATTTTCATACAGCAAACTTTCATTCCCTATTCTACTCCCTAAGGGTATAAATTTCATAAATTCGCTTTACCTTTGTGCCAATTTTTATGTGTATAATCCAGAGGTCACCAAGTTTTATATACATTTTTACTAACTTTTACTAACTTTTACTACCCATTTGGTTGATGAATTTCAAAAATTTCTTCTAATTCTTTTTTTAGGATTTCATTCTTCTAGACCAAATAGTAAGGAATTTTCATACAACAAACTGTTCCGAGATAATTTTACTCTCTAAGAGGATGAATTTCCTAAAATCGCTTTGTGTAGCTAATTCACTAATGTCGTTTAAACGAACCTTTGTGCTAATATTTATGTATCTAAAGCTGGCGGCATGAACTCACTCTAAAATATCTAAAAACGTAATATATAATCTAACTGACACACCACTGACAATGACAAATAATTTATTTCTGGAGGTATTGTGTGTAGGTGTTTTTCAGGTATGTTTTAGTATTTAGTCGTTTTACACAAAGAAATAGCCATTAAGCACTATAAAAATACTTCATAACAAATCTACACATATATACCTTTCATTTAAAAAAAGAATCATCAAGATTGGTAAAGCGGTTTCGGCGGGATGGATGCAACAAAAAAACCCTTTGAGCTTTTATATATGTATGGATTAATTATTTTTCCAACATATTTTACTTTGCAAATTTTTATAAATATTCAGACTCGCCAATATCGTACTCCACCGTGTCCAGCCTGTTTAGCCAAACGTAGGCCGATTCCTCTTCGGCGGCGTCGTGACCCTGGCCGAAGGAAGAGTCTTGAAGACGCTCATCCGCGCATAGGAATAAGTTGACTGCGTAGCGTATTGCGTATTAATCGATTCTGAAACTTTCTATCTCGTGTATAACATGTTACGCAAGTTTATTATTTTAATCTCGATTTTAATAGATAAATGTGTGAAATGCCACCTGAATATCTTCCGCCATGACATGTTTTTACTTTTTTGTTATGGTAAAGTGATTTGTATAAACTTTATTCAATAACGTATATTTTCCTCCATTTGTGATTTTTTAATTTTAAGCGAAAATTAAGTATAACATTTTAGGAAAAAGAAACACTGTAATATTTAAAAGAATAAGAAGAAATTAGTCTTATTTTGAAAGGAAAATATAGAAAAAACTCTTTCTATAGAAAAAGTCTTTATACTAACCAGAATCCGGTGACATATACGCGGTCTCACCGGAAACATTACTTATTACTTCGCATAACTTGAAGAATATCTACTTTTAATAATGAACACTTCAGAAATACACCAGTAAAAACATTTATTATTTGAGATTAAAACTCGAATTAAATTATAAATATTAGTTACCTATGTTGTTATAGCTTTTATAGGCCTGTTTAACGACTTAATAAGTTACCTAGCGAAAAAATCTGTGCGCGTACCTACCACTATTGTTACAGGTTAATTCGTTAAAGAAATATGTTACACAAGTTAAAAACGCTAAAATTTTAATGGTATTACTTGTGCATTATTGGCCTTATAATGTAATTTGTTGGAATTATATCTTCTTTAAATATAATTAGACTTTTTAACGACTTTTAAGTTACCTAGGAAAAAATCTGTGCACGTACCTACCAGTATTGTTACAGGTTAATTCGTGAAACAAATGTGTTACATATTATTCGTGGTATTAGTGGTATTATATTGGAATCAGCTTGGCATTAGTGGGGCATTATATGAGAAATTTTGGTATTTAATTTGTATTTTTGGCATTACTTTGGCATTAGTATACAGACATTTGTCAGCGGTTTACTCCTTGTAGATAATCAAAAAGTTTTTTGATAAAATTTGCTTTTCATGTCAGATCATTTCTATGAAAAATTACATTAGATTTTTATTAAAGACGCTGGGTAATTAAAACATTGACTAATAAACCTTGTCCACTTTAAATACGGGGTCACGAAATATCCTCCTTGGAGTGTTTGGGTTAAGGGGTGTATAATAAATTAATCGTTGTTTTATAATAAAAACCATAAAACATTTATTTGTGAGTAAAATAATGCAATGGTTGGATATCTCTCCTTTATAATTCGGTGACTAAAAATACACTAAAATAATTAGAAAAAAAATCTTGTACTTATTTAGTAATTACGTCAATATTAATTAATTGACTTTCTAGTCTATTTTATTTTATGTACAAATATATTATTAAATTTTAAGCATTAAGTAATAAAACACTTTGTGCCCTCTTATATCGTAAAAGGTTACGAAATATACTCCTGGTTACACCCCTTACAGAAAACAGTGTAAGGGGTGTAAATAAATTGTATAATCACTGTTTTTTATAATAAAAACTATAAAATATTTCTTATTTGTGAGATTAAAAAAACAAAACAATGCATTGGTTAAAATAAGTACATTCAATACTGTTTTCAATTGTTAATTCAATAATGTGTTATAACATAATATAGCCATTACTATTATACTATTATTATTAAAATAATATGTGTGTAACATATTTCTTTAACGAATTAACCTGTAACAGACATTTATATGCCCAGTATATTTTTGTTTAACAAACCAATCAGGAAAAATCCAAAACCTACCGTTATAGGAGGTATAAGACGATTAAACTTATATAATGACAACTACTTATCGGATAACAAATTAATTACTACTGTCAGCTAGTTCAGCTACTGTCTAGGTAGAATTTACCTAGAGTACCTACACCTACCTATGATGATGTAGGTAGATTAAAGCTTATTTTGACGTTACCTCTCACTTCGGTGTCACAAGCTGAATTTTTCAGGGATGGAAGTACAGTACATCACAGTACATGATATGGGGACCCTTATTCCGAAAGTAGTACAAAATTAAACAGGGTAAAAAGGCACTATCATCAAAAATCGATATATTAATACCACCGTATAGAGAAAACAAATACTTATTTTTTGATCCAGTACAGAATAAAGTCTTCGTAGGGAGTAATTTTTTATAATTATTTACAAAAAAACATTTCCATTAGCGCTTATGACCAAAAAAAAACTTTAAACATGAATAATCATTTCAATCATGCGAAAATTTGGTTTAAAAATAGAGATTTTTTTTTAATATAACTTTCATTTAACGAAAAACGAAGGCCTAAATGAAAAAAAGAAACAATTTAAAAGTTTCGCTCATGTCTTGACAAGGTATCAAAGCAAACCCCATATTTTTTCTTTTAAACTAATAAAGATATATCAATAAATAATTAGCGATGTAATGGTTTTTGCGCGCGCTGGCCGACTGCCGCCGCTGCGCCGAGATTTCCTTTACCCTTGTATATATGACGTCATGGTGTGGCAAATGTAGCATTTTAATTCGATTTGGGCTCCCTTATATAGGATAACAGAAACATTTTCAATGTTAAAATGCATTTCGGAAACACTAACCTTAGGAATTATAAAGCAGTAGGGTAGACAGTACAACAATTGCATTTGAGCGGATCATTTTATAATGATAAAATCATAAGTTGATAACTTAAGGCATGTGGACATTTGATAGGCTTTGCATTGTTACCTGTTCAATTTTAATTTAAAAATAGATACAGTCCTTATAAAATCGGTTTGTCCAAAATTATTATTTAAATTTGGCATGTGTATTCAGCATACCTCCCCCTAGGAGATGCAAGACCTTGTCGTTGGTGGGGAAGCTCCTGGTCAGGTGCTGGGGGGAATCCCCCCTAGCACTTGGCTTGGTCTAAGAAGCATCTCACTCATCGTCTTGTTTCTAGCTGCAGTGTCGTGGCCAGGGAATTGCACCAAGACATATAACGATGCCGGACGGGGCTACGCCTGTCCGTCATACCAGGCACCCTCTACTGACTGTGGTCAAGTCTTGCGGGTAGAGGGTGTGAGGGGGTCTTGGTTTAACCGCCCGGACCAAGAGGAGACAACTTCACCAAAAACCTAAATCCTACGATGGCGGGACCAGGTCAACATAGGGTGGCTAGATAGAGGACTAGCCTTTACTGGTCTCAACCTTGGGGCATGAGGGAGCACCCCATTGTATTTACCCCTTACTACTACATGCTACTCTGTAGAAGTGGACCGACTATCCCTAGCGACTCGTGGGAACACTATGAGATCGGACAATCATAATAACACCACCGGTGAAGCTGTGGGGAAACCCCCTAGTAACACTAGGAACATTATGAATGAAAGATCCAAGGGACCAACCCCAAAGGGAACTACAGGAGAGGCGGCCGACACATGCGCGAGGCTAGCCTCCACAAGTGGTATACAAGCTATCACCTCCTTTAGTAAGGGTCGGGAGTCTACTTCTAGACCCAACAAGCGACACAAGCTACCGTTTAGTTTGGTTCGATAGAAACATGATGCATGGGATATCCCAGATAAAACTTGCACTATGCAAAAGGGTCTTCTGCCACAATCACAAGACTCTTTGAGAAAAACCAACATGCAATGGTACTAGCCCAGGAACCCTGGGTGTATCAGGGACAAATTAAGGGGTTGTCTGGAAAAAATTCCAGTGTAATATATGATAACAAGCAGGAACTTCCCCGAGCTTGTATTCCTATAAGAAACAACATTAACTACACATGTGTTTCAGAATTTACAACCCGAGATCTTGTTCCAATCATGATTCAATTAAATATCGAGGATTGTAGCAAAAATATCGTGATTGCCTCTGCATACTTTCCGGGTGATGGGCAGACACCGCCTCCGGAAGTAGTGGAGCTCGCGCGATTCTGCAGCCAACGGCGACTACCTCTGCTATTTGGATGTGACTCCAATACTCACAATGAGGTATGGGGAAGCACTAATACAAGCACTAGAGGTGAGTGTTTACTAGAATTCCTCTTAGCATTCAATCTTGAAGTTCTCAATATAGGGAACACTCCCACGTTTGTGACAAAAACGCGGGCGGAAGTATTAGACTTAACAATCGGGAGTGCTAGTGTAACTAGTTACGTGAAAGATTGGAGGGTCTCAACGGAACCTTCCCTATCAGATCACAGAATCATCGAGTTCAAATTAGGAGGAATCATACTCCAAACGGAAACTCGAAGGGAAATCCAAGAAGAACCAATTGGGAACTATACCATACCAATCTCGTAGAGAACCTGGACCAAATAGATGCAGGTAGGGCTAGGAACCACCTGTATCTAGAATGGTACGCAAGGGAAGTCAGTGGTGCAATATTGGATGCATATGAATCTAGTTGCCCCACAAGTAAGGGCATACAAAAAAGTAACAACAAGCCCTGGTGGAACAAGAAGCTGGCCAATCTTAGGTCGGAGGTCCGACGAATCTTCAACAGAGCCAAACACAGCGGCGAATGGCAGCTCTACACCGAGAAATTAACTGAGTATAATAAGGAGATTAGAAGGGCAAAACGGTCTGACTTCAGATCCTTTTGCGAAAACAACACTTCAACTACTTTTACTACAGAGACTACACAAAGCTATGGCCAAGAGTGGGCCCATCCCCAACATGGCACTTAAGAAACCTGACGGAAGCTACACGGAAGGAGATGAAGAGAGAGCCAACCTCCTACTTCATACACACTTTCCAGGTGGCATATCTATTGATACGCAAGTAGCTCCGACCGAACCCCACAATCCTCACAGGGAAGACTGGGAGATGGCGAAGCTAGTAATAACAGAACAAAAACTGAAATGGGCTATTGACACCTTTCAGCCTTATAAAACAGCAGGAATAGATGGGATTTTTCCTGCCCTTCTAAAGAAGGATCAGGAAATAGCTACACACCATCTATTAAACATTACAAGAAGCAGCTTAGCGATGGGATATATACCAACCATCTGGAGAAGAGCGAAAGTAGTCTTCATACCCAAAATAGGCAAAAAACTGACTGGGCTAACCCCAAATCATTTAGGCCTATTAGTCTCACATCGTTCATATTAAAATAGTAACTAATAAGTAAAATAGTAATATCTAGGAACCCTGGATAGTAAACTTCTCTGGAACAGGCATATTAAGAACATTACCAGCAAAGCCACAAAGGCTCTCATGATATGCAGAAGACTAGCGGAAAATAGGTGGGGCTGCGCCCCTAAAATTTTGCGCTGGATGTATACCATGATAGTAAGACCCATGATTACATATGGAGCAGTTGCTTGGTATACAAAACTAGAGCAACGTACAGCAAGGCAAAACCTGTGCAAAGTAAAGAGACTGGCATGTATCTGTATCACAGGTGCCATGAGAACATGTCCAACAGCAGCAATGGAGGTCATTTTAGACCTAACACCACTGCACATTGTCGTCGGTAGTTATGCCAATGCGACAATGATTAGAATGGTCATTAACGGAAGCAGTACTGGGAGAATTTTCCCAACTCCCAGTGGATGACATACCAAGAATTTACAACTTTGAGAAACACCTCACTGTAGTATTGAGTAATAAAAAGGATTGGAAGGAAGAAACGCTTACTGAGCATATAAAAGACCATACCATAATGTGGTATACTGATGCTTCCAAAACCAAAGCAGGGACAGGGATAGGAGTATTTGGGCCGAAAACCAAATACTCCGAACCAATGGGCACCTACCCCAGCATCCTTCAGGCAGAAATTTACGCTATCGAAAGATGTGTACAATTTATCTTAGATAGGAACTATCGAAAACAGGAAATTGCCATCCTATCCGATAGTCATGCAGCACTAAACGCGATCACCTCAGTAACCACCAATTCGAGGTTGGTCAAAGAATGCCTAGAGAAGCTCAACAAGTTGGGCAAAGAAAATAAAGTCCTCCTACTCTGGGTGCCTGCTCACCAACGGATAGAAGGCAATGAAAAAGCAAATGATCTAGCTAGGAAAGGAGCGAACACCCTACTAACTGGACCAGAACCGTTCTGTTTTCCAAGCAGAAACCAACTGAAAGCGGAACTGAAGAATCTGGAAGACTGCAACCGTAACTTGGAATGGGTGTCCTCCAACGGTCTAAGACACTCGAAAAAGTTCCTCAGAACCTACGACCGAGAAAAATCATCACAGGTTTTCCTTGATTTAAGTAAAAACAATCTTCGGATTGTCACGGGGTTTCTAACAGGACACTGTCTCCTCAACGAACACCTCAGTAGGCTGAAGCTGAGAAACAACGGCGAATGCAGATTCTGTGGGGAATATGGGGAAACACCAGAACACTTCATCACTGAGTGCGCCGAGACGACGACCATTCGTGATATGAACTTTGGTACAGCTGATATCAAGGATGGAGAGCTGGCCACTGTGGAGCCGTCTCAGATACTGGCTTTTGTTAAAGCCTTGAGACTGTATGATGAGTTATAACTCGTTATAACTCAAGAAAGGGGAACACACAATAGATCTTTAAGGTCGCGGTGACTAACTCCCCTCCTGAACATTCTACATTCTTCATTCAGCATACACAGATCTTCTAAAAATATATTTATTACTTAGCTGTATACTCGTAATTAATAGGGGGGTCAATATTTAGGCAGTTCAAAAATTGCATGGGGTTTACTATGAACAGTTTTGGAGGAAAGAAGGTAGATAACATGATAGACCGGAAGAACAAACGAAGACATAAAGCAACTATATCGTGCACATAGTATAAAGAGAGTAGCAAGAGCACAAATATTGAGATAGCTAGGATATACTGAAAGAATGGCTGAAACAAGAGTTTCTAAAATGATAATGGGACGTGGAATAGGTGAAAAGAGAACGAGGGGTAGACCGAGAACCAGATGTTAAAGGGATGTTGAAGGGGACTTGAGAAGGATAAAGGTTAATGCGTGGAGAATAAAGGCGAAGGACAGACATTAGAGGAAACATATACCGTATGATCGAATAAAAACGGCATCAACGATGGCTATGAAATGAATATCGCTGTCATTTTATATATAAAATTATATGGGAAATGTCATCGATCTTCATTTCATAGCCATAGCTGACGCCGTTTTTATTCGACCATAGAGTAGCTAATCAAGTCATGAATCTTTTACTCTTTTAAAGCTATTTTTTATAAATAAAACTATTAAATAGAAAGGACATTTATTATGTGTTTGACATTGAAAAAAGTACTATTTAATACACTTCTAATATATGTATATGGTTACCCATCTAAAAATATCATTAATATGGCATCTCACGGAGTATGCCTTTTTGATAAATTAAAACTTGGCTATAAAATCCTATAATTTGTTTTTAATGAATTCTAACTCGAAAAATAAAAATGTGATTGAGAGTTAAAAGTACTATCTACAAAATTAAATAACTCTGTACAACATAGGTTATAAAAGCATATTCAAAGAAGTTTCAGAAATAGATGTAAAACTTAAATATAAAACTTAAAATATTGATTAATTTATATAAAAACTAACTTTATAGCACGAATTTCAAGGCATATTACATACTTTGGCAGATTTTTTAAAACGCTTCTTTTACACTAAGATGCAAAAAACGCAACGGAAAATTTTTCGTTGAGTTTAAAGTGTTACATTTTTTTACTTTTAGCCCTATTTTCATGATTTTTTAGCAAACTGTATATAAATCCATCAACTTTAATTCATAAACTCAGTTTTTTATTAACTTTAGTATTTGGATTATTATAAGGGTTAATTGAAGGGTTGTTTTTTACCTTAACTTTAAAACACCCTGTGCAATAATTTCGTGAGAAACTTTCCCTAAAACATTATTTTTCAATCAGAACCATGTCTCCTAAGCAATGTTTTATGACTGTTAATTTTTAATATCACGTGGTGACTAATTTCTCTATATTAAAAGTTAGAAAAACGTTAAAAAGTAATGATACAAGCCTGATTTTAATACATGTTAGTAACACTAACAGAACTAAGAATATTAAAAAATAACTGTAATAACTAAGTGTACAGGGTGGTCGAAATTGGTCTGTTTTAACAGAGAAAACCTATTTCCTGACTAGATAGAGCAAAACCGAAATAGATGTCATGGGCTCGATTTCTAAGACCCGCTTAATGGCGTAAACCGCCTGTTGATATTTTCACTGTCAACTGAGATACAGGGTCTTTTTGAATTTTTTACCATTTGGAAAATTGCCCATAACTTTTGTATTTTGCGGAATAATAAAATTCCGTAAAAACGTTCTTAGGCACTTTTTTAAGGACAATCCAGTGGCGTAGTCAGTTTTTTTCTATACTTGCTCGTTTTGTCAGAAATAATAAAAGATATAATTTTTCAAATGGAAATCATATTTGGCTATGAACTTAAAAAATGCTGGCGTTTAACCCTTTCCAAGGATATAAAGTTATGTGTATTTATTTCTAAAAACGAGAGAAATATTAGGTTTTTTATTTGTATCAAAGCAGCCCTTGATTTTATGTTGACCTAGTTGCCTAATTATTTTTTTATTACAATTTAATATTCTATATTATTATTTATCTACATTTAATTAAAGGCTTTTGAAAAGGTAAATCAACATTCTATATTAGTATTACCAATTACAATTAAAACGTCAGGGTTACAACTGAACTATTAAATGGAGAATTTAGAGAGCCTTGGATTGGAACAAGGGGTCCCATATCTTAGCCTGCTAGATTCTGTGATTTAACTCCTTTCGACTTTTTTATGGGGCAAAATAAAAGACCTTATATATAAGGGAAGAAGGAAGAAACATTGGAACGAGAGAAGAATTGCATAAGGCTACTAGGCAAGCTTTTGGACTTTTAAGCAAAAAGGTCACAAAATCAAGGCCCGCTTCGATATAAAGATAAAAAACCTATTATTTCTCTCATTCTTAGAAATAGATACCTATAACTTTATATGGTTGGAAAGGGTTAAACGCCAGCATTTTTAAGTTCATAGCCAACTATTATTTCCATTTAAAAATTATATTTTTTATTAATTCTGACAAAAAGAGCAAGCATAGAAAAAAACTGACTACGCTACTGGATTGTGCTTTAAAAAGTGCCTTAAGAACGCTTTTACAGACTTTTATTTTTCCGCGAAATAAAAAAGTTATGGGCAATTTCCAAAATGGTAAAAAATTCAAAAAGACTTCGTATCTCTGTCGACAGTGAAAACATCAATAGGCGGTTTCCACCATAAACGTGTCTCAGAAATCGAGCCATAATCTAAAACAGACCAATTTCGACCACCCTGTACAAACAAACGAAAAACTTGTAATACTCTAATTGTATTGCCTCCCCCGACTGTTATAACTGTTTGCAGATGTCGGCGTCGGTTCATACTGATAATGAGGCTGCAAATATATTGTATTAAGTTTTCCCATTCTTCTTCAAGGACCAAAACATCAAAGAGTAACCATAATTGAAAAAATTGCAAAATGTTTGTGGCAAGTTCATTTTGCTCTTGAAAATTAACCAAGGCACAAGGCATGTGTTGACATGAGTCAAAAAACGAAATATTTAGAAGACATGGTTTTGACCGAAAAATAATGTTTTAGGAAAATTTGCTCACGAAATTATTGCACAGGATGTTTTAAAGATAGCGTAAAAAACAGCTCTTCGATATAAATACTAAAGTTTATAATAAACTGAGTTTACATATTAAAGTTGTTATATTTATATACAGTTTGCTAAAGAAATCAAGGAAATAGGACTAAAATTTAAAAAAATTAACAATTTAAACTTGATTAAAAAAATTTTCGTTGCCTTTTTTGCATCTGAGTGTATTAACATTAATGGTAGTAATTGTTTGTTAAAATATTTAATTTAATTTTATTTAAAATAAATAAAGACAGTTGTTGGTTGTTGGAATACCCTATAAATTAATTTTTAATGCAGTTTAATAACTTTTTCTGTTGAAAATTTGATTAAAGGTGTTCATGCGGAATCCCATACCAACGATTGTTTAATTATGGAGTAAATCGATAACAACAATGAACTGAGTGCTATTCATTGAGATAGGATTAGGTTTAATGGAGTACCGTGATTTATTAACTATTCACTTAAATAGAGCATATGGGACTTACACAAGAACAATAAATTATTGAAAATAATTAATTTCCTATCAATAGTTTGAACGTGTTAAATATTTATATAGTTGATGGACTCTATATTACATATACGGGGTTCTGCAACACAATGCGTCGGACCAACTATAGCTCTTGTAATACAGAAAATAACGATTTTGTGTGTGTGTGTAATATGGAAACAATTGAGTAATATTTGTCCTTGGCATTCGTATTTATATTGGTAGAGAATCAAACAAATTTATGGAAGATTGCAAGCACAACACAAGCCGTCCCTTTACACGTCTGAAATACACTACTTAAAGAAATTAAGGGAGGTTTTAAAATAAGGAATTTAATGCTCTGATCCATATACCGGTCTAGCAAAAATTTCCAAGCCCGTGAACAAAAAAAAAAACAAAAAATTTGCAATATTATTTTTTCGCGCTATCTGTTGGATTGCATGAGAATCGTAGCTTCTAAAAATTTTAGACAAAAAATCTGAAAAATAGATTAAAAATCTTAAAGCTTCAAAATATTATATACAACCCTAAATTTTCACCCCTCTACCTTGAACCCCTATATTTTAATAGGGGTTGATTGTTAAATTTTCCTTCGGTAGGTCTGAGAATAGGCTGTTAAAATTTGACTTTTTTTTGTACAAGAAGTTCAAGAAGATTGTGACTTAGTTAGAAATTTTTATTGAGTTCTATCACAGACTAAAATTAGTTTGTGGTTCTATGGAAAATATATTTCTATTTTGGTTTACGTAATTTGCATATGTATGTAAGTTGGATGGATATAAAATAGTGTCATCTGGGAATCTATTTTCTGTTGATTTCTCGACACGATTTTAGGTTTTACTTTATAGTCCTCTTAATAATCGAAATTTTTATGAATAAACAGCACGTCAACGTGTAATTTTTCGTACGATCACCAAAGTTAAGCAGCAATATGCGTGGTTGTTAATGGAAGGGGTGGCCGCTTGAAAAAAAAAACTTTTATTTTTAGCTCGTTTAATTTGTGTTGACAAAATTTGCGATCCTGAATGCTGATTACGAGCAACCCATTAATAAATTTCGCAATATCGTCTGGTGTTTATAAGAGGTGTTAAGGCAGTTAAAATTTGTAATCACGGATGCTATTTACCAGACAGATTTGCGATATCGTATGCTGTTTACGCTGTATCGTTCGGCCTAGAACCGAATCGCGATCATGGACGTCGTTTACAAATATGCGGCTGGGTCTGCTAATTTACTATAATTTTAACTTTTCCACTTCTTTTTAACTAGGCCACTCTGTCTCACTGTCACTTACGCTATGGTACTTTACTGCTTAAAGACCATAAGTAATATAATAAAGCTAAAAATTTCAAAACACTTTGAATACAAAAATAGTTATTTTTTTATACAAGACGATAAAATACCATTTTATCGTCTTGTATAAAGCAATATTTTTCCCATAGTGAGTTACGTTTTAAAAAATATTCAGAAATTATTATTTCAAGGAATTTATTACGAGTAGAAAAAATATTGTGCTGGGTTGGCGTTTGTTTCATGGTTTCTATGTAATTTGACAAATAAATAAAGCTGTCTCTTTAGTTGTCAGTTTTGAGTCAATATTTTTTAATTCTCTTCCGTGTCGATTGCTGATTGAATTGGAGCCAGAAATGGCTCAAAACGAAATAAGTAAATTACCAACAGATATTCAGGCTGAGGCGACAAACGCCATATCTAAACTACTTCCATTTAAGTCCTGAATAACTTATGAAAAGGAATACAAAAATTTTCAAGAATCGAAGCAATTAAAAAACGTGCTAGAAGAAATAAAGATGTTTACCTATCCTCGCTGTTAAGTATCATTTAATCTACCCTTGCGGTTAAAGTACTATTTTATCTACTATTTTTGATAGACCTAAGGCAATTTTAACAGTTGCTATGGAAAAAATCTTTTAATTATACAGGTAAAAAAAATATACGCTGTGTTCCGTACAAAAAAAACAAGGAAAATTATTGTACCTACCATGTACAACACATATGTTTAATATAAGATAAAATATTTAGAAATTCTGGACAAGTAGGCTTTGAAATCCGGAGAAAATCTGGACTTTACCGAAATATACATTATGATTAATTTATTAATCTACTTTAAAGGGAACATTCACTTACAGATAGTTAAAAGAGTGTTAAGTACTGTTTTGTCTTTGTGAGTAGTACTAAGTATTGCATACCATTTGCAATTGTCAAATTGCAAATGGTATTGTCATTTGCATTGACGTCAAAACTGGATCTTCCTTTATTAATAGAAAGGAAAAACTTTGAGTATTTTTTCCATAATTATGCAATTGGTAGATAACTTTTAAAATTATACGTTATATACCGATACTTCCATAACGATTTACTGATTACATATACAATTAACATAAGCTATCCATGAAGCGCACGTAATAACCATAACAAGATAAAAACAAAAAAGTTCAAAATCCACATAATATAATCCACGAGTGCAGTTAAAACGAAAAATATTACGAACATGCATCGGTTTAATAAAGATGTTACATCGTAGCAGCTAAAATATTCATCAAATTTAAGATATAATGGTCAGATTTCCTGGACAATTTTAAAATTCCGATGGAACCACCTTAAAAAATCCAACATGACTGGATAAATCCGGACGTATGGAAACTCTAACAACACAGCATCTTTATTTATCTGGAATATCACATTAAAATAATGTGCACCAATATCTCATTAAACAACGTTTTTAATCAAAATTTCAAGCATGTTCTTCTATTTTCGTAGCCGTATCCGAAACAAAAAACGCTGACAAAAAATAGAAAACACTAATAGGCAGCTGTTTTCATTTTGCCCCTTTTTCCGGGCTTTTAGGTTATTCTCAATGATTAATTAGCGAACAAAGTCACTGTTCGAATATCCTGTAGCAGTGCCGTTGCAGGGACCGCTTCAATGAATTGATAATTAAAAACAGGAAAAAATGCAGGATAAAAAGTTCATTGACAATAACCTGAATAAAAGCCTCCATCGCAAAAAAACTCAATATCGTGTTTCTGGGGTCGAAATATGCTACCCCTTAAAAATCTTTGCACTTATTTAAGACTCACCCTGTATAAATAAAGAATATTAAAAAGCTAACAAAAAAAACAATGTCACTAAAATTTCAAAAAGTCAAAAATTAAATATAGAGTAATTTATTGTAAAATCTTGTTATATTAAAAATTAAAGTAATTAATTAAGTAATATTGGGTTTAGAATTGAAGGAAATACCACGCACATATTGCGTCCCTAAGTTTAAAAAAAATGTACAATAAGCTACAGTCTGATTTGGCTTTCCCTATATAATGGCATTTTGGGGTTCCCTCCTGTTCATTTTACATAATATATCTGAGTTGATATTAAATTTGTTTTGATTCTATAGGAGAAATAAATAAAAATATATTTTGTAGCATTTAGAAAAAATATGAAAAATTAAAGACATTTTCCGAAATCAAGACTGTTAGATTTTTCTACAGTTGTTTTCTTCACATTGTTCTGAATTTATTATAATATCGTAATTGTAAATTGTACAGGGTGTTTAAAATTTAATATTAAAATTGTTAAAATATAATGCAATTTTTTGTTTTTTTTGAAGTGATGACTACCCATACTATTACCTTTTCGATAAAAAAATTAAATAATGCACAGCATGTGACTCGCTCAGCAGTAGTTTTTGATAAAAGCCATTTAATTATTTAAAATAAATTATTTTGTGTCTAATATTAAACTGTATTTAACTGTCTTAAAAATACCGCGAATAACTGCGCAACGATAAATAATTTCAAAGCACTTTAAATACAAAAAAAAATATAATTTTTTTATTCTGCAACTAAAGTAAAATAATCTGCAGTCTGCAAGGTGTTCCTTGAAAGAGAGCAAGAAAAAATAATGTACCTGCATCAAAGTATTTCTTTTGGAATATCGCATTAAAGTAGTTTGCGCCCATATCGGATTAATCCCCGTTTTTAATCAATATTTCAAGCTTTTTTTATTCCCAACGCTGCACCCGAAACAAAGAACGTTAACAGGAAATAGTAAAAAACTAATAGGTAGCTGTTTTCGTAATACCTCTTTTCCGGCTATTAGTTCTTTCTCAATGATTAATTAGCAAACAAAGTGGATGTTCGAATTTTTCGTTGAAATACCGTTGAAGGAAAAAGGAATCGTTTTAATTAATCTTTAATTTAAAACAAAAAAAAATGTAAAATAAACATAAGGTCATTGACAATAATTTAACACTAAAATAAAAATATGTATTGGTTAATATAAAAGTAAAAATAACATATATAACTAATCTGAAATATTTAAATCATTGCCCGTTTTA
Organism: Sitophilus oryzae; assembly: GCF_002938485.1. Lineage (NCBI taxonomy): Eukaryota > Metazoa > Arthropoda > Insecta > Coleoptera > Curculionidae > Sitophilus > Sitophilus oryzae. The sequence continues at coordinate 1,865,203 of NW_022145814.1, read as the reverse complement.
TAAAAAAAATATTTACTTAATTTATTTCTATTAAATTCTTTAAAAACGATTGTTTTATAACGAAAGTCCGAAGATTCATATCGATATATTTTAAAATATTCTTGATATTTCTAAAAGTGTATTTATGTAGAATTTGCCTTATTATATATCTTATATATTTCTCTGTTCAATAAAGACAACTTTTATTTAAAGAAAATGAGAATCATAATAAATAAAATTATGCCTTAAGGTTGATTCTCACTATACCTTCCGTTTCCCTTCCGTTTACATAAAATATTATATCATTGTAAATGAATTGGACAATGCACACTATCCGTTCCGTTTCGCTTCCGTTCCATATCCTTTCCTTCCATACATTTTTTTGGCGGACGGACAGAAGCGTATCTGGAACAGCGTTGTCAAGTTCTTACATTTGTCCCAGCTATGTTAACATTTTGCTGATATTTACTTATTCTATCACCTCTTAATTAAATCTATTACCTTTTTCAAAAGATACACATTTTTAAAATAAAACTTTCGTAATTATATAAATTTTTCAATAAAAAGTATGGAACTGATACGGAACGGAAACTTACGTATAACGTGAATACAATAAAAAATGCGGAACGGATATGGAATAGAAACGGAAGGTATAGTGAGAATCAACTTTAATGCATAATTTTATTTGTTATGATTTTCATTTTCTTTACATAAATGTTTTCTCTTTGTTAACATTTATTTAAAGCGCAAATCTTAAATCCGTCTGAAGTAGATTTCTTCTTTCTTCGGAGACATAATAAATATAAAAATATTAACTAAACAATTTTTATTTATAATAACTTTAATGTTTATGTCTGTTTATTTGTGCAACACGCTGTATTAGTTTATAATAAATATTTCAAAATAACATTGTAGTGGAATAATAATATTTTTAAGTCAGATTTCTTTGAAAAAATATAATAAAGAATGAATGAAAATTAAAAGAAATACTGATATATTAGTTAAATCTGGAAGTAAATTAAAGATTAGGTTTCTGACTCAAGATGAAAATACTCCTATATACTTTTAGTTAATGGAGATAAAAAAATATTAATTAAAATTATGGAAACCAAAGAAAAATATAAACCAATTTAAAATATACCAAAGTATATTATACGCTCTAGAAGTCTTGTCTCAGATGATTCGAGTCTGTCCATGGGGCAGCCCCATAGACGCACCCAATTCTTTATATTTATACATTGAAAATTGGAACATAGGGTAATTAATCGTAAAATGTGACTATAATGAAAATAAAAGTAGATACGTAATTAATATCTGTAAAGTAGTACTGAGTTTAGAATTAAAAGACACAAACTTTCCATTATAAACTATAAATTACAAGATTATTATCGTTGAAAATGTACTGCTGCCCACACTACGAACGGCTCTATAAGTATAGTAAGAGATACCTTACTACTGTTATAGCGTGTTAATACCGTATGATCGAAAAATAAACGGCGTCAAAGACGGCTGGGAAATGACAATATGATAATATTGGCGAGGTCAATCTCCAGACGTCATTCACTAAATATTTACATAAAACTTGTCAAAAATGAATACTAATCATAGAAATATTAAAAAAGGATAAATGATTCCAGACACGCAAATATATTTCCAAAAAAAAATACTTTTTCACATATTTTAAACCACACTATTTAAAAATCATTTTCACGTAAAATAAAAATAAGTTACAATCTTCTTAAAGCCAACTGCCAGTAAGTGCCATTAAACAATAAAAAAGAGTAGAAGCCTAAAGTAGAAGTCTAAGTAAATGACGTTTAGGGCTTGACCTCGCCAAAATTATCATCGAATGGTATTTCCCGGCCGTCTTTGATCCCTTTTTTCAATATTTTTTTTAATGTTACAGAATACCGTGGGCGTCTGAAAAGTGGCTCGCTCAACCCAACCCCTATAACTTTTTTATTTCTTCAGATAAAAAACGAGATTTGGTATGTTAGTATATGAGATAAATTAGGATTGGGAGGCAGACATAAATTAGGATTGGGACGCAGAATCATTGGGATGAAGCAGTTCACAATAGAACTCAATGGAGAAGAATTGTAAACTCAGTTAACACCGACAACCAAAAAGTAAAGAGGCAACAAAGCAATGAGATTTTTGAATGTCCGGAGTGCGGTAGGCAAATAACATCACCTATCGGGCTTTTCAGTCACAGAAAAGCTCATGAAAGAAAACGCCTTGCGTGACCATCTTTTGATGCGTGTCGAATACTCGTCAGCGAGTAATGGCAGTATGGTATGGTAAATTAGGATTGATTGATGTATTCAATTGTTTTCGGTCAATTCCTGTTTCACCGGAAATGACTACAACTTTTGATTTTTAAATGACACCCTCGGTATTTTTTTACTTTATTCGATAGAAAATGACACTCTGAATCGAATGACCATATGTCAAGTGACCGAAAACAATTGAATATGTCAATCAATTCAAATTTATGTCGTATACTAACATACTAAATCTCGTTGTTTTATCTGAAAAAATAAAAAAAAAGTTATAGGGGTGAGCCACTTTTGAGACGCACCCGGTATATAAAACTTCTGAATTTTTTTTATTTTTATTATTTATTATTCGTATTCCTTCGTATTCCTTGTTTGCCATATCGCATTAAAATACTGTGTGCTAATATCCGATTAATTCCTAGTTTTAATCAATATTTCATCTTTTTTTCCAAGCTGCATTCAAAACAAATAACGCAAAATAAAAAACAGAGATACTAATAGCAGTTTTCATTTTGGCCTTTTTTTCCGGCTTTTAGTTTATTCTCAATGATTAATTAGTAAACAAAGTGAATTTTCCGAGTACCGATGCAGGAACGGCTTCAATGAGTTTGTGCTAATTAAAAGCGTACAGAAACAAAGAATAAAAAAGTTCGTTAACAATAACACCCAAAAAAGTATCAGTTAATTAATCTAATTTTAACCTGATCCATATTTTTGATTAAAACAAATTATTATTTGTTTTAATTTATTATTATTACAAAAAATATATAAAATTAAGGTTAAAAGATTAGTTAAGAAGATTAGTAAAATAGAAGTAAATTAATTTTTTTAGTAGCACCATAATAAAGATTTATGTGTAAATATAGGAGACGAATTGTTTCATTGTTGAATTGTTTTAATTTAAACGGAGCTGAGAACGCGAACGGAATGTCGTTCGCGTATGCTCAGCTCGTGCGTGCTCTGCTCAAGTCTAAATGCACCTTAAGATGTTCCGTTATGAAGTAGAATATAAAACATAGATTACATGTACATTTAAATTTATTTTAGTGCGAGCATACGCGCATTTTGTGAGCTGTCCAAATGGTCTCCTCAATTCTTTGAATAAAAAGATTAAGAAAGGAGTATAATGCTATCCATGTGTTCATGCAAGGTAGCTTATTTTATATTATTTATTCTAATGGTACGTCGATTCGCTTGTAAGTGTTTTAAAGATGCACGCGCTCTGCGCGCAAATCGCTTTCCTCGAACCATTTCCAGTCGGTTTTTCGACGCTCCACTTTGTATATTCGTTGTTCAATTGGGACGGCCGGTGAAGACACCGCGGACATTCCGCGCCTTTATCAGTGACTAAGTGTGTTTTCTTTGAATAAATTCTATTTTTATTGTATATTTTTCTTTGAATATAATTTATTAATGGAGTGGTCAAAGTACCGCACTGCTCATTACTAAAATTGCGTAGTTCTTCTCAGACGATAGAGCTATTATTAACGACTAAACGAATTTTCGCGAGATTTCTATGGATAGCAGGATGTTTGTTAAAACAATAAAAACAACGCTAGGTCCGCGCGCTGCGCGTTCGCGGCGCAGCGCACCAATGTAGACGTACCATAATACTGATAGTTATTTAAAGGTAGTAAATCTAGAAGGAAATTGTGACAGAACTCAAAATAATTTTGTGACACTATTGCGATTTATCGAAAAATACTGTAAAATAGTCGATTGTGAAGCGTGCGGTAGATCTCGGTCAAAAATCGACGGAAATAATGGAATAACTTTTCGCTAGTACCTGACTATATCATATAGTAAGTGACTATATCATATGTGTTTGTTTGACTTATCAACAGCTGGTTTTGACAAAGGTCTGATGACGGCTGGAATTGCCGAAACCGGTCACTAATAAAGAATTTTTTGTTAGTGGTTTGGACTGTGTTTTCCATCTTAACATTAGGTTTTTTACCATGGGTCACCACTTTGTGAGAATGAACAAACTTTATAATTTATACAGGGTAGTCGGAACTATTTTTCCGGAAACTTCGGCAGCATATTCTGCAGATAAAAATAAGTAAAAAAAGTTCGTATAAATGTATGTTCTACAATGCTTAGTTTCGGAGATACAGCGTGTAGAAGTTTGAAGTTTCATTTTTATTTGGATTTTTTCCAAATATTTTCTGAAGTAATGTCAATATTTGGATGAAAATTGGTATCTGGGAGTTTTTTTCCATGAGAAATTTGATTTTAATGTCAATATGTCTCCTATTTGTAGGGAGCGCCACCTACACGTGTTTTAACTGTTTTGAAGAGTAATAACTTTTTGTCCGTACCTGTATAAAAGTACCGAGTGAGAAAATATACATTTCCGTGATCTTTTAAGTAAAAAAAATGTCTCTTGGTAAAAATCGTCCTGAGCAACCGTTCTCAAGATATTTAGAATGGAAATAGTCAATACATGTTATTATTCAGAAAATAAAAATGTTGAGTAGATAGTTATTTTTGACGTAAATGATAAATTTGGGAGCTTTTTATTATTTAAATTAATTATAAATATTTCTTCAAAAAAATGATGAAAAAACAGTTGCTGTTGAATTTTTGACACCAAATTTATGATTTTAATATAATTAATAATTTATTTATTTATTTATGTAGATGGCGCCATCTACAAGGAGTCATATTGATATAAAAAATCAAATTTCATCAAAATAGTGGAGTTACTTCAGAAATTATTTGGAAAAAATCGAAATAAAAATTAAACTTATACATCCTGTATCTCCGAAACGAAACACTTTGGGACATACATTTATACGAACTTTTCTACTTATCAGTCTTTATTGATAAGTAGAGTCTTATTTTCATCTGTAGAACATTCTGCTGAAGTTTCCGGAATACAGTTCGGACCACCCTGTATATTATTCAATGGAAAATTCGTTGCTCCCAGTAACGGCACGGAAATTATAATCTGGTTTAAAAATAACGCGCAGTATTTTTCAGACTTCCCTAATCCCTTTGGCTTCATTATTCTCATGACCTTTTTAATAGAGCGTTCCCATTTTGTTTTAGTATGACCTCTCTTAAAATAGTTTGTCCGTATCGGATGAATTTTCGATTTTAATCAATATTTCAAACACCTTTTTATTTTTACGTGACATTTCAGACAAAGCGGCCGACAACAAACAAGTGGAAAAACTAACAGAAGTTTTTGTTTTGCCTATTTTCCGAGTCCAGATTATTCCTAATGATAAATAGTGAAGTCGATCTTGAGTCCTTAGTAATGCATTTATTCTAGAGACAGCTTAATCAATTTTTAATTAAAAATGCTGAAGGTATTTAAAACCTAACATAACAAAAATATTTGCGAATATTTTAAAAGGAAAATTATAAATCCCAATAAATATTAAATAATCTAACTCAATTAATTTAATCTTCTTTATTTTCTATTTTTAGCTGAAAAGTTAAAGATATCCATAATAGCTCTTTATACAGAATGATTATTTAAAAAAGTGCGAATATTTTTATGAAACTTCGTTTAGAAACACGTCTATGCGATTTTTTTTTGTAAAAAATATTGAAAATTTTGTATTTTTCGATTCTTTTTGTTAAATTTTCAGCTAAAAAATATATCTTTGTAATATGGCAATATATTCAAAGAAGCCAAAGCAAGAGTAATGCTATATTCGACAGGGAGACGCGATATCCCCAAAGCAGTTAACAGCAATACTAAAAGAAATCTTCCGTCAGTTGCACTGGACCAACAAAGGATTAAAAATAGATGGAGAATATATTAACCATTTAAGATTCGCTGATGACATAGTCCTAATTGGCAATAATCCTAAAGTACTTAACGGACAATATAAGGAAACGGCAGGTCGCAGAACGCTTAATGGAGCACAACGCTTAATGGTCGCACAACGCTGGGAATAGCCAAGAAAGACTGTAAAAAATAGAGTGGATACGACAAAAGACTCAAGCAATAGATGCCATCCACAGAATCAAATCCCTCAAGTGGTAATGGGCAGAACCACAACTACATCTGGCAAGGACGGCCAACAGATGGACCACAAAAATTACAGCATAGTACTCACGAAGAAAAGGAATTTTGCTTACTTTGATGGCTAAAGATGACGTTATTGCTAGATATGAGAACGCTTCTTTAAATTCACGCTTTCCCAAAATTTGTTCTTCAGAATCTGAGAGCATACGTTGATAATAATCTAGTCTTTCAAATTCTGTTAGTTTTTTTCCATTGGTTTTCTGTAGATTTCTAACTCGAGGGCATATTCTGTTAATTTGATCTAATATAGGTTTATGGGTGTATACATATATGTATATAATATTGTAAAAATCATCAGAAAGCTAAATATCGATAACACAACTCAAGTGAAAGCAGGTTTGGTTGTGAGGAGACAGCCTTAGTCCCTTCTTATTCAATCTTTTAATGGACATCATCATAGAAAAGGTGACCTCAATGAATATCGGTTATCGAACGGAACACAACAGAGTAATAAGGAATGGAACACAACAGAAGAACCATAATGAGGTAGACTAGAAGAGACAGAATTAGAAACACAAATATCAGACAACAATGTGGAATACAGGACGTAGTGAGATGGGGAAAGAAAAAGACTATGGTTCGCACACGTAAAACGCATGGAAGAAAACAGGCTACCATGCATAGCTCTTGAAGGGAAACCCATGGGTAAGAGACAGCCGGACTCCAAATGCAAGACCTCCAAAAAGATGGAAAGACAGTTTGCAGTCCATCTCCCAAGAACTCCTACAGAGGCAACCTTAAAATTAACAGATCGAAAGATCTCAAATAAGTAAAAGAAGAAGAAGAAGGTTTATAGGCTTCTGTTCAAGTTACTTCAGTACAAATTTGGACTTCCTCCTTAATTTTGTTCTTTTCATAGTCTCGGAATTTCATGCTGATGCCGCCTGTCCGTACTTGTTTCTTGTAAAATATTGTTTGGTACTTCAGAAAATATATATATATATATATAATTTACTATTTTCGTATATTTATTTTGGATTTTAAAAAATGTGCAAATTGATTTAATAATCTCCAAGGACAATAAAAATAAAGTCAAATTAATAAGTTATACTTAATAATTTCTATATCGATATATGAAAGAACCTGAAGGTTTGTTTGACTCTGATTACTTAATTAATCTTCGATGTAGGTATTTTGCACTAAATATTAATAAAAATAATAATTTAATATACATACAGATACAAATTTTGATAAGGGTAGATAGTGAACAAATATATCAAACTCGAATTAATGGCCGTTATTCACGAAGGCGACAAAAGTGGGAAGAAACGTCATCCTACGTAAATAAACGCTACCCTAAAATGAATGATTATTGTAAACAGCTTGTTTAATAATACAGGGTGTATTTCGGTTGTACTATTCAACTGATGCAGTAAAAGATATAGATTTAAGTCGAGCACCAATATCCGTAATGTAATTTGTTTTACTAGTTTACTAGCTACTTTTTAATAGTTTTGAAGATCTTTGCTTTTGGTATTTCTCTATTAAGAAAATGAATTACGTTAAATATGAATATAAATAAGTGCAATAGATCATAACATGAGATGGGCGGACAATTTGAGGAAACATGCAGGCACTAGATAGATGAAAATGGATAGATGAATTATTTGGAAAAAATCGAAATAAAAATGAAACTTCTACACCATGTATCTCCGAAACTAAGCAATTTAGGACATACATTTATACGAACTTTTTTACATATTTAATACTTTTTTACATTTTTTAATATACTGCTGAAATTTCCGGAATACAGTTTGGACCATCCTGTATATTCTGTAGTTTCTTCTTCAGATTGACAGAATCTGCACATGGCTTCATCCGTCAATCCCATTAGCCTTACATGCCTATTCAGCTTACTTGTTAGTAACCCACTTTATCAGCTCTGTCGTGAATTTTGGCGAATGTTCTACTGTGAACAATTTCGCCTGCTCTGGTGAATTTCTCCGCCATTCTAGAGCGTTGTTAGCCAAATGTTGCTGCTGCTATTTCACTGTTGCTATTGAAATTGCAAATTAATTTTCAATTTTACAAGGAGAATCTGCTTTGTGCAAATTTTAAATGGAAATAAAATGTTTAATTAACGTTTTTTAGGAAAATACTTACTGCAAAAATATAAACGCATAATTAAATCAAAGATATTTATAGTACTTCAAAATTGTTTGATTTACTTGTTGGTTTCTTACTTAAAAAATGTCGCTGCTTTATAGGTTTTAATTGAATGTTAAGGTGCTTATATTTTTTAATAACGGCTCAATAAAGTGATAATTAAAAGGCCCAAGGAATTATAAATTTTAATTGAATGCTTGTAAGGTGTATATTTTTAAGTATTTTTACGGTTGAACAAAATTGTATTAAGAGGGAGAAATTTCCAACGAAATATGAAATTATATAACTGTTATAAGATTCTTATAAGCAATTTCCGTGAAAATATTCTTCATCAAATTGATTTTATATATTATTATAAATAGGTGAAAATTATAGTTTACGAATTATTGTTAGTAAAAATTCTATAATTTTGTCCTTTATACAAGGTCCGGCAATAGTGTGTCGGGCATTGAAATTGAATTATTACAAAATCGATTATTTTAGACATGCATATGCAAAAAAATACCGAATTGTATGTAGAATCTAATAATAAAATAAAAAATAGGGTATTCCCATTAAAACATACCGCGTGTGAGAGAGGTAGAGTGTTATTTTTTCTCTAATAAAGTAAGAAAATACCGAGGGTGCCATTTAAAAATCACATGTTGTAATCACTTCAGGTGAAACAGGATAGCATATATATAGGGTGTCCGTTATTTACCAAGTTGATATTTTTTTTGGTGCCGCCCTCTGAAGTTTTAGTTTTTGGTCTAAAAAAAATTATCCAACGTAAAAGAGCTCTAAATTTTTAATTTAAACCGTGCCGGAATCATGATACTTTTCCCATCTAAATAACATGGGATTTTCTGAACTTTTGCATTTAATTTTTTATCTTCAAAGCAAATGAACCTACAACTTCGACAAAGACATGTTCTAGTACAAAATTTTACGCTCTACAAAAAAGGTCTCTTTGTTTTTTTCCATAAAAACATTCTTTTAAAAGTTATTCGCGGTCTAAGTTTGCAAATACTTTATAATCAAATTTTTCTACGACTCCCTGCAAATTTTAATTGCGCCTTTTGATTTTGACTAAAAAAGGATCTAGAATCATACTTTTTTCAATAAAACAATATTTCTTTACCAACTTTAATATGAATAACTAATATTGTGCCATCTATGATCAATTGATCAAAACTATAATTTAAGGTTATTGTTTATTGTTTCAGTGCCTTTCAGTGTTCGAAAATATGTGTGTCAATTGAAAAGAATGAACACATTTCGAGTGGTTTTTATCTTAAATATTACTTGTATCGAATTAATTAACTTAAATTAATTAATTAATAATTTAATTTAATAATGAAATAGTTTAATTTAATTTAATTAAAAAAAAATGAACATATTTCGAGTGGTTTTTATCCTAAATATTACTTGTATCGAATTAATTAAATTAAATTAATTAATTAATAATTTAATTTAATAATTAAATATTTTAATTTAATTTAATTTAATTAATTAATACTTTAATTTAATTAATTCGATACAAGTAATCTTTAAGATAAAAACCACTAGAAATGTGTTCATTCTTTTCAATTGACACACATATTTTCGAACACTGAAAGGCACTGAAACAATAAACAATAACCTTAAATTACAGTTTTGATCAATTGATCATAGATGGCACAATATTAGTTTTTCATATTAAAGTTGGTAAAGAAATATTGTTTTATTGAAAAAAGTATGGTTCTAGATCCTTTTTTAGTCAAAATGAAAAGACGCAATTAAAATTTGCAGGGAATGGTAAAAAAATTTGACTATAAACTTTTTAAAAATTTAGACCGCGAATAACTTTTAAAGGAAAGTTTTTATGGAAAAAACCAAAGAGACCTTTATTGTAGAGCGTAAAATTTTGTACTAGAATATGTGTTTGTCGAAGCTGTAGGTTCATTTGCTTTAAAGATAAAAAATTAAATGCAAAAGGTCAGAAAATCCCATGTTATTTAGATGGGAAAAGTATCATGATTCCGGCACGGTTTAAATTAAAAATTTAGAGCTTTTTTACATTGGATAATTTTTTTAGACCAAAAACTAAAACTTCAGAGGGCGGCACCAAAAAAAATATCAACTTGGGAAATAACGGACACCCTAATATATACTAGCATACCAAATTTCGGTTTTTTATCTGAAAAAATAAAAAAGTTATAGGGGTGAGCCACTTTTGAGACGCACCCGGTATATCCGTAACACTTTTTAAAGTACCCTGTATACTCTACAGTAATTTTCAAATGTGCTTCCTAACCTTTCCTATAACTTTTCTATTTAACATTTTTGTTCTAAAAAACGAATTTTGTAAAAGACGTCGTGTTTCGAAACAAATGAAGGGCAAAAGGGGAAAAAATCGACGATGAATAAAATAGGACCAACCAAATATCATGTTAAAGATACAAAAATTTATTACTTATGCGTTATTATTTGCTGCAGCTTTTTCATCGGACATGTTTACACAAACCGGTCACCTTTCACTATGATCCAACTCGCTTGTCTCGCGGCAGGCTTGCGTCAAAAAATGGATAGAAAATGTCTTGCTCTCGTCTCGCACTCGTCTTGCTCTTGCCTTGCTCTTGTCTCGCCCTTGTCTCGCTCTCGTCTCGCGCTTGGCTCCTCAGGTCTGGACGCACCATTAGATGGAGAATTAAAAAAGGAAACATTTTTGTGCTAATTTTTAGCGGTTTCGCAAATATTCTCGGTTTTATTACATATGGATCTTTCAGCGGTAAAATACCAGATAAAAATCATTAGACGACTTTGATAAAAAATTAGTGTTATTTATCTATTGTTTATTTGGGTTTTAGTTTGCGATGTTCGTGATAAATAATATTCATGTTCATTGTCTCTGAACTGGCATCGAGGATATCTATGGAAAAGTAGCCAATTTGAAAATAAGCCAACATATCTTTTGTGCTTTGTGTGCTAACGAAAAGATTTTCTTTCCGTATCATGAGGAATTATTAGATCATTTAAAATGTTGGGAAGTGGATTATTTATCATAGAAAAGTAAAAAATGCCAGTGGAGGCGAATATTCTTTTTAGGGACGATTAAGGCCTTTGAAACTCATGCTGTATATAATATTGAGTTGAGTAGATTATTATTTTATATTAAATTAGGTATAAGATACCTACTGTACTGTATTTTAATATGTTAGAACTGTTGGCTATTTCATATTTATTTTATTTTCTATGTAGGTAGGTATTTACAAATCGAAATTTCTGGTCAGGATTTTCTAACTTACTTTTTCAAGTGAAACTTCTTTACGCGCGTTGGGAGTAAAAATTCAAAGCCGTGACACACAGTAAAGCATCTAGCTCATTTGCCAGCTCAGAACTAGAATTTAGGGTTAGTAACTCGCATTTTCATTGGAGGATACTGTCATATTTATTTCAAACTAATAATCAACGATAATATTCTCTATTATCGAGAGAATATTTTATTCTATTATTTTATATATTAATAAAATTACTGTAAATCACTATAAGCCCACGGCCACACAGAGAGCGTTTTTTGCGTTTTTAGCGTGAAGCGTCTTTAGCCCACGGCGACACAGAAAGCGTTTTTAGCGTTTTGCGTTTTTGCGTTTGAAAAATGAAACAATATAACGTTGGACTGCCATTCGAAAGAATCGCTGTTGACATTGCAGGCCCATTCCCTGAAACGCACAAGGGCAACAAGTACGTTTTAGTGGCGATGGATTATTTCAGTAAATGGCCAGAAGTTTTTGCCATTCCAAACCAAGAAGCATCGACTGTAGCTGAAGTATTAGTCAATAATGTCTTCAGTAGATTTGGAATTCCTTTAGAGCTTCACACTGACCAAGGAAGGATCTTCGAGTCAAGACTGTTCCAGAAGATGTGTGATCTGCTTGGTATTCACAAGACTAGGACAACAGCTTTACATCCTCAGTCTGATGGGATGGTCGAGAGATTCAATAAGACCATTGAAGAACATCTCTCGAAAATGGTGGATGAACATCAAAGAGATTGGGATCAGCATATACCACTATTCCTAATGGCATATAGAAGTGCAATTCACAACACCACCGGACTTTCACCATCGAAGATTTTATTTGGTCGAGAATTACGGTTGCCTTGTGACTTGGTGTTCGGATCACCAGACGACGGCACCACAAACGTAGAGGACTACGCGGATGAACTGAAGGAAAGGTTAATGAAAATTCATAAGACCGTTAAATGTAAGATTGCGCTAGCCAGTGATCGGATGAAAGCTCGTTACGACCTCAGAGTTAATTCTACGGGATTTCAACAGGACGATAGGGTATGGTTGTATAACCCACAGCGCAAGAAAGGAAGGTCCCCAAAGTTAACTCCAGCATGGGAAGGTCCTTATACAGTCATCAAGAGGATAAATGATGTTGTGTATCGGATTCAACGCAGCCCTAGAAGTAAGATGAAAGTAGTTCATCTGGATCGATTGAAGAGATACCAGACAGGAAACCTTGATCGGGACGATCAAATTTGAGAAGGGGGCAATGTCAAGGTGTATTACTGGTTGCATAACTGCATACTGCAAAAAAAAATCGTGCATTGAGGAACCTGGCGCATTCGCCAGAAAGTAAAGAAAATTATAGAATTCTTTAGAAAAATCTAGAAACAACCGCCAGGGGGTATATAAGGCCCGCGCTTTGACAGTTGGACAAGTTTAAAGTTTGAAGTCTGAAGATAGTCTGAAGTCTGAAGTTTAAAAATACCGCGAAATACCGTTAGAGTAATAGTAGTTGCATAAGTTGTGTTGTAAATAGTATAAGTTGTGTGTACAGAGTGAAACAAATAAATTCGTTAAGTATTTTATCGTGAGTTTAAATAGTGGACCCACGGAATCTGTAACAATATTGATATTTTAATACAAATTTTGTAAAAGTAAATCAAATTATTACGTGTAAAAACTATTTGTTATACGTAAAAAACTATTAATTTTATTAAAAAATTAATTTTATTACACGTAAAAAACAATTTTTAATATTTTTTTTATTTTACGTGTATAAAACTATTTGTTACACAAAAAGAACTATTCTTTAAGTGTAAAAAACTATTTGTTATACGTAAAAAAATTGTTATACGTAAAAAACTATTTGCTGCCAGTAAAAAAATATTTTTTACGCATATAAAACTATTTGTTACTAGTAGAAAACCATTTTTGCGCAAAAAACTATTTTTTACATGTAAAACTATTTGTTACACGTAAAAAACTATTTTTTACTCGTAAAACACTACTCGCTACCGGTAAAAAAATATTTTTACAAAAAAAAAATATTTTTTATACATAAAAATCTATTTTTTGCACCTAGAAAACTATTTTTACACGTATAAAACTATTTGTTACCCGTAAAAAATATTTGTTACGCGTAAAGAACTATTTGTTACGCGTAAAAAAACATTTTACGTATAAAAAACAAATTTTTACGCGTAAAAAATATTCCTTTAATTTATTACTTTTTCAACATTTCATACATATACAGCCGTTACTCGCTGACGAGTATTCGACACACATAAAGAAAATGGTCACGCAAGGCGTTTTCTTTCATGAGCTTTTCTGTGACTGAAAAGCCCGATACGTGATGTTATCTGCCTACCGCACTCCGGACATTCAAAAATCTCATTGCTTTGTTGCCTCTCTACTTTTTGGTTGCCGCTGTTAACTGAGTTTACAACCCTTCTCCATTGAGTTCTATTGTGAGCTGCTTTTTCCCACTCATTCTGCATGTTAATTCCCTTTAAATTTTCGTGGAAAATGTCCTTGTATCTTTTCAGTTGTCCACCCGGCCTCCTCTTACCGTCCACAAGCTCACCGTAAAGCAGAGATTTTGGTATGCGGTTTTCTTGCATTCTGCATACGTGACCAGCCCATCTTAAGCGGGATTTTGTGACCATGACTTCAATACTCTCGCAGTTAGATTTTTCAAGGACCGATACGTTTGAGACATGATGGAACCACCGGACTCTTAAGAGTTGTCTAAGGTGTCTCTGTTGCAACTTGTTCAATGCGTTCATGTGTCGGCGGTAAGGCACCCAGGTTTCGCTCCCATATATCATGGTGGGGATTATAATTGCTCGGTATACTGCAAGTTTTGTTTTTGTACTCAAGTCATGATTGTAGAAAACCCTGTCTTTTAATTTCCAGAATGCTCTTGAGGCGCTACTAATCCTGTGCTGAATTTCAGAGTCAATATTGGCCTTTTCCGAAATCAAACTGCCAAGGTAATTGAATTCCGCCACATATTCGAATAGTTCTTCTCCGATTTTTATAGCATTGTTGTGATCTTCCGGGGGAGTGCACATGATTTTAGTTTTGCCGATGTTCAGCTTAAGGCCCAAAGCCTCGTATGCCCAGGTATATGTGTTCAACATTTCTTGTAATTGTTGTACCGTGTTTGCAACTAGAGCGCAGTCGTCAGCGTATTGAAGTTCTGTGATAAATTTTGTACGTGTTTTTGCCCTGAGTCTTTTTATGTTGAACAGACGCCGTCATATCTGTATCTAATGCCCAATCCTCTCCTGCAGTTTGCTGTCCACTATAATGGAGAGCGCTGCCATGAATATGTTGAATAGGAGAGGCGCTAAGACACATCCCTGCCTAACTCCTGTATTTGTTAGGAATGGGTCGCCTCAGTGATCCATGATGTGACACTCTTGACTTGTTGTTGTTATGGAGGCTTTTACACACTGTAAGAAATTTGTTGGGTACTCCGAACTTTTCCATAATTGCCCAAAAGCGCATCTCTGTTCACAGAGTCGAAGGCTTTTGTTAGATCGATGAATGCAACATAAAGTTTAGACTGCTGCTTTTTTACTTTTTCCTGTAGTTGACGGATGGAAAATATGGAATCGACGGTGCCGCGGTTGGTACGAAAACCCGTTTGCGATCCTGGGAGGATTTTTTTTCTATATATGGGTGCAGGCGGTTTGACATTATTTTTGCAAGAATTTTTCCGCCGATAGCTAATAGCAAAATTCCCCGGTAATTACCGCAGTCTGATGCACTTCCTTTGTTCTTAAATATATTCACTATATTCGCGTTGCGAAAATCGTGAGGTACCTCTCCGCTTTCCCATACGACATCAAAGAGAGCCTTAAGATGATCCATAATTTCTTTACTTGCACACTTATAGATTTCCGCCGGAATCGCGTCACAGCCAGCTGATTTGTTGCTGTTTTATGGAGGTCTTTATTTCTTGTTCTGTTATTGGGATGTCTAATACATCGAGGCTGTTATACTGAGGTATTGTGTTTAGTGCTTCCATATTGGGGTTGTTTTCTTGGTTAAGGATATGGCTGTAATGTTCTTTCCAGTGATTTCTGATTTGTTCTTCCTCTTTTAGAAGTTCGCCATTTTGAGCCATGATTGGGCAGCTTACCTTCTTAGTTGGACCGTATACTTCTTTTACAGCCTCGAAGAATTTACGATAATCGTGATGAGTGGCGTACTCTTGAATCTGATTCGCTTTTTGTGACCACCAGTTATCCTTTACTTGGCGCAGTTCTCTTCGAAGGGTGTTGTTGGCTGCTTTAAAGTTATCTACCAGTCTTGGATTAAGTGGATTTGCAGTGACGGCTTGATGTGCTCTATGCTTTTGTTCCAAAAAAGCCTGTATATGCTGTTGATTTTCGTCAAACCAGTCTGGTTGTTTCTTTTTGTTCGACTTTCCCAGTACTGCTTCGCTGGTTTTATGAATCGCATCCCTTAATTGTGTCCAGTCTTGTTCAGCTTCCAATATTGAGATTGAAGTTATCGGTGGAAGTGATTCTTTGATGGCTTCCCGGAGGGCGTCGGCGGTATTCTTGTTCTCTAGATCCCGTACGTTCAATCTGGTCATGTTGTTTTGCTTTTTACAGCGTGGATGTTTGGGTTTTAACTGGATTTTCATTTTTGAAATTAAAAGTCGGTGGTCAGTGCCGCATTCGGCATCTATTCTAGCTTTTGTGAGCCTAACATCTTTTAGATGCATCCTTCGAACGATTATGTGGTCCAATTGATGCCAGTGGCCTGATCTAGGATGTTTCCAGGTATCTTTAAACTTGTTCATCAACATGAACCACGTATTGGTGATGCAAAGATTATACTCTGCGCATGTTGTTAATAAGCGTTCACCATTGCTATTTGCGTTTTCCATTGTTTTCCCAATACGTCAGGCCATATTTCCTGTTGTTTGCCTACACGGGCATTAAAGTCACCTAGCAAGATGATTCGTTCGTGCTTTGGAATTCGTTGAAAGGCATTTTGTAATGCTTGGTAAAATTTATCCTTATCTTCAATTTTAGCGTCAAGGGTGGGAGCGTAGGCACTAATGTTGTTGACGTAAGTTTTGTCTGATATGGGGTACCTTAGGGTCATAAGACGTTCGGAGACACCAATAGGTACTTCTGTTAACTTGGTGGCGATTTCGTTTTTGATCGCAATGCCTACACCATGAATTCTCCTGTGTGTTGCGGGGTGACCTTTCCAAAAGAAGGTGTAATGCCCCCAGTGAGACTACCTTCATCTGCAAAGCGTGTTTCGCTTAGAGCGGCAACATCTATATTTAATCGGTGGAGTTCCTGTGAGACCAGTGCTGTTCTTCTCTCTGGTCGATTTGAATTTATCTCTTGTCCAGTAGAGTGCGGACGTTCCACGCCGCGAACGTGAAACATTGATGTTTTTTGTTTCTCCGATGATACTTTCGAGTAGGCACCCTCCCGGAGATCCGATTGAGGGGGTATTTTACCTCCGGACGATAATTTTGTCCCACCTCGAATGTTCCATCATTGCTGTGTGTAAGCTGCGCGGGAAAAGGTTTAACTGTGGCGGTTACGCTGCCGCACAGTTTGGCTGCAACTGTAGCATCGGGATGGCTATGGTACAGTGAGGACTGCGACGATAGTTCCCTTGTGCTACGTTCTCGGCCGGCTAGGTGTATTTTATTACTCCTTTTCCCCAGAAGATGGTAGGTCTGAGGGTTGTATAAGGTTATACCGCCTATACTCGGACGTCAGAGCCTCGTTTGTGTAAACAGGGTGCACCACGTGAAGGTGAGGTTGACTTTTGGGTAAGCTAGGCTATATGTATCGCTTCAATACCCCTTGCACCCCAAACAACACTTTGTCATTGTTCAACATTTCAAACTACACTTTGTCAAACATTTCCTTCAAATTTTTGAATTTAATAGAATCTTCCTAAACAGTATATGTTCTCTATAAAAATATTTTTAGATAATACTCGAAAAAAATGTTTACTATTTAATTTATTTGTTATTGTATTATTCAATATTACGTCCGCCTATGACGGGGTCTCATAGAAAACGCTAAAGACGCTACAGAAAACAAATTGATTTGTTTTCATTTGCGTTTTTTGCGAGACACGCCGAACGCTAGACGCTTTTGGTGGGGCCACTCCTAGATAATCCTGTTATTTTGTTTTAGACGCAAAAGACGCTTCACGCTAAAAACGCAAAAAACGCTTTCTGTGTGGCCGTGCACTAAGTAATGAATTGTTTGTAATAGAACTGTAATTTCTGTACTATTAATCTGGTAAATGATGGAGATAAATAATTGTGATTTTGATTAAAATTGTATTTTAATGAAACTTTTGTTAACAACATTCTGAGAATTCGAGTAATGAATTGAATAATGACAAGACAAGTGATATCTGTCTAAAAAAGACAGCGATTTAGAGTGACAATTTAGTTATGTAAAATTTAGAGTGACATTTTGATTATGCAAAAAAATACTGGTTGCCTAACGGTTAACATTAATTTAAAAATGAATCCCCAACATGAATAATGAACAAAACATTTAAATAAAAACAGACCACAGACTACACAAAACAAATTGTTGGTTAGTAGCAGTTAGTAGTAGTCAGAGATATAGATGTAGTAGTATTTTGGTTTAATGGCCACAGCTATTCGGCCGGGTATTATAATTATCGTTTTTTAATAAAAAAAATAAAATTATAAAGCTATAACAGTATACGGTTTTATATTAACTCTATATTTTTGAAGTTTATAAAAAGTATTCATAACAAATATATATTCTTCAAATCCTTCAATTTAATAACTGTTAGTAAGAAGCAGTTAGCATTAGTTACAGATATTAAATAATTCACAAAGCTCCTATAAATAAACATTGGACAATGCGACATTAAAAATAATCCCAAGAAACAGGTATATAGTTAAAAAAGTTCATTGTAGTATAAAGTTCCTCTTTCAATACCCCCTTAATTGACCTATATACAGATGGACGCCTCGATTTCCATTAGAAAGAGAGATATCCGGCGCTTTTGCACCGGACAGCAAAATAGGTTTTTGAGAAAGATTTAAAAAATAAATAAACCTTTTTCGATTTATTTAGGACCTTTATTCAATTTCCTCTGACACGAACTGAGATGTTTTTTAGGAACGCAATTTTGTGGAAAATCGACTCCGTTTCCTAAAGAACGTTTAAAGCGTGTAGAGCAAATCGTTCTGAACAAAGCACATTGTGTTGTAAGCGAAAATAATGGCTATATTCTCGTGGTCAGCTTACTGCAGTTTATAATCATCGATATAC
Organism: Sitophilus oryzae; assembly: GCF_002938485.1. Taxonomy (NCBI): domain Eukaryota; kingdom Metazoa; phylum Arthropoda; class Insecta; order Coleoptera; family Curculionidae; genus Sitophilus; species Sitophilus oryzae. The sequence goes on along the minus strand of NW_022145814.1, from coordinate 1,846,225 downwards.
GGCTACTTACATATATATATTTAAAGTAAATGAAATGAATAAGTAAACTTGAAGAATAAGGTAAATTGGGGAAATATGTTATTCTTTTTCGCTAAAATAATTTAATTTATTAAAAAAATACTAGTATATTATGCTAAGATATTATGTAATGTGTGTTGTAATCTTCATACTAAATACGAATGGAAAAGTTATCGCCATATTAGGCAGTAATTATTTTACGAGTGTGTAATAAGCTTTTATAATACGAATTACTTAAATACTTTTATCTTTGATTTAATATACAAATTTAAAGCTAACATTTTATTAGGTAAAGTTAGGGACCTGAAAGTGAAATAGCAAAAGCGGTTTCATCGTTTCCAAATAAAATAGCTCCAGTATTTTAATGATAACTATAGATAGCGCCTCTGACTTGGAACCATTATTCAGTAAGATAGTTTCCGTTTTTTTCTTGGTATATTCTTTGGTTAAAGTCAGAGAAATATCAAATGATTTTTGAATTTTGTTATGGAGGTTTATCGTTGCTAGATAATTGCCAAATCAAATTCAGATATATATATTACGGTGATTCATACACAGGGTGGGCCAAACTGTATTCTGGAAACTTCGGCAGCATTTTTTTACATTAAAATAAGTAAAAAAGTTCGTATAAATGTATGTCCTAAAATGCTTAGTTTCCGAGATACAGGGTGTAGAAGGTTTATTTTTATTTCGATTTTTTCCAAATAATTTCTGAAGTAACGTCAATATTTGGATGAATTGTATTGTATTTGAATATTTGGTGTCTGGGAGTTTTTTGACATGAGAAATTTGATTTTCATGTCCATATGACTCCTACTTATAGAGCGCCCTCTATAAGTAGGAGTCATACTTACAAAGGGCGCCACCTACATATTATTTAACTGGTTTGAAGAGTAATAACTTTTCGTCCCTACCTGTATAAAACTACCGAGTAAAAGAATATAAATATTTATGACGTTTTTTGCGTAAAAAAATGTCTCTTTGTAAAAATAGTTACTAGTAATGGTTCTCGAAATATTTGGAATCAAAATTATCAATAGCTGCCATCATCATAAATAGTTATTAGACTGAAATCATAAATTAGAAATGTTTTTGTGTCAAAATTTCAACAAACTGCTTTATCATCATTTTTTGAAGAGTAATAACTTTTCGCCCGTACCTGTATAAAACTACTGAGTAAAAAAATATACATTTACGACATTTTCTACGTAAAATAGGTCTCTTGGTAAAAATCGCTACGAGTAATGGTTTTCGAGATATTTGGAATCGAAATTATCAATACCTGTCCATCATTAACATAAATTAAACATATTGATTAAATAGTTATTGCACTGAAATCATAAATTTGAAATGTTTTTGTGCCAAAAGTTCAACAAAAACTGTTTGTTCATCATTTCTTCGAAGAAAAATGTATGATTAATTTAAAAAAATAAAAATTTCTCAAATTTATTTCTTCAATCAAATAACTATCTACCTACTCAACATGTTTATTTTTTTGTCAGTAATGACATGTATTGACTATTTGCATTCTAAATAACTTGAAAACTGTTGTTCGCAGCAATTTTTACCAAGAGACATTTTTACATAAAAAGACACGAAGATGTATATTTTGTCACTCAGTACTTTTATACAGGTACGGACGAAAAGTCATTTTCTTCAAAACAGTTAAAACACATGTAGGTGACACCCCCTACAAATCGGAATCATATTGACATCAAAATCAAATTTCTCATGTCAAAAAACTCCCAGATACGAATTTTCATCGAAATATTGACGTTACTTCAGAAATTATTTGGAAAAAATCGAAATAAAAATGCAAATTCTACACCCTGTATCTCCGAAACTAAGCATTTTAGGACATACATTTATACGAACTTTTTTAGTTATTTTTATCTGCAGAATATGCTGCCGAATTTTCCGGAATACAGTTCGGACCACCCTGTATATACTATTTTTTTTAAATTTGGATTTATAAACACCTGCTCCGTTTATCTAAAATAATTTCAGCTTTAAAATATTGCTGCATCATTTGAAAAATAGTAGCATCTTTCTTATTTTAAATGGATTATCTGGTATATTATTGCATTTTTTGGGAACTACTTTCATATCTCATAATTTTTCTATTTTACTAATCTATATCTATCTCTAAAATTTTGAGATAATAAATAAAACATGTGTAAAATTGACGAAAACATGATCTTGAATAAGCATTGGTAAAATCATGAACTGAATATTTTAAAAGTTGAAATTTGGATTATAAATTAACGAGTCGGTATATTCGATTTGTCTAAACCCACTGATTTGATATTACACAGGGAAAGCAAAAAAATATATATATTTCCGTTGGTGATTGCTCCAATTTTTGATATTTTAAATTCAACCTTAAGTATATTATTTAAAAAATCAAAAAACTAATAAAATATCTTTTCAATGACATATCATGCTCCTATACCTAAACCTTCCAATTTCATAAGTAGAGCTCTTTAAATATTAATAATTCTAATATTGTCTCATTTCAAAAATTTCGTTTCCATGACAATTTTAGAAATTTAGCAAGTAAAGTCTAATTGATACTTCCAAAGTTTGAATATTTGTCTTGGTAACGGTGTACATTTGTCATGGTAACAGAAGGTTTAGGTATATGAACATGACATATTTCGATTTTTTAAATAATAATAGGTTTGAATTTAAAATAACAATGATTTTATAAGAAACCGAAATAAATATTTTTTTTGATCTCCCTGTTTGATAGGTCGAGGTTAATTAGATTGGTCGAATATGTCGACTATCGTTAACCTAGGTACCGTTTGATCGAAAAAAACGGCGTCCAGTTGGCTTGGAAATGACGATCGATGACATTTTCCATATAATTTTACGTATAAAATGAGAGCAATCTTCATTTCATAGTCATATAGTCATCGTTGACGCCGTTTTTATTCTATCATACGGTATAAACCAAATTTCAGCTTTAAATATGCAGAATTTATGATTTAACAAACGCTTATTCAAGATGAAATTTTTGTCAATTTTAAACATGTTTTATTTTTTATCTCGAAAAATTTTAGAGATAGGTATATGTTAATATGATAGAAAAAATATCAGATATGAAAGAAGTTTCGAAAAATGTAATAATATACCGGATGTTCCATTTAATGTAACAAAGATGCTACCACTTTTTGTATGAAGCGGCAACACTGTGATTCTGAAAATAACTTAGACAGATGTAGCAAGTGATTTTATACAAAAATCCAAATTTAAAAAAAATCGTATCACCGGCTCTCCATAAACGTCTAACGTGCCATCGCCGTGAATCACCCTGTATAATTATTGCAATTTTATATACAATTAATTTTATTCATCGTAAGAATCGATCCATCCTACTAGTGTATTATTTAATCTAATTTTTACCCCCCTTTTATCAGTCGACTAGGCAGTATAATTTTATTTTAGCCCAGCTTTGGTAAATTTATACTTTCAATTTTCCCTTTGCCTTATACCCTGTTGTGCCTGATCTATTAAAAACCGAATATTGCTCGTTCTTGTTACGGTATATATTGGAAAACCCACTAGGTTCATTTTTCAGAGAGTAATTCCGGCTACAAAGCCTCCACGCCAACGGTTAATTGATCAATTCGCGAATGGAAGTTGAATTTAGGTTTTCATTAGCGAGGAGGGTTTTTTTAATCGTGGCAAAAATAACTTTGAACGAGGGTTGATTCTGAAGATAAATAAACGAATGCTCGGTTTATTCCTTTTTTTCAATCCGATCTAGATATAAATCAACTGGTTTTCTAATGATTTTTTTTCATCAATAAATATTGTTAATGACAAGACAAAAAGAATCACAGAGTTTATTAAATTAATGATTAATTGAGAGCGTTAAAATTAATAAATGTAAAGATAGTATGAACAGAGAAAATGGTCCAATTCCTTCCAGTTCTCTGTTCCTACCGCTTTAGTTTCTGTAATTAATTGTTAAGCGGTCCATACATTATCAAACAATTTGCGTAACACAGGCTGTTGTGCAACGAGTTGCCAATGTATGGTAACGTTTGATGCGTTGCGCAATTATTTGATAAGTTTCAAGAAGGTTTGAATTCTTTTGTACAACGGGACTGTTTGCGCAACGCGTTGTGTAGTATATATGTTTGCTGCGCTTTGTTGTGCAATATTTTAGTTCGTTTATTCAAATTCTTTGTTTTCATTTTCGTTTTTTGGTAACATCGACATCATCTAGGGCATATACGATAATAATCGACGCAATGGCAATTGAGGACATGATTGTTTCTCGAACAATGCACAACTTTTAATAAAAACTTTGATCAACATTTTACAAGTGCATGTGTGAGGCAGTTGTGCAACGCAACGTTGCGCATCGCTTTGTAGCGCAATTTGTTTGATAATATATGTGTCGCTGAATCAGTTGTGCAACGTAACGTTGCGCATCGCTTTGTTGCGCAATTTCTTTGATAATGTATGGGCCGCTTTACGCTCGGTTCTTTTTGACTCGCTTGGCTAGTTATGGCTCGAGTATACCGGGTGCGTCTCAAAAGTGGCTCACCTTATAACTTTTTTATTTTTTCAGTTAAAAAAACGAGATTTGGTACGTTAGTATATGACATAAATTAAAACTGATTGACGTATTCAATTGTTTTCGGTCACTTCTTGTTTCACCGGAAATGACTAGAATTTTTAATTTTTAAATGGCACCCTCGGTATTTTTTTACTTTATTCGACAGAAAATGACATATCATATGTCAACTTTTGACATTTTCGCATATGGGTTATTTGAAATTATAACTTGCGGTTCGTAACGAAATTTTGACTTGAAATACCAAGTGTGTGGTATCAAATTATTCGTAAAAAATGCTTTTTCCAAATATGCTAATGAGCTACCCTCGTTCCATTTGAAAAAATCGAGATATGATTAAAAATACGCTTTGAGCATTGTCTAACTGGTCAGGACAAAATACTAAAAGCTTTAGACGATCAAATATATTTTTCCAAGACTCCTTGGCTAAGAATTAGTGTCTTTAACATAGATTAAATTTAAAAATTAAAATTAAAAATTATTTAATTTTTTTAAATTTTAACTCTAGATTACATTTTAAAATACGATTTTTTATTAAGCGAGAACGTCAAAAGTTGACATATGATATGTCATTCTATTCAGAATGTCAGTTTCTATCGAATAAGGCAAAAAAATACCGCGGGTGCCATTTAAAAATCGAAAGTTGTATTAATTTCCGGTGAAACAGGAAGTGACCAAAAACAATTGAATCGTCAATCAATCCTAATTTATGTCATGTACTAACATACCAAATTTCGTTTTTTTATCTGAAAAAATAAAAAAGTTATAGGGGGTGAGTCACTTTTGAGACGCACCCGGTATAAACGCTCAATTTGTAGATATTAGTTTAATTTTAATAATCTGCTTATGATGCTAACGGTTAGCAAAACGCGTGTCCAGTCCATAAAGACTGTAAATATAAAAAGAAGCATTATATTGATAAAAATCAACAAGGAATAATAAATGAAAATGAATTAAATGTTGTGTTACAAGTAGAAGATGAAAAACAAGTAAGTACCAGGATACTTGGAGAAATAGTCAAAAAGTAGAACTTTAAAAAAGCATATTTTTTTTTAAATAAATCAAAACACCTACGGGGTGAAAAACGTAGGGCAAATATTCTCAATTTTGTCTTCTTCTCTATTCTGCCGTCTATTTCTTTTTTGTCAATCTTTGTCTCAAACTGTTTAGTATTTAGTAAATAATTTTATTTTGAAAGAGAGTGTTAACATTACCTATATACGAAATATATTTGATTTTTTAAAGATTCTATTATGTTTACAGTGTACACAAAGGGTTTTTCATAAACTTTTCAGAGAAAATCATAAAAGATTTGTTATCATAATTGATAAAATATTAATTTCTTGTCATATTATGACGTAATTGTTATGTTTGTTTTACCAGGACCGGATTACTATAAATTGTAGTATAATTTAGTAATTCTGTATCTCTCATAACTCAAAAATCAATCCGTATAAATTATTTAAAATCAACAATTTGCTTCATTTTAAGTTCTTTAAAAAGTTTTAAATACATTTTTCTGTAAAATAAAATGGAGAAACTTAATCAACATTTACATGAAATTTCCTAGGTTCAGGATGACGATGCAATACACGGTATAGATAGGTCTAGTACTGCCGACAATAGTTATTTTTTTAATTTTTAACTAATTTAAAACTTAATTTTTTTTCAGGTTGCGTAAGGCCCCAATTAGTGGAATAAATAAGTGGTTTCAATTAGCGCAGAAGCAGGGGCGGATACAGGAATTTATTATAGGGGGGGCCCAAAATGAAAAGCAATGTAGAATATGGTTTTTAGGGCGCCATTTTTAACACAAAAGCCTAATATTTTACACAATTCACAGACTTTAGGGGGGGCCCGGGCCCTCCCCCTGTATCCGCCACTGCGTAGAAGTTTATTCCTTGAATTTAAATGTAAGCATTCAGAACGTCAATAGTGATAGTCATTTTCAATTAGTAGAAAAAGTTAACAAACATTTAACTTTTCCACTAATTATACTTCAAAATTTGCGAGGAATGTCATCTTGGCCTTTGATTATCAAGAGAAATTGTGGTTAGAAATCAAAAATTGTTTGGTTTATAAGCTAAATAATAGACTCTATGGATAAAACTGACTAGCGCATGCTATTGCTAGGATATTCTATTAATTTTGATTGTGTTTTTTAGACATTGTGAATGATCGTAAACTAAAAAGTATAAAGTGTAATTGAAACCGCTAATTTATTCCACTAATTGCGAGGTTCTGAATGAAGCTTTGAATAAACTAATTTATATGAAATGTAAATAAAACAGTGAAAAGGCCTCGTTACAAATTCACTTACCTCAACATGGGGTCACTGCGTAGCTTGTCCAAAACAGTGGTGTACGGAATTCCCAAAACTCTGTCGATGACGTGAATAATGCCGTTTTTGGCCGCAAGGTCCGGCTGAATAACGGTGGCGTTGACACCGCCTCCTTCCACAGTCATTGTTCTATTGTTGTTTATTGTGGCCACATTAAAATAGATGCTTTTGCCCTTGGAATATGTGGGAGCTTGAAAAATCTGAAAATTAAAATAATACAAAATATAATTAAAAAGGCAGACAGAAGTCCGAATAAAATATAATTTTATATTTTCTGCCAAAAAGTAATATTTTAGTATCAATTTATTATTTAATTATTTATTATTATATCAAATCGAGTTTTGCCTTCTAATGAATCTTCTAAAAATTATATTATGACTGGTGCTCCGGCGATTACAACTCTGGCCAATAGCCGCAGCAGACGAATGACGGAAACTCAAAAAAAATGAAGATGATCTGCTGGTACCGAGTAAGCTGTGATGTAATAACTTTTTAGTAGTAATATATTGTTATTCAAATCTGCACTGGAAAGAAAATTAGGTGTACACTACGTGCGCATATTTTAAGTGAAACTACTTCTTACTTTCGTCTGCCTGTCTGTACGTCTGAGTGCTCTATACGGGTACCTCTATCCACGTGCCCAATTTAGATCCAATCGACCCAAAATTAAGAAAAATCCTGACGATTTCGTCTATTTAGAGGCATCGCATCGGTTCGAAAAGTTGAGGGTGTCATCCTGTAACCCGTCCCCAATTATGCTAAAATCGTCCTACATTTTTCCTCAATATCGAATCATTAGTCCCACCCTGATGAAGATGTAAACGAAACGTCGTTACGTCGTATCCAACTTTGCAGGGTTGGACCGTGTGCACCGTCGTTCACATTTGCTACCCTCCAAACTTGGTCGCGATAGGACGAAATAACTTTTGACGTTTGTTACGTCAAAATTAACTGTCACTGTGAAACGTGTCGTATACGGTCAAGTTGGCCTTGGTCCAATCTATTGACATACCAAATTTCATTTAAATCGGACGATTTTTTGATTTGATTCATTGATGATGGGGTTTCGTAGTGCACAAAAAGTCAAAATACACTCAGATGCAAAAAAACGCAACGGAGAAATTTTTGGTCAAATTAAAACTGATATATTTTTGTTATTTTTAGGTCTATTTTCATGAATTTTTTATCAACCTGTACATAATTATATAAACTTTAATTACTAAACTCAGTTTTATATAACGTTAGTATTTGCCATATTATACAGGGTTAATCGAGGAGTTGTTTTTTACCTTAACTTTAAAACACCTTGCACAACAATTTCGTGTGTAAATTTTCTTAAAATATATTTTTACGGTCAGAACCATGTTTTCTGAGTATTTTGTTTTTTGGATCACGTCAATATATGCCTTGGTTAATTTTTAAGAGCGAAATGAACTTGACACCAACAATTTGCAATTTTTTCAATTATCATTTCTTAAGTTATTTTTCAATATGACAGCCGGCTTTGGTGATTATTGTGAACTATATACTACTATGAACTGCCCATCATGTTCGACGTTTGGGACACGCTTGGCAGGAGGGTCAGAGGTCGCAAAGAGGTTCCAGCCTCTTTAATGGAAATTAGCTTAGTTCTTAAAGAAGAATGGGAAAGCATAACACAATATGATATATGTAGCCTCAATGACAGTATGAACGGACGTATACAAGCAGTTATAGCAGCCATGGGAAGCAATGCAATGTATTAGGATATTTTTTACATTTTTTTTTTCTGTTTGTATACTTAAATATTACAGATGCTTTCTTTAATATAGTTAGTTCTGTTATCGTTATTAATGTTTATTAAAACCAGGACTGTAACATTAGTCTTTAACGTTTATTTTTATTTAGTATAAAATATCCAATGCAGCGTAATATGACATTATGACAATAGTAACCAAAACCATCTCGTCATTAAAAAATTGCATCAAAAAGTAATGATAATTGAAAAAATTGCAAACTGATCGTGATCAGTTCATTTCGCTCTTAAAAACTAACCAATGCATATATTGACATGATCCAAAAAACAAAATGCTCAGGTGTCATGGTTCTGATCATAAAATTATATTTTAGGAAAATTTAAAAACGAAATTATTGCACAGGGTGTTTTAAAGTTGAGGTAAAAAAACAACCCCTCGAATAACCCTGTATAATATGCCAAATACTAAAGTTTATAAAAAACTTAGTTTAAAAATTAAAGTTGATATAATTATACACAGTTTGCTAAAAAAATCATAAAAATAGGGCTAAAAATAACAAAAATACAACACTTTAATTTGACCAAAAATTTCTCCGTTGCGTTTTTTTTGCATCTGAATGTATCATGAAAAGATGGGGCTCTTCGAGCCTTGTCTACATTCCGAGTTTCAGCCTCCTAGTTCACATAGGGCCCGAGTTACGACGCTCCAAAGACCCATTACATCGGACGATTTTTTCACTATGGATGATGGGGTCGTCAAAATATCATGAAAAGATGGGGCACTTCAAACCCCATCTACATTTCGAGTTTCAACTCCCTAGGTCACACAGGGCACAAGTTACGACGCTCCAAGATAGATACCATTTTTGTGACGCTTGGCGACTTGGCGTGACGCTTCGCGTAACGCTAGCTCGTGTGTCGCGACCTTGAATTTTTACTCCCATCGCGCGCAAAGAAGTTTCACTTCAAAAATTACATTAATTTCCATTTGTTTCCATTTTAATACAGGAAGAGAATATTATTTATTTTATTGTGGTTTAAAAATAAAACTTTCCAAAATTAATTTATCGCTCGAAAATAATTAACAAAAAGAACAACAAAATTAAAAACTTAAAAACGATTAGTCCCAGGCAGGGTCTGAACATTGTTTTCTTGTAAAAAAACGACTCCCTTAAAAACGTAGGATTAACACAAAAGAACCTCGAGAATGCTTAGGGACTATCCCAAAGATTAACCGCGTAAAACTCATTATCCGGTTACGATCGATATTTAACAGGAAAACTTCAATGCTTCCGCACCTTAGAGTAATAAACTCTGAACTAGAAATTTCTCTTCAAATTAATTTTGAAAGTACAGAAAGAGAAATACAAAAAATGTAGGATTAATGTGTGACTTTTATCACATTTGTAAATTTATTAAACATATACAAGATATCATATTTTATATGTTTGTGGTTTTTGGTTTGTGGTTTTTGGTTTTTTGCCCTGTATCTTTTGGCACCCTTTACAGGGTGCCGAGAGAGCACCTTTTTCTTTTTTACATAAAAAAGTCCTAGCTTTAATTTTCATTTATTGAAATTGTTGTATCTATAAGGATAAACAAAATATATTATTAATTTTATTGATGCTCACAGCTAGATTTTTTTTGCATTACAGCCGGTGCCGTTCAAAGCCTACTGATTTAAAGGGGGCGAATTTTTATATACTCTATATCTCAAAGAGGAATCGAGCAAAATATCAAGTGTGTTATATTTTTAGAAAGGTAATTTTAAATTCTTTTCAATAAATTAAAAATATACAGGGTGTCCCATATAAAAAATCAAATTTTCTGTTCATAATTCTTAAATTATTAATTTTAAAAAAATTATACTTAAACCATTAAATTCTACGTAAAAAGGTGCTCTGGAATATTAGTTTTTGTCTATCTCCCATAGAAAAGGGTGTTTCCATTTAAAAGCGGCGAATTTGACCCGCCCTGTACACTTATCCTGTGTTGGTGTTAATAGACAAAATATGTCTGCGATCCAATATGATTTGATTATAGATAGATTTAAACATTTTGAGTAATGTTTCCTGTATTCTCATTTTTTGGTGTATTGAGGTGAATTCTCAATTCTCAGTTGCTTCTGTCGATGGGGATAGATATCTATACTTCCTAAAACTTTAAATATTTTTTGTTGGTTTAGTTAAATATGTCTACAAATAAAAAGCGACTGAGAAACTGGTTTCTGTTTGCTGTATTCTAACGTTGTAGAATTTCACAAAACAGTCTTTTTTATTTTGGAATTTAAATGTTACGCCAGTTTGATTTGATTCGCAAATTTGTTCATGAATATATAGTCTCAAGTCTCCAAATCTATGTTAATAGATTCTAAATCCCAGTAGCATTTTAAAAAATATAAATATATTTTAGTCTTCTCGTTAAGTGTCAAAATATTCAAATTTGGTCGCACAATTAATATAAAAAAGTTTACTAATTTATTGTACAGGGTGGTCCCATTTTAGTTGAAATCATACGGTATCTCCGTTATTAGTGAGGATCAGAGTGTGCGGGTTGCACCAACCTGTCCCACTTTTTTGTTACAGAAAATGCTGTAAATAAAATTTTCGTAGCCCTCTTCGTTTCTGTGCTACAGGGTCTTTTTGAAAATTTTGCAATTTGGGACACCTCCCGTATTTCGTTATTGTAAAAGGTATCGAGAAGGTAAAAATTGTTTATTGTAGAACCTTTATGTAGAATACAATGGCGTAGTCTGTTATTCTACGAAAATAATATTTTTGAAGATATGAACTAAAGTTATGTTTTCTTTAATGAAACACTCTGTATATTTATAAATTATATGATATAGCTTGCATCGAATTGCATTAAATTATATTGATAAGCTCTTCAAAAATATATATCACTCTATATTTATTTTCACTATTTACTGTACCTGATATTTAAACGTTTTCATTAAAAAATCATTTTTATTAGTAGGCCATGATTGATAATAAAAGAAGCTAAAGAATTATTAAAAGTATACTGCTATCTGTCTCTTGTTTAGTTTTGGGAGCCACTAATAAATTCCTTATATATATCGTGAAAACTTAACTCTCCACAGCTATTTGTAAATCTTGGAAGCTATCGTACCGGAACTTTTAGATATTCCTTTAGATAATTTACGTGAAATATACTTTCAGCAAGATCGGACCCCCCTCACACCTGAAAATATTAGAATTTTGTCAAATGACTATTTCCCAAATTAATGAATTGGGACCCATGGACCCCATACGATAGCCTCCCTGATCACCGGATTTGTTCGTTCTCGATTTTTGTATTTGGAGATTTTTGGAATATGAAATATATCGTGGCAACTACAACAATGTCGAAGACCTGAAAAATGCTATCAGGCAAGCTTTAGATATATATTTGCAAACCCATCCTGTTATAATAAATGCCGTTATAAAAAGAAGAAAAACATATTCAGATATTCAGTGGTAACAGTTTAAAAGTAAAATATTTCAGTCTCAAATAAAATTTTAATATGTGTATAACTCTTTTAATAAAAACCATTTTGATTTTTTTGTAATCTATCATGGCCTATTAATAAGAAAATGATATCTTTTAGATATTGCAGTAAATAGTGAAAATAAATATAGAGAATTTATATTTTTCAGTCATAGCAAGTCGAATTATACTATTTATATATACAGGGTGATCCATTTGAAAAAACATAACTTTAGTTAAATTTTCAAAAATTATTTTTTTCGTAGAGAAACAAACTACACAACTGAATTCTACGTAAAAAGTTCTACAAGAATCAGTTTTCACCTTCTCCCTTTCACAATAACGAAGATACAGGGGCTTTCCAAATTGCAAAATTTTCAAAAAGACCCTGTAGCTTAGAAAACGAAGAGGGCTATGAAAATTTTGTTTACGGCATCTTCCATTTGACAAAAAAGTGGGACAGGTTTGTGCAAACCGCACCCTCCTATCTTCACTAATAACGGAGATACTGTATGATTTCAACCAAAATGGACACCCAAGTACATATTAATTTGTATCTAAATTCTCTCTATTGTACCAACAATAAGCGGGCAACTTTGTTATTTAAGTATCCTTAGTTAAGCGCCGATAAAAACTGACTTTAAGTACAACTTAACATTTAGCTTAAGCGATCGTAAACCTTTTGTGGTTAAATTAACGGAGATACAAAGCGAGTCCGCCGTCTAAGGAGGGGCAATAACGTTTGATATGACGATTTGCATAGGGCTCCATTATCTTACGCCGCTGTGATATCTAAAGCTGGAACGTTATAAAGGCCCGCTGATTTATGGAAATGGTTCTTCAGATACTATTACTATATAATATAATGTCATAGTCAGACAGGAGTAAAGTATGTACAGGGACATCATTTTAAGTGTCTCACTCGATTTATAATTTTCCTGTTTGGTATTTAAAGATAGTAGAAAAATTTTTTAATGTAATTTTTCGCGAGGATGCCGATTCTCTACACCAAAATTAGTTATATGACTTATTTGTGATCTTTCAATCTATTAATTTTAAGGTTGCCTCTGTAGGAGTTCTTGGGAGATGAACTGCCAACTGTCTTTCCATCTTTTTGGAGGTCTTCCCGGCTGTCTCTACCCATAGGTTTCCCTTCAAGGGCTATGCGTGGTAGCCTGCTTTCTTCCATGCGTTTTAGGTGTGCGAACCATTGTCTTTTTCTTTGCCTACCCCATCTCACTACGTCCTGTATTCCACATTGTTGTCTGATATTTGTGTTTCTAATTCTGTCTCTTCTAGTCTTCCCCATTATGGTTCTTAAGTTCTTCATTTCAGCGACTCTCAACATGCTTTTGGTCTCGTTTGTTTCCTCTCGGATTTCTATACCATACGTCATTATTGGTCTGATGCAGGTCTTATAATTTTTAATTTTGCTGTCTGTTCGCATGAAGGGGTTTGTCCACACTATTTGTCTCAGGCATCTTGACTGACATCCTGGTCGAGCTGTTAGAACTTGGTCGAACTTTATTTTTTGGTTAACTTTGGTATAATTGGTCGAACACCAACTCAATTCCACTTATTTTTACCAGAAGTGCAAGTGTTTCTAACTTGCACTTAAAAATTTACAAGCTATAGGGAAAATTACAACGACTCTTTAATAAATAAACAAATAAAGTATCACGAGACGTAATTAAATCGTGAAGCTAAACGCATGATGCGCACAGTTTCATATTAGTCTGAATTTTCTTTCTTGTAATTTTCCATCCAAAACCAATCCAAAATTTTTTTTAAAAAAATTCCAAATTTTCCAAAAAAAAATTTCGCGCAAAAAACATCATAATTGTGTTTCTTGGGTCGAAATACACTACCCATAAAAATATTTGCACTTATTTAAGACTCACCTTGTATATAATAGGGAAAAATTGAGCAAAACGTAAGGCGAAAAAATATGAAAAAAAAATTCACACGGGCTCCTCCTAACATTGCCACCCTTTGGCCTAGTACGACCCTGGTTCGTCGTACTGTACTAAAGAAACATACGAGTAAGTATGCGTGTATTTGCTTTAGCGTGATCGTAGCGGAAATTATGGAGATATTCATTTCAGTGGCTATTTCAGATCACTGGGAGTTTATTGAGTTAGAGCAAATAGCAAATTTAATGGGAAAACATTATTTGCTTTCCCTACTTATAGAGTATTTTTTTTCTCTTTCTAATGGTATAAAAAAACTTATTAACGTAAAAAATGGAGTTAGCAGGTTATCACGTTTCACTGACGATATGTAGTATTTACCCAAATTCAATGCATTTCTATTGGGTTTATACCGGATGCAAAACATCGAGTATTCACCGAAATTTCAATATGCGGGGTGGTTGCCCATCTGTGGCTGGGCAGTACGATCACATTGTGATCGAGTTAGCTTCAACTTTTCCGTTGTAAAATACTGCAATGTAATTTTCTATAAAAATTCTTTGTATGTTGTCATACAAAGCATATTTTTGAATAATACATTTTTTAATAACGTTATTTGTTGTGCAGAAAAAGATTCTAGCTCATATCTTTAATAAATAACATCTTTAGAATATAATACCGCCAACAATTTTTTTATCGAAAAAAAGGAATATTTTTCTAGTTATTCGTAATTATTGGCAAAAATATGACGCTGGAGCCAAATCCATAAAAAATTGGTTTAGTATTTCATGGATGCATTTTCCCCGTCATGTTAACCGAAATAATATTAGACATAAATCAATTATCAACCATGAGCCAATGAATTTATAGAATTTAGAAATCGTATTATGAAATATATACCTATTCTATTATTTTAACGAAAAATGTCATTTAATTTCAAACTGAAATAAAATGAAAATCCAAAGAGAGAATTTTGTTTAATTCAGTTAGTCCTTATTTCACATACGAGAATGATAGAGCGTAGAGCCAATTATTAAAAATGTTTTAATATTTTAAGGAAGATATTTCCCAAGTCGCCATCAGATTCAATAATACCTTAAATAAATAAAGTTATTGAACAGTGATGCTCACAAAATTTTGGACAAGTCTCGTTCGAATTCTGAAACAAACATTTCACAACAATCAGTACACTTAATTATTCTCTAGCACTTATATTTTATTATTTAATTTTGGTTTTTGATAATAGATTAATTTCCTTTTTTTTAATTATTAATATTAAGATGCATTACGCTGAGATCACTAGACCGCTAGTGTTGTTAGAAATGTTAAGTTGTCTTAACATCATTTCCGACTTAACTCTTTTGCGCATACCGTATAGGCAATATTATTCTCACTTTTATTTCATATTTATATTAATATACCCATTAGGCTTAAACGTATAGGCGACCTACTGCGTTTATTAAATATGCCAGCGTGAAATTTTTAATATATTCAGTTTTCGTCATACGTCGTTAATCTTTCTTGAATATTTAATGTTGTTTTAACGAATTCTTCATATACAGGGTGAGTTTCCTAGGATGTTCTCTATGGGTATCTCGGAAACTACTGGAGATAGAGAGTCGGTTAAATGGGGAAGGAATTGTAGTTTTATGGGGTCATAAATATGCGCCTTTCAGATTTTTGAAAAAGTTCATGGCTTACTTGTTAAGTTGTAATGTAAATTGCAAAGAACCGTTTAATAACATATTCTGACTTTTTATAATTACAAATCATAACAGAATAAGAATACCATGCAATCTAAGTGAAATTAGTCAAGAAAGATAAGAATTGGCTATAACTACTAACATGTTTTGAAAACCGTTCTCTAAAAAACGCAACGTTCACCGGTCAACGTATTCTCGAAAATGTATGGTCAAGAAATGTTGAACCAATAATCCTACACGCTTTTCTTCATTCAAAAAATTCATATTTACAATTTTTGTTTATTTTAATTTACGGATTTAAGTTTGGATGACAGCTTCACATTTCTGAGAGCAAAGGCTATAACTCATTAATTTTTCGAAAAAATCATTATAGCTTATATCGCTGAAAAGCTTAAAAAATGGCGCTTTTTATGAAGTCATGGCCAACTATGGTTTTCATTTAAAAAAAACATATGTTTGTGTCATATGTCAAAAATGACAGGCTTTGGAAAAAAACGGAGGACACAATCTCATTCAGGATATGATCATCTACAACTTTTATATGAAAACTTTTTAACTAAAATAGCTTATAATGGAATTAGGGACAATTTTTAAAATAGCCGAAATTTGTTTTTTTTTCGAAATATCTAGTAAGCCATGAACTTTTTCAAAAATCTGAAATGCGCATATTTATGACCCCACAAAACTGCAATTCTTTCCCCATTTAACCGACTCTCTATCTCCAGTAGTTTCCGAGATACCAATAGAGAACATCGTAGGAAACTCACCCTGTATAATTATTAAAATGCAGTAAAATATCTGCGTTAGAAAGCGATAAAAATAGAAATTGTAAAATATTTATTTAAATGATAATTATTTTATATATTATCACTTTATTCACTACAATAGGGAGTGGCGACTCTCATACGCCGCGCCGCGCGCCGCCGCACACTGGTTCGCTCTTATGGACGTACGTGGCCAAAACCTGTATTTTATTATATCAGTGAAAATGAATGTATCAGTTAACATTTTTTAGTAAATCTATAAATATTTAGGCGTTTGGAGTTGCCTAACATATAAAAAAAGTTCTTTATCATTAGGCGTTTTCGATGATGATGGTTCATTAGAATTTAAAAGTGTTATTTATTTACCAATAATTACAAGGGTATTACTTTATAAAGGTATTTAACAAAAATTGAAAAAAAAACAGATTGAAGAATGGTTAGAACATAACCGGTATATAGTTCATAAGCTAATAAATAGATAGATACAGAGTGGCCTATTAGTGTGAGAAAGTCCAATATCATCGTTGTAGACGAAAATATGAAAAAAGTATTATATAAATATTTGCATGGTTTATAACAGTGCATATCCTAAAAATATTTTGTTATATACAGGGTATCAAAAAAAGTAATGATAAAGTCGTCTTTTTTAAATCACAGCTCCCATTTTTCTGTACATAATTCGATTCAGCATAAAATTGTGCATATAGGACACTATTTTTATTTGGAAAACTATGCGGTGTTGCCGTGCTATTTCTTCTTTATTAAAATTTTGGTAGTATAGTAGGTAGTAAAATTTTGGTAGTATAGTAAATAGTAGGTATCTACATATATCCGAAAATTGGTTAAAACCTGAAGTTAATTTATATTTGTTAATATCTAGTACTATACTATGTAATACCCTGAACTTTACCAATATTTTCTTAACACCAAAGAAACGAGAATAAATTTGTGAAGAAAAACTCACATTAATGTGTGCCGGTTATTTTTTTATGGCGTGGCTAACAATGTAATATTTAAAATACTCTATTTCAATTTTTTAAATGCACATTTCTTAGCCATGCAACATTTATATAAAACTTTGTTTACGAAGACAATTTATGCTGAATAGCAGATATTAGCAACTAATTTGACATGGTTCTTAAAAAGACATTATGAAGTTTCATTTAAGTTAAAAACAATCACTTAGTTCAGCTTCGATATCCTTGATTTAGTTATGTATAAAAATATATTTCAAAGGTACAATATATTTTGATATTTTGAAATGGTTAGTATTATTTTTTTTCATTTTATTTATCAAAAACTGATATTATATGAGGAAAGTATACGCAGTATAGTCTAATTATAATATGCACTATTTTGTATTATTTTGAAAACACTAAGCGAGTAATTTATTCATTGTCGATACAAAAATAGTTAAATGCTTTTTAGACTATTGTATATAAAATGTTATTACATAGGTGCTCTAAAGTGCATTTTTCCAAAATATATTTTTATAACAAACCTTTCATGTTTTTAAATATAGATTATAAAATATTTGATCATATATGATCAAAATAATTTTTTCGATATATTGAGTTTTGGCCAAATTTTTATAAGGGAGGGAACTACTGTGCCGCCGCGGGGGCTCGACAATCCAAAATTCGGAGAACGACAATTTGTATTGAAATGAAATTTTGTGAGGATATGTAGGTTAATTCAGAGCATTTTTTGAAAATATAGAGAGTTCTACAGGGTGTCCCCAAAAAAGTAACATATCAAAGTTGTGTTTTTTGTAATGGAACACCCTATATATTAATTGATTTTCGGATTCTGGGAGAAAAATAAAGGTGAGTTTTATAAGAGAAGTATATGACTAAAATGCAAGGTTTTGACATATTTAACATTTTATACAAACAAAGAACTATTTTTAAATTACAATAACAGCTAACTAAATTGGAATTTACCCGGTATAGCCTAATATGTAGTTTAAGTAACTAGTGTACTTTAAATCAAATTAAAACTTGATCCAAAAAGTAAGAGTTACTCTTTTATTTTAAATGGGACACCCAGTATATTATTCCAATATTCAATCGAGAATTCATGTCTCTTCAAAATACAATTAAGGTTGCCTACCCCTCAAACAAAGATTTTCTTAGATATTGTCATTTGCATGATTTGATCTGCGTATATCTTTATTATTTGATAAAATCTAGGTGGCTGTGATATGTCTGACGTTACTTCAACATAGCTGTCTAATTAGTCCAACTTTAACAACTAGTTATCATTTTGTGTCAGTTACAACAAAAATTTTTCTCAGAAATTTGCCGAAAATACAAACTAAATCAGAGAGAATTAATAGAATACTTAAATGCTCCTAATTTTATCTGGTCTCTGATTCTTTTTATGGGAATATGTTAAAGACAGTGTTTAAAAAACACGACCAACTATTATCGACAACATGAGAGAAATTATTGTAGCTGCTTTTACAAAATGTGAAATATGTCAAAATCCTTAGATTTTAGGTAGGTATATGCTTCATTAATAAAACTCACCTTATTTTTAGCCGACCATACCAAAAGGTATGGTAGGCTATTAAGATCGACAAAAAGCTTTTTTTTTAATTTCACTCAAAATGAGTTATTTGGGTCATAAATGACCTAAATACAAAATATTTTCATGGTGTCTGTCTGTCGGTCTGTCCGTCTGTCTGTAACACGATAACTCAAATACCGCTAAACCGATTATAACCAAATTTGGCACAAAAATACTGTGGCACCCAAGAATCTGGCCATTAGTTTTTGGTGAGGGTGGGGGGTTGATAAGGGTGTATAGAAGGGGTAAAAATTTTAAAATATCGTAACTCTAAAATTACAGTAGCTAGCGAAACGAGGTTTTCAATTTAAGATTAGGAATAATACTTGAAACAAAATTTGTAATAACATCAAAATCAGTCGCAGTTTTTGAGATAAAAAAATTGGAAAAATTCCTTTACTTTGAAACTAAAAAACTGCCTACCAACTTTTTTTTAACATATTTTAGTATGGGCGGCTATACGTGCCTCCCGGTGCCAATTTTTCCTAGAATCCGAAAATCACTAATATATAGGATGCCCATTAGAAAAAACACAACTTTGATATGTAACTTTTTTGTGGACACCCTGTATAACTCTATATATTTTATAAAATGCTTTCAGCTAACCTATAGATGCTGCCAAAATTTCATATCCATATAAACTACCGTTCTCCTTGGAGCTTCTGCGGCGTATGAGATGCGCCACCCTGTACAGTCTAGAGATGTAAACTTGTGCATAATGTGCATAATTTGTCAAATGTAAGATTTAAAATGGTATGTTTTTCTACATAAATATTTTATGTAGAAAATTAAAATGTAAATATTTTATAGTTACCCTCAAAATTACCATACAAAATGTTTTTAATTTTATTTTGTTACGACGACCACTTTAATATTAAGTATTTATTTATACAATAGGTACATCCTCTATGATCTTCCCGGTAAAGATTTATTGCTCTATATTTTGCTCTAGAAAAAGTCTGATATAAAAAACCGGATAACCAAGTTATCCAAGGAAATGCAAGAAAAGGCAAGTCAAATGGTCAATTTAAAGGCCTTTCACGTAGACCCTTAATGGACTAGTTCGTTACGTTCTAAATTCATTTACCTTAAGCCACATTATAAGGATGGAATTGGTTGGGGACTTACCAACTAAATCTTGTCGGCAAGGGGTTTAACTATTTACTACAGAAGAACAAAAGGACAAAAAGTACTAAAATTAAGTTTATTTTAGGTTTATAGCAACCCCCTGTAATCGGAGATTAAAAAAGGATAGAACGTTTCCAGAGGCACAAATTTATTTCCAAAAAATATTTTTTTCTCGAATTTTAAACTACACATTTTTTTAGATCATTTCTATTCAATATAAAATAAATTACAACCTTCTATAATGAGCTAACTGGCAGTAAGCACCATTAAAAAATAAAGAAGGGTACGGGTAAAGTAAATGACGTCTCATGATACCTCGCTAAAATTATCATCAATTCTCATTCCCCAACCGTCCTTGACGCAGTTTTTTTGCCGCTATTGTTGCCCAGCTATCTTTGACGCAGCTATTCCCCCCACTTGTCAACTCATTGTTAACTTGTATGTCCAGTTAGAGCAATAAAAAGAATTGGAAGAGAGAAAGGTTTGCTCAGCAGTTAGAAGACCATACTGATGCTTCTAAAACCAATGCAGGAAAGGGATCCGAGTGTTTGGATGAGAACCAAATACTCCAAAACAATGGGCATGTCAAAAAATGCGTACAACTTATCTTAGATAGGAACTATAAGAAACAAAAAATACTATCTTATCTGATAGTCGAGCAGCGTTAAAAGCGATCAACTCAGTATCAATCAATTCGAGTTGGTCAAAGAATGCCTAGAGAAAATGAACAAATTAGGCAAAGAAAATAAAGTCCTCCTACGCTGGGTGCCAGCTCACTAAGGGATAGAAGGTAATGAGAAAGCAAATTATTTAGCTAGAAAAGGACCAAACACTCCACTAACTCGACCATTCGGCTTCCTAAGTGGAAACCAACTAAAAGCGGAACTCAAGAACTTGGAAAACTCCATCCTGAAATGAGAATCCTGCAACGGTCTAAGATACTCGAAGAAGTTGCTCAGGACTTGCTCATTTTCCTTGACCTAAGTAAGAACAATCTTCGAACTGACACGGGGGACACGGGGTTTTTAACAGGACACTGTCTCCTCAATAAACACCTCAGTAGATTGAAGCTAAGAAAAAACGGCGAATTTTGTGGGGAGACTGGGGAAGGACCAGAACACCTCATCACTGCGTGCGAGTGCGCCGAAACAAGAACCATTTGTGCCATAAACTTTGGTATGGCTGATATCGGAGATGCACCGTCCTTTAAACCGTCTCAGATACTGTTTTTTGTCAGGGCCCTGGAACAGTATGATGAGTTATAAGTCAAAAAGGGGGACAGAATAGATCTGTAATGTCGCGGAAAAATACTTGCAAAAATTATGTAAAACCGCCTGAATCAACATATAGAAAAAATCCTTCCAGAATATCAAACGGGTTTTCCCACCAACTACAGAAAAAAGTAATAGAGCAGCAGTGTAAACTTTATGTTGCATTAATCAACCTAATAAAAGCCTTCGACACTGTGTACAGAGATGCACTTATGAAGAAGTTCGGAGTACCCAACAAATTTCTTACAATGTATAAAAGGCTTCATAACAATAACAAGTCAAGAGTGTCACCATCATGGATCACTGAGCGATCCCTTCCTAACAAAAACAGGATCTGTCTTAGCGCCTATTCTATTCAACATATTCGTGGTAGCGCTCTCCATTATAGTGGACAGCAAAATGCAGAAAAGAGGATTGGGCATTAGATACAGATACGCCAGCGCGGGCGGTCTGTTCAACATAAAAAGACTCAGGACAAAAACACGTACAAAATTCATCACAGAACTTCAATACGCTGATGACTGCGCTCTAGTTGCAAAAACGTTACAGCAATTACAAGAAATGTTGAACACATATACCTGGGCATGCGAGGCTTTGGGTCTTAGACTCAGGACAAAAACACATACAAAATTTATCACAGAACTTCAATACGCTGATGACTGCGCTCTAGTTGCAAAAACGTTACAGCAATTACAAGAAATGTTGAACACATATACCTGGGCATGCGAGGCTTTGGGTGTTAAGCTGAACATCAAAACTAAAATCATGTGCAATGTGCAGTCCCCCGGAAGATCACAACAATGCTATAAAAATCAGAGAACAACTATTGGAATATGTAGAGGAATTCAATTACCTTGGCAGTTTGATTTCGGAAAAGGCCAATATCGACTCTGAAATTCAGCACAGAATTAGCAGCGTCTCAAGAGCATTCTGGAAATTAAAAAACAGGGTTTTTTTACAATCATGACTTGAGAACAAAAATGAAACTTGCGAGTGTACCGAGCAATAACAATCCCCACCATGTTATATGGAAGCGAAACCTGGGTGCCGTACGGCCGACACATGAGCGCATTAAACAAGTTGCAACAGAGACACATTAGACAATTCTTAAGAATAAAATGGTTCCACCATGTCTCAAACCTATCGGTCTTGAAAAAGCTAGCTGTGAGAGCGTTAAAGTCATGATCACAAAATCCCGCTTAAGATGGGCTGGTCACGTATGCACAATGCCAAAAAATATAAATAACCGTCTACCAAAATCTCTGCTTTACGGTGAGAGGAGAGACGGTAAGAGGAAACCGGGTGGACAACTCAAAAGGTAAAAGGATATTTTCCACGAAAACTTAAAGTGTATAAACATGCAGAATGAGTGGGAAGAAGCAGCGCACAATAGACCGCAAGGAGCCGAATTGCAAACTCAGTTAACAGCGACAACCATAAAGTAAAGAAGAACAAAGCAATGAGCTTTTGAATGTCCGGAGTGAAGAGAATGGATAAATCACGTATCGGGCTTTTCAGTCACAGAAAAGCTGATGAAAGAAAGCGCCTTGTGTAACCATCTTCTGATGCGTGTCAGATACTCGTCAGCGAGTAATGGCAGTATGTATGTAGATGTAAGTACATATGTATGTAAGATCGCGGTGATTAACCCCCTTTTAACTCATTCTAAACTATACATTCTACATGTCCAATTATCGCTGAACACTAATACATTTTGCAATAAATTATGTTTTGCTATAAAAATACATCCAAACAATTTCTTTTCTTTTTGAATCCTTTCGATTTATTGCCACGTTTAGAATATGTAAAAGTCATTTTTATAATTATTTATCCACATAATAGTCCCACATATAGAACTTCTTGACTAAACTGAAAAAAAATTTCAGACATCGCACTAAATTGATTTTTTGCTATAATTACCTGTTAAAATAGTTGGAACGTTAAACACCCTATATGCCTTTAAAATCAGTAGCGCTATGGAATAAATATATTACAAATATATTTTTGTAAAATTACTTGATTGAAATTAAATTGTTCGAATTTAAACCCAATTTCGAAAATTAAAAATACATTTCAACAAAATTAGAGACAAATTTGCAATTCAATTTCCAATACTATATACTTTTTATTATCAGATATTGTACTGAACTTTCCATTGCAAACTCGATAATTAAATTAGCTCTGCTAATATATAATGTTGTCAGTGTTTTTTCAATCTCTCTTTTATTCTGTACGTCAACAGATACGCGCACTTAAATTAATTGGATCTTTATTGTATCGAATTTTAATTAATACTTTAAATCCTTTTATATTATATAGGCCGTTGACAATTATTAATATAAATTAGTTTTTATGAAATCCTGAAAATAGCATTAAAATGCATTTTATTTTTTATAAACTCACCGGCAAAAAAAAACGGCCACTAAAAACTAGACCCAATTTCAAAGTTGGATTTCTCGCGAACCACTCATTAGATTTTGATGATTTTTTTTAAATTATTAAAATAATTCCTTTTTAACGGATACTACGTCAGCAACTTTTATTCCGAATTTATTTTGAGCATATACAGGGCACAACAATAAGACTAAGTTTTGGGCCCGAACTTTGTAACACCCTGTAGGGTGCAGCAGCGGTAGTAGCTACTGCTAAATTAAATCACATTGCAGCCTCATCTTTTGTGAGCATTTCGTTTTTTTAATAGCCACATTACCTCTTTTTGTATGGGAGATATGCTGTTTTAAAACGTAGGTCTCGGAAAAATGCTTCGCAGGCAGAAAGTTTTATGTGTAAATAATCAAGGCGACATAGGCGAAAACGGATTTATGAGTATTTGCAATATGACAACAACGGTTGTTAAATTAAAAAATGCCATTATCTGTATCATATGTTGCTCGTATTGTGGTTTTAATTGAGGATGGCCGAAGCCAACGTTATGTCTTCGACACCCTGGGTATATTTCGAACAAGTCATATTAGTCCCTTAAAATTTCAATTTCTTTTTAACTTTTCATGTTTTAGTTAGTTTTCAGGTTAAACTTACCTACGTTCTGATGTTAAATTTTAAAGCAGTGTATCTCCAATAAAAACAGAGATAATGTCGTGATTAAAAAAAACAAAATGCCCACAAAAGATGAGGCTACAATGTGATTTGATTTAGCAATAGCTACTACAGCTGCTGCACCCTACAGAATGTTACAAAGTTTGGGCCCAAAACTTCGTCTTATTGTTGTGCCCTGTATATGCTCAAAATAAATTCGGAATAAAAATTGCTGACGTAGCATCCGTTAAGAAGGAATTAATTTACAATTTAAAAAAAAATCATCAAAATCTAATGAGTGGTTCGCGAGAAATCCAACTTTGAAATTGGGACTAGTTTTTAGTGGCCGGTTTTATTTGCCGGTGAGTGTATACAGGGTGCTACAAATTCGAGGTAGAAGCATTGGTATCTCGGAAACCGTAATAGATACGAAGATGGTTAAATTGAGGCAAAGTTGCCCCTTGGGATGTTCACCAAGATGCTATCAAAAAAGTTTTTAAAATTTCAAGGATTGCTGAGTTTTTTGGAAAACCCGATTTTTTTTGAAAATCAATTTTATTTTTTCCAGTCGTTACTTTTTAGAAAATCAAAAAACTAATTGCATATTCTCATAGCCACTTTATTAGGGCTATCTGACAGTATTTTTAGATTTTCAAATTAGCTGATAATTTGTGAAATACAGAGGCCGACTTCATTTTTTTAAATACGGACTTGCATTTTTTATTTCAGTTTTTCAAAGAACTCGGTCTCCTGAGTATAATAATATGCCATACTTCATACTTTTTTTTTTGTTTTGAGTACCTTAACAACAACAAAACTATTTAATTATTATTTAAAATATTTGTAGTCCGACCCTGGTTTCTTAAAATATTTAATCTGATTCTATTCATTGCACCAATATTGATCAGCGCTAGTTAACATTGAATAAGGAAAATCGAGCCAATTGAAAGATTCAAATAAATATTATCAAGCTCAGCAATTTAAAAATATTATTTTTTTTATTGTGAATTTGAAATTCTCAGTGTAGGATCTAACAATATGTATAATATTAATCGTAGTTATTGTAAATAAATCATCTTCTACTAACTAGTTTCTAATGCTCTACATATTCGAAAGGGTTACCACCTTGCTTATTGCAGACATTTATTATTCTTTCAATTTTATTTATAGCTCTTTGAACATATCTTCTTCTTATACTTCCGAATGCATTTTGTACTCTTTATTGTAAATGTTGAAAAATATTGATTTAACTTTTACAAATGACGAAGTAATGCAATTATTATTTTTATTTAATTTAATTTTTCGTATTCAATGTTTTACCCCACGTCATAGTTAAGTTTGAAGGCTTATCAATATTGTAACGATGAATCATTTAAATATTTAAAAAGCAGAGCCGGACTTGAAATTAGTTTAAATAAATTGTGTGTTCAAATGTCCGAAACAAAAAAAGTATAAAGTGTGGCATATCATTGTACTCAGGAGACCGAGTTCTTTCAAAATCTGACATAAAAAATGCAGGTCCGTATTTAAAAAAAATAAATAGGCCTCTGTATCTCACAAATTATCAGCTAATTTGAAAATCTCATAATACTATCAGATAGCCCTAATAAAGTGGCTATGAGAATGTGCAATTAGTTTTTTGATTTTCTAAAAACTAACGACAGGAAAAAATAAAATTATTTTTGAAAAAAATGCGTTTTTTCCAAAAAACTCAGCAATCCTTAAAATTTTTAAAACTTATTTGATGGCATTTTGGTGAAAATCCCAAGGCGGCAACTTTGACCTAATTTAACCATCTTCGTATCAATTACGGTTACCGAGATACTGATGCTCGTTACCTCGAATTTGTAGCACCCTGTATAGTTTGATTCACGGCGATGCGATGGCACGTTAGACATTTATGGAGAACCGGTGACAGAATTTTTTTGAAAATTTGAATTTTTACATAAAGGCATCGGCTCCATCTTTCTAAAAATATTTTCAGCCTTACTGTGTTGCCGCATCATTCGAAAAGTGGTAGCATCTTTCTTATTTTAAACGGAACACCCAGTATATAATTAAATTTTTTGGCAACTACATTCATATCTCATAATTTTTCTATTATACTAACCTAGGTATAGGTATCTATAATAGTTTTTGAGATAAAAATAAAACATGTGTAAAATTGACAAAAACATGATCGTGAATAAGTATTGAATGAGTAAAATCATGAATTAAAACATTTCAAGTTGAAATTTGGGTTATAATTTAACGAAAGTCGATATATTCGATCTGTCTAAATAAATCGAGTAGATAGTACACAGGGAGAGCAAACATTTTATTTATTTCCGTTTGTTATCACATTGTGCAAATCTTTGTTATTTTAATTTCAACCCTATGTATATTATTTAAAAATCAAAAGAGTAATAAAACTGCTTTTAACGATATATGTATATAATGATGTTCCTAACCTAAACCTTCCGGTTTCCCAAGAATAAGTATTTCAAACGCACTATATACAAATGAAGCTAATTTATGCCATTGGAATCTGTTACTGAGGCACTCTGGCGTCTGAAAGCCAATCTACCCAAGAAATTTGAAATACGTGAACTTTTAATATCATTATATTATGAAACGTTACTGGTACTAAATTCCATTGACAAATAAATAAGCAAATGATTTCGAGCGAATATTTTGATAACTTTTCAGTTTAAAAGCTTTCGTCCATTTCCTTATAGGAGTTTATTTAAAGTTTTAATAAGTCTAAAACATCCAGCTAAGTTTGTGATAGATTAAATAAAATACCGGTAGTTCCTAGTAAAAGTTGGTTTTGGAACTTTAATTGATTCATTCGGCTAAATACGTATATCAAATTTAAAGTAGAACGGGCAGTGGCGTAGCTATCGGAGTTATCGTAGCTATTCACTCAGCTCAAGGGACACTCGAATTAGGCTCCGAATCTTATCTATTCCAATTCCAACCAACACTTTCAAGCATTATCCCAAATTGAACGAAAAGCAGTTCTCCTATCTTTAGAATCTAAATATAGTGGGGACTGCAATACAACTTATTGATTATAACAATTCAATTAAAGTAAGTTCCAAACTGGTAGCAGATTTCCCTTAATGATTCTTCTTTGTGTATAGGGTAAGCAGAAAACGGAGGTAACATATTTTGATGACTAAAAAAATATACAATCATCCATGCCCAATTTTAACCTCTTATTTTTTAAAAATCGCACATAAATTAGGAAATTATTATATTTGTCATAGCCCTCTTAAATCTTAGTGTTAGTGTTATCTTTAAAAATATTAAAGCTATTAAAAAAATATTGTAAACTTGAATATGAGTTTTTATACGATTTTCATTCGATACTAAAATATATTTTTTTGTACATAACTTTTTTTATTTGTTTTTTTGGCAAAGTTGTAATATTTAATGGGACACTATACAGGATGTCCCCGGATTGTCTTTACAAGAGGAAAAACTTTTTTATTATTGACATTTTGAGAAAAATGTATTCTTCATAAAAATTTTGTTTTTCTCCATATCGTTTTAGAGAAAATTAATAAAAACATAAAAATATGGTTGAATTTTTTCCTACGTCCTAAAAATCAAAACGCGTTTCTATGGTAATATAACTTAGTTTTCATTTATTGATAGATTGTTACAAGTTTTCAATATATAACAATATTCAACTATATATTTTCAATATAATTGAAAAATAATCAATATATTTTATAAACTTTTAGTTAGTTTTTCTAATTATTTAATTAGAAAAATTGTGGTATTTACCAATATTAAATGTTTTTAATCCATATTGAAAATGCTCAAATTTGATAAAAAGCATAAATAGCATTTTTTACATGTTTAGAAATACATTAATCTCCACATCTCA
Source organism: Sitophilus oryzae (assembly GCF_002938485.1). Lineage (NCBI taxonomy): Eukaryota > Metazoa > Arthropoda > Insecta > Coleoptera > Curculionidae > Sitophilus > Sitophilus oryzae. Next base: position 1,817,794 of record NW_022145814.1, on the reverse strand, counting down.
ATCTAATTAGTATAAATGAGTATAAAATAATTCCCATCTTCTTAAAATTTCATAATGTCCAACTAATAATAACCTGCAATCCTGCGAAATATAAAATAATTATATAGAACTGCAAATATATTTACCCGTTTATTATAAATCTACCTGTCGTTTAATTGGAAAAGTAATAAGCACTGAACATTTATAAACTCTTTAAATATTTATAGCACTAATATTGGCAATAATGATTTTATATTAAATAAATCTAAAAATCATAATTAATTTTAGGTCACTTTCTATATAGGATTATTCCTAGAATTACCAACTCTATTTATTGAGATAATATAAAAATTAAAAAATTAAAAACTAGAAATGATATGCTCCAATATTGTTGTATTTGTTTATTTTTGATTTGCTTTTACACTTCAATCAAAACAACATGCTCATGATATAAATATGTTAGTTATTCTGTGTAGAAAAATATCCAAAAGTATTTCCTAGTTACAAAATATTGGCGAAATGCACGTGCAAATGCAATTAATGAGATCTAAAGAAATGCATCATGACTGCTAACAAATAGTAGGTAAGTAAAAATTACTGAAAAAAATATTCAATAAAATATAAGATATTTTTACGTAATAATATTTTTTTACGTAAATATAAGATATTTTTACGTACATTTCTGGGTGCCGTTTCATCTTGGGTGCCGGTTTTCATGTGTACGAAGAGTACGGTCAACAAGTTTAGTAAAATAAAAGCGCATGGAATCTAGCATCAGATTAAGTAGTTATGTAATAAATACTTCGTATTTTTGCTCACTCCGACTTACTAGATTGCCATAACGACTCACTCATATACATGTAAACGCCGACCTAAAGGTTCGCTTGCCAGCAGGGTATATGAGTACACATCGGTCTACAAGAAAAACACATATGTCCAAAAAATAATTTTTATCGGATTTTTCCAGAAGATTTATATTGGGTGGTGCATTGGCGTTGGAAAAAAGAAATCCTGCACAAATTTTGAAGTGTCTAAATATTGGCTACCCTACTGATTTTACAGCAAAGTCGTAAATAGGTATTTTAAAGGTCTGTGTATGCTGAACATACATGCGTATTTGACCTACTTTGGACAAGCCGATTTTAAGTAATTTAAGAAAAACTGCATATGTTTTTAAATTAAAACTGAACAGGTGACAATGTCAAACTAGCCAAATGCCAACCTACCTTAAGTTGTCATAATTTTGTCAATGTCAAAAATTTAATCGCTCATATTTATAACTTAGAGTGCCCTTATTTTTAAAATTATTAAAAAATAAAAAGCAAAAACTATTAAATACAAAATGTGTAAATATAAAATGATAATAATAAAGTTACGCGTTAATAAACCGGTATTTTAAAGAAATGCGTATCATATCTATTTATATTATAATAAGTACCTAGATATTAAAATTTTACTGAATCGCTTCGACATTTTTAAAGTGTTTGAAGGAAAACAAAATCTAAAAATACCAAACATTAGTGCAACTGCACTTATAAAATTCAACGTGAGATTAAATCGACCAAGAAACACCTTACCCATACGCAAAAATGTCTTTAATCTAAAAAGTTTCTTTACCATGACAATTTTAGAAATTTAGCAAGTAAAGTCTAATTGATAGTTATAGAGTTTGAATATATTATGTCATAGTAACTGTTGTTTAAACAAAACAACTACATATAAAATTATTGTCTTTTAAATGGCTTTACTGAAGAAACGACAATGTTTAGGTAACATATACAGGGTGTCCCAGGCTGAGCGTGCATTAGAAGTTTCTAGAGAACCACAATATCTAGATCGGAGATTTTGTGCACATCCATGTTTTGCAACGAGATCTATCGATTAAAAATATTTTCAATATGGCGGCACCGGGGAGTGTCTCACTTGGGTAAAAAATGTACATGTACTGCCAAAATATCATTCTACTACTAAGCGACTGCCAATGACCGCGAACAAGACTGCTTATGACTGCCATTGTAATTATTATAGGTGACTGCCGTAAGACTGCCAATGACTGCCAGCGACTGCCATGAAAATGTACATGTAATTCCAACAATGAGACACCCATCGGGCGGCACTTCCGGAAATACCGGAAGTTGACAGCAATTTTCTTATTTTAGATGGGTACCCCTATTTTTTATTACATACTTAAATTCTCCGTAAAATTATATGAATATTGATGTTAAACACTCTATATCTAACATTAACCGTTTTTGAGAAAAAAAAATATTTAAAATTTTTGGACGAAAAAAGCCACCTGTCAAAAAAATTTGTATAGCCCAAAAGTCCAATTTAGTGATTACCACAGCCACAGTGACATAAAGAGAAGACATGTGGCTATCTATTTCAAAAATTAAATTTTCAAATGTCATATAATAATGGCGGTAGCTGTCATGGAATTGAGCGATTAAAAAATTATCATAAATCATTTTTTTCAAATGGAAACCCACTTTTTTTATTTCACCAATGAAAAGGTATTTCAATTCGTTACTTTTTTAATGTACATGTTCCTATACCTAAAATAAATCGTTTTTAAGTTATTTAAGATTTAATTTAAAAACGTATATTTTTCTTCATTTTATCTAGCTTCCTTTGACATTAAGTGTTAAACGGTCAGACAATTTATTTCCCTCTGTCAAAAAACGAATTATTTGAATTTCCTATATTATAAATAGTGCCTGCTTAAGAGTTTAAAAAATTGTATTTATAAAAACATATCTCGTATTTTCGCTCTTTAGTGATATCTAATACTCGTAGTTGATATTATTAATAATATTCCGTATGATCGAAAAAAAAACAGCGCAAAGTTGGCTCGGAAATGATGCCGCTTTTTGAACAATGCGTCACAATATGATATGGCCAGATCTTTTATTTTACATCACTTGATGTTTAAAGTCATAGGCTACTGGTTAAAATCAAGAAAAATATACGCATTAAAACTAAATCTTAAATAACCTAAAAACGATTTATTTTAGGTATAGGAACATGTATAGTCAAAAAGTAACGAAATGAAAAATCTTTTCACTAGTGAAATAAAAAAAGTAGGTTTCCTTTTGAAAAAAATGATTTATGATAATTCTTTAATCGCTCAATTATGACAGCTGCGTCCATTATTATATGACATTCGAACAATTTAATTTTTGAAATAGATAGCCGCATTTAGGCTATACACATATTTTTGACAGGCAGTTTTTTCGTTCAAAAATTTTAAATATTTTTTTCTCAAAAACGGTCAATGTTAGATATAGAGTGTTTAATATCAAAATTCATAAAATTTTACAGAGAATTTAAGTATGTAATAAAAAATGGGGGAATCATACCCTTTAAAACAAGAAAGTTGCTGTCAACTTCCGGTATTTCCGGAAATGCCGCCATATTAAAAATATTTTTAATCGATAGATCTCGATGTGAAACTATGATGTGCAAAAAATCTCCGAGCTAGATGTTGTAGTTCTCTAGAAACTTCTAATGCACGCTCAGCCTGGGACACCCTGTATATGGACATGATATATCGTTGAAAAACAGTTTTATTTATGTTTCGATTTTTTAAATAATATGCATAGGCATGAATTTAAAATAACAATGATTTGAGTGATTTTATAACAAACGGAAATAAATCATTTTTCTGATCTTCCTGTTTGACGGAAGAATCGGTTGATTTAGACAGGTCGAATATGTCAACTTTCTATAAACTGTAATAATATACTGGGTGTTCTATTTAAAGTAACAAAGTTGCTACCACTTTTAGTATGAAGCGGTAACACTGTAATACTGAAAATAATAATGACAGAAGGAGCAGGTGCCTTTATCCAAAAATACAAATTTTTAAAAATCCTACTACCGATTTTTCATAAGCGTCGCCATCGCCGTGAATTACCCTGTATATAGCGTTTAAAATGAGACAGACACAAAGACAAGACACAAACTAAAGAACTATGTCTGAAGCTGAACTCGAACCAGCAAACTTGGTTGGCGGTTCCTACTCGATAGACGGAACTTCCGCGCTACCATTTCAACAACTTTCGTCAATCACAGATGAAATTGTAAAACTTTTTCTCTTTAGTATCATCCACAAAATATCCATAATATTTTAATAAATTTTAATAAAATTTAAATATGACATACAAAAACTACGCCGATTTATATATCGCCTACTATATTATGCCAGAGGAATAAAATATGGCTTTTATTTTAATAATTTTTATGTACGAATACAAGTGCCGAGAATAATATTGTTGAAATAATTTGATTTTTCATTTAAAAATTTCAATAAAATATTTTTAATATTGTAAAAACATTATACTACAAAAAACTCTAAACATTGATGTTATGTTAATCCCTATCAAAAATTTGTATAAGGTAAATATTTCTAGTATCCTCTCAATCACGAATATAAAAAAATATTCTAAACTTTTCTTTGCCATTTCTCAATAAACCCTTTTGCACTGGTCATTCACTAAATCTTATTAATTGAGAATGCTAATTTTGTTAGCAAAATACTATACGATCCCTAAACAGTGGCGTAACTACAGATGTGCCGTCGGGGGGCCCTCGGGTCGATGTGCCCTCGGGGGGCCCGGGCCGCATTTCCATATCTATCTCATGTTATCGCGAATCAAGCAGAATCGGGCGATCCCGAATTAAGTTCTTATCTATCACATATCTTCTTAACTACTTAACTAGCACATGCTATCGCTAAAATAACTTATTACTTTACACTTGTTCTTGTGCAATTTTGTAGCTGTGTTTTCCTTTGTTTTTATTTATTTGATATTTTATATGTTTTGGGTTACATATTCTGTGTTGCAGTAATAAATAATACTATATAAAAATTAATTTGATAATGTTATTTCTAACCTAAAATATGAGTGCATATATGATTCAGATTAGTATACAGGGTGATTCCTGTAAGTCGGTCATGCTTTCGAGGAATGATATGGGACGTCGAAATATTAATTTTGATATAGCACACTATGGGTCGGAAATGCCTCTTACGCAAGATACAGGGTGTTGAAGTTTTTAAAAAATTAAAGATATTCTTTAATAGTTTTTTAACAGTTGAAAGTATCGTTATAAAATTTTATTGTAGGAGTCTGCCTAACAGAGACACTTTAAATGTAAAAAGAAGAGGGTTTAGTTTCAACCAGTGGCGTAGCTGTGATACGCATCGGTTAATATTTTCAAAAAAATAGTACGCCACTGATAAAAATAAAAATTTCGGTTTATTTCCAAGAAAAAATGTCTCTTGCAACTTTCTTCTATCTAACACCATTTTGTCACAATTTAAAAATAAATATTTTTTTAAAGAGAACCTTAAATATGCGAATTATTACAACTACCTTAAAACTACGAATTTTATTATTAACAATAAAAAAAATTCGAGTTAAAATTTATAATTTTTTAAAAATTTATTTAGTGCTAATAGAAAAAAGTACTAAAGTTACCCAATATGAAGGGAGCTAACGATGCACATGTGCTTCTGCCCTCTAGTTATAATAATTCGCTGTATTTAAGATTCTCATTAAAAAATCTATTTATTTTTAAATTGTGACAAAATGGTGTTAGATAGGAGAAAGTTGCAAGAGGCATTTTTTCTTGGAAAAAAACCGAATAAATAAAACAACTCCGAAATTTTTATTTTTATCAGTGGCGTTCTATTTTTTTTTGAAAAAATTACACCATGCGTATCACAGCTACGTCACTGGTTGAAACTAAAACCTCTTCATTTTACATTTAAAGTGTGTCTGTTAGGTAGATTCCTATAATGAAATTTGATAACGATACCTTCAACTGTTAAAAAACTATTAAAGAATATCTTTAATTTTTCAAAAAGTTTAACACTCTGTATCTTGCGTAAGAGGCATTTCCGACCCATAGTGTGGTATATCAAAATTAATATTTCGACGTCCCCTATCATTCCTCGAAAGCATGACCGACTTACAGGAATCACCTTGTATAAGTATTGAAATATGTAGGTGTAATAGGGGGCCCGGTAAAATTTTTGCAGACAGGCTCGTGTGTCTGTTGTTACGCCACTGTCCCTAAACGTCGTTTACTTGGACTGTACTTTTCTCTATTTTTTAATGGCGCTTACTGCCAGTTGGATTTAAGAAGATTGTACTTTATTTTTATATGGAGTAAAATTATTTTTAAATGGTGCGGTTTTTTAAAATTCGAAAAAAATATTCTTTGGAAATTTGTGACTGGAAAAGTTCTATCCTTTTTTAATATTTTTAAAAGTAGCGTTAATTTTTGACATGTTTTATGTCAATTTTTTTTAAATGTCATCTAGAGATTGACCTCGCCAAAATTATTATCGATTGTCATTCCCCAGCCGTTTTTGCCGTCGTTTTTTTCGAACATTCAGTATACGTTGGACAAATTGGTATAAGTTAAAAACACGGCTAAGGTTTCTGTAACTTAACTTATAGAGACGACGCTAGCTGGAAGTCATATTGTATTAACCACAGAATATAGTTACCTATATTGGGATTAGAAATTTATCATAAACCTGTTCCACAAATAAAAAATACTACAAATAGTTAAGATTGGATAAATTGATACAAATTGAAACCTTTGAGATAAAATAGTATTAAATCATTTAAACAAAATATACAAAAATACCGGATGTTTTTCAAAAGTGGCTCACCTTTATAACTTACATACCAAATCACTATTTTTTACATACCAAACTCTAAAAGATTCGTCTATTGCCACAATGTTTTAAAAAATTGTCAATCTGTGTCTGACGCTACACCCACTCGTTTGTACAGATAAGAAAACGAAGAAATATTTATGTACAAGAAATATTTGTGGAAGCGATACTATTTTATGTTTACTTGCTGTTAACTTATATTTTGAAACAAAAGTGTTGTTGAAAATGGCTTGTTTTATTTTAACAAGTTGTGAGTATATATGTTTTTAAGAAAGTATGAACGACCACTAATCGCATACCGCTGACTGTTTGGTAAATTCTAGACATTAGGTTTCAAAAAATGTTTTGCCTATGCCTCTTTTTTACCCTCTCGTCCTCTATTTTTCATTATGAAAGTTGGCAAACCTATGTTAGTACATGGAATAAATCAGGATTGATTGACGTATTCAATTACTTTCCGTCACATCCTGCTTCACCGGAAATGATTATAACTTTTCATTTTTGGCATTTCTTTACTTTATTTGAAGAAAAATTGCATTACAAATTGAAGGTCAACTTTTAACATTATTTGTGTTAAAAAAATAGTATTTTAAATTTCAATCTATAGTGCGATTGGCTGTATTAAAACAACTATTTTTAACCATATCAAGACACATTGGAAAAATAGATTTGATCATCTAATATTTTTCGTGAATTTTTGTGGCCGGTTAAAGCACGTCGAAATCGTATTTTTAATCATATTCAATCTCAGTTTTTCCGAATGGAATGAGGGTGGCTTATTAGTATATTTGAAAAAAATATTTTTTAGGTATAATTTGGTACCACAGCATTTCGAGTCAAATTTTCGTTGTAAACACAGCTATTGCACTCTAGATTGAAATTTAAAATATTATTTATTTTAATCGTAAATATCAAAAATTGGTATATGATATGTCATACGATTAAGAATATAATTTCCCCTCAAATAAATTAAAAAAATACCAAGAGTACCATTTAAAAATCAACAGTTTCATTTTCAATCGAAAAACATGAAACGATCGAAAATAATTAAATATGTCAATTAATCCAGATTTATGTAATATACTATTACACCGAATCTCAATTTTTTGTCTGAAAAACTAAAAATAGTATAGGGGTACCACTTTTCAAAAAAACACTGGCATGTTGTTATCTCTTTCCCTGATTTAGATATTTTTAATTATTATTTCCCTTTCTGTTTCTATTTCAACAAAAACTTTTAATGGTTTCTATATGTTCTATATGTTTAAAACAATTTGAGTAAATGTGACAGTCAGTGTATTAACATTTTTGTGAATACGAATATTTTTCTACAAAAACACTTACCTTCATTTGATTTTTCTTTATAACCGTATCCACATAGAGTCGATTGTCCACTACCAAATGCAACTTCAGGATATCCAGAAATTTCTGCTTTTGGGCAACAATAGGTAAGATACAGGGTGTTGAAGTTTTTGAAAAATTAAAGATATTCTTTAATAGTTTTTTAACAGTTGAAAGTATCGTTATAAAATTTTATTGTAGGAGTCAGCCTAACAGAGACACTTTAAATGTAAAAAGAAGAGGTTTTAGTTTCAACCAGTGGCATAGCTGTGATACGCATCGGTTAATATTTTCAAAAAAAAATAGTACTCCACTGATAAAAATAAAAATTTCGGAGTTTTTTTATTTACTCGGTTTATTTCCAAGAAAAAATGCCTCTTGCAACTTTCTTCTATCTAACACCATTTTGTCACAATTTAAAAATAAATATTTTTTTAATGAGAACCTTAAATATGCGAATTATTATAACTACCTTAAAACTACGAATTTTATTATTAACAATAAAAAAAAAATCTAGTTAAAATTTATAATTTATAAAAAATTTATTTAGTGCTAATAGAAAAAAGTACTAAAGTTACCCAATATGAAGGGAGCTAACGATGCACATGTGTTTCTGCTCTCTAGTTATAATAATTCGCTGTATTTAAGATTCTCATTAAAAAATCTATTTATTTTTAAATTGTGACAAAATGGTGTTAGATAGGAGAGAGTTGCAAGAGACATTTTTTTTGGAAATAAACCGAGTAAATAAAACAACTCCGAAATTTTTATTTTTATCAGTGGCGTTCTATTTTTTTTTGAAAAAATTACACCATGCGTATCACAGCTACGCCACTGGTTGAAACTAAAACCTCTCCTTTTTACATTTAAAGTGTCTCTGTTAGGTAGATTCCTATAATGAAATTTGATAACGATACCTTCAACCAAAGATAATTCTACTACCAATAGATAACCCATGTAAATGGGACGGCTGGAACCGGCCAAAAGACAACAATGCACACGTAAACTTTAATATTTCGTGCGGAAACCCTCGTGAACGAGACGCGGCGTTGCCAATAACTGTATTTTAGAAAACATCTATTTAGTTATAAAATTATATTGAATTTAGCATTTATCTTTAGATTTTTTTTGGAAATTTGATACAAGTTAATTTGAAATAAAAACTAAACATATTTTAGTATATAACACTCATTTTTACAAAAAGCTACATAACAACATTTGACAATCAAAGAAACAAAATAAAAATTTGTCGAGTCAAATCTAAAAATTAGTTAATGAAAAGAAGTTTTAAATATATTGACTTATAGAGGAGAAAAAAATTTATGTATTTTTCATTTTGATATTTATAGTATATACAGAGTGTCCCATTTTCGTGTGTTTTACAGGGTTTCTTATTTATGAGTAGAAGTACAAAGATGAGGTTTTCACTATTTAGTATTTTATTATTTTCTCGTTTGATTTGCCTTCCTATGGGATTTCTAAAAATATAATTTAGGTAATCTATATTTATTTTTATAAATAAGGTAAAAAATGCATTATATTTAACATTTTCGCATACGCGGCTTGTTTGAATTGCGTAATCAACCAAATCGAATAATTTATTCGACTTCAAATTTTAGATGTTGGTTATTCCACGCTTCTGTGTGTAAAATTATTGCACAAGTGCATCAACAATTTCTGTAACTCTGATTGACAGCCGTGTTATGTAAAAATTACACAAGTTCATTTTCAGTGCAGTTTATTAAGATAACACCGTGGAAAGCATAATTATCTGATTAAATAAAATAAAATAATAATGCTCTTTTAAACAAGTTTATTCATGTTAAAAAGTTAAAAAAATGCATTTTTTACCTTGTTTGTGAAAATAAGTATAATATATTTGTAGAAAGCTCATAACAAGGCAAATAAAATAAAAAAATATACAGGGTGTCCCTTTAAAAATTACCGAACTTGAAACAAATTACATATTAACATTGGTTTATAATTTTTTCGAATTTCGATAAAACTGTTAAAAGAAAGAACATGTGTGATACATTTAATTTTTATAACATAATAAAAATGTACTATACAGGGTGTTTCAAAAAACATGTGCCATATCTTGTGGGGAGATTCCTCACATAAAAATAAAACTTATTTTTCGTATCAACATAGGTCCGATTCTGCTTTGTTTCGTAGCTACTGGGTGTTAAAATCTTAATAATCTTTCGATTTATTATTGAAACCTTTGAGATAAAATAGTATTAAATCATTTAAACAAAATATACAAAAATACCGGATGTTTTTCAAAAGTGGCTCACCTTTATAACTTACATACCAAATCACTATTTTTTACATACCAAACTCTAAAAGATTCGTCTATTGCCACAATGTTTTAAAAAATTGTCAATCTGTGTCTGTCGCTACACCCACTCGTTTGTACAGAAAAGAAAACGAAGAAATATTTATGTGCAAGAAATATTTGTGGAAGCGATACTATTTTATGTTTACTTGCTGTTAACTTATATTTTGAAACAAAAGTGTTGTTGAAAATGGCTTGTTTTATTTTAACAAGTTTTGAGTATATATGTTTTTAAGAAAGTATGAACGACCACTAATCGCATACCGCTGACATAACTGTTTGGTAAATTCTAGACATTAGGTTTCAAAAAATGTTTTGCCTATGCCTCTTTTTTACCCTCTCGTCCTCTATTTTTCATTATGAAAGTTGGCAAACCTACGTTAGTACATGGAATAAATCAGGATTGATTGACGTATTCAATTACTTTCCGTCACATCCTGCTTCACCGGAAATGATTATAACTTTTCATTTTTGGTATTTCTTTACTTTATTTGAAGAAAAATTGCATTACAAATTGAAGGTCAACTTTTAACATTATTTGTGTTAAAAAAATAGTATTTTAAATTTCAATCTATAGTGTGATTGGCTGTATTAAAACAACTATTTTTAACCATATCAACACACATTGGAAAAATAGATTTGATCATCTAATGTTTTTCGTGAATTTTCGTGGCCGGTTAAAGCACGTCGAAATCGTATTTTTAATCATATTCAATCTCAATTTTTCCAAATGGAATGAGGGTGGCTCATTAGTATATTTGAAAAAAATATTTTTTAGGTATAATTTGGTACCACAGCATTTCGAGTCAAATTTTCGTTGTAAACACAGCTATTGCACTCTAGATTGAAATTTAAAATATTATTTATTTTAATCGTAAATGTCAAAAATTGGCATATGATATGTCATTCTATTAAAAATATAATTACCCCTCGAATAAATTAAAAAAATACCAAGGGTACCATTTAAAAATCAAAAGTTTCATTTTCTATCGGAAAGCATGAAATAATCGAAAATAATTAAATATAAATATGTCAATTAATCCTGATTAATGTAATATACTATTACACCGAATCTCGCTTTTTGTGAGAAAAACTAAAAATACTATAGGGGTACCACTTTTCAAAAAAACCTGGTATGTTGTTATCTCTTTCCCTGATTTAGATATTTTTAATTATTATTTCCTTTCTGTTTCTATTTCAACAAAAATTAATGGTTTCTATATGTTTAAAACAATTTGAGTAAATGTGACAGTCAGTGTATTAACAATTTTGAATACGAATATTTTTCTATAATATTATTTTTTATATTATATAATATTTTTTTATATATTTTTATGTATCTACAAAAACACTTACCTTCATTTGATTTTTCTTTATAACCGTATCCACATAGAGTCGATTGTCCACTACCAAATGCAACTTCAGGATATCCAGAAATTTCTGCTTTTGGGCAACAATATTGTTCACTAGAGATCCTTCCAAGGCTGCGTTGCATGGAGCAAATAAAGTTATATCAGGCGACTTTTCCAATGTATTTAAGAAGTCTTTTCCATCTGCTCCTAATCCGTTTATGGCATCGATGAAACTATTTAGGATCTTCCCGTCCTTTTCCTGTACATAATATAAAAAGTAATTAGTTATCGTTTTACTTCCGTGAAGTAAAAATATTATTTATATATTATATTTTTATAAGCTACTTTAAATTATTACATATTTAGCATGATTTTCTTAATGCAGCCAAATATCAAAAATATACTACACAATGACATTATCTACGGCAAATTATTCACAGGCTAATAGTTTTTATATATGAAATCAATTTAATAAGCATTTAAATACATTATACAATATATCAATTTACAATGAGATGCAAAAAAACGCAACAGAAAATTTTTGGTCAATTTTTTTTAAAGTGTTATATATTTTTTATTTTTAGCCCTATTTTCATGATTTTTTTAGCAAACTGTATTTAAATATATGAACTTTAATTCGTAAACTCAGTTGATTATAAACTTTAGTATGTCGCTTATTATACTGGGTTAATCGAACGGTTGTTTTTACCTTAACTTTAAAACACCCTATGCAATAATTTCGTTAATAAATTTTTCTGAAACATTATTTTTCGGTCAGAACCATGACTCCGGAGCATTTTGTGTTTTGATTCATGTCAATACATGCCTTGGTTAATCTTTAAGACCAAAAAGAACTTGCCACCAACAATTTACAATTTTTTCAATTATCATTACATTTGTATGTTATTATTTAATATGACAAGGTGGTTTTGGTGACTATTGCCGTAATGTCATATTGACAGTTACATCTTATGTACCTACGATGAACTGTTAATACACTCAAGGTGCGTCCACATTGCTCGTGATCCTGCTCGCGCTCTTGCTTCTGATTGTACTTGCGTTGCCTGCGCTTCCTGTTTGTCGTGTTTTTTTATATTAATAATAATGATCGAACTAGCAGCCGCTATTAAAAATACTTCGGTATGATACATGTCCGAACAGCACGAACGCAAGCACTACATTACAATGTGGACGCCGCTGCTTGCGAGCCGAAAGATCTTGAGAAACACGACAAACAGGAAGCGCAAGCAACGCAAGCACAATCAGAAGCAAGAACGCGAGCAGGGTCACGAGCAATGTAGACCTCAATGTAGACCTCTGTAGACCACTGTAGACCCAATGACGCACCTTGACACTAAGGGCAATATTCAATCGTAGGCAAATCGTAGGTATACAAAGTGTAATTGTCAATATGACATTACGACAATACTAGTCACCTAATACACCTCGTCATATTAAAAATAACACAAATATGTAATAATAATTGACAAAATTACAAATTGGTTATGGCAAGCCATTTTGCTCTTAAAAGCTAACCAAGACATGTGTTGACATGAGCCAAAAAACAAAATGCACGGAGACGTGGTTATCCGAAATTTACTGTTTTAAGAAAAGTTACTCACGAAATTATTGCACAGGCTATTTTACATTTAAGGTAAAAAACAACTCTTCGATTAACCCTGTATAAGCTACATACTAATGTTTACAAAAAAACTGAGTTTATAAATTAAATTAGATATATTTATATACAATTTGCTAAAAAATCATTAAAATAAGGCTAAGAATAAAAAATATAGGTATACTTTAAATTTGACGAAAAACATTTCTGTTGCATTTTTTTGCATCTGAGTGTACTACAATATAATCAGTATTTCTACTAACGCTAATTGACATGCAAACATACTTAATTGGTTTTTAGTCTTGAAAGCCTAATACTATATGCATGGCTATTATAACAGAAACTGCAGTAACAAATTCTATGACAAAGAACCAAAATTATTTGAAAAATTAGGCATAGGTAAACTGAAGTAACTACAGTTTTTGTTCAAGCTACTGTTCACAGCAATATGATCATTTGATCATATACCAAAAATATATAATTAATATTAATATCTAGTAGTAAAAAAAGGTATGAGGATTTTACAAAGCGTTTAAATAAATGAGTTTTGTCAAAATTAATAAATACTAAATCATTAAAAAAATAAAACAACATTTTTAAAAACCGATATTGATTGTTAGTCGTGCAAGTGCATGTGTGCTCAATAAAGCAAATAGCAATTCAGCAATGCATTTTAATTTACTAAGAATAATTTTTGGCAAAAATATCGCGTTTTCAGTTTTACGTTTACAAGATACCGTTAAAATTTACAGAATTTGATACTTCGGAAAAACCAGCAGATTTCAAATAAGGCGTTAAGTTGCAAAAACCCGTATTATCCCAAAAACCTCGTTTCGAGATAATATGCAAAAACTTTTAGCGAATGTTTAAAGTGTTATTTTACAAAAAAAGCATCCATTGAGTGAATCATTGTTTTGTAGGAACTACCTGGTTTTTCCAGAACCAAAAATTAATATTTAATTTTTAAAGAGAAAAAACACGAAAATAATTCGGAAAAGGCGGATTTTGTTGAAGTATGATGCATATTACGGGTTTTGCTACAGCAAGATATTTGCATCCTAACTTGATTTATTAGATATACTATTTTATTAAAATTAGGTAAGGATTTGAAATGGGATGAGACACCACTAGTAATATTGTACTGGTGTGAAACACCTATTCTACTATTTGGTTATTTTACTGCTGCGAATATTTTATCTATAGAGGGGTGAAAAGAAATAAAGCTAGTGACCTACTACCGATCTGACTTGCGTAACTATCTTCTGATGCGTGTCAAATACTCGTCAGCGAGTAATTGCAATAAACGAGTAAAACTTTTTTTAAATAAATAAATAAATAAATAAATAATGAATTGAGTGAAATTGATACCTTTTTAAATAAAAAAAAATAAGTGTAGTAGAATAAGTTAAACTGCTTATTTAACTTCCGCTGAATACCCTAGGAGCACAACACACAAAAGAAAAATTCTGACAAAACCAAAAATTTAAAGTCAAGAAAAAAGCGAATATTGACAAGATAACTTAATTAATAAAAAAATGCGTGAAAGATCTGAAACGAAATTTAATTAAACTCTCCTCGAAAATTTTAAAGAATAGATTTCGTTAATATCGTTAATTAACATTTTAATTAAAGGGGTATTTGGTTCTTCCCGGTAAGGAAGAAGTTGTATTTTTGGGTGAATAATTCTAAAATTAATAATATTGAACTTATAATTAGCATAATTAGGCAGCTGCTATGCTATTGACAAAGTTAACAATATTTTCTTATTCTTTAATAAGAATTTTTTTGTATTTAATTATGAGTTTTTTCAAATTGAAATTTGGAGATGATTGGAGAATAATTTCATTCTCTTTATAAAATAATTTTATACTAAATACACATATATTAAATGTGATCAATATTTATGATCCAGTTTGCTTTAAATGATAATAAAACAATGGAACATGTTTTAAAAATTACCCAATACCAATTAGTTAATATTTCTCATAAACTAATTTAGAAAAATTAGTTTATTAGGAATGTTAACTCCCTCAACTCCCAGTGGATGACATACCAAGAATGTACAACTTTGAGAAACACCTCACTGTAGTATTGAGCAATAAAAATGATGGGATGAGAGAAACGTTTGCTCAGAACGTAAAAGACCATACCATAACGTGGTATACTGATGCTTCCAAAACCAAAACAGGGACAGGGATCAAATTAATATATTTCATTGTCCAACACTTAAGCACGCTAAAAACAAGTTATTACACAGCGGTCAGATATTGACATAGGGTAGATTGGTAAGTTCTAAGGCACATAAGATTACATTATTTTCAAATATTATATTTATTGTGAATGGTTTTTAATATTTCACATTTTGCTGAGTATAAATGTATGCATTTCGGTTATTGTTTTACCAAGTATCCATTCTTTTAATCTTTTTTTAAAAATATTAATGTTTTGACAATTAACAACTTCTTTAGGTAAAACATTAAAAATTTTAGGTCCTACATATAAATGACTTTTTTGTCCGATAGTTTTATGCATCCGAGGTACATTAATAGTTAATTCGAGTCGACGTAGTGGGTATGAATGTGGGATTAGATTATTTTTACTTCTGTTACTGAATGTTATAGATAATGTATTAAACCAAAATAATTGTTTAGCGTCAAAAATGGCTGCTTCTATGTATAAGGCATCAGAGGGATATCTATAGTTTTTATCGTATATTATTTTCAGCAACCATTTCTGAACTATATTTACACTTGATAATTGATTTTTGCTTGCTGAGCCCCAGGCCACAATACCGTATTGTAAATGGCTCTGAGCTAAAGCAAAATACACATTTCTTAGTAATTCTATAGGAATTACACTTTTTAAAAACTTAAATATTACAATAAGTGATCTTAACTTTTTAGTCACAAACTGAATATGATAATTCCATTTCATGTGGTTATCAAAGATGACTCCAAGATACTTAAATTTGTTTGTTGAGCTTATTGTCACTAGCTTATTGTTATAAGTTATATCTAAATTGAATTTTGGAAGAGTATCTGAATAGCAGGCAAAAGGTAAGAAGAAAGTTTTCTTAAAGTTAACAGTAAGAAGATTATTATTAAAGAAATTGCACACTATTTCCATTGATTTTTCTACTTTTGCTTTCAATTGATTCCAACACGTTGATCTGAAGAAAATTGCTGTATCATCAGCATAACTCAAAATGTGTGCATCGAGTTTCAAGTTTAGTAACTCATTAATGTATATACAAAAAAGTACAGGGCCCAGTACAGTGCCCTGAGGTACACCATAGTTGACCACCCTTTTCTCGCTTTTAACACCCTGGATGGACACGCTTTGCTGTCGGTTATTTAGATAGCTTCTAAATAGATGCGTTTGGTCCTTCCTCTAAAACCCATATTACTAAGTGTGTATAACAGGATTTCATGGTGAACTGTATCGAACGCTTTGCTAAATCTACAAAAACACACAAAAGAAACCTCGGATGCATCAAGTGCCTCCAGAAGCCAATTCTGATAGTTTTATAATAGCATCACTTTGCGGATTTGACTCCACGAATCCATATTGATTTTCGGAAAGGAGTTTAAATTGTTTCAGATACAAACACATTCTTTTTTTTAATAAGTTTCTCAAGAATTTTGGAAAAGTTACTTAATAGCTGAAATTGGTCTATAATTTGACATATTTGTTTTTCTTCTGATTTAAACACAGGTTTAACAACAGATATTTTAAATATATCTGGAAAAGTGCCATTATTTAGAGATAAATTATAAATGTACGTTAAAGGTTTAACAATAAATTCTTTTTATTTGTTGCAGTGTGTTTGCCCGAATACCGTCAAATCCTGGAGATTTGTCCTTTTTAAATTTAATATTTCGTTTCCGACTTCGTTTACATCAGTCTCCAATAATACAAAAGAATGTGAAATATATGTAACCTGATACATTTTTTTCTGTTGGAACATTAATTTTAGAGGCCAACTTCGAAACCACTTCGCTAAAGTACTCATTAAACGTATTTGCGATATCCAACGCATCTGTCACACTCACGCCCTGTTCATTCTTTGATTGAGGCTATTTGGGATATCTGTCTATCCCGACCTCTAATATTATTAACTGTTTTCCACATATTACCTGACGACATTTGTTGCTTTTAATTTCTTTTTTTTATAAAAATCCTTTTGGTCAATTTTATTATGTCATTAAGATGATTTCTATATCTTTTTAAATCTATCAGAAAGCTCCTTATTGTTTGGATCTTTTAGAATGTCTGTTTAAACAAATTATGTTTTGTATTTATTGCATTCAAAATCTCATTTGTTATCCATTCCTTTCTTTTTCTATTTTTATGCGTTGATTTAACAATGTTAACACTACTATCAATATGTTTTTGCAGTTTATTAACAAAGAAATCTGCTACGGTATCTGCATCTCCCCATTGTAAATATCGACCCATGTTTCTTTTTTTCTAATTTATCATTTAATTTTTTGTAATTAATGTATTGTTTGTGTTTTAACGACTCATTTATACATTTTGTTTCCGATTTATTCTTAATGGATATGTGGTAGAAAATATAACTGTATAGTGATCGGTAATATCTGTTCTAAAAAGTATAGAATTAAGCAGTTCATTTGGAATTTGAGATTTTATAAATATGTGATCTATGCACGAGCCTGATGCTGGTCTAGTAATTGTGTTTATATACGACACATATCCATGTTCATTCATTACATTCATATATTCGTTAACAAATCGTTCAGATGTATCGTGTAAATTAATATTCATATCCCCTACAATAATATTCAGCTGACCCTTAGCAGTATTTCTAGAAAGTACTGTTTCTAAGTTTGTGATGAAGTCATATGGATCTGTAGAGGGGGGTCTGTAGATTGCGATTATCTCAATTATTTGGTTATTAATATTTATATCAATTTTCAGTGCCTTATTATCTCCTATATCTAGTATTTTATAGGAATAATTTAACGAACATTTTATAAGTACTACTACTCCATCATTTTTATTTAGACTTCCTTCATTATATATAATGTTGTATCCCGGTATCCTATATAAATCAATATTCCAAATTTTAAAACTTTCAGTAAGTACTATACAATAAATTCAAAATCTATTCCACGTAAAAGAACAAGAAGCTCATCAAAATTGTGATCTATGCTACGAATATTATTATGAAAAAGTTTAAATGATGATAATTCAATGTCAAATTTACATATATTAATGTCATCCACCACATCTGCCTCAATCAACCTTGTTTCAAAGTCCCTAATATATGAATTCATTGTTATCTTATATGTTAAGCTTTTAAATATTTAACTTGCAATCTGACCCATATCGGAAACACCTAATTTTTCAAAAGAGAATAAAAGATAAAATATATATTTTTTTGTTTTACAATATACTCCAAATACCTTTAATAAAGAAACAAATAATCTATATTGGTTTATAAACGTCCATGTATTTACTATATATTTAAATATTAATAGTCTATTTATTTTTAGCCCAACACCAAATTAAATTTAAACATATAGTATATTTTAATTATTTAAAAGTCCCAAAAGTGCAGAGTCAAGTCGCGATATATGCTTATATCTCCAATTAGACTAAAATTACAAGGAAATTGTAGCCGCGCACAAACGAGCGCCATCAATGTATATAAATAATTCACTAACGTTTTGTTTAAAAAAAAATGTCTCTTTACACTTGACGACATCTTCATTTCTATACCGGCTTCGAGTAACTTCTTGTTGCTGGTCTTCCCTTATTAGTTGAAGGTAGGGATGCGGTTATAAGGCCAGCCGAACCCCTGCGAGTTTGCGTAGTCGATGCTCCCGGATTAATGGTAAATTCAATAGTACTGGTCGGCTTAGCTTTTGGATCCGGATAGTGAGTTTCTTGCTTGTGACGCTCTATAGGTTGTACAGGTTGTTCGTTGACGGGTGTCCCCGGAGCACTTAGGGATGGTCTAGATGGAATATCGGTAAAGACTTCGCAATCAGATTCGTTACCTTTATTTCCTCTCTCCACCAATTGTTCGTAATTATAAGTTTCGCTGCCAATTACAAGAGTATCCCTTTTAATGTACGCCCTTAAACCCTTTTCCTTTGCCTCTTTTAAATTTTGTTTGAGTACCTTGTTCACCACTCTCTCTTTCTTGGAAAGATCGTGGTTAATAAAAATGTTCTTTCCCTTCAGCTTATAGGCGCTTCGAAGAATCAATGCCTTTTTTAAATATGAATTGAGTTCTATACGTAGCGGTTTCGTTGAGTCGTTTCCTAAGTAGTATAAATTGTTTATATCGCTTATATTTATATCTACTTCTAACAGATTTCTTAGTTGCTCGGTTACCCAAGTAGCTAATTCAAAGTCCTTTAGGTTTCTGTGGTCCCGTAGCCCAAATATTATCAAATTGTTCTTCCTAGCTAATTTTTCTAGTGCTTGTACCCTGTATTCTATATCGTTTAATTTACTTTGTATTACAGTAATACTCTCCTTTAGAACTTCCGTTTGAATTGACAAATCCTCTCTCACCGTTTTAATGTCTTCTTTTAATTCTTTTTTGCTGTTCTGTATTAAAGATTTGATTTCTTGAAATTGTTTGAATATGAGCGTATCTACCATTCTTACGGTGTATATTATATATTATAATATCTGTTACTCAAATAAAAAATATTGCAATTGGCAACGACGTCCGCTGTACTTGTCCAAAACTAGGTCAAATAATTATTGTTAATCGATTTATGTGATGGTTCAAAGTCCAAAGTTATTGACCACGGCGGGGCGTTTTCTAACAAATTTGCCTTTTTAAAGATGATTAGCCGTTCTAATTATGGCACTTCTTTATTTAAAGACTAAAGACTTACTTTGTCAACTACTTGTAACACTGTATTTAATTTATTCTAGCTAGGAACCACAAAAAACTCAAAAAATTTCTCCGCGATTACAGCATTAATACTTATTCACTGCGCGCCAGCGTTGCCACACACAATGGAACATATGTTTTAAAAATTACCCATTAGTTAATTAGTTAATATTTCTCATAAACTAATTTAGAAAAATTAGTTTATTAGGAATGTTAACTCCCTCAACTCCCAGTGGATGACATACCAAGAATGTACAACTTTGAGAAACACCTCACTGTAGTATTGAGCAATAAAAATGATGGGATGAGAGAAACGTTTGCTCAGGACTGTAAAAGACCATACCATAACGTGGTATACTGATGCTTCCAAAACCAAAACAGGGACAGGGAGAGTAGTATTTGGGCCGAAAACTAAGTACTCTGTACCAATGGGTACCTACCCCAGTACCCTTCAGGCAGAACTATACTATCGAAAGATGCGTATAATTTATTTTAGATAGGAACTATCGAAAACAGGAAATAGCCATCTTATGCAATACTCAAGCAGCACTAAAAGTGATCAACTAACTCAGTAACCCTCAATTCGAAGTTGGTCAAAGAATGCCTAGAGAAGCTGAACAAATTAGTAAAAAAAAGTCCTCCAACTCGGCACCCACGTCACCAAGGAATAGAAAGCTATAAAAAGTAAATGATCTAGCTAGAAAAGGAGCGAACACTCCCACTAACTGCACCAGAACCGTTCTGCTTTTCAAGCGGAAACCGACTTAGAGCGGAACTCAAGAACCTGGAAGAATTCATCCGTAACCTGGAATGGAATACCTCTAACGGTCTAAACACTCAAAAAAAAAAAAAGATTCTCAGAACTTACGACCGATCAAAATCAAAGATTTTTCTTGATTTATATTTAGGTAAATCAGCAGATTTATATTTAGGTAAAACAGCATACGTTATTATGCATAGTACTTCTTAAGAAACAAAAACTATAAATATAATTTCTTTTTGCTTTTAAGTAAAAAAGTAAATTGTTTATTTGAGATGTTGAACGTTGAACAAATGTAGGTAAGCTGTATACAGGGTGAGCTTCCTACGATGTTCTCTATGGGTATCTCGGAAACTAATGGAGATAGAGAGTCGGTTAAATGGGGAAAGAATTGCAGTTTTGTGGGATTATAAATATGCGCCTTTCAGATTTTTGAATAAGTTCATGACTTACTAGATATTTCGAAAAAGACTATGGCTATTTTAAAAATTGTCCCTAATTTCATTATAATCTACTTTAGACAAAAAGTTTTCAGATAAAAGTTGTAGATAATCACATTCCTAATGAGTTTGTGTTCTCTGATTTTTTCTAAAGCCTGTCATTTTTGACATATAACACAAACATATTTTTTTTTATATGGAAACCATAGTTGGCCATGACCTCATAAAAGCGCCATTTTTTAAGCGATATAAGGTATAATCTGTTTTTTTTTTCGAAAAAATTCCTGTGTTATAGCCAATTCTTATCTTTCTTGACAAATTTCACTTAGTTGGCCTGGTATTCTTATTCTGTTATAACTTATAACTTATAAAAAGACAGAATATATTATTGGTTCTTTACAATTTACATTACAAAAAGTAAAATTTAAAAAATAATATCACTACATACACTTTAAGTTATTTTAGAAAATGTTCAAAAATCCGCCATTGTTTTGAGTTCATAAAAGCATCTTTTTAAAATTGAATTACTAGCTAGTCCCACAGAACGACCGGTCGACTTAATTAAACTTCTCCCGTACCGCCTCTTCGAGTGCCTCTCTTAATTCCTAAGTTCTTTTGTTAACCTTGTTATTAACCATACCGCATAAAAAATCTAAAACAAGTAGGTCATGTGATCGAGGAGGCCCATGCAATTGGTCCACCTCGTCCTATCCCTGAGTTTACATAATTATGATATAAATAATTTTTTTAACATTTCTTTCATTAAGAAAGTCATAATAATCATAATCATGTTGGAACCACTCTATTGAGGCGCGAGTATCTAAATTTAACTTTTCTAACATGTCTTGAAAACCTTTCTCTAAAAAACGTAAGTAACGTTCACCGGTTAACGTATCCTCGAAAATCTATGGCCAAGAAAAGTTGAACCAATAATCCTACACGCTTCTCTTCATTTGAAAAATTCATATTTACAATTTTTGTTAATTTTAATTTATAAAGTTTAGATGTGACAGTTTCATATTTCTGAGAGCAACGACGATGGAACTTGTTTCCATGGCTAACTATGTGAAATTGTTTAAAAATGATAAAAATTGGCCATAACTCAGTAATTTTTCAAAAAAAAAAATATTATAGTTTGTATCGCTGAAAATCTTAAAAAATGGTGCTATTTATAGTCATGGCCAACTATGGTTTCCATTTAAAAAAAACATATGTTGTGTCATATGTCAAAAATGAGGCATTTTAGAAAAAAAATAGAGGACACAAACTTATTAGGGATGTGATTTTCTACAACTTTTATTTGAAAACTTTTTGTCTAAAATAGATTATAATGGAATTAGGGACAATTTTTAAAATGAATTTTTTCGAAATATGTAGTAAGCCATGAACTTTTTCAAAAATCTAAAAGGCTCATATTTATGACCCCACAAAACTGCAATTCTTTCCCCATCTCACCGACACTCTATCTCCAGTAGTTTCCGAGATAACCATAGAGAACATCGTAAAAAACTCACCCTGTATATAAATTTATTGGTTTGGAATCAATAATAATTTATGGGAATATTTGGGATTTTCTTTATACAATTCTTAAGGAAAAAATATTCCGCAACTCAAACTAAATAAAAGTAAAAAAATACTGTTTTTTCAATTCTCAAAGAATTTGTTTCCCGATAAGTACCTACTCAGATCATATTTTCTTCAATTATTCCATATTTTGTACAAATAACCATCACAAGTAGCTTAATATAAAAGTGCATGTTCAAGTGCACTTCGAACTTCCTTTAAGGGAGAAATTTCCATTTTTATTAAATTCGGATGTAAAATAACTTCATATCCCCGGTTGCCAAGTTCGGGCTTACAACCTGAGAATACTTAATCTACGAATAGATATTTTCCTAACATACGAATAATATCGTATTAAGTTCTATTGTAATACGTAGGCTATTTATAGAACGAATATACTTTTCAAATTCAGAATGTACACGTAGGTAAAAGCATGCAGCTAACTTCTGCATTATGCGAAGTAGGTATATAAATATATTGTAAATTGAAATTTCATCAAATCTGCATTTTATTTAAAACAATATTTTGTTTAACTTATTTATAACACAGAGAAGAAAAAAATAACCTTTAAAAAAAGAATTATTTCATTACTCCTTTTTGCGTGTGTTACTTTCTATTTAAACTATTGACTAATTCAGAACAATATATTTGGAACATCATCTTGGTTGACTTTAATCATTTATTATGTATTATGCTTGTATGTATAATGCACAAATATGTTTTATATACAAGGCGTATAGCAGACTGAATATCGACAGCAATAATTTTATACCGGGTGCGTCTCAAAAGTGGCTGAACCCTATAACTTTTTTATTTTTTCAGATAAAAAAAAAACGATATTTGGTTTGTTAGTATATAACATAAATTAGGACCGATTGACATTTTGTTTTCGGTTACTTCCTCCACCGGAAGTGACTACAACTTGATTTTTAAATGGCACCCTCGGTATTTTTTTACTTTATTCGATAGAAAATAGCATTCTGAATAGAATTACATATCATATGTCAACTTTTGACATTTTCGCTTAAAACAAAATTGTATTTTAAATTTCAATCTAGAGTGCCATAGCTCTGTTAAAAACACTAATTTTTGATCAAGGAGCCGTGGAAAAATAGATTTGATCGTCTAGTGTTTTTAGTATCTTGTCCTGGTCAGTTAAAAGATGCTTAAATCGTATTTTTAATAAAATCTAAATTTTTTCAAATGGAACGAGGGTGGCTCATCAGCATATTTGGAAAAAAGCATTTTTTACGAATAACTTGCTACCACACACTTAGTATTCAGAGTCAAATTCTCGTTATGAATCGCGTGTTGCAATTTCAAATAAACCATATGTGGAAATGTCAAAAGTTGACATATGATATGTCATTCTATTCAGAGTGTCATTTTATATCAAATAAACTAACAAAATACCGAGGATGCAATTTACAAATCAAAAGTTGTAGTCATTTCCGGTGAAACCGGAAGTGACCGAAAACAATTGAATACGTCAATCAATCTAATTTATGTCATATACTAACCTACCAAATCTCGATTTTTTGTCTGAAAAAA
The DNA here is from genome assembly GCF_002938485.1 of Sitophilus oryzae. Taxonomy (NCBI): domain Eukaryota; kingdom Metazoa; phylum Arthropoda; class Insecta; order Coleoptera; family Curculionidae; genus Sitophilus; species Sitophilus oryzae. Next base: position 1,793,278 of record NW_022145814.1, on the reverse strand, counting down.
TAAAAAAGTTATAGGGGATGACCCACTTTTGAGACGCACCCGGTATACCGGGTGTTTCTCACCCCTATAACATTTTATTTTTTCAGATAAATAAACGAGGTTTGGTCCTTTAGTATGTGACATAAATCAGGACTGATGACGTATTCAAATGTTTTCGGTCACTTTTTCTGTTTCGCCGGAAATTACTTTTCTTTTGACTTTTGAATGACTTTTTTTGACAACTTTTGAATTTTAAATGGTACCCTTATGGTAATGGTAACTTAACCTTTTAAATGGTAACTTTATTTGATAGAAAATGTCACTCTGAATAGAATGACATATCCTATCTCAATTTTTGACATTCTCTCATAAAAAAAATCTTATTATTTAATTTTCAATTTTGAGTGTTAAAAATAATTTTTAATCAAGGAGCCAAGGAGCCTTGTAAAAATAGACTTAATCGTCTAATGTTTTTCGTGTTTTGTCCTGGCCGGTTAAAAGATGACCATAACTCAATTTTCCAATAAAAAAGGGTGGCTCATTAGCGTATTTTTTACGATTAATTTGGTACCACACACTTGGTATTTCGAGTCGAATTGCTGTTTTATTTATGGTCATGGCACTCATTTTTTTTAATTGAAAATTTCAAAAGTTGACATATGATATGTCATATGTCATTCTATTTAGAATGTCATTTTTATCAAATGAAGTAAAAAAATACCGAGGGTGTCATTTAAATATAAAAAGTTGTAGTAATTTGCGGTGAAACAGAAAGTGACCAAAAACAATTAAATACGTCAATTAATCCTATTTATGTCATACACTAACATATCAAATCTCGTTATTTTTTATCTGATAAGTTATAGAGGTGAGCCACTTTTTGAAAAACACCCGGTATACAATATTAGAATACATTTACTGGGTATAATATTAGAAAATAGCAAAAGTATACTATAATTAATACCGGGTGCGTCTCGAAAGTGGCTCACCCCACCCTTTTATTTTTTCAGATAAAATAACGAGACTTGGTACGTTAGTATTTGACATAAATAAGGATTGACTGGCGTATTCAATTGTTTTTGGTCACTTCCTGTTTCACCGGAAATGACTACAACTTTTGATTATTAAATAGCACCCTCGGTATGTTTTTACTTTATTCGATAGAAAATGACATTCTGAATAGAATGACATATCATATGTCAACTTTTGACATTTTCGCTTAATAAAAAATTGTATTTTAAATTTCAATCTAGAGTGCCATGGCTATGTTAAAAACACTAATTCTTAATCGAGGAGCCTTGGAAAAATAGATTGGATCATCTAATGTTTTTAGTGTCTTATCCTGACCTGATAGAAATTGCTCAAATCGTATTTTTAATCATATCTCAATCTTTTCAAATGGAACGAGGGTGGCTCATTAGCATATTTGGAAAAAGCATTTTTTACGAATAATTTGATACCACACACTTGGTATTTCAAATCAAATTTTCGTTACGAACCGCAAGTTATAATTTCAAACAAACCATATGCGAAAATGTCAAAAGTTGACATGTGATATGTCATTCTATTCAGAGTGTTATTTTCTACCGAATAAAGAAAAAAAATTCAGAAGGTGCCATTTAAAAATTAAAAATTGTAGTCATTTCCAGATTTATTTTTGTAATGTAAATTGTAGTGATTTCCTTTCTGAAACAGGAAGTGACCGAAAACAATCATTGAATACGTCAATCAATCCTAATTGATGTCATATACTAACATACCAAATATCGTTTTTTAACTGAAAAAATAATAAGGTTATAGGGGCGAGCCACTTTTGAGACGCACCCGGTATACAAATATACTATCTTTAATAAATATAATTTTACACATAAGTGAGAGCAATCTTCATTTCATAGTCATCGCTCACTCCGTTTTTTTTTCTACCATATTGTATTATTTATTAAAGGATTAATATTGTATCAATTATTTTTCTTTTGCATTGCAAGGCGCCGAGTTTGAAATCACGTTGTACATGATTTCGATAAAAATAAAAGGACCCTAAAACGATATAAATATATTTTCTAGTAAAATACTTATTTACATTATACAAAACTATATAAATCTAAATAAAAAAGTTTTCTCTAGAATTTTCGCTGAAAAATCTTCAATCTCAAATATTTTAAATCTTTCAAAATAGCAACCAAGAGAAAATCATATTCCGTTGGCAAATTCTTGCCTGTAGCAATTTTAAAAATTTATTTTCCATATCTGACAATAAATCGTTCCGACCATATTTATTCCGGGTGCATCGTTCAATAATTTTTGGAAAATAAATTTTAACTGAAACCAGGTATATGGATATTAATTTTGTTGATTTTAATGTGGACATTTTTATATATTCCTGAAATATAATTTGAAGTTGTAGTCGAATATTTCAAATATGTCTGTTTGATAAAATCATTAGAACAACAGAAAGGAAGAGAGAATATACGATTTTAGAACACCACATAAAAAAGACAGAAAGAACACTCTACTTTTGTATTAAAATGAGACAGTAACTGTCAATGTTATATACTTTTTGCTGGATAGCCAATAGATAGAGACGATAACATAAGGAGTGTCAATTCGTGACAAGGCTGATATGATTTTCCCTTACGTTTCAAGTGCTGTACGGTGGAGATACTAATCCTTTTGCGGCAAACGCATAAAACAGTTGTTTTCTCTAATTGGACCAGCGAAGGCATATAGGAGACGGTGTGGAACTGAAAGCGACAGTGTTGCCATATTAAAATGTGTAGCATACGTTTGACGCGTCAACTTGTAAAACCCGCCTTATCCATTTAAAAAAATGAGCTAATGACATATGTTAATAGTGGACCCTGAAATCTACATAAACATAATATCAAAGTGCAGTAAAAGTCGCCTATTCCTATATAAAAATCACTACAAATTACGTTATTGCAGCAAAATCAGTCTTATCCACTAACATTTGCTTTTTATTGTCATTATTGTTACAAATCCCGCATTTTTTCATAAGCTTTTTACACAATTTTTACTTACGTCTTTTCAAATCCTTACTTAATTTTAATAAAAGAGTATATTTAAGAAATCAAGTTAGGATGTAAATACCGTATGATCGGAAAAAAACGGCGTCTAGTTGGCTAGGAAATGACGATCGATGACATTTCCCATACAAATTTAGATATAAAATGACGGCGTTCTTCATTTTATAGCCAAAATGTATCATACTGCAACAAACCCCGCCTTATCCGATTTATTTTCGTGTTTTTTCTGTTTAAAAATTAAACATTAATTTTTATTTCTAGTAAAACGAGATACAAAACAGTGATTCCACTCAATGTACAGGGTGGGTCAAATTCGACGCTTTTAAATGGAAACATCCTTTTCTATAAGAGAGAGACAAAAACTAATATCGGTGTCTGGAGCTCAATTTTTGTCAAAAACATGATGGTGAAAACCGCATATCGATATCTGTTACCGTTTCGGAGTTACGGGGTGTTTTCCAAAAATATGCATTTTTAACAAATCGCTGTAACTTTTTTGTTATGGAAAATTTTGTATTTTTATGAAAACATTTTCAAAGCACCTTTTTACGTAGAATTTAATGGTTTTAGTATAATTTTTTTAAAATTAATAATTTAAGAATTATCAACAGAAAATTTGATTTTTTATATGGGACACCCTGTATATTTTTAATTTATTGAAAATAATTTAAAATTGCCTTTCCAAAAATATAACACACTTGATATTTTTCTTTCTCTCATTTTTCTTCTTGATATCTCTTCGAGATATAGAGTATATAAAAATTCGCCCGCTTTAAATAAGTAGGCTTTAAACGGCACCGGCTGTAATGCAAAAAAAATCTAGCTGTGAGGATCAATTAAAACGAAAATAATATTTGCTATGAGAGATGCAGAATTTTATAACAATTTAAAATATATTTAATCAACATCAACACATTTAAACTATATCTAATAACAATAAAAATAAATAGCAAACCAAAGCATGATATTTTGCTACAGGTGTTCGACATATCGACCGTCTTCTGTTATATGGAACATACGGGGCAGTTTTTGAACATTTCTTGCGGAATTCATTAACCCAGTGAGGGTGAAAGAATGAGTGAAGTGGGGGTGAATACCCTCTCATAACCGCTAAGTATTTCTAATTCTTATCTAGACTATACGGAAGAATAAGTAACCTTTATTCTTCCGCAAATATATCCATAAGGTTAGATCCATGGGTACTAAGTCAGGCGGCCTCGATGGCCAACGGCTGGGATCTTTGTTAGCTATTCAATTATTTTTGAAATTGGCTGCAAAAATTTGGTGATAACTTCAGCGTTCAGAGGCGTCGTCTTCGTGGAAAAATATGTTTTCGAGTTCTATTAAGGGCATATCATCAATAAGGGGTAAAAAGCCAACTAGTTAAAAGTGGCGAACTTTTAAAAATTCTGTATTTCGAAGGCGATTATAACAAAATATCAAGTGTGCTATATTTTTGGAAAGGTAATTTTAAATTCTTTTCAGTTAATTAAAAATATAAAGGGTGTCCCAAGTAAAAAATCAATTTTTCTGTTGATAACTCTTAAATTATTAATTTTAAAAAAATTATACTTAAACCATTAAATTCTACGTAAAAAAGTGCTTTGGAAATGTTTTCATAGAAATACAAAATTTTCCATATCAAAAAAGTTACGGCGATTTGTTAAAAATGCACATTTTTGAAAAACACCCCGTAACTTCGAAACGGTAACAGATATTGATGTGCGGTTTTCACCATCATGTTTTTGATGAAAATTGAGCTCCAGACACCGATATTAGTTTTCGTCTATCTCCTATACAAAAAGGGTGTTTCCATTTAAAAGCGTCGAATTTGACCCACCCTGTACACCTTTAATTAACAACGTAAATTAACACTTTAAACATTTGCTAAAACAATGTTTTTTTGCTAAAACAAGGGATAAGGCGGGTTTTGCAACATGACGCCTTGTTTGACGAAAATATCTTTGGAGGGAAAATCCGCGTATATGTATTGAAAATTTATTTGAGTTAAACATAGAATAAACATCAAAAGTAAAAAATCTTTTCTAGGTACTGTATATCGAAAAAAAGTCGTTTAGTCATCTTGGAAATGACGATTATGGACATTTACCATAATATTTTACATATGAGATAACAGCCATCTTCATTTCCAAGCCAAATCTGACGCCGTTCTTTTATTAATCATATAATACTATATTAAATTGTTTAATAATAGAAAATCCGTATTATTAACGTACTGTACTCAAAATCCGCAAATCTACGGATTTATCAGTAGTTCTGGCAACACCGTCTTTATCCGCTGCGCTGTAAACGACTATCAGCGCGCAGCAGCTCAGAGCTAAAGTCTGACGGTATCGCCAGCTATATCTCGGACAGGTTTTGTGCCACGAAATAGCCCATAAGGTTGCGCATCTTCTTATTTCATCAATCAACGGTTATACGCATCCGGCATGCATCACTGATGCTGTCACTAGTTTATATCATGACATGTATCAACGCGATTGGAGTGATGTAACGGAGGGTAGCGCATAGCGGATGAAAATAAACTCATTGTAAGGTGAGATGCCAATTTTTAAAAATACAGGGATATTTCCGCTAATTATTCACGCAATGTTAATTTAAAAAAAACATAATTTCTTTTAATTTATAAATATTATTTTCAGAATTTCTCTTTCATACTCGAATCATTTGTCTCCGAATTAAAAATAAATAAAAATGCTTGACATATATTTAAAAAAAAACAATATAATATATACGTATAACGGACGTACCGTCAATTCATTTTTTAATATAAATAGTATTGAAAAAACTGACTGTGGAACACGGTCAGGTAGAAAGAAATTAATTAATAATTTTTGAACGAAGGTCCGATATTTTTTATAACATAGGATAAATTGAACTGAATATTTGAAAATATTTTTTGTATAAACATTATTATTAGAAATAAATATAAATATTTTAAAAATACATTTCAATTTATAATTGGGATACCTTGTTCGTCGGATTTTAATTTGCATTAGAGAACTATTGGAACAGAGAACTAGATAAAACGGAAATATTATCTCTTTTCATATTTTTTTACATTAGACTAATTGTCTGTAATTACAATGTAAATATGTGTATACATAAGATTAAAATCAGATGTATTAAATTTAATACATCTGATTTTAAAATATTGACACATCTATGCTAATGATTTCTAAAGAAACCTGTTGACCAGCTCAAGATTAATAAGCTGTACTATTTAAATCTTAAAGTATACTATCAAGTATTGAATATTGTTATACAGAATGAGTCTTAAATAAGTGCAAATATTTTCAGGGCTGGTAGATCTCGATAAAAGAAACATATTTTCTCTTCACCATTTTTCAAACAAATCCAAAATAACCGATTTATGTCACTTTGAAAATTAAAAAAGAAAAGATTTTTTGCTAAATTTTTGAGAACCAATTCCAAATTTTCCCGATTCCAAATTTTCTCCAAAAAATTCCAAATTTTCAATTTTTTTTTCGCGAAAAAAACCTCATAGAAGTGTTTCTGGAGTTGAACTATACTACTCCTAAAATATTTGCACTTATTTAAGACTCACATAATTTATATAGAATGGAAAATAAATTTCGTGCAGTTTTTAGGTATATAAAAAAGTTATATAAGAGTTTCTTGCCTTGAACTGCTAATATAGAAATTAATTCCACGCTGTGTTCGACATAATGTGGGTTAACCTGCTCTCACTACCGGTTTCGGGGCCCTACCCCATCATCAGGTGAGCTTGGGTCGTTTCCACAATATGTCGAGCACAGCGCAGAGTATATAAACACGACTTGTCGTAAAGTAGCGGTAAGATATTAAGTCCCGCATCGCGAGATAGACTTTATTTACTATCGATAGTTGTGCCTCGGTGGTACGACAGTACTACCATTGCACGCAGGCTGCTATCTCGCGATGCGGGACTTAATATCTTACCGCTACTTTACGACAAGTCGTGTTTATATACTCTGCGCTGTGCTCGACATATTGTGGAAACGACCCAGGCTCACCTGATGATGGGTTAGGGCCCCGAAACCGGTAGTGAGAGCGGGTTAATCCACATTATGTCGAACACAGTGTGGAATTAATTTCTATATTAGCAGTTCAAGGCAAGAAACTCTTATATAAGTTTATATAGAATATAGATATTTTAGGGCCATCAGTCCAAGATATTTCTAAAAAATATTCGACCTTTCAAGTGGAGGTGTTTTATATTAAGGCTAACCTAATTTTTTAATAAGAATATCAACTATAGCTTACTACCATATGAAAAAAAAAACGGCGTCAAAAACGGCTGAGGACTGACAATCAATGATAATTTTGGCGAGGTCAAGCCCCAGACGTCATTACTTGACCCGTAGTCTTCTTTATTTTTTAATAACACTTTCTGCCAGTTAGCATTAATATATTATAATAGGATTGTAATATAATAGATAGAGAATTGTAACTTATTTTTAAATTGTACCTATTGTGTATTTAAAATATTTTTTTTTAGAAGTCGAGTTGTGTCTGGAAACGTTCTATCCTTTTTTAATCTTTCTATAATTACTTAGTATTTTGATTTTAACAAGCCTTAGGTCAATTTTTAGTAAATTACGTCTAGAGATTGACCTCGTCAAAATAATTATCATTGGTTATTATTGACGTCACTTTTTTTCGATCAGACGGTATTATTATACATAAAGAAAGATCTAGATATTTACTGCAATTTCAAACGGGAGCTATACATATTTTTGACTCGACAGATCATCTACCGTCAATCATATCGGATTTATAATGCTTTACTCGCATTTTTACCTAATGCCAATGACTGCAAACGACTGCCAAGAAAATGTACAGGGTGGGTCAAATTCGGCGCTTTTAAATGGAAACATCCTTTTCTATAGGAGATAGACGAAAACTAATATCGGTGTCTGGAGCTCAATTTTCATCAAAAACATGATGGTGAAAACCGCACATCAATATCTGTTACCGTTTCGGAGTTACGGGGTGTTTTTCAAAAATGTGCATTTTTAACAAATAGCTGTAACTTTTTTGCTACAGTAAAATTGATTTTTTATTTGGAACACCCTCTATATTTTTAATTAACAGAAAAGAATTTAAAATTACCTTTCCAAAAATATAGCAGACTTGATATTTTGTTATAATCCCCTTCGAAATACAGAATTTTAAAAAGTTCGCCACTTTTAACTAGTAGGCTTTGGACCCCTTATTGATGATATGCCCTTAATGGAACTCGAAAACATATTTTTCCAGCAAGACGACGCACTGCCTCTGAACGCTGAAGTTATCAGCAAATTTTTGCAGCCAATTTCAAGAATAATTGAATAGCTAACCAAGATCCCAGCCGTTGGCCGTCGAGGCCGCCTGACTTAGTGCCCATGGATCTAATCCTATGGATATATTTGCGGAAGAATAAAGGTTCCTTATTCTTCCGTATAATCTAGACAATAATTGGAAATACTTAGCAGTTATGAGAGGGTATCTTTCACCACCACTGAGTTCAGGGGCGGACACAGGAATTTATTTTAGGGGGGGCCCAAAAAAAAAGTAACGTTGAATAAGCTTTTTAGGGCGCCATTTTTAACCCAAAAGGCTAATATTTAACCAAATTTACAGATCTTGGGGGGGGGGCCATGCCCCCCCCTCTGTATCCGCCACTGACTGAGTTAATGAATTCCGCGAGAAATGTTCAAAAACTGCCCCGTCTGTCCATAACAGAAGACGGTCGATATGTCACACACCTGTAGCAAAATCTCATGTCTTGGTTTGCTATTTATTTTTATTGTTATTAGATATAGTTTAAATGTGTTGATGTTGGTTAAATATATTTTAAATTGTTATAAAATTCTGCATCTCTCATAGCAAATATTATTTTCGTTTTAACTGATGCTCACAGCTAGAATTTTTTTGCATTACAGCCGGTGCCGTTCAAAGCCTATACTTATTTAAAGCGGCGAATTTTTATATTTTTATTTTTGGAAAGGTAATTTTAAATTCTTTTCAATAAATTAAAAATATACAGGGTGTCCCATATAAAAAATCAAATTTTCTGTTGATAATTCTTAAATTATTAATTTAAAAAAAATATACTTAAATCATTAAATTCTACGTAAAAAGATGCTTTGGAAATGCTTTCATAAAAATACAAAATTTTTCATAGTAAAAAAGTTATAGCGATTTGTTAAAAATGCATATTTTTGAAAAACACCCCGTAACTCCGAAACTGTAATAGATATCGATATGCGGTTTTCACCATCATGTTTTTCACAAAAATTGAGCTCAAGACACCGATATTAGTTTTCTAATTAGTCTATCTCCTATAGAAAAGGTTGTTTCCATTTAAAAGCGTCGAATTTGACCCACCCTGTACATGTAATTCCAACACTGAGACATCAGAAATGCTTGAAATGACACATTTAGCAGTTGCTATATTCCAATATATTAAAGTTATTAACTTTGATTTAATGAAATGCATATAATTCATCTGAAAGTATTAATTATTTTAATTTCATCTTTTCGTATCGTGTGTCGTTGATGCAATTTATTAAAAAAATATATATTCGACAATAATACGATCTTGTTTGTTGATTTTTAATTTCAATTATTGGTATAAGCAAATGTTCGATCAAAATTAGAAATTTAATTTTATCTGAAATAGATTTTTTGTTATAATTATTTTATAGGACCACAGTTTATCAATATCCGTTTTAAATCCGAAGTATTCTCTAAATAAACAGAAATCATCCATCCGAAATTATTAATTATTTTATTTCCTCCTGTTTATACTGGTTGTTTTTGGATGCAGTTTATTTATAAATATTTTTCGATGGTGGACCTAGTTTTAGTATTCTTTAACAGTCTTCTATTATCAAATTATTTATATTTATTCTTGATTATTTCGAATTTATGTAATCAAGATGTTGTATTTTAAATACATATATTTTCAATGTCTTCTCTGCTGTCAAGCATTTAAAGATTTATTTTAAAAAGTTCAAATACTAGGCTAGTATATAAATAGCATGCTATAGTTAATTTTCTACTATAATATTATTACATGCATACATTAGACGCTCACATTTTGGTAAAAACTTGTACATCATCTACAGTTAAAAATGGACAATAATATATATATTATGATTATAGAAAAATTTACCTTATATTGCTGCAATTTCCAAAGGATAAGCAGAAAATAATGAAATGAAAAGTGTTAAAAGTGTTAGTATCTAGTTTATCTTATAAAATTAAATATATGTATTATAAAATATAGCCGCTCCAATTGTTTGGGAGTGATTCATCGGTCGCTACCATGTGAACTAATCTGCTCAAGGTCACATAAAACTTAATTCCAGTGTCGTGGTGTTTCAAGTCATATAATAGTCAATATATAATCTGTTGTAATTTGTTGTTTTAACTGTCAAAGTCTTGTCAAAACATATATTTGGTTATAAATATAAACTGAAATGCCCCATTGGTCGCACTGCAAGCACACCAATGGATTGACGCACAAAAACGAATCAATCAAAGAAACGGGATATAGTATCGTCTTTGTCAATCACGCTAACATTTTAGAATAAGTAGGAGGAGCGCAGGCAGATGATTAGACCGGGCCGTTAAAAACCTACGTCTGCGGTAAAAATTTACGTTTTTAATGTAAAAATGATAGCGCCCGTGTCGATTCTAATTTCATCAAGCGATGAATCAATCCCAAACATTCGTGGCGTTTACTTTAGTTGTATAGAAGATAGAAGTTATCTAGAAGTAAATTAAGAGTTGTAGTTCAACATGTTCAATTATTTTTATTATATAAGTGCTACATATTTTAATGCTAAAAAAGAGTGGATAAATTCATCAGGGACGTGCATATGGGTTATCACTAAAATATTTTAAAAAAATGTGCGCCACTGACTTTTTTCTTTTGATAGCAAAATTGTATATTGTATGTTCTTGATCAGATAAACGCAATTTTATTAATCACAATTAATAAAATTAAAATAAAAACAAAATTAATAAATTATTAATTTTACCTAATTTATTATTCAATATTATCAATTTAGTTATACTCTGCTTTTTTTCTCAGGTAAGATTTCGACAGACGATGACAGAAAAAAAGCAGATGACTTCCATGCCAATCTATTTATTTTATTAAAAAAAGTTTCTAATATTTTTAAGTTAACTATGGACGTGTTTATAAATAAATACGTCATGCGTCGTCTCTTGTCGTTTTTAACCAGTTTTATTGGTTTATTTCAAAAACGACAGATCATATTTCAATATTATTGGTTTGACGCAACGATGAACGATAAACGGACTCCGATGCGTATGAACTCGACTTAAGATTTTTGAGAATTGTCAAACTCTTGCCAAATTATAGGTTATAATTTTGTGTCAAATAGAAATGATAAATATTTTGCATTTTGCATTTTGGACTGTGTTGTGTTGCTTGTGTTTCGTGTTTTTTAAAATTAAGTGGAGGAAACTCGAGGGAAAATTAAGTGTCGACCCAGACCATAGTTTACAGTTAATATTCGGTGCCCAGAGACCGCCAAAAACACAGTTTGCTAGAGACTATGGCTAGAGAGTTGTACTAGCAACAAATAAAGTTGTATACTATCTCGTATATGGTACCAAAAACTGGAGTATCTGTAAAATAACATCACACGATAGGTAAATAATACATTTTAGTACTGCAGAAAAAAATTAAGATTAAAGTCAATTAACCAAAATTAGATTTTTTCAGTTTAATACATTTTTTTTTCACAATATTTTAAAGTAATCACTTGTCACCAAAATTTAAATATATTAATTATACGTTCCAACTGTGCCAACTTATTTCTTTGTAAAATAAAAAAAAACTACTTTGAAATTAAAATGACAGACACATCTATCATTGTCAACGATCTTATCGTTGGACATACTATATTATTAATATTAGTCCAACCTACAGTAATTTTCAATAAAAAATAATGGTATTTAAGATAATTCTTCTTACAGTGCCATATATAGAGCGTCGGCTACCTCTCGCATGTACTTGTGATGTGTGTCATCAGTGTTTCACAAGTACACGGGACCTACAGTTTATTGCCGAATCCGAACGGCACTATTTGAGAGGCTGTACAAAGCAAATATACTCAAGGTGGTTTGCCATTGCCTTCTTTGAGGTGGCGGCTCGTTGGTCGCTCTATTTAGATAAATAAATATTTTTACTTAATTAAATAAAGCGACCGTACTGGCTGGGGATCGAACCCAGTACCTTCCGCTCCGCAGATCGACACACTAGCTGAAGCCACGGCCGGCCACAAGATAATTACCATTAAGATAATTACAGAACACCTAATTTTAAAAAGTTTTAACATCCTGTAATTCTAAAACTATGCATTTCCATACTAATGTTTATAGGAACATTTTTATATTTTTTGATGAGGAATCAATGAGTACTTATTTAAAACTTTCGCAAGTTAATGATAATATTTTTTTTAAAGGTTACTTTAGACTTGGATCAAGGCAAATTAATAAAATTGCGTTTATCTCACGAAGGAGGCCGAAATCGATAAAATATCAAGAGACAACTTTTAGTCGGCATTAAACTGCTTACATCATTTCTCTAACAAGAGAAAAAAAAGTCAGTGGCGTACATATTTTTTTTTAAGAAAAATATTTCAGTGATAACCCATATGCACGTCCCTGGTGAATATGTCAACACTTTTCAGCTTTAAAATATGACGCATTTATAGTAACTTTTAGCCTCAAGATTTCATTCAAAATGCTAAAAAGTACTTGGAAAAAAGACTTTACAAAGCAGAATCGGACCCATGTTGATATGAAAAATACAACTTATTTTTACGTGAGGAATCTCCCCATGAGAGATGGCACAAGTTTTTTGAAACACCCTGTATATGTATTTTATTTATACAATTATTATAACTTTGAAAAAATGCATATAAGTGAATATAATTTCAATTTATTTATTAACATCATAATGTATTAAGTCTCTAAAGTATATATTACTATATGTCTGTTAATATGAATTTAATGTAGTTTATTCATCAAACAATTAAAATATCTTAGAGTTATTTAATTTTAAGTTCGTTTAACATGCAAAATATAATGACATAAATAAGATATGCAAACTTTCTTGATACCCTATACACTAAAACTTTATCTTCACTTAACGTCTGTACCATTGTGTCGGGTTTATACAGAACTCTCATGAGAATAAGTGGAATAATTGTTTGGTGGTATTATTCCCAGATGATCCCTGTTGTTTATTTATTTAACTGTACAAAGCTGAACACAAGCAGAGCTATCTTCTAATACATTAAATAATATATCTGGGATTAGGTACTCATTTAAAGTAATGACCTATTACTTCTAATTAATAATAAATGCATACTAATAACATCAAATATAAATGAGGTTAATGCCTTATAATTAATTAACTTTAAAATGTCACATACTTAATATTATAATAAAATTTCTAAATTTTCTAATTTCTAAATATATGCTGCTATCTAAAAACTATCACGACTATCTACACTAACGTTGCAACATGCATAAATGCTAAATACAAGATCAATGAAAATATGATTTTATACATGCTGATTTACATTATCTCTCTTATTATTGAAAGTGTTTAGAATGTATTTGTATTCATGTTTTTGGCTGTTTAACTGAAATTACCAACTTAATATTATAGTCTAAATTACAAAGGCTTAATTAAATAAAAAGCTTTATTAATTTAGTTTATTATGTGTTAGTAAAAAAATATTTTGTATCAATCTTTCTACTCTAATTTCTAGGTACTTTTTACTATACGAGATATAAATAAATGTAAAATATTTAATGAACGTTCTATTAGATATACAGGATGGTCCAAACTGTATTCCGGAAACTTCGGCAGCATATTCTGCAGATAAAAATAAGTAAAAAAGTTCGTATAAATGTATGTCCTAAAATGCTTAGTTTCGAAGATATACAGGGTATAGAAGTTTCATTTTTATTTCGATTTTTTCCAAATAATTTCTGAAGTAACGTCAATATTTGGATGAAAATTGGTGTCTGGGAGTTATTTGGCATGAGAAATTTGATTTTGATGTCAATATAACTACTATTTGTAGGGGGCGCCACCTACACGTATTTTAACTGTTTTGAAGATTAATAACTTTTCGTCGGTTCCTGTACAAAACTACTGCTACTAATACTACTTTTCCAAGAGACACTTTTTTATGTAAATCTATATTTTTTTACTTTTTACTAGTTTTATACAGGTACGGACGAAAAGTTATTACTCTTCAAACCAGTTAAAAAATATGTAGGTGGCGCCTTCTACAAGTAGGAATCACATTGATATTAAAATCAAATTTCTCATGTCAAAAAACTCCCAGGCACTAATTTTCATCCAAATATTGACGTTACGTCAGAAATTATTTGGAAAAAATCGAAATAATGATAAATAAATCTCCGAAACTAAGTATTTTAGGACATATATTTATACAAACTTTTCTACTTATTTTTATCTTCAGAATATGCTGCCGAAGTTTCCGGGAAACAGTTCGGACCACCCTGTATACATTTACCTATAAATTAGTCCACGTCTCAATAATTTTAGCGACATAAACCTCTGACTAAACCTAAGAGTGTAATATGCATATGTTAGGGTTAAAGTCCGATGTTCTGTTAATGTCGACATTAACAGGTTAATGTTTGGGTTTGGCTATGTTTTTGGTTGTTTTGTTGTATCTTATTCTCGAGATTAACCGGACATCGGACCTTAACCGTAACATATACATAAGAAAAACTTCATTAGAAGAATATTTTGCCCTTTAAATTATGAAATACTTTTTGAAGCTTAAAATGTGTTTAAATTTAAAATAAAAATCCATAGATAATTTGGTCTTTGTAATGTATAATATCAAATATATTCCAGTATTAAAGAAGTATCAAAGCCTAAACTTAACAATTTGAAATTGAAATACAAAAAAGAAATATTTGTAATTTTTTAACTAACGATTAAAGAAAATAATTTTATGTAAAATTTTGTACAACAGCTTCGGATTGAGAAAATATGAATATGAATATTAGTCAACACAAATCCTTTAACATATATTAACAAAAGACCAAGTATTTACTGTTATTTCCTCAAATCTAGCAATTCAAATGAAATAATAATGTAGGTTGAATTTTTTTTACTACAAATATTATTTAATAGTCACCACCAATCACTGTAGAATATTTTTTTAGATTGTTTTGTAGTTTATAATGTATCTTTAGGAATATTGCAATAATAATAATGATAAACAGTCTTTATTGTACTAAAAAAAAGAGCGACAATTTGTGGGCAAAGTTTAGCTAGTAGCTATTCTACCACTTAACCCCATAATGCAAGTTATTTTCTATAAAACGTACAGGTAAAAAATGAACAAACAAAATATTGTGTTTATGGCTTGGTTAGTTAGGCTAATTTGGTTTTATACACTCACACCTTAAAATTTTGATGTAATTTAAAGTTTAATATATTTTGTTCTAGTGGTCCGATTAATATAATTTTTATGCAATTTGTTGTACAAAGTTATTTGACTTTTTCGTATATCTTTCTAAATTGAAATTGAAAAGTCTGTCAATTATACGAGGGAAAACAATACATCGATATTTTGGTGAAAGTTTGAAACACCCTGTGGAATATATTAACAAAGCAAGTAAATTAGAAATAATTTTATTGTTTAGGTACACCTTTTCGCGATAGTTAGTTATTTGAGGTCATCTCAATACATTTTTGTTGGAGATATTCGCTTTTGAAGTAGATACTAACATTTTTCGAAATTTTTTCATTGAAACCATGTCTTTGCTTTGGGTCCCAGTCAACAGATCTTTGAAATAGTGCTTATGATTTATGTAATGTCACTGTTATTAAAAAATAATATTATTATTGTCTGATGTGCTAACTGAGCTGTTACTCTAATAGAGATGGTTTTGATGTCCAGAAATTGTATCCGCTATAGTTACTTTAATTGAAGATGATAAAGATAAAAATTATGTCACTAAGGGATTTAGGTTTGCACGAAGTAAAGTACAATCGCTTCCTCGAGACAAGTTCATATGTTAGACGTCCAGAAACCTTCGTATGAGAACTTCCAACTTGCCATCTTTTCAAGTTTATAATGAATTGCACCTAAGGAACGTACATGTAAGTGAACGGACTGTAAGAAGAAGATTAAACGAAGCAAATCTTATGTCAAGACGGCCTGCTGCGGGAACACAACTTACTAGGTCTCCCAACTAGCAAATATAGTTCCCAGTCCTTTTTAAAATGTCACTGCTACTAAAGTATAGTTCCTGGGCCCACTCTGCCACTTAAAATGTTACTCTATAAGGAATAGTCAGTTTGAAGTATATTTCGAGAGTGACTGGTTAGTCCCTACCTACCATAAAAGTGGAAAATAAACACCCCGATTGCAAGTCGCAAACATGTAATTTAAAGAAGAGACTGGAACTACCCGAATCTTCGAATATGACACCATAAAAGACCAAAAACTTTATAGTAACTTTTGAAAGTAGGGGTTACCAACAAGTGCTACCATAATGCCTCCATTAAGTTTTTGTTACTTTATAGTAACAATTTATGTTACGGGGTAGTCGCGTACCACGACACCTAGTTACTTCTAATTTATAGTAGCATTGAAAGTAGCAAAATGGTTACTGCTACCTTCCTAGGTTACTATAAAGTAGCCGTTGCTCATCCATTGCCACTAAAAAGTCACGGGGGTCAAAAACGGCTACTTTATAGTGACCGTAACTTAATATACCCTAATTATTATACCCCTATAACGTAATTGCCTCAGATTGCATCGTGTGCTACTCTGTTTTAGTGTTTTCTTTTACTTGCTTTTAAGCTTTATTAAAATTTTGTGAAATCCCTAAGGTGAATAAAAAGAAATTTAGATATTCTAGTATTTCTACCGAAGAATTAAACAAAAGGAATCACTGCGAGCCGATGCATCAACATCAGAAACAAAAACTACATCTTTCTATAATCTTACTGATGAACATCATAAATCAGCTAGTGACTGAGACATTTTTGAAGCTGTTTCTGTAGATGACTGTAGTGTTAGTTCATCGGAAACTGAATCTCAGAGGAGAACTAATTTGAGAACCAACAATATAAAACAAGAGCTAAAAGAGTGGGCGTTAAAATACTCTATACCTCATGTAACTCTGAATAATATAGAAACACTAATAATAGAAAAGGCACAATTAGTAAAAAATAACTTCAAAAGACAAGGCGGAACGTTATAGTAGCACCAATGGAATGTATATTCGCCACCACCGCGATAGGTGTAGCAACGCTCCAATTAAGCGGCAATTTGGTGGCGCAGGAAACTTTCTTGGAAAAATCACTTTATGGTTCCAAAGAATCGTTGACCATGTAGTTCCAAAAAAGTTATTGTTTCTATAAAGTCGCATTTGGATAGCTACAATTGTCACTTTATCAATCCGAAGATTTTAAAGGTCCAAACGGGTAGGGTTGGCCTAATATGTTATTGTTCCCGGTACTTTGTGGAAGCATATGGAACTACTAAGTATTTTTCGGATTAAACGGCCATATCTTTTTCATGAATTTTTAGACGAACAGCCAAATGGCTCAAACATTATGCGGTTTTAAGCTAAATATACCTAGATTAAAGCTTTTTTCCTTAGTTATTTTCTTATTTCTGACGGTGGACTAATATTTTAAAGTTTGACCACGGTTTCAAGCAAATTATTATTATTTTTTAATTACAAACATGAGTTTCTATTGCAAATAATATAATAATTTGAAATATTTTGAGAGGCGCTCGAAAATTTTGTTATATAAACCCACTATTTTATTCAGTAAAGTTGACTGTGTTCTGGAATTTACCTAAAAAGGCGTTAAAATCGCACGGTAAGGCAAATCGCACAAATAACGTAAAAATAATAATGGCTTCCATAATTATTTTCCATCATGACATTTATTTTTATGAAATGTGAAATTGCATGAAGAGGTCCCTGCGAATAAAGTTCAACAGTTTAACGAAAGTTCCACATGTCGGTGCCTAACACTTGGCTGCCACGAACCCGCGACTAGGCAGCTTCGTAACGGATAAGACGCATTCACCAGTAGGCTACTTTATAGTAACACATCATAGTAACTCTTTTAGTGGCAAAAACTACCCAAGACACTACCCGGCTACTCAAAATCTTTTCCCATTTTGGTCGCAGTTACTTAGCAGCTACGAATATACGACGTAGCCGCCGATGGTCACCGCCCACTTTGTAGTGGCTTTGATAGGAGCAGTTACGTATCTGTCACTATAAATGCTAGTTGGGCTGTTGACTAGGACCAATAGCAAAGACATAGTTTCAATGTAAAAATTACGACAAAATGTTAATGTCAAAAGAGTCAAAAGAATCAAAAGCAAATATCTCCAACAAAAATAAAGCTACTGAGATGAATCAAGTACCAATCATGTACCTAGATAATAAAATTATTTTTAAATTCTTTGCTGTCTTAATATATTCTAAAGGGTGTTTCAAATTTTCACCAAAATATAACATTTTGTTTGCCCTCGTATAATTGACCGATAATTTTTAATTTAGAGAGAGAGATATTAAAAAGCCAAATAATTTACCTACATATCGCTTAAAAAATCATTAAAATCGGCCCACTATAAGAAAATATATTAAACTTTAAAGTACATCAAAATTTTAAGGTTTTTTTGTGCCGGTGGGTGTATATCCGGTATATCCATAACTCTGGAAAAACGGGTTCATTTTTCAACAATAACATTGAATGGTTCAATTAAGGATTAAACTATTTAATTATATTATATTCCTAATTACTCTTTGTGTAATTTCATTATTTTAAAAATGATTATATAAACCTTTAGGGTCACACTTGAATATGATTTTTTTGTATACGAACTTTTTTTATAAATATCTAACAAATAAAGAATCTTGCAATATAGTACAGCCAATTGACAAGTGAGTGTATTGCTAATTAAAATGAAATAACTTTTTTAATAGTCTATATGCTTGGTTGATACACAGAATTCCAATCGAACAAGTAAAGTTTACTACGAGTATTTCAGTAGTGATCAATTCTTTGTTGTGCAATTTTATCTCGATTTTGAAACTTTCTAAAACCAAAATTTAAATTTTATTATAGTTAGAACATTTTAAGGTATATATTGATGAAAAGTCTAAACATTAGGAAAAAAAGGTTCACTTCCGTATAATGCACTAATTTCATACGTTGTTCGCTAAAAATTGAAAATAAGGTGGTTTGCTGAAATATATAGTAGAGATCAAATTAGTTCTAGCGATTCTAGCAAATTGATTCATTTTTTGTTGATTAACGGAGGTGTAATAGTAGCCGAGTTATCACTCTGTAAAGTTAATTTTTTATTTTTCGAAAACTAAATTGCAAACTTTTACAGTAAAATAATGACAAAAAAACACATTTTTTGAAGAAAAGTAATATGACCGTTTTTAAAGTGCTTGAAAAGATCTTTTATATGTTTTTTTTTAAAGGTCTTTTCAAATTCGTAGGTAGAAAACTCGGAGTTAAGATAAAAATAAAATGGTCACCTACACCTACTACCTACACCTACTAAACAAAATTTATGACTAAAATCATAAAAATAAAAACCATCAATTTGAAGGAAATTACACGAGCTACAAATTAACCTCTATAGTTGAACGTATCTTGCTTAGTTTTTGAGATATGTCAAAAAAATTAAAATTTTTAAAAAGATAAAAAAATCATTATTTTCAACTTTTTTCCAAATTTAGACATTCTAAACCGCTCGAACTTGCAAAGCCCATTGTTAGTACCTAATTATAGCCAACTGTATATGTATTACGCTTAGTTTTTATTTTTATAATTTTAGTCATAGATTTTGTTGTTAATTTTTTTCCAAGAAAATGAGGTGACCATTTTATTTTTATCATAACTCCGCAAGTTTATGAGCTACGAACTTTAAAAAAAAGCATTTAAAAGGCCTTTTCAAGCACTTTAAAAACGGTCATATTCATTTACTTAGAAAAATTGTGTTCTTTCGCCATTATTTTACGGTAAAATGTAGCAGATTAGTTTTCGAAAAATAAAAAAAATCACTTTTACAGAGTGATAATTCGGTTATTATTTAACCTAGAGTAATCAGCAAAAACTGAATCGTTTAGTTATTCCAAAAGCATCATTTTTGCTTTAGTTGTTCTTTATTAGTTATTTTTAGTTTTATTTTGCTTTATTTATATTATTAATATATAATTTTTGCGCGAGTTATTTATAAATAATGGCAGAAAAATATGCAGTTTTTAGATGAAAAATCAACATATTCAATCCGAAATAACTAGGAAAATATTAATTTTCTGAAAAAATGTCGTAGAATATTTTTTGCTTAGAATTCGTCCGTTTATTGATTTTTGCAATTAAAATGGGTGATTTATTTTTCACCCTCGAGAAGGTGTGGCACTCATCCCAGATCGCTACTATGTAACTTTTGTTTCTTACATATATCTCTATCCACTGTTAAAATTTCACGTCAATCGGTGCAGGTGTTCAGAATTCGGACCCTAAAACCTTCCCTTACTGGCCTAATACTCTAAACCCAATTTAAATAACCTAACCAACTGAAAAAATTCACACAATATCACACAATAATTGTTTTTCTGAAAATCAATTTTCTGTGTTAAAATAGGGCCATATTGTAAACACAATACCTATCGAAAGAAGCCAGGTATTCTATGTAATGAAAATACCCTAAATAATATTATATTGTCATATCTCCAAAACACAGTGTTACCACATGTTTACAGTGTTAAATGTACAGGACAATGTGTGTATTTTCATACATTAATTCAATTTTCGATATTAATTAGCTGAAATTTCAAAAGAATTATCTGATTAATCCTGACAGACAAACAAGTTGGTTATATGTTGGGTTATATGGGAGTTGTGGTAAATTTTGCGCCATTATGAATAATTAAATATTCTAATATAAAATCGGACGCTAAACAGAGAGAACAATAATTATAATATTATTCTAATTATTATAAATTTTGTATCAATATTTGGTAAACATTTTCAATAATTAAAATTAATATCGGTCATATGGACGCCCAAAAATAATTATTTCTCTATTATAAAATATATGTGTTTTAATTAATTCGTAAAAACTTATTTAAAAAAATAGATGCAGTACGTTTCTAATGAGATTTTTTTTATAATCTACGAATTATTTTTTAACTACCTTAAAAGTCTTTTTTATGTGCTGTAATATTACTGAAAAATTTGATGAAGCCATTCAATTATACAGGGTTAATCACCACATACGAAACAGAGTATTGTAGCTAAACAATTAGATTTTCACAAATTGTAAGTTTTGGGTTCGTTGAAGGACTATTAGAGCTACAATTTAAAAATATTTTCACAAGATACAGAGTGTCCAAAATAAATCAAAATATTATAGGTAGTTGTATTTTTTTAAATGAAACGCTCTGTATATTATTTTATTTTTAGATTCTACGACTGAAATAAAGGTAAATTTGACTAGTGTTTATCACACTTAAACCTTACCGTTTTTGAAATATATTCAATTTTGTGAAATTGTAGTAAAATGTTTAAAGTTTCATTTCTCCAATTTCTCTTTTCTATTTACTGAAATTTATTTATTGATCAAGTATTGTGTTTCAATAATAAAAATAATACTACCTTATACAGAGTGTCTAAAAAAATATATTGAATAATTACTAGCTTTAAACCGCAATAACTTGTTTGTTTTAAATGGTACACCCTGTATATTTTACGAGAATCAGATGACCAATTTAATTGTCTATCAAATTGTGTCATACCATATTTTACCTGTCTCTTTCAAGTTTTCGTAGAAAATGCTATTTCATAGAATTTAGATCTAATTTATCAATATAACAATGGAATATTGCCATTTTAGATTTTTTTAAAAGCAACAAAATATACAAGTGCTAAAAACATTTATATTGCAAACTCATTTGGTTATAAAAAGAAAACTATTTTTAAATCTTTGTAAAAGAGTATACCAATTAAATATACCACCATTATTTCCGCCCAAAAATGAGTTATTTCATACTTAATTGTTTTAGTTAATCAATTATTCTAAATAAATATGAATTTGAATCAGAAATTAATATAATAATCAGTTATGAAAATGGACTCTGTCTCTGTTTTATGAAAT
Organism: Sitophilus oryzae; assembly: GCF_002938485.1. Taxonomy (NCBI): domain Eukaryota; kingdom Metazoa; phylum Arthropoda; class Insecta; order Coleoptera; family Curculionidae; genus Sitophilus; species Sitophilus oryzae. Next base: position 1,770,999 of record NW_022145814.1, on the reverse strand, counting down.
AAAATTTATAAGGTGTTACTTTTTACCACACTGTCTAATACACAGAAAAAATTCAGTTTTTTAGTATTTGGAGAAGTTATATTGATAAATGAGGTGTAAATTATAAGAAAATGCATTTTCTAAGAAAACTTGAGGAGATAGGTAAAAAATTGTATAATACAATTTTATAGACAATTAAATCGTGCATCGTGCATGATTTTCATAAAATATACAGGATGTTCCATTTAAATTAAACAAGTTATTGCCGCTTAAAACTAGTAATTATTTAAAATAATTTCTTATACACTCTGTGTAAGGTAGTATAATTTTTATTATTGTAACACAAAATTTAGTAAATAGAAAAACTTCAGTACACTATTTGGTTTTAAAAATTTAAATACGCCTAGAGATATGAATCATTAAAACTGCTGAAAGATAAGAAAGATTAAAATGCGATAAACCTTAATCAAATTTACCTTTATTTTAATCATAGAAACTAAAAATGTAATAATATACAGAGTGTTCCATTTAAAAAAATACAACTGTGATATTTTTATTTATTTGGGACACTCTGTATCTCTATATTTTTAAATTGTAGCTCTAATAGTCCTTCAACAAATCCAAAATTTACAATTTATAAAGATCTATTCGTTTAGCGACAATACTCCGTGTATGTGGTGAATAACCCTGCATTTAATACAGTAATAAAGATGACCTAGAATAATTGTTAATTAAAACTTACACTCACGCAATCTACTTCTATATTTGTAATATAAGTATACATTTGCGAAATTAAAAAAACACACACCGCATAGCAATAGTTCTCATTGCACTGTTAGTTTTAGAAAATATCAAAATCATTAAATATTTAGTTCTTTTACTTTAATCCTACCTACCTATTTATATATAAAAAATAAGTAGAATTGCAATGATATTAAAATAATAATTAATAAGTAATAAATTTCGAAAATATCCAGGAATAATTATATCTATTTTCTCTTTGAACTATTGGTATTATTTTACTATTTTTAGTAAGCGTTTCTTCTAAATTCACCCAGGAGTTAAAATGAAAAGTAAACTTCCTATGTGATTTTCAAAATACATTTAAGATTTTTTTTTTTACAAAAAAATGTTTACTGACTCTGCTCCTAATTACTATCCCTGTGGATTTATTTAAATTTGTATTATTAAATAAAACACAACAATGATATAAAAATGAAAACTACTCAGCAAATATTTTTCCAAACATGTCTATAACACAGGAATGAATATAGTCAACAGTTTTTTTACCTAGTCAGAGGCAGGTACACTGACTTGACTAATTTCTAACTTTCATTGGTTAATTTTCGTTGGTTGATTTAGAAAATATTCTACACTGTTTATTTTTACTATTTCATGTCCATATATTTTTATTAAAATCAAAATTAATTCAATTTGGATATTAGTGTAACATTAAGGTTATTATTAAAATCAATGTTTTGCAAGTTAGCTAATACGCTTAAGCCTCTAGCTTACAGCTTTCGGTGCCATTTTCATAATAAATCCGATTAAGAAATCAATTTTAAGATTAAATACAAAATTACATTTATAAATAAGCTGGTCGTAACATCAATAAAATATCTTCATATTCTGTATAATTTTTAAAAGTAGCTACTAAAGTTTATTGAAATCTACTCCCTGTAAGGTCATATATAATATCAGAAATATATGAAATACATAATAAATGCCCAAATGTTAAGTACCGCCATGTCTCAAACGGATCGACCGTTAAAAAAGCTAGCTGCGAAAGCGCCGAAGTCATGATTACTAAATCCCTCTTAAGATGGCCAAGACTCACTAACGCAGCGCCACGTATGCAGGATGCAAGAAAGGCGCCTATCAAAATTCTTCTTTACGGTAAGCTTGTAGAGTGTAAAAAGAAACCGAGTGGAAAACTGAAAAGGTACAAAAATATTTTCCATGAAAACTTAAAGGGGATAAGTATGCAGAACCAGTGGGGGGAAACAGCGTACAATAGAACGCAATGGAGAATAATTGTTAACAACACCAACCGAAAAAGTAAAGAGGCAATAATGTAATGTGATTTTTGAATTTGCGGAGAGCGGAAAAGAGATAACATCACGTATCGGGCTTTTCAGTCATAGAAAAGCTTATGAAAGAAAACGCTTTGGGTAACCATCTTCTGATGCGTGTCAAATACTCGTCAGCGAGTAATGGCAATGATGATCTGCCCATGATGATAACATAACTTACGTTGAGGTAAATTTCTGTAATATTTACAAATTGTATTTCATATTTTCAGATTTAAGCCTTTCATACTATATAACAAATACCTACATTATAATTTTTATATTATTTATAGTATAAACACATATGTATAGTATAAACCATTTATGTAAGAAATAAACATGGCCAACTTTAAATTAATAGCTAGTTATTTTTTTGTTTTTTTTTCTTTTTATTCTTGGCTTTAGGTCGTTGGGGTTGTAAAGATGTTACTGGATTTATTATGCTATTTATTTTTATACCAATATTACTTATTAAATCAACATTTTTTTACAACTTACTGTCGTTTCTATTAAGAAAATGGCACTTTTAGCTTAGGTAGCTAAATAATTTACATAAAAGCACTAAATACGCCCAATATTTTAAGAAAAAAAAAGAGGTACCGAACATACATCATAATCGTAATCGTAAGGATAGGCGTTCAGACTGGGCTCTCTTGGAGGTAATTCTGGCACTTCCTTGATGACATTTTCCATACTTTGAATATTTCCTACTCTGCAAATATAGTCCATGTGCTCCTATACAAAATTAGCCGTCAAATATAACGCCAGACTAATGCAGTAAATAAAGTTTTTCTTAACATTATGTATTTTTGTATTCTTCTAGTCTTTAATAGTTATAAATTAGATATTGTTATTGAATAGATATTGTTTCCAATTCACTTAATACACAGGGTGGTCCGAATTGTAACGAAAAACTTGAACAGCATATTCTGCAGATAAAAATAAGTATAAACGTTTGTATATCCTAAAATGCTTAGTTTCGTCAAGATACAGAGTGTAGAAGTTTCATTTTTGTTTCGATTTTTTACAAATAATTTCTGAACTAACGTCGATAGTTGAATAAAAATTGGTGTTTTGGGTTTTTTTGACATCAGAAATTTGATTTTGATGTCAATATATGACTCCTACTTAGAGGGCTCCATCTACATATTATTTAAATGATTTGAAGTGTAATAACGTTTCGTCCGTACCTGTATAAAACTACTGAGTAAAAAAATTACACTTACGACCTTTTTTACGTAAAAAAGGTCTCCTGGTAAAAATCGCTAAAAGTAATGGTTCTCGAGATATTTGGAATCGAAATTATTAATACCTCCAATCATTGGCATAATGTTTCTATGCCAAAAGTTCAACAAACACTGTTTTATCATAATTTTTTTCGAAGAAAAATTTATGACTAATTTAGAAAAATAATAAGCTCCCAAATTCATCATTTCAGTCAAATAACTACCCAGCCAACATGTTTATTCTTTGTCAGTGATAACATATATTGATCATTTCTATTTCAAATGTCTTAAGAACGGTTGTACGTAGTGATTTTTCCCAAGAGACATTTTTTACGTAAAATATGACGAAAATGTATACTCTTTCATTCAGTAGTTTTATACAGGTACGGACGAAAAGTTATTACTCTTCAGAAAGAACAGTTAAACGCATGAAGGTAGCGTCTCCTACAAGTAGGGGTCATATTGACATTGAAATGAAATTCCTCATGTCAAAAAACAACCAGACAACATAAATTTATAAGAACTTTTTTACTTATTTTTATGTGCAGAATATGCTGCCGAAGCTTCCCGAATACAATGCGGACCACCCTGTATATTTTGAACCAATTTCGTTACAGCCATTTGTAAAACTTTTTTTGAGATTATTCCTATAATTATATTAAACAATTCTTTTTTTTAAATATATATGTATATAATCTTATACTTAAAGACTTATGAACTTAAAAATATATTTTAAATAACTTTTAAATACTTAACAAATTAATATTTTTACATTTGAAATTGCCATAGTGAAAAAAATATGTAAGGTGTACCTATCTTATTTAGACAATATATTAAATTAAGAATCTTTTATTTTCTTTAAATAATAATATATAAACATAAATTAATTGGTAATTAGTTACTGGGTTAATTTAGTAAAAAAATATTATATATTAGTTAAATTAACTGAACAGTTATTTCTTAACAACTGCCAATCATATATTTTGAAATTATGACAAATGCGCATTTTACGCAATAATATATTATACTCCAATCTCTTGTTGGAATATTTATCACACACATCATTAAAAACATTATTAGAGAAAAAATAATTATATTTGTTATTATTTTCTCAAAAAAAAACAGAAAAATAAAATAAAACTAAATAAAAAATAAACTACATCGTCAGCTTCTCCGGCAAATTAATGGCAAGGTTGAAGAGAGTTCGTTTTCGAGCAATAAAAAAGTTTGTATGAAAAATTCCGCAAAATATAAATAAATTTATAGGTAAATAGGTTTTAGTTTTATACTCGTATGGTCGGGACAGATTGTAGCTCGCGGCCATTTTTATAAAAGGAGAATAATGGAAGTAAATTTTGTTTCCTTTTTTCGGAAAGTTCGATTTATAGCGGAGTATACGAACTAGTGAAAACGGTATATTAATAGAGAAAAATAAGAATATATGAGTTTTATAATAAAGTTTTTTATTAATACGTTATTCCATTTGTATAAAATAATTTGTTACTTTTAATCGAATTTGGAAATAAGTTTTATACATAATCTATTTTTAAATATTATACGAATTAAAAGTTTGTCCATATACCATCAAACTAAAATTTACTATGAATCTGCAGGGTGCTACAAAGAGGGTAGAAGCCAATGTTCACCAAGATTCCATCAAAAAAGTTTTAAAAATTTCAAGGATTGCTGAGTTTTTTGGAAATAAAGGATCTTTTTGAAAATCAATTTATAAATATTTAATCTATTCGCCGTTACAATATTGATAAGGTTTCAAACTTAACATTAACAATGACGTGTGGTAAAGAATTGAATACGAAAAATCAAATGCAATAAAATGATAAAAAATAATATAAAAGAGATAATATAAATATAATATAATAAAACAATTAAATCATTTCCTCGAAAGGTGGATTGGCAATGGTAGAGCAGTATAATGGCCACCGAGGCTCTTAGACCTGTCGCCAAGGAACGGGAGGCGGACATTACTTGACGTCATTTGTAAAAGTGAAATCAATACATCCCAACATTTACAATAAAGAGTACAAAATGCATTCGGAAATATAAGAAGAAAGTTCAAACAGCTATAAATAAAATTAAACGAAAAATAAATTTGTGCAATAAGGAGGGTGGTAACCCTTTCGGACATGTAGAGCATGAGAAATTCTTTTGTAGAAGTTGATTTAGAAAGTTCAAACAGCTATAAATAAAATTAAACGAAAAATAAATTTGTGCAGTAGGGAGGGTGGTAACCCTTGCGGACATGTAGGGCAACTCTTTTGTAGAAGTTGATTTATTTGTAATAACTACGATTAATATTATGCATATTATTACATCGCACACTGAGATATCAAATTCACAATAAAAAAAGTTAAAAATAATATGTATCTGGATACTGTTTATTTAAATCTTCCAATTGGCTCGATTTTTCTTATTCGAGGTTAATAGCGCTGATCAATATGTTATTATTGTTATAAGTATAATCAGATTAAATAATTAAAATAACCAGAGTCGGACTTGAAACTATTTTAAATAATAATTAAATAGTTTTGTTGTCGTTAATGTATTCAAAACAAAAAAAAGTAGAAAGTGTGGCATATCATTGTACTCGGGAGTTCGAGTTCTTTCAAAACCTGAAATAAAAAATGCAGGTCCATATTTAAAAAAATTAAGTTGGCCTCTGTATTTCACAAATTGTCAGCTAATTTGAATATCTAAGAAAAATATTATTTTATGATTTTCTGAAAAGTAACGATAGGAAAAAATTAAATCGATTTTCAAAAAAATCCGTTTTTTTTTCAAAAAAATTCAACAATTCTTGAAATTTTTAAAACTTTTGATGGCATCTTGATGAACATCCCGAAACGCAACTTTGCCCCAATTTAACCATCTTCGTATCTATTACGGTTTCCGAGATACCAATGCTCGTACCCCCAATTTGTAGCACCCTGTATAAATATTTTGCCTAATGTAATATTTAACTACAGTCAAATCTCCGTAATTTTTATTATTTTCCAGTTCTTACATTTACCGGAATATCGATAGGTTTTTAGGAAAAGCTGCTAATATAAATGTTTTACTTTATAGATAGAGAATATGATAAAATGTGTAACGCCTTGTGTATTTCGTAGATGGTAGTGTAATGAAAATAAGGCAAACTTAACAAAGTATAAAAAGTGAGAAAACGTACTACTGTGTGTGTGATAGCTGAAAAGTTTAGTAATTTGTGCTGAGCGTGTATTTGTTCGTAAGTGCTGTGAGAGTTAGTTAGCTACACACTAACTACTTAAATTGATTAGAAAAGAAAAATCAATACTACCAACACCATTAAACAGAGTACTTATTTAACATCACGCTTCAAAACAAGATGTTTCGGAAACACAACATTTAAACGTCTACATTTTATAAAAATATTTTTAGTTAGAATTTTACATTCTTTTTAAAAAGCGATATTAAGTAATAGAAAGATGTCAAAATTGGCTAAGAAATTGCTAAAATAATTAATATACACTCACCGGCACAAAAAACGGGAACCTTAAAATTTTTATGTATTTTAAAGTTTAATATATTTTGCTCTAATGGGCCAATTTTGACCCTGATGATGACTTTTTTTGGGCCAATGATGACCTTTTAAGCAATCTGTAGATAAATTATTTGACTTTTTAGTATCTTTTTCTAAATTAAAAATGAAAATTTCCATCTGTTGGAAAACAAAATGTCGTATATATATTTTGGTGTAAGTTTGAAACACCCTGTGGAATATGTTAATGAAGCAAGAAATTTAAAAATGATTTAATCATCTAGGTACGTCTTTTCTTGATAGTTCGTTGTTTGATTCGTCTCCATAACTTTATTTATATTGTAACGTGCCAAAATTTCACTAAACTATTTTATTTCTTTTCTTTAATAATTTAACGCTAATTGATATTATTATTAGTCTGAAATATCGATCAGTTCAATTCAGTAAACCAAGAATAAATAAATCGTACTTACATGTTAACAAAAGTAATTATTCCATCCTTATTTTTAACTAAACATATTTCACACTTAATAACATTTTTTTTGCAGCACAAAACTAGTTGATTTAATACAATTTAATATTTATTTTAGCCGAAATAGATAAAATAATTCTTTCCGCCGTTAATTCTGTTTATATACTAAATACGTAGGTTAGAAATTTTTGAATTGAACTGTCAAATATTTATTTATATTTTTATTAACATTAACTATTAGGCAACCCAAAATATACTTTAATAAATTGATTATATATTTTTGTATTTTATTTAATCAACAGTAATTATTGAGCCTATTGTCACTTAGTTAAACTCATTAAATTTATGTTGCTCTATTTTAATTTTTAGGTAGAATTTTCTAAGCATAATTGTCTTAAAAATATCGTATCGATCCGGCAAGTGAGTCATGCGCAATATCTCTAGATTGTTGTTATTTATTAATTTTTGAATGTTTTGATAAGCAAATTTCTATATAACTTTCATTAATCTCGTTAACTTTATTTATTCTATTAATTATATAAATTATTGATATTAACTTTATTTTCCTTTAATATATAACTTTTTCTTCATGTCTTTATTCAGCTCATGGTTGGCAATCCATATTTTATCAAGGGCTCGTGTTTTTATCTGGCTATTTCTTTGTTGCAAAAAAGGTTTTCGTTTTTCTTGGAACTACCTTGGTTTGGTCACTTTATGTTCAGCTAGTTGAGGTACAGAGGCCTCTCGGTCATTTTTGTCAAGTTTTTGATTTTTACCCTTGTGGGGATTTTCGAGTGTGCCTCAAAAATTACTGCAGCATCCTATCTTACCTTTTGTTTTTTGGACGGTGCTACGGTTTACCGGTGACGGGATTTTCACCTCAAAACGCTGACGTGGGTCAACCAAGCAGCCCGCCTTTTTTTTATTGAGCACCCCATTCCATCCAGGGGAAGAAATAATATTAATCACCTGAGGATTCGTAGAAAACCCTGAGTTAGCAGGTAAAGCCTATTTTTTTTTATTAATACATTTCTTTCCACTTTTTTTCTTCTTTAAAAAAAAACTATCTTTTTTTATGGTATCTCGTACTATGGAGAAACTATAATATTATTTCTCCGTAGGGTTTTTTTTTCGTCGGAGCCGAAGAGTTTTTGTCTGGACCGAAGAAGTTTTTTTGTCTGGGCCGAAGAAGTTTTTCTTCTGTGTTGAAGACTTCTCTCTGAGCCAGTTTTTTTGTTGGAGCAGTTTTTTTTTCGCTGTATCCATTTTACTTTTCTGGAGGAGTTGACAGTCGACGGTTGACAGTTGACAGCCGACGGTGTCTGCCCAAGATTGATTTGATTTAGAAGATTTTCAACTATTTGGTATCGTACAATTCAATTTTTATTTTTTCCTATCTTACGATTTGAATTTCATTGGTGCGTACGAATACTGAACGTAGATAATTTTTTTAACATTATAATTTAATTAGAATAAATTTTCACATACTTAATTCTGTTGATAAAATAATATTTCATTTTTTTTTCCTTTAATTTTTTTTTGTAAATTTAATACAGCTGACACAGTTTCTTTTTGTCTCTATTTAAAATTTAAATCTATTCATTTTTTTTATCGATATCTAAATTTCTTGAACTGATGAATTCATAATTATTAGTTGATTATTTTGATTTATTTATTTAATAATTATATTATTAATTATTATTATTAGTGAATTGGTTTAGTATTATTTATTTGATTTATTAATTTGTTGATTAATTTGATATCTTAGCTGAATTTAGTTGCGCTGATATATACATATATATTTTATTTTGTAAATCTTACGTGATCACGAAAGGTACCTAGGTATTTACGTAATTTTGTTACTTGCGTATTGTGAGATATATTTTTCTTGGTGCACAATTTTTTTTATTGATTTATTTAATTTACTATTTGCTATTTGGTATTTTCTATTTACTGTTTCCTATATTTTCCTTTTATATTTCAATAGAGGGTACTGAAACTAATCAGTTTGCATTATTTTTTATATTTCCTTTGGCCCTATGTCTACATAATTCTCTAAGATCTTGACTTTTTTTGTTTATTTATTTACTTTTTTTTTTATTTATGTATTTGTGGAACTTGTAAGGCCCTAAATACACCTTGGGGATTTCTGACTTTTTTTTTTTTTTTTTTCCGTCTAAAGTCAGTGGCGCTCTTAACCCGCCCCTACTCTCCGAATTTTCTGAGCTAGGGCATAAATTTGTTCATGACTAGACCCCTGCAAATTCCATAAATATTTATTTTTCTTAATCGCTAACTTAATAATATTTTTTTCTTCTTCGTATTTTTTTTACTTCTTTTCTAAATTTTTTTTTTCTTTTTTTTTTAATTTAAAAGAGCCGAGCTAAGGCCAAAACGCGTGACAATATGATAATGATTTTAACGCAAATTTATTTAGCAATGATTGAGCCCTTATCAATACACTTAAAATAGTGTTTATTGTTTAATCAATAAATCATTGTCATTGAAAAGTCATATTAGTATTGTTTATTGACGTTTACTCTAGTAGAGATGGTTTTATGTACGGTAGTATCGGCTATTGTTGCTTTAATTGATCATGGTAGAGATCCGTTGGTTAAACTGATGCCAAACAGACAATGGTAATATAATTTTTCAAAGACAGTGACATTACATAAATCATAACCATTATTTTATAGGCCTGTTGACTAAAAAAGGTTGACTAGAACCAAAAGCAAAGGCATGTTTTTAACGTAAAAAAATGCAAAAAAATGTTAGTGTCTTCTTCAAAAGCATTCTCCAAAAAATTAAGTTAATGAGATGAATCATAAAACAAATTATCGAGAAAAGACACGTCTAGATGCTAAAATTATTTTTAAATTACTTGCTTTGTTAATGTGCTCCACACAGTGTTTCAAACTTTCACCAAAATATCAATATTTTGTTTTCCCTGGTATAATTGAGAGATGACAATTTTCATTTTTAATTTAGAAACAATAGAAAGTCAAATAATTTAGCTAAAAGTTGCTTAAAAAATCATTAAAATCGGTCCACTATAACACAATGTATAAAACTTTAAAATACATGAAAATATTAAGGTATCCGTTTTTCGTGGCGGTGAGTGTACAGGGTGGTCGAAATTGGTCTGTTTTGACAGAGAAAGCCTATTTCCTGACTTCTTCTTTGGGTGCCACGTGCTACGCTGCACGTTGGTGATCATTCGTCTGTTTTATGGCTTTATAGCCATAGGGCACTCTAGTCATCTTATGATGACTAGAGTGCCCTCTTCGGCTCGTCGAAATATGGTTGCGGCGTCAGGTATGCCACTCCAGTTTCTTATGTTGCGAAATGCTGTTTTCGACCTGGTCCCCGTCGGCCTTCGATCTTCCCCTGCAGTATCAACCTGGTATGGAGTATTGACGTCCCCTTAATATATGTCCTAGATATGATACTTTGCGTTGTTTTACGGTATCCATTAGTTGTCTGTCTACTCTGGCTCTTCTTAGGACTTCATCATTTGTTGCATGCTCCGTCCAGGGTATGCGCAGCAATCGGCGAAGTGTCCACATTTCGAAAGCGTCAATTCTGTTTATTGATTTTACCTTAAGTGACCAAGTCTCAGCGCCATATAATATCACAGGCCACACATACGATTGAATTACCCGTATCCTGGTATGTAGCCGGCATATTTTTTCTATATATTTCTATGCAGGAGTAAATTCTTAAGTTTAAAGAAGGTTGTTTTTGCACGGCCGATTCTTCTCTTAACTTCCTCATCACAATCCCACCGTTCATTTAGGAAGGCGCCAAGATAGGTGAAATTTGTGACCCGTTTGATGTTCTCTCCATTGATGTTAAGATGAGTGTTGTACTGGTGTCTGCTGAGCACCATCATTTTAGTTTTCGCGACGTTAATATGGAGCCCAAACTGTTCACCGCATTCGTTCAGTTTATTTGGCAGAATCTGGAGGTCCTCAAGGTTGTTAGCCAGAATTGCGGTGTCATCTGCATAGCGGATATTATTTATTGGGATGCCATTGACTTTAATACCCCGCGTCTCACTCTCCAATGCCATCTGAAAGATTTTCTCAGATGTTAAACAGAATGGGTGATAGTACACATCCCTGCCGAACTCCCTTCAATACGCTGAAGGTTTCCGTTGTTCGATCACCATCAATACGGATCTCCGCCGACTGCTGCCAATACAGTTCTTTAATTATTCTGATGTCCTTGCCATCTCCTGTAGTCTCTCCATCAACGGTTCGTGTTTTACGTTATCAAAGGCTCTCTGATAGTCAATAAAGCAGATGAAAACATCTTGCCTCTGATCATAACATTTCTGCACAAGTAGTTTCACAGAGAAGAGAACTTCTCTAGTGCCAAGACCCTTGATAAAGCCAAATTGTGTATCGCCACTCATCTCTTCACACTTCCTATATATTCTAGAATGGATGACTCGAAGAAACGCTTTAAGTGCGTGACTTATTAAGCTTATGAGTCTATAGTCTCCGCAGTTTTTGGGATTTGTTTTCCTTGGGATGGCGATACACGTGGACTTTAGCCAGTCCTGTGGGATTTGTCCAGAATCATATATCACGTTAAAGAGATATGTGAGCTGTTTAATGTCGGTCTGCTTTAGAACTTCAGCATATATATCATCATGACCTGGACTTTTTCCGTTCTTTAAACAATCTATTGAGTATCTGACTTCAGACTCAAGAATTTTTGGACCTTCCATATTTCCAAAGTTGTTTGCAGGATTATGGGTACGTTGATCCCAAAACAGTGCCTCCGCGTAATTCTTCCATGTATCGTTCAGTTCGTTTATATCTAGAATTGTTGTTCCTTGTCTGTTTTTGATTGACGTTAGTGTATTTCTTTTATTTTCTCCAGTTATTTCTTTTATCTTCCTATGAAAGTCAAAGGAATCGTGTAGTTGATGGAGTCTTTCAGCCCCTTCGCATTTTTCCTGGGTCCATTTTTTTTGGCTTCTAATATTTTCCTTTTGATACTCCGATTTATTTCATTATATTTGTCCTGTTGGTTTTTAACAATTCGACGATCCGCCATCAGAGTCAGTATTTCATCTGTCATCCAAGGCTTTTACTTTTTTCTGTCTGCCAATAACAGTTTCTGTGGCTGCAATTGTGTTTCTTTTCAGCTTACTCCAGATATTATTAGCTGTAATTTCCTGACTAGGGTCGTTCTCTTGGCAAAGCTTGTCGAGTTCAGTTTTCAGGTTTTCCTGTACTTCGGGCTGTCTTAGTGCCTGAATATCATATTTTTGAGGTCTTCGTTGTTTTGATAGCAATTTACACCTAAAACAGAAGTTCGCAACGAGAGGATTATGATCTGAGCCGATATCTGCCCCTGGGTAGGCTGCAACGCGCGTAATGCTATTTCGGTATCTTTTTTTGATCAAAATATAGTCAATTTGGTTCTGTACAATGTTTCCCTGTTCATCCTGTGGAGACCTCCAGGTATAGAGTTTTCTGGGGTGCAGTTTATAGAATGTGTTCTTAATAACCAAATCTTCCTCAAGACAGAACTGGACTAGCATTTCACCACGTTCGTTCCTGTCGCCCAATCCAAACGCCCCTGTTACTCCCTCTACACTTCCACTACCTACTTTTGAGTTGAAATCGTCCAATACCACATTAATATCTTCGGGCTTCAGTGAGTGCAGGATTTCCCGAATTTGTTCCTAAAATTCGAGTGTTTTGCCACCGCTGCCTTGTCTGCTGTAGGTGCGTATATTTGCAGTATATTGATGTTCATCGGTCTAGTACTCAATTGTAAAAGTATAATTCGGTCTGAGTAATCTACAACATTCCTTACGTATTTATCCATCTCCTTCGATACAATAAAGCCTACTCCATTTCTGTGATCTGGGTTGTTATCTCCAGAGTAGTAGAATGTTGTTACGCTTTTTCTACATGTTCCATTCTCCATATTAGGCCATCTTGTTTCCGCCATGCCAAGAATGTCAATGTTCATTCTTTTCATTTCTTGAATTGCATTATCCAGTTTTCCTGACGCAAAGAGACTTCGGGAGTTCCAAGTCCCAATTCGTTTTTGGGTTTTCATCATCAATTTCCTGATTAGATAGAGCAAAACCGACATAGATGTCATGGGCTCGATTTCTGAGACACGTTTAATGGCGTAAACCACCTGTTGATATTTTCACTGCCAACTGAGATACGGAGTCTTTTTGAATTTGTTACCATTTGGAAAATTGCCCATAACTTTTTTATTTCGCGAAATAATAAAATTCTGTAAAGACGTTCTTAAGGCACTTTTTTAAGCACAATCCAGTGGCGTAGTCAGTTTTTTTCTATACTTTCTCTTTTTATCAGAAATAATAAAAAATATAATTTTTTAAATGGAAATCATAGTTGGCTATGAACCTAAAAAAATGCTGGCGTTTAACCATTTCGAACGATATAAAGTTATGGGTACCTATTTCTAAGAATGAGAATAATATTAGGTTTTTCATCTTTGTATCGAAGCGTGCCTTAATTTTGTGTTGACCTAGTTGCCTAATTATTTTTTATCGCAATTTAATATTCTATATTGTTTTTTTCTTATTAATTAATTCTATATTCTATATTTTATTATTTCTGACAAAAAGAGCAAGCACAGAAAAAAAAACTCACTACGCCAATGGACTGTGCTTAAAAAAGTGCGTTAAGAACGTCTTTCCAGAATTTTAATATTCCGCGAAATAAAAAAGTTATGGGCAATTTTCAAAATGGTAAAAAAATCAAAAAGACCCCGTATCTCAGTTGGCAGTGAAAATATCAACAGGTGGTTTATGCCATTAAACGTGTCTGAGAAATCGAGACCATGACATCTATGTCGGTTTTGTTCTGCCTAGTCAGGAAATAGGTTTTCTCTGTTAAAACAGATCAATTCCGACCACCCTGTAGATTTTAAATTATTAACTCAATAATCTATCAACGCATGAAGCAAAAGTATAAATTTAGAATTTTAAATATAAAAATGAGTCTTTCTTTTCTATAAAATAAAATATTATTTGAAGATCAAATTCTCCAAATTATTCCAATATTTTATATATGACAGATATGTTCCTTTTTTATATATATATATATATATATATATATATATATATATATATATATATATATATATATATATATATATAAACTCAAATTATGTAAATTTAGATGTAAAAAATTTACATTTCGAATTATAATACAGGTACAGATTGAAAATCTTCATTGTAAAACATCTTGTATTTGAAGGGGATTTTAAATATATAGACAACCATAAATTAAAATATTTAAAGTTACAAAATAAATCTAGTTTATTTTTAAAATATTTTGTTTTTTGATTATGTTCGGAATGTTTTCTCCTTGCATTTATAAAAGCTAACTGGATTTTTGAGAATAGTGCCATAAACATTTTAAAACTTAAACGATATAAAGTTATAAAATATAAATTCTACGCTGCTCGCTGTTTAAAATTTGGTAAATCATTTATTTTCCAATTTTTTAAAACCGTTAAAGATAAATAAAATTTCAAAATAGTTAAATTAATGTTCTAATTTTAGAAAGTGCGCTTGCTACTTCTTAAAAAATTAAATTTAATTCTTTAAAAAATATGTTTTCTAATGCCGGGTCCAGACCAAGGCAACAAAAAGTAAACACGATTTTGAGACAAATTCAAGATAAACTTGAGACAAATTGTCCACACCAAAAGGACAAAAGTACAACAAAGTGAAAAGTTTAGTTGTTGCGAATGAGTTTTATTAACCATGTGTGTGATTTCACTGGTCTCCTACTGTAGGCAGCACGCGCCATCCATACTGCGCCGACAACTTATCGTAAAATATACAACAAAACCTAGACACTTTGTTACCGACTCGAGACGAGACATTGAAAAGTCTCCGAATTTTGAAACAAAACAAAAATGAGACAAACATGTCGCAGAAATATTTTGGATTTGTCGCAATTTTGTCGTAAAACATAAATGTTTCTGTCTTGTCGTTGTTTTGTCTGCTTGGTCTGGACCCGGCCTAAAAAAACGTTTGCTGTTTTTGCATTTCATATCGCTTTTTTTCTCAACTTGTTATAATTTTTTTTATATGATACACCTTTTGCTAAAGGTAAAATCAAAATAAAATATTAAATAAACACAAATAAAAGTAATAGCTGACAATATAAATAATATCAATAACAAATTAATATTTCAACCATTTTCTAGAGATTGTGGTTCATTTGTGTTGTGTTATACAGTAGAACTTTCTAATTCGGACACGTGCTAAATCGGACACTCCAGTAGTTCGGCGTTTCTTATCAATCGAACAGTTTTAATATATTTTCCTCCTTATTCCGGATGCCAACAATATTCAAAAGCGAATTACAGTAAAGTCCGCATTTTTCTAATTAAAACGAATTATAACCAGTCGCTGTTGAATGGTTAGATACAGTACATAGTCTTTTCTTTATACTACAGAGTGTCGTATATTGCTAAAAAATAGCAAGAGCCATAGAGATACGAAAAATACCCAAGACTCTTGCTGAAAAAATGTAATATATTACAATTCATCATTTCAGATATGAAAAATTCAGAAATAAAATACGTACGAGTTTTAGAGTGAAACCATACCAAGGACCATGTACAATATAAAAAAAAATTAAATGAGCATAAGAAATAGAATTTGTTTCTGGTTTGATTGTTTGTTCTATTAACCCTAAGTAAGCCAGAGACAAACTGAAGAGAAAAACGTAACAACGAGACATTGGAAACAAAAATAAGAAATGATGACTTAAGTGAAACAAATTATGACAAAATGTTGGGTTTAAAATGAACTAAAAGAGAAGGCTGTTGATGCATCAAAATCGAGAAATAAGCAGATAAAAATCAATTCGTGTTTTAAAAACCTTCAAATTAAATATTAATTTCACATTTGCTTACACTTCTAAGTAAGTATCAGTGGCAGTTTAACCCTCAAAGCACCCAAGGTCAAAGGCCCCCCAAAAAAATCAGAAGAAAATTAGGAAAAACCTATTTAAATTAACTTTTTAACTTTTTTTCATCCTAAGATATTCTAAGCTATTCCCAAAAACCATCAACTTGTCCAATTTTCGCTGCAAAACATTTTATTTTACCCATTTTCTTTACTGCCGGTCAAAATTTCATTTTGTCCTTCGTTCCCGCTATGTTTTGCACGTATTAAACTCCAAATGCCGCGGCTCTTAACGCCAACGAGGAACGGTATACTACGTGTAGAAAATATAACGGGTTAAAGTGCGATAGATATAGTTTATATTGGCCATTGACCGCGTCATTCATAAAAGAATTTCAGTCGTTGGAAAAATTTCGCAGTTTGGGCAGTTTGGGTGTTATAAAAACTCAAATTATAAAACAACCTAGGGTTTTGTATCGTTTATCGCGTATAATGTTTGGTTTAATAAATATAAAGCAATATTCAAATTTTTAATATTGAAAGAAATCCCATCTAGTTTGAGCTGTAGCCCGAAATTTGTGTAGGTAATAATTCATAATTTTCTGGTTATGGACAATTGATGAACTGTGGTTGACTGATTCTGGAATAGATATTTTAAAATAGACAACATGGTGTTTAGTTTATGAAATTGTGTGGTTAAACGAAAACAATTGCTTAAATTTCGAAAAACGTTTAGAGAAAAAACGCCGCATTGACTTAAAATATAAAAAAATGTGAAATAAAACTTTTAGAATTGTGTGTGTGTTTTAAATCCTACCGTGGAAAATTTGTGTAAAGAACATTGACTGGATTTTTGTGAAATGACACTGTTTAAACATGTAAGGGTAGGTTTCATTTTAACAGAATTTATATTTATTTTTAGATTTGTTTTCCTTTAACCAAACGTACAAGTACCTTGTAAGAAACCAATTAAATTTAGGCGCGTACGAGGGCGCGTCTTAAAAAAAATCGACGCGATATTTTTAGATATTGACCCCCTACAATAATGACCACGAGCCGCCACTGGTAAGTATATTAATTTTTATGTAATAATAAGTAAGTTTAATAATTTTTATGTAAGTAAGTAATATGTATTAAGGTGCACATACTTACTTAATATGGATATTGCAGTAAGTGGTGAGTTATTTTATGAGTATGTCCTAAGTTTAAACGTACAATAACGTTTTAATGGGTTTTATAAAAAGTTTGGCGTCTTGGTTTAAATAAAATAGTGTTTAAATTTTGAGTTTGGGTTGGAAACAAAGAAGTATGAAAGAATATCATTATAAAAATATCCCTCCAGTAATCCGGATACCTCATTAATTCGGTCATACCTGTTCCGATATGTGCCCAAATTATCGAAGTTCTACTGTATTTAATATTTTATTTACAGATAAATATCTTTAAAAAGGACGAGCTAAACAAAAATACTTAAGAGCTTTTATCTATCATTATTACTCTAAATTGAAAATATCATTATTTTTTGCGTAACTTTTTTATAAATGTCGGACTATTATTATATTCCTAGCTTATCGCATATAATATTATTTATTCGATACTGATTAGCTATATTCATTTTCCAAGAGTGGATAACAAGCACTGTATCGTCTTTAACTTATTAATTTTACTCGCTTGTGTATGAAAGCTTAAAAATACGTTTAAATGTGAATGAAACATTAAAAATATCATAAATTGTTGGTCGATTTTTAAATGTTATTTAAACGACATATTGAAACAAGCAATAACATATTTATTTGAAGTTTTTTTTAAAGAGGATGTTATAAAACATGACAGTATAATTTGATTTTTATTATGTTTAGAGCGATCGAACAGTAATCAAAGAACAAAATATTTATTACTAAAATATTGAACGTTTAATTTATTGAACAAAATTTAAATAGACGTTGTATTGTCCTGCATGGTGAAGTAATAATGAACTTGATACACTCAACAAGTTTTCGTAATATAAATTTCAAACTAATTTCATACAATGCACTAGTTTTACTTTAATTAGTTGTTGTTTCTCTTTCTATTCTCATATCAATTATACTTCATATTAAACACCAAAGTTGCAAACTCCTGTTGTCTGGAACAAATTATTAGAGTACATAAATTGAATAACGTTACCTGGAGTAACTCCTTGACGTTACTGTCCACTATCATTAGTGGCTTGTGAATAAGATGAACGACTCCATTTTTCACTGGAATGTTGCCCTTAACGATCTCCGCTAGAACCACTCCTGGCGTGTGCTTTCCGTCTCCGAAAAGAGTGTGAGATTTTACATAATCTGAAAAAGATATTTACAAATATCAGTATTATAAACTGAAAAAAGGTGTAGATTGTAAGTTGTATGGGATGGGGAAGTTAATCAACTTATAGATCTATTGTGTCCGTTTTTTTTAAGTTATAACTCATACAGTATTACAGTCTCACATCTTTGACAAAAGCCAGTATCTCAAGACGGTTTCATAAGAGTTAGTTCTCCATCTTCGATATTAGTTCGATATGTTGCACAGGTGAAATTTTTATTACTTTTCCATTATATAATATTTAATAATTAAAATGACAAAACTAATAGTATAATATTTATTAAATATTTGAATAGCAAAAGAACCTACAAAAATATATTTCCAGTAAACGTTTTAGCAGTGTACAGGGAGTCCCATTTTCGTGTTTTTTATGGAGTTTCTCGTTTAACAGTGAAAATACAAAGATACAGTTTTCACATCACGTGCACTTTTTTTATGAAACTAAAGATGCTACACTTAAACTTGTCCTAGCCCCTTTGGTTTCTGAAATACAGGGCGAATTTGAAAATGTTGCATTTTTCGACCCCCTTCGTATCTTGGTTATAGTCTCGTCGAGTATTTTATGTAGAAACCAGTCGCGGAACTAGTTTTTCGTTGGGAGCTGACATTTTCGGAATATGACTCAAATAGTTTCTTTTAAATGGGACACCCTGTATATAATTTTTTTATTTTAGCTAGATAGCTTTCTAAAAATATGATAATATACTCTATACTTATTTACATAAACAAGTTAAAACATTTTATTAATTATTTCATTAATTTGAAAGGTAAAAAAGTAAAGTTATTGAATTACTAATATCGCTAGGGGTTGATGTTAGAAGGGTAAACATTTTAGTGCCACATAAAAATAAAAAATTAAAATATAAAATATTGTCCAAAAAATAAAAAAAAATTGGGGTGAGCCACCCATATCACTTAGGGGTCTAAAAATATATAATAACCTATTCTCAGACCTACTGAATACACATATAAAATTTCATCAAAATCGGTTAAGCCGTTTCGGAGTAATATTAACAAAAATTTAAAAAAGCTTTATTAAAAAATAGGGGTTGATGGTAGAAGAGTGAAAATTTAGGGTTGTATGTATTTTTTTATTGCCACATCATAAAAAATAAAAATAAAAAATTTTGTCAGAAAAGTAAAAAAAAATTGAGTTGGACTCGGGGTTGGACCACTCTTCATACTTAGGGGTATAAAAAATATATAACAACCTATTCTCAGACCTTCATCAAAATTGGTCAAGCCGTTTCGGAGCCTAACCTAACCTAACCAAAATTTAAAAAACAACTTATTAAAGAATAGGGGTTCATGGTAGAAGGGTGAAAATTTAGGGTTGTATATATATATTTATTGTGCCACATCATAAAAAATAAAAATACAAAATTTTGTCAAAAAAAAAACTTGGACCATCCTTAACACTTAAGTATAATATAAAAAATACATAACAACCTATTCTCAGACCTACTGAATATACATATAAAATTTCATCAAAATAGTAACTAAAACTGTGTAAAAATACAAGAATTTTATAATATTTAAAATTATTTATAGTTGTATTGAATTTGTACTTTTTATAAAAAAAATATAAAAAAATTAAGCTTTGTAAAAAGAAAGTGTTTTGCGATTTATTAATGCTACTAAATAATATTACCAAACTCAAAATTCATTTGAACAACTCAATAATTAATGTTTATTATGTTATAAATTCAAGCCAGTACAAGCCTTTGCAAGCAAAAATATGAGACAACTGCTAATTAGGTTAATTAATGGTGGTCTGTTTATGTTTCAAATATAAACTGAACATAATTCCAATTTAAATAACGGCACAATTACTGTATCCATAATGATACTATAATTTATATAAAATAACAAATCTCTGAATCATACTTTACGTTTCCACTTTATTAACATGAAAGAGATATATTGCACAAAAATATTAAATATAAAATAAAGGAAATGTGTATTAAAATAGACCGGTTAAATTTGTTTTTTTTTCTTGTGGGGACAGCCGAATGAATATAACAACTTAAATAATTTCGGTTTTCTGAATATTACTTTTAATATGCAATTTTGTGGAATGTTTAAAGAGCTTAAAATTGCTTTCGATGCATTTCTTCACACGAGAATGCCATATTTCAGAATATATTCGACAAATGATCTATATATTAGGATCATCAGAGATGTGTTCATAAATTCTGTCAATAGATGAAATTTATAAATTCAAATTCTAACTGATTTTGTAACTTTATATATACGTCTATTCCAAAGCATAGGTATTTCACTTCGCTGATTTGAATCAAAAACATAGAATGTAAAAAATGCCAACTCTCGCAATACAATTCTTCGACTATAAAAAGCTGTGAGATCTCAATAAATCCCTAATATCATGGTCCCATCTCAAGTTTGGTCTTCCGCTACGTCTCTTGATTCCTGATGGGTCCTCCAAGTCAGTTTATTTTATTTAATTTCTCTTTAAGCACTTATTCGACAATTTCATTACAAATTGTTGATGTCAATATTAGACATCTATATTGCTGTAAAAATTATAATGACTTGGCAATTGCACGGCACCATAATTAAAAAAGAATAAGCATTGAAATTACCGCTCACATAAAAACAATTTACACATTTCTTAACTTTTTTATCACACTTTAATCGGTCATACGGACCTGCACAATATTGCACAATATTCAATCGTATCCAACAATAGTTACGAAAGCCATCTCGTCATTTTGAAGAATAACATCAAAAAGTAATGATAATTGAAAAAAAATTGCAAAAAGTTTTTGGCAAGTTCATTTTTGTCTTAAAAATGAATCAAGGCATGTGTTGCAAATAAACAAAATATTTAGGATTCACATGATTCTCACCGAAAAATAATGTTTTAGGAAAATTTCCTCGCGAAATTATTGCACCAGGTTGTTTTAAAGATAACTTAAAAACAAATCTTCGATTAACCCTGTATAATAAGTCAAATACTAAAGTTTATAATAAACTGAGTTTACGAATTAAATTTGATATATTTATATACAGATTTTTAAAAAATCAAGGAAATGAATTGAAAACTTTTTTCCGTGCGATTTTTTTTGCATCTGATTGTATATCAAACATGCTGAGTTTATGAGATTAATTAACTAATGCGGTCTCAAGTTTAATAGGTCTCGTTCAGATGGTATTTAAAAATAATATGTCTGTTATATTATTAGGCGTATTAATTTAGTAGTTGTTCACTTTCTATAGCCTCCTACTATATTCTTGTAGTGGCTATGTAATTGTGTAATCTTGTCTTTGATACACTTCCTCTGCCGAGTTTGAAATGTTCGTTTCTGAAATTTCTAATACCTTCCTTATCTAAGATCTTTGGACAGTTAAGACCTGCTATTTTGTCACACAAAAGGAAGTTTCGGGTCCATAGATAAAGGAAGTAGATCTCTCCCTTTTGCTAAAGCCATCAAATATATAAATTATCTTCTCAGAAGTCTGGTATTTAAAACTATATAAAAATGCTTAAAATATCAATGTTGCAGATTCATTTTAGAGTACTTATACATTTACCGGGCAATTCAAACTTGGCGACTTGGGTTAAGAAAATAAAAATGAAGGTTGATCGAAGGTATTTAAAATTCCATTATCCAATACTACTGTTGTAAATAGTATATTACGCACTAATTAAGCACTATCACACATAAGGCGCATAGCGGCCAGTGCAGTATTTCATAAAAAAAATAAAAGATTAAAAATAAATAGAATCAGCAGCAACTTTCAGATACCGACAATGTTATAATATGTCCTTGTTATAAGATTATTGTGAGACGCACCAACCAAACCAAGCGTTTTTTGTAAACTTTGATTCCCTTAAGCATATAAGCTCTAAATCAGGGATTCCCAAAGTGGTCCATAGAAGTACGATAGAAAAAATATTTTTACCTATATTATACCTACAACCCCAGCATCCTTCAGGCAAAAATTTACGCTGTCGTCGGAAACAACAGCGAATGCAGATTCTGTGGGGAAAATGGAGAAACACCAGAACACCTAATCACTGAGTGCTCCAAGACGACGACCGGTCGTGTCTTGTCGTGGACTTTGGTATGACTGATGTCGAGGATGGAGAGCTGGCCTCTGTGGAGCCGACTCAGATACTGGCTTTGGTTAAAGCCCTATTATGAGTTATAATTCGTTATAACTCAAGAAATGGGGATATACAATAGATCTGGTCGCGGTGATTAACTCCCCGCCTAAACATTTTAGGTTCTACATGTATGTAGCATTTTGGAACCAATTTACTATCTTTATTAAGTTTAAATTGACTACCCTATAATGGCAAAACGGTCAAAATCAATTTTTGTCACTGTGTGAACCCGTGGACATAATATACTAAACTAACCAAAAATGTTTGAGCCAAACTGCGTTTACGTGACTTAAACTCATTTAGCCCAGGGCTGATATCGGACTTAATTTGATTTTAAACCGACTATTTTATTTATTGGTTAGGTTGGTAGAAGCTAAAAAGCTAAGTAGAGGTGTGTAGTTCGTGAACGAGTTAGTTCCCATGAACTATTCCGACCCCGGAACGAAAAGAACTAGTTCCAGGTTTCTCAAAGGACCAGTTCCTCAGGATCTATGCCGAGGGCATATGTAATATATATAATATGCGACGGCGACGGATCGGCCAGCGCGATCATAGCCCGATGCTAGGCGGGAATGAAGAGTGCCAGCCGTATGTTATCGGTACCGGACCGAGAGGAACTATAGGAAATAAATAAAAGACTAGTTTACGTACTGATCGGCCAGCGCGATGCTAGCCTGATGCTAGGCGGGAGTGGATAGTGCGAGCCGTATGCTACCGGTCCCGAACTGACAGGACTGAGAGGAACTAGAGGAACTAATTATAAGACCAGTTCACGGGGATCTATTCAGTCCGGCCTTGTCTATTGCCGCGGCCGGCGTAATTACCGCAGAAAATTTTCGTAGATGCTAATTTTAATTTTTACTTATTTTTTTGTTTTATGTACGATGTTAAATTTCGGTCCACCTTGCTTTTATACAACGCAACTGCATATTAATTATATATTTATTATTATATTATTTATTTAAATATCTATAATTTTTTCTTAACTTTTTTTTAATTGCATATTCTTCTTAATTAATATGACTGTTTAAAAAACTATTTCAAGTAATTATTGAAAACACTGAAATCGTCCGATTTTGACAAAAATTTGTATACACCCTATTTTGAGGTCGTAGATTACGAATCTGAATCTGATCTTTTTGGCGGTCTCTTACTGTTTTTAGAAAAACGAAAATTTGTTAAACATTGCATTTTTCTTAATTTATGCTATATAGAGTAATAATTTCATTATATTATCATATTCAATTATAGCTATCTAAAAGCCACACTGGATTGGACATAGATAAATTAATAATGATTTAATAAAATTAATGGGATTCTATAAATCTAAAAATTTGCAACGTGCAATTTGCAATTTTAAACTCATGGTTTGGTTTGGTTTGGCCGAGGATTTGGCGGTTTCGATGATTTCATGATAATGAATTATTTTGTGTGTGTGTTGGTGAATGCGCATCTCTTGATGCGTACACACCTTTCAAATAGTTTACAAATTTGTTTTGGCAAAATTTCCTCTATAAGGCATAGAATTGGTTAAAAATAGTAACAGAAAATAGCAAAAATCTGAATGTTTATTGAATAACTACAACCTAACAAAATTGTTAGGTTGTATATTTATATGCAACACTTTACAAATATGAGAAATTTTTGAAAATTACATTTTGTTACATTTTGGATTTTTCTGATAAGTACTGGTAAGAAATCAAAAAATAATGATTCACAATCAGATTCGTAATCTACTTCTTCTTCTTTCTGTGCCTTGTGCTTAGCCACACGTTGGCGATTGTCTGTACTCTTCATATAATGTGTAGAGTGCCGTTTCGGCTCTTCGAAATATGGTGGCTGCGTCGCTGATGTTACACCAATCCGTATGTTTCTTAGCCAGGAATATAGTTTTCTTCTGGGCCTCGCCGTCCCTCTATGGTGCCCCTACAGTAGTGCCCAGGGGTGCCGTCCCTCCCCAGCTACTGCTGGGCACCCCCAGAGAAATCTTGAATTATGAATCTTTGCTAAATAAGTATTCATTTTTATGTACTTGTGATGTCGTAAAAATGACGTTTTCTAGTTTTGTTTAGTTAATATTATTTTGTTGTGTTCAAAAAATGTGTTAATTTTAATTTTTTTAGAAAATTTGTAGGTATTTAATGCCCACTTGCACCGTTTGTACAAGTGGGCATAAGTATCTACGGGAACACGGTTTGATACCCAAGCCTATGAAATTTATTGATAGAGAAATTAACGTAAAATTTTATTCAAAAGTGTGTTTTTTTAATTATTCTTCATTTAAAAAAAGCATAGGCCCCACTTAGCGAAACTCAGCCCCCTTCCCAGGATGAATTGCTAGTTACGCTAATGCCAAAGTAGAAATTTTTCTTTCTCTTTAAGTATATTAAGTATTTCTCGTTCATAGCCTGCCGTTCTTAAAACTTCTTCTTGGTGGTGGTCCATGGCATACGTTAGGAGTCCCCGGAGAGCCACATTTCTGAAAGCCTCGATGCGGTTCAGGGTTCTATAGCCTTGAGAGACCACATTTCTGCGCCGTTTAGTAAGATGGGCCATATGTAGCATTTTACTACCCATAGTCTAAGTGCTAGCTGGAGACTGCGTGCTAAAAGGAAGTTTTATGGTTGGAAAAATGTAGTTTTGCATAATTCGTTCTAATTTTAACTTGTTGTGACCGCAGTCCCATCGTTCATTGATCATGGCACCTAGATATTTAAATCGTAGTACTCGCTCTATAATTTTTCCATCCACCGTCAATGCGGTGTTGATTATAGGCTGGCGTCCTATTACCATAAGATTAGTCTTGATATGGTTGATTTTAAGACCGAAACGATTTCCTATATCCTCTACGTTATTTCTTATTTGCTGGAGATCATCTAAGGTTGGTGCTAGGATTGCCGTATCATCTGCATATCTTATATTGTTAATTGGAACTCCGTTAATCTTAATTCCTCCTCTTTCTTCTTCCAGGGCCATTTGAAATATCTTTTCGACGTATATATTAAAAACTATTAGTGACAGTATACAGCTCTGGCGGACTCTTTTACACAGATTAACGGTGTCTATGGATAAGTTTTTGTTAACTCTTATCTCCGCTGTTTGGTTCCAATATAGTTCCTGTATGATTCTAATGTCTTTGGCGTCTATTCCTATCTCGAGCAGTCTAGCAGCCAGGAGAATATCTACCATCAGGACGTAATCTACGACCTAAAAATAGGGTGTATACATTTTTTGGTTTAGTTTGGATAACTGAAAATCAGACGATTTCCAGTTTTTCTAATAATTACCCTAATTCCATATACCGGGTGGAAAATTATTGTACAGACAGTCACTTCATTCAAGATCAAAAACTCACATTCTTCGTTAGTAAACAATTGAATATAATTTTTATTTTAACAAGAAATGGGACTTTACCGAAGAATTTCAAATAGCACCATGTATGTTTTATTACAAGTATACTAGTTGGTATATTTATTCAAAATGTCGGAGGATATTTCCATTTTAATATTTCTATTGCATCCTATCATATACTATCCCGTATAGGTATAACACCGTTCATTCTTAGCCCATACAAAACCAGGTTAAACTACCTATTGAAATATAAATCACATGAGACTTTTTTGTTCATGTTTTATTTAGTTAAGTATCAGAATAAATAATTTGTCATTAAAAAACTTTCAGCTAATTATTTAAAATGTCAAAATTAATATACAATTGCGGTATTGTCTAAATACAAAAAGTTGCGAAAATACCGCATGATCGAAAAAATGCGTCAAAACGACTGGAAATCGATGAAATTACAACTCGTCAAGTTATTTAAATTATAGGTACTTTCAATTAACCCAATATGTGAATTGAATTGAGTGTATAAAATATGTGAATAATAATACTTTGCTGATTTAAATCTTTATTCTTGAAATCATACATATTCTTTCTTTATAAAACAAATGTCTTTGATATAAAGATATCATTTAGACTTTTTTTTTTCTTTCCTTTGTTCCACAACACAAAATCTGTTTCCTTTGAAATATTGACAGAGAAAAAATTTTAAGAGGATATAGAGAGACTAGCTTATCAAGAAGAATAGCATTCAATTTACCTAGCTCGAGATATAATCTTAACCATAAATAAAATACTTACGCCTTGATTTTCTCTTTTGCTGTTGTTCTGCAGATTAGGTAATCGTTGAGAGCCAAGTAAAGAAGAAAAAACTTGTGCAAAAAATGTATGCATTTATTCAACAAGTTTAAAGTACTAAATTTAAACGAAAGGAAAAATAATACTTATTACGGAAAAAAAGAATATCAATTTTTAGGATCATCATACAAATTTAATATAATATATCTGTAGGTACCTAGAAGCAAACTATGTTCAAAAAACAAAGCCAAAATTGGAATATTTGATATATATGTATATATGTCAAGTTACTTAGCTTTAGAGGTGGGAATTCTAGTTCTATGGGAGGAACTACTTCATCTTCATTCTTAGTTCCAGTTCCTCCAGAGGAATAGTTCCTTGAACTAGGTTTTAGTTCACATTAATTCCCGAGTAACAGTGATATCCCCCGTTGCTTGCTCATGAGTTTCGTTATAAGTCAGAACTATTCACAGTATGATCTGTATAAGTAAAAATCATAATAAATGAGTTTTATTGCAGATAAAAACAAAAAAATTAAAGGAAACTCAAATCAGAGTTTAAAAGCTATATCACAAATCAATTGGAGCAAATAATAAAATACTTAATATTGGCACATGTGTAGGTGAAGCTAAATGATAAATATGACTGTAAAGTTTTCTCTTTTATTTTATGAAAAATGTCATTTTTTCTCACTTCAAGCTTTTTGTTTTTGTTTAAAAAGTAAGAATATCTGCTTCGTTTTATAAGATATTTCGTAATTTTTGGGACCTTAAGTGAAGCATTCTCATAAAATATTCAAAAAAACAAAAAAATAAGTAAAAATTAAAATTAGCATCTACGAAAATTTTCTGCGGTAATTACGCCGGCCGCGGCAATAGACAAGGCCGGACTGAATAGATCCCCGTGAACTGGTCTTATAATTAGTTCCTCTAGTTCCTCTCAGTCCTGTCAGTTCGGGACCAGTAGCATACGGCTCGCACTATCCACTCCCGCCTAGCATCAGGCTAGCATCGCGCTGGCCGATCAGTACGTAAACTAGTCTTTTATTTATTTCCTATAGTTCCTCTCGGTACCGGACCACTTAAGGTCCCAAAAATTACGAAATATCTTATAAAACGAAGCAGATATTCTTACTTTTTAAACAAAAACAAAAAGCTTGAAGTGAGAAAAAATGACATTTTTCATAAAATAAAAGAGAAAACTTTACAGTCATATTTATCATTTAGCTTCACCTACACATGTGCCAATATTAAGTATTTTATTATTTGCTCCAATTGATTTGTGATATAGCTTTTTAAACTCTGATTTGAGTTTCCCTTTTAATTTTTTGTTTTTATCTGCAATAAAACTCATTTATTATGATTTTTACTTATACAGATCATACTGTGAATAGTTCTGACTTATAACGAAACTCATGAGCAAGCAACGGGGATATCACTGTTACTCGGGAATTAATGTGAACTAAAACCTAGTTCAAGGAACTATTCCTCTGGAGGAACTGGAACTAAGAATGAAGATGAAGTAGTTCCTCCCATAGAACTAGAATTCCCACCTCTAAAGCTAAGTAACTTGACATATACATATATATCAAATATTCCAATTTTGGCTTTGTTTTTTTGAACATAGTTTGCTTCTAGGTACCTACAGATATATTATATTAAATTTGTATGATGATCCTAAAAATTGATATTCTTTTTTCCGTAATAAGTATTATTTTTTCCTTTCGTTTAAATTTAGTACTTTAAACTTGTTGAATAAATGCATACATTTTTTGCACAGGTTTTTCTTCTTTTACTTGGCTCTCAACGATTACCTAATCTGCAGAACAACAGCAAAAGAGAAAATCAAGGCGTAAGTATTTTATTTATGGTTAAGATTATATCTCGAGCTAGGTAAATTGAATGCTATTCTTCTTGATAAGCTAGTCTCTCTATATCCTCTTAAAATTTTTCTCTGTCAATATTTCAAAGGAAACAGATTTTGTGTTGTGGAACAAAGGAAAGAAAAAAAAAGTCTAAATGATATCTTTATATCAAAGACATTTGTTTTATAAAGAAAGAATATGTATGATTTCAAGAATAAAGATTTAAATCAGCAAAGTATTATTATTCACATATTTTATACACTCAATTCAATTCACATATTGGGTTAATTGAAAGTACCTATAATTTAAATAACTTGACGAGTTGTAATTTCATCGATTTCCAGTCGTTTTGACGCATTTTTTTCGATCATACGGTATTTTCGCAACTTTTTAGTATTTAGACAATACCGCAAATTGTATATTAATTTTGACATTTTAAATAATTAGCTGAAAGTTTTTTAATGACAAATTATTTATTCTGAAACTTAACTAAATAAAACATGAACAAAAAAGTCTCATGGGATTTATATTTCAATAGGTAGTTTAACCTGGTTTTGTATGGGCTTAGAATGAACGGTGTTATACCTATACGGGATAGTATATGATAGGATGCAATAGAAATATCCTCCGACATTTTGAATAAATATACCAACTAGTATACTTGTAAAAAGACATACATGGTGCTATTTGAAATTCTTCGGTAAAGCCCCATTTCTTGTTAAAATAAAAATTATATTCAATTGTTTACTAACGAAGAATGTGAGTTTTTGATCTTGAATGAAGTGACGGTCTGTACAATAATTTTTCACCCGGTATATGGAATTAGCGTAATTATTAGAAAAACTGGAAATCGTCTGATTTTCAGTTTTCGAAACTAAACCAAAAAATTGTATACACCCTATTTTTAGGTCGTAGATTACGTCCTGATGGTAGATATTCTCCTGGCTGCTAGACTGCTCGAGATAGGAATAGACGTTAAAGACATTAGAATCATACAGGAACTATATTGGAACCAAACAGCGGAGATAAGAGTTAACAAAAACTTATCCACAGACACCGTTAATCTGTGTAAAAGAGTTCGCCAGAGCTGTATACTGTCACTAATACTTTTTAATATATACGTCGAAAAGATATTTCAAATGGTCCTGGAAGAAGAAAGAGGAGGAATTAAGATTAACGGAGTTCCAATTAACAATATAAGATATGCAGATGATACGGCAATCCTAGCACCAACCTTAGATGATCTCCAGCAAATAAGAAATAACGTAGAGGATATAGGAAATCGTTTCGGTCTTAAAATCAACCATATCAAGACTAATCTTATGGTAATAGGACGCCAGCCTATAATCAACACCGCATTGACGGTGGATGGAAAAATTATAGAGCGAGTACTACGATTTAAATATCTAGGTGCCATGATCAATGAACGATGGGACTGCGGTCACAACAAGTTAAAATTAGAACGAATTATGCAAAAACTACATTTTTCCAACCATAAAACTTCCTTTTAGCACGCAGTCTCCAGCTAGCACTTAGACTATGGGTAGTAAAATGCTACATATGGCCCATCTTACTAAACGGCGCAGAAATGTGGTCTCTCAAGGCTATAGAACCCTGAACCGCATCGAGGCTTTCGAAATGTGGCCTCTCCGGGGACTCCTAACGTATGCCATGGACCACCACCAAGAAGAAGTTTTAAGAACGGCAGGCTATGAACGAGAAATACTTAATATACTTAAAGAAAGAAAAATTTCCTACTTTGGCATTAGCGTAACTAGCAATTCATCCTGGGAAGGGGGCTGAGTTTCGCTAAGTGGGGCCTATGCTTTTTTTAAATGAAGAATAATTAAAAAAAACACACTTTTTGAATAAAATTTTTACGTTAATTTCTCTATCAATAAATTTCATAGGCTTGGGTATCAAACCGTGTTCCCGTAGATTACTTATGCCCACTTGTACAAACGGTGCAAGTGGGCATTAAATACCTACAAATTTTCTAAAAAAAATTAAAATTAACACATTTTTTGAACACAACAAAATAATATTAACTAAACAAAACTAGAAAACGTCATTTTTACGACATCACAAGCACATAAAAATGAATACTTATTTAGCAAAGATTCATAATTCAAGATTTCTCTGGGGGGTGCCCAGCAGTAGCTGGGGAGGGACGGCACCCCCGGGCACTACTGTAGGGGCACCATAGAGGGACGGCGAGGCCCAGGAAGAAAACTATATTCCTGGCTAAGAAACATACGGGATTGGTGTAACATCAGCGACGCAGCCACCATATTTCGAAGAGCCGAAAACGGCACTCTACACATTATATATAGAGTACAGACAATCGCCAACGTGTGGCTAAGCACAAGGCACAGAAAGAAGAAGAAGTAGATTACGAATCTGATTGTGAATCATTATTTTTTTTGGCGATTTCTTACCAGTACTTATCAGAAAAATCCAAAAATGTAACAAAATGTAATTTTTCAAAATTTCTCATATTTGTAAAGTGTTGCACATAAATATACAACCTAACAATTTTGTTAGGTTGTAGTTATTCAATAAACATTCAGATTTTTGCTATTTTCTGTTACTATTTTTAACCAATTCTATGCCTTATAGAGGAAATTTTGCCAAAACAAATTTGTAAACTATTTGAAAAGGTGTGTACGCATCAAGAGATGCGCATTCACCAACACACACACAAAATAATTCATTATCATGAAATCATCGAAACCGCCAAATCCTCGGCCAAACCAAACCAAACCATGAGTTTAAAATTGCAAATTGCACGTTGCAAATTTTTAGATTTATAGAATCCCATTAATTTTATTAAATCATTATTAATTTATCTATGTCCAATCCAGTGTGGCTTTTAGATAGCTATAATTGAATATGATAATATAATGAAATTATTACTCTATATAGCATAAATTAAGAAAAATGCAATGTTTAACAAATTTTCGTTTTTCTAAAAAACAGTAAGAGACCGCCAAAAAAGATCAGATTCAGATTCGTAATCTACGACCTCAAAATAGGGTGTATACAAATTTTTGTCAAAATCGGACGATTTCCAGTGTTTTCAATAATTACTTGAAATAGTTTTTTAAACAGTCATATTAATTAAGAAGAATATGCAATTAAAAAAAAGTTAAGAAAAAATTATAGATATTTAAATAAATAATATAATAATAAATATATAATTAATATGCAGTTGCGTTGTATAAAAGCAAGGTGGACCGAAATTTAACATCGTACCAGAAAAGATAATTTATATTCTGAACTCTTTTTAAACAGAATTTGAGAATTTTAATAGTATTAAAAAGTCACAACGGCGAAAATGTTATAAAAATGAATACGTCAACTGCACGTTGCATGGAATCAGATCTTAACAAAGAATTTTATATTACCGTGATATTCTCGTTTAAAATGTTGAATAAATGCAATTTCACTTTATAATCATATTTTGAGAGTTAATAGTAAGAATATTAAATTTACTACACATGAAATAACTTCCATTAGAGTAAAGTATGATAATATAATAGTGAATAAACGTAACTATTAAAATTGTATTCGGATGCAAAATACATATTAATAGTGTATAACGTGTATATCAAGTGCACTATTCTATTAGTGCGTAATATGCTTTAACCATTCATGCACTAAGAGAAACTATCAGCCGAACAAAACAATACGAAGTTCCACTAGCTATAGTCTTTATAGACGGTGAGAAAGCTTTCGAATCGATATATCCTAAGGCAATGATAGAAGCCCTAGCGAAACAAGGTGTTGACAGGCCTTATATAGAAACTCTCGCCAATGTACAAAGAAGCCAAAGCAAGAATAATGATATATAAAACAACTCCAGAGTTCCCAACTGGTAAAGGAGTACCTACGACAGGGAGAGGCGATATCCCCAAAGCTGTTTACAGCAATACTAGAAGAAATCTTCCGCCAACTGGACTAGACCAACAAAGGATTAAAAATTGATGGAGAATATCTTAATTTAACCATTTAAAATTCGCTGATGACATAGTCTTAATTGCCAATAGCCCTGAAGAACTACAAGAACAAATTAACGAACTAAATACAGCCCGCAGTAAAGTAGGTCACGAAATGAATTTAGCAAAAACTAAAGTAATGTACAACACACTAGAAGAAACTCAGTAATATTCATATCTAGAATGCCACTTTATCTAAAAAAGAAAACATTCGACCAATGTGTATTACCAGTCATAACCTATGTATGGCGAAACCGGGATATTTAAAACGGACATTATAAGGAAACTGCAGGTTGCACAACGCTCAATGGAATGAAATATGTGCTAGGAATAACCAAGAAAGACCGTAAAAAATAGAGTGGATACGACAAAAGACCCAGGTAATAGATGGCATAAACAGAATCAAATCAATTAAGCGGCAATGGGCAAGACACCTGGCAAGAAGGACGGACAACAGATGGGCCACAAAAATTACAGGATGGTACCCACGAGGAATTAAGAGACCTAGAATAAGAGCAAACCTGAGATGGGACCATGATATTAGAAAATTAGATGAAAATTAATAACAATGGGCCTAATTACAAAGAGAGTATCTAAATATGTGAGGGAGGTTACATTATAATAATTTGAATGGTTGAATAAATGATGACGATGATGATGACGGTGATGATGACGATGATGATGACGATGACGATGATGATGATGATGAAGTTGATGATGATGATGATAATGATGCTTTAGCCAGATAATAACGTACTATACCTACGATTGCATATTCGATAAAATTAATTCTTGACTATAAATAGTTAAATGTTAGAGATTTGTTTCTATTTGACTGTTGATATGACCACATGTTATTCACTAGGCTTCTTGTAACAGTCAAATTTCCTCGCAACGACCTCTGTGTGCTAGCTCATAAATTATCGCAAATAACTATTATTTTTGCATCATGTTTACTATAATTTTATTGTTAAATATTATTTTATTTAAATTTTACAATTATGCAACCCGATATACACCGCGCTATAGATACACAATATTGTCACTGGACCAGGCACACCAGCAGCAGTAGGCTTTTTGTCCATCTCTCTATATCTTTGATCATCACTTTTGTCCGTTACTTGTCACTGTCAGATCAAATCAGATGTTTTTGGATTTATTTATCCTTTGTTTTGGTTATTGAAAATTTATAATTATCAGATAAAATTTCGTAGTTAAATTGGTTATTTTTGATGTGGATCGCAGTGTGCAATTCGTTCATTTGATTGTGGAATTTCTGAGTTTAGTTCGTTCATTGACCGGATATGGAATATGGCTGAGGAGAAAACATCATTTTTTATTTATGCCTTTCTGTGAGTTGGACTAGTCAAGATATATAGTTCTCTATCTATATCCTGGAGGGAGATTTCCGGTTGAAATCTGATTTTGTGAAAGAAATCGAATCCTTGCATCACTTCTTGTGTACTCCCCGGCTGAAGAGTGTCGTCGTGAAGAACTGGCTGCCGTTTCGTGAAGCATTCCCTGTTGGTGAATAGCAGGTCTTCGTAGAGAAGGATTAAGGCTTCCGAAACATATTTGGTCAGAGACGTGGTTGGATTTTGATGATTTTTATGGACCGCGGACCAATTTCCGCAATGGGATTAAAATAGCCAAATTTTCCGACCGATATTCCGATTCCTCATGCCCAAGAAGTCCCCGAATAGTTCCAAGATATGCTATAATTCTTCTGCCTATTCTAAGTCAATGCTCAACTGATTTTTGTTCATATTGTTGTCTGGTTTTCGACTTTTCCATGCCCACGTGGTGTAGAAAGATTAGTTGAGTGTTATCTTTCTTAAGTCTTATTTGGTTGTTCGTAATAGTAGAGCAAGAAGACCGATCCAGACCGTACAGCACAGAACAGTCCAGAATTCCATCCGTTCCTGTTGCCCGTGTGTAGAGTTACCCGTTGGACATCATAAACCCTCGTTGAGGTAAAGTTCAGATTTGATTAGTCCTTCTTTATTACCTTTATTAACTCCTACACGTTGTGCTAGTCCTTGTTCTATAATTGAGGCTCTTTTCTAAGACAACCAATGTTATTTAGGGTTTTTTATGTTCACCTCTTGAAGTCCTACACCTGGCCGGCATCCGTACGTCTGCTGACATTCGTGGGCTCCAGTGACAGTACACCGAGCTGCTGTGCACCGCCGTAGCCACCCTGTAGCTATATACCGTAGCTCAGCCGGAGGAAGTTTTCAAGTACAATCAAATAGAGTAAGACTGTACAATTTTAGTTTAGATTAGTATAATATAGATTTCATTTGTGTAAACCACCCTGTTTGAATCTAGTATTAAGTTAGATAAGGGGGTTTGACGTCATAGGTTTAGTTATTGCATTTAATTTAAAATTCCATTTTCTTTTCCAACTTTTCGATTTAAATCATTTCTTAACCTATTACATTTTACATTTCATTCGTTTTTTTTATATATATTTAACTTTTCAATATTTTAATAAATTGCTTAAATATTTTTGGTAGTATTATTTACAGTCTAGTCTCATAGTTAAGTTAGAGTCACTTAAGTTTAACGAGTTATAGCATATTTGAAGTTCATGGTAGTTGCACTCAACAGTTCGAGGTTAGTGTTGACGTCTACTTAATAGTTACATCTTTATTGCCGAGTTCATAGAGTATAATTTCGTGGCGCCCTTTTATTAACATCTTTGAACCCCGACCACGCGGCTGTTAAAATTAAAAAGCTAGTGGTCTCTATGCAACTCATCCTGATTAAGTAAACTTTGTGTTTTATTGAACTTCAAATTAGAAAGAGCGTGGCATTCTGCTTTCTGGACAATTTTTTACTTGTCGATGTGTGAGAATTTCTAATAATACTGAAATTTTTAATAAAACGCGATGTTGTTTTTATATTTTGCTTAACATTTTTGTAACACTAATGTACAATATATTTTGGCGAAATACCCATACAGGATTTTTTTGGTATAGACTGTATGATGAGTTATAAATCAAAGAAGGGGGACACAATAGATCTTTAAGGTCGCAGTGGTTAATCCCCCTCCCACTCATTCTACATTCTACTTAAAGGTCTGACTACTTAAAGGTCATGTGTTAACTGTCAAAGTGACACATGGACGCTGCCTGTTTGGATCGTACCAACGGATTTAAAATCGATTAATACGATCCTAGTGGCGACCAAATGTATTTGATCGAAATACCCTTTGACCCTTTCACTGTGTCAATTAAGCTTTAGCCTAGTTACCAATATAACTTTAGCCAACTTAGACTGGCTGTCAACGACGTCCCGTAATCCTGCGGTTAAAACATAACAGCTGGTTTTTATATATAAAAACCAATTGTTATATTTTAACAGCAGGATTACGGGATGTCGTTGCGGCCACCCTAAGAAATATAATAATCTATTTACTATACTGGTAGATAGTGCGATTCTACCATAGTGGTTTATAGGTAGAGATTTTAATTTATCAACATTAATATTTTTTCTAACAGATAGATACCCTATTGAACATATTTAAAATCTTAAAAGTAAATTTATATTTATACTACTAAAATTCAAAATATCATAATAAAAGGATTAATAAGAATAAGTCTTTTATATAAACTCTTTAAATAGTTTATATATCGTAATATTTAACAAGGGTTTTAAATAACTTATGATAAACTGCCACCTGTTACTAACAAGAAATTATACTAAACTTCGACCTCAAGTTATGCTTTGCTTACTCGGACGCCATGTTTATTTATATAAATCAGTTCCTATCAATCACAACAACAGTATCTTATTTATTAAACTAAATATATTTATGATAGTTTTAAAGATAGTTTCGATAGTTTAAAATATATAGTTAGTTTTGATCATACTTAAATGAACATCAAAAATGATTATATCCAAATCATCAGTAAAGTCCCGCATATTAAACTTTTTTTTCAATCTGACATGTTTTATAAAAAAATAGAGAAATCTTCTATATCAAAGTGTGAGACACTTTAAGTAAGGTAAAGTATGTGGCACGTTTTTTTTCCATAGACTGTGCAAACTTTTTATGTATTGAAAATTGGGCAACATATTTTATAGAAATAAAAAATGGCGAGAGTAAAAGAAATCCACCATTTGATTTAAAGGCTTTTTGCGCGACATAAAGCTCTAAAAATAGCGCAAAGAAAGCTATATTTCATATTTGATGAAGGTTGTCGTCCGTTTTTACTGTTTTTATATTAGAGTGAGGAAAAAGGCTATGATATATAAAATATAGAGCCGTATTTAGAAAATGTTAACATTTTCAAGTCTACCAAAAAGTATTTTTTGTGACTACTGTCGTGAAAGGAACTGGAAATTGATACTTTTATTTTTTTTAATCCTTTGACGTGTGACTTATCTAGCTTTATTATTTTTTTATTCCAGAGTGATTTTTTCAAAATTACTACTGCTTTGTTCTCAGTAGATAGTGGATTTTTAATTACGTAAACTATGTCAGTAGTGATCCTAATTTATTTACGGGGGATATTTTATTTATTGTAATAATATAGAGCATCTTGACAATCAACTATATTTGATATCAATTAAACTGTTGTTTTAGTTACGTAATCGAGGGCGCGACTTTTAAATTCACACTTTAATTTTGTATTACGAGTTTTTGGTTTAAATAAATAGTGTTGTGAGATACTTTAAGCTTACACATGTTTACTAGCAGACCTTGCAGTCGAACATTGTTCTTTTTAGAATCTTTTTTAGTGTGTATTAGCGAAGTGTACAAGATAGCTTAATAACCGTAAAAAATCATCATCGCAACTTTATTAGAATATTTTGCCTAACCTAACGGGAAAGCGGTAGTAATGGCCCTTTATGTCCCTTAAATGATGTTAAGAAGGTGAATTTTGTTGATGTAAATAATAACTGTTTGTATATTTATAGTTAATTTATGTTTGTTTCCTAACATATTTTGATTAAAAGAAAATATATACAGGGTGTCATTGAAATGGTGTAAAAAAATTGGGGGGTGATAGTAATCCAAAAAATAGTAAAAATAGTTCCTATAAGTATAGGGCGGAAAATGCATATGAAGGGAGTTAGGGACACTGAAAGGGTGAATTTAAAAAACGGTTGTTTTGAAAATAGTTGATTGCAGGCTCAAAAACGAGATAAAACTTCAAAAAAAAATCAACTGCCATAAATTTTGACCCTAAATCAAATAGTGATTTTGAAAAATTATTTGGAAAAGCGGAAAGGGTAGTTTTGGCAAGGGTAGGAGGTTGTTTCTTTTCCTACAAAAAAGATACTCTTGTTGCACATTGCCCAGAGCGATGGTTTTCGAGAAAATTGTAAGCAAAGAGATTGCTCTGATGGGTTGCTAACTGTTTAATCGACATAAACTTATGAAAGCTATGGCGGTTCAAAAGTAACCAAGTAGTTATTAAATAATTAATTGGAAAATCAAAATTTCATGATTTTTAAAACATCTTATTGCGTTAAAAACGAAATAAACTTTTTTGGTTTTAAAAAATTTTTGTTTACTTGGTGCCGATTAATTCTGAAGAGCAACTACCGCAACGCATTATTGACTGTTCCAACCAAATGCGGACAACACTAAGGGTATTCCACAGGATACCTACGCAGAACGTGGAAAAAAAGATCAGATGTCTACATTGAAATGAATGGTGGTCACTTTGAACATTTACTATAAATGAATTACGGAATGCATTATTTTAATAAGGAATTTTGGTAATTGGATTATTTCCTTGTTTAAAGCAATAAGATGTTTTAAAAATCATGAAATTTTGATTTTCCAATTAATTATTTAATAACTACTTGGATACTTTTTTAACCGCCATAACTTTCATAAGTTTATGTTTATGAACCAGTTAGCAACCCATCAGAGCTATCTCTTTGCTTTCAATTTTCTCGAAAACCATCGCTCTGGGCGATGTGCAACAAGAGTACCTTTTTTGTAGGAAAAAGTATGTAGTTTTCAAAAAATAACCCACGTTGCAAAAAAATAACCTCAAAAAAGTTATTCACGAAACAACCCCCTACCAGTGCAAAAACTACCCTTTCCGCTTTTCCAAATAATTTTTCAGTATCACCTTTTGATTTAGGGTAAAATTTATGGCAGAGGATTTTTTTTCGAAATTGTATCTCGTTTTTTAAGCCTTCAATTTTAAAACAACCGTTTTTTAAATTTACACTTTCAGTGCCCCTAACTCCCTTAATATGCATTTTCCGCCGTATACTTATAGGAATTTTTTTTACTACTTTTAAGAGTACTATCACCCCCGATTTTTTTTACAACATTTCAATGAGATCCTGTATAAGTCGGCAACGCTGTGACGGTCAAGCTTAGTTACGTGACTAAAAGTTTATTTGATATGAACTGTAGGATCAATGGCGTACTCAGAAATGCCTGATCGGACATCTATGATTACCGCACTATTACAAAAAGGATTAAACCTCATTTTTCCCATAACCGGTTTAATAAATAAAACACAAAAATAATTATGATCAGAAATGTATACTTATGATATAGAGAATAGTGTAGTTAAAGATTCATATAGATCGGACTTGGATAGATGGTATAATAAAATTTCACACGAATATTTAAGGTTTAGGCTTACCAATATAAAGTTTTAGGTTAACTAGGTTGGTAAACTAAGGAAACGATCGGATATACAGGGTGAGTCTTAAATAAGTGCAAATATTTTCAGGGCCTCGATAAAAGAAATATATTTTCTCTCTACCGTTTTTCAAATAACACCAAAATAACCGAGTTATTCTACACTGAATTATTAAAAAAAATATTTTTTGGCTAAGTTTTGAGAACCACTGGATATTTTCTGGGTTTTCTTTCTTGAAAATTTAATATACTATCTATGTTGTCATATTATTGAGATAAATATGTTTTTTAACTTAAAATTATTATTATTATATTATAATATATTATTATATTATATTTAAAAAAAAATCCAAATTTTGAAAAAAAAATCGTGAAAATATCTCATACACGTAATTCTGGGGTCGAAATATACCACCCCTAAAAATTACTTACATTTACTTTAGACTCACCCTGTATAATGTACGTCTACGAAAGGAACTTCAAGAATGCAGACACAATTGAAGTATGATAAATTTACCACAAAACATATTTAAATAAACAGCAAACAGCAACATATTTTATAGATCGCTACCAACCTATGTACATGCGGTAGAGAATCCACGTAGGAGTTGACGAGTTGTCACCGCAAAATACAAATACACTCCGCCCAGTTATTACATTGGCCACTTGCAAATATGTCGAATTTTTATTGACGGGATGCTTCTACTAATTTTTTTTACGAGAACGGTCACAGAACAAGCTTGGAGGGTAGTGAAGTCGTTATCAGTAAAATAGTTGCGCGATTTTATTATTTTTTTATTGCTTTTCTTCTTAATTTTTTAATTTTTATAAAGATTATGTTTCTTTACATGAAAACCGTGTTCCGTAATAATAAAAATTTCAAGCAAAACATAGAAACAGAACTGAAAACCATAACTAGGGTAAGAAACGGAATAGACTTAGCATGTCATTAGGTATTATATGTCTGCTTTCTATACCGTATGATCGAAAATCACAAAGTCACTTTAGAAATGTCAATCAGTTATACATATTTACTATTTATCATATAGTTTTGCATAAACAATCATCGATATTCATTTCTAAAGTAACTTGGCGCCGTTTGTTTTTATACGATATATGTCTTACCTACTAATTAGTCTCTTGAATACAGAGTGGGTCTTAAATAAGTGTAAATATTTTCAGAACTAATAGATCTTAATAAAAGAAACATATTTTCTCTTTACCGTTTTTCAAATAAGTCCAAAATAACCGGGTTATTTTAATTTGAAAATTTAAAAAAAAAATGATTTTTTGCTAAAATTTCGAGAACCACTGAATCTTTTCTATGATTTTCTTTCTTGTAAATTTAATCTAATATCACAGATTAGGTATCCTATAAGTATACAGATAAAAATATTGTCCCTAATTCGTGGTACGAAAATTGTTTTTTATTGACGATTAATTAAACGAGTAAATTTTCTTGTGCGCAAAAATAAACTCCCGTTTAAACAGCGTACCTAATAACTTGGTCGGTGACAAGGCCGGTCAGGCGCTGTGTACAATTTTAGAGGCCATAAGTGGGCGTGCTTGTGCGCAAACTAGTAACCTAACTAGTGCGCGACTCCGAAAATTGGAACCACGAATACAATGCTTTTGACGATAGGTTTATAATTTGTGTAATATAATCTGTGCTAATATCTATGTTGCCATATTATCAAGAAATTACCGTAAAACGGGGGTACTTCGACATGTTTTTGATACATTTGCAATTGTACAGTGGAGTTCAAAGTAAAAAATCCATGTTTGACGAGTTGGTTTGACATGTTGGACGTTTTTTGGTCTAGTCATGACATTTGAAGCCTTGTCTGTCCGCTAACGCTAATTTTGACACAAAAAATAACTGGAACATGTTTTTTTTAAAGAGGAAATTGTCTCGAAGTAACCTCCATAGTGGGGTTAATTCGACATTACTTCTAAGTAGCTTTAAAGTTGAACTAACCTTTCTTGGGTGTTACTTCGACATCAATTTATGTATTAATAAAGTATATAACGTTATTTAAAGTGATTTATTGTGAAAAAAAAAACGTAAATAACATCAACTACAGATACTTTCCTTGCATATTGCAGTTAAATCTTAATAAATATTTTAACTTTAAAAAAATCACATAACATAAGAAAAAATAGGCAAAACAATAACAAATCAATCTTCGCATACTGCACATTCATATTTTGGATATAAACCGTTGGGTTTGTTGCATATTCCACAAACCCAACGGTTGCAATTTATTAATGCAGCGTATCCAGGCCTTTTGATTGAAACATGAAGAAAAGTCGCACTGGCATATCGCGCAAGTACTGCACTTTGGACTTTCAAATTGTGGAATATCTGAACCTTCGTTAGAGATGCCACATACCCACTCTAGGCAGGAAACGCAGTATATCCAATCCCTTGAATCTTTGTAGGTCGAATATCGATATTTGCAGAAGCAACCTTTAAGTTGAATTGCTAAATGTCAAACCGTAAGGCGATTTCGATTGTCTTAACCGATCTGGTAGCGATGTCGAAATAGCCCCGGCCGCTGTCGAAGTTATCCTGGAAGTCGAAGTACCCCCGTTTTACGGTTTGTTTTTTTAACTAAAAACTAAAAAAAATTCCAAATTTTCAATTTTTTTCCCGAAAAAAACCTCATGATTGTGTTTCTAGGGTCAAAATATACTACCCCTAAAAATATTTGCACTTATTTAAGACTTTCGCTGTATAATTTTCATAATTTATAAAATTAAATATAGAATAAATACATTATATTCATAAATTTTTCCACCAGTTCCGAATAAACTACAGTTTTGTGTTAACAGAGCATGTTCCTACTCTTTTCGCCAAAACTTATCCCATTAATAAAATTTCATACCATTCGGTTTTCTACATTCTTGCTACCATAAACGTAGTAAACTAATAAAACTATATTTATGAGAGCTATATATTAGATTATATTATTATACCAATACATTTTTTTCAGACAATTACGTTAGTTGAAATTTTTTTTGAGGAAGTATTTCCCTCTCTTTTGTTATTCAGAAACTGAATAATCTAACAACTATAATATGTATATAATTATATAAATTGGCAAAAGCTATATAATTTTAAATGGGAAACCCTACACCATTACTGACAAACGAAACCTTGGATCGGCGTTTACATGTTTAGGAGTGAATCGTTATGGCGATCTAGTAAGTCGGAGAGAGCAAAAATACAAAGTATTTATTATAATCACTTTATTGGATAGTCAAGCAGCGTTAAAAGCGATCAACTCAGTATCAACCAATTCGAAATTGGTTAAAGAATGCATAGAGAAGCTGAATAAATTAGGCAAAGAAAACAAAGTCCTCCTACTCTGGGTGCCTGCTCATCAAGGTATAGAAGGCAATGAAAAAGCAAATGATCTAGCTAGAGAAGGAACGAACACTCCACTAATTGGACCAAAACCGTTCTGCCTCCCAAGTGGTAACCAACTAAAGGCGGAACTCAAGAACTTTGAGGATTGTCACGGGGTTTTTAACAGGACAATATCTCCTCAATGAACACCTCAGTAGATTGAAACTAAGAAGAAACGGCGAATACAGATTCTGTGGGGAAAATAGGGAAACACCAGAACACCTCATCACTGAGTGCAAAACTAAACCAAACCGAGACGACAACCATTCGTGCCATGAACTTTGGTACGACTGATATTGGAGATGTAGAACTACCCTCTGAAAAACCGTCCCAGATACTGGCCTTTGTCAAAGCCCTGGGACTGTATGATAAGTTATAACTCAACAAAGGGAGACACAATAGATCTCTAAGGTCGCAGGGATTAACCCCCCTCCCACTCATTCTAAATTCTAATAATCACTT
This sequence comes from Sitophilus oryzae, assembly GCF_002938485.1. NCBI lineage: Eukaryota > Metazoa > Arthropoda > Insecta > Coleoptera > Curculionidae > Sitophilus > Sitophilus oryzae. The sequence goes on along the minus strand of NW_022145814.1, from coordinate 1,727,828 downwards.
AATCCGTCACTAGATTTTATGCACTTAGGAAAATACTTGTTCTTCTTTCATTATTCAGTATATGTTATTTTACTGAGCGTTATTTACTGTACTGCACCCGGAATCGGCACCCAAGGCGAAAAATGCCGACCGTAGCATAGTAGAAATGTATTAGATAGTACATATACAGGGTGGTCCGAATTGTATTCCGGAAACTTTGGCAGCATATTCTGTAGATAAAAGTAAATAAAAAAGTTCGTATAAATGTATGTCCAAAATGCTTAGTTTCGGAGATCAGGGTATAGAAGTTTCACTTTTATTTCGATTTTTTCCAAATAATTTCTGAAGTAACGTCAATATTTCGATGAAAATTGGTGTCTGGAAGTTTTTTGCAATGAGAAATTTGATTTTGATATCAATATGACTCCTACTAGTAGAGGGCGCCACCTACATATTTTTTAACTGGTTTGAGGAGTTATAACTTTTTGTCCGTACCTGTATAAAACTACTGAGTAAAAATATATACATTTACGACGTTTTTTACGTGAAAAAGGTCTCTTTGTAAAAATCGCTACGAGTAATGGTTTTCGAGATATTTGGAATCGAAATTATCAATACCTGTCTTGACTGATAAATTAAACATGTTGACTAAATAGTTATTACTGAAATCATTATCATAAATTTGAAATATATTTGTGGCAAAAGTTGACCAGAAACTGTTTTATCATCTTTTTTGCAGAAAAATTTATGATTAATTTAAAAAAAATAAAAACTTCCCAAATTTATTATTTGGGTGAAATAACTATCTACTCAACGTGTTTATTTTTCGTGAATAATTACATGTATTGACAATTTCCATTCTAAATATCTTAAAAAGGGTTGCTCGTAGCGATTTTTACAAAGGTATATTTTTTAAGTAAAAAGTGTTGGAAATGTCTATTTTTTCGCTTGGAAGTTTTATACAGGTACGGACAAAAAGTTATTACGCTTCATAACAGTTAAAACACATGTCGGTGGCGCCCTCTACCAGTAGGAGTCGTATTGACATCAAAATCAAATTTTTCATGTCGAAAAACACCCAAACACCAATTTTCATCCAAATATTGACGTTACTTCAGAAATTATTTGGAAAAAATCGAAATAAAAATGAAACTTCCACACCCTGTATCTCTGAAACTATGCATTTTAAGACATACATTTATACGCACTTTTTTACTTATTTTTATGTACAGAATATGCTGCCGAAGTTTCCGGAATACAGTTCGGACCACCCTGTATATTCTGATTTAGAAAATGTACCATTACATGTCGTTTCTGTTTAAAATATTTTTGAAATTTGATAATAACTTTATTATTTAGTGATCCATTGAAGAATACGATCCATTGTATAAATGTTTAATTTAAGTATTCTATTTTGCCTGTTATATGACAAAGCGGAGTAAATTATAAAATTACTTTTTGCAAAAACGTTAGCTCAGATTATAAACAAAGTTTGAGAATGTGTTAAGAGAAGTTTCCTTTGATAATTTAATTAACCGTGTAAAAACTTCGAGAGCACCAGCTCGTATTCAATTTTACAAAGAAAAACGTGCAAATATTCTCTCTCTGAACACAACCATTTTCACAATTATATCTCGTTAGAGAAGATTTAAAAATAGTACTCGATGAAGAGATGAATCTTACATATTTTTACATTACATATTTTAAGAGAAATCTGATTCCTCTGTTGTAAGCAGCGACAAAACGAGGTGTACTGACAGCACATTTATCATGGAAACACTGCATTATAAATAATAAAGACATGAGTTTAAATATTTTAAGCGTATATCCTAAAATAGAAAACATTTTTTTTAAATATAACCCCCTAAAAAGGTTTCGTCCTGTGGAACGTCTATTCTCTTTTGGACAAGTGATAATATGAGACATCAAAAACAATGAACGATAAAGTGATGAACTGGTTTTACTTAAGTCTCAGTGAGACAAACACTTTTCAAAATATAATATTTTCTTAGATTTATTTTTTTTTATAAATCATATTAAAATACAGGGTTAGTAATACAGTCTTAAATAAGTGCAAATATTTTCAAGGCTGGTAGATCTCGATAAAAGAAACATATTTTCTCTTTATCGTTTTTCAAATAAATAAGTCCAATGCAACCAAGTTGTGCAAATTTGAAAATTAAAAAAATATATTTATTTTTAAAAAAAAATTTTGAGCCACCGGAGTTTTTCTGTATTTGCTTCCCTTTTAATGCCGTAACTGTGGTAATATCAGAGATAAAGAAATTATACCGCGGGAAAATTTGCGTTGAACAGGCAGTTCTAAAAAGTTTTTTAAAATATACAGAAAAATTTAAAAGATAACGCACGATTTTTAACATCTTTTTTACGAAAAAAAAAAAATACTCAGACGTGTTCCTGCCGTCGAAATATACCACTCCTAAAAATATTTGCACTTATTTAAGACTCACCCTGTTTAATATGCTAAATAAACGTTAAGTTACGATACAACAACGTGATTTCTTTCAAAAAGTATATTATCTCAATAAGAACCTTTCGAAAATACGTATCTAATATTGAGAATACCAATTATACTGTTTTTTTTTCTCGGGTAAGATTTCGACAGACGATGACAGGAAAAAAGCAGATGACGTCCATATCAATCCATTTTTTTTCGCTAAAAAATTTCTAATATTTTAGTTAGCTATGGTTTATATATAAATCCGTCCTGGGTCGCCTCTTGTTGTTTTTAACTAGTTCTATTGGTTTATTTCAAATATGACAAATCATATTTCAATATTATTGGTTTGACGGAACGATGAATGACAAACGGACGCCGATGTGTATGAACTCGACTTAAGATTTTTGAGAAATGTCAAACTCTTGCCAAATTGTAGGTTATAATTTTGTGTCAAATTATGTCAAACAGAAATGATAGGTAAATATTTTGCATTTTGAACTGTGTTATTAAGTGTATTTCGTGTTTTTTAAAATTAAGTGGAGGAAAATTGAGTGTCGGCCCAGATCATAGTTTACAGTTAATATTCAGAGCCCAGAAATCACCAGAGATATAGTTTGCCAGAGGCTATGGCCAGAGAGTTGTATTAGCTACAAATAAAGTTTGTATACAGCATACCATACAGGATACCATCCATCGTATTTGGTATATGGTACCAAAAACTTGAGTATCTGTAATATAACATCACACGATAGGTAAATAATAAATTTTAGTACTACAGAGACATAATGTCAAAAGATATTGGTTTAAAAAAGTTAAGATTAAAGTTAATTAACCAACTTTTAAGGTATAAAATTCAGCAAGTGTTATTATTAACATATTTTGCTTTATTTATGTTTTATTTATTTCTTTGCAATATTTTTTTTTATTTGTACATAAGTTATATTGATAAATGTAATAATAAATGCAGGAAGTTGGTTGAGTTTGAAACTAAGATAACTTTTTAGCCGACAATATCAACAGGTACCTATGGTAGGCTATTGAGATCGGCAAAAAAAAGTTTTTTTAATTTCACTCAAAATGAGTTATTTAGCAAACATATTTTAGTATGGGCGGCTATACGTGCCTACCGGCGCCAATTTTTTATATTTTATTTGGTATGTGGTGTTTTGTTTAAAATACACCCTTGCTTGTTTTATATTAACATATACCGTATTTTTTTTTAATAAAATAACTCGATTAGATTTTTTCAGTTTTTTACTTTCTTTTTTCACAATATTTTGGTCCGGTAATCTCTAATCACTTGTCACTCAAATTTTAATATATTAAAAGATATTATTTTTCTGGTATGCGTTCCAATTGTACCAACTTATTTCCTTGTAAAATAAAATAAACTACTTTAAAATTAAAATGACAGACACATCTATCATTGTCAAGGATTTTGTCGTTGGACCGACTATACCAATTACAAAATTACAAATGCTTTATATACACGTATATCGTAACTTCTATTCCAGTTACCTTTTATACATATACATTTGTGCAGAAAAAAAAATTTAATGAACAAATTCGGTAAAAATCCTTGTATATAATTGTATATTTTTAAATAGGTCCATAAATTTACCAAAATTTAATTTCTTCATTCAGGTTAAAAGTATTATTGTTCAGACAGGAGCAATAAAATGTGTTCCAACAATACCACAAGCAGCCCGGTAAATTTCATGATTCGATAGTTTGCCAATTTCGTGGCAGTTATTGTACTCGCGTGCATAAATCTCGTTACTAATTACCGTCCTGTTACAATGACGTAATGTTCGTCAAGGCAAATCGGTTAATTTCCCCCTTGATTCTCCTGCCGTAATAAGGTGTATCGATGTCTGTTTCAATTATACACACATCGAAAAAGCCTACTGTGCAGTGTATTTGTGTTTGGTTAAATATCAATTTGCATTTGCTTCTTGAAAATTAGTTTAAAATATCAGTATCAAAATAGTTTTAAATACTTTATATCCTATATACTATTTATTAGATAAAACCATAAAATGCATTTTAATTTAAAATACTTGATGATATAACAAAAAATTGAAGATTACATAAGTAAAATATCCATTGGTCAGTCCAATGGAAAACTCATTTCAAAATGTAATATAATGTAAAAAAAACGTCGTCAATTATTTTGCTATGAAATAAATGTCATCGATGTTCATTTCCAAGCCAACTCGATGCAGTTTTTCTTTCGATCATACTATAGTTCGTAGAACCAAAGATTATACAAATTATAAACTTATCGTCAAAAGCATTGTTTTTCGTGATTCCAATTTTCGGAGTCGCGACTAGTTTGCGCACATAGCACATCCACTTATGGCCTCTAAAATTGTGCACAGTGGCTGACCGGCCCAGTTATTACGCTGTTTAAACTCGAGTTTATTTTTGCGCACAGGAAATTTAACTCGTTTGCTCATCGTCATAAAAAACCATTTTCCTACCACGAATTAGGGACAAGATTTTTATCTATACACATATAGTATACCTAATCTGTGGTAGAACAAAGGAGCATTTAAAACACGGATACTATGACGTATGTCCTAGGATATTTAGGTATCGAAGCTGCCAAAAAAATTGATGCTCTTTTAAGCTTCTAAGAACTAAACCCAACAATATCTATAGTAGGCACCACTAGAAACTATACCACTAAAAAAAATCACTTGGTCAAAAGCACTTGAAACAACTAAATTTTTGTCCATGATTATTATGAGCTCTAAGACACGACTTCATTAACTTAGAGGTAGGATCAAAGTGGTCCTACACCTATGGTATACACTTTGGTCTTACCTCTTGGTATTGGTATGGATATCCAGATCTGTCGAGCAGGAGCGAGAAGTAAATTTTGTAATTATTGACTTGCAAAAGGCCTATGATACTGTGCCATTGAACAAGTTATGGCCAGCAACGGAGAAAATCGTATCAATGAAGTCTATATTAACGCAGTCAAAAAACCTTATTGTGACAGTAAAAGTTACATTAAAATGGGCGGAAACACTTCTGAGGAATTTATTGTTTCCAAGGGTCTCAGATAAGGATGCTCTTTCGCCCTATAGGCACCTTTAAGATATATGTCGAAGAAGCTCTGAAAAAATGGAAAAGAAGATGTGGTAGAATGGGTCTGCCAATCGGGAATTCTATGCTATATACTCTTCTCTTCGCCGATGATCAAGTTTTGATAACAGGAGACCGAGATGATGCTAGCTACATGCTGAGAGTGCTTGACAAAGACTTAACAATAATTTAGATTGATAGTAACTATGAATAGACCGAATATATGCTTGTAGGAAACGACGATCACAATGATTTGGATATTGGTATAGGCAGAACAATAAAACACTGCTCCAAATTTAAATACTTTGACGCCGGGAGGCACGTATAGCCGCCTATAGTTGATATTTTTTTTATATCTCAAAAACTGCAACTGACTGATTTTGAAACACCCTGTATATATTAATAAATAGAGGCATTTTGGTACATTTGCTTGACAGTAACCAGCAAGCAGTCTTCATCAGTTGATAATACAGGTCGATATTTTGACGGCACCATTACTGTAATATGTCGATGGAATCTTTGTTATTTTTTTCCTTTCAATTATGCCATTAGTTAATTAAAATGGAAAAAAATTATCCATGAAGCCACGAAGAATAAAATTATACAAAAAACACATAAATCATACTTTCTTATGCCCATTACACTTAGCAGTTATCGATATTCAAACTCAATTTGTCAACCACACAGTACGACTAATTCTAGAAAGCAATTTACTTACTAATAATAAGATTTTGACGCTGTTCCTGCGTGAAAGAAATAACGACCCTAATGTCATTATCGCCGTTGGCCAGAGTGGGGAACGGTACGTCTTTTTGTGTCGGAGTGGTGAAAAGAACTCGTTTCGGGATGACGTGCCCATCAATTATCTTCTCGTCGATTAAAGTGGCTCTCGAGTTCTGGAACAGGTGAAAAAGAAAAAAGGATAACAATTTAGGTGTCTGTCAGGCGCTGGCAGGCAGCTTCATTTATTAAAGCTTAGTAAATAATATATTTGTGAGGTTAAGTCTGGTAATTCTCTCAATTTATTAGAGCTTAATATATAAATCCATAACACATTAATAAAGTTCAGCATGGAAATATAAAGGCCTATAAAGAATGCGAGTGTATAATTTAAACTAAATATAATACTATGTGGAAAAAATGATTGATTAGTACATAAAACTGTTGTTGATTATTTTGGTAAATCTCTGAATATTAATTAATGACAAACAAATTTTAATTTAAATGGGACTTTATACATATATTCGATTGTAACAGTTAAATTTCATCGCTACGACCTCTGTGTGCTAGCTCATGAATTATCGCAAATAACTATTATTTTTGCATCATGTTTACTATAATTTTATTGTTAAATATTATTTTATTTAAATTTTACGATTATGCAACCCGATATACACCGCGATATTATACAGCTACAGCTCAACGATATTCTCACTGGACCAGGTACACTATCAGTAGTAGGCTTTTTGTCCATCTCTCTATATCTTTGATCATCACCTCCGTCACTTGTCACTGTCAGATCAAATCAGATGTTTTTGGATTTATTTATCCTTTGTTTTGGTTATTGAAGTTTTATAATTATCAGATAAAATTTCGTAGTTAAATCGTTTATTTTTGATGTGGATCGCAGTGTGCAATTCGTTCATTTAATTGTGGGAATTTCTGAGTTAAGTTCGTTCACTGACCGGATATCGAATATGGCTGTGAAAATATTCTAGAACATCGTTTTTTATTTATGCCTTTTTGTTAGTTGGACTAGTCAAGATATATAGTTCTCTATCTATATCCTGGAGGGAGATTTCCGGTTGAAATCTGATTTTGTGAAGGAAATCGAATCCTTGCATCACTTCTTGCGTATCCACCGACCGAAGAGTATCGTCGTGAAAAACTGGCTGCCGTTCCGTGAAGCATTCCCTGTTGGTGATTAGCAGGTCTTCCTAGTGAAGGATTAAGTCTTCCGGAACACATTTGGTTAGAGACGTGGTTGTATTTTGTGGGATTTACATGGACCGCCGACCAATTTCCGTAATGGGATTAAAATAGCCTTTTTCCGACCGATATTCCGATTGCACGTGCCCAAGAAGTCCCGAATAGTTCCAAGGTATGCTATAATTCTTCTGCCTATTCTAAGTCAATGCTCAACTGATTTTTATTCGTAGTGTTGACTGGTTTTCGACTTTTCCACGCCCACGTGGTGTAGAAAGATTAGTTGAGTGTTATCTTTCTTAAATCTTATTTGGTTGTTCGTAATTGTAGAGCAAGAAGACCTATCCAAACCGTAGTGGTGCACAGAACAGTCCAGAATTCCATCCTGTTGCCCGTGTAGAGGTCCCGTTGTAGAGGACCCGTTGGACATCACAAACCCTCGTTGAGGTAAAGTTCAGATTTGATTAGTCCTTCTTTATTATCTTTATTAACTCCAACACGTTGTGCTAGTCCTAGTTCTATAATTGAAGCTCTTTTCTAAGACAACCAATATTATTTGGGGTTTTTATGTCACCTTTTGAAATCCTCCACCTGCCTGTACATTTGCGGACGGGCTCCAGTGACAGTACACCGAGCTGCTGTACCCTGTTGTAGCCATCCTGTAGTTATACACCGTAGCTCAGCCGAAGGAATTGTCAAGTAGTTTCAAGACTTAGAGTAAGACTGTTTAGATATTAGTTAGATTTAGTTTGCTATTTGTATTTCGCCCTTAGAACATACTTAGTTTAAGTTAAGGGGGATGACGTCTCAGTTTTAGTATAGCTTAGACCATTTTCATTTTTCATTTATTCTTATAGATCTAAACTCTACTTTATTTCACATACATTTCATAATTTTCTTTATATATTAACTTCTTAATATTTTAATAAATTGCTTAAATATTTTTAGTAGTATTATTTACAGTCTAGTCTCATAGTTAAGTTAGAGTCATTTAAGTTCCAATAATTATAGTAAGATTTGAAGTTCATGGTAGTTGCACTCAACAGTTCGAGGTTAGTGTTGAAGTCTACTTAATAGTAACATCTTTTATGCCGAGTTCATAGAGTATAATCTCGTGGCGCCCTTTGAACCCCGACCACCCGGCTGTTAAAAATTAAAAAGCTAGTGGCCTCTATGCAACTCATCTCGATTAAGTAAACTTGTGTTTTATTGAACTTCAAATTAGAAAAGGACGCGGATACCAATGAAACTTTTAGTTAGGTACTCGAGGGCGCGATTTTTAAATTCATTATTGCGAACCAGCCGAGCTGACTAACTGGAATTTAAATTTCCCGCTGGGGATTCAGGTGGTAGCTCTGCAGTAAAAAATGTCAAGTTGCCACGTTTATTTATTTATTTCCTGATATTATCATTCATTTTGACACTACTTTTGTATTACGATTTTTTGGTTCAAATAAATTGTGTTGTGATACTTTAAGCTTAAAAAATTTTACCAGCACACCTTGCAGTCGAACATAGTTCTTTTTAGAACTTCTTTTAGTGCGAAGTGTACAAGATAGCTTAATAGTCGTAAAAACTCATCGCAAATTTATTAGAATATTCTGAACGGGAAAGCAGTATTTAGTAATGGCTCGTTATGTCCCGTAAGTGCCGTTAAGGAGGTGAGTTTTGATGTAAATCATAACTGTTTATACAAGGTGTCTCAGATTTTAATCGGGAAAATTTAATAGACGATAGAACTTGCAAAAATAAAACAAAAACTTCATATCAACTTGTAAGTTTTAAAGCTTCCTTTTCGAGATACAGGGTGTTAAAGTTACTTAAAAAAGAAAAAAAAATTAAGATATTTGAAAAACCATTTAATCGATTTTGATATAACTTGACGCGTTTATAATACTTACTATGGGACTTAATTTGATGTAATTAAATTTAAGTTTAATGGCCAGGGGCGGCGGTGGGGCATCACTGTTAAACTATTTTAAAGGAAAAAATAGGCACGCCACTGCTTTTTTAGAAGTTTAATATTATTTTTGGATTTAGTAATTAAAAATATTATTTTTTTTTCTCCTGACTTTTTTATCTATCTTGCTTACTTCTTGTGAAAAAAAATTATATTCATTTATTTACTCCAGTTCCATTGTTTTTTCGCAAGAAGTAAGCAAGATAGACAAAAAAGTCAGGAGACAAAAAAATAATATTTTTAATTACTAAATCCAAAAATAATATTAAACTTCCATCCAAAAATAATATTAAACTTCCAAAAAAGCAGTGGCGTGCGTATTTTTTCCTCTAAAATACTTTAACAGTGATGCCCCACCGCCGCCTCTGGCCATTAAACTTACATCTAATTACATCAAATTAAGTCCCATAGTAAGTATTATAAACGGGTCGAGTTATATCAAAATCGATTAAATGGTTTTTCAAATATCTTTTTTTTCTTTTTTTAAGTAACTTTAACACCCTGTATCTCGAAAAGGAAGCTTTAAATCTTACAAGTTGATATGAACTTTTTGTTTTATTTTTGCAAGTTCTATCGTCTATTAAATTTTCCCGATTAAAATCTGAGACACCCTGTATATTTACAATTAATTTATTTTTGTTTCCTAAAATATTTTGATTAAAATAAAATATGTAAATGTGGACAACGCTGTGCCGGTCAAACTTAATCACGTGACTAAACGTTTATTTGATATGAACTATATATGAGATATGTTATATATCACTTAAATCATGACAAAAATGGTAAAAACCGGGGTATTTCGCAACTGAAAGAGAAATCTATAAAATATATACAGTGTGGTCCGAACTGTATTTCGGAAACTCTGTAGATTTAAATAAGTAATTCTGTAGATTAAAATAGTTCGTATAGGTGTATGTCCTAAAATGCTTAGTTGTTGAGATACAGGGTGTAGAAGTTTCATTTTTATTTCAATTCTTTCCTAATAATTTCTGAAATAACGTCAGGATTTGGATGAAAATTGGTATCTGGGAGTTTTTTGACATGAGAAATTTGATTTTCATGTCAATATGACTCCTACTTATAGAGGGCGCCACATATTTGTTAACTGGTTTGAAGACTATAAAGAATAATTTTTCGTCCATGTCTGTATAAGACTACTGAGTAAAAAAATATACATTTACGACTTTTTTTACATAAAAAAGGTCTCTTGGTAAAAATCGCTACGAGTAATGGTTCTTGAAATATTTGGAATCGAAATTATGAATACCTGTCATCATTGACATAAATTAAACGTGTTGTCTAAATAGTTATTAGACTGAAATCATAAATTTGAAATCTGTTTGTACCAAAAGTTTAACAGAAACTGTTTAATCATCATTTTTTTGCAGAAAAATTTATGATTAATTTAAAAAAATAAAAAATAATTATTTCAATCAAATAACTATACTCAAAGTGTGCTTATTTCTGTCAATCATGACATGTATTGATTATTTCCATTCTAAATATCTTCAGAACGGTTGCTCGTAGCGATTTTTACCAAGAGACATTTTTTAAATGTCATGGAAATGTATATTTTTTTAGCCGGTAGTTTTATACAGGTACGGACGAAAAGTTATTATTCTTCAAAACAGTTAAAACACATGTAGGTGGCGCCCCCTACAAATAGGAGTCATTTTGACACCAAAATCAAATTTCTCGTATCGCAAAACTCCCAGACACCAATTTTCATCCAAATATTGACTTACTTCAGAAATTATTTGGAAAAAGTCGAAATAAAAATGAAACTTCTACACCCTGTATCTCCGAAACTAAGCATTTTAGGACATACATTTATACGAACTTTTTTATTTATTTTTATCTGTAGAATATGCTGCCGAAGTTTCCGGAATACAATTGTTGGACCACCCTGTATACTCGTAAGAGTGTTTTTTTTTTCAAGGAATGAACCACAAATTTTTTCATTGGTTGAAAGAATTTCATTTTATTTTAGCAGTAGCATTGTAACATTCATCCACAGTTTAGTTAGTAGTAGCCTTGTATATGAATTTTTAAAGTAGCTCAACCTAAGACGTTTATGGATGTAAAGCACCAGATGGCGGGACGTATTTCACAGTCTTTTACTAGAGAAAAATATTTTTTGTTACTCTGAATTTTGAAGCGGCCAATAAAAACAGAGAAAATAAAAATCGATAATTTTCGGACTGTGCCAATTGGTTACTAATCGACCAGATACTTTTTGTCTATTAGATATGCTATAAAAGCTGGTAATTATACAATTCGACCATTGTAAATACCCGACAAATTCCGCAAGGCCGACGAGGTCGATGTTTTTCACTGATAAGAAAAAAAAATGTTTGTTTAGATAATTTTCGAGATATTTTTTCTTTCTGAATGCACATTTTAAAGTATTTTATATTCTTTGTCCGCTTGATCTATTATACTGGTCGCACGTATCGAAGTTTTATTTCTTGTAGTTTTAAAATATTTTCTTGTTTCTTTGTAGTTGTAATGTAAAATTAGATTAATTTATTAAGTTTGATTATAATGTTTAGTGTAGACTACCAGAAGAAATTTAGTAGTGTTTTTATATTTTATTTTGAAGTTAAGTAGTAGGTGAAGGGGTAATTTGGTTAATTTTTCTTTATGTTTGATTAATTAATAAGTTTGATAATTTGTTTAGTGTAGAATACAAGAAGTAGTTTGTGTAGTGTTCTTGTAAGAGATTATATTCATTTATTTTGTAGTTGAGTAGAAGGTGAAGGTATTTGGGTATTTTTTTCTTTTTGTTTTTCTTCTAATAATTATTGTAGTAGTTCTTTTAAATATTGTGATAGATACATTATAATCTTCCTTCTACTTTTCTGGTAGTTGAATATACGAAAAAAATCTGATCAAATTTATTTTAAATGAAATTAATCTAGTCTTATTAATTAATCAAATTAAACTAGTCAAATAATATTAATTGCAATCAATTATTAAAAAATATTAATTATTTTGGAAAATAACTTTTGAAATGGAGTATTATTGATAAAATTTAGCCAATTTTTTTTACCCAGTAGCGTATTTCAATATGATCTTATCATTTATCACTGTATAATAACTTTGTTGTGGCAGAAAAATATACCAGTTAGTTTCAAAATATTATTTTTTTTTCAAACGTCACAAAAGTATTAATTTTTGCGACGTGATTGACAATATAAAAAAGTCATTTTAACGCCTAGGCATAAAAGTAAAGCACTTTACGCCTAAGCATAAAAGTATGAAAATATATTATTAAAATGACATAAGTCTCAAATTCAACGAGCCGTAACCATAGTTTCTCGATATATAATTACTCATGGTACAAAGCAAACTTGAAAACAAGGTATGGTCGATAGGGTCTCCAATTTCGTTCAGTTTGCGCATATCGCCTGTAACGTCATATGCCATACAACAAAATATCCGTATTGTTCAATTGCCACTAATAAAAAAAGACCTAAAATAGGGAAGAATTAAATAACCCCTAAAGTTATGTAAAATCATCGAGCTGGACATTTGAAGAGTTATGACAGATTATACACATTTATTATGTGTCATCTGTTTGAAAATTTGAAATTGGCGCGTGGAGCTTGCCGACCAATATTGCCGTTTATCACCTGTGACATGATAATTACTTACAAGGTATGAATTTTAAATATTTTTATATTATTTGGAACGTTTGAAATTGTTTAAAACATTATTTGTGGCGTTGGAAAAAAATACCATGTTCTATTCGGAGTAAAAATGACTTTTGTGCTTCGGCTGTATGTCAAACCTACAGTCTCGCCACGAAAAGTGTCATTTTTACTCCTAATAAAACAATATACTAGAAATTTTTATGTTTTAACGGGCTTTGTGAGTTAAAACATAATGATATTTTCAGTTTTTATAATTCTTGATCGAAAATAAACGGAGTCAGCGATGGCTATGAAATTAAGGTCGCTGTCATTTTATATGTAAATTTATGTGGGAAATGTCGTCGATCGTCATTTCCCTGCCAACTGGATGCCGTTTTTTTTTCATATGGTACAAAGTTAAAGCAAACTTGACTCTGACCATGTTTTACGCTAAGAAAGATTTATTTCGTGTAATAAAGATTTAAATGGTGTATTAAGTACATAATATTTCTTTAAATGTCAAATAATATTATTGAAACAAATGCCAAGTTTTATTTTTAATTAAGAAAAAAATTAATCAAGAATGTATAAATGTTTTGTTTTCAAAAAAAAATTATCTTAAATTCGTAAAACCTCAATTTAGAATAAAATGATGAAAGAATGAAATAAAATGTTATAGCCCTGGATCAAATCGAAATAAAGTAAGTGTATGTAACTTTTTTTAAATATTAATAATTACCAGTAATTAGCATTAATGTACCAACATATTGAAATTGTTATTTCTTTTGTTAAATACGGTTTAGAATCCTTAAAATAACAGCAAAAATAATCGAAAATCAACAATGAAATAATAGTTTTGTTTAAATTTCTTAATCAGCTGAGCCCTATTATAGTTCGCAAAAATCCGAGCTATATTATTACATTACTCTGAGGGAAATACTGCAAATAATCGATATTTTTGACTCCGCCCCTAATCACATGCTTCATTCTTTTAAAGCTTTACGAATTGTTCACCAGAGGCAGCACATTTTGTCGAGAGGTTGACCAACTTTAAGAATATATAAACAAGGGTAGTAGTAAGTGTCTATACCGTAAACTTATTTAGCAACTTACCGCAAATCCTTCATCGACAGGAATGAAAAACGTGTAGCTTCCTTCGGTTTTGAATATATCTTGCTTGTTATTCTGTTGTACTTTTTGTCTAAAGTTTCTGCAAAAAAATAATGTTTTAGTAGGTATACTCTTTAGTATTTTACTTTCTTTGTATTAAAAGTGTGTCAAAAAGTTAGCACCAATTAGGAAAAAAAGGTTATGCAAAATTTCTTAAGCATGCCCAGTAACAAAAAAACATAATTTTGACATATGTCATGTCGATAACTGTCATGGTGACAAATTACAAAAATCACGTATATTGAGAGCTAAGTCACTAAGTGAAGTTAGTTCACAATAAAATATAGAACTATAGAAAAGAAAAGAGAGAAAAGTTAAAGAGAAATGTACAAAAATATATATTTTTTTAGAACGGCATAAAACAAAGAAAAGTTAATAAAAAAGAATATCTAAGGGTACGCGCACAAAGAAAGCTGGTTAATCAGCGCCGAAAACCAGCGCCGAATATCACAATATGCACATCCAGCACAGACAACAAGCGACTAAGAATTAATAATTCGTTCCGGTGAAAAGTCCGGGCCAATTGACGCTGATAACAAGCGCCGACGATTTTTTTCTGTGTGCAGGTGTGTTGAAAAGTGAATTTAACTATTCCAAACACCGGAACATCGTTTTAACACCGGTGTTGGGCTGACACCGGTGGCCAAATATAGGCTTTCCGGTGTTTCGGTGTCGATACCGGTGTTCATCGTTCATCTACAATACCGATGTTCATCTCGACACCGGTTTTGACTACGCACCGATTTTGATATCGACACCGGTGTTTGGTAAACGGGTTAAAGAAGAAATAATGTTAATTAATAAGTTCAAAATAAAACTGATAATAATATGTCGTATCGGTGCTTATTTTTATCGTTTATTAAAGCGCACCGACTTATAACTTTCAAATTTAAATATAATTTTTTTGCCACACTAATCACTAAAACAGAGTGGAAGCGTCAGATAAACAACTATAAAGTAAAAAAATTGTTTAATCAAAAACAAATAGAAAACAAAACAAAACATAAAGAAACAAAAACTAGTAGCTGTAAAATAAACTAAAAAATATTACATTAAAAAAACTAAAAAAAAACAAAGAAACGGCACCGCATCGATATCGATATCGACATCGACACCGGTGTTCATCGCGATACCGGTGTTGAGGTAAACATCGGTGTTGAGATAAACACCTATGTCAAGATAAACACCGATGTCAAGATAAACACCGGTGTTGTAGATGAACACCGGTGTCGAGATAAACACCGGGGTTGAAATGAACATCGGTGTCGGTGTTGACACCGGTATACCGACTGAAACACTGGTGGTCTTCAACACCTAACACCGGTGTTCAAATCTCAACACCGAACTAAAAAATACTAAATTAAAAAAAACTAAAAAACAAACAAACGGCACCATTGACATCGACACTGTTGTTTGTCTCAACACCGACATTGTTTATCTCAACACCGTGTGTGTCGAGATCAACACCGGTGTTGTACCTATATGAAAACCGGTGCTGAAATGAACATCGGTGTTGAGATAAACACCGGTGTCAAGATAAACACCGGTGTTGTAGATGAACACCGGTTCTGAAATGAACACCGGTGTTGAGATAAACAGCAGTGTTGGTGTTGACACCGGTACATCGACTGAAACACCGGCGGTCATCAACACCTAACACCGGTGTTCAAATTTCAACACCGAACAGGTTTAAATATAACTATTGGCGCTTACTTTTTACGTTCTTGTGTACTATTAATTGAGACCATTTATAAGCGCTGATTTTCGGCGCTGGTAATAGGTGCTTATTAACCAGCTTTGTTTGTGTCCGTTCCCTAATGCAGTAATTTAATTTTACTCTCCCACAGTAAATCGTAAAATCTAAAAATGTTGGAATTTTTTCTACAGTAGACTCTAAATCTAATGATTATTTTTACCTAAAATAAATATTTTAATTTTCAAAGCTAAATGTTAAAGTGACAAAATGTCACAAAATAGGTACAAATACAACAGCTATAAAGGTCGAGCTATAAAGTTAAAAATATCTCCAAAAAAGTCCTGTATGGGTATTTCGCCACTGTAAGAAAATCTACAAAATAAAATAGTTATTTTTTCGTAAACACTGCTGCGTTAATTCAACGGAGACTAACTATTGTTAGCAGTGGCTTACTAATAAACAAATTTGCAAAAAGTTAAAAATATGTTGGGCAATTTATTAATAATAAAATTATATAAGGATTCTTGCCACTTAACTGATGATATAGAAATTTAATTCTACGCTGTGTTTGTCATAATGTGGATCAACCTGCTCTCACTACCGGTTTCGGAGCCCTACTCCATCATCAGGTGAGCTTGGGCATCCTTTTACTATCGATAGTTGCGCCTCGGTGGTACGAAAGTACTACCATTGCACTCAGGCCGCTATCTCCCATTCGGGACTTAATATCTAACCGATACTTTCCGACAAGTCGGAATTAACTATCTCTGCGCTGTGGTTGTCATTTTGTAAATCTGCCCAAGCTCACCTGATGATGGAGTAGGGCTCCTAAACCGGTAGTGAGAGCAGGTTGGTCCACATTATGACAAACACAGCGTAGAATTAAATTTCTATATCAGCAGTTAAGTGGCAAGAATCCTTATATAATTATTATATACCTATACTGCAAGAAATTTGTTTTCTATTTTATTAATAATTAATAAAAAAAATAAACTCCTAAATGTAACTTTTAGATACTTTCACCATTGTTATAGATTTAAGAAACCATGAATTTTAAATTTTTATTATCTCTGAAATAGCACATTTTACATTTTAAAGTCAATCATTTTTGCAAACTCCGCAGTAGATTCAACAGTTATTTCGTAAAAACTTAATGCCGGTCGACACTATTTCAGATTTATGGACTCTGGATAATCCCTGGAAGAGTGGTAGTGTCAGATAATGTAAAGCTACTCCTGATCTACGGTTTTTACGTATAAATCAATCGTGTCAGTAGTAGCGGTTTTCCAAGTTTTCTGTTAGACATTATCAGTATTTTCCTTGCGAATTAGAATTTGAAAAAATATTCTCTTTTAATAAATTATCACAGATCATGGACCATTATACAGAGTCCGACAATAGTGCGTCGGGCATCTGTAGCTGCTATAATAAAAAAGTTAGGAATTTTGTAGTGCAAACCTAAAGTATGTCTTTCAGGAAAATATTTTAACTTCTACAGGGTGGCTCAAAAAAGTATGAGTGGATCGGGATGATTTTTTAACGATCTGACAGTGATCTTCATTTCAAAGCCATCGCCGACGCCTTGTTTTTTCGTAGCATATTGTACAAACCCAGGTATAATTTTAATGTTTGTGTTAACATTTTATATAGGGTGAATTATAGTTATAATAAGAGCAACTATTTTTAAGGGTATTATAGTTCGACCCCAGAAATACGTCTATGAGTATTTTTCGCATTTTTTATGGAAATTTTATATACAGGGTAGCGCACAAGTTTTTCAAAGAAACTCTTATCAGGAAGATTCCTATCTGGATATCTTTGAGCATAAGCCCTTGAGGCCAACAATCAATTTTCCTCACAAAATGATATCACTAGTCACATATCTATTCGTTCCGCCAGGAGATACTGCTTTATTTTTCTTGATAAAATAATGAATACTTACTTATTAAACTATTGCTGGTAAATTTAAGTAAACTGTTATAAATTATAAATAATAATGTCCATAAACTAATGTCGACTTTGAAAATAATTACTAACTGTCATTATAAAATTGCCATGGCGACACCAGCCATCTTGATTACAATTTTATTTAAAAATCGTTTTTTATTCAAAATCTGAGCTAGATAGGTATACGAAACCCTAATATACTTTGAAAGAGCATTTGAGTGTGCGATTTATTTAAAAAAATACAGGGTGTTACATTTGAAATATCAAAGTTTTTATATAAAATATATCCTTAAAATAGATCAGCAACTTTCGATAGCCCTGTATAAATTTAAGGAACTAATACCATTTTTCAGTAAATTCAGTTTATATCTCTACCTTTAATCTCAGCATAAGAATTAATTCTGAAAAGTAATGTACAGGGTGTTAATAATCTATTCTATTGTAGCATACAAATTTAAATATCTTTAAATATTTCAAAAACCAAAGATTTTAAACATATTTAACCCTTATAATAAATACCTTTTTTTGGGCCGAAGAATCCAAAAATGAAATAATATACCGGGTGTTCCATAAGAAAAAATATAACTTTGGTATGGATCTTAGTTCTGAAACACCCTGTATATTTCAAAATAATGTTAAATTGTGCACATTGTCTACCCACATATACCCCTAAAATATTTTGTTTCTACATCTTTCCGTTTTTGTAGAATCAACCGAGGCGAATGAGGTGTGCCACTCTGTATTTCGTTTTAAAAAAAATCTACTAAATGTCAAAATAACCGAAATATTTTACTTTGAAAATTAAAAAAAAATATTTTTTGCTTAAATTATGAGAACCACTGGATATTTTCTGGGCTTTATTTCTTGTAAATTTAGTCTACTATCTATGTTGCCATATTATAAAGATATTATGTTTTTTAACTAAAAATTTAAAAAAAAATCCAAAAAGTTTTAAAAAAATTTGAAATTTTCAATTTTTTTTTCGCGAAAAGAATCTCATAGACGTGTTTTTGGGATCGAAAAATACCACCACTAAAAATATTCGCACTTATTTAAGACTCATCCATAATATTTCAATTCGGGAAATAAGAGATAGCGAAATTTAATTCTACAAAAATATGCACTACTACGAATATAATTAAATTTTATATAAAACAAAAAAAAGTAGTCCATGCTAAACAAATATAATATAATATAATATAATTCATCATATTTTAAAGTGTTTTGAAGAATAATAACTTTTCGTCCGTACCTGTATTATACAACTGACTTAACAGATATACATTTCCGGTGTTTTACGTAAAAAAGGTCTCTTGGTAAAAATTGCTACGAGTAATGATTCTCATGATATTTCGAATCGAAATAATCAATACATGTCATCATTGACACAAATTATAGTTAGTTATTAGACTGAAATAATAAATTTGGAGATGTTTGTGTGTAACAAAGCTTTAACAGAAACTGTTTTACATAGGTATTTTTTTGTAGAAAAATTTATGATTAATTTAAAAAAAAGTACTATACTACGAACATAATTAAACTTTAAATAGTTCAAGTTAAAAAAATATAATTGTTCCAATTTAATATCAAATACAAAAATTATTCCTATCTTTGCTATTACGTAGTAAATCATTAATTATACATTTTATATTGGAAATATGTAAATTTCGACAAATTTATACTAAATAATATAATAAACATGTTCATTATTAAAAATATTTATGGCATAATATTCGGTTTAAAATATGAAATAATCGTAATGTGGGACATTTGATCTTTTTGAAACTAACGACCAGTCACAAATGTTTTTTAATAAATTTAATATTATATTTATCAAGATATTATACATTATATTTGTTACAGAATATTAACCTAATAACTTAAAAGTACAAAAAAAAACAGTTAAAGGTCTTCAATTTAATATCTGCACAAGTAATCAAAAATAGTTCCAGGTTATTGAAATTTAAATCATATAGTGACGTTTTTGTTATAAAATATGGTAACAATATAATATGTTCCTAAATCCGAGAAACATGTAAAATATTGACGCAATATTTTATTTTTATTTTTCTTTTCATGCAATGTGCTATAAAATTAATAGAATATTGTAGACAGGATCTGTTATGTAGAGCTAAAAAATTACAGATGTCTCGTTGGTTTATAAAAAAAATACACAAGATAAAACTGAGTGTTAACAGTTTTATCTTTTTTTTATTCCAATAATGTTTTGAAATGCTAAATAAACTTGACAATTCTATAAGAATTTTTTTTCTATTCGTATTTCTCAAAAGTGACTCACCCCCTATTTTTTTTTATTTTTTCAGATAAATAAAAGAGATTTGGTACGTTAATATATGACATAAATCAAGATCGATTGACGTAGGTATTCAATTCTTTTCGGTGATTTCCTGTTTTACCGAAATTGATTACAACTTTTGGTTTTTCAATGACACCTTCGGTATTTTTACTTTATTCGATATTCGTATTTTAAATTTCAATCTAGAGGGCCATGGCTGTAAAAATACCGGTTTTTAATCAAGGAACTTTGAAAAAATAGATTTGATCGTCTACTGTTTTTAGTTGTCATGTCCTGGCCGGTTAATAGATGCCCTAATCGTTTTTTAATCATAACTCAATTTTTACCAAATCTCGTTTTTTATTTAAAAAAATAAAAAAAAGTTATAGGGGTGAATAATATTTGCGAAACACCCGGTATATCAAATGTAGAGTATATACGGGGTGAGTTTTTTACGATGTTCTCTATGGGTATGTCGCAAACTACTGATGATAGAGAGTCGGTTAAATGGGGAAAGAATTGAAGTTTTGTGGGGTCATAAATATACGCCTTTCAGATTTTTGAAAAACTTAATGGCTTACTAGATATTTCGAAGAAAACAAATTTCGGCTATTTTAGAAATTGTCCCTAATTCCATTATAATTTATTTTAGACAAAAAGTTTTCAGATAAAAGTTGTAGTTGTGCCCTCCTTTTTTTTTCAAAAGCCTGTCATCTTTTAAGGTTTTTTTAAGCTTTTCAGCGATATAAGCTATAATACGTTTTTCTCGAAAAATTACTGTGTTATAGCCAATTCTTATCATTTTTAAACAATTTCACTTAGTTAGTCATGGAAACAAGTTCAATCGTCGTTGCTCCCAGAAATGTGAACCTGTCACATCCAAACTTAATAAACAAAAATTGCAAATACGAGTTTTTAGTAGGATTTTTGATTCAATTTTTCTTGGCCATACATTTTCGAGGATACGTTGACGGGCGAACGTTACTTACATTTTTTAGACAACAGTTTTCAATACATGTTAAATTTAGATACTGGCGCATCAATAGAGTGGTTCCAACATGACTTTCATTATGACACATTCCTCCAAAATAAAAGAAATGTAAAAAATTATTTATATCATAATTATGCGGAAGAAGTTAAATTACGGAATGGTACGGAAGAAGTTAAGTCGATCGGTCGTTCTGTGAGAATAGCTAGTATTTCAGTTTTAAAAAGATGCATTTATGTACTCAAAACAATGGCGAATTTTTGAACATTTTCTAAAATAAATTCGTATTTACACATTTTGTTTATTTTAATTAATAAAGTTTGGATGTGACAGTTTTATATTTCTGACAGCACCGACGACTGAACTTGTTTCCATGGCTAACTAATTGAAATTGTTTAATAATGATAAGAATTGGCTCAGTAAAAAAAGAATAACTCAGTAATTAAAAAAAACATATAGCTTATATCGTTGAAAAGCTTAAAAAATGGCGCCTTTCATAAAGTCATGACCAACTATGGTTTCCATTTAAAAAAACATGTTTGTATCATATGTCAAAAATGACAGGCTTTAGAAAAAATCAGAGAACACAGACTCGTTAGGGATGCAATTATCTACAACTTTTATCTGAAAACTTTTTGTCTAAAATAGATTATAATGGAATTAGGGACAATTTTTAAAATAGCCAACATTTGTTTTTTTCCAAATATCTAGTAAGCCGTGAACTTTTTCAAAAATCTAAAAGGCGCATATTTATGACCCCACAAAACTGCAATTCTTTCTCCATTTAATCGACTCCAGTAGTTTCCGAGATACTCATAGAGAACATCGTAGGAAACTCACTCTGTATAGTATTCATCCGAGTATGTGGTATTGGAATAAGGAGTTATGAATGAATACCTCTTCAATATGTTTGTATTCTAACAAATATTTCCGTCAATGCGGTTTTTAAAGAATATAGGTCATTTCCATATTAGCATAGAGCGAAAAAGAGTTACGCCAGGAGTAAAAAGCAGGAAATGACGTGAAGCACTGGCGAGTAGAACATTAAAAAACTGTTAAAAACTGCTAATAAACAAGAAAAACACAATCAAACAAGAAAAAAACGCAAGAGGCAAAAAGTAGTAGTACAGTAGTGCTTAATGTCATTTCCTGCTCTTTGTTCCTGGCCCAGAAACCCCGTTCTCCCTCTACTTATAATATAAAACCAAAAAAATCTGATAAAATTTAACTCATGTGTTGATATTCATTTTTAATTTTTTAAGTAGCCAAATAAAATGTTGGAAAAGTGTAAAATGGAACTAAACTCTTATGCAATAGGCGTCAAGTTTGGTGTAAAATTATTTGTTTTCTAGAATTCTCAGTTAACTAAATTATTACCAGAAGGTTATTCATTAAAAAAATATTTCAAGAGTGACCGACGAAGACATTTTTTATTAAGATAAGTCAATGGCCCAGTCATGTCAAAACACCGGTATACGATTAATTATCGAAGTTAAGCGAAATAAAATTATGTATGCAAAGTACATCTACTGGATCTGTGTCTATGAAAGGAATGCGGACAAAAAAACATTTAAATAAACAGCAATATTTTTTCAAAAGTCACAAAAGTATTAATTTTTGCGACGTGATTGACAATAGTATAAAATAGTCATTTTAACGCCTAGGTATAAAAATACGAAAACGTAAAAGCACTTAAAAGTACGAAAATATATTATTAAACTGACATATTGACATTACGAGTATATACAAGGTATGACTTTTAAATCTTTTTTATATTATTTAGAACGTTTGAAATTGTTTAAAAATTATTTGTGGCGTTTGAAAAAAATAGCATGTTCTATTCGGAGTAAAGATAACTTTATGTGCCTCGGCTGTAATATCGTCAAACGTACAGCCTCTCCACAAAAAGTGTCTTTTTTATTCCTAATAAAACAATATACTATTATAAATCGCTACCTAAATAGAAGTGGTAGAGAGTCCACGTTCAAAACACCACCGCAAACAAGTCCACCGCAAAACACTCTGCCGACTCATTTCATTGGCTACTTGCAAATTTGTCTAATTTTCATTGATGGGACGCGTCGTCTAATTTTTTACGAGAAACATCGAGAGAATATCGTTTCCCCCCTTACGGATGCCCCGTAGCTACAGAACGGATAGACATACTGTAAGTATTTGGACCGGAAAATTTCAATATAATTGGAAAACATATCTTGAAAACGCTGTCGTTCTATTGTTCCAAGCTAAGAGAGAATAAAACTTTGCGCTAACAGAGAATTTTTAGTCGGCTTATTATTTAGTTGCAAGTTTGTAACCAATGTATTCTTACAGAGCCGATATTTGATTGCAGGCATAATATCGCGGCTCCCTAATTATATATTAGTCACAAACCTGCAACTAAACAGTCGGTTGACTAAAAATTATCTGTCAGCGCACGGGCTAATTTACATACTGCATTAGACTTGCCAGAATTGAAGGATTTCCTTCAATATGAAGGATTTTACAGTCAAATTTCGGAGATTAAGAGGTTTAAGGATTTTTAAAAAGAACAAACTATGAAGGTTTCCATCAGTTTTGCACAATAAAAATTGTTAAAATATGTAGTTTAGTTATAGAGTATTTATTGTTTTTCCTACATCTATTTTTTCACTTTAACGATGTTTAATTAAGGATGCCTCAATTCAAAGCAATGTTGCAAAAAGTTAATAGATACATTTTTATATATTTCAACACATCTTATTACATAGAAACCATAACTGAACCAAAGTTCTTGACGTTGGAAAGAAGTAAATAGGTAAACGGAAAACATATCTAATAAGTCAGCTGATTATGGAGTCATGCATGATTAATTCTCAGTTCAAGCCAGTTCAAGTAGTCATTGTAAGCAATGAATGTTTTGAAACATACTTTATAATACTGCTATCGAGTCTCTATCACGACACTTTTGATATTATTTTTTTAATAAAAAGTTTTTTTAAACACATCGGGGTCCAAAAGTTACCACAAATAAGTTTTTAAAAATTTTCTCCTAATTATAAAATAGGTAAAATACACGAAATTTGGCGATTAGAAGATCTAGAATTTTTTTCTTTGTAAAAAATGCACATCACCATAACCATTCTATCTCACATTGGTCTTGGACTGTTTTTTTGGCGATATTTAAAAAAAACGTGATTATCTGCTGTTTATGTTTTTTTGTAATGCATCTTTAACTAATATCAGCCTTGAATACCTGTATAGCTTGGGCATCACTGAATATGACCGCAGAGCATCATATTATTTTACTAAAAGAGGTTAGTAAAATATAAAATGATATCATACTCTGTGGTCATATTCAGCGATGCCCAAGATATTTAAGGCTGATATTAATACTCAATACTTAATGCTCAATGCTCAATACTGTACAATGCCAAGACAATGTACAATCATTTGCCTTCGAATATCAAGTCATTTTCATTCCTTCCCGCATTTCGCAAAGCTCTGAAATCATACTTACTGGAGAGAGCCCTATATGCGGTAAACGACTTTTTTGTTGATGTTTAATCATGAACAATTTTGAATTTTAAAATTTTGATCATCATCACACACTGGTTAAAGGTCTAGTATTTAATATTTAATATTTTATAACTCTTGATTTTATGATATATAACATGATTTTATCCATTTACAGTTTTCCTTTTGTAAAATTTTCTAGATACGCCTGTGTTCTGCTATGTCCATATGTGTTTTATTTGTAATTTTATGACGTAATTTTTTTTTGAATTGATTTGTATTGTATGACATTTTTTTTATTATTTGTATATTTGTTTTTGTGCTTTTTTGTTTTGTGAATGCTTTGTCGATGAAGCTGTTTTGTTTTTTTTACAATAAAACGTTGTTTTTTTTATTAGTTCATCATGTTTAATGATTCGCCAGTCAACAAACAAATATTGAACCGCGGATTATTTCTTGAAAGAATTTAGTAATAAACCCACCACAAAGGATTAGATATTATTTATTAAACCGTTTTTTAAATCTTTGATGCCACCCTTGGAATGCAAGAAAATCTCAATTTTACGAAGTTTTTGAAATTACCTCGCTTTTTATGTTTGTTTTAAACTTATTCTGTTTTCATTTGAACATTATCTTCGATTTCTAATGAAGGTACTGATTCACGAAACTGACGATCATCAGAGGTAGATGTTAAAGATCAGAAGTGAACTGATTTATACAGGGCGTTTCAAAAAACATGTGCGATCTCTCGTAAGAGATCTCTTCACGAAGATTCTTCACGTAAATATAAGACCTATTTTTCATATCAACATGGGTTCCTATTATTGTCGGTGAAATGTGATAAACTGCTAACTTCATTTTTCATAATTTTAGAGGAGAGAAAAGAAACGGTACAAAAAAATATGTAAACATGTAGCAAATATATTCATGTGTTAATATGATATAGAGGTAACAAAAGTCTTTGTTGGGGAACAAATATTTCGTTAAAAAAATTACGTAAAAATTATGTATTAAAGGTATTATTTACTTAAAATCAAAAATGGAGTCAGCAGGTTATCACGTTTCACAGACGTTATGCTTTGTTTCGTACAGGAGGTTAAAGTCTTCATTTTTTTTTCGATTTATTATAATTTTCTTCCAAGTGCTTTTAGTGTTTCCAACGATATTTGGAGGTTAAAAGTTACTATGAGTGCTACATATTTTAATTACAGTTGGAGGTTGGAACCTTTGGTGTTAAACAGCAAAATAAAATACTAAATCACCACAATACACCAAAACACTTTTACTTTTACATGATGAAAACTTAGTTTTGTGGTGATTTTTAGTATTGTGGTGATTTAGTGTTTTATTTTGCTGTTTCCGACCCAGGTTCCAACCCCCAACTGTAATGTTGCTATTAGAATAATGGCATTAAAGCAAATTAATATTTAATTGCGTTTATCTCATCAAGGATGCCGAAATCGATAAAATATCAAGAGACAACTTTTAATCAGCTTTTAACGGTCTACACAATTTTGCTAACAAAACAAAAAGATACATTTGTATCCCTGGTGCATCCCTGGTGAATATGTCGACACTTTTTCAGCATTAAAATATGTCGCACTCATAGTAATCTTTACCCTCAAAATTTCAATCGAATCGCAAAAAGCACTTGGAAGAAAATCATAATAAATCTGAAAAAGATGAAGACTTAAAAAGATTAAGACCTCCTGTAGCTACGAAACAAAGCAGAATCGGACTTATCTTAATATAAAAAAATCAATCTTATTTTTACGTGCGAAATCTCCCCACGAGAGACGGCACATGTTTTTTGAAACACCCTGTACCAAGTACATTCAAAGAACATTACCAGCAAAGCCACAAAGGCTCTCATGATATGCAGAAGACTGGTGGGAAATAGGTGGGGCTGCGCCCCTAAAATTTTGCGCTGGATGTATACCATGGTAGTAAGACCCATGATTACATATGGAGCAGTTGCTTGGTATACAAAACTAGAGCAACCTACAGTAAGGCAAAACCTGTGCAAAGTACAGAGACTGGCATGTATCTAAATCAAAGATGCCATGAGAACATGTCCAACAGCAGCAATGGAGGTCATTTTAGATCTAACACCACTGCACATTGTCGTCGGTAGTTATGCCAATGCGACAATGATTAGAATGGTCATTGACGGAAACAGTACTGGGAGAATTTTTAGGTCAGGGGTTTGGAACACCCTCAAAAAGAAAATTCCACTTCTCCAACTCCCAGTGGATGACATACCAAGAATTTACAACTTTGAGAAACACCTCACTGTAGTATTGAGTAATAAAAAGGATTGGAAGAAAGAAACACTTGCTCAGCGTATAAAAGACCATACCATAATGTGGTATACTGATGCTTCCAAAACCAAAGCAGGGACAGGGATAGGAGTATTTGGACCGAAAACCAAATACTCCGAACCAATGGGCACCTACCTCAGTATCCTTCAGGCAGAAATCTACGCTATCGAAAGATGTGTACATATTATCTTAGATAGGAAATTCGGATCCTATCTTAGATAGGAAATTGCCATCCTATCCGATAGTCATGCAGCACTAAATGCGATCAACTCAGTAACCATCAATTCGAAGTTGGTCAAAGAATGCCTTGAGAAGCTCAACAAGTTGGGCAAAGAAAATAAAGTCCTCCTATTCTGGGTGCCTGCTCACGAAGGGATAGAAGGCAATGAAATAGCAAATGATCTAGCTAGGAAAGGAGCGAACACTCCACTAACTGGACTAGAACCGTTCTGTTTTCCAAGCGGAAACCAACTGAAAGCGGAATTGAAGAATCTGGAAGACTCCAACCGCAACTTGGAATGGGTGTCCTCCAACGGTCTAAGACACTCGAAAAAGTTCCTCAGAACCTACGACCCAGAAAAATCAAAGGTTTTCCTTGATTTAAGTAAAAACAATCTTCGGATTGTCACGGGGTTTCTAACAGGACACTGTCTCCTCAACGAATACCTCAGTAGGCTGAAGCTGAGAAACAACGGCGAATGCAGATTCTGTGGGGAATATGGGGAAACACCAGAACACCTCATCACGGAGTGCGCCGAGACGACGACCATTCGTGCCATGAACTTTGGTACGGCTTATGTCAAGAATGGAGAGCTAGCCTCTGTGGAGCCGTCTCAGATACTGGCTTTTGTTAAAGCCTTGAGACTGTATGATGAGTTATAACTCGTTATAACTCAAGAAAGGGGAACACACAATAGATCTGTAAGGTCGCGGTGACTAACTCCCCTCCTAAACATTCTACAAGTACATTTAAATGCAAACGTGTTTGGTTTGGTTTACTCAAAGAGGCAGGAACGCGAAAGACAGAGCAAGGAGACACCGTGCTACGTAACTGATAAGTTTTTAGATGAACGTTTTGATTATGGAGATTATTTCGATTAACGTGTGTCCCGATTAAAAAGGTTGCATGGTATTCACTAGGGTTCAGAACCGGGACTCGAAATTGTTAATTCCCGGTTCTTTCGGTACTTTCGGGACTCGGCAATAATAATTAAATCATATTTTTTGTTACGTGCGAAAGACTTTTGATACATTCTAGCGGTCGAAATCAAACTCTTCTAAAAAATAAGTAGTGATGCTATCTCTTACTGTTCTTACTTCTAAAGTCATTTTGAAGTTTCCATAATGTTTACTAGCAAGTATTATTGAAGTTTAAATAGGTTATTTTATTATTTAGTATAATATTACCAAAGTTTTTTTTCAAATTTAGTTAAGTTGGTTTCGAGGTTGGTTGATGTTGTTTGATGTAATTTTTAAGCTACCTATGTGTTTTCTTTTTTTTTTCGCTTGTGTTCATTATTTCTGTTCATGTTTACTTTCTAATGACTTAATAATTTAATATTATTTTCATTCGAAACTCAATTTTTTATCGGTTTTACTTTTGAGAACCATCCCTTGCTTGCTAATTGGCGAACTCCACAATCATTGAACGAAAATATTTTAGTACAGTTCCGGAAACTCTAATTAATACTACCAATTAGGATTCACATCTTTATGGCCATCACAGAACCGGGCCTCGGTAACAATAATTAAAAAAAATATTTTTTGTTACGTGAGAAATGAAGTCCTTTGATACTTTCTAGCGGTCGAAATCAAACTCTTCTGATGATGCTATTTCTTATTGTTCTTGCTTCTTTTCTCTTTTTAAGTTCCTATAATATTAATTATTTTATGTTTTAATAGATATTTGCATTTTTAATTCAATATTTTCGGGCTTTTGTATCAAATTCATTTAATTTGGTTTATGTTCTTTGATGCGACATTTAAGTTACCTATACTTTTTTCTTTACTTGTGTTTATGTTAATTTTTTCATGACTGATTACTTAATAATTTGCTATTATTTTCATTAAAAATCTCAATTTTTTATTCATTTTACTTGGAAAACCCATCTCTTGCTTTCTGACTGATGAACTGCACTACCATTGAACAAAAATTAGTCAGTACCGAAAGTACCGAAAAAACGGGAAATCCCGGTTCTTAAAAGGTGCGGTACCGAAATTCCCGGTTCCGGAAACCCTACTATTCAGAATCTGAAGAATTTCTAAATATAATTTTATTACTGGAATTCTAAGATTTTAAAAAAGTCGCATTAAAAAGAAAATAAATAAAGTTATAGCGCTTCTTTATAAACCTTAATAAAATTTCATAATCTCAAACCACCATCTATTTCTTCTAGTTTACTTACCTTAATCTGTGCGAGCCTTGAATAAGAGATTCGTAATTTTCCAAAAACTCCCACGCGCTCGGATTATAGATCGAATTGCTGGCTGCTAAAGAAGACCTCGTCGGAATCAGCACTTCGTCAATTTTATGCATGATCTGCAAAATGGAAACGAGGATCTGCATTAGAATTTTTATTAAAATACGCGCATAAACCGAAGTGTTGTCGAGGAGGATCGAGGCGGTGCACTCGGCTTAAACAAACTCATAACGTTAATTGTGTTTATTTTATATTACGAAATAATTTGATTAAAAGCAAACTTCGGTGGATGAAGGGTGAATTAGTAAAGTGTGGCTATATTAATAGTTCGTATATAGAAAGGTAAGAGAGAAAGTAACGTTTGAATTCCACAATAACGGTTGAAAATTAGAACTGTGTAAACAAGCTGATATTTAACAGCACGTTAATTGTGTATGAGAATTAATTAATAGTTTCGTTTGCACTTCATTATAATAAATATGTATAAGAAAATGTAGAACAAATTTCACTATGCGCATTTTCAATATATCGAAAATTCCTTCTGTTATATTCACTCTCTCACGCAGTTCAATTCAAAAAATATATATTATCGCATATTTTTTACGCAACTTTTTGAAAATTAGTACTGTGTGAGTCAATGACAGAGTTCATTATTTTATTTTTTTTCAAAATTTAGTTTCTCTAGAAAATTAAAAAATTATATCAGAGTTATACAGACTGTAACAAAAATGTGTGACGGACATAATATTTTAGTAGTAGTAGTATTGATAGTATTACCGTATTTGCGTAAAACTGAATAGTTTTTTTTGTTATAATTTAATTAAAAAAATTGTGTCTGCACTATGTGAGCATATTTGAAGTGAAACTTTTTCTGACTTGCGTCTGTCTGTTTCCGTCTGCCCGATTATTTTGTCTATTTAAAGGTATCGGTTCGAAACGTCGACGGCTCATCCTGGAGCCCGTTCCCAATCAAATTTTGACGTTTCTTACGTCAAAACTAACTGTCACAGTGACACGTGTCATACATGGTAAAGTTGGCCTTGGTCCAGTCTATCGACATACCAAATTTCATTTAAATCGGAAAAAAATTTCGCCATCGATGATGGGATTTCATAGTGCACGAGATACATTGTCATTATGATCGCTCTGTGGAAAAAAACAGAGGCGATTTTACTGAGCCGCAAGAGAAAAGTTGACCATATAAAGTTTAATTTTAAGGATATAATAATAAATCCAGTAAAGCAAGTGAACTATTTTGGATTCCACATAGACCGTGCACTCACGATGAGGTGTGTTTAAAATCACAACGAACTGCTAAAGCATTGTCCGCGATTCTGCCAAACGTTCGAGGCCCAACACCAGTAATGAGAAGAGTGTTGGCATATGCGTGCCAGAATATTATTATGTATGGAGTACCTGTGTGGAATGAAGCAATCAATATGCACGTAAATAAAAAAAGACTTGAGGGTGCACAGAGAATCATGGCTTGAGGGTCTGCTCAGCGTATCGGACAACTTCAACTGAAGCAGGCTTGGTGATATCGGGTCTAGTGCCGCTGCATCTTCTCTCAAGAGAAAGAGGACGACTCTTTCTCAAGGGTGAACTACAAACCAGGGCAAGCCGAGAGATGGAAGACCGCTCAGGAAGATGGATATATAAGCTCATCCCAAATATAAATATGTGGATTAAAAGAAAGCATGGAGAGGTAAACTTCTATTTTAGTGGTCTTCTATATTGAGTGGTCACGGAAATTTTGGGAGTTACCTGTGTAAAATTGAAAAGAGGGAAGCCGCGGCATGCCGATACTGTGCTGAACCCAATGATACTCCAGAACACACAATGTTTGCCTGTCCAAGATGAGACAAGGAAAGATGTGAGGCACGCATGACGATTGGTGGCAACATCTCCGCAGACACCTTCTTAAAATCGGTAACAGAAAGAAGAGAAAATTTTGAAGCAATCTCAAAACTGGCCTAAAATATACTAGAGGCAAAATACAGCAAAAAGCAGGGATAATCAAACAAAAAGAACAGTCCGGCGTCTACTCGAGGAGATGCGTCCAGCGAGTCCAGGTAGACGTGGCAGGACCGAGAGGGTGATGTTTAGTGGGTAGTGTCCTCCCGTCAGCTTAAGGAGAGATTGAGTCCCACACTCCGTACGTAAAGGTATTTTATACCTAAAGAAAAAAAATGTTCGTCTGAGGACTTCATTCGCGTACCTCTATCCACTTGCCGAGTTTAGTTCCAATCGACACATAATTAAGAGAAAAATCCTGATAATTTCGTCCATTTAAAGGCATCGGTTCGAAACGTCGGGGGCGTCATCCTGTAGACGTCGCGTCTCTCACATAGCCTACCCGCCAAATTTGGTGGCGATCGGACGACATCAACTTTTGATGTTTCTTACGTCAAATCTAACTGTAACGGTGACATGTGTCGTACACGGTAAAGTTGGCCTTGGTCCAATTTATCGGCATACCAAATTTCATGTAAATAGGACGATTTTTTTATTTGATCATTGATGATGGGGTTTCGTAGTGCACGAAACGTCGTCAAAATATCATGAAAAGATCTACATTCCGAGATTTAGCCCCCTAGCTCACATAAGACCAGAGTTACGATGCTCCAAAATCGTTACCATTTCACGTCACCCTAGCTCGTGTGTCGCGGCCTTAAATTTTTATTCCCATCGCGCGTAACGAAATTTCACTTCAAAAAATATTATTTATATGAGAAGTTACTTTTTTCTTTTCGTTTGTAATTTAATTAATGTGTTCTATCATAATAATTAACAAAAATAAAATAATGTAAATCTTTACAAAATTATAAGATTTCTTTGTTTTTTATGTTGTACTGTTAATTACGCCAGTTAAATAGACCACACTGATTTTGGTTTATCTAATAATAATATCAACATTAAGAAAATTAATATTAAATTTTATTCTCACCTGCTGCATCCCTCCTTTCTTTCCTATCACGTTTGACTGCCCTATTAGCAATTTTGCATTATTGATATAGATTTCGTTTTGAAATCTGCCCTGGCTGTGTGTTATCCATAATGGAGGACTTCCGCTCAGTCGTGACGGCATGTACGTGTACGATCCACTTAGTTGTTCTGTCTTCTTGGGTACGTTAACTGAAAAATTAAAAATCAACAGGTTAATATTCTCATTGAAAGAAATAGTAAATTATTTGATTACCATTTTTCTAGATAATAAACAAGAAGACCTTATTGAGCAGAGGAAAATTATTTTTAATTCAGGAATCTAATAATTTCCGAGTAATCGAAAAAAGTTTAACATAGTTAAAACTATTTAAACCTCAAACAATGAGAAAAACAATTGTAAAGTATTTGTGAACAGCTATTTAAATATGCCACCTTTAATTAAAATTATTTTTAATCTGCATTCTTTTGCTACTTGCCTAGAATACCTAACTTGACTAATTGACTTGATAATTTGTTTCAGTAGCGTACATGTAATTAAATTTTTGCTATTAAATAATTATGTTAGCTTATAAGGAGCGATGCACAATGATTGAAGTTAAAAATCAAAAATCAACAGGTTAATATTCTCATTGAAAGAAATAGTAAATTATTTGATTACCATTTTTCTAGATAATAAACAAGAAGACCTTATTGAGCAGAGGAAAACTATTTTTAATTCAGGAATCTAATAATTTCCGAGTAATCGAAAAAAGTTTAACATAGTTAAAACTATTTAAACCTCAAACAATGAGAAAAACAATTGTAAAGTATTTGTGAACAGCTATTTAAATATGCCACCTTTAATTAAAATTATTTTTAATCTGCATTCTTTTGCTACTTGCCTAGAATACCTAACTTGACTAATTGACTTGATAATTTGTTTCAGTAGCGTACATGTAATTAAATTTTTGCTATTAAATAATTATGTTAGCTTATAAGGAGCGATGCACAATGATTGAAGTTAAATGATGAACATTTTCCTGTATAATTGTTTAAAAATTATAAAAACTTTTCACTATTAATTTTCAACGTATGATATAATCATGCTGGGCACGTAAAATAACAATTGTAAAAGACTGCTCAGCTATTATTCACCGTTGTGTCATTATTATTTGTGAAATATGAGTTTAAGGGTGTGTCTAAGATCAGTTCATATTGTCTAGAAAATTTTAAGTACGGTTATATTATTGATTGAGTGAGTTTCGATTTTTTCGGCATTTATTAATTTTTTTAACTCTCCATCAGTTACGATCCTTTTAATTCCAATTTATTTGTTCATTTTGATTAAATCTTTGAGGCATTTTTGTAATAAAAGATTAAATTTTGTTTTACAGCAACATATTTTAATTTTGACGTTGATGAATGTCCGTCAATAAAATTATAACCACAAATCAAATGACAATGACAATTACTAAAGAGAATATGCAGTAATTTACGAAATGCCGTAATGATGTCACCAATCTCTTTCATCTGGTTGGCAAGTGATTGAGAGAGTTCGACAATATTACGTGACATTGAATGATGGCTGAACATTCCATATTTTGCAGGTTTATGTTGCCTACCTTAATATGCGTTATATTATCAAATCTTTATCAAAGATATACAGCGTGGTCCAAAGTGTATACGGGAAACTTCGCCATCATATTCGCCAGGTAAAAATGATTTAAAATGTTCGTATGAATTTATGTCCTAAAATGCTTCGTTTTTGGAAATTCAAATAGGTAGGGGTTTTATTTTTATTTCAAATTTTTACAAATAATTTAACTAACGTCGATATTTGGATGAAAATTGGTGTTTGGATGTTTTTTGACATGAGAAATTTTATTACGATGTCAATATGACTGCTTCAAAATAAAACACCAATTCACCAAAATAGAGGAAAATATTTTACTTTTAAACACAGGACACAGTTTTAATCATCTGCTGATGATGCCAATATGGTTAGCGAAACGCACGTTTTTTACTCAGTAGAGTTTACAGGTATGGACGAGTAGTTGTTACTCTTCAAAAAACATGTAGGTGGTGCCCACTATAACTAGGACTCATATTGATATCAAAATGTCAAAAAATATTTTAATGCTACATATTTTAATGCTAAAAAAAGTGTGGACAGGAAAGTGTGGACAGGTTCACCAGGGACGTGCATATGGGTTATCATTGGAATATTTTTCTAAAAATACATATGTGCCACCGACTTTTTTCCCCTTATTAGCAAAAATGTGTAGGCAATCTAATGCCGATTAGATATAAATTATTATTGTTGTATCTTGATATTTTGTCCATTTCGATCTCCTCGATGAGATAAACGCAATTTTATTAAACACAATTAACAAAATTAAAATAAAAATAAAATTAATAAATTATTTATTTAATGTAATTGATTACTAAAATTTATAACACTGATGTATAGTACTACCTACAAATTCCCATAAAATATAATGGCATTTAAGATAATTACAAAAGGTTTATTTTTTAAAACTTTTAACATCCTTTAACTTTCAAATTATGCATTTCTGCGCCCATGTTTATAGGAACTTTTTATATATTTGATGAGGAATCAATAAGGTACTTATTTAATATTTTGACAGTTAATGACATTAACATTTTTAAAGGTTGCTATTAGAATTGGGAGATGGCAAATTAATTAAATTGCGTTTACCTCATCAAGGAGACCGAAATCGACAAAATATGAAGAGACAACTTTTAATTAGTATTTAACGGCCTACACATTTTTTCGAACAAAAGAAAAAAAGTAGGTGGCACAGATATTTTTTTAGAAAAATATTACATCATATCCCATATGCACATCCCTGATGAATATGTCGAGACTTTTTTAGCATTAAAATATTTCGCACTGATAGTAACTTTTAACCTCAAAATTTCGCTAAACTAAAAGCACTTGGGAGAAAATTATAATAAATCGGAAAAAGATGAAGATTTTAACCCCCTGTAGCTACGAAACAAAGCAAACTCCGACCTATGTTAATATAAAAAATATATCTTATTTTTACGAGAGGAATCTCCCCACGAGAGATGTCACATGTTTTTTAAAACACCCTGTATGTATGTACCTTACTATTTCAAATTTGTGATGCCGGTAGAGCTTTCTAAAAATTAATAATATTCAAGCTTCCAGTGTAATTTAAAATATGCTGAATATTTTTTTAAGTTTTGGTTAAATATAGCAATTTAATGCAACCGAGGCGAGGTGTCAAAGTAAATCAATGTTACAAAGAAACTGAATTTGATGAGGGTCATGATAACAAAATTTATTAAAATCCACTTATATCCAGATAAGAACATTACATTCCTCTTAACATAATATAACTTATTGAAAAAAATAATATATATTTTTTCAAACTCAATAAAATAAAAATAACTTATAGTTAATAATTTAATATTAATATAATGTATATTCATTGCAAAAATTACAGCCGCATTCCTAGAAAACCGTTTCAAATTTAAGTAATAGAACTAGACACTCACGACGTCCGTACAAACGCTGCACCCTATTTTACATACAAAAGGGTTTTTGAAATTGCTCCGAGGCAATTATAAATCTAGTTATGTTAAATTAGGTTTAAAAGCAATTTAATGCACTTATACACGCCATTTTGTTATACTAACAAAACGTAATGACTTCGTGCCACTCATGCCCCGCACAGAAGCTTAGCCGGAGAATTTATTCGGAAGTTAATCACATATTCCGTGCTAAGCGAGGCCATTTGCATAAAAACAAATGAGTCTCAGTATGTAAAGTACAAACAATGTGGAAAGATTAAAGATTTGACTTTTCTCGACAAGGATAAAGTGTGGAAAAGTCTCAGCAAGAATTGCTCTCTTTCGAAATCGAAGAAAATTGAGATTGAACGGGGAGGAAAATAAGAAAAAAATCGACAAAAAATGTTTTACATAAAAAAAGTGCAAGTTGTCCCATTTTGGTTGAAATCATGCGGTATCTCCATTATTAGTAAAGATGGATGCGGTTTGCACAAACCGGTTCCACTTTTTTGTCAAACGGAGGATGCTGTAAACAAAATTTTCGTAGCCCTCTTCGTTTCTGAGCTACAGGGTCTTTTCGAATATTTTGCAATTTGGGTCAGCCCCCGTATCTCCGTTATTGTGAAAAGTATCGAGAAAGTGAAAACCGATTCTTGTAGAAATATTTATGTAGAATACAGTGGTGCAGTCTGTTATTTTACTAAAAATATATTTTTAAAAATATGAACTAAAGTTATGTATTTTTAAATGGAACACTGTATATATTTATAAATCATATGATCCGTCTTGCTATGAGCTTTTCAAAAATAAAAAATATTACTCTATATTTATTTTCACAATCTACAGCAATATTTAAAAAATTTCGTTCGGTACTGAAATATTTTAATTTTAAACGTTACAGTTTAAAACGTTACATTTTTAACATAACAGTTACCACTGAATACCTGAGTATATTTTTCTTCTTTTTTTATAACGGGATTTATTATAACTGGATAGGTTTGCAAATATCTAAAAGCTTGCCTGATAGCATTTTCCAGGTCTTTGATATTGTTGTAGTTGCCACGATATATTTCATATTTCAAAAATCCCTAAATACAGACATCGAGAACGGACAAATCCGGGGATTAAGGAGGCCATCGTATAGGTTCATTTGTCCCAATTCATTGATTTGGGAAGTAGGCATTTAACAAATTCTAATATTTGATGTTGTGAGGGGGAGCAATAGAGCTCTCCCCCACAACTGAAAGTATTTCACGTAAATTAGTTAAAGGAAAAACTAAAAGTTCCGGGGAGCTTTCAAATTTACAAATAGCGGAGAGAGTTAAGTTTCTCTGATATATAAGGAATTTATTAGTGGCTCCCAAAATAAAACAAAAGACAGAGAGCATTATATTTTAATAATTCTTTAGTTTCTTTTATAATCAACGATGGCCTACTAATAAAAATTATCTTTTAATGAAAATTTTTAAATATTGCAATAAATATTAAAAATAAATATAGGGTGATATATATTTTTGAGGTTGCAAGCCAAATCATTTTCTCAACAGTTTTCACCTTCTACAGTTTCACCAAACCAAACCAAACCTTTCACAATAAGAGAGATACGGGAGGTTTCCCAAAGTGCAAAATTTTCAAAAATACCCTGTAGCTCAAAAACAAAGAGGATTATGAAAATTTTGTTTGCAGCATCTTCCGTTTGACAAAAAAGAGGTACAGGTTTGTGCAAACCGCACTCTTTTATCTTCACTAATAACGGGGATACCGTATGATTTCAACTACAATGCGACACCCTGTACTTTTTGGATGTAACTAAAAAGTCTTAAAAATAAACAATTCTTAACCATAATCCCAAAAAATGCAGATTGCAGATCTCCTGTCAACTTTCTTTATTTTTTATTTATTCATTATTTTCCTAGTGACGTCACAGGTGGTATGCGCGAACTGAACGAAATTGGAGCCGCTATCGATCATACCTTGTATTCTTTGTACCATGTCCTGTACCAAAGAAAATTGATATGATTCTATTAGTTGACGTCTGTAGTATACGTTCACCAATTAATAGAATACTTAGGTGCTCCTGACTTATCTAGTCTGGACTTTTTTATGGGGATATGTTAAATACAGCGTTTACAAAACTATGAGAGAAATGGTTGTGGCTGCTTTTCGAAGGAGAACTCCACATATGCCTTTTAACATAAAAAGTTTTTTTTTTTAAATAGAAACATTGTTTGCATTGCCTTATATCAGCTTTTTGAGCATTTGATTTCATCTAGATAATTTTTGTAACATTATTATACGTTTATATCTAGTTTTAATTATGTAATAATTAAAATTTGTTTTAAACGTGTATCTTTTTATTACTGTTGAATATTCTTACTCTACATCCTTTGGTTTTTGTTAAATTAACAAAGGGTGTATCACAGCCCCCTAGATTGTATAAAATAATAAAGATCTACTGACACAAAATCATAAAAATCAAAATATTTAGGAAAATCTTTGTCTAAGGGGTAACTTTAAAATATTTTGAAGATATATGGATTCTGCATTGAACACCGGAATCATATACTGAGTATACAGGGTAAATTACAATTTAGCTTAGCTGCTGCAGAAATTTATTCTTCATCTTCACAAAATGTCAAATGATGCTTCTATTTGTAGTTAAATCTCGAAAACTGCACGAACGTTAATTAAAAAACAAACGGATTTAAAGTCAGCCTTTAGAGAACCAGTGGGGCGTTTTGCTATACACGATTTTTTACCTGTCAATTTTCGAGAAAACTTGAATTTTTTAGCAGGATATTCGGTAAAATGTGTCGGCAAAATACGTCTATCTCGAATACTGCATTGTAAAGTTCCATTTACATACAAATTTGAAGGAACGAAAACAAAAAAGCCAAAGATTTTCAGACAATTTATATTCAAACGCATTTTCATGTAAAATTTTGTTAAATATTTAGGTTCGACCGGATTTAGTTTTAAAATGAATGAAAAAGAATTAAAAATGATTCCAAAAATGAAAAATGAAATTCGTATATGAGAGCCTGATATTTCTTAAAAGCGTCTGGGTATTTAACCAGTGAAACAAAAAACTAAAGAAGTTGAAAAGTCACATTTACTATTTTTCTTTGTTAATTTCCAATTTGATTTGGAACCAATTTGGTTCAATTTGGAAATTCTAACAATTTTCCATATTTTCAAAGCAGTTTGATGTTAACAAGTACTTCGTAAAATAACGCTGTCAAACTCGTTGTAGAATGTAGAATGAGTGGAAGGGGGGATAATCACTGCGACCTTAAAGATCTATTGTGTCCCCATTTTTTTGTTGCTCATCATGCAGTCTATAACTCATCACACATGGGGATATTCCTATTATAGGGGGAACAGGGTATTTCCCCTCCTCCTCTGACAACGGATGTTTATCCTCCGAGGAGTGGGGATCTACCTCCTACGAGGATATACTTTCACGTTTCGGGTTTAGCCCACAGTCGAAAAGTTTGAGTACTGACTGAGGTATCCATGAGGTGGAAGCTGGAGGATCTGTCTCCATTTTCTCCACCTCTTTAACTTGGTCTTTCAATAGACCTCATACCGGTGATGAATCTATAATAGAAGATATATCCCTCTTTTTCTATTGCCTCCTTGGTTTTGAGGAAAATTCCTATTGTGAGGACCTGGTTAAACTCGTGCCCATTTTTATAAGGAACGTAAGAGGTTAAATGATGTATAATTAAGAAACGAATCAGAAAAAACAACTTCTCTGTGCTTATTAATTTGGTTACCATATAAAATGAGTGGGAGGGGTCTACTGTGTCCCCCTTTCTTGAGCCATAACTCATCAAAAGCCAGTATCTGGGACGGTTTAACAGAGGGTAGTTCTCTTTCTTCAATATCAGTCGTACCAAAGTTTATCAAGTACCATGTCATACTAATGTATTGTTAAATTCACCGCAGTGTTTAGGATTAAGAATGTTTAATTGCTTACCAACTGAATGTAAATTAAGTAAGAATATAAATGTTTTTAGAAATAAGTTGAAATTTTTTTTATTAGAAAAAGTATATTACAACATAAATGAATTCTTTATGGAAAATGTTAATAAATTGTTAAAATCGCATGAAGAAAAAAGAAAGATATTGTTTGTATCAGTATTTTTTCGTTTTCACATAGATGCGTACGTAAAAGGTTTATTATTGTATTTGTTTTGACTATTCTATCACAATTTTATATTGTAACTTAGAAATAAAGTTTATTATTAAAGTTTATTAGGGCACGAATGGTTATCATCTCGGCGCACTCAGCGATGAGGTGTTCTGCTATTTTCCACTGAATCTGAATTGGCTGTTTGGTTTGGTTTGGTTGGCTTCTTTAGCTTCAATCTACTGAGGTGTTCATCGAGGAGACACTTTCCTGTTAAAAATTGACAATAAATTGTGACAATCCGAAAATTGTTCTTAAGTAAGAGGAAATCAATGAAAATCTGTGATTTTTTTTGGTCGTAAGTCGTCAGAAACTCCTTCGAGTATCTTAGACAATTGCAGGAAACCCCTTTCCGGTTATGGATGGGGTCTTCCAAGTTCTTGAGTTCTGCTTTTAGTTGGTTTCCATTTGGGAAGCAGAACGGTTCTGGTCCAATTAGTGGAATTTTTGCTCCTTTTCTAGCTAGATTATTTACTTTCTCATTACCTTCTATCCCTCCTTTGAGCTGGCACCCTTGGTGATCATAATCACAAATATTTTTTAAGAATCGTGTTCCACAATAATAAAAATATCGGTAAAACATAGATGCTCTATAGAGTAAAACAACAGTTACTATAGTAGTAAAACAACAGTTAACATTCCGTTGTTAAACACGATGTCGATAAAATACTTTCTAAAGGAGCTGTTAAACTCGTTAGAGAGTTTAAGTTTTTTTTATAAGATTAACAATTTGAACCAGAAAAACCAGCCTTTTTGCGCTGGTTATTTTTGCGATTTGGTGACAATTATGACATATATTTTCAAGAACTGTGTTTCAT
Organism: Sitophilus oryzae; assembly: GCF_002938485.1. Taxonomy (NCBI): domain Eukaryota; kingdom Metazoa; phylum Arthropoda; class Insecta; order Coleoptera; family Curculionidae; genus Sitophilus; species Sitophilus oryzae. The sequence continues at coordinate 1,686,945 of NW_022145814.1, read as the reverse complement.
AAGAATAATAATTTCAGGCAAAGCAGAAGCGAAACAGAAAACCATCACCAAGGTAAGAAACTGAACACAACATTTTAGGCTGTATTCCGTTGTAAAAGCAAATCTTATGAAAATAAAACCAATTCTAAATCAGCAATAATGCTGCAGTAGTTATAGAATGTTACTGACTAAACACTTTTATATTATTCTAGTAAACTTTGTGAATGTTTATACGTAATATTAATACATAAATAAATTTATTTATTTACATTGTATTTATTATATATTGAAACTCCGAATATTACTGATATTGAATAAACCATTAAGGCACCATAAAGGCACTAGCATTAATTTTTAAAAAAAGTCAATTTTGTTCAAACAAACATTCTTGAAACAAAAAAATAGATATTTTATTATGTTACAAATTCCAAAAAATAAGTAGAAACATATTACTTTTCTGCAATCCAAGAAATACTTCAAAATATTATTTAAAACCTTCATAAAGAATTGGCGTATTGTGTGCATATAATAAAATTAGATTTTATCCAATATATATTTTTTTAGAAATTTTTGAAAAGACTGCGACGTTTTAGTGAGAGAATTTCAGAAAATATATCGACAAAATACGTTTACCTCGCATACCGCATGTAAAGTTACATTTACATACGAATGCGGGATAAAGATAGAAAACAAAAAAGGAAGAAATAAAAAAATCCCAAATTCTACTTTCAACTGCAATGTTTTAAAATATTTATGAAAGGCTTAGAAGGCTTAAAACAGAAAGGATAATTTTACTCTTATCAAATGGGAGTATTAAGTTTAATTAAAAATTCAGCATAATTCAAAATTAACTTTGAGATGTCTTGTGAAAAATATACTATCACAAAATTATCAAACGGAATATCACATATGGGCAAAAAATGTTTTTAATATTTTTTAATGATACTGAATGCTTTTTCGCAATTCATTTCCCACATAAATGCTGTCGTATAAAGGTATGCAATTTTATGTAAAGGAAAATGGAGAAATATTCTCGAATGCATCGTTGAAAACATACAATCACACGCAAAAGCGGTAACTCGAAAACAGAAAGAAAGAGAGCCAAAAAATTACTAACATCTATTTTCAAACGCTTTTTTCAGGTGCAACCTTGCTAAATATTTACGAAATACTTGTGAAACCGTGCAGGGCATATATTTTTACTTTTATCAAAAGGCCACTAAGTTTAAATAACATTTTAAATGGAAAATTATGTACATATTTTGAAGCCTGATATTGGTAGCATTCTGCAGTTCAATTTTAAGGTAGCATTCTGCAGTTCAACTGCAGTCTAGTCTAGCGCCGTGATGTATCCTAGAAATATAATTTGATTTTTATATAAAACCACTACTAAATAGTATTCTCTCGAAATATGCGGAATTTATTGTGGTATATTTTATCAATCATTTCTTAGTTGTATCAAATACTTTTTCTTTAATTCTCTTACTATGAAATTTACCTTTTTAAGCACTAAAGAGTTATTAATAAATATTAATAAATAGTAATAATCAATGTTTTTTTATTTTTATTTTCTGGTAATTTTTTTTCAACATACATACGAACTCCAAATCCCATTCAAATCTGATAACTGAATAAATGAATAACGGTTCCAATCATCTTAACAAATGTGTTTATTTTTTTAATGTTTGATGCCCTTTAACGGACAAACGAAGTACTTTTGCATAGAGATAAATTGTGTCCAATAAACTTATTTTGATTCCAAAACTACGTAGTAGCTCTACATCCACGGAATATTGGGACACCCTGTATATTTTTCAATTTATAGCGTATATCCTCTTCTTTTTATAGCGTTTATCCTTCGGCTAACAAATATTGATAGATAAGTAACTTTATCAAAAAGTATAGATTTGGTACCATCACTTTTGAAATCTTATCTAATCTGAAAAATCAATTAGATATTTGATTTGTTTTCAATATTCAAGAAACAGCGATTCAAGATTAGCAGAAACACATTCCCTATTTTGTTTTACAAGAACTGCTCCAAAGCATTAGGTAAAACAATTATCGTATTGTTGGGTCTGAAGAAAACCAAATTAGATTTTATTCAACATATATTTTCTAGAAATTTTTATAAAAACTACAACGTTTCTGTAGGAAAGTTTCATTTATGTCCAATACTACATCCAAAGTTGTTTTGCATACGAATGCGGGATAAACATAGGAAACAATAAAGAGACCGAAAATCCCCCCCCCCCCTCTTTTGAGTATAAACTTCTAAAATATTTACGAAACGCATCCTGTCCAAATATTTCTACTTTAATAAAGAATACTAAATTTAAATAAGAATTAACATGGAAAGTTAAACGTGTAATTCAAAATTTATATACCCTGGGGGTATGTATTTTCACTGTCATAGCCTCCCTCATATATTTAGATACTCTTTTTGCAGTTCGGCCCATTATTGTCTATTGTTGTCTATGCGGACCCAAAAGTTATCACTGCTAATTTCATGGTCCCATCCCAGGTTTGGTCTTCTTCTAGGTCTCTTAATTCCTTATGGGTTCCATGCTGTAATTTTTGTGGTCCATTTCATGTCCGTCCTTCTGGCCAGGTGTTCTGCCCATTGCCACTTGAGGGATTTGATTCCGTGGATGACATCTAGTACCTGGGTCTTTTGTCGTATCCACTCTATTCTTTTATGGTCTTGTTTTGGTTATTCCCAGCATATTTCGTTCCATTGAGCGTTGTGCGACCTGCACTTTCCTAATAATGACCGTTTTAAGTGTCCAGGTTTCGCATGCATAGGTCATGACTAGTAGTACATATTGGCGAAATGTTTCCTTCTTTAGATAAATTGGCATTCTAGAATTGAATTTAATTGACTATCTTATTTGCTATATTTAGTTCTTAATTTGTGCTTGTAGTTCTTCAGATCTAATGACAATTAGGACTATGTCATCAGCGAATCTTATATAGTTAAGACATTCTCCATCTATTTTTATTCCTTTATTGGTTCAGACTAGTTGACGGAGATTTTTTATACACTCAGATGCAAAAAAACGCAACGGAGAAATTTTTGGTCAAATTTAAAAAAGTTATTTTAAAAAGTATTATTATTTTTGTTATTATTAGCTCTATTTTCATGAATTTTTTAGCAAACTGTGTATAATTATATCAATTTTAATTTGCAAACTAAGTTTTTTATAAACTTTAATATTTGGCATATTATACAGGATTAATCGAGGGGTTGTTTTTTACCTTAATTTTAAAACACCCTGTGCAATAATTTCGTGTGTAAATCTTGCTAAAATATAATATTATGGTCAGAACCATGACTCCTGAGCATTTTGTTTTTTGATTCACGTCAATACATCCTTTGGTTAATTTTTAAGAACGAAACGAACTCACGATCAATTTTTCAATTTTTTCGATTATCATTACATTTTGATGTAATTTTTTAAATGACGAGATGGTTTTGGTGACTATTGTCGTAACGTCATATTACTCTGCATTGGATACTTTATACTAAATAAAAAAAACGTTAAAGACTAACCATACAGTCATGGTTTTAATAAATATTAATAACATAGATAACAGAACTAACGATATTAAATATGTAACATGTAATACTCAAGTATACAAAGAGAAAAATACTTTGCATTGCCTCCCTTCGCTGCTATAACTACCTGTATACGTCCGTTCATACTGCCATTGAGGCTGCATATATCATATTTTGTTATGCTTTCCCTTTCTTCTTTAAGAACCAAGTGAAGTTCATTTATTGAAGCTGGTATCGCTTCGTGACCTCTAACCCTCCTGCCAAGCATGTCCCAAACGCCGAACATGAAGGACAGTTCATAGTAGTATATAGATAGCAATATTCATCAAAGCCGGCTTGTCATATTGAAAAATAACTTTTTAGATACAGTAGTAGGTATTAAAAAGTTTTGTGTTTAAATGGGGTTTGCCTTTAACAGTTAAAAAATTATATCGTAAAGTGTAACTTTCCGTAAGAATTCTTTATCTGTCATTGATCATGATCTGTCATCATGTTAACCTGATGTTTTGTATTTTATTTTGTTTTTTCGAGGTTTTTTGCTTGCTTGTTTTACGGATAGGTGCGATCGCATAATTAGTATTGATAATGTTTTATTTAATGTTAACATTACTACTTTTTCAGTGAATCTTTAAATCTGTTGTTTTTTGTTAAGTTCGTTATTTAAACATCTGTATGTAATACACTCATATTAACACTAATCATATTTTTACGTTTTTATTCATCATTTTCAATGCCCCCCCGGTTGCATCTTTGTAAAGGACTGTGAATTTTTTAAATAATATTATAATTCTATTAAATATACTGTTCCGCGAGTTCTTTTTCACATAAACGTAGCAATTTTTTGTAAAAGTAAATATGAAATAATCCCAAAAGTCTCGTTGGAAACTTACGTTCACATGAAAAAGCGGAAAAAAGAAAATAGAATGGGAGCAGAAAAATACAAGATAAATTTTCAAACCTTTCATGCCTCTTTCAGGTGCAACTTTGTAAAACATTTAAAATCAAAATTGATGCGAAGCATAAATTTTTACTTGTATCAAAGGGGCACTAAGCTTAAATAAGATTTTAAATGTTTGTAAGTTATGTGCATATTTCAAAATGCAATATGGGCAACATCAGTGTGGTTCAATTTTAAATTGCTGTATCTAGTCCACCGTCTGTTGTATCTAGCAGAGGTATAATGTAACATTTTTTATACAGGTTGTCCCAAAAATAAGTGTTTTAACTGGTAGTATAGTTTGATCCCAGAAACACCATACGGGTTTTTTTGCGAAAAAATGGAAATTCCGGAAAAAAATCCGGAAAATATTGAAAAACTTTTGAATGCCGCTTATGTACAGGTTCCGGAAATTTGTTTATAGTGATTTGAGAGAATGCAATGTTGCCACCTCCTACGTAATCGACATTCTGTATTCTGTTCAACATAAAAAGACTCAGGGCAAAAACACGTACAAAATTCATCACAGAACTTCAATACGCTGACGACTGCGCTCTAGTTGCAAATACGTTACAGCAATTACAAGAAATGTTGAACACCTATACCTGGGCATACGAGGCTTTGGGCCTTAAGCTAAACATCGACAAAACTAAAATCATGTGCACTCCCCCGGAAGATCATAACAATGCGATAAAAATCGGAGAAGAACTATTGGAATATGCGGCGGAATTCAATTACCTTGGCAGTTTGATTTCGGAAAAGGCCAATATTGACTCTGAAATTCAGCACAGGATTAGTAGCGCCTCAAGAGTATTCTGGAAGTTAAAAGACAGGGTTTTCTACAATCATGATTTGAGTACAAAAACAAAACTTGCAGTGTACCGAGCAATTATAATCCCCACCATGTTATACGGGAGTGAAACCTGGGTGCCGTACCGCCGACACATAAACGCATTAAACAAGTTGCAACAGAGATACCTTAGACAACTCTTAAGAATCCGGTGGTTCCATCATGTCTCAAACGTATCGGTCCTTGAAAAAGCTAACTGCGAGCGTATTGGAGTGATGAATACAAAATCCCTCTTAAGATGGGCTGGTCACGTATGCAGAATGCAAGAAAACCGCATACCAAAATCTCTGCTTTACGGTGAGCTTGTAGACGGTAAGAGGAGGCCGGGTGGACAACTGAAAAAGTACAAGGACATTTTCCACGAAAACTTAAAGGGGATTAACGTGCAGAATGAGTGGGAAATAGCAGCTCACAATAGAACTCAATGGCGAAGAGTTGTAAACTCAGTTAACAGCGACAACCAAAAAGTAAAGAGGCAACAAAGCAATAAGATTTTTGAATGCCCGGTAGTTTTGAGTGCGGTAGGCAGATAACATCACGTATCGGGCTTTTCAGTCACAGAAAAGCTCAAGAAAGAAAACGCCTTGCGTAACCATCTTCTTTATGTGTGTCGAATACTCGTTAGCGAGTAACGGCTGTATGTATGTATGTATTCTGTATGTTTATAAGTTATAAGTTTACATTTTTAAATTTAAAACTACTTAAATTAATTTTATTCACTGTAATTTTTTAAACATTGTAAATTACTATTAAGTATATTGCAACGTCTACTATATTTTAAATAGTTTGTTACAGTTTAGTAAACTGAAATAATAAAACTAAATAATGGACAATTATAGCAGCTTGTCAACAGTTCAGAAACAGCGCCCTCATTAGATATGTAAATAGTCAACGTTTAACCCACATTTAAAGAGGTCAGCTGATTGAATTTTTAGGTTATCCAATTCATTTGAGATTTTACTGAAAATAGTAAATCTCTGGCAAAATTAAAAAAAAGGCAAATATAAGATAAGCCTGTAAAAATAATTTTATTATTCAAATAGAAATATCAATTATTTTGGTGTTTATTCACAAAAACAATAGTGTGAGATAGAAAAACAAAGGAGTTTAAATTCTCAAAAAATAATCCTACATAATTCAGATGACATATCGGAAAATTTAAATTTCAGTTAGCCAATTCGGTGGCGCGGCGGCGGCGGCGCCGAATATCGTCGGTGAAATGTGATAAACTGCTAACTCCATTATTCCTAGTTTTAGAGGAGAAAAGAAACGGCACAAAAATAGGTATACGTGTAGCAAGTATATTCATGCTTTAATATGATAAAGAGAACAATAATATTTGTTGGGGAACAATAAAAATCAATATTTCGTTAAAATTTTTAGATAAAAATGATGTATTAAAAGTATTATATACTTAAAATCAAAAATGGAGTCAGCAGATTATCACGTTTCACTGACGATATGTATTTTGTGCGAAATACATATGTAAGTGTAGTGGTGTCAATAATTGCAGTGTTGTTAAGTGTAGAGTTGCGGTTTTCAATAAAGTGATAAAACGACGGACGCTCTAACATAATTACATCGATTTGATATCTATCGGAGTCTAGCTTTCCAATGTTAAAGGTGCATTTTTACTTTTAATCTGAATTTTTCAAGTTGTTTTTAAATCTTTTCTTGTCGATGTGTCAACACTGATGGGCGTCAAATAAGCTAAGATCCGGGTAATTTCTAGGTATTTGGGACTGATTATCGATTGCTGCGGGCGCCGGCGCGGCGCGGCTCTCAAAATGTTGTCATTAATTTTTAAAATTTTCAAAGCTAAATAACCCGGTTATAATCAATGCATTTTAAAAATGCTAAAAAGAAAATATGTTTCTTTTGGCCAGATCTACCACCCCTAATGTTGCAAAAAAGTAATAAATATGTAGAATTTAGTGAAATAATATTTAGCATATCATCAGTCTTTAGTTATATCAATTCAAATTGAGTATTTTTTTTAATCTACTTAATAATACCATGATTTCATAGTATTAAATGGCAGCAGTTTAAAGTAAAACAGACCCCTCATTAGATAAACCAAAATTAGATTTTATCCAAATTACTTTTACTAGAAATTTTTGGAAATATTTCAACGTTTTAGTCAGGAAATTTCAATTGAAAAAAAATAAATAAAATAAATGTAATATGTTTAACTCGAATACCGTGTGCAAAGTTGCATTTACATACGAATTCGGGATAAAGTTAGGAAACGGAAATGGGACAAAAATAAAAAAATACGAAATTCTATTTTCAAACGCCTCTTTCAAGTGCAATCTTCTAAAATATTTACGAAACGCTTGGGATGCCAGGACAGGAAAACATTTTTACTTTTATATAAAGAATATGTTTAAATAAGAATGGAAAGGAAAAGTTAAACGCATAATACAATATTTATTCTGAAAGGCATTTTAAAAATATTAACTAGAAAAATTACATGTTGAATATCTTGGGTAATATTTTTCGTGACACATGGCCTTGAATGACAGCCGCGAGACGGCCGTGACACGCGAGCTAGCGAGGGGAAAAGTGTTAGCGGCAGTGTTGCCACAGCTACCCCATTCGGGGTAGATCCCCTTTGTAAAATAATTTAACCCCGTTATCTCGTGATAATCTATCCCGATGAAAAATAAGCTTGGAGCAACACTGGGTAACGATCTGTACCATACACGGCTAAGAAAATCACTATAATAAACTTGAAATTGTACCAATCTTGATTTGATGCATATTTTCATCGGTAGGTTTGAAGCTTCTGAATAATGGACTAGGTAAAGCGTCCTAGCTCATTTGCCAGCTCAGAATTAGAATTTAAAGTTAGTAACTCGCATTTTCATTGGAGGACACTGCCATATGTATTTCAAACCAATAATCAACGAGAATATTCGTATAATTTAATAAAATTACTGTAAACCACTATAAATAATGAATTATTTGTAATTGAGCTGTAATTTCTGTATTATTAATCCGGTAAATGATGGAGTTAAATCATTGTGATTAATTAAAATTTTATTATAAGATAAAATTTTTGTTAACGACATTCGTAGAATTCGAATAATGAATTGAATAATGACAAGACAAGTGACATCTGTCTAAAAAAGACAGCGATTTAGAGTGACAATTTTGATTATTATAAAAAAACCCAACATGAATAATGAACAAAACATTTAAACAAAAACACACCACAGACTACACAAAACGAATTGTTGGTTAGTAGCAGTTGGTAGTAGTCAGAGATATAGGGTAAGGTAGGGTGAGATGGCCAGCTGGGAGAGATGACCCACACTCAAAAAACGCGTCTTCCCGCCTGACATCAACTACAAAGGACATTATTGTATACGCACAGTCAGTGTATTATAGCTTATATAAATGTGATATAACACACAAAAAATAAAAACATTTTCTCTTCCTCATAAAATTATACAATAGATTTGACTTACCTTACTGTGAACGTATGTTACTGAATTTACTATATTTTTCAACTTATTAGGTAAGTACAATGTTTATTAGATAATTTTAACTATCAGAAACAGTTAAAAATATGCGGTCAGTTCTGTTTTTCCCGGTGGCCATCTCTTCTTAGCATTTTGAGAGAAATGGCCATATATTGTTTACTTGATGATGAGGAGGATATGGAAGTCCAATACGAGGAAGATAGTGATACCTTTTCTGAAGTGGACGAACCAAACATGTAGGTTGTGGAGAAAGCAAAAAACAACACCCGAAAAAGGAAGATTGATTGCAGTGTATAATATGTAAGGAGTGGTTTCATGAAAATTGCTCTTCCTATCTAAAGACTTACCAAAATTGTGGTAAAAATAATTTTAAAAAGAATCAAAATAGGTATCAAGAACTTTTTTTAATCGTTCTCATAAAAAGTTTATCGTTCTCAAGTTTTGCCATTTTACTTTGATTTATATTACATGGCGAACTCTCCCCTATTACATTGGCCAACTAACCCCGGCATGCGGGGACAGATGGCCAACTGCAGATTATTTTTATATAATCAATAATAAATAAATTATAAGTATTTGGATTGTAATCAGTTTCCTATCATTTCGGATGATAATTAAGCTATGTTAAACAGATAAGGTGCCCGGTGGCGTAGAGGTACAGGCTCTCGTCTACCATTCTCAAGGTAGTGGGTTCGATTCCCACACCCGGCATTGCATCAGCCGACTATTTTTATTAAAATAAAAATAGCTTGGGTACCTAGGTCGACTCAACCTTAAATTATTACTTGGGATTCACAATCCTGAGTTGATAATAGGCGGTTGAAGCGTAGTGCTAGCCACATTACCGTCCTTGTATACCTACCGAACGGCTCTAGTATGGCAAGCTGTACCTTGCTACTCCCGAGGCGTTAAACCCTATATACGGGAGCAATTATTATTATTAAACAGATAAGTTATAAAACTCAACCTTCACAAAAAAATTACAAGCGCCTCCTATTCAAAACATTGGCCATCTCACCCGACTTGACTTTACCCTAGATGTAGTAGTATTTTGGTTTAATAGCCACAGTTTTTTAATAAAAATTGAAAAAAAAACATTATAAAATTATAAAGCTAGAATGGTAAACGGTTTGATAAAAACATTGATAAAAGATACATATCCTTCAAATCCTTCAATTAAATAGCTGTTAGTAAAAAGTTTCAGTTCAAATATGTACACATAGCGCACACACTATTTTTTTTTAAATGTTATTAATAATAATAAATAATTCTGTCTCGTAATGCATTGACTCTACCAACGCTTTCGAATTAAAGGTAAGTAAGTTTTTTTTAAATGAAAATAAAATAATTTCGAATGCCGCGTTGAAAACTTACATCGGCATGCTCAAGCGGCAAATGGGAAACAGTAAGAAAAGAGCAAAAAATTGCTAACGCCTCTTTCAGGTGCAACCTTGTTAAATATTTACGAAATGTTCGGGCAACCGGGGCAGGGCATACATTTTTACTTTTATCAAAAGGGCACTAAGCTTAAATAAGATTTTAAATGGAAAAATATGTGCATATTTCGAAACCTGATATTGGTAGAATTCGGTGGTTCAATTTTATATTGCTGTCTAGCGTCTGTGGTGTGTCGTAGAAATATAATTTGATTTTTTTATATAAAACCACTACTAAATGGAATGCTCTATAAAAGTTTTGAAGACAAAATTTGGGGAATATAGTATGGTTTATTTTATCATTATTCCTTAGTCACATCAATTACGCTTCATTAATTCTGTTAATATGAAATTTAATTTTGACTATCAATGCGAGTTTACATGTCTATGATAACTAATCTGTAAATTTCTAAAACCATTCTCTAATTGGCAGTATAGTTTTGTTATGTATTGTTTGATATTTATTATGACCAGTTTTAAATATAATATGGATTATTGGATTATTTTACAATCAAGTACAGTATTATATTAAGAATTGAGTTTATAAATTAAACTCAGTTCTTGTAAATTAATGTACTTCAGTATCTATACAAATCAATATCACAGTATATCACACTATACTTCAGAACTATATAATTTACTAATCAGTTTAAATTGGATTCTCTTCTATTTGTTCATTAAAGAACTTGATAGAAATAAAATATACTTATTTGTGTAAAAAAAACAAGAGAAAGGACAATATAATAGCCCTGTCCAATATAACAAGCCAACACCCTCTATTTTTATGTAGATTATATATAATTTCTAACATTTTCAAATACCTAAATACGTATAAAAATTTAGTGCAAAAATATTTTTTTTAGATACGATAAATTAAGTAAACTAAGAAAAAAAAAAGTTTTTTTAAGTAGTTAAGATAATATACTTTTCATAATCTCACTAGTTATGATACTTATTTCTTTATCAATAATGTTGTATAAATTTGTATCTTATAGTTAAAATATTATATAAAAAGAAGTAGAAAATGTAATGATATATGTTTAGTTTGATGACTCATAACTTGCTGTGATTGTTTTTGTTAATTTGAAAGATACGTCATAAAATATGACTATTCTTTATTCATCTTTACTGAAAAGAAATGTAAATATGATTTTTTAATTAACTCTAAAAGCATTTCCTTGCAGAGCAGCTAAAAATTTCAATTAGATTTAGCAAAAAGTATTACCCGCCTATGATACGGAGAGTGCAGGTGCACTGAAGAAACAAAAAGACAGTGTTGCGTTGGGCGGCAGAGAGCCGTCAGGAAACGACCGTTACGACGGAGACAGCCTATCTATCGCTCGTGTCGCACTCGTTAGAGCCAAAAACAATAACACAACAATAACAAGACGTTGTCTGTCCGCATCTTCCAGCTATTTATGAATGAGATGCTCAGTCTATATTTTATTCTAAGTCTATGGATAAACCACAATTAGATTTTATCCAAATTACTTTTACTAGAAATTTTTGGAAATATTTCAACGTTTTAGTCAGGAAATTTCCCTTGAAAAAAATAAATAAAATAAATGTAATATGTTTAACTCGAATACCGTGTGCAAAGTTGCATTTACATACGAATTCGGGATAAAGTTAGGAAACGGAAATGGGACAAAAATAAAAAAAATACGAAATTCTATTTTCAAACGCCTCGTTCAAGTGCAATCTTCTAAAATATTTACGAAACGCTTGGAATGCCAGGACAGAAAAACATTTTTACTTTTATATAAAGAATATGTTTAAATAAGAATGGAAAGGAAAAGTTAAACGCATAATACAATATTTATTCTGAAAGGCATTTTAAAAATATTAACTAGAAAAATTACATGTTGAATATCTTGGGTAATATTTTCGTGACACATGGTCTTGAATGAGAGCCGCGAGACGGCCGGGACACGCGAGCTAGCGAGGGAAAAAGTGTTAGCGGCAGTGTTGACACAGCTACCCCATTCGGGGTAGATCCGCTTTGTAAAATAATTTAACCCCGTTATCTCGTGATAATCTATCCCGATGAAAAATAAGCTTGGGGCAACACTGGGTAACGATCTGTGCCATACACGGCTAAGAAAATCACTATAATAAACTTGAAATTGTACCAATCTAGATTTGATGCATATTTTCATCGATAGGTTTGAAGCTTCTGAATAATGGTCTAGGTAAAGCGTCCTAGCTCATTTGCCAGCTCAGAATTAGAATTTAGAGTTAGTAACTCGCATTTTCATTGGAGGACACTGCCATATGTATTTCAAACCAATAATCAACGAGAATATTCGTATAATTTAATAAAATTACTGTAAACCATTATAAATAATGAATTATTTGTAATTGAGCTGTAATTTCTGTATTATTAATCCGGTAAATGATGGAGTTAAATCATTGTGATTGATTAAAATTTTATTATAAGATAAAATTTTTGTTAACGACATTCGTAGAATTCGAATAATGAATTGAATAATGACAAGAAAAGTGACATCTGTCTAAAAAAGACAGCGATTTAGAGTGACAATTTTGATTATTATAAAAAAACCCAACATGAATAATGAACAAAACATTTAAACAAAAACACACCACAGACTACACAAAACGAATTGTTGGTTAGTAGCAGTTGGTAGTAGTCAGAGATATAGGGTAAGGTAGGGGTGAGATGGCCAGCTGGGAGAGATGACCCACACTCAAAAAACGCGTCTTCCCGCCTGACATCAACTACAAAGGACATTATTGTATACGCACAGTCAGTGTATTATAGCTTATATAAATGTGATATAACACCCAAAAAATAAAAACATTTTCTCTTCCTTATAAAATTATACAATAGAATTGACTTACCTTACTGTGAACGTATGTTACTGAATTTACTATATTTTTCAACTTATTAGGTAAGTACAATGTTTATTAGATAATTTTAACTATCAGAAACAGTTAAAAAATATGCGGTCAGTTCTGTTTTTTCCCCGGTGGCCATCTCTTCTTAGCATTTTTGAGAGAAATGGCCATATATTGTTTACTTGATGATGAGGAGATTTGGAAGTCCAATACGAGGAAGATAGTGATACTTTTTCTGAAGTGGACGAACCAAACATGTAGGTTGTGGAGAAAGCAAAAAACAACACCCGAAAAAGGAAGATTGATTGCAGTGTATAATATGTAAGGAGTGGTTTCATGAAAATTGCTCTTCCTATCTAAAGACTTACCAAAATTGTGGTAAAAATAATTTTAAAAAGAATCAAAATAGGTATCAAGAACTCTTTTTAATCGTTCTCATAAAAAGTTTATCGTTCTCAAGTTTTGCCATTTTACTTTGATTTATATTACATGGCGAACTCTCCCCTATTACATTGGCCAACTAACCCCGGCATGCGGGGATAGATGGCCACATGCAGATTATTTTTATATAATCAATAATAAATAAATTATAAGTATTTGGATTGTAATCAGTTTCCTATCAGTTCGGATGATAATTAAGCTATGTTAAACAGATAAGGTGCCCGGTGGCGTAGAGGTACAGGCTCTCGTCTACCAATCTCAAGGTAGTGGGTTCGATTTCCACACCCGGCATCGCATCAGCCGACTAATTTTATTAAAATAAAAATAGCTTGGGTACCTAGGTCGACTCAGCCTTAAATGAGTACTTGGGATTCACAATTCTGAGTTGATAATAGGCGGTTGAAGCGTAGTGCTAGCCACATTACCGTCCTTGTATACCTACCGAACGGCTCTAGTATGGCAAGCTGTACCTTGCTACTCCCAAGGCGTTAAACCCTATATATGGGAGCTATTATTATTATTAAACAGATAAGTTATAAAACCCAACCTTCACAAAAAAATTACAAGCGCCTCCTATTCAAAACATTGGCCATCTCACCCGACTTGACTTTACCCTAGATGTAGTAGTATTTTCGTTTAATAGCCACAGTTTTTTAATAAAAATTGGTTTTAATTGGTTTTAATAAAAATTGGCTAGAATGGTAAATGGTTTGATAAAAACATTGATAAAAGATACATATCCTTCAAATCCTTCAATTAAATAACTGTTAGTAAAAAGTTTCACTTCAAATATGTACACATAGCGCACACACTATTTTTTTTTAAATGTTATTAATAATAATAAATAATTCTGTCTCGTAATGCATTTACTCTACCAACGCTTTCGAATTAAAGGTAAGTAAGTTTTTTTTAAATGAAAATAAAATAATTTCGAATGCCGCGTTGAAAACTTACATCGACATGCTCAAGCGGCAAATGGGAAACAGTAAGAAAAGAGCAAAAAAATTGCTAACGCCTCTTTCAGGTGCAACCTTGTTAAATATTTACGAAATGTTCGGGCAACCGGGGCAGGGCATACATTTTTACTTTTATCAAAAGGGCACTAAGCTTAAATAAGATTTTAAATGGAAAAATATGTGCATATTTCGAAACCTGATATTGGTAGAATTCGGTGGTTCAATTTTATATTGCTGTCTAGCGTCTGTGGTGTGTCGTAGAAATATAATTTGATTTTTTTATATAAAACCACTACTAAATGGAATACTCTATAAAAGTTTTGAAGACAAAATTTGAGGAATATAGTATGGTTTATTTTATCATTATTCCTTAGTCACATCAATTACGCTTCATTAATTCTGTTAATATGAAATTTAATTTGACTATCAATGCGAGTTTACATGTCTATGATAACTAATCTGTAAATTTCTAAACCATTCTCTAATTGGCAGTATAGTTTTGTTATGTATTGTTTGATATTTATTATGACCAGTTTTAAATATAATATGGATTATTGGATTATTTTACAATCAAGTACAGTATTATATTAAGAATTGAGTTTATAAATTAAACTCAGTTCTTGTAAATTAATGTACTTCAGTATCTATACAAATCAATATCACAATATATCACACTACACTTCAGAACTATATAATTTACTAATCAGTTTAAATTGGATTCTCTTCTATTTGTTCATTTGTGTAAAAAAACAAGAGAAAGGACAATATAATAGCCCTGTCCAATATAACAAGCCAACACCCTCTATTTTTATGTAGATTATATATAATTTCTAACATTTTCAAATACCTAAATACGTATAAAAATTTAGTGCAAAAATATTTTTTTAGATACGATAAATTAAGTAAACTAAGAAAAAAAAAGTTTTTTTTAAGTAGTTAAGATAATATACTTTTCATAATCTCACTAGTTATGATACTTATTTCTTTTATCAATAATGTTGTATAAATTTGTATCGGAAAGTTACTTGTTGACAAACTATTTTATAGTTAAAATATTATATAAAAAGAAGTAGAAAATGTAATGATATATGTTTAGTTTGATGACTCATAACTTGCTGTGATTGTTTTTGTTAATTTGAAAGATACGTCATAAAATATGACTATTCTTTTTTCATCTTTACTGAAAAGAAATGTAAATATGATTTTTTAATTAACTCTAAAAGCATTTCCTTGCAGAGCAGCTAAAAATTTCAATTAGATTTAGCAAAAAGTATTACTGCATTTGGTTTTACGTTGCTACATTTAAAATTCAATAGTGAAAGCTATAGAAAAAGTAATACAATATAAGTAAACTAAGAAAATATATAGAACGTTTAATTAATATAATATGATTTTCATAATCTCACTAGTTATGAGTGACACTTATTTCTTTATTAATAATGTTGTATAAATTTGTATAGGAAAGTTACTTGTTGACAAACTATATTATAATTAAAATATTATATAAAAAGAAGTAGAAAATGTAATGATATATGTTTAATTTGATGTCTCATAACTTGGCGTTTTTGTTAATTTGAAAGATACGTCATAAAATATGACTATTCTTTTTTCATCTTTACTGAAAATAAATGTAAATGTGATTTTTTAATTAACTCTAAAAGCATTTCCTTGCAGAGCAGCTAAAAATTTCAATTAGATTTAGCAAAAAATATTACTGCATTCGGTTTTACGTTGCTATATTTAATATTCAATAGTGAAAGCTATAGAAAAAGTAATACAATATAAGTAAACTAAGAAAATATATAGAACGTTTAGTTAAGATAATATAATTTTCATAATCACACTAGTTATGAGTGACACTTATTTCTTTATTAATAATGTTGTATAAATTTGTATAGGAAAGTTACTTGTTGACAAACTATATTATAGTTAAAATATTATATAAAAAGAAATAGAAAATGTAATAATATATGTTTAATTTGATGTCTCATAACTTGGCGTGATTGTTTTTGTTAATTTGAAAGGTACGTAATAAAATATGACTATTTTTTTTCATCTTTACTGAAAAGAAATGTAAATATGATTTTTTAATTGACTCTAAAAGCATTTCCTTGCAGACTAGCTGGAAATTTCAATTAGATTTGGCAAAAAGAATTACTGCATTCGGTTTTACGTTGCTACATTTAAAATTCAATAGTGAAAGCTATAGAAAAAATAATACAATACGGACGGAATACTTTGTAACAAAAATTAAAATTCGTATAGAACACAATAAATTCAATTAACTTTTCTCAATATATAATATTATATTTTTGGTAAGAATATTGCAGAATAGAAGTTAATTTAATTTATTACGCAAATTGACGAAAATCTACCGTAAGTTTTTTAAAAAATTAAACTGAATATAAATATTTTTTAATAAAATAAGTATTTTTGATATTTAATTCGGTAGTGTAATTTATTATATTTAATGAGTGTATTAAAAATACTTTTCAATGATGGACGGTAAAATTTTAGAAGAGGAAGCGATTCGATAAAAGAAATAAAAAAAGTCATAAATTATTCATATTAATCATTTATTTATCTCTATACGTCAACGATTGGTCTTCACTTCAAGAAATGGAACTATCTATTAATACTTATTACTAGAAATGACAAACTATCTATTTCTCCAAAAAATCCTATATGGGTATTTCGCCACTGTATTCGCCAAATCTACAAAATAAATGAAAATCTTCAGTACCAATATTTTTTTATCTATCTCCTACTACTGTATTAACACTATTTTGTAAACAAAAAACTGTATTAATACTATTATTTATTACTATTTATCAATTCTTATATAGAATATTATGTGTCGCTGTACAAAGTAAATAGTAGATATTTATTTGCAAAATAAAGTGCTCCTGAAGAGAATAAAATCGTTCCAATTGCAAAAGAATTGATAGTTTACTATTCCAATACAAATAAAGAGAATACAAAAAAAATAACCTTTGTAATCTTACTAGATATGATACTCATTTTAAATCCTGTATAGTTTACTTCGTATTATAGATTGCTTGCCTTAAGCTTGAAGCCCGTATTCAGGTTGGTAATTTGTTTATTACTCGCGGCAAGAGCTTTATGGTTGAAATATTGTCAATAAAGGAATTATTGGTTTTATAAAATAACTTAAATATATTTCGTAAATTAATAATTCGATTGAAAGGAAATATAAAATATTTAAAGTTCATTGGCATATCGAATTTACGCAACAAAAGCAAAGTTTTTAAAATCAAAATTATAAGCATAATTGGCAATTGCGAAAAATATTTCCTTTCAAAATTACGAATTTATAAAATCATCAAATCAGCACTACCGCGGTCATCGCACCGATAGACCAATAATGCTGATTTGATGATTCGAGGTAACGAACTAATAAATACAAAAATGTCTGTAAATTATTTAAATAGTATTTATTTTTAGAAAATAAAGTAATTATGTAAGGTAGTTTATTCACCTTACGGAGAATTCACACTAGTACGGAAGATTTCTATTTAGAAATTTAGAGTTTTATTTCTTTTGCTCATTTTGAAACAAATAGTTTTAATTAATTTTTGATAAAAAAAAAAAATATTTATGTATTTCAATACTTTTGTTTAGATAAAATTAAATATTTCTTTTTATATAGATTTTTTTTTTGTAGTTGCTTATTTTCAAAAGATGTTGAGTGAAGAGTAGTAATTTTTATAATAATAAATAAAATATTTAATATTCTCTTTTATAATAGAATATCGAACAATATGGTTCCAAATCAATAAATAAAATAATATGATAATTCAATATTTACGCTCGTGTGAAAGACTGTCTCGTCTGGTTCTATCAATCAGGATGCTGCCAGGGGCGTCACTAGGTGTTCCTTCCACAGCTGACGATAGTGAGGACTCTTCGAGTTTCTTTCTTCTTCAGTTTCTTCCCTGAACTTTTCGTCTCGGTTTCTATCGATCTGGTAACTGCCAGGGGTGTCACTAGGTGTTCCTTCCACAGTGTCGATAGTCAGGACTTAGGTTCTTTTTTCTTCTTAAGGGATTAGAATCCGCCGTCAACAGTTGGTTTTTCCGCAGAAACGTGTTCTGTCGACGTTTCAGATCCTACACTCGACTGCGCCAATTGTTAGATCACAAATAATGCGATTCCACTCTTTAAAAAACATTTATTTGCTTTAAAACATTTATAAATATTTTATTTTATTTATTTGGCAACATTATACTCTAACTAAAAATTCAAACGGACATAGTCTCGTTCGGCAACTAAACTACTCTTTTTTGATTAACAAAAATAATTAGGTTTTATAATGAAAATATTGATTAAGAATAACAATAATCGTGAGAACAATTGAATATTATTATGATACGTTCGCGATTTCGCAACGCGCGCCGGACGTGCCGCAATAGGATGTGGCCTGCCGGGTGAACGCTGCGGACTAATATAACATATATATATATATATATATATATATATATATATATATGTTATTGTTATATATATATATATATAGTATATATATATATATATATATATATATATATATATATATATATATATATAGTATATATTATGGTATATATATATATATATATATATATATATATATATATATATATATTTCTTTATCAATAATGTTGTATAAATTTGTATCGGAAAGTTACTTGTTGACAAACTATATTATAGTTAAAATATTATATAAAAAGAAGTAGAAAATGTAATGATATATGTTTAATTTGATGACTCATAACTTGCTGTGATTGTTTTTGTTAATTTGAAAGATACGTCATAAAATATGACTATTCTTTATTCATCTTTACTGTAAAGAAATGTAAATATGATTTTTTAATTAACTCTAAAAGCATTTCCTTGCAGAGCAGCTAAAAATTTCAATTAGATTTAGCAAAAAGTATTACTGCATTTGGTTTTACGTTGCTACATTTAAAATTCAATAGTGAAAGCTATAGAAAAAATAATACAATATAAGTAAACTAAGAAAATATATAGAACGTTTAATTAATATAATATAATTTTCATAATCTCACTAGTTATGAGTGACACTTATTTCTTTATTAATAATGTTGTATAAATTTGTATAGGAAAGTTACTTGTTGACAAACTATATTATAGTTAAAATATTATATAAAAAGAAGTAGAAAATGTAATGATATGTTTAATTTGATGTCTCATAACTTGGCGTTTTTGTTAATTTGAAAGATACGTCATAAAATATGACTATTCTTTTTTCATCTTTACTGAAAATAAATGTAAATATGATTTTTTAATTAACTCTAAAGGTGTTTCCTTGCAGAGCAGCTAAAAATTTCAATTAGATTTAGCAAAAAATATTACTGCATTCGGTTTTACGTTGCTATATTTAAAATTCAATAGCGAAAACTATAGAAAAAGTAATACAATATAAGTAAACTAAGAAAATATATAGAACGTTTAGTTAAGATAATATAATTTTCATAATCACACTAGTTATGAGTGACACTTATTTCTTTATTAATAATGTTGTATAAATTTGTATAGGAAAGTTACTTGTTGACAAACTATATTATAGTTAAAATATTATATAAAAAGAAATAGAAAATGTAATAATATATGTTTAATTTGAAGTCTCATAACTTGGCGTGATTGTTTTTGTTAATTTGAAAGGTACGTAATAAAATATGACTATTTTTTTTTCATCTTTACTGAAAAGAAATGTAAATATGATTTTTTAATTGACTCTAAAAGCATTTCCTTGCAGACTAGCTGAAAATTTCAATTAGATTTGGCAAAAAGAATTACTGCATTCGGTTTTACGTTGCTACATTTAAAATTAAATAGTGAAAGCTATAGAAAAAGTAATACAATACGGACGGAATACTTTGTAACAAGAATTAAAATTCGTATAGAACACAATAAATTCAATTAACTTTTCTCAATATATAATATTATATTTTTGGTAAGAATATTGCAGAATAAAAGTTAATTTAATTTATTATGCAAATTGACGAAAATCTACCGTAAGTTTTTTAAAAAATTAAACTGAATATAAATATTTTTTAATAAAATAAGTATTTTTGATATTTAATTCGGTAGTGTAATTTATTATATTTAATGAGTGTATTAAAAATACTTTTCAGTGATGGACGGTAAAATTTTAGAAGAGGAAACGATTCGATAAAAGAAATAAAAAAAGTCATAAATTTACTATCATTTATTTATCTCTATACGTCAACGATTGGTCTTCACTTCAAGAAATGGAACTATCTATTAATACTTATTACTAGAAATGACAAACTATCTATTTCTCCAAAAAATCCTATATGGGTATTTCGCCACTGCAAGAAAATCTACAAAATAAATGAAAATCTTCAGTACCAATATTTTTTTTATCTATCTCCTGCTACTGTATTAACACTATTTTGTAAACAAAAAACTGTATTAATACTATTATTTATTACTATTTATCAATTATTCTTATAGAATATTATGTGTCGCTGTACAAAGTAAATAGTAGATATTTATTTGCAAAATAAAGTGCTCCTGAAGAGAACAAAATCGTTC
Source organism: Sitophilus oryzae (assembly GCF_002938485.1). Classification (NCBI taxonomy): domain Eukaryota; kingdom Metazoa; phylum Arthropoda; class Insecta; order Coleoptera; family Curculionidae; genus Sitophilus; species Sitophilus oryzae. Next base: position 1,665,858 of record NW_022145814.1, on the reverse strand, counting down.
CAATTGCAAAAGAATTGATAGTTTACTATTCCAATATAAATAAAGAGAATACAAAAAAAATAACCTTTGTAATCTTACTAGATATGATACTCATTTTAAGTCCTGTATAGTTTACTTCGTATTATAGATTGCTTGCCTTAAGCTTGAAGCCCGTATTCAGGTTGGTAATTTGTTTATTACTCGCGGTAAGAGCTTTATGGTTGAAATATTGCCAATGAAGGAATTATTGGTTTTATAAAATAACTTAAATATATTTCGTAAATTAATAATTCGATTGAAAGGAAATAAATTAATAATATATTATTTATTAATAATATAAAAAAATATAAAATATTTAAAGTTCATTGGCATATCGAATTTACGCAACAAAAGCAAAGTTTTTAAAATCAAAATTATAAGCATAATTGGCAATTGCGAAAAATATTTCCTTTCAATATTACGAATTTATAAAATCATCAAATCAGCACTACCGCGGTCATCGCACCGATAGACCAATAATGCTGATTTGATGATTCGAGGTAACGAACCAAAATATACACAAATGTCACGTGTTGGGGGGACAGTCGACAGTCGAGAATTGATGTTCGATAAGATCGCGGTCGAGATTCCGGCATTGACATTCGAAGCCCTGACACTACCCCCGAGCCAATGATGATAATGTTCGTCCATAAATATATGTAAGTACATATTTACCCTTATAATGAGTATTAAAGAATTATGTATTATTCGTAAATTAATTAAAACTGTTAAACTTAAATCATCTCTTTCATTCCGTTATGCCCCTAGTCATAATCCACAAAATGGGTCGTGACAATATGGCAACCTCGGCCCGCTCGTCGAGAGACGACGCGGTGGCGGGACGAGTCGGCACCTTAGCTTAGCAGTGTTGCCATTCTGTTCCCCAATAAGTAACCGTCCAGTTATCAATCTGTATACATCATTATTTATACTTAATTTATTGTTATTTGATGTTTCTGGTATAGTCTACTTATTATACTCACCAAAATGCAGATTTTAACTTTATACAGGGTGTCCCAGAAATAAGTGCAAGTATTTTAAGAGGTGGTAGATCTCGATAAAAGAAACATAATCGCCGGCTTTATGACGAAAAGGCGTATCTCGATTTTTGCTACTTTTCAGGAGAGCAATTTAAAGAAAATCACTTACTTTATTTGGCCAATAAATGTAAAGTCTTTAATTTTTTAATAGTGTTAGTATTAACACTTAAACGGAGACATTGAGGAAACGCTCTGAAGATAAATTGTGCGTAAATTCTAACAAATAATTTCTTTTTAGTTGTTTAATAGAGATAGGCCTTTTTGTTATAATAATAATAATTTTATTTCCGAACGAATAGTATACATACGCCCATGTAAAATAAATTTAAAAATGATGGTAAAGTATTCTTAATAAGGAAAAAGAATACAATATTCACATTATGGAATACATACAAGAAAATACAATACATACATACAGAAAAAATCTGAAAATCACCAAAAAATCAGAAACCAATATTTTTAAATAATTTTATTCGCGTTGGATTTGATCAACTGAAAACAAAGACAATTTTCATTCCCGAAGCAAAGACAATAATCAATTAAAATACACTTATTTAGCTTATTTCAATAATATTGTTATTTATAAAAAATACATTTTTTTAACTAATATATTTTTAGTAATTATTCAGTTAATTGAGGGCATTAATACAAGGCATTTAAACTCAAGGTCCATTTAATAAAAACCAAACTAAACAAAAACAAAACATGTTTCTTCATTCGTGCCTTTTTGATACAAATAACTGTGGACTAACAGTTTCTGTTTTCCCTGTTCAATGATTAATTCCATGTGTTTATGCAGGATGATGATAGGCACAATAAATAAAATTTTCCAAAAATTGACAGGGATGACAATTCCAATGGCCTGACAATGATAATGAGATCAAAATTATTGCATTTTTCGGGCAAGTTTTTGGTTCGCTAAAATGTTCTTAGGGAAATTGTAATTTCGGGAATTTGTCCCCTAGGGCAATTTTCGTTTCGTTGTTTTGCTTTCGATCAATTTTTCTTCGGCCATTTATTCTCGGACAATCTTTTGCATACCCGATACAGCTATGTGCAGAGTCTAGCTCATTCTAACAATGGTTTTTGGCAAAAACACAGACTCAAAATCACACTGTAAAAGAGAGCTGCTGCCATGATTGAAGTTTTATTTTATCCCAAGCAACCATCAGAAAATAATTAGGTAGAATGGTGTGATGTCTCTCGCATGCATTTTCATAACTTAAAAAAACTGCATACCAAAATCTCTGCTTTACGATGAGCTTGTAGACGGTAAGAGGAGGCCGGGTGGACAACTCAAAAGATTCAAGGATATTTTCCACGAAAACTTAAAGGGAATTAACAAGCAGAATGAGTGGGAAGAGGCAGCTCACAATAGAAAGAAATGGAGAAGAATTGTAAAGTCAGTTAAGAGCGACAACCAAAAAGTAAAGAGGCAACAAAGCAATGAGATTTTTGAATGTCCGGAGTGCGGTAGACAGATAACATCACGTATCGGGCTTTTCAGTCACAGAAAAGCTCATGAAAGAAAACGCCTTGCGTGACCATCTTCTGATGCGTGTCAAATACTCGTCAGCGAGTAATGGCGGTATGTATGTATGTAACTTAAAACAAAAGACCTATCTCAAATTCCATCTTTCTTGTAGTATAACAATTGGTATAACAATTGATATAACAAAGAGCCCTATCTCAACATACGTCTCTTCGTCATAACGAAGAATTGTAGTATTTGAGATGGGGCAAATTTTTAAACGAATATAAAATGAAAAAGGTACAATATTAAGATGCGCAAATTCGCTATGTTAAAATATGACCCATTGGGCATGTCATGACGTTGATATCTCAAAATCGCCAAAAATCAAGATACGCCTTTTCGTCATAAAACCGACTATATTTTCCCTTTATCGTTTTTGAAATAAGTCCAAAATAACGGAGTTATTTTACTTTGAAAATTAAAAAAAAATATTTTTTGTTAAAATTTTGAGAACCACTGGATCTTTTCTGGATTTTCTTTCTTGAAATTTAATCTAATACCTATGTTGCCACATTATCACGAAATTATGTTTTTCAACTAAAAACTAAAAAAAAATTCAAAAAAATTTTCAATTTTTTTTTTGCGAAAAAAACCTCATAGGTGTGTTTCTGGGGTTGAACTATACTACCAGTTAAAATACTTGCATTTATTTCTCGGACACCCTGTATAGAAGACGAAATTTTTGTTCGACAATTTAATTTTGATAAAATACCTACTTGCGTAAATCTAATTGACTTATAGAAATACCAATACACATAAAGTACGAAATGTAGTTTACAAACTTGTGTGTGTGTGATGGTAAAAAAAAAGAATAATCATAATGGCTTTTTAATATTACAGCTTTTATTAAAAAGTGATTTCACCAGATATTAAAAGCAGTTAAAAAAAATTAATAATAATTATATTTAATTATTAAACGAGTGTGGTTAAATGCAGGCTTTCTAAATGTAAACTTTTAACAAAATGTAAAGTTTTAATTTAGTTTCTAAAATAATAGAAGTAATACTCGTAAACTGCAATAAAAGTATAATAATATTAAACATGCCGCTGAGAGAATAGAGAACTATAGTTAAGGACGCTCTCGAATAATTTGAATCGTAAGTATTATTTCCTTGTATCAAAGTTTTACTAATTTACATAATTCCATCTAATTAAGAGCTTTGTAACCTAAACCTCGGTTCAGCCGCAATCTTGATGACAGCCGAAATTAAATAAAGCAAAGTAAAGCGAGAATCTCGCTTTTCTATGTGAATTTTTGTTATGTCGACAAAATGGGACTAATTTAACAGTCTATAATACTGTTTAACAGAACCAGTTTAATACTTTTTTTTAAACAAAATAGTTTAATAACACTTGTAATGAAATTATAAAAGAAAAATAAAAAAGAAAATTTAGATAGAAAAAGTAAAATAATATAAAAAAATTTTGTGTGCACTATGTGCCCATATTTGAAGTGATTTTTTTGTGAAAATATTTTTTTACGTGTAACAAATACTTTTTTATGCATAAAAATAGCTTTTTACGTGTAAAATAAAACACTAAATCACCATAATACACCAAAACAGTTTTATTTTTACACTGGACTTTGGTGTATTGTGGTGATTTAGTGTTTTATTTTGCTGTGTAACACCGAAGGTTGCAACCCAATACGCGTAACATAAAGCCCATCGCGTCATTACGTATTTCTATCGCCTCGTCCTACGTGGGAGACAAAAGCGCGCGATTCGGGCGGTGCGAGCGACGCGTATTTATCAAAAGTTTTCTTACGATGCTGTCCTAGGTAGGAGATGCGCGCGACTAAGGCGTCATCGTAGGCGATTGTTGTCGCACTCTGTTGGCGTACGCGCCGCTCTCTCGCTTTTGTCTCCCTCGTAGGACGTTATGAAGCGTAAAGGTACGCGCACATTGACCAGAGCCACACGCGCCGCATCGACCGAAAAAAAATATTGTTTGTGTTACTTTCAATGAAGGTGCGCACACTAGCTAGAGCCGCACGAATCGCATCGACGAAAATGCGGCCAGAATGATTTTCGGTAAATGCGGCTAGTGCTGCTGACGCAATTCCTTCCACTCTACGTAGGTAGCCGAAGAGGACATTAGAAATTCAATATGCTAAGAAAGTTCGCAAATTTTTCATGGCTCATATTGAAATATTGAAAATTTTTTAGTTTATCCTCAATTAAATATGGAAATAATGTGGATTTTTGCAAATATTGTGAACCTACAACTTTCGATTCTTTCTCGTGATTTATTCTTCTTCTATTAGCAAGGAGCTCATAATTATTTCTTGTTCGTTGTCATTCATTGTCGAGAAATATTAAAAAATACGCTTATCATCGCAGACACGATCCCGGAAGGGACTGATGAGAAATTCGATTGGCAAATACGGGTGTAGTAGAGGTAAAAAGAAACAAAATAGCGAATAATGCGGCGCGTTCGGTACGGGTCAGTATGCGCGACAAGATAACAAAGTGCGATTCATGAGGCGCGTGCGGCGCTGGTCAGTGTGCGCGTACCTTAAGTCGTAGGCTGTCTCTCGCTAGCTCGTCTTACACGACCTTGAACTTTTACTTCCAGCGCGCGTCTTTACGACTTTTCGTTTCGTATGTCGTCTCGCTAGCTCGTGTGTCACGACCTTGAATTTTTACTTCCAGCGCGCGTAAAGAAGTTTCACTTCTTCTTCACACGTCAGAACCAAATCTTGTGTCTTCTTCAATGGTTCACTAAGAACAGTTGGGATGATGAAGACTAGCTTTCATACCATCTTATAGGTGCTCGTGCAGGCGGTGGAGGTGTGTTAGGTCGTTTCTTCTTAGCAATTTTCGCTAACCCGTCGCGTCGCGTCGTTTGGCGTTCTGTCCACATGGTCTCTCCACTCTCTTCTCCTGTTTCTTGTCCATCTTATTACACTTCACTTCAAAAGCTATCAAATTAGAATATATTTACCTAATTACATGTAAGGAGCGACCAAATATGATTATAGTTGGCTATTCTGGTTATGCTGGTTTGGTTGGCAATGCATTTAAGAAATTCGAATATTTATAGTTTGCTATCACTAGCGTCAAAAGAAACGAAAAATTATACAGGGCGAGTCTTAAATAAGTGCAAATAATTTAGGGGTGGCATATTTCGATAGCAGGAACACGGCTATGGAAAAAAAAAAGATGTTGAAAATCGTGCATTTTCTTTTAAATCTTCCTGTATATTTTTCGAAAACTTTTTAGAACTGCCTGTTCACCGCAAATTTTCCCACGGTATAATTTCTTAATCTCTGATATCACCATAGTTACGGCTTTACTCTATGGTTACGGCACTAAAAAAGATGCAAATATAGAAAAAATCCGGTGGCTCTCAAAATTTTTCCAAAAGAAATCATTTTTTTTTTATTTTCAAACCTAAATAACTCGGTTATTTTGAACTTATTTGAAAAATGGTAAAAAGAAAATATGTTTATTTTATCGAGATCTGCCTGAAAATATTTGCACTGATTTAAGACTCACCCTGTATAATACTATTCATTTTTGACGATTCTAAATTTGTTTTCCATAATAATGTAATGAAAAAGCGAGATAAAAAGTAAATTGATTTAATCTGAACGTTTTCTAATTTTAATTATACATAAAAAACATTTATTATTTAAATTTTATGTAAATTTGTTTTATGTAAGTTTCCCTATATGTCATATCGTCCCATTGCTGCCAAAAGTCACTAACTTACTTTTTATTACTTCCGAGAAAAATGCGTGTAAAGATGAATTGCATTGCATAAAGATGTTATTGAGTAACTATTCGGTATTAAAATAAAACATAAATAGCCAGAAATCGTAGTTAATGACTTTTGCAATCGATTCTCCGCTTCAAAACATATTTAGTGATTGAATTTGGTTGTTCGAAAAAATATTAGTTAGTGACTTTTGGCAGCAATAGGACGATATGTTAGTATATGACATATAGTTAAATTAATATAACTTTGGTTGCACATCATAATACGACCACCAGCAAACTCCATAAGACGACGCATGGTGTCATTGATGCTGAAAATTTAAAGGGAAAAAAATCCCTTTAAGTTAGGAACGACAGACATATTGAGTTATTTTTGGTCACTTCCTGTTCCACCGGAAATGACTACAACTTTTGATTTTTAAATAGCACCCTTTATTCGATAGAAAATGACACTCCGAATAGAATGACATATCATATGTCAACTTTTGACATTTTCGCTTAAAAAATTCACAGATTTTGCAACATGCGCAACCATCATAGGCGTATTGAAAATACCAGACACAAAAGTCGGCGGTGGTCGGCAATCGCCTGTTTTTTACATTTTATATTAACTTGTAACGTCATTTGAAAGAGCTCAATAGAAATATAAAAGAACTAAACCTTGTTTGGAAAGCAATTTGACATTCGTGACTCGTGACGTCAGCATTCTGGCAGTCTAACGTATCGCCAATCACTATTCGCAAATACTAGGGTCGACATTACTGGTCTTGGGTGCCGATTTTCGTGTTTACGAAACGTAAAATAAGATGTACTGAATAAAGACAGAAGGCAAGTATTTTCCCAAGCGCGTGGAATCTAGCGTCATATTAAAGTGATTATATAATAAATACTTCGTATTTTGGCTCTCTCCGACTTAGTAGATTGCCATAGCGATTCACTCCTATACATGTAAACGCCGACCCAAGGTTTTGCTTGCCAGTAGGGTATATTCCAGATACGTATAGTGAATAAGTGAACCGTTCGCAACGTTAAATAATTTTGATATTTGATTTTTATCGTGATGGCTTTTTATAAAAGTGAAGAATTTAGTAAGAAAAATATTAATGATGGAGATGGACGTGTGAGGATTCATGAATGGTCACGATCACGGTCACTACACTATATTAATGTGAGGTATATACATAGAATTAATCGCATTAATTTGCAATAGCACCTGGAATCCACAGTTTCATTATGGAGCCAGATTAAACCAATCAGAATGAGTATCATGTTACCGTAAAAACCCGAATTGGTTAAACGTAGGGTTACCCACGTAGGAGCCCGAAATATACAAAAAAGGTCAGTTTAGGTTAAGTTTAGATCAGGCCTATATTTTTATTAATGCAAAATCAACTAAAACCTAATTCTAATCTAACTTAAACTCACTCCCTTTTTTGCATATTTCGGGCTATTACCTAGGTATTTCTAGGTTTATCCAATATTCGTACTTACGGTGTAAATTTATGGATGGCCCATAAATTTAAATTCGCCGTACAAAATATAAGTAATAGTTACTGTAGATAACTATTACTATTAAAGATTTAAAAATAAATTAAAATATAGTTCCACGATATAGGCTCCCTGCGGGGCCCCCAATTTTATTTACTAAATACATACATATATATGTGAACAGCGTCCCCTACAATTTCCAAAAATGTTGATTTATTTTTTATGTTCCTTTATTATTATTTTTTCTTATGTGGAATAAGTTTTTTTTGTTTTTATATTTTAAATGACGAGTATTTGAATACCAACGAGTTAATAATGACGAGTTGTATACAGAACGGCTCTAGTATGGCAAGCTGTACCTTGCTACTCCCAAGGCGTCAATCGCTATATACGGGAGCTATTATTATTATTAATATATATATTAAATGACTTGATATACGTACGTACATAAAGCTATATTATGTTTTTAGTGTGTTTTTTTTTATTTTAATATAGGAGCCCCAAAAAAATCTTGCGGGGGGGCCTCACATTTGAAGTTACGCTACTGACTTATCATTTAATAATTCTGATAAAAACACGCTTGATTATTTATTTTAGAAATCATACGGGCTATAATCATTAATATGACTATATTAACAATACTTAAAAAAATATTTATTTGAAGGAATGCCATAACCATCATTACAATAAATTATAAAACAAGTATGTAATAATAACTCGGAATAATTATTAAAAACTGCTCATCGCGTTATAGATGTCGGCGTCTTGTCTCTATTATTTTATTAGACTTTTAGCTATAGTTTGATTTCAGATAATGCAGATTTTAATGTGTGTGTTTTTTTTTTGGAATTATTATTTTTAGCATATTTTGCATACTCTATGAAGTGATTTAGGAAGTGCTTCTGTTCATTTTTCAATTATTAAAGTGCCTATTTAGATACATTTAAAATTAATTAATTGGTGTATAGTATTTGTATTATGGGTTTGTTTATTTTTTATGAAATGTATTTTTTTCTTATTAAAATAAACATAGCTTACTAAATCACTAGCTAGCCATTTTTAAATACAGGGTGTTAATTAAGTATCTGGCCAAACTTCAGGAGGTGATTTTTTGAGTGTTTTTAAAGTAAAAAGTTCATTTAAACATGTGTCCGGAAATGTATAATCACAGTTTAAAGAATATAAATATATTATGTATATATTCTTTAAACTGCGCTATAATTTTAAAGATACAGGGGTGTCAATGTGTTTTCTAATAGACCTTTTTTATTAATATCTCCAAGATCCGTTGGCCGATTTTGTTGAAATTTCGCCGTGTTGTGAACTTTGATAAGTTAGCACTAATTAAATGATAATTATTTACTACAATATTCAAACGATAAAATCTTATCGCAATAAAAAATATTTGGCACCGCCTTGGATTCATTTGTTTTTACGCCTGTTGGCGGTGGAAACCATGCAAGCTTTTTCTTTGTCCTAAGTTGTTAATTAAAAAAATAATAATGATATAAAAAAATATAGGTCCTAATAGCCTAAATTTTATCCCTGTTTAACAAGGATTTTATCAAAATGTATCAGCAGATCTGATGAGACCCGAGTTATTATATGTTTTGGAACTTAATAATTTAATTAATTATTCCCTTTAATGCTTCGATTGTGCGCATTATCCTCGGGCGAAGAAAAAATATTGCATTAGTCTAAATTTTTTATTTATGTTATTCCGCTCTTTCACGTATAATTTGGCCCCTGCTTCTCATACGGAAAGAGTTAGATTAAAATAGCCCAACTGTACCTAACAACCCATGCCTTGACGCATATTCTTTTTTATAATAATATCGGCTTTCCCAGACTAAACATCCATATCCATAAAATTGTTGGCCCACACTAATAAGACCTCATTTCAGCCTTCCGACGGCCTTGCTCTATTCAGCTATCGAGTTACGTGTTGACAAGTTGATTAGGCAGGTTATTGAACTCCATGTCGCCTCTAGCATGTAGTTTTTTCAAAGATGGGTCCCATAAAAACGCGGCCAGAAGTATTTTCAATACTAAAAATCGTATTTTAAATTTCAATCTATAGTGACATAGCTGTGTTAAATACACTTATTTTTAATCAAGGAGCCTTAGAAAAATAGATTTGATCATCTAATGTTTTTCGTGTCTTGTCCTGGCCCGGCCGGGTAAAAATGCCGAAATCGTATTTTTAACCATATCTCAATTTTTTCAAATGGAACGAGGATGGCTCATTAACATATTTGGAAAAAAATTAAAGAGTAGTAATCGAATCAATTAAAAAATTGGTTTAGAATTAATCAATTATGTTTTTATTCTTGTATGTATCATATTTATCATTCATTTATTATCACAATTATTATTACTTGATAAAGCAATATAAAACAAAACCTGCAAATTATTGAAAGTAGATATTTATGCATTTTAACCGGAATTCAAGTCAGCCATATTGAACTGATTTGTTGATATACATCTTCCTTAGTTTTTCCAATTCGATTTGTGTAAGTATATTACCAATTACTATGATGACATTTCTAATATACCGTTTTACCCGATATGGTACGCCTAACGAGATTGGAAGTTCAGCTTAAACATTTAACCAGAAGCGGAATATCTCCCATCACTTATGACTTTAATTACGTTCAGAACGAACTGCCTTGTGCAAGGATCAATGGTTTTACAATCCCATCTGCTGCCGCTAACAAGACTTAATTTGCATCTACATTAGCAGATTCTCTACAGAACTTTGAGATTTCGGCTTTCATTCAACATTGTTTCATTTAGGTTAACTGTAACGTAACTCATAAAGATTTTAATCGTTATTTTTTGATACAGTACGTGCCAAAAAGTTTACAACGACTGAGAATATTCTCTATTATTATGTTATTGAAGAAAAGTTTAGAGGGCAACCATTCAATATGCATAAAAAAAACAGAAAAAACTATATTGACATATAATATATATGTCATATATCATCACTCTCTCTTGTACACACCTCTCATAGGCCAATAGAAAAAAATCATCCTTATACAAAGTGTTCCAATATTCCCTGGATATAGAACTACTACGTATTTTTGAAATCAAAATTAGTTCATTGAACACAATTTACCTGTATATATAAGTGCTTCGTTTGTCCGTTAGAAGGCTTCAAATTTTAAAAAAATATACACATTTTTTAAGGTATTTTACGAATCATTATTCCTATTTAAATTAGATTGAGATGGCTTGGTGCTTTAACATTTGACATCCACAAAATTAAAAAAAGTACGGGAAGGGTAAAAAATACGACCGAAGACCGATTTTTATTTCGTAAAATAATCTTCCATATTCACAATATTTGCACAATTTTTTGATTTTTTGTAAAAGTCAAATGTTAAAGTGCTTATCAAAAGATAGGCAACTCAAATCTTATTCAAATCGGAATAATGGTTCTTAAAGTATCTTAAAAAATATGTTTATTTTTTTTCAAAGTCTGAAGCCCCCTAACGGACAAACGAAGCACCTTTGTATAGAGGTAAGTTGTGTCCAATGTTTGGTATCAATAAATATAAAACTACCATACAAGAACATTTAAATGTTTATCTTCTTAAAAATATGAATCCAATCTCGGCAATCCCGGTTTTGACTCATAAAAAATTTTGTTTATGAAATGAACTCTTCAGTACATAAATCTTACTGTCGATTTTGTAACTTCCAATGTGTACTTCTACAAAGTACTTAACATACTTAGACAAGTGTTTGGCGGAATTTCAAACAGGATTTGGCAACAATCGCATCGGATCATAGCACAATACATCGCCCCTCTTGAAACTACTGAAGCTTTCTAAATTCCCATTATCTATAAGAGGCTGTTTCGCTTTATTTAAGCCTGAAACTTAATTACGGTTTCTTAATTACCGAGATTAGTAAATGACAAAACATATTAAAGTCGCTTTAGTTCTATATTTAACATTTTTTTATAATATACAAAAAAAAATTTGCTCTTTGAAAAAGAAAGAAATCTGAAAGAAATGTAAAAAATAGAAAAGGATTTTTTTGTAAATACCACTGCGTAGAATCGAAACGGAATCTAGCTTGTCAGTGTCTTTTTATTTTTAAAACCAAATTTGCCTAACCGAAAAGAATGCGTAATGTTTTTAGGTTTTTCTCCCAGCAGATATAAAAACAGCTGACGTTCTGATAAAATGACATTAAATGAAATCAACTTTCACGTTAACACTTGCCTATACTGCATGATCACCCAATGAGAGGTAAAACCAGAAAAAAACTTTATATCATATTTTTTATTTTTATTTTTTTACAAATGCGTTTTCATTTAGATAAAATTGTACAAGTATTGCAACATCAAAGATATCATCATAATCATCATTATCAACCAGCCTGAAGTGTCCACTGCTGGACATAGACCTCCCTTAAATCTTTCCACTCTTCTCGGTCCTGTGCCACTTGGATCCAGTGTCCCCTAAATCTCTTTAAGTCATCTGACCATCTTGTCGGAGGTCTGCCTCTGTTTCTGAGAGCATCCTGCCTTGGCCGCCATTCTAGTAATAGCTTGGTCCATCTATTGTCCGTTCTTCTAGCAATATGCCCAGCCCAGTTCCATTTGAGTTTTTTAAGCAGATATATAGCATCTATTATACGCTGTTTTATAACTGTTTTTGTGTATCTTGTCTCTTAGAGATACACTAAGCATTGCTCTTTCCATAGCTCGTTGGGCTAGACAGATTTTTTCTATGACTTTTTCGTCAGTGTAAGTGTCTCTGCGCCATATGTAAGTACTGGCATAACGCACTTATGGAACACCTTCCTCTTTAAGCACATTGGTAGATCTGATTTTAACACATATCTTGGTTTGCCGAATGCTGCCCATGTTACTCCTATTCTTCTTTGTATCTTGTGTGTCTGGTTATCGCGACCAATTGTTATTTCATTCCCCAGATATTTATATGAATTTACTTGTTCTATATTTGCTCTGTCCACCGAGACATTTCCACTAATAACAAGATTGTTCATTAGTTTTGTTTTTGAATAATTTATGCGTAGTCTAATTTGATCTGACACCTGTTTAAGTGTTTCTAGCATATTTTGTGCTTCGTGTATTTTATCTGTAATCAGCACCAAGTCATCAGCAAAACGCAGGTTATTGAGCATTTCCCCGTTAACATTAATGCCCATTTCGTCCCAGTTTAGTCTTACCAAAGATATAGGTAGGCATAAAAGCAATATGTACGAGTATATTAGGTCCAAGTAGCCCCCCCCCCTCGAAAAAAAAAGAAAGTACACAAATATATAACTAACAATTCTATATAGGCAAGGCGTTCTAGCGATCTAGCCAAAAAAAAATGTTCTCTTTATCATTTTTAAAATCAATTGATAATAATCAAGTTATTTAACTGTAAAAATTTAAAAAACTATACTCACAAAGTGTAATTTTACAAAAAAAAAATATTGACACATTATAGTATTTTTAATTAGTAACTTGTAAAAATAAGATATGTTTACATAGTTTCAAAAAAAGATAATTTTGCAAAACAGTTTATTAACATTAAATGATTATTACAAAACGATGTTATTTTCACAATGAGTTTAGTGAGTTTAAAAATTAAATTTAAATCAGAAATACAATCTTTTAGTATAATTGCATATATTATATTATTATTATTTACAAATTCACAAAACCTTGTGTAAATTTATCATAATATATTTAGTAAAAAATGACTTCGATTGAAAACGTAGTTAGATTAGTGTTTTTATAATTTAAGGGTAAGTATATTATATTAACTATGTTATATGTAGTTTTTGAAAATATAAAGCCAGCCCTCTTAGAAAACACAATCTCCGTTTATTATAATTATTTGCATTTTAATTTTTGGCGATTTTTTTATGTAAACATAATTATTCCATGATCTCTCTATATCAACATATCACAAGTATTATTTATTCTTTCAGACTGTGTTTCGGAGGACAAATTTAATAGAGGACCAGAGTAGAGGACTCTCTACATCCATAGTCTCTAAGTTGGTAAGGTAACTGTTTTGATAAGATACCTTTTTCTTGCATACTTTTTGATTTTCCAAATCTAAATTTGTCAACAATTATGGGATGCAGGCCATAAAGTAGACTTTAATAATGCAAAAAATATAATAAAAACCGCTAAATGGTAAACAAAAAATAAAAAAAGACTTTTTCTAATTCAATCTACTATAAAAAGAGGTATCTATTGCTCATGCATCGCTTCTATGCTGTTTCAAAAAATATCATATCACACAACACAAATCTTCGTGAAACAAAAATAATATACAGAGATTTTAAGTTTTGTATCTGACTTTTATCTTAGTTTCATGTATGGTTCTATGTAATGTCATTCATAATGCGAATGGTTTTAATAGACGTCTTTAAACGACGCGACGCGCGACGGCTAAATAACTAAACTTTTCTCGAAATAGTTATCTCGAACGTTATAAATTATTTTTTCTTTATCCTTTTTGATTTTACTTCTGATGATGGGAGGAGATAGGGAGATATAACGACTGAAAAGTTTTTAAAGTTATTTTGCTGATTAGGCAAATTTGCAAACAAGTAAAAAAACGCTGAGGTAAAGCTTTCCGTTTGAGTCCTAATCTAGCAGGGTTGGCATGATTTAAATCAAATGATTTAAATCGTGATTTAAATCAAGTAATTTTTTTAATTTTAATAATGTGATTTAAATTAAAAAAAAGTTATTGAAATTTTATAACAAATCAAAAAATGACTGTAAAAGTTATAAAACTGTGTCCTAGAAAACTAGAAAAAATAATTCTATAACAGATAATAAATCGAAAAAAATTGTAAATGTTATAAAACTATATAAAAATACCTATTTATCAATTTAAATGTTGGATTTGGTTGGTAATTTCGTGTGAATCCATTAGACCGCTAAACGCAGATATTTATTTTAAAATTTATGTATAAGTGACAAAAATTTGCTGTTCGAATACATATTATTAGCAAAGTCTAGTGCTAGAACTAGGTTCTTCTGATATAGAGACTATATCTTCATTCCCGAGAACCTATAATCGTTGTCAGAAGACGAAATGTTTTATTTTTTTTTGAAACGGTTGTATGTTTCCAAATTCCTACCGACATTTTGATCTGCAGTAAGTACACTTTGATATTAGATAATACATATCTACTAATTTCATTCCGGCTTAAGACTATTTCCGAACAATAGTGTATTGTTTTATTAGAAGTAAAAATTATACTT
This sequence comes from Sitophilus oryzae, assembly GCF_002938485.1. Classification (NCBI taxonomy): domain Eukaryota; kingdom Metazoa; phylum Arthropoda; class Insecta; order Coleoptera; family Curculionidae; genus Sitophilus; species Sitophilus oryzae. Next base: position 1,650,801 of record NW_022145814.1, on the reverse strand, counting down.
TATTTACGATGCTGTACCTATGAAGGACTATCGTAAAGCTATTCCGACGTTACAGGGAGGCACAAAAAGTACATTTTTACTCCGAATAGAACATACTATTTCTTTTAAAATATTACAAATAATTTTCTAATCAATTTCAAACCATTACAAATAATATGAACAGTAATCGAGCAACAATTTATACACTCGTTGAATTTGACACATAATATTAGTTTAATAATATATTTTTGTACTTTTGTGCTTAGGCGTAAGAGTGCTTTACTTTTATGCCTAGACGTTAAAATGACAAAAGTTAATATCTTTGAGATGTTTGAAAAAAAATCGTCTTGATCTGAAGCGAGCGACTTTTTTTGCGGAATATATTGGTGACCGATGTGGAAAAATGACACGCGCCGTAGAATTGTTAATGTTATCGGTATCAGGTAGAGTTATAAAGATTTAGCCATTTAGGATAGGACTTTAATTGGAAATAACTCCTAGTCATTTGGAAATCCGATTTAAATATTGTTTTGAATTAAAATCAAAAAAATCTGATTTAAATAAAAAAAATCTTATTTTTTTTATTTATTTTTTTAAATCATGATTTTTTCCAACACTGCATATATAGTGTAGTAAATTTTACAAAATATTTGTTTTATTCTTTTTTTAAATTTCAGCGCTTCATTGACGAAAGTCCAGATTTTTTCTATAAATGATTCCTCCACAAAGATAGTAAAATACATTTGTATCTGTAACAAAATCTAAATACCACTTTAAATAATATAATAATAGCTCCCGTATATAGCGTTTGACGCCTTGGGAGTAGCAAGGTACAGCTTGCTATACTAGAGCCGTTCGGTATACAAGGAAGGTAATGTGGCTAGCACTACGCTTCAACCGCCTATTATTACCTCAGGATTGTGAATCCCAAGTACTCATTTAAGGCTGAGTCGACCTAGGTACCCAAACTATTTTTATTTTAATAAAAATAATCGGCTGATGAAATGCCGGGTGTGGGATTCGAACCCACTACCTTGAGATTGGTAGACGAGAGCCTGTACCTCTACGCCACCGGGCACCTTTAAATAATAATAGTTATTTTTTATACAAGACGATAAAATGGTATTTTATCATCTTTGGTCGACGATAAAATGGTATGTTATGGTCGACCGAAAAGATTAATTCACGAGCGATGAAATCGCGACTGAATTAATTTCGGGAGACGATAATTCAATTTTATCGTCGTGTATAAAACAATATTTCTTTCCATAGCGAGTTACGTTTTAAAACATATTCAGAAATTATTATTTCAAGGAATATTACGAGTAGAAAAAATATTGTGCTGGGTTGGCATTCGATTCTATGTAATTTGACAAATCAATTAAGCTGTCTCTTTAGTTGTCAGTTTTGAGTCAATATTTTTTAATTCTCTTTCGTGCCGATTGCTGATAAGTAAATTACCAACAGATATTCAGGCTGAGGCGACAAATGTCATATCATATCCAAACTACTTCCATTTAAATCCCGAATAACTTATGAAAAGGAATACAAGAATTTTCAAAAATGGCAGCAATTAAAAAACATACGGAGAAGAAATAAAGTTAACCTATCCTCGCTGTTAAAGTATCATTTAATCTACCCTTGCGGTTAAAGTACTATTTTATCTACTATTTTTGATAGATATAAGGCAATTTTAACAGTTGCTATGGAAAAACATATTTTGTCTTTAAGAATAAAACTTGAGATTGTAAAAATCTGTATATTTAAATCCCTCTTTGGTGAAAAATATACTGACGTCGAATATTTTTTTCTTTTATTTTAGTCTTTCTCTATGGAAAGTTCCCAAGCAATCATCTATTATAAACCAAAAAATTATCTCCTCCACACATTTTAAAAGCCATTTAGGCTAAAGAGGGTACCTTAAAACTCCGATCCGAAGTAACACTTAGGCGGGAAATTTATTATCTACGAGAGGATAAGTCCCTTTAACAAATTTTACACCGCTTTTCGAAACAGCTTGGCGCTAACGTTAATCGCTATGGATAAAAAGTTACAAAACATCTTGATTTTTTTCAGTTTGTATTTCTTAAAAATATTAACCGGATAATATACGAGAAAATCAATATTAGCTATGTTGAACTACTAATATAGAAATACAAATCCTCTGAAAAGATATCCTAATATAGGATCAAAAACTTTTATGTTTGAAATAGTCTTATTAGATATCTTGTAATTGAATTTAATGTTACATTTTACTTTTTTACTTTATGGTTAACTAATTTCTAGAAATGTTATTTAAATTCACAAAGGAACATTAAAATTAGAATTACTAATTTCTGTTGTACGTATTTTTAAACTCTGTATATTAATATTTTCTGTAATAAGGAAATCATTGAGAAAATTAATATTTATAAAATTCAACTGTACCGCACCGCAACTTAATGTTTTTTTATTCCATCTCATGCATACCGGGTGTCTCCAAAAGTAGCTCACTTCTATAACTTTATTATTTTTTAGATAATAAACGAAATTTGGTTTGTTAGTATATACCGGGTGCGTCTCAAAATTGGCTCACCCCCTATAACTTTTTTATTTTTTCAGATAGAAAAACGAGATTTGGTATGTTAGTATATAACATAAATTAAGATTGATTGACGTATTCAATTATTGTTTTTGGTCACTTCCTCTTTCACCGGAAATGACTACAACTTTTGATTTTTTGGTACCCTCGGTATTTTTTTACTCTATTAGATAGAAAATGTCACTCTGAATAGAATAACATATCATACCTATGTCAACTTTTAACATTTTCGCATACGGTTTATTTGAAATTATAACATGCGGTTGATAACGAAAATTTTACTCGAAATACCAAGTGTGCAGTATCAAATTATTCGCAAAAAATGCTTTTTACAAATATACTAATGAGCCACCCTCGTTCCATTTGAAAAAGTTGAGATATGATTAAATCACGATTTGGGCATCTTTGAACCGGCCAGGATAGGACACTAAAAATATTAGATGATCAAATCTATTTTTCCAAGGCACCTTGATTAAAAATTAATGTTTTTAACATAGCCATGGCACTTTAGATTGAAATTTAAAATACATTTTTTTCTTAAGCAATAATGTCAAAAGTTGACATATCATATGTCATTCTATTCAGAAAGTAATTTTCTATCGAATAAAGTAAAAAAACATAGAGGGTGTCATTTAAAAATCAAAAGTTGTAGTCATTTCTGGTGAAACAGGAAGTGACCAAAAACAATTGAATACTGTCAATCAATCCTAATTTAGGTCATATACTACCATACCAAGTCTCGTTTTTCTATCTAAAAAAATAAAAAAGTTATAGGGCCACTAGCCACTTTTAAGACGCATACAGTAGTTCGGTTGAGCTACTAAAATGCGTGTGTTTTTAGGGCAGTAGTTAAAGTAGCTAAACGACCAGTGAGGCCTCTACGGATAGAGCTAGTGGAGCTCTATATTTGCCCCATTTAAACTGTGTGTTCGAAAATGTACAGTTTCCGAGATATTTAATTAGAAATATTTCGATTGTCGATTCTATGGATATACCTACCCCCTATGAAAAAAAATCCTATATTTTATTTATTAACTTCTTCCACTTTTCTCACCTGGTACGGTTAGAATTAACGTCTTCTAACCGTGTGAGAATTCTAAATGCAATTTCACCCCATTTTTAAGTTTTGTTGTATTTTTAAAAATTCCCGAAAATTATTTAATCGTTTGTATTTATTTTTCTTACCCTGTATGTACTTTTTTGACAAACTGATGGATACTAAAAAAACTAACTAATCGATCTGCATCGAATTTGCTGGGAAAAAGCTCGATTTTGGCTGGGAAAATTTTTGGAAATTTTCGAAGGAATTTTCTATAATGGGGCGATTTTAGAGCTCCACTAGCTCTATCCGTAGAGGTGTCACTGGTCGTTTAGCTATTTACCGTTTTCGAGATATTTGCGTGTTTCGATACTGGTAAAATTTCAAATTTAAATTGTTTTGTACGAGTCCTTATAAACATTTAAGAAACGAAAAATAGGCCATGGGATGGCGCCATCAGTCGTCTATCTGACTGTGCATAAATGGTTTCTTAGAATTGAAGGGTTTCGTAGGTAGATATTGTGTGGTATACACTCTAGATTGAAATTTAAAAAACTATTTTTTAAGTGAAAATGTTAAAAGTTGACATGAACAAAGAATGTTTATTTAAAGTAAAATAATACCGACGGTACCATTTAAAAATCAAAAGTTGTAGTCATTTCCGGTGAAACAAAGTGAACGAAAAAAATTGAATACGTCAAACAATCCTCATTTTATCTCATATACTAACATATTAAATCTCGTTTTTCATCTGAAAAAAAATTGGGTGTGCACAATGTGCGCATATTTTAAGTGAAACTTCTTACTTCTCTCTTCGAGCCCCATCTACATTCCGAGTTTCAGCCCCCTAGCTCACATGGGGCCCGAGTTACGACGCTCCAAAGACGGACGATTCGGACGGGGTCGGACGATTTTTTGATTTGATTAATTGATGATGGGATGTCGCAGTGCACAAATCGTCGTCAAAATATCAAGAAAAGATGGAGCTCTTCGAGTACCATCTACATTCCGAGTTTCAGCCTCCTAGCTCACATAGGACCCGAGTTACGACGCCCCAAAGACCTATCTTAAGGACGGTCCACACCGCTATATAACACTGCTATATAGAAAAGTTATATAACTTACATATTTTCTAGTCATATTTAGCAAATTTCTCTGCTATTTAACTTGATAGATGTTATCCATTTGTAGTCGGTAAAGATCAAAAGATTTGCGCAACACTGCTATTGTAAGATGAAACAACGCGTCCAGACTTGCTAAATTTCTAGTTTAGCTGCTCATGTTTTCAGAGACGTACGCGACAGAATCTTAGTGTTGTGAGCTGATATTGGTTTGTTTATTTACTGGTCAATAATACCGTATGATCGAAAAAAACTGCGTCCAGTCGGCCTCAGGTCCAGTTGGCTTGGACATGACGATCGATGCCATTCCCCATATAATTTTCCATATAGAATGACAGCAATCTTCATTTCATAGCCATCGCTGATGCTATTTTTTTTTCGATCGTATGGTTCTTATATTATTAATGGAGTAGAGCCAAGAGCAGGCTTGTCAACTAATTAAGTTGTATAGAGATCATACAGTGTTATGGGATATCCGTAGTCCCTCATTTAAAGTGAAATAAAAAAAAATTCACAGATTTTGCAACATGCGCGACCATCATAGGCGTATTGAAAATACCAGATACAAGTCGACGGTTTCACTCACCTGTTTTTTTACATTTTATATTAATTTGTGACGTCATTTGGAAGAGCTCAATGGAAATAGTATTTTCAACACTAACATTAAAAATTGCAAAAAGTATGTATTTGCAAAGAGAAAAAGTTGAGAAAAAATTGCGTTATCTAATAGGCAAGTTCCAGAGGGAATAAAAGAAATGCAAATCAGGTACTGGTTTAGATGAAGTGGATAATTCAAAATGGTTTGCTTTTAAGTGATTAATGTTTTTAAAAGACAGAAACACACCACGTGAAACAGCCGAGGCAGGTATTGAAAAGGTAAGCTAATTGAGTTCAACTATATCTAGATCTTGCTTGTAGGCGATGGCGGACTCAAAACCGTTTTTTTCTCGACTTTCTTTCTCTTCTTTCAAAAATAATTACGCACGCTGCTGCTGCGAGTACCTCTTTCTCACCAAAACGATTCATGATAACGAAAACTATAATGTGGACGGCTCCAGGTTTTTTAACATGTGATATGTAGCTTGTTAAATAGCAATTTTATATAACGTGTTACTAAATGTGGACCCTCCTTTAAGTTCCTACTTGACTTACCACTCTTTTCTCGCTTGTCAAGGCCGTATGGCAACTCGTATGTCAAAGCCGTGACGGGTCAAGGCCGCGTCGTGTCACGGCCTTGATTTTTTTACTACAATAGCGCCTAAAGTAGTTTCACTTCAAAAACTGAAAAGTTATAGGGGTGGGCGACTTTTGAAAAACAACTGGTAGGTATACACTATCGGACAAAAGTAGAGCAACACTTCGAGAAATATTTGCAAATCGCGATTTTTAATTATACACGGCATGATAATATATACAAATACAATAAATTTAAAAACTACGAAGTAGGCTATGAGTATCCATGACAGGAACAATTTTTACTAACAAAACAAATGAATTTATTTTGACATTTAGTTTTAAATGCTTAATAGTATGCGTCAAAAGTAGAACAACATAATTCATTCCAAAGAAGGGTTTTAGCAAAAGTAAAGGCCAAAATAATTGTGCGAGGTTTATTTTATGTTTTTTAAACAGTTCTATGCTGGATTAGTCATGCCAAGAGGAATTCCAATTTCAAAAGACTTGAAGTAAAGAATTGTGAATGCATTCATGGAAGGTAACAAACAACATTTAAACTGGACCATCAATGACTGGAAAAAACTTCTGTTCAGTGAGGGAGGGAGGGATGTTCAGTGATGAAACGCGCTACAAAATATTCAATTCTGATGGAATGAGACGTGTGAGGCGACCAATCAATACAAGGTTTAATCCTATACGTAACACCTACAATTAAACACGGTAGAGGCAGTGTATTTTTATGGGGTTGTTTCTCATGGAATGGGATAGGCCCTATACACTATTAATGAAACGATGGACCAATTTCTTTATAGGGATATCATGCAGAATGTTATGCTTCCTTATGCAGAATGGGAAATGCCACTGCGTTTTATTTTCCAACAGGACAACGATCCAAAACACTCTTCACAAGTTGTTCAACAGTAGTTTAGGGAAAATGACGTTCGAGTTTTGCAATGGCCAGCACAATCCCCAGACCTTAACCCCATTGAAAATCTCTGGGAAGAAGTGGAATGTCGTATTCGTACCCAAATGTTTCCAAATAAACAATCCTTGATAGATAAAATTAATAAAGTTTGACAAATCTTCCCGAAAATGTCATTCAGAAGTTGATTACTTCCATGCCGCGCCGTTGTCAGCCAGTTATTAATAATAATGGATATTTTATCAATTACTATTGTATTACTTTCAATTATTATTGTTCTTAAATGTGTTAAATATTTTTTGTTGAAATAAGACACAATAAAATCTGTTGAATTCAATTTGTTACTCTATTTTTGTCGCCCCCATTCTCATCAATTTTTATAATCATTATTATTTACCATTTTTAAACTGATTAAAAGTACACCAAAATTTTTGTAAAATATTAATTTTAGTGTAAGGATAGTGTGTCACAAATAACAACCTAATATTTTTTTTATTCAAACATGAATAAAAATGAACTCTGTTACTCTACTTTTGTCCGATAGTGTATGTATGATTATTATTTATTCGTTATTTTAGCTCATTATAACTAACCCAGATGTAAAAAATGTCTCCATTTCGTATATCAGAAATAATCAAGAGCATCATTGCTAGGATACATTGAAAAGCTGCAAAGAATAAACGCAAAACTACCTACTAAAATACAGCTACCATAAAAATCTGTAAAGTAGCATTCAAACCGAAACCTAATCTCTGCAACGGTCTCGAGTGGAAAGCCATTTTTAAAAGACGCTCTTGCGTTGAATTTTTATCTGACGTAATGTACACACAGGAGAATTATTATTAGCATATGCACCGCGTAGTTCGTTGACCATTTATTTCGAAAAGTTTTACAGTGGCACTAGTCGAAAAATTGCGGGCTGCTCATTAATCTCTAGTAGAAACTCATTTTTATTGCAATCTGTTATACATACATATACTCGAGCTATACATATTCCAATAACGAATATGGCTGCTACACTTCAAAAATAGCTGGAATAAAAATTCGAGTTGTATGTATACAACCATGGAATTTTTGTCAAATCATTTTTAGAATTACTAAATAGTAGCTATGACATACTCATATCATATAATATCATTTTATTCTATACCTATATACCTATTATTCAAAATATCTTTATTTCAAAGTAATATACCGGGTGGTGCATCGTCGTAGAAAACATAGGAAATCCCATGCAAATTTTGAATATCCATTCTGTCCAAATATTAGCTCCCCTATTAACTTTATAGTTAGCTTGCTCTTAATAGCTAAAATAGTTTTTTTTAGTTCTGCGTATGGTGAATACACATGTCAAATTTGAAATATTTTCGACAAGCTGATTTTACGGAATTTAAGAAAAACTGCATCTATTTTTTTTAATTAAAACTGAATCTGTAACAATGCAAAACCAGGCGAATGTCAACTTATGATTTTACCACTGTCGAATGTAACTTGTTGTGCTGTCTACACTACTACCACAGAATATCTAGCTACGCAACAGAAAAATAATCGAAATGAAAGAGCTAAAATTGCACAAATAAAATACTAGATGGCGCGACAATATCATAATCAGAATATAATTGGAAATTTTCAACTTTCGGTATTTGGTTCGACGAGATCGACTACACGTCGACGGCCTTGAAGCTCGGCTAAATATGCACAGTTGCCAGATTCAAAAAGACTTTAATTGGCATCCCATTCTTTTTCTGGTGTATAATAGCACAGAATATCTAGCTACGCAACAGAAAAATACTCGAATTGAAAGAGCTAAAATTGCACAAATAAAATACTAGATGGCGCGACAATATCATAATCAGAATATAATTGAAAATTTTCAATTTTCGGTTTTAGATCGACGGTTGTCGACGACACGTCGACGGCCTTAAAGCTCGGCTAAATATGCACAGTTGCCAGATTCAAAAAGACTTTAATTGGCATCCCATTCTTTTTCTGGTGTATAATAATTTCTTTCTATTCTTCGTTTCTTGTCAGATACACTTACATTAATTATTCGTTTGGCTTTTAAAATAGTTTTAAGTTTAAGTATATTATTAGAAAACATATGCTCACAAAATACATTTTTAATATATGTAATACACTACTTTATTATGTTAACTAAGAAAATAACTTTAATTACCTTTATAATTAATAATATACAGGGCGATTGATAGTGATATTTATTAATGCTGAAACGTTAGTAATGAAATATACGTTTAATAATAATGGAAATAATTTATTAAAAAGCAGTATAAAAAATGTTAATTGACTAAAAAAATACTATAACAAATTTCTTCTGTTGCCACGTTATTTATATAGACCTAGGTAGATTTTAAAAGTGACACAGGTACAATTAATAATATATTAGTTCGGCATAAAAGTTGCTGTCACGACATCGTACAATAAATTAAAATTCGTAAAATAAATTAAAATTATTAATTAAACAAATCTTTATAAAGAAACGCAAGTATCCCAAATTTTGGCCCAATCGAACTCCAGAAAATGATATCATATAATATTGTACTATACTATGGTACCACTCGATATGCTTCATAATATTGCATTGTCACCGAAGATCCGTAGTATACCAAATTTAAGCACAATCGAACGCCAGGAAATGGTATCGTAATATGGTACTATAGGTAGGTACCACTTTATATGCATCATAGTACCATCAAATTACAACGTCATCGAAGATACGTACTATACCAAGTTTAAGCCCAATCGAACGCCAGGAAATGGTATCGTAATATGGTACTACATTATGGTACCTCTTGATATGCTTCATGGTACCATAATATTGCAATGTCATCAAAAATATGCAAGTAAAATCAAATATGAGCCCAATCGAACGTCAGGAAGTGGTATCATAATATGGTACTATAGAAGGTACCACTTTATATGCATTATAGTACCATCATATTACAGTGTCACCGAACATACGGATCATACAAAGTTTAAGCCCAATCGAACGCCAGGAAATGGTATCGTATAATATGGTACTACATTATGGTACCCCTTAATATGCTTCATGGTACCATAATATTGCAATGTCATAAAAATACGCAGGTATAATCAAATATGAGCACAATCGAACGTCAGGAAGTGGTATCATAATATGGTACTATAGAAGGTACCACTTTATATGCATCAAAGTACCATCATATCATATTACAATGTCACCGAACACATGTAGTATACAAAGTATAAGACCAATCTTACGCCAGGAAATGGTATAGTAATATGGTACTACTATATTATGGTACCTCTTGATGTACTTCATGGTACCATAATATTGTAATGTCATCAAAAACACGCAAGTATAATCAAATATGAGCCCAATCGAACGTCAGAAAGTGGTATCGTAATATGGTACTATATTAAGGTACCACTTTATATGCATCATAGTACCATCATATTACAATGTCACCGAAGATACTTACTATACCAAGTATATATATGTCCAATCGAACGCCAGGAAATTCAATTACAATCAAACGTCACAAAGTGATTATAGTTCAGCCATAGATTTAGGAAGAACAGATATCACATTTTGCATTTTAACCCGATCAAACAATCGGAGGTTGACTACGTACTGTAAAAACCAACTGAGATAGAGAAAGCGACATTGCCACATCTCAAATTTGCGCCTATCTACTTAGTTTGATTTGCAGAAAAGGTGACTTTAAAACCTTCACGGGATATCAATAAATCTCAATTTTTTAATTAAATTAATAGTTTATTTTTAAAGAAGCATGCGTAATAATATGGTTATTAACCAGATGATATATGCGTTACTATTAAAGGACATGTTTATTGTTTAATGTGCTGAAACGTCTAGAACTATTGGCAACGTCGCTGCTAGTCTTCCAGAATGAAATGAGCCGTGCGTCCCACCAGCCCTCGCGACGGCCTTTGGTCCGTTATAGCGTACTACGTTTAGCTTACGGTATGTTTGAAGTCGGAATCAAGTTCGAAGTGAACTTTTCAGTGTTTTTCAGTAGTTTTTGCTTTTGTTTAACGTACTTTTGAATCTGCGAATTTTCAATATAGTACGACAGTGTCAAATGTGTGGAAAAATAAGCTCAAATTACGCGAATTTGTCTTTTCACAGGTAGGTATTGTTTCCGCCGCGCCGCGCCGTAATCGCCATACATAGGCATCTCACAAGGGAGCCTCTCACAATTAAAATAATTTCTAATTATATTTGTTGAATTTTGAGCTATTAAAACAAGAACGTAGTAGCCGGTAATTGAATTATAATTCGTCTCAATTACTACTTAACTGTTGTAGATCATAACAAATTTGAATATAAACGTTGCATTTGAAACTTTATGATAAGCCAGAAAGTGACATTTTTTCTTAAAATTGCGTCATATTTTTGGTCATTATATACGATATTCTAAAGGAATTTTGCTCAACAAATAAACAAAGGTGTTTACCCGCCCTTTTTACATTTTATTGCATTATCTGCCCCTTCGGCCTCGTTTAAACATTTTTACCACCGTACAAATACCTCTCCTAGAGTTATTTGTACGGTGTGTTTACCTTTTTTAGAATGGGACGAACTGTAAACAATTCTTAGGCTACTAGTTTTATACATACCTATATACAGAGTGACCCAGGCCTCCAAAAAGCTTTTTACCTATTACGTTTTTGGTTTGTAATTTTTATTTCAATTTTTTACATAAGATGGGGCCATTGTAACGCACATTTTCAAAATATTTTTGTCAACATACAGGGTGATTCTCGGGGTGATTCAAACCGCAATACATATGCTTAATACAGTTCATGAAGATTGGGACATTTAACTAAAATTTGATTGTCTGATGAAGCTACCTTTAAAAGTAATGGATTTGTAAATAAACGTAATATTCATTATTGTGCGACAGAAATCCCATACTGTAGCACACAGATTTGATACTTTTAATGATAAATGCCTTCTATTGAGAGACTAAAAGGTAATTGCCTCGTATTAGAGCCATCATAATACAAGAAGAAGACCGAAAGTTAAATCTTCTTATATTTTCAAAAAAACACAATTTTCTCATTAAATAATGATTTTGGGTATAGGAAGTTATTAATAATACAAGATTAAACATTTAAACATCTATTACACAGTACTTTACAGGTAGCTATCGATTGCGAACTAACTAAATCGTTACTAATTACTAATTTTAAAAAGTTCTTTTTAAGATCAAAAAAGGTAAAACTAAAACCTAAATTATCATTTGAGATTAAATGCGAAGTTCTAAATAATGTTGCCTATTTTAAACAAGAAAAATTTATTTATAAGTTTTATAACATCTCTAATTAAATTTGGACGAAAATAATATTTCTGTTTGCTGTAGGTAATTTTCAATTTTTCAGGGAAAATACGTAAATAAAAATGATTTTTTAAGTCAAAAAAAGTCAAAAGGACAAGTTATTCCAAAAAAGGACTGTCCTTTTCAAAAAAGGACAGGTGGCAACCCTAGGTATTTCTGGAATGGAAATTTAATGGCAAATCTACAACTTTAGTTTGAAAATATGTTCCGGCCATCTATGTTTACAAAAATGTCTAAAATGTGCTTTATCATTGCCTCCATATTCTGAAAAAAAAATTGAAAGAAAAATCACCAACCACTAACCTAATATAGAACTGTTTCGGAAGCCTGAGTCACCCTGTAAATATTCAAAAGTAACTGAAAGTTTATAAAGAATTAACTGAAAGTTTAAATTGAAAATCGACGTTGGAGCGATTTTCGAAAACTACCTACTAACGTTTCAACATAAGTATATGTGGGATATTAATTATATTATTATATTAGACCTTATAACAAAACTCACCTGACGAAAAGTGTTAATGTAGTATATTAATATGGAGTAAACATTTTACTAATTACTTTACTTTTTACTTTACTAATTAAATTCGTTCCAAAAAACGATACGCCACTGGCCATTAGAACAATCCAAATGAGCCTAGTTGCCGGGGTCGGAAATTTTCGACTTCTCTTCTGTCCTTGTTTGACACATTGGAATGTTTGATACACTACCAACGAGTATTTATGAATGAGATGTTCGGTCTATATTTATAATGTCTTTGAGTTCAGCTCATAAGATTTAACTCCAACTAACATGGCAAGTTAAATACCTAAACGTTTGAAAAAAGAGCTCTAATCTATTTAAATATGTTTAAATGATGTAGCAAATTTGAAGGTAGGCTTTATAAGGAAGTATTACGATATGAATTACACAATGGCAACGCTGCATAAAATTTTTTTAAATTTCGTTTGTAGAAAACTGTTTTCTTTTAAATTTATCGCCCTCTATTATGAGGTAGCGAAACTACCGCATCAAAATATCTGATTTGGAGACAGGCTTTAAAAGCCTGTCTCCTTTTGATACCTACGATTTTATACGTGTAACGAGGCTTCTGTTGCGTAGCTAGATATTCTGTGATAATAGTTTCTTTCTATTCTTCTTTTCTTGTCAGACACACTTATATCTGCTTATATTAATTAGCGTTTGGCTTTTAAAATAGTTTTAAGTATATTATTACAAAACATATACTCACAAAATACATTTTTAATATACACTACCTTATATTGTTAACTAAGAAAATACCTTTAATTACGTTTAAAATTAATAATATACAGGGCGATTGATAGTGATATTTATTAGGAACGTTAGTAATAAAATATAAGTTTAATAATAAATGAAAATAATTTATTAAAATTCAGCACAAAAAATGTTAATTAATTAAAAAAATACTATAATAACAAATTTCTTCTGTTTGCCACGTTATTTATATAGACCTAGGTAGATTTTAAAAAGTGACACAGGTACAATGAATAATATCATAATCGGCATAAAAGTTGCTGTCACGACATCGTACAATAAATTAAAATTCGTAAATTAAATTAAAATTATTAATTAAACAAATCTTTATAAAGAAACGCAAGTATACCAAATTTGGGCCCACTCGAAATCCAGGAAATGATATCATAATATTGTACTATATTATAGTACCATTCGATATGCTTCAAGCTACCATAATATTGCAATGTCACCGAAGATCCGTAGTACAACTTAACAAGTATAGTTGGGGCGTGAGAAATATAAAATAACACGGCGATCGGTGCTATCCCCAAGTCTCTTGCTATATTTGTTCAACTGTATACCAAGTTTAAGCCCAATCGAACGCCAGGAAATGGTATCGTAACATGGTTCTACATTATGGTACCTCTTGATATGCTTCATGGTACCATAATATTGCAATGTCATCAAACATACGCAAGTATATATCAAATACGAGCCCAATCGAACGGCAGGAAGTGGTAGCATAATGTAGTACTATAGAAGGTACCACTTTATATGCTCCATGGTACCATAATATTACAATGTCACCGAAGATACGTAGTATACCAAGTTTAAACCCAATCGAACGCCATTTATGTAGTATATGGTACTATATTATAGTACCACTTGATATGCTTCATGGTACCATAATATTGCAACGTCATCAAAAATACGCAAATATATATCAAATATGAGCCCAATCGAACGTCAGAAAGTGATCTCATAATATGGTATTATAGAAGGTACCACTTTATATGCTCCATGGTACCATAATATTACGGTGTTACAAAAGATAAGTAGAATACCAAGTTTAAGTTTAATCGAACGCCATGTATCGTAATATGGTACTATATTATGGTGTACCATTTCCCATATAAATTTACATATAAAATGACAGCGATCTTCATTTTTTCATAGCCATCGCTAAAGCCGTTGTTTTCCCGATCATACGGTATAAAGTATGAACACAATTGAACGTCAGGAAGTAGTATCATAATAATAGAACAATACTTATATTGTCGCCGAATTACAATCAAAATTCAGGATTCAATTAATTGAATCCTGAACAATTTGAATTGAACCATCAAACGTCAGGAACTGATTGTAATTCAGCTCGTAAGATTTAACTCCAACTAACATGGCAAGTTAAATACTTAAATGTTTGAAAAAAGGGCTCTGATCTATTTTAATATGTTTAAATGATGTAGCAAATTTGAAGGTAGGCTTTATCAGGAAGTATTACAATATGAATTACACAATAGCAACACTGCACAAAATTCTTTTAAATTTCGTTTGTAGAAAACTGTTTTCTTTTAAATGTATCGCCCTCTATTATGTAGTAGCGAAACTACCGCATCAAGATAGAGACAGGCTTTTAAAGCCTTAAAGCCTGTCTCCTTTTGATACCTACAATTTTATACATGTAACGAGGCTTCTGTTGCGTAGCTAGATATTCTGTGCTACGACGTTATAGTACCTACGCTTAGTGTCCGCTAAATGTATTTTTCTAATTTAAAAATTTGCAATTTGACATTGACAAAATTATAGAATGACAACTTAAGGTACGATGTCATTTGCCTGGTTTTGCAGTGGTACCTGTTCAGTTTTAATTAAAAAACTGGTGTGCATATTTGAGGTGAAATTTCTTACTAACAGCTATTAAATTGAAGGATTTGAAGGATATATTTCTTTTTGAATGCTTTTTTTTGAGTTAATATAAAACCGTATACATATTCTAGCTTTATAATAATTTTTAATAAGGTTTTTTTAATTTTTATTAAAAACGATAATTCTATCACCCGGATGGATAACCCTGGCAGCTGTGACCATTAAACCAAAATACTACTACTTCTCTATCTCTGACTACTACTAACTGCTACTAACCAATAATTTGTTTTGTGTGGTAGTCTTTGCTTAAATGTTTTGTTCATTATTCATGTTGGGGATTTATTTTTATATTGTGTTTATCGTTAGGCAACCAGTAAACTCATAGAACATGTATTTCTTTTACATAACCAAATTGTCACTCTAAATCGCTGTCTTTTTTAGACAGATGTAACTTGTCTTGTCATTATTCAATTCATTATTCGAATTCTCAGAATGTTGTTAACAAAAGTTTCATCATAAAATAAAATTTTAATCAATCACAATTGTTTATCTCCATCATTTACCGGATTAATAATAAAGCAATATAACAATTCATTACTTATATTCATTTACAGTAATTTTATTAAATTATACGAATATTCTCGTTGGTTATTGGTCTGAAATAATTATGACAGTGTCCTCCAAATGAAAATGTGAGTTACTCACTGTAAATTCTAATTCTGAGCTGGCAAATGCGCTAGATGCTTTACGTGGTGTGGTTTTTAAGGCTGTGCGACACGGCCTTGAATTTTTACTACACGGCTTGTCCAAAATTGTTCAAATTTGGCACATTATTCAGCATATGCAGACCTAAAAAAAATATTTTCGACTTGTGTAAAATTAATAGTGGAGCCAATATTTGGACACTTCAAAATTTGCATGCCATTTCCTATGTTTACAACGACGAGGCACCACCCGCTATAAATGTATAACATATGTGAATATTAACATATTTAATTGCAACCTATTAAAAAAATTGTAATAGAAAGTCAAATTTACATCAATCTCTGCATATTTCATTATTCTATTCCATGCTTACCCCATTACTATGAATTTTTCCTGTTAGTGTATAACATACTATTTAGTTCTTAAACGAAATAATAAAATCTAGAAATCTGATCCAGATTTTAAACAACATAAAGTTCATATATAAAAATACGTCTACATTTCATGTATCAGAAATTGTCAAGAGCGTTTTTGTTAGAACACATTAAATATTTCAGAGAATTTTAAAACGGGTATTACAAAATTGTAAGTACACTTTATATTTTAAATACAGCTACCATAAAAAACTGTAAAGTAGCATTCAGATCGCAACCTAATCTCTGCAACGGTCTCGAGTGGAAAGCCATTTTTAAAAGAGGCTCTTAGAGCTGAATTTTTATTCGACGTATCGTACATGCAAGAGAATTATTATTAGCATATGCACCGCAGTTCGTTGACCATTAATTTGACCATTTCGAAAAAATTTACAATGGCACTGTCAAAATATGCTCTTTAATCTCTAGTACAAACCCATTATTATTCCAACCTGTGCCCGAGCGATAAATGTTACAATAACGAGTACCACTGCCTTTCGAATATACCTGGTTAAAAATTCAAATAGTAGCCAAGCAAAAAAGTATGCCAAGTTTTGCAAATTATTTCGAAAATTCTGAATAACAACTGAGTTTAGCAAATTTTAATATTTATATTAACTTATATTTTCAATAATATGCCATAAATTTGATTGGTTAAATTGATTGATTTTTTTGGCTAAACTGGCTTTTCGATCATACGATACTTTACGTTGGTAAATTTATTGAACACATATTGAATCTGAAGATTATGGTTATAATTAATATTAAACTAAAAACAACTTTCGTTGCACGTCATCAATGACACCATGCGTCGTCTTAAGGAGTTGGCTAGTGGTCGTATTATGATGTGCCATAAAAGTTATTTTAATTTCCTCCTAGCTGATAACTGCTAAAAATATAATAGTGTTTTATTTTGCTGATTCCTTTTACTTTCTCTGTGCATAAAAATTTGGAAATTTGAAAATTGTTGCCTTCATTTGACGATTTTCAAATATTATAGCAACTGTTAAAATTGCCTTATTTCTATCAAAAATAGTACTTTAACCGCAAGGGTAGATTAAATTATAATTTAACAGCGAGGATAGGTTAAAAACCTTATTTCTTCTCGCACGCTTTTTAATTGTTTTCATTTTTGAAAATTTTTGTATTCCTTTTTCATAAGTTATTCGGGATTTAAATGGAAGTAGTTTGGATATGACGTTTGTCGCCTCAGCCTGAATATCTGTTGGAAATTTACTTATTTCGTTGTGAGCCATTTCTGGCTCCAATTCAATCAGCAATCGACACGAGAGAGAATTAAAAAAATATTGAGTCAAAAGTGACAACTAAAGAGACAACTTTATTTATTTGTCAAATTACATAGAAAGCAACGCCAACCGCCAACCCAGCACAATATTTTTTCTACTCCTAATAAATTCCTTGAAATAATAATTTCTGAATATTTTTTAAAACGCAACTCGCTATTGAAAAAAATATTGTTTTATACACGACGATAAAATTGCATTATCGTCTCCCGAAATTAATTCTTAATCTTTTCGGTCGGCGATAAAATACCATTTTATCGTCTTGTATAAAAAATAACTATTATTGTGCCCGAAATAAGAAAACAGGATACAAATTATAGAGATTTCATTCCCCGTAAAGAAAAGTTGGCTATAGCTTTACGCTTTTTAGCCACAGGAGATTCATTTAACAGTTTAATGTATCTTTTCAAAATATCTAAGTAAAGTATCTCAACAATAGCTATCAAAGTTTGTCAAGCTCTTAATCCGATATCAGAACCAATTAGAGCCCAGGCATCATGCTTTTTATTTTTGATTTGGTTTGTTTTTGGTTTTGAGCTTTTATTATTTGGAAATCACAATTCAGGTTTCTGTCGATATATACCGGATGCGTCTCAAAAGTGGCTCACCCCTATAACTTTTTTATTTTTTCAGATAATAAAACAATATTTGGTATGTTAATATGACATTTATGACAAATAATAATAATAATAATTAAATAATAATTATAATAAATCCTAATTTATTAGGATTGATTGACGTATTCAATTGTTTTCGGTCACTTCCGATATCACAGGGAATGATTACAACTCTTGATTTTTAAATGGCACTCTCAGTATTTTTTTAGTTTGTCCGATAGAGAATTACTCTGATAACTCCCTCGGTATATTTTTAGTTTATTCGATAGAAAATGACACTCTGAATAGAATGACATATCATATGTCAACTTTTGACATTTTCGCTTAAAAAATCGTATTTTAAATTTCAATCTAGAGTGCCATGACTGCGTTAAAAACGTGCCTTGGAAAAATAGATTTGATGTCCTGGCCGCACGGTGGAGTATTAGCATGAAAAAGGTGATCGAAATTCGAAAAATCAAATGTGTTTAAGATTTCCCAAAAAAAGATAAATGATAAGTTAAATCATGTCTGTCATGAATGGCGTTGCTATGGGTGTGTTTAGTTGCATTCATTTGTTTCAACGAAACGTCAAAGTTGTTCCTTCTCAGAGATAAGAGGTAAATGGCTAAATTTTATGTTTAAAATTATAAATTATTGTTGTTCTTGTGCTCTTTTTACGTTTATATTATTGTTTTGATTGAAAATGGCTCAGCAAGCTGCAGGTATGTATTCTACAAAAACATATTATTTATTTTAGTATTCTCTATACTAACGATTTTTTTTGCAACTAAAAGTTAGGCGTTCAGAAAATTTGATTAAATTTGTGACATTTTTATTATACTTAGAGATTTAGTTGCGCATTTCGAAGAATTCAGCATATTGTCTATATACGTTTTACTTAGTAAACACTGGGCTTTCATACAGTAAAATAAAATACTGCGACTTTTTGCGACTTTGCTGATAAAATGAGAAAAACATTCTTGGTTTCCTCTAATTTGCAAATCAGTGATATACTAATGCGAGGTGTAAACCGCGATGGCATTGTTGTGTACAAAGCGATCGCATTAGTGCCATTAGCAGTATAGCACAATTTGGCATTAGTAGCGGCTTTAGTGGTATAGGAATTGGTCGCGGATCAGTCGTAGCATTAGTAGTATTAGTTGCGATATTACTATTGGCATTAGTGGCATTGACCGTGGAAACACTGGAACAGTGATTTTTCTTTTTTTTTTAGAATCGACGAATTATTCTTCATTTTGTTCATATTATTTCTTCTTTAATTGAAAATAGCAATAATTTATATAAGGTCTACATAAAAAGATTTCGATCAACTATCGGTGTCAAATACCCCACTGTGGGCCGGTTGAAAGATGCCCAAATCGTATTTTTAATCATATCTCAATTTTTTCAAATGGAACGAGGGTGGCTCATTAGCATATTTCGAAAAAGCATTTTTTTAACGAATAATTTGATATCACACACTTGGTATTTCGAGTCAAATTGTCGTTATGAACCGCATGTTACAATTTCAAATAATAGAAAACAGAGGCCCGAAAAAACTATATGTGAGAATGTGAAAAGTAAACATATGATATGTCATTCTAATCAGGGTGTCATTTTCTACTGAACAAAGTAAAAAAATACCGGGGGTGCCATTTAAAAATCAAGAGTTTTGTGAAACCGGAAGAGACCAACCAAACCAAACCAAAACAATCAATCAATCCTAATTTATGTCATATACTAACATACCAAATATCGTTATTTATTTTAAAAAAAAGTTTAGGGGTAGGAGACTTTTGAGACGCACCCGGTATAACCCGGTATGAGACGTAACTCGTACTCAATAGCTTCTTGTGACCACACAACTTCCAAATAGTGATCAAGCTGAAATGAAAACCCTGTCCAAACCCAACGCACACTACCAAACATATTTCTTTGATGTACCGGCGGATCGTGTTCACTCTTACGCAAAGTTGCGCAACATGTTGAGAAAACGCGCTACTAAACCTCATGCGCAGCGCCACGCTATGCATTTAGAACGGCTCGGTGCGGAGCAGCGCGTTTGGTCTGGACCAAGCTTAAAGTTTTTTAATTTCGAAAAATAAATTTGATGGGAATTTCTCAGTTCTGACATTTTTCTCTAATTTTATAGATATTTTGCATATTCGTAAAAATGTGTTTTTTATGATTTATCTCTATTAGGTACACAATCTAAAAAAACGGAATTAATTCATTATACATCCTTTAGTGAAAGTAATATTGAAATGTTTCCTTTTTCCGAGCTAAAAACAAGGGAACAATTTTTTAAATTTTATTGGTTTATCTGGCATTTTTATATGGCGATAAAAAATGGTTTCCTAATTTTCCGAATTATAATATATAAAATATAATAACTGTACTTTGAAAACGATTTGGTCAAAATCCATTCTTAGTGAACGTCTCCTTGCTCGAGAGACGAATGTAAAAAAAACTTGAAAAAATTTAATCTATAGCTCAAAAAGTTTTCCCTCCTTATAATATATCTGAAACTTTAATACATTCCTTTTAACATGTTATACCATATCACTTTATCAGATGTACTTAAGTCTAATCCTAAAATTTATTGCCCGCGGGGACTTGACTTGATATTTTAGTACAAATGGCCCTGTTTTATGTAAAATTCTCCTTAGCGCAAAAGTTAAAAGTTTATACTCCCGGTGGGAGGCATAACCAGTCTAACTCAGAATAGATGTTGAAAGCGCAGGCACGAACGGGAAGAAGTTTATGACGCTGGAACTTTGTCTATAATAGATAATGCGAGATAACTATGTAGGAGGAGCAACAGGTAAGTTACCTTTTATCTGAAAGTTATTATAATTAAATAACGGCATAGTAGATTATGCAATTATAAAGTTCTTTAAGGACGAAAACTACTTTTCTGAAACATAGTGAATATTGCTTGTACCACACAGGGTCTTTTTTCTGTTATATTTTTTTGTAAACTATATAGAGGCAACGGTAGCGTACATTTTAAAAATATTTTCATACATACCCTCCCACCTAGCAAAAAACCTCACGTTACATTAAAATGGGACTGGTGGAAGACGCCGAATGCCGACTCTGTATGGAAGATGACGAAACAATGAAGCACGTTATGTGCACCTGCCCCGCTGGGGGCAGGACCATATTTGAGATGTTTGGCAAACCCATGCTAGACCTATCAGACCTGGGAGACATATCACCCTCGGACATAACGGCCTATGTTAAAAGGCTGGGTCTTGAGACTTTAATGCTCTTTTTTATATTAAAGAGCTTAAAGACCCACTCTTAGTCAATACAATACAATACAAAATACGCCTATGATGTAGGTCCTAGCATTACACTTGGAAGCTAGACACATCATCATTGTAATAAAGTTTATACAAAGTTTACTACACACAACAAATTTATTAAAAATCGCTAAAATTGTCGCTGTTGACGAGGTGGTGACCAGGGTTCGGAAAACTACATGTTACTTTTAAAAACTACATAAACTACATCACATGTAGTTAATGTAGTTTATGTAGAGGGTGTAGTTTATGTAACCTATGTATGTAACTTTCAAATGTCAAAGGTTTGAGGTGAGGTTATAATAAGTTGAAGCTTTAAAAACACATAATGTATTTAAGAAAACAGAAGAAATATGGCTTTAAATATAATATTTACATCATATAGTATGCAGTTATGCAACCAGTAATACACCTTGACAATATTATCTCTATTACACCTAATACAAAGGAAAATTATTCATAATATCAATACATAGTTTATTAACGTAGTTTTCATGTAGTTAATGAACGGGAAAAGACGTAGTTTTTGAAGAAAAACTACACGGTGTTAATCAGGTAAATTACGTCTTAGTTAACTACTTCCGAACCCTGGTGGTGACTCATCCGTAGGCTCCAATAAGATGGCGATTAACGTAACAAATTCTGCTGCAGCCCGTATATGGGCGTTACGTCCTTGTATTCTCTAGTCATTGATCCCAATAATACAAAAAATATATTTATATTCAAAGGAAGGTTGAAGAAAATACACAAACATTTAATTTTATTATTATATGTGTTTTAATACTTAGCCATGAATAAGTATAACAAATTGTTTTTAGTTTGTTTTTAAGAGAAATCTTATATTTTAGGTTAGCTAACTAAAATTTCGCACCTAATGATAAAATAATAAATAATATTCAGTATTCATTATTCTCAATAATATTTTTTATGCTATAAGCATTTGAGATTTTTAAAATAAGGACCTAAAAGGCCTCAAAGAGCTAACTGCCTTCACAAGAGGAAAGTTTCTCATGTTATATTTATTACAACTGATTGTTTTTTTTTTTATTTTTACTACTTTAGAAATGATTGGATATAGATTTCAAAACTTAACCGAAGATGAATTTAAAACCCTGAATAAGACAATTCAACATGCGAAGACAAAATATGAAAAATCCAAAAAATTAATTAATATAAATGTTGGTAGTATCTATATATTTAGCCATACAGACAAATGTATGGTCTTTATAAACGTATTTCTTATTGACTAGAGGCCGATGTAGGTCCTCTAAGCTTGAAGATAATTACAGTTTCCGTCTTTATGCAGGTGGTCGTTCTCCGTGAGCCGATATGTCTATTCGGACCAAATCATATTGACAATACAATTATACTATAATTTAACAGAGCAATTGCTCTCCGCATTGAACTGATATATTAACCTGTCATCAAGGTTAGAAATTTCGAAATTAATTTGACAAATAATATTGAAAACGTCTTTAACTAAATAGATTTTTATAGTTTATTCAATGAATGAAAATATCTGTAATAACTTACAAATGTGAAAAATAAATACCTATACCGGGGTATAGGTATTTATTTTTCACATATATACGGTATAAGTTATAGGGGTGCGTCTCAAAAGTGGCTCACCCCTATAACTTTTTTGTTTCTTCAGATAAAAAAACGAAATTTGGTATGTTAGAATATATGACATAAAATAGGATTGATGACGTATTCAATTGTTTCTGGTCACTTCCTGTTTCACCGGAAATGACTACAACTTTTGATTTTTAAATGGCACCCTCGGTATTTTTTTACTTTATTCGATAGAAAATTGCATTCTGAATAGAATGACATATCATATGTCAACTTTTGACATTCTCGCTTAATAAAAAATCGTATTTTAAAATTCAATCTAGAGTGCCATGGCTATGTTAAAAACACTAATTCTTACTCAAGGAGCCTTGGAAAAATATATTTGATTGCATATAATGTTTTTAATGTCTTATTCAGGTCAGTTCGAAAATGCTCAAATCGTATTTTTAATATCTCAATTTTTTCAAATGGAACGAGGGTGGCTCGAGTCAAATTAGATTAGACGGTATTTCGAGTCAAATTTTCGTTACGAACCGGAAGTTATAATTTCAAATAAACCATATGCGAAAATGTCAAGTTGACATATGATATATGTTATTTTCTATCAAAAAAAAATAAAAATATTCCCAGGGTGCCATTTATAAGGTGCCATAAAATCAAAAGTTGCAGTTATTTCCGGTGAAACAGAAAGTGACCGAAAACAATTGAATACTCAATCAATCCTAATTTATGTCATATACTAACATACCAAATCTCGTTTTTTTAACTGAAAAAATAAAAAAGTTATAGGGGTGAGCCAATTTTGAGAGGCACCCGGTATTTTACCTGATTTTGCAAAATGATTTTATTGCTTTTATTAGTTTTACAATAATGATTTGTTAACTTTAAGCCGGGGCCCCATTACGCCACACGCCACACCATGCCACTTCACGTCATGAAGATCTGTGCGTATGCTTTTCCAGTTAATTACATGTATTGCGTATACACTAGGCAACTTGCCACCCCACGCCATCCCACGCTATCACACGTGTGATGGGCAATTCATCTGTCCTAAATCTCATATGTACACTCTTCCCCACGTTGCAACATGTTTATATTTACTACATTTACTATATTTTACTACATTGTTTATATTTACATACATTTTTAATAACTTAAAGTAAAAATTTTAAATTCACCTTTTCTATTATTTTCTAATAATTATTCATTCATTATAAACGTTATCTACTAACAACATATATTTATAGGTCGGTAGCCTCATCCTCTCGCTGGCTTCGTATCTGAGATTAACTTGTTTTAAAGCCGGCAGCTGGCAAGTTAGAAATACTCTCTAAACGTATAATCGAGAATAAGGGAGTATTACATTGTGTCAAACCATTTCCTTCAATTAGACTAATGGACAGACATGGTCCGAAAGCAAAGGCGTTATATTGTTGACCGCTCATAATTGTATTAAAAAGTTTTTGGATGTTTTTGTCACAGTTTAGAAGAACCGAATTGAAAGATCTGATAACCTCCGTATTTCTTTTTTTTATTTGAGATGAGCACTCCTTATCCAGTGCCACTAAAATTAGTTAATTATTAAGAAAAATATTTCATAAATGTGATTAAAAAACTTAAATACCAAGATTTCATTTTTAGGCCATTTATGTTTGTAATACCGTATGATCGAATAAAATCGGCGCCAACGATAGCTGTGAAATGAAAATCGCTGTCATTTTATATGTAAAATTATATGGGAAATATCATCGATCGTTATTTCCAAGCCAACTGGACGCTGTTTTCTTTCGATCATACGGTATCTTATTCGGTTTCACCAGTCGTCATTTTGTAATTATTTAAACTGACTCGGTATTTCAAAAAAACGAAATACCGTTTTTTAGTAATAACATCGATTGGTATAAAAAACGGTTTCTATATACAGTATGTTCCCGGATTGTCTTTACAAGAGTTTACAAAAGTTTGTTTTTGGTTAGTTTTAAGAGATTAAGTGGTAGAATAGCTCCCTAGCTAAACTTCGCCCTATATCATTTGTTTCAATTTTTGAAATTAACGAATAAAGAAGTTTTCTTATTATTATTATACAATTTAATTACGTTTATTTGGCCCAATCCACAAGTAAACTAACGAGATAAATATATTATATACAGGGCATTCCAGACTGAGCGTGCATTAGAAGTTTCTAGAGAAGTACAACATCTAGATCGGAGATATTATATTATATACTATATTGGCCGTAGCTGTCATGGAATTGAGTGATTAAAAGACTATCATAAACCATTTTTTTCAAATGGAAACCTACTTTTTTATTTCACTATTGAAAAGGTTTTTCCGTTTAGTACTTTTTGATTATATAGGGTGCTACAAATTCGAGGTACGAGCATTGATATCTCGGAAACCGTAATAGATACGAAGATGGTTAAATCGGGGCAAAGTTGCACCTTGGGCTGTTCACCAAGATGCCATCAAAAAAGTTTTAAAAATTTCAAGGATTGCTGAGTTTCTTGGAAAAAACGGATTTTTTTGAAAACTAATTTTATTTTTTCCTATCGTTATTTTTTAGAAAATCAAAAAACTAATTACACATTCTCATAGCCACTTTATTAGGGCTATCTGATAGTATTTTTAGATTTTCATATCAGCTGATAATTTGTGAGATACAGAGGCCAAGTTAATTTTTTTAAATACGGACCCGCATTTTTTATTTCAGATTTTGAAAGTACTCGGTCTCCTCAGTACAATGATATGCCACACTTTATACTTTTTTTTTGTTTTGGGTACCTTAACACCAACAAAACTATTTTATTATAATTTAAAAAAAAATCAAGTCCGACTCTGTTTTTTAAATTATTTAATCTGATTATATTCATCGCAACAATATTGATCAGTGCTAATTAACTTTGAATAAGGAAAATTAAGCCAATTGAAAGATTCAAATAAATAATATCCAGATCAGCAATTTAAAGATATTATTTTTAACTTTTCTTATTGTGAATTTGAAATTCTCAGTGTACGATCTAATAATTTGCATAATATTAATCGTAGTTATTATGAATAAATTAACTTCTACAAACTAGTTTCTAATGCTTTACATAGTCTACATGTCCGAAAGGGATACCAGCCTCCGTATTGCTTTTGAATAGATCTTCTTATACTTTCAAATGCATTTTGTACTCTTTATTGTAACTGCCGAGATGTGTTGATTTTACTTTTTTGTTAAAATTTGGAGCTGTCGAATTACTTGACGTCATCAGACGGTCCAGGTACCTCGCTGGCCATTATACTGCTCTAACATTTCAAATCTATCTTCCGGGGAAATGAGTTCATTGTTTATATTACATTTTATTTATATTACATTTTATTTATAATTTTATTGCATTTGATTTTCCGTATCCAACCTACGTCACTGTTAAGTTTGAAAGCTTATCAATATTGTAACGATGAATATATTAAAAAAAACAGAGCTGGACTTGAAATTAGTTTAAATAAATTGTGTCCTAATTTCCAAAACAAAAAAAAATAAGTATGGCATATCATTGTACTCGGGAGAGCGAGTTCTTTCAAAATCTGAAATAAAAAATGAAGGCCCGTATTTAAAAAAATTAAGTTGGCCTCTGAGACTCACAAATTATCAGCGGATTTGAAAATCTAAAAATACTGTCAGATAGCCCTAATAAAGTGGCTATGAGAATGTGTAATTAGTTTTTTGATTTTCTAAAAAGTGTCGACAGGAAAATTTAAAATTTATTTTCAAAAATATTCGTTTTTTCCAAAAAACTCAGCAATCTTTGAAATTTTTAAAACTTTTTTAATGGCATCTTGGTGAACATCCCAAAGCGCAACTTTGCCCCAATTTAACCACGTTCGTGTCTATTATGGTTACCGAGTTACCAATGCTCGTACCTCGAATTTGTAGCACCCTGTATATTCATATACCTAAAATAAATCGTTTTTAAGTTATTTAAGATTTAGTTCTGAAGTGTAATTTTGATTTTATCTAGTTTCCGTTGACATTAAGTGTCAAATCAGAAAATTTAATTCCTTCTGTCAAAAAACTATTTATTTGTATAAAACTATATATTTCGTATATTATAAATAATATAATATTACTGCCTGGTAAAACTTTTATAAAGTGTATTTATAAAAATATATCTCGTTATTTAGTGCTAGGTAATGGCAATGTGACATGGCCAGATATTGTTTTACATCGCGTGACATTTAAAGTCATGAGTTACTGGTTAAAAAACAAAAAAATATACTCTTTAAAACTAACTCTTAAATAACTTAAAAACGATTTGTTTTAGATATAGAAACATGTATAATCAAAAAGTAACGAATTAAGAAACCTTTTCATTAGTGAAATAAAAAAGTGGGTTTCCATTAAAAAAAAATGATTTATGATAATTTTTTAATCACTCAATTTCATGACAGCTACGGCCAATATTATGTGACATTGGAACAATTTAATTTTTGAAATAGATAGCCCTATGTCTTCTCTTTATGTCACAGTGGCTGTGAATCACTAAATTTATCGTTTAGACTATACAGATTTTTTTGACAGGCAGTTTGTTTTTCTCCAAATATTTTAAATATTTTACATTTACGGTCAATATTAGGTCTAGAGTGTTTGATATCAAAATTCATAAACTTTACAGAGAATTTAAGTATGTAATAAAAAATGGGGGTACCCATCTAAAATAAGGAAGTTGTTGTCAAATTCCTGTATATCCGGAAGTTCCGTTATATTGAAAATATTTTTAATCGATAGATCTTGTGAAGTGATGCACAAAAACATCTCCGATCTAGATATTGTTGTTCTCTAGAAACTTCTAATGCACGTTCAGTCTAGGACACCCTGTATATTTAGATAATATACGTACTCGAACTGATGTATATCTAATATTAAATAAATTATATTTAATGTTGAATTATCCGTGCACAAATGTTATGAAAGTTAAACTGTTGTAAAGTTTGTGTCACGTATTGCGACCTTTTCTGGGGAAGCAAATTTAATTCGCTTCAAGTGGAAAAAATATGTTTTTCCTCTGCTCAGGTTTCTACGTTTCCTTATAAATATAAATATCATTATTTTTTCCTGGGTTGGAAACAACCCGAAACTTTATACGTATATTCCGTCGCCGGCTAGAAACAAAAAAGCAACCGTTTTTAGCCGGAAAAGATATCCCTCCAACTTTTCTTATTAAAGTTTTATGAAACTTACTTATATGATATAGAACCATGGAGTTTGTGTCCGGATTCCCTTTCACGATCTTTTGAAAGGCCGCGTTGATGGGAGCAAAAACTGTCATCTCCTCCGATTCCAGCGTATTGTTGCATACGCGGCATTGTTCGAGGTACGAGTAGAACTGAAACAAGAGAAGGTAGTAAGTAAAATGCAGCATTTTTATTAAAGGAAGAAAATTTCCGTAAAGAAATACACCGTAGCTGTTTTTAATATTTATCATCAGGTTATTTTGCATCATTAATTTTCAAAATAAAATATATTCGCTTATATCTACAATAAAAAAAATTGTGTCTGCAATATGAGCGCATATTTGAAGTGAAATTTATTACTAACAGCTATTAAATTGAAGGATTTGAAGGACATGTTTGAAAAAGTTTAGTTCGAAATGTTAAAAAAAATTAAAAATTAATAAAAAAATTGATTCACTTTCAAAAATTTGTATTAAAATGACCGTCTGTCCGTTTGAGGACTCAATTCGGGAAAAAATCCTAGTGATTTCGTCCATTTAGTTAGAGGCATCGGTTTGAAATTTCGAGGGCGTGATCCAGTAGCCCGTCCCCAATTATGCCAAAATTGACTCACATTTTTCTTCAATATCAAATCCTTAGTCCCACCTGATGAAGATGTAAACGATACGTCGTATCCAACTTTGCAGAGTGGGTCCGTCGCTTACATAACCTACCCACCAAATTTGATAGCTATCGGACGATATCAACTTTTGACGACTTTCTTACATTAAAACACATCACAGTGACACGTGTCGTACAAGTTGGCCTTGGTCCAATCTAGCGACATACCAAAATTTATTTATATCTAACGAGATTTTCACCATTGATGATTGAGTTTTATAGTGCACAAAACGTCGTCGAAATACCATAAAAGATCGGACTCGAAGAGATCGATATTGACTTTATCAAATAATAAAGATCTTCTTCTTCCTGTGCCTTGTGCTTAGCCGCACGTTGGCGATTGTCTGTACTCTTCATCCAATGTGTAGAGTGCCGTTTTCGGCTCTTCGAAATATGGTGGCTGCGTCGCTGATGTTACACCAATCCCGTATGTTTCTTAGCCAGGAATGTTGTTTTCTTCCTGGACCTCGCCGTCCCTCTATTTTTCCTTGTAGAATCAGCTTAGGAATAGTGTTGGAAAAATTCGAATTAAATAATACGACTAATTCGATAGGTAGTAAATTAAAACTAACTAATTCGAATTATCTTTTTCGATATATCGAGATAAAAATTAGTAGTATTTTATATTATATCTGTGGTAACCGAATTACAAATGAACATAAAACATCACCTCTTATGGACAAATACGAATATTAGTAATTAGTATAGTACTATTAGTAGTATTCTTTCGTGCTGAATGAACTGAAAATTTTCAGTTAAACTGATTTATAAATGGAATCGACAAAGAAAGGAACGATCCCATATAGAAAAATCCAGAAATCATAGTTATTTCCTATACCACGTAGGAATAAATCAGTTTAAGTGAAAATTTTCATTTCGTTCAGAACGAAAGAATACTACTATTATTTGGTTCATTTCCATCTCACCCAAATTTCACCGAACACTAAAATTCATTTTCTTCTTTTATCTAAATAATTATTGATTGCAACTGATAAAATAAAAAGAAATACGAACCGCACGTAAACAAAGACATACTATATCGTTTTAGAAGAAGCTTTTCTTTTAGATATGAGCTTTTCAGTAGGAATTGAAACAATCATAAACTCGGCACTTTTAAATTTAAAACTTTAAATTATGGTTTAATTTATTAAACGGCTTCGGCACAGTTAATAGAATACATTGAATAAAGAATATTTTTTTAAATTTTTTATTCAGTGATAGAATATAGGTATGGCAATGGTTCAGATTTGTTTAAAATAGCCCCTAGACGAGCACTAGCTGGGACAAATTTATTTTTAGGTTAAATTTATAATACTACTAAATAATTCGAATTATTAATTCGATTGTGAAATATGAATTATTACTAATTATTCGATGGTGAAAATAATTCGATTATTCCCATCACTACTTAGGAATGTAATATTTGTCTCCTCTAAGGATATGGCCGAGGTACGAGACTTTCCTTTCTTTAACTATATTAAACATTTCTCGTTCATAGCCTGCAGTTCTTAAAACTTCTTCGTTGGTGGCATGTGCGGTCCATGGCACACGTACGAGTCTCCGGAGAGTCCACATTTCGAAAGCCTCGATGCGGTTCAGGGTTCTAGTCTTGAGAGACCAGGTTTCTGCGCCGTATAGTAAGATGGGCTATATGTAGCATTTCACTACCCGTAGTCTAAGTGTTAGCGGGAGACTGCGTGCTAATAGGAAGTTTTTAAGTTTAAAAAATGTTGTCTTTGCATAATTCGTTCTAAGTTTAACTTCCTCATCGCAGTCCCATCGTTCATTGATCATGGCACCCAGATATTTAAATCGTGGAACTCGCTCTATAATATTTCCATCCACGGTCAATGCGGTGTTGATTGTAGGCTGGCGTCCTATTACCATAAGTTTGGTCTTGGCAGCGTTGATAATAAATAATAAAGATCTACTGACACTAAATCATGAAAATAAAAATATCTAGGAAAATCTTTGTTTGGGAGGTAAGCCACCTTTATAATATTTTGAAGCGACATAAATTCTCCATAGAATATCGGAATAATACACTGGGTGTTCCATTTAAAATAAAAAGTAACTTGCTTTTAAAGGTGACCAATGTTTAATATTAATTTTGTCTCACCCTGTATAACTTTTTGGGTCAAGTTTTAATTTAATTTAAAGTATCTACAAAAGTAATTTTAACTACATATTAGGCTATACCGGTTAGGTAGCTTTTATTGAAATTTAAAATTTGGTCTTTGTTTTTAGAAAATGTTAAATATGCCAAAAACCTTACATTTTAGTCATATACTTTTGTAATGAAACACTCCTTTATTTTTCTCCTAGAATCCGAAAATCAGTTAATATATAGGGTGTTCCATTACAAAAAACACAACTTTGATGTGTTATTTATTTTGAGGACTCTCTATATTTTTAAAAGATGCTTTCAGTTAACCTACTTATAACCTACTTACTCAAACTTCATTTTGATATAAATTACCGTTCTTCATGAAGCCTCCACGTCGCGAGAGAGGCGCCCCCTGTACAGGATTCAAATAATTATATCTACTGGCAATATTTACTATATTGTTTTGTCCTCCGGATAATTTAAAGGTTAGTATAAAATTAGTAAATAGAATTTTCTATTAGCAATCGCATTAGAAGATAATATTAAATTTCAAGACAAAACAGTAGGCGTCTATCAATATCTGACAACTTAATAATTTAGCTTTTTTTAGTGCCATCGATACACTAAATTTCAATTTTCTAGTGCAAGCTGTTTTTGAAAGTCGATAATGTAATGTGATTTTGATCCAAAAAATCATGTTTTCCGAATTTGAGCTTTCTTAATACTAGTAGTCTAGATCCGTTCCTGCGACTGAGTCAGGGAAGATTCTGACAGACGACATCTAAAAATGAGAGAAAATACAAATTACTTATGAATTATACCTTCACTGGCATGGAGCCTTTGGAAACTTGGCACTTAAAAAAATAACAAAAAAATAGTATTTTTCGCCAAATTCTGAAAAACTTTATCTGAAAGAGTTATTTCTTTTTTTATTTTAAGTGTTCAAAAAGTGTTTTTTGTTAATTTTCAGCCACCTAAGTGGTTTTTGTTTCACCATTTTTAACCAATGACAACCATAAAAATTGTCCATAAAATCAATAAGTCTATCAATATACTCTTTTTCACATATCGGGTACTATACTTGGTATTTTTATAGAAACAGTCCTAGATATGATATTTTTTCATTTAAAATCTTAAATCTATTCAGTTAAATCTCTGAAGCGCCTTTTCCTTATCCAAATCGTCTGTTTGAAAACCAATTCGTGTAAAACCCATTTGGCTCTGGCTCAATTGCATGTTTCCTTTCCGTACATTGAATACGAGTAAACTATTTATTTCAATGTCTCAATGGATGTGGTCAACTAACGTTATTTCGTAACATAAATCCAGATTAGTAAGTCTATGATATCCAATTATTTAGTAGATTTGTGTCTCAATTCAAGTCCACATTCAACGTTTGACAAATAAACAGTTTACAAGAGTAATTCAATTATATAAACGTGATAAATAATTAATATCCGCCAGTAGTTCATAAAACGTTATGCCAACCTTAAATCGTCAAATATCTCCATTAAAGAAGATCTTACCAAGTGCCGTCTAGATCTATTATTGGCTGCAGTAAAGAGTGAATAATATGAGTTAAATAATATTGGTTTGATATAGAACTAATATAAGTCCGGAAAACTCCATTTTATTATAGAAAATAATAATTCTTGATTTAAAATTATACTATTTGAAACTTTCCTAATTGTAACTTGTAACTAGCAGAATAACAATTCGTTGCGAAATACAATTATTATGATGTACAAATAAACGTTTTTACAGTAAAACGGTATTTAAAATTCCAATCCAGAGTGTTACGGCTGCATTAAAAAAGCTAATTTTTAATCAAGGAGCCCTGAAAAAATACATTTAATAGTCTAATGTTTTTCGTGACGTTTCCTAACTGGTTAAAAGAGGCCCCAACCAAATTTTTAGTCATAACTGTAAGAGGAAAGTTGGTAATTAATGTATATAAATATAATATAAATAGCAATATATAATAGCAAATATAACAATATATATATATATATATATATATATATATATATATATATATATATATATATATATATATATATATATATATATATATATATATATATATATATATATATATATATATATATATATATATATATATATATATATATATATATATATATATATATATATATATATATATATATATATATATATATATATATATATAATAGCAATTGCCATCCTATCCTATAGTCAAGCAGCACTAAACGCGATCAACGCAGTAACCATCTATTTGAAGTTGGCGAAAGAATGCCTAGGGAAGCTCAACAAATTAGGCAAAGAAAATAAACTCTAGGTGCCTGCTCACCAAGAGATAGAAGGCAATAAAAAAGCAAATTATCTAGCTAGAAAAGGAGCGAACACTCCACTAACTGGAACAAAAACCGTTCTATTTTCCAAACGGGAACCAACTGAAAGCGGAATTGAAGAATCTGGAATACTCCATCCGTAACTTGAAATGGGTGTCTTCCAACGGTCTAAGACACTCGAAAAAGTTCCTCAGAACTTAGGACCGAGAAAAATCAAAGGTTTTCCTTGATTTAAGTAAAAACTGTCACGGGGTTTCTAACATGACACTGTCTCCTCAATGAACACCTCAGTAGGCTGAAGCTGAGAAACAACGGCGATGCAGGATTCTGTGGGTAAAATGAAATACCAGAACACCTTATCAATGAGTGCGCCGAGACGACGACTATTCGTGCCATGAACTTTGGGACGGCTGATGTCGAGGATGGAGAGGTGGCCTCTGTGGAGCCGTCTCAGATACTGGCTTCTGTTAAAGCCTTGAGACTGTATGATGAACGAGTTATAACTCAAGAGAGGGGAACACACAATAGATCTGTAAGGTAGCGGTGATTGACTCCCCTCCTAAACATTCTACATTTTCCTACACAATCTGTCTAACGAGAGGATACATGACAGTGACAGTTGGATCTGTCATTTTAATTCAAGTAGATGGTATTTTTTGTCTTTTTTTTGTATGTCGAAATCTTCCCTAACTCGTTGGACATACTATACAGAGTTAGTCTTAAATAAGTGCAAATATTTATAGGGGTAGTATATTTTACCACAGAAAATACGAGTATATATACGAGTTTTTTTTTCGCGAATTTTTTTTTTGCAAATTTGGAATTTATTAAAAAAATGATTTTTTTAGTTTAAAAAACATAATTTCTAGATAATATGGCAACATAGGTAGTAGATTAAATTTACAAGAAAAAAACAAAGTAAATTTCGAAGAAAAATAACTCAGTTATTTTGGACTACACAGGGTGGTCCGAACTGTATTCCGGAAACTACAGCAACATATTCTGTAGATAAAAATAAGTAAAATAGTTCTTATAAATGTATGTCCTAAAATGCTTAGTTTCGGAGATACAGGGTGTAGAAGTTTCGTTTTTATTTCGATTTTTTCCAAATAATTTCTGAAATAACATCAATATTTCGATGAAATATGGTGTCTCGGAGTTTTTTGATATGCGAAATTCGATTTTGATGTCAATATGGCTCCTAGTTGTAGAGGGCGCCACCTACATATTTTTAACTGGTTTGAAGAGTAATAACTTTTCGTCCGTACCTGTATAAAACTACTAAGTAAAAAATATACATTTACAACGTTTTTAACGTAAAAAAGATATCTTAATAAAAATCGCACATTTACGACTTTTTTTACATAAAAAAGGTCTCTTGGTAAAAATCGCTACGAGTAATGGTTCTCGAGATATTTGAAATCGAAATTATTAATACCCGTCATCATTGACATAAATTAAACATGTTGACTAAATAGTTAATAGACGGAAATCATAAATTTGAAATGTTTTTGTGCCAAATTATCACCAATCATCATTTTTTTGAAGAAAATTTTATGATTAAGTTAAAAAAATAAAAATTTTCCAAATTTATCTTTTTAGTCCAATAACTATGTACTCAACATAACATTTATTTTTTGTCAATAATGAAATGTATTGACTATTCCCATTCTATATATCTCGAGAAGGGTTGCTCGTAACGATTTTCACCAAGAGACATTATTTACGTAAAAAAATACGAAAATGTATATTCTTTCACTCAGCAGTTCTATACAGGTACGGACAAAAAGTTATTACTCTTCAAAGCAGTTAAAACACATGTAGGTGGCGACCCCTACAAATAGGAGTCATAATGGCATCAAAATCAAATTTCTCATGTCAAAAAACTATCAGACACAAATTTTCTTTCAAATATTGACGTTACTTCAGAAATTATTTGGAAAAAATCGAAATAAAAATGAAACTTCTACACCCTGTATCTCCGAAACTAAGCATTTTAGGACATACGTTTATAAGAAGTTTTTTACTTCTTTTAATCTGCAGAATATGCTCCCGAAGTTTCCGGAATACAGTTCGGACCACCCTGTATATTAAACTCACAAAGTATCAAATTCAACGAACGTAACCATTTCTTGATATATAATTACATACAAGGTATTATTTTTAAATATTTATTTTTATATAATTTGCAACATTTGAAATTGTTAAAAAAATTATTTGTGAACGTTTGAAAAAAATAGCATGTTCTATTGGGAGTAAAAATGACTTTTTGTGATTAGCCTGTAATGTCTGAGACTCCTCCGGTTCAAAAAACTGCTTAGTTTAAAATGTTCTTCGTCTTTTCTCTAACTACGTTTTTAATCGATTACTTAATTCGCATCAGCTTCACAAGAAGTCACGTGACGTGGCGTCATTTTATACTAAATACATTATGGTAAATTCACACAAGTTTCGTGAATATCTCTAGAGAAATGCAATTTTACTGCAAGATTGTATTTCTGATTTAAATTTAATTTATAAACTCACAAAACTCATTGTCAAAATAATATCTTTTAGTAATAAATCATTTAAACTGTTTTGCAAAATTACATTTTTTGTGAAACTATGCAAAAACATCTTACTTTTATAAGTTTCTTATTAAAAATACTATAATGTATCAATATTTTTTTGTACAGTTACTTATATTTTTTTCAGTGTATAGTAATTATTTTCATGTGATATATTTAAACATGTTAGAATGTTTAGGAGGGGGGTTAATCACCGCGACCTTACAGATCTATTATGTGTTCCCCTTTTTTGAGCTGGAACGAGTTATAACTCATCATACAGTCTCAGGGTTTTGACAAAAGCCAGTATCTTAACATTTAAATATGCTTTTATATTTAAACAAAAATGATACATAAAACATTTTCCTTCATAGCAGGATAAAAGAAAACCTCTGCCTAACACACTATTTTTTAGATCATGGTCCATCAACCCATCTGGATATAAATGATCCTACCCCAAAAACACTCGGGCTATTACATATCCTAATACGGCAATGAACATAACGTGGATGCGCTACTTTTGTAGGATTTACTTTCTTTCCGGACGAAATGGCTTGTCATATCCAAGCGGATTTAAACGAAAAACGACATCCAACGGTTCTCCCTTTGTACCCCCGAGGTGAAATATAAATTGAAATTATCTGAAGTCGGAAACCGGATATACCTCTATAGATGTTTTAGACAATTCATTATTTTAGAATAGCGATTAAGTGGTCAAATAACTTTGGAAGTCAATTACATAAATAATAAGTAAAGATTAACGTTAATTCTGTAAAAAAAATGTTCGAATTAAATAACATAAAAATTATTTAATTTCTTAAATAATTTTTATTATTTTCCTTTCGGGCGACTTTCACAAATTTAAGATTTGTCAGCATTCATGGGACACAGGGCACAGAATAAATTTTAACAACGCTAAAATTATAATGAAAGTAGCGATAGCCTCTAAAAGAAAAATAAAAGAGGCTTTTTTAATTCAATCTAAGAATAAAAATTGGCGCCGGGAGGCACGTATAGCTGCCCATACTAAAATATGTTAATAAAAAGTTGGTAGGCAGTTCTTTTAGTTTCAAAGTAAAGGAATTTTTCCAATTTTTTTTATCTCAAAAACTGCGACTTTGACTGATTATGATGTTATTACAAATTTTGTTGCAAATATTATTCTTAATCTTAAATTGAAAACCGGCGTTTCACTAGCTACTGTAATTTTGGAGCTACGATTTTTTAAAATTTTTAAGCCTCACCTATACCCCCTTACCAACCCCCCACCCCCACCAAAAACTAATGGCCAGATTCTCGGGTGCCATAGTATTTTTGTGCCAAATTTGGTTAAAGTCGGTTTAGCGGTTTTTGAGTTATCGTGTTACAGACGGACAGACGGACAGACGGACAGACAGACAGACGACACCATGAAAATATTTTGTATCTAGGTCATTTATGATCCAAATAACTAATTTTTAGTGAAATTAAAAAAACTTTTTTTTGCCGATCTTAATAGCCTACCATACCTATTGGTATAGTCGGCTAATAAATGTATTGCTCATGTATCTGTAGATGTTAGTAATGTATGGCAATCGCTTCTTTAATTTTAAAGAACAAAACATAAATAAACAAAACATACGTGGCAACAGCCCCGCTACGTCGAAACACCGGTTCCCATTAGAACACCGAAGTTAAGCGACGGAAGGTGATACTAGTGGATGGACGGGTGACCGGTTCGAAACTCTGCATCGTGCTGTTGTCCAAAAAAGGCAAAAGTGTAAAATCTATTGACACACACTGCTCATTCACGCCGGTTCGAGGCCGGATGAGATTGGATATCTCGTGAGTAAGAGTCGATTTAGACACTTGCCAAGTCGGTAGGCCATTGACCATGATATGGCCGAGGTCCGCGGTTCAGATTCCGCGTAAACAAAGTAGGCCCCGTCCAGATTAGCCCTGGCAGCATAAAGGAGATGTTAACCGAAATCTTTAATTTTTACATTACAAAACATACGTAAAAATTAAGAACAAATTAAAAATAATCATTCAGAAAGTTTGAAGGTTTTTTGTATAACAGTTACTTAATTATTGTTATCAGGTAGTAACTGTTAATTTTGAAGTATAACTTCATATATAATGTCATTTTAACAGAACCAAGGCGAGTTAACGAACATCAACGGTTTTTATACACGTATCTGTTTAAAAAAATAAAGTGTTCTCGAATAGTTGCATTTAGATATTTTAAATAGTTTTCTCTTTGTTCTTTCTGATTTTTTACTTCCAACGACGCCGACGGAAAGAGATATACTTTCCGAAATGTTAAGCATTTTTTTGTCCGTTAGGCAAATTTGTTTATCAGTAGACCACTGCTGACAATTAGTCTCCGTTGAATTACCGCAGCAGTGTTTACAAAAAATAACTATTTTATTGTGTAGATTTTCTTACAGTGGCGAAATACCCCCAGGACTTTTTTGGAGAGATGAATTCGCCCTAATATAGAATATAGGTATAGACATCTTTTATTAGTTTTGTACTAATACAAACTAGTAATTCACTCTATAAAAAGTATTTTTTATGGTTTAAGTGCTCGGACTTTCTTACTTATACAGAGCGAGTCTTAAATAAGTACAAATATTTTTAGGGGTAGTATATTTCGACCCCAGAAAGACGTCTATGCGGTTACTTTCGCGAAAAAAAATTGAATTTTTTGAAAAATTGTTTTTTATAATTTTTTGTTATAAATCATAATACAGGGTGGCCCATCGAGAACGTTCCGCAAGGCATAACGGCCAGGGTATTTTTTTTCAAAAGATCCAAAAACACGTCAAGTTTGTTTGTGAGGGGGACAGCTTTTGCCCCAAAAATGATTGCAGAATCTTCAACCCTCTAAGCGGGGGTGTCATCCCTCAGTTTTTTTCAAATGGGAAGGGGGATCAAATGGTACCGCAATGAAAAGGGCTTTCTATTCTCTATACTTTCCCGCTTCGTTTTTGAAAATCGATCGAGTCATTGAGAAAATGTGAAGGATTGAAATTTGAAAAGTTTATTTAAACATTTATCAGAGTAAATGATAACGATAAATTCCTTCGACCAATTTGCTGTTTTTTCTTATTAATTCTAGATGTTTACGCATTTTTCACTTGCCACAAGGTTGAAGATCAGGTGCGGTAGTTGCTAGATAGCTGTTCTGTGACTTCTGCGTTGAAGTTCTTCTGAATATCGTTAAACTTTTTAACAATTATGGTGTACTCACTTGCAGAAAAAGTGGAAATAATCGAACTTTATTTTAAAAATAATGAATATGGCAATCGGGTTGCGCAGATATTCAATGAACGCCATTCTGGGCCTCAACGCCAGGGCATCATGGGATGCCATGGGCATCAACCCAGACAAAACCAAACTCAGTCGGTTTACAAGAAAATACACGATACCCAAGTTCACGCTACCAAAGCTGGAAGGGAAGACACTTGTACTTGCTTAGGAGACAAAATATTTAGGAATCATTCTGGACTCGAAGCTTTCCTGGAAAAGGAACACGAAGGAAAGGATGATAAAGGGAATAAATGAGGGGTGTAGTCACAACCAAAACAAAACGTACAATCTCCTTCTGTGTCAATTTTGAGAAAATCACGAAAAACTCTTATAAATCAAAATATACATGCAAACATAATTTTCAATGGCTCTGCAGTTTAAGTAAGTACTTAGTATATCATGCTACAAGAAAAATAAAAAAATATTGCGGATTAACTTCGAAATTTAAAAATTTAATTTGGAGATTGTACATTTTGAAACTAAACTGTGGAGATTGTACATTTTGAAAGTAAACTGTAGTAATTGACCGACTTAACAACAAAATAATATCGAAGAAAATAAAGTAGTTTATTCAAATACAAAAAATCTTATTGTTTAGGTTTCAAACTATCTTTTCTTATCTAAACTTTAAATCTAATTAAGTAAATCTTAAACTCTCACGCTGGGTCCCTCATCATACTCGCAAATTTCTTCTTCTCCTTTATCCTCCTCAGACTGTTTTTCTGCCTCATCTAGAACGAACTTATAAAATTCCAAATCTTTATCTTCTTTCCAGTTTTCACAATAATGACCTTTCAGCAAAGCAGTGATGGTGATTTTTTTTCCTTTATCACTTTTGATTTTCAATAATATTTGGTACAATATCACCTAAACGTTTGCCTCTTTTGCAAACCAGTTTATCAGCACCTAAGTCATTCTTATAGGTAACTTCTCCACGTACCTGGATTCTGTGCCTCAATCCTTTGGTAATTATTATTCGCTAATATTATTAGATTAATATAACTAACCAAATCACGTGGTCTTGTTGTGGTTTCTCCTATTGGTTGTTTGGAGATTGCACGCTTCGATATTCACTTGAACCAACATTTGAACGTAAAATACATTGGGATATTGCCCATTTTGATGTTAAATAGCATCTTATTCTAATGTAGCTCGAAATGTAGTATCCGAATCATATTTTACCGCATTTTTTATAAAAAGTCGAGATTGTACGTTTTGTTACTACACCCCTCAAATGCATTCTATGCATGTAAAAAACTATTTGGAAAGAGATGGGGTTTGCAACCGTACATTGTACACTGGATGTACACTGCTATAGTTAGACCAATCATCACTTATGGAAAAGCAGGGGATGGAAGCAGCCATGGGAAGCGGTACTTAAAGAGACTAATAGAAAAAGCCTCACAAAAGTACAGCGATTAGCAGCTCTAGGTACAACTTGAGCAAGGAACAATACAGCGCAAGCTGCGCTAGAAGCAATCGATTGGCTCATGAAGGATCTGGCCGCTAAGGGTCCACTAAGATTAAGGGAATCCAATCTGTGGAACCAGGCCAACTACGGTTACTCGAGGATATTGCCAGTGATAGGGAAAATCATGGTGAACACGAGTCTACATTTGCTAGACCAGAAAACGGACTATATGCTCACTAAACATGATTTTGGAGAAAAGATAAGGATTCGCATCCCGACAAGAGAAGAATGGGAAAGCAA
This sequence comes from Sitophilus oryzae, assembly GCF_002938485.1. NCBI lineage: Eukaryota > Metazoa > Arthropoda > Insecta > Coleoptera > Curculionidae > Sitophilus > Sitophilus oryzae. Next base: position 1,609,730 of record NW_022145814.1, on the reverse strand, counting down.
CCGAGTAATGAACACTCAAAAGATAGCAGTCTACACAGATGCTTCCGCAAATTCAGGGGGCACAGATGTAGGCATCTTCTCAGAGAAACTAGACATCCGACGATCTTTGAGGCTATCGGATGGCTGTAATGTTCTACAAGCAGAGGTTTACACCATAAAGGAAGCGGTTAGATGTATACAAGAGAAAATTGCTGATAGACCAATAGGGGATATAGTGATAAACTCTGACAGCCTGGCCGCTTTAAGAAGCATCACCATGCAATCAGTGAGATCGAAAAAGGTGATGGAATGCCGAGAAGCACTGTCCTGGCTGCGTCGGGGCGGGGTACTCTGTGCTTGGTGCCAGGCCACAGCAATGTGGTGGGCAATCAGGAAGCAGACAGACTCGCCAAAGACGGGGCCAGGGGAGAGGCCGTGGCAGATGACTGAAGGAAGCTATAGGAACTGCCATCAAAGCCAAGCAGCAAGAGATGTGGCAACACCGTAAGGACTGCGCTACAGCTCGAAGACTATGGCCAGTGGTAGATAGCAAAAAGACAAAACAACTACTAGAGCACAAAAAGGACCTAGTACGCATAATTGTAGGTGTCGTCACTGGAAACTGTCCCACGGTGGTAAACCTCGTAAGATAGAAAGTTTCCAACGACGACTACTGCAGAGAATGCGGAGAGGAAGAAGAAACCATAGAGCACATACTGTACCACTGTCCGACACTGGAATACCGACGCGACGCTTTAAAACTTTAGGGCAAGGTTTTTTGGAGGGACTAAAGGAAGCAGCAGGAGCCAATATCAGCGACATCGGGAACTTTGCAAAGAGCTGGAAGTGCTTTAACGCAAAGAAAGAATGAGAGGAAGGTTTGGTAAAACAATACAGGGGTATCGCAATGGGCCCAAGGCCTCCGAGTGAGGGATCAAATATGATCCCAAACCCCAGCAACCTAACCTAACCTAACCTAGAAGAGTTCAGATTCAGCGCCCTCAATTAGATATGTAAATAGCCAACGTATGACCTACATTTAAACAGATCAGCTGATGACATTTTTAGGTTATCTAATTCATTTGAGATTTTACTCAACCTTTTTTTCTTTACCTTGTGAAGAAAAACGCCAGCAATTTAAGTTATATATTTTTATAAAACCGGTCCTACACTACATATGTATAAGTTTTCGACAATGTTATATAATAAACATAATTGGCAAGTGTCTCCCAAGCGATGTGGTAAATGTCCGTGTTTCCAACGTTGGAAGGTATTTGCCACATTTTGTTTAAAACACTTTTGTCCACCAATTCGATTTGTTACATTTATCTTCGTGGGATCGACTGCATTATTCAATGAAGTAATTTATTATTCGGTGATTGACTGTTTTTGCATTTATGGCTAAGAAACGGAGCTCTACAGAATATAGGAAAAACAATTTTATTTTGTTGTAAAAATAATATAACATTTTGTTGAAATAAAACTTCAAAGCCTAAGAACATTTTATTTACGTATATACACGTAAAAAGCAAAGTAACCGTATGCAACACTATTTCAGTCAACATCTGAAGCTGACTGAAAGACCTTTAATATGACCTAAAAAAGGTGAAACCAGCTGCTTCCTTGTATAATCCATAAAAGTATTCTCGAGAAACCCTCCCTATTCACTCACAATACGTTGTGCCCTTTTACAATGCCGGCCATTTCCTTCAACTTCCAACACCTCGTTAGAGACGACGCTTATCCTATTTTCCAAGAAATCCACTCTTACCAACGACTAGTTTGCTTTTTTAGTCGTTAAAATGCGACAGAAAATTGTAAAATTGTAATTTTTACACTGTAACTTGAACTTAAATATTTAATATTCAGATTTAGGATGTTTTATGAGATATTGTTGTATCTACAGGGTGGTCAGAACTATATTGAAACACAGGCGGCATAGTCTGCAGATAACTAAAAAAGTTCGTATAAATTTATTTCCTAAAATGCTTCGTTTCGGCGTTTCGGAGATGCACGGTAAATAAGTTCCAGAGATTCCAGTTAAGTTAAAGAAAGTTCCCAGGTTTATCAGTTCAGTCAAATAATTATCTAATTAATATGTTTATTTTTATGCCAAGAATGATGCTTTGATGTTATTTTCTGATGCTTTAACATATTTAAAAGCTCCCTCTCTATTCCAGCTTTTCTTGAGATTTAATAGTTTGAAACATGTTCGGTCCATGATATTTGAAGCCAAAAAAATTTTTTTAGTAGTGTTTACACATTTCCATTTTATTTACAATAATTATTGTTAAATCAAATACAAAATATAAATATTTTAATATTTCAACAAGTATTTGAAGTCGTCTTGTAATGTTTCCGTCGTTACATTTTTTTAAAATATTAAAACAATCACAAAGTTTCTTTCTATTAATCAGTAATCTTTCGTCCATTATCGGACGCCTTCTAAGGATACCTCATTAGTCCAAGCTGGATGTACGGACTAATTACCAAAATGTCGTGCTGAGAAGGGTCATAATTACTACATCGTTCTTACTTAATGTCTGGTCGAATGGTACGATTCCAATAGGTTTGCTATATTAATAGTGCTATTAAAAGCAACCTTAATAAGATGCTTTATTGAGAAATCATTTCGAACAGGTTCGATAAATCTAAATCGTTAGGCCCTTGGATGTATCAGTATAAACTATTAAAAATGTTCTTCGTTAATAAATTTCAAGTCAAATATACAAATAACGAAGAGATTATATTTATAAGAGACAGTATAAGAGTAATTTTAGAGATTTTTAAATTAAAAGGATTTGAAAAACACTTGACGTTTACCTACTGATTATTAATGAATTGAAATTCTTTTTCGCAGCAGAATTGAAATTATATAAACCATCAAAAAATAAAAAGAAGCAACCCTAAGGTTGAATAATATACCTAGTTTAATTCAATAGCCTCACATATTAAATAGTAAGAGTTGACTAAAACTACGGATATAACGTAGCATGCTTAAAAAAGAGACGCAACCAATTGTAAAATACCAATAGGTAAAATACATGAACTTTGGTGATTTTTCTCAAGATCTGGAATTTTTTTTGAAGTTGAAGGAATATGAAATTTTTAAGGGAAAATTAAGGTAATTACCATTATAATAAAGTTTATACAAAATTCGCTACACCCAACAAACTATTAAAAATCGCTAAAATCGTCCCTGGTGTCACTTTCTTTCATTGGCACCAAAAAATGGCAAATCTTCTAATTTTACATAAAAGGTTTTGCTTCAGTTCATATAGAGGCAACTAAGGTTTCCATTTTTTGGAATCGGGATCCCGTTTTGAAATCCCGGAATAGGAATATATATAATCCCGAGATGCCGGGTTGACTATCAGAATGAGAAATTTAAAGAAATACTTAATACAAATGCAGCTACATATTACATCAAAAAGAAAATGAGAAAACAGCATTATTAAAATAGAAAATACAAAGTAAAAAAAATCTTCTTTTGCATAAAAAATAAAATATAGCAAACACGAAAATATAACTTTTAAATATTGACGTTCTGCTTAGTATAAACAAAATATGATCTTTGAAAGTCTATAAAGTATACATGAAGAAAAATTGGTTTAGATTGGGCATTTAAATTTTTCGAGATTTTCAGGATCCCGGGACTTGGAAGATAAACATACACCGGGAGCCCATCCTGGTTTGGACACCCTAGGCGCAACATTATGTTAAAACAACAGAGAGTTAGATTATATTTCAACATGATAGGTATAGGGTAAGCATTAAAAAATATTGATTTTTGACATTTCGGTTCCTGCTGAATTCCGTGTTCAAGTACGTGACTACAAAATCCATTTTTTTGCAATATTAAACATTTTTTATTTGTAAATATTTGCAAAGAGCTGGAAGTGCTTTAACGCAAAGAAAGAATGAGAGGAAGGTTTGGTAAAACAATACAGGGTTATCGCAATGGGCCCAAGGCCTCCGATTGAGGGATCAAATATGATCCCAAACCCCAGCAACCTAACCTATTTGTAAATAAGTTCTATTGATAAATGTAATAATAAATGCAGGGAGTTGCTTGAGCTTGAAAGTAAGAAATAGTTCTTTTTATATATTTTGGTATATGTGGTGTTTCGTTTAATGGTACGTATATATTGGTGCGCTGCTCCGCGAACACGCAGCGCGCGCGCCGAGCGTTGTCCGCGCGTTACTTTTATTGTTTTAACGAACATCCCGCGATCCATAGAAATCCAGCGAAAATTCGTCTAGTCGTTAATCATGTCTCTATCGTCCGAGAAGAACTACGCAATTTTAAGCTCCATTAAAATACACCCTTGTTTGTTTTGTATTAACACATACCGTATTTTTTTTAACAAAATAACTCTATTAGATTTGTTCAGTTTTATACAGTTTTTTCCACAATATTTGAAGTATTCACTTGTTACGAGAGGCGGATCATGAATTTGTGGGGCTCTGGACTGAAACTACTTAGAGGCCTACCTAAGTACTCAATTATAGCCATGTCAAAAAACATTGTAGTGACCCGCCATATTGGCAGCGTTGTCATAAGATTGCCCCCTCAGTAGTAATCCATTTGTTTCTATAAAGTCTTGTAGAATATTAAATAAATGTAAGGCAGTATGACTACTAATTTTAATGAAGGCTACACATCTTTCATATACTTTTCCCCGAAAACAGTATCGTAATACAATAGCAAGTTGTGAGACAGATCATTGTGAGACATATCTGGTGTAGAATCCATCACAGTTGAATAATATTTTGTGTCTTTGTGTGTTTTTGATAAGTAGGATATTATCGGTTTTGGTGGCAGCTCCCGACATTCAATGTGTTCACGAATGAATGGATCGAACTCTGCCAATAGCTCCAGACTCCTCATAAAATTACCATTATGTGGAGAACCAAATACTTCCTCGGAACCTCTAAATGCTAAGCCTCTTATACTCAAAAATTTTACCACTACAATTACTCGTTTTTGGACATTCTGATAATAATATATTTCTTTTCTTAATTACTCCTGAAGCTGCTTGCCTAAAACAGATTTATTTTCTTTTCGTGTCAACCACACTAACATTTCTTATGTTCATTAGAATTTTCGTGGGTTTCTAAACAAGTTCCTATGTATTTTCAATCAGAAATTCCAGTCGTGTATTGAGAAGAGGTTTAAAAAAAACCAAACAAAAAACAGCACAAACACTGGTTGAATATGTTAGCCAAGATCTTTCCAGTGATTGACCATTTTTAATTTTTTAGTGAAATGGCTATTTGAAAATGCTCTGTTTTGTTCCTTGTATTTCTTTATAGAAGCTGAATATATATTTTTTGGATTTTTATTTTGAAAGTCAATCATTTTATGTGAGAGGATGTAATTAAATCATTATTTAGCAATTCTGGAAACGAGCCCACGTCAACATATTTCTCAAACTCAAACTTAATAGGTATTCTCTAAATCCGTGTCTCTGTCTCCGTGTTTGTGTTACCATCCTGTCGCTGAACACCAATATCGTTTCCGTTTGATCAGAGGGTTGCTGGTAGTCAAAACTTTGCACATTGTCATCATTTGTCTTTTTTTCTTGGTGTTGCGATTTGCTACTCCCTTCAAATAGATTCTCTTCAGATAAGATCCCTTCCTTGGCGCTTGTTGATGAATTTTCAGCGAGTTCGTCCTCGTTTTTATGTTTTGATTTGAAACAAGTCCCAATTTTTGCACCTTTTTTTCTTTCTTTTTCTCAATCTAGCTGTAATTTGCGTTTCTCAGCTTCACTTTTATACTTTCGAACAGACATTATTGTAAATTAAGACTTTGATTTTTTTTCTGAAAATAAACAGTGAACGAGATAATCGTTGCATTTGAATGCGTGAATACTTTGTAATGAGTGCAGTAATTAAAAATTATGGTAGTTTTTTTTTAATTTAGATTATTTTTTTAAATTCAAATTATCGCCTATTGTTTTTAGTGGGGTCTGGGGGCCCCTTGTAACCTCGGGGCCCTGGGCTGCAGCCCAAACAGCCCTTAGGTAGATCCGGCCCTGCTTGTTACTCAAATTTTAAATATATTAATTTTCTGCTGTGCGTTCCAATTGTACCAACTTATTTCTTTGTAAAATAAAATAAACCATTTGTCAAGGAAGTCACTTTTAAGAGAATTTCTTTCGTAAAAAAAGATGTTGAAAATTGTGCTTTTTTTAATTTTCCTGTATATTTTAGAAAACTTTTTAGAGCTGCCTCTCTTCACCTAAAATTTTCCCAAGATATAATTTCTTAATCTCTGATTTTACCATCATTACGGCTTTACTCGATGGTTACGGCACTAAAAGGGATGCAAATACAGAAAAAATCCGGTGACTCTGATTTTTTTTAAAATAAATCTTTTTTTTTTAATTTTGAATGACCCGATTATTTGGAACTTATTTGAAGAACGGCAGAGAGAAAATCTGTTTCTTTTATCGAGATCTAACAGTTCTGAAAATCTTTGCCCTTATTTAAGACTCACCCTGTATAAAAAGCCTTACTTAGAGTACTAAACTAAATTATTTTCTACTATACTGAAAACTATTTTTTAGTTTCTCTACAAATTTCTGTAATTAATCTGAATCCCTAGTTAGATTAATTTTAATTTGTAACAATAAACGGGATTCGTTTAGTTCCTTATATTTTTTTAGGCATCTCCTTAAATAATGCTGTAATAATGAAACAAAATAGTTTTATTAGTCGACATAACGTAAAATGCGTTTAAATGTAATTAATCAATTAATGAACAATATACATTTAATTATTGTAACTGACATCCGCACGGGATGTAATTAACCGTTACACATACTGAACCTGCCCAGTGCTATTTAAAAATAACGTAATTCGTTAAAGGCGGCTTTATTAGTCCTATTAACATACCAAATCCATCAGCACCGTACGAGTCACCCAGATAGTGTACTTAATGCCTTCAAGTAATTATGACCCTTCTCTGCAAGACGTCTGGTAATTAGTCCGTGCATCCAGTCTGGACCAATTAGGAAGTTCCGTAAAGGCGCCGTCCGACAATGACGCGTAGGGTTGCTGACCACTGGAACTTTGTAACGGTTTTCGGTGTTCGAGGAAAACGTACCAGGGAAGGCATTTACAACGTTTAAGTCAAATTAAGGGAACTCGCTAGAACTTCTCCCGTGTTTAGAGATTTTCTGTTAGATTAGCTGTTGCGGGAGTAAAAAGTTCGAAATGTGGTTCCTGAAACGACAAATTAACTTTATAGTTTCGTTCCATTGTACAATATGTTTTTAAAAGTTGCGAAATTAAAGTTCTTTATTATTTTTAACAAGAAATATATTAAGAAACACAGAAAAATGATATAAAATTTTAGTAATATACCGAGTGTTCAGATAGCAAAACGAGATTTAGTATCTTAGTATGTAACATAATTTAGGATTGATTGACGTATAATATTGTATTCGGTCACGTCCTGCTTCGCCGGAAATGACTACAACTTTTGATTTTTAAATGGCACCCTCGGTATATTTCTACTTTATTCGATTGAAAATGGCACTCTGAATAGAATGACATATCATACGTCAAATTTTGACATATTTGCATATTGATTCATAACGACAATTTGACTCGAAATACCAAGCGAGACCAAACTATTCGTAAAAAAATGCTTTTTTCAAACATGCACGAACCACCCTTGTGTCATTTGAAAAAATTGAGTTGTGATTAAAAATACGATTTGGTCACATTTTAACAAGGAAGGAAAATACACGAAAAACATTAGACAATCAAATCTAGTTTTCCAAGACTCTTTGATTGAAAATTATAGTGGTTTTAACACAGCCGTCCGGCACCGTAGATTCAAATTTAAAACATACCACGTTTTTTTAACTGAAAATGTCAAAAGTTGACATATGATTGTCATTCTATTCAGAATATTACTTTCTATCAAATAAAGTAAAAAATACAGAGGGTTTCATTTAAAAACCAAATTATAAAAATTATATAAATCAAAATTATTTTCGGTGAAACAGGAAGTTACCGAAAATAATTGAATACGTCAATCAATTCCGATTTATGTTATACAGTAACACACCAAATCTCCTTTTTTATCTGAAAAAATAAAAAAAATATAGGAGGTGAGCCATATCTTTTCATGATATTTTTACGACGTTTCGTGCATGAAACCCCATAATCAATGGCAAAAAAATCGTCCGATTTAAATTGGTATTGGTAAAAATTTGGTATGTCAATAGATTGAACCAGGGTTGGAAAAAATTAGGATTTAAAAAAAATCAAAAAATCAGACTTTTTGATTTTAATACAAAACATTATTTAAATTGGATTTCCAAATAACTAAATAAATTAATAATTAACACTCCATAACTCTGCTCGATACCGATAGCATTAACAATTCTCGACGCGTGTCACTCTTCCACATCGGTCACCAATAAATTCCGCAAAAAAATCGCTCGCTTCAGATCAAAAGGATTTTTGTCATTTTAACGCCTTCGCAAGTAAAAAATATATTATTAAACTGATATTAAGTGTCAAGTTCAATGAGTGTACAAATTGTTGCTCGATATATAATTACCTACAAAGAATTACTTTTTATATTATTTGCAAGGTTTCAAATTCATTAAAATATTATTTGTAATGTTTTAAAAAAAATATACTGTTCTATTCGGAGTAAAAATGTACTTTTTGTGCCTCCCTGTACCGTGGGAATAGCTTTGCGCTGTACTGGTGCGTCAAATGTACAGCATCGTCAAAAAAGTATAATTTTTACTCCTAATAAAACAATACACTATTGCTCGGAAATAGTCTTAGTAATGAATGAAATTAATATTATCTAATCTCAAAGTGTAAAGTACTTTTTTTCTTTTAAATCAAGCATGATTTAAATCAAATGATTTAAATCATGCCAACCCTGGATTGAACCAAAGCCAACTTGACCGTGCACGACACGTGTCACTGTGACAGTTAGTTTTGACGTAAGGAACGTTGTTGATCTTGTACGATTGCGATCAAATTTGGTGAGTAGGTTATGTGAGCGGTCCCACCCTGCAAAGTTGGATACGACGTTTCGTTTATATGTTCATCAGGGTCGGACGGATAGACGGAGAGAGGGAGAGAGAGACAGACGGACAGACAAACGGACGAACACACTAGTGGATAACTCGAGCGAAAATTCGCTCGAGTACTCGATTATTGAAATAACCGACACCGCTCGATTATGAACGAGCGATGCAAGTGACGAGTACCGAGCAACGAACGCAAGCGATCCTAGAATGAAATAAAATGAAATCCAATTTTAATGTGACATACTCAATAAAAAGCCGAGCGAATTTTCTACATACATTGCAGGTATGCATCATCCGTTGCGTATCTGAGGGACAACATTTTACGACCTACATCGACAATGCTTTGAATTAAACTAAATCAAGTGATCAAGCGAATCGCTTGCCGCTTGCTACTTGTCATTCATCACTGCGCACGCAACTTACTGCTTGGCGCTTGGCGTTAACGTGTACTTACAACAAGCGACGGGGGAGGAAAACCTATTTTTAAATACGAGTGATATTTTGCTCGAGCGATCACTCGGTTATTGCAATCGCTTGAAACTCGAGTACTCGATTATTGAAATTAATCGGTTTTTCCCATCACTAGAACACTAGAACATGGACAGACAGGCAGGAAGACGGGCAGAAAGACTGACGTATAGACAGATGGACAGACAGACTGTCGCGCCGGACAGACGGACAGAAGTTTCACTTCAAATATGCACACATAGTACACACACAATTTTTTTAGCCTTGTGTTATTTACAATAATAATTATATCTGGTTCTCCAGTTTTTAGATAACTCTGATTTGTTCAGATTGTCACTAAAAAATGTTCAAAAATCTTATTTTACTCCGTCTTTTAAGTATGTTCTATTAAACACTCTGATAAATTATTAAAACAATACAACATTTCTCCTTTTTTTTCAAAGCACAATTAATTAAAGCTTAACATATACCCTCTGGCTTCATTAAGTTTATTTTACGGTCCAGAAATATTAATTTATCATGAGGTTTATTAATTAAGTGGACGAGAGCTTAAACCACAGGCTATGTAGATTGTCTGTTCCAGAAACGGCCGAGCGATAAGAGTAGCCACGTTGCTCCGGAGTGATCTATTTAATGGTATTCGGAATTTGTTCCTGTGATGCTCTTAAAGGATATACTACGGTTACCGGGATACTGGATACTGTATAGGAGGATCAGGAAGCAATTTATTTTTTGTACGTAATAGGCTGGCATTATAAGATTAACGTCGTGTGAAAGAAAATGTTTGTGTATATTGAAAGGGTTTAGATTTTAATTTCCTGAAAGAGTATTAGATTTTTTGCGCATCATTGTTTCACAAAGAGATCTATCAATTAAAAATATTTCCAATATGATGGCACTTCCCAATATACCAGAAGTTGACAGAAATTTTCGTATTTTAAATGCGTACGCCCATTTTTTATTACATACTTAAATTTTCTGTAAAATTTTATGAATTTTAATATGAAACATTCTATACCCAACATTAACCGTTTTTGAGAAAAAAAAATTTAAAATTTTTGGAGGAAAAAAATAAACGTCAAATTATTATAATCACCACAGCCCTATATAATGTTTTAATCTCCCAATTTTATGACAGCTATGGCCAATATTTTATGACATTCAACAAATTTTTGAAATAGATAGCCACATTGCCACATGCCTTTTCTTTATGTCACAGTGGCTGTGGTAATCACTAAATTTGACGTTTAGGCCATACAAATTTTTTCGACAGGTATTTTTTTTTTCCTCCAAAAATTTTAATTATTTTTTTTTTCAAAAACTGTAAAAACTAAAACGGTTCGTAATATATTTTCATCTTTGTTGTTCTCGTTTTCCATTTTTATCGTGTTTCGGCTCTTGTCAACAGATATACTAATATAATATGATAAAGAAAATATGCCCATAAGATACATTTTTCAAAAAAGCATTAAATAAATTTTATTCGTTGTAAAAACAAATGTCCTACTTCATAAATAAAATTTTCTTATTTTTTCTTTTTAAACCACTCCCGTACCTTTATTTGTGGAGCTCCGTAATAATTTATGGTAATTTAAAAAATATCGACTATAATTCCGACATAATTTTAAGGCAAATAAGTTGAACGTGAATCGGGAAAAGACGTCGGTGCTAAATCGATGGAAATGCAGGCCAGGGCCGTGTTTTATTAGCGCTAGGGTTTTTATATTTATATTAGAAAAAATTTGTGTGTGCACTATGTGCGCATATTTGAAGTGAAACTTCTTACTAACACCTATTAAATTGAAGGATTTGAATTATATATGTTACTGTAAATGTCCGAAATGTCGTAAAACCTAGGATTTACCAAAAGTAGTAAAAACCAACCAACCCCACCAAATAACCACCTAACCAATGCATTAACACCCCCAAATAACCAGGCTAACCAATGCATTAACACCCTCCAAATAACCAGGCTAACCTAATTAGTTAATGCTTTTGGTAAATTCTAGGTTTAGCGCGCTTATCCTAGGTTTTACCGCATTTCGGACATTTACAGTAACATATATACATATTTTTTTACGAATGCTTTTTATAAACTTCAAAAAATTAGAGTTAATATAAAACCGTATACTATTCTAGATTTATAATTTTATGTTTTTTTTTTAATTTCTATTAAAAAACGATAATTCTATCAACCGGCCGGATAGCCCTGGCAGCTGTGGCCATTAAACTAAAATACTACATCTATATCTCTGACTACTACCCTTCTACTACTAACTGATACTAACCAACAATTTGTTTTGTGTGGACTGTTTTTCTTTAAATGTTTTGTTCATTATTCATGTTGAGGATTTATTTTTAAATTAATGTTATTCGTTAGAAGTGGTGCCCGGTGGCGTAGAGGTACAGGCTCTCGTCTACCAATCTCAAGGTAGTGGGTTCGAATCCTACACCCGGCATTTCATCAGCCGACTATTTTTATTAAAATAAAAAAATAGTTTGGGTACCTAGGTCGACTCAGCCTTAAATGAGTACGCGAAGTACTCATTTCCTGAGGTAATAATAGGCGGTTGAAGCGTAGTGCTAGCCACATTATCTTCCTTATATAGGCACGAACGGCTCTAGCATGGCAAGCTGTACCTTGCTACTCCCAAGGCGTTAAACGCTATATACGGGAGCTATTATTATATATGTTAATCGTTAGAAAATCAGTAAACTCATATTCATATCAGTATTTCTTTTGCAAAATCAAAATTGTCACTCTAAATTTTACATAACTAAATTGTCACTCTAAATCGCTGTCTTTTTTAGACAGATGTCACTAGTCTTATCATTATTCAATTCATTATTCGAATTCTCAGAATGTTGCTAACAAAAGTTTCATCTTAAAATAAAACCTTAATCAATCACAATTGTTTATCTCCATCATTTACCGGATTAGCAAACCAGAAATTACAAACAGTTCAATTACAAACAGTTATAGTCATGTACAGTATTTTTTTTTGAATTATACAAATATTCTCGTTAATTATTAGTTTGTGTTTGATATTAATATGACAGTATCATCCAATAAAAATGCGAGTTTAGCTATCTCTAAATTCTAATTCTGAGCTGACAAGTTATTTACCTAGACCGTTATTCAGAAGCTGCAAACCTATCGATGAAAATATACAGGGTGGTCTGAATTGTATTCCGGAAACTTGTGACGACTTTTCTGTCGTTACCCAAATAGAATGAAAAAAGAATCCGTTGCTCAGGGTTAGAGGAAAGCTGGGTTCGTAGGTAAGGCTTCTGACTCACAGTGACTTTCTAATGTTGTTAAAAAATAAAAAAAATTATAATATGTAGGCTGCCGAGATTTTAATATTGATGTTAAGAATTCCGATAGGTATGGTCAAAGACAGTGAAAAGGGCGCCACTTACTTTGTTTATGAGAGTGGTAAAGTAAGAAACCAAAAAGAAAAATACGATATCACAACATAGCTAAAATAAAGTAATCAACAGCATTAAGGGTCTATTATGTTTATCAGGAATAAAAGGCAGAAATAACTATCCTACATTAAACATTTATTGAAAACGAACACAAGTATCATGAATTAGTCACAGTGATCCCAATAAAACCGCAAGTTATTTTAATTAGATTCGAATTTAGTAACTGTATTCTTTGAACTAAGTAAAATACTTAATAAAAACAGGTGAAATTTATGTATGTCTCAATACGATGATGTTTCGAAACATGTCGTGTACAAAAACCTTTAAAATGAATATGTGTTAATAATTTTCATATAAAATATCATAGCTAAGTAAGAGAGTACTCTACGAATCAAATTATAACTTAGAACGTTAAATAAAAAATAATTTTGACTACAATATGTGGGATAAATAGTGATAATTTACCAGGTTATTAAATCTGTTGTCTCAAAATTTATAAAATAAAAGCGTACCTTGTGCATCAAACTTAAGACTTATCTGTATGTAGTTTCTTATGATGTAAACAGGTAGGTAGGTATTCTCCAGACTAACAGAAGTGGATGCAGATGACTATGGCAGGAGAAGTCTTCCATATCAGCCAAAAGAAACGATTGTAATGTCAAGAACACTGTCTTAAGGTCTGCATAGGTCCATACAAAATGAAGGTGGGTGAAACATACAATAATTACTGCATTATTACTGCATACCATGTGGTAATTACTGAGTACCATGTGGTAGTTACTGAGTACCATGTGGTAGTTACTGAGTACCATGTGGTAGTTACTGAGTACCATGTGGTAGTTTTACTCTATAAATAAAAAAATAGTTCTCAGGACAGATACTCAATAAAAGAAACAACTTACGGTCTGAAAATCAGCTTTACATAAATATATTCAAACCATATGCCGATCCAAACCAGTAATTAAATACTCAAATAAACGAAATAACAAACGGAAATAACTGAAATAGAATTTAGTTAGATAGGGCTATATAAAATGGCGGATAAACTTACGGTGATCATTCCAAGAAGAATCCAAACAAATACGATCTATACTCTGAATTGCATACTTTACAAGGTTTTCAAATCTCCAAATCGGATACCCATGCAATCGAAATCGAAAAGTGGATGCAGAGTGCTTTTCACTGGAAAATTTGTCGGACGCCGAAACACGCGTCTTCCTCAGATCCAAATTCCCAGAAAAAAGACCTTCTTCTCAGTTTCAGAAACGAAAACAAAAAAAACCCTATTCACCACCGACAAAATGAGAGAGAAAAAAGTGATATCATATGATTGAAATCATTAGAACAGAAAATCGCAATCCACAGCGAAGTGAGATTTTGAAAAGTGAAATGCAATTAAGGAAGTTTGGCATATAGCGAATAGATGGCGCTAATAAACAAGACAAGTAAACTGTAAGAAATGAAGTTTGACATCTAGCGTATAGATGCGCTAATAAAAATTAAATATCGAGGCAAGTGAGCTGTAACAAATGGAGTTTGGTATCTTTGGCATCTAGCAAATAGATGGCGCCAATACTAAGAAATTTAAATAAAAATAGATTTTTAAATTCAATTTTATTAAAGGAAATAAAAAATGCTACAAACTTCGGCACCATATTCTGCAGATAAAAATAAGTAAAAAAGTTCGTATAAATGTATGTCCTAAAATGCTTAGTTTCGGAGATACAGGGTGTAGAAGTTTCATTTTTATTTCGATTTTTTCCAAATAATTTCTGAAGTAACGTTAATATTTGGACGAAAATTGGTGTTTGGGAGTTTTTTGACATGAGAAATTTGATTTTGATGTCAATATGACTCCTACTAGTAGAGGGCGCCACCTACATATTTTTTAACTGGTTTGAAGAGTAATAACTTTTCGTCCGTACCTGTATAAAACTAATAAGTAAAAAAAATATACATTTACGACGTGTTTTACGTGAAAAAGGTTTCTTGGTAAAAATCGCTATGGTTTTCGAGATATTTGGAATCGAAATTAACAATACCTGTCATCATTGACATAAACATGTTGACTAAATAGTTATTAGACTGAAATCATAAATTTGAAATGTTTTTGTGCCAAAAGTTCAACAGAAACTGTTTTATCATCATTTTTTGCAGAAAAATTTATGATTAACTTAAAAAAATAAAAATTTCCCGAATTTATTATTTCAGTGAAATAACTATCTACTCAACGTGTTTATTTTTCGTCAATAATGACATGTATTGACTATTTCGATTCTAAATATCTTAAAAACGGTTGCTCGTAGCGATTTTTACAAAGAGATATTTTTTACGTAAAAAGTTACAGAGATGTATATTTTTTCGCTCGGTAGTTTAATACAGGTATGGACAAAAAGTTATTACACTTCAAAAATTAAATCGCTGTATCTCTGAGAGAAACAAATTTTATGCCTAGGCGTTAAAATCACTTTTTATATTGTCAATCACGTCGCAAAAATTAACACTTTTGTGACGTTTGAAAAAAAATACCTTTTTAAGAAATTCCCTGAAAGAAGAAAAATAAAACCAACCTTTCCAATTCTATTTTATGGATTCTGAAAGCTAAATTAACCGTCCATCTTTTTTTTTTCTTTGTTCTTTGTCAATAGACAAACCGTAGGGCGAATAAGACCGAGAGAGGGGCTTCCCTCAATAGTTAATTTATTCCGCCGACACGGTCTGGTCTGCATTTCCATCGATTTAACACCGAGGTTTTTTCCCGCATTTTCGTTCGACTTATTTGCCTCAGAATTATATCGGAATTATAGTCGATATTTTATTTTCAATCGAGAGCTCAAAGCGCAGGAAACGGGAACAATTTTATTCTTCAATTACCATAAATTATTACAGAAAAAGCTCTACAAATAACGATAAGGGAGCGGTTGAAAAAGACGAAACAAGAAAATTTTATAACTAGGTCGTGTACCTTTACAATGAATCTTTTTTGTATGGCTACCGCTTCTTTGATTTTATTAAACGTAACAGAAATAATCATAACATAAAGTAAAAATTAAATACAAACAAAAATCATATACAAAAATATTAAGCTTTTTGATTTTACCTTGTGAAACGTTGTGTATATTTTCAAAATTAAAAACTATATCTGTTTAAAATTATGGTTTTCAGATATTAATTTAAAATAGAAATTTCTGTTTTGTGGATTATGAGAGCTAACCTAACCACCCATCTTTTTTGAATTGAAACTTCTTTCTGCGCGTTGGGAGTAAAAATTCATAGCCGTGACACGGTATAATACGTAGATAAAAACATATACAACAATGATTCAAATTAGGTATGTTACTTTTTATGGTTTAAACTAAACTATTATTACTAAAGCGGCCCATACATTATCAAACAAATTGCGCAACAAAGCGATGCGCAACGCTACGTTGCTCAACTGATAAGCGGTCCATACACTATCAAACAAGTTGCGCAACAAAGCGATGCGCAACATTCCGTTGCACAACTGCATCACCCATGCACTTAGTAAAATTTTGATCAAACTTTTTATTAAAAGTTGTGCATTGTTTGAGAAACAATCATGTCCTCATTCTAGATGATGTCGATGATACCAAAAAACGAAAAGAAAACAATGAATTTTGATGAAAGAACTAAAATATTGCACAAAGAAGCGCAATACACACATAGACTACACAACGCGTTGCGCAAACAGTCCTGTTGCACAAAAGAATTCAAACATTCTTGAAACTCATCAAACAATTGCGCAACGCATCAAACACTGCCATACATTGGCAACTCGTTGCGCAACAGCCTGCGTTGCGCAATTTGTTTGATAATGTATGGGCCGCTTAAAGTAAACAGATTTTAGGAGAAAAAAAAAACAGAAAAATATCTATCTATCTTACAAATGTATGTAATTTAATTTAAATTCTAACGGTTGGGTTGGGTTGGTAGTTGGTATATACACGGTGGATGGTCCGAATTGTATTCCGGAAACTTAATATAAAGATAATAAAATAAAAGTTCGTATACTATGTCCTAAAAAGGCTTAGTTTCGGAGATACAGAGTGTAGAAATTTCATTTTTATTTCAAATAATTTCTGAAGTAACGTCAATATTTAAATGAAAATTGGTGTCTAGGAGTTTTTTGACATGGGAAATTTGATTTTGATGTCAATATGATTCTGGTAGATAGCGCCACCTATATGTGTTTTAACTGTTTTGAAGCGTAATAACTTATTGTCCGTACCTGTATAAAACTACCGAGGAAAAAATATACATCTCTGTGACTTTGTACGTAAAAAATACCTCTTTGTGAAAGTGGCTACGAGCAACCGTTCTCAAGATATTTAGAATGGAAATAGTCAATACATGTCATTATTGACGAAAAATAATCACGTTAAGTAGATAGCTTTATTTCACTGAAATAATAAAATTAGGAAATTTTTATTTTTTTAAATTAATCATAAATTTTTCTGCAAAAAAATGATGATAAAACAGTTTCTGTTAAACTTTTGGAACAAAAACTTTCAAATTTATGATGTCAGTCTAATAACTATTTAGTCAACATGTTTAATTTATGTCAATGATGACAGGTATTGAGAATTTCGATTTCAAATATCTCGAAAACCAGTACTAATTTTTGATGTAAAAAACGCTGTAAATGTATATTTTACATATACGGACGAAAAGTTATTACTATTCAAACCAGTAAAAAATATGTAGGTGGCGCCCTCTACTAGTAGGAGTCATATTGACATCAAAATCAAATTTTTTATGTCAAAAAACTCCCAGACACCAATTTCCATCCAAATATTGACGTTACTTCAGAAATTATTTGGGAAAAATCGAAATAAAAATTTTCTGCAGAAGTTTCCGGAATACAGTTCGGGTAGTCCGAACCGATTCTGTATAACGTGTATCAGAAGAATATAAATCTAAATATTATTGGCAAAAATATAAAAGCTATTTAGCTATTCTTCAGTCTGAAACAGATGGCGAATAAAAAGTATTGAATATGGGAATATGGGGTATATGAGGGTTTATGAAGGGCGGGTTTATGAATTGTTATTGTTTTTGACACAGAGATAACGGCATAGATAGGAGTAGGTAGTTACAGTGACCAGAAACATCACATAGGGCGGTAACAGCGACACTTTAGAAGCCGGGTCCTCGGTTACTAAGTGGCGGTATTTTGTCGCGGTATTTCTCTGGAACGGTCGCTATTCTAATGCGACTAGTGTGGAACCGGTATTACTAGGAAGTTAATTTTCATGTACCGGGTGTCCCACTAAGAATAGCTCTCGGCTGTATCTCGGAAAGCATTAGCCGTAGGGCTTACGGAAAAAAAATATTTATAACTAAAGATGCTATGAGAAATTGCAGGAAATTATTTTCAAGTTTGCAAAACGGCCGCTAGGGGTCGCAATTGCTATGGAAAATAAGAAAATAGAATTTTTACAGAATTTTGCCTAGATAATGGGTACTATAAATAATAGTTTCATAATTTTCAGTAAATTTTGGATTTTCTTTGTTAGAACCATTTTCCCCTATCTGCTAAAATAAAGTGGCGGGGGAAGGTTAGATCTATCTTTATATAAATGTTAATAACTCCGGACTGGATGATCAGAATCCAACAAACGAGGGCTCGTTTAAAAGAATCTCAATGAAAAATTGAGAAAAGAATCTCAATGAAAAACGTGATGTTTGTTAAATTGTAAGACAACGCCCCCTAGCGTCTACGCTCAAAAGCTTATTATTATTGTTTATATGGTACAATATAGAGTAAGAAACACTCTTTTAAACGAGCCCTCGCTTGTTGGATTCCGATCATCCAGTCCAGAGTTATTAATATTTAAATAAAAACAGATCTAACCTTCCCCACCACTTTATTTTGGTAGATAGGGGAAAATGGCTCTAACAAAAAGTATTCAAAATTTACTGAAGATTATGAAGCTATTACTTCATACTTATTACATATCGATAAATAGAGCTTCTTGGTATTTTTAAGGTACATTCAGGCTGAGAGCGTCGAGCGTCGCGTCGCGTTTACGTCGCGTCCGCCCCATTGAACTCGAACACCAACGCTCAGCGGACGCTAGCACAACGCCAAACGCGACGCTGTCTGCCTGAACGGTATAATTTAAGTTAAGTGAATTGATTCCATTTCGACACGCGGACGCGACGCAAACGCGACGCTCAACGCTCTCAGCCTGAACGTACCTTTAGAATTAAATATTCAGTATATAGGGGTATTGTTCACAAGTTTTGCACAAACTTCAGGGGTCTCCCACTGTAGAATTACACGTACAGGGTGTCCCATTTTAGTTGAAATCATACGGTATCTCCGTTATGCGTGAAGATAGAAGGGTGCGGTTTGCACAAACCTGTGCCAATTTTTTGTCAAACGGAAAATGCTGTCAACAAAATTTTCATAGCACCCTTCGTTTCTCAGCTACAAAACTGATTATTGTAGAACTTTTTATGTAAAATACAGTGGCGTAGTCTGTTTTTCTACGATAAAAATATTTTTGAAAAGATGAATTAAAATTCTGTTTTTTCAAATGGAACACCCAGTATATTTATAAATCATATGATCCGCTTTGCTATGAGCTTCTTAAAAATATATATCATTCTATATTTATTTTCATTATTTACTGCAATATTTAAAATATATAATTTTCCTATTAGTAGGCCGTGATAAATAAGAAAAAATCGAAAAGGTATTTACTAAAATAGTCCTACACATATTAAAATTTTATTTGCAAATGATATATTTTACTTTTGAACTGTTACCACTGAATCTCTGAATATATTTTTCTTTTTTTATAACGGAATGGGTTTGCAAATATCTAAAAGCTTGCATTATTAGCTTGCATTATTAAAGCATTTTCCAAGTCTTCGACATTGTATTAGTTGCCACGATTTTAATAATTCTTTAGTTTCTTTTATTATCAATCACGGCCTACTATAAATATGATATTTTAATATATATTTTTTTTAAACATTGCAATAAGTAGTGAAAATAAATATAGGATGATATATAGTTTTGAGAAGCTTATTGCTTATGGCAAGCCAGATCATATAATTTATAAATATACAGGGTGTTCCATTTAAGAAAGCATAACTTTAGTTATAATATTCTTTTCGTAGAATAGCCAGACTACGCCACTGTATTGTACCTAAAAAGTTCTATAATAAACAGTCTCGATACCTTTAAGAATGGCAGAGATACAGCTCAGAAATGAAGAGGGCTATGAACATTTTGTTTGCATGAAATCTTCCGTTTGACAAAAAAGTGGCACAGATTGTAATGATGTGCGTGTTGTGCAAACCGCAGCCATCTAAATATCTTCACGAACAACGGAGATACCGCATGATTTCAACCAAAATGGGACACCCTGTACATTTTCTTGGCAGTCGCTGGGAGTAATTATAGTACTTGTATAGTATAGTCTCTTTGCACTTATATTTTGGCAATATATGACATTTTTTACCCAAGTCAGACAACCCTCGCACAAACTTTAACAATAAAGTAAGATAAGAAATGTTTATTTATATTTTATTTGAAATTATAAATTCCTCCAGTGCAGATTAGTAGTATTTTAGTTCTTTTGCATTTTGATCGCGCTATTATCGTATAAAAATGCCAAGAAATGTTTTTTCGTGGTTAAACAGAAGCCGAATAGTAACTTTGTTACAAGGTCTATCACAAAATAAAGTGAAGAATAAATAAAAAGTTTCGCGAAACCAATGATATTAAGGACAGACAAGGAAGAGGTGGGAAAAAGCTTACTACTGCAGCACAAGATCGTCAGTTGTCAATAATTGCTAGAAGGAACCCATTAAGTACAAAAAGCACTTTATGTAGAGAGCTTGCACTGCTTGAGGAAGTTATTATATCAAGACGATTTGTGTCACGTCGATTAAGGTATGTTAATTTACATCAGCGGAGACCTTTACAACAGGCACATGAAATGGTTGAACAAAATCAGAACTGGGAAAATGCCATATTTTCAGAAGAAACATGAATATGCCCAGTAGTGGATTCTCGACAAATCCATATCTGGAAAGCTCCAAAATGTCAAGCCAGATTAGCTACAGCTCAGCCCCTCGTCCCATTTCAAGGGGGTAGTGTGATGTTTTAGGCTAGGATAATAAGAGGTGCTCGAATACCATTAGTTGTTATTGATGGTGCAATGACAGGACGAGGTTATATTCAGGAGATATTAAACCAAATGGTGCGTTTATTCCGAGGGGCAGTTGGAGAAAATTTTGCCTTCGTTGATCATAATGCACCACCACCTCGAACAATGGAAGTATAACCCTTTTGTGACGAAGGGGGAATAACGTGTTTACGATGACCTACTAATTCACCACATCACATAAGAACCTATTACACAAAAAATCACGAATAAAGAAACGAAATAACCCGTCCTTCACCTTACGAGAATTGAGAATTACGGCAATCAAAGAATGAGAATAAATTCCACAGACTTACCTAGATAATCTGCGATAGGTATGCCAAACCGCCTGAGAACGTGCATTAATGTCCGAGGAGGAAATACAGACTATTAAGTTCGATATTTTTCTTTGTTCTTTGTTTTTACACTTTGAGTTTAATTTTAATTTTTAAACTTTCTACATCAATTTTCTATTGTTTATTAAATTTAGTTGTAATAAAAGCGTTAATACAGAAATATTTTTTTCATGCGGTCTAAACTAAGTCATGATTAAGTTTATAAATTAGTATTTCCTGGCACGTTTTTTGATATTGCTAAACATGGGGGAGGGCATATACAACTTTTTTGACATATTATGCCTATATGTATATGAGTATGTGTCTCTCTTGAGATATTATGCTGTTATTTCGGTTAAAAATTATGATTTTTTATACAGACGCACAGTGTTTCGATAAGGCAAGCTGGCTGGTCAAAAGTCATTAGGGAAATTTTAACAGCTTTTTTCAGAAAATTACAAACAAACCTTCGATAGTTTCGATTTTATTACTTTTCTTGTTTAAAGTTAATCAACTGACGAATAATTACAGTTGTTTAATAAGATAAGTTTGAAAAGTCTTTATATATCTGACGGTGCAATTTATGGTATAATATAAGCCATTAAAAGTATTACTATTATTATTATTAGTATTCAAAGCATTACTTATGAAGTTTGTTGGTGGTCGTATTATGATGTGCAACCAACCTATATTGACTCTTATCAGTAAGTGGGAATGTGATGGAAGTTTCGGTCCCAGCGCTTACAAATAAAAATTCACTATTGTCGACAACACTTATGAATTTTTGCTTGTTTTTTTTCAATGGCTTTAATTACTTGACCAAAGTAGTAATATTATCTCGCAGAATCCTCGACCATCTGTGACTGTATACTATGGTCCAATTAACTTTATTTTTTCAAAAGAAAACACCTAATTTACCGTGACTGAAACAAAGATTTCGACGAAATAAAATCACTATTATTGACAATGTCATTGATGGTACTGAGTTTAGGGTTAAACATGTTTCACGATGTCTGACTGAAAAGTGTGCAATGCGCTGACCGAAACTACTTAGCCACAAAAGTTCTATATATTTGCGGAACTACACCCAAATTTATGAATGATGATCTAAGAAATATACTGGTAATCTCCCTTCCAAAGTCTTAGGTATATTAATACTACGTTCTGTATATAAAATAAATATCAATATGAAGATATCGACCATATGTTACAAGAGAAGTATAGCTCATCAAGGTCATCAGAATACAAGAGTAAATCTTTTGATGGTGATTAGTGATTAGTTAGGAATTAGTTTATGTTAATCAGCAGGAAATATTTATTGTAAGTAGCATATAATATAGTTAGGTTTCAATTTGAGGAAATCGTATCAAAATTAATTTAATGTTACGTTGAGCACATCTGTCAAATGTGACGCAAACCAGTTATATTTAGCAAATATTTATTGTTTGGTATAAACAAAATGTTAATATTCATAAGCCGTAAAAGAAGTTTAATAAAAGAAATTTAACTTAATTAACTTAAGTGAAAATTGGAAGCAACTTCTTCAAAAATTTTTTTACAAAATTTGGTTAATAAATCCACTTTTCAATCATATATTACTTAAAATAATAAATGTGACTGTTAGCGGAAAGCAGCAGATATAAATATTCCAATTTTAATCTAATTCAAAGCAAGAACTATCGCCAAAAAATCAGATTTCACTAATAAAAATACATAAAACATCCCATATGATGCGGATTTTATCTGTGACACTGTATATATTTTCCTTTTCGTTAGCTGGCTATAAATAATCCACTTTAAAGTTTCGTGTCATCATCGCTAAACTTTAAAATTCCACGAAAATTGCGGCATAAATATGGTCGGAAAACTCGGACCGAAACCTAGCGGCGGCGTCAAAATGAAACTGTCAGCTTGGAAAAATTGAAATTTACGAGCAAAGTATTTTCCTTAATAATGCACATTCCTCCACAAGATGCTTTCAAATGTGCCGCGGTCCGTGTGCGTTCAAACTTCACTTCATTTTTCCTTCTCCAACTGCATCGAAATATACTGGCCAGAACTGAAAACGGATAACCCATTACGTTTGCCTGAAAACCAAGGTTATATAGTGAACAGTAGCGTATCGTCTTTTTCGCAACACCGATTATTAGAAAATAAATTTAATAGTATTTAGAAGAAATAATTTGGAAACTTCAGTGTTAAAGGAACAAAATCAAAAACAAATAATTTTAATACACTTTTTACATCACACTTTTTACATACATGTTATAGAATTATCACCAGAGATTAAACTTAAAAATTATTATACAAAAATTAATTGATTGGCATTGTTAAAGAGTGTAAAAAATAATGAAGCCAAATCAAATCAACCTAGTGTCGGTGTGACAATAAACTGTAGAAACTAGATCAATAGAACTGTCAGAAGAAAAAAACTACTGCCCAATCAAAAATGTTATAATTATACCGACATCCAATGCGGATTGTAGACAAATTCTAATATATTTTTCATCAGATTTGATACTTTCATTTTTTAAGGGCCATTTAGACACGCAGTTCAAAAATTTGGTTTTAGTAAAATCTGGCTCGCCTTAATTTTTAACTGAGCGTTACCGCGGTTTTAGATAGTTGGTTATCAGTTAACGTCAAAATCAGGCTGGATATCAACTCCGACAAAACCGCGGTAGTGCCATTCACCAGAAAACGAAGTCTGAAAAACTTGAAGAATACATCTAGATGGAAAGGAAATACTGGACAGTATACGTCTCTGGAACAGGCATATTAAGAACATTACCAGCAAAGCCACAAAGGCTCTCATGATATGCAAAAGACTGGCGGGAAATAGATGGGGCTGCGCCGCTAACATTTTATGCTGGACGTATATATGCTGGAACTATACTATGATAGTAAAACCCATGATTACCTACGGAGCAGTTACTTGGTACATAAAACTAGAGCAACGTACAGCAAGGCAAAACCTGTGCAAAGCACAGAGACTGGTTAGCATCTGCATCACAGGTGCTATGAGAACATGTCGTCCAACAGCAGCAATGGAGGTCATCGTAGACTTTACACCACTGCACATTGTCGTCGGTGCCTGCTCACCAAGGGATAGAAGGCAATGAACAAATAAACGGTCTAGCCAGAGAAGGAGCGAACACTCTACTAACTGAACGAGATCTGTTCTGTTTTCCAAGCGGAAACCAACTTAAAGCGGAACCTGGAATAGAATCGTCCAACCGGTCTAAGACACTCGAAAAACTTCCTCAGAACTTACAACCGAGAAAAATCAAAGATTTTCCTTGATTTCAGTAAAAACAATCTTCGGATTGTCACGGGGTTTCTAACAGGCCACTGTAGACTGAAGTTGAGAAAGAATGTAGATTCTGTGGGAAAATGGGGAAACACCAGAATACCTTATCACCGAGTGCCCTGAGCTGGTATCTCTGGAGCCGACTAAAATCGAAAGTTGAAGAATGGTGATATTTTACCACTTTGCTGAAAAAATGCATTAAAGTGACATTCAATTGTCAGCCATATTGAAAGCATTATTCTATATGTGGGTTTAAAGTGTATTCTAAATTTTAAATCGATCAAGTACATGCCAAAAAAATTAAAATATAAAAAAATATTCCGAATTTTGCTATATGCTCTTCTAGAGCTAGAATTATATAAATAAAAATATATTTTTTTCTATAAAATATACTGGGGATAATTACAAAACAAACACTTAAAAAAAAAATCAGTTCAGCCTCGAGTTCAGCTAATGTAGTGAAATAATATTCAATTTCCATCGTTTGGCGAAATTTCTAATATTATGTAAAAGTTACGCTTTTGGGTATGCAATAACTATAAAACAAGATACAATACAGATAAGTTCCAAAGCTAGATTTGAAGATACAATTAGTTTGTTTGTTGACAAACAGAGCGCAAATTTGCTATGTTCAAATATCGACTGACACTATCGGAAAATCAAAGTGATTCGTAAAGCATCTTAATCTAACAAGTCATGATGTACACGTCCCAATCAAAATTACAATTCAGGAGTCGAAACTCCGCAACTCCAAGCAATCGTGTTTATCAGCAAAGCTCTATTGTAATAAGTTTTCTATTGACTTTAACGGACAAATTTTAGTTCTTAAAATTTGCTGAAATATAAATTCGTTTGGTATTTGTTATAAGAAATATATAATATATTGTTAATAAAAAATAAGTTTTGGATAGAAAAAAAATAATAGATTTATTGCTATTTTAGTTTATGAATAATTTTAATTTCGTGATTTTGTCAGCGGCGATTTTCCCAGCAAATTACTGGAATGAACCAAGGACACAAAAGCTATAGACATTACATTTAAAATTTACTATTCTCACTTATTATTGAAGCAAATATACAGGGTGTTTCATAAAATATGTGCCATCCCTCGTGGGGAGATTCCTGACTTAAAAATAAGACTTATTTTTCATATCAATATAGGTCCGATTCTGCTTTGATTCGTAGCTACCGGGTGTTAAAATCTTAATAATCTTTCGATTTATTATAATTTGTTTCCAAGTAGTGATTTGAATGAAATTTTGAGGGTAAAAGTTACTAGAAGTGCTACACATTTTAATGTTAAAGAAATGTCGATAAATTCAATATTAAAAAAAACATGTGCGCCACTGACTTTTTTCTTTTGATATCAAAATTGTGTAGGTCGTTTAATGCCAATTAAAAGTTATATCTTGATATTTTGTCCAAACCGGCCCCCTTTATGAGATAAACGCAATTTTATTGTCACAATTAATAAAATTAAAATAAAAATAAAATTAATAAATTACATATTTTACCTAATTTATTATTAAATATTTTTAAAAACTTTTTTCATATTTTTTGATGAAGAATCAATGAGTACTTATTTTAAACTTTCGCAATTTAATGATATTATTTTTTTAAAGGTTGCTATTCGACTTGGATCAACGCAAATTAATAAAATAATTTCATCAAGGAGGCCGAAATTGACAAAATATCAAGAGACAACTTTTAATCGGCATTAAACTCCTTACACTATTTTGCTAACAAGGGAAGAAAATTCAGTGGCGTACATGCTTTTAGAAAAATATTTCAATGATAATCCATATGCACGTCCTTGGTGAATAGTCGACACTTTTTTAGCTTTAAAATATATCGCATTTGTAGTTACATTTACCATCAAAATTTCCTTCTAAACGCTAAAAGTACTTGGAAGAATATTTGAATAAATCAAAAAAATATAACTTTAACACCCTGTAGCTACGAAACAAAGCAGAATCGGACCTATGTTGATATGAAAAATAAATCTTATTTTTACGTGAGGAATCTCTCCCCACGAGAGATAGCACATATTTTTTGAAACACCCTGTATAAGCAATATACACGGTGTCCCAGAAATAAGTGCATGTATTTTAACTGACCATGGGGGCTTATATGCGAAAAAAAAGGAAATGTTGCAAATTTTATATGTCTCTTGGCATTTTCCGGAAAAAAATGAAAAACTTTTGAGTGCCAATTGTTCAGTTTTGGGAAATTTGTTTATAGGGCTTCGAGAGAATGCAATAAGTGCATGTATTTTAACTGGCCATGAGGGTTTATATGCGAAAAAAAAAATGTTGCAAAGTTTATATGTTTCTTTACATTTTCCGGAAAATAATGAAAACCTTTTGAGTGCCACTTGTTCAGTTTTGGGAAATTTGTTTATAGAGATTCGAGAGAATGCAATGTTACATTAACAACCTGAACCTCCTACGTTATCCACATTCTGTAGGTTAGAAGTTGACATTTTTAAATTTCGATATAAAAATACTTAAATTAATTTTATTTATTGTAAATCTTTTAATTATTGTGGATCACTATTAGGTATAGTGCAAAGTCTATTATTTTAAATACCTTTTTTTACAGTATATTAAACTGAAATAATGAAACTCTAAATAATGAACAAATATAGCAGCTTTTTTTTAGTCATATTACGAAATATTTTCAATCGGTTTCCTCAACAGTTATAACATATATAATATATTTTGATAGTACCGTATGATCGATTAAAACGTCAGCGATGGCTACGAAATGAAGATCGCTGTCATTTTATATGTAAAATTATATGGGAAATGTCAATGATCGTCATTTCCAAGCCAACTGGACGCCGTTTTTTTTTCGATCATACGGTACTTTTACTCTTAACAGTATTTTATATCCAGCATGTCTAACGGAAAAATGTGCACATCCACATTAATTTATCCAAATATCTATTAAACTGAACATCACATTTTATAACTTTTAGAAGAGTACTATTTTAACTTTTAGATATCAAACAATTCTACATCAATACATTAAAAACTTTCTTTAAACAACTTTGAACCGTCAAACTTATCATATAAAAATTTTAAAAAATCGTAACTCCAAAATTACAGTAGCTAGCGAAACGCGGTTTTCAATTTAAGATTAGGAATGTTTCACATGATATTTCAGTTTCATGATATTTGCAACAAAATTTGTAATAAAATCAAAATCAGTCGAAGTGGCAGTTTTTGAGATAAAAAAAAATTGGAAAAATTCCTTTACTTTGAAACTAAAAGAACTGCCTATCAACTTTTTATTAACATATTTTAGTATGGGCGGCTATACGTGCCTCCCGGCGCCAATTTTTTTTAATTGTGACACTTTTGATAACTTAATATCTGAACTTTTCAATGGATTTGTTTGTAGTCGCTGTATTGTTTAATAAAAAAAACTGGTGGCACCATGTAGTAAGAATAAAACAAGGTTGAATGTGTGTGATACTCTACACAAATAAAGGAAATAGTCTCTCTTGACATAATAAACAGCTCTGAGTACATTAAACATTATAGGATCGAGTAAATATTGATTAACGTTCACATACTAATAAGCTTTATACACAATAATATTGTCTATTTTAACTAGAACATGAAATAGATAACTTTCAACTATAAACTTCCTAATGCATTATAGATGTACAATATCTCTATCTCAGCAAATACAACAAAAATAAAAACTGGTTTAGGGTATTGGGTTACTTGTAGAGATGTTTATCAAGAGGCATTGTTTAAGTAAAAAATTACAAAAATGTATAGTTTCTCATTCGGTAGATTTAAACAAGTACGCGTGAAAAGTTATTACTTTTAAAACAAGTTAAAACATATGTAGGTGGCGCTCCCTATAGAAGTAACAGTCATATTGACATCGAAATCAAATTTCTCATGCTAAAAAAACACCCGGACACCAAGTTTGATCCAAATATCGACATTAGTTCAAAAATTGTTAACTGAAAAAAATGTGAATTTCAATACCCTGCATCTCCTAAACGAAACATTTTAGGACATAAATTTATTCAAACCTTTTTACTTATTTTTATCTGCAGAATATATTGGTAGAACATCCGAAGGCACAACTTAGCCCCAATTTAACCATCTTTGTACCTATTTGGTAGGATGTTTTACTTTCCGACACTGCGACATGCGATAACGACGTGCGATAAACTGTGGCGACGCGGATTGTGGGTTTGCGACAAACGTGTTTCCTTACCATGCGACACTTCAGTTCAGCAAGTCGTTCGAAGCAGTGCAGTTTATTAAGATGAACGCTATTCGTCGTAATATTGCTGCGGTTCTTTTGCTTTATGACGAAGAAGAAGAAAATTTAGCTCTACTACTTCACGCTCCTGAACCTTTTCAGAAACATTCTGACATATACTCCGAGATATTTTTCCATGCGTTGTCTTTGGCCACCTTATCCTTATATGAGTTTCTTTTCATCTCCAAGAGAACTGGAAATGTACGTACACAACCTACTAAACGTTCGTCGAAGTCATCATCCCATGTTTGTGACATGGCAGAAAAAAAAACAAATAATTTAACCGCCAAAATCCAAATAAACCGACGCCGATGCGGTAGATGCTACAAAAGTACTATCTGCGATGTCGTTCAGAAAAGATTTTATTTTTCTCGACGACGTGCCGCAGACATCTGCGATGCCGCCATGTCGCTGCCACAAGTCGATACGTTAAACAACATACTAATTTGATTAGTGCTGGATTAAATTTACGGCACACCGCAGTGTCGCACGTCGTTGTCGCATATCGCAGTGTCGGAATGTAAAACATCCTACCTTTATGATTTCTGAGATACTAATGCTCGTACCTTATATTTGTAGCACCCTGTATAGAGCAATAAAAACCTATACCTACACAGTTTTAATTAATAGTAAGTATAATATGTGTGTGTTCGCAAATTGCAAGCACAATGCTCAATGGAACGAAATATGCTGGGAATAACGAAGAGAGACCGTAAAGGTAGGATGTTTTACTTTCCGACACTACGAGATGCGATAACGACGAGCGATAAACTGTGGCGACGCGGATTACGGGGTTGCGACAAACGTGTTTTCTTACCATACGACACTTCAGTTCTGCAAGTCGTTTGAAGCAGTGCAGTTTATTAATATGAACGCTACTCGTCGTAATATTGCTGCGGTTCTTTTGCTGACTTTTGCCTATGACGAAGGAGAAGAAAATTTAGCTCTACTACTTCACGCTCCTGAACCTTTTCAGAAACATTCTGACATATACAAGAATCGTGACAAAGAGGGAACTTACAACATTTTTATTGAACGCTACTTAAGCGATAATGACACGGGATTCAAGGCGTATTCAAGGCATATGAGTTTCTTTTCATCTCCCAGAGAACTGGAAATGTATGTACACAATCTACTAAACGTTCGTCGAAGTCATCATCCCATGTTTGTGACATGGCAGAAAAAAAAAATAATTTAACCGCCAAAAATTCCAAATAGACCAACGCCGATGCCGTGGATGCCCCAAAAGTACTAGCTGCGATGTCGTTCAGAAAAGATTTTATCTTTCTCGACGACCTGCCGCAGCGACATGCCGCCATGTCGCTGTCGCAAGTCGATAGGTTAAACAACATACTAATTTGATTAGTGCTAGATTAAATTTACGGCACACCGCAGTGTCGAACGTCGTTGTCGCATGTCGCAGTGTCGGAAAGTAAAACATCCTACCTTTAAAGAATAGAGTGGATACGACAAAAGACCCAGGTAATAGATATCATCCACAGAGTCAAATCCCTCAAATGGCAGGACACCTGGAAAGAAGAACGGACAACAGATAGACCACAAAAATTACAACTTGGTACCCACGAGGAATTAAGAGACTTAGAAGAAGACCGAACCCTGAGATGGGACCATGAAATTAGAAAATTAGCATAGTGCATTAGCAAGCGCATAGCCAACAATGGACGCAACTACAAAGATATTCACCATAATTAGAAATTGTTGAATAAGCTGAAAATGATGATAATGATGTGTGTGTTAATAACTAAAACTGAATTTTATAAGAAAAAGTATCAAGTATAGTCGAGTATAGTGTTATCATAAAATATTTTTTCTACAAACGTCAGTAAAAATGTAATTTTTAACGCACTGTCAGTGTCTAAAATGTGACATTATGTCACTGATGGTAAAAGTCATTTACTTTTAGCACTGGTCTAAAAGTAAGTCACGTGATTTACTTTTAACACTGAAGCGTTTCAATATATATATAGCATCCGTTAAAAAGGAATTAATTAACAATTTTAAAAAAAATCATCAAAATGTAATGAGTGGTTCGCGAGAAATCCAACTTTGAAATTGGGTCTAGTTTTTAGTGGCCGGTTTTTTTTGCCGGTGAGCTTAGATATAAATTCTTTCTCAGAATAAAACTGACGAAATTTAATACAACTGATTAGTAAGCAATAAAAAGCGCAAACAGCAATGCCATTTAAGAATATGAACTTCATAATATTTCACTAAAATGCAACAGTTTTAGTAAACGCGTCGCAGAATGAAGGAATTAAGGCATCCAAGACTGTTTCGTTGTGGCAACAATGTTCCATTTAAGAACGATTAATTTCGCAACATTAATTTCGTTCAGTCAGTTTTGGCATACAAGATTCATGAGAGCAGTTAGGCCAAGGCTAGAATGCAAATTTTGAATGTCTTGTTGTGTCTAATACGTTTCTGGCGTAGGGAAGTTTGGTGCCAGTTTTAAAGCACTTGCTTACTGTTTTACATGTTTTGCGATGAAACCAAGTCCGCTTAAAAGTTAATCTTTCCAAAAAGTTTAAAGTTCATTTTATACTAATAAAGTTAATATCCCGTTTTAATTTTTTATTTAATTTTTACGGCAGAAAGTTAAATCAATTCTCTGCTACTCTTTGAACATGTAAAAAGAAAAATTAAAATTAAAATAGAGTGAAAAGAGTTAGAGTAAAATTATTAATAAAAAATATTTTTAAAAATAAGTTTTCATTTAAATGCCCTCTAAAAAATAAACTTTAAATTAGGTAAATTGAATTCTTCAATTTATTACATTACACACTATGCAATTTATATGACATAAAAGATTGTTGCGAGATAGGAATCATATAAAACTAGCTGATGTCCGCGACCAGACACTATTTAGAGTAACTATTTAATAAAACAATATATTTTCAGCTATAAGGGAGTATAGAGCTGAGTATATGGTTTTAATTTCAACTCGATACAACCTGACAAATAGACCGACGGACGGACAGATAGATGGACAAACCGACAGACAGACGGTCAGACGGACGGCATCTCATAAAGGTTCCGTTTTTTCTTTTTCAGGTACAATACCCTAAAATATACCAAATTTGACCTTGCTGCTGAGTAAATGAGGAGCAGACTTTTTAGATGCATTTTGTTCATTTTTTCGAATTCTGACAAACAAAGAAAAACTGCTCCGCTTTTTGCAAGAAACATACCGAAAAACTAGTTCCAGTTGTAGTTCCATTCATTATTTTAAGTACCTAGTATTATTTAAAAAATAGAGAAGTTGTAGTACAAAGAAAATTGTGTGTGCACTATGTGCGCATATTTGAAGTGAAACTTCTTACTATCAGCTATTAAATTGAAGGATTTGAAGGACATGTTTGAAAAAGTGTAGTTTCAAATGTTGAAAAAGTAATAAATTAATTATAATAATTAATTATTATAATATTTGTTGGTTAGGTTAGGTTTTTTTTAAATTTTTATTAAAAAACAATAATTCTATCACTCGGCCGGATAACTTGGCAGCTGTGGCCATTAAACTAAAACACTACATCTGTATCTTCTTCTTCTTCTTTTTTTTATGATGGCTCTGCTACAAGGCAACCGCCAGCTCAATTTGAGAGTGACCAAGATGTTGACTGGCTCTAAACCATATCAAGGCCACTGATTCTTATCTGAGTAAAATGTATAATGGGTAAATTTTAATATAACTAACTTCTATGAAGGTAACCTGTGACCTGTGACTGTAAAATGTTATTATTATTATTTATTAAATATATAAATGACGTGCTGAAAGGAAGATTATATCACACACAAAGGCACATAGGATAGAGGTCACACAAACAGATTGCATTCGGAAACTGAAACAAAAAGAAAATAAAAAATAGAAAGTTGAGCATTATAATTTAATTCTATTAATATTTAAAAATATCATAATAGTTTCTATTAATTTTTCACTTGGCTTAGACAAAACTGTAACTATTGATAGTGGAGTAGGAAAATTCATTTCAATAAATTTTTGATATAAATCCAAATTAAACAAAAAATTTATAAAACATTCTAAAAAGATATGATTTAGGTCTTCAACAGAGCCACACTCACAGAATGAAAAAAAAGAAATCAAATCAAGGTTGGTACAGTTTCAAGTTTATTATTGTGATTTTCTTAGTCGCGTATGATACAGATCGTTACCCAGTGTTGCCACAAGCTTATTTTTGATCGGGATAGATTATCATGAGATAACGGGATTAAATTGTTTTAAAAAGGGGTAGATCTACCCCAAATGGGGTAGCTGTGGCAACACTGCCGCTATCATTTTTCCTCTCGCTAGCTCGCGCATGGCTCGTGCGTCATGGCCGTCGTGTGGGCGTCATTCAAAGCCGAGTGTCACGGCCTTAAAGTTTTACTCCCAACGCGCGTAAAGAAGTTTCACTTTAAAAAACTCTTCATCTGGCAATGACATACAAACAGCAGTATATCCACACCACACAATGACATACTTTTGTTTGTCTACCGCCAATGGACATACAACACATAGAAAGTCTAAGCTATTTTCGCCATTAAATTCGAATGGGAAATGTATTTAACTTTAAAATTTTTGTAACTCTATGGAGGTAGTTTGCAATGCCACCTTTTTGGTGGAAAATCATAAAAAACGGACAAAATGCATTTAGTAAGTCTGCTCCCCAAAAATATACACACTAGGATGGGTCTCATATACAGGGTGTCCCAGAAATGAGTGCAGATATTTTAAGGGGTGGTAGATATGGTCAAAATAAATATATAATTTCTGTTTACCATTTTTAAAATAAATTGAAAATAACCGAGTTATTTAACTTTGAAAATAAAAAAAAATAATCGCAACATTTTGAGAACCGCCGGCAGATATCGCCAACTACATCCAATTACCCGGATCAAGCCCGGATTTCAGTTAATTCAACGCACTGTGTTGCCATATGGATAAGAAAGTATATTATGTTTAAAAGTAAGTCATAAAATCACAACACCTGAGGAGTTTGCAGAGATGCATTACATTTTCAAGATTGTGATATTATTACATAAAATAAATTAAAAGTTAAATGTTTAAAAGTTAAAAAAGTTAAATTAAAAAACTTACCCAACATTAAAAAAGATACTCATGACAGACCGATGTAACTGTGACAGTTCTCTTTTTCGATACACATTTAACTAAAATACACTTCACTGTGCTGCTTTACTTGTATATGCTATTATAATAACTGCTAAAATAACAGTCCCCATTTTTAACTTAACTAACACATTATTTTCATATAAGGTTCATCACAATTTGAGCCACTGATCTACAAAACACCTTGAAAAGCACACATTACTTTGAATACCTTTCTGAATGAATAAATGTTGAGAATTATTGTCTCTTATCGCCACTTTACGAACTACTTTCAATCTAAGAAAATACATGTTTCACTCAACAAATTTTAAATACGTATTTTGTTTTTTCGCTATTATTTCGGATGTATTTCGGCAATTTCATCGACAGCCAAACCGTCAACCAAGAGAGCCGCGCATCACTAGTAACTGCTCACTGCTTCCTTGTCACGATGTTAAGCAACGTTGCCGTAGTTTCAACAATTTCAAATTCAAGACACTCGAAGCAATCAAATTTTTATTAAATTTTAAAAATAAAACAGAAAAACATGAAAGGAAACAAACAAAACACAAATGATTGATTATTGATAAGGTCACAAAACAGAAATTTCTAAAATGTTTATCGTAATTCAGAATTCAATATATCGAAAACAGCCCGCCGAATAATCAATTTATTTTTGTTTTGTTTAGTTCCTTTCATGTTTCTCTGTTTCATTTTTAAAATTTAATACGAATTTGATTGCTTCGAATGTCTTGAATTTGAAATTGTTGTAACTACGGCAACGTTGCTTAACATCATCGTCTGACGCAAGCCCGCCACGACGGCGCGGCGCCTCACAGGACCAGTTCACACGTTATGCGTTTGGACCACAGGTTGGACTGTCGATGGAATAATTGTCGAAATACATCGAAAAAATAGCGAAAAACAAAATACGTATTTAAAATTGTTGAGTGAAATATGTATCTTCTTAGATTGAAAGTAGTTCGTAAAGTGGCGATAAGAGACAATAATTCTCAACATTATTCATTCAGAAAGGAAATGTATTCAAAGTAATGTGCGCTTTTCAAGGTGTTTTGTAAATCAGTGGTTCAAATAAAACAGAGAAACCTGATTGTGAATAACATGAAGAATCGTTTTATTAAATTTATTCCAAAATAAAGTTATTTTGCAGCATAACAAAGATTTTCGTAAACGTCATAAACGTAATGTTTTAGTTAATTTTCGGTGGTTTTTGTTAAGTTTTCATTGAAAGGGTAAGTACTAAAAATAATTAATGTGTTTTTTTCTATAATTATTAATAATGAGCACTGATAAAAGATTAAATTTAACATTCCTAATTTTTTGAGTAGAAATTTGTCTATGAATTTATAAATGTAAAACTATGTAGAATGTGGATAACATAGGAGGTTGCAACACTGCAAGGTTTAGATACACCTTAGAGAAATCTCAGGTGAATAAACAAGTGGCACTAAAAAGTTTTTTCAAATTTTCCGGAAAATGTCAAGAAAATTTTTAAATTTTCAACATTTTTTTTTGAAAAAAAAACCTCATAGGCGTGTTTCTGGGGTTGAACTATACTACCAGTTAAAATATTTGCACTTATTTCTGGGACACCCTGTATATTTTGGTATTCTGCTACATGTTGCCTATATCATATGAAATTGCGTTTGTCAATTGATTCCTAACCATTTTTTTCTCCTTATTTGGTAGGTATTGTTTTAACTCTTGATTATTATTCACATTCACATTTCTCTGTTGGGTAGGTAATTAACTACTTATAGGTATGAAAAGCAAGAAGTAGTAAACTAATAAAAATATTAAGTTAGAAATTAGAATAGGTAGGTGTATGATATTTATAGTAAATTAAAATTTCTAATCAGTTTTAACTTTCCATATTCTCTCAACTATAATAACAACTCTCTTCACAATTTTCATCGAGCGCTTTGAAATTAATAGTTATTTAGTTCTTGAGCTAGGTTTGTTTTGTTGATTCTGCATTTGAAAACATCATAATTAAAATTAATAGACGGAGTTCGATTGCTATATTGCATTTCGTTATAATTGGTCTGGAATATGAATATATCTTTGGCAAATAGCGCAAAATTACTTGTTTATTAAAATCTATGCGTGCTGCTTTAATTTTAATTAATAACAAATCAGAGAGCTGCTTTGACTTATAGTTCAATCATTAAGTTCCATTTAACTAAGGGTCCCTAATAAAAATACAATATTTCAACACAAATTTCTGTGTAGAGGATGAATTATTACCATTAAAATATTGAAATCTAACTTTTTGAAATATCTACACGTTATTAAGTAAAAATTAAAAAGTAAAATGTGACAGTAACAAAATATTATTTCGAATCAATAGTTTACTGTCCACTTTATAACTACTAACTGACTTTCCGTCATTCTGTTGTTCTAAAGGTGCTTATAGACTTGACAAAACGAAAGCGAGACGAGCGCGAGACATTTCAAATTTGCTGAGCCAAAAATGCAGACGGATCTCGTCAAAGTTCCGTTTCGCGTCTGTGCGCATCTTAAGGCAAGAGTGTAAAATTTAGAGATGCACTGCTCATTCAATACGGTTAAGGTGCGTACAAATCTGACTAGACGAGCGCGAGATATTCCAACTTTGCTAAGTGTGGCCGTTCTCGCTAGACGCGTGTCGCGAGCGACTCGCGAGACAACCAGACAACCCACGGAATCTCGTTGCTATCCGCCTTCTGTCGGTTTCTCGACTGCCGATCAAAGAAAGCTCGCAGCGCTCTATGGACGGGTACCTAGAAGTTGCGCGAGGTTGCAATATATGTTGTAACTTGCTTGGCTCCTGGAAGGCGTCTCTCAAAAAAATGGATTGAAGCAGTCTGGACGGTCTTGCGCTAGTCGCTCTTTCGTCAAAGGCTTGTTTCGTACCCGTCTCCTCCGGTATGTACACACCTTTAGAGGAGGCATGAGATCGGATATCTCGTGAAAAGATAAGATTTATACCCTCGCTAAGTCAATAGATTAAGTAGCAAAAGGCCAGCAGCAAAAAGGAGGCGTTATATCTTAAAAAACTTTATTTTAATTTTTCTGGTTCGAAAATCTTGTATACAACAATGTACAAAACTGCGCCACCAGAAAGGTACCTACAAATCACTGGCTCGAATCTATATTCCTATGCTTTTCCGTTATGTTTTGAATCTTCTGAACTAAATGCGGCATTTTCATTCCATTTTAGCAAAATTCAAACCTCTTCATTTTAAAGAACTTTAGTGATAATCTTTTTTACGATAACCTAAAATAGTTGAGTAAATAGTTAGACTAACAGAGACTAAAAAAGTGAAAATGTTATTTTCAAGGGCATGAGCTAATCTAAAATTAATTAACCGGTTCCACAAGATACACTAGCGGACAAAAGTAGAGCAACACTTCGAGAAATATTTGCAAATCGCGATTTTTTAATTATACATGCAATAATGTATACAAATACAATAAATTTAAAAACTACGAAGTAGGCTATGAGTATCCATGACAGCAATAATTAGTTTTAAATGATTAATAGTAACGCGTCAAAAGTAGAGCAACAATTCATTCCAAAGAAGGGTTTTAGCAAAAGTAAAGGCCAAACTAATTGTGCGAGGTTTATTTTATGTTTTTTTAAACATTTCTATGCTGGATTAGTCATGCCAAGAGGAATTCCAATTTCAAAAGACTTGAAGCAAAGAGTTGTGAAAGCATTCATGGAAGGTAACAAACAAGACGATATTTCAAGACAGGGTTCCAGTCGATATTACGGACACTAAAAACGTTAAATTTTCCATACAGATTAGGTAGAAACATTGAATATTAGCACTTTACTACATTATATAGATGTGGATTGACCTAGTTTAAGCACAAGAATTCAAGAAAACCTCTTTGTAAGCGTAAAAATTAAGAAAATACATGTATTTACAATATTCCGAGCTAGCAACCATTTGATTGACAGTTGATCGACGGCCTTCGCATGCTATTTGCGACGTTGTCAATATAATTATTTTATATAATTTTCTACTGAAGTGGTTAGATATTCTTTTAGGGGTTCTGTGGTTTTGAATTTTTGGTTAGCTTTTCTTTGTGGAGGGTGTTAAGCTGTGGTTTATATTTTAATAATTAACTGTGATTTTGCAAAAATATTATTAGATTGGTTAGGATTTGGGTTGCTTTGGTTAGCGTTTCTTTGTGGAGGGTGTTAATCTGTGGTTTTTATATTTTAATAATTAACTGTGATTTTGCAGAAATATTATTAGATTGGTTAGGATTTGGGTTGTTTTGGTTAGCGTTTCTTTGTGGATGGTGTTAAGCTGTGGTTTTTATTAATAATTAACTGTGAATTTGCAAAAATATTAGATTGGTTAGCATTTGGGTTGCTTTGGTTAGGTTTTCTATGGTGAGGGGTGTTAAGCTGTGTTTTTTTATATTTTAATACGAATCTGAGTGCTTTCAATGATTTGATTTTAAACACAGATTTTAAAATAATTTATTTGTTTTCACCGTGATGGCTCCACCGTAAGAGCTGTTCCTCCGGCGACCGGCATGTGAAAAATTGGCCTAAAATAGCGGCAACGTCGCACAGGTTAATGCCATCCGTGGCTAACGTCATGTTGGTTATGTGTCATCATATGTTTGTGCCATCTGTCAAAATTCCTCCGCAGCATCAAATAGTACCATCATTTTATTTCAATATTTTAAAATTTACTGGATAATCCGCAATTTTTTTTGGGATAAATTACCTACTAAAACACGTACTTTTCAGGACAATTTTTGTTTTTTTAGAATTCTTGTGTCCGTAAAGTCGAACGGACCCCAAGACAGTTTATGTTACCCCGGTACAGTGTATCTAAAAAAATTTCATCGTATAATGACAGAGCACACTTGGACCGTCAATGACTGGAAAAAAGTTCTGTTCAGTGATGAAACGTGCTACAAAATATT
This sequence comes from Sitophilus oryzae, assembly GCF_002938485.1. Taxonomy (NCBI): domain Eukaryota; kingdom Metazoa; phylum Arthropoda; class Insecta; order Coleoptera; family Curculionidae; genus Sitophilus; species Sitophilus oryzae. The sequence goes on along the minus strand of NW_022145814.1, from coordinate 1,570,581 downwards.
CAATTCTGATTGAATGAGATGTGTGAGGCGACCAGGGTTTAATTCTAGGAGAGGCGATACAAGGTTTAATCCTAAATACGTAACACCTACAATTAAACACGGTAAAGGCAGTGTATTTTTATGGGATAGGCCCTATACACTTTATTAATGACACGATGGACCGATTTGTTTTTAGGGATATCAGGCCGAATGTTATGCTTTCTTATGCAGAATGGGAAATGCCACTGCGTTTTATTTTCCAACAGGACAACGATCGAAAACACTCTTCACATGTTGTTCAACAGTGGTTTAGGGAAAATGACGTTCGAGTTTTGCAATGGCCAGCACAATCTCCAGACCTTAACCCCATTGAAAATCTTTGGGAAGAAGTAGAACGTCGTATTTGTACCCAAATGTTTCCAAATAAACAATCCTTGATAGATAAAATTAATGAAGTTTGGACAAATCTTCCCGAAAATGTCATCCAGAAGTGGATTGCTTCAATGCCGCGCCGTTGTCAGCAAGTTGTAAATAATAATGGATATTCTATCAATTACTAATGTATTATTTTCAATTATTATTGTTCTTAAATGTGTTAAATATTTTTCGTTGAAATAAGACACAATAAAATATGTTGAATACAATTTGTTGCTCTACTTTTGTCGCCCCATTCTAATCAATTTTTATAATCATTATTATTTACCATTTTTAAATTGATTAAAAGTACACCAAAATTTTGTAAAACATTACTTTTAGTGTAAGGATAGTGTGTTAGTAAACATAGCCGAAAATCACAATCTAATAAATTTTTTTATTCAAACATGAATAAAAATGACCTTTGTTGCTCTACTTTTGTCCTATAGTGTATCTGGGATAGTATAGGATATGCTTTTCTTTAGCCGTTAGATGTATTGATGAAACTCTGAAGACATAATGCATGTCTTCAGAATTTCATCAATCACATCGATAAGAGATTATTGGAAAAAATAAAAATTAAAAATAATGAACAAATACTTCAAGCTAAAACTAATAACAGGCTTAAGTAAAGTTTTAAATGTAATCGAGGGGTGTCTCACTATTGTACATTTTCTACATGTACATTTTCTTGACAGTCGCTGACAGTCATTGCAATCCCTTGGCAGTAAAATGATATTTTTGTAGTACATATACATTTTTTGTCCAAATTATTTACGACACCCCTCGTATTTAATACTATAAAATTTGTAATCAGTTTAAAGATATTATTAAGCCCTTCAAAACTTTAGAACTTCAACAACTAATAATAATCGATTGTAATTTTAAACTCTTTGCTACCATCGATTTATCATTATATAACTTCGAGACAAAATTGCGAGACAACTTTTAACTTCTCATAGCTTTTAGTAATAATTATTTATAACACATCCACTAAGAGAACGCGCGCTTTTACTCGAGAACAAACTAAAACTTTAGAACTAGCCGGACGTCCGCGCCAGCTTGGACAACTTTTGGAATTTAATAGTTTTAACTGTGGATATATAATTTTAATTTCGATATAAACCGGTTGTTATTTACAAAAAAGCGAGATTCAATTGAGCAGATCTGATATCTGTCCTCTGTCCAACTAACTCAAAGAAAAGAAAATATTTGTTAACACAATAAAAAAATAATGAAACTAAATCTTAAATAAATTTACAAGTATGTAACCTTAAAATTGCATAAACAGTATCAAAATTACATTTATTTACATCATGAAATACAATATAGAAGGAAAATATACTAACAAAAATATAAAATAATACAGGTAAGTTTAACATTGAATATACTTTGTATTTCCACTGGAGGAAACCAAATTACACTGAAACTAAAAGTATTGGGCGCCATCAGGCGAGATACAGAAGTTATTGAAAATAAAGAATGTAGTATTACTTTACTTAAATATATTAATCCCATTACGATGTTAAATCAGCATACTTTGGTCATATTCTGAGGGACGACCAATACAATCTATTACACCTTATCATTAAAGGTAATATCGAACAGAAGCGAGGTCCAGGCAAAAGACAGATGTCGTGGATGAGAAACATAAGGAATTGGACAGGAATATACAAACACTCGTCAGAAGAGCAGAAAGACGAAAAGAATTAGTTGTGGTTATCGCCAATCTTCGCTGAAAAGAGGCATCTCAAGAAGAAGAATAACGAAATTGACTAAAATATATATTCTATAAAGATGACATCTTGCCATTTTCGTAAAGGCTTTCATAAGTTGATGATTTAAAGTGGAGTTTTCGATACAGTAATCAAAGATCGAAATTCACAAGGCAAAAAGGCTATCTCCATAACGAACGGAATACTATGGGACCAAAATATATAAGTTAAATAAAAAACTAATTTACAGGGTGTCCCAGACTGAGCGTGCATTAGAAGTTTCTGGAGAACTACAATAACTAGATCGGAGATTTTTTGCACATCATTGTTTCATAAAGAGATCTATCGATTAAAAATATTTTCAAGATGGCGATGGCGGCACTTCAGGAAATGCCGGAAGTTGACAGCAGCTTTCGTATATTAAATGGGTATCTCTATTTTATATTACATACTTGAATTATCTGTAAAATTTTATAAATTTTGATATCAAACATTCTATACCTAACATTAACCGTTTTTGAGAGAAAAAAGTATTTAAAATTTTTTGGAGAAAGAAAATTGCCAAAAAATTTGTATAGCCTAAACGTTAAATTTTTCGATTACCACAGCCACTGTGACATAAAGAGAAGACATGTGGCTACCTATTTCAAAGATTCAATCATGGAATTGAGCGATTAAAAATTAGCATAAACCATTTTTTTTCCAAATGGAAACCTACTGTTTTATTGTACTGGTGAAAAGGTTTTCCAATTTGTTACTTTTTGATTATACATGTTCCTATACCTAAAATAAATGATTTTTACCTTTCTAGATTTTAACAAGTAGCTTATGACTTTAAATGTCAAGCGACGTAAAACATTATATCTACTCAACATTGCGCCGTTTTTTTTCGATTATACAGTATATTATTAATAATATCAACTATTAGATATCACCAAAGCGAAAATGCAAAATATATTTTTATAAATACACTTTTTAAGCAGCTGTATTTATAATATACGATATTCAGATAATTATTTTTCGGACAGAAGAAAATAAATTGTCTGATTATTATTTGACACTTAATGTCAAAGGGAGCTAGATAAAATCAAGAAAAATATAAGCTTTAAAACTAAATCTTAAATAATTTAAAAACGATTTATTTTAGGTATTGGAATATGTAATCAAAAAGTAACGAATTGAAAAAACTTTTCATTAGTGAAATAAGAAAAATGGGTTTCCATTTGGAAAAAAATGATTTACCATCATTTTTAATAGCTCCATTCCATGACAGCTACGGCCAATATTATATGTCATTCAAACCATTGAATATTTTAAATAGTGACATGTCTTCTAGATATGTCACAGTGGCTGTAGTAATCACTAAATTTGACGTTTAGGCTATACCGGGTGCGTCTTAAAAGTGGCTCGCTCACCCCTATAACTTTTTTATTTTTTCAGTTAAGAAAACGAGATTTGATATATTTTGTACATGCCAAAAATTAAGATTGATTGACGTATTCAATTGTTTTCGGTCACTTCCTGTTTTACCGGAAATGGCTACAACATTTGATTTTTAAATGGCACCCTCGACTTTTTTACTTTATTCGAAAGAAAATAACACTCTGGATAGAATGACATATCATATGTCAACTTTTGACATTTTCGCATATGATTCATTTGAAATTATAACTTGCGGTTCGTAACGAAAATTTGACTCGAAATACAAAGTGTGTGGTATCAACTTATTCGTAAAAAAATGCTTTTTCCAAATATGCTAATGAGCCACCCTCGTTCCATTTGAAAAAATTGAAATATGATTAAAAATACGATTTGAACAATTTCTAACTGGCCAGGACAAGACACTAAAAACATTAGACGATCAAATCTATTTTTCCAAGGCTCCTTGATTAAGAATTAGTGTTTTTACATAGCCATGGCACTCTAGATTGAATTTTAAAATACGATTTTTTATTAAGCGAGAATGTCAAAAGTTGACATTTGATATGTCATTCTATTCAGAATATCATTTGCTATCGAATAAAGTAAAAAAATAGCAAGGGTGCCATTTAAAAATCAAAAGTTGCTAGGTTGGGTTAGGTCATTTAGGTCATTATTATTTTTTAGGTCAAGTTGTGGTCATTTCCTGTGAAACAGGAAGTGACCAAAAAACAATTGAATACGTCCATCAATCCTAATTTATGTAATATACTAACATACCAAATCTCGTTTTTTTAACTGAAGAAATAAAAAAGTTATATGGGTGAGCCACTTTTGAGACGCACCCGGTATACATTTTTTTGACAGAGAGTTTTTTTCCTCCAAAAATGTTAAATATATTTTTTCTCAAAAACGGTTAATGTTAGATATAGAGTGTTTGATTTGGTTTGGTTGATATCAAAATTCATAAAATTTTACAGAGAATTTAAGTATGTAATATAGTTGGCCGGCCGTAGCTCCAGCGTTAGTGTGTCGATCTGCGGAGCGGAAGGTACTGGGTTCGATCCCCAGCCAGTACGGTCGCTTTATTTATTTAAATAGAAATATTTATTTATCTAAATAGAGCGACCAACGAGCCGCCACCTCAAGGAAGGCAATGGCAAACCATCTTGAGTATATTTGCCTTGTACAGCCTCTCAAATAGTGCCATTCGGATTCGGCAATAAACTGTAGGTCCCGTGTACTTGTGAAACACTGATGACACACATCACAAGTAAATGCGAGAGGTAGCCAATGCTCTATATAGAGTATGGCACTGTAAGAAGAATATAAAATTGGGATACCCATTTAATATAAGAAATTTGCTGTCAACTTCCAGTATTGCCGGTGCCATCTTGAAAATATTTTTAATCGATATATCTCGTTATGAATCAGTGATGTACAAAAAATCTCCGATCTAGATATTGTAGTTGTCTAGAAACTTCCAATGAACGCTCAGCCTGGGACACCCTGCATATAGCAGCGAAGTATAGCCTATAAAACAGAGCACCGAAAATATGATATTTTTTTTTATTTACAACAAAAATGGATCTCAGGAGAAGAACGACTGGAAAATCAAGATATGGTCAAGAGCGAAAGAATACGAGAATTAATGGGAGCTAAACTACTCTATGATTATTATTAGTATTTTAATAAAGCACGCTTTTAGATGTTTCAAAAAACTTTTAATAAGAGTAAAAGTTTTTTGAAACATCTAAAAGCGTGCTTTATTAAAATACTAATATTTCAACGATGTTTCACAAGGAACCAACCACAGCTTCAGTACTCTATGATTGTTGATTTTACAAAATATAGTTGATATGGTACGAATATGTACAAAGGATATCAGACGACAAGGTCGCAAAACAACTGCTGAAATGGATGCCCCAAAGGGGAAGAAAAGGAAGACCCAGAACGAGCTGGAGAGAAGGAATATGAAAGGAAATGGAACAAAGACAGCTTGATGATAACATGTCGCAAGATCGAGAAGAGTGGCGGTTAGGAATCGGAAAACGTTCTAAAACGAATGTTTTGTATATATATTTTTAGAGTATTCGCGTTCCTTTTATCAATAATTATTTACATGTGCACAGCTACTAGAGAAAGCGTTGCTCTATTCTAGTACAAACTGAAACTTTTGAACTAGTCGGACACCAGCTTGGAAAACTTTGGGGATTTATAGGTCTCTAAAGCTTTTAAAAGTTTTAATTGTGCAGATATAGTTTTAATTCGATATAAACCGGTTATTATTTTAAACGGAAGTTGAAAATTCGTTGCGTGCTTTCAGGATTTAATATTTAGAAATTTCAGTTCGTAATAAAATTAAACGAATTAGTAACTTTAATTGTTATAAAACAAACTTAGTCAATAAAGTTATTGAAATGTATATTTCTTAAATATAGAATGGCAATTTGAGAGATGGCTGTCAGAGGTGGACAAAGATTGAACGAATCGTTCATTTGAACGAGTAATAAAAACGAATCGTGAGATTCGATTCACTGCTTAGAATACGGTTCGTTCAATTGAATCGTGGGCAACTCGGCTTGAGAATAAACCAGGAGTAAACGCAACACTTATTCAACTTTTATTGAAAACGGCAGACACTATAAACAGAATCTACTACTACAGATTATTATTGTTGACATATACACATAATGCAGCCAGCCATACATACATACCGAATTGTCTGGTTATCTACTCACAAATGCATAAAATTTGAACGATCGAGTTGTAAAAAAGAGTCGTGAGAATTGAATCGGATCACCATGCGATAATTCGTTTCTACGGATCTTTCGTTTAAAGACTCGTGAGAATTGATTCATTGCTTACAATACGCTTCGTTCAATTGAATCGTGGCCAGCACGGATCTATAAAATCTGAACAATGAGTCGTAAGAATTGAATCGGATCACAATGCGGTCGTTCGTTCAAAGAGTCGTGAAATTTCATTGCTTACAACACGGTTCGTTCAATTGAATCGTGGCCAGCACGGATCTATAAAATCTGAACGATGAGTCGTAAGAATTGAATCGGATCACAATGCGAATAGTTCATTTCTACGGCGCGAGTTGAACCAAAAACAGCTAAACGTAAAAAACAGCTTTTGAATCTAAACAAACATCATGGGCATAAAATGTAAATGATAAGAAAGTTATTGACAAGAAAAAAACTTATTTATATTTTGCTTAGTACGGGAGTATCTGTAATGCATTTAATTTTCACGTTTCAGATGCCATTAATTGGCATCAAAAATTAATAAAATAAATTAATTACTGACAGTCTTCCTATTTTTGCTTATCAGGTCTGCCGTATATTTTTAATTGTTCTACTATAAACTTTTTTTGTCTGCCTCTGCCCTGATGAATTTTTCCACCATTCTAGAGACTTGTTGGTTACTCATAGTTTTGTGGTTATGCTTGTAACTGCTGGCCATCCTTGTGCAGCATCGCAGAAGGCTTCTGCTATCAATGGTATTGATGAGCCCTGTTGACCATTTCATTCCTGAATATCATCATCATCATCATCATCATCATCATTCTCAGCTTATTCAACCATTTCTAATTGTGGTGTAGTTCCCTCACATGTTTAGATACTCTCTTTGTAGTTGGGCCCATTGTTGTCTATTGCTGGCTTTGTGGGCCTAAGTTATCTCTGCTGATTTCCATCATAGTCCCATCTCAGGATTGGTCTTCCTTTAGGTCTTTTAATTCTTCGTGGCTACCATGCTGTAATTTTTGTAGTCCATCTGTTGTCCGTCCTTCTTATCAGGTCCCTATTGCCACTTGAGGGATTTGATTTTGTGGATGACTGATCAACTTGTCGTTCATGAATATATTAATTTGAAATAAAACTCTTCATTGTTATAATTAAAGATATTTAGAGCATATTATTTTTTTCCATGTTAATTTCAAATTTTAGTAAAAAAGTCAACAGCTTTTGCAGATCATAATAAAATAAAACTTAAAATACATTTTAAACCCTTACTCTCATTTTCCAAAAGCAGTAAATTCCCATGTAATTAACGTTAAATATTTAAAGATAACAATATTTCTCCTTTAAAGATCAAACTAGGAAAACTATGAAAGTATCAAGTGTAGCATACCTGATGAGCATATATTATTAATTAACTAAAAGCCTTAAATTCTCGTACCTTGCGATTTAGGTAAGTAGCGAATGTACATTAAATATGTACGTCCCTTTTGTGGGCATCGACAACTAATCTTCAGAAAATCAATATTGTATAACGTTAATGGATATCAGATTACACGACTATGAATATTCTGGCAAAGTTTAGCATTAGTATTTTAGTGTTCGTCTCGGGATTAATAAGAATATGCAATTCTGAATAAAAATAATAATAAATACTTTCGGCAGCTAATATTAAATAACCAAATCAATATATTTTGAGATCTTCACCGAATTATATCTCTTTTGAAAATGCATATTGTTCATAATTGCTTTACTATGTTAGATATAGATCTCTATAACAACAGTAGTGTATTTATTTTAAGGTAATTATGAAATTGACGTTTAAAAAATAAAAATTTTCAGAACCTAAAAAAGCTACTATTACACTATCAAATTTCTTTGTCCAAGATTTTATTTAAATAGAGCGATTTTTAGATTATATGAAGAATGATGGAATTTTATAAAATTTAAAATAATGGAATTTTATAAGATTACGTGGAATTTTATAAAATATTGTATATTAACACTGTCAAATTTTTCATAAAATATCTTTTATAAAAAATAAAAGATCTTTGACAAAGAAATTTTAGAGTGTACCTATTATCCGCCTAAAATATTTTAATTCAATTTATTTTTGAAGAAATACTGCAAAGGAGATAACAAATTCAGAGGTGGGTTATATGTCCGACTTTTTTATGAGAAGTATGTGTAAACGGGATAGTGCAAATTACCTAGATCCTGTACTAGAATCCAACTTTGAAATTTTTTATCAAAGTCAAATAGAAATTAAAATTTAGTACCTTGTTCCGTTGTCAAATTAAGTCACTTTAAGAAAATAAGATTGAAAATTCAATTTTCCAGGCTATAGACAATCGATGAGTTAACACACAATTGAGATCGTCGCCTCGTTGACGCCCTATATGCAAACTTATTTACTGAAATAAAATCAGAACGAATGGATTGTAAGTTATGTTACCATGAAACCGATATCCGCATCTTATTCCTAAAATTATTTATTAGTAAAACATCAGTAAATGTCAGTAAATGATTCAGTCAGTAAATGATTAATAGTAAACTGTGGGCATTTTGCCAGTTTAGCTTTTAATAATTTCGTCTAAAAACGGTGATCATTGTTCTTATTGAAAAATAAATATATTAAATGTATTAAAAAAAGTATTAAAATAAATTTATAGATAACTTACTACTTCACGTGTTACTAAACAGCTTTGTCTCACACACCCTCTAGCTATGATATAATTCTTGTTGTAATCATACCTGAAAGGAAATTAGATATAATTAATAAGGTTATTAATACTATATGTATACAGACATATTGCTATACCGTGAGCCACTTTTGAGACGCACCCGGTATACACTTTCCTACAAAATAAACCCTATAAAATACAGGCTGTACTTAAACTGCCGTTAAACGGTAGCTTACTAAAATGCCGTTAATAGGTATGACGTCGTTGATGTGACGCACTTGACGACTTTATGAAATATAGGAATTTTATAAGGACTAACCAACGCTATCCACCCCACCAAATAATCAACTTAACCAACGCAACTAACCTCGACACTGATAAAAAATATAAAAAACAAATATAAATTAGTAAAAACAAACCAACCCCACCAAATAACCAACTAACCAATGAATTAACACCCTCCAAATAATCACGCTAACCAACCCGACAAATAACTAAACCAATCCAACCAAAAAGAGTGAAACCAATGCAATAATATCACGCTATAAGCAAAAAAAAATATAAAAAAGTCTTGGTCGGCGTGAGATTTGAACCACGGACCATTCGCTCACGAAGCGATGACCTATATCAATCTCGCCTATCAATATCTATTAACGGCATTTTAGTAGGCTACCGTTTAACGGCTGTTTAAGTACATCGTAAAATAAAACATACTTCATTTTTATATGGTATACAGGGTGAGCCAGAAATAAGTGGAAATATTTGCAGGATTGGTAGATCCCTATAAAAGAAACATGTTTCCTCTGCACCTTTTTTTTTCAAATAAGTCCAAAATAACCGAGGTTATATTACTTTGAAAATAAAAAAAAATCCAAAAAAAATATTTTTTGCTTAAATTTTGAGGATCTTCTCTGGGTTTTCTTTCTTGTGAATTTTAACTACAACGTATGTTGCAATATTATCAAGATAAGATTTTTAACTAAAAATTAAAAACAAAAATTTCAAAACTTTCAATTTTTTTTCGTAAAAAAAACAGATAGACGTGTTTCTGATGTCAAAATATACGACCCCTAAAAATATTATCACTTATTTAAGATTCACCCTGTATAATCTTTTTAGTAATACGTCACTTTATAGTATAAAATTTTGATGAATATAATCTATTGTAAAAATGAATAGCCCTATAAACTGACTTGATATATCGTATACCAGTTGAATGAACGTCAGAATTATCCAATTTAGAATTATTACACACTTCAATTCTTAAATTGCATATTTAACGGAAGTTCTTAAGTAATTTAAACTACATTATATCATACGATCAAATAGAAAAGTTAACAAATCTGCAAAATATGAGGTACAACAATGTTGCACCTTATATTTTGTCACAATAAAATTACAAATCTTCTCAAATTGACTAAAATAATAAATTATACAGACTAAAAAAATACATGTGTGTGCTGCGACACCCATATATTTTAAAGTTAAGTAAATTAAAGTAAAATTAAATAAAAAATGATAAATTAAATATTTACTCTATTAACTTTGTAAAGCAGTATCCTTCATCAATATGGCTTTGTGACTTATCAGTTTTCTGATTAGTCAAAACTTTTTCTTGTAATTTGAATATTGTTCATTATTAATAAAATTAATTGCTAATATTAAGTACAATAATTCTGTTAATAAAAAAATAACTATTACTGATGAAGACTAGCTTAAAAATACCTAGCACCTAGGTATTTTTAAGCTCTAAGAGAGGATTCTCTTGGGTATCATTTTCCATTAAATCCGTAATTAGGTTACTTATTTAAAAATATGATAACGGAGTATATTTTCTAGTACTTTCGAACCCCTGCCTCCTCTACTTATCTAACGTATTTCCATTGACAAGCTTTACCTGAATTTATAAAGATCCTAGCTTTCTAGTGGTAGTCATTTACATTAAGGATTAGTTAGTTCTTAGTTAAACGATAACCTTTCATTGTCTAAAAAAAGTAATAATTAAATTGTAACCATTTTGTTTCTATTTTTTACTTGAAAAAGAGGTGAGTATTATGTTTAAATTATGTAATAAAATACGCTAGGTGGTGCATCGGGGTTGGAAACATAAAAATTCCCATGATCTATACAGGGTGCTACAAATTCGAGGTGCGAGCATTGGTATCTCGGAAACCGTAATAGATACGAACATGGTTAAATTGGGGCAAAGTTGCGCCTTGGGCTGTTCACCAAGATGCCATCAAGAAAGTTATAAAAATTTCAAAGATTGCTGAGTTTTTTCGAAAATACGGATTTTTTTGAAAACTAATTTTATTTTTTCCTGTCGTTACTTTTTAGAAAATCAAAAAACTAATCGCACATTCTCATAGCCACTTTATTAGGGCTATCTGATAGTATTTTTAGCTTTTCAAATTAGCTGATAATTTGTGAGATAGAGAGGCCAACTTAATTTTTTTTAAAGACGGACCTGCATTTTTTGTTTCAGATTTTGAAAGAACTTAGTCTCCTGAGTACAATGATATGCCACACTTTATACTTTCTTTTTGTTTTGGGTACCTTAACAGCAATAAAACTATTTAATTATTATTTAAAATAATTTGAAGTGCGACTCTGTTTTTTAAATTATTTAATCTGATTATATTCATCGCAACAATATTGATCAGTGCTAATTAACACTGAATAATAAAACTGAGCCAATTGAAAGATTCAAATAAATTTTATCCAGATCGGCAATTTAAAGATATTATTTCTAACTTTTCTTACTGTGAATTAGAAATTCTCAGTGTACGATCTAATAATTTGCATAATATTAATCGTAGTTATTCTGAATAAATTAACTTCTACAAACTAATTTCTAATGCTTTACATAGTCTACCTGTTCGAAAGGGTTACCACCCTCCCTATTGCACAATTTTATTTTTCATTCAATTTTATTTATAGCTTTCGAATTTGATCTTCTTATACTTGCAATTTGTACTCTTTATTGTAACTGCCAAGATGTGTTGATTTCACTTTTTTGTAAAATTTGGACCTGTCGAATTACTTGACGTCATCAGATGGTCCAGGTATCTCGCTGGCCATTATACTGCTCTACCATTTCCAATCCATCTTCCGGGGAAATAATTTGATTGTTTATATTACATTTTATTTATATTATTTTTTATTATTTTATTGCATTTGATTTTCCGTATTCAACCCACGTCACTGTTAAGTTTGAAAGCTTATCAATATTGTAACCATGAATATATTAAATATTAAAAAAACAGACCCGGACTTGAAATTAGTTTAAATAAATTGTGTCCAAATTTCCACAACAAACAAAAATATTAATTGTGGCATATCGTTGTACTCAGGAGAACGAGTTCTTTCAAAATCTGAAATAAACAATGCAGGTCCGTATTTAAAAAAATTAATTTGCCTCTGTATCTCACAAATTATCAGCTGATTTGAAAATCTAAAAATAATATCAGATAGCTAGATAACTGAAAAATACTATCAGATAATAAAGTGGCTATGAGAATGTGCAATTAGTTTTTTGATTTTCTAAAAAGTATCGACAGGAAAAAATAAAATTGATTTTCAAAAATATCCGTTTTTTCCACACAACTCAGAAATCCTTGAAATTTTTAAAACTTTTTTGATGGCATCTTGATGAACATCCCAAAGCGCAACTTTGCCTCGATTTAACCATGTTCGTATCTATTACGGTTACCGAGTTACCAATGCTCGTACCTCGAATTTGTAGCACCCTGTATATAGGGCGAGTCTTGCAAATATTTTCAGGGCTGGTAGATATCGATAAAAAAATATTTTCTCTTTATCATTTTTCAAGTAAGTCCAAAATTATTTAAGTTTGAAAATTAAAAAAAAATATATTTTTTTTGGAAAAATTTTGAGAGCCACCGGATTTTTTCTGTATTTGCATTGCATTTAATGCCGTAACCATAGAGAAAAGCAGTAACTATGGTAATATCAGAGATAAATTATACAGTTCTAAAAAGTTTTCGAAAAATATACAGGGAAATTTAAAAGAAAATGCACGATTTTCAACATCTTTTTTTTGCGAAAAAACCTCATAGACGCGTTCTTGGGGTCGAAATATCCCACCGAAATATCCTGGGGACGAAATATACCACCCCTGAAAATATTTGTACTTATTTAAGACCCTGTATAGTCGATAATTGGATGAAAAATGGTGCCTGGATGTTTTTTGGCAAGAGAAATTTGATTTTGATGCCAATATGATTCCTACTTTTAAAAGGCGTTACCTACATATTTTTAAGTGGTTTGAAGAGTAATAACTTTTCGTCCGTATCTGTATAAAGCTACCGAGTAAAAAAATATATATTTGCCGTTATTTTTTAGGTAAAATAAGTCGTGGTAAAACGATTGACACTAATTTTAAATTACTTGAACATTATTTGTGCAAAGATTCTTCCATAAAATATGTTGAACAACTCGTACGTATCTGATTTACTATATCTTAATTGAGTCATAATAAATTTCTGGTCAAAATCACTACATTTTTTTTTCATTATTATCACCCGATATGCACCGTCAACATTCTCAATTTTGAAAACAATAATTCACTTCGAATTCCTAATCACTACTTGAAACAACTGAAACTTGGTTATGTTGAAAAAATTTAACTTTAGTAAAAAGTTTTCGATTAAGTAATAAGTAAAATTGTAACATTTAAAAAGTATGAATTAAAAAAAAATAGCAAGAAACAACGTAATTAGTCCAACGCCTCGAAATTTCCAGCGCCAAAAATTAGATTACTAAAAGTTTCTTTTATTATTTTGGTACCAATTTCTAGAAAGATAATTAAAGTTTTAATTCCATTTTAAAACGTTGTTTTTCGCATCGACACGAAAAGTTCTCGTTTAGCAATTACATGACATTTTTCAGCATTTTAGATATAATAAAAATTGATTACTGTAGTGAATATTAGAAGTAAAGGAGCAAGTTATTGTATAGTTTTTCTGACGGACAGCTTTTAATGAAATATACAGCCATCGCAAATAGCTTTCATAAATCTTTATGGCCACCATAAAATTTTAGAAAGAAAGCTTTTAAAACGCATTTTTGAAACTTAATTGCAGAAGTTTTTTTTTCATGAAAGAACTACTATTACTAAACTCATTATCGCCATACGAAAAAGAGCCATTAATAAAACTTAGTAAACCTTACAAATAATTGATTTAATTTTATGAAATAGATATTTAAAAATTATTGGATATATTAAAAAGATAGTGGAGTAATCACAAAAAATGAAAATTGCATATCAGCATCTGCCAGAGCTTAGTTTCGGAGATACAGGGTGTAGAAGTTTCATTTTTATTTCGATTTTTTCCAGTTAATTTCTGAAGTAACGTTAATATTTGGATGAAAATTGGTATCTGAGAGTTTTTTGACATTGATGTCAATATGACTCCTATTTGGGGGGCCACCTACATGTGTTTTAACTGTTTTGAAGAGTAATAACTTTTTGTCCGTACGTGTATAAAACTACTGAGTGAAAAATATGCATTTCCGTGTTTTTCTATGTAAAAAATGTCTCTTGGTAAAAATCGCTACGGGCAACCGTCTTCAAGATATTTAGAATAGAAATAGTCAAAAACGTGTCATTATTGACAAAAAAACATGTTGAATAGATAGTTATTTGACTAAAATGATAAATTTAGGAAATTTTTGTTTTATTAAATTTTCTTAAAAATATTTCTAATTAAATCATTTTTTTTTCGAAAAAAAAAAGAGATGATAAAAAATGTTTCTGTTAAACTTTTGGCACAAAAACATTTCAAATTTATGACTTCAGTCTAATAACAATTTAGTCAACATGCTTAATTTATGTCAATGATGACAGGTATTGATAATTTCGATTCCAAATATCTGGAGAACCATAACTCGTAGCGATTTTTACCAAGAGACCTTTTTTACGTAAAAAACGTCTTCTTGAATGAAAAGTTATTAATCTCCAAAACTGTTTAAACCCATGTCAGTGGCGCCCCCTACAAATAGCAGTGTCATATTGACATCAAAATCGAATTTCTCATGTTAAAAAACTTCCAGACACCAATTTTCATCCAAATAGTGACGCTAATTCAGAAATTATTTGGAAAAAATCGAAAAAAAAATGAAACCTCCACACCCAGTATCTCCGAAACTAAGCATTTTAAGACATACATTTATTCGAACATTTTGACTTATTTTCATCTACAGAATATGCTGCTGAAGTTTCCGGAATACAGTACGGACCACCCTGTATAGTGCGTCTAAGAATATAAAAATCAAATGAAGTAAAATATTAAATGTAAATGGAGTAAAAGTTATTTATAAGATATTTTGACCCTTGATAAACGTCTACGCATGCTCCGAATGCTCAATAAAATACTCAATATTGAAATATTTTGGTAAAGCTTTAAATCCAATCAAAACATAGAATGTAACAAAATGCAAGGCAGTTTTTTGTAATAATTAGTGTCTTAACAAACCCTCAACACTATGCGCAAAACAGTTCGAAGAAGGTCAAGGTCATGTTTCCTCGTCTAAGTTTGTCTCGTATCGGAGTGTCTCCGGTTGTCTCGGTTTGTCTCGCCATAGGTTGTCGCGCTTTCAATCAAATGGTCGCAAGTGCAATTCCCACCTGGTAATACTATTTTTTTGAATTTTGATTGCTTTGATTTTTTTTTTGTGATTCTTTGATAACATTGGAAATGTTTATGTTCGTATATAGGGGCCAAATTTCGAGTTTTTTTTCTAGCATTTCAGCACCGGAGTCGCACAGTCGACCAAATTGACAGTGATATACAATTATTATAATGTTATTATTAGTAATATACAGGGTCCGGCAATAGTGCGTCGGGCATCTGTAGCTCCTAGAATTAAAATCTTGATAATTTTGTTTAAGTGCAAACCTAAAGTATGTATCAGGATGTATTTCAGGAAAATATTTTAACTTCTATAGGGTGGCTCAAAAAAGTGTGAGTGGACCTGGATGATTTTTTTAAATGGAACACCCTGTATATTATTGCATTTTTGGCTTCCTTTGAGATCACTTTACATAACCCTAAGATATGAATAAATATATTTCGATAGTTTCAGAGATATTAAAAAATAAATCAAAAATATATATTTTTCAGCCCTTCTTTAAAAAATTATTAAAAATACAGGAACTGTTCTAAAATGAAAACTATATTAGGTGTTTACTTTAGATGGTCTGTTCTTACTTTGCTATAAATATGGTAATCGTAAATCATACAGGATGTTCAATATTCTACGCCAAACTTTCTAAAATATAAACTATTTCTTCTTTGTTTTTATAAATGGAACACCCTCTATATTATTTTTTTATTAGATGGAGAGTTAAAAAATAAACATTTTTTGTATTTAGAGAATTTCAAAATTTTTAACGGTTTTGCAGATACACGCAGTATTATTTCATATGGCGCTTTCAATGGTAAAATACGAGAGAAAAATCATTGGGTGGCTTTGATAAAAATTTACTGTGGAAAATGCCATATGAAATATAAAACCGCAAATATCCGCGAAACCGTTAAAAATGTTAAAATACTCTAAATACAAAAAATGTTCATTTTTTAAATCTCCGTCTATTGAATAAATAATATACAGGAAGTTCCATTTAAAAAAACGAAGAAAAATTATTTTATATTTTAGAAAGTTTGGCGTGGAATTTTGAACATCCTGTATGATTTACGATTTTTATATTTATAGCAAAGTAAGTACAGACCATCTAAAGTAAATACCTAATATAGTTTTGATTTCAGAACAGTTCTTGTATTTTTAATAATTTTTTTAAGAAAGGCTGAAAAATATATATTTTTGATTTATTTTTTAATATCTCTGAAACTATCGAAATATATTTATTCATATTTTAGAGTTATGTAAAGTGATGTAATAGGAAGCCAAAAATGCAATAATATACAGAGTGTTCCATTTAAAAAAAATCATCCAGGTCCACCCACACTTTTTTGAGCCACCCTATAGAAGATAAAATATTTTCCTGAAATACATCCTGGTACATACTTTAGGTTTGCACTTCAACAAAATTCTCAAGTTTTTTATTCTAGGAGCTACAGATGCCCGACGCACTATTGCCGGACCCTGTATATGTACTGTGTATTATGTATTAATATATTTCAGAAAGGATTGAAGGATTAAAAGATATAATATATGTACTTAATTTCAAGGTAGTGTAGTAAGTGTATGAAAAATCATAACGTTAATTATGTTTTATATGTTGTGTTATCATTTTCAATGTCTCTGATGGTTGCAGCGATTGCGAAATCTGTGAGTTTTTTTTAATTGTAATACAAATTTGATTACTTTAAATTTTTGGATTTTACAATTAAATGTCTCACAATCAGCTGTCGGTCGGTATCGGTATTGAGCAGTAAGACAAAAACAGCATCCTTGTAGCTTGGCTGGTCGGAATTATCCGGGACTTCAAAACTCACTAGACGCTATTAAAAATACAGAGCAAAATATCACTGACTAATGCAGTCAACATGTGACACTGACCAACACATTGTTTGTAGAGGACGGATTCAAGAGAAGCGTTCTTCAACGGGGAACAGACGGATTGATCGGCAATGCTTGGGCCAACTCAGCTAATGCTGCCAACGGCATTGACCAGCGTATTAGCCCATGTATTGTGTAGAGTTTTAGAGGAATTAGAGAGTATTAGAGGAATAGTTAATTTAATCTACCATCTGGTGGGGGGGACCTTGATTTCTTCGCAAAGTAGTATAAAGAATATAGACACGTGTTACAAAGGTTTTGTCGAATCTGGTAGAAACGTTTCTGGCAGCATTTCGAGACAATTCCAATAATAATAATATAAAAAACAAACCAAATACAGCGTATCTCGGTCTATTTCGATCTATTTCGGTGTTTGCGGCCGAAATTCTCCACAACCTAAGAAAAGCTAAACTCAATGCTTTTGAAAGAATTTCGAGAAATGCTTCGCAAATATTTCGCAAAACATTTGGGGTACATATACCCCAAATGTGTTTAAAAACAAGGAAATTAAAACAAAGCTGTTGACTAGATGCCTCTCTAGATACTAATTAAAATATCTGTATTGGTTTAACAGACAAACTTACAATTTTTTGAAGTGGAAGAACTGCTTTTTGAGACTTAGTATTTCTAATAGGCGCTTCTTTCAAAATAACAGATACAGTTTCCAAAATTGCTGATTAGTTTTAAAATTAGTTTTTTTTTAAATGGATAGTTTAGTAAAACTATCCATTTTAGCCGTATCATATAAAAATATAAAACGCCTTAACACCTGCATGTGCGAATTTCTGCTCAATGTTCAAAAGTTTGATAAAAATATTTTAATTTCTATTACGAGAAATTAAGAAAAGAAAAACAAAGTATAGTAGAAAAAGCAACGATTGATTGTTATAGAATATAAATCAATAAAAAAATATTGGATTAAACCGGTGAATTTAAAAATGTGTTCAAACCTCTCTACTGTTCCCAAAAAAATCCATTATGGTAAAAATCTAAAGCGTTTTTCAAAATACACAAACACAATTTACGGCTTTTCTATATATAAGGCTAAAGGAAATGTGTAAAATAAACAGCTATACAATCGATTTTGGCGAGAGCCTCGCTTTTAGTCAAAAATGGGGAATCCAGACTAAATTTAATAAAAACCTACTCTGCGGAAAATATAATCCAATTTAGAATTTTATTAGCACAATTGTGCCATTTTCTGCGAAATTTATTTCACTATGGTTAATTGTAATTTAATTGGACGGACCAGGGGCATAAATTACATACATTTATTAGCGCAATTAAATAATATTTCTTGGCACCATCTGATGTCTATATTAAGGAATAGAATTTAATCAATATCGAACATACCAAGAAAATTAATCTATTATCTTAGCGATAATTGTTTTTTTTTTGGTTTTATTTTTTATATATACCGGGTGATACAAACATAGCACCAAAACCCAACTGGCAAAGGAGTACGACAGGAAGATGTGATATCTCGAAAGGTGTTTACAGTAACATTAGAAGAAATCTTTCGTCAACTGGAGTGGAACAACAAAGGATTAAAAATAGATGGAAAATATCTTAACCACCTAAGATTCGCTGATAACATAATCCTAATTGCTAATAATAGTACTGAAGAAGTAGTTCTTCAGTACTATAGCTTGTAGAAGCACAAATTTATGAACTAAATACAGCCAGCAATAATGTGGGTCTCAAAATGAATTTAGCAAAAACTAAGGTAATGTACAACGAACTAGTGGAAAGGAAAGACATTCTAATAACTGGCATAACACTGGAAATAGTAGAATATATATATTTGGGACAACTAATACACAACTCGGGATCTCTACTACCAGAAATCGACAGAAGAATTAAGTTAGCACGGAGTACTTATGGAAGAAACTCAATCATATTCAAATCTAGAATGCCATTCTATCTAAAGAACAAAACATTCGACCAGTGAGATTACCAGTCATGACCTAAGTATGCGAAACCTGGACAATTAAAACGGACATCATAAGGAAACTGCAGGTCGCACAACGTTTAATGGAACGAAATATGCTGGGAATAACCAACAGAGACCGTAAAAGAATAGAGTGGATACGACAAAAGACCCAGTTAATAGATGTCATCCACAGAGTCAAATTCCCCAAATGGGAATGGGTAGGACACCTGACAAGAAGAACGGACAACACTGACAACAGATGGATCACAAAGATTACAGCCTGGTTAGGTTAGCAACCCACGAGGAATTAAGAGACCTAGAAGAAGACCGAAACTGAGATGGGATTATTATATTAGAAAATTAGCAGGGATACTTGAGCCAGCAGAGCCAATAATAGACAACAATGAGCCCAACTACATGCGAGGGAGACTACACCAAAATTGGAAATGGTTGATCACTGGTTGATCATTAAAGCTGAGAATGACGATGATGATGATGATGATGGTAATGACAAAAGTAGCTCACCCCTATAACTTTTTTATTCTTTCGGATATAAAAACGATATTTGGTATTTTAGTATATGACATAAATCGGGATTGATTGACGTATTCAATTAGTTTCGGTTCCTGTTTCACCAGAAACTACCAGTTTTGTTTTTTGATAACCTCGTATTTTTTACTTGATAGTACTTTATTTGGTAGAAAATTACATTCTGAATTGAATTATATATTATATGTTAACTTTTGACATTTGCAAATTAAAAACAGGTATTTTAAATTTCAATGTAGAATGCTATGGGTGTGTAAAAATTACCAATTTTTAAGCAAGGAGGCTTGGAAAAATATATTTGGTCGACTATTGCTTCTCGTGTCTTTTTCCTTGCCGGTTAAAAGATGCCCAAATCGTATTTTTAATCATAACTCATGTTTTTCAAACGGAACGAGGGTGGCTCATTAGCATATTTTGTAAAAGCATTTTTTATGAATAATTTGGTACTACATACTTGGTACTTCGAGTCAAATTGTCGTTATACAGAGTTAATCTTAAATAAGTTCAAATATTTTTAGGGGTAGTATATTTCGACCCCTGAAACACGATTATGAGGGTTTTTTACGCGAAAACATATTTTGAAAATTGAGAATTCTTTGAAAAAATTTTTGGAAATTCTTTTAGAGTTTAGTTAAACATAATTTCTTTTAATATGGCAACATAGATAGTAGATTAAATTTACAAGAAAGGAAACCCAGAAGACATCCAGTGGTTTTCAAAATTTAATCAAAATATAATTTTGTTGTTGAATTTTTCAAAGTAAAATAACTCGGTTATTTTGGGCTTATTTGAAAAACGGTAAAGAGAAAATATGTTTCTTTTATCGAGATCTACCTGCCCTGAAAATATTTGCACTTATTTAAGATTCATCCTGAATTTATTGTCGTCACTGAAATTTAAAATACTATTTTTTAAGCGAAAAAGTCAAATGTTGACATATGTCAGCCTATTCGGAATGTAATTTCCTATCAAATAAAGTAAAATAAAAATAAAGAGGATGCTATTTAAAAAAAAAGTTGTAGTCATTTGCACGGTCGTCATTGAGTTAGTGTGTGTGTGTGTGTGAAACAATAAGTGACCGAAACTAATAATAAAATAAAAAACTTGTGTGTGAACGTCTTGTCTGTGAACGTCTCGTCTTCGACTCGGGATAATTTTCAAAATATTCGTGCCCTCAAAAAAATTTCCGAAAATAATTTAAGCTCTTGTGATATTATAAGTGAAAATTTACTGTTTCTAACATGCTTCTATATTTGCGTTTTTTTTTAAATAAAATTTAAGTTTTCCAAGTATTGTGTATAGTATTAGAATTACTTAGATTTCTTCAACCTATACATACTTATAATTGGGTTTTCTGAATTTCTATTTCATGTTTTTCGTCTCGATTTGTGTCTTTCTCCAGGAAGTTTTTTTATGTAGAAATTTATGAAGAAATTCACAGCGACAAATTATTTAAAGTCATTTGCAGATGTTTTTTGTTGTGCTTTAAAAAATTGTACCAAAGTTTGAAAGTTTCAGTTTTAGATTCGGCTAATGTGGTACGCGTTCAAAGTTGGGTGCTAATAACACTGCTAAAAAAACAGTCGCTTTATAGGCCCGTGAGGATAACTTGAATCGTTGCCATACAGTTTTCTTTTTCAACCCCTTGGACATAGCTCCAAGGAGTAAAAGATAAATATTACTAGTCATTCTTGTTTGCCGCAAGAACCGGACCGTAGCGGATCCGAGGAAAATGACAACCGACAATACTGACGGGGCACACGGATTCCGGCGAAGCTCGGCCGGATGCTCTATTTGGATGCATTATAAATACCATTTGACAATGTTTGGCCGTGCCTTCACCGTCGCACGGCCCCGGCCCGTCACGGTGTACCATGAATCAGCCTTAAGTCTATGGCTCGGTCTATGGTTTTCACATATTTTTATCTGACATCATTTTCTTATTCAAATAATCATTCCTTTTTTGTGTTGATTGGGACATTCGACTGCATATTTGATAAAAGCAAAATATTAAAATATTTAAAATATTTTTTGCCATTTAAAATATCTAACACTAGAGCTAATGACTACCATGTTTCATTTATAAGTAAATGGTTAATTGCGTAGTTGCTTATTTTAAACATAAACAAAAATCCCCAAATGTTCCATTCCTTGTTCTTGAAATAAAGTTTTCTCTGTGGCAATTACTCTAAAGGAAGATGGAAGAAGAAGAAGAAGAACAGTTTTTAGTCGCCAGTCATAAAGATAAAATTACAATTACCCCGCATCCTCGTAATAAAGACAAATAAGGCTTGGTAGCCGGCAAGTTTTCGCTCATAAAATAAAAGACAACACAAAGAAAATACAAATTATTTTGTCTGAGCCGAGACTAAGAGGCATTTTGGTATATTATATATAAGACAGTGATTAAGCTGTCCTAAGGGATTTATGTTTTTCAAGTTTATAAAACAGTTAATTAATAAATATTACAGGGTAGGCCCTTTATAATTACATAATTAAGGTATCAAAGTCTGAGTTATGAAAAAGCCAAATTTATTTTCGTTTAATACGGAATGTTTTATTTGTGTACCTAATATTACTTGACAAAATAGTGGGCATTAAGTCAGTGAAAGAGAAATATAATAAAAAAGTTATATTTTTACATGAGTTATGTCGTGATGCTACCCCAAAAGGTGCTGGATCATCATATTTTGCCTATATAACCCGCAACACGCGTCGCCGCTGTAGCCCAGACAAGCTTAGACATTTTGAGTAGCTTAGACAACTTGTATTTATCATTAGTTATTGTAAAGGCAGATGTCATTTTAAAAACTTGTAATTTTTAATCAATAAATATTTTAAAACGAATTTGGTTGTTCTAGTTTTTTAACTGGCGCAGTCGGTAGGATATTTTTTAGATTCTAGCGTATCGCACCTTGAATTTTTCAACCAAAAACTGTCCAAAACAGAGTGGTGTTCAAGAAAGAAGATTTTGGTCAACAGAAGATTTGTTTTCAGATCATGAACTCTAAAGGGGATTTGACCAGCATCGTCGAATTTCGCAACAACCAGTAATTTGGGATGACAGCATCGCTAACCAGAGACCTGATAGAAAAGGAATGTCCAAAATATTATTGGAAGTGCAATTTTTATTTTAATGTCTGAGCTCGAAAATATTATAAATTTACAAAATTTAAATTTAACGCCTTCAAGTGACCCTAGTGTACCTAATAATTTAAGAAATTTTAGAGAAGATAATTTAATTTTAAACGTTCAAATGTCTTTAAAACCAGAATATCTAAACTGTGTTCCGTTCTTTGACGCTAACCCAAATGATCTAAATAGAATACTTAGTAACTTTTCAGAGTCTAAACGATAATGTTTATATATTGCTGCTGAATCACAGAATTTTCAAAATTCTTATTTACTTAACTCGTTGATCGCAAAATTAATTGTTAATATACAGAACGTTAAAACTTGGGATGAGTTAAAAGACACTCTTCGACGTAATTTTGCCGATCAAAGAGATGAAGTATGCCTTAACAGAGATTTGGTTATTAGTATAAATTCAAATCTTTATATTTGCAACTATAGTTTTGTTCCGACGCAGAAATTTGTACCGTTCTAGAACGGTTATTGGTATCGCTGCGATCGAATTTGTGCGCATGTGTCAACTTGGGCAGTTCTGTTACGATACCAAAATTAAATGCGATTGGAACGGTTTGAGAACCGATTTTAGCATCTGCCCTGGCAGCAGTGGTCTTACATTTGAATCTAATTCATAACTCTTTTTTGTTATTATTATTGGTTAGATAGATTTTGATATGGCCTTTATTATTTAACGAATTCAAAATGAGTAATATACCGTATGATCGAAAAAAAAACCGGCATCAGCGATGTCTGTGAAATAAAGATCGGTGTCATTTTATATGTCAATTTAAATGGGAAAAGTGGTATACTGATGATTCCAAGTGGTATCCTGATGCTTCCAAAACGAAAGCAGGGACAGGGATAGGAGTAATTGAGCCGAAAACTAAATACTAGGAACCAATAGGCACCTACCCCAGCATCATATTCTGCAATGTCCATGTATGTTTTATTTGTAATTTTAATGACGTTGATTATGACGTTTTTTTTAATTGATTTGTATTGTATGATATTTTTTTATTATTTGTATATTTGTTTTTGTGCTTTTTTGCTTTGTAAATGCTTTGTCGATGAAGCTGTTTTGGCTTTTTGTACAATAAAGCGTTGTTTTTTGATTTTTTTTTACCTCAGCATCCTTCAGACAGAAATTTGCGCTATCGAAAGATGCGTACAATTTATCTTAGATACAAAGACAGGAAATATCCATCTTACCCGATAGTCAAGCAGCACTAAACGCGATCAACTCTGTAACCATCAATTCGAAGTTGGTCAAAGAATGCCTAGAGAAGCTCAACAAATTAGACAAAGAAAATAAAGTCCTCCTACTCTGAGTCCCTGCTTACCAAGGGATAGAAATCAACACCTCAGTAGGCTGAAGCTGAGAAACAATGGCGAATGCAGATTCTGTGGGAAAATCGGGAAACACCAGAACACCTTATCATTGAGTGCGCCGAGACAGCCACGACCGTTCGTGCCATGAACTTTGGTGCGGCTAATATCGAGGATGCAGAGCTGGCCTCAGTAGAACCGTCTCAGATACTGGCTTTTGTTAAAGCCCTGAGACTGTATGATGAGTTATAACTAAAATGTCAACGATCATCATTTCCCAGCCAACTGGACGCCGTTTTTCGATTATACGGTATTTATGTTCTTGGACTATACACTAAAACAATAATTATTAAACTGGGATTGAGATTTATTTATATCTTCGCTGGTATCCAACACAGACTCGATATCACTGTCCCCTCCGTCACTCATCATAGTAAGTGACAAAGGGACAGCAAAAGGCTACTCATAACAGTGGTTATACAATTTTGAACAAAAAGTGGTATCTAGAATCTAAAATAACAGACAATCCTCAACGGAGATTGGGGTTGAAGTCCAACATTTTTTAGAACTGACCCCTTTAATTTGATTGACCTAATATACTTCGAATATTAGTAGTAAACCTCCCAATTATTACTATTTGGTATTATGACTATAGTAAGCATAAAGCTTGATTTTCATGCATCCGTTGTCCGACGATACGATGATATGATATTAATTTTATTTGGGTTGAATTTAAAGACTGGTTTACGACGAGTTTAAAGACAATTGGTTAGAAAATTACGCAATTTATTGCATTTTCGTACCTCCGTTCGTCGGATATACGATTTGCTTGTGATTGGTGTCATTTTATATTTTCATTTCCATAATGATTTCTCCGTTTTACTTTATAGTCTAAGACCTAGTAACGTTTTTTAATATATCTTTTGCTGCACAGAACATAGCAAAAGGTATATTAAAGAATCAGCTTTCTTAAAATTTTCATTTTCCCGACGGTGCTAGCTCTTGTACTATTATATTTTTATTAAGGTTAGATTAAATTTGTCAAAAAAGTGTCAAAACATCTGACATCGTACGATCTTTCTCCGTTGATGGGCTGGAGTAAAAAAATACTTTAATTATGAACCTTTGAATAAGAAGACTAAGGAAGGAGCATATCAAAAATCTTAGGTACACCGCGATGGGCCTCAAATATGGCCGACTTAAATTCCGGTTTATCAGTGTCGTTCTAATTTTATTTAAAAAATGTAAAACTATGATCTAGGGTAGACGTGGGGTAGACTCAATAATTTGTTGTTTTATTTTACGTTGTGAATAAATGTTGGTAGTTATTAAAATTGTTATAAAAATATATAATTCTAATAAAAATAGATAAGTTATAATAAGTATTTATTAACACAAACATCCGATACGCTACTGAAGCAGGTAAGTCAAATTAACGTATCTAAATTCTTTGACATCTAATCTTTGACAAGTAATAAATAAAAGCTAAAAATGCAAGAAAAATATATAATTTAGTTAATTTAAGTGAATTTCATAAATGATCGGTTTACTACACGTATGTATATTATATAGTCACTTACTAGCGAAAAGTTGTTCCATTATTTCACTCAATTTTTCCGAGATCTACCGCACGCTACACAACCAACTATTTTAGAGTCTTTTTCGATAAATCGCGATAGTGTCACTGTTAATTTAAGTTCTGCCACAATTTCCATCTAGATTTACTACCTTTTACAACTATCAGTAGTAGAATAAATAATAAATAACATAAAATAAGCTCCGTAAAGACTGACAAATCCACAAAATTTCAAATCAAATTCAAATGTGTCAAATGAATCGTCAAACAGAACTGTCAAGGATCCCCACCCTAGAGAGCTTTTATGGTGGCTTTTCCGCCCACCATGCATGAATACATGGATAGCATTATGCTCCTTCCTTAGTCTTCTTATTCAAAGTTATGAACAGATAACTGACGCATGAAAATCAAGGTATGCTAAAACTGTTTACCATAAATTAAGAAAATTACTAATATTTTTACTGAGATCCAGTCTGAAAATAGAAACCAGCTAAAAAATTAGCGCTACCACAGATTCACTGTATCATTATATGCCATTTTAGAAAATGTATTCATATTAATATAATAACATCTTCAACATATTTTTTTTTGCAAAAGTAGGTATATTTAATAAAAACACACACATTAAATTTAGTTTATTTATTTTGCAGCCAAATTGGAAAATTCTAGGAAATACATTTCCAAGCTTTACAGTGTCAATTTATACTTTTAAATTTGTCAATATCTGTTTATAACATCTATTAGTCTTTTTAATTTATTTTATTATTTTATATGTTTTAACAGATTTTTTTGTTATTTCTATGAAATAATTTTGTGTAAATTGAGATGTTGTGTAATTGAAATGGCAATCAATTAAATAAATTTAAATTATATTTAGTGGCGTAAATTGCCACTAAACTCCGTTAGTAAGCATATCTAATTTAGAAAATGACCTGGAAGACTCACTCTATCCATTCGTAACCTGGAATGGGAATCCGCCAACGGTGTAAGACATTCGAAAAAGTTAGAACCTTATTTTTGAGTGCACCGAGACGACGACCGTTCGTGCCATAAACCTTGGTACGGCTGATGTTGAAGATGGAGAGCAAGCCTCTGTAGAGTCGTCTCAAATACTGGCTTTTGTCAAAGCCCTGAGACAGTATGATAAGTTACAACTCGTTATAACTCAAGAAAGGAGAACACACAATAGATCTGTAAGGTCGCCGTGATTGACCCCCTCCTAAATATTCTACAATTCTAGAGTATGAAAATATTTTAAAGTACAGGCTGGCGCCTCTCATACGCCGTGGAGGCTCCCTCCAAGGATAACGACAGTTTGTAACGAACTGAAATTTTGTGAGCATATGTAGGTCAATTCGGAGCACTTTTTAAAAATATAATAGAGAGTTTTACAAGGTGTCCCCAAAAAAGTTACATATCAAAGTTTTTTTTATAATGGAACACCGTATATATTAATTGATTTTTGTATTCTAAGAGAAAAATAAAGGTGAGTTTTATTAGAGAAGTATATGACTAAAACGTAAGATTTTTGACATATTTAACATTTTCTAAAAATAAAAAACGATTTTTAAATTTCAATAAAATCTACCTAAATTGGAATTTACCCGGTGTAGTTTGGACTAGTAGACCATTGTATATTAAATCAAATTGAAACATGACCCAAAAAGTTATACAGGGTGAGACAAAATTAATATTGAACATTGATCTCCTTTAAAAGCTCGTTTAAAAGCAAGTTACTTTTTTTTTAAATGTAACACACAGTATATTATTTCGATATTCAATGGGGAATTCATGTCTCTTCAAAATATTATTGCCTACCTCTCAAACAAAGATTTTCCTAGATATTTTCATTTTTATGACTTAGTGTCAGTAGATCTTTATTATTTGATAAATCTAGGGTAGCCTGTAATGTGTCTAACGTTACTTCAAGAAAGCTGCCTAATTAGTTCAGCTTTAAATACTAGTTATCATTTTGTGTCAGTTAAAACAAAAGAAATCCCAGAAATTTGCCAAAAATGGAAACTTATATTACATCAGTGAGAATTGATATGATTCTTATTAGTGCACACCGCATTCACCAGTTAAAAGAATACTTACACACTACTAGTGTGGGCTTTTTTATGGGGATATATTAAAGAGAGTGTTTACAAAACTTGACCACCTATTGTCGACTATATGAGTGAAATGATTGTGACTGCTTTTCGAGGTAGAACTACACATATGCCTTTTAAAATCAAAAGATCTTTTAAAAAGAGAATCATTTTATGCACTGAACAGGATAGGAAGTATTTTGAGCAAATCCAATACTCAAAATCTACTATATGTCTAATGCTCTACATCTACCTAATTTTTGTCACATAATTATACGTTTATAGGTCTGTTCTCAGAAGAATCCCTGACTAGTCAGCACGTTTCTCATTGGTTAAAATGCGTAGAAACCAGACTAACAATCAGGTTTCTACGCATTTTGATTCGCAACCAATGTGAAACGTGCTGACTAGTCAGGGATTCTTCTGAGAACAGACCTTATATCTAGTTTTAGTTCTATAATAATTAAAATATATTTTAAACGTGTATATTTTTATTACCGTTTGGTGTTTTACTCTACATCCTTTAATTTCTGTTAAATTAACAAAAGGTATATCTCAGCCACCTAGATTTTTTCAAATAATAAAAATCTACTGACGCAAAATTATAAAAATTAAAATATGTAGGAAAATCTTTGTCCGAGGGGTAGGCAACCTTAATAATATTTTGAAGACATATGAATTCCATATTGAACACTGGAATAATATACTGAGTGTTCCATTTAAAATAAAGGAGTAACTTGCTTTTGAAAGTAACCAATGTTCCATATTAATTTTGTCTCACCCTGTATAATTTTGCGGGTCAAATTTTAATTTTGCACAGGGTAAATTAAAATTTAGGTACCTTTTATTGAAATATAAAATTTACTCCTCATTTTCACAAAATGTGAAATATGTCAAAATCCTTACGTTTTAGGCACATGCTTCTTTAATAAAACTCACCTTTTTTTTCTAGAATCCAAAAATCAATTAATATATAGTGTGTTCCATTACAAAAAACACAACATTGATATGTAACTTTTTTGGGGACACCCAACTCTCTATATTTTTAAAAAATGCTCCGAATTGAATAATAAATTTGATTTCAATACAAACTGTCGTTCTCCTTGGAGTCTCCGCAGCGTATGAGAGACGCCACCCTGTATACCTAACTTTTTACAGATTAATGATTGTACTTAAAATTCCATTAAAAACATATTAGAAAAAGAGGATACTGTAATGCATTACTTTCTAAAACATTATTTTTGACTTAAAAAGAATAGCTAACTAGTTCATCCTAGAGTAAGTTAATCATAAATAAATCTCAGTCCGCTCCATTTTTCCATAAAGCTAAAAGTTCTCCGCGGTGTAGTTTACTTTAAAATTCAACTTTGTTAAGTAAAAACTTTTTGATATTTAGCAAACTAGACTAAAAGAAGTTATTTAATTAGTTTTTAAAGTTTGAAACTTTTCCGAATATGCTAAGAGATTTGATTTTAAACAAGTTTATGATGTTCAAATGTGGAGTTATACACATTAAACGATTGGAAATCGTATCTGCTATGTATATTAAATATTCACAAATACTCTCAGTCTATTTCACTCAGCTTCTCAATCTATAGTTTCTAACTTTTAGTCAAGTGATTAAGCTTGACGTGATTAAGCCTGCCCACTTTACATATTTTCTTTTAATCAAAATATTTCAGGAAACAAAAATAAATTAATTATAAATATATAAACTGTTATTATTTACATCAATAAAACTCACTTCTTTAACAGCACTTAACGGACATAAAGGGCCATTACTACCGCTTTTACGCTCAAAATATTCTAATAAAGTTGCGATGAGTTTTTTACGGCTATTAAGCGATCTTGTACACTTCGCACAAAAAGAAGTTCTAAAAATAACAGTGTTCGACTGCAAGATCTGCTAGTAAATATTTTTAAGCTTGAAATATTTTTTGAGGTTCAAGTTAACGTCTCCTTTCTGCTGCAATGGCTAAACTGGACGGGACCTACTTGTTTACGCGGAATCCGAACCGCGGTCCTCGGCCATATCATGGTCAATGGCCTACCGACTTAGGAAGTGTCTAAATTAACTCTTATTCACGAGATATCCGATCTCATCCGGCCTTGAACCGGCGCACTGTGGTCAATTTTGTCAAATTAGCCGGAAAAAAATATTAGTGAAAATTACTTAACTTTGATTACTAGCTATATCCGATTTTATATGTTAGGTATCATAAAATTACATTAAAAATATAATTAATAAGAACAAGTTGTATACAGGGTGTATCATAATTAAAAACTTTCTTTAAAAAGTTTCGTTATTTTTTATTTTAAATAGATTTTGGTCGCGATCATTTGCATATGTTAGATATTTACAAATTATCATATTATAAGAATAATACTATGGATCTTACAGATTTTGCTAAAAGTTGCTTTTAAAAAGTCAACAACCTCCAAGCATTTAATATGGGCAATACGTCCTAAAAATTGCCTGGACTTAATAGACGGACTAGGACGGTAAATTTGTAGGTTTGGTAAAGTTGTCTAATGGTTTAACTATCAACTTAACTTTATTTAAAACTGAAACCTCATAAGACTTTTTTCTGCTAGTTCATTAAAAAAATGTATATTCTAATAATTTAAAAAAAAATCTAACCATATCAAAATTATTTACTCATATTCAATACTCAACAGAAGAACATTAATGTCAAAAAACTTACCACGACGAACAACAATTGCTCTTTCCATTTTAGATAGTATTAATGACATATAACTTTTTGCACGGAATACGCAAATTAAAAACTTTATTCATGTGCAAATAACAAGATTATTTAGTTTAATTTGTCAACTATACTACACTTTCAATCAAAATAACAGTAAGTTCGCAACGACCTTTGACATATTTGTTAATGAAATGTTTTTAGCAACTATTTCAAAGCCTACTTATGGAGTTTTTGAAGCCGCTTAGCCTCATCAGATTTTTTAATATTTTCCTGTTAATTTTTAAAAATTGACCACAGTGCGGCGTGAATGAGCAGTGTGTATCAATAGATTTTACACTTTTCCCTTTTTTTGGACAACAGCAGGATGCAAAGTTTCGAACCGGTCACCCGTCCATCCACTAGCATCGCCTTGCGTCGCTTAACTTCGGTGTTCTAATGGGAACCGGTGTTTCGACGTAGCGGGGCCGTTGGCCAAGCTTGAAATATCACAACACAATTAATTTAAACCAAAACTCGTAATACAAAACTAAAGTGTCAAAACGAATGACGATGTCAGGTAAATCAATAAATGTAGCAACTTGACATTTTTTACAGCAGAGCTACCACCTGAATCCATGAATTTAAATTCCAGGTAGTCATCCTGGCGACGAATATGTTACCATGGCTGGCAATAATGAATTAAAAAAACGCACACTGGATTACGTAACTAAAGGTTTAATTGGTATCAAATATATTTAATAATACACTTATCATTTGCTTTTTTTAAAATTTTAGTTTTACCGGGTGCGTCTCAAAAGTGGCTCACCCCTATAACTTTTTTATTTTTTCAGATAAAACAACGAGATTTGGTATGTTAGTATATGACATAAATTGGGATTGATTGACGTATTCAATTGTTTTCGGTCACTTCCGGTTTCACCAGAAATTACTACAACTTTTGAGTTTTAAATGGCACCCTCGGTATTTTTTTACTTTATTCGATAGAAAATGACACTCTGAATCGAATGACAGATCATATGTCAATATTTGACATAGTCACTCAAAAACAAAATCTATTTTAAATTTCAATCTAGAGTGCCATGGCTGTGTTAAAAACATTAATTTTTTATCAAGGAGCCTTGGAAAAATAGATTTGATCGTCTAATGTTTTTAGTGTCTTGTCCTGGCCGGTTAAAAGATGCCCAAATCATATTGTTAATTATATCTCAATTTTTTCAAATGGAACAAGGGTGGCTCATTAGCAAATTTGGAAAAAGAATTTTTTACGAATAATTTGATACCACACACTTGGTATTTTGAGTCAAATTGTCATTATGAACCGCATGTTACAATTTCAAATAAACCATATACCAAAATGTCAAAAGTTGACATATGATATGTCATTCGATTCAGAGTGTCAATTTCTATCGAATAAAGTGAAAAAATATCGAGGGTGCCATTTAAAAATCAAAAGTTGTAGTCATTTCTGGTGAAACCGGTAGTGATCGAAAACAATTGAATACGTTAATCAATCCCGATTTATGTCATATACTAAAATACCAAATATCGTTGTTTTATCTGAAAAAATAAAAAAGTTATAGGGGGTGAGCCACTTTTGAGACGCACCCAATATTTGTACGGTATAGGGTGATTCACGGCCATGGTACGTTAGACGTTTATGGAGAGTCGGTGATTTTTGCATAAAGGCACCTGCTCCATCTGTCTAAAATATTTTTAGAATTACAGTGTTGCCGCGCTTCATACTAAAAGTGGCAGCATTTTTGTTTATTTAAATAGAACACCCGGTATATTATTACATTTTTCGAAACTACTTTTATATCTAATAATTTTTCTCTTATACTAACCTATACATCATATCTCTAATAGTTTTCGAGATAAAAATTAAAACATGTGTAAAATTGACAAAAACATAACCTTAATTAAGCATTGTTTAAATCATAAATTCGGCATATTGAAAGCTGAAATTTGGTTTATAAATTATATTTATAAAGTCCACATATTCGTTCTGTCTAATACAACCGATCGGATATTAAAGAGGGAGATCAGAAAAAATATTTATTTCCGTTTATTATAAGATCGCTCAAAAAAACATTGATATTTTAAATTCAAGCCTGTGTATATTATTTAGAAATTCGAATCACAAATAAAATTGCTTTTGAACCTTTTTTGAACCTTTTTTTGCTTTTATACCTAAAACTTCTGGTTTCTTTAGTAAAGCCTTTTAAAAGATAATAATTCTATTATAGTTGTTTCGTTTAAAGAAAATCGTTACCATTATGTTATTCCTCGTGTTTTTCAAACTAGGCTCACCTCCTATATTTTTTTTAT
Organism: Sitophilus oryzae; assembly: GCF_002938485.1. NCBI lineage: Eukaryota > Metazoa > Arthropoda > Insecta > Coleoptera > Curculionidae > Sitophilus > Sitophilus oryzae. The sequence goes on along the minus strand of NW_022145814.1, from coordinate 1,537,440 downwards.
TTTTTCAAATAACAAAACGAGATGTGGTTTGTTAGGACATGGCGGTTCAGGTTAAGAATTCTGACGTATTCAATTAGTTTCGGCCACGTCCTGTTTCACGGGAATTGACTGCCACTTTTGATTTTTAAATGGTACCCTCGGTATTTTTATACTTTATTTGATCGAAAATAACATTCTGAATAGAATGACATATCATAGGTTAACTTTCTACATTTTAAATTAAAAACAATGTTTTAAAATATAATCAAGAGTTCCACGACGATAATTGTAATGACAATTTGACTCCAAATACCAATCAAACCAAGCATGTAGAACCAAATTATACGTAAAAAATGCTATTTCAAAATATGCTAATGATTCATCCTCATTCTATTTGAAAAAAATAAGTTTTGATTAAAAATACGATTTGGACATCGTTTAACCAACCCGGAAAAGACAGAAAAACATAGATGATGAAAATCATTTTTCCAATGCTCATTTGTAAAAAATTAACGGTTTTAACACATCCTCTAACATTGCACTGTAGATTGAAACTTAAAATGCTATTTTTTAATTGAAAATGTCAAAAATTGAGATATTTATGATAAGCCATTCTATTGAAAATGTCATTTTCTATCAAATAAAGCAAACCATATCCAGAATACCATTTAAAAATTAAAAGTTCTTCGTTTAACAGGCTAGGAAAAGACACAAAAAACATAGACGATGAGAATTACTTTTGCAAGGCTCATTGGTAAAAAATTATTGGATTTAACACACTAACATGGCACTCTAGATTTTAAAATACAATTTTTTAAAGCGAAAATGTCAAAAGTTGACATACGCTATGTCATTCAGAGTGTCATTTTTTATCGAATAAAGTAGAAATATAACGAGGGTTTCATTTAAAAAATCAAAAGTTGTAGTAATTTCCGCTGAAACAGGAAGTGCCCAAAAACAAATAATTACGTCAATCAATCCTAATTTATGTCATATACATAACATACCAAATCTCGTTTTTATCGGAAAAAATAAAAAAGTAATAGGGGTGAGTCACATTTGAAACGCACCCAATATATTGTATAATTATAGACCACTTTTAATACAAATGTCTTAAAAAATAACGCTATTCTTATATTTAGTAATCAACCTGAAAAAAACAAGAGCGCTTACAAACGTTTAAATTAGCATTTATTTATAAATTTCATTTGTAATTATTGTCAATAAGAATTGCTTACTTAAATCAACGACTAATATTTTTTTAGCACAAGTAATTAATAATAATTATATTTATTTAATATTAATTTCTTATTATACAGGGTGTCTCAGAAACGAGTGCAAATATTTTAAGGGGCGGTAGATCTGGTCAAAAGAAACATATTTTCTCTTTACCATTTTTAAAATAAATTAAAAATAACCGAGTTATTTCACTTTGAAAGTTTTAAAAATAAATTGCCATATTTTGAAAGCCGCCGCGTCGGGGGAAATCGGCAATTTCCCGGATCTCGCCTTATTCGCCGCCCGCTGTTGCCGCGACTAGAAAGTCTTAAAAACTACTTGCAAAATTCCAGAACACTAAGTGGATGATCGCCAGTAGCCATACTTCCCACATTTCCCAAATTAAATTAAAAGAAAAAAAACTTACCAAACGTTAAAAAATATAATAATAATGATCGATATAATTGCAAAGCTTTCTTTTTTTCCATTTTACCAGTCCTAAAACTGCCTTTAACACTACACTTAACTTCACTACAATTCTTAACAACACTTGAACTTTGATGCCCCCCTGAGGATCCAAACTTCCAAAATCCCTCAAATACTGAACCATACTCACAGCTCACAGAGTTTACACTTGATAACGGTAAGCGATCCTTCTGACCGAAATGTTGGGTTAATCAAAATAAATAAAGACAATGGAAATCCGAAATTCTTTTACTTTCAATATACTCACAAAGGTTCGAGCATTCGTGATCTCTCTATTCGAATACTCTTCGGAATAAAGCCTTTTAGCTTCCGCAGCCCCTTCACCTGCCAGGAGGAAGAATGCAAAATTCACACTTTAGGTAGAGTTTAGAAGCATATCCACCTTCTTCGGATTTGTATAGGCCCAGCCATCACGATTTACCGATACTGATACCGATTACCGACACAAAAAAATGCACTAACGAACATTTTAAACACAATCTCCGATAACTTTCTGGAGTTTTAAAAGCTCGATACTACTATGCTCGAACAATTTCTGATAGTCGAACGTACTGATCACAAATCTTATTTATTAACCAAACCAAAATTAAACTCAAATCGATAAACCAGCGACATTTATAGAATAACGGATTAAGCTTTTTTTTGTGAACGGACAATCGGCGCTGTGGCGTGCTAGGCAAGTCGTATTAGACGGGAGCGGTAGAGGGCCCTAGCGCGTTTAACGGTATTTACGATTTTTCTGGGGTTCCCAAAATAACTATATGGATAATTCTCTGGAGTTTTAAAAGCTCGATACTATTAGAACGATTTCTGATAGTCGATTGTGCTGATCATCGTATTTATTAACCAAAATTAAACTCAAATCGATAAACCAGCGACATATATAGAATATCGAATTAAGCTTTTTTGGTGAACGGACAATAGGCACTGTGGCACGCAAGGCAAGTCGTATTAGACGGGAGCGGTAGAGGGCTCTATTGCTCTTAACGGTATTTACGATTTCTCGGGGGTTTCCAAAATCATTTAAAGAATGTAAACAAACCAAAATCAACGTATGTTGTATGTGTATTCGTGTATCGTGCGTGTATCGCGTTTTGACACTTTTGGTGTAAAATCATTAATTTTCTTTTGTGGGAGAGTTCAGTAGAGATTTTAAGTAGTTATTAAAGCAAGTTTTTTAACACTTTTTGTTGTATTTGTGAGTTTAGTGTTTAATGTGAAACATTTTAAATAATATTTTGCAAGTGATAGATTTGTGATGTTCAGATTATTAGATATTTGGTGTGTATGTGTAATGGTATATGTTGGATAAAAATACTGATCAATTTTCATCAAAAGGATAAGCTCTAACTTAATATTTAAAGATTATGATTGTTGATTGAAACGATAAACGATTGAAAAAAAAATCCTAATAGGGCGAAAAAAGAAGCTCTTATAATTTATTTTTTCAGCCTACTCAACTGCAAAAAGTACTTTAAACATTGCGCATTTTCCTAAAATTAGTATTAGCAATGTCCACTAATATGAATAAATTTAGTTTTCGTATTTTTCTATAGAAACTTACGGTGGGTTTGTACAACATAATCGTAATCATAATCACAATTTTAGTCACAATCATAAAAGTTAAAACCATTATTTTAGATACGACCGTTTATACATCGCAGTCGTAATCATAAGCATAATTTAATAACCTTGAAATTCGTAAATTTTAACTTTTTTGATTGTGATTACGACAAAAATCAGTTAGGGGGCATTATTTATTACTTTTTTCATTTTTATGTTTACTAATTATGATAATTTTCGTGTTTAAAAAACCTGAGTAATAAAATTTAAACAAAAATACACTTCTAAAATGATTATGAAATAGAAAAATAAGAAAATTAGGTTACTTTATCAGCTGAATTTACATTCCAAGTTATGCACAATATATATTGTATAAACGCATATTAAAATTGTGATTGTGACTGTGCTTATGCTTAAGACAAAAATGATGATTATGATTACCACTATGTTGTAGCCCATTAAAATTATTACTGTGAATTTATAAACATTTAGAATGTGGGTATGGTAGGAAGTCGCAACATTGCATTCTCTCCGAAATTCTCTCTATGTACGATAAACGAATTTCCAGAGAGTGAACAGTGGCACTCAAAAGTTTTTCAAAATTTTCCGGAAAATGTCAAGAAAAATATAAAATTTTCAACATTTTTTTTTCGCAAAAAAACCCTCATAGGCGTGTTTCTGGGGTTGAACTATACTACCAATTAAAATATTTGCACTCATTTCTGGGACACCTGTATATTTGCTGTATATTCTTTTGGTTATTTCTCAATATTAGCATAATTCGGTATTATATGATTTTCATTTTATTATATGAATTCTTATTTGCATATAGAAAAGCTGAGAAACCCTGCATAGAGTGACCAATTTCCGGTTATGGTGTCTGTCTCGATTCGTATGCCATTTATTGCTTTTGCGAACAGCGGCAATGTTTTCGGGCGAAATGTGATGCGTTCTCCACTATTTATGACCCTTCCAAAACGCGTAGCAATTTTTACGGTTCAAATAAATAAACATTTTGAAAAGATAGGGCAGAACTGGCTGGAATCAGCCGAAAGGAAACAGACGACGAGACATAAGTCACTTTTTTGTGTTCGCTTTTACTGTTAGTATTTATAATCTTTCTTTTGGAGTGATAAAAAAGTAAAATATATGATCGTAAAATATGTATAAAAATCACGTAGAGATGAAAAAGAAACTATAGCGTTAATATAGTTCTGAAGATTAACAACTACAGAGTGCATATTCTACATTTAGCAGCATATTCTATAAATAAAAATAAGTAAAAAAGTTTATTAAAAATTTAGTTAAATTTATATCCTAAAATGTTTTTTTTTGAACGTCCATATTTGAACGGAACTTGGTGTCTGTCAAATTGTCGTTATGAACCACATGCTACAATTTCAAATAAACCATGTGCAATAATGTCAAAAGTTGACACATAATGTGTATTATTATTGAATAAAGTAAAAAAATACCGAGTCATTCAAAAATCAAAAGTTGTCATTTTCAGAAACAGGAAGTGACCGCAAACAATATTAAATACGTCAATCAATCCTCATTTATGTCATATACTAACATACCAAATCTCGTTTTTTTTATCTGAAAAAATAAAAAAATTATAAGGGTGAGCCACTTTTGAGACGCTCCCGGTATATTGCTTGGTAAAAATTGCTACGAATAGCCCTTCTCAAGATATTTGGCATATTGTCAATAAATTATATCATCATTGGCAAAAAGTAAACATGACTAGAATTAGATAGTAGTTAGACTAAAATACTAAATTTTATATTTTTTGTGCCAAAAGGTTCAACGGAAAATGTTTAATCGTATTTTTTTCTACAAAATTTATGATTAATTAAAAAAAGAAAATTTACTAAATTTATCATTTCAGTCAAATAACTATCTAGTTAACATGTTTATTTTTTATCAATAATGACATGCATTGACTAATTAATTTCTAAATATCTTGAGAACTTGCTGCTCGTAACTATTTTTGGAATGAGATCTTTTTTCCGAAAAAAAAAATAACGTAAATGTATATTTTTTTAGCTCAGTAGTTTTATACAGGTTAAAAAGTTATTACCTACTCTTCAAATCAGTTAAAAAATATATAAGTGGCGCCTCTTACAAGTAAGTCGTATTGATATCGAAATCAAATTTCTAATGTAAAAAAACACCCAGACACCAACTATCATCAAATATCTGTAGATATTTGGATGACGAATATAGTTTAGAAATTATATGCAAAATCCCAAATAAAAGGAATCTCCCAAAACGAAGCACTTTAGGACATAAATTTATAAGAACATTTTTACATATTCTAATCTGCAGAATATGCTGCCGAAGTTTCACGAATACAATTCGTACGACTCTGTATACTATAATAATAATAGTAATTAATCTCTATAAAAGGAATTTTATATTATGTAGTTAATCAAATCGTATTTTAGAGTTAAATGATAATTTAGAAAACACACGTATATCTGATACATGTATTATTTACACACCAAAAATAAAAATGAAAGAAAAATATATTACTATACAAGATTTCACAGTATTGTAATACTCTTAAAAAGCCCTATATCAGGTTTCTTATATGAAATTTTCTCTTAAATCTTCTTTGCAACATATGCGGGTAATAGTAGCTCACATATTACAAACGAAATAAAATATCGTATCAACTTTGTCTTTTATTGAGATTGTCATTTTTTGTGAAATTTTATTTACAAATTTTATGTTTTTCGGTTGTAATATATTTGACCAATTCAAAGAAAATCTAAAATTAATAATAATAAAGGTAAACGGCACTGACAATGACGATCACTTTTTGTAGCAAATATTATTAACACAAACGTGTTTATATTATTTTTATATATAATCTACAAATTGGTTCATATTATATTTTGCGCTAAAGTCAAAGTTTTCACTGTCTATATTTTTTTACTAGGCGGATTTTCCACACTATAATGATATAATTTATACTGAGTAGTTCTTGATATAGGACCATAATACAATGCCCATTTTCAGATTAAATTATATACACGTTTCAAAAATAAAAAATGCCAATTTTATCAATTTTTCAATTATAAATATTTCAGAAGTGTTTTTCTTAAACTAAATGCATTGGAAGAAACTATATTGCATGTTATGTACAGGGTAAGTCAAAACTATATATTATTTATTTTTCCCTATTATAAATTGGGCAGCCTGTATTATATATGATACAAATAATAATATATAGTTTTATTAGCAGTAAAAATGAAAAAATAAAAACAATTTTTTCAACAATTTTAACGTCACAAATAATTTTATAAACAATTTCAAACGGTGCAAATAATATAAAAATATTAATACAGAGAAACTATGGTTACGCTCGTTGAATTTGACACTTTATGTCAGTTTAATAATATATTTTCCTACCTTTTTGCTTAAGCATAAAAGTGCTTTAGATTTATGCCTAGACGTTAAAATGTTTGTTGTTTTTTTATATTGTCAATCAAGTCGCAAAAATTAATACTTTTGTGACGTTTGAAAAAAAAAATAGTTTTTATCGAAATTTATTTTTTATTAAATAAAACCTAATTAAAACGACACTATAGTATAATAGTTTTAAATAAAAAAGCATCAATAATTTGTGATTTATAGATTTTGAGAGAGCTTAATTATACCGGGTGCGTCTCAAAAGTGATTCACCCCAATAACTTTTTTATTTTTTTATATAAAAAAACGAGATTGGGTATATTAGTATATGACATAAATTAGGATTGTTTGACGTATTCAATTGTTTTTGGTCACTTCCTGTTTCACCGGAAATTACTAAAGCTTTTGATTTTTAAATGGCACCCTCGACATTTTACTTGATTCGATAAAAAATGACACTCTCAATATACACGGTGGCGCACCTCATTCGCCTCGGTTGATTATTCGAAAACGGACAGATGTAGAAATAAAATTTTTCATGAGTATGTCGTTGGAAGTGAAGAAAATGAGTTTGCCTTAATTGTTTCTTTTATAGAAAATCCAATCTATCCACAAATCATCGTAATATAAATCAAAGAACTACTTCTTCGTTTTTCTTAATAAAATAATAAATATTTACTTATTGAACTACTGAAGGTAAATTAAATAAAAGTAAACTGTTATAAATTTAAATAAAATCAATAAACTAATGACGAATTTGAAAATAACTACTAACTGTCACTAGCAAATTGCCATGGCAACACCAGCCATCTTGATTGCCATTTTATTAAAAAATCGCTTTTTATTCGAAATCTGAGACAAATAGGTATAGGAAACCCTAATATAGTTTGAAAGAGCATTTATATCTGCTTTGACTTGTTTTAAAATATACATGGTGTTGCATTTGAAATAACGAAGTTTTTATGTAAAATAAATATTTAAAATAGACCACCAATTTTTGATACCCCTGTATACATTTTTGGAAGCAATGAAATTAAATTAATTAGTAAAGTTTATTTCTTTGGCTTAAAAGTCACTACAAGAATTAATTCCGAAAAGTAATGTACAGGGTGTTGAGACACTTTTTATTGTAGCATGCATATTTAAATATCTTTAAATATCTCAAAAACCAAAACTTTTAAACATATTAAACCTTTATAATAAATGCCTTATTTTATGTTCAAGAATTCAAAAATGAAATAAAATACCGGGTGTTCCATAAGAAAAAATATAACTATGGTATGGATCTTAGTTCTGACACAACCTGTACATTTCAAAATAATTTTAAATTATGCACATTGCCTTCCCACATATACCCATAAAATATTTTGTTTCTACACGTTTCCGTTTTCGTATAATCAACCAAGGCGAATGAGGTGCGTCACCCTGTAGAATGTTATATCATGTCAACTTTTGACATTCTCGCTTAAAACAATCGTATTTTAAATTTGAATCTAGAGTTCCATGGTTGTGTTAAAAACACTAATTTTTAATGAAGGAGCCTTGGAAAAATAGATAGGATCGTCTAATGTTTTTCGTGCCTTGTCCTGACCGAGCAAAAGATGCCCAAATTGTATTTTTAATCATATCTCAATTTTTTTAAATGGAACAGGGGTGGCTCATAGCATATTTGAAAAAAAAAACATTTTTTACGAATAATTTGGTACCACATATTTGGTATTTAGAGTCAAACTGTCGTTATGAATCACATGTTACAATTTCCAATAAACCATATGCGAAAATGTCAAAATATAAATAAAGTAAAAAAATACCGAGGGTGCCATTTAAAAATCAAAAGTCGTAGTCATTTCCGGTGAAACACGAAGTGATCAAAAACAACTGAATACGTCAATCAATCCTAATTATGTCATATACTAAAATGCCAAATCTCGTTTTTTTACCTGAAAAATTAAAAAAAGTTATAGGGGTGAGCCACTTTTAAGACGCACTCGGTAGGTATAGACAATTTAATCTAAAAATAGAAAAATTGGTTATACTAATTTCTAAATTAAGTGAACTCTTTAGACAGAACCTATGCAGAAAACACAGTACATACAGATTTATGAATTTACTGAATAATTTGCAATTACTTTATGTTAATTATTTTATTAGATAAGTATTGAAAAAGTACTAAATATTGAAATAAGAGGTTTAATACTACAAAGAATACCAAATAATTTTAAAAATAGCCACGGTTTTTTTTCATAATTCAGTCATTCTATAATTAGTTTCGGGTCACCAGCAGCAAATTTTAATTTGCATATTTATGCGAAAGCCTTATTCGACCCTAAAATCTGAAAACTGACATCGTCAACTGACCAATTTCCGGTAATATTCCCTATTTCGATTCAAATATATTTTATTGCTTTTGAGCATAACAGCAATAGCAGCAATAGAGCAAAATGTGATATTCGATAATTCATAACGGCCCCTAAAGGTACAATAATAATTCATCAGATTTTAAAAATTAAACATTTTGAAAAGATCAAAAAATATTATGGAGAGATATAAAAGAAGCTATAAAACACCAAAATGTTATAAATGCAGATAATATTAAATTTGATATACATATCTATCGTATGATCGAAAAAAAAAACGTCGTTTAGATGTCATGGAAATGGCGATGGATGGCATTCCCCATATAGATTTACATATAAAATGAAAGCGATATTCAAAGCCATCGCTGACGCAGTTTTTTTCGATCATATTGTATTTGAAATACAGATATTTTTCTCCATATAAATACAGTTTTTTAACAGTTCAATTTTTTTAGTATTGAAAATACTTCTGGCCTCATGTATATGGGACCCCCGTCTACCTATCTATAATAACCTGTCTAATCAACTTGTCAACACGTAAGTCGATAGTTTAGCCGGCGTTGATCAGCGAATAGAGCAAGGCCGAAGTGCCGAAATGAGGTTTTATCAGTGTGGACCAACTTTTATGGATATGGATGTTTAGTCTGGGCCGGCGGATAAACAAAGGCGATATTATTATAAAAAAGAATATGTGTCAAGGCATGGTGTCCAGTTTGGCTATTTTAATTTAACTCTTTGCGTATGTAAAATAAGGGGTAAATTATACGAGAAAAAGCGGAATCATATAAATAATAAATTTAGACTAATGCAATATTTTCTCTCTTTAAGTTCCAAAACATATAATAACTCGGGTTTCATCGGATCTGCCGATACATTTTGCTAAAATTTAGGTTATTAGAACTTTTTTATGATCACTATTTTTTTAATTAACTACTTAGGACAAATAAAAAGCTTGCATGGTTTCCACCGCCAACAGGCGTAAAAACAAATGACTCCAAGGCGTTGCCAAATATTTATTGCCTTATTGGTATAAGTTTTTATCGTTTGATTATTGTTCTAAATAATAATTATCATTTAATTAGTGCTAATAACTTATTAAAGTTCACAACACGGCTAAATTTCAACAAAATCGGCCAACGGATCTTTGAGATAATAATAAAAAAGTCTTTTAGAAAACACCTTGACACCCTGTATCTTTAAAATTATGTATTTCCGAACACTTGTTTATATGAACTTTTTACCTTAAAAACACTCAAAGAATCACCTCCTGAAGATTGGCCAGATACTTAATTAACATCCGGTATTTAAAAATGGCTAGCTAGTGATTTAGAATATTTTGAACGGGAAAGCGATAGTAATGGCCCTTTATGTCGTTTATTTAAGTGCTGTTAAGAAGGTGAGTTTTGTTGCTGTAAATAATAACTGTTTATATATTGATAATTAATTTATAAATACAATACAAAAGTGGGCAACGCTGCGCCGCGCCGGTCAAGCTTAATCATGTGACTAAAAGTTTATTGCGTATTAAAGATAAGCAACAAATCGCAAACTGCGATTCAATCGCAGCGATTTTAAAATCGCAATCGCAACCTGCGATTGGCTCTCTTAGGAAACTGCGACTGCGATTTTTTCTATTTGCGAGTTTCAATTTAGACAACCAATATTGCTATAGTTGCGAGTTGCTATTTTGCTGCGATTTGCGATTTCTTCTATTTGCGAGTTTTAATTTAGGCAACTAATATTACTATAGTTGCGATTTGCGATTTTGATGAGATTGTCATTTTGCAAATTAGGAATGTTGTGGCCGGCCGTAGCGCAAGCAGTTAGTGTGTCGATCTGCGGTGCGAGAGATAGGATGTTACTAGGTTCGATCCTCAGCCAGTACGGTCGGTTTATTTTATTTAAATAAAAATATTGATTTATCTAAATAGAGCGACCAGCGAGCCGCCACCTCATGGAAGGCAATGGCAAGCCACCTTGAGTATATCTGCCTTGTACAGCCTCTCAAATAGTGCCATTTGGATTCGGTGATAAACTGTAGGTCCCGTGTACTTGTGAAACAGTGATGACACACATCACAAGTACATGCGAGAGGTAGTCGACGCGACGTTCTGTATAGAGTATGGGTATGAAGAAATTAGATAACCTTCTATCTGCGACTTTGAATTTTTAGGAGTTGGGATTTGCAATTTTGTTGCGAATATAATTTTGTGGTCCACTGAAGCATTTTATAGTAAACTGCGATTGGATTTTTTCTCTGATTTTATTTATTTATAGAGAAGGTAGTATTTTCTAGGGGCAAGATCAATAATATACCGTGTGTTTCTCAAAAGTGGTTCGCCTCTATAACTTTTTTTATTTTTTCTGATAAAAAACGAGACTTAATATGTAAGCATATGACATAAATTAGGATTGATTGACGTATTCAATTCGTTTCGTTCACTTCCTATTTCACTGGAAATGACTACAACTTTTGATTTTTAAATCGCACCCTCGGTATTATTTTACTTTATTCGATAGAATATGACACTCTGAATAGAATGCCTACTACAATATTTAAATATTAAGATCGCAATCGCAGGTTACAGTCGCAGCGATTTAAAAACCGCAAAATTGCGATTGGAGAATCGAAGTTTTGCTCATCTCTATTGGGTATAAACTGTTTAGTGAAAGTAATAATTTCAGAAACAAATATAAATTGTGAAACGGGTTAATAACATACAAAGAATTTAGAGTTAACCTTAAGCAGAATAATCCGGATTACTCTATTAAATTAATTCTATTGGAACGAAATAACAGCGGGTAACTACTTTTTCTTGCCTCTTGAACGCCATGGACCCGCAAATAGAAAAGAGCAATTAACGAAGAAACAACTGAAAGGAAATGTCCGCACTGCAAATGTTTCTGAGCAAAAGCGTCTAAAAGCGTAGTTGCGGAAAATCTTATACTTAACTCTTTGTTTTTTTTTCTTATACAGTGACAAAAATGGTCAAAAAATATGTAGCAAATTGAAAATTATTATTTTGTTACTGGTTTGTTGAAAAAAGCTTATGCGAAATCAGTTCAGCATACATAATAATAAACTATCTATTATAATATTTATAAGAAAATCAATAAAAAAATCTAATTGCTTTGTTGTCTCTTTACTGTTTGGTTGTCGCTGTTAACTGAGTTTACAATTCTTCTCCATTGAGTTCTATTGTGAGCTTCTTCCCACTCATTCTGCATGTTAATCCCCTTTAAGTTTTCGTGGAAAATGTCCTTGTATACCTTTTCAGTTGTCCACCAGGCCTCCTCTTGCCGCCTACAAGCTCACCGTAAAGCAGAGATTTTGGTATGCGGTTTTCTTGCATTCTTTTTGATATGCGGTTACTTGCGCTTTTCTGTATACGTCTTTCACGTCGTCATAAAAGACGTGCAATACTTCATCAAAATCGCTGAAAAAGAATCGTCGAAACCTTGACTTTTGACAAATCTGAAATAAAATTCGTATTACAAAGAATAATTTTTTTTTGGTGCACGCCAATTTGTATTAATTTCTCTATAATACATTTAGTAGCTGCTATACAGGGCGAGTCCTAAATAAGTGCAAATATTTTCATAGGTGGTATATTTTAGTTAAATAGGTGGTTAAATATTTATCGATAACTTAAAAGCTAACTTTTATACTAAAAATGAATATTATTAGACTATTATTCACATCTTTTGTAAATATCAATACGTAGTAGGTATCGAAAGAACGATATAAACAATGTCAAAAATTGTCGCTTATAAAAGTGAAAAAATCCCGAATGCAAATGTGTTAAAATCAAATATTTTAAATTTAACGTTTAAACCGAGTATTGGAACGTGGCAGGAAAACATTTTTCGATATTCAGCTTTTAACGCTTTTAGCGCTGTGCTTTGAAACTAATTGGTACAATGAGTGAACATTACTCTGATCAGATTACTATAAAACTATTACAGTTAAAAAAGCATTACAGTTAAAAAGTTTGAACTGTAATTGATTAATTTTTTTATAATATACAGGATGGTCCGAGGTATTCCGGAAACTTCGGCAGCATATTCTGCAGATAAAAATAAGTGAAAAAGTTCGTATAAATGTATGTCCTAAAATGCTTAGTTTCGGATATAGGTACAGGGTGTAGAAGTTTCATTTTTATTTCTATTTTTTCCAAATAATTTCTGAAGTAACGTCAATATTTGGATAAAAATTGGTGTCTGGGAGTTTTTTGACATGAGAAATTTGATTTTGGTATCAATATGACTCCTACTAGTAGAGGGCGCCACCTACATATTTTTTAACTGGTTTGAAGAGTAATAACTTTTCGTCCATACCTGTATAAAACTATGAATGAAAAAATATACCTTTACGAGTTTAAAAATCGCTACGAGTAATGATTCTCGAGATATTTGGAATCGAAATTATCAATATCTGTCATCATTTAAATAAATTAAACATGTTGACTAAATAGTTATTAGACTTAAATCATAAATTTGAAATGTTTTTGTGCCAACAGTTCTGTTTTATCATAATTTTTTGGTAGAAAAATTTATGATTAATTAAAAAAAAAAATATTTTTTTTTACTCAACGTGTTTATTTTTCGTCAATAATGACATGTATTCCATTCTAAATATCTTGAGAACGGTTACTCGTAGCGACTTTTACAAAGAAATATTTTTTACGTAAAAAGTCACAGTGATGTGTATTTTCTTCCTCAGTAGTTTTATACAGGTACAGACAATAAGTTATTACGGCTTCAAAATAGTTAAAACAAATAATGTACGTGGCGCCCCCTACAAATAGGAGTCATATTGATATCAAAATTAAATTTATCATGTCAAAAAACCCCCAGACATCAATTTTCATCCAAATATTGACGTTACTTCAGAAATTATTTGGAAAAAATCGAAATAAATATGAAATTTTAAACTAATTTTACCAGTATTTTATTTTATTCCACATTTAACAAAGGTTAGTTACATGTGAAATTAACAAATTTGACTAAACACCCTTTAATTTATTTTTGTAATAAAAGTTTTGGTTACCAAAAAATAAAAAAGTTAAATCATGATAAAGTAGGACAAAATAAAATTATAAAGCTTTATCTATTGTTATTATTACATTATACATTGTTTTCTTCTAATTCAAGTCTAAAATGCTACTTTTAAAATATGAAATAAAAGTAATAAATGAGCAGATAAAATAAAATACTTATAAAAATATCAAAATTAATGAGATGTTAAGGCTATATTGTGGCAGCTAGGATTTCATCTGTAAACGAATACAAGGGTCGATAAATTTCTTTTGAGGAGAAAATGCATTACAGGATTAAATAAAGAAGGAAAAACAATTTGGAAGTGCGAAATATATCTCTTGGAAAATTAATGCAGCATTATTATGTTTTCCCAGGAAAGAAAAAGTTATAACTTGAGAATATTTTCTCAAAAGAAAAATAATAAACCTAAATAGAAATAATTTTCAATGTTTTCATTTTTGATGAAAACATTGAAGATAATTTTGAAAAAATATTTTTTTTTTCTTTAATACAGTTTAATTACTTTATAAATAAACTTATAAAAGTACTGAACATATTAAAAACTATTATTTTGATGTAAAAATTTGTATATTAGAGCATATTAGTAAGTTGGGTGTAATCTAATTATTATTGTACACAATAATTTAACATTATTAAGCAAAAAAAAAAACAACAAAATTTTTGGCTGGTTACTCGTCCAAACTAGAACCCTCAAACAGTTTTAATTATCTGCGGATGATGCTAACATGGTGAGCATCAAAATAGGATTAGATAAAATCGAAGATTTGTCTGAATTGAGCTTTTTTCGTGACTATGATTCGGGTACCTTTAGATGAGGTGGCATTAGAAATTTCGATAGATCTGCAATATTAAACTAAAATAGATTTTTGCACACCAATAAAGAAAAAGCCGATATCGGTACATTTGTATATACAGGATGCTCCAAATTCAAGGTACGAGCATTGGTATCTCAGTAACCGTAATAGATACGAACATGGTTAAATTGGGGCAAACTTTTGCTTTGGGATGTTCACCAAGATGTCATCAAAAAAGTTTTAAAAATTTCAAAGATTGCTGAGTTCTTTCGAAAAAGAAACGTATTTTTTGACAATTAATTTTATTTTTTCTTGTCGTTACTTTTAAGAAACTCAAACAACTAATTGCACATTCTCATAGCCACTTATTAGGGCTATCTGACAGTATTTTTAGATTTTCAAATTAGCTGATAACAGAGGCCAACTTAATTTTTTTAAATATGGACCTGCATTTTTTATTTCCGGTTTTGAAAGAACTCAGTCTCCTGAGTACATTGATATGCCGCACTTTATACTTTTTTTGTTTTGGGTACCTTAACAACAACAAAACTATTTAATTATTATTTAAAATAATTTCAAGTCCGACTCTGGTTTTTTAAATTATTTAATCTGATTATATTCATCGCAACAATATTGATCAGCGCTAATTAACATTGGATAAGGAAAATCGAGCCAATTGGAAGATTCAAATAAATTACATACATATATCCAGGTGAGCAATTTAAAGATATTATTTTTAACTTTTCTTATTGTGAATTTGAAATCTCAATGTGCGATCTAATAATATGCGTAATATTAATTATTGTAGTTATTATAAATAAACCAACTTCTACAAACTAGTTTCTAATGCTCTACATGTTCGAAAGGATTACCACCATCCCTATTGCACAGATTTATTTTTCGTTCAATTTTATTTATAGCTCTTTGGACATTCTTCTTATACTTCCGAATGCATTTTGTACTCTTTATTGTAAATGTTGAAATATGTTGATTTCACTTTTGATTTCACAAGTGACGTGAAGTAATGTATTCATTTGTATTTTATTGCATTTGATTATCAATGTTGTAACGGTGAATTATGAATAGATTAAATATTTAAAAAAACAGAGCCGGACTTGAAATTAGTTTAAATAAATTGTGTTCAAATGTCCGAAACAAACAAGAAATATTAAGTGTGGCATATCATTGTACTCAGGAGGCCGACTTCTTTCAAAATCTGAAATAAAAAATGTAGGTCCGTATTTAAAAAAATAAGTTGGCCTCTGTACTCATAAATTATCAGCTAATTTAAAAGTCCAAATATACTTTCAGATAGTCCTTATAAAGTGGCTATGAAAATGTGCAAAATTTGGTTTTTGGATTTTCTTAAAAGTAATGACCGAAAAAAATAAAATTCAGTTTCAAAAAAATCCGTTTTTTCCATAAAACTCAGCAATCCTTGAAATTTTTAAAACTTTTTGATGGCATCTTGGCGAACATCCCAAAGCGC
Source organism: Sitophilus oryzae (assembly GCF_002938485.1). Lineage (NCBI taxonomy): Eukaryota > Metazoa > Arthropoda > Insecta > Coleoptera > Curculionidae > Sitophilus > Sitophilus oryzae. The sequence continues at coordinate 1,521,073 of NW_022145814.1, read as the reverse complement.
AACTTTGCCCCAATTTAATTATGTTCGTATTTATTACGGTTACAGAGACCGTAACCAACCAATGCTTGTACCTCGAATTTATAGCACCCAGTATATCTATTTAAAATCATACTCCAATCTGTTAGAAGATATTGCAGTGTATGTTCAATTTAAAAAAAAGCACAGCGTTAAGTAAATAATAACAAAAAACGGGACAAAGTATAACGAGCTTAAAACCACGCTGTTTTGAAATTTCAAAAATGTCTATTTTTTTCAGAGATATTTGCGAAAAAAAAATCCGGATTTATTTGGGAGATAGCGATGCATATAAAACAATTTTTATTCACATTTTTGTACTCTGCGATATTGCGTTTACGTATTATTGCCAGACAGTTCGCTTCTCTAACACTATTATTAGATTCTGTTATAACATGAATCGGAAAAATATGTGCTTCGTATTTGCTAGCAGATTTTTCTACCGAATACAATAATATAAAGTGTAGTCTAATCAGAATATGATGGAAGATTATGTCTAAATGCAGATAATCCATAGCTACATGGAGTATTCAGAAAGGCACTGGCGAAATTATATCTCTTTATTTTAGATGAGACACACAAAGTATAAAATTATCTCTAATTCTTGAAAATTTTCTTTTAGTAGCAAAAAACCCAGATCAATTTTTTGAAGAAAACTATTGCTTATCAAAAAATGTCTATCCCTCTGTAGCGGATTCATCTCTCCAAAAAAGTCCTAAGGGTATTTCGCCACTGTAAGAAAATCTACAAAATAAAATTAATTATTTTTTGTAAACACTGCCGCGCATCCAACGTAGACTAATATTGTCAGCAGTTATTAATTATTATAAATTACTAATAAACAAATTTTTCTAACGAACAAAAAAAATGCTTAACGTTTCGGTTTTTATATCTCTTTCCATCGTCGTAAGCAAAAAAACAAAAAGCACAAAGAAAAAATTATTTAAAATATCTAAATGCAACTATTCGAGGACACTTTAGTATTTTTTAAACAGATACGTCTACAAAAAACGTTGACATACTGTTAAAATGACATTATATCAAGTTAAACTTCAAAATTAACAGTTTTGAAGTTTAACTTGAAATTTTACCTGATAACAATTACTTCCCAAGTGGCACCAATGTGCTTAATATGGTTATATAGAGTGTTATAAACAATTCATGATAAATATGTACTATTTTTTAAGTGCTTTATAAACCCTAATACGATAGTTATAAACACGAAAAAGGAGCAGGTTTATAAAACAATATACTTATTTAGAAGTACGTTAAAAAATCTCCGATAACGCTTACAAAATAATATTGAGTACATTACAAAATATTTATAAAACTGTTTTATAAAAGATTTATAAATATTTTAAAAATTACATATTTTGTCTCAGTTAAAATATTTTTGTAGCATGCATCTGCATTTTTGTTTTTTAGTTATCAAGAATAAAATTATAATATCGTGTATTTATAGTGACCAAGATAAAACTGATTTTAAAATGGCAAAGTACACATATATACTATTTAAATGACAGATATGGCTAATTTAAAGAAAGATGTAAATTGTATAAAAAGTATATCGCCTAAAACGCTCCAGGAGTCAAATTTTACTGCGGAGCAAATTTTACTGATATTGTATATCCATATTCGTGGAAATATTTTAAGGCGTTTTCATTTTAATAAGATTTTGCAGTTATAATAAATATTTAATTTTTAGGAAATTACTACAAAATTACCTGTAAACTGGAAATCAACATTGTCCAATATCCGATATTAATGGAAACTAATTCGTTTCTTATAAATACGTTTATTTTGAATTAAATTTCGATTATTTTGTTTTGCAAATCCCGACTCGATAAAATGGCCGACATACAATCGTCCAAATTCAACATAAAATCATGGCGTCGACTAAAAAAACATTTTTGTTGCTCAGGGAACAGTTATACAATTAACTTGTTTTACAATGATGCTATACGGAACATATTTGTTTTATTACTTAAAATAATGTCGGCAAAATACAATTAAATTCGTCTATATATTCCGGTGCTGTCACATTTACAACAATAAAATTATAGACATTTGTTTTTAAATTCGCTAGTAGGTTCATCAATACTTATAACACAGGAAGACATTAATTACAGATTACATTACAAAAAATTAAAATTTTCATCGATTTTTCTTCGGCAAATATTTAGAAAAAAATACATAATTACATACACAAATTTGACTTTTAATTATATTCGCAGACTTTATTTTTATTCTGGCATTGGATGACTTTCTTTCCTTCGCCTTTTAGATACGAACGCCACATAATAATAACGTAGAAATGGGCCTCACTACTATGTAGTCGAACCCGGTTTTAACATAGCAATATTGTTGCACTTTAGGTGTTATCCCGCTATTTCAAAACCTGATTATTTTTTATTCATTTTGCTTATGTTATTTATTTTTTGTTAGCTATACTTAGACAAATATGTTTAATATCAAAAATAAAATCTTCGAGTTAAAAATACTTGACATTTTAAGTTTTAGAGATAAAATCACAATTTTAAAATATATTTTAAACTCTGACCATAACCAAAGTTTGAGGTTAATGTTATAGTATATTTTATAAGGTTTCCTAAATAACATTTTTGTATTTGGGGAAACACTTTTGTTTTTTTAATCGCTTTATAAGAATTTTAATTCGTTTCTTTAACAGCAATTATAAAATTGTTTTCTTAGGGTAGCGGTCGCGACTAAATTATTGCGAAGATCAAATTGTTTTATAAATCAGTCGTAAAAACAGCTATAAAATATGTCAATAATGTTTTAATAAACAATGCATATTTTTATAGCTGTTTTGTAATTATTTTATAATTGTTTTAAATTATATTATAAATCAATTATAAAATATATCTAGCTCAAGTATAAATAGTTGTATAAGATTTGTTATATAAACGTTCCTGAGCATATTAACGAATATATTTATAAAAATATTTTATAAATTAGTCGCCAAAACATCTATATAAAAAAATAATAAAACACATTTGTCTCTATAATAAATTTGTGTTCTTTGCGTTTATTATATAACAATTCAGTGTATGAGATCGCTTTAATAAATCGTATAATAATAAAACTTCACTCTCATAATAATTTATTGTGGTACTTGGGTTAAGAGTCTATTTCATTAGTCCGAAAAAGTAGCAAAATAAGCGTTCGGCATTTAACGTTTTATGTAAAACTGGCTAGGTATTTTTACACAAATGAAGAAGGATATTAAATATAAAGGATTATACTATATCCGTATTGTAGCATATTTTTAGACAACTTCTTTATTTTCAAGATTTTGATGGTCAAACATCAACAAAATATTCCTTATGTTTGGACTAAATTTTCTCGAAAATAAAGATATAATTTAAAATTCCGTTACAATACGGAAATAGATTGAAACTTTGTAATCACAGTGATATATAATTTATATGGTTCTGTAATAAATTGCTCGCTATTTTATGGCAAATGCTAAAGCTCTGCAAACTTTAATCAAGCCTTAATCAAAGCACGTGTGTTTGGAATTTTGGGTGTGGATTAACACGACAGGATCGGGTTAAGCCTTAGGCAGATTTCTGAAATATAATACATATTTCCTTCAGTCACACACCCGCTTTACCCGACCCCTGTAAGCGACCCGAAAGTACAGCTTAATAGAGTCTTAATAAGGTAAAACCAAAAAAACTTCAAACTTTCTCTATGATTATTTTTAATTTGTTTTTAATTATTACGTATGTTATGTTTATTTATGTTATGTTCTTTAAAATCAATTTTATATTATATATGTTGGAGACAGATGCCGAAAATTAGACATATGGCGATTATAATTAAATATACCTACCTATATCCACATAGTTACGCGGAAGAGTTTTCATTGCAATGGTTTCAACTTCTATGCGGAGGGTGTTAATCTTTTGTTGTTATATTATATCAAATAAAAAATTAACCCCTGGCAAGTTTAGTATGGACAAATTGCCATATGTATAATTATTTGGGACATTGGCCGAAATTCGGCATCTGCCTCCAACATATATATTATAGCGATTGCCATACATTACTAACATCTACAGAAGCATGAGCAATACATTTAATTTTATTAAATTGTATTTAAAAACCACTTTTACTTTTCTTTTAGAGGCTATCGCAATTAATCTAATTTCTAATTTAACACGTGGGGAAATTAACCTCCTGTTACTCGCGCCTCTTTTTTTCACGTAAGTACTGGAGTCGGGTATTTTAATACCCCAATTAATTATTGATGAGAAACATGCGAAAAAAATTGGATTAAATGAGTAATTATGTAAAACATACCTATTTATTTAAATTTTAACAATTATCAGCATTGAAAAACTTTTAAATTGTAACTAAATATTAATTGCCTGAATTTTCGGATTTGGAAATTGCTTTGTCTTTATTTGGTAAGCCATGGTTGATTGATTTTAGTTTTAATTTCTTTTATTTATTATGTTTTTTGGTGGGCTGAATTCGAATCTGAGGTCTGCTAACAAAAGTTAGCGACGTAACAGAATAATTCCAAACAGTGGAAAAAAGCTGTTTTTAGGGTTTTTTTGTTTATAATTCTAAAAATATCATCTTTTCGTAAATAATTTTTCTATTCAAAATTAAAGTAGATAAATATAATATCCTAAATGTTAATTATTTTTTTCTCTGAAGAACTATTCGGGTTCAAGAGCCACTTGAAAATTAGCTTTTTTTGGTTGTCTGCGTAAACACTTACTTTTTGTACTTTATTTTCTTTTTTTAGTTTTAGTTTAGTGTCAGGTATAGACATCTTTTCTCAGAGGAACTAGACATCCGACAATCTTTAAGGCTAGCGGATGGCTGTAATATTCTACAAGCAGAGGTTTACGCCATAGGAAGCGGCCAATTGTATCCGAGAGAATATTGCTGATAGACCAATAGATATCCCCTATTGGTCTATCAGCAATTTTGATATACTCTGACAGATTGGGCGCTTTAAGAAGCATTACCATGCAATCAGTGAGATCGAAAACTGTGATGGACTGCCGAGGCACTGTCCTGGCTGCGTCAGGGGTACTCTGTGCTGGGTGCCAAGCCACAGCAATGTGGTGAGCAATCAAGAAGCAGACAGACTCGCCAAAGAGGGGGCCAGGGGAGAAGCCGTGGCAGATGACCCACCACTTGTGACGATCAACAGACTAAAGGAAGTTATAGGAACTACCATCAAGGCCAAGCAGCAAGAGACGTGGCAACACCGTGAGGACTGCGCTACAGCTCGAAGACTATGGCCAATGGTAGATAGCAAAAAGACAAAACAACTACTAGAGCACAAAAAGAACCTAGTACGTATAATTGTAGGTGTCATCACTGGAAACTGCCCCACTTAAATCTCTAAGATGGAAGATTTCAAACGACGACTACTGCAGAGAATGCGGAGAGCAAGAAGAAACCATAGAGCACCTGCTGTGCCACTGGAATACCGACGCTTTAAAACTTTAGGGCAAGATTTTTTGGAGACTAGAGAAAGCAGCAGAAGCCAACATCAGCGACATCGGGAACTTTACAAAGAACTGGAAGTGCTTTAACGCAAAGAAAGAATCAGAGGAAGTTTTGGTACAACAATATAGGGGTATCTCAATGGGCCCAAGACCTCCGAGTGAGGGATCAAACATGATCCCAAACCCCAGCAACCTAACCTAACCTAACCTAACCTAAGTTTAATGTCATATAGATAGCGATTACAACAATTATACCATCTCCGATAATGAAAATATCAAATTTACGTTAGGTATATTTAAATTAGATGTAAATATAAGTACAGGTGCCTATAGTTACAGATGAAAGAATTCACTGTCACTTGTTAAAAAAAATTGGGGAAAAATATTGAGTGCATTAATAAAATGTAAGCTTTTGCAAACTCTCTTTTGATTAATTAATATTCGACCAGTAATACTAAAGATTTTGGTCGATATTAAAAATAAAAAAAGAATATATTAAATATTGCACATCTTTTTTAAAACTTTAAAACTATTTTCTATTCGCTTTTCAAATACCTATGCATGTCAAATTGTTCTAAAAAGCTCGATTTTTATTGAACGCCAAATAAATTTACAACCTCAATAAACACATCGTATATATGCAAAATCGGATACCGACTGTCTAACTGACTTTTCAAATTGGACACACACTGACCATTTGCCAATTATTACGACTTCCCTATTTTGCGCCAACCCAAAACCATTATTGTCATTGCAAACAGTGACGGACGGATGCGCCATGCTTTCCGTGTTTGAATAATTTAGACATCAAATGGATTCTAAATGGCGATTTAGAGAAAGTAAAAACAGTAAAATGGAAACATTCAAACGGCATACGTAATACCAGAGCATAAGTTTTAAAAAATGCGAAATATGTTGAAATAATATTTGCTGAAAGGTCTATGGTTGGTGGTGAAAATTGTTTACAAAACATTTATGGAATGACAAGATTAAATTTTTAAAACTGATACAATAGTTATTAAAAATATTTTTGGAGCTAACTAATTATGTTTATTCCAACTTTATTAGATAGTATTTGTCATAAATAATTAAGACGATCATAAGATTCTATGATCATATTTTTTATAGAAAAATATTCCGTTATTGAATCGTGATTTGGGTAACAGTCAGGGAACATAAGATCTGGGAAAAGTGACTTGGTCACTGGTCATAATAAAAAGATCTACCTGTCGTGTTAAGAAAGCGTTACAAAATTTTATTTTTGGTGCCCAACGTGGGGTCATTTTAATTAATTCCACAAAAAAGATCGAGACACCTATTTTACTTATTCAATTTGTTTAAATTTAATTTTAATTAAAACAAATCGTACTACATACCAGCCTACGTGTATTTTTATTGACATATTAATTTTTGTGCATTTATTATTAATAATAAATATATGTACAGTACGTTCTGTAGCTACGAGGTACCTACCCGTAAAGGGGGAAACAAAATTCTTTGTAGCGTTTTAAAAATACCAAATCAGCTTTTTTTCAACGTTTTTCCACGTAAATGAGATATAATCTTTATAAAAATTAACAAATTAAGAAGAAAAAGAATAAAAAATCAATAAAACCACGCAAATATTTTATAATATAATAATAAAAAAAAACAAATAGAATATATTGCTGTGTATTATTAATGTGTTTTGTAGTAAATTGATCGTACTCCAATATTGTGTGTGCATTCTTGAAATTTCTTTCATAGACACAGATCCAGTAGACGTACTTTATATACCCATTATTAAAACGTTTAAATTTTGTTTTATCATTCCTAGCAATTGTAGCAATAAATCAGTATATTTTATTTGTTTATAGGGTATTTCATTCATGAAAATTTAGACTAGCTTTTATGATTTATGAAACATTTTGTTATTTGAATTATTACATATTATTTAATTAATATTAACTATTGGATTTGCCTAGTTTATTTCATAGTCTTTATTTCTTTTTTTTTCAGTCATTATTTATTTATTAATTCTTTTGTTCGGCACTTTTTGTCGACAATACAGACGTATTATTATTGTACTGTATAAATACAGATTTTTTTTCATTTAGATTGTACTTTGATGTGATTTAGTAAAACATAAAGTTAGTTAATTTTAACATTTCCCAACTTTACTTAGGTGCAACTCATTATATAAAGAATCGACAAAAAGGAAAGACGTCAGAACTGTCTTGAAAATAAAGTTGGCTGTCATTTAATATGTAAAATTACACGGTAAATGTCATCGATCGTCATTTCCAAGTCAAATTAACATTGTTTTTTTTATCATACGGTAGATATACTACTATTATTTGTATGAATGTATTATAATATTGTATTAATTTACGTAGAAATTTTAACTAAACAATTTTTTAGATATGTATCAAAAAACTAAAGTACGTTAAACAATAAATCATTTCCACTATAATATATATGTTGTACCTCCATAACAGAGTTAATTAACAATTTATAATATACTATAGATAAACAATAATAAATAACAGTATGCAGCACAATATTCAATGTTTTTTCATATTTCATATAACATAACCAGCTTTGTTTACATTATGTAGGGTATTTTTTGAGTCATAATTAATTAAAATTAATACAAAACCTCTTTGTTATAGATAGATATTTATCATGGTTTGTTATTTTTTTATATCTGGACAAAGCAACAATAAGTAACATAAATGAACCAAGTATTAAATTCCAAGAAAACATATTTTTGGTATTTAATAAAACAAATATTAAAAGACGTAATAATAAAAATGTATATATTTCGTAAAAACGCCAGAAACATTAGGCATAAAAAACAGTATAAGCTGACAGCGTTTTTATTAAATCTGAAATCATCATTATTTAGGAATTCAAGATCAAGCCGCCATTCTACTTTATAGCATTCTCCGTCAACAAAAACATCTCAATTTTTATTTTTTCATTATACAGCCGGGACTCGTGTACTTGGCAATCATTTGTTATTGACATACAGAGTCCGGATATAGCGCGTAGGGCATATGCAGCTCCTATAACAAACAACTTAGACATTTTGTATAAGTGCTAACCTAAAGTAAATCTAAAAAACGATTGAATACCTCAATAAATCCTAATTTATGTCATATACTAACATACAGGTACCAAATTTTGTTTTTTATCTGAAAAAGAAAGTTATAGTGGTGAGTCACTTTTGAGAAACACCCAGTATATACAGGGTGCGTCTAGAAAGTGGCTCACCTAACTTTTTATTTTTTTCAGATAAAAAAACGAGATTTGGTATGTTAGTATTGACATAAATTAGGATTGATTGACGTATTCAATTTTTTTCGTCACTTCCTGTTTCACCGAAAATGACTACCTACAACTTTTGATTTTTAAATGGCACCCTCGGTATTAGAATGACAAATCATATGTCATTCATACACAATATGTCATTCATAAACACAATTTTTGACATTTTCGGTTAAAAAAATCGTATTTTAAATTTCAATCTAGAGTGCCGTGGCTGTGTTAAAAACGGTAATTTTTAATCAAGAAGCCTTGGAAAAATGTATTTAATCGTCTAATATTTTTCGTGTCTTGTCCTAGCCGGTCAAAAGATGCCCAAATCTTTTTTTTTAATCATTTCTCAATTTTCTCAAATGGAACAACGGTGGCTCATTAGCATATTTGGAAAAATTATTTTTTCAAAAATAATTTGGTACCACACACTTGGGATTTCGAGTCAATTTGTCGTTATGAACCGCACGTTAGAATTTCAAATAAACCATATGCGAAAATGTCAGAAGTTGACATATGATATGTCATTCTATTCAGAGTGTCATTTTCTATCCAATAAAGTAGAAATATATCGAGGGTGCCATCTAAAAATCAAAAGTTGTAGTAATTTACGGTAAAACAGGAAGTGACCAAAAACAATTGAATACCAAATCTCTTTTTTAATCTCAGTTATAGGGGTGAGCCACTTTTGAGACGCACCCGGTATATATTTCTTCATCTCTAAAACGCGAATATTGCTATAACTCAAATTAAAATTTAGAAGTAGCCAAACCTAAAGCAAAAGTAATAAATGACAAAGTGAAATTTAAAATATACGTGAATATACCTATTATACTATATAATAGGTATATTCACGTTGTATTTTATTCTAATAAACTTTTAATTTAGCGTATTTTTCTGTAAACTCTATTTCTCTAAGTCTCTTTTCGGTCCTCTGAAAATTCGTGTTTGGGAATTTCAACTGTTTACTTTTGACATAAATAATATGATATACTCGTATGACACAACACTTGTGTTTTTTTGCACAATCATGAACCAAACAATGAAATGTATATAATTAATGTTTATCAAATAATTTCGTTAGGGAAGCGCCATAAGCAAATAACTTCGTTAGTGGGCTGCCAGTTAAGCTCCAGCAGTACTGTGGCGATCTGCTGTGCGAGAGGTACTGTATAATTCATACATATATATTTATCACACATATATTCACACATATATTTTAAAATGCCTGTCTAATGAAAAAACTAAAACATCAAAGTTGTCTAAAGCACAAATTATAATTAAATAGAGAAAACAACATTAACAAAATTTTCTCTTTTAAATTCAGTATCTCGAAGAAAACTCTTTGATATAATAATACTGAAATATGGCACAAAACTCTTCTTATCTAGCATATACTTCCTTTTATTCTCCCAGTCTTGCGTGACAAGGTCTTGATTTGTAGACTTATTTTTATTATCCTAGCTGAAATATTGCACACTTTATGAAAGTTAGGGTTTTCTTCTTTGGTTCTTTATCAATGTCGTTTTTCCGTTTAAATGTTATTGATTTCTATATACGTTCATTGTGTAAAGCTTCATTCAGAACCTCCCAATTAGTGGAATAAATTAGTGGTTTCAATTACATTTTATACTTTTTAAGCTTTATTCAGAATCTCGCAATTAGTGGTTTCAATTAAGTTTCAATCAGAACCTCGAAACCAGTGGAATAAATTAGTAGTTTCAATTAGTCGTAGAAGTTTGTTCACCTAATTTTAATGTAAGCATTCAGAACGTCATAATTAGTGGTAGTAATTTTCAATTAGTGGAAAAAGTTAACAAACTTTTGACTTGTCCACTATACTTCAGAATTGAGGAATGTCATTTTGGTCTTTGATTATCACCCGTCAAGAAAATTTTTGGTTAGAAATCAAAAGTTTATTGTTTAATAAGCTAAATATCATGCTTTCTCTATGGATACAACAGACTAGACTAGACTTCGAGGTTCTGAATAAAGCTTAAATATCATAAATAAAATAAAAATTCAATATGATTTCCGTTTTTTAGCATCTATTTTCTTCATAGTTACTACACTGAAAAAATTATAGTGGACGAAAGCATGTGAATAATAATGTCCACGATGACGTATTCCATAAAAATACTTCAAATAGAAATATGAAAACTGAAATCTTTTTCATTGTGAGTAGATGTCTAATTATCTTGACAATAAATCTCAGAGCCTTAACTAAACAACCAGAGTACTTTAGTAGTAAAAGAGGACAACGAATGTACCGACCCCTTCTCCAAAATAGATGCAGGTATACGTTATTGGTGGGTCCAGAACCGACACTTAACGTTCCAAAAAATCCCGCAAGAAATAAATGAGTAGAGACATGTGGTTTCAAAACTGGAATGACAGTCCCGAAATGGAACATGTGAAGAAAATTTTGTCAGGGCTTTCCAAATGCAGAACAGAACTCTTAAAGACCGCCAAAGTGGTGCGCGTATGCTCACTCCAGTATACAAGAGCTACTGCAGGCTGAGATCACACATGCAGAGGATGGGACTGGTGGAAGACGCCGAATGCCGACTCTATAAAAAGTGACGAAACTATGAAGCACGTTATATCTACCTACCCCGCTGGAAGCAGGACCAGGTTTGAGTTGTTTTGCAACATTTGTCAGACCTTAGTGACATATCAACCTATTAGAATGGGTCTTGAAGGTGAATTTTAAAGTTTGTATAACTGAGCCACAGTAGGCCCTTGCGAAAGCAGTGGAGGGTACCACCTTGGACCCACTCTTAGTATGTGAATACAATCCAAATAAACAAGACAACAGAGTAACTGAGTCCCCTGTAACTATTCCAATAATAAGCTTATTTTTTCTATTAAATAAGCTAATTATTGGAATTAATTTAAAACTCAGATTTTAATTTGATCTACAAATATCGATCTTATTTTTTACATTTGATTCTAATAGCAGATAGTTAAAATCAAACATATTTAAGCCTACGTATAACGTGCTACCTAACCGAAGCTTTCGGTAAACCGTTCAGTTTACTATTTATGCATGGCTACGTGATTTTTGGATGCACATTTGTGTGATTTATCTAACGTCCACGCTAAATATCCTGATTGTTCATGCCGAAGTCGATTCCAATTGCGAAATCAAAAACAGTCGACATATTAAATAGAAAAAAGTGTGTGTGCACTATGTGCTCATATTAGAAGTGAATCTTCTTACTAAGAGCTATTAAATTGATGGATTGAAGAACATGTTTGAAAAAGTGTTGTTTGAAATGTTGAAAAAGTAATAAATTAAAAGGGTAATAAACATAATTTCATTTACTTTGGTGAAGGTTTGGAACGCCCTGTAGAATAAGTTAAGACAGCAAGATATTTTAAAATTACATTTTTATTTTTAAAACCATACCTTTGTTTTTGGCCCAGTCAACGCATCCATGAAATAGTGTTTATGATTTATGTAATAGAGTTATTGAAAAGTCATATTATTATTGTCTGCTGGCTGTTGGGCAGTTACTCTAGCAGAGATGGTTTTAAGTCCAGAAGTTGTGTCCGCTATGGCTGCTTTAAACTGAAGATGACAGAGATCAAAAGTATGTTGCTAACAGATTTGGGTGTGCACGAAGTAGAGTGCAGTCACTTCCTCTAGACCAGTTCATATGCTAGACGTCCAGGAACTTTTGTATGAGAACTTCGAATCTAGACAACGGACTTGTTATAAATTTATCGCTAACAAATTGCCGCGCCGTTTGCCAGCTTTTCAAATTTATAATGAATTGCACCTAAGGATAGGGTTGCCAACTGTCCTCTATTCCAGAGGACAGTCCTCTTTTTGATCTCACTGTCCTATTTCTCTCGCGTATTGAAAAAGTCCTCTTTTTTACATACACAAAAAATGTTTGTGTATCGCTACAATGCTTTAAAAAATTGTTAATCTGTTTCTTTCGCTGCTCCCACCCGTTTGGGCAGAAAAGAAGTCGAAGAAATATTTATGTAAAAGAAATATTTGTGGAAGCGATAAACATGTATATTTTATGTTTAGGTACTTATTGTTGGTTCATGTTTTGACAAAAAAGTTTTGTTGAAAATGGTTTGTTTTATTTTAACAACTTTTGATTAAAAAAAAATATTGTTAAGAAAGTAAGAAACACCATCAATCGCATACCATTGACATAACTTTTTGGTAAATTCTAGATTTTTTTGGGCGAGGTTTCAAAACATGTTTCACCTGTGCCTCTTTTTTACCCTCTCGTCCTCTATTTTTTATTTGAAAGTTGGCAACCACCTAAGGAGCGTATATGTAAGTGAACGGACCGTAAGAAGATTAAACGAAGTGAATCTTATGTCAAAAAGGCTTGCTTCACCTTGGTCACACTTGACTAAGACCAAAAGCAAAGGCATGATTTATGTGATGATATGATAAAAAATGTTAGTGTCTTCTTCAAATGCGAATATTCCCAACAGAAATAAAGCTATTGAGATGAATCTAAAAACAAACTATCGAAAAAGGATGTATCTAAGTGAATGATTTATAAATCTCTTGCTGTCTTAGTATATTCCACAGGGCGTTTCAAACTTTCACCAAACTATCAACATTATGTTTTCCCTCGTATAATTCACAGATGGGAACTTTCATTTTTAATTTAGAAAGAGATACTAAAAAGTGAAATAATTTAGCTACATATTGCTCAAAAAATCATGAAAATCAGCCCTCTAGAACAAAATCTGTTGAACTTTAAATTACATCAAAATTTGAAGGTGCCTATTTTTCGTGCCGGTGAGTGTATATAGACGGTTTTTTAGTTTCCATTATGGTTATACCTCTAAATTTTTTTATTGATGTAACGCTGTAAGATGAACGAATATCATGTTCACATTCGTATGTCAAATCTTTTGAACATTTCTTGTTATTACAATTTATATCACCAATATAGAGCATGTTATGTATTTTTAACATTTTTTGTTGTTATGTAACACCACCTAATTTTACAGTCTGAAATAATTTTTAAGTATACCTAATATATGGTAAAAGTGGTATAGTATAGGGTATCAAATATAATTTAGTCTACATAGGAAATATTCTTATATGTATAGTTAGTCTATTGCAAACTTATTTAAAATTCCGTTAATAAAAATAACATATTTCATTATCGTGATCTAAAATATGGAAATATTTCTTCTAAATTTAGAAAGGATCCCTTGATACTCAATTTATTATACATACTTTTTAATTTTCCAAAAGGTGAGTTTCAACTTCAACCTATAAAATCTTCATTATACGGAACATTTGCTTTATTGTATAAAGGCTAATTGCAATTCGCCAAGTTTCCACATCAACGTGGAAATTTTAGGCGGTCGCGTCGTCAAGCAAATCCTAATAAACCATCCATTTATGGATTATCGATCTTACCGAAACTAAGAGCAAGCAATAATAATAAAAAAATATAAGAGCTTCTATATTACCATATGTACAGTGCATTATAGCACAGTTGTTGGGCATTATAGCACATTATAGCACGCTATCCAACAGGGATTGGTGATAAAGGTATATTTTTTGTATCGAGTCAACATAGAAGTTTTTAAAAAATTGTTTAGAATGACATAATTTGATTTTGACCAAAAATTATATATTTCTGGAAAAAATTGAAACCAATTCAAAAAAACTACTGAATTGCAACCAAACCAAACTTTTTTACTTATTATTACCTGCAGAATATGATGCCGAAGTTTCCGGAATACAGTTCGGACCACCCTGTATATTTGCTATGGGGGTGTGTTTAATAAGTTTACAATAGTGGTAATAAAAAAATGTGTTTAGAAATCTTCGTTCGTCGTTTATATTATTGTCGTTTTTAACTGATCTTAACATTTCTAACTTTGTAAACTCCCTAAACCTGCCCCCTTAGTAAATAACCGAAAAATATGTACAGATAAAGTTACTCTCTTATTAAATTTTGACACATATAAAAGCGTGATTTATTAAAATACTAATATTTTGTATTTAGAGATTAATTATCCATCTTTCATAAATCAAAACTAAAGACAAGTGATATTTAAAAAAAAAGAGCTTCCAAAAAACGCGAACGACGATTTATTTTAGACGTATCTATTACTAAATAATGGAATTGTGGTTAAAGTAAAGATGGGGGATTCCATCGGGGGACCTCTACTTCAAATGAGATCGAACCAAATGTCCCCTCTTATCACTATCACAAACCATTCGAGGTGATCAAAATGGATCGAGGAATGTGGACAAATATAACATTCCTTCAGGACGGACTAACCTGGCATAGAGACGGGTAAAAGACCGCTGAAGGAACAGGAGGTGGAGTATTTGGGAAAAGACCAAGGGTAAGCTTATCCTTTTTCTTGGGTAAATACTCAACCGTATTCCAGACAGAAATCTTCGCCATTCTACAATGTACGAGAGAAAACAATAGAAGACCTTGTTCAGGTAAGCTCATCAATATATGCTCAGACAGTCAGGCGGCACTTGGGGCGCTTATGAGCCCAAAGATATCGTCAGATAGAGACTAGTCGTCAATGCCTAGGTGAACTGGGAGCTCTGGAACGATGAAACAGAATTAAATTATTCTGGGTGTCGAGTCACAGCGGCATCCCAGGCAACGAAAAAGCCGAAGAGCTGGCTAAGTAAGGATCTTTTGCATCCTATTTTGGGCCAGAGCCAGTACTGGGAATACCCAAATATATGGCCCGTAGTGCACTAAAACTCTGGATCAAGGAAAAGCAGAATGTCCACTGGAGAAACAGACAGGGGTACAGACAAGAACCTAGCTCTAAAACCGCAAAAGAACTGCTAAGGCAGGAACTGCTTAGCAGGAATAAAGTGCGAATTACAACGGACCTCTTGACAGGGCACATGGCTGCCAAGCGTTACCTGAACAAGCTCAACCTGTATCAAGGAAGTCTTTACTGCAGACTTGGCGATAAAGATCCTAAAACAGCGGAGCACATAATATGTCACTGCGAGGCTCTGGATCGCAAGCGACACTTTTTATTTAGGAAAGCTAGGCTAGAACCGGAGGAACTATGCTCCCCTCCTATCAAGGACCTGCATAAGTTAGTCCAGGGCACAGGGATAGGAGAATGAGCGCAGATATAGAAAAGGGACACCTCGGATAGACATCAACAATAGACGTCACAGGTTGCAACGTTTCTGGAAGATGACGGCCACTTGTTATTGAAAAAAAAAGTGTGGTCGAAATAGCCGGAGTTAGTCATTTTAAAAACTTTTGTCATTAATATTTGTGCTTTGCTTCTTACGACCACCGATGCCCGACGGGTGAAAATAACTCTCTGAAATGTTAATTGTTCTTGTGGATTAGGAAAATGTATTTATACAAACCAAAATACTCTGAAAAAATTAAAAACACAAACGGGAACCACTCCGTTCCGTTTGTGTTTGGAATATAACCAAAATATATTTTTTGTCTTTTAAATATGTTCTACATCTCTTTCTCCAAAAAATGCCATTTTTATGCTTTAAATACTGTTTCAGTAGCGAAATATATTTTCATATTAAAAATAATACACATCAGAATTTAATCAAAATATAATTCCATTTCCCAAAATACCACGAATACGATTAAAAGCTTTTAGACGGCCCTTTTACCTTGTTATATTACTTTTCATATTAATGTTAAAATTTGAGGTAGAACTCGAGACCCAATAAACCCTTGTATTTATAGATTATCGATCATTCATAAACCGAAATTAACGACAAGTCATATTCTAAGAAAAGGAAGGGCCTTCCAAAGAAAACGACCCTTCGATCCATAATTCGTAAAATCGAGGCATTCCACGTGGTGAGTCGGAAATCCAAGACCCAGACGATTCCGGTGTTCCCCCACCCCCAAACCGACAAAATTTTATGCTGCAGGGGTCCGTTCACCCCGTGGTCGTAAAGCCACCCCCCGTCGACATGACGTGTTGACTGTCATTTCCAGCGACGGGATATAGAGGCTTTATTTCTTCGTAATTTGTAAAAATCGACAGGGTAAAAAAGTCATTTTTAATCATTCTTTATTACCGTGGACAGTTATTGAGATTATCTTTTGAAACACAAGTCATTTTCTCTTTGGAATTAGTTAAATCCTAGGTTAAAAGTTATGAAAAATTATTATTTACAGTTCATACCAAATAAACTTTTAGTCACGTGATTAAGCTTGACCGGCACAACGTTGCCCACTTTTATATTATATTTCTTTTAATCAAAATATTTTAGGAAACAAAAATAAATTAATCATAAATATATAAACATTTATTATTTACATCAACAAAACTCACCTTCTTAAGAGCACTGAAGGGACATAAAGGGCCATTACTACTCCTTTCCAGTTTAAAATATTCTAATAAAGTTGCGATGAGCTTTGTACCGCTATTAAGCTATCTTGTAGCACTTCGCACTAAACTAAAAGAGGTTCTAAAAAGAACAATGTTCGACTGGGTCTCTGGGTCTGCTAGTAAATATTTTGAAGCTTCAAGTATCACGACACTATTTATTTAAACCAAAAACTCGTAATGCAAAACTAAAGTGTCAAAACGAATGACAATGTCAATGTCAGTGACAATAAATAAATGAATAAATGCGGCAACTTGATCTCCAGCGCGGAATTTAAATTCCAGTTAGTCAGCACGGCGCAGAATACGTCCATGGTTGGCAACAATGAATTTAAAAATCACGCTCTCGATTACGTAACTAAAACTTTAATTATATTGATATGAAATATATGTATATGAACGGTGGTTTTAATGACACAAAAATAAATAAAAATAATTATGAAAAAACCATAAGCAACAGATGAATTTGGTGGAGTGATAACCTAGATCATAATATACTTACGTGGATAAGTAAATCACTATGGAAACTGTCGCAAGCATATCAACGACTTACATTTATCCTCTTTCTTTGTTGTACATGCGGTGCTTCAACTCTATCTCCTTGTCGAAGACCTATTGTCCAAGCGCCTTTGAATATTAATTATAAAAATTTAATTTGTAAAATGCATATTTGAACAATAAATTCAATGTTTACTGTCACAAAATTAAATTATATAAAAATTACATATTGCCACTCCGAACGAATATCAATATTGTTAGGAAATCTAACCAGAAAGTATGCGTGTGGTTTAATTTAAATAAAAGAACAACTGAATAATTTACTTGCCTATGAAAAGATAATTCGGGGACCTTTATATTAGAACTTCCACACCACCTAGTCATTTTCAGAACACTTCCTAGTCATTTTTACGAGTATTTAAAAAGTCTACCAAATAAAAATAGAAATATAATTGGACAAACTTAAAATTAACTTCCCACTGCACACTTGCATCTGCATCCTTGGCTATATAAAAGCTATCATTAAAAGAGTAATTATTACAATTTTTAAAATAAAAAACGCAAAGAACAAGCGTCGTTACACATTGGAAAAAAAATTATCACAATATGATGACGTAAGTAAGGTCCTCGGAAACGACAAACCTATTGGACGTTTCATAAATGCAATAAAGAAGGTTTGAAAATGGCATGTCGTGATGTTGGAGACATTGTTTTTAAAGCTAATCGTCTGGAGTTTATGCATCCACGTAAGTATACAGGGTGGGCCACTGAAAAGTTACAATGGCTATAATTTTTAAACCAAAAAAGATATCAAAAAAATAAAAAGTACTGTTTCTATAATATCGAGGGGGAATACATATGACGTATTTTTTAAACCACCCCGACCTACCCCTTAGGCGGTACCCCTACTCACTTGAAAATCTTAAATGGCAACACCCCACTTATGGCGCCTTTTTGGAAAGTCCATGAAAAATGCTAAACGATGATCATAAAGTTTTTAGGGTGAAATTGAAAAACTACCCCTTACACGAAAAATTAGGTGGAAATTAATAAAAAAGTGATTTTTTCAGCATAAGTTACAAATTGGGACCCAGCTAAATGAGGCAAATGAAGTATTTTTCAAACCACCCCGACCCATCATTAGGTGCCACCCCCTCACTTCTAATCTCAAGATAGCCATACCCCACTTGTGACACTTCTTTAGAAAGCTAATTGAAATTGCTAAACGATGGTCATGATATATCATGACCAGATATCATCAATGATAATTTATTTTAACAATTGCTCAAAATGACAGCCGTTTTGTTCCATACAAAAATACAAACGATTTTCAAATTCTTCTCTCACTTTTTGGAAAGTCTCTCTCGGAATATTTCGACATGCTTCAGTTATCCTCTGCCGCAATTCTTGCAACGAATCTGGTTTTGTCTTGTAGACTATGGATTTAGTGTAACCCCACAAGAAAAAGTCTAAAGGAGTGAGATCAGGTGACCTTGGCTCGATTGGACACCTTCTGCCAATCCATTACCTTGGATAAGATCTATCCAACCACCGCCTTCTGACAATAGAATAATACGGAGGGGCTCCATCTTGCTGAAAGTGTATGAGGTATTCATTAAGAGTCAAATTTCCTTCCAAATCTCTTTGATTTTCAACCTCATTTACAATGGCTGGCTCTATCAACGCTGTGTGGATAAAGATTAATCACGTGACTAAAAGTTTATTTGATATGATCTATAGATTGGGCGTTTCTTTTCACTCTTTTTTTGTAGTAAGTTTTGAAACAAAAACTGAAATTATAAAATTATAATCATAATCAGTTGGTCTTGATTTATAGTCCAGGTATATTAATAAACAATGTATAAGAATATAGGTATGAATATTGCAAATTTTACATGATTGATTTTTAACTCTTAACTTTTTGAGATTGGCATTAGTGCTTTTGGCATTAGTGTTTTTGTAAGAGTTGACTATTTTTAAATCTTCAATGAGCCTATTAGACAAGCCGTAACTTCTAAAAATTGACTACTAAACCCAGCAAAAAGAAATATATGGCATACGAAGGGAAGAGTTCTCGCATAATTATTCGTTTTTCGGTGGCCCAGGTTTTTAATATTTAAAGCCTTGTATCTATTTTTACATTTCTGGATGACAGGCAAATTCTGGATCAGAGTTTGTTATTTGTATACCTTTTACGCCTACTTGATTTTCATAGGGTCCCTTTTAAAATTGCCTATGGCGGCCACCTTTTAAGCCTGTCCGTATTAATTTTTATTTTTTTTTCTTGTTTTGGTTTTCAAAGAATACTTGACTTGATAGATACATGATTTGTCAAAAAAGGGACGCCATTTGGAAAAAAAAAGTTATATATCACAATGTAAAATATTGTCAACTTATCAAAAAGCAATGGCTTATTTAGATTTGGTGGTACACGGTACGTGTTGTCCTATATAAACATAATTTTGCAATTTACATTTAGGATGCTACCCATAGTTCTGTAATTTATAGCATCATAGATATTTATTTGGTGGGTCTTCTACAATATTATTTATCTTTATTGCGTTTGGCCAAACCCACTACAACCTTAAAAAGCCTCTAGACTATCCCCGAAATTATATTCCGACAGTTTAAGTAAAAAGTTTTGTTCTTAAATATCTTACTATACATATTATAAACTCGTATAAACATATATCATAATATTAATTTTGTGGAATATATATCAACATAAAACGAGATGTAATTAACGAAATATCATCGTAACAACAGTTATTTTAAAAACCTCTAGGTTTACTTGTTTCACTGAGATTTATGAAAAAAAATCCTTTGCCTCGCGTACCGATACAGCCACGTTTTGGAAATAGCTCAAAACGAAACAAAATTGAACTAGGCAGCAAAAAACGCTAAAAAAATCCCCTCACGATCTCCTCAAGAGTAGTTTTCAGGCGCTTTTAAGAATCGAAGTAAGTCCAGGCAAACCGAAGTGGGTCAAGACAACTGGAAATAACTCGAAATGCGACAAAGTTGGGCGACGAAAGGCGACCTTGACCTGTTTCAAAGAGCTTTCCGCATAGTGTAGAGGCTGTTTTACTGTTTTTTTCACTCAGAACCTCGCAATTAGTGGAATGAATTAGTGGTTTCAATACCACTTTATCCTTTTTAGTTTACGATCATTCACATTGTTTAAAAAACACAATTAAAGTTAATAGAATATCCTAGCAACAGCTTGCGGTAATCAGTTGTATCCATAGAAAAAGCCTAATATTAAGCTTATAACAATAAACTTTTGATTTCTAACCACATTTTCTCTTGACGGATGATAATCAAAGGCCAAAATATCATTTCTCGCAAATTTTAAAGTATAATTAGTGGCAAACTTAAAAGTTTGTTAATTTTTTCCATTCATTGAAAATTCCTATCACTAATTTTGACGTTCTGAATGCTTACATTCAAATTAGAGAAACAAACTTCCACGCTAATTGAAACCACTAATTCATTCCACAGATTGCGAGGTTCTAAATGAAGTTTTAAAATTAAAATTCCTTAAGATTCATTCAGAACCTCGCAATTAGTGGAATAAATTAGTGGTTTCAATTAGCGTAGAAGTTTGTTCCTTTAATTTTAATGTAAGCATTCAGAATGTCAAAATAAGTGCATACCTTTGCAACACATTTTTAATTGTAGAAAAAGTTATTAAACTTTTAACTTTTCCACTAATTATACTTCAAAATATGTGAGAAATATCATTTTGGCCTTTGATTATCTTCCGTCAAGAGAAATTGTGGTTATAAATCAAAAGTTGATTGTTTTATAAGCTAAATATTAGGCTTTCTCTATGGATACAACTGACTAACGCAAGCTGCTGCTAGGACATTCTATTAATTTTAATTGTGTTTTTTAAATACTGTGAATGATCGTAAACTAAAAAGTATAAAGTGTAATTGAAACCACTAATTTATTCCACTAATTACGGAGTTATGAATGAAGCTTAACGATCCTACAATCATAGATACACTGGAATATTTAAACTAAATTACATATTCAAATCTAATGTTGCAATAAAGCATTTCTTCTGTGACATTAAATGTCAGGACACTAAATCGCAGGCGTCCACATATAAAATATATGAATATATTTCCCCAATGTCGAATTTTTTCCTATCTAATTGCTATTCAACCCTCGTAAGTCGGCCTCGTCCGTCCCTACGACAAAGACATTTTCATTAAGTTAAGGGAGCGTGGGGACAAAAACTTTATGATCGTTACGGTCAATAAGCAGCGTTTCGTTAACAGTATGTCCTTTTCTGGCTTTTATGTACTCGGCCAGGAAGTCGAGGGAGATATGCTGGTAATATAGTGGCCAAATAAACTTCGTTCGACTGAAGTTTCTCTAGCAACGTTCATTTACGATTCGAGTTGCCGATCTTTTCGCACAGATAACAGTACGTTTTGGGAATGGAATGGTATAATTAAAAACAGTTCGCACTCTTTAGCTTTGATGATATAAAATATTAATGTACGTACTATTTTTTACTTTTTCTTTCTATGACCTAGTACTTATGCTTATTTTTTTAATTACAGAATATATTACAAAAATAGCTTGACATTTAATATTTATACCAGGTGTTTTTAATTTATTTTTTATGTATATATTTATACCGGCAGCTCACCTCTATAACTTTTTTGGTGTGTTAGTATATGACCAATTAGGATTAATTGACGTATTCAGTTAGTTTTGGTCACTTCCTGTTTCACCGGAAATAATTACAACTTTTCCTTTATAAATGACACAGTGCGTCGGTATATCTTTACTTTATTTGATAGAAAATGATATTCTGAATGGAATGACATATCATATGTCAATTTTTGACATTTTCGCTTAAAAAAATAGTAATTTAAATTTAAATCTACAGTGTCTAGGCTATATGACATAAATTAGGTTTGATTGTTGTATTCAATTGTTTTCGGTCACTTCCTGTTTAACCGGAAATGACTTCATCTTGTGTTTTTTAAATGGCACTCTCGGTATTTTTTTACTTTATTCGATAGAAAATGACATTATGCCATATCATATGTCAACTTTTGACATTCTAGCTGAAAAAAATCGTATTTTAAATTTCAGTCTAGAGTGCCATGGTTGAGCTAAAAACATTAATTTATAATCAAGGAGCCTTTGGATAAAGAGGCCCAAATAATTTTTTTATTAATCATAACTCAATTTTTTTTTCAAATGGAACGTGTGTGGCTCGTTATCATATTTGGAAAAAGCATTTTTTAACAAATAATTTGGTACCATACACTTGGTCGAGTATATTTCGAGTCAAAGTGGCATTATAAACACAGCTATTTGATACTCTAGATTGGAATTTAATTATTATATTAATAATACATATTAATACCGGTTGCGTCTCAAAAGTGGCTCACCCCTATAACTTTTTCAGATAAAAAAACGAGATTTGGTATGTTAGTATTCATTTGTTTTTGGTAACTTCCTGTTTCACCGGAAATGATTGATTTTTAAATGGCATCCTTGTTTTTTTTACTTTATTCGATAGAAAGCGGCACTCTGAATAGAATAAGATATCAGAAATATGTTTACTTTTGACATTGTCTCATATGGTGTATTTGAAATTGTAACATGCGGTTCATAACGACAATTTGACTCAAAATTCAGATATGTTTAAAAATTCGATTTGGTATCTTTTAACCGGCCAGGACAAGACACGAAAAACATTAGACGATCAAATCTATTTTTCCAAGGCTCCTTGATTAAAAATTTGTATTTTTAACACACCCATGGCACTCTAGATTGAAATTTAAAATACTTTTTTTTAAAGCGGAAATCTCAAAAGTTGACATATGGTATCTCATTCTATTCAGAATGTGACTTTCTATCGAATAAAGTAAAAAAATACCGAGGGTGCAAAAATAAAAAAGGTAAAAATCAAAAATTGTAGTCATTTCCGGTGAAACAGTGAGTGAACAAAAAAAAAATGAATACACCAATCAATCCTAATTTATGTCATGCACTAACATACTAAAACATACCAAATCTCGTTTTTTTATTCGAAGAAATAAAGTTATAGGAGTGAGTCACTTTTGAGACGTACCTAGTATATAATTCTATTCAGAATGCCATTTTCTATCAAATAAAATGAAGGGGTAAAATAATTAAATCAAAAGCTGTAGTAATTTCAGGTGAAACAGAAAGTGGCCGAAAGTCAAAACATACAAAATGTCATTTTTGTCTGAAAAAATAAATAAGTTATACGGGTGAGACACTTTTGAAAAAAACACCCGGTATAGACTGTTATAAATAATTATTTAAAACAAAAATACGATTTGTCTTTACTAATTAAGTTCAGTGCCTGTCCGCCCTTTTTCAGTAACGCCTATTATGTTTCTCTATTTCTAAAAATACTTTTATTCGATTTAACTAATGGCTTTAAGCATATTTGAATACTGTAAGCTAACATCGATAAATCTATAAACAAGATATATTTAAACTGTGTACAGTATTGTCACAACCTTTACCTTTGAATAAAAACTGTCCTTGATGCAGCAATCCGCTCAAAGTTTCTAAAAGTACTTGTAAAATTAAAAAAAAAATAATTTCAAATAATTGAAAATAATTGAATAAGTAATACCCGTAGTTTACACATTTGTTTATTTAAATTTCAAATGTGCCAGGCAGCCATAGCATCGGTTAAATTTTATTATGTTTTTAATCAAATCATTATAGAAAAATTTCACCTATAGGAATTAATAAAAAATCGCATATGGCGGACCTTTTTGTGATGTACGAGTATATATAAAATATATAAATTTGTTATGGAAAGTAATATCTGGCCAATATCATAATATATCTATAACATAATTATTCGAAGCAAGTTCATACGCAGTGATAAACATATTTCGCATACCATGTCGAAACTTCCAGACGTTGTTATGGCCTCGTTTCATATTCTCCCAGTAACATTCCTACATATCCAGTCGGTTTTATGGATTTTATTAAAATTTCTTACGATGCACATGTGCATTATAGTTTAGCACATACAGTACCTAAGTATATTCTCAGTCCATGTACAAATTGATGTGTATGTCGATGTACATGACCATATAATATATGTATTTAGGGTGTTCCTTAATGACATGCTGATATTTAAGGAGGTGATAAAGATATCTGTAATAAAATCAGAGTTATTATGAATTTGATGAAATGAATGATTTTTTTTGATTTTTTTTAGAAAAATTTACCACCTCATCAAAATTTACCACCTCACTGTATCTCAGAAATTAAGATGTTCAGGACATACATTCATATGAAGTTTTTCTCTTAGAACAGCTCCAAGAATCACCTCCTTAAATATTAATAGGTCATTATGGAACATCCTGTATAATATAGAAGTATATATTCCAATACTATAGAAGTATTAATAACACAAGTAGAATAAATAGAATACCCTAGAAACAGCTTGCGGTAGTCAGTTATATTCATAGAGAAAGCCTAAGTAAGTATGCTACGCTGATGATGCAGTACTCATTGCAGATACAGAGGACAATCTTCAGAGACTACTACATGCGTTTAATCTAAAGGCCAAACAATTAAACATGATAATCAACACCGAAAAAACAAAATGCCTGGTAACATCCAAGGAGGCGGTAAGGTGCAAACTGGAAGTGGACTCAAAACTGATCGAACAAGTGAATCACTTTCAGTATCTAGGGGTTGGAATATCAAGTTATGGCAACCTGCAGAAAGAAGTTAGAGAACACACTATGAAGGCGTCTCGCATTTCGGGCTGTTTAAATGACATCGTCTGGAGGAACAAGTATCCAACACAGAGAGCAAGATTAGAATATATAAAGCCGCGATAAGACCAGTCATCACGTACGCAGCCGAAACAAGACCAGACACGGCCAAAACAATGCAAATGATGAGAACAACAGAAATGAAGGTGCTGAGAAGCATACACGGAAAAACACTACATGATAGAGCGAGAAACAAAGATATTAGAGAGTGGAGCAAAATCCAGGATATAGGAAGATGGGTTAGACAAACGAGAGGCACTGGAACAAACACGAAAGAAGAATGGACGACAACAGACTAGCAAAAAAAGCGCAACAAAACAACCCAATTGGAAAAAGGTCGCAAGGAAGGCCGCCAAAACGGTGGAGAGAATGCTGGACGTCGTCCTCCGGGGAAGACTTGTTAGGATTGAACAGGCGATAGCCTACCTATATGGGCAACCATAATAGAAAGAAAGAAGAAGAAGAAGATAATTGTTTGTAGTAGTACTTATATAAAACACACAATAAACTTTTGACTTCTGACCACAATTTTTCTTGACGGATGATAATCAAAGGCTAAAATGCTATTCGCATATTTTGAAGTATAATTAGTGGAAAAGTTTAGGGTTTGTTAACTTTTTCTAGTAAATAAAAATTACTACCACTAATTTTGACGTTCTGAATGCCTAAATTGATACCTTAGGAATAAACTTCTACGCTAATTGAAACCACTCATTTTATGCACTAATTGCAAGGTTGTGAATGAAGCTTTAGGCAATAAGATTCGCACAATTTTAATTACATTTGTCGCCGTCTGTCACGTTTGCAGAAATCCATAAATAAAAACTTAGGTAGAAATATTATGTATTTATAATAACACTTCTACACCACAGTACACTAAAACACTTTTTTTGAATTCTATGTTACAATAGAATTTTTCTAAAGTCAAATAGTTTGAAAACATTTTGTTGTTTTATGTTGATGGAAAATTTTTCTCATCTCTCTGCGCTGTATGTTTATGTTTCTATAACAGGAAAAACTTTCAACCGTAATATTGTCTGGTTTATGAAACAACAACAATGCTTAAGGGAGTTAATATAAATTGATATTTATTTTATCTTGGAATATATACTTCTATAGTAAGCAGTATAATAATATTCAGGTTACAGTACAATAAAGGTATATTTTCCGCCTCCTATGTAGGTCTTAAATATTATTACAAATATAGACATACATAATGAACCAAATATCGCTGGCAAATATAAAGTTATTGATAAAATTAATATGGGCGAGTGAGTTAAGTTAATTATTTCATTAGTTTTCAAAATTATGAAAAAATGTTAATTAGAAAAGTTTTAGGGAAGGTTAAGATGTATATTTTAAAATTATTTTTGAATAAACAGTATAGTTCAAAAAAGCGTGGCCGATATAACAAATTAAACTAATTTTTATTTTATTTTTAGATTTTGCGTAAAATTCGAAAGTGTGCCCCGGTTTGTTCTACAAGAAGTAAAACTTTTATTATTGATGTATTGAGAAAAAAATATATATTTTTCATACAAATTTTTGCTTGCTCTAAAATGGGCAATTTCGTTTATACTTTTTCAAATTTCCATACAGTTTTAGTGAACGCTAGAAAAAAAAACATGAAAATATAGTTGATTTTTTTTTGAAAGTTCTAAAAAATCAAAACGCGTTTTTATAATAACATAATGTTATTTTCATTCTTTGATAGTCTGTTATTGACAGAATTTTAATGAACGCCATTTTTTACTATTTTAAAATGTTAAAGAAGCACAAAATTTATTTAGTTCAATACTACGGAAAGGGTGATAATAGTTATCGCAAAATGTGATACTTTAACAATAGCAAAAAATACAACGTCAATCAAAATTAATAATCAACCATTTAGCAAAGAATTATATCGAAATTATATTACCATAGAAACGCCTTCTGATTTTAGGACTTTGAAAAAATTCAACAATATTTACATGTTTTTTTTATTTTCTCTAAAATGGTAAGGAAATATGGAGAAGTAAAAACAGGATTAACCATTTTAGAACAAGCAAAAAATTTTATAAAGAATGCATTTTCTCACAATGTCGCTAATAAAAACAGTCTAAGAGCTAGCAACGTCTTCGATAAAGTATTTTAAGACGTCTGGCTCTTTGATATATTTTTTACTATGCTCTCTGGAACAGCATGCGGCCCGTCTGGCTGCCGATATCCGTTGCGTTCACTACTGCGCATCGGAAGAAGATCCTATATTTTTTTTTAATTTAGTCCTATAAATTTTAGTATTGAATATAAATCGAACATTTCTCCATAGCGCAGTGCCTATAGTTTCCGACTACGAACCGAGGATTCAGAGTTCGAATCCGGGTCAGGGCAAAGACTTTTTTATTTTATTTTCGTTTATATTCTGATAGTAAAGTATTAAATAATTCTGGTGATTAAAAAAAACAAATATTTAATACTTAGAACTCAGAACTCAGAATGTAAACGAAAATAAAATAAGAAAGCTTTTGTCCTGACCCGGATTCGAACTCTAACTCCTCGCTTGATAGGCGAAACCTCTACGCGCTGAGCTATGGAGACTCGGTCAGTTTATATTCAATACTAGAATTTAAAGGACTAATAAAAATATAGGATCTTCTTTCAATGCGCAGTATGGAACGCAACGTTTACCGGCAGCCAGACGGGCCGCATGCTGTTCTAGAGAGCATTGCAAAATATATATCAAAGAGCCAGACGTCTTAAAATACTTCTTTTTCCGACGTTGCCAGCTCTCGTACTAAAAAGTGTTTCCTGTCGGGGACATACGGTATAACTTTTTTATATATTATGATACATACCCAAAACTAGTGATTTTTGTAATACTTCAATCTGTTTAGAAAAGTATTAGTATTCATGATAAACATTTGTCAGTGACGCTATTGTTTCTGAAGTGGGAGTATCCAAATTTGGTAGAATAATGTTAGATTTGAAAAAAAAAGATACACACCTATATGTAAAGATATTGGAGTTAGATAGTACAGGGTGTTCAACATATTTATGAATTATGCAGGGTAAGTGTTATATAAGTGCAAATATTTTTATTTTATATAATTTTCAATTTTTTTTTCGTGAAAAAAAATTGAAAATTTTGAAAATTTTTTTTAAAAACAATTGGAATGTTGTTTAATTTTTACTTAAAAAACATAATATCTTCATAATATGGCAACATAGGTATTAGTTTAAATTTAGAAGAAGGAAAATCCAAAAAAGAACCAGTGGTCCTCAAAATTTAAGGAAACTTTTTTTTATTTTCAAAGTAAAATATCTCGGTTATTTTGGACTTATTTGAAAAACGGTAAAGAGAAAATATGTTTGTTTCATCGAGATCTACCAGCCCTGAAAATATTTGCATTTATTTAAGACTCACCCTGTATATTCTAAATGGAAATTAAATGGTACAAATTGGAATTAAATGGTACATCCAATATGTGCCAGTATAATATGAATTTCTCAATTCAATATTCAATATTAATTATCAATATTCTCAATTTTTCTTTAAATGGCACATACAATATATTTTCATTTTTTCCGATGGATTTTAAAAACCCTTCAACTTTTATGAAGTATTTTAAGTATAGTAAATATAGTTAAATATATTTTTGTCCTTTTTTCTAATTCATTTATAAACCATAGAAATTTCATAACAGACTTGCTTTTTATTATTTTAATAAAGTGTTTTGGTGTATTGTGGCGAAATAGTATTTTATTTTGCTGTTGTAATCTAATAACCAAAGGTTCTCCCTCACAACTGTAATATTAATCACGTTACAATATTCATTCTACCAAGATTCTGAACCAATAAATATATCATATTATTACAAAAAGCAATTTCTATAATTTTATTAAACTTCCAACCTTTTTTGATGTTCTCGTTTCCCAGTAACTTCAAATCGCCCCTTTGGGACGAACAAAAAAGAGCACAGTAAGGTTTGAAATTCAAACTGCACGCCCCAAAACTCTCGGCCCTAATTGAAACACAACATCCCTTACAATCACTGCACTTAATGGGAATTTACAGCCCTGTCGGCAGAAGGGACTGACCCTAATTGACAATGATGTAATATCAATAGCAGGAGAAGTATTCGCCATCTCCCTCTCCAGAGATTCGCCAGTTTAAGTGTTACAAGTTACTGTCGATTGATTTTATTAGAAGTTTAACTCGGCTCTAAACAAATTATTGTCGGGAGGATTAATGAAAATATCAAGCGAAGTGGACTGATTTTAGCTAGAGGAATTTATCGAAGCTTCTGGGAAAAGTTGATTTAATAACTTTAAAATTTTCTGAAACAGGGGAGATTTTAAACTAAGAATGACTTGAATACTATGTTGTAGTATTTTTGACCAATTATTATACAGGGTGTTTCAAAAACATGTGCTATCTCTCGTGGGGAGATTTCTCATGTAAAAATAAGATTTATTTTTCATATCAATATAGGTCCGATTCTCCTTCGTTTCGTACCTACAATGGGTTAGTCTTAATTTTTTTTTCGATTTATTTTAATTTTCTCTGAAATCCTTTTAGCGTTTCGAATGAAATTTTGGAGGGTAAAAGTTACTATACCGGGTGCGTCTCAAAAGTGGCTCACCCATTAAACTTTTTTATTTTTTCAGTTAAAAAAACGAGATTTGGTGTGTTAGTATATGACATAAATTAGGATTGATTGACGTATTAAATTGTTTTCGGTCACTTCCTGTTTCACCGGAAATGACTACAACTACTTTTGATTTTTAAATGGCACCCTCATTATTTTTTTTACTTTATTCGATAGAAAACAACACTCTGAATAGAATGACATGTCATATGTCAACTTTTGACATTTCCGCGTATGGTTTATTTGAAATTATAACTTGCGGTTCGTAACAAAAATTTGACTCGAAATACCAAGTGTGTGGTATCAAATTATTCGTAAAAAAATATTTTTTCCAAATATGCTAATGAGCCACCCTCGTTCCATTTGAAAAAATTGAGATATCTCAATTTTTCCAAATGGCACAATCATATGATTAAAAATATGATTTGGGCATTTTTTAGCCGGCCAGGAAAAGACACTAAAAACATTAGACGATCAAATCTATTTTTCCAATGCTCCTTGATTAAGCATTAGTGTTTTTAACATAGCCATGGCACTCTAGATTGAAATTTAAAATACAATTTTTTATTAAGCGAGAATGTCAAAAGTTGACATATGATACGTCATTTTATTCAGAATATCATTTTCTATCGAATAAAGTAAAAATATACCGGGGGTGCCATTTAAAAATCAAAATTTGTAGTCATTTCCGGTGAAACAGGAAGTGACCAAAAACAATTGAATGCTTCGATCAATCCCAATTTATGTCATATACGTTTTTTATCTGAAAAAATAAAAAAAATTATAGGGGTGAGCTACGTTTGAGACGCACCCGGTATGTGCAACATATTTTAATGCTAAAAAAGTGTCGACATATTTAACAGGGACGTGTATATGCGTTATCATTGGAATATTTTTCTAAAAAAACATGTGCGCCACTGACTTTCTTTTCTCTTGTTAGCAAAATTATGTAGACCGTTTAATTCCGATTAAAAGTTGTCTCTTGCTGTTTTGTCGATTTCGGCTTTCTTGATGAGATAAATGAAATTTTACTAATTGCAATTTATAAAATTAAAATAATATATTATTTATTTCATCTAATTTATTATTATATTTTTTTAAATGTATGTATTTGTGTATTAATACTGATGTTTAGTGCTCCTTGCCGTTAATTAAAAAAAAGAAATGGTTTTTAAGATAATTACAAGTCCTACTTTTTTAGACCTACTAAGGTTTAATATCCTGTAACTTTAAAACTGTGCATTTTCGCACCCATGTCTATATGAACTTTTTTTCATATTTTTTGATGAGGAATCAATGAATGCACACTTAGTAATTTGACCTGTTAATGACCTAAAATGTTTTAAAAGTTGCTATTAGACTTGACTAAGGCAAATTAATAAATTTGCATTTATCTCAACAAGGAGGCCGAACTTGATAAAATATCAAGAGACATCTTTTAATCGGCATTAAACGGTCTACACAATTATGTTAACAAGAGAAAAAATCAGTGGCGCATATGTTTTTTTAGAAAAAATATTCCAGTGATAACCCATATGCACGTCCCTGGTAAATCTGTCTACACTTTTTTAGCATTAAAATATGTCACACTTATAGTATGTTTTACACTCAAATTTTCATTCAAATCGCTAAAAGTGTTTAGAAGAAAAATATAATAAATCCAAAAAAAAGGAAAACTTTAACACCCCGTACAGGTACGAAACGAATCAGAATCGGACCTATGTTGATATGAAAAATTAAACTTATTTTTTCATGAGGAATCTCTCCACGAGAGATTGCACATTTTTTTTGAAACACCCTGTATATCTAAAAAAGTTTGTAAGTTTTTTTTTCAATTTACACCCTTCGCGAACGGCCTACTCGTACTGTTCAGAGAATTGTTGTAGGTTCGTCAATATATCAGTTGAGCGCCTGGCATCATATACAAGTAAACACAGTTGTAATCGGTAAAAATAAATTATTATATTTATATTATCAGAATAACTCCTAATTTAGGCCAATCAAATTAAATGGGTCACTTGGAAAAAAGTTTTGGAAAGTTGGTATTTAGTCACTTCCTGTTTCACCGCAAATAACTACATCTTTTGATTTTTAAATGACACCCTTGGTATATTTCTACTTTATTCAATAGAAAATGACACTCTGAACATGTCAACTTTTGACATGTTCGCATAAAAAAATCGTATTTTAAATTTCAATCTAGAGTGCTATGGCTGTGTTGAAACACTAATTTAAGAGCCATGGAAAAATATATTTGACCATCTAATGTTTTTCGTGTCTTGTCCTGGCTGGTTAAAAGATGCCCAAATCGTGTTTTTAACCATATCTCATTTTTTTTCAAATTGAACAAAGATGGCTCATTAGCATATTTGGAAAACGCATTTTTTACGAATAATTTGGCGCCACACACTTAGTATTTCGAGTCAAATTGTTGACATACGATAAATCATTCTATTCAGAGTGTTATTTTCTATCGTGAAAAAAAGTGACCAAAAACAATTGAATACGTCAATTAATCCTAATTTATGTCACATACTAACATACCAAATCTCTTTTTTTTAATTGAAAAAAAAAAGTTATAGAGTTAACTTTGATGTGAACCCGGTTTATATGGTTCGTTCGATTTTTGATTAGGTTACCTAACTAATTTAGGTATAAACTGTTAGTATAACCACAATTTCGTTCTTTATCTCGCATGATCGAAATCTTGCTTTCTTGTATTTTTTCTTTGATTTATTACTTAATAATTTAGGTTGCTTGGACTTCTTGTAATTAAAATTAAAATGTACTCCACTAATTTTTATTTACCAGCTAACCAAAATATAAAAATATAATTTCTATATACCAATAAAATGAATGATAGTCGATATCTTAAAAAAGAATTCAACTGAAGATATAAATATATCGTAAAATACAAACATGCTAAATCCTGTATCATCTTAGAAAATTTAACTTAATTAATTAATTAGGAAACTGAATTGAGATCGCTTGATTATAAAAGATCATATTATCTAATATCTACATATATAAAATGCTAATGTTTATCTGTGTCGTCTCTACTGAAGTAACGACTTGCTCTAGAAAGTTGCTTTTGTACTAAAAGAGCTAATTTATGGCTCTTCTATACTATACTACACCAATCTCGTAGACAACCTGGACCAAATAGATGCAGGTAGGGCTAGGAACCGCCTGTATCTAGAATGGTACGCAAAGGAAGTCAGTGGTGCAATATTGGATGCATATGAATCTAGCTGCCCCATAAGTAAGGGCATACAAAAAAGTAACAACAAGCCCTGGTGGAACAAAAAGCTGGCCAATCTTAGATCTGAGGTCCGACGACTCTTCAACAGAGCCAAACCCAGCGGCGAATGGCAGCTCTACGCCGAGAACTGAGTATAATAAGGAGATTAGAAGGGCAAAGCGGTCTGACTTCAGATGCTTTTGAGAAAACATCACTTCAACTACTTATGCAGCTAGGCTACACAAAGCTATGGCCAAGAGTGGGCCCATCCCCAACATGGCACTTAAGAAACCAGACGGACGCTACACGGAAGGAGATGAAGAGAGAGCTAACCTCCTACTTCATACACCCTTTCCAGGTAGCATATCTATTGATAGGCAAGTAGCTCCGACCGAATCCCACAATCCTCGCAGGGAAGACTGGGAGACGGCCAAGCTAGTAATAACAGAACAAAAACTGAAATGGGCTATTGACACCTTTCAGCCTTATAAAACAGCAGGAATAGATGGGATTTTTCCTGCCCTTCTAAAGAAGGCAAGGGTCAGGAAATAGTTACACTCCATCTATTAAACATTACAAGAAGCAGCTTAGCGATGGGATATATACCAACCATCTGGAGAAGAGCGAAAGTCATCTTCATACCCAAAATATGCAAAACTGACTGGGCTAACCCCAAATCATTTAGGCCTATTAGTCTCACATCGTTCATATTAAAAACGATGGAGAAAGTAGTGGACTTCTTGCATATTAGAGTAAATCATCTACAGTTAAACCACTGCACGATAGTCAGCATGCATATAGAGCGGGCAAATCCACAGAAACTGCTCTGTACCAGTAAACTGAGCTAATACAGGCAAGCCTGGATAGCAAAGAAATATATAGCTATAATATATAGATAGCTTTTATATAATATAATATATTGATAGGTTTGTGCCTTCTTGGACATTGCAGGGGCGTTTGACAATATAACTCATATGGTGGTCAAGCAATCTCTTGAAACAAGAGGGGTGAACAGTACGATAATTCGCTGGTGTTGGGACGAACACGACACGACACTCTCAACACGAACAGCAGAGGCTGAGATAGGTACCAAAACTGTAGTTGTTAAACCAACGCAAGGAACTCCACAAGGTGGAGTGACCTCCCCCCTACTGTAGAGCTTCGTAGTGGATGAACTACTGGAAGAATTAACTCTAGCGGGAATACACTGCATAGGGTATGCAGATGACATAGTCATCATTGCACGGGGGAAACATGAAGGCACCTTGTGTGATATTATCCAAAGAGGATTCCGCATCGCTGAGAGATGGTGCAGGACTGTCGGGCTGAGTATTAACTCAGATAAAACCGCAGTAGTGCCATTCACCAGAAAGCGAAGTTTGAAAAACTTGAAAAGAATCCATCTAGATGGAAAGGAAATACTGCCATCACAGGAAGTGAAATATCTGGGAATAACCCTGGATAGTAAACTTCTCTGGAACAGGCATATTAAGAACATTACCAGCAAAGCCACAAAGGCTCTCATGATATGCAGAAGACTGGCGGGAAATAGGTGGGGCTGCGCCCCTAACATTTTGCGCTGGATGTATACCATGATAGTAAGACCCATGATTACTTATGGAGCAGTTGCTTGGTATACAAAACTAGAGCAACGTACAGCAAGGCAAACCCTGTGCAAAGTACAGAGACTGGCATGTATCTGCATCACAGGTGCCATGAGAACATGTCCAACAGCAGCAATGGAGGTCATTCTAGACCTAACACCACTGCATATTGTCGTCGGTAGTTATGCCAATGCGACAATGATTAGAATGGTCATTGACGGAAACAGTACTGGGAGAATTTTCAGGTCAGGGGCTTGGAACACCCTCAAAAAGAAAATTCCACTTCTCCAACTCCCAGTGGATGACATACCAAGAATTTACAACTTTGAGAAACACCTCACTGTAGTATTGAGTAATAAAAAGGATTGGAAGAAAGAAACGCTTACTCAGCATATAAAAGACCATACCATCACGTGGTATACTGATGCTTCCAAAACCAAAGCAGGGACAGGGATAGGAGTATTTGGGCCGAAAACTGAATACTCCGAACCAATGGGCACCTACCCCAGTATCCTTCAGGCAGAAATTTGCGCTATCGAAAGATGCGTACAATTTATCTTGGATAGGAACTATCGAAAACAGGAAATTGCCATCCTATCCGATAGTCAAGCAGCACTTAACGCGATCAACTCAGTAACCATCAATTCGAAGTTGGTCAAAGAATGCCTAGAGAAGCTCAACAAATTAGGCAAAGAAAATAAAGTCCTCCTACTCTGGGTGCCTGCTCACCAAGGGATAGAAGGCAATGAAAAAAAAACAAATGATCTAGCTAGAAAGGAGCGAACACTCCACTAACTGGACCAGAACGGTTCTGTTTTCCAAACGGGAACCAACTGAAAGCGGAACTGAAGAATCTGGAAGACTCCATCCGTAACTTGGAATGGGTGTCCTCCAACGGTCTAAGACACTCGAAAAAGTTCCTTAGAACTTATGACCGAGAAAAATCAAAGGTTTTCCTTGATTTAAGTAAAAACAATCTTCGGATTGTCACGGGGTTTCTAACAGGAAACTGTCTCCTCAACGAACACCTCAGTAGGCTGAAACTGAGAAACAACGGCGAATGCAGATTTTGTTGGGAAAATGGGGAAACATCAGAACACCTTATCACTGAGTGCGCCGAGACGACGACCATTCGTGCCATGAACCTTGGTACGTCTGATGTCGAGGATGGAGAGCTGGCCTCTGTTTAGCCGTCTCAGATACTGGCTTTTCTTAAAGCCCTGAGACTGTATGATGAGTTATAACTCGTTATAACTCAAGAAAGGGGAACACACAATAGATCTATAAGGTCGCGGTGATTAACTCCCCTCCTAAACATTCTACATTCTACATTCTATGGCTCTTCTAAAAACTGTCGTCGCCGGATTTTTTGTTTTTCATTTAGTTAAACAAAAAATAAAAAGTATTTGGTTCCTGATGTCGTGGCGGATGCGTCAGGCTTCAACTAGTAAATCATAAATATAAAGATCATATTATATCATTCAACAGATCTGTTATCTCATAATGTTACTAACAAAAATGGAAATGGATATGTAACTAACAAAATAAAGAAAATTTAGTTACTAAATGTAAAAGTCGAAATTTAAGGCAATAAATGGTAATATAAATAATACTACAGGAAAACTACTGCACACAAAAACTTTTGAAATCATGTCATTTAAAAATATATGAAATTATAGCTTCTATCTTTTTCTATAGTATATTATTATTCCTATCAAAAATATGTATATTAAATGACATTTTGATTATTTTATTAATGTTATTTTATCCTTGACTATTTGATAGATATTCTTTATCTTTCAGAATATTCTATACAAACCTTTCCTTTCGGCTATAGGTTCGTCGTCAATTTCATTTTCAAACAGTACATCGATATGGTCACATGGGAACATAAATCATATATCAATAATTCATACTAGACTGTGAAATATTTATGATTTGTAATGAGTCCAATAGTAGAAACTATTGCCAGACGTTTTGATATTTCTAATATTTACTAATATGCTCATATTTGATTAACAGCTAAACTCGCATATACGCGATACCAATTAAATTTTTAGCTACGTAATCGAGGGCGTGATTTTTAAATTCATTGTTGCCAAACAGGGAGATATTCAGCGTGGAGATGACTAACTGGAATTTAAACTTCCCGCTGGGGATTCAGGTGGTAGCTCTGCTGTAAAAAAATGTCAAGTTGCCACATTTATTCATTTATTTCCTAACATTGTCATTCGTTTTAATACTTTAGTTTTTTATTACGAGTTTTTGGTGTAAATTAATTGTGTTGTGATACTTTAAGCATAAACATTTTTATTTGCAGTAGAACATTGTTCTTTTTAGAACCTCATTTAGTGCGAAGTGTAAAAGATAGCTTAATAGCCATTGCAAAAAACCCATCACATCAACTTTCTCAGAATATTTTGAACGGGAAGTAATGTTTATAATTTTAATTTCTTATATTTTTAACTCTAATTTCTTATATTTAATCAATATAAGAATTCAACATTGAATTCTTATATTATATCAATATAAGAATTCAACGGCCGAAACAATAAGAAACAACATCTGAGATGCCTTGAGAAAGATTTGCATAAAAAAAATCGAAACGTCGGCAAATAAATTATTTAAAAACACCTAGGAATCATTTAATTGTTAATAAAAAACCAAAAAAATCACAATTGTAATATTGAATAAAGACTTAAGAAAAAGAAAGATATCTATTTAAGTAGAATGTGGCATCATAAAAATATTAGAAATTAAATATGTGATCATAGTGAATATAATCATCGGAAAAGATCCAGATTCTCCGAAATGCTACCGACTCATATCCCTCCATTGCCATCTGTTTAAGCTTTACGAAAGATTCTCTCTCTACAGAATAGAGAAGACCGTTGATTCAAAGCTGATTCCACACCAAGCGGGTTTCAGACCTCGAATTGCGAGGGTTTTGAGAATAAGCATATCACAGGGCTGGCCCTAGTCGACCTAAATTCCGCTTATGACAGAGTAAACCACAAGATATCACTGCATAAAGCTAACGAGACCTTGAAACATTACCACCTAATCAAGATACTTGAATCCTTGCTCCAAAACAGGCAGTTTTTCGTGATGCGAGGGCAAAAAGAGTGGATGGCGAAACCAGAAGAAGAGCGTGCATATGCAGATTACCTAGCAATAACTGTTAAAAACAAAGGGTTCGAAGATATCGAGGATAAACTAGAAACCGCCCTAAAAACAATGTCAGCTTATTACAAAAAGAATTCTTTAAAACCCAACCCCATCAAAACTAAAGTAAGTGCATTCTACCTGAATTCGAGACAGGCGAGCCGCAGACTTAATGTCACATGGGACGGGGCAGCACTAGAACACACAGATAAGCCTACCGATCTTGGTGTCGTGCTGGACAAAACATTGACCTACAAGTATCACTACGAAGAAACACGTAAAAAACGGAGGCACGAAATTCTCTTATAAGGAAGCTGACCAATTGTCAATGGGGACCCAAGCCTATCGTGGTCAGAACTTCTGCTCAAGCTCTATGTTTCTCAACTGTTGATATGCCTGCCCAGTGTGGTGTAGATCTGCCCATGCAAAAAAGGTGAATATCAGCCTAAATGAAACATGCAGAATAGTGAATGCAGAATAGGTTGTATGAAACCCACCCCCTTAGAAAACCTTTACAAGGCCGCAGGTTTTACAAGCTCCGATTTAAGCAGAAAAGCTCATGAACATAGTGAGAAGCTAAAACAAACCTTTGATGCTCGTCACTCAATTTTTGGTCAAGAGTGCGGCCCAGGTAAACTTAAATCCAGACGCCGCACCGGTGCACAGTGGGGTATTTGACACCGATAGTTGATCGAGATTTTTTTATGTAGACCTTATATAAATTATTGCTATTTTCAATTAAAGAGGAAATAATATGAACAAAATAAAGGATAATTCGTCGATTCAAAAAAAAAGAAAGAAAAATCACTGTCCCAATGTTTCCACGTCAATGCCACTAATGCCAGTAGTAATATCGCAACTAATACTACTAATGCTACGATTAATCCGCGACCAATGCCCATACCACAAAAGCCGTTACTAATGCCAAATTGTGCTATACTGCTAATGGCACTAATGCGATCGCTTTGTACACTACAATGTCATCGCGGTTTACTCCTCGCATTAGTATATGACTGATTTGCAAATTAGAGAAAACGAAGAATATTTTTCTCATTTTATCAGCAAAGTCGCAGTATTTTATTTTACTGTATGAAAGCCAAATGTTTACTAAGTAAAACGTATATCGACCTGGTCATTTGATTACTGTGTATAGGATTTTAACGTGTAAGACAGAGAATAATATAAATGACCGGTTGACAGACAGAGAGACAGCATCAAAAGGGGCCGGCGAGGAGCCGGTGCGACCGATACAGTGTTGCCGGTTTTTACGGGTGTGGGCAAGGTAAAGCATAAGCATGGTGGGAGAACGCATTGAGAGGGGCGGTGCTTTATGTTAAGGTTCGTATTCACTATCCGAAAGAACAAAGGAATGAAATTCGGTATATTTGGACAGCAAACCGAATGCATGCGGCCGTTCGCCATTCGGTTCGCTCCCTCATCTGTTTCCATTCGGTATATCAAAGACGTTCGCAAACGAATGAGAATTATAGAACCGCGCGAACAAGACTGGACGTTCGCTCGTTGGATAGTAGCATTCGTTCGTTCGGATAGTGAATACGCACCTTTATGTAGATGAAAAGGTGGGGAAAGGAAATAGATCACCTGAGATCCAAACTATTTTTGCATCATTCTTTTCGCCTAGCTGTTTCGGTGTGTACGTTAAGTGTTTCAAAAATGGCTATTTATACGACCGAAGAGAAGGTGCATATCGTTAAATGGTTTTACATTTCCTCAAGTGTGGAAGAGGTCATTGGGCGTTATGTGTTCACCTTTCAAGATCGCCCTGTGCCTTATGCCACAACTGTACGCAACATTGTTCATAAATTTGAGCAAACAGGCTGCATTGCGGCGTGCAGAAATTGTGACAATAAGGAAGGCGCAGAGAAGGTGATTCCCGACAAGGAAATTAATATTTGTGCCGCGGCCGAAACAAGCGAACCTTGTTCAAGCCGAAATATAGCCGAACAAGTTGGTTGCAATGCTCGAACGGTGCGCAGGGTTTTAAAAAAGCCTACAAAAATCCTACAAAATCAGTCCTACAAAATCCTACAAAAAAAAGTCCTACAAAATCAGTACCACGCAATAAATTTTTCCCGCAGATTGTAACAGACGTCTGGAGTTTTGCGAGGCTGTAAGAGAAAGAGCCGATCGGAATAATTTATTTTTGGAAAATATATTATTCTCAGATGAAAGCTCGTTTCCCTTACATGGCTACCACAATCCTCGATAGTACGTTATTGGTCTCGAGAAAATAAGCACCTTAGTATGGCACTGCGGACACAATATCCACAAAAACTAAATGTTTGGGCTGGCATGCTGCAAAATCATATCATTGGGCCTTTTTTTATTGATGGTATGTTAACAGCTGCCAAATATTTGAATATGCTACAAAACCAAATTGTACCAGCAGTTCGAAATTTGCCAATCAATTTTGAGGAAGTGTGGTTTCAGCAGGATGGCTGTCCTGCGCATAACGCGCGGAACGTAAATCTGTTCCTTCAAAGCACATTTCCCAATCGGCTAATTTTCACACAAGGCACAATTAATTGGCCACCACGTTCTCCTGATTATAGAAAATATCCCCGCTGTTATGTTAGCTAAAGTTAGGTCAGAGTTTTATAACCGTCTTGGCTATTGCGAAGCACAACAGGGAGGTATTTTTGAACCTTTGATTTAATTTTTTATAATTATTTTGCTAATTGTCCTTTATTAAAGTTGATTTTTAGTCATTTTTTTAATGCTTGTTTTAACTTATGCTGAAACAGCAACAAAAACATGAGCAGTGTAGATACAACCGGACGTTTAATTATTTTTATTGTTAAAAGATTAAACGTCTCGAGATGTATGGATAACCTTCAAAATCGTAAATATATTGTAGAATGATGTACACCCAACCCCTTTCAAAATCCGACTGATTTGATAAATGTGTCAAAGTATGTCTACCGTTCTAGGACTTCGATACTGTCAGTGTTGCCAGATGAAGTTTTGAAAATTTCCTGAAGCCTGGTTGGCACGGTCAATCTACCAACAAAAAATATTCTTTTAAAATATTTATCTGATGATACTTTTAGAAATGCCAAGTTTGAGAAAACAAATTAAATACACACACTAAATTGTGTCCAAAAATATGCTTTCTAAAAATGTATTTCCTGGATAGAAACCTTAATGTTAGGGAATATTTCCTAGACCTGGCATCTACGGCCATATTCTTTCCCACCACTTGATTTGTCTTAGCTGATTGGTCTCACCCCGCCTCTCGAAATGTGGAAGCCATGCATATCTCTTCGCACGTGTCGCCCCCAAACTAAACCAAACTCTTTAGTCATAGGCGTACTAATATTTTATTTCCATTTAGATTTAGTATTACAGCCAATTTTAGTTTAAAAGTTTTGCTTATGAATTCTGTAAAATTTAATTTATTAGAATTTTAATAATATTTTTTTATGACAGCTGACAATGTTTAAGATGCGAACAGTGGAACGCCTTCACCACGCTGCTTCTTAAGCCCCATACATACTCAATATAAAAAAAACTCATCGACATGATCAAAAAGTTTTATGATCAAGCGGGTTTTGTATCATAAATAAAAACAGATAAACAATTTTTATGTAAAACGACCTTTAAAATTAACATTATAAACATTATATAACTGTTAAGTGGGCATCGTATTTATGATTCTAATTGTGCTACACTTTAAGGGGTGTGAAATAAATTACTTATTTATAATAATACTGAATTTATGCGGGGTGGTATAACTAGTGTTATAACGGTTGTAGCTATAGTATTACGGGCAACCAACGGTCCAGCTACGTCGAAACACCGGTTCCCATTAGAACACCGAAGTTAAGCAACGTAAGGCGATACTAGTTGATAGACGGGTGACCAGTTCGAAACTCTGTATCGTGCTGTTGTCCAATAAAGGCAAAAGTGTAAAATATATTGACACACACTGCTCATTCACGCCGGTTCGAGGCCGGATGAGATCGGATATCTCGTGAGTAAGAGTCGATTTAGACACTTGCTCGGTCATTGACCGAGGACCGCTGTGTGGCAGCAAAAAGGAGACGTTAACTTTTACTTTACTTTATAGTATTACATTATAACATTATCATGTCATAATATTATGAAATAATATTTCCTACTACCAATTTTTTTAATATTGGTACAGCAAACTTATCAGTATAAAGTTTTACTTATCTTTATCCTTTTTATTGCTATTTATAATTCTGAATACGAGGATAAGAAATTTTAGTTTTCAGTACGCCTATGACCGAAAGCGAACGTCTACCTCCCGTTTCATCAGCGGCCATAATTGGATGGAATCAGGGATGAGTAAATATAAAGGACCCTAAAATTAATAAATTTTGCTCGTCTGCTGCAACACGTAAGAAATATTTATTGATGGATCAGTATGACAGAGAAGTAATAAAAAGGCCGTTTTTATGAATAACAAAATGGTATTTGAACATCATATTATAATCATATTGAATTGACAATAGATTAATTTATCAGCTATCCGCAGAAAATTGACAATAATAATAAAAACATGACACATGGCAATTAATATAATTCCAAATTAAAAATCGATAAGAGTTCTCACTCATTATAGTAATATAGATATATTTCAAAGAACTTTACTTCAAATTAACTTTTTTAATTTTGTACTAGTTTATAGCACTTGGTGGTATAACATAACAAAATAATATCAATCATTAAATAAAGCATAAACGAACCAATAAATAAACAAAAAGGTTAATTTATTTAATAAAACGTACAACGTACGGCTTTGTATGCCGATTGTCGTGTGTATGAAGAATAAAGTCAACGTTTGTTCAGTACAATACGATATACTGAAAGAGAAAAGACTATAAAATACGGGAGAAAAATGAGAAGTTTATTAACTATCCACTTAATCCGGATCGGTCGACAATAGAATTTGTGATATTTACAACATTATGTAATTAATTGATTATCGGTCCTATTATGTAACTGAGGATGTACGCAACTACGTAATAGAGCATATTTTTTGGTTAGTTTATTTAATGAAGCGTACACACGGCTTTGGTTGCTGA
The DNA here is from genome assembly GCF_002938485.1 of Sitophilus oryzae. Taxonomy (NCBI): domain Eukaryota; kingdom Metazoa; phylum Arthropoda; class Insecta; order Coleoptera; family Curculionidae; genus Sitophilus; species Sitophilus oryzae. The sequence goes on along the minus strand of NW_022145814.1, from coordinate 1,477,883 downwards.
TTCTCGTGTGTCAACGTGTTCAGTACAATACGATATATTGAGAGAGATGCTGATGCTCTATTACGTAGACACGTACATCCCTAGTTGCATAATAAGACAGATAATCTATTAATTCCAAAACGTACTAAAAGCGCAAATTCTGTTGTCGAACAATGTAGTCAGTATGATTACAGATTAAATAACTATGGAGGTGCATATGAAACATTAAACGATTCATCATTGTGTTAAGTTATACCACGTAATTTAACAAAAAGATCAATCATTTAATGTCTCACTTCACACTGGCTCACTCCATTATTATTTAATACTGATTAGAATGGTCGACAATAGAATTTGCACTATTTACTACGTAATACAGCATATTTTTTGGTTAGTTTATTTAATGATATAACCGATAATGTACACACGGCTTTGGGTGCCGATTGTCGTGCACAGAGTCTATAGACTCTGTGATTGTATAAATGAACAAAGAGAAAAGAGCAAGAATTTTCCCAAGCGTATGAAGTTGAGCTCCGGATTAAGTGGATAGGTAATAATTTTCTCTCCCCGACTTACAAGATTGCCATAGCGATTCACTTCTAGACATGTAGGTAAATGATGACTAAAATAAACGACCCAAGATTGAGCTGAGCCATTTTAAATCAAAACAATAATATAAACGTAAAAGGAGCACAAGAACAACAACAATTTATAATTTTAAACATAAAATTTAGCCATTTACCTCATATCTGTGACAAGTAACCACTTTAACGTTTCGTTGAAACAAATGAATGCAACTAAACACGCCCGTAGCAACGCCATTCATGGCAGACATGATTTAACTTATCATTTATCTTTTTTTGGGAAATATTAAACACATTTGCTTTTTCGAATTTCGATCACCTTTTTCATGATAATACTTCACTAAGCCACCCCTTGGATTAACCTCTCTCCCACTACCCACTTAGAGAGGACCCACCAAATGGTGTTTCTAGCGACTGGAAAACCTGGAGAATGCTCAACCGTATCAGAACTGGGGTGGCTCCAGTAAAATACAATCAAATGGGGTTTGCTGGACATAAATGAGGACAAATGCGAGTGCGGCGCCTTTCAGGACATGAAACATGGTACTTCTCTAACACTCCTGCTAAGCATTTCCCAAAGGACGATATAATCGCCAAAGCCGCCTTGTCATATTGAAAAATAACTTCAAAAAGAAATAATAATTGAAAAAATTGCAAAATGCTCAGGAGACATGGTTCTGACCGTAAAATTATTTTTTAGGAAAATTTATACACGAAATTATTGCACAGGGTGTTTTAAATTTGAGGTAGAAAAACGACCCCTTGATTGACTCTGTATAATATTCCAAATACTAAAGTTTATAAAAAACTGAGTTTACGAATTAAAGTTGAAACAATTATACAGGTTGTTAATTTGTTTATTACTCGAGGCAACAACCTGTATACAGCTTGCTAATAAATTCACAGAAATATAACATTTTTAAATTTGAAAAATTTCTCCCTTGCGTTTTTTTCCATCTGAGTGTATAAAAACATATGGTACTTATTTGTGGCCTGTATATTTGTGTTAATGTTCGTACCTAGTGGTAGTGGTTCGTCCTAAGTTTAGTAAAATAAATACTTAAAAAATAAACTAATACACAAAATTAGTAAAAATATTTATAATTAAATTTTCTCAAAAGTCTGTATATCAAAAATGATTTACTCGATCTTTAATCTCCTCGTTTTGAAGTACGGTATATATTTATCTTTTTTGATAAAGTAAATATTCATTTACCTTGCTGAAATTTCTATAGCTGCTCGAGGTTGTTCATTCATTAAAAAAATTGTCCTAGGTCTTTGAAGATGTTTACCTGAAACGAAAAAAAAACAAAATTAGTTTTTCGACCGACATTTTTCTAAAGATATTTTCTATTTATTTTCTTTTCCATATTTATAGAATAGGAGAAAAAAATTTCCTTAAGATTTTTCTCAGAAAGTTCTGAATATTTATTGTAAAAACAAAACATATTAGTTACAAATTAATAGATTATAGACCTTGTTAGTATTTATCCAAATATGAATTCTAATGTGCATGAAAATCAATGTTTCTTTCTTAAGAAATGTATCCACAACTGATAAAATACCCACAGTGTAACATCTGTTGGCAATGTATCCTATAAATGAAATTAAAGGATAAAAACATATTTTCCTTGGCTTATATTTCGTACGTGAGACATGACGTGGTTGATAGGTGTGTGTCAACGATAAATTGGGATGACAGCTTCATATAAAACGAACTTTATTCGATCGGAAATGGTAGAAATGCAAATATACAAATATGCAAATCAAATATTTTTTAAAATGTAAAACTAGAAATTAAATGAATATATAAATATGATACGGCTAGATCGAATTATTTCTTTTAAACAATATACTATGTATACATACCGCGCGGATTAAATTAGCCATATTAAAAAAAATACTTTGAATTTTTTTGTGGTCTGACGACAGAGACAATGAAAAATTGGTTAGGAAAATGATAAGTAAAAAGCACTGAGAAAGTCGTTGCCTGTTGGATTCTAACCCAGTCGCATTTATAGAAAACAATGACTATTACAGTTGCGAAACATAAGAAAATAATTAGAAATTTAATACACACAATGCGTGTTTGTGATATTAATGTCATGACATGCCCTTTGGGTCATATTTTAACATAGCGAATTTGCCCCATCTCAAATACTAGAATTCTTCGTTATGACGAAGAACCGTAAGTTGAGATAGGGCTCTTTGTTATATCTATTGTTATCATACTAAAATAAAGATGGAATTTGAGATAGGTCCTTTGTTTTAAGTTATGAAAATACGTGCGAGAGAAAATGACACATTCTGCCTAATTATTTTCTGATGATTGCTTGGGACAAAATAAAAGTTCTATCTGGCAGCAGCTCTTTTTTACAGTGCGGCTAATTCAACCCACTTAAAATAAATAAGCAAATAAGTCGCTGATTTTTTGCTACAAGCCATGATCGGAATGAGTTAGATTCTGCATATAGCTGTATTGCGTATCCCGTAAATCACCGAAATGAAGATTGCCCTAATGGAAAATTGCCCGAAATTATAATTTCCCACATTTACATTATACATTAATACACACAATTTTTAACCCCCATTTTAGCGAACTAGAAAGTTGCTCCGAAAAATACAATAATTGTCTGCTCATTATCATTGTTAGATCATTGTTATTGTCATTCGACTTTCTAACCAGTGAACAGGGAAAACAAAAACTGTTATTCCATAGTTATTTTTATCAAAAAGGCACGGTTGAAGAGACATGTTTTCCCTTTGTTTAGTTTGGTTTTTATTAAATGAACTGTGTTTTTATGTAAATACCCTGTATTAGGACAATCTTCAACAAAAATCAACATTTTAGGGAAGAATTTTTATTTCTGTCAATAATTTGATGATTTTTCTTTTCGTGAAACTATCTTTTTTGGTTAATTTTCTTTTCGATCAATTGTTTTCGGGTAATTCTCCTTTGGTGAATTGTTTTGGAACAATTTTACTACATCGGATGTAATATTGCTTATGCGATAAAAAAAACACACAAATTATTTATGCCCAACCAGCTGTTATGGGTAACTCGTGAAAGTTATAGAACAGTAACCCTAAAACGATAGCTAATTTTTTCAACATCACATTCTAAACTAAATTCAAAAACTTTAACACCCTGTATTTTGCGTAAGAGGCATCCGACCCATAGTGTGCTATATCAAAATTAATATTTCGACGCCCCCCGTCATTCCCTGAAAGCATGACCGACTTACAGGAATCACCCTGTATATATAGAAACTTTTCTTCAAAATTTTTGATGAGGCCTATTGAAATTTGGCCGTTCATTTTCCGTGCACTTAAGGGCTCGAACTCACTGACGACCAGGTCGCAACGACCTGGCCGTCGGCTGGTCGGATGTATTGCGTTTTTAGCTGCGGCCAGATGAACGACCAGTTTCAACAGAGTTGTCAAATCTAACGATTTTTTACGTTTTACCAATTAGAGAATATTGTTTCAGAAATGTTAAAATATATAGAGTTAACTAAAAAGCGAAGTTGCTATTCACAACAAACAAAAAGCATTGTGTACGCGCGACCGACAAAAAGTGAGATGTTCTGTTTATTTTTTCTACTGATATGGCGCCCTTATCGACTTCAGGAGTAAACATATTAGGGCCATCGTAAAAAAAGATCGTGAGACACTGGCTCTAAATATAAGCAGGTAGAAAGTTTAGCTTCCAGTTATTTCAATGTTTACAATATAACGAAGAATGAACAACAGTAATTACTTCTATTTTTATGAATGTTTAAGTTACTTTCTCAATTTTTTTTTCAAAATAATGTACCTAGTAGAAATATAGTCTAATGAACCTATTAAAAACCTATCACCAGAAGATGTTTTATTATAAATTAATGCGACAATTAACTAATTTTTGCCTCTAGAATGACATAGCCTTTATTTTTAATTCATTTAATCCAAATCGAATAAAGATATTTAAACATATTTGTTTCTTTTATTTTGGTGATTCCTAGTTTTTTATGGTATTTATCTAAAGTGAATATTGTATTATCATTTTTCCTTATTAAGAACACTTTATCATAATTTGTAAGTTTATTTTAGATAGGCGTATGTATACTATTCAATCAGTAATAAAATTATTGTATTACAACCAAAAGGCATATATAAAAATAAATTGTTTATTAGAATTTACCCTTCATTTATCTTTAGAACGTTTCTTCAGGGTCTCCGTTTAAGTGTTAAAATAAAAATACTATTAAAAAACTAAAGACTTCACAATTATTATTGGCCAAATAAAGTAAGTGCTTTTCTTTAAATTGCTCTCCTGAAAAGTAGCAAAAATTGTGATACGCCTTTTCGGTATAAAACCGATGACATGACATTGCCGTAACTGTATTTGATATCAATTTTTAGTTAAAAAACCTTTAGTTACGTAATCGACAGCGTGATTTTTAAATTCATTGTTGCCAACCATGGACATATTCGGCGCCTGGCTGACTAACTGGAATTTGAATTTCGCGCTGGGGATTCAAGTGGTAGCTCTGCTGTAAAAAATGGCAAGTTGCCACATTTATTTATTTATTTCCTGATATTGTCATTCGTTTTGACAATTTAGTTTTGTATTTTACGAGTTTTTTGTTTAAATAAATAGTGTTGTGATCAGGGCCCGAATTCTGTAACTTTGACATAAAAACGTTACGCTTTCAAAGCGGTGAGCGCATGTATTCGATCAGCGAAACGCAAGGCAGTCGATTTTGGTATTCTCGTTGCTGTGCGAATCGTTTTCTGGATACGCGTTGAGCACATATTGACAGCACCGTAATTTCGCAGGTATCTAATAGTCAAATGTGACTATAACAATGAAAAATGTCAATGTTACGTGAATTTTATAACCTATTGTTGAGTTATGTCAACCTATTTTTCTATGGATATGTCATTATTCTTATTATACGAGGGAAATGTTGAAGACGCTTCTCAGCATTTTCGATGTTTTCAACAATATTTATAGCTACCAACTTGTAATTTGTCGATTACTTATTTAGGAATTTATAGAACAAGTAGTAGTTTTCACTAAAGAGCAAGATAACGCACGAAATCACAATTTTTTCGATATTCACTGACAGTTCGACAAGCAAAACGATCCTTTAAGGCAACCGTTTTCAAAGCGCTTAGGGTCCGTATTCTCGTTTTCATACACTAAGACATCAGACGAAAATACTCAAATCGTTAGTTAAGTGCGCGCTCAGCAAAAATTAACGTCATATACGCTGAGCGTCTAAAAGCGCTTAGCGTTTTCTAAGTTACAGAATTCGGGCCCAGGGTTGTGATACCTTAACCTTAAAAATGTTTACTAGCAGGTCTTGCAGTCGAATATTGTCCTTTAAAAAAAATAAGTGCGAAGTGTACGATAGCTTAATAGCTGTAAAAAAATCATCGCAACTTTATTAGAATATTTTGAACAGGAAAGCGGTAATAATGGCCCTTTATGTCCCTTAAGTGCTGTTAAGAAGGTGAGATTTTTTGATGTAAATAATAACTGTGTATATTGTATCTATATAATTAATTTATTTTTGTTTACTAAAATATTTTGATTAAAAAAATATGTAAAAGTGCCTAATCACGTGACTAAAGTTTATTTGATATGAAATATACCTTTTTGTTAATAGGCATGTTGAATTTATTCTCCATACACTTTTTTATCTCTCTAAAATAAAAAAATCCTAATTTGTAAAAAATTCCAGCATTTTCAGAAATAATAACTCTTATCACAAAAAAATAATAAGTTTCCATAATTAATGCAACTATGAGTCGCAATTATTCATAATTTTTTTAGAATGAAAAATTATGAGAATGTTTAAAAATATTAAGTTTTAAACTGTGTGTAAATTCTCTTACTAAATAGATTTTATTAACTCATCTCGGTGGTTACATAATTATTATTACTTAATTATTAGACAAGTTTAGTTCAGATTTAAAAAATAAACATTTTTTTGAATAACTATAATAATTTAATGAATATTTGTATTAAATAGCAAATCATTATCATTCTGTATTTACGAAATAATCTTAAATAACAAAGTTAATACAATATGGTTAATAACACTTTTAAAAATGTTTTTCTCAAAGAATTTATAAATTATAATATTAGCTAATATCATTATTGAATAATTAATTTGGCTGTAGTTACAAAATCATACTGTATCTTAAACGTAAATATGTTTTTTCTTCCAATTATTTCCTCTTTGGTATTCAGATCACAGTATTAAAAAAAATTGTTTGCTTGATTTCAAAAGTTGCCAAGACATCTTTTAGCTTCGTATGCAAAATAGTTATGGAAAATAAGCTCCCGCGAAAGGCTATAACACGAATCCGGTGTGACTGAGCAAACAACTGTATCGCATAGCATAGAGACGGGCTGGTGACATAAACTACAGCATATTATATGCCAAAGTAAACATTTCAGGGATCCATGCTCGAGGGCGAGTATCATATTTTGATGGATTTTTGCTACATTCAATATTTGCGTAGATCGGACAAAGAACACTGGAATCATTTGCTTTGCGAAACTCGGCCGAAAAGTTTGAAAGCAGTCAAACAAATAATAAGTTTTATAGTGTAACACATTTTCTCCAAATTTTGAATAAAATACGTGTTTAATATACAATTATTGTTTATTGGTTTTATAAGTTGTAAAAGTTTCAAATTTTATTATACGGTGTGACAAATTAACTAGTATCTACACTGAAAACAATATAAGTAATTTTACAAAAATATTTTTTCAGATTGTATGGGTGATTAGTGTTTTTATAATTTAAGGGTTAGTATAAAATATTATATTAATTATGTTTATATGTAGTGTCTGTAAATATAAAGCCATCCCTATTAGAAAACACAATTTCCATTTATTATAATTATATGCATTTTAATTTTAGCGATTTTTTTATATAAACATAATTGTTTCATGATTTCTCTATATCAACATATCTAAATTGTTGTTTATTCTTTCAGACGAGACGACGAGTTAATTTATTCTTTCAGAGAAATTCTCAAAGAATATTGGTGAATATAAAGATATATTATAACAAATTTACATACATGCCACAAATTAGCCATACAGCGATTTTACAAACGAGTTGTAAAACTAAAGAACGGCTGGTAAATTTACTACAATAATCTGTGGCAAGAAATAACCATCAATATTGTTACTAAATTCACAAATTAATTTTTTCAGTGTTGCAATTGGGACTCTTTTTGGTCCTAAGGAAAAGTGTAAATTTAAATTAATAATTTTCAAAAATGTTGCTTACTTTTAAACACTAGTATCTCCAAAAATAATGATAGTATTTAAGGTTTTGCTATAAGACTCTACTACTAGATAAAGGAAGAAGTTTCAATGATGTGACACACAAATAAACATTACCTTTAAAAATTCATATTTTTGTTAATGTTTAATTACTTCAATACAAATTGCGTAGAAGCTAAGGAAGCCTAGAAATACCAATTTCCAAAATATAACCATAATTTGGTGAAAGTTGCCTCACAAATTTCACAGCAACCTGACAAGATATTTAGCGGTCATCTAAATGCATTACAGAGCCAGATAACCGCACTAATAATTTTCTCTAAGCGGAACAAAACTACCCAGGTATAATAAATACCATAGTTTAAATTCCTGTATTTAGTTACCTGAAATCCTTAGACTAGTTTATATGTAAATATTACTTTTACTACATAAATAATTTGATTTCCTCTAAATTAATATAAATAACATAAATTACATAAATATTAACAATTACTACATAATATTTTTTTACTATTATTACAACATTTTTAGCCGACCATACCAATAGGTATGCTGGGCTATTAAGATCGGCAAAAAAAAGTTTTTTTAATTTCACTCAAAATGAGTTATTTGGATCATAAATGACTTAAATACAAAATATTTTCATGGTGTCTGTCTGTCTGTCTGTCCGTCTGTCTCACGATAACTCAAAAACCGCTAAACCGATGTTAACCAAATTTGGTACAAAAATACTGTGGCACCCGAGAATCTGGCTATTAGTTTTTGGTGGGGGTGGGGGGTTGGTAAGGGGGTATGGGAGGGGGTTAAAAATTTAAAAAATCGTAACTCCATAATTACAGTAGCTAGCGAAACGCGGTTTTCAATTTAAGATAAGGAATAATATTTGCAACAAAATTTGTAATAACATCAAAATCAGTCAAAGTCGCAGTTTTTGAGATAAAAAATATTGAAAAATTCCTTTACTTTGAAACTAAAAGAACTGCCTACCAACTTTTTATTAACATATTTTAGTATGGGCGGCTATACGGCCCATTTTTTGCATTATGACAAATATATAAAAATATGTTATCTTTTTATTTTTGTCTACTAATAGCCGCCATTATGAACACAAATATTAATATAATGTAAATAAAGTATAGATAGGTTAAAATAGGCAATTTAGCGTCAAAATTAATAAATGTAAAGATAGTATGAACAGAGACAATGGCCAATTCCTTCCAGTTCTCTGTTCCTTCTGCTCTAGTTTAGGTTATTAATTGTTACGCTCGGTTTGTTTTGACTCTCTTGGCTAGTTTTTTGTCACGCTCAATCAGCGCTCAATTTATCGATATTAGTTTAGTGTGAATAACTTGCTGATGATGGTTAGCGAAATGCGCGTATAGTGTAAAAGTAAAAGTGTTTTGGTGTATTGTGGCAATTTAGAGGTTTCAACCCCCAATTATAATTTGTGTACAGATGCTATCAATTATTAATATTTATATCGCCTTATGAAATCTTCTATTCATAGACCATACTAACATTTTCACACTTACTCGTATTTAAGGAAAAACACTAGCATGAAGTTTTGCACTAAACACATAAGCTAAAGAATGTAATTTGTAAAACTCTTTAGCTTTAGTAAATCAACACAATGTGATGCATAAAATATGTTTTAACTTCTTAGGAAAACTTTATTATTATGTTTAATTTCATAAGAAAGTAGCATAGTGATATAAAAATGGTATCTTTGTAGGTCTACTCATAAACCAGCGGCGTATCGTGGCATCAATACAAGAGAATATAATAAATAACTGCAATTAACATTTTGCCAACACAATAAAGTTTTTTCTTTTTTTATTAAATTCTTTAATTTTGAAGTTACAAAAATTAAGTAAACAAAAAATATAATACGTTAAAAAATAATCAAACGGATTTAAAAAAATAACTAAATTTAAGTAAAAAACAAAGCTGTGAACGTATATGTTAGATAAGATAGTAGACAAGGTCAACAAAGAAGTTTATTGTGTGCCTTAACAACCACATAACCAGTATAATTCAGTTTTATTTATTTTTTAGATCTTAATTTAGTACTAATATTCAAAATATGCTTTGGAGGTCCTTCTTCAATACTTTTCAATTTTTCTACACCATAGACTTGAAGGATGATTGCAAAATTATTTCTAGTTTACAGTTGTACTCAAAATCGGTCATCCCGACGATATTTTTTATTTTATACCGCGAACGAGATGTGTTTAAAAAACCGTATCACCCACCGACTAAAACAGCGAACAGAAGACGTAATCGCGACTAGAAAGTTCACTGATCCCGGCTCGTGATCGACGGCTTTCAAGATGCAATGAAGACAGTCGCATCCTCGAGCTGTCGAGATATTTTTCGCGTTTAGCGTAGGTCTTAGCGTTGTCTATAAAGCTCAATCAATACACACATTAAATAATTGAATTTAATTATTTGAATAAGTTTACTGAGAATTTTAATTTATTATAGGAGATCTCAGTGAGTTTTTTTTAAAATAAAAACGTATTACAATATTTTAAAGAGATGCGAGCATCACCAGCATCAATGAAAGGTTCGCCGCCGTCATAAACCAGAACTAAAAAAACCGAGTACTGACGCCGAAAAATGGGACACCATGTACTATTCTACTCATAATAATAATAAAGTATTTTTCGCTGTTACTTTTTACTTGAATTTTGAAGACTATATATTATATATTTTTTCTGTACCTACTGTTTAGATTTTTATGTAAGAATGATTTATATTTTTTAGATATGATCGTTTTAACAAAATCGATTCACTTTAACTTTCTAAATGATTGATCTCAGAATAGAAACTTACATTATTAAACGGGTTTACATCTCTATAGGTACTTACTTGATTTTTTGTAGACTTGGCGAATTACTTAATTTTTTGTTATTAGCCATTTTCATATAATTTTGAAATTTAGTACAGGATCCGGCTGCATGATTATTAAGCTCATCGTATTTTTAATCAAAATCTAATTTTTATGTATATTTATGAATATGAGAAGACATATTTTACAGGGTGCCAATCAAAAATTTGCCGCAACTAGGGATTCCCACGTTTCAAAGTTTTTCTTACGAGCCCGGTAACAGTTCATCGAGCATCTGTTGCTCCTATAATAAAAAAATAGAAATTTGGTATAAGGCCGAACTAAAGTACCTATATACCAGGATGTATTTCAGGAAAATATTTTAACTTCTACAGGGTGACCTAAAATAGTGTGAGTGGATCGGGATTATTTTTTTAAATGGAACACCCTGTATATTATTCCTTTGTTAGATGAGAATTAAAAAAATACTTTAAATCATTTTTATATTTAAAGTATTTCAAAATTTGTATCTTGTGTCAATATTAGTCTCGTATTTATAGTTGAAAGAGCTATATGTAAAAAGGCGAATATTTGTATAATCTTTTAATTCTCCATCTAACAATGGAATAATATACAGGGTCTTCTAGAAAGTTTGGTATCGAATTTTGAACACCCTGTATAGTTTAAGATAACGATATTTGTAGCAATGAGAGCATAGCCCATCTAAAGTAAATACCTAATTTACTTTTAATAATAATAATAATAGCTCCCGTATATAGCGTTTAACACCTTGGGAGTAGCAAGGTACAGCTTGCTATACTAGAGCCGGTATACAAGTAAGGTAATGTGGCTAGCACCACGCTTCAACCGCCTTTTATTACCTCAGGATTGTGAATCCCAAGTACTCATTTAAGGCTGAGCCGACCTAGGTACTCAAATTATTTTTATTTTAATAAAAATAGTCGGCTGATGAAATACCGAGTGTGGGAATCGAACCCACACCTTGAGATTGGTAGACGAGAGCCTGTACCTCTACGCCACCGGGCACCTAATTTACTTTTGATTTCAGAATATTTCTTGTATTTTTAATATATTTTTTTAAAAGGCTGAAAAGACTTCTTTTTTATTTATTTATTAACATCTCAAGTATCAAAACATATTTAATGATATCTTTGGATTACGTAAAGTGATCAGAAAGGAAACGAAAAATGCCATGATATACAGGGCTAATGAGAGGCTAATATACAAGTATTTAAAAAAAAGTCATGCCGATCCAATCACACTTTTTTGAGCTAGACTGTAGAAGTTAAAATATTTTCCTGAAATACATCCTAGTATATACTTGCCGGGCTCGTAGAAAAATCTTTGAAACGTGGCAACCCCTATTTGCGGCAAGTTTTTGTAAAAAGTGTATTCTCCTATTCAAGAATATTCGTAAAAATTACGTTTTGATTCAAAATAAGATAAGCGTAATAATCATGCAGCCGGATCTTAGCCTATTATGAATTATGACAACTCGCTATTACTAACATGATTTTTTTGGAAAAGTTTCACAATTGCAATAACCAAATTAAATTTTATTCAATGTAATTTCCAATTATGAGGGAGGATATTATGTTGAAGTTCGTAAAGCTGTATTCGTTCATAAACGGACCTTCGTCAAAATTAATTGCATCGTCCGCACAAGCTTTATCAACTAATTTTAATTAATTTTTTAGGAAAAATAAGTGCAAAAATTTCCTCCTCTAATTAGCTGAAAGGACTATCGGCTTTCGGGACATTGTATTCTTTTCTTGAATAAATTTTAATGAGTTACCAATTCCATCCGGTTGATTGTAATTGGTTTGGAACAGTTCGGTGTTTGACTTTGGCGGGCAAAATTTCCGCCGACGCCGCCGGGAAACTCGGTGAATAATAGAAGTTTTACGTGATTGGATTACGAAAGTTTTATTGAAAAATACTTGCTGATTTATATTTTTATATTGGATACAATAAAAATGTATTATGTATTTTATTTTAAATATTATAAAGTTATTTTACTGTTGTGTATAAGCTTTTATCGGTAAAGCTTCATTCAGAACCTCGCAATTAGTGGAATAAATTAGTGATTTCAATTAGGGTAGAAGTTTGTTCCTTTAATTTTAATGTAAGCATTAAACATTCGGAATGTCAAAATTAGTGGTAGACATCTTAAATTAGTAGAAAAAGTTATCAAACTTTTAACTTTTTCCACTAATTATATACTTCAAAATTTGCGATAAATGTCATTTTGGCGTTTGATTATCATCCGTCAAGAGAAATTGTGGTTAGAAATGAAAAGTTTATTGTTTTATAAGGTAAACATTAGACATTTTCTATGGATACAACTGACTGCCGCAAGCTGTTGCTAGGATAGTCTATTAATTTTAATTGTATTTTTTAGACATTGTGAATGATCGTAAACTAAAAAGTATAAAGTGTAATAGAAACCACAAATTTATTCCACTAATTGCGATGTTCTGAATGAAGCTTAACCTTGTAATATTTTACTTGATTTTATGTTATTATAACATGATTTTATCCATTTACAGTTTTCCTTTTGTAAAATTTTCTAGATACGAATATGTTCTGCAATGTCCATATATGTTTTATTTGTAATTTTATAACGTTTTTTTTTAATTGATTTGTATTGTATGAATTTTTTTTTTATTATTTGTATATTGGTTTTTGTGCTTTTTTTGTTTTGCTTTGTCGATGAAGCTGTTTTGGCTTTTTGTACAATAAAGCGTTTTTTTTTATTATTTAAAATCAATTAAAAATGCTCTATATAGGTATTCCAGGTGTTTCAAAAAACAAGTGCCATCTTTCGTGTGTATATTGCTCATTTAAAAATAAGATTTATTTTTCATACCAACAAAGGTTGCGACCGGGGGTAAAAATATTTTTTTTTTTTTTCATTTTTTTATAATTTTCTTCCAAATCCTTTAAACAATTCGAATGAAATTTTGAGTTACTATAAGGTCAACATATTTTAATGTTAAAAAAGTGCCGACATATTGACCGGGGACCTGAATATAGGTCACGTGTGCAAACTATTCCAGTGATAGAATATTTTTCAACAACAAGAACAATTTGAAAAAACATGTGCGCCAATGATTTTCTTTTCCTATTATTAAAGTTGTATCTTGATATTTTGTCGATTTCGGTCTCCACTGTACAATTAGGGACACACTAGACATTATAGAAAAGAAATTCAAAGAAAAATTGTGGGACATGTGGCATACTCAAATCTAGAAAGACATTGAAATACGGGTTGCGTCTTGAAAGAGCCACTTTCGTGACGCACCTCTATATCTTTTTTATTTTTTCAGATAAAAAAACGAGATTTGGTATGTTAGTATATGACATAAATTAGGAAATTGATTGGATTGACGTATTCAATTGTTTTCGGTCACTTCCTGTTTCACAGGAAATAATTCCAACTTTTGATTTTTAACTGACACCCTCAATATTTTTTTACTTTATTCGATTGAAAATGAGACACACACACAAATGAATAGAATGACATATCGTATGTCAACTTTTGACATTTTCGAATATGGTTTATTTGAAATTGCAACATGCGATTCATATCGACAATTTGACTCGAAATACCAAGTGTGTGGTATTAAATTATTCGTAAAAAAACAGTGTGTGCACTAACTTTAATTTACTATTGCACTAACACTCTACTAACAGCTATTAAATTGATGAATTTTAAGTGTATATATTTTTTATCAATGCTTTTTACAAACTTCAACAAAATTAGAGTTAATATACCTAATACCGTATACTATTTCTAGCTTTATAATTTTATGATGTTTTTTTAATTTTTATTAAACATTTCATAGAAATTAAGATAGCGATATAACTTTATAGGCAAATGTTAACGTTATTCGAGGCACCATCAAAGAAAGCAATATACGCATAGTCCCAGAGATGTTACAGCTTAGTTATTTTGCTATACAAGGGAAAAAAGAGAGTAGCCCACGCGTAATTGCATTTTTCTCTGTTAGAAAAATATGTTATCGATATATTAAAAGAACACCCCTTACTAGTTCGGTGACATAATGACCCGTGGCCCGTGGCTAACGTCATGTTGGTAATGAATGATCTAACCTCAAATCAAGAATCGTTTTTTTAATCCTAGATATTAAAGATTTATTGAAATCTTTGGAAACTGGGAATACCCATTACTATTCTTTATATAAAAAGTGAATTTTTGATTATTTACTTGGGCTAGGATATTAAAATATTGGTTAAAATATGGTTGTGGTTATTTGTATAGATATTTATAAAGCTTACTATCTGTTTTGCATTTTCAGTTTTTGAGAAGACAATTGATTTTATTTGTGAAATGCCCACGAGACCTACCAATGATTCAACCATAGTGTCTTTACAGCATTATTGGTCATTCATGCTGATTTTTAGACCATTTGAAGACTACATGGAAAAAACCAGATGTATCATTTTCATAGAAATTAAGATAGCGACATTACTTTATAGGCAAATGTTAGCGTTATTCGAATCAATTTAGTGTTCTTACCTATTATCGTTCAAATTCATGTTAATAGATAATAAATATTTTGTACTTTTACCTTTAATTTTTAAATATATTTTTGGAACTGCTCATTTTAGTAATTATTAAATTAAACGAACTAAAAAACAATTCTCAACCATAACCTGTGCCATAACCCTATAAAATAATCAAAATAAGACATATCTCCTGTCAACGTTTATTTCGCATGACCTTCGCGTTATGACAAGGTCATGTCCCGCAGTCGTCAATCAAGGTCGACTCGCAGCCTTCAGATTTTACTTCCATCGCGCGTCAATAAGTTTCACTTCAAAATTCTTTCTCCAAATATACTAATGACCCACCCTTGCTCCATTTGAAAAAATTGAAATATGATTAAGAATACGATTTAGGCATCTTTTAACCGGCCAGGACAAGACTATTATTTATTAATTAAATAAAAAATAATTTTATTGATTAAATCTATTTTTCCCAGGCTCCTTGATTAAAAAAATAGTGTTTTTAACATAACCATGGCACTCTAGATTAAAATTTAAAATACTCAATAAAAAAAATTATTAAGCGAGAATGTCAAAAGTTGACATATGATATGTCATTCAATTCAGAATGTCATTTTCTATCGAATAAAATAATAAAATACCCAAGGTGCCATTTAAAAATCAAAAGTTATAGTAATTTCCGGTGAAACAGGAAGTGACCGAAACGATTGAATATACGTTAATGAACCCTAATTTATGTCATAGACTAACATACCAAATCTCGTTTTTTATATAAAAAAAATAAAAAAGTTATAAGAGTGAGCCACTTGTGAGACGCACCCCGTATATAGAAAATACTTGAATTGAAATATAAAGAATAAATTAGCAAAAATATAGAGAATAAATTACCTACAACTGATAAATGTATTGATCTCAGTCATTCCAGATCATTTACTAAATCAAAATTGAAATCCGTACCACAAAGATGACAAAAAATTCTCATTTTACCTCAGTTTGCTAGTAGGCGGTCAAGTTAGCCGGGACTATAGCCTTTATATAAAGAAACAATAAAAATATATCATTTTATTTTCTATAAAGGTATTATAAACTTAATAAAGCCTAAATAAAGCTTTTATCGACAACCTTGTGGCAGTAACATATACAGGGTGTTTCAAAGAATATCAGTACCATCTCTTGCGAGGAGATTCCTCATGTAAAAATAAGTTTTGTTTTTCATATCAACATAGATCCGATTCTGCTTTGTTTCGTAGCTACTGAGTGTTAAAGCACAGGTTAAAACCTTAATAATCTTTTGATTTATTATAATTTTCTTCCAAGTACTTTTAGTGGTTTGAATGCAGTTTTGAGGGTAAAACTTACTATAAGTGCTACATATTTTAATGCTAAAAAATGTCGATAAATTCATCAGTGACGTGCATATGGGTTATCACTGAAATATTTTTCAAAAAAATATACACGTGGGCCACTGACCTTTATTCTTTTGATATCAACATTGTGTAGGCCGTTGTATAATGCCAATTAGAAGTTATCAATTGATGTTTTGTTTAGGTTAGGTTAGGGCCACGAATTCGGCCTCCTTGATGAGATTTTATTAATCACAATTAATGAAAGTAAAATAAAATTAATAAATTATTTATTTTGCCTAATTAATTATTAAATAATATTACTATTAGTTATTATTACTATTAGTCCAATCTACAGCAATTAAAAAAAATAATGGTATTTAAGGTAACTACAAAAAACCTAATTTTTAAGTTTTAACATCCTGTAACTCTAAAACTATGCATTTCCCATGGGTATGGAACTTTTTTTATATTTTTTGAAGAAGAGTCAATGAGTACTTATTTAAAACTTTCGCAAGTTAATAATATTAATTTTTTTAAAGGTTCCTATTAGACTTGGATCAAGGTAAATTAATAAAATTGCGTTTATCTCATCAAGGAGGCCGAAATCGACCAACTATCAAAAGACAACATTTAATCGACATAGTGTTAGCAGTTTAGCTGACACTATTTCGCTAACAAGAGAAAAACAGGTCAGTGGCGTACATACTTTTTTATAAACAAATAGTCCAGTGATAACTCATATGTCCTGGTGAGGCATGTCCCTGGTGAATATGTCGACAATTTTTTTATATACTAAAAAATAAAATTTTAGAGATTAATTAAAAGTATGTTATAGGTAATCACAAAACCCTTCTAACCATAACAAAAAGATAAAAAAGATTAGATGGCAGATCTAAAAAAATACTTTGTTTTATGGCACAGGAAGAACAAATTTTATATTGTAGAAAGTTATATTGAATTCATTGTAAAAAATAAACTCACAATTAAGCACTTCAAACTATTTTTATATACATTTAAAATCACACCATAATATAATAAAAATTAAAAATTAAATCTACCACAAGTAATGCTTAATTAGTTCATTCATAACAATTAGCTAAAATACCGCAAACAGTTTTAGATAAAACTAGGTCATTTGGTTTCGAAAATTGTGATATGGGACAATAAAAATTAAATTCAAGGATATTTTATTTTTCAACAATTGTTAGAGGCGGCAATTCGTTCTAGCATTATTGGTGAACACGCATTTATTATATGAGTCATGATGTTTTAATTAATGAAACCTTTGATGTCCGCAAATCACGCAAGCTGTGGGTATAGTAATTTAAAATGAAATATAATTTCAGTTATCTACTCGGTAGTGTATAACAACTAAGTTATCAAAATAATAAATTAAGATAATAGAGAAATAGCGATACCTAGAATATATGGGGGTGGCAACAATTTCGATGCTTAACATTGGCATCTCAGAAACTAGGAGAGAAACGAATTCGATTAAATGAGACAATGAGTCAAAACTATAAAACCACCAACTTACGTTGCCGATGGTTGCAATAGTCCTGACGATATCGTATTTATTATAAAACTACAGAAAAAATCTGTACGTACTAACTGAAACTATAAGGAAGTGCAACGAAAGTTGTTTTAATTTCCCTTTATGTTGGTAGTCACCTACAAACGCCGCAAAATGCTTAGAATATATGCCGTGTCCCTAGATTAGTGATAAACAGTCTATGTGCTGATTGCAGGTTTCTTAAAGTTTTTTTTCCAAGAATACAATAATTCTGTCTTATCTAGGGGTAAGTAAGTTTCAAGCACTTTAGTACTTTAATATAGCATTTATTCATAATGTATTGTTAAAGAAACATCATTGTTGATCTCTTTAAAAATATAAAGTAACAATTTTGAATAGCATGTCATGTGCTGTTTTAATATATAGACCCTCTTTACTGCTTGTATTGCATTATGCCCCGGACTGAATTATCCCCGAAAGAAAAGTCTACAATAAGAAGTTCCCATCGGAAAATGTGGGACAAACAGTCTATGATTAAACTGTAGCCGTAAGAGAATTTTTTTTGTGTTTTTAATGGGATAATTGCGATTTTTGTCGATAAATGTTGATAACGCTGATGAAAATAAAAATTATATTTTTGTATTTCAAACATTGTGTATTGTTTGCATTCGCATATTTCGCCTATGTTTACATTTTCATAAAAATCCTAATAAATTTCTGGGGGTCCATATTATCAGCATATTTTCTCCGCGCGAAAATTACACATCGATTAAAATTGGCACTTTTCTCCAAAGTATACAGGGTTGTTCACCACATACGACACGGAGTATTGTAGCTAAACGATTAGATTTTTACAAATTTTAAGTTTTGGGTTCGTTGAAGGACTATTAGAGCTACAATTTAGAAATAATTTTACAAGATGCAGAGTGTCCCAAATAAGTAAAAAATATTAAAGTTGTATTTTTTTAAATGGAACACCCTGTATATTATTCTATTTTTAGATTCTACGATTGAAATAAAGGTAAATTTTATTAAGGTTTATCACACTTAAACCTTACCGTTTTTGAAATATTTTCAATTTTGTGAAATTGCAGTAACAATTTTCAGGCTTTATTTCTCCAAGGGTATCAAAGTTTTTAATACTAAATATTTACTGAAGTTTATTTATTGATCAGTTATTGTGTTGCAATAATAAAAATTATACTACCTTGTACAGAGTGTCTAATTTTTTTTTAAATAATTACTAGCTTTAAACAGCAATAACCTGTTTAATTTAAAGGGAACGCCCTGTATATTTTAGGAGAATCAGATGCATAATTTAATTGTCTATCAAATTGTATTATACCGCTTTTTACCTATCCCTTCAAGTTTTCGTAGAAAATGCATTTATTTTATAATTTAGACCTCATTTATCAATATACCCATGGAATATTGACATTTTAGATTGTTTTTAAAGCAACAAATGTACAAAATGTACAGGCTAGTAATATTATCGTTTTTAACAAAAAGATAATATTACTAGCCCATTTGTATGCAAAAAGAAAACTATTTAAATCTTCATAAAAGAGTACATCATTAATTAAACATACCACCATTATTTCCGCCCAAAGACTAATTAATTACATACTTAATTATGTTCGTGAACAAATTAATCTAAATAAATGTGGATTTGAATCAGAAATCAATATAATAATAAGTTATAAAAATGAATGTCTCTGTTGTTACAAATAACCATTTGTCAAAAAATTAAATATCATTTTTAAGGTGTTACTTTTTACCACACTGTCTAATACACAAAGAAAATTAAGTTTTTTTAGTTTTTGGAGCAATTATTATTAATCAACGCAAACAGTCAATTAATGTAGTTTGAATACTGGAATCATATTAATTGGTCCTCTTTGACAAATATTTAAACAGTTTTTTTTATTTTTTAATGAAATAAATAAACTATATCGACAATATTAGTATCTGTACTCTTTAAAAATTTGGTACATTTTTAAAAATAATCTAAAATGTTAGTATTCCATGGGTATATAGATAAATGAATTTAAAATTACAAGAAAATGCATTTTCTACGGAAACTTGAAGCTATAGGTAAAAAATGGTATAACACAATTTGATAGACAATTAAATTGTGCATCTGATTCTCATAAGATATACAGTGTGTTCCATTTAAATTAAACAAGTTATTATCTTACCGTTTAAAGCTAGTCATTATATAAAATAAAATTTTAGACACTCTGTATAAGGTAGTATAATTTTTATTATTGCAACACAATAACTGATCAATAAATAAACTTCAGTAAATATTTAGTATTAAAAACTTCGATAGCTCTGGAGAAATGAAGCCTTAACATTTTGACTGCAATTTCACAAAGTTGAAAATATTTCAAAAACGGTAAGGTTTAAGTGTAATAAACCTTCATCAAATTTACCTTTATTTTAATCATAGAAACTAAAAATGTAATAATATACAGGGTGTTCCATTTAAAAAAATACAGCTTTGATATTTTTTATTTATTTGGGACACTCTGTATCTTGTAAAAATATTTTTAAATTGTAGCTCTAATAGTCCTTCAACGAACCCAAAACTTACAATTTGTAAAAATCTAATCGTTTAGCTACAATACTCCGTGTCGTATGTGGTGCACAACCCTGTATAGCTTTCTTGATATTAATTTTCTTATTCAGTAATTAACAATCATTAAACAACGAACTTCCTCATGTATAGTTTTTGTCGTTAATAGAAAAAATAAAAATATTGTGTTGGAAAAACAAAATGAGGTTCCATATTACTACCCCCTCCTCTAATATAGATTGTCAAATGTTTGAAGAATTGTTTCTGTTGCATCTCAAAACAGTTTTGTTTATTATCCACTCATTTAGTTTTATTCTAAAAGTTTCAGAAATAATTATGGTATGTTAAATTACTTTATTATTACATATATTTTTGTACTCTTGTAATAAATTGTAATCCACAATCGCTAAAAGATGGAAACACAAATCTCTCTCCCTTTTTAAGAAACTTCTTAAAAATGTATTCTTCCAAAATTCCTTCAAAGGCCTTTATAAAACCAGTGAACAATCTTAATGTAAAAATTCAAAGTAAGTAACTTTAAAATAAATAGCTTTTAATATAAAAATAGAAACAGATTCCACTAAACGATTAAAAGGAGATCGACAATTGTTGACGAAGAACTAAGATAAAATGTAAAGAAATATATTTTACAATAAGAGAAACAAAAATATATAATAGTTTATTTCAGGAAACAACGACCCTTTAAAATAGGTTATATGGATAAATAACTAAGTAAAAGACAAAATAAAACCTAATGATGCAGAAGCAGTTCCTTAACGTTTTATTTCACATTCAGAAGATCGCAATAGGAAGTAAAGAAGCATATTGCCAAAGGGCTTTCGTAAAATACTGTTAGCTCAAATATGTATTTGTTAAACTGATAAACGTATCTCCAAGGAGTAGTCAGATGAGTGGAGAATATGCCTAAAGCTGGAAATCTTTAGGCCACTTGAGAATATATAACTAACTGTTCTGTGATTGCTGCATATTTGCTTAGGGTTGATTTTACTAAAGAGTCTTTCTTCTCTTATGTCGGAAAATATACTTTATATTGTATAAGTTTATGTTAAACCTTCATTGTTTCTTATACAGGATGAGTCTTAAATAAATGCAAATATTTTCAGGGCTGGTAGATCTCGATAAAAATAATAATATTTTCCATTTACCGTTTTTCAAATAACTCCAAAATAACCGAGTTATTTTACTTTGAAAATTTAAAAAAAATTGGTTAAATTTTTAGAACCACTGGATCTTTTCTGGGTTTTCTTAATATCATGGTGCCCATCTCAGGTTCGGTCTTCTTCTAGGTCTCTTAATTCCTCGTGGGAACCCTGTAATGTTTATGGTCCATCTGTTGTGCGTTCTTCTAGTCAGGCCTCCTGCCCATTGCCATTTGAGGGATTTTACTCTGTGGACGACATCTATTACGGGCCTCTTGTCGTATCCACTCTATTCTTTTACGGTCTCTCTTGGTAATTCCCAGCATATTTCGTTCCATTGAGCGTTGTGCGACTTGCAGTTTCCTTATGATGTCCGTTTTAAGTGTCCAGGTTTTACATGCATAGGTCATGACTGGTATTACACATTGGTCGAATGTTTTCTTCTTTAGATACAGTGAGTCTAGATAGCATTCTAGATTTAAATATGATTGAGTTCCTTCCATAAGTATTCCATGCTAACTTAATTCTTCTGTTGATTTCTGGTAGTAGAGATCCCAAACTATGTATTAGTTGTCCCAAATATTTAATTTTTTTTACCAGTGTTGTGTTATTTATTAGAATGTCTTTTCATTCAACTACTTCGTTGTACATAACTTTAGTTTTTTTACTAGATTCATTTTGAGACCCACTTAATTGCTGGAGGTATTTAGTTCATTAATTTGTACTTGTCAGCGAATCTTAGATGGTTAGGATATTCTCCATCTATTTTTAAACATTTGTTGGTCCAGTCCAGTTGACGCGAGATTCCTTCTATAGTGCTGCTGTAAATAGCTTTGGGAATATCGCATCTCCCTACCGTATGCCTCCTTTTCCAATGGGGAACTCCGGGGTTGTTTTATATATAATTATTCTTGCTTTGAATTTTTTGTATATATTGAGGAGAGTTTCGTCATACTTTCATTTTAGTTTGATCAGAGACCATATAGGAGCAATGTCTAACCAAACAATTCCATAAATGGACTATGAAAAATACATTTTGATACTTAGTTTCGTGAAATATGAATTTGATGATGCCATTTTGATAAATGAGGAAGTTATTGATATTCAAACTTGTCACTTTTTGTCTAATTATTACAACCAATTTTTTTTCAATAACTGTTGGCAGGATTCAAAACAAACGGACTACAATCAATTGATTTGATTTCTACCACGAGAATTCGGTTCGGAAAAGAAGTTCCATATAATGCGGATTTATATTATGTGTATGTTTTAATAAGAATTTCATAAGACTAAAAAACTGCTCAAACTCAATCTTAAGTTTAAGGTTAAACGCATGATTTACGGGTATAAATCCCCATGTCGCCGCGTAAGTCGTCAGAAAAGGAAAAGAAAAAGAACATATAAAAGCATTTTTTTGTTAGCTGGGCAAGCATATTTAGTAGTAAAAAGTCTCTGACAAACTGGATTTCGTCTGGCCTCCAGCATGGTAATATTTAAAAAAAACTACTTTGGTTTATATTTCTATTTCAGTTGTGATCATCCATTTTTCCAGAAATACAGCCATAACAATAGTAGAGACATTATTTATAATGAGAATCATCATTTGATAAGCGACAAAATATGATTTTGACAGACTCACATAGAAAAAACATTACCATAAAAATCTAACTTTTTTAAATTTATAAATTCAATTAGTATCAGGTTCTTATAATTTACATTTTCCTTTTTAGATGCTTGCACTTTAAATAACAGATAATAACAGATATCCAAAATCACACCATTTAAAATATGCATCATTTAAAAAGATGCATATTATGCATCATCTTTATGTATATGATTGTCATATATTTAAATGTAAGATAAAAAAATAGGTAAGATTTTTTTGCGTCCAAGAACTCACAGACACAAATAAAATAATTTGTTTTAACTGTTTAATATGATATACAATTTTAGAGAGGAAAAAATTGTTACGGAATGGAAATAAAATAAATTATCTTCTGAGACTCTGTTTTTTGTGTAAGCTTAATAAAAATAAACAAAGTAAATCTGTCCGGTAACAATTTCAGAGGGATAAGCTTTATTTTAAAAAACTTTTTCAAAAATGTTTTCTTCGTTGAAGTTTCATCATAGTCTCTCCCGAGGGACAAACTTTTATAAAACAAACTTCCTAATTGTCTGGGTCTTTCTTTATAACTTCCCTTGAAATTTCGCAGTTAGAAAATGCTTTGATTTAGCTTATTGGAATTAAACCTGGAATAAAAAGAGTTAGAGTAGATAAAGTTATAAATGGAATGTGAAAGTTTAAAAATGGCTATGATTATAAAATGATTTGATAGGTAAGCTTCAAACTCCAAAGTTTGTCTATAAAATAATTTAAGAAAAAATAAACTTTTATTATACATAGTTACTGTATGTTTACTGCGGTCACAATAGCCAATTGTGGTTCAGTTGTACAATTTTTAAATTTCTCTTTCAATATACAGGCATTTTTTAAGATGTATGGTAATATCACGGCACATAAAACAATCGGCACGCCAACTCTACTCAGATTCCATTGTTTAAAATTTCTATAAAATTTGACCTTGACAGCGCCATTATCGTTTCCTAGTCAGGGCCGGATTAAAACGTATCAAAAAATTTCTCAGAAAATACGACAGGGTCGTATTAAAAAAATACTGTAATTGACTGAAACTGAATTTTATTTACACAATACTTTTGTCCAAACAAATGAATCGTTAACCGCGCATACTTCTCGAAAAGTAAAAATGAAAAAATCAATTAAATATTTCACTGTAGAGAATAGACAATTAAAATTAAAAAACACGCAACTAACAAAAACATGTCAGGAGTTACAAACAAGAATTAAAGAAATACCAATAAAATATTTATTGAACAATATAAAGAGGCTACGTACAAACTATGCCCATCAATGGGCATAGCAAATTTTATTAATATTCAAATTTCACAAATTAATAGATCCACAATTTTTTTTGAGAAACTTCTATTTTTTTCATGGCAGGAAACAGAGTAGGTACCGCATTGTATTTTATACGGTTACAAAGTGAATTGGTAAACAGTTTAAATTCAAAATGAACAGAACACAACTTGTACCTTTTGTGGGCCTTATTTATATCTTCAATCAAGTCTTCTCTATTAGCTGCAATTGCCCATGTTGCTCTAAAAATGTATTGTTAACTTATTTTCGATATACTCATTTTATTTACTTTTATAATTATATTTAAATTAATAGTATAATGATTTTTAAATTTAATTTTTAATGTCTAGATACAACATTAAATTTTACTAAATATTTAACATTAAATCTAACTAATATTAAAGTTTGTTAAGATTTTTAATTAGATATTCCTATTTAGCTGAATGTCCTAATATGTATACTACTGTTTTTTTTTTAAACTAAAATATGTTAAAATAATTAATCACATATATACATACCTAATAGGATCTCTAGGAAACAGAAAAAAAACTTTTATTGAACAACAAAAATAAAACTACTAAAACAAATTATATTACATAATAATAATAGCTCCCGTATATAGCGTTTGGCGCCTTGGGAGTAGCAAGGTACAGCTTGCCATACTAGAGCCGTTCGGTATACAAAGGAAGGTAATGTGGCTAGCACTACGCTTCAACCGCCTATTATTACCTCAGGATTGTGAATCCCAAGTACTCATTTAAGGCTGAGTCGACCTAGGTACCCAAACTATTTTTATTTTAATAAAAATTGTCGGCTGATGAAATGCCGGGTGTGGGATTCGAACTCACTACCTTGAGATTGGTAGACGAGAGTCTGTACCTCTACGCCACCGGACACCTATTGGCAATTATATTACATAAGAAACGAAAATAAAACTAGAAAAACCAAATACATCACATAATAAACAAAAATAAAACAACAAAAACAAAATATATCACTCAAGAAAAAATCAAAATAAATTAAGCCGCACGCTACTGACTCGAATCTGCGGTAACTGTGTGTTGTCGCTGAAAAAACTACGACACTGGTTACTTTCTGTTGATGGAAACGCAAATGGCGGCGTGCGCGAGGGTATGCGCGTAGCGTTCCCGCCAAAGTGAGTCGGCCTGCCGTGTGATTTATATGCCGTGGTAATATCATCCGAGGGTGATAATATGTCTTCAAGGTCTGATAGGTCCTGCATACTCAAACCTAGTACATACAGGGTCCAGCAATAGTGCGTCGGGCATCTGTAGCTTCTAGAAAAATATATTTAATAATATCGTAGGATTATGTAAAGTGATTTGAAGGAAAGCCAAAAATGCAATAATATACAGGGTGTTCCATTAAAAAAAATTATCCTGATCCACCCACACTTTTTTGAGAAACCCTCTAGAAGTTAAAATATTTTCTTGAGATACATCCTAATACATACTTTAGCACTTAAACAAAATTCCTAACTTCTGACATTTTCGTTTAAAAAAATCGTATTTTAAATTTCAATCTAGAGTGTCATGGTTGTGTCAAAAACACTAATTTTTAATCAAGGAGCATTGGAAAGATAGATAGAGTCCTAGTCGGTTAAAAGATACCGAAATCGTATTTCTAATAATATCTTAATTTTTTCAAATGGAACAAGAGTGGCACGTTCGCATATTTGGAAAAAGCATTTTTTACGAATAATTGTCAAAAAGAAATGTCAAAATAATAATAAAGCAAAAATATACCGAGGGTGCTATTTAAAAATCAAAAGTTGTAGTCATTTCCGGTGAAACAGGAAGTGACCAAAAACAATTGAATACGCCACTCAATCCTAATTTATGTCATATTCTAACATACCAAATCTCGTTTTTCTATTTGAAAAAATAAAAAAATTATGGGGGTGAGCCACTTTTGAGAGGCACCCGGTATAGTGTTAATTTACGTGGAGAGGAGAGAAAGATTAATAAAAAGCATGGTTTTCATCTAAGACTAAGCTATTTTATTACCCAATAAATACGGGTACATTCATCCGATGGAATAGGAAATAAATTAAATTGGAGTTTATTTGGCAGTATAACTAAAACTCGCTAAAACTAGTGCTAAACGAGCTTCAATTAATTGCATTTGTTTCGTCTATTAAAGGTCTTAGACAATTGCAGAATGTTTGTCCTAGTTACGAAGATACGAAGTGAGTTTAGTGAATGCGAATTTTTAAAAGAAAATAGCAACAGCAAGCCGATTAAAATTAATCTTGTTTTTTTTCAAGCCCAATTGAACGTAATTTTTTATTTCTTTCCTTAAGGGTTATAGTGCCGATTTTAATTTAATTTATCGAGTATTTTCTCCTTTTCTCGTACACTGTTATTAAGTTTACCTGTTCACATCCAGGTGTGTTGTCTAAGGAACGGAATATTGAACGTTATAAACCTATTTATCAACGAATGTATTTATTTATCGAATTATTTGATTTGTTATAGTTGTGGAGATATTGTAGTTGGCTGCTAAAAATGTATATTTTTATTTAATTTTATTTTTATTTCACTATTATTTGTTCTTTCTGAAAACAGCAGTAGATGAAGATATATCATCGTGTTGTTACTTGCTTATATCTTATGGCAAGTAAACATTTTCATTTGTTTTTATTGTTAAGATGCATTTTCCAGTAACGCAGTGCTAGGTATGTACTTTCAATAATTTTTATATAATTAATATTTTCATTATTGTTAATATATCGGGTGCGTCTCAAAAGTGGCTTTTTTTTATTTTTTTAAATAAAACAACGAGATTTGGTATGATTTTTAAACGGCACCCTCGGTATTTTTCTACTTTATTCGATAGAAAATGACACTCTGAATAGAATGACATAGCATATGTCAAATTTTGACATTTTCGCATATGGTTTATTTGAAATTGTAACCTGCGGTTCATAACGACAATTTGACTCGAAATACCAAGTGTGTGGTATCAAATTGTTCGTAAAAAAATGATTTTTTCAAATGTGCTAATGATGTCCCATTTGAAAAAATTGAGATATGATTAAAAAGACGATTTGGGCGTCTTTTAACCAGCCAGTACAGGACACTAAAAACATTAGACGATCAAATCTATTTTACCAAGGCTCCTTGATTAAAAATTAGTGTTTTTAACACAGCCATGGCACTCTAGATTGAAATTTAAAATACAATTTATTTTTGAGCGAATATGTCAAAAGTTGACATGATATGTCATTCGATTCAGAGTATCATTTTCTATCGAATAAAGTAAAAAAATACCGAGGGTGCCATTTACAAATCAAAAGTTGTAGTCATTGCCGGTGAAACAGGAAGTGACCGAAAACAATTGAATAAGTCAATCAATCCTAATTTATGTTATATACTAACATACCAAATCTCATTTTTTTATCTGAAAAAATAAAAGTTATAGGGGTGAGCCACTTTTGAGATGCACCCGGTAGGTATACTAGGTATTTCACTGTATTTTTAAAGGATTAAAATCACATATAAAAGATTAACAAAAAATCAAATGAAGATTTGAATATAGTTAACAATATAAAAAAATATCAATGGCAAAACAAGATCAACTATTTAAATATCAAAAATTACTCATTTTCTTGTTATTAATTAGTTTTGTGAAAAGTTAGTGTTATAATGTTTTCAAAGTTATTAAAGTAATTGAAATTCTTTTCGCGAAAGAAAAAAAGGTTTGGCAGAAACACTTTCATTAGTGCAATTTTGCCTCTCTAGCCAGGCGCCGAAACTTTTTCAAAACAAACTTTTTAATTATTCGCCTTTGGTTTTTTTGACGCCGCTCGAAATCTTTTGGGTGGAAAATCCTTTGATTCAGTTTAATCTAAAGGAAATATGGCACAAGGGAATCAAATAGATCAAATCAGAATTTAAACGTTCAACGTTTTTGAGGTTGTTTTAACAATTGTTGTCAATTTTATTATTATGAAATCAAATTCTTCATGTTTTTACTAATAATACTACACAATATACAGGGTAGTCAGAATCGTATTCGGGAAAAGTTGGCGGCATATTCGGCAGATCAAAATAAGTAAAAAAGTTATGTCTTAAATGCTTCGTCTCGGAGAAACAGGGTGTAGAAGTTTCATTTTTATTTCGATTTTTTTCCAAATAATTAACGTTAAAATTTGGATAAAAATTGGTATCTCGTTCTTTAAATCAAACATATTCGTCTGTAAAATTAAGGACTGTTTGTATACAGGGTAGTCCGAATTGTATTGGGGAAACTAATTTTTAGTTAAATTAATTTTAGCGATTTTTTAACGTAAACATTCTATGATCTCTCCATATCAACATATCTTTAAGTATTATTTATTCTCTCAGACTGTGTTTCGGAGGACAGATTTAATAGAGGACTGGAGTAGAAGGTGGGATAGATACATCCATAGTCTCTAAGTTGGTAAGTTGACTGTTTTTATTAGATACCTTTTTCTTTTATGTTTTTTTTTATTTTCTATCTAATGGCAATTTTTTCGTGTTTTGGTTAGGCACAGAATTCCAGTAAGGTTCTTCTAGACAAGAAGAGATGGCAGTGCTTATCTTACATACATAAGTTCTGTTTTGTGACTTTTATTAACCTTTATAATAAATATTATAATTATAAACACGTGTTTTATTGAATTTATTAATATTTACTAACGATTTGTAAATTTACAAAAGAAACACTAATAAACTATTACAAATAGTTTAATAGTAAATTCGCTATAATAAAATGGTTATTTGTTGTTAGGTACTATGTAGCAATAGTACAAGGAGTTGGCGATATTAAAATATAAATTTACAAAAATTAGGTAAATTTACTAAGGCTACTATTACACTATCAAATTTCTTTGCCAAAGATTTTATTTTATCAAAAAATTTGACAGTGTAATATGTGTGATTTTATAAAATATTGTATATTAACACTGTCAAGTTTTTCATAAAATATATTTTATAGAAGATCTTTGACAAATAAATTTTATAGTGTGTAAAACTTGAAAAATAAGTTCGTTATAATAATGCTTTTCTTATTCACTATTCTAATAAAGAATATGCATTTCTTCGGAAACTCTAAAAAAAATATTTATCTAGTAATGCTAAAACACTCTATTTTGAAAGTTGATTAGAGAAAATAGTATGAGGACAGGCTTAGCTTGTCAGCAGGTCAGTAGTAGACGGGCCGGCCGGCTGTAAAGTAGTGTTGTGTTGTGCTTTGTCACAGAGCTGAGATTTGGAGGTTGTGAGTCTTTTGACTAAGGTTGCGAGTTTTTTTGACTATTAAGGATGCGAGTCTTTTGGCTAACATTGCGAGTCTTTATGACTATTAAGAATGCGAGTCTTTTGACTATTAAGGTTGCGAGTTTTTTTGGCTAATAGGGATGCGAATCTGTTTAGCGGCAGATTTGCGTCCGGGGTAAGTCCCTATACTTATTTCAGGTGACACCCATATACAAGTTAATATATACAGACCGGACCACCGTAGTAGTAACATAGGCATAACCGGACGAATTAGCGTATACCCGTCCACCGGATAAAAAGCAGGCGAAAAAATGTGATAAAATAAAAATAGGTTGATATGTGATAACAATGTTTCAGAATTTCTATTTATTCGTGTTTTAATAGCCAAAACGAATACCTACATAGATTCTCGCGACAGTTCTCGTGTAAAATTTATTTTTTAAGTAAAATAATGGATGTTTACGATTTTAAATTCAAATTGTAAAATGGTATTTCCAAAATAGGTCTTATCGGAATATACAAACAATTTTTCCACAAACTTTTGTAAACAGGCCAATTCCATCTTTACCTACTGTATCAAGAGTTATTAATAATTTGAAGATGGGTGCGTGTTCCTACAAAACACAAAAGCCCATGTGTTGATTTCAATAAGAACAGGAGCAAGCAAGTGTCTATTTGTGCTACTGCGGTCAAAATCCCACGTTTTCAAGTAATCAAATTGCTGAGGTGGTTGTCCTGCCCACAATGCCCGTATTGTTCAAGAATATCTGAACAATACTTTTCCCAACCGTTTAATTAGTAGATATGGAACTATTTTGTGGCCCGCTAGATCACCAGATCTTTCTCCCAATGACTTATTTTTGTGGGGTTATGTAAAATCCAAAGTGTATGGTCATAATAAGGCTAATAACCTGGAGGAGCTTCAAGTAAAAATACGAGAGGCTTTCCAAACTATTAGCCCTAATATGTTAGCCAATGTCAGACGGGGATTTTACGACCGCCTAGGCTTCTGTCTAGCACAAGAAGATGGTCTTTTTGAACACTTGTTATAACTTTTTCCTATTTAGAGTAATATTTTAGTTTTTTTTTTGGGTTTAGAGAATTTATTTATTTAGTTTTGGCTTGTAAACACACTCAAATAATAAATATTTAAGTATTTTCATTTTAAATGTTACCTTCAATGAAGGTAAACACTTAAAATGAAAATAATAAATACTCGGCACTCCTCGGGTCGTATTCCTAGTCTGTCACGACCGACCCGTCCAAGCACAACTGCAACTGCGTACTGCCTGACCAGCCGACTAGCCGGCTCAATCTCGAGTACGATTATACACGTTACTGGTGACACCAGCTAGTTGTTGAAGATTAACCAATAGATCCGAACAATATTTGAATTAGATGGAAGATATGGAATGGGATATATTGAACAAAATGTCAGTGGCTAGAGGGCGGAGTACCCCCGGATGAGTTTTACTATTTAACTATCAATTTTATCCAGTTCCGTAAATGTTTGTTTTCTTATTTTCATGTAGAATGAGAGTCTGCTTGCCAATGACCAACTAAATGGATATTTGAGGTGAATTTGCATTGTGAGACCCGGTTGAGTAAGCCCCAGAAATAAGCGATTTAAGTGTAATGTCCGACTAAGAGATACATATTTTTGAATAAATTCATAATGAATAATTGGTGAATATATATATATATATATATATATATATATATTAGTATATATTATAACATATTTATATACATGCCACCAATTAGCCAGTCAGCGATTTTACACACGTGTTGTAAAACTAAAGCACGGATGGTAAATTTACTACAATAATCTGTGGCAAGGAATAACCCTCAAAATTGTTATTAAATACACAGTTCTTTCAGTGTAAAGTCTATATTTGGATAAAAATTGGTGTTGTTTTCTTAGACATGAGAAATTCGATTTCAATGTCAGTTATAGGGGGCGTCACCTACATATCTTTTAGCTGTTTTGACGAGTAATAACTTTTCGCCCCTATATACCTGTAGGTACTGAGAAAAAAAATATAGATTTCCATAATTTTGTACGTTATAACGTCTATTGGCAAAATCACTACGAGTAACGGTTCTGAAGATATTATTTGAAATCGAAATAGTCAATACATGACATAATTCATAAACATTATACATAGACAGTAGTTATTAGTCTGAAATAACAAATTTGAAATGTTTTTGTGCAACAGATTTAACAGAAACTGTTTTATCGTATTTTTTTTTCTAGAAAAATTCATGATTAGCTTAAAAAAAATAAAAAATTTCTAACAACCAAAACGGTTGATCGTAGCGATTTTCACCAAGAGATATTTTTTACGTAAAAAATTACGGAAATGTATATTTTCACCCTTTAGTTTTATACAAGGGTGGACAAAGAGATTATAACATCAAATCAGTAAAAAAAATGTAATTGGCGCCTCGTACAAGTAGGAGTCTTATTGACATCGAGATCAAATTTCTCTTCAAAAAACACACCAATTTTCATCCAAATATCGACTTCGTTGAAAAATTATTTGCAAAAAACCGAAATAAAAATGAGACTTCTACACCCTGTATCTCCGTAGCATTTCGGGAAATAAATTTATCCGACCTTTTTTAATTATTTTTATCTGCAGAATATGCCGTAGAAATTTCCAGAATACAATTCGGACCACCCTGTATAGTGAAAATATGATACTGGAATACGTATATTTAATAACTTGACATTAATTCGAAATAAGTTTTACCATAAAACCACAGCATATTCGATCGCAAAAACTACAAAATTATGTTTAAAACTGCTCGGAAAGCTAACTTTTAGTTCCATATCCAATTAATTTCTGAAACAACTAGCGTGCTGTAATTTGGCTGAAAAACTTCTTTAAAACTTAAGAAAACATAAAGTGGCTAGATTTTCTGCACGCCAAAACTTCGGTAATGAATGCAAATGTTATTTATTATCAAGGTCTGACCGCAATGTTAAATTAACTCAACTTCGTAAAGTAATTTCAGATAGTGTTTGAGTTTTAGTTGCCTGATTTACCAATTTATAAAAATTACGCTTCTAACATTAATGTTGATGAAAAATTGAGTCAATATAGCATTTTGGGAGGTATACACGTAATATGACTTCAATTACAAATATATTTGAATAGTTTGAGACTAAAAATTGAATATAAAATCGTACATTAAAACTAAACAATGTAAATACATACGTTGCTCAGGACAGGATCGTTTTCTATGACGCTCGTGGCAAGTTCTTAAATGATTCGTACAGTGTGGCGCCTCTCATATATATGAAATTAGTAAGAAGTAAAGTTAGTCAACAGACCTAGTAAGTTGTGGTCCCGAAGCAGGCCTTCTTGACATAAGATTTGCTTCGTTCAATATTCGACTTACAGTCCGTTCACTTACATGTAGTTCCTTAGGTGCAATTCATTATAACTTTGAAAAGCTGGCAAACGGCGGGTTCTTAGCGATAAACTTACAACAAATCGATTGTCTAGATTCGAAGTTCGAATTCGAAGGTTCCTGGACGTCAGCATATGAACTTGTCGAGGAAGCGAGTGCACTGTATTTCGTGCACACCTAAACCTGTGACACAATTTTGATCTCTATTATCTTCCGTGAAAGCAACTATAGCGGATACAATTTCTAAACTTAAAACCATCTCTGATAGAGTAACTGCCCAACAACCAACAAAAAATAATACGATATTTTAATAACAGTGACATTTCTAATTTTCATTTTTCCTAACCTAACCTAACAGTTTCATGAAAAAATGTTAGTGTCTTCTTCAAAAGCGAATATCTCCAAAAAAATAAATCTATTGAGATTAACCAAAAAAATAAACTATCGAGAAGAGATACATCTAGATGCTAAAATAATTGTCAAATTCCTTGCTTTTTAGGGTTCCTTACCCAAAGGGTAAAAACGGGAACCCTATTACTAAGACTTCGCTGTCCGTCTGTCACAAAGGTCTATCTTATGAACCGTTACAGCTAGACAATGATTAATACAATTTTTAGTTATGTGTTTCTTCATTTTTTTTTAAATTACTTATACGCGTATTCAAAATTTCGGCTAAATCGAAAAAAAAGTTTATAATAATATAGTGTCTAATGTTGAGCTGCGTACAAATATGTCGAGACGAGTGCGAGAGGCCCGAGACGAGTCAACCTCAAGCGGATTTGAGGTTGACTCGTCATATTTGGACGGGGTATGAGCTTCGAGCCGAGCCTATGCCCAGCCGGACGGCGCGCGGCGTTGTCTGGCGTTGTCTCCGTTTTTTCCGGAGCCTTTGGCGAACCATTAAAAGGATTGGGACGTCTATTTAACAAGTGGCGTATACACCGCGGCTCCGCAAAACAAGTGCCTCGAGTCTCAAGTGGCTCGGATTCCACATCCCATTTTTATATAAAAATAAATATTCTTTCTTTTATTTTTAATAATGTTAATTATGCATCCTAACTAGACAGATGCAATTTTGTCTTCTCTAAAATAGTATAGGTAAGTTAGCCAAGGTAGGTAAATCTCATATACAAAGATTTATTAGTGATTTCTTTTATAAAAACATGAAAATTTTATAAAAAATGAATAAACGTAATGAACTTTTCGTCGAGTTATTAACGGCTCAAACGTAAATTATGCGCTATTGCTGCTCTAAACAGGAATTAAAGATGTAAAACAAGCTTCTTTACATATAGGATACATAGAAGATAAGAGAGGCAAATCGAGTGTGTTGAAAAAGGTGCCCATCCTATCAGAAGTTCCTTACGGTACTCTCATAAATAAAGGGAATCGACAAAGAAAGGAACGATCCGATATAGAAAAATCGAGAAATTTGAACTATCCAGACTACTAAGAAACTTAATTTATGGCAAATATGAAAATACTAAAGTTCCCGCCATAGAAATAGTAAAATAAAATAGTAATAATAGTAAAAAATAGTAAAAAAAACTCTCTGAGCTTAAAAAAAACTGTTCTGAAAGCACATTACGGGGAAGTTTTAAAAAACTGGGAATTAGATTTAAAATTATATACATATTAATAATTTAAAAATTATTAATAAGCGTGCTGCAATGATGGAAAGTCATAGAATAATAATGTGGCGAATTGAATACCTTGAAAAAATATACAACTTTAGAAATGAAGAAATGCAGATATATTATTTACACTATATGTTCCAGGTTAGTTATTGGCATTTAAATGTCGATTTAAATTAATAGTTTAAATCTTAATTACTTAAATTTCTATTTTTTTAAATAAATAAAGTCGAATTAGTTCTTATCTTACAGCGCTTTCAGATGGAACGGAGCGTCCGCGACTTCGAGCAAGTACCATGAGCTTATATGAACAATTTCACATGGGTCGCGTATGCTCCGTCCGGATGGAGCGTCCGCACGGATGCAAAGCTTAAATCGCTCTGTTATTCTATTTAAAAATTTTATAGATATACAAACCACATACAAAATATATTATTGAATAAAATAATTAAAGATTCAAAAAAAAACGACACTGGCAGAAGGCTCCGCCGCCGCCCGCCGTTGTCTCCAGGTATCTCAGTTGGCGTTCTCCAGTTTTTTTAAATGTAAACAGTCCGAATGTAATTTAAATTTATCAAGAATTCCTTAATTTATCTAGCTTGTTTTTTACCTATTTTGAAATTAAACAAACATATACAGGGTGTTTCAAAAAACATGTTCCATCTCTCGTGGGGAAGTTCCTCTCGTAAAAATAAGATTTATTTTTTATATCAACCAATCCAATTCTGCTTTGATTCGTACCTACAGGGGGTTAAAATAGGGTTCCCAACCGTCCTCTATTCCAGAAACAGTCCTCTTTTTGATCTGATTGTCCTCTTTTCTCTCACGTATTGAAAACTTTGCTGCATACCAACTTCAAAATCTAAAAAAATATTTGTTTATCGCCACAATGATTTAAAGAATTGTTATGTCTTGAAAAAAAGTTTTGTTGACAACAGTTTGCTTTATTTTAATAAGTCTTGAGTATAAATATTTTTGTTTGTTTTAAATATTTATCGCATACCGCTAATATAACTTTTTGGTAAATTCTCGACATTTGATTTGACGTTTCAAAAATGTTTCGCCTGTGCCTCTTTTTATCCTCTATTTTTTATTTTTAAAGTTGCCAACCCTAGTTTTTCCATTTATTATAATTTTCTTCCAAGTGCTTTTAGTAATTTGAGACCATTTGATGACTGATTTAGTTCTGATCCTGGTCGTTTTTTGTATAAAACAGTGCCACCATCGTCGATTTTTTTCGTTAAATGCGAATAAGAAAATATCCTGATTATATCCTGGCCTTATCCTTTATTATTTTTATTTACAAGCGATATTAAATTTATGACATATACATATATTTTATTTAATTGTTAACATTAGGCTAGTTTTACCAATTGTATATGTGTGGAATTCCACTGATATGTGTTTTAAGTTGCTTGTTAAATTTTAAAAAAATTTTGATTGTATTTTGCTCTCTTAACTTTGTAGTGTCCTGAAGATGCAAATAAATTTTGCGAAACGTCGACAAATTTAAAAACACAGTATACTTAAATTTATTAATTAATTTTTTAAAATATTGAATGGTATCGAATAATACTTTAATATATTTATCAATATTTTAAAGTATCGATACTTTATATTCAATACAACCGATACCAAAATATCGATACTGCCTCAGTATCGCATAGCCCTATGAAGAATTTTGATGGTTCGCCAAAAGCTCCACAGAAAATGGATAGCCGCGAGACAACGCCTTTCGACTGGGCAGGGACTCTGCTCAAGGCTAAATCGCTCGGCTCGAGGCTATAATATGACGAATTCCACTTGAGGTTGGTCTCGTCCTCGTCTCGGCATATTAGTACGCCTTTTGGAAAGAATTTTCTATAGCCTAATTCATACTCGTTTCGGGTTTGTCTCGTACTTGCCTCGGCATATTTATACGCGGCTTTGTATAGATAATGAATGGTACGGAACCCTTCGTGCGCGAGTCCGACTCGCACTTGACCAATTTTTTAACATATCCCACAGAGTGTTCCAAACTTTTACCAAAATAATAACGTTTTGTGTTTTCTCGTATATTTGACAGATAGGAACATTCATTTTTAATTTAGAAAGAGATACTTTAAAAAGTCAAATAATTTAGCTACACATTTCTTAAAAAATCATCAAAATCGGTCCACTAGAAAACAATATAATATAAAACTTGTGCCCGTTTAGTACCGGTCAGTCAACTGACATTTTAGTCATAATAATATAATTCTTTATATCCAAAAAAAAATCCTTATGGGTTTTTCGCTACTGCACTGCAAGAAAAATCTACAAAATAAAATAGTTATTTTTTGTAAACACTTCTGGCGTTAATATAATTCTTTAATGAAACTTAACTTTTTTTGGTGTGGGGGGGGGGGAATACGCTATCGAACTATAATTTTAAGACATGTTTTAATTTAACATACATATTATGCTCCCAAAATTTATATCAATGCATACTGCCATTCTCTTTAGAGCTTTCGCGTCGTATGAGGGCCACCCTCTATTTAACATACTTACTAAGTTTAATATAGCATACTTTTTAATTTAAATATTTTAATAATATTACGATTGCTCAATAATTACCTATAAATGAAATTTGGTTCAATTAATCAAGTTATAATACTCGTAATAATATTACTCTGATGACTAATTGATAGCTAACTAATTATTACTACCATTATAACAGTATTTTACTCAAGAGATTTTTTTTCAACTTGAGAACTATTATCTTCTTCGAGTGTTGATAAGTATCAGCATATTAAAATATATGTATACGTTTGTGACGGATTTAGTTTTCGAAAAAATCTCCTGAATAGTTGACAAATAGAAAATCTAAAAGAATAAGAGTTATTTTTTGTAAAATGTTATCACGTTATAATAATAAACGAAAGCCAGCTTTTCAGTGATTTTTGGTAAACAAAATTTGTCGTTTCAAGAAGTATATCTTCGTTGTAAGAACACAAACCGAAAAAAAAATAAAGAAAACTTATTTAAAATGCCTGATTGAAACTATTAGAAAGAAAAAAAATATTTACTTTTGAAAAACCGCTCGGCTAGAAATGAAACATAAAAGATACTATTTCTAATTCAATTAAAAAAAAATGTGTTGCTTAAGTTAAATAGATATCTGTAGATGTTACTAAGGTTATCGCTTTTTTGATAAACCCCCTGTAACACACATTTTGAGACAAATCTTAAGAAAAAAATCAGTAGGTAAAATGACAAAGAACAAAGAAAAAAACTATTTAAAACATCTAAATGCTATTACTATTTATGAACACTTTATTTTTTTAACGGTTGCGTACGTCTACTATAAACCCTTGATCTTTGTTAAAATATTATTAATAATTGTTACATTTTTTTTGCTATTACTATAAAGGTTCTCCACAAATAATAATGAAAAATTAATATTAATTAATGTTAAAGTTGGTTTACACACATTCAATAAAATATATGATCTTAATTTAAATATGTTTATGTACGTTGTTTATTCAAGTTAAAAACAAATGAAACTATTATTATTATATCTAATAATTGCAAGAACGGTATTTTTATTAGATAGTTTTGAGATACAGTTTGATGTCAGTCGAGCAAAACAGTCGATAATGCAATTCCAACAAATATTACATAATCAAATATGCACTTTGGTAGTCGCAATGTCTTTCTACGTTAAAGCTAATTTACAAAGAGAATATAATTTTGCTATTGAGCATATTGAGCTAGTTTGGGAATAAGTTATTCAGCCGGTATTCAATGCACTTGTACTACATCGTTTGATAGCTAATGAGTATAGAACAAAAGCATACCTTTGCTTTGCCTTGTTTGCGAGCAAAATTGGTGTTGGTACAAAAAATTATCACCTCAGAAGGCAAGATTCTCTTGATTAAGCTAGCTGATACGTATTACGTAATAATATACATACAACAGAATTTAATTTAAATTAATATTATTATATATTAATTTAAATTCTATTGAGTAAATTCTATTGAGATCGCCATAATATATGTCGTTAGTGGATTTTCAAAGAGCCTTCGATACGATAAAACACATAACCATCTGGAAAGCTTTGAGAGAAAAAGACGTACCTGAAAAAATAATCCGCATGATTAAAATCCTTTATCGTGATGCTACAAGCTGTGTATTACATAAAGGTCAAGTTGGGGAGAAAATTTCTATTGCAGTAGGTGTAAAACAGAATTGTGTAGAAAAGAAAGAACCACTGGGGATCCAACGGGGCCTCTTAAACAGGCTAGAAGACCTGCATTATGCAGACGTTCTATGCGTCTTTACCCATTCACTTTCGGATATGTCTCAAAAACTTCTTAGACTCCATGAGAAAGCTAATAAAGTCGATCTTCAAATCAAGGTGACAAAAACCAAAAAAATTAAGTCAAATACTCCCAACTGTATAGGGTATAGAGGGGTGGGGCTGTATTGGGTTCATTCTATGCAGACCTCACAGAGATATCGCAAGACAGGCAGTAGAATGGAATCCACAGGGGAGACGCGCCATCACGCGGAGAGTCATGGAATACCTGGAGAAGAACAGTAACCTCTAAAGCCCAAGAGACTAGGAAAACATGGGAGAGATCAAACAGACAGCCCGTAATAGGATCAGATGAAAACATCTCTTGGAAGCTTTATGTCCCACAAAGAGACGGAAACATACAGGGTGAGTCTTAAATAAGTGCAAATATTTTTGGATTTAACAAAATTTGGACTTTTTTTGAAAAAAAAATTGGATATATTTTTAATTTTTACTTAAGAAACACAATTTCGTAATAATATGGCAACATAGGTAGTGGCTTAAATTTACAAAAAAGAAAACCCAGAAAAGAAAAGTGTTTCTCAAAATATAAGCAAAAAAAATATTTTTTTTTATTTTCAGGTAAGTAAAATAACTTATTTGAAAAACGGGAAAAAATATGTTTCTTTTATCGATATCTACCAGTCCTGAAAATATTTCTCTAATTTAAGACTCACCCTGTATATATATGCCGTGATTTGTGTTTACATTGATATTTATCTATTCGTCTTATTGTTAATATTAGTAAAAAATAACTACTGGCGGATCACGCTCAGCTATATTGTGAAAAACCTTATATGGGAAAAACTATACAATGTAAATAAACAATTTAATTAACTTATACTGTAATGTGATTTTCCTATCACTCCTTAATAATACACAAATATACCACAATAACGAGTAAATACTAATTTCTGATCTCTTTCAATCGATATTCCGCGACCTCAATTTTTATAATTACCAACAATCAATCGCGTGATATTGTCCAGTCTTGATAGTTTTATATACCCATGTTCATATTGTTCATATAGACAGATGATTCTAAGGTATTTCGTAAACCCATATCGGCATATTTTCTTATTTATACTCGATTGAACTGGAATGTTAATTTAACATCTACTGCTCGCCCAATCCGTCAAAGAAATAACAATTTCTTATACCAGGTTTCAAAAGAACTCGGTCGCCTACGAGGTCGCCTAAGTAAAATGATATGCCACACTTATACTTATATTTTCTTGTTTTGGGTACCTTAACAACAAAACAACTCTATTTAATTATTATTTAAAATAATTTCAAGTCCGACTCTGTTTATTTTTTGAAGATGAGAAACAGCTCAGCCAAAAAGAGCGCATCACCTCTGCTGTGGCTGATTGTAATGAACCCGATCCTGACTTCTCTAACAATGAGGAGAATTAGGATAAATGCATATGCAGACGACGTGGTAATATTGATCGTTGGTAAAGACGATCAGTGACATCATGTAATCTGCTCTGAAGGAGCTAACGAAATGGGCAAAAAGGAATGGTGTGGGCATCAACCCAGACAAAACCGAACTCATTCTGTTTACAAGAAAACACAAGATACCCAAGTTCATGCTACCAAAGCTGAAAGGGAAAACACTTGTACTTGTTAAGGAAACAAAACATTTACGAATCATTCTGCATTCGAAGCTTTCCTGAAAAAGGAACACGGAGGAAAGCATGAGGAAAGGAATAAATACATTCTATGCATGTAAAAACTGTTTGGAAGGAGATGGGGTCTACAACCTACATTATACACTGGATGTACACTGCTATAGTCAAACCAATCATCACTTATGGAGTACTAGTATGGTGAGAAGCGGCACTTAAAGAGACTAATAGAAAAAACCTCTCAAAAGTACAGCGATTAGCAGCTCTAAGTACACCTGGAGCAAGGAACCACACGGCGTAAGCTGCGCTAGAAGCAATTTTGGACTTGCAGTAAATCGACTGGCTCGTGAAGTATCTGGTCGCTAAGGGTGCCCTAAGATTAAGGGAATCCAGTCTATGGAACCAGACCAACTACGGTCACTCAAGGATATTGCCAGTGATAGGGAAAATCATGGCGAACATGAGTCCACATCTGCTAGACCAGAAAACGGACTATATGCTCACCAAGCATGATTTTGGAGAAAAGATAAGGATTCGCATCCCGACAACATAAAATGGGAAAGCAACAGAGTAATGAACACTCAAGAGATAGCAGTCTATACAGATGTTCTTCTCAGAGAAACTATCGAATATCTTCGGATTGTTACGGGGTTTCTAACAGGACACTGTCTCCCCAACGAACACCTCAGTACGCTGAAGCTGAGAAACAACGGCGAATGCAGATTCTGTGGGGAAAATGGGGAAACACCAGAATACCTTATCACTGAGTGGCCCGAGACGACGACCATTCGTGCCATGAACTTTGGTACGGCTGATGTCGAGGATGGACAGCTGCCCTCTGTGGAGCCGTCTCAGATACTGGCTTTTGTTAAAGCCCTGAGACTGTATGATGGTTATTATAAGTTATAACTTGTTATAACTCAAGAGAGGGGAACACCCAATAGATCTATAAGGTCGCGGTGATTAACTTCCCTCCTAAACATTCCACAAGGCTATCGGATGGCTGTAATGTTCTACAAGCAGAGGTTTATGCCATAAAGGAAGCGGCTAGTTTACGAGAAAAAATTGCTGACCAATAGGGGATATCGTGATATACTCTGACAGCTTGGGCGCTTTAAGAAGCATCACCATGCAACAACTACTAGAACACAAAAAGAACCTAGTACGATTATTGTGGTGTCATCAGTCATCACTGGAAACTACCCCACGGGGATAAACATCGTAAGAGATTTCCAACGACGACTACTGCAGAGAATACCGAGAGGAAGAAGAAACAATCGAGCACCTGCTGTGCCACTGTCCAGCACTGGAATACCGACGCTTTAAAACTTTAGGGCAAGGTTTTTTGGAGGAACTAAAGGAAGCAGCAGAAGTCAACACCAGCAACATCGGGAACTTTGCAAAGAGCTGGAAGTGCTTTAGCGCAAAGAAAGAATCGGAGGAGGGTTTGGTACAACAATACAGGGGTATCGCAATGGGCCCAAGGCCACCGAGTGAGGGATCAAACTTGATCCCAAACCCCAGCAACCTAACCTAACCGACTCTGGTTTTTTTTAATTATTTAATCTGATTATATTATAGAAAAAGACACTAGAGGTCCGAAATTATTTTAGTTTTAATACTGAATCATTGTCTACTACATTCAAAGTAATATTAACACTATTATATTTAGTCCATTTTATAGTCTTAATAATTTAAAGAAATCTTAAAATACTCGTCTAAAAAGGCTGTAATAAAATGTAATTTTATCCTCCTTTCCTTTTAACCAAAAACACCCTGCAACACTTAAAGCTACAGTTAGGCTGAGAAGGGTTTTCAATTTAACTTAGAATATATTAACAAACTTTTTGTAATTTAGTGTCGGATTGCTTAGTTATCTATATCAGCTTATATTGTTATTTATATCTAAAAACTCTTTAAAGGTTATTATAAATTTTAAAATAAACTTTTTAAGTAGAATTAAAAATGTTACTGCGAATTACAATATATGAAAAGAAAAAATCATAAGCAAAAACTAATTTTAGAAATAAATTAAGAATAATTTTTTTTTTCAGAAAAATATCGAAAAATTAAGTATTAACTTAATTTGAAGCTCACAAAAACTTTATTATATTCATGCAATATGAGATTAAAACAATAGGAAAATGTGTTTTATAAAACTTTTCCACGTTGATCAAAGCAATTTCCCCTTAGAAAATGAAATTGGAAATAAGAATTGTAATATGTGCTAATACATTCCTTAGTCTTCCCACGGTCCCCAAATACCAATATTCTTGATTTCTGAATAGAGATTAAACTAAAATACGAAAAACCAATTCTCCTTCAGTGTTTCGATACGGAATCCAAGCTTTTTCAGCGGGTGAAAATGTAATCCAGCGTTAAATTAGGTCAATGCAACTTAAGAAACTTGCATTACGCATAATTCCTTTTTAAACGGAATATCTAGGTTACGTTAACCATTAATTTTCTACACTCCTTAATTAATGCATACCGAGGTAAATTTATAGTTTTAGTGGTTTTAGTAGAGTTATCTGAAAGAAAATTTAGTTAAGGAGTGGTGTTAGTATCGTTGGAGCTTTGAAACTGCAACATTTTGTTAAATCAGTTATAAGTTATAAAAAACTTATAAAGCATTCAAATAACAAAAGTATTGAAACTCTTTATAGCATGAGTTTAATGTATAATTTAGCTAAAATATCTTTACAGTATTTAAAATGTTTTGGTTTCACTTAGACTTTTCCTTAATAATCATATAAAGAAGAACTTATGTTGTCTATTTTTGGCATATCGTATTCTGCCATACTGTAAACAGGTGCATTGGAAATTCTATACAATTAAGTGTGACTTTTTTATATTGTTGTATATGCTGATCAACCTTGGATTTGCGAAAACCCGCCATTTTTTAAAAACGTGAGAAAAAACAAAAAAAAACCGCCACAGGTAGAGACATTTTTTGTATTAGGTTCTTTGTTTGGTTACCTACTCTATTTTCAAATATAGCCTTTTTTGTAAAAAAAATGTGCTTGTTCTAAAATGGTTAATCCCTTC
Organism: Sitophilus oryzae; assembly: GCF_002938485.1. Classification (NCBI taxonomy): domain Eukaryota; kingdom Metazoa; phylum Arthropoda; class Insecta; order Coleoptera; family Curculionidae; genus Sitophilus; species Sitophilus oryzae. The sequence continues at coordinate 1,433,795 of NW_022145814.1, read as the reverse complement.
ACTTTTTTTCATTTATATGGACCAGAGTAAATATTATGATCCATACACGATCGTCCCGTACGGAACCCTGCCTGTTCTTGTACCTCATACGGTGCATACTCCTTTTCAATTATATTTCGCAGTATCTTTCCATATAGTCTACTGATAGTATTTGTGACCGAGACACATCTATAATTGGAGCATTCATCTGTTTTTCCCTTTTTGTGGATTGGTGTTATCCATGCTCCTTTCCAAGTTAGTGGTATTGGCTCACCGTTTATATATGTTGTCATTAGTTCTTTCAGGTGCAGTATTAATTTATATGATCCGTTTATTTAATAATTCTGCTGGTAATCATTCTGGTCCTTTTGCTTTTTTATTCTTCATGGATTTTAGTGCTTTTTGTATGTCATCTTCGTCGATGATTATGTATTCTCTTTGTATAGTGCAATGCTCAGGGGAGTATAAAATATATTTTTCTCTGTCTTATTTTAGTTCTTTTGCGTAGTTTTCTTTCCATTGTTTTATAGGTATCGGCTGTATATTTGTGTTGTGAGATGTTTCTTTTCTTAACGTTCGGATCAGATTCCAGGCTTCAGACGACCTCGTTCTATCTATATAGAAATCAACTTCTTTACATTTCCTATCCCATGTCTCATTTTTGTTGTAAGCGATTATTTTTTTATATATATTTTGTTCTAGTTTGTAGACTAAGTGGTCATCATTATTATTTGTGCTTAGCCATTTTTTATATGCTTGTTGTTGTTGAGTCTTCTGTTTATCTAACTCAATATTCCAAGTCATATTGTTATTTTTTGTGTAAATACATGTTTAATACCAAGAGCTTGACGTGCAGAGATTCCAATATTATGTTGATAAAGTTGGGTTGTTGGCATTTTCAGATACTGGTCATTTAGTTTTTGATCTAGACGACTGTGGAAGAGGATTCTGCTACTAGATTCATATAAGCTATCAATATTGTACTTATCTTTCATCTCGAGATGGTAGACTGAGATGGAGTCATTCGTTGTATATGTACTTATGTTGAATTTAATCCAAATTTTCGAGATTAGCAAACAGTGATCGGAGCCGCATTCAATCCTTCTATATACTCTCGTATCCTTAATGTTATATTATTTGGTGTCTCGTTTTATAATAATATAATCTATTATAGATTTAAGGTGTCTGGTGTCCTGGTGCCATGTGTATTTATGGACATTTTTGTGGTTTTGAAAAACCATTTTAAAGCAAGCAAAAATTTATATGAAGAATGCATTTATCTCAAAATGTCAGTAATAAAAAAGCAGTTCTTCTTATTGCTCTTGTTTTGACTTCTTGTCGTAATGTATGATATTACTAAAAAATAGTCACCAAAACCACCTCGTCATATTAAAAAGTAACGTCAAAAAGTAACGATAATTGAAAAAATTGCAAATTGTTGGTGGCAAGCTCATTTCGCTCTTAAAAATTAACCAAGGCATGTGTTGACATGAGAAAATAAACAAAATGCTCAGGAGACATGGATCTTATGGAAAAATAATGTTTTAGGAAAACTTTCTTACGAAATTATTGCACAGGGTGTTTTATATTTAAGGTAAAAAAGAACGATTCGATATAAGCCCGTATAATAAACCCTAAAATACTAAAAGTTTATAAAAAAATTGGTTTACGAATTAAAGTTGATATATTTATTTACAGTTTACAAAAAAATTATGAAAATTGGACTAGTGTAGATAAGATGTCCCTTAACAAGATGTCCCGTTAAAAAAAAACATAAGTTTGAAGTAATAAATATATAATAAAAGTACCTAAATATAAAATAAGTAAACATTAAGATTTTAACACCCTGTAGCTGGGAAACAAAGCAGAATCGGACCTATGTTGATGTGAAAAATACATCTTATTTTTACGCGAGGAATCTCCCCACGAGAGATGGCACATGTTTTGTGAAACACCCTGTATAAGTCAACTATTAGAACGATAAAAGTGTATACAAGATAGACTAACGAATATACATTTATCTGTTTTGACCCAAGATATACAAGTAAAATGTAAACACCCCTTAGTTTATTTACAGTTTGTCTTGACTTAGACTTCCTAAAATCCATTTTTTCAAGATTTTACAACTTTATTGGCGTTGTAAAAAAAATAATTGAATAACTATAAATATATAAAATAAATTGGCGTATATATGTTGTAGATATGCACTAGATCCCCATATATTTAAAAAAAACTTTGTAAATTTTATACATTTTCTTAGGATTTCATATAAAATTTAATCAAGTTTTTGAAAATAATTTATGATGCACATAGCATGTCCAAAGGTACAGTTACAAAAACCAGCAAAAGCTGTTTTAGGCACAATATTTAGTTCAAGAAATCTCTAAAATGCATTTTGTGCTATATAGATCGAGCTCATATTTCGAAAATGACAGCTCTCAGCGAAAAACTAATTTCGCCGCTGGATTCTACATAAAAAGCTCTATGGAATCCAGTTTTCACCTTTTTGATAAGTTATATGATAACCAAGATACAAAGGGGATAAAAAAATGCAATAATTTCAAATTCGCAATATATTTCAGGAACTAAAAAGGCCAGGACAGATCTGTGTCTCGCATCTTTAGTCTCATAAAAAGCAGCATACTTACTTAGTGATGTGAAAACCGCATCTTTGTATCTCATAAACGAAAAACCCTATAAAACACACGAAAATGGGACAGCTCCGAGCGAAAAACTAGTTACGCCACTGGATTCTACGTGAAAAGCTCTATGGAACCCAGTTTTCATCTTTTCGATAAGTTATATTATAACCAAGATACAAAGGGAATAAAAAATGCAACAATTTCCCATTCGCAATGTATTTCAGGAACTAAGAAGGCTAGGACAAATCTGTGTCTAGCATCTTTAGTTTCATAAAAAGTAGCATAGTGATGTGAAAACCGCATCTTTGTATCTCTACTCATAAACGAGAAATCCTATCAAACATACGAAAATGGGCACCCTGTACACTTAACCACAACTTAAAAAAATAATTATTGTTTACTTAATTCAGATTAAGATTTTATTATATTAACCGAATTCAATATTTTGTAGATGAAAAAAATTATTAGTATTCACAAAATGTCTTTTAAATAATGCTACTGCTTTAAATAAATACCTACCTTTTATATTTTTTTCTTGATAAAAGCAATTTCCCGTTAGACAATGGAAATGGAAATAAGAATCGTAATATGTGCTAATACATTCTTTAATCTTCCCACAAATCCTAAATATATTCTTAGTTTGTCATAAGAAAAAAAAATAATAAAAAAAAAAGAAAAGAAAATAAGATAAAAATAATGAAGAAGAAATATAGAAAGGTAAAAGAGAAAGGTGAATTAAAATATTATAAAATTATAAATGTTTACTGATACAAAAAGCTCTATAAAAGGGTGTCAAAATATCAAAACCTTTTTTCTCTTATGACAACAGAAAAACTATAATTTATATTATAGCTGTGTTAAATTAAATAAAACTATGTTACGGTGAGATAAATCAAAAGATAAAGAAAAGAGACAGCAACAAACTAATAGTTATTATTTAATTATTTAACTCTTTACTCCCTCAAACAGGTCAATGCCCAAATCGGTAGCTTCTACGGAGAGTAGGAGGGGTTATAACTAAATGTGTCTAAATTAAATATAAATAAGCGCCACCCACTTTCTGGACCCTAAGAGTAAAAGTGATGTTTCTGAAAGAAAGTGGAAACAAAATACTAAATAAAAACAATAGGAATCACTTAACTCATTTAATAAAGAAGGTTCAGCAGCAATCACGATAAAAGGTAAAACTTTAAATATTGTATGTATGGCTTAAGACGAGAAAATCAGTTGTCAATATATCAAACTAAATTATAGAAATATACCAATATATCAGATAAAACTATTTAAATCTTATACTGAAATAAACTTAATAACTCAGTACATTTATATACTAAGGCAAATAATGAAAAGTAATTAACTACAAAACAGTACAGCTCAAAAAGTATCAGCAGTACAGCAGTGGTAACTTGAACAAAAGTGTCTAAACTCAAAACGATTAAATCGATATCCTAAATCTCAGAATAGTTATATAACAAACGCTATAAATTACTAAAACGGAAATACGTACTCGCGATACTTACTAGTAAGTTCACAGATCGAGCCGCAAGTAAAAAATCTAAAGAAGTTAACTATAACTATCTAAAATACGCAAATTAAATAGTTAAACTCAATAAACAGTAAAATGAAATGAAATGGGTACTTATCAGGACATTCCAGAATCTCGGTGGTCGGTGACTCAGATGGTTGCTTTTTGACTGATTTTCAAAACGGCGGACGGTGAGCTGGCTTCAATACCCCATAGTGGTCGGTCTGGTCGGTCTCAGAAAGTCTTCTGGATCAAATGAGCTAGATGATGAGGTGATGGTTAGCTCAGAACCACATGGTGAAGAAACTGGATACTGGCTGGGAAGAAAACGGCAGCATACCAAATAAAACGTAACCAAATGTTACAAAATGGTCAAAACCAAACTCCAAAATGAAAACAGAAATAAATAAGAATTAAATTAAATTAAATCCAACTAACGTAAATTAAATTAAATTAAATGGCCTGAAAAAGAAGTTCAAAATTACCTTCAAGAAAAACTACAAAATGGCGTAAAACATACCTGAGATGTCATGTGGCCATTCATCAACTCTTCTCTCAAATTCGTGCGGTTAAAATAATTAGAAAATCGGAAAACTCCACTTGAATAGTGCAAACGGCAAACTATTCACTAAATAATTATTTAACAGAACTTGCAAGAACTTATATCAGCACAAGGCTTGATCCAAAAGCGTGTCTGCACACAAAGACGGATCGTTCTAGAAGAAAGAAATCATGGATGAACACCGGGACAAAAAGGGCAGTAAAAAAACACAGCAAATCAATGTTGCCAATAAACCAAATAACATACTCCCTAAGAGCAAAACATGAAATACGTAAAATATAAAAAACCAATAAATCGAAAGTATTGAAAGTAAACGGAAATCGAAGAAGAAATCGAAAGTACCACAGGAAAATAATATTACGCAACCAATATACAATGTTAACAATCAAAAAGTCACCATCATATATAAAGGTCATATATATAACTGTCAATCAAACCCGAATTCGGTAACTAATGCTAATATGCTCGATATTTACGTTGCCGCAGAATAAGAAATTACAAAGTAACCTCAAATATTGTTTCGCTGTAAACACATCGCTGTCAAAACACTACTGAAGCTAATTTCAATAAAATTACGATTTTGCAAGCCTTTAAGAGACAAATATCAGCCACACATCGTAAGTAATATATTTAAAAGTACCTATTAATAATTACTAAACGTTTTATTTACTTTTAGTTTATGATGTTCAACAATTGAATGTGCTACACTGATATCAACACTTGTTCGATTCAAAATAAAGTTAAATGCGTATTATAATCATGGGAGAAACTATAGAATTTTTATAATAATGATACATTCCAAGGAATTTGTGTAAAATATGATAATATAAACCAAATTTAACTTGTTGAAATAGAAGGCATCGTATTTAGCTTCGAAAAACTATAAAGCAGTACGAGACAGAGAAATTTACAGCGAAATTAGATCCTTTTTTATGTTGTTAAAAGAAAAAGTGTAAGGCAACAGTAATTAAACATATTTTAGCCTAGAAATTATATTATTTACCAATTTGTTTTTAGATTTTAAAGAAATGGCGAATATTCCAGGTTTGATAAAACAATAAACTAAATTCAAGAAATGTCTCTAAATTTACAATATTGAGCCCAAAATAAATAAAATTAGAAAAGAAATGTATGAGATATAAATCCCGTAACAACACCTCCTCCTTCTACAAAATAAGTTTCTGAAGAAACTTATACTAAATGAGAAAATAAAATCTTAAATTAAAGCTAGAGGTATAAAAAAAATATGAATCTATTAACGGTACGATAAGCGGTATGTATGTGAGATTAGATTAAAATTAATTTTGATCAATGGAATCATCTGGAGGATGAGCTTTCAGATCCTTGGCATGATACACACCCAGGGTTTTACCAGTGAGATCAGATAGTTCATATGACCAAGGAGATAAAATTTTGGTTATAATAAACGGTCCACTATATTTTCGATTCATTTTGGCGGTAAATTGTTTCGATGCGTCAGAGAGTACAAAGTTCCAATTGAACACTTGCTGAATTAGCTGAAATCTATCGTCTCTTCTCCTAAGATTGTATCGGTTTCGTGAAGTCTGATAGGCTTGTTGAAGTTTCTTTTGCACATCAGCAAAAAGTTTACTTAATGCCTTAGATCTTTGTTCATGATCAACGTCAGATACATTGTCAGAATCTGGTGGAGACTTGGTAACTGGATGATAATTAATCTCTCGTCCAAACACTAAGAAATTTGGAGTGTGTCCAGTAACGTCATGACGAGCGGATCTAATAGCACAAGAAACTTTCGGCAAAACTTTATCCCATTTTTTTGATCATCAGATATGTAACATGAGAGCATAGTCTTCAAAACTCGATGAGTTCTCTCGACAGGGTTTGCTTGAGGATGGTAATTTGCGGTATGCTGGATTGTGATTTTATATTCTTCCATTAGATGTTTAAATATTTTGCTCTTGAACTGAGGACCATTATCAGCGATAACCTTTTGAGGAGCTCCATAAACTAAAATAACAAAATCTTCAAACCATCTTGAAACACTAACAGCTGTAGCAGATCTGAGTGGGAAAAATAAAACAAATTTACTGAAAACATCACAAACTGAAAATATATGAGTATATCCAGTAGAAGATCTAGGAAGAGGTCCAACTAAGTCAATGCTAACAATTTGCCAAGGTCTTGAAGCAACGGGTTGAACACTTAGCATTTTTCCGATAGGAGGCTTCTGTTCAGGCTTTCTTGTAAGCAAATATGACACTTCCTGATATATCTTGGCAACATCAGTTCTCATACTGGGCCCAATAATAGTGTTGTGATATCCTAGCAACTGTCTTTAAAACACCTAAATGTCCACAAGTAGGCGGGTCATGATGATTTCTAATAATCTCAGATCTATTGTTTCTAGGTACAACAATCAACCAAATATCTTCGGGATTAATTAAGTCTGGATAAGATGATCTTGCTCGTTTATACAATTGGTTATCTTTCAACAGCCAAAGCGGAAATTTCACTGGAAATTTTGTAACATTCTCACACATACGTTTATACCAACGGTCGGTGGTATTGGATTGGTTACTATCTGGAAGTGGAGAAGTATCAACGGAGTCGATAACAGGAACGGCTCTGGACAGAGTATCTGGAACAACGTGATCTTTGCCTTTACGGTGAATTATTTCAAAGTCATATTGTTGAAGTCTGATTGCCCATCTGGCTATTCTACCAACAGGATCCTTAATGGAATTAAGCCATTTTAAACAATAATGATCTGTGATAACATAAAACTTCGTGGCTTGAATATAGGGTTTAAGCTTTTCAATGGCAAACAGCACAGCAAGACACTCCTTTTCAGTAGTTGAAAATTTTCTTTCGTTCTTCGTCAAAGATCGACTGAGATAACAAATAACATGTTCTTGGTCACCATCAGTCTGAGTCAATACGGCTCCTAAACCATAATCAGATGCGTCGCATTGAATAGTAAAAGGCTTCTCAAAGTTTGGACATGAAAGAATGGGTGCTTTAATTAAATGTTCTTGAACAGTTCGAAATGCTGTCTCACATTCAGTACTCCAATCAAATTTAACATTCTTCTTGGTCAGATTTGTCAGTGGTGCAACTACAGTTGAGAAATTCGGTACAAAACGGCGATACCATGACGCTAAACCAACAATACGTCTGACTTCAGTTACGTTCTTCGGCGGCGGAATTTTTACGATAGCTTCAACTTTCTCGGGATCAACGGAAAGTCCAGATGCGTTGACGACATATCCTAAATATTTAAGCTCGGATTTACAGATGTTACATTTGTCTTTGTTTATACTAAGTCCTGCTCTATTAAGACGATCTATTACTTCCTGTAACACTTTGCAATGCTGTTCGAAAGTAGGAGTGCATACAATAATGTCGTCGAGATAAACAAAAACGTATGGATCTAAATCTACTCCAACTACTTGATCGATGACTCTTTGCCAAACGGCTGGGGCATTGGTCAATCCAAAAGGCATCCTTTTAAATTGAAATAGACCACGTCTGGGTACAGTGAAAGCTGTTAACGGTTTGGATTCTTCAGCTACTGGAATCTGCCAATAAGCCGATTTAATGTCAAGAGTAGATAAATATTTAGCATCTCGAAGCTTGTCTAAAGTTGAATTAATTAAAGGAAGAGGATAAGCATCATGAAGTGTGACTTTATTAAGTGTTCGATAATCAACACAAAAACGCCATTGGTCGGACTTCTTCCTAATCATCACAATGGGAGATGACCATGGAGAATTGGAAGGCTCGACAATATCATTTTCAAGCATCTCATTCAACTCCTTGTCTACTACTTTTTGCAATGCCGGTGACAATGGGTCGTAACGTTGCTTTATCGGAGGAGAATTGGTCTTAATCTGAAGCTCCACTAAGTTGGTACGTCCAAGTTTGTCTGTTCTTCCTGAAAATGACTTCTCTAGCATACCATCTAACACTTTTCTTTGAGATTGACTGAGTGAATCCAAAGACTGAACGGCAGAACAAGTTTCTGAAAACTGTACTAGGTGCTGATGAAAAATTCGGTTGTAGTGCAGTGGCGGTTATGTTGGAAGCTTGTGGCGGTTATGTTGGAAGCTTGTGGCGGAGGGACAAAATTCGGTGAACTTACTGGTAGTCTCGGTTGTTGTCTATCTTGTCTCTCAGGAACTAATCTTGAACGTTGCTCAAAATCAGCTAAAGGCATATCTATCAATGATTCAAATGTATCATTACAGTTCTGGAGAGGTACGGTTATCATATCGTCCACATTAATCAAGTCTGTGCTAACCACATTCTCATTGACACTAGGTACACCTTCTTGAGAAATTCCACCATTATATACAACTTCTAAATCCTCCTTCAACTTCATAGCTTTGTCCAGTAATTCTTTCTTAACACTACAATCTTGTTCGACGTCAGAAAATATTCTGCTCAATCTAGAAATTCAGTGAACTAACTGAGAATGTCTTTTATATTCATTATCTTTATTCACAGTGTTAAATCGTTGGATATCTCTCTCTATGGCATATAGTTTAGCTCTGCACATACAAAGTTCACTGACTGGATCAAAATTTGTTGTGGTAGGCATTGGTGCATGACCTTCACGTTCTAACCTTAAAGCTTCTCTAAGGGATGTTCGTTTTTGTGCAAAATTTCCGGTTGTAGGTAATCCACGGATCGATAACTCATATTTAAGTTCCTCATGTGACAATAGATTGATTTCCATTGTATTCAAATTTAAATGAAAATTTTAGAAAAAGAATGAAAAGTAATAGCAATGATCTAAAATATTAACTTAAATGTCCAAAGAAACTGCAAAATATATTAAAAATACTGAAGTATTCCAAAAAAAAACTATAATTAATAATTTAATTCAAATCTGCTAAAAGTCTGCAATAAATCCAAAGTCAAAATAATCAAAGTCTAAATTAATCAAAATAAATCTAAGTCTAAATCAAATCGCAAGAAAAAAAAAATCCTTGAAATGTCACTACGTAAAAATATTGTGACGAAGTCGCAATCCCGACCCCCACAAAAAAATAAAAAACTATAAGCTGGAATAAACCTAAACGCTTAAAAAAATAAAAATCAGCTATAAAAGCTAGCTATAGTGATTAAAATTAAACTCTAAAAGCTAAAATATCAATCACTATAAAATCGACAGTGCGATCAGTGTCCACAACAATATATCTCAAAAAAATAATAAACTAAACTACTCTAATTGGCGTTAAAATAAGTAACACCAAAAATCCGCAAAGAGTACGGTGAGCAAACTGTAACTACAAAAACTCTAAAACATTTAACAACTGCTTGTTAAAAAAATACGCAAACTAAAATAATATACCTAACACCAGTGTGTTCAGCTCAGCAGCAACATAAATATCAATCAGCATAAAAAATTTCAATAATATCCTGAAAAATATACCCAAGAAAAATATTCAAATTGGTGCAAGAAAAATCAAACTGTACTATCAATAATATTTGCAATACTTGTTCAAGTCAACACTGTGCCAAAATATATTAATAAAAGGTACCAAAAAAAAATATAATAACAGCCAACCATTCCGTAATTTAAACCATACAATACAGAAAAAAAAAATTCAAAATAAATTTAATTGAGTTTGCTAATTAGAAAAAAAAATATATATCAGTTTAAATATTAATCACCAAAAAAAAAATGACTGTTTGTCATACAAATTGCGAGCGCCAATTTGTCATACAAATTGCAAACCTAACTTCTTTTAAACCGTTGGGCGCCAATTTGTCATAAGAAAAAAAAAATAAAAAAAAAAAAGAAAAATAAGATAAAAATAATGAAGAAGAAATATAGAAAGGTAAAAGAGAAAGGTGAATTAAAAATATTATAAAAATTATAAATGTTTACTGATATAAAAAGCTCTAAATTGGTGTCCAGATATCAAAACTTTTTTTTTCTCTTATGACAACAGAAAAACTATAATTTATATTATAGCTGTGTTAAATTAAATAAAACTATGTTACGGTGAGATAAATCAAAAGATAAAGAAAAGAGACAGCAACAAACTAATAGTTATTATTGAATTATTTAACTCTTACTCCTCAAACAGGTCAATGCCCAAATCGGTAGCTTCTACGGAGAGTAGGGGGTTATAACTAAATGTCTAAATTAAATATAAATAAGCGCCACCCAATTTCTGGACCCTAAGAGTAAAAGTGATGTTTCTGAAAGAAAGTGGAAACAAAATACTAAATAAAACAATAGGAATCACTTAACTCATTTTAATAAAGAAGGTTCAGCAGCAATCACGATAAAAGGTAAAACTTTAAATATTGTATGTATGGCTTAAGACGAGAAAATCAGTTGTCAATATATCAAACTAAATTATAGAAATATACCAATATATCAGATAAAACTATTTAAATCTTATAATTGAAATAAACTTAATAACTCAGTACATTTATATACTAAGGCAAATAATGAAAAGTAATTAACTACAAAACAGTACAGCTCAAAAGTATCAGCAGTACAGCAGTGGTAACTTGAACAAAAGTGTCTAAACTCAAACACGATTAAATCGATATCCCAAATCTCAGAATAGTTATATAACAAACGCTATAAATTACTAAACGGAAATATTGCACTCGCGATACTTACTAGTAAGTTCACAGATCGAGCCGCAAGTAAAAAATCTAAAGAAGTTAACTATAACTATCTAAAATACGCAAAATTAAATAGTTAAACTCAATAAACAGTAAAATGAAATGAAATGGGTACTTATCAGGACATTCCAGAATCTCGGTGGTCGGTGACTCAGATGGTTGCTTTTTGACTGATTTTCAAAACGGCGGACGGTGAGCTGGCTTCAATACCCCATAGTGGTCGGTCTGGTCGGTCTCAGAAAGTCTTCTGGATCAAATGAGCTAGATGATGAGGTGATGGTTAGCTCAGAACCACATGGTGAAGAAACTGGATACTGGCTGGGAAGAAAACGGCAGCATACCAAATAAAACGTAACCAAATGTTACAAAATGGTCAAACCAAACTCCAAAATGAAAACAGAAATAAATAAGAATTAAATTAAATTAAATCCAACTAAATTAAATTAAATTAAATGGCCTGAAAAGAAGTTCAAAATTACCTTCAAGAAAAACTACAAAATGGCGTAAAACATACCTGAGATGTCATGTGGCCATTCCTCAACTCTTCTCTCAAATTCAAAGTGGTTAAAATAATTAGAAAAATCGGAAAACTCCACTTGAATAGTGCAAACGGCAAACCATTCACTAAAATAATTATTTAACAGAACTTGTAAGAACTTATATCAGCACAAGGCTTGATCCAAAAGCGTGTCTGCACACAAAGACGGATCGTTCTAGAAGAAAGAAATCATGGATGAACACCGGGACAAAAAGGGCAGTAAAAAAAACACAGCAAATCAATGTTGCCAGTAAACCAAATAACATACTCCCTAAGAGCAAAACATAAAATACGTAAAATATAAAAAATCAATAAATCGAAAGTATTGAAAGTAAAGGAAAATCGAAGAATGAAATCGAAAGTACTACAGAAAATAATATTACGCAACCAATATACAATGTAAACAATCAAAAAGTCACCATCATATATAAATGTCATATATAACTGTCAATCAAACCCTATAATCTGGCAACTAATGCTAATATGCTCGATATTTACGTTGCCGCAGAATAAGAAATTACAAAATAACCTCAAATATTATTCCGTTGTAAACACATCGCTGTCAAAACATTACTCAAGCTAATTTTAATTAAATTACGATTTTGCAAGCCTTTAAGAGACTAAATATCAGCCACACATCGTAAGTAATCTATTTTAAAAGTATCTATTAATAATTACTAAACGTTTTATTTGCTTTTAGTTTATGATGTTCAAGAATTGAATGTGCTACACTGATATCAACATTTGTTCGATTCCAAATAGAGTGAAATCCATACTATAATAATGGAAAAGCTATAGCATTTTTATAATAATGGTACATTCCAAGGAATTTGTGTAAATATGATAATATAAACCAAATTTAACTTGTTGAAATAGAATAAATCGTATTTAGCTTCGAAGAACTATAAAGCAGTACGAGACAGAGAAATTTACAGTGAAATTAGATCCTTCTTTTTACGTTGTTAAAAGAAAAGTGTAAGGCAACAGTAAATGAAACATATATTTTAGCCTAGAAATTATATTATTTACCGATTTGTTTTTAGATTTTAAAGAAATGGCGAATGTTCCAGGTTTGATAAAACAATAAACTAAATTCAAGAACTGTTTCTAAAATTACAATATTAAGCCCAAAATAAATAAAATTAGAAAAGAAATCTATGAGAATATAAATCCCGTAACAAGTTTCAGAATAGAATAAAGTAAAATAGAATAGAGAATAAAGTAAAATACGGAAACCTCTTTGGATGTTTCGATACGCAATCTAAACTATTTGGCGGGTGAAAATGTAATATAGCGGAAGATAGATTTAACTGAAGAAATTAAGAAAACCTGCATTACGCTAATTCCGTTTTAAACGAAATATCTAGGTTACATTAACCACTAATTTTCTGCACTACTTAATTAATGCATACCAAAGCAAATTTATAGTTTTCGTGAGAGTTTTGTGGAATTCAAGTGGGTAAGTTAAATGTAGTATTAGTATCTTTGGAGATTTGCAACTCCGATATTCCATTAATTGAATTAAAACTGAGGTAAATAAATAAAATATAAATTTTTAAAATCGGTTTATGTACAGGGTGGCGCCTCTAATAAGACGTGGAAGCTCCAGTCTTGAAATTACATTTTGTGAGCATATTACGTAAGTTAATTAAGAGCATTTTTTTAAATATATAGAGTTCTGTGTTCCATGAATGCTGACAAATCTTAAATTTGTAAAAATCGCCTTTTCTTAAATAATCTTTATGTTATTTAATTCGGACATTTAAGGGTCTAAATGTTACACCAATATAAAATTGGATGGATTTAGAAAAATGGATTTAAGTGTATTTTGTGTTTTGAAAGATGTTCGTATGTTATATTGTTTTTTTATATATAGGTGTATATATATCTGTGTTCAAATTAGTAATCCATGGATGGGTATCAATATATTTAGTCCATTTTTTGACATATATAGATAACAAATTTACTGAACAATATGAACCTTTAATTTAGATATAAAATTCAAACAAACCCCAAATGTATTTTTGGCCTCTGAATTTAGATTACAACAAAATACAGAAACCAGTCCTCCGATATCTGATTCGCAATCTGCGTTCCTCGGCGCCTGAAAATTTAATCCCTAAGAAAAGCAGGTTGATTTTAGATGAGAAAATTGCTTTCTGTACGCCATCCTACAATTTCATAAGTGCAAGGCATTGCGAGGAAGTGGTCTAAAAAATAATAATAAAAGAGCTCTTACATTTTCTTAAAGCTTTTGCTACAATTCCCTGCTCGCTGGCTCAATTTCAGATGCGTATTAAAAACGGAAATTAAAATAGTATGCTAAGGTTATCCGAGACCGTTTTGATGGAATCTCTAAAACGAGTTTCTTTTAGAATTCTTAGTTGCAAGCTTATGATATAAACTGTTGTAAGATAATATCTACAAACATTTTATATTATCTGTTAGTTCTATATAGTTTTCAAATAATTTAGATATTCAGTACTGTGGTCAGAAAAAAAAACAAGCGTTGTTACCATAATCAACGTGTGTTCTTAACGTGTGCTATCAAAAAATATACAAGTTCATAAGATGTACGAATAAAGAAAGAAGAGCAAGTACTTTCCCTAGCACATGAAATATAGCGTCGAAAGTGGTTATGAAATAAACACTTGGTTCAGGATATATGGTGGCCTATGCATAAAAGAGGTGTCCATTAGTGTTATATCATAATGATCGAAGGCCAACTTTTTTAACAGAAATACTGTCAAAAATGTCTATATCTCTGTGGCGGATTCATCTGTTTAAAATAGCCCTAATGTTCTTTTCTTTGTTCTCTGTTTTTTTTTGCTTCCGACGACGGGAAGAGACCTATGTCTTACCGAAACGTTCAGCCTATTTTTGTCCGTTATGCAAACTTGTTTTTTAGTAAACCATTGCTGACAATTGGTCTCCGTTGTATTAACGCAGCAGTTGTAGAAAACTATTTTATTTTGAAGATTTTCTTATAGTGGCGAAATACCCCTAGAACTTTTTTGAAGAAATACTTTATCAAACGACTTTTCTATTTCATCATTATTTCAGGACTATTTGAAAGAGTGTTTTGTAGACCATTAATGCTTTGTAATATGTAACATAATATTTATGGATCATGCGACTTGCAATTAATTACTTAAGCAGGCTAGTGTAAAGCGTATACTTCAGATATTTTACTTTTTCTGTGAGAGCTGTAGCTGCCATACTATATTTCCGATATTATTATTTTTAACGATACAATACGTTAAAAAATGCATTTAAAATCACATAAAACGAATCAATTATGTAAATTTCAGAAACATCTATGAAATTTGAATTTTGCAAACAAAAAGTAACTATAAAGATTTTAAACAAACAGAATACAAGAAGCGGAAAAAGGGGCCAAAAAACCCTACATAAAGGGAAATTAAAACAACTTTCGTTGCACGTCATCAATGATACCCATGCGTCGTCTTATGGAGTTTGCTGGTGGTCGTATTATAATGTGCAACCAAGGTAATTTGAATTTCCCTATATATGCTTATTCTCTACATTAAGCTCATCAGACTGAAGGGAACAGCCATTCGACGACCGGTTTCGGAGATTTATCTCCATCGTCAGGCCGACTTTGCTGTAACCCTCAATCTGACAAAACGAAAAGCAGAGAATAGCATTTGAGTACAAAACGTACTACTATGGATAGTGCTAGACGCTCTCTCCATCTAGCGGTAGCTGTGATAATCACATATCGTACCGCCAAAATTAAAACCAGCAGCCTACTGGACAAACATGCTTGCTTACGCATGTTACGCATGCTGACGCATGTTACGCAAAATGACGATTGATGACATATATTACCTGGGTCTTTTGTCGTATTCTTTTACGGCCTCTCTTGGTTATTCCCAGCATATTTCGTTCCATTGAGCGCTGTGCCACCTGCCGTTTCCTTATGACGTCCGTTTTAAGTGACCATGTGCTTGTGTTTTGCATGCATAGGTCATGACTGGTGGTACACATTGGTCGAATGTTTTCTTCTTTAGATAAAGTGGCATTCTAGATTTGATTAAGTTTCTTCCATAACTACTCCTTGCAAACTTATTTCTTCTGTCGATTTCTGGTAGTAACTATATTGTATGTAACTTTTCTGTTGATTTCTGGTACTACTAAACTATGCGCTGGTACTACTAAACTATGCGCTAAGTGTTTATGCTTATCTATATCCAGAGTATTTTCCCGAAGTGTTTTTGCAATCTTGTTATTTTAAAATCCAGTTTATACTTTTCCAAATAAATAAAAACATACTATAAATAAGTCCTACAAATCACACGGCGTTTCTATGGCAATATAATTTCGTTTTCATTCTTTGACAGATTGTAATTGATAAAATTTTAATTATTGTCAAATTTTTTTCTGATTTAAAATGCTAAAGAAGCAAAAAAATTATTTAGTTCAATGCTATGGAAACGGTGATAATAGTTATAGGAAAATGTTATTCTTTAACAACAGCAAAAAAATTGACGTTAATCAAAATTAATAATAACCATGTATCAAAGAATGAAATCCAAATTATATTACCGTAGAAACGCCTTTTCATTTTTAGGACTTAACAAATTCAACCATATTTTCATGTCTTTTTATAATTTTCTCTAAAATAGTATGGAAATATGGAAATGTAATATATGAAAATGTATCGAAATATGGAAAAGTTTTGGTTAACTTATTCTTGGTCTTTGAACTGACAAGATATATCTACATTCAATGTTGTTCCTTGAAAAAGATCTAAAGATGATCGAAATGTCGGAATACTAGTAAAGATTATCCTAAATTATTTTTAAAGTGTATTATTTAAAGCAGACCAAAGACCAAGAATAAGTTAACCAAAATTATACAAAGGAGGGTCAAAGAAGTAAACAAAAAATAAATAAAATATGGAAAAGTATATACGGGATTAATTATTTTAGAACAAGTATTTTTTTTTATAAAGAATGCGTTTTTCTCACAATGTCAATAATAAAAAAAGTTTTCCTCTTGTAAAAACAATTCGGGGACATACTGTATAGTAATGTTATCAATAATTTTTACTATATAATTTTACTAATTATTTTTTGTTTAATTAAGGCTGTTGTGCATATAAAAATAGACGTAGGGATACAATAAATTATTATAAAAAAGTTAAGTACTACCCTACTTTTGGAAGATGTCCATATAGAAAAAGTATTTTTTTATTTTTTTGCCTTGCTAAATTAAAATTTTCTGTAAAACCTTTTTTTTTTAAACTTAAAAAATATCCAATTTCCATTCTTCAATGTTGATTTTTGTCGTCACTATCCAATAAATCCGGGCACATCAGATATAGTTTAGCTGTTTTAAAACACATTAATCTTCGTTTTTTACTGTTCGCTTTCACTCAATGCATTTCCGAACAAATTTGTATTCGTTCGGTACGGTATGATGAATGCTATTGACAATAATTGAGCGAACGCTTTTATATCATAAAATACAGTGGAACGTTTCATGCTATCAGTTACAAATTATAGATAACGTATTACCATATTAAGGGCTTTATTCGTAAATCAACTGCCGTACAGACCTAATAAGTTTCGATTTTCCATATTAAAACCTTGACGTATTTTTATCGCGTTACCTATAAAACGTTGTATGAAACGTACAGATTTAAAAAAAATATTCGCATATTGGCACAACCTAATAAATCTGTTGCTACTCCTCAATTGTGCGTCGGGCATCTGTAGCTCCTAAAATAAAAACTTGGGAATTTTGTTTAAGTGCAAACCTAAAGTATGTACTAGGGTGTAGTTCAAAAAAATATTTTTCAGACTTCTACAGGGTGGCCTAAAAAAGTATGTATGGATGATTTTTTTAAATATAAAAATTTAAACACCTTGTATATTATTGCATATTTGGCTTTCTTCAATTTGGCAAATCGTCAATAAATTTACTTAAAGGTTAAATTTCTAGTTAAACAGAGATATTTTCTTTGCTCCCCATTTATTTTTCTGAATTGTAGTATAAATTAGAGTTAGGCAAAAAATCGCCGTGAAATAAAAGTGTTTCACGGTGAAATAAAAGTTCATGGTCGTTACCAAGATAAGAATAAACTGTGAAGTGCTAAAGCGTAAACAGCGTGAATGATACGGGCAAACGCCGCGAGGTGGCTTAACCTGCTACATATTAAAACTGCAGAAGCAACAGCGAACAACTGTCGTTCCCCTATACAGGGTAAGTCTTAAATAAGTACAAATATTTTTAGGGGTAGTGTATGTCGACCCCAGAAACACGATTATGAGGTTTTCTTTAAGTTTTTTAGGATTGTGTAAAGTGATCTGGAAAGAAGCCAAAACTGTAATAATATACAGGGTGTTACATTTAAAAAAAATCATTCCTATCCACTCACCCTTTTTTGAGCCACTGTATAGAAGTTTAACCAACATATTCATTCTAGGAATTACAGATGCCCGACGCACTATTGCTGGGCCCTGTATAAGTACTGTATATTTAGTAGAAAATTATGATATTTTAATATGTCAACAATTATAAAAAAAAGTAGTTATGTTTTTTTACTACCCTTAGATGAAAATTACGCAAAATCTAATTTATGTCGATCTAAGTTGTCGTACAAGACAACTACTTATATTTAATAAAAACAGTAGATAACAGAAGGGCGTAGTCTAGTGTTTTCGCTATGGTGCTGTACTTTCGTCGCGGTCGGCATCGTAAACTAGTTGTTATATATGTTAAAGTTCGATAGTGAAATCGCAGTCGAAGTTAAAAAGTAGCAGTTAATAAAGAATCATCGACAGATTTACCGCAAAATTATAACAAAAGTATAGCCCTAACCTAAAAATTAACATTAACGATATAATTCAGGGTCACAAGGTTAATTTCACGGCGAATAAAAATCACGGGCACAGGTTAATGCGATTTCTGCGATAGCTTCTATAAACTGGACATCATTTAAATATATACAAAAATTTTAAACACAGTGAAAATTGGTTTCAAAATTTTACAAATCATTGGACAAATTATGATTTACATAGAAACTGACTACATATTTCACAATTGAAACAAAAAAAAATAAAAATAGTTGTAAAAAATCCAAAGTTTTCTTGGTATATTTGGATTAAGGTATCTTAAATTATATTTTTCGTTTAAAGCTCTACGTGCACTGGGCATCGGTGCGATCGACCGACACGTGATTTTCAGTTTACGTTGAAATAAATGTAAGCCCGCGCACTGCATTAGATCGGTGCGCTTCGAACTATCGTCGGTATCGGCGGTACTCGGCGACATCAGGCGAAATCAGAGAATGCATGGGAGGGGGACGAATAGCCTACGCCGGCGCCGAGCGACTCTTTTTAGTGGAGCGGTTTTGCATTAAACATGTCCGATGAATTATTAATCGAAAGTGTACGAGACCATATCATACTATGCGGTTTTTTATAAAAAAATTCTTACAAGCATTTATTTATTCAATAACTGAATTAGAAAACCTTCCGATTAAACCCATTTATTTCTCATCTCGTTTTGATTATCTTACATTATTATGGAAATCGAATTTAAATATCGTCAAAAAAATTATCATATTATTTAATTTTTGGTTTGTTTTGACGTTAGTAATAACATCTGATAAATAACCATCCTATGTTACTATGTTGACATATATCTACCGTATAAAAAAAACGGCGTCCAGTTGGATGGAAAATGACGATTGATGATATTATATATAAAATATAAAAAGTTGCATAAAAATATACGTAGTAATAATACTTTATAATTTTTTGAAATACCGAATGAATTTGACTAAATTTGAATAAACTACTCCTCGTCTATGCTCAAATATATGCTGGTGGCGTACTCTCGACCGTCGATCGTGCGACTCCAGTGCGCGGCTACCATCGACTTTCCTACCGATCGTGTCGTTCGCTGGCGACCATACCCCTTCAGTGCGCGTACTCCTTAATGAGGAAGATGCATATATTTTATGTTTCGCCAGAAACTGTTCAATTTATTAGAATAAATATGTGTAAATGCAAAAAAAACTTTTTTCTTGAAAGCAGTACCACAATTTTATAAAACGGGCCATTAAAATACTATGGATAACGCAAACGATGCCTCGCGAATTGAAACGATATTCTATTGGTCTGACGTCACCCGCCGTTCTCGTCGACGCACGATGGCCAGCAGCAGCCAGACGTGTTCCGTTTATGTACGTATTTAGGTAGCGTACTAAGACTATTTTTGTTGCTTTTAGCGTTGATTGAAGGAGCTTTTTATGCTTTTTTGTGCAGTTATTATTTGTATGTGTTGTGTGTTCTGAGAATTTTTTAAGTAATGGCAGATTCCGGGTTTGTAAAAGCACAATCAGATAACTTGCCAAAAGTCGATGCTTTTATGTTGGCTGCTTTTATAAATACAAATTCCCAAGTTATTGGTGCTGAATTATGAGGAAAAAAAACAGAGAGGTATGTAACATTTATTCTTTGTAGTACTGAGGCATATTTAAGTATAAGTAGGTACCTACTGTTACGAACTTTTATATAGTTATAAATTAATGTTATAAACTTATTTTTCAGATCAGGTAGGGAACGTATGGAGATAATGCCGTAGGTTTGGTTTCACCCATGTAGAAGTGAAAAGAGACAAAAATATTCGTTTAGTACGTGGAAAAATAACACCAGAGCATAGCGTGAAAAAGAAAGTTTTTTTTATATATTGACACCCCTTACCCTTGTTATGTTTAAAGATTGTTTTTTTACGAAATTATAGGAAATAAATTGTTTATCAGTAATGAAAATATTATACAAGGTGTCCCATAAGCAAACGCCAAAATTAAGTTACTTTTTTAAGTGAAACACCCTATATACTTTTGGATTCTTCGGAAATTTCTAGATATTCTAGATATATTTCATGTATAATATCCTATACCTATCTTCAAATGTTTACGAAATATTGACAGTTGAAAAGCGAAAAATATCTACAATTTTCTGCACCACCTTTTTTGAGACACCCTGTATAACTAGAATTAATTTTAAAAGAGAGTATATGAAAAACCCTTCAACTTTTTTATTTAATGTTTTCTTCTAAAACTTGCAATTAAGGCTGTATGTGGGTGTCAAAATATAATGAATAACCCTGTACATTCAAATTTCAGATACCTATGTAAGACTATATGACTATACAGGGTGTCCCAGAAATGAGTGCAGATATTTTAACTGGTAGTATAGTTCAACCCCAGAAACACGCCTATGAGGTTTTTTTTGCGAAAAAAAAATGTTGAACATTTTATATTTTTCTTGACATTTTCCGGAAAATGTTGAAAAACTTTTGAGTGCCACTGTTCACTCCCCGGGAAATTCGTTTACCGGGCATAGAGAGTGTCGGAGAGAATGCAACGTTGCCACCTCCTACCATACCCACATTCTGCATGTTTATCTATAAATTCAATTATTTTAAGTTGCTACAGAAAAAATATACGAAAATTAATTTTATTCATATTATTGTAGATTGCTCTACTAATTGTAGAGAAACGCGCAATATTTTAAATACTTTTACAGTGGAGTAAACTGAAAAATAAATCTTAACAATTAGCTTCTTTTTCGCCATATTAGGAAATATTTTCAATCGTTTCAATAAACAATTATAACCTTTAATGTTTAGTTAGAGCTTACCCTTTTAATGAAAGTGTTTTTTATCCAGCACATACAGGGTGTCCCAGAAATAAGTGCAAATATTTTAACTGGTAGTATAGTTCAACCCCAGAAACACGCCTATAAGGTTTTTTTTGCGAAAAAATGTTGAAAATTTAAAATTTTTCTTGACATTTTCCGGGAAATTTGAAAAAACTTTTTAGTGCCTTGCAGTGTTGTAACCTCCTATGTTATCCACATTCTACATAGTTCTACATTTATAAATTCATAGAAAAATTTCTACTCAAAAATTAAGAATGTTAAATTTTTATCAGTGCTCATTATTAATAATTATTATAGAAAAAAACACATTAATTATTTTAGTACTTACCCTTTCAATGAAAACTTAACAAAAACCACCGAAAATTAACTAAAACATTACGTTTATGACGTTTACGAAAATGATTCATCATATTATTCACAACCAGGTCACAAAAAAGAAATTCCTAAAATGTTTATCGTAATTTAGAATTCAATATTTGTTTTCTTTCATGTTTCTCTGTTTTATTTGAACCACTGATTTACAAAACACCTTGAAAAGCGCACATTACTTTGAATACCGTCTCTTATCGCCACTTTACGAACTACTTTCAATTTAAGACATGTTTCACTCAACAATTATAAATACGTATTTTGTTTTTTCGCTATTTTTTCGATGTATTTTGACAGCCCGACCGTCGCGTATAGGCCAAGAGTGCCACACGTGTGAACTGGTCCTTTGAGCCGCGCCGTCGTGGCAGGCTTGCGTCAGACGACGATGTTAAGCAACGTTGCCGTAGTTACAACAATTTCAAATTCAAGAGATTCGAAGCAATCAAATTTGTATTAAATTTTAAAAATAAAACAGAGAAACATGAAAGGAAACAAACAAAACGAAAATGAATTGATTATTCGTCGGGCTGTTTTCGATATATTGAATTCTGAATTACGATAAACAATTTAGAAATTTCTTTTTGTGACCTTATCAATAATCAATTCATTTGTGTTTTGTTTGTTTCCTTTCATGTTTTTCTGTTTTATTTTTAAAATTTAATAAGAATTTGATTGCTTGGAGTGTCTTGAATTTGAAATTGTTGAAACTACGGCAACCTCGCATGACGCAAGCTCGACACGCCGGCGCGACAAAGAAGCACTGGGCAGTTACCAACCAGTGATGCGTGGCTGTTTTGGCCGACGGATGGTTAGGCTGTTGACGGAATTGTCGAAATACATCGAAAAAATAGCGAAAAAGCAAAATACGTATTTAAAATTGTTGAGTGAAACATGTATTTTCTTAGATTGAAAGTAGTTCGTAAAGTGGCGGTAAGAGACAATAATTCTCAACATTTATTCATTCAGAAAGATATTCAAAGTAATGTGTAATGTGTGCTTTTCAAGGTGTTTTGTAAATCAGTGGTTCAAATTGTGATGAAGCCTATACGAAAATAATGTGTTAAGTTAAAATGGGGACTGTTATTTTAGCAGTTTTATAATAGCACGTACAAGTAAACCAGCACAATGAAGTGTATTTTAGTTAAGTGTGTATCGAAAAGAGAACTGTCGCAGTTACATCGATCTGACATAAGTATCTTTTTAATGTTGGGTAAGTTTTTTTAATTTAACTTTTAAACATTTAACTTTTAATTTATTTTATGTAATAATATCACAATCTTAAAAATGTAATGCATCTCTGCAAACTCCTCAGGTGTTGTGATTTTATGACTTACTTGTAAACATATACTTTCTTGTCCATATGGCAACACAGTGCGTCGAATTAACTGAAATCCGGGCTTGATCCGGGTAATTGGATGTAGTTGGCAATACCTGCCGGCGGTTCTCAAAATGTTGCGATTATTTTTTTAAATTTTCAAAGTTAAATAACTCAGTTATTTTCAATTTATTTTAAAAATGGTAAAGAGAAAATATGTTTATTTTGACCAGATCTACCACCTCTTAAAATATCTGCACTCATTTCTGGGACACCCTGTATATATAAATATATGAACTTACATCAAAATGATATTCACAACAATAAATCGTAAAAATAGAGGATAATCTCTTCTCATGGCATTGGACCATTTTTTTCTGTTTTCGCTCATCCATTACTATTTATAAATATCACTAATTACTAATTATGTATTAATTAAAACAAATAACTAAAATTTTGACTCGGATTCAACAGCGTTTAAAAGCAAACTGTGTAAAATAAACACGCGTCTGGCTCCACTTAACCAGAAGAACGGCGGGTGACGTCACAGCGGCAAGGCGCGGTAGAGAGCGTTTACCCGGCCATTTAAATTAACAATATTTAATTATTTTATATTAGAGGCATTTCTTAACCGATATCAACGATTTTTTTTGTTCAATTTGTAATTATATGAACTATTTTTTAAAACCATTATTTAAAAACATGCATTTTCCTCATTGGGCTGTAAAATATTGTATATTTTACAGGCCATTTACCACTTGGCATATTAAATTTTTTTTTGTGAGTTGTGTAAATTTAGTTTAAGTAAGTTGTGTAAATTTAAGACTAGAAATAATATGATTTTTCTTCGAACCGTTTCTGTATATAAAATAAAAATTTATAATTCTATAATAAATTTGTAAGAAAAAAAAAATAATCGAAATTTAAACAGGTAAATAGGCAATACATATATACATTTATATTAGCCATGACATTTAAAATACCTTCATGGTAGATTAATCAAATTATAATCATTGCAATCTTAGAGTAGAGTTCTAAGAGTTTCTACAGAAATAAATATATGTAGTAATAACCAGAACCACAATTTTAAATCAGAATAGCATATATGATATTGAAAAAAATAATAATTTAAAAACTAGCAAGTCTAATTACTATGTAAAATTAACAAATCAACTAAAATAAGTTTGCCGGTAATACACTATCACTTGCCTAATCAATAGAATTTTTTATAAAAATATGTTATTCATATACAATACAATTATGCAAAGTAGATACGGAACATAAACAATCAGTAGGAGTTTAGTGTTAATAAATAATATTATTTGAATTATTACTAATTTATTAATAAATTATGACAAATTATAACAATTTACTTACTAAATTAAAGCAAAATACTTTAATAATTTTCTTTATTTAATATTTGAAATGTAAATGAAAAATATCTTCTAAATTTTATATTCCACAGAAACAAGTTGCATGTTCAAATCGATATAAAGAAACTGAATAAATAAATTTAATTCCATTCGCCCTCGCTCCCAAAAATAAATGTTCACTCCAGAAATAATTAAAGAATAACAGAGAAGCATTAATATTCAATGAACGAACGATATGCATTAAATAAAATTATCGGTGTTAAGCCTGCTTCGAACAGATTCCGTTCAACAATTGCTGTATCTCATTAATAACCTGCTATACACAGTATAATTCATGGTAGATAGTGGATTAGATGATTTAGGTTTTTTTTAATAATTTTTACATAAATACCTGCTTCATCGACGTAAATTATTTTCAGAGTTAGAGTTTTTTTTATTAAATATCTAAATATCACAACTTTCAAAAATTCAATACGGATAGGGTATTGGACAAAAATTCAATACACTATCTGTCGGATACATACTCGCCAATTAGATATCAAATGACCAAGTAAAAAATTGTCATTTTCGTTTCTTATAAAACTGTCACGATATTATATAAAAAAAATATTATTTTTATGTAGTTCTACAGAAGAAACAGAAAGGTTTAGTGTGGAGATATGATAGATAGCATAATTTTATTAGTGTTTATTTTTTTATTAATATGCAAACACATCGTGAAATTTTATTTGTGAAATTTTATAAGAAAGGAAAATAAACATCATTCTGACTTCCCTGTACAATTTACATTCAGTTATTTATTACACGTCGAATATATAGATTTTTATTAAAACATTACTATGGTGCCCCGTGGCGCAGTACAGGCTCTCGTCTACCAATCTCACGGTTGTGGGTTCGAATCCTACACCCGGCATTTCATCAGTCGACTATTTTTATTAAAATAAAAATAGTTTGGGTACCTAGGTCAATTCAGCCTTAAATGAGTACTCGGGATTCACAATTCTGAGGTAATAATAGGCGGTTGAAGCGTAGTGCTAGCCACATTACCTTCCTTGTATACCGAACGGCTCTAGCCTGGCAAGCTGTACCTTACTACTCCCAAGACGTTAAACGCTATATACGGGAGTTATTATTATTATATTAAAACATTACTCAAATTAACCCTTCGATATGCTGAAATCGATGTATTACAAAAAATACGTATTTTATATCTAAAAATTATTAGAGATGAATATAGAGAAGTATCAAAAAATTTGTGACAGCATTCTCCAATGGAAGTATTCTCCAAAAATCTATTAACATACCGGCTGTTAAAAATAATTCAGGTCGACGAAGCGAGGCATATACCGGGAGGTACAAAAGTGGCCCATCCTACTTTTTTACTCTTTTAGATAAAAAAAACAAATTTGGTAAGTTATCCAGTATATGAATAATCGTCCTTATGTTTCATCGGAAACGACTACAACTTTTGCTTTTTAAATGTATCCTCGGTATATTTTACTTTTCTTTGGATAGAAAATGACATTCTGAATAGAATGACATGTCATGTCAACTTTTGACATTTTTGACAATATAACCATTAATCTTTAATCAAGGAGATTTGCAAAAATAGATAATGTTTGTCGTATGATTTTCTGGCCGGTTAAAAGATGTCTAAATATTTTTTTTTAAAAGAACGAAGGTTGCTCATTAGCATATTTGCAAAAAGCATTTCTTACGAATAATTTGGTACCACATACTGATAATTCGAGTCAAATTGTCGTTATATTTATGACAGTGGCACTCTACATTGAAATTTCACTATTTTGTAAAAATGTCAAAAGTTAACATAATATATAATGTCATTCTATTCAGAATGCAATTTTCTATAGAATATAGTAAAAAAAGAGAGTGTACCATTTAAGAATCAAAAGTTGTCGTCATTTCCGGTAAAACAGGAAGAACAGAACGAAACTAATTGAATACAATCAATCCTCATTTATTACATATACTAACACACTAAGTCTCGTTTTTATATAAAAAAAGTGAGCTGTTTATATGAAAACGATGAGCAACTTTTAAAAAATAACCGGTATGTAAAAACCCAAATTTTCAAAAAGAACGGTCATAGTTATAATAGTATATACAGTATATATTAGGGTGTCCGTTATTTCCCAAGTTGATATTTTTTTTGATGCCGCCCTCTGAAGTTTTAGTTTTTGGTCTAAAAAAATTATCCAACGTAAAAAAGCTTTAAATTTTTAATTTAAACCGTGCAGGCATCATGATACTTGTCCCATTTAAATAACATGGGATTTTGTAACCTTTTGCATTTAATTTTTTATCACCAAAGCAAATGAATCTACAGCTTCGACATAGACATATTCTAATACAAAATTTTACGCTCTACAAAAAAGGTTTGGTTTTTTACATAAAAACATTCCTTTCAAAGTTATTCGCGGTCAAAGTTATGCACATATTTTATAATCAAATTTTTCTATCATTCACTGCAAATTTTAATTGCACCTTTTTATTTTGACTAAAAAAGGATCTAGAGCCATACTTTTTTCAATAAAACAACATTTTTTACCATCTTTAATATGGAAAACTAATATTGTGTCATCTATGATCAATTGATCAAAACTATAATTTAAGGTTATTGTTTCATTGCCTTTGCGTTCGTAGATATGTGTATCAATTGAAAAAATGAACAAATTTCGAGTGGTTTTTATCTTAAATATTACTCGTACCGAATTAATTAAATTAAATGATTAATTAATTTAATTTAATGAAATTAAATGATTAATTAATTATTAAATTAAATTATATATTAGATTATATTAAATTAAATTATATATAAGAAAATTCGATACAAGTAATATTTAGTATAAAAGCCATTCGAAATTTGTTCATTCTTTTCAATTGACATACATATTAACGAATATAGAGGCTAAAAGGTTTTTAAAGCCCTCCATATTTACGAACACTGAAAGGCAATGAGACAATAACCTTAAATTATAGTTTTGATCAATTGATCATAGATGGCGCAGTATTAGTTTTCCACATTGAAGTTGGTAAAGAAATATTGTTTTATTAAAAAAAGTATGGCTCTGGATCCTTTTTTAGTCAAAATAAAAAGGCCCAATTAAAATTTCCACTGAATGATAGAAAAATTTGATTATAAACTATGTGCATAACTTTGACCGCGAATAACTTTTAAAGGAATGTTTATATGGAAAAAACCAAAGAGACCTTTTTTATAGAGAGTAAAATTTTTTATTAGAATATGTCTTTGTCGAAGCTGTAGGTTCATTTGCTTTGGAGATAAAAAAATAAATGCAAAAGGTCAGAAAATCCCATGTTATTTAAATGGGAAAAGTATCATGATTCCGGCACGGTTTAAATTAAAAATTTAGAGCTTTTTTACGTTGGATAATTTTTTTTAGACCAAAAACTAAAACTTCAGAAGGCGGCATCAAAAAAAATATCAACTTGGGAAATAACGGACACCCGTAGTATTACATTTCATTTTTGCTTACAATTCTTTAAGTACGAATAATGAATTTTAAATTAAACATGAAATGCATTCATTCTTTCATTTTTGTTTCAGTATAAATTTTTAATCACCTCTCATTTTTAAGAAATAAAAATGAACCGTAGATTATAACACGAAATTTTGTCATCAATTACAAGCAACTAACACTTTCCAAACAGCATAATGATGAATTACGTAACTATGCTTCTAGAGATTAAAAGATTCTATTTAAAAGAACACTCATGATTGATGCTCTACCCAGTGTCGTTAGGATTATTATACATACGTCTAAAACTAATTCCACATTGATTAGGCTAGTAGCAACCATAATTCAGGCTGAAAATATATTATCAAAATTTGATCGTATAACTTAATATTTTTGTACTTATCTAGAGATTAATATAGCTAAAATCTCTCTCTCTTTCGTATATTAACCTAAAAAATCGTATATAACCTTAGAAATATCTAAAAATATAGTTATAATTTACGACCTCTCTAATTCACAACGATGTTAAGTTTTGTAAGATACATACGTACGCTGATGACACTCAGATGTATGCCTCTTTTAATAGGAATTCTTTAAATTTTGCCATTATTATGATCAATGAAGATTTACAATATATATATGCACAGTCTCTAAAATATGAATTACAGTTGAATCCAATTAAAACACAAGTTGTCATATTTTCAAGTAAAAATTGCTATCATGATGTTTGCCAATTAGCTAAATTTAAGATTAATAATGTCAATTTTGATATTGTTACCGACGCCAAAAATCTAGGTATTATAATTGATCACAATTTGAAATACAAGCAACACATATCTGCATCTATTCAAAGAGCATTCTCGGCATTAAGACAGCTTTATCCACTGCGGCATTTTTTAAATAGTAAGGTAAAAGCTAATCTATGCAATACCTTAGTTTTGTCCCATTTCTCTTATTGTTCCGTCGTTTTCTCACAGTCATTAAGTATGGATGATATATACAGAGTACAGAAAGTACAAAATTATTGTTTTAAGATATATATATATATATATATATATATATATATATATATATATATATATATATATATATATATATATATATATATATATATATATATATATATATATATTTGGTTTAAAAAATATGATCACGTAGCACATACTTTTAAAACACTACATTGGTTATATATGAGAAATAGATTTCTTTTGAATAATATTATATTATATCACAATATATTAATATCGCATAAACCGGTATATTTTTTCAATAAAATTCAGTTGAGATAAGAGGCTCATAGTATTAATATCCGTCATAAAACTGATATATCTGTTCCTTACCACGAAACCTCCCTCTACAAAACATCTTTCAGTTATTCGGTCTCAAAGATCTATGCTCAGGTACCAACTCACATAAGGAGTTTCACGAGTATTTCGTTAAAGACCAAGGCTCGTTTATGGCTTTTCGAAGAGTAGAGCAAAGATGTATAAATGAGTGTATTTGTATTGTTATATTATAATCGTTTAATTATAATTTCGCGATTGTTTGCATTTTTTTTTATTTAACATTTATTTATTTTCTTGTAAATTTTTTATATTGTAAAATCGCTTATTTCTGGGACTTACTCAACCGGGTCTCACAATGCAAATTCACCTCAAATATCCATTTAGTTGGTCATTGGCAAGCAGGCTCTCATTGTACATGAAAATAACAAAACAAACATTTACTGATCTGGATAAAATTGATAGTTAAATAGTAAAACTCACCCGGAGGTACTCCGCC
Source organism: Sitophilus oryzae (assembly GCF_002938485.1). Lineage (NCBI taxonomy): Eukaryota > Metazoa > Arthropoda > Insecta > Coleoptera > Curculionidae > Sitophilus > Sitophilus oryzae. The sequence goes on along the minus strand of NW_022145814.1, from coordinate 1,403,876 downwards.
CCCTAGCCACTGGTATTCTATTCAACATATCCCATTCCATATCTTCCATTTAATTCAAATATTATTCGGATCTATTGGTTAATCTTCAACAACTAGCTGGTGTCACCTGAAATAAGTATAGGGGCTTTCCCCGGACGCAAATCTGCAGCTAAACAGATTCGCATCCCTAATAGTCAAAAAAACTCGTATCCTAATAGTCAATAAGACTCGTATCCAAATAGTCAATAAGACTCGTATCCAAATAGTCAATAAGACTCGTATCCTAACAGTCAATAAGACTCGTATCCAAATAGTCAATAAGACTCGTATCCTAATAGTCAATAAGATTCGTATCCAAATAGTCAATAAGACTCGTATCCTAATAGTCAATAAGACTCGTATCCAAATAGTCTATAAGACTCGTATCCTAATAGTCAATAAGACTCGTATCCAAATAGTCAATAAGACTCGTATCCAAATAATCAATAAGACTCGTATCCTAATAGTCAATAAGACTCGTATCCAAATAGTCAATAAGACTCGTATCCTAATAGTCAATATATCCTATAGTATAATATATCCTAATCCTTTATACCTAACCTAACCTAACCTTAGTCATAAGACTCGCAACCTCCAAATGTCAGTTCTGTGACAAAACACAACACAACACTACTTTACAGCCGGCCGTCCCGTCTACTATTGACTGACCTGCCGCGCGCCGGCAAGCTAAGCCTCCTCTTACATCACATTTTTACCTGATCACAAATATTTACATCGCTAATCGACTTTCAAATTAATAGTGTTCTAGCATTGCTAGATAAATAAATAGAGAGTTTCCGAATTATAAAACCATTATTATAACCAACTTATTTTATAAACGTAGACGCAAAAAACTTCTTGCGGAAGTGTACTATTTTCATCTATTGATAAAATATTGTAAAATATAGTAAGATTTGAAAAGTACTCGGCAATTGGGATTCGTAAACAGACGCGTTTTAACTTGCAGCATGTTTTGATTGCTTTGGTTAGGTTTGTGTTGGTTTGTTGGTTCATTTTTGTTTATTTTCGTTTTTTTTTTCTCGGTACGGTATTGATGTTTAAATTACAGTATCTATGAGATTAAGTTCAATACATACACAATAAAAATGTTTAGAATGTAAAGCAAGAACACGTTTTCAGGTAACTGATTTCAGTTATTCTAAAGTCGGCAAAAGAGAATAATGCATTTCCGCAGAGAAATTTGTATGATTTTGTGTTTGGGGAAGCTTCTATATACTGGATGTTTTGTTGTTATTTTTTTGTGATTTCAAGTAAAAAAAAACTTCACCCAAAATGTTTAAGCTTAAAGTATCACAAAACAATTCATTTAAACTTGATTTGAACCAAAAACTAGTAATACAAAACTAAAGTGTCAAAACGAATAACAATGTCAGAAAATAAATAAATCAATGTAACAATTTGACATTATTTGTTACAGCAGAACTACCACCTGAATCTCCAGCGCAAAATTTAAATTCCAGTTAGTCAGCCCGACAACGAATATGTCCATGGTTGGCTACAATAAATTTAAAAATCGCGCCCTCGATTACGTGACTAAAAGTTTAATTGGCATGGAATGTACGAGTCATGCTTTAGTGTATTCCAAATCTTTTTAAAATTAACGTATGTAATTAAAAAGTAAAACAAAAATATTACGTAGTTAAATTAAGAGGCATAGAAAAATATTATTATTTAAAAGGCGCATGAAGCGATACGCATTACACCAACTTGTTGATAATAGCTCCGCCTCAAACAATTTCCATCGATCAATTGTTTTATAATTTTAATTACAAGCTTGATTAATAAATACACAGATCGGTAGCAACATGACTAATAACCGGAAAAGCGCATAATTTCGACAAAGTTATAATTCTACCCAAGTATTTCCCTATAATTGTTAATAATGACACGGTTAAATGAAATGCAAATTAGTTTATCATAATTCGGCGTTTGAATTTCCTAAAACGAATTCATTTCGGAAATATCCCATTAAAGCATCGATTGAATTTAACATATAATGTGCGGTCCGTGCGTGCATTGCGGTTTATTGATATATTTATTGCGAAGGGCCGTTGATACTATCTTTAAATGAAAGGCACAATATGACCGAAACTGCAGTCGACTGATAATCACAAAATTAATTTTACCCGGCTCTAAATAATTGAAATAATTAATAAAACCTCCAAAATAAATGGAATTAAGTACTTGCAAAAATGTTTTGCAGAGGAATTAAACAAAATAATATAACCCCATTATTACAGGAGTCAGATTCATCCATTTTATGGGTGTAGATAATGATACACATTAATATTTTTATTACAGATGATAATCAATATTTATTACAGATGATAAATTAGCAAAAAGCAGATTGTTGAGAATTTCTCCATTCAATGACCACCCTGTATAGTCATTAAAGTCTTTTGAAATGCCGTTGTTTGATGCCAGAAATAGATATATGATATTATTACTTCCAACAAAACTATTGACGTTCTAGTTTGCAACAATTTTCGCCAGCTTAAGGCCTGGTTGCGCGGTACAAGTGTACTTGGATCAAATCCACTTAGACGTTGCTCTATCTTATACGATAGTCAAGCAACATTAAAAGCAATCAACTCAATACCCATCAAATCGAAGTTGGTCAAAGAATGCCAAAAGAAGCTGAACAAATTAGGCAAAGAAATTAAAGTCCTCCTATTCTTGGTGCCCGCTCACCAAGGGATAGAAGACAATGACCTAGCTAGAAAAGAAGCGAACACTCCCCTAATTGGACCAGAACCGTTCTGCTTTCCAAAAGGAAACCACCTTAAAGCGGAACTCAAGAACATGGAACGCTCCGTAACCTGGAATGGGAATCCCCCAACGGTCTAAGACACTCGAAAAAGTTTCTCAGAATTTACGACCCAGAAAAATCAAAGATTGATTTAAGTAAGAACAATCTTCGAATTGTCACGGGGTTTCTAATAGTCTTCTCAACGAACAGCTCAGTAGAGTGCGCCGAGACGACAACCGTTCGTTACATAAGCTTTTGTATACGGCTAATTTCAGAGAGGGAGACCTGGCCTCCGTGGAGCTGTCTCAGATACAGGCTTTTGTCAAAGCCCCAAGAATGTATGATGAGTTATAACTCGTTATAACTCAAGAAAGGGGAACACACAATAGATATGTAAGGTCGCGGTGATTAAGCCCCTCCTAGAAATTCTACATTCTAGACGTTACGCACGTCTCACTTGGATTGTATCAACTGATTTAAAATCGGTTGATATAATCCAAGTAGCTTACAAGTGAGACGCATGCAACGTCCAAGAGTAATTGATGTGGTTTCATATGGAGCGTATCTTTCGTGTACTTAATGTCTTCCCAGTACTCACTTTTATTGTGTATCAAAACCGCCTCACTATGCGGGACTGTCAGCTGATGGAATAACTTACCGACTAAAAACCTATACGTTCCGCCTAAGATATCTCCGTCTGGAACCACCTTTCGGTATTGCTGCAGTGGAGGCAGTTTCAGCACATAATAAAAGTGAGTACTGGGAAGATGCTATTTGTAACTCAAAAATAAATGCCCTCCAAGAATGCTCTTCAAAGGCCACATCATCGTGAAAATTATACGTTCATGGTGTTGCGTTAATGTTGCTTATTGGCTGCACAGTTGATGAATTTCACTTAATTTCTCGTTAATTTTTCTTTGTTCGCCAGAATGTCAGCCATGGCCTGATAGCGCCTGTGTCAGATAGTAATCTCCCCGTATGGCCAATCGATCCATAATTGGATACCTGGTATTAAGGTGCATTCTCACGACTCGTCTACTTGGCAAGTGTTTTTTATTGGCATAGCGGGAATGCGGCGTAGTTTCTATAATAAATAATTCAGAAATTCTGTATAGATGCCCGACGCATCATGTATACCCTGTATACCAATTACAAATGATTGTCAAGTACACGAGTCGTGAGAACGCGCCATTAGTGAATATGTCCATCACCCTTTTCTATCTATATTGACATCTTCTCAGAAGTTCTATTTGGGCGCCTTGTTTGGACTTGTCTTCGTATCTCCCAGTTCTTTCGGAGATCATTAGGTCAATACGAGCAATTTCTACCAACACTTGGAGTGCTTCCAAGGAAACCTATCTATAGGCACAGCATATTCTGATAGTGAGTTTTTTTTTAATCCTACTGAAATTGCGTAGTAAGGATTAATTACTGGTTAAGCTATGCCACACCGGAGAAGCATAAAGGATTTGAGAGTGGGCTACACTCGCCAGTATATGACTCTTAGAGGTCCCGGGTTCCCGACAAATGTCTAAAATTTTTTATGAAGAATGCATTCTATAATGATAGAATGTAAGGATCTTAGTGTTCACTTAACTTTAGCTGATATTTGTCTGACGTGTTCCGAAAAGGTCTCTTTTTTGTATCTAGCCATGCGCCAAGATATTTAACTGCTTTAGATGGACAAACTGTGTTACTGAATATGTCAAACTGCATAGGTACAAGCTTTCTTTATTTCTTTTACTGATAACTAGCGCCTCGGTTTTTTCAGGCGCCCATTTCGATACATCCAGTTTGAAACTACGAGCGGTCCCTAGTTTGCTTTTTTCATGATAGTATATTCGTACTTACAGTCACTTAAATATACATAAATTTATTTCTAGATAGACTAGGTACTTTATTGTATATACAATATGTCCCCGGATTGTCTTTACAAGAGAAAAACTTTATATTAATAACATTTTGAGAAAAATGTATTCTTCATAAAAAATTCTGCTTGTTTTAAAATGGTTAATCCCGTTTGTACTTTTCGAAATTTCCATACTGTTTTAGAGAAAATTAAGAAAAACATAAAAATTTGGGTTGGGTGGGACACTAAGTCCTAATAATCAAACGGTGTTTCTATGGTAATATATACCATTTAGATTTCATTCCTTGATAGATGGTTATTATTAATTTTGATTAACGTCATATTCATTGCTGTTGTTAAATACTACATCTTCCGATAACTATCATCGCCCTTTCCATGGCATTGCAATAAAAATATTTTGTACATTTTAAAACAGCAAAAAGTATTACATTAATTAAAATTTTATGAATAACAATCTATCAAAGAATGAGAATGAAAATATATTACCATATAAACGCGTTTTGTTTTTTAGAACTTAGAAGAAATTGAACTATATTGTCGTGTTTTTTTTAATTTTCTCTAAAAGAAAAATATAAACGGATTTAAACATTTTAGAACAAGCAAAATTTTTTATGAGGAATGCATTTTTCTCAAAATGTCAATAATAAAAAAGCAAAAAAAGTTTTCCCAATTGTAAAGACAATCCGAGGACATACCTACTGTATAATATAAAAATAACATAACGTTACCAATTAATTGTTACCCAATCTATGCAACAAATTAAAAAAAAAATCTAATTAGACTAAATAATAATATGTACAGGGTGGTCGAGATTGGTCTGTTTTAACAGAGAAACCCTATTTCCTGATTAGATAGAGCAAAACCGACATAGATGTCATGGGCTCGATTTCTGAGACTCCTTTAGTAGCGTAAACCGCCTGTTGATATTTTCACTGCCAGCTGAGGTACGGGGTCTTTTTGAATTTTTTACCATTTGGAAAATTGCCCATAACTTTTGTATTTCGCGGAATAATAACATTATGTAAAAAATCTAGTGGCGTAGTCAGTTTTTTTCTATGTTTGCTCTTTTTGTCAGAAATAATAAAAAACATAATTTTTTAAATTGAAATCATAGTTGGCTATGAACTTAAAAAAATGCTGGCGTTTAATCCTTTCCAACGATATAAAGTTATGGGTATCTATTTCTAACAATGAGATAAATATTTGGTTTTATATCTTTATATCGAAGCGGGCCTTGATTTTGTGTTGGCCAATTTGACTAATTATTTTTTATCGCAATTTAATATTCTATATTATTATTTATCTGCATAATTAAAGACCTTTGAGAAGGTAAATTAACATTCCATATTAGTATTAGTAATTACAATTGAAATCAATACAACAAACAAAAAAACAAAACTAGAAGTATTTTTTGAGTGACGAATATAGTTTTCTAAAAAAAGTCATTGAAATCGTCAAGAGTTACAACGATTTATTAGGCGAACTGGTGTAATAAGTCCAAAGCTTGCCTAGTGTTCTGGATTCTTCTCTCGTCCCAATAATTCTTCCCTTATATATAAGGTCTTTTAATTTCGCATAAAAAAGTCGAAAGGAGTTAAATCACAGGATATAGTAGACCAAGATATGGGCCCAAACCAATTCTCTAGTTTTTTTTATATTATTTTTTTATTTATATATTTTTTCCTTCGGATCAAACGGTGCTTTATTCAAGACTCCAGATACTATCTGTGAGTCTTTCAAAGCAAGTTCCGAGAGGAAGCGTAAATATTAATGTCACTGTATTATATCATGTTTGAATAAATTATTATTATTATTATTAACATAAAATCAAGGCCCGCTTCGATACAAAGATAAAAAATCTAATATTTCTCTTATTCTTAGAAATAAATACCCATAACTTTATACCGTTAGAAAGGGTTAAACGCCAGCATTTTTTTAAGTTCATAGCCAACTATGATTTCCATTTAAAAATTATATTTTTTATTGTTTCTGACAAAAAGAGCAAGTATAGAAAAACTGACTACACCACTGGATTGTACATTAAAAAGTGCCTTAAGAACGTTTTTACAAAATTTTATTATTCTGCTAAATACAAAAGTTATGGGCAATTTTCCAAATGGTAAGAAATTCAAAAAGACCCCTATCTTAGTTAGCAGTGAAAATATCAACAGGCGCCATTAAAAGTGTCTCAGAAATCGAGCTCATAACATCTATATCGGTTTTGCTCTATCTAGTCAGGAAATAGGTTTTCTCTGTTAAAACAGACCAATTTCGACCACCCTGTACAGGGTGGGTCAAATTCGACGCTTTTAAATGGAAGCATCCTTTTCTATAGGAGATAGACAAAAACTAATATGGGTGTCTGGAGCTCAATGTTTGTCAAAAACATGATGGTGAAAACCACGATATCGATATCTGTTACCGTTTCGGAGTTACGGGGTGTTTTTAAAAAATATGCATTTTTAACAAATCGCTGTAACTTTTTTACTTGGGAAAATTTTGTATTTTTATGAAAATATTTCCAAAGCACCTTTTTACGTAGAATTTAATGGTTTAAGTATAATTTTTTTAAAATTAATAATTTAAGAAATATCAACAAAAAATTTGATTTTTTATATGGGACACCCTGTATATTTTTAATTTGTTGAAAAGAATTTAAAATTCCCTTTCCAAAAATATAGCACACTTGATATTTTGTTATAATCCCCTTCGAAATACAGAATTTTTAAAAGTTCGCCACTTTTAACTAGTAGGCTTTGGACCCCTTATTGATGATATATGCCCTTAATGGAACTCGAAAATATATTTTTCCAGTAAGACGACGCACCGCCTCTGAACGCTGAACTTATCAGCAAATTTTTGCAGCCAATTTCAAGAATAATTGGATAGCTAAACAAGATCCCAGCCGTTAGCCGTAGAGGCCGCCTGACTTAGTGCCCATGGATCTAATCCTATGGATATATTTGCGGAAGAATAAAGTATTAAGTAAATAAAAATTCCTTATTCTTCCGTATATCTAGACAAGAATTAAAAATACTTAGCAGTTGAAGAGGGTATCTTTCACCCTCATCGAGTTAATGAATTCCGCGATTGATGATATTTGAAATTTTCAAAAACTGGTCCGTCTGTCCATAACAGAAGAGGTTTACAACACCTGTAGCAAAATCTGATCTCTTGGTTTGCTATTTATTTTTATTGTTATTAGATATAGTTTAAATGTGTTGATGTTGGTTAAATATACTTTAAATTGTTATAAAATTCTGCATCTCTCATAGCAAATATTATTTTCGTTTTAATTGATGCTCACAGCTAGATCGAGCAAAATATCAAGTGTGTCATATTTTTGGAAAGGTAATTTTAAATTATTTTCAATAAATTAAAAATATACAGGGTGTCCCATATAAAAAATCAAATTTTCTGTTGATAATTCTTGAATTATTAATTTTAAAAAAATTATACTTAAACCATTAAATTCTACGTAAAAAGGTGCTTTGGAAATGTTTTTATAAAAATACAAAATTTTCCATAGCAAAAAGGTTACAGCGATTTGTTAAAAATGCATATTTTTGAAAAACACCCCGTAACTCCGAAACGGTAACAGATATCGATATGTGGTTTTCACCAACATGTTTTTGACAAAAATTGAGCTCCAGACACTGATATTAGTTTTTGTCTATCTCCTATAGAAAAGCGTGTTTCCATTTAAAAGCGTCGAATTTGACCTACCCTGTACATTGTAGATTATTTTTAGAAAAAACAATAAATATAATTATAATTGAGAGGCTTAGAATAAAAAGGTAACACGTGATTTTTTGTTCTAAATAGACTTAAGTACAGATTTAGACACTTTAGATACCAATTTATTTAGTATTAAAGGAAATTAAGTAAATTCTACACTCTACTCTACTTAGTGCAACTGTAAAATTTACTTAATTCCATTTTATACCAAATAAATTGATATCTAAAGTATATAAATCTGCATTTAGAAAAAAGTGTCACTTGTATCCTTTATTGTATTGTACATACCCGGGGGGTACTTGTATCCCTGGGCTGGTAATAATACATAACAATAAAAATTAATTAAAAAAATTAATTACATTTTTATACCAAAAATGTCTAGAATATTTTAATTTATTAATTGGAAACATAATATAACATGCTCGATTAAATGCATGTATGGAATATTTCCGTTTTGATGTACTGTAAGTATATGAACATGCATTTTTAATTAAATTTGTTACCTTCATTAATTATGCCTTTAATATTTTTAATAGAGTATAAAATATGGAGTTGGATTAACTTGAAAATAATGACTATATTAAATAAATAAAGTTATATTGGGAAACCCCAACAGAATTTAGTTTCCCGATTTTTTGCAAAAATAAATAAATAACAGAATAATAAATATTATATATAGAACATTCAGTAAACAAAAGTTGGCGATCTTTTATGTGTATTTTTGTGTTCAAAAAAAAGCTTCATTACTATTTATAATACAATCAAAAAAGATAAATCCAAAGAAAATGGGATATAACTTTTTTCGTAGCGCAATACATTATTACTTGATGAAATCCCGCATATTAAAAGGATATGCATATACAGGATGAAAATTTAACATGCCATCGAGAATCACGAAATACATATAAAGAAATTAAAATTAAAACTAAAATCTGTATTTTTTAACTCATTGTACTCGATGCACCTCGCCTGATTTTGACTGCTTCGCGCTTGATGGCAACCACCCCAACTTTTTAGTTTTTTGCTAGTGCAGTTATTAAGACTAAAAAACACTCAGGCACGAGGTTTATGTGATGTAACGCTGTTTTGGGTAGTAAAAAATAAGAGAAAAAGAATTCCAACTAGGCGTCTTGTGTTGTGGCAATTTCAAATGTTAATAAAATTGCCCAAAAAATGTTAATGCGTAAAGGAGAGCGTAATTACGCGTTGTTGGGTGCAATAACATTCAATAACTCAATTTTCTCGGATATTCAACTCTCCCGAAACAACATTTTCTAGCTTCATAATTTCTTACACCGATTTGATCAATAGCAAAAATGGATTCAAGCAGTTCGACGAAACAAGTGAGTAAACAAAGTGCTCGTTACATAATCAAAAAATTAAATAGACATATACTATGCGAGGATGAAATATAATTTGCAATATTAATGGTATACTTTTTTTTATCAACTAGTGAGTAAATGTTTTATGAACATCTTCTAAAAGTATAATTATGTACCTACCTTTAAAAAATTCCGTTATAGGCGAAATATCTCCCATTATGCCCCACTAGCAAAACCTGTGATAAAACTATGCTCTATACCGGGTGCGTCTCAAAAGTGGCTCACCCCTATAACTTTTTTATTTTTTCAGATAAAAAAACGATATTTGGTATGTTATTATATGACATAAATTAGGATTGATTGACATATTCATTTGTTTTCTGTTTCGCCGGAAATGACTACAACTTTTGATTTTTAAATGGCACCCCCGTATTTTTTTACTTCATACGATAGAAAATTACATTCTGAATAGAATGACATATCATATGTCAACTTTTGACATTTTTGTTTAAAACAAAATTGAATTTTAAATTTCAATCTAGAGTGTGTTAAAAACACTAATTTTTAATCAAAGAGCCTTGGAAAAATAGATTTGATCGTCTAATGTTATTCGTGTCTTGTCCTGGCTGGTTAAAAGATGCCCAAATCGTATTTTTAATCATATCTTAGTTTTTTTAAATTGAACGAGGGTGGCTCATTAGCATATTTGGAAAAAGCATTTTTTTAAGAATAATTTGATACCACAGACTTGGTATTTCGAGTCAAATTATCGTTATGAACCGCATGTTAAAATTTCAAATAAACCTAATGCGAAAATGTCAAAGTTGGCATATGATATGTCATTCTATTCAGAGTATCATTTTCTATTAAATAAAGCAACAAAAAACCGAGTGTACCGAAACAGGAAGTGACAGAAAACAATTGAATACGTCAATCAATCCTAATTTATGTCCTATATTAACATACCAAATCTCAATTTTTTATCTGAAAAAATAAAAAAGTTATAGGGGGTGAGCCACTTTTGAGACGCACCCGGTATATGCTCTATAGTTTAACTCATCTAAAAATATTTTTTAACTGGAACAATAAATTATAATGCAAGTTAGACCTTCTAAAGATATCAAAATATTTACCTTTTTATTTTTTGTTTAGAATTTCCACAAATTATACTTTCTAACACTGAATAATTATACACTATTTTTTTCGTTTACTCGCCATTTAAACCCGTGTGTTTTTTAAAAAGATCATTTTAACATGTGTTCGTTATTTACGATTTTCCCGGGCGGTGGCAGCACCGGCTGAGAATGCACCAAGCCTATACAAATGTGTAAAGCAGCATATATTAATTAAAGGATTGTATTTTATAACCTATTTTTTGTAATTCACGTAACCTAGAGTTAGCTAGTGATCGTTCATTTCGTATTACTTTAGAAGAGATTAGAAAGGTCTTAGGGAATTACAGTGTTTAGACTTTTGGGATATTAATGCTTTACAATGAATTTGCGGACTTAAACATATTTTCAACATGACGGTAGTACCGGAAATACTGAAAGTTGACAGCTATTGTCTTTTTTAAATAGATACTCAATTTTTCCTCATATAGGAATATAACTTTTTGTTTTTTATTTTTTTTTTATTCTTGAAACTTGTGATGCAAGTTTAGCTGAGGATATTTAATTTTTAGTGTACTGCATGCACACAATTACCTATATCGCATTCGAATATGAATTAGAAGCAATATAAAATAAATATTTTATATGTTTTCTAATATGACAACTCTAAGACCACTTCACATCATAACTGTTGCGGTTTTGGTGGTTGAAATAACATCCCTTCCAATTGCAATCCGTAATGTTTAATAATTATTGTCTATGGTTAACCATATTTAATAAATTATTCCGTTCTTGTTTAATCTAAAAGCTTTGTTGTTGATTAAATTGCAAACTATACTCAACAACACTGGGCAACAATTTAAAAAATAATTTCTGTTGAGTTCAATATTTAAGCTGTTTTAGAGGTATATGATTTCAAAACTTTATCTACAGATCATACCAAATAAACTGTTAGTCACGTGATTAAGCTTGACCGGCACAGCGTTGCCCGCCGCTGTGCCGGTTCTTTAAACTTAACTAAGCTGTGCCGCCATTTTCTATTGATCAAAATATTTTAGGGAACAAAAATAAATTAATTATAAATGTATAAACAGTTATTATTTACATCAAGAAAACTCACCTTTTTACCAGCACTTAAGGTACATAAAAGGCCATTACTACCGCTTTCCCGTTCGAAATATTCTAATAAAGTTGCGATGAGTTTTTTACAATTTAAGCTGTCTTGTACACTTCGCTAAGGTTCCCAAGAGGTTCTAAAAAGAATAATGTTCGACTGCATGGTATGCTAGTAAACATTTTTAAGCTTAAAGTATCACAACACTATTTATTTAAGGCAAAATGTCGTAATACAAAACTAAAGTGGTTTAAAAACACAAGTTTTTCTTTACAGGTTTTGCGCGTGCGACTGCGCTTCAGAGGATTATTTACAAAATCAATTCTACAATTATTAACAATAGCTTTTCGAAAAGAAATTTGTAGCTATGAAAGATTGAATAAATAATATATCATATATATGAAATTCCTTTTTTTCTGTGAATCCTATTGTAGAAAATATAAAATATATCATTAGTAACTGTAAAAGTTAATCGATAGAGAGAAAGTAACAAAGCCGCACTGTGTAGTGGGTTACGAGTAAATCGGGAACATTATGTTATCCTAGAATTCCCGACTGTACAGCAAATCAACAAACAATAGACACCGAAACAAAAATAAACAATTCTGTTTAACATTAGCACTGTTGCGGTTTAGTCGGACCCAATTTTAAATTACCGCCGACGTATCTCGCAATATATATTACCTACGGCTAATAAAGCTAATTGCACTATTTTATAGAGGCTATTTTCGAGTAAACCTTACCTAATATCCCATTTAGTATTATTTTGTTTATTGCAGTTTTTTAATAAAAATTATCTAAAGTAAAACAGCAATTTTTAATTACTTATTTATTCAACCTACAAGCCAAAAGAAAGGGGACTAATTAACACGAATTAACATCATAATCGCACCATAACATCTATAGTTCATATTAAATAAACTTTTAGTCACGTGATTAAGCTTGACCAGCACAGGGTTGCCCACTTTTAAATATTTTTTAATCAAAATATTTTAGAAAACAAAAATAAATGAATTATAAATATTTAAACAGTTATAAGCTTACAGCTTCAGTAAAACTCACCTCCTTAGCAGCACTTAAGGGTCATTACTACCACCTTCCTGTTCAAAATATTCTAATAAGGTTGCGATAAGTCTTTTACAATGGCTATTAAGCTATCTTGTACACTTCGCACTAAAAGAGGTTCTAAAAAGAACAATGTTCGCCTGCAAAGTGTGCTGGTAAACATTTTTAACGTAACGTTTAACGTAACGCCCTTAAAGTATCACAACACTATTTATTTAAGGCAAAATGTCGTAATACAAAACTAAAGTGTCAAAACGAATGACAATGTCAGGAAATAAATAAATAAATGTGACACCTTGACATTTTTTATAGCGGAGCTACCACCTGAATCCCCATCGGGAAATTTAAATTCCAGTTAGTCAGCCCGGCGCCGAATATGTCCATGGTTAACAACAACGAATTTAAAAATCGTGCCCTCGATTACGTAACTAAAAGTTTAATTAATATCAAATATAGTTTTCTCCTGTCACGTCAAGTTTTTTCTTTACAGGTTTTGCGCGTGCGACTGTGCTTCAGAGGATTATTTACAAAATCAGTTCTACCATTATTAACAATAGCTTTTCGAAAAGAAATTTGTAGCTATGAAAGATTGAATAATAATATATCATATATATGAAATTCCTTCTTTTCTGTAAATCCTATTGTAGAAAATATAAAATATATCATTAGTAACTGTAAAAGTTAATCGATAGAGAGAAAGTAACAAAGCCGCACTGTGTAGTGGGTTACGAGTAAATCGGGAACATTATGTTATCCTAGAATTCCCGACTGTACAACAAATCAACAAACAATAGACACCGAAACAAAAATAAACAATTCTGTTTAACATTAGCACTGTTGCGGTTTAGTCGGACCCAATTTTAAATTACCGCCGACGTATCTCGCAATATATATTACCTACGGCTAATAAAGCTAATTGCACTATTTTATAGAGGCTATTTTTGAGTAAACCTGACCTAATATCCCATTTAGTATTATTTTGTTTATTGCAGTTTTTTAATAAAAATTATCTAAAGTAAAACAGCAACTTTTAATTACTTATTTATTCAACCTACAAGCCAAAAGAAAGGGCACCATAACATCTATAGTTCATATTAAATAAACTTTTAGTCACGTGATTAAGCTTGACCAGCACAGCGTTGCCCACTTTTAAATATTTTTTAATCAAAATATTTTAGAAAACAAAAATAAATGAATTATAAATATTTAAAGAGTTATTATTTACTTCAATAAAACTCACCTTCTTAACAGCACTTAAGGTCAACTTAAGGGTCATTACTACCGCCTTCCTGTTCAAAATATTCTAATAAGGTTGCGATGAGTCTTTTACAACGGACATTAAGCTATCTTGTACACTTCGCACTAAAAGACGTTCTAAACAGAACAATGTTCGACTGCAAGATCTGCTAGTAAAAATTTTTAAGCTTAAAGTATCACAACAGAATTCAATTAGACCAAAAACTCGTAATACAAAATTAAAGTGTCAAAACGAATAACAATGTCAGGAAATAATAAATAAATGTGGCAACTTGACATTTTTTACAGCAGGGCTACCACCTGAATCCCCAGTGGGAAATTTAAATTCCAGTTAGTCAGCCCGGAGCCGAATGTGTCCAGGGTTGGCAACAACGAATTTAATATTGCAAAGTATGATATACGTTTCCTAGAAATAGCGGTTAGATATTTTTAAATTATAAAATGTACTTATATAGGTAACATCTAAACTAAACGGCAAGTTTTAATTACATATATTTATTATTTATTTAACCTACACTACGAACTAAAAGAAAGGAAACAAATGAACACAAATTAGTTAATATTATAATTCCAATTTAATTAATATCTGTATCTTTACACTATTAATCATAATATTGAAAATTATGATACACGTTTACTATAAATTGGCGTTAGATATTTTTTAAATTAGAAAATGTACTCTCTGGATTACAGTAGACCCTTTAAAAAAAGTAATATCATAGTCTAAAGGGTGGCTGGTGGCGTAGAGGTACACCAATCTTTGTTGTGGTTTCGAATCATACAGCCGGCTGTTCATCAGCCGACTATTTTTAATAAAATAAAAATAGTTTAGGTACCTAGGTGGACTCAGCCTTAAATGAGTACTTGGGATTCACAATTCTGAGGTAATAATAGGCGGTTGAAGCGTATTGCTAGCCACATTACCTTCCTTGTATACCGAATGGCTCTAGCATGGCAAGCTGTACCTTGCTACTCCCAATGCATTAAACGCTATACCGGGTGCGTCTCAAAAGTGGCTCAGCTCACCCCTATAACTTTTTTATTTTTTCAGATAAAAAAACGAGATTTGGTATGTTAATATATGACATTCAATTGTTTTAGTCACTTCCTGTTTCACCGGAAATGACTACAACTTTTGATTTTTAAATGGCACCCTCGGTGTTTTTTTACTTTATTAGAAACCAAATAACACTCTGAATAGAATGACATATCATATGTCAACTTTTGACATTTTCGCATATGGTTTATTTGAAATTATAATATATATATATTGGTATTTTTTTACTTTATTCGATAGAAAATGACATTTTGAATAGAATGACATATTATGTCAACTTTTGACATTCTCGCTTAATAAAAAATTGTATTTTAAAATGCAGTCTAGAGTGCCATGGTTATGTTAAAAGCACTAATTCTTAATCAAGGAACCTTGGAAAAATAAATTTGATCGTCTAATGTTTTTAGTGTCTTGTCCTGGTCAATTAGAAAATGCTGAAATCGTATTTTTAATAATATCTCAATTTTTCAAATGGAACGAGGGTGGCTCATTAGCATATTTGGAAAAAGCATTTTTTTACGAATAATTTGATGCCACACACTTGGTCTTTCGAGTCAAATTTTCGTTACGAACCGCAAGTTATAATTTCAAATAAACCATATGCGAAAATGTCAAAAGTTGACATATGATATGTCATTCTATTCAGAGTGTTATTTGGTTTCTAATAAAGTAAAAAAACACCGAGGGTGCCATTTAAAAATCAAAAGTTGTAGTCATTTCCGGTGAAACAGGAAATGACAGAAAACAATTGAATACGTCAATCAATCCTAATTTATGTCATATACTAACATACCAAATATCGTTTATTTAACTGTAAAAATAAAAAGTTATAGGGATGAGCCACTTTTGAGACGCACTCGGTATACTGGAGCTGTTATTATACAGGGTGTTTCAAAACACATGTGCTATCTCTCGTGGAGAGATTCCTAACGTAAAAATAGGATTTATTTTTCATATCAACATAGTTCCGATTCTACTTTGTTTCGTAGTTACAGGGTGTTAAAGTGTTAATATTTTTTCGATTTGTTATAATTTTCTTCCAATATTTAATTCGATTCCGTTTTAATTCGATCATATCTTATTTTTATGCTTCTAATTTGAAAAATGGCGAAATATGGTATCAACATCAACATATTTAATTAGGATTACAAAATATTATCAGCCATTAAGAATTACTACAGTACTTTATAAAATTTATTAGCTATAAAATGCTATGTTTTATTATATCATAGTTTTCAATAAGCATATAATGTTAAATAGAGTACTAAATAATTACAATATTTTGTTACACTTTTAAAAATAAATTGGTTAGTGTAAAATTATCAACACATCTAGTATTATACAGTTATATCAAATTTCCTTTTTTAGACCAAAATTTTTGTTTTATTAATCCCAGAACTACTATAGAGTAATCCAATCAGCTGATTATCAATTATCAATGCGTCTCAATCGATATTAATTATTTATTTTGTTTTAAATAATTAGTATGAATTTTTATTTAATGTGAAATGTTTAGATACAATAATATGTTATAAAAAATGTACATTATTTATTTCTCTAATTTTAATGTCATTAATTTATTAATTACGGAAAAAAACAACCTCTGGTTAGTGATATATTATCATGTCTTTCTTTTATCATGTAAATTATTTGAAACATCCGCATTCGACTAGAAAATAAAAGGGCATCGGCCAATCTAGGACAGTAGACACAAATTACAGATCTTCTGTCCCTCTGCCTCTCTTAAGTCAATCACCTCGAGGGCGACATTCACGGAAAGGGGCCCCCATTCAACTTCTATGGCAAACAAAGCGGGTCGGCGCCGATCGTCGCGGTGCCATAGAGAAATAGTCGGCGCCAGGCTGTCGCCGGCGCTCCTGCTCTGTGGCGTCGCGCTAGCTGCTCTCCGTATTGATTACGAGTCGATTCCGTTTTTCGTTGGCCGTGCGGTCGCAATGACGAAACTAAAGGCTAACTGTTACGCAAAAAATATATCCTTTCAGTGGAAGACACCAAATAAAAACAGAAATTTTAAGCTGACAATTGAAAACAATTGAAGGGTACAGGAGAAAAACCCTATCATAGCATTTTTTTACGAAAATAAAGTATACATATTAACTTCCAAAAAGAAAGTTGTATTTGTAGTGTGCATTGTGGTAAAATCTCCGTTGAAAATCAGCGATTAATTTACCACAAAATACTTCCCCTAGTAGATGCAAAACCTTGTCGTTGGTGGGAAAGCTCCTAGTCAGGTGCTATGGGAAATTCCCTCTAGCACTTTGGCTGGGTCTAAGGAGCATCTCATTATAGTACGAGAGCTAGCAACGTTGGGAAAACAAGTATTTTACGAAAGCTCTTTAATATATCGTTTACTATACTCTCTGGAACAGCATGCGGCCTGTCGGGCTGTCTGTAAACGTTGCGTTTCCTACTGCGCATTGAAAGAAGAACCTATATTTTTATTAGTCCTTTAAATTCTAGTATTGAATATAAACCGACCGAGTCGCCATAGCTCAGCACGTAGAGGTTCCGCCTATCAAGCGAGAAGTTAGAGTTCAGAGGCCGGGTCAGGGCAAAAACTTTTTTATTTTATTTTCGTTTATATATTCTAATAGTAAAGTATTAAATAATTCTGGTGATTCAAAAAAAAAACAAATATTTAATAGTTTACTATCAGAATATAAGCGAAAACTAAATAAAAAAGTTTTTGCCCTGACCCGGTCTCGAACTCTGAATCCTCGGTTCGTAGTCGGAAACTCTACGCGCTATGCTATGGAGACTTGTTCGATTTATATTCAATACTATAATTTATAGGACTAAATAAAAAATATATAGGATTTTCTTCCAATGCACAGTAATAAACGCAACGGGTATCGGCAGCCAGACGGGCCGCATGATGTTCCAGAGAGCATAATAAAAGATATATCGAAGAGTCAGCTTTCTAAAAATACTCTCTCGAAAACGTTGCTAGTTCTTAGACTATTATCTTGTTCCTGGCTGTAGTGTCGGGGAATTATCCCTGGCCATGAAATTGCACCAAGATATATAACGATGCGAGATGGGACTAACCCATCAGTCATACTAGGCACCCTCTAGTGTGAGGCCTTTACTTGAGACACTACAGATGAAGGGCTGGGGGAAACCCTCTGGCAACACTGGTAACATTATCAATGAAAGTTCCAAGGCACCAAACCCAAAGGGAACTACAGGAGAGGCAGTTGACACTAGCCCGAGACCAGCTTCCTGCCACCTCCTTCAGCAAGGTCGGGAGCCTATAGCATCTCTAGACCCAACAAGCGACACAAGGTACCGTTTAGCGGAGCAGAAGTACGGAGATACCTGCGATCGCTCCACGAAGGAGTTGCTCCAGGGGAATCGAACGCAAAAGCACTCCTTGAAAAAGGAGAAAGAAACATCCTCGCATATCTCCACCAAAGGGCAAGAGAGGAAGCGAGAACCTATCATCTCGCTCCGTCAAGAAGATATAAAAGCCAGGATCGAAAGCCGTTCAACACCGAGAGGCAAGTAGGGACGTATCACCAGTTTTGCCGCTATAGCTAGACAAGTGAAAATAGCGGTGCTGCCAAAGAATTTCCCAAAGGCTGCACTGACTACCGACTAGCAAAGGGCTCTAGAAAAGGCGATACTGGACGAAGTAATAGCGAGCGCATTGCAACATAACAATTTACCCAATGTGGGTCAGCTGCGATTTGCGAGGATACACTTTTGGGTGGGTATGCTCCTCATAGGTTGTGCATCTCAGGAATCGGTCGAATAGTTGGTGGAAACGGCACCCAAAGCTCAAAAATTGGCAAGGGCCGGGACTGGTTGCATCAAGTTCGCGAGTATTCAACTCATGGTCAGGTCTTCACAATAGGAATTGACCTCAAATCCAAGGGGGCAATAGAGAGAGATATACCCTCTATTATAGATTCGGGACAACACTGGTATCAAGTCTAAGGAGAGACCAAGTTAAAAAGGTGGAAAAATTGGACAAAGCCTCCAGCCTGTGAAGGATACGGAGGGACAAAACCCAATCGTGGAAGGGGCTATACCCTCGTAGGAGGTAGATGTCCACTCTCTAAGAAACTCTCGGAAGAAAAACATGTTTTTTCAGGTGGATGGGAAAACCCTGTCTAACAGGAAAATTAAACTTTATATAAAAATCCCACCACGAATTTAAATTTGATTAATACCACCGTTAAGAATTACTTATACTTAATAAACTAAAAAAAACTTTATTATTTAAGCAGGGTAAACTGGTCCTTCATCACTTTTGATCTACTCTATATTTTGATTATTCAACTCCTTTTACTTTATTTTCAAAATATATACATCACTGCATGATGTTTGTAGCCAGAAAATATAGTTTCCGCTATATTTGCATCCTAGCATATACTAATACTATGTTAAAATGTTAACTATTTTTTAGACAATACTTTTTACAGTGTTCTAGTTTAGGTGATTTTTATAACTAGAAATTTTAATATTGTTAATTTCCATTTCCTCTTTGTTATATTAAAAATAAATAACCAAGTAAAGAGTAAAGCCTACCTTAAATTAAATCACACGATAACAATGGTGTCACTAGTTATTTTATTGCAAGCTATAATAATGAAATAGCGTTGTATTTATAGTCCTTGCATTTGTGGCTAAGTGACAGCCATTTCATAGCATTCTCTTGTGGAATAATATACAAAATGTTTCAAGTAGAACAGCAGCTATCATCTCCTTAGATATATAGAATTCTGCGACGTATATGGCTCAATTTTAGTTTTCGATCTTCGGTACAAAATATTTTGACCTATAAAATATTGTATATAATAAAATTGTATAAGAGTTTCTTGCCTTGAACTGCTAATATAGAAATTAATTCCACGCTGTGTTCGACATAATGTGGATCAACCTGCTCTCACTACCGGTTTGGTTTGGTTTGTTTATATAATTTTATTATATACCTAAAAACGGCAAGAAATTTATTTTCCATTATATAAATAGTGTATTAAGTTAACACATTTAAAATAAAAATTTCTATTGGATGACTTCTATCGAAAGAAGGTAAAATAGAAACGTAATACATGAATAAATCTATCTACAAAAAAAAGAAGAATTACGCAAAATTGGACTCATATTTTTGTAAAGGATAAGTACAAAGGGTTAAAAAATTTAAAGCACTCTTATATATTGTTAGCTAAAAATTATCATAATGTAAATTAAATTTAAATAAATATAAATTTTAAGAACTACAAACTTAAAAAAAATAAAAAATTACAAGATAAATTTTAAGAACGCGTAAGAGTCTTGAAATAAGTAAGAGTCTTGAAATAATTATAAGAAATGGATAATAATATTAGTCTGCCTTACTTACTTACTGCCTACTTATCATAGATATATAGTAGAAGTTATATAGCTTTTTATTTTTCGATATTTAATATCGTGTATTTTAACACTTATTCCAAATTATACTAAAGAAAATATTTCAGAAAAGTATAGGCAGGCGACCACTTGAGCAAAACTAAACGAAAATATATGAACGAAGATTCAAATCGTAGTTTAGTTTCGCTCGTTTTAGTTCGTGACAAGTTCCAGCGAATTTTTCGCAGCGATTAATTCTATGATAGCAGAGGCATAATACGAAAACGCAACTAACTAAGCAAAAATCGTTCCCAGTGGCCGATGAAACTTATTTTCGTCTAGTTACTGTCTTTATATTCTTAGCTTAGTTTAGTTTCGCTCGCAGTGGTCGGCTGCCTTATGTGTTTCAAACTAAAAAAATAGGGAATGAAAATTTGAAATGCGTCATGGAGGCATTCAGTGGAGCGAATTTAATTTCCTCTAGTAAAATTATACCACATCCCAGTTTCCAACCCTTAGCAAATCTCGAAAAAACGGCCATTGACTTAAAGGGATGGGGGAGAATACTGAAGTTAAGAATCAGAGGTCCATAAATATTTTTTATTTCTCCCTTTCGGAGTTTAAATCAATTCATGAGGGACAATTTGCATTTTGTTTACTAGGGTATATTTATATACGAATATATTATGTTTTAATTTCCATTTTTAAGAAGCTATTATTAAATTTTACAAAATCCGTTTTCCGTGATTATATATTTAAAATAGAATTTATGCTGGTATACTTCACTTCTTTTACTTCCGGTTTAATCAATAATGGCTACTGATTTTAGAATATATATTAATATAGAATAGAACCAGCTATATATTTTACGCTATTTGATTCTAGATGAAATTCAATACACATTTTGTGTTTAATGTGTTCTACCTATACCTAAGTTTAATACATTTAAAATATTTTCAATAACATGTTAAAAATGACATTTGATTAGAAAAAAAAGTATAGCTAATATATTTTTCGGCATTGTTTATTTTATTCCTCATTTAAAAAAGATTGGACTCAGCTATAAAATTATGATAAAAATTTCGGTCCACAAATTACAATAAATCGAATATTTTAAATGTAAACCTCCATTTTTGGGTATGTTTACTTGATGAAGATTATTTAAAAGCTTATTAATTATTATTAAAATGACTAATTAAGAGATAAAAAATGTCTACAGTATCCCAAGATTGTCTTTACAAGAGGAAAAACTTTTTTATTATTGATATTTTGAGAAAAATGCATCCATCATAAAAATTTTGCTTGTTTTAAAATGGATAATCCCGTTTATAGTTTTCCAAATTTCCATACCGTTTTAGAGAAAATTGAAAAAACGTGAAATGATTGAATTTTTTCTATCTTAAAAATCCTAAAAATTAAAATATAATTTCCATTTCGTTCCTTAATAGATGGTTATTATTAATTTTAATTAACGTCATTTTTTGCTCTCGTTAATGTATCACATTTTCCTCCGTATCACCCTCTCCATAACATTGAACTAAATAATTTTTTTACTTCTTTAACATTAAAACAGCAAAAAATATGACGTTAATTAAAATGCTATCAATAACAATCTGTCAAAGAATGAAAACCAAATTATATTACCATAGAAACGCGTTTTCATTTTTAGGACTTCATCAGGAAACATGCATTTAGGAAAAATTCAACTATATTTTCATGATTTTTTTTAACTTTCTCTAAAACGGTAAGGAGATTTGGAAACAGGATTAATCATTTTAAAACAAGCAAAAATTTTCATGAAAAACGCAATTTTCTCAAAATATCAATAATAAAAAAGGTGTTCCTCTTGTAAAGATAATCTGGGGACATACTGTACAGGTGCCCTCTTTTATTACAAAAAATGTAATATATAAAACCATGTGAATGTGATAAATTTTATATTGGTGAAACATCTAGACCCTTAAATGTTCAAATTAAAGAACATAAAGATTATTATCTAAGAAACAGCGATTTTCGAAATTCTAAGATTTGTCAGCATACATATGGGACACAGGGCACAGAGTAAATTTTAACAACGCAAAAATGATTGTGAAAGAAGCGATAGCCTCTAAAGGAAAAATAAGAGGCTTTTTAAATACAGTCTAATATAAATAAATGAATTGCTCAGGCATCTGTAGAAGTTAGTAAATGTATGGCTATCGCTTCCTTGATTTTTTTTAATGAACATAAGATAAATACATATAAGACAAGTAAAACATTAACACACAAATAAAAAATAATCATATACAGAAAGTTTGAGGCTTTTCGGTTCTACCTCATTAAGTAATTGTTATCAGGTAGTAATTATTGTTAATTCTGAAGATTAACTTGATATATAATGTCATTGTAACAGAACGTCAACGGTTTTTATAGACGTCTCTTATTTCTTATCGGGAAGTGTGTTCTTGGAAGTGGCGAAATACCCATAGGACTTTTTTGAAGTAATTAAGAGATCATAACTTGCATCATAACAAGTCAACAGAACGTCAACCGTTTTTATAGACGTCTGTTATTTCTTATCGGGCCAAAAACTATACCGGGTGTGTCTCAAAAGTGGCTCACCCCTATAACCTTTTTTTCAGATAAAAAAAACGAGATGTGGTATGTTAGCATATGACATAAATTACGATTGATTGACGTATTCAAGTGTTTTCGGTCACTTACGATTTCACCGGAAATGACTACAACTTTTGATTTTTAAATGCCACCCTCAGTATATTTTTACTTTATTCGATAGAAAATGACACTCTGAATCAAATGACATATCATATGTCAACTTTAGACATATTCGCCCAAAAACAAATTGTATTTTAAATTTCAATCTAGAATGCCAAGGCTGTGTTAAAAACACTAATTTTTAATCAAAGAGCCTTGGAAAAATAGATTTGATCGTCTAATCTTTTTAGTGCTTTATCCTGGTTAAAAGATGTCCAAATCGTATTTTTAATTTTTAATCATATCTCATTTTTTTCAACTGGAACGAGGGTGTCTCATTAGTATATTTGAAAAAGGCATTTTTTCTAATAATTTGATATCACACATTTTGTATTTCGAGTCAAATTGTCATTATGAACCGCATGTTACAATTTCAAATAAACCATATGCGAAAATGTCAAAGTTGACATATGATATGTAATTCTA
This sequence comes from Sitophilus oryzae, assembly GCF_002938485.1. Classification (NCBI taxonomy): domain Eukaryota; kingdom Metazoa; phylum Arthropoda; class Insecta; order Coleoptera; family Curculionidae; genus Sitophilus; species Sitophilus oryzae. Next base: position 1,380,018 of record NW_022145814.1, on the reverse strand, counting down.
TTCAGAGTATCATTTTCTATCGAATAAAGTAAAAAAAATATCGAGGGTGCTACCTTCCCGTTTGGGAGGTGGGTTCAAAATTGTACCTATATAAAACACCAAATTTTAGTTCAATGTAATTACACAATAAAACACAAATTAACAAGACAGACGTTTATTCAGAGTAGGGTAGCTCATCATTTGAAACAATACAATTTAAAAATGGTTTAAATAATTATTACAATAATATAGGGAAATTAACATGACTATATTATAAATTAAATATTTGCAACAATTGATAATACTGGTTACCCGTTAGATGACCAGTTAGTGTAACCTAGACTAAAAATTACCTACTCTACTAAAATTTAATATAAATGAAAAACGGGGTACCCACGATATAAATGATACTTATAATTACTAAATAAATGGTCTTTAACTAAAACTAATCAGAAGCAACAAAAAAAAAATAGGTACAATATTTATTAAGTACGCAGGAACGAGAGGGAGCTAATAAAGAGTTTGGTACTTAGCTTTTATTGGTAAGGGTCCCAAAAATCCCCTACGCCAGGATCTGCCGCACATCCAGAAGGCCCAACCACGTGGCTTCCCCTTAGCTGATCAATTGGTTTGAACAGGAACCTCGCTAGCCAGTCGTGAAAACCCTCGTGGAATCAAGTTGGTGCGTAAAAAGAAAAACCAAACCAAGGTGCCTAATTTAAAATTAACCCAATAAAAATTTGTCCCACGTGATAATTAATAAACCAAAATTAACTTACCCAAACTGTGGGCGATTTCCTTGGAAATAATACAAAAGATGCAACGCTATTAGTTTCGTCTCAATCCAGCCGTAGCTGTATGATATAAATAATATCAACTAAACGTAGAGAATTATTAACCTTTCCCAAAATCAAATGAAAGGATTTTTCACTCAAAACGTGACTTCACTGCCAGCGTGCCGAAAAGAAAAGAAAAGGAAATCACCAGACAGGTGGGCGCTTGGAATTTTAATATCGAAACCCCCTCCTGATATAAATTTAGCTATAAAATCCCTAGGTACATCCGCAACCAGTTAAGTACCAATGTTGCAGGAGTAATCCGATAATAAAAGAAACTTAATAATAAATCAAACAATAATAATAAGTTAAATGCAATTACAACTAGATACAATTGATAAGAGTTTAAGATCATTAATAAATAAAAGTATTAAAATAAGTTAAATGCTAAAATTAATTATTTAGAGACTAAATATGAATGAGGTGAAATATGATTTAAGAAAACTTCAAGAAGCTGGCAACACCGTTAGACCCGTTGATGATTTGACGTTTCTGCCCTAACCACAAATTAATTAATCTAAACAAAAATCACAATCAGATTATTTATTAATAATAATTATTGAAGGTATTATTGTTATTAAAAAGGTATGTACATCGTTTCGTATAATATAATTAATATAATATGGTTTCCCTTTGTAGCAACCAAACAACTAACAAAATGCATGAATATTTCCACTTGAACAGAAGTAAACAAATACCAAAAGTAAGTATATAAAGTGGTTATTATTAATATTACTTTAATTAACGTTATTTTAGATAAATCAGAAGTCTTTACACGATGCATTTACCCTTCCATAACCTGAAGAATAATACCTCAAGATCGAGTCAAAGATATTATTTACAAAATATTACATTTGGCTAAAAGTACAACAATATGAAGTTAAATTATGATTTAAAGTTAATGCACATTTACTTTACTTGTAAATAGAAAATAAATAAATAATTAATATGTATTAAGAAATGTATTGTTATATTTTATTAACGTACCATCTTCAAGGTTATAAATAAAATAATAAATCACCACATTCACCATTTTGTCAAGATATATCAATTAAAATAAATATAAGAAAATTAACTCCCCTTTAAAATATATAACCGTAACAAGGGTAAAAATCTGAATCTGAATCTGCCATTTAAAAATCAAAAGTTGTAGTCATTTCCGGTAAAACCGGAAGTGACCGAAAACAATTGAATATGTCAATCAATCCTAATTTATGTTATATACTAACATATCAAATCTAGTTGTTTTACCTGAAAAAAACAAAAAAGTTATAGGGGTGAGCCACTTTTGAGACGCACCCGGTATATATTATATTTCAAAGCAACTTATTAATATAGAATAATTATTAATTAAATTTTAATTGTGAAAACGGGGAAAATAAAATATAAACCGCTTTATGGTACACAAGTACACAATATTTTCCAACCTGTACACTATATTTAAAAGAAAATTAATTAAAAAGCCGTTCCTGATATATTATGTTTGTTACTTTCTTTCAGATTTTTACCTCTAACCAAGTTTGTGGCCTCTAGTTAATTATCGTTAGAAAACTTAATTAAGCTTTAACTATGCTTTATTGGAGTTTTATCCTTGTACAGCTCTACAATTTATCTTAATTTATATTTTAACTTACAGCGTCTAGTGAACTGAATAAATTTAAATTAGACTCGTGATATACGTCACTGTTTCTAAGGCATCTATACTGCTTACCTGCTGGCTATAGTCTGTCCCACGACAAAATACTTGACAGTGATAGATGTGTCTGTCATTTTAATTTGAAAGTAGTTTATTTTATTTTACAAAGGAATAAGTTGGGTATAATTGGAACGCAAAACAGGAAATTAACATATCAGAATTTTAGTGACAAATGATTACTTCAAAATATTATAAAAAAAAACTGTATAAAACTAAAAAAATCTAATCTAGTTGTTGTATTTCAAAACAAGAATTTCCGTGTGTGTTAATACAAAACAAACAATGATGTAAGTTAAACACAACAGCACATACAAAAAACCTATAAAAAACTATTTCTTACTTTCAAAGTTCCTGCATTTATTATTAATATTAAGAAACATCTAGGATTTAATATTAATTCATCAATATAACTTATGTGCAAATTAAAAAGAAGTATAAAAAAGACTCAAAGTCTCGGTCTCAACGTATATACCGTGCTGGCAACTGTTACTTTTGGGTCAGTATTTACATGTGTGTGGAACTAAATCGCATAGGTATCTTATCAAGTCGGAGTGAGAGAAATGCGACAGTCTGCTGTTGCGGCGTTGCCGGTACGCCTTTCCCTATCAAGAAAAATAAAATCAGATCGTAAACCGCTTATTTTCAGAAGATTTTTTTTTCGAAAAGATATAGATTTCGAGATGTTAAGAAGAGAAGAAAGATAGATTTCGAAATATTTTCGATAGATTTCGAGATATCGATTTTTGAATTCAGAGTTCTAATAGCGCGACTACTGTCGAACACCAACTCAATTCCACTTTTTTTACCAAAAATACCTTGAAAAATTACAACGACTCGTTAATAAATAAACAAATAAAGTATCACGAGACGTAATTAAATCGTGAAGCTGGACGCATGATGTACACCTTTCCCTAGCATTTTGTACTAGAACTAAGTACTGATAGAGGTACTGATTGGGTCAACCGGCCGACTGCGACAAATCTGCTATATCCCCTTCCACGTCTCCTAGCAATGCGCACAGTTTCTCGGTTTATTTCATACGTTTGGCAACGTGTTTGCTGTTCTCTCTTTGTTCAGTACATTATAAACGTATTGTACCCTTCTTACATGCGGAAATCTCGACCCAAGACTAACCTTTGCCAGCCCTTAGTGTTAAGTTAATCAGTGACACGTTGTTTCGCTCATACGAGCATCATCAGACAAATACAATAAAAGTCCACACTAACAATCCACGCACACGTTCACATTTTACATATTAAAACAATGCCAGCAAATTATGTGCAAATAAAAAAGTTTTAATATTGCACAGGAATAAATGAAACAAAATAATTTATTAATAATAATTTCAATAATTTACAAACACTTACTGAATTTTATACCTGAAAAGTTAGTTCATTAACTTTAATTTTTTTAAACCAGTACATTTTGACAAAATCTCTCTACAATATAGGAAAACGAAAAATTTCATGCCTGAGAGATGCATTTCGACAGAGTGACAGTGTTGTAGCATCAAATTTCACAAGATCTATATTAAACCACCCAAATATTGCTTTAATATTAGATCGTATATGTTGTTTACTAAGAACCTAATTGACTTTTTATATATTTATCAAATAGTACTGGCAATTTTATAATATAGCGGTATTTTATTTTTCTGCTTACTCTTAGATTCAATTCTGAGGCCACTGATTGGTGCAACGATGAGAATTTTTGTATATTATTGGATACTTTTCACTTTCAAATGTAAACTCATCGGCAAAAGTCTGGCGCCCCCTTACTATTTTAATAAAAAATTACATTTCAAACTAATTTTTCGTGGAAATCAATAGATGCTAAAGTTATGTTAAAAAATAACACAAAAAAGGGAAAACTTTCACCAAGTTTAATAATATATTTTGCCAAAATACAAAAAAATGCAAATTCAATGAAGAAAAATGTTTGACAAAAAAGAGAAAATAAATAAATAATAAATTCTGACAAAATTAAGGTTACTAATATAAAGTATTGCCTCCTCGATTTGTTATGAGTGCATCAAGTCGTCGGGGCATCCCCACTATAAGGCTGTTTATGGTTTCTTGAGGTAAGTCCTGCCATTCCTCTTGAGCGCCAATGATCAACTCCTTGCGATTTGTTGGTGGGTTATTTCTGCGAAATAAAGCTCTGGTGATGTAGTCCCAGACATGTTCAATAGGATTCATGTCGGGGGAAAGTGGATGCCAGTCCAGACGAGTTATTTCCCCTTCATTTAATGCTTCCTGGACCATCCTAGCTCTGTGAGGACGAGCGTTATCATCCATGAGAATAAAATTATTGCCGATATCTTCTCGCAGTGGATAAATTATTGGTCTGATTACAGTTTCCACATACAAATGGGCGTTCATCACCTCAGGAATATGAATGAGCTCTGTTCGCCTATTGTACATGTACATGATGCCACCCCAGAACATCTCAGTTCCTCCTTGATAAGGAGCAACAGCAAGGGCTGTATTAAAGCGATACTGCCTCCCGCCACACTCGCTGACAGCAATTTGATGCCTGCTGAGACCTTTTTCATGCAAAGCGATAATTCGGGCCCTATCGAAAACAGAAATTTCGTGCCCTGGCATTTTTGTCGCCTTTCACAACACTTACTACAGGATTGAACTCGAACTGAGAAACAAAATTTTACAGCAAATACCAAAACCATACACATTCCATCTCGATAAGGTTTTCTTTCATTGCTTTTATGACCTGTTTTTTGTAGACACATATTAAGGTATTTGTACACATAGCCACAACAATATGCTATATGCAAACAAATGTCTAGGGGGTGCAAGACTTTTGCCGATGAGTGTAGATGCACTTTAAAAAAATTGAGTACAATGTAAATCCTATGTTCGGCGACAAATATATCTTATTGCTGACCCAGTAGTAACGGACCCGATGCATCGAACCATTGAAAACAATATCCTCTAATATGCGGAGATTCATAATTTGCATTGGATTGTACGGATGATTACACGGATGCGCACAATTTCAATCAAAATGGGACACCCTGTACAGTAAATGTCACTATAAAAAGAACAATGTAAGAATTATTTTGAAACAAACAACTCTTATAAATTGGGTCCTCCTACTAAGATTAGATAAAAAATGGACGTAGCATCATCAGTAGTAACGGATCAGTGGTAACGGACCCGATGCATCGAACCATTGAGAACAATATCCTCTAATATGCGGAGATTCATATTTTGCATTGGATTGTACGGATGATTGCACGGATGCGCACAATTTCAATCATAATGGGACACCCTGTACAGTAAATGTCACTATAAAAAGAACAATGTAAGAATTAATTAATTTTGAAACTCTTATAAATTAACATTATTTATGAAAATAATATATTCCTTTAATTAATCTAATTATATAGATAACAACGATCTCTACTACATTGTAAAAACAATTTACACGAGCATATAGCTTGAACAAGACAAGCCGACCTAATAGAATACACTACTGCAAACGTTATATTGCAAGTCGAAATTTACGTAGTCATGTTGAAACCACTGTGGCCACATTCAGAACTTGATTACCCGCTTGATGTAAATTATAGTATCCGAGTTCAAACGGTAAATGGCGACATAATTCCCTAGAGCCTCGAAGCAGGTACTTGTACGTCACTTCTGACGAATTTATTAACCCGGATATCGTCCTCCTCCATTGCTCCGTTAAAGGCTAATCCCGATTTTATTATTTCCGTAGTTACCGAATTTACGGATTTACTTATAAATCAAAGTAAATCTTTAACAGATTATTTTGTAATTGGTTTTTCTAATATATTGTTTCATTATTTATCAAAAATATATTTTCTTATATTTCTCTTACATATTTGTAAGAGAAAATGAAATGAGAAATAACAAATATCTAACAAATTAATAAATCATTCGTCAGATTCTTTTGTAATTGTTTTTTTTTATTAATTCCTATACCGGGTGGTGTGTCGTCGTTGGAAATTCCATGAAAATTTGTCCAAATATTGGCACCCCTATTAATTTTACAGTTTAGTTGTAATAGATTTTTTAAAGGCCTGCTTATGCTGAATGCATAATATGCCAAATTTGGACAATTTTGGACAAGCCGATTTTAAGTAATTTAGGAAAAACTCTATTTATAAATTAAAACTAAACTAGTAACAATGCAAAACCAGTCAAATGTTAACATACCTTAAGTAGTCAACCTATGGTTTTCCTCTTCTTTCAGTACTCTATGGATGTTGGTAAACATGTTGGTCCACTTAATCCTATTGACAGTCGCCCTGAATAGATGTACGGTCGTCATTCCCGTCCACTGTCTAATATTTTTCAGCCATGATGTTCGTAGGCGTCCCTGACCTCTTCTACTATCTATTTTGCCCTGCAGTATCAGTTTGATAAGTGGGTATTTATCATTACGCATCACATGCCGAAGGTATGCCATTTTTCTCACTTTCACACTATGTACAATTTCTAGTTCCTTTTGCATTCTCTGTATCACGGCGTTGTTTGTGACATGGTAAGTGTATGAGATCCTGAGCATGCGGCGATAGGCCCACATTTCTAAGGCTTCCAAGCGTTTAGATGTAGCATCTGTCAAGGTCCAAGCTTCCACTCCATATAGGAGCGTGGAGAATATCTTATAGAAATATAAGAAGCTTCCACTCCATATAGGAGTGTTTTCTTATAGAAATATTCAGGTGCATATTGCATAGGATTTTTCTAAGACGGTTAAAAACGGCATCTGATCTCTCATAAGTGATCCCATTCCTTGTTCAAGCTGCAGCCCAAATACGTGATTGTATCTGCTGTTTCCAAGGTTTCGTTATTCGCCCTAAACTGGTGGTACTGCGCCTCATCATTTTCACTAACTACTAGAATTTTGCAGTTAAGCTTCATACCATACATATCACATGCTTCTACTACTCGGTCTATTAATTTCTGCAATCCCTCAGCACTATCTGCTATGAGAACTGTATCGTCCGCGTACCTTAAATTATTGATGGTTTCTCCATTGACTGAACTTTATTCCTTCTTCTGTTTCACTGAGCGCTTGTCTAAACAGTATTTTGGAGTACGTATTAAACAGAATTGGTGACAGTAAGCATCCCTGGCGCACTCCCCGACTCACTGTAAATTCTTGGGAGGTTCGTTGTCTACAGGCACGGTCGCTCTCACGCTGCAGATTACATTTATTAGTTATAATATAAGCTTATTACAAATTAGTTATAAGGCGAAAGTCTTTGTCGTCGATACCATTTCCATTAATTTCCATTAATATTTCAAATAATTTGTGGTGTTGCACCCTGTCAAACACCTTCTCGAAGTCGATAATACAAGCATAGACATCGCAGTTTACGTCTCTGGCCCTCTGTATCAGGACCTGTACAGAAAATAGGGCTTCTCGCGTTCCCATTCCACTTCTGAATCCGAACTGAACTTTGCTGATGTTTTCTTCAAGCTTTCTATATATGCGAGAGTGGATGATGTTAAGTAGAATTTTCAATGCATGGCTCATCAAGCTTATAATTCGGTAGTCAGAGCACCTAGTAGCATTTGCTCTCTTAGGAAGGGGAATAAACGCGGAAACCAGCCAGTCTCTAGGCAATTCTCCTGTTTCGTATATTTTATTGAGCAGCTTTGTCAGAAGTTTAAGTTGGTTGTATTCGAACAGCTTCAGTATTTCTGCTCTCGAACGTTATTTGGTCTAGTTGCTTTGTTAATTTTTAGCCGTGTTATTGAGTGCCGTACCTCATCTAGCGTTATTTCTGGACCTGAATCAGCATGGACAATGATTTCCGCCTGTTGCTCCTCAGTGAACAGCTCTCCCATGTATTCTCTCCACCTTTCCAGTATTCCTTCGGTATCGGTTATAAGATCACCTTGTTTGTCCAATACCAAGTTACTGCGTGAGCTAGTCCTTCCTGCCATGGTCTTGATTTTCTTGTGCAGGTTGAAGATGTCATGTTTTTGTTCCAAAGCTTCAATCTCCCTACATTCGATCTGTAACCATTGTTCCTTTGCTTCTTTGATCTTTTTGTTGATTTTGTTGTTTATCTCCTTGTACGTTCTTTCGTTCTTATTCCTGTGTTTTCGTCGTTCCTCCATAAGATCCAATATTTCTTCTGTCATCCATTGCTATTTTTTTGTTCCTTTTTCAGGTTTAAGCATATTATCTGCTACAAGGTTGCAGACATTTTTTATTTTGCTCCAGGTACCTTCTACATCCATGTCTTCATAATTTATGTCCAGAGATATGCTGTTAATATTGTTGTTTAGTTCCTCTCTAACTTCCATTCTTAAGTTTGGTTAGGTCCTTTAGCCTCTGGGTGTCTAGGCGTTTTTGAGGATTTCTTTTTCGAGTTTTCTTCAAGCGTATCTTGATTTTGCTAAGCAGAAGATTATGGTCTGAAAGGATATCCGCTCCTGGATACGTCTTTACGGATTTTACAGAGTCTTGGTATTTCTTGTTAATGATAATAAAATCAATCTGATTCCTAATCACTTTTTGCGGCGAGTCACCTGGAGATTTCCATGTGTAGAGCCGTCGAGGCGGTAGTTGGAAAAATGTGTTCATTATCACACTGTCTGTTTCTTGACAAAACTGGATTAGGCGGTCTCCCCTATCATTTCTCATTCCCAGGTCAAAATTTCCCGCAACATTGCCAACAGAACCTTTGCCCACCTTAGCAATGAAACCCCCTAACAGGATATTGACTTCTTGTTTTTTTTGTATATTTCAAGGCTGTCCGTAGTTGTTCGTAAAATATTTCGTAAAATGATATTATCATTATATTATGTCAAATGTAATTTCTTGTGCTGTCTACACTACTACCTTATAGTACTTACGCTTAGTGTCCCCGAAATGTATTTTTATAATTTAAAACTGGTTCGAATGGGGCAAAAGTCTAACTAAGTCTAAAATTATAGGATGACAACTTAAGGTATGTTGGCATTTGCCTGGTTTTGCATTGTTGCCTGTTCAGTTTTATTTAAAAATAAATATAATTTATCTTAAATCTATACTAATATATAAAATCCTTAAGTGACTGACATACTGATTAATCACGATCCTGCTCAAACCACTCAACGTAAGAAGCTCAATTTTGGCATACAGGTTGATTCTAGGGTGTAGAGGTTGGATAAGAAGGGATTTTTCGAAAAGTTCCAACGGGGTGAAACCACCCCTCAAATATTACAATATTTTTTATTTAAAAAACGGTCAAGTTTCCGAAATAACGCTTAAACACGTATATTTTATTTTGTTTTTTTACATATTTTAAGGTTTTTTTTAAAAATGTATACAGGGTGTTTCGAAAAATCTGGTCATTGATTAATCACGATCCTGCTTAAAGACCTTGACGTAAAAAGCTGATTTTTGGAAAACGGATTGGCATTAGGGTGTAGGGGTTCGATAAGAAGGGATTTTTCGAAACTCGAATTCTAAGGGGGTGAAACTACCCCTCAAATATTAGAATATTTTTTATTTAAAAACCGGTGAGTTTTTCGGAAAAACTCTTAAACACGTATATTCTATATTGTTGTTTTACATATTTTAAGAGTTTTTAAAAATTTATACAGGGTGTTTCGTAAAATTGAGTAATCACGATTCTGCTTAAACTGCTTGACGTTTAAAGCTGATTTTATGCAAACAGATTGACTGTGGGGTGTAGAGATTCGATAAAGAGGGGTTTCTCGAATCCCAAATTCCAAGAGGGTGAAAAAGCCCTTCAAATATTACAATATTTGTTATATATTTAAAAAACGATTAGTCTTTCGGGAAAACGCTTGGTCACGCATAATTTATTTTGTTTTTTTACATATTTTGAAATTTTTTTCATACAGGGTATTCCAACTAGTTGGGTAATTGATTAACCAGGATTCTGCTTAAACTGCTTGACGTAAAAAGCAAACGGATTTTTCGAAAGTCAATTCTTGCTTTGCTTTATCATCACCATTACAAATGATTAATTCGACGCGAACGGAGTCGCGGGTACACGCTAGTATATAATAAAACTTAAAATCGGTTAGACCAAAATTGTCCAAATTTGGCTTGTGTATTCAGCTTACTCAGGCCCTTTTACAATTTCGCTGTAAAAGTAGCACGGGAGCCAATATCTGGACAGTTTGGTTTGTAATTTCCTAAGTTGCCAATGACGATGCAATACTCGGTATATTAAAAAACTTTATTTTGAAAATATATAAACTATTGTCCATAACTATGTTACCGGGTTCATATCTGGATATAAGACTGGAGATTTCGCCACTGAAACAATAATATAGAATATAAAAAAATTAAAATGCCTCTGAGTTAGAAACTAAACGAAAACCAGCTCCTCAGTAAGTAAATTTGCTTAAGCACTAACTAATTCGCTTTAACACTTAATGTTTCAAGTATTGTCATTAAGTTGTAATTGTTAATTTTAAATTAGATTTTATCTAATGAGAGTCTAACAGAACGTCGACAGTCTAGTAGGCGTGTGATAAATAACTAAAATCTTCTCAAATTAATTAAATTTAGCCATTTTAAGTGGCGCTTCTTTACTGTTTTTATTTTTGGTTTCTGACGAGGGGTAAACCGCAGAGGGAAAAGTGTACACCGTAATTCCTTTTACTCAAATAATTCCTCAGAATTCCTCGTAATTCCTTCGGAATTCCTTGGAATTCCTGGTCTTCAAGGTCAAGGTCAATCATTCAAGGTCTTCCTTGGAATTCCTTGGTACTAACTCGGTAACTCTTTCAGTCTGAACCAGCGTTGCCACCTCGGTTTCGCAGTTCCGCTATGAATTTTCTGGTGATTTTTATAAATGTCTAATGTCTCTATAAGTACTAGATCTAACAATAAAAAGTACTATTACGAGATTTACGTTTTTTTAGTTAAATTTTAGGACTAATAGGGGATCATGAGGTAAAAATACTGGAAATATGTCGGCACTTACTTGAAAATTATAGGTACCTAGTTATACTCGTATCTATAGGAAAGGAAATTAATAAAACTTCAGTTGCACGTCATAATACGATCACCAGTAAATTCCATAAGATTACGCATGGTATCATTGATGAAGTGCACCTAAAGTTGTATTAATTTCCCTATAGTATATACCTAGGTATTATTCCGAGGAAATGAAAAAATCAACTTTACACTTTCTGGAGTACTGAATAAAAAAATCTTATGAGGGTTTCTTTAAAATGGCGAAATCAGGGAACGTTATAAGTAGATCTCTCGGGGGTGGTTCGGCCGTACTATTGGAAAATATTTTAGATATATAATCGAGGGTACAATATTAAATTAAAAGAATATCTAACCTGTAGATATTTGATATTGGGAAATTTTGGAAGCGAAAACGAAAAACGGATAGTAAAAAATCGCCTGCAAAACGTTTTTCTTTAAATTTAGTACTACCTATTATAGTATTCATGGTTTACTAATGTTCGTTAATTTTTTATAAAGTTGCTTGTAATTCCTCTTAATTCCTGTGGAATTCCTCTAAATTTCTAAGGAATTCCTTGGAATTCATTGGAATTCTTACGGAAATAATTGGAATTCCTAGTAATTCCTATGGAATTCCTTGGAATTCCTCGTAATTCCTTGGAATTCTTGTAGAATTCCTTCATAGTGTACACCATAATTCCTCTGCGGTTTACCCCTCGGTTTCTGACTAAGAAGGTAGACAATCTCATGTAACATGTTAAATGTTTTGGTTGGTTAGAAATATTTATGATAGGTAAAAATCTACTGAGCAGCTGATTTTCGATTGGATTTTAACCAAGCTAAATTTTACAAAAAAGTAGTTCTTTTATTTTCTAGATTTTTGTTTTAATAGTCCAAAAAAAATATCCATCCATTTTCTAGATGTTGAAAAATATTATAATTTTGCTAAAATACCGAATGCTTCTCGAAATAAAAAAACGGTATTTTGTATTTTACTATATGGCATAAATTAAAATTGATTGACGTTTTCGATTACTTCCTGTTTCACCGGAAATGACTACAACTTTTGATGTTTAAATGGCACCCTCGGTATTTTTTGGCTTTATTCTATAGAAAGCGACACTGAATAGAATAACATGTCATATGTCAACTTTTGACATTTTTGCTTAAAAAGTCGTATTGTAAATTTCAATTTAGAGGGCCGTGGCTGTATTGAAAACACTAATTTTTAATCAAGGAGCCTTGGAAAAATAGATTTAACCGTCTAATATTTTTCGTGTCTTGTCCTGGTCGGTTAAAAATTGCCCAAATCCTATTTTTATCATATCTCAATTTTTTCAAATTACTCATATTATTAGCGTATTTGGAAAAAGTATTTTTACGAATAATTTGGTACCACACACTTGGTATTTTGAGTCAAATTGTCGTTTTGAACCGCATGTTAAAATTTCAAATAAACCATATGCGAAGTGTTAAAAGTTGGCCTATGATATGTCATTCTATTAGAGTGTCATATTATTCACATTATTCTAGAGTGTCATTTTCTATCGTGTTAAGTAAAAAAAATACCGAGGTGTCATTTAAAGGTGACCGAAAACAATTGAATAAGTCAATCAATCTTGATTTATGTCACATACTAACGTACCAAATTGAACTGAAAAAAAAATAAAAAAGTTATGGAAGTGAGCCACACAAAAAACTGAACAGGTTACTTATTAAAATCTATCTAATCGTTACTCCCAGATCCTTTAAATAAAATACAGATTCAACTATTTTAATGGACGTCCAGAAATTTTTAGAAAATTCTGCTAAACATGGGAGTAAATTTCATGTGTTAAAAATACGGTGATTTATCTTAAATCATTATTATTAATTGTTCTTACCAAGTACCTCTGTTAGCTAGTTAATTGAATTTCAAGTAGGAATATAGCAACATTGTTGATTGACCGTGTGGCCTATCCAATGCATTTGGCATGCTATTCGACGCCACTTTACAGCAACGCTTAATTAAAACAGCGGATATAGGCATACAATTAGTAAGGGCCAGAATTTGCATTACATAGTATAGACAAAGTTGGTGTAAATAAAGGTGTAAATAAATATTAATTATACAGGGTGAGTCTTAAATATGTGCAAATATTTTCAGGGCTGGTATATCTCGATAAAAGAAACATTTTCTCTTTACTGTTAAATCGAGTTATAACAGAGTTATTTTACTCTTAAAATTAAAAATATATATTTTTTCCTTAAATTTTGAAAACCACTGGATCTGTTCTGGGTTTTCTTTCTTGTAAATTTAATCTACTACCTATGTTGATATATTATCAACAAATTGCACTTTAATAATGTTCCCTCAAGGCATGGTACTCGCACCGGTAGTGTTTAATCTTCGACATGCCAAATACAACGTCCACAAAATTTGGGTATGCCGACGACTTTAGCTCTTGCCACTCGCAGTAAAACCTATGGTTTTACTTTGTCAGCATTCTCAAGCTGACGGCTTATTATCAGAAGACTTGTCTGTAGTGGGTAAATATTTCGTAAACTAGAAGTTAATCCCAAACATGAATAAAACTGAAGCCGTGCCAGTCGTGCTTTCACCTTAATAACAAACAAGTATACTTCAATAACAACTTGAAATGTCATAACCCTTATCCAAAATATCTAGGAGTAATAATGGACCGAACATCCTCGTATAAAAAAGATCTAGAGAATACAGCAGCTAAAATAAACACTAGAAATAATATAATACACTAACTTTGCGGTACTACTTGGGACGCCAAACGCATCCATCCTTAAAACATCAGCTCTCATTTAATCAGTTAATTTACTCAGTTGCTAAATATTGCGCTCCAGTTTGGCTAAACAAATTAATACGTAAAGAAAATTAACACCAAATTCAATGAGACTATGAGAATAGTCAGAGGCTGTTTAAAAAGTACACCTCTACCTTCGCGGTAATAGCTACCTTCGCGGTAATAGAACCCCATCAGCCAGCAGCTGATGGAAGTGAGAATAATGACAGCGCGCGTATGGGCGCGTCTTTACTCAATATAATATATTGATATTCATCAATAATTTCACACAAAACGGGAACTCCAGATGTGTCATTAAAAAAATATTTTAAACAGGAACATCTCGAAATATTCTTACCCTTAGACATTCATGTTTGTATCTAAAATATCATCATCATCATTTAGCTTATTTCGTCCACTGCGAACATAAGCGCTCCTTAACTCTAGCCATCTCTTTCTATTTTGTGCCACTTGAATCCAGTTTTCAGCCACTCTCTTAATATCATTTGTCCATCGACTAGGAGATCGTCCTCTGCTTCTATAGGCCTCGTGTCTTGGTCTCCATTCCACAAGTCTCTTTGTACACCGTACCCAAGTCCAATTAAGATGTAAGATAGATATCACCGCATATCTTACACCTGTTCGATTTCGTATGCTATGGTTGGGTATTTTATCATGTAACTTCCAACATGGACCTTTCCATTTTCTGTTACATAACCTGTATTCTGTGTATGTTCTTTTTTGTCAAAGTAAGTGTTTCAGCTCCATACGTGTGGACAGGCCAGACACACTGGTTAATGACCTTTCTTTTTAAACATATTGGAAGATCTATAATAATTGGAAATAATCTATATATTTTTAGAGAGATAGATGGATCTTCCATCTAAAATATATAGATTATTAAATACTTTTAATTTTTAATAAGAACAAGTTTCGTGACAAAAAGTTTTTGTAAAAAAGGAGTTTGTGTGAAATAATTTTAAAAAAATCGGATTTTTGTATAATTACTAAATTCAAAAAATATATTACAATACACGTTAAATTCTAAAAAATCTTATTAAAAATTATAACGAGATTTCAAGAGCCGACAAAAGTTTTGTCCGTTTTAATACCCATCCGTTTGTCGCGGACTTTTTAACGATTAAAACGGCTTTTAGAGACTCAAAACGGAATTTACAAAATACCCTGTCTGAATGAGAAATGGCTCCATAATACAGTTCCCCCCTTTCGCCTAATATGCAACGGAGCATACGTTTCGGCGCAAAACTAAACGTGCCAAATTAAATTCGTCCGGATCTTCTGAAGCGAGAAAAGTTGCAGAACAGTACAATAACCGGAGACCGGAATTTCTATTAGGATTTATAAGGGGTTTGGAAGGAAATGGAAGTCGTTTATTATATTTCTAGAGAGTTTTGTAAGAAGCATAAAATTAGGCTACAAATGCAATTATATTTTAGAAAAAAATCTATAAATTTGTCAAATTATTTATTAAACAAGGTATGTCGGCAAATATGCTAATATCAACTGCAAAGCAAAATTTAGAATACCTCTTCACCTGTATATTTTTGAAAAAACTTCTGATAGGTCACGCCTCTTAACGGTCATTTTTAGAATAGAAAATAATTTCCAGCGATTTCATTTGGCCGATTTACTTATTAGACTTTTTTTTCAAAGGTATATGATAAGTAGATTCTGAGATACAGCCGGCTACTCTAAATTTGTTAATGTAATAATTATTGTTTCTACATTTTCCAGTAGTTCTCCAATTTTTATAGCATTGTTGTGATCTTCCAAGGAGTGCACATGATTTTAGTTTTATCGATGTTCAATTTAAGGCCCAAAGCCTCGTATGCCCAGGTATATGTGTTCAGAATTACTTGTAATTGCTGTAACGTTTGTGCAACTGAGAGCGCAGTCATCAGAGTATTGAAGTTATATAATGAATATTGTACGTGTTTTTGCTCTGAATCTTTATATGTTCACATACCGCCGTCGCGCGTCGTATATGTATCATATGTAAGATAGCCCATTCCCCCAAGCTAGCCCATTCTAGCCCAAGATAGCCCATTCCTCTTTCCTGCAGTTTGGTATCCACTATAATAGAGAGCGCTGACATGAATATGTTGAACAGGAGAGGCGCTAAGACACATGCCTGCCTAACTATTGTATTTGTTAGGGAGGGATCGCTCCGTGATCTAAGATGTGACACTCTTGACTTATTGTTATGGAGGCTTTTACACAAGAAACTTGTGGGATACTCCGGACTTTTTCATAACTGCCCAAAGGGCATCTCTGTTTACAGAGTCAAATGCTTTTGTTAGGTCGATAAATGCAACATAAAGTTTACACTGCTGCTATTTTACTTTTTCCTGTAGTTGGCGGACGGAGAATATGGAATCGACAGTGCCACGGTTTGGTTTGGCACCACTGTCTAGGTTCGCGGCACTGTCACTGTCGCACAATTTCTTTTACAATTAGAACAATAGATTGTATTCATATACTCATTTTAAAACTTGCTGTTAGTGAAAACCAGTGTTTCAACCGAAAAGGATTTCCCTTCATCAGGATTATTCCTTTTTCGTATTTCCATGTTCTTCGCTATTATAATTATTTGCCCCTGTCAATGTTATTCCATAATTTTGCTGTCATTCATTTTTAATATTCGCCTAAAGAAATTCTCGATTTTGGTCGAAGCTGCTACCAATTTAATATGTTTATGTTTCTTTATTAACTGAACATGCACGAAATTTGATATATCGTCGGTATTTGTATTTAAAATCACACTGAACTGCTGACTGGAGTCAAAGAATGCTGTTTTATGTTACCCCTTAATATAGCAAAAATGCTTAGCTCGTTACTTCATACCAACATGACTCAAATCTCAGACTCTATAATCATACTTCGAGTATTCGCTTCGTTCTCCGACTCAAACTTTATGAACTTTACCTAATACAGACACTCTCAAACTGGTTTGCGCAAACCAAACTGCCACACAATGGATCGAAGCATAAGAAAATAGGGACATTGACTTATTTCGAAATTAATACTTTTATTTTATTGCTTTTTATGTACGACTTCAATAAATACAACAAAAATCTAAATTAATATGGCATTTTGTACTATATTATAGTTTACAAAATATACAGGGTGTCTCAAAAAAGAACTAATATCTAAACAAAAAAGAAAACAAAAATATTATAACAAAAGAGAAATTGCTTTCTCTGTTAAATCTAAATTAATATGGCCTTTCGTACCAGATATTTTAAAAAATATACAGGGTGTCTTACAAAAAGAGCTCATCTATAAACAAAAAAGAAAACAAAACATTATAACAAATGAGAAATTACTTTCTCTGTTAAATCTAAATTAAAATGGCCTTTTGTACCAAATAGTTAACAAAATATACAGGGTGACTCACAAAAGACCTAATTTCTAAATAAAAAAGAAAACAGAAACATTATAACAAAAGAGAAAATGCTTTTCACAATGTGCTTGATTGTTATTCCATGGCAAACTTGATATCTGAGTGACGAAATTGCTAAGCTAAGCGCACTGTATTACAAATGTATAAATATTATATCATTTCTGTATTGATAAAAAGACAAAAACTGTGAACTTCGACTCATTCATGTTTGGTTCTCTTGTTTATCTTAACTACATAAAAATTAATGGTATTAACAAAAACATTTCTGGGCCTTTCAACCTATATGCCTTATGTATTTTAGCGTAATTTAGTCCCACTCCAATATTCTTCGACGAATATACTTAACTATGTATATCGGCAAATTACAAATTGTTTGATGGTGCACTGTGCGTGCATTGCATACATTCAAGGATTTTGACATTAAAAACATTATATTTTTTGCAGTGGCACTTTGGCGCAGCCAATTTTTTTTATGATATGTGCTCTTTAAGGTGGCTCTTTACATTGCACGTAATATCTCCACTTACATCCGCTTACATTTTTTTGTAATTCAAGAAAACTTTATATTTTTAAGTCTTAATGACATAAATAAAAACAAATGAGTTTGTCACTTCTGGTATGACTTTTTTTTTAAATTTAACAATCCAATACTATAGCCCAAGAACGCTTCTAATAAGTCGTTATACAGGGTGTTTCAAAAGAAATGCGAAAAACTTTAGGGGGTGATTTCTTGTTCAAAATAAAGGGTAGTTTGCTTTATAAACGTTGGGTCAAAAGTCAACCATTAGGGAGATATCGCGGTACAAAGATGGCGGAAAAATAATGTTTTTATGTTTTATCTTGAAAACGAAAAGAGATAGACTAATGAAATTTTATGGAAGCATTACTGTTATGAAAACACACTTTCAGGTAATTTTTTTACTTTTTTAAAATGAGTGGAAGGGGTTGAAATAAACTACCCATATCATTCTTGTTAACGAAATTTAAAGAAAAATCTTATCAAACACATGCAAATGCTTTAATTTGGATAGTTTAGTTTCTTTAGAAACTTTTTTACCTCTTGTGTTTTTTTTGATAAAACTCACCGATTGGAAATTAAAAAATAAAATGTAAAGCATTACATGTCAGGACAAAAAACATTTTTAGATTAAGAATCTAGTGATAATAACGATAATAATAATCATCTAGATAATAACGTATTGCAGTAGAGTAATGTCAAATAAAATAATATTAGGAGCATCCTAAAAAGTAACAGCGGCCGACTAGATTTTTTCCTAAAAAAATTACAGCAGCCCACTAGATTCTTTATCAGAAAATGTTTTTTGCCCTGACATGTAATGCTTTACATTTTATTTTTTAATTTCAAATCGGTGAGTTTTGTCAAAAAATACAAGAGATAAAAAAGTTTCTAAACAAACTAAACTGTCCAAATTAATTTTTTTGCATGTGTTTGATAAGATTTTTCTTTAAATTTCGTTAACAAGAATGATAGGGGTAGTTTATTTCAACCCTTTCCACTCATTTTAAAAAAGTGAAAAAATTACCAGAAAGTGTGTTTTCATAACAGTAATGCTTCCATAAAATTTTAATAGTCTATCTCTTTTCGTTTTCAAGATAAAAAATAAAAACATTATTTTTCCGCCATCTTTGTACCGCAATATCTCCCTAATGGTTGACTTTTGACCCAACGTTTATGAAGTAAACTACCCTTTATTTTGAACAAGGAATCACCCCCTGAAGTTTTTCGCATTTGTTTTGAAACACCCTGTATATAACAAACGAATATCTTTTACATCCATTTAATAATAATTAATTTACTTAATTTTTTTAATTAAATTTAATCAAATGTAAGGCTCTTTATCTACCCATTATTAAATTAAGCATGTAAGTCACTTTTTGAAATTTTGGCGTTTGGGCGTAATTTCGATATGTTTATTCAGCTATGGAAGGCAGTAACTCAGATCACAAATTAGATAAATAATACAGAAATAATAATTTGTGTGTCTATGCCTTGTTTGAAATTCATATGATATTTCTATATTAGGTTATTTTTTTATTAGATTTTTACTTGCTGTTTCTTTTTTAATGTTTCTTTATTACAATATTTAATATATATAATTTAGTACAATGTAATCTTAAATTTTAAATATTTAGATGTAGATTTTATTGCCTTAATTAAATGGCATGAAAGAAATAAATTCAGTCTAAAAAACGTCTTCCCAAAAAACTCACGGGATTTAATATATTAACCGGACTATAACGATTTCTGTTTGCACTTTACGATTTATTCGTGCAGTTTGATTTGCGCAAATTATCTGAGTCTAAACGGCCCTTAAAGCGCGGCAATCAATTTTAAAAAGCTAGAATAAAAAAGGAGAGCTTGGAGGACTATTGTGTTTTTATTATCTTTTCATTTGGTTGACTCAATGTTGTTATGAATATCTAATTTCCTGTAAATAGTTACATCCTTCATTAATTTTGGAGACAAAAAAAATCCATATGTGTTATCAGAAATTTAAATCAATATGAATTTAATTTACTATAAACTTTCTTTCTATACTTTCTCTTCCTTCTATAATACTGGTAAACCCTCCCTAGATAAACGATCGTGTTGTATACTTTCCGCTATTTCCTGATTTATATCAGTTCAATTATCAACTCCTCGTTAGAGCGACTTTTTGCAGATACACTTGTTCAGGTAAAACAATTTTGTACAATCCGCCTGGAGCAAATGCAAGATATGCTAATAAGCTTTGATAAGATCACTAGCAAGCGCCGACACGTTAGATATTAATGGTTCTGGTAGATAATTAGGGAAATCTAATCAACGGAGAGTTTCAAGACAATTAGCGCACCTTGGGGCGATACAGACAAAATTGATTATGTTTCATTAAATAGTACCGATTATTACATTGCCAGATGTTAATTATTATACGTAATAGTCGGTAATTAATCGTTAATAGAAACTGCGTTAATTGCTGTGTGGTATTAATGTCGCTCATCACGCCATGTGATTTAATAGGTCTGGGACGTATTTTCAGGAGATGAGACGGCATTTTTTATTATAAAAGCGTATAGAAAATTTTGTTCAGTTATTTTTTCCACAATAATATTCTAACAATGATAAATATTGATCCACATCTATTGCTATTTTTATTATACCGATGAATATCCTGTTAATGTACAGCATGATTTGACGCCTTCAGCCAATAACAGAAATATAGGCAACAAAAATTCAAATATTTTGTAGAGGATGTCAAAATATGTAGCTAAGGAATTTTTTTATACTTTCATAGATTTTTGAAAATTCCGAATATAATGTCTAATCTTTTTTATATACGATATACAGAATGATTCACAGCAATGGTAGATTTGATGTATACGGAAAATCGGTGAACGTTTTTTTGGAAAATTTGGATTTTACATAAAAGCACGATGTTGCCGTTACATTTGAAGAGTTATAATTCATTGTTATTTTAAATGCAACACTCGGTATATTAGGGATTACACTTTTAAAAACTACTTTAATTTCTTCTTTTGAGAAAAAAATAGTTTTCTTTAGATACGTGGTTTTTAAAACGATGTACTTAAACAGCCGTTAAACGGTAGCTTACTAAAATGCCGTTAGTAGATATTATGACGTCGTTGATGTCGGCGGAAAGTAATGCCTTGCGATAGGCATTTAGCAAGAGCACCTGTGGCTCCGTGACAGGCTATTGCTTCGTGAGCGAAAGGTCCGTGGTTCAAATCTCACTCCGGACTAAGACTTTTTTATATTTTTTTTTTGCTTATAGCGTGATCTTATTGCATTGGTTTCACTCTTTTTGCTTGGATTGGTTTAGTTATTTGGCGAGTTGGTTAGCGTGCTTATTTGGAAGGTGTTAATTCATTGGTTAGTTGGTTATTTGGTGGGGTTTGTTGGTTTTTACTAATTTATATTTGTTTTTTTATATTTTTTTACAAGTGTCAAGGTTAGTTGCGTTGGTTAAGTTGGTTATTTGGTGGAGTGGATAGTGTTGGTTAGTCCTTATATATATTTTATAAAACCGTCAAGTGCGTCTCATCAACCACGTCATACCTATTAACGGAATTTTAGTAAGCTACCGTCTAACGGCAGTTTAAGTACATCCTTTTTAAAATTCAAAAAAACTAGATGCCAATTGACAAAAAGCAAATTTTTGGGCTTTGTACTTACTATACTAGAACAGATACAAAACACTTTGTATATAAAACTTGTTCTTGAGCCATATCTTTCTGGACTCTCAAAGACAAAATTTGTATTTATGTCAAATCACAGTAATATTACATTATGCCAGAAATAACCAATACATATTATTTTATTTTGAGTATTTTTATTTGTAAGCGTAAAAAATGTTTTTATTAATTATAATTAATTATAAATAACGTTAATTTTAATATTAATTTGTTAAGTAAAGTTTATTGCTATTGATATTTTTTAATTTACTATGCAGATTTTCCAAAATTGTAATGAAAAATCTATCTAAACCAGTAATTCCCAAATTTCCATCATTAGATATCTAATCTACACATTTTTGACGAGTTCTGGGAATATGGTAGCAATGAGGTAGCACATCGTTCACCAAAACCAGTAAAATTTTAAAGTAGTCTACGAGAAACAAAATTTGGGAACCTCTGACTTAAATTGTCAAAAGTAATTTTCTCAACAGTTAGGCTACAGTTTAATATATAATTATAAATGCATCATATACAGGGTTCGGCAATAGTGCGTCAGGCATCTGTTGCTCCTAGAATACAATACCAAAATAGATGCCCGACGCACTATTGCCGAACCCTGTATTATGATAATCTATGATAATTTTGGCGAGGTGAATCTCTAGGCGTCATTGCTTGGTCCGTATTCTTCATTTTAATGGCGCTTACTGTCAGTTGGTCTTAAGAAGGATGTAATTTATTTTTTATATTAGTTAAAATGTATTTTTAAATGACGTACGTCGTTAAAAAAAATGAAGAAAAACTTTTTTGGAAATAGATTTGTGTGCATGGAAATTTTCTATCCTTTTTTAATCCTTTTATAATTATTGTTAACTGACCTCGGGAAAATTGTCACCGATTGTCATTTCCAAGACGTCTTCGACGCCGATTTTTTTTTCGATTATACAGTATAATAATAATATAATATTAAGATTAATTAATTAATAGTGCGAGACATATTATTAGGCCAGTAAACGTAGCCGAGTATTATATGTAAAGGAAGAAAAAATTAGTAACCAACCAATCTCTACGGGAATATGCCGCCGCCATCTTGGATTTTTTCGTTTTTTTCAAATATCTCCGTTTGCATAACTTTTTTCGAAAAAACTAGAGATATATTTTTTGTAGAGAATTAAATTTAGAATAGTTTACCTTCAATCACTTTTTCTCTAAAATAAATACTAATAGAGAGAGAGCAATTTTTTACTATACGTTTTATAAATTTTCCAATTTTTTTAAACCAATCAGCTATAATTTTTGCGTAGTATGCGTTTTGCGTATAGTGTTAATATAGATAAACCAAGTATAAATTTAAGCAGTAAATAAAAAAAGCTAGTCTTAAGGGATTTTCAGATGGTTCATATGTTTAGTATAGCTTGGGCAGTGATAATTTAATCCTGACTGAAACAAGTAAAAAATGTGCCTGTCGGTACTGAAAAAAGATGATGATATTTGTCAATAATATACTGTTAACGCAAAAATTATAGCTGATTGGTTTAAAAAAAAACTGAAAAATGTATAAAACGTATGGTAAAAATTGCTCTATCTCTATTACTATTTATTTTACACAAAAGTGATTAAAGGTAAACTATTCTAAATTTAATTCTCTACAAAAAATATATCTTTAGTTATTTCGAACAAATTTATATAAACGGATATATTTGAAAAAAGCAAAAAAATCTAAGATGGCGGCGCGGCGGTTTTCCTCAAACTTCACCCACTGGGACCGAATGGGGCTTTTGAGGGGTTAAATAGGAGATCATTATCTACACATTCCCGTTGAGAATGGTTGGTTACTAATTTTTTCCACCTCAACCTCCAGATTGACTAGCCTATATGGTCACGGGCGTCATTGTAACATAAATAATAATAGAATTTGAAAAAAAAAATGTGTGTGCACTATGTGCGCATAATTGAAGTGAAACTTTTTTACGTGTAACAAATAGTTTTATACGACTAAAATAAAAAATTAATTTATGAATAATTTGATTAACTTGGTGCACTTTTTTACCACTAGTTCGTGTGTTACGGCCTTGAATTTTTATTCCCAGTGCGCGTAAAGTTTCACTTCAAAAAAGTGGCACTTTGCATAACCACATCACGCCTTTAATCATAAAGTGACCTTAAAAAATATTGTTATGACTTAGGTCTCTTTATAAGGTGCGACATATTTATAGCCTTTTCACTAACCTGTTACTAAATAAACATTATACAATGTTACAAGCCTGAAATTGTATTGTTCGCATCGAGTGCACCCACCTGAAAAGAAAAAAATCATTCATTATTTGTACAAATACGCCTATACCGGGTGCGTCTCAAAAGTGGCTCACCCCTATAACTTTTTATTTTTCAGATAAAAAACGAGATTTGGTATGTTAGTATATGGCATAAATTGGGATTAATTGATGTATTCAATTGTTTTCGGCCACTTCCTGTTTAACCGGAAATGACTACAACTTTTGATTTTTAAATAGCACCCTCGGTATTTTTTACTTTATTCCATAGAAAATAACACTCTGAATAGAATGACATATCATATGTCAACTTTTGACATTTTCGCATATAGTTTTTTTGAAATTATAACTTGCGGTTCGTAACGAAAATTTGACTTGAAATACCAAGTGTGTGGTATCAAATTATTCGTAAAAAATGCTTTTTCCAAATATGCTAATGAGCCACCCTCATTCCATTTGAAAAAAATTGAAATATGATTAAAAATACGATTTGGGCATTTTTTAACTGGCCAGGACAATACATTAGAAGAACACATTAGTCGATCAAATCTATTTTTCCAAGGCTCCTTGATTAAGAATTGTGTTTTTGACATAGCCATGGCACTGTAGATTGAGATTTAATAATAAGAATTTTTATTAAACGAGAATGTCAAAAGTTGACATATGATACGTCATTCTATTCAGAATATCATTTTCTATCAAATAAAGTAAAAAATATGCCGGGGGTACCGTTTTGAAAATCAAAAATAGTAGTCATTTCCGGTGAAACAGGAAGTGCAAAAACAATTGAATAAGTCAATCGATCCCAATTTATGTCACTAACATACCAAATCTCGTTTTTTTATCTGAAAAAATAAAAAAGTTAAAGGGGTGAGACGCACCCGGTATATAAAAGTATTTTTGTTTTTGACAAATTGTATATAACAAAGCTGTTGGTGTTTCGAATTAATAGAAGTCGCGTTGTCTTAAATTTTATATGTTCTAAAACATGAATTCGTATAATTTCTTATATAGTTAGCGTTAAATAACTTTACCGATTAAAAAATTCATCAAAATGAGAAAAAAATATCTTCTATCAATTTCATAATTCCACTTTCTTAGTAGTAATAATAGTGAAGCAAACTACAGCAGATTTTACCTGCGTTAATATTATTTTCCATTTTAAGCTCTCTCGAAAAACTCCGGAAATAAAGTTGCTAGGTACTCGAAGTTTTCTGCAATAATCCCTCACTCGACACAAAATTAAATTATAAAAAATATGAGTACTAAACGGAACATAGAAAATACAAGAAAACTCGAAATCGAAGAGAAATTTGAGCCGAATTGAGTAGTATTAAGTTGGAGAAGTTTTTATCTGTGCTTTTGCAAAGTTACGCGGAAGTTTGAAATTTAATTGGCACGCTTTATAAAGTCCTTTCAACGGCGAATTACAACGGATCCGTTGACTTAAAGTAACCCTAAAGTTTTATTTCTGAAATGTAGTTGGGAGGCAGGAAAACAACTTTCTATTTTAGTAATTAGTAGAAATAATAAACTGTCTCTCTTACTTTGAAATTATTAAAACATTTAAGAAACTATTTTTTTTTCATTATACCGAGTGCGTCTCAAAAGTGGCTCACCCCTATAACTTTTTTATTTTTTCAGATAAAAAAACGAGATTTGCTATGTTAATATATGACATAAATTATGATTGATTCATTGACGTACTCCATTATTGTTAGTCACTTCCTGTTTAACCGGAGATGATGACAACTTCTAATTGTAAATGGCACCCTCGGTATATCTTTATTCGATAGAAAATAACACTCTGAGTAGAATGACATATCATATGTCAACTTCGTATCACAATCGTATTTTAAATATCAATCTAGAGTGCCATGGCTGTGTTAAAAACACTAATTTATAATCAAGGAGCCTTGGAAAAATAATATTTGATTGTCCAATGTTTTTCGTGTCTTGTCCTTGCCGGTTAAAAGATGCCCAAATCGTATTTTAATCATATCTCAATTTTTTCAAATAGAACCAGGGTGGCTTATTAGCATATTTAGAAAAAGCATTTGTTTACGAATAATTTGGCACCACACACTTGGTATTTCGAGTCAAATTATCGTTATGAACCTCATGTTACAATTTCAAATAAACCATATGCAAAAATGTCAAAAGTTGACATACGATATGTCATTATATTCAGAATGTCATTTTCTATTGAAAAAGGTATAAAAATACCGAGGGTGACATTTAAAAATCAAAAGTTGTAGTCATTTCCGGTGAAAGAGGAAGTGACCGAAATCAATTGAATACGTCAATCAATCCTAATTTATGTCATATACTAACATACCAAATCTCGTTTTTTTTTAACTGAAAAAAATAAAAAAGTTATAAGTGTGAGCCACTTTTCAGACGCACCCGGTATACTACTTATACTTAAAAAGTAAAAAGGGCATAGAAAAGCAAAATCTGTTATTTAAATTAATCATTGAAAAACATGTTTTACTTAAAATAAATAATTTATATTTAAAAATGATACATTTGTCAACAAACTAGAATGTTTTTGGAGCGAATTTTAGTAATTTATTAACATTTTTACAAAAAAACATCAGTCATACAGGGTGTCATTGAAAAGGTGTAAAAAAAATCGGGGAGTGATAGTACTCCTAAAAATAGTAACAAAAGTTCCTATAAGAATAGGGCGGAAAATGCATATTAAGGGAGTTAGGGGCACTGAAAGGGTAAATTTAAAAAACGGTTGTTCTGAAATTGTAGGCTTAAAAAACGAGATAAAATTTTGAAAAAAAATCCTCTGCTATAAATTTTGACCCTAAATCAAATGGTGATACTCAAAAATTATTTGGAAAAGCGGAAAGGGTAGTTCTTGCATGGGTATGGGGTTGTTTTGTGAATAACTTTTTTGAGGTTATTTTTTTTGCAGCGTGGGTACATTTTTTGAAAACTACATATCCTTTCCTACAAAAAAGGTACTCTTGTTGCACAGCGCCCAGAGTGATGGTTTTCGAGAAAATTAAAGACAAAGAATTTGCTCTGATAGGTTGCTAACTGGTTAATCAACATAAATTTATGAAAGTTATGGCGGTTCAAAAGTAACCAAGTAGTTATTAAATAATTAATTGGACAAACGAAATAAACCAATTACCAAAATTGCTTATTAAAATAATGCATTATTTAATTCATTCATAGTAAATGTTCAAAGTGACCACCATTCATTTCAATGCAGACATCTGCTCTTCTCCAAAATCTGCGTGCCCTGTGGAATATCATCGGTACTGAAGTAGAAATCTAGTGAGATATTTCGTTTTTTAAAGCAATAAGATGTTTTGAAAATAATCAAATTTTGATTTTTCAATTATTTATTTGATAGCTAATTGGTTACTTTTGAACCGCCATAACTTTCATAAGTTTATGTTGATTAACCAGTTAGCAACCCATCAAAGCAAACTCTGCCTTCAATTTTCTCGAAAACCATCACTCTGGGCGATGTGCAACAAGAGTACCTTTTTTGTAGGAAAAAGCATGTAGTTGCAAAAATTTAACCCACGTTGTAAAAACAACAACCTCAAAAAAGTTATTCGCGAAACAACCCCCTACCCTTGCAAAATCTACCCTTTCCGCTTTTCCAAATAATTTTTCAGTATCACCATTTGATTTAGGGTCAAAATTTATGGCAAAGGATTTTTTTTCAAAATTTTATCTCGTTTTTTAAGACTACAATTTCAAAACAACCGTTTTTTAAATTCACTCTTTCAGTGCACCCAACTCCCTTAATATGCATTTTCCGTCCGATTCTTTTACACCATTTCAATGACACCCTGTAACTTCGTTGTAGATAAAGTAAGAATATTAATTTCTACTAAACATGAGAACATACTATAGCTGGCTAGATTACCAAAATATCTAGTAATTTGTTTTTAAGAAGTTTGTTATATTAGGACATCTCGTATGTTCTTTCACCGGACTAGAAAATTATAGTTTAAAAAGAATTTATTAACAAAAACTCTCTTTAAAATTTATCTGGGAGTACAAAGAGAAACAATTTGTAAGGCGTATAACTGTTTAAATCAGAAATAGTTTCTCTTTAGCATCAAATTATGGAATTACTGGACCCTCCCTTATTGCACATTTAAATTACTCTAATTACGTAAAATCTAAATCACTGAAGCGGAGCTAAGCTAGCAAAATATAGTAAAACTAGAAAATCTTCAAGTTGAAACTTTGAAACCTATGGCTTGGCTTTATTTAATTAAAAGCTGGATTAAGTAAATCTTAAGAGTTCATAAACTTGGCACTAAATAAATTTATACAAGTAGCCCTATATTGCTAGTTCAGCGAAGTATTTTTACACTCTACTTTGTTATCAAAAGAATACATTTAAGGAATACGGGTATATACAGGGTGAGTCTTGGGTATTTTTTGGATTTTTTTTTAATTTTTAGTATCCACTTTATTAAGGCTATCTGATTAGTATTTTTAGAACTCGTCTCCCAAGTACCAAATGCATTTTGTACTCTTTATTGTAAATGTTGAAAAATAATGATTTCACTTTTACAAATGATGTCAAGTAATGCAACACCCCCTCGCCCCTAGGCGATAAAAAAAAATTAGTTTTAATGAATTGTATAACTCAAAACAGGCGTACAGACTTGCATGTTTCTCGACGGTATACAATTAATGCTGAACGAAACAGAGATTAAATTCTTGAATCATACGTTATTCTATTCGCTGCTCAGCATGGTCCAGAATTCATCTTATAACAGGAAAATCCCAGGCCTCATACTGCAGGAGTAGTTACCCGATTGACGAGTCCAATATTAAAATTATGGATTAGCCTACTAATAGCCCCGATCTCAATCCTATTAAGCACCTTTGGGACCAACTAAATAGAAGACTACAAAGTCGTCCACAAGCAACAGATCTTCAAACTTCAGCAGAAAATCTTCGAGATGAGTAGAACACCTTTGCTTAAGAGATTATTCGGAGCCTTATTCAGTTTATGGCAAATCGTGTGTCACAGAAGTGCCTAGAAACCGCGGAGGAGACACATTATTAAGAGAAAAAAATATTTCAGTTGCCAAATTAGATAAAAATTGTTTAGCATTGTTGTCGATACATATTTTTGTCATTTATATATAACGTAATAATAATACAATTTTCAGCAGTTTGTTAACATAATTCCTAAGGAACATATTGCTAAGTTTTCTTTCTTTAAATGAAATTTATCAAAGTGATTCCTAATTCGTTTTGACTAGTTTTTATAAAATATTTAAATCGATATTTTATTCAAAATTGTTCACAATTGTTAGCAATATATTGCTTGCAACAACAGTACGTTAAGTAACAGCAATACATAAAGCAATAACAGTACGCTAATGTAAGCTTGCATAGCGCTTGCGTAACAGCAGTTTCGCAATAGGATCATAATTGATAATACACGCTACACGCTATTCGGAAATAGCCCGAAACATGTCAGGATCACATTTCGTCGCCTAACTTTGTCGCATTTCGGCTTATCTCCGGATGTTTTGACCTATTTCGGTTCGTCTCGACCTGCTTTCGTTTCTTAAAAGCGCCTCAAAACTACTCGCGAAATTGCGGAGAACAGCGGTGGGGGATTTTTTTGGCATTTCCTGCTATCTCGTTAAATTTTGTTTATTTTGTTTCAAAAACGAAGGTTTATCTTCTTCAAAAGCGAATATCTCCAACAAAAATAAAGCTATTGAGATGAACCAAATAAGAAACTATCAAAGAAAGATGTACCTAGGTGATGTAGATGTAGATTGAGTAAGAGGAGGGTTAATCACTGCGACCTTAAAGATCTATTGTGCCCCCCTTCCTTGAGTCATCACACAATCTATAACCCATCATCCCCTGTTGTAGAGGGAACAGGGTATTTCCCATTCTCCTCTGACAACAGTTCTTCCTCCGAGGGTACACACCCTTCCACGGTTGTAGTTTGGCCCTTCGTGCCGCCCTTCACAGTCGAGGAGCTTGCCACCATTATCTCCACCTCTTTAACTTGGTCTCTCCTTAGACCTGATACCGGTGTTGTCCCGTATCTATAATAGACGATATGTCCCTCTTTCTCTATTGCCTCCTTGGATTTAAGGTCAATTCCTATGGTGAGGACCTGACCATGACCCTCCTCCCTCGAGTTGATGACTCGCCAACTCGATGTCCTTACATTGAAGTTCTGACCCTGTATAAGGCTCAGCAGGTAGGTGGTGTCTTTCCCCTTGCTCCTCGGCAGAAAGACCGTGATGGCCGCCTCTTTAGGGATGTTTTTTCCCTTCACTGCAACCAGTTCCGGCCCCTGCCAATTTTTAAGCTTAGGTGCGATTTCCACCAACCAATTCGCCGATTCTTGAGATACACAATCTATGAGGATCATGCCCACCCGAAAGTGTATCCCCGCAAAACGCAGCTGGCCCACATTTTGTAGATCGTTGTGTTGCGATCCGCTCGCCAATACTTCGTCCAGTATAGCCTCTTCTAGAGACGTTTGCTGGTTGGTGGTCAGAGCAACCTCTGGGAAACCCTTTGGCAGCACCGCCATTTTCACTTGTCCAGCAATAGCGGCAAAGCTGGTGATACGTCCCTGCTTGCCTCCCGGTGTTGGACGGCTTTCCATCTTGGCTTTTTATTCTCCCTGCCGGAGAAGAGGTGAGAGGTTCTCGCTCCTTCTCTTGTCGTTTCATGGAGATGAGTCATGATGGAGATGATTTCATGAAGTTGTTTCTTTTGGTTTCTTTACTCTCCTCTTTTTGGAGGAGTGTTTTCGCTTTTACTTCCTCTGGAGTAAGTCCTTCGTGGAGCAGTCGGAGGTATCTCCGTGCTTCTGCTCCGCTAAGACCAATTCTCAGAAGATTGTCTAGCCCGCCTGATTAGCTCAGGCCGGGTAGACGAAAGAGCTTGTGTCGCTTACTGGGTCTCGAGGTAGCCTCCCGACCCTTGCTGAAGAAGGTGGTAGCTTGTGTGCCAGTTGTGGAGGATGATCCCAAGCAAATGTCAGCCGCTCCTCTTGTAGTTTCCTATGGATTTGGTCCTTTGGAACCTTCATTTGTAATATTTCCAGTGGCGCTAGAGGGGCTTCCCCACAGCTTCACCGGTGGTGTTTTTAATGCTAGATCTCATAGTGTTCCCACGAGTCGCTAGGGATAGTCGTTCCACTTCTACAGAGCCCCGCATGTGGAAGTAAGGAGTAAATACAATGGGGTGTCCCCTGATGCCCCAAGGTTGAGGCCAGTAATGGCTAGTCCTCTATCTAGACACGCATCTCTTTGACCTGGTCCCGCCATCGTAGGACTTAGGTTTTTGGTGAGGTTGTCTCCTCTTGGTCCAGGCGGTTAAGCCAAGACCTCCCCACACCCTCTACCCGCGAGACATGACCACAGTCAGTAGAGAGTGCGTGGTATGACGGACAGGGGTAGCCTCGTCCGGCATCGTTATATGGCTTGATGCAATTCCCTGGCCACGACACCACAGCCAGGGACAAGACGATGAGTGAGATGCTTGTTAGACCAAGCCAGGCGCTAGGGGGATTCCCCCCAGAACCTGACCAGGAGCTTCCCAAGCTTTCCAAACCAAACCAAACCAACGACAAGGTCTTGCATCTCCTAGGGGAAGTACCTCGGTGATAAAGTGACTTTTAAATTCCTTACTGTCTTAACATATTTGACAAGATGTTCCAAACTTTCACCAAAATATTAACATTTTATTTTCCCTTGTATAATTGAGAAATGGGAATCATTTTTAATTTAGAAAGAGATACTAAAATAAGCAGTCAAATAATACATATTGCTACATATTGCTTAAAAAGTCATCAAAATCGGCTTACTATAACACAATATATTAAACTTCAAAAATACATCAAAATTTTAAAGTGTCCGTTTTTCGTGCCGGTGAGTGTATTTCGAGAAATGCTTCGCGAAATGTTTCACGAAATATTTCCAGAAATATTTCGGGCATAGTGAAGAAGAAAGTACGCCGTGTATTTCCCAATGGAAATCTCTACGACATATACTTTTAATTAATATAACTGACGCTTAGTATTTCGTATACATTCGCAATGTAAGGAAATATCTTTCGCTTTTAAGCTTATTACCTTTAACCGAAAATTAGTTAGACTTCAATAAGCCAGAACATATCTCTAGACTAATTTAAACTTTCCGTAGCGTCTAATTCATAATCTTCCTGATGCCTATAAAATAGAGTCAAATTGTCGAGGTATCTTATGTGTATATGTGGGTAAACTCTTATAACTAAATCTGGATTACATAAACTGTTGGAAAATAATCATGTGTCTAGCAAAATTAGTTTTCACCAGTAGCTTATATTTAGAATATTGTATATAAATATTTAACTGAAATAATTTAAATCAACATTTAATACATTCATATAGATTTATATTAAATTTAATTTATCTTTATTAAAGGAAATATTAAAGGAAAAATAAGTAAAGATAGATCCGATTCTGCTTTGTTTCGTAGCTACAGGATGTTAAACTCTAAATTTTCTTCCAAGTACTTTTGGCGTTTCGAATGAAATTTTGAGGGTAAAAGTTACTATAAATGCGACATATTTTAAAGCTAAAAAAGTGTCGACATATTCCCCAGGGACGTGCATATGGGTTATCATTGGAGTATTTTTTCTAAAAAAAGCATGTATGCCACTGACTTTTTTCTCTTGTTAGCGAAGTAAGCTGTTTAATGCCGATTAACAGTTGTCTTGATATTTTGTCAATTTCGGCCTCCTTGATGAGATAAACGGAATTTTATTAATTTGCCTTGATCCAAGTCTAACAGCAGCCTTTAAAAAAGTACTCATTGATTTTTCATCAAGAAATATGAAAAAAGTTTCTATAAACATGAGTATGGTAATGCATAGTTTTAGAGTTACAGGATATTAAAATTATTAAATTTTTGTAATTATCTTAAATACCATTATTTTTTGTTTGAAATTGCTGGAGCTTGGACTAATAGTAGTAATAACTAATAGTAATAATATTTAATAATAAATTAGATAAAATATATAAGTATTTATTAATTTAATTTTTATTTTAATTTTATTTATTGTGATTAATAAAATTGCGTTTATCTCATGAATGAGGCTGAATTCGACAAAATATCAAGAGATAACTTTTAATTGACATTAAACGGTCTACACAATTTTTTATATCAAAAGAAAAAGTCAGTGGCACACATGATTTTTTTGAAAAATATTCCAGTGATAACCCATATGCACGTCCCTGACGAATTTATCGACACTTTTTTAGCATTAAAATGTAGCACTTATAGAAACTTTTACCCTCAAAATTTCATTCGAAATACTAAAAAAGCTATAGTGCAATAAGTATTCGATTGAAAACGTAGTTAGGAGGGAAGACGAAGAACAGTTCATGAAAAGGTCTCAGAGCCTGGGTGATTAGTGTTTATATAATTAAATAACAGTAAGTATATTATATTAATTATGATGTAGTTTCTGTAAATATAAAGCCAGCCCCCTTAGAAAATACAATCTCCATTTCTTATAATTATTTGTATTTTAAGTTTACCGCTTTTTTATGTAAATATAATTATTCCATGATCTCTCTATATCAACATATCTCAAATATTATTTATTCTTTCAGACTGTGTTTCGGAGGACAAATTTAATAGAGGACCAGAGTAGAGGACTCTATACATCCATAGTCTCTAAGTTGGTAAGTTGACTGTTTTGATTATATACATTTTTCTTGCATGTTTTTTTTATTTTGAATCTAATGGCAAGTTCTCTTCCTATTTTGGTTCGGCTCAGAATTCCAGTAAAGTTCTTTAAAAAAATGAATATCTTACATAATATATAAGTTCTGTTTTGTGACCCTTTATTAACCTTTATAATAAATATAATTATAAACACGTGTTTTATTAAATTTATTAATATTTACTAATGCCTTGTGAATTTACAAAAGTAATTGTAAATTCACTATAATAAAATGTTTAAATTTGTTGTTACTCTACAGTAATAGTACAAGAAGTTGGCGATTTTAAAATATAAATTTACAATGAATACATAAGTAAGTTTACTGAGATACACATTTTTTACATAAATTCACAAAGAATATTAGTGAATATAAATATATATTATGACATATTTACATACATGTCACAAATTAGTCATACAGCGATTTTACAAACGAGTTGTAAAATTAAGGAACGGATGATAAATTTACTACAATAATCTGTGGCAGGATATATCCATCAATATTGTTATTAAATTCACAAATTAATTTTTTCAGTGCAATTTTAACTATTTTTACTGACAGCTCGACAAGCAAAACGATCCTTTAAGGTAGCCGTTTCCGAACCGCAGTCAGTAAAGACCATAGACTTAAAATAAAATATAGACTGAGCATCTCATTCATAAATAGCTGGAAAGTGCGGTCAGAGAATGTCTTGTTAGTGTTGTGTTATTGTTTTAGGCTCGAGACACGAGCGATAGATAGGTTGTCTCCGTCGTAACGGTCGTTCCCTGACGACTCTGACGAAGAATGCAACAATGTCTTTCGTTTCTCAGTACACCTGAACTCTCCGTACCATAGCTGGGTAATTTTTTTATTTTAATGAAGCTATAATTCAATTAAAAATATATCGCATTTAACTTTTTTATATTTTATTAAGATTTAGGAGAGGCTTTTTAAATAAAAGTTTAGAAAAAAACGTCCAAAAACGATAAAAATAATAAAATACATGTAATAGAAAAAAATTTAATAATCGAAATTACGTATTTAATTTTTGAAATTAATCATAAACTATTAATTTTAGTCAAACATTATCTAAAAATAAAAACAGGATCTATTGTATAAATAGAATCGGCGACATGCAAAGAGATAAAACTTCATGATTGTTGTAATTTTTTTTTCTGGTTAAGTGCGATGTCTTATTATGTAAATTAGAGAAAACAGAAATCTGTTCCATTAATGGAAGCTTTTAGGAAGTGGATAAAATGAAGACTACATTTATTTAACTCGCTACTGTCTTTATTATACCGGCTGCGTCCCAAAAGTGGCTCACCCCCATAATTTTTTTAATTTTTCAAATAAAAAATCAAGATTTGGTATGTCAGTATATGACATAAATTAGGATTGATTGACGCATTCAATTGTTTTTGGTCACTTCCTGTTTCACCGGAAATGACTATAACTTCTGATTTTTAAATGGCACCCTAGGTATATCTCTACTTTATTCGATAGAAAATGACACTCTGAATAGAATGACATATCATATGTCAACTTTTGACATTTTCTCATATGGTTTAATTGAAATTGTAACACGCGGTTCATAACGACAATTGGACTTGAAATACCAAGTATCAATATATTCATAAAAAAATGTTTTTTCGAAATATGCTAATGAGTCACCCTTGTTCCAGTTGAAAAAATTGACATATGATTAAAAATACGATTTGTACATCTTTTAACCAGCCTAGACAAGACCCGAAAAACATTAGACGATCAAAACTATTTTTCCAAGGCTCCTTGATTAAAAGTTAGTGTTTTTAACACCGACATGGCACCCTGGATTGAAATTTAAAATACGATTTGTTTTTAACCGACAATGCCAAAAGTTTACATATGATATGTCATTCTATTAATAATAATTAAAAATAATTAATTTATGTCATATACTAACATACAAATCTGTTTTTATTTTTATCTGAAAAAATTAAAAAGTTTAGGGGTGAGCCACTTTTGAGACGCACCCGGTATATTAAAAAATAATGTTTCATAATGTAATATCATTTTAAAATTCTTGTATGTTATTTTAGATTCTGAAGATAGCTTTAGAATAAACCGGAATATATATTTAATAAAAAAAAAGATTAATATTTTAACCGATCGATACCCAATATAATTTATCTTGTATAATAACAGGGTTATAATTATGATTTTGTTACAAAAACTTTTATATAAATGATTATGTAATAGAAAAAAATCAGATTTTACATTTTACTAAAATATTATATAAATAACCGCCTTTCTACAACAACGCCACTGACTCCCAATTGGTAAATAGAGAGTTGCCTACCGGTCGAAAATCGTTTCAAGACTTAAATGGATTATTTAAGTCAAATTTCTTGCAAATTTGGCACTGGCGAACCATATTTTATAGTTCTTGAATACAAAAAGTAAATAAAATAAACATTTAAGGACTACAAACTAAGAAAATGCAATAATACAACCAGAGAGAAGTAGCGGCAACAATACTTTACTACACACGTGCGACGCGTACTACAAGTTAATAAAGAATGAACAGGCGACCTCGCCTCTAATCGGTGTTGACATATTGTAAAGGATTTATCGTTTTTACATAGTATTCGACTTATAATTAAGTAGTATAAGGACTATTTAATACATCTATGGAATATTAAAACCTACTTTATTAAAAT
Organism: Sitophilus oryzae; assembly: GCF_002938485.1. Classification (NCBI taxonomy): domain Eukaryota; kingdom Metazoa; phylum Arthropoda; class Insecta; order Coleoptera; family Curculionidae; genus Sitophilus; species Sitophilus oryzae. The sequence continues at coordinate 1,343,443 of NW_022145814.1, read as the reverse complement.
GCAGTATTAATATCTCAATATATGTGTATAATAGGTAAACAAATATTGATAATATTAAAGACGTGACAACATAGGCTGGACGAGGAAGGTTTGGTCGGCTGCGGTCGAGTGTACCCAGAAGTAAACATGTGTACAGAAATGATTGTTTGACCGCGTTCAGATGTAAATAGTGTAGTCTATATTTTATTTTAAGTCTATGGTAAAGACGCTAAGCGCGTCAGATGTGAATACCCAAATCGGTAGTTAAGTGCGCGCTAAGCGAAAATTAACGTCATATACGCTGAGCGTCCAAACCAAACCAAACTACAACCTAACCTAACCTTAATCAGAAGTAAAACTAAAAGCGCTTAGCGTTTTCTAAGTAACTCATTGGGTTGATCTGTGGCATTACCGCACTATCCGGCGCACAGCGATTGCACCAAACCACAACAATCACAACCAATTAAACAATAATTACCTTTCTACCGCTTTTTTCCAAGCGGTCCTATCTAATTTGATTGGCCTATTAATATACTATTTAGAAAATCAATTAGAAATTAAATCTTTTACTAGACTTTTCAATATGCTTCGAGGTACGGTATAGTAATGGTTTTATACAACACAGGGTAACCAAGAATTTTTATATAATATGCCGCAAATATTATCTATTTTAGAAAATATTGTTATTTATGAGTTTTTTTATAAATGTTAAGCAAGACTAACACATCCAATTAAAAACAAGTAAGCGATTGATAAGCACGGAAGTCATTTCAGTCCCCATCAGGAGCATTTATACATCTAACATCTTATAATTACATTTCGGCAACATCGTTCTCCCGTCAGCCGAATTAATGCTGGTTTTTCTATGGGAGACTTGATAATTAATGAAGACACTTTATATTCTGCGAAACCATGGCCCTTGTAATCACCGCGTCACCCCTTAATATTTATGCAAACGATAATTAATCCCAAATAACCCATTTAAAGAAGCGACTCGACCATAAACCATACCGAGTCTGCGTATCCAGAATCTTCCTGTTATTCGGCATTCTTTGGGGTCCTATAGTGAGACTATAGGGGATTAACCGCCACAGAAAATCAAATGGGGGCGAGTAAAAGAAAACAGACGCAAATATAAGAACATTTGAATCCTATAAATAGAAATGTAATTGTCATTAAATATATGTTTAGTGTCTTTTTCAACAGCGAATATCTCCAACAAGAATAAAGTTATTGAGATGAACCAAAAAAGAAACTATGGAGAAAGGACGCACCTAGATGATAAAATGATTTTTAAATTCCTTGCTATCTTAACATATTCCTCAAAGTGTTTCAAACTTTCACCAAAATATCACTTTGTTTTCCGTCGTATAATTGACAGATGGGAACTATGTGTTTTTCAGTCCCCAACAGGTAAACCTGCCAGGCACAGCACTAAATATCTCTGAAAAGTACAATTTACTATTTAAAGATATATAACAAATCCAAAAGGTGTTATATAAAGCTTTACAATACTGGAAAAGGCTAGAGGCTTACAACGTCAAGTGACCAAATCATTTATCATTGTATATTGAAATTCGCTGTCGTCCATTCATTAGCGTGGCCCAAAATAACTGCCACTTACGCAACACCGTAACAAATGTCGTCAACATGCTGACACAATGGGAACAGCCCTGTGGCGAGTCAACCCCTCTAAACAATCGTAATAGGAATACAAAGGATAACACGACACAAGAAGGTTCTGCACATGCAGATTAAGATATGGGGCGAATTGGAGTATATTTACACATTTATAGGATTGTAATAATGTTTTAAATTAGAAAATTGGGTTAGATATTGAGCACTAAAAATATTTGGAGTATTATAATACGAATAGAACAGTGTTTAGGTATAATATAAAAAATATATTGTTAGAGAGTTGAGTGAAGATAAAATTATAAATTAGCTATAAATTATCTGATTATATTAAAAATAAGTAGATACATTTTTTGACCCTTTGGCCAAACTTTGTTTTTAAATTTTAAATCAATAGTATTTACCATTGGTTTAAAAATAGATTAGATTAGATTTTAAACCAATGGTATTTACCATTGGTTTAAAATCTAAAGACAAAAAACATCTTAGTGGTTCTTTACTGATATCTTCGCAATCAACAAAAGGGGCTTAACATTTTCTCTCATATAGTGTATTATTTTCGCTCATCCTCTGAGATTATAAAAATAAAGAAAAAACTATTAGTAACGTAGTATATTTAGTAATCTATGTTCTATTCCAAAATGCTTGATAGCCCAGCGAGAAGCGTTGGGGCCATAAAACATCATGAATCATAGGCGCTACAACTTTTACAAATTCCATCATCAACCGACTTTTTTATTTAATAAAAAAAATTGTTTTGCCCTTGAATGAGCCTACAATATGTAGGATTGTAAGATTTTGTGAAAAAAATGTTTGCTTTTTATTACGTTGGCTGATCGTTCTGTAGTTATTCTGTGGTATAATAGCTACCTCATCACTTTATGGTTATGAACCCCGCAATTTATACCTGTAAAAAAATACCTGTAAAAAATTACGTGCATTTAGTATATGTGTCTATCTTGCGGTGTTGATTTCCAAACATGTATACATTTATTCCAAGCAAGATAAAAGGTATTCTTGATTTGATGGTGAAAACTAGACTTTTAAATGTTCATGATTTCTTTGTGCCTCAAGATCCCGCGACTATTGTGAAAAGCCTAGTTACGAAATGTTCAAATATTACGGCAGTGGGTGAAGCCACAATTTAAAGAGTTCTGAAAGAGAGAAATTCCCAAAATATCTACAGGAAAGAATCTAAATAATCTAAATATAGAAAAATATCTACATTGTTGATGACTGTTCTAGAAGCATAATAAGGAAACGTGCACGCCTTTTACTTAAACACGGAAATACCATCTCTCAATAAAATTCAGGAAGTTGTAAATGAAGACGAAAATTTGTCGGTCATGGAAAGAAAAAAACTTTGGATAACTTTAAAGGAAATTAACTTCTCGTGGGAAAAGTACAATCGGAAGTCTGTACTCATTGATAGAGAAGACATAATTCTTTGAGAAGGCAATATCTAAGGGACATTCGTATATATCGCAGGGAACGAAAATCTATCTTCTACCTAGACGATACATGGCCGAATCAAGGACAGTCTGTTAAGAAAATATGACAAGCCAATAGCATTGGTAGTTCTTGTGAAGCGTTCTTAGAAGGATTATCGACTGGTTTGAAAATCCCTTTCGGGAAACGACGCAGGCTAATTATAACGCATATTGGGGGAGCTAATGGAATCGTTCAGAATGGACTACTGCAATTTGAATCTAAATCGACCAAGGATAATCATGAAGAAGTAACGGCTGATTTTTTTGAAAGAAGTGATAACATTACTTCCAGAAAACTATGTGATTGTTACAGACAACGCCAGTTATCATTCAAGATCGGTAGAAAAATTACCAACCGCTTCTGGAAAGAAATGGGACATTATAGGCCTGTTATATCAAAAGGATATTTCATTCGAAAAAGGTATGTTGAAAAAGGAGCTGGTACGTTGTGTAACAAAATATATTTTAACAAAACTGAAAATAAATCTTAAAGCACTGATACCCGATACTGGTGCAGTTAATACCTGTCAATATCTTTATTGCCCTATTGTTATAAGAGGGCTTGCTATTGTTATCGGCAAATGTAGCGGATGTGTCCATCTACAAAGGTGTTAAAGCTGTCTGAATTTTCCATCTCCCATCTTTTCAAATATCCGAACAAACTTATTAAATTATTATATTTTGGATCAGTCCTTGATAATGTTCCAAGTTTCAATTTAATATTTTAACGTTGGGCTGAAAATAACGTTCAAAGATTGTGTTAAGTAGAATTCATACATAAAGATAAAACTAATAAATCTCAAGCAAAAATAAAACCACAAAACTACAATAATATCACCACAAAACACCAAGCCGCTTTTACTTTTACACTGGACGCGCGTTTCGCTAACCATGTTAGCATCATCAGCAGATTTTTAAAACTAAACTAATATCTACAAATTGAGCGTTTATATACCCGCTCAGTTGGTTCTGAGTGGGCGTGGCAAAAAACTAGCCAAGTGAATAAAAACCAACTGAGCGTAACAATTAATTACCAAAATTAGAGCACCAGGAACAGAGAACTGGCAGGAATTGGGCCATTGTCTCTGTTCATACTATCTTTACATTTACTATTTTTAATGCTCTCATCGTAATTTGAGACTTGTTTAACTAATTTTAAATTATTAATATCTATACTGTGTTCTTTATCAACAATAAGCAGCACTTTTCAGCAACGCAAGACTTATCCGGTCTACCATATCTTATCTGTGCTATATGTTCTTTAAATCTACTTAATATTGATCTTCTAGTTTGCCCAACATATTTCTGATTACAATCTTTACATGAAATTTGATAAATACTCGACCTTTCCAGTGGCTGTGTTTTATCTTTAGGATTACCTAATAATTGTTGTAATATATTATTAGCACTATACATAAGTTTATAATTGACATTCTTAAAAATTCTTTATAAACCACGGGAAAACTCTCTATCAAACGGTATTGAAAAATATTTTGGCGTATCTTTCTCCACTTGGAAAGTCGAACTTTCAGCAATCGCAAACTTACACCTACGTTTTCTAATTATTTTATCCACAAATGAAGAAGAATTTCCATTACACTAAGCCACATGCCTAATGTAATTTCTTTCTATTTCATATCTTTCGTTGTTAAGTGGAAATCTAAGTAATCTATGAAATAAGAAATTTAAACTAGCCATCTTATGGTTCAACACTATGACACGACTCATTAGGAATATATCTGCATATATACTCATTTCATATTATATCTGGACGTTCAGTGTAAAAGTAAAAGTGTTTTGGGTATTGTGGTGATTTAGTGTTTTATTTTGCTATTGCAACACCAAACGTTCAAACCCCCAACCCAAGGATATATAGAATAAGGATATTCGACTGGCCCAAAAAAAACGTGCCGTATTTTGTCGAGGAAGACGATTTCGTCACAACCAATGAGCGTCGAGTATTTGAAATTGAAAACATATAAATTGACGGCAACCTATGTTTTTTGACTCATTTCACTGACAAATGTGATGAGATTGTTATTGTAATTTATAGATCCAAAATCCAAACGTTTTTTGAATAAATAATTTATTTTAAAGTTATTTCCTAGAGGTTTGGTTTGGCCTTCTATATTCTGGTATTTGTCTACTAATAAATAATATCTTATTTTGTATTTCGATGTATGGAAATCCGCAAGTTTTGTATCTGAAGCCGCAAAGAAATTTCGCTCTATAGTGAGAAAAATGTTATATCTTTTTAGACGCGTAGAATAACAAAATTTCTTATTTCAGATGTTCTAAATGTGAGTGCTTAATGTCAAAAATTAAAATATATACTTGAAATATTGGTTGAAATATTTCAAGTTATACCCTTTGCCCTTTGGAAGTAAACAAATATTGAAGAAAGTGTTGTGCCTTCACAGCATTTAAATTGGCATTAGGAATAGGTTTCCTTGATTTAGTAATGATATTGCTCATAGAAATTGATAATATACTATTTTATATTCACTCGTTCAAGTGCTGATCTATTTTTAAATTGAATATTTATGTAAGTATTATGTATAACACGATATAAATAATTTAAGGACATAAGAAATTAAAATTTCAAGTGCCAATATTGATTATTTTTCCAGTTTTATTCAAATATATTGAAATTAATATGGAAACAAAAGTTCATAAATATTATTCTTAATAACAAGAATTGAGATTTGGGGATAAGTTTGAAAAGCCATGTCAGAAGAGTAGGATTAAAGACAAAGTATTAAGGTAACATATATTTGCATAAAGTTTTAATAACACTGACAATTTTATTTGTTTATGTTTATTAATTAAAATTTAGTTGCAATTTATTTCATATTCTAATATTTTTGAGAAAATTTTACTTATATACATACCTGAATATTATGCTGCTTTTTTATTTTAAAGTGTGCCGACTGTGCTGTTATTTTTATACTAGTAATATTGTATACTGTAGGTATCGTATTCATATATAGTTATATATATCAGTAGTATAGATACTTACTTTCTGTCTATGCGTACTTATATCCTTTATAGGTAGTCTTTCTAAGTGCATATAATACTACTTTTTTAAGAGAAGGCAGTTTTTAATAATCTATTGTTAATTCCCCTAATTCTGTGTCCCCTGGTTCTGCTATACAACAATTATATATTTTTTTATCATTACTGATTTTAAAAGTTTCTTTTCAAAGAATTTGACCATATATTTTTTTTTCAGAGTAATTGGGCTGTTCCTGAACAATATTGAATATAAATATTCAAAAATATGATAAACTGCATATCCTACTAAGTAGATCAATACCAAAATTCCATTAGAGAAATAAGTTAAAATTATGTTTTACTTGTATAATTTTCTTGCTATTTGTCCACCATTATTTGTGACTTAGAAATTAAATAGTCAAAAAGAATTTAGTACCAGTTTTTATTTCCCAAAAAAAATAATTGTTAAATAATTACATATTGCTTAAGATACAGTATATTATATTGTGTTTATAGTTGATAATTCTAGTTCTTAGTTGTTTATAGTTGATAATTAACAATATTTCTGATGTTAGATATTATATTAGATAAAAAATTTAATTACCAACAGCTACCTACCTATGTAGCTGCAGATTATTATATTGTGTAGTAGGTACTGTATAATTCTTTAGTTCAAGAAACAAATATCAGTACAAGTATATAACCAAAAAAATGTTGATGCAAATTCTTTGTATAACATACGTACCCCTATGGTATTCAACTTTTCATTGTTCTTTTAATTAGATACACAATAAGCACATTAATTCGTTTATTAAACAACCAAAACCAACTACTTAAATTCACAATATAAATATCACAATAAATATATAAGCTTTGATCAATTCCTATTATTAATACCTGACGACTTCATACTTTATAATTACCAATGGCTATCCTACAAACCAAACCAAACACACTAGCCAACTAATAATAAATCTGTTCTAAAAAAATACAACATAAAGACATCGTTATTGCAATAATATAGAAATATATTCCATGTATCATTAACTACCTATAAATACAATACCCACATCTTCTTTTACGCGAATAGTCCGTTAGGAGGCAGAAATATTGCCTGCATTGTACATCATACAAATTGGCTAGAATTTATTAATATCCATTGCAAACATTTCTCTTTCAAAGGGTCTAAATGTTTTGTCTTTTTACTGTGTCCCTGTAATATGTTATCAATTAACAACAGTTATCAAATATGACCTGGACAATAATAATTGTTTTACCTTTTTTTCAAACTAAACTCTTTAAACAAACTATATAAATAAAATTTATCTCATAACCTAACTTGCTGCTAGAATTTCTTTCTTGTTATTCTATGTTCCTGTATTGTTATTCTTCACATTATCAATTTCTATGAGCAATATTATTACTAAATCAAGGAAATCTATTCCTAATGCCAATTTAAATTCTGTGAAGGCACAACACTTTCTTCAATATTTGTTTACTTCCAAAAAATGTCAAAGCATATAACTTGAAATAATATTTCAAGTATATATTTAAATTTTTGACATGCACTCACATTTAGAACATCTGAAATAAGAAATTTTGTAATTCTACACGTCTAAAAAGATATAATAACATTTTTCTCACTATAGAGCGAAATTTCTTTGCGGCTTCAGATACAAAACTTGCGGATTTCCATACATCGAAATACAAAATAAGATATTATTTATTAGTAGACAAATACCAGAATATAGAAGGCCAAGCCAAACTCTAGGAAATAACTTTAAAATACATTATTTTTTCAAAAAACGTTTGGATCTATAAATTACAATAATAATCTCATCACATCTGTCAGTGAAATGAGTCAAAAAACATAGGTTACCGTCAATTTATATGTTTTCAATTTCAAATACTCGACGCTCATTGGTTGTGACGAAATCGTCTTCCTCGACAAAATACGGCATATTTTCCAACATAGCCCGCTATAGGGAGTTGAATATCCTTCTTCTATATATCCTTGCCCCAACCGTAATCTAATAAAATCGTCTTAAAAACAATCAAATTTCAAGAACTTCTAAAAATGTAATACAGTAACTTATAATTTTAATTATTATTTATATATTTTAAGATCACAGAATGAATATACCTATTATATAAATTCATAATAATTAAATAATGATACCTAACGTTATGGCCAGTGCTCAACTGTATACTATTGTTAGTATAATGAAACCCCTATAACAGGGCTTTATCTAACTTGTCATGCTCGAATTACCGCAGATGGCAATAGGAGGACAGGGTCAGCTTTAGCCAAAATAAATTATTATAAGTACTATCAACTGCAACTAAATAATAATTATTAAAACCTGTCATATGCATGCAATCTATATTGAAGAATAAAAAATCTAATATGAATTTATTATTATTCTAAATTATGCATATAAATTATAGCTCATAAATATTAATCAATTTCATATGACCGTGTTAATATTTAGCGGTTCCATGTTTAAAGTTGAAAATTATACTAAAACAATAGATAATTGAGCTCATTCTGTTTACAATAATTATATAGTTTGTTATAAGTGATATAAAAAAGAGTTATACATTCCAATGCAAAAAACGCAACGTTTTGTCGTCAAGTTTAAAGTGTTATATTTTTTTAGCCCTATTTTCATGATTTTTTTAGCAAACGGTATATAAATCTATCAACTTTAATTCATAAAATCAGTTTTTTATAAACTTTAGTATTTGGCTTATTATAAGGCGTTAATTGAAGCCCAAGTAACATTTTTAGTTCCTTTAGGTTATATATACTCAAGGTTAGTTATATAAAGGTTTAATAAATGTCTCATTGGTATCTGACAGTGTTTTGATTTATATAAGTGTAGCGTCGGTTACTTATCACTAATAGTAACCTTAAAATGTTGTTTATCACTTTCCTTATAAAACTAGAAGTTCTTGTTACTAAAGATTTTATAGTAAGGTTTTATAAAGGTGTTCACATCTATTTTATATAACTTCTGGTATTGGGTGTTATAAAGGTACGCAAGATATACACTATATAATTAAAGGTGTTATTAAGAACCATTATGTAACTAATAATACTACAAGTTATATAATTGTTTCCTCAAATCGTTTTTTTGCACCTTTCAAATGTTTGCTTGCTTTATATAACCTGTAGTTACCGAATATCAAACCTAATGACATAACCTCAAATTTTCAATATAATCAAAACAAATAATATATTAGCAAGCAAAGCAATTCGGTATTATAATGAATAATAAAAAAATAAACTGGACAAAACACAAAAATACATCTACGTTCAAAAGAAAGTTCTTTAGAATTTTAAAAAAATAGGAATAATCTAAACCTCATTCAAACTACATCTACCAATATTGAAAGCTAACATGTAAATTTACCATCCACAAGCGGAGATCAGGATCAACCTGAGATATTTTCAACAGAAAGTTGCCAAAACGATCAGGAACAGGAAGATGCCTGGTTAAGGCATTCTCTAACATAAGAGAATGAAATTGCTGTAATGTCAAACTTCGTTCGCAGAGTCGCTACAGTCGACACCACGGGTTACATAAAGGTTTTCTGGGTGACTAAAAGTAGCCATAAACACCCCGGCATTTATAATGGTGATTTGTATCACCTTTAGTTGTATAAAACAGTAAAATTGGTGTTTTAAATAACCCAAACTCATTTACGCAACCTTAAGTAACCAAATTTATATAATGGTTGATGAGTATGTTATAGACCTTAAAGTAATATATAGATAGCACTTTAAATATCATGGACGCCATTATTATTGATGTCTTCATTTTTGGCTACAATGAGTATTTCTAAGATAACGTTAAAAACTGGTACAAAACTATATTTTGGCCAGTTGCCAGTTATTTCTATGTATTAAAAAAGTCGTATGTTCTATTATTTATATTAATAAATTTGACTTTCATTACAAAAATTTTACCATATTTTTTTTGTTTATAAAAAAATCTATTAAATAAATCTGCTTTTGGGGGCGCATGTGTTTTTTGGAGGCAAAATTGATTTTCACACAGTAAATTTAATATCGCATATGTATTTAGTACTGTATTTAGTACTCTGGATAGGCACAATAGATGTTATTAAGCCAGTAATTTCTATAAAGTCATTTGCATAATGCAAACGCTTTTGTAGGCTACGACAGGGATGGCGTCATTTTGTCTCTTTTGTTTCTGGTCTGGATTATCTGCGCAATAAGATCATATCTGCTTTTTATGTTAAAAAAAGAAGCAAATATTAAAGTAGTTAGTCAGAAAGAAACAAGTATATTTTCAAAAAACGCGCATGCGCGATATTTCTATGGAGGTAGTCTCTAGGAACCTTCTCAACACCACTATATAATTTTGGGCTGGGTTTTAGCCCATGGGGCCTGGGGCTTTTTTTCTAAATGAAAAATAACTTTAAAAACACATTTTTTTGAATAAAACGTTTACATGAATTTCTCTATCAATAAATTCATAGACTTAAATACCTACAAATTTTCTAAAAAAATAAAAATTAAAACATTTTTTGAACACAACAAAATAATATTAACTAAATAAAACTAGAAAACGTTATTTTTACTGCATCACAAGCAAATAAAAATTAATACGTAGCCAAGAGTCATAATTCAGGATTTCTCTGGGGGGTGCCCAGCAGTATTTGGGGCGGGGGGAGGTCCGGCACCCCCGGGTTCCCCTGTAGTTACGCCAATGAATATTACCAAGAGTAACAGAACTAAGAATATTAAAGACAATAACTGTAATAACCAATTGTAAAAACAAAACTTGTAAAAAATAGCCTAATACTTTGTATTGCCTTCCCCGGCTGCTATAAATGATTGTAAACGTCGCGCGTCACGTCGGTTTATACTACTAATGAGGCTACAAATACATTGTGTCGTGTTTGCCCATTCTTCTTCAAAGACCAAGCCAGTATTCATAATTTCGATCATCTTCAAGAAGATCAATGACTATTGCACAATATTCGATACTAAGAACCATATTCAATCGTACACAACAATAATCGATGAAGATCAATTAAAGCCACCTCGTCATTATGAAGAATAACATCAAAAAGTAAAGATAATAATTAAAAAAATTGCAAAATGTTAGTGGCAAGTTAATTTTGCTCTTAAAAATTAAACTAGGCATGTGTTGATATAAGTCAAAAAATAAAATATTCAGGAGACATGGTTCTGACCGAAAAAGTATGTTTTAGGAAAATTTTCTGAGGAAATTGTTGCACAGGGTGTTTTAAAAATAGGGTAAAAAACAACTCTTCGATTAACCCTGTATAATAAGTCAAATACTAAAGTTTATAATAAACTGAGTTTACGAATTAAAGTAGATATATTTATATGCAGTTTGCTAAAAAGAACTTGACCAAAAATTTCACCGTTGCGTTTTTTTGCATCTGAGTGTATAAATAGTAACATCCAGAGTAGAAAGTTGATATTTGCCTTAAAGGTAAAAACAGTGGAGTAGTTCAGCTCAGTGCACTACGCGCTGTTCACCTCGCCGTTAAAGCCGGTTTCAGACGACTCGTGTATGGTTCATACCAAATAAACTTTTAGTCATGTGATTAAGCTTGACTGGCACAGCGTTGTCCACTTTTAGATATTTTCTTTTAATCAAAACTAATAAAAACACGTATATTTTATTTTATTTTTTTACATATTTTAAGATTTTTTAAAACTGTATACAGTGTGTTTCGAAAAATCTGGTCATTGATTAATTACGATCCTGCTTAAAGCGTTTGACGTAAAAAGCTGATTTTTGGAAAACAGATTGACTTTAGGGTGTAGAGGTTCGATAAGAAGGAATTTTTCGAAACTCGAATTCTAAGGGGGTGAAACTATCCCTCAAATATTAAAATATTTTTTATTTAAAAACCGTTGAGTTTTTCGGAAAAAGTCTTAAACACCTATATTTTATTTTGTTGTTTTACATATTTTAAGATTTTTTATAAATTTATACAGGGTGTTTCATAAAATATGAGCATTGAGTAATCACGATTCTGCTTAAACTGCTTGTCGTTTAAAGCTGATTTTTGGCAAACAGATTGACTGTAGGGTGTAGAAATTCGATAAGGAGGGGTTTCTCGAATCTCAAATTACAAGACGGTGAAAACGCCCCTCAAATATTACAATATTTGTTATTTAAAAAACGGTTAGTCTTTCGGGAGAACGTTTGGACAAGCATAATTTATTTGGTTTTTTTACATATTTGTCTGTCCTCCAATGGTCTAAGACACTCGAAAAAGTTCCTCAGAACTTATGACCGAGAAAAATCAAAGGTTTTCCTTGATTTAAGTAAAAACAATCTTCGGATTGTCACGGGGTTTCTAACAGGGCACTGTCTCCTCAACGAACACCTCAGTAGGCTGAAACTGAGAAACAACGGCGAATGCAGATTTTGTGGGGAAAATGGGGAAACACTAGAACACCTTATCACTGAGTGCGCCGAGACGACGACCATTCGTGCCATGAACCTTGGTACGTCTGATGTCGAGGATGGAGAGCTGGCCTCTGTGGAGCCGTCTCAGATACTGGCTTTTGTTAAAGCCCTGAGACTGTATGATGAGTTATAACACGTTATAACTCAAGAAAGGCGAACACACAATAGATCTATAAGGTCGCGGTGATTAACTCCCCTCCTAAACATTCTACATTCTACATATTTTGAAATTTTTTAAAAAATAATACAGGGTGTTCGACAAAGTTGGGTAATTTCTTAACCACGATTCTGCTTAAACTGTTTGACGTAAAAAGCTTATTTTTGGCAAACGGATTTTTCAAAAGCCAAATTCCAACTAGATGAAACTACCTCTCAAATATTACCAAGTTATATAATAATATCGCCATTTTGATTTTTTCTCATGCTGACATAAATGTAAGAAAATTTTATCCAGTTTGTATGGTAATGGAAATTCTTGCTTTGCTTTGTCATCACCATTATAAATGATTAATTCGACGCGAACGAAGTCGCTGGTACACGCTAGTTAATTATAAATATATAAACAGTTATTATTTACATCAACAAAACTCACCTTCTTAACAGCACTTAAGGGACATATAGGGCCATTACTACCGCTTTCCCGTTCAAAATATTCTAAGAAACGATTCGTGGGAGATCTCCAAATCCAGAGGGAAAAGGGAAAATTTAACCCAAAACACCATATTCGTGGGAAATTCTAAATTCATGCATTATTCGCAAAAAAATGGCTATCGCATACACATTTCTCAGCAAAGTGAGTAAATTCAAACTAGCATTAACGCAACTAAATACACATTTTCGGTTGGCACCAGATATAATTCTTATACCCGTGAGATGGTGTGGGAATGATATATTTTGATAGCGGGACCACGCCTATTATTATTTTTGCGCAAAAAAAATGTAAAATATTTAGAAATTTGGAAAATTTTTAAACTTTCACTTAAAAAACATAATACCTGTATTCTCTTGACGACACTATACTGGATTTTAGAACTTGTAAGAATTTTTAGAAAAAATGGGAAATTTTGACGGTCTTCGTGGAAAATTCTATTTCACAAAGTTGGCAACCCTGTTGCGGCCTTTTGGGATTGTACAAAAATTAATGATTAAATATGCTCAGAATATTTGCGAACGTTTATTATTAATGATTAACTACTACTTTTTAAAGAAAATTTAAAAGAAAACAGTGTGTTCACTATGTGGGCATATTTGAAGTGAAACTTCTTACTAATACCTATTAAATTGAAGGATTTGAAAGATATGTATTTTTTATGAATGCTTTTTATAAACTTCAAAAAAATTAGAGTTAATATAAAACCGTATACTTACTATTCTAGTTTTATAATTTTATGTTTTTTTTTTTATTTTTGTTAAAGATTTCATAGAAATTAAGATAGCGACACAACTTAAATAGGAAAATGTTAGCGTTATTCGAGGCACCATCAAAGAAAGCAATATATGCTTAGTCCAAGAGATTTTACAGCTTAGTTATTTTTCCATACAAGGAAAAAACGAGAGTAGCCCACGCCTAATTGCATTTTTCTCTGTTAGAAAAATATCTTATCGATATATTAAAAGAAAGCCCTTTACTAGTCCGGTGACAGAATGACCCGTGGCCCGTGGCTAACGTCATGTTGGTAATGAATGACCTAACCTCAAATCAAGAATCGTGTTTTTTTTAATCCTGGATATTAAAGATTTATTGAAATCCTTGGAAACTGGGTATACGGCTAACGTGACCATACGTCCCGTTTTGAACGGGACTGTCCCTTTTTTCGACCGTCTGTCCCGGTGTCCCCGAAAGACGCTTCGAGACTCCAAATTGTCCCGTTTTTCAGGAAAATACTAATAATCCAACAAATATTGATTGGAATAATGGAAATATTTCGATGGAAAGTCGTTGGGTAGAAGTGTTTAAGCACTTTCAGTCGAATCAGCTTAAACATGAACAGTTTTCTATTCTAATTTAATATATTTTGTGTCTGCCTGGCACAAATGCAGCAATAGAAAGAGTATTTTCTTTAATGAACAAATTGTGGACAACTGAAAAAACTCAGTTACAGGTTTCCGTCCTCAAGGCGATGTTGGTAACTAAAGTGAATATAAAAGACATGCCAAGAATTCTATCCCTATTTAAAATCAAAACCGAACGTATTAAGAGAAATTTGTTAAAAAATGTCTATACCTATGTGGCGGGTTCATCTCTCCAAAAAATCCTTTATAGGTATTTCGCCACTGCACTGCAAGAAAAATCTACAAAATAAAATACTTATTTTTTGTAAACACTTCTGCGTTAAACCTAAACGAACACTGCTTGTCAGAAGTTATGCTTACAGTAATAAAAATTTGCCTAACAAAGAAAAAATGCTTAACATTTCGGAAAGTTTATCTCTTTCCGTCGTCGGAAGCAAAAAAATACAAAGAATAAAGAAAATAACTATTTAAAATATTTAAATTCAACTATTCGAGAACCACTTTACTTTTTTTAAAACAGATACGTCTACAAGAAACCGTTGACGTTCTGTTGCAGTGGCGAAATACCCATAAAGGATTTTTTGGAGAAATTTGTTCATCTGAAAAATATAAAAATGATAATTAAGAATTTAAGTTCAATAAATAACCAACGTTTTTAATGTTGTAATAAATAACCAACGTTTTTAACGCTGTGAGTAAAGCTTATTGAAAAATGTGTGCTTTTTTTCTAATAATAATGGGAATGGGTCAAAAAAACCGATGTCCCGTTTTCAGTTTAAAAAAATATGGTCACGTTAGTATAAAAAGTGCATTTTTGATTATTTACTTGGGCTAGGATATTAAAATATTAGTTAAAATATGGTTGGATTGTAGGATATAAATAGACATGAGTATGGTTATTTGTATAGATATATATAAAGTTTACTTCTGTTCTGCATTTTCAGTTTTTGATGAGAAAATTGATTTTATTTTGTGAAATGCCCACAAAAGACCTACTAATGATTCAACAATAGTGTCTTTACTGCATAATGGGTCATTCCTGCTGATTTTTAGACCATTTAAAGACTACATGGGAAAACCAGATGTCACATTTTCATAGAAATTAAGATAGCGACACTACTTTATAGGTAAATGTTAGCGAATCAATTTAGTGTTCTTACCTATTATCGTTAAAAGCCATGTTAATAGATAATACACTTTTGGATTTGGTTCTTCAATCTTTTATTTTTAAATATATTTTTGGAACTGCTGGCTATAGTAATTATTAAATTAATGAAACTTAAAAACAATTTTCAACGATAACCTGTGCCATAACCCTATAAAATAATCAAAATAATCTCCTGTCAACGATTACTTCTTTGATCTGATGCTTCGCATGACCTTCGCGTCATGCCAAGGTCATGCCGTCGCGCAGCCGTCAATCAAGGCCGACTCGCGGCCTTCAATTTTTACTCCCATCGCGGGTTTCGAGATAAAGCAGTTTCACTTCAAAAAATGTAATATCGTACATTTCTGGAGATGTCAAACTGTTAGTGACATTGCCGTATAGTATATCAAATAACAGTTCTCTGGATGTAAAAATATGGTAAATTCTAAATCAATTAATTTTTAATCTTAGATTTTCTCTTCCTTCTATAACATATTGAAGAGTCTTCGAATAATAATAAATAGAATAAATGCCCTCCATGGGTTATTGAACTGGATAGCTCAATTAAAGGAATGGAACTACTCGACTAAGAAACGGATAAAAGCTTTAAACTTGAACAGAAAAGCGTATAATTGCGGACAATGTAGACTGGCTCGAACAAATACAATCGGATCTCCCAAAGTTTTCTTAAAAGCTATTGAGTTCCTGGCAAATTCTTTTTTCGTCATATTATTCGAAGCCATAAGAACATGGTTTTTATAATATTACTGGATTTTCCTTTGTATTTTTTTCTGAAAATATCCAATAGACTCTATTCACTATACAATAGTAATTGATAATAAAGTAAAAGAAACAAATTTAATATATTTTATCGGATACATTAATTATTTTTGTATCTAGTGCGCGAAGTGCTACTTTGGCGATCGATACTTGAATTGTTTTTTTTTCAAAATTTTTGAAAAATTAGTCGAGATCACCAAAGTAGTTCGCGCACGAGTTGCAAACAACATTTTTTCTACAAACATAAAATCGTTATTATTCCTAAAAATTATTATTATTATATTATTGCTTCGAAAAAAAAAGCGTGAGCTTGACTTAATTTCGTATTAACATGTCACTGTAACTATACGCAAGGGCAGTTAGCAATAGGGGAAGTTTTTCAATCAAGCTGATTTTTTCACAGATGATAGTACTCATTAACAGTACTTTGTAAAAAAAGTTACACCTCCTAGAGCGCTTGTTTCCTCCACCATGTTGAATTAAAGATGGCGTCTGATCCTGTTCTTTAAAAAAATCGTAACTTTCTTATGTATTCACCGATTTTCGTCAATTAAAAAGCATTACCTTTGTTTTGGACTAAAGAATGAAATAAAAATATAAAAATATTTTGACAGGTTGTTTTTCTGTCAAAAATAAAAAAAGGAAAAATAATAAAAGAAATCGACTGCTTTTCTTCAATTTTTTTTGAACCGTACTCCGTAGAAAAGAAAGCTAAAGAATATGTGCTCTTTTGTTTTGATTTTGAAACAGTCCTTCAGTTTGTGATAGGTTGAGTAGTGCGGGTGATATAGTGTATAGTGTATCCTTAAGGATACAGACAAAAATAAAACTTATGCAGGATTTAAAAATACTTTATTTTTTGCTCGCTTGACATAAAATAAAAACAGTTGCCTTTGGTTTTAGGTTAAACATATGAATTAAAAAAAACATTAAAAGTAAATTAAAAAAAAAACAGAAAAAATTGTTATTCTTAATAATAGATAATAATAAACACTGAAATTATTTTTATTCCAACAGAAAAGTATAAATTCAACTCTTAATAGCTTTTAACTACAAATACATAATAATAACTTTTTCACATTTGTATTTTTACACGTCACCATCATCTATTTCCACTTCTTCATACTCGACTCTGGGTGCATTTAGACAGGCTTGATTGCATTTTTTACACAAAATGCTGCATTTCCGATTATAAGAAGCACAAACACAGTTTGCTGTGCAGAGATCTTTGCATTTGCGAAAAAGTTGCCATTAGGTGTTCGGGCCCTGGAGGTTTGGTGTAAGTCACTGGGAAAAGCTCATTGCCACTGGCAAACCACCCTCACTCAACTGTATCTAACTCGTTTCCTCTCCAGCTTTGTACCTGTAAATATACCCTGAAACTGTGAGAGGAAGATTTGCCAAATCAAAATTAAATTCCAAACCTTGTGTGGAGGTGATTTTTTGATAACAATGAAGTCTAGCATCGTTCAGTTTTTCAAAGTTCTGGACAGGAAAAAATTTTAATATAAGTTTTTGCCCAACTTCACTTAGAGCAGCTTTATTCATATTCAGTGCATTGAAACTTTTTATCAAATCAAACATTTCAGGACTGTTTTTTAATACGCCAAATATTCTTTTCTTATCCATTTTATATGGGTACGAAGTAGTGTCGCATCCTGTAAATGCATGAATGCATAGAAGATTTTCGCGAATTTGTTCCGAGATCAAGCTTTGTACTTTGAAAATATTTAAAAATTTATCAAAATTTACTCGTGCCGGGTGCCCAAACATATAACTGGTTGTTAGATTTTTTTGCTAAAGAAAGTAACATTACATTTACATCAGTATCATTAACGAAAACAACTGCATCTTCGGATTGACATTCTGATATTGCGGTTGAGGCAACAATACTATCACAATCAGATCTGTATGTGTAACTTTTATACCCTTTTCTTTCAGTTTGTCGGCTAGCTAAGATATGAACTTTTTTTGTTGGAAGATTTTGACAGGAAGTCTGCTTGGGAAAAGATCAACATTGTGTTCTCCTGGAATTCAACCCTAGGTGTAATTTTTGATTGACGTCTACGAAGTTCCTCGTCTTTCGTATCGTATCGTATTTGAAGTTCCTCATTTACTTTTTGTGTTTATTGTAGATTTTTTTATAACCTCAATTTTTAGAGGAAAATATTGAGCCCAAAGTATAGTGATAAAAGAAAAATGTAAAAAAATAAAAGAAATTTCTGTCAATAAGAAAACTATCCAAAAATAAAAATAGCCTCTCTTCCTTCTTAATATGGAGTTTGTTTGAGGTAAATCGATTAAAAAATAAGAAAGTTACAGTATTTAAAAAAATCTTGTGTCGGCCATCTTTAATTCAACATGGCGGAAAAAGCAAGCCTCGTAGAAGGTGTAACTTTTTTTTACAGAGTACTATTGATGGGTACTTGATTGCAAAAACTTCTCCTAAAGGCCATTATTTCACCTAACTGCCCTGGCCTACTATGGAAATAAATTGGAAACAATAATAATAATTACTCCTTTCAAAATTATACGTTTGTGCTCGTTAGTTTGAAGCGCCACGGATGGAAATCTTCAACAGTGGCCGAGGGATACGTTGAGGATTCTATCAACAATAAAATTCAAATATCAAATAAAATTTTTAGAGTGTCAAATACCGGGATCAAGTACCTCTAAATCAAAATTAGATAGTGTCTCAAGTCCCAAAACCCCCATATCTCAAGCAAAATCAGAACTATCTAGTTTGGGATTAAATATTGGTTCGTGTACTGGTTGTACTATTAATGCTAATATTGTAAATAATAACTAGAATATGCATTAGTGTTAAGTTTGATATTTGTTATTTGTTTATTCTTGAATATTTCGAAATGAATAATTAGTTATGATTTTCGTTCTTCATATAATTTATATGCAGTGTGCGAAATAGGCATTTCGCGCATTATTTCGCGCACCGTGTCATCATGGTAACGTAGAAAAATGAAAAAAAGTGCCACTTCGCACATTGCCATCAATTCGCGAACCTTGTCATTTTTTGACGTTTGTAGAAAAAGTAATTTTTCAGTATTACATCCTTTCAAATTATGCAGTGTTTCATCATATTTTTCTAAATAGTTGTTTGCTAGAGACGCTTGTTCTTGTTGATGGTGCAGACAAAAATTTTACTTATTAGTAGGATATACGAGTATTCATATAAAAACACAATTCTGTTAAAGTAATAAAGACACTAACCTCTAACATTTCGTTTATTGTTTACGCATCGAAATACAAAGGCGATTCTTCAGCCGTTCGGGAAATCCCCTTCGTGATTCGATCAGATCGTCATGATTCGATCTATCCATCCTTTTTTTCGACTTCGGACGAGTATTTCATTCGTCCACGCATCGATAGGTGGAGCGACAGGCTCAAAATAAGCTAATTTGATGATCGTGAGCAGTCTCGGCCATGGCCTATAATTTCGGCGTTTTTATGCCGAGAACCAGACCGAGAACTCGGTCTGATTTTTCGCCGAGAATGACTGTAACCGCGACCGAGACCGAAATCTAGGTGGGACCTTAATTTTAAGACATACTTACATTTATATACAAATTATTTGACTCATTTTTGTCTGCATATTCTTTCGATTAGAGACAAATACTTTTTTTAGTGAAACAACCGGTAGCGTTAATTCCTCTATTTATTATCGTCATCAAATTGTTGTGTCTTTAAAGTTCTTTTTTACCCTCAATCATTATAATGCCCTAATGATAAATAATGAAATCCCAGAAATTTGATACAAAAATATATTAAATATTATAAAGTATTATAAAATAAAGTTGGGATTAGTCCAACCTACAGCAATTTCAAATAAAAATTAATTGTATTTATGATAGAGATGGGTTGTTAACCATCTGTTATTTTACAACAGTTATTTGGAAATAACTCAACGCAACCGTTGCTACTTCTAAAAAATAACAGATATAAAATAACGACACGTAGAGATCGACCGCTCGTGAAACGAAGTCGGCGCTCTGCATCGCCACGAAATCCTATGCCTAACCTAGCCTAACCATTCTATTTAATATTTTAGTTTGAATACGAAATATTTTTTATTTTATTTTTCTATATATCATTATAAAAATCATAGTACCTATCCATTTTACAATACTGTTTACAACTTTGTATAATAAAATATGTGTTAGTATGTTTACTCATCCTATACAAAAAATTGTTCAATGAATTGTTTAAAAAATGCTTTCTTAATATTATTTTCTGACGCTGTTAATATACAACCCAGGTGACTTTCTTTGAAAATCATTTCACATATGTTCAAAACACACCGGTAACCCTATAATCTTTTCCTTTATTCGCAATCGTCGCCTTAATCTTTCACAGTTTTTTAAGCTCCTTTTGTTTACCCTGAGACCATAATGCGCTTGACGTGCAGAGATAATACCCATCATGGTAGAATGAGCTCGAAATAAAGGGGTGAACCGCCACGCCACCGTCGACCGGTGTAGCAAACAAGGGGTGAAAACACCCCTTGGCTTACGGCTCGATACAAACACAGCTTGTCATTCATCACGCATAAAATAATTTGTTTGGTCGCTACCAAATTTTCGTTAATAATATGTGTTTACACGAGAGAGAAACATGGGAAAATGATCCTTCTAATAATGGCAATTTGAAGGTGTGTACAAATAATGAATAAAAATTTAATTGTATACCTATATGTTACGGACACATGACGTATGGGATGAAGGATATGATGAAAGGAATTTATGATAATACTCGGCCAATAACGTAATTATAAAGTTTAATCTGATAATATCGTCATACACTGATAAAAAAGGAAAAAATTAAAGAATATATATTTTTTTATGAATGCTTTTTATAAACTCCAAAAAAATTAGAGTTAATAACGTATACTATTCTAGCTTTATAATTATTTTATGTTTTTTTAAATTTTTATTAAAAAACGATAATTGTATTACTCGGCCGGATAGATGTGCTCACTTAACAAAAATACTACTACATATATATATCTCTGACTACTACTAACTGCTACTCTAACCAACAATTTGTTTTGTGTAGTCTGTTGTCTGTTTTTGTTTAAATGTTTTGTTCATCATTTTTATGTTTATCATTTTTATAAATGTTTTGTTGTTAACAAAAGTTTCATCTTAAAATTTTAATCAATCACAATTGTTTATCTCCAGTGGCGGCTCGTGGTCATTATTGTACGGAGGTCAATATCTAAAAATATTGCGTCGATTTTTTTTAAGACGCGCCCAAATTTAATTGGTTTCTTACAAGGTACTTGTACGTTTAGTTAAAGGAGAATAAATCTAAAAATGAATACAAATTATGTTAAAATGAAACCTACTCTTACTTAAACAGGTGGTCTAGGGCCTTTTCACTAAAAATTCAGTCAATGTTCTTTACACAAATTTTCCACGGTAGGATTTAAAAGACACTTAAATAATAATCACAAAATTAGAAATACATATACAGGGTGGTCCGAACTATATTCCGGAAACTTCGGCAATATATTCTGCAGATAAAAATAAGTAAAAAAGTTCGTATAAATGTATGTCCTAAAATGCTGAGTTTCAGAGATTACCTACAGGGTGTAGAAGTTTCATTTTTATTTCGATTTTTTTTAAATAATTTCTGAAATAACGTCATTATTTGGATGAAAATTGGTGTCTGGAAGTTTTTTGACATGAGATATTTGATTTTGATGTCAATATGACTCCTGCTAGTAGAGGGCACCATCTACGTGTGTATTACCTGTTTTGAAACGTAAGAACTTTTTGTCCGTACCTGCATAAAACTACCGAGTGAAAAAATATACATCTCTGTGATTTTTTACAGAAAAAATATCTCTTTATAAAAATCGCTACGAGCAACTGTTCTTAAGATATTTAGAATGGAAATAGTAAATACATGCCATTATTGTCGAAAAATAAACACGTTAAATAGATAGTTATTTCACTCAAATAATAAATTTGGAAAATTTTTATTTTTTTTTAAATTAATCATAAATTTTTCTGCAAAAAATGATAATAAAACAGTTTCTGTAGAACATTTGGCACAAAAACATTTCCAATTTATGATTTCAGTCTAATAACTATTTAGTCAACATGTTTAATTTATGTCAATGATGACAGGTATTAACAATTTCTATTCCAAATATCTCGAAAACCATTACTCACGGTAACGGTTTTCACCAAGAGACCTTTTTTACGTAAAAAACATCGTAAATGTATATTTTTTAGAAAAGTTGTGACTCTTCAAACCAGTTAAAAAATATGTAGGTGGCGCCCTCTACTAGTAGGAGTCATTTTGAGATCAAAATTAAATTTCTCATGTCAAAAAACTCCCAGACAACAATTTTCATCCAAATATTGATGTTACTTCAGAAATTATTTGGAAAAATATCAAAATAAAAATGAAACTTCTGCACCCTGTATCTCCAAAACTAAGCATTTTTGGATATACATTTATACGAACTTTTTTACTTATTTTTATCTGCAGAATATGCTGCCGAAGTTTCCAGAATACAGTTCGGACCACCCTGTATAATATGTTACTGTTAAGGTCCGATATTCGGTTAATTTCGACATTACCCGGTTAATCTCGAGAATAACACACAACAAAACAACCGAAAACCTAACCAAACCCAAACATTAACCTGTTAATGTCGACATTAACCGGACATCGGACTTTAGCCGTAAAGGTACGTTCAGGTTGAAAGCGTCGAGCGTCGCGTCGCGTTTGCACATCAAACCCTCGGCTACGACAAAGCTAGGACAACTAAAACTTGATTGGATTTTTTTTCGATATTAAAAATATAAATATTGATTTATATTAACTAGAATTGACTATATTGACCGGCAGTAGAGAAAATGGGTAAAATAAAACGTTTTCAAGTGAAAATTGGAAAAACTAAAGATTCTTGGGAATAGTTTTGAATATCTTAGGATGAAAAAAAGTGATTTACAAAAAGCACAATTTAAATAGGTTATTCAAAAATTTCTCCTGATTTTTTTTGGAAGAGCATTGACCAATTTCAAGTTTTTTATAGCGATTTTCTTAGCCCTGTATGGCACAGATCGTTGTGACTTGTGACAAGCTTATTTTTCATCAGGGTAGATTCGTCTCGCGGTCGTCATTCAACGCCGTGTGACAGGGCCTTGAATGATATTGAATCTATTTACGATTTTGCTGTAAAATCAGTAGGAGAGCCAATATTTGAGCAGTTCAAAATTTGCATGGAATTTCCTATGTTTCCAACGACGATGCACCACCCGGTATACGTAGCTTAGCTAAATATTAGAACATTCACAAGAAATATTTGATTTATTGTGAATGTTTCTAGTTTACAGTTAATGTTTTTAATTCACAGCTTTGTAATTGCAGCTTTCTAATTTTGAGAACGATATGATTAAAGTATTGAGTTAAAAAACATAGATATAATCCCTTTTTCATTTACTTAACATGCCTACTGTTAATTTAGTATAAATGTACTAACTATATCAATTTATTTTTTCTTTGTAAATTTCTAATAAAATATACCTCAATATCAATTTCACTTTTACTTTGAAATAAAGCCTTGACTCTTTTTATTTCTGGAGCAAAAATAACACTTAGTGTTTTTCGTTTGTTACATAAAAAAATCATGGCTGCCATGTAGACAATAGACAACCAACCCCTCGGCCGAATTAAACCTGACACGCAACAATAAACTCGATTTGAATAATTTTGTATTTGAGCGACTAAACTGTTGTGCCGTTGCTAGTTGCCAGCTTTCAATGAACACCTAATGGAAAGGGATAAAAACTTTCTCCTTTTGTAAAGCGGCAGTATATAATTTTATTTGTGTAGTCTACTTTGTAGGAAACAACAGTTTACTTTTTGCATCTATTTTTTTAAATTTCTTTTTGGATGAAACATATACCGAGTGCGTCTCAAAAGTGGCTCACCCCTATAACTTTTTTATTTTTTCAGTTAAAAAAAACGAGATTTGGTATGTTAGTATATGTCATAAATTAGGGTTGATTGACGTATTCAATTGTTTTCGGTCACTTCCTGTTTCGCCGGAAATGACTAAAACTTTTGATTTTTCAATGGCAGCCTCGGAATTTTTTTACTGTATTCGATAGAAAATGAGATTCTGAATAGAATGGCATATCATATGTCAACTTTTGACATTTTCGCATATGGTTAATTTGAAATTATAACTTGCGGTTTGTAACGAAAATTTGACTGAAGTGTGTGGTATCAAATTATTCATAAAAAAATGCTTTTTCCAAATATTCTAATGAGCCACCCTCGTTCCATTTGGAAAAATTTGGGTATGACAAAAAATACGAATTGAGCATTTTCGAACTGGCCAAGACAAGACACTAGAAACATTAGACGATCAAATCTATTTTTCCGAGGCTCCTTGATTAAGAATTAGTGTTTTTAACATAGCCATGGCACTCTAGATTGCATTTTAAAATACGATTTTTTATTAAGCGAGAATGTCAAAAGTTGACATATGATATGTCATTCTATTCAGAACGATTCAGAATGTCATTTTCTATCGAATAAAGTAAAAAAATACCGAGGCTGCCATTTAAAAATCAATAGTTGGTATAAATATAAATATACTATATACAAGGTGGCCCATTAGTGCGAAGAAGTTCAATATCGTCGTTGTTGACAAAAATATCAAAAAAGTTTTATATAGATAATGCATTGGGCTCAACTTTGGGGCACCAGGCGGCAACCCATTGTATTCTCGTCTCCCTTACTTCTACATGCGGAGCTCTGTTGAAGTGGACCGACTCACCCTTGCGGTGTAATTGACTTCAAATTCATGCAACGAGGTTGATCCAAAAAAAAAATTTTGTACGACAGCTACAGTTTTGAAACTTTCTTGTCTTTTCACATTTTTTCTACATAGACTTAAGTAAGTTTTTATGAAACTTCGTTTTTCCTTCGTAATGAAAATTGATGTCTGGGAGTTTTTTGACATGAGAAATTTGATTTCGATGTCAATATGCCTCCTACTTGTAGAGGGCGCCACATACATATTTTTTAACTGGTTTGAAGACTAATAACTTTTCGTCCATACCTGTGTAAAACTAATGAGTAAAAAAATATGCATTTACAACGTTTTTTATGTAAAAAAGATCTCTGGGTAAAAATCGCTACAAGTAATGGTTCTCGAGATATTTGGAATCTAAATTATCAATACCTGTCATAAATTAAACATGTTGACTAAATAGTTATTAGACTGAAATTATGATTTCAAATTTGTGAATTTCAAATTTATGAATATGAAATATTTTTGTGCCAGAAGTTTAACAGAAACTGTTTTATCATCATTTTTTCGAAGAAAAATTTATGATTAATTTAAGTCAGTAATGTAATATACAGTGTCGCTTTTATGTATGGAAACGGTCGATTATTAGGTAAAATGAGGTACCGCAAAAAGTTAAGTAAAATGTTATAGGATTTTTAAATATCTATTAGCGAGTAATAAATTCAAGTATATAGGGTCGTTCCTAAAGTTGTGGCACATCAAAGTTTCATTTTTTAAATAGAACACCCTGTATATTTCTGCATATTTCAATTCTTCCTTCAGTTCTAAGCTAAAATTGAAATACACACAATGTACATACCTCAAACAAACCGTTTCCAAGTTATTGACTTTTTTAAAATATCACTTAAACAATTCGAATCAATTAATTTCGATGTGTTTGGTTTGATTTAATGATGCCATTCTGCCGAAACTGTGATACTGTTGTAATGGGTTTTTAAATTCCAATTAGCTAATAGTAAATTTAAGTATACCGGCTCGGTCATAAAGTTGTGTCACATCAAACTTTTTTTTTAATGAAAGCGCCTGTATATTATTGCATATTTCAATTCTTCCTTCAATTTTAAACAATGAGTGTATTTCGATTTTTGCTTAGAATTGAAGAAAGAATCGAAATATGCAATAACATACAGGGGATTCCATTTAAAAAAATGAAACTTTAATGTGCCACGACTTTATGACTGACCCTGTATACTTAAATATATTACCCGCTAATAGATATTTATAAACCCTATAACTTTTATATTTAACTTTTTACGGTACCTCCTATATTTTACCTAATAATCGACCGGTTCCATACATAAAAGCGACCCTGTATAATATTACGTACTTTGCCTGATGTACTGATTTTTGCATGATTTTTGAAATTTGTCTTTTGTCTATTTTTTGGTCCTCTATAACCAAATAAATATTTAGGGAAACGCTAAACGGTATCAAATCACCTACAAAATTTTACCATTTATTAATTTGAACCCTATATGGGCAACACGTTTACAAAAATTAATTTGTTAAATAATATAAAAACTCTCCCACGCTGTCTAGCAAATATAAAAGGCTAATACCGTTATTATTAATACAGATATTTTTAGACTCTTAATGTCCATAAATACACAAAATTTTACCATCGTAATTAATAATGCCATTAATTTAAATCAACATCTAAAATCACACTTATATCCTCCTGCATTAAGCTTGCTAACAAACCCATAACCATTAACTAGTTTAATGTGCACCTATTGTTCAAGTTTCCTTTATTATTGGTCATCTACTGTTAATTACATATGTGTATATGGCGGCTATTATGAGATATACGATAAAATATGAAAATGTATAGAACTACTTCTTTTATCATTCTGATGTTAGTTCAAAAAGAAACAAATAAGGATATATATGCTAAAATATTTATTACTTTTTTTTATTAATCAGTAAATATGAAACTGAAAAAATATGAAAAAAAATCAGTGTAAAATACCTCTTTTACACTGAATTTTTGGTATTAAATTTAGGTAGGAATTAAACCCCAGTAGAGTCTGTTCAACAACAAACTAACTTATATAGTCTGGGGTTCAACGAAAGAATATCTGACAGTAAAGGTTGACTCTCACTATACCTTCCGTTTCCATTCCATATCCATTCCATATCCATTCCATATTCGTTCCGTATTTTTATTGTATTGACGCTATACGTAAGCTTCCGTTCCGTATCAGTTCCATACTTTTTATTGTACAATTTATATCATTACGAAAGGTTTTTTTTTGAGAGAATTTGTATATTTTAAAAAAGGTATTAGATTTAAATAAAAGATGTGAAAGAATAAACAAATATCAACAAAATGTTAACAGAGCTGGGACAAATGTAAGAACTTGACAACGCTGTTTCCGATACGCTTCAGCCCGTCCGCCAAAAAAATGTATGGAAGGAAAGGATATGGAACGGAAGGGAAACGGAACGGATAGTGTGCATTGTCCTATTCATTTACATGATATAATATTTTATGTAAACGGAAGGGAAACGGAAGGGAGCTGATATGGAAGGTATAGTGAGAATCAACCTTAACACTTCTGTTATATGTTGTCATTTTAGGCTGTATTCCGTTTCTTATCATGGTTATGGTTTTCTGTTCCGTTCCTGTGTTGTCTGAAACATTATTGGCACCAAAATAGCCAGCGTATAAGGGCTGTTTTTGTTTGACAATTATATGCTAACATATCGAATTGGAGCCTGCAAGTGTTGATAGAACGACTTTTCAGGGGAAGAAATAAATGTTTGTTTTTCTAATTTTCCAAGTTATATTTTGCATTTGTGGCTATTTATATTATTGCTATGTTTACTTGACAAAAACAGATTAAATAATTCACATTATTCTTATTTTACGCTTTTATTATAAGTTAAATTAACATAGTAATAAGTTAAATTAACATAATGATTTCGATTTAATTATTTCAGTTAAATTTAATTTTTTTTTAGAGTCGATATTTTTTGTTACAAAAATACTTGTCTGACAAATTAATTATTTGACGAGATTAATCGTTTACAAATTTTATTATTTTTCACCAGGTAGGTTTGCAGGTACCAAATATTTTACAGGTACCGATTCTTACCAGTTTACCCAACATGGTTTACAAACGAAATATTGCCTAAAAGTTAATTACTTTTTTGCTAGATATATTCTCTGCCAAAATCATCTCTAATATATGTATGATATATCAACATTTTAGATAAAAGCGCATATATTTTGTTAATTCTATAACATTTAGAATTGTAAGCAATATTTTACAGAAAAAAGTTCGACACCTGGTAGACATAAGTAATATTTCCATATTTCTTTTGCAAAAATATATTAAACTAATATTATGGTTTATATATAAACTAATATAGTGGTTCAACTTTATCCGCATAATATTATATATGTGCATTAAATGCATTTAGACTAAAACATTTATTTAAAATTGTCAGTGAATAATGTTATTCTATTTTGATTAATTAAATCCTGCTTAAAATAAACAAAATGTAATGGCTGAAATGCTTATGAATACAAATTATTATTATAATTAAATGCAAATGAGAAAACTTATTGGGAATATTAAAAAATGGGTATGAGACGAATTCAGTTTAGAATTGTTCTGTAATAAAAAAATTGTGTGTGTACTAAGTGCGCATATTTGAAGTGAAACTTCTAACTAACAGCTATAAAGTATTTGAAAGGCATGTTTGAAAAAGTGTAGTTTGAAATGTTCAAAAAGTAATAATTAATAAATAATGTGATTCACTTTCACAAAATTTGTATTAAAATATACGTCTGTCCACGTGCCGAGTTTGGTTCCAAACGACCCATTATTAAGATAAATTCTGATGATTTCGTCCATTTAGTGTCATCGATTCGAAACGTCGAGGGCGTCATTCTGTAACTCGTCTTCAATTACGCCGAAATCGAGTCACATTTTTCTTCAATATCAAATTCTTAGTCCCACCCTGATGAAGATATAAACGAATCCAAAAATCAAATTATGTTACAAATAAAATCAAAAATTAATGCCAATATTATGTTGTGCTTTTAGTATTCCTTATATCGATTTACACACATTACCCAATGATTAATACAATATCGATTTACATTACATTAATCAATGAATAATATTATCTTACATAGTAAGCAGTAAAGTTATCCCGTTTCTATATTTCTATTAGTAATACGCACAGTAATTTTCTTCACTATTTAATTTAATTCTGCAATGATTAATAATTATAACGTGTCTAAAGTTATACTGAGAACACACAGCAAACATAATTACATTTCAAACATCTTTGTCATAAAAATAAAACAAATTAATTAAGCCTTTACCTATGTGAAGCCGTACGATCTCTGTGACAGTTCGTCTCTTAACAGGACTTAATAAAGACTCAGTTTTAGAGGGAGTTACCTAGCAACCAAACAGATTTTCCCCATCGTTAACAAATATTACCCTAGCAAACGTGTAAGTAATATTAGGTAGTAAATTAAATATACAAATTAACCTGTTAAACCTTGGAACTAATAGGTATTATGCTAAATCCCAAATTAAAAAATTAGACAAGAATACCAATACAAGATTCAACCAAGAATAGGTATTATAGAGTGTTTTAATTTCTTGACAGGAAAAAACAAAGGGTTTATATTTACTCCTCTTTACGGAGTACTTTAACTTAGATACCTATATGGGGGGTATTTATACAGGGTGCTACAAATTCGAGGTACGAGCATTGGTATCTCGGTAACCGTAATAGATACGAACATGGTTAAATTGGGGCAAAGTTGCCGCTTTGGGATGTTGCAGCTTTGGGAGTTGCCGCTTTGGGATACCATCAAAAAAGTTTTAAAAATTTCAAGGATTGCTGAGTTTTAAAAAAAAGAGTTTTAAGAAAACGGATTTTTTTGAAAATGAATTTTATTTTTTCCTGTCATTACTTTTAAGAAAATCATAAATCTAATTGCATATTCTCATAGCCACTTTATAACGGCTATCTGATAGTATTTTTAGATTTTCACATTAGCTCATAATTTGTGAGATACAGAGGCCATCTTAATTTTTTTTAATACGGACCTGCATTTTTTATTTCAGATTTTGAAAGAACTCGGTCTCCTGAGGACAGTTATATGCCACACTTAATATTTTTATTTGTTTCGGACATTTGAACACAATTTATTTAAACTAATTTTAAGTAGATTTAAAATATTTAATCTATTCATCGTTACAATATTGATAAGCTTTCAAACTTAACAATGACGTGGGGTAAAACATTGAATATGGGAAATCAAATGCAATAAAATAATAAAAATAATATACAAATGAATACATTACTTCACGTCATTTGTAAAAGTGAAATCAATACATCTCAACCTTAATAATAAAGAGTACAAAATGCTTTAGGCAGTTTAATTTTATTTATAGCCGTTTGAACAAGAAAGTTCAAACGGCTATATAAATAAAATTGAGCGAAAAACAAATTTGTGCAATAAGTAGGGTTGTAACCCTTTCGTAGAACATTAGAAACTAATTTGTAGAAGTTGATTTATTTCTAATAACTATGATGAATATTACGCATATAATTTATTTGAATCATCCAATTGGCTCGATTTTCCTTATTCAATATTAATTAGCGCTGATCAATCGATTAATATATACAGAATAAATAATTAAAAAACCAGAGTCGGACTTCAAATTATTTTAAATAATAATTAAATAGTTTTTCTGTTATTAAGGTACTCAAAACAAAAAAAAAAGTATAAAGTGTGGCATACCATTGTACTCAGGAGACCAAGCTCTTTCAAAATCTGAAATAAAAAATGCAGGTCCGTATTTAAAAAAATTAAGTTGGCCTCTGTATCTCACAAATTATCAGCTAATAAATTTGAAAATCTAAAAATATTATCAGATAGCCCTTATAAAGTGGCTATGAGAATGCAATTAGTTTTATGATTTTCTTAAAAGTAACGAGAGGAAAAAATAAAATTAATTTTCAAAAAAATCCGTTTTTCTCCAAAAAACTCTGCAGTCCTTAAAACTGTTAAAACTTTTTTGACGGCATCTTGGTGAACATCCCATAGCGCAACTTTGCCCCAATTTAACCACGTTCGTATCTATTTCGGTTACCGAGATACCAATGCTCGTACCTTGAATTTGTAGCACCCTGTTTACAGGATCGCCGATATGTATGAAAACGGTCGATTATTGGGTAAAATATACAAGATTATATAGATAGATATATCATAAAGTTGTGGTGCATCAATTTTTTTTTAAATGCATCCCCCTGTATATTATTGCATATTTCAATTCTTCCTTCAATTTTAAGCAATAATCGTAATACACATAATGTGTTATTCAACCATTTTTAAATTATGAAGTTTTGATTTTGAAATGTTTTGTAAATTTTGTAATTTCCAGACTTTATAATCTCATGTTATACATCTATAAACGCTAACTTGAAAAATAATGTCAAATATTATTAAGTATCACAGTTTCCGCACATTGGTATCGTTAAATGAAACCGAACACATCGAAATTAATTAAATCGAATTGTTTAAGTGATATTTTCAAAAGTCAATAACTCGGAAATGGTTGCTTTGTGGACATTATGTGTATTTAAATTTTTGCTTGGAATTGAAGGAAGAATTGAAACAGGCAATAATATATAGGGGATTCTATTTACAAAAATTAAACTGTATGTGCCACGACTGACTTTATGACCGACCCTGTATACTTAAACTTATTACTCGCTATTAGACATTTAAAAACCCTATAACTTTTATATTTAACTTTTTGCGATACCTCGTATATTTTACCATTAGGCCTATTATTAAATCGACCGTTTCTATACATACCCTGTATTTATACAGGGTGGCGCACTTCATTTGCCTTGGGTGATTATACGAAAACGAAAAGATATATGTATAACATTTATTATGGGTATATGTAGGGAGGCAATGTGCATAATTTAAAATTATTTTGAAATGTATGTATGGGTGTGTCAAAACTAAGATCCATACCAAAGTTATATTTTTTCATATGGAACATCCGCTATTTTATAACATTTTTGGATCCTTAGGCATAAAATAAGCCATTTATAATAAGGGTTAAATATGTTTAAAAGCTTTAGTTTTGGGATATTTAAAGACATTTAAATATGCACGCTATAATAGAAAAGACGATCAACACCCTGTACATTACTTTTCAGGATTAATTCTTGCGCTGAGTTTAAATTTAGATAAATAAACTTTACTATTTTAGATAAATAAACTTTACGAACTTGATTGCTTCCTTAAATGTGTACAGTGGTACCAAAAATTGTTGATCCAATTTAAATATGTATGTATTTAGCTTATAAAACTTCAAATGCAACACCCTCTATTTTTTTTTAAATAAATTGAAGCAGATTTCAATGCTCTTGTAAACTATATTATGTTTTCCTATACCTATCTGGGTCAGATTTTTAATAACAAGCCATTTTTCAATAAAAACAGTTTACTTTTATTTAATTTACCTACAATAGTTTAATAAGTAATTACCGTATGGCCAAAAAAAAAACGGCGTCAGCGATGGCTATGAATTAAAGATCCAATTTCCAAGCTAACTGGACGCCGTTTTTTTTTCTGTCATGCGGTATTTATTATATGATATTATGCTACTAGTGATTATATTTTGTATTCAGTATATACAATATTAAATAGATGTAAAGATTTAATTTTAAAAGAGAAATAAAATAGGTTAATATTGAACAAGTTTCTGAATCTTTATGCAACATTTTAAGCGACGAACGAATTAAATTAACTACATATTATTATCTTCAAAACACTATTTCTAATAAAAACATAATGTACAGATGATAGATGGCTAATGCTATTTCTGGCCGAAATCTACAAGAAAATTAGAAATCGATATGTTTCTACTATAAAAGCGGTATTAATGATGTTCTCCATTATAACCTTCGTAAATACATGGACATGTAAATAAACCAAAAGTTAGATAACGCTACTACAGACTATTTTGCAAAATTATGAACCATAATTATCTCATATTTTCCCATATCAATGCAATATTTTCTTTGAAGATACGAACTTAAAATAATTTTAACAAGAATAGGTCGAATTGAAAATTAGTTTAAGCACATTGTTAGAAATAAAAATTATTGTGACTTTAAAAGTTACTTTATTATTATTATTATTATTAAATGTTTTATTAAATATATTAAGATACGACTTCTTTCAACGGTAAAAAGATAGCTGAGTTCAAGAGTTGACCGGCTGCGTAGTTAATGGACTCTACTTAAATGCTTTATGTTGCCGAACTACCTACACATCCAATCTTCAAAGTTTTGGTAGAGCATAGTCGGAAAGTTATTGGAGCGTATACAGAATCTGAGAACTTAATTCTAGGGATACAAAACACTGGCAAGATATAACGGAATATAGGTAAATACAGACAACAATATGTATAAATTCAACTGTATAGATGATTTATTTATAAATGAAATTAACGTTTTTAAAATATCGCTATATTTTAGGCACTACTTCTATCTTGTACAAATCAAAGCCTTATCACATACAGGATGGCGCCTCTCATACGACGCGGAAACTGCAATAATTAGAAGTAGAAGTACAGGTTGTATTAAAATGAAATTTTTTGAGCATATGTAGGTTGATTGACGCATATTTTAAAAATATAGTGAGTTGTGTCCCCAAAAAAGTTACACATCAAGGTTGTGTTTTTTTTAATAGAACACCCTATATATTAATTGATTTTCGGATTCTAGGAGGAAAATAAAGGGTGAGTTTTATTAGAGAAGTATATGGCTAAAATATACGGTTTATGACATATTTAACAATTTTTAAAAATGAAGTACAAATTTAAAATTTCAATAAATGCTACCTAAATTATAATTTATCTGGTATAGCGTATTATGTAGTTAAAATAACTATTGCACTTTAAATCAAATTAAAATTTGACCCGAAAAGTTATGCAGGGTGAGAGAAAATTAATATTGAACACTGGTTACATTTAACAACAATTTACTCCTTTATTTTAAATAGAACACTCGATAATTATTTCCCAATACTCAACGGAGAGTTCATACCGTGCTGGCAACTGTTACTTTTGGGTCGGCATTTACATGTGTGGAAGTAAATCGCATGGGGATCTTATTAAGTCGGAGTGAGAGAAATGCGACCGACAGACGCGACGCGCGACGGTGTGCTGTTGCGGCGTTGCCGGTACGCCTTTCCCTATCAAGTAAAGTAAAATCACGATCGCAAACCGCTTATTTTTAAAAAACTTTTTTTCAAGAGCTGACTAGATAAAATCATTAGACATGTTTCTGAGCATCTGAAATGGAATTATAAGGATATCGTTAGGGTGTCATTTTTTTATAACGAGAAAACGTCAGTAATCGCGATAATTTAAAACTCAACTTTTTAATACATAACAAGCCATAACTCAAGAACCACTTTAGATATTGATTCTTTTTTTATTTTCAAGATCGGATATTTTACAATATGTTTACATAAGAAAAATTCGATAAGGTTGTTTTTTCCATTCAAAAATTGTAAACAATCCATCCATTTATTTTTATAGCATAGTAATTTTCAACAATCGTGTAATTTGTTTTGTTTGTAAGAATTATTTAAATATAGCGCCAAAAACTAGGCTGACAACTCCTTCCTGGAAGCATAGAATTATGGGTAGCTTGTTGTTATGGTGTTGTTAGTTGTTATGTATTGAGAAAAAAAAAAGAAAATTGGAGAATAAAGTATAAAAATTACATGAAGTCATTTTTATTGTAAATACAATAAAAATTAAGGCTCCCCCTTTTATAACTTCAGGTGTGGGGTTAAATCTGCGTAGTCCCCAAGAAGAGAAGAAGAGTGATAAGTTATAACAATAGTTTGAAGATTACCGGCAATAAATAAAATGGAAGATCAAGACGAAAACCAGAGTCACCAATTTTCTGCTGATGATTTTGAAAGATTTGTGCAAAATAGACCTGAAGAAAATCCAAACAGTAATGCTAATATTAATCAATTTATGAATACGATAACAACCTTATTGCAACAAAATACTCAGATGTTGCAAATGCTACAAAAACAACAGCAGCAGCCATTACATGCACCAAATCAAGAATCTCCAGTTCGAAATTATAACGTAATGCCAGATCTCTCGAAAACTATAGAAATATTCAGTGCTGAAGAAGAGCCAAGTAAAGCTAAGTTATGGTTACAGCAGTTGGAAACTGCCGCAACACTTCACAATTGGCCAGATGCGTTTATTTTCCAAACAGCCAAAAGTAATCTGATTGGTGCTGCACGCCATTGGTATTCAAGGCGAAGCAGTGAAGTTGTAGATTGGTCATCCTTCCGCATGGCTTTTATTAAAACATTTGTATTTACCAAGAATAAAACCGAATTATGGAAAAGAATGCAAGAGAGGGTACAGTCTGTCAATGAAAATGTAAGCGTATATTTTCATTCCAAAGCATCATTATGCAAAGAGTTAAGTTTATCATTCGAAGAAGAGAAAGAGCAGATAGCTATTGGATTATGGTCCAGAGAATTAAGAAAGTAATTTTGTCATGTCCAAATTCCATATAGATGAAGATGCATTATACCAGGACATTATAGCATACGAGAGAATTGTTACTGCGAGGAAAAATAGATTGCCTGAAAGAAAAAATGAAATTAAAAACCACAGAAGACAATTGAAGCATCTCTGAAGAAATTTACCAGTTTAGATCAAGTTAATAATAAAACCATTAAGTGTTACAATTGCAATTTGCTAGGACATTTGGCGTCGCAATGCAAAAGATGCCTAGAGTGAGGGGTTCGTGTTTCAATTGTGGCTCAATGGAACATAAAATAAGAGACTGTCCAAAGATTAAAGGAGAAAGAGCCTCTACATCCAAGAAAGAAGTTGAAGAGAAAGAAGCATTGATGGTCGAGAACAAATTCCCTGATAGATTCACCTTGCCTTTGTGTCTTGTAAAGACAGTAAACAATTATTTATCGAAGGTACTCTTGATTCAGGTAGTGTAATTTCTATTATTACTAATAGCATAATCAGACCATTTAATTTTGAAATCTCAGAAGCCCCATCTGTAGATTTTGAGGGTGTTAATAAATCTAAATTAGATGTTATAGGTTCAATAATGTTTAAAGTATATGTTGAAGGCATAGATGTCCAAGTTTTATTTTATATAGTACCAGATGATGCTATACCTGTTAAATGTCTATTAGGTAGAAATTTTATGACAAATAAAAATATTTCTTTAATTTTGAGTCTGGAAAAGTCAAAAATAAAATCAGTATTAAATGATAATTTATTGGAAAATCAGGAAAATAATGAAATCTTACAAATTGATTACATTGATCAAAATGAGGTTGATTTAAATATAAATTCTGAAATTGATGCAAAAAATCGTCAAAAATTAGTTGATCTTTTTGTTCAAGATTATATACAACCTGAGCGACCTGAAAAAATAGAATCTAAAATTAAAATGAAAATAGTAGTTAATTCAAATCATACTCCGTTTTATTTTAAACCTAGACGTTTATCTTTTATATGAAAAAATATAGTGCAAGATTTGATTAACGACATGTTAGAAAACAATGTAATACAAAAAGTACTTCGGAGTACAGCTCTCCAATAGTTCTAGTTAAAAAGAAAACTAATGATTATCGATTGTGTCCTGATTTTAGAGCTTTAAATAAAATTACTGTAAGAGATAACTTTCCTATTCCCCTGATTGAAGATCAAATTATTCAATTACAAGGTCAAAAATATTTCACAACCCTGGACCTTAAAAGTGCTTTTTATCACGTTGATATTGAACACGATTCGATAAAATATACTTCGTTTGTAACCCCAGTAGCTCAATACGAATTTTTAAAGATGCCATTTGGTCTTAAAAATTCTCCTTCTGTATTTATGAGGTACATTCACGAAATATTTAAAGAACTTATTGATCTAAATAAAATTTTTATTTATTTTGATGATATTTTATACCAACTACAACTATACCAGAAAATATCTCAATTTTAAAGCATGTTTTAAACTATTAGTGGAAAATCGCTTGACTTTGAGAATAGATAAATGTACTTTTTATATACTGAGATAAAATATTTAGGATATATTATTAATGAAAAAGAAATTCGTCCGAATGATGAGCATTTATTAGCAATTAAAAATTACCCAGTGCCAAAAAATGTAAAACAGGTTCAAAGTTTCATTGGTTTGACCTCTTACTTTCGAAAATTTGTTCCAAATTTCTCAACCATTGCTGGCCCATTATATAATTTAACTAAAAAAAAACAGTAAATTCAATTTTGGATCTGAGCAATTTACTAGTTTTAATAATTTAAAAGAAATATTAATGTCTAAACCAGTTTTAGCATTATACTCACCTAAAGCAGAAACTCAGCTTCATTGTGATGCTAGTTCGCATGGTTATTCCGGTATTTTAATGCAAAACAAAAGAAGATTTAAAGTTCCATCCAGTATTTTATTATAGCCAACGTACCACAGAGTCAGAGTCTAAGCAACATAGTTTTATTTTAGAATTAGCAGCCATAATAAATAGCATTAAAAGACTTCATGTCTATTTACTAGGCATTAAACTTAAAATTTATACAGATTGTAATAGTATCACTTTAGCACTTAAGAAAAAAGATATTAACCCGAAAATAATGAGATGGAATTTATTTTTACAAAATTATGACTATACTTTAGAACATAGAA
This sequence comes from Sitophilus oryzae, assembly GCF_002938485.1. NCBI lineage: Eukaryota > Metazoa > Arthropoda > Insecta > Coleoptera > Curculionidae > Sitophilus > Sitophilus oryzae. Next base: position 1,305,308 of record NW_022145814.1, on the reverse strand, counting down.
GTGGAAGTAATTGCAACATGTTGATTCTTTAAGTAGATGCTATCAAAATTTTTTAGTACTAGAAGAGGCACCTTTTGAAACAAATCTTAGCATTAGACAATATCAAGATTCAAAAATTAACAAAATTAGAGAGGCATTAGAGAAAACTGAAAGTAAAGATTTTGAAATCAATAACAGTCTTGTTTATAAAAAAAAAATAAACGTTTACTATTTTATGTACCTAACACTATGGAATTAAATGTAATTAGAAGTTGCCACGATGATTTAGGACATGTAGGTATTGATAAATGTGTTAATGCTATAAAAGAGAACTCTATTGGTTTCCAAACATGAGAATTAAAGTTGATGAATATATAAAAAACTGTTTAAAATGTATTAATTATTCTCCTGTAAGTGGAAGAAAGAGGGTTTTTTACATAATATGCCTAAGGGCCTAACCATTCCTTACATTACATTTAGATCATTGCGGACCTTTAGCAAAAACCAGCAAAAAGAAAATCGATTTATTTTTGCTGTAATTGATGGGTTTACAAAATTTGTAAAAATATACGCATGTAAAAGTACCAATTCAACTGAGGTAATAAAATACTTAAGGAAATATTTTGCTGATTATAGTAAACCACTTAGAATAATCATAGACAGAGGTTCTGCCTTCACCTCTAAGAATTTTTCAGAATTTCTTCAAAATTATAATGTAAAACATGTATTAATTGCGACTGGTGTTCCACGTGCAAATGGTCAGGTAGAAAGATTAAATAAATGTATTATTCCTATGATTGCCAAATTAACAGAAACTCCAGAGAAATGGGCTGATAATATCTTAAATGACGTTGAATTTGCTGTACATAATAGTGTTTATAGTACCACTGGAGAAACCCCTGCGAAGCTATTATTCGGAGTTCCACAGGAAGGGTTAATGAATGACGATTTAAAACAATTTCTTTTATCACCTAAGGAAAAAGAAACAAACCCTGATGATCTAGAGATAAGGCAAATAGGAATATTGAAAAAATCCAATCATATAATAAAAACTATTACGACAAAAAGCATAAAGAAGGTAAAACTTATAGTAAAGGTGATTATGTGATGATACCTAATGTAGATGTAATCCAGGTATCAATAAAAGTTATTACCAAAGTATAAAGGTCCTTATGTAATAAAAAAATGTCTGCCAAATGACAGATATTTAATAACTGATATTGAAGGATTCCAGGTAACTCAAAGACCTTTTGAAGGTATTTTTGATTCAAATAGTTTGAAATTATGGTTAAAATTATCTGACACTATTGACAAAGCCATTGACCAAAATCTTGACCAATGTTAATATTTTGAATCTGCCCAAATTGATTTTACTTAACTTATTTTTCTGAAAGAGTCATATAATATTGGATTGACTTATTTTATTTTGACTTATGAAAAATAATTTAAAATTTAATCACATGAGATAATTTATGAAACATTATGATTATATAATGCAAAAATTTATGATTTTGGTTATGAAAATTATGTTATGATGTACTGAATTAGTTTTATTAGTAATATGTACTAGTTTCTAGTTTAGTCATAAAGATTATGTTATGCAATTAGTTTATGAATTACTTATGATATGATGTTATGAAATCATAAAATAGCCATAACTCAAGAACCACTTTAGATATTGAAACTTTTTTTATTTTCAAGATCGGATATTTTACAATATGTTTATATAAGAAAAATTCGATAAGGTTGATTTTTCCATTCAAAAATTGTAAGCAATCCATCCATTTACTTTTAGAGCATAGGAATTTTCAGCAATCGTGTAATTTTTTTATTGATTGTAAGAATTATTTAAATATAGCGCCAAAAACTAGGCTGACAACTCCTTCCTGGAAGCATAGAATTATGGGTAGCTTGTTGTTATGGTGTTGTTAGTTGTTATGTATTGAGAAAAAAAAAAGAAAATTGGAGAATAAAGTATAAAAATTACATGAAGTCATTTTTATTGTAAATACAATAAAAATTAAGGCTCCCCCTTTTATATGATAAAGATTTTCACATACTGTCTACAAAGAAAATACAGCAGAAATATTAACAAAATTCTTGAAAAAACTACAATCTATTATTTCTAATAGATTTCAAGATATCGATTTTTGAATTCAGAGTTCTAATAGCGCGACCACTAGTGGGGGGGTGTTCAGTGGGTGTTCGACCCACTGAATTCCACTTATTTTTACCAAAAATGCAAGTGTTTCTAGCTTGCACTTAAAAAAATTCAAGCTAAAGGGAAAATTACAACGACTGGTTAATAAATAAACAAATACGCATGACGTACACCCTACCCTAGAACTTTAAGTACTGACAGAGGTATTGATTGGGTCGACCGGTCAACTGCGACAAATCTGCTTATCCCCTTCCACATCTCTTAGCGATGTGCACAGTTTCTCGGTTTATTTCATACGTTTGGCAACGTGTTTACTGTCCTCTCTTTGTTCAGTACATTATAAAAGCATTGTACTCTTCTTACATACGGAAATCTCGACCCCAGACTAACCTTTGCCAGCCCTTAGTATATCTTCAAATTACAATTAAGGTTGCCTACCTTTTAAACAACGATTTTCCTAGATATTTTCATTTTTATGATTTTGCATCAGTAGATCTTTATTATTTGATAAATCTAGGTGGCTGTGATATATCTTTTGTTAATTTAACAAAAATTAATGTATGTAGGAGAGTAAAATATTCAACGGTAATAAAAAAATACACATTTAAAATATACTTTAATTGTTATTACAGAATTGAAACTAGATATAAACGAATAATTATGAAACAAAAATTAGCTACATAAAATCAAATGCTCAAAATTCTTCCATTCCTGTTCGTTGTATAAAATGATATTCTTTTCAAAAGATATTTTTATGTTAAGAGGCATATGTGAAGTTGTACTTCGAAATGCAGCCACAATTATTTCTTTCATGTTGTCAACAATAGTTGGTCGAGTTTTGAGAAAACTGTCTTTAAAAAAAGTTAAGACTAGATAAATCGAGAGCCATAGAGAGTATTCTATTAATTGGTGAATGCACACTGCAGTCCCCAACTAATAGAATCATATCAATTTCCTCTGATGTAGGATAAGCTTCCATTTTCGGAAAATTTCTGAGAATTCTTTTTGTTTTAACTGACACAATTTGATAACTAGTTGTTAAAGTTAAACTAATTTGACATCTGACGTTACTTTAACATTTGACATATGTTAAAGTAACGTCAGACATATCACAGCCACCTAGATTTTACCAAATAATAAAGATCTACTGTCACTAAATCATAAAAATTAAAATATCCAGGAAAATCTTTGTTTGAGAGGTAGGCAACCTTAATAGTATTTTAGACAGACATGAATTCCCCATTGAATAAGGGAATAATATACTAGGTGTTCCATTTAAAATAAAAGAGTAACTTGCTGTTAAATGTGACCAATATTCAATATCAATTTTGTCTCACCCTGTATAACTTTTTGTGTCTGTTATTTTAACTACATATTAAGGCTAAACCGGGTAAATTCCAATTTAGTTAGCTTTCATAGACATTTTAAATTTGTTCTTCATTTTTATAAAATGTTAAATATTCATGTCAAAAACCTTACATATTAGCACACTTCTCTAACGAAACTAACCTTTATTTTCCTCCTAGAATCCAAAAATCAATTAATATATAGGGTGTTCCATTATAAAAAACACAAATTTGATGTAGTAACTTTTTTTGGGGATACCCTGTAGAACTAATAATAACAATATCTCCCGTATATAGCGTTTGACGCCTTGGGAGTAAGGTACAGCTTGCCATGCTAGAGCCGTTCGGTACACAAGGAAGGTAATGTGGCTAGCACTACGCTTCAACCGCCTATTATTACCTCAGGATTGTGAATCCCAAGTACTCATTTAAGGCTCAGTCGACCTAGGTACCCAAACTATTTTTATTTTAATAAAAATAGTCGGCTGATAAAATGCCGGTTGTGGGATTCGAACCCACACCTTGAGATTGGTAGACGAGAGCCTGTACCTCTACGCCACCGGGCACCTCCTGTAGAACTATATTTTATATGTTAAATATGTCATAAACCGTATATTTTAGCCATATACTTCTCTAATAAAACTCACCTTTATTTTCCTCCTAGAATCCGAAAATCAATTAATATATAGGGTGTTCTATTAAAAAAAAACACAACTTTGATGTGTAACTTTTTTGGGGACACAACTCACTATATTTTAAAAAAATGCTCTAAATCAATCTACATATGCTCATAAAATTTCATTTCAATACAAACTGTCGTTCTCCTTGGAGCCTCCGCGTTGTATGAGAGGCACCACCCTGTATAAGAGAGAATAATTTATAAGCATGAAATTCTTTATTTGCTAAGCTACATATCGAATGTCAAAGTTTACGTGAAGGATGGCCGGAAGGGAAAAATTATTGAGGCGTATATAGATTTGCCAACTGACTTCTAACAGTACACAACTCTGGCAAGATACAATAGAATAAAGGTAAATTATGACGATTCAAAGGCGTTTCCTTTCACCAGCAGGTATAACTTCAGTTTAAACGTCTAGAGAATATTATTGTAGGTCGATTTGCATAATTCTGACTAAAACAGATGGGGATATAGTTTTTGTTGATTTGTAAGTGATTTTAGGCTATTAAAATAATGCTGTATTTTAGTGACTCAGTGCTGACATTTAGTATATAAATCATCATTTTAGTTTTAATATATAAATCATGTTTAAGTGTAAATAACTATAGGTTAAAAATCAAAGCTGTGTGTTAAACAATTTAACTAAAAATGAAATATTAAGGTGCACATAAAGTATGGATTTACAAAAAATATTAATTAAGTTATTGATAAAACTACTCGTCTCAGTAAATGGCGCCAAAATATTAAGTTCATTTCATAAACCTTACTACTGTGCTTTTTGTTATCGATTTAAATATCTAATGTTCAAAGTTTTGGGGATGAATAGTCAGAAAGTTAGTTGAAGCGTATATAACTTCGAGAACTTAAATCTTGCAGTAAAAAACAGAGAATATACAGTGGAATAAAAAAGACAAATAATAATGATGGCCCAAACGCATAATTTAGATTTTATTTACATAATTTCTTTGAGAAAACATTTAACGCGATATATTTTCCATAATGTTGTGACGCAATATATCGCTATTGAAACAAATAATTTCAGACTTCCACTGTCTTTATTTATTTTGATTAACACGACTTTTCGGTCAGAATGATCACTGACCATTACCAAGTGTAAACTAATTCCTAAAACTACTGCCGGCCAGGCATTTATCACAAAACTTCCTCTAGAGATTCGAAACCTTGTCATTAGTGGGAAAGCTCCTAGTCAGGTTCTAGGGGGAATTCTCTCTGGCACTTTTTCTGGCTTGGCCTAAAGAGCATCTCATTAACTTGTCCTTGGCTGAATTGCACGAAGACGTATAACGATGCCAGATGGGATTATCCTATCCATCACACGGGGTGGAGGTCTTGGCATAACCGCCTGGACCAAGAGAAGACCTCACCAAAAACCTAAATCCTACGATGACGGAACCGCAGGTGAAAGAGACGCGTGGCTAGATAGAAGACTAGGCTCTACTAGTCTCCACTACACTCGTATACTCGCTGTTTAAACCCATGTAAGTACGAGTTGTTTACAGTACTCAGCGATTGTGGCAGCACCGGCGGAGAATGTACCAAGCCTATTATAGTGTTGCGGACCCGTGTGGACTCGACCTAACCTAACTATATGTTCCGCCCTCAGATGACCTAAACATCGCATTAAAGAATAGACACCGTAATGATTCATTCGTTCGAGAAGAATCGAGTCCTACTGGAATGGACTAGTACATACGAGAACATTCGAAAACCTTCTCTATGCACCTAACGATCTATGGACTATTCTAGATTTCTTTTGCTGTAGGTATAAAAGCCGGCGGCTGTGGCCTACAGGGGGCAGTTATAAATATACCAGTGCAGTTGACGCGCTAAAATTCAAAATAAATTCTTAGTTATAAATCGTTTGTAAATAGTTCTATAAGTCTTTTATCGTTATTGTTTTTGTTAATTAGTGTTAAATAAATAGTGTTTAAATAAATTGTGACTTTCTATCCACACGGAACCGACGAAAAACGTAACAATTGGTGTCAAGTGTGGCGTGTGTGATAGACTAGGAAAATAAAAAGACAGACAATGGCTCCGAAAAAATTGTTTCTGTCGGGAATCTACCTCTAGACCCAACAAGCTACACAAGGTACCGTTTCGTCTATTCGGCCTGGGCCAACCAATCGCATGCTCCTAATTATTGTGTATCTCGAGAATCGGCGGATTGGTTGGTGGAAACGGCACCTAAGCTTAAAAATTGGCAAGGGCCAGAGCTGGTTGTAGTGAAGGGAAAACATCCCAAAAGGGGCGACCATTACGGAGCAGGGGGAAAGACACCACCTACCTGGTGAGCCTTATCCAGGCTCCAGGCTAACTCCAATGTAAGGACATCGAGTTGACAAGTCATCATGTATCAAAAAACTTCTTTTCTTCATCATTACGATCTAAGTTTGTCTGCGCGATTCTGATGCTGTTTCGAAATCGCTGATTTATCAAAATAAAGGTAACCTGTGGTTTTGTGCTTCCTGCGGCGTCTTCCATGTATATAAACGTTTTTCTGGAAGCTGAAACCAAGTATTCATAAGAACAAAAATTAGTGTCTTGGGAGAATTCAGTTAGTCATTGATTTCTTTCTCCCAAACCGAAACTTCTAGTAATGTTACCCGTGATTTCCCGCTGTTGCGTTAAAATCTCCTATAAGTACCTATTATTTACCACATTTTCATTAATTGTTTTGTTACATCTTCTATTTAATGGTAGAATTCTTAAATTTGATGTTCCTTCTTAACTGCAGCGGTAGCATACACTTGGATGATATTTATGTTTAGCATTTAATCCTACTATTATTATCCTGTCTGACAGTGGAATGAAGTTAGTGGCATATTAATTTAAGAGTATTCTCTTTCATGATTATTAATACTCCATTTATGTGCATATAAAATCAATTTTTCTAGTTTGTGGCCAACTAGACCAACAACCTACCACCACACAACTTTAATATTCTATAATTTAGATAAAAATATTTCTGTTATCTATGTATGCATTCTAGAAATCACATTCATATACACATGATATTGTTTATTAATTATTTATTAAAATATATTTTCTTTCATTTCAAAATGCGCCTTTAATCTAGTAAACCTTAGTGAAATACCAAGCTACAAATCGAATCTTCAAGTTTTCGAGATGGCTAGTCTGCAAGTTACTGGAGCGTATATCAGTTTGAAAACTTAATTCTAGCGGCACTGTAAGACATAATAAAGGAAAATAATGACGTTTGAAATGCGTTTAATAACAAACAATATGTTTAAGGTCAGTTCAAATATTTAGAAATTGCTATTTTGGATAGATTTCCATATTTTCTGTATCAACAATGTTAATTCAAACCTATTTCAAATATACAACATTGCCTTTATTTTGATCTTAAATAAAATAAAGATGAAAATGGTTATTTATATAGCCGAATTTTTAGAATTCCTTGAATTTTATTTATATCTGAATATATTTTTAATATTTATATAGATATTAGGTACAGGACCGTGAGGGGTGGAACAGAGGAGCAGTTGCTCCAGGCGGCCAAATTTGAGGGCGGCCGTTTCGATAAAATTGTACTGAATTGACCAAATACATTTTATTACACAGGTACATTTTGACCAAATTCGGTACGTCAGTACTACATTTTGGAAAAATGGTCATTTTCGTTACGAAATTTCCAACAGTATAAATGCAACTAGTAAACTGCTTCAGAATGAGAAACTCGACATCATTGGGTCCACAAAAGCTCTAAAAGCTATCGACGACTATTTTGTCAAAATAAGGACTGACGACCATTTTTGAGAAATATTAGTGGATGCTGCAGAGCTGGTAGAAGAGTTGGAAATTGAAGCAGTTTTTACTAATGACATTAGAGCTCGTTCCAGAAAAAAAAACTAGACAGTTTTTGTATGAATCAGTGGATGAGCCAATTTTTGATCCATAGGAAAAGTTTAAAATCGAATTTTTCTTTGTTGTCCTGGATACAATCCATGAGGCTCTCCAGGAAAGGTTTGACCTGTTAAAAGCTCACTCGGGCAATTTTTCGTGTTTATACGACTTCACAGTTCTCAGGAATATCAACCGAGAGGAAATAACAAAGCATTGTATGAATCTTCATCTCGGAGGGAGACAAACATGATATTAATGACCTAGAGCTTCGGGACGAGATTTTAGCTCTAATTGCTCTAATACCACCAGATAATGCCGAAAATTTCATTTGCCCAAAACAAACACTAAAATATTTAAAAATTCACGATCTGACTGGAAGCTTTCTAAATATTTACATCTCCATAAGAATCTTATTAACGCTGCCGGTCTCAGTGGCAACCAGAGAGAGAAGTTTTTCTAAACTCAAAATAATTGATGATTACCTGAGATCAAGTATGACACAAGAACGATTAAGCGGATTATCTTTAATATCTATTGAACACGAAATAGCGAACAGTCTAAACGATTTTATTTCAGAGTTTGCTGAAAAAAAAGCAAGAAAAAAGTTTTAGTTTTGTCCATGTTAAGAATTTTGTTTCTCAGAATTATGTCTATGTATTTAATACAAATTTTGTTTTATTATAATAATAATTTATATTACCTAGTTTTAGGTGTTAGTTAGGCTAATGTACCTTATGGTTGTTTTTATTCTTGTTAGGTATCATGTGACGCTCCTTTTAAATACAAAATTTAAATGCTAATTCTGAAAATCTTGCAATATTTATTTTCTTTTTTCGGAAAGCGTTTGATAATATTTCTTACCATCTGTGGCGCAACATTCATAATTTTTTTTTCACACCTGATTCTTCGGATCAAACTACGCACTAATAAAAAAAAAACGATTGTCTGTAGGGGGGGCGCATTTTTTCGGGCTTGCTCCAGGCGCTGTTAGGTATAATTATGAAGCCCCAAAAGTTTAAAATATAAGTTCGGTTCTCATTAAAATAAGCAAATTGCAGCAAATTTCGATTAAACAGAAAGTGCCACAAAATGGAAAATATCTATACTGATATATAAAATCATTAAATGACATACTGATTAATCACGATCCTGCTCAAATCACTCAACGCAAGAAGCTCAATTTTGGCATACAGGTTGATTCTAGGGTGTAGAGGTTCGATAAGAAGGGATTTTTCGAAATTCCAGTTCCAAGAGGGTGAAACCGCCCCTTAAATATTACAATATTTCTTATTTTAAAAACGGTAAAGTTTCCGAAAAAAACGCTTAAACACGTATATTTTATTTTGTTTTTTACATATTTTAAGATTTTTTAAAAATGTATACAGGGTGTTTCGAAAAATCTGGTCATTGATTAGTCACGATCCTGCTTAAAGCGCTTAACGTAAAAAGCTGATTTTTGGAAATCGGATTGACTTTAGGGTGTAGAGGTTCGATAAGTTGTGATTTTTCGAAACTCGAATTCTAAGGGGATGAAACTATCAAAAAAATCTTAAAAACCGGTGAGTTTTTCGGAAAAAGTCTTAAACACGTATATTTTATTTTGTTGTTTTACATATTTTAAGATTTTATATAAATTTATACAGGGTGTTTCATAAAATATGACCATTGAGTAATCACGATTCTGCTTAAACTGCTTGACGTTTAAAGCTGATTTTGGGCAAACGGATTGACTGTGGGGTGTAGAGGTTCGATAAGGAGGGGTTTCTCGAATCTCAAATTCCAAGAGGGTGAAAACGCCCCTCAAATATTACAATATTTGTTATTTAAAAAACGGTTAGTCTTTCGGGAAAACGCTTGGACAAGCATAATTTATTTGTTTTTTTTACATATTTTGACATTTTTTAAAAAATTATACAGGGTGTTCCCAAAAAGTTGGGTAATGTCTTAACCACGATTATGCTTAAACTGCTTGACATAAAAAGCTTATTTTTGGCAAACGGATTTTTCGAAAGTCAAATTCCAACGAGATAAAACTACCCCTCAAATATTACCAAGTTATATAATAATATCGCCATATTGTTTTTCCTCATGCTGACATAAATGTGAGAACATTTTATCCAGTTTGTATTTTAATGGCAATTCTTGCTTTGCTTTATCATCACCATTACAAATGATTAATTCGACGCGAACGAAGTCGCTGCTACACGCCAGTTTTTAAATAAAGTTGACTCAGAAATATCCTTAAAATATTCAGATTTGTATGTAAATTAGATCCTATTTTTTTAACAAACATTTGCTGTGAAAGCCCTTTCTAACAATATCATAATATTTTAGTATAATTTACGACAAAGAAAATTATTTCAAATTAAATCCAAGCTCTTTGAATAGAATACCTGGATATAAACTAATACTAAACGGCGTATCGCAAACGTCTTTATTTACCTTTGTTCCTTTGCTTATTGCAAATGTTCCGTGCCGCTAGAAATCAAGTTTCCGAAACTCATACACGCTCGAATAAGTTTACTGCTATAGTGGATCGTTGTGAGAACTTGAAAGATTCGATATTTAAGTAGATACGACAAAGGGTTTCCGCTAGGCTTGTCAAATTAAATGCGCAATCAGCCGTTTGTAAACATTAAACGGCCGATTTACTGTTCTGTTGATTTGTATTGCCTGGCTTCGTCAAATATATGACGATAACATGCGACAATATAACATTACGAACCAATTTGTGCTAAAAACAATATTTTACAATTGTATTGGTAAGACTCACTGAATTAGTTTTCAAAATTCATTTTAAATTATAATAGATTTTGATCAGTAAATCAGTTCTGAAACTTCTCCATAGTTTGTCCCCGGATTGTCTTTACAAGGGAAAAACTTTTTTATTATTGACATTTATGAAGAAAAATGCATTCTTCATAAAATTTTTTGCTTGTTCTAAAATGGTTTAATCCCGTTTATACTTTTCCAAATTTCCATACCGTTTTAGAGAAAATTGAAAAAACACATAAAATTATGCTTGATTTTCTTTCATTTTCAAAGTCCTAAAAAATGTAGTTTCTATGGTAATATAATTTAGATTTCATTCTTTGATAGATGGTTATTATTAATTTTGATTAACGTCATATTTTTTGCTGTTATTAAAGTATCAAATTTTCGGATATATATTATCACCCTTTCCGTAGCATTGAACTAAATAAATTTCGTACTTCTTTAACACTTTAAAAAAAGCTAAAACTATGACGCTAATTAAACGTCTATCAATAAAAATTTATTAAAGAATGAAAACGAAATTATATTACCACAGAAACGCGTTTTGATTTTTTATTTTTTCTTAACTGGAACAAATATTAAGTATAAAGGGAATTTTATTACACCATTGCCATTTTAGAACAAGCAAACATTTTTATGAAGAATACATTTTTCTCAAAATATCAATAATAAAAAAGTTTTTCCTTTTGTAAAGACAATCCGGGGACATACTGTATATCAGGTTTCTAGTTTACGATTATCACTATTTTTATAAAGAAATGTGCAGGCGATAGCTGCTCACTCAAAACAAATATTTTTGTCAATATACAGGGTGACTTAAATATATTTTGAAACAATAGCGTTAAAATTTTAAATGAAATGCTACATATACAGGGTGTCCCAGGCTGAGCGTCAGTTAGAAGCTTCTAGAGAACTACAACATCTAGGTCGGAGATTTTTTCTACATCACTGTTTCACAACTATTCAACAAGATCGACTAAAAATATTTTCAATATGGCGGCACTTCCGGAAATACAGGAAGTTGGCAGCAACTTTATTGTAATGGTTTATAACTTATTATTTTAAATGGTTATCTTCATTTTTTATTACATACTTAAATCCTCTGTAAAATTTTATGAATTTTGATATCAAACACTCTACCGGGGGCGTCTCAAAAGTGGCTCACCCCTATAACTTTTTATATTTTTAGATAAAAAATCGAGATTTGGTATATTAGTATATGACATAAATTAGGATTGATTGACTGATTGTATTCAATTGTTTTCGGTCACTTCCTGTTTCACCGGAAATGATTACAACTTTTGATTTTTAAATCGCACCCTCGACATTTTGTTACTCTATTCGATAGAAAATTACATTTTGAATACAATGACATATCATATGTCAACAATTGACATTTTCAAATATGGTTTATTTGAAATTGGAACATGCGATTTATAACGACAATTTAACTCGAAATATCAAGTGTTTGGTTTGGTTGTTCGTAAAAAATGCTTTTTCCAAATATGCTAATGAGCCACCCCCGTTCCAGTTAAAAAATGAGATATGATTGAAAATACGATTTGGGCATCTTTTAACCGGCCAGGACAAAACACTAAAAACATTAGACGACCAAATCTATTTTTGCCAGGCTCCTTGATTAAAAATTAGTGTTTTTAACACAACCATGGCACTCTAGATTGAAATTTAAAATACAATTTTGTTTTAAGGGAAAATGTCAAAAGTTGACATATGATATGTCATTCTATTCAGATTGTCATTTTCTGTCAAATAAAGTAAAAAAATACAGAAGGTACTATTTAAAAATCAAGTTAAAAGTTGTAGTTATTTCCGGTGAAACAGGAAGTGGGCTAGGAATAGGAATTTCTATAGGGGTGAGCCACTTTTGAGACACACCCGGTATACCTAACATTCGCCGTTTACGAGAAAAAAAAATAAAATTTTTGGAGGAGAAAAACAGCCTGTCAAAAAAAATGTGTATATAGCCTAAACTATAAATTTAGTGATTACTACAGCTAGTGTGAAGTGTGACATAAAGACTAGACATGATGTTATCTATTTCAGAAATTAAATTGTTCGAATGCCTTATAGTCCAGTCATCTTAGTCGAAATAGGGTAGGAATCTCGGAATTCAAGATAACCGGCTGTAAACTCGTATAAACCTTTATTTTAACATCCTAAAACATAGTTAAATTTATACTAATTACATTTTAAGTAAATAAAAAGACAAGAAATACATTTTTAATTTATATGTCTATTAAAAAATACGATTTCATACATTTCTCATTGTTGAAATTAAAAAAATTGAATAAAAATAAAAAGAACTCCCATGTTCTTATTTTTAGTTTTCTTCTTCTTCTTCGTCATCATCGTCGTCTGGTCGTTGTGGAATTTCAAATTCTTCTTCAATTTCATCTTCAACGACATTTGTTTCCAAGTCTTCTAGGATTTCGGGGTCAAATGTACCATCTTCATTGACATCACTCTGATAGGGTGAAGCACTGAGACAATCTTGCCCATTACACTGGCCACAAGCTAAAGAGCACGGCAACCCTGACTTCCTGCATCCACATCGCGAACCACAACCATTCTTGCAGTTGCAGAATATTGTGTTCAGCAAATTTTCTGGAGCTGGAGGTAGAATAGTAGTGCTAGGTTCCAGGAATCCATTACGCATTATCCAACCGTAGTCCTGGGATTCTAAATCATGTTCTAACCAAGTCTAATTGTACAAAGATTATTAATTGTACCGGGTGGCCAACTAAGAATGGACGCCGGCTGTATCTCAGAAACTACTTATCGTATAACTTTGGGAAAAAAATTCTATCAAGTAAATCGACCAAGAGAAATCGCTGAAAAGTATTTTCAAGTTCGAAAAATGCCCGCTAGGGACGTTTCTCTAATAACCAATCAGAAAACAGGGTTTTTCTCAAAAATATGCAGGTGAACAGGTATTTTAAATATTACTATTGTAATTACAGTTGAGGGTTGGAACCTTTGGTGTTACACAGCAAAATATAATTACACTAAATCACCGCAATACACCAAAACACTTTTACTTTTACACTGGACGCGCGTTTCGCTAACCATGTTAGCATCATCAGCAGATGATTATAAACTAAAGTACAATCTACAAGTTGGGCGTTTATATACTCGCCCAGTAGGTACCGAGTGGGCGTGGCAAAATCTAGCCAACCGAGTCAGAGCCCACTGAGCGTAACAGTTAATTTCCGCCACTAGAGTAGTAGGAACAAAGAACTTGAAGGAATTGGGCCGTTGACTCTGTTCATACTATCTTTACATTTATTAATTCTGATGCTTTCATATGCATCTATTGAGACTTGTTTAATTAATTTTAAATTATTAAGATCTATACAATGTTCTTTATCAACAATATGTTCGGCAACGCAAGATTTATCCGGTCTACCATATCTTATCTGAGCTAAATGTTCTTTAAATCTAGTTAATATTGATCTTCTAGTTTGCCCAACATATTTCTGATTACAATCTTTACAAGAAATTTCATAAATAAAAGAATTAATAAATTTAAAGATAGTATGAACAGAGTCAACGGTCCAATTCCTTTAAGTTCTTTGTTCCTACTACTCTAGTGGCGGAAATTAACTGTTACGCTCAGTGGGCTCTGACTCGGTTGGCTAGATTTTGCCACGCCCACTCGGTACCTACTGGGCGAGTATATAAACGCTCAACTTGTAGATTGTACTTTAGTTTATAATCATCTGCTGATAATGCTAACATGGTTAGCGAAACGCGCGTCCAGTGTAAAAGTGTTTTGGTGTATTGTGGTGATTTAGTGTAATTTTATTTTACTATTGTAATCATCGAGAAATCTGTATTTTTTTTGATACAAAGTATTTTGCTCTATCTCATAAAATAAAGTGGTGGGGGAAGGTTAAACTTGCATTTATTAAAATATGGATAACTCTGGCTTAGGTTATGCGATTTAAACAAACTGGGGCTGGTTTAAAACAGCTTTTCTTCCTTAATGATCTCCAGTATAAATTTTGTTTCCACAATTTTTTTGTGGTAGCTAGAGGGCGCTGTTTGACATCATAACAGATATTGCGCTTTTGCGTAAAAAAATTAAAAAGGAGGCTATACTTCTCTTTGCAGTTAAATAGATCACAAAATTTCCAAAATATCACCGCAAACCGCAACTTTCTATCTTCTCTCTAACCGAAGATATTAAGAGAACAAATCATGTTAGGCTGCCGCTTAGGATTATATTGTCTAAAAATGATAGTTAGTAGGCTAGGAAACAAAAAAAGGTAAATTGGTTACGTCATATCGAAACGTTTAAGTTCAGTTTTCATGCATCCGAATTTCGGGCGTTTTCTTAAAAAAAATGACGTCATAATTATTTAAACGTGTTTATGTAACATTATCATCCATCCATATAATTTTTACGAATTTCTTGATAATTATACTTAAGTAGTTCTCAGATTAAAATGTCCGAAAGTCGGACAATCAATAATTTTGTTAAAATTTCTAGGAATTTTGTGCCGCCATATTGCTTTTAACAGAAAACGGCCGAATTTCGTATGGCCGGAAACTATTTCATGTAACGTTATTAATCCAAGTTCGTCCTTGATTTCACTTGTTTTCGTGTTTTACCTGTTGTTTGCGTTATTTATTATTATATTATAAAGTTTATGTCGTTTGGATCACTTTTCATAGAGCACCGAACGAAGGTGCGAATCTAGAAAGAAGATAGAAAGTTGCGGTTTGCGCTGATATTTTGGAAATTTTATGCTCTCTTTAACTGTGCAAAGGGAAATATAGCCTCTTATTTAAAATTTTTACGCAAAAGCGCAATATCTGTTGTGATGTCAAACAGCGCCCTCTAGCTACCACGAAAAAAATTGTGGAAACAAAATTTATACTGGAGATTATTAAGGAAGAAAAGCTCTTTTAAACGAGCCCTAGTTTGTTTAAATCGCATAACCCAATCCAGAGTTATCTTTATTTTAATAAAAGCAAATTTAACCTTCCCCCACCACTTTATTTTATGAGATAGAGCAAAATACTCTATATAAAAAAAAATACAAATTTCTCGATTATTACAATAGTAATATTTAAAATACCTGTTCACCTGCATATTTTTGAGAAAAACCCTGTTTTCTGATTGGTTATTAGAGAAACGCACCCTAGCGGGCATTTTTCAAACTTGAAAATAATTTCCAGCGATTTCTCTTGGTCGATTTACTTATTATTATTTTTTTCCTAAAGTTATACGGTAAGTAGTTTCTGAGATACAGCCGGCGTCCATTCTTAGTTGGCCACCCGGTAAGTGTTATTAAATGATATACTTAATTTATGAAAAAAAATATTATATTCAATATGATCTTTTATGAAAAAATGTAAATTATTTACAATTATATATTTTTCAATAATTAACGGACTTTATACGGCGTGTTTTTGACCGAGACTACAGGTTAAACTTGAATGATACCATACATAATGAAAGACTGCGCGCTCACCGCCCTCTATCTCAAAAACGGTTTGAGGTACAAAAATATTTTTCAAACAAAAGTTGTAGAGAATTTTATCCTCTACAATATTTATGATAAATACAAATAGCATAAATGTGAAAGTGAACGAGATATTTGCAAAAAATGCACAAAAAATCGATTTTTTGACCTTTGACCTCAGTTATCTACAAGTCGCGCACACGCTATCATATGTAGGTTTTGAGACATGTTCCTAGGATGTTAAAATAAAGGTTTATACGAGTTTACAGCCGGTTATCTCGAATTCCGAGGTGAAACCCCTAAGATGACTGGACTATTATAATATTGGCCGTAGCTGTCTTTATATAGATTTTTTTCAAATGGTAACCCACTTTTTTTTTATTTCACTAGTGAAAACGTTTTTCAATTTGTTACTTTTTCATTATACATGTTCCTATACCTAAAATAAATCGTTTTTAAGTTATTTAAGATTTAGCGTTAAAACATATATTTTTCTTGATTTTAACCAGTAGACTTTAAACGTCAAACGACGTCAATCAATATGCAATGCGATATGCAAAAAAAATCCTATCTAGATATTGTATTTCTCTAGAAACTGCTAATGCACCACGCTCACCTGGTATATGTATATTTATTTATCTTGCACGATTTGCCATTAAACTCGCATTGAAAAAATACCTTAACGTATAGTATATAGTACAAAAATAGCTAAAACCAAAATTGAGCACATTCTATTCTATGTCTCTATAAACAACAATAATTTTTAAATAATTATTGTTATTTATGTTATTTGCCACAATAATAATTGAATCACTGAACGCAGTAAGGATTTTGAGTGACTTTACGATATTGATTAAAATCTCATAAATTAAACCTGTTATAATATTTTGTTTTGGATCTGATTTTCAAACGTAAATGTTAACAACGAAGTATTTAATATGTAACACCATAGTTGTTAGATACTGTAAGAGTCTTGTTTTCCGTTAAAAAATTGTTTATATTAAATTGTGTTATTTTAAGAAATAATATTTTATTTGAATCTCTAATTGACTTTTCTTGACCGCATGTATACAATGTCGTTTCCTAGACGATGCGGTTTGCATTGTTGATTATTTTGACTGACGTCGCCATTTATCAAAAAATATTAAATTCAGATTATAATTGTGTGGAAAATATTTCTGGGACTGAATAGAAGGAATGAAGTATTATACAGGTGAGTGTATTTTGTTCACTCACGGGCATTACTGGGATTTGTATGAGAGTAGTTTAATATTATTTAGTTAACAGTTGTTGAGCTTTAGTAGTAGATAGAGAAGGGTATTTTAGTATTACTTTTGTGTGTGTGTGTGTTTTATAGTAGACAAGTATTTATCAAAGGGCATTTTAATATAGTTTAGTTAAAAACTAGATGTTTATCAAAGAGTGTTTTAGCGTTATTTATTATAGATACGTAATGGACAGCTATTTATCAAAGAGTATTTTAGTAATATTTATTGGGTGTGATTTATAATACCTGGCAAATTATCAAATGGTATTTAGTATTATTATTTTGGAGTGTTTTATATTTTTACGTATGACTCAAATTGTTTAACAACAATAATAAGCTATGTCGCTTTGTGGCCATCCCTTTTGAGCGTGGGAAAGACGCCTTGTCGCTTAGCTGCGGAACAACAATATTATGCTATGTCGCTTTGTGGCCATCCCTTTTGAGCGTGGGAAAGACGCCTTGTCGCTTAGCTGCGGAACAACAATAATAAGCTATGTCGCTTTGTGGCCATCCCTTTTGAGCGTGGGAAAGACGCCTTGTCGCTTAGCTGCGGAACAACAATAATAAGCTATGTCGCTTTGTGGCCATCCCTTTTGAGCGTGGGAAAGACGCCTTGTCGCTTAGCTGCGGAACAACAATATTATGCTATGTCGCTTTGTGGCCATCCCTTTTGAGCGTGGGAAAGACGCCTTGTCGCTTAGCTGCGGAACAACAATAATAAGCTATGTCGCTTTGTGGCCATCCCTTTTGAGCGTGGGAAAGATGCCTTGTCGCTTAGCTGCGGAACAACAATATTATGCTATGTCGCTTTGTGGCCATCCCTTTTGAGCGTGGGAAAGACGCCTTGTCGCTTAGCTGCGGAGCAACAATAATAAGCTATGTCGCTTTGTGGCCATCCCTTTTGTGCGTGGGAAAGACGCCTTGTCGCTTAGCTGCAGAACAACAATATTATGCTATGTCGCTTTGTGGCCATCCCTTTTGAGCGTGGGAAAGACGCCTTGTCGCTTAGCTGCGGAACAACAATAATAAGCTATGTCGCTTTGTGGCCATCCCTTTTGAGCGTGGGAAAGACGCCTTGTCGCTTAGCTGCGGAACAACAATAATAAGCTATGTCGCTTTGTGGCCATCCCTTTTGAGCGTGGGAAAGATGCCTTGTCGCTTAGCTGCGGAACAACAATATTATGCTATGTCGCTTTGTGGCCATCCCTTTTGAGCGTGGGAAAGACGCCTTGTCGCTTAGCTGCGGAACAACAATAATAAGCTATGTCGCTTTGTGGCCATCCCTTTTGAGCGTGGGAAAGACGCCTTGTCGCTTAGCTGCGGAACAACAATAATAAGCTATGTCGCTTTGTGGCCATCCCTTTTGATTGTGGGAAAGACGCCTTGTCGCTTAGCTGCGGAACAACAATAATAAGCTATGTCGTTTTGTGGCCATCCCTTTTGAGCGTGGGAAAGACGCCTTGTCGCTTAGCTGCGGAACAACAATAATAAGCTATGTCGCTTTGTGGCCATCCCTTTTGTGCGTGGGAAAGACGCCTTGTCGCTTAGCTGCGGAACAACAATATTATGCTATGTCACTTTGTGGCCATCCCTTTTGAGCGTGGGAAAGACGCCTTGTCGCTTAGCTGCGGAACAACAATAATAAGCTATGTCGCTTTGTGGCCATCCCTTTTGTGCGTGGGACAGACGCCTTGACGCTTAGCTACGAAACAATATTAAAATATTTAACTATTTTATATACTCGATTATGGTGATGTGATCATGTGCGTTTTCCAGTGATGCTCAAGTATATTTTATTTTTATAGATTGCAAATTGCGTGATCATAGAGTGAGAGCATTACACAAGTGTCCCGGCATCTAAGGTGAGTTTAGCTTCTTTTGTTTATGTTGTTTGAATATTAAATTGATATTAACACCATTCATATATTATGCATATAAAAAATATTATATTTTTCTTACTCGCTCTTACAATACTAATTAAAATAAATTATAAGAATTAACCAAAAATAGAAAAAATAGGGTTGATTTAGTAATATTTGAGGAACATTACAATAAAACAGAAGTTATAAGAATATACAAGGCAGAGTACACATAAAACAAAATAAACGAGGAAATGTCAGGTAGACAAAAGGTGTAAATAAAGATATCACACTGAAGCTTTCTATATAACAAGAGCCAGTGTGGCGAAAATAGAATATACAGACTAAAATATGATATGTTCAAAGTATGAACAGTACGTTACGAGCGAGAAGTTACTAGAGCATAAACCAGTTTTAGTAATTTGATTTCAGTGCGACACTCTCTGTTACAACTAACATTTGATGTACGTAGTTTATCAAATCATATGCTCAAATTACACCGAAGTTAAACTAAGTTAAAGTGCCGTAAAACTTTAAAATATAAACCTGTTTTAATATATTCAAAAGCACTTGTCTAAATTAAATGTTTGGGAATAATGTCTATATAGCTTGTGGCGGGATCATTATTTCTTCAAAAAGCGCCACTGATATTTGGCTACTGAAAAATATTTCCCCATCATATCCCACATATATTTGCGGGAATAATGTGTGGAATAATACACTCACCAGCGCGAAAAACGAACACCTTTAAATTTTGATGTATTTTAAAGTTTAATATATTTTGTTCATTTAGGCCAATTTTGATGATTTTTTAAGCAATTTGTAGCTAAATGATTTGATTTTTAGTGTCTCTTTCTAAAATAAAAATGAAAGTTCTCATCTGTCAATTATACGAGGGAAAAGAAAACTTTGATATTTTAATGAAAGTTTGAAACACCCTGTGGAATATGTTAACAATGCAAGGAATTTAAAAATTATTTTATCATCTAGGTACATCTTTTCTCGATAGTTTTCTCTAGTGTTTTGATTCGTCCGAATCAGTGGCGGATACAGAGGGGGCCCATGGGGACCGGGCTCCACCTAAAATCTATAAATTTGGTTAAATATTAGGCTGTTGGGTTAAAAATAGCGCCCTAAAAAGCATATTCTACATTATTTTTGATTTGCCCCCCTCCTAAAATAAATTCCTGTATCCGTCTCTGGTTTCAATGTCTTTATTTTTATTGGATATTCGCTTTTAAATAAGACAGTAACGATCTACAGCAATTTTAGCATTGATTTTGGGTCCTCATCAACGCACTTATAAAATAGTGTTTACTGTTTTTGTAATGTCACTGTCATTAAAAAGTCATATTTTTATTGTTTGTTGACGTTTACTCTAGTAGAGATAGTTTTAAGTAGGTACTGAATCGGCTATTGTCGCTTTAATTGACCATGAAAGTGTAAAGTTTTTAGTTCGTTACATGTCTTTTTTATATATGATATATATGATGTCTGGCGTATCGTCATCGGATTCCGTATCGTTCAGGCCTGATAATTTATTTGGCACGCTTGGCGTAGTTTTTACGTTCCCTAGTCGCCAACCCTGTTATCGTTTGACACGACCCTGTTATCGCTCTGAGGAGGCGCTGTCAACATCGCTTCTGTCAACTCTCTCCGTGCTTAACTTCACTTGGCTTTGACCGTCCTACTGTACACCATCAAAAAATCCTTGCTTCCAGAAACTGCAATTATAAAAATCTTGCTGTATAATTTGAATCAGCTGCTATTTCGAAGTTACAGGTAAAAATGAGATATTATCTTTTTTGATTCGTTATTAATACTGCGTATTTTTAGGGTAGAGTTTTGGATGTCCCAACCTAACTTGTATTTGTATTTTGCTGGCACGTTGGCGTCCCTTTCCTTTTGTCCTCCAGAATGTCACATGGAAGAAAGGACATGTTCTTTATTATTTAGTGAGCCCTCGGAAGTAATTCGAGGGTCCAAGGTACGGACTATTTACAAGGTACGGGCATTATCCAAGCTCCTAGTAGTATCCAAGGTACGGGTAGTGTTCCCCTGTACCGTTATCTTATGGACGGACTGTGTCCAAGGGTATGGTTCAAGTTACGGACATTATCCAAGGTCCTAGTAGTGTTCCAAGGTACGGGTAGTGTTCCCATATTGCCACAGTATGGATACAGCATAAGCCCCATGCTGCTTCGCTCCCACATTTCTAAGCCTAGTCAGTAGCTACGGCTGTAGTGATTCATGGTGTCCTCATTCTGGCCCCTTTTGTTGTTTTGGCCAACAGGATCGCCGACAGAGAGTGCAGAGATATGAGCCCACCTCACGCTGCTACTCTTCGAAACAGGATTGCCTCAAGAACAGCTAAGTGTAGATTTAGGTTCTGGTTTTCAGTCGATTTTCAGTCTTAACTTAACGTACATTTTAAATAATATCGTACAGACTATATTTAGTGGTTAGATTATTAAGAACATTTATGTCGATTTAATTGTTACAATATGATTTAGATTTTAGGTTTCATTACATTACGCCTTGTAATAGTATTACTTTCTATAGATATTATTATTACGCTATATTAACAGATGAATAACCAGACATAGATTCTAGAATCTACAGGTTGCAACACATCAGATTTAACACCGCATAAAATTTAACAATTTAAATAAAGTAATACTACCTTTCTTATATTTTCTATAACGTTACACGCATTGTATTTTTTCATAGTCTTTTCATAGAACATATTTAATATTATTTACATATACATAGCTTTACTCGACATATAACCACTATAATAAAATTATTAAAATTGTACAATGCTATTTACCATCAGGATACATGAATATAGTCACTAGTTTTAAGTAATAAACAACTGTGTTTTCTTTCTCTGTTCATGCCTGGCGCCCAATATTTATAATTTCGAGTTATTATTGTTAATTAGTTCTTTCCAGTGAAATACCTTATCCACGACTGCTCTACCAACGAAAAGCTGCCGTTCGCAGTGGTAATGTTTATAAAAAACGCTACAAAAGTTATCAACTTTTGCACTTAAAATAATCTGCTAGAATAACTGCACAATAAACAATAATATGATTTTTCAAAGACAGTGACATTACATAAATCATAAACATTATTTTATAGGTCTGTTGACTAGGACCAAAAACAAAGGCATGGTTTAAATGTAAAAAATATGAAAAAATGTTAGTTCCGTCTTCAAAAGCGAATATCTCCAAAATAAATACAGCTATTGAGATGAATCAAAAAACAAACTATGGAGAAAAGCCATATCTAGATGTTATTGTTTTTACATTCCTTGCTTTGTTAACGTACTCCACAGGGTATTCCAAACTTTCACCAAAATATCAACATTTTGTTTTCCCTCGTATAAATGATAGATGGGAATTTTTAATTAGTTAGATATACTAAAAAGTCAAATAATTTAGCTACAAATTGCTTAAAAATTCATTAAAATTGGTCCACTAAAACATAATACCGGGTGCGTCTCAAAAGTGGTCACCCCTAAAACTTTTTTATTTTTTGAGTTAAAAAAACGAGATTTGGTATGTGAGATATATAACGAGATATGACATAAATTAGGATTGATCGACGTATTCAATTGTTTTTGGTAACTTCCTGTTCCACCGGAAATGACTATAACTTTTGATTTTTAAAGGGCATTCTCGGTATTTTTTTCCTTTATTCGATAGAAAATGACATTCTGAATAGAATGATATATCATATGTCAACTTTTGACATTTTCGCATATGGTTTATTTGAAATTATAACTTGCGGTTCGTAACGAAAATTTAACTCGATATACCAAGTGTGTAGTATCAAATTATTCGTAAAAAATATATTTTTCCGTATATGCTAATGAATCACCATCGTTCCATTTGAAAAAACTGAGATATGATTAAAAATACGGGTATTTTCTAAGTAGCCAGGACAAGACACTAAAAACATTAGACGATCAAATCTATTTTTCCGAGGCTTCTTGATTAACAATTAATGTTTTTAACATAGCCATGGCACTCTAGATTAAATTTTAAAATACAATTTTTTATTAAGCGAGAAAACTTTAAAATATATGAAAATTTTAAGGTGCCCGTTTTCGTGCCGGTGAGTGTATTAAGCATGTGTGCATTTTTTTACTTTGTGAAACATTTGCTTTCATAATTTGATTGACGTTTTCCGGCATACTATAATGATTTTCCGGGATCCGGGACAATTTACCTATCCGAGATTTTCCCAGAAATCCCGGACAGCTGGCAACTCTAAAGCCAACAGATGAACCACACTTAGAAAAAGGGGATCATTGTAGCCACTGTAATCGAAAAATAAACCGTGCAACGAGTACTCCTTTATTAAGTAGATGTAGGATATTATTCATCTGTTTCGTATATTGCTCTTAAATCTGTATAGAATGAGTTTTAAATGAAACTGACTAAATAAAAATCATTCAATAAAATTAGTCTTTTATTTACCACATTCTTTGGCACTTTAATTTTTAATAAAATGTTGTCTTGTTAAAAATTAGAGCGCGTGTAACTGTAACGTAAGTAAGTGTGAGGTTATTATGTGTGTTGTATTGGTATGTATCGAAAAGCTTTTATACAAATATAGCTTATTCTTGACAGCTACCAAGTCCTACCCTGGTCGGTCCTGGCTTTGGTTTTGCAGATCAAAAGCTAGTCTTGGTTTGATTTTTATGCAAGACCAAGACTATATATTATGTATATTTTTTTTAAATTACTTGAAAAAACAACTGACTAACATTTTCTGCCTAACCTATATAGAGTCTGCTGCTGCTCATTTCATAATATTTGAATAAGAAAAATAGGATACTAAATCAAAAATATCTCTATATCTGTACTAATACACCACAAAAAAAATTTCTGTGCAGCAAAGAATTTCTAAAATGCCAACGATAAAATGCGGGCACATAAATACGTCTTCCTTTATAGAGAGCAGCTATAAATATTTTTATTATATTTATAGAGGATATGGAAGGAAGAACGAACATTTTTAAAGGAAATATATTTGAATTATTAGAACTTTTAGATTTTTTATTTTTTTATGTTTATTTTTCACTATTTTATGGTAAAAATATATTTTTAAAATTTTACTTTTATTCAATTGAAAACTGATATAAAAAGGTTTAATTTAATAATCTATATACCGGGTGGTGCGTCGTCGTAGGAAACGTAGAAAATCCCATGCAAATGTGGTGGGATATGATATTTGTTACGATTTATTTTCTTACCGACCTTGCCAATTTGATTTTACTTAAAAATCCATACCTCAGTATTAAGATTAGTAATTTATTCCAAATTATTGCGTTTCCTTATCCAGAGCGTTTAAAAAAGAACATGTTCCATCTCTCCTGGGAAAATTCCTCAAATAAAAATAAGATTATTTCTTATATGAACATAGGTCCGAATCTGCTTTGTGTCATAGCTACAGGGTGTAATTCTTAATTTTCTTACGATTTATTCCAGGATTTATTATAATTTTCTGTCAAGCGATTTTAGTGATTGGAATAAAAATTTGAAGGTAAAAGTTAATATAAGTGCGACATATTTTAATGCTAAAAAATTGGCGCCGGGAGGCACGTATAGCCGCCCATACTGAACCAATGTTAATAAAAAGTTGGTAGGCAGTTCTTTTAGTTTCAAAGTAAAAGAATTTTTCCAATTTCGGTTAGAGGTTATTTCCCCTATCCGCCACATGGGGTCGCGTCCGATGGGAGTTTGGAGTTCTCCACACGGATTTTCTCAAAAACGGACTACGGAAACACGGAATATCTCAAAAACTGCGACTTTGACTGATTTTGATATTATTACAAATTTTGTTGCAAATATTATTCCTAATCTTAAATTGAAAACCGCGTTTCGCTAGCTACTGTAATTTTGGAGTTACGATTTTTTTAAATTTTTAACCCCCTCCCATACCCCCTTACCAACCCCCCACCTCCACCAAAAACTAATGGCCAGATTCGCGGGTGCCACAGTACTTTGTGCCAAATTTGGTTAAAATTGGTTTAGCGGGTTTTGAGTTATCGTGTTACAGACGGACAGACAGACAGACACCATGAAAATATTTTGCATTTAGGTCATTTATAACCCAAATAACTCATTTTGAGTGAAATTAAAAAAACATTTTTTTGCCGATCTTAATAGCCTACCATACCTGTTGGTATGGTCTGCTAAAAAGTGTTGACAGATTCACCATGGACGTGCATATGGGTTATCACTTGAATATTTAAAAGACTATGAACCACTGACTTTTTTCTAGTTAGCGCTGTTGTGTAGTCCGTTTAATGTTTAATTAAAAGTTGTCTCTTAATATCTTGTCGATTTCAGTCTCCTTGATGAGATAGACACAACTTTATTAATCTACCATAATCCAAGACTAATATGAGCAAAACTGCGATTCTCCGATTGCAACTTTTAAATCGCTGCGACTGTAACCTGCGATTGCAATTTTAATATTTAAATATTGGACTAGGTATATAAT
Source organism: Sitophilus oryzae (assembly GCF_002938485.1). Taxonomy (NCBI): domain Eukaryota; kingdom Metazoa; phylum Arthropoda; class Insecta; order Coleoptera; family Curculionidae; genus Sitophilus; species Sitophilus oryzae. The sequence goes on along the minus strand of NW_022145814.1, from coordinate 1,279,343 downwards.
TGTCTGTGTACAGGGTGGCTCGAAAATCGGAAACTGGGATTTCGAAAACCGTAAGAGATACAGGATCGGTTAAATGGAGGCAAAGTTGCGCAATCTGATGCTCAATAAAATGCCGTATTTTTTTTGCATAACATATTCTGGTGATGGAATTTCTGTACGAAACGTCGGTAAATATCAAAGTGACTATAGTGTTTTAAGAGTGATGAAAGGATTTAATTAAATTGAAAAAAAAATTAGGTCCGTATTTAAAAAAATTAAGTTGATGATGGTCGCCAGAAGCCGAAACGTCAGAGTCAATATTTAATCACACAGAGTTATAGAGCAGAAAAAGAGTCCACAAAAATGTGTTTTTTATTTTAAGTTATCTTAACAAATAAAGCCAGGAAACAATAGAAAACAAAATTGAAAATTCCGTTTTTTTTTAAATATATTCGGAAGTATTCGGAATTTTTCAAAATGCAATACGGCATTTTATTGAGCATCAAATTGAGCAACTTTGCCTCCATTTAACCGATCCTGTATCTCTTACTGTTTCCGAAATCCCAATGATGAGTGTCGAATTCGAGCCATACCATGCATACATACCTATATCAGAATCATCAGTTGTTTAGTTTTTAAGTTTTATTTCTTATAGGTATTAAAACTTTATATATGCTGAAATTGCTGCAACTACACATACCACTCTTTTTCTACGGTTCTCAATAATTATCAAATTCTTTACCCAATTCTTATTTATTCAATCAATTGATCTTGATCTTGGCTCTAGAAAATAATATCTTCTCTATAAACAAATAACATCAGAGAAAGATTCAATCACAGTTACTATAAAATGGTTTTAAAACTTTACCATGGAAGTCCTCAAGTCTTAAAACCCAGATAAATCAAACATTTTTCTTGATTTAAGTAAAAACAATCTTCGGGTTGTGACGGGGTTTCTAACAGGACACTGTTTCCTCAACGAACACCTCAGTAGATTGAAGCTGAGAAACAACACAGAACACCTTATCACTATCGAGACGCCTATCACTATCCTATCACTATCGAGACACAACACAGAACACCAGAACACCTTATCACTGAGTGGACCGAGACGACGACTGTTCGTACCATGAATTTTGGTATGGCTGATGTCGAGGATGGAGAGCTGGCCTCTGCAGAGCCGTCTTAGATAATGGCTTTTGTTAAAGCCCTGATACTGTATGATTTGTTATAGCTCGTTATAACTCAGCAAAGGGGAACACAATAGATCTGTAAGGTCGCAGTGATTAACTCCCCTTCTAAACATTCTAAACTCTACCATAAAATGCTTCAATACAGCACAAAATTACAATCGCAGCAAAATCGCAAATCGCAACGTTTGCGATTTTTGCTCACCTCTAATAGCCTAAAGGTGACTATTAGAAGAATTTAATGTCATTAACTGGCCAAAGTGTTAAATGAGTATTTATTGATTCGTCATCAAAAAACATGAAAAAATGTTCTTATAAACATGGGTGGCTTGGTTTGGAAATGCATATTTACACAGTTACAGGATGTTAAACTTGGTAAAATGGTAAACAGATGGTAAAATAGGTCTTTTGTAATTCTCTTAAATACCATTATTTTTTTCTTGAATTTGCAGTAGGTAGTACTGAATACATATTTTAATAAAATTTATTAATAAAAAAGATCAGACAAATAATTTATTAATTTTATTATATATATATATATATATATATTATTAATTTTATTATATATATATATATATATAATTTTATTATATATATTGTGATTAATAAAATTGCGTTTACCTCAACAAAGAGAAATCGACAAAATATCAAAATACAACTTTTAATCGCCATTAAACGATCTACAGAAAACGGCCAATAATATAAAAAAGTCAATGACGCACATGTTTTTTCTATGAAATTCCAATTAACATGCACGCCCCTGGTAAATCTGTCGACACTTTTGTATCATTAAAATATAAGACTTATAGTAACTTTTACCGACAAAATTTCATTCAAATCACTAAAATCACTTAGAATAGGATTATAATAAATCGAAAAAAAATAAGACTTTAACCCATTGCGCATTGTAGCTACGAAAGTAGAATCGAACCTATGTTCATATAGAAAACAAATCTTACTTTTACGTGAAGAATTTCCCCACAACAGATGGTACATGTTTATTGAAACACCCTGTATAAATCTAATGATTTATATGTATATTAATAATAGAAAGTTTTATATTATTTTCAGCACAATTTTCTCAAAATCGCGTTGCACTACAGTCGTGATTTGCCCTTCTTATTTTGAATTATTTTTGGTTAGTAAGAAGCTTTTTGAAGAGGCAAAAAGTAAGCAGCTTGCTTTCTTAATAGGGTACAGAAGAGCTGCAATGTATTCAACCGGTAAGACCTGCTTTATCAATGGAATAGCATATTGCACGATGCACTTCGTTTGCATCCCTCCACTTCGGTGGGCCAGTACTTTGATGCACTTTAAAACAAGCGATCTTATTTTCTGCTTCGAAGCAGCAAGTTGCATGAGATTCCAACTTTGGCACAAAATACGTCTTGGAATATTTAGAAGTAATTTATTCACATTGCGCGTTGACTTTTACCCCTAATCAATTCTTAATTAGTATAGTATCTTGCTCTTCAAGAGTCAAAATTACTCTAGTATATTATTAATTATGGTTTTCAAAATTGTTACCTTTACACTTTTACAATTCGATACATTAATTATGTTTGTTTATAATTATCTTTGTTTCCCAATAAATAAATAAACATATCTCAAACACTACTTCGCAACTTAAGGTTTTCTTGTAAATAGAAACAATCGAGCCTTTCAATGATAGTTTTGTTTTGTGGTTACCCTCTAGGAGCGAGGTGAGATCCTCTAAGAAGTGAGAGAAGAGTCAAATAGTAGGTACCTCCAGTTTGGGTTCCTCCACTAAGCACTAAGTACTTTGTACTTTGTAAGGCACTGTGTACAATTTCCTCCTTTTGCTAAAAATGTCGGCGTTTTATATCCCTAGTCTTTTTGCAAAAAGCAGAATTATTGGATACGCCTCGCCTGTAACATGCGACATCGATTATGAATACCAGGTGCGTCTCGAAAGTGCGCGAAATATTTTTTCAGATAAAAAACGATATTTGGTATGTTAGTATATGACATAAATTATAATTGATTCACGTATTCAATTGATTTTGGTCACTTCCTGTTTCACCGGAAATGACTACAACTTTTGATTTTTAAATGGCACCTTCGGTATATTTCTACTTTATTCGTTAGAAAATGACACTCTGAATAGAATGACATAACAACTTTTGGTATTTTCGTTTGAATAGTATTTTAAATTTTAATCTAGAGTGCCATGGCTGTGTTAAAACACTAATCTTAATCAAGGAGCCTTGGAAAAATAGTTTTGATCGTCTAACGTTTTTTGTGCCGATTAAAAAATGCCCAACTCGTATTTTTAATCGTATCTCAATTTTTTCAAATGGAACAAGGGTGGCTCATTAACAAATTAGGACATAGTAATTTTTATGAATAATTTGGTACCACACACTTAGTACTTCGAATCAAATTGTCGTTATGAACCGCATGTTACAATTTCAAATAAACCATAGCCGAAAATGTAAAAAGTTGACATATTATACAGGGTTGTTCACCACATACGACACGGAATATTGTAGCGAAACGATTAGATTTTTACAAATTGTAAGTTTTGGGTACATTGAAGGACTATTAGAGCTACAATTTAAAACTATTTTTACAAGGTACAGAGTGTCCCAAATAAATAACAAATATTAAAGTTGTATTTTTTTAAACGGAACACCCTGTATATTATTACATTTTTAGTTTTTACTATTAAAATTAAGGTAAATTTGATTAAGGTTTATTACACTTAAACCTTACCGTTTTTGAAATATTTTCAATTTTGTGAAATTGCAGTATAAATTTTAAGGCTTCATTTCTCCCAGGGTATCAAAGTTTTTAGTACTAAATATTTATTGAAGTTTATTTATTGATCAGTTATTGTGTTGCAATAATAAAAAATTTACTAACTTATACAGAGTGTCTAAATATTTATTTTAAATAATTATTAGCTTTAAACGCCAATAACTTGTTTAATTTAAATGGAACACCCTGTATATTTTATGAGAATCAGATGCACAATTTAATTGTCTATCAAATTGTATTATACCATTTTTTACCTATCTCTCCAAGTTTCCGTAGAAAATGCATTTTCTTGTAATTTAGAATTCATTTATCAATATGATAATAATAGTAATAGCTCCCGTATATAGCGTTTAACGCCTTGGGAGTAGCAAGGTACAGCTTGCTATACTAGAGCCGTTCGGTATATAAGGAAGGTAATGTGGCTAGCACTACGCTTCAACCGCCTATTATTACCTCAGGATTGTGAATCCCAAGTACTCATTTAAGGCTGAGTCGACCTAGGTACCCAAACTATTTTTATTTTAATAAAAATAGTCGGCTGATGAAATGCCGGGTGTGGGAATCGAACCCACACCTTGAGATTGAGACACGAGAGCCTGTACCTCTACGCCACCGGGCACCCGTTTCATCAGGCATCATTTATCAATATACCCATCGAATACTGACATTTTAGATTATTTTTAAAGATGTACCAAATTTTTAAAGAGTACAGATACTAATATTGTCGATATAAAAATATCGACAACAGAGACGTTCATTTTCATAACTTATTATTATATTGATTTCTGATTCAAATCCACATTTATTTAGAATAATTTATTAAGGAACACAATTAAGTATGTAATTAATTAGTATTTGGGCGGAAATACTAGTGGTATATTTAATTAATGGTATACTCTTTTATAAAGATTTCAATAGTTTTTTTGGATACAAATGGGCTAGTAATATTATCATTTTACTAAAAGCGATAATATTACTAGCCTGTACATTTTGTACATTTGTTATTTTAAAAACAATCTAAAATGTCAATATTCCATGGGTATATTGATAAATCAGGTCTAAATTATAAGAAAATGCATTTTCTACGAAAACTTGAAGGGATAGGTAAAAATTGGTACAATACAATTTGATAGACAATTAAATTATTATGCATCTCATTCTAATAAAATATACAGGGTGTTCCATTTAAATTAATCTTTAATTAATTTAAATTAATAAGTTATTGCCGTTTAAAACTAGTAATTGTTTAAAATAATTTTTTAGACACTCTGTATAAGGTAGTATAATTTTTATTATTGCAAGACAATAACTGATCAATAAATAAACTTCAGTAAATAGTATTAAAAACTTTGATACCCTCGGAGAAACGAAGCCTTACAATTTATACTGCAATTTCACAAAATTGAAAATATTTCAAAAACGGTAAGGTTAATTGTAATAAACCTTAATCAAATTTACCTTTATTTTAATCGCAGAAACTAAAAATGCAATAATATACAGGTTGTTACATTTAAAAAAATACAACTTTGATATTTTTTATTTATTTGGGACACTCTGTATCTTGTAAAAATATTTTTAAATTGTAGCTCTAATAAAACTTACAATTTGTAAAAATCTAATCGTTTAGCTACAATACTCCGTGTCGTATGTGGTGAACAACCCTGTATATCATTCTATCCAGAGGGTCATTTTCTATCGAATAAAGTAAACATATACTGAGGGTGCTATTTATTAGTACTATTTAAAAATCAAAAGTTGTAGTCGTTTCCGTTAAAACAGGAAGTGATCTAAAACAATTGAATGCGTCTTCTTTTTCTTCTTCCTTCTCAGCCTAGTTCGATCCAGTGTTCCTCTTCTAGGTTTTTCCATAGGATAGCTTCGCGATCTCTAGTCAATCTTATCCATTGTCTTCCTGCCACTGTTCTGACGTCATCGACCAATCTCGTTTTTGGTCGGCCTACACTTCTTGTTGTTCCCCTATGTCTCCATAGAATGACTTTTTGGGGACATGGGTCTGGATACTGTCTTCCCACATGTCCGATCCATTGCCATTTCAGACTTGCCAGTCTTTTAACAACATCTAAACATCTATTAGTTTTGCTTTTTGACGTATGTGGGCGTTCCGCATTTTTTCCCTCATGGTGGCTCCTAACTTGATTCTTTCCATGGCTCTTTATGCAACTCGCAGTTGTTCTGCTGTTTTCGGGTAACTGCCATAGTCTCTGTAAGCAATACGTAAGCACAGGTAGGATGCAGCTGTCGTAAGCCTTTTTCTTTAGGTTGATCGGCACCTTTTTATCCTGTCGTGTAAAATGTCGCTCTTATTTCCAAATGCTACCCATGCTAAATGGATCCTACGTTTAATCTCCGTTTCTGGTTCTCTTTACTCAGCTTGAGTTTTATGACCTAAATACAGCATGAGTTTCCTACGATGTTCTCTATAGGTATCTCGGAAACTACTGGAGAGAGAGAGTTGGTTAAATGGGAAAAAAATTGCAGTTTTGTGGGGTCATAAAGACGCCTCTTTCAGATTTTTGAAAAAGTTCATGGCTTACTAGATATTTCGAAAAAAACAAATTTCGGTTATTTTAAAAATTGTCCCTAATTCCATTATAATCTGTTCTAGACAAAAAGTTTTCAGATAAAATTTGTAGATAATCACATCCTTAACGAGATTGTGTCCTTCGTTTTTTTCTAAAGCCTGTTAATTTTGAGATATGACACAAATATATTTTTTTTTAAATATAAGCCATAGTTTGCCATGACTTCATAAAAAGCGCGATTTTTTAAGCTTTTTAGAGATATAAGCTATAATGTTTTCTTCGAAAAATTACTGAGTTGTATCCAATTCTTATCATTTTTAAACAATTTCACTTAGTTAGCCATGGAAACAAGTTCAATAGCCGTTGCTCTCAGAAATGTGAAGCTGTCACATCCAAACTTTGTAAATTAAAATAAACAAAAATTGTAAATATTTTCAAGTGAAGAAGGGCATGTAGATACTCGCGCATCAAGAGAGTTGTTACAACATGTCTTTCATTATAACCCCCCCCATAATAAAAGAAATGTTAAAAAAAATTATATCATAATAATGCAAACTCAGGGATAGGAAGAGGTGGATCAATTGCATGGGCCTATCCATTTTAGATTGTTTATGCGGTATGGTTAGCAATACCAATAAGGTTTACAAAAAAAACTTATGAATTAAGAGGGGCACTCTTGGCGCTACGAGAGAATTTTAATTAAGTTGACCGGTCCTTCTGTGACAATAGGTAGTAATTCACTTTTAAAAGATGCTACTCAAAACAATGACGGTTTTTTTGAACATTTTCTAAAATAACTTAAAATGTATGTAGTGATATTATTTTTATATTATTTTAAGTTTTAGTTTGTATAATGTAAATTGTAAAGAACCGTTAAATAATATATTCTGACTTTTTATAAGTTATAAATCATAACAGAAGAAGAATACCATGCAATCTAAGTGAAATTAGTCTAGAAAGATAAGAATTGGCTATAAATAAATTTAGCTTTTCAAACATGTATTAAAACCCGTTCTCTAAAAAACGTAACATTCACCGGTCAACGTATCCTCGAAAATGTATGGCCAAGAAAAGTTGAACCAATAATCCTACACGCTTTTCTTCATTTGAAAAATTCATAGTTACAATTTTTGTTTATTTTAATTTACAAAGTTTGTGTGTGACAGTTAGGCATTTCTGAGAGCAACGACCATTGAACTTGTTTCCATGGCTAACTAAGTGAAATTGTTTAAAAATGATAAGAATTCGCTATAACTCAGTAATTTTTGGAAGAAAACATATTATAGCTTATATCGCTGAAAATCTTAAAAAATGGCGCTTTTTATGAAGTCATGGCCAGCTATGGTTTCCATTTAAAAAAAACATATGTTTGTGTCATATATCAAAAATGACAGGTTTTAGAAAAAAAAAACAGTGGACACGGTCTCATTAAGGATGTGATTATCTACAACTTTTATCTGAAAACTTTTTGTCTAAAATAGCTTATAATGGAATTAGGGACAATTTTTAAAATAGCCAAAACTAGTTTTTTTCGAAATATCTAGTAAGCCATGAACTTTTTCAAAAATCTGAAAGGCGCATATTTATGACCTTACAAAACTGCAATTCTTTCCCCATTTAACCGACTCTCTATATTCAGTAGTTTCCGAGATACCCATAGAGAACATCGTAGGAAGCTAACCCTGTATATATAATGGTCTACGTTTTCTACGTTATCTACGGTAATCATATCTACGGTCAACGTTGTCTACGGTAATGTTATGGCTATTTTTGCCCATTATCTTGATCTTCTTGAAGTTCATATTAATTAATGCCAATAATGCAAAATAATGCCAATTTTCTCGGATAGGTCATTTAACTCCTTTAGCTTGGTGGTGTTTAGTTCTTGAATGTCGGTGCTCAGCAAGACAATATCGTCTGCGAACCTAAGATGGCTAAGGTGTATCCCATCGATGTTTTGACCTCTATTTTCCCATTCTAATTTCATTTTCCAGTGCCAGTGTAAATAACTTGGGAGAGATGGTACCTCCTTGGCTCACGCCCTGGCTGACTAGTATTGTTTCTGTTTTCATGTCATCATCTAATTTAACTTGGAAGATTGCACTATCATAGATTTTTAATAATGGAATGGAACGAATTTGAATACGCCAATCAATCCTCATTTATGTCATATACTAATATAATAAAAAAGTTGTAGAGGTGAGCCACTTTTGAGACGCATCCGGTATACCTAAGACATAATAATATTTTGTCTATTTTATTAATTAAAATTTTTTACTCTATTTTTCGCCCGTGACGTAAAATAATGTTGTGCTATAAAAGCGCTTTTGTGCTTTTAGTAAAAATTAACAGTAAAAAAATATACCTATCTTCTTTTAAAAATAGATTTTTGTGTTTGACATCAAGATAATAGAAGTGGAAGAAAGCAGCGAACGTAAACATGCCCACCTCCGAGACTCCATTAAATCAAAACAAAGTGAACATCATATTATTTTAAAGCTTTTATTATTTATTATAAAAACAGATTATTTTAAGTTTCATTCTTTTTAAAATATTCCAAGGCACAGAATTTCTAATGTAGTTCTTTCTTGAAAATTCAATCTAGTACCTATGTTGCCATATTATCAAGAAATTATATTTTTTAACTAAAAACTAAAAAAAATTCTCGGCATCTACCTACTTGATCAATTTAAAATTTAACTTATACGTTAAAATACAATTTGATGCTTTATACCTTTAGTTCCATTTTTTCTAACTAGACTGATGTTTTCCATGTGATGAACAATTCATTGTCACTTTAATGCATTTTCAACAAAGTGGGTAAATATCACCAATTTTCAACTGTCCATTTTAGCCATACTACTATACAAATTGAACGAATATAGTACTCATCGACGCAGAATTTAATTATCTTTACTTTGTCTAATGGTGAAATTATTCGCAAGAATGCAACGTGAACTATAGACGAAAATCTGAAAAAAATCCATGAATTTTACCATCTTTTAGGCCTCCGAGCCTCCGAGTCGAGCGGCGGTTGAGCAACCGTGCAAACCAAGGAAACTTCTCTTTTACGTCAAATGAACCAATCAAATCACTAATTAGCTTTTCAACACTTTTTTTCAAGTGGCCTCTCTAATTTGATTGGTATATGAATATTAATTAAACTTAAATAAATTTAAGCAAAAGTATTAAACAAAACAGAATCATGTAAGCATAACATTTAATTAGAATTTATCTAGTGCATTCTGTAGCTTTTGTTAGTTGCCCTTAATTAATTTGAAAACAAAGCTTAGAGAACATAGAACATCAAACATAAAAAAGAAAATAACTGTTTACGCGGTAGTATAAATATCTGTTGTACTGAAATAATGAATATTATGGCATATTAAAATAACATTATAATATGTATTCAAACGTTTGTTGTTTTTTTTTCATTCGTTTATATTACAAAATTGTGTTTTGTTTGAAATAGGTATATAACAATAGTTTAAAAAAATGCAAAATATAGTTTTTTCCTCATTTTATTAATGAAGATTCTTTATGCTTTTGTTAAAATTTATGATAGAAAGATATCAGATTTTACAAAATAGAATTTTGCTTTTCAGGTTTAGAATATATAAAAGAAATTGAGTAAACCAAAAATACGACCACGAACGAAATTGCGAATATAATCCCAATGAATTAATTATCGCATTTTGAAGTCTTTATTATTTTAAAGAATCTGTTTCAATATTATTTTTCATTAGAATCTTTTTGAGAGAGATTTTTTTCAATATACCTTTTTGGTCATTTAATATAATGTGAAGAAAGTAAATATCTTAGGATTCCATATTTTCAAAAGAAATTCTAAAAGAAATAATTTTTAAGAAATTAAATTTATATGTTAATTAATACCATTTTAGTAGGATGAAGCTATACTCAGCTAATTCGCCCATGTAACTTTTAGTGTTTATTTATTGCAATATTTTTGTAAAAAAATAAAACAACATATAATATAATAACACAACAATAATTTTATGCCCAAATTTTAAAGCAGTAGTTTTTAGGTTTTTATCACCCGAACCCGCTATTTTCCAGAAACGCCTGAACTGACGATCCTGAGCAAACTTGGACAGTCATGAAAGGCTGGATAAAGAAAGCCGTTGAACAACTAAAAACCCCGTAAATATTGGATGACCGTCACCACGATTCAATAAAGGATGATATTGAAAGGTTATATCATAGATAAAAGAGCAACAGCTACGCCAAATAAATCGAAAAATAAATACTCATATCGGCACGACAAGAACATACAAATAAACGACCTATGCGGTGATATAGAACAGCATGCAAACTATAGCAAATCTCGAGAGTTTTTTTAACAAAATCAAATATTTATCAAGGAGTTTCAGCTTCGAACGCAAATTATTTAAGATGAATTTGGAAACCCTAGAACGGACCTTCTGAAAATTATTGTCTGGAAGAAATACTGCTTAGAGTTGTTTGGCGAAAACGCCAGCCCTTCCGGCAATAGTGCTGACCTCGAGATGGATCAGAAAACCTGCCATACTTAGAACAGAAATACAAACAGCTATAACTAGACTTTAGAACAAGGCTCCGAGAGTTGACGATATTACCTCTTCGGTACTTAAGGCAATGGGACCAATAGCAATAGACCCAATACATAGACCTAAAACAAATTTGAAATACCGGCAAATGGCCCGATAAGCGGTGTAATTCCGTGTTTGTACCTATCTTTAAGAAAGGATCTACTAAACTGTAGTAATTACAGAACGATTGCCCTAATTCCCCACGCCAGTAAAATATTCTTAACCATCATCAACGAGCGTCTCAAACCTTTTCTCCTTCAGCAGATATCAGATGAGCAAACAGGTTTTATCCCCGGAAAAGCCACTAGAGAACAGGTCTTAAATCTTCGACAGAGCATAGAAAAAGCGAGAGAAACAACATCGAAATGTACCATTGCGATAAAAAAAAGTTGTACAACAAAATATGATTTAATCTGCTGGTCTATATTCTTGTGTCAGTGTCACGTAATTTTTAAAAAATTCCTTTAACTTCAGAGCAAAAATCGATTATATTTACGCGATTAATAGTCTAAGAGCTAGCAACGTTTTCAAGAAAGTATTTTAAGAGGTCTGGCTCTTTGATATATCTTTTACTATGCTCTCTGGAACAACATGCGGCACGTCTGGCTGCCGATACCCGTTGCGTTCACTACTGCGGATCGGAAGAAGATCCTATATTTTTGTTAATTTAATCCTATAAATTCTAGTATTGAATATAAATTGGACATGTCTCCATAGCGCAGTGCGTAGAGTGTCCTACTACAAACCGATGATTCAGAGTTCGAATCCGGGTCAGGGCAAAGACTTTTTTAATTTATTTTCGTTTATATTCTGCTAGTAAAGTATTAAATAATTCTGGTGACTCAAAAAAAAACAAATGTTTAATATAATTCAAAACATTCTGGTGACTAAAAAAACAAATATTTAATACTTTACTATCAGAATATAAACGAAAATAAAATAAAAAAGTCTTTGTCCTGACCAGGATTCGAACTCTGAATCCTCGGTTCGTGGTCGGAAACTCTACGCACTGTGCTATGGAGACATGTTCGATTTATATTCAATACTAGAATTTAAAAAACTAATAAAAATATAGGATCTTCTTTCAATGCGCAGTAGGGAACGCAAAGTTTACCGGCGCCAGACGGGCCGCATGCTGTTCAAGAGAGCATAGTAAATGTTTTTTCGCAATGGTACCTTTGCTTCGTGGACTAGTCCAAGACATTTGTAAAACGGAATGAACTCTGATTGACTATTCTACTAGAAATGGGCATTCAACCTCACCTCATTCATTTTGTACAATAGCAATATGAGCACAATGCTAAAATCTGAGCTAATAACACGTTATCGAGTAGTTTCAAAAGTAACGATGTGAGACAGGGATGTGTAATCTCACCAATCGTGTTTAATACCTACACTGAATATCCGAGTGGTCAGGAGGATAAATAACCTAAGATAACGCAGATGATACTGTGATTATATTCGCAAGCAAAGAAGAGTTGCAGGAAGTCATGGCTGCACTATGCTTTATTAGTGAAGAATATGGCTTGGAACTAACAAAACCAAAACGATGATTATGGACCGCCTCCGCAACAATCAGCCTGATGTCCGAACCGTCGCTGGATACGAGGTTGTGAGCCAGTTCAATTAGTTATGTTTCATGATAGCAAACTCTGGAGGATGCGAGACTAAAATCAGGTGCAGAGTGACAATAGCGAGGAATGCAACAACAGAGCTGACTAAAATATGGAAGGCTATAGTAATCAGACGAAACACGAAACTGCGCATTGCGAACTCCCTTATTTTCCCCATAGCTTTGTATGGCTCAGAAACCTGGAGACTACAGAAAAGCGATAACAAAAAAATAAACGTCTTAGGGTGGCTACAATTACGACCCGTAATCCTGCTGTTGAAACTTGAAACATAACAATTGTTTCTTTATATATAAAAACCAGCTATTATATTCCTCCCACCCAACCCAACCCAACCCTTAGAGATGTGGGCCCACGAATACCATGGACGGATCATCGAACAAACATTTTCATTATTGAAGAACTAAAAATAGAGAAACAGCTGGTCACAACATTTAATCGGTCAATCAATCAACATACTTCGCCCATATTGCTAGGGTCCATCTCAATGGAGAAACTGATGGTGGCGGGAAAAATAGAGGGGAGGGTAGAGAAAAGACGATCACGTGGAAGGTCACCTAATAAATGGGCAGAGTAAGTCAAAACCCTAGTGAGCCCCAACCTGTCGAACATACGGCGCCAGAACAACCAGAACATATGGCGCAGTGTCGAACAACTTGGTCCGAGGAAGTACCTAAAGGGAATCAACACATGATGTCACCATACCCTCACTTAGGGTGAAGGACTAAAGAGAGAGAGAGAGTTTTAAAAGGTATTCAAATGTCAAGGATAAACAAGTCTGAAGGATAAACGAAATACGAGAGAGGTCCCAAAATGCAAGATTATCGACCTCACTCTTATCTTATTAACAAAGCGAAATACGACAATTTTTACTATGGGATCGCACTTTGCACACTTTATCTTCAACAAGGACAACGAAAATGGAACATACTCTATACGCAGATAATTAATCTAAACATTTCTAAATTTATTCTATAGTCATCTACAAATTATTAGATAATTATCTTATTAAAAATAATTAAACTCGCAGCATTCTCACTCCATGTAAATACTAAAAATTATGAGTAGTATAATTTCCATACTAATATGTTGGTGGTATTTCATTTCTTAGTTTCAATTGAAGAAAATTGTAGTAGTCCTTTTAATTATACCCTTGTTAAGGCGGTGCAATATACTTAACAGCAGATGTTCTCTTTAATTGGGTGTTTCATTTACACCATTCATTAGCTTCTCCGAATTAACTAAATATTATCAGGTTCAAGGCTAGCATTATCATTTCATAACAATAAAGAGTTGCATAAAAATTACGAAGCTATTAATGAAAACAAAAGAAGAAATAATGATATATTTTATAAAATATAATGCAATAATGATATATTTCATAAAATATAGTATCCGGATTGTCTGTACAAGAGAAAACCTTTTTTATGTCGTGAAAAACGCATTCTTTATAAAAAGTTTTGCTTGTTCTATAATAAATCTCAATTTTTGCTTAGAATTGAAGGAAGAATTGAAATATACAATAATATACAAGGATTCCATTTAAAAAAATGAAACATTGATTGATGAATTACTCGTCATAAGCATTTAAAAATCCTATAACTTTTATGTTGAACTTTCTGCAGTACCTATCGTCTATTTTACCCTCGATTTTACCTAATACTCAATCGTGTGTGTGTTCCCATACAAATCAGCAATCCTGTATAAATCCTTTATAGAAGACATTAAGAATGGATTAAATTAAAGGAGAAATCTATATACATATAAAGAAATACATAATACACAGTTTATAAAAATACATCCTATTTAAAAAAATACAATTAGGTAAAAATAGTAGTTGTTCAATTCAATCCAGTTCCTTTTAACATAACAGGCGGCCGATATTAAAGACCTCCATACTTTAACCTATTTCATAAATAGGAAAACTTAATTGTATGTTTCATCACGCAATATCTCGATTTAGACACAATGTGTAATGTGTATGTGTATGTATATGAGATTTAGCAGACATAAAACGATAAAATATTGTTCTATTCAGAGAATTTACAAAACAACATATCTAAGAACCGTAAACTCTTAATTTCGAATTGTAAATAAATTCTTGGGAATTTATGAGAGATTTTAATTGGACTTAATTAAAATTCTTTAGTAATATTATTTCATTGCGTTAAAACGCCAACAATTTGTGTTTTATCTTATTACAGCTCAGAAAGCATTTAACATAATTAGCTAATAAAAAAAAGTAAAGACAAATATAAATGCGCCTAAAGAATATGGGCCAAGAGAAAATCTTATTAAATAAATTCTCTCCTTATTTTCAAATGATGAAAATAAATTTTGTTTTTAATTAATAACAACCATTTATAAATCTCTTCGATCCTATTTTTATAGAACGCAAAATTCATTTCTTACAGTATGTATACGCCTAAGGAAAAATATGTTATCTATACTCTATTTTACGACTCAGGAATGATTTCGATAGACGATAACAGAAGAAGACAAATGACGTCTATACCAATCGATTTATTTCACTAAAAAAGTTTCTAATATACAGGATAGTTCGAACGGTATCCCGGAAACTTCGGCAGAATATTCTGCACATAAAAATAAGTAAAAAAAGTTCGTATAAACTTATACCCTAAAATGCTTCGTTTCGGAGATACAGGGTATAGAAGTTTCATTTTTATTTAGATTTTTTCCTAATAATTTCTGAACTAAATTCGGTCTTTGGATGAAAATTAGTATCTGGTTTTTTTAACATGAGGAATTTGATTTCCATCTTTTTTAAGTGCTTTGAAAAGTAATAACTTTTCGTCTGTCCCTGTATAACACTACTGAGTGAAAAAATATATATTTGATTAGCCTTTTTCTTCGTCAAAAATGTCTCTTAATAAAAATCGCTGCGAACAACTGTTCTCAAGATATTTGGATTCTTAGTAAGCAATACACATGTCATTAATGACAAAAATTAAAGATTTTCTTTAGAGAGATGTTTGACTGAACTAATAATTTTCTCGAGACATTTTAGTATCATAGATTCAACTGAAACCGTTTTAAAACTTGTAAGTTTTCTAGAAATTCTGCGATTTTAAAACATTAATTAACTTAAAAACAAAAAAAGATATACATACATACATACATACCGCCATTACTCGCTGACGAGTATTTGACACGTATCAGAAGATGGTCACGCAAGGCGTTTTCTTTCATGAGCTTTTCTTTGACTGAAAAGCCCAATACGTGATGTTATCTGTCTACCGCACTCCAGACTTTGTTGCCTCTTTACTGTTTGGTTGTCGCTCTTAACTGACTTTACAATTTTTCTCCATTACGTTCTATTGTGAGCTGCCTCTTCCCACTCATTCTGCTTGTTAATTCCCTTTAAGTTTTCGTGGAAAATATCCTTGAACCTTTTGAGTTGTCCACGTGGCCTCCTCTTACCGTCTACAAGCTCACCGTAAAGCAGAGATTTTGGTATGCTGCATACGTGACCAGCCCATCTTAAGCGGGACTTTGTAATCATGACTTCAATACTCTCGCAGTTAGCTTTTTCAAGGATCGATACGTTTGAGACGTGATGGAACCATTTTATTCTTAAGAGCTGTTTAAGATGTCTCTGTTGCAACTTGTTTAATGCGTTCATGTGTCGGCGGTACGGCACCCAAGTTTCGCTTCCATATAACATGGTGGGAATTATTATCGCTCGGTACACCGCAAGTTTCGTTTTTGTGCTCAAGTCATAATTGTAGAAAACCCTGTCTTTTAATTTCCAGAATGCTCTTGAGGCGCTGCTAATCCTGTGCTGAATTTCAGAGTCGATATTGGCCCTTTCCGAAATCAAACTGCTGAGGTAATTGAATTCCGCTACATATTCCAACAGTTCATCTCCGATTTTTATAGCATTGTGATATTCCGGGGGAGTGCACATGATTTTAGTTTTATCGATATTCAGCTTAAGTCCCAAGGCCTCGTATGCCCATGTATATGTGTTCAATATTTCTTGCAATTGCTGTAACGTATTAGCAACTAGAGCACAGTCATCAGCGTATTGAAGTTCTGTGATGAATTTTGTACGTGTTTTTGCCCTGAGTCTTTTTATGTTGAAAAGACCGCCATCGTATCTGTATCTAATGCCCAAACCTCTCTCCTGCAGTTTGCTGTCCACTATAATGGAGAGCGCTGCCATGAATATAAAAAAAGATATGCAAGGCAAGGCACCAACTATAGTTAATATTAAATTTATTTAAGTACAGAGTGTCCCACTAAGAATAACTCTCGGCTGTATCTCGGAAAATATTAGCCGTAGGGCTTACGGAAAAAAATTATAACTAAAGGGGCCATGAGAAATTGCTGGAAATTATTTTCAAGTTTGTAAGACGGCCCCTAGGGGGCGCAACTGCTATAGAAAATAAGAAAATCGATTTTTTACAGAATTTTGCCTAGATAATGGGTATTATAAATAATAGCTTCATAATCTTCAGTAAATTTTGGATTTTTTTTGTTAGAACCACTTTCCCCTATCTGCTAAAATAAAGTGGTGGGGGAAGGTTAGATCTATCTTTATTTAAATGTTAATAACTTCGGACTAGATGATCAGAATCCAACCAGCGAGGGCTCGTTTAAAAGAACGTTTATTACTCTATATTATACCATAAAAATTATAATAATAAGATTTTGAACGTAGACGCTAGGGGGCGCTTTCATAAAATTTAACAAACATAGCGCGTTTTTTCAAAAAAAATTAATACGATAGTATATGTAATTTTAGCTGATAGTAAAGAGTAGTAAAAGCTTAAAAGTCAGGGAAAACCGCATCTTGATATCTTCTTTCAAATCGAAGATATTAAAAAATTATAGTCCCTTAGTTATCCCTTTAGTTATAAATATTTTTTTCCGTATACCCTACGGCTAATACTCTCCAAGATACAGCCGAAAGCTGTTCTTAGTGGGACACCCTATACAAATATAGTTTTTCTAATCATGTTTAATTTTTGTTATTGATAGCATGTAATGATTATTAAGAATACAAATATTTTGAAAATGTTATTCTTGAGAACGGTTGCTCGCAGCGATTTTTACCAAGAGGCATTAACGTAGAATAAGGCGTAAATGTATATATTTTCACTCAGTATTAATACAAGGACGGACGAAAAGTTATTACTCTTCAAAACAGTAAAGACATGCAGGTGCGCCACCTACAAGTAGGAGTATTGACGTCGAAATCAAATTTCTCATGTTAAAAAACCCCAGATACCAATTTTCATCCAAATATCGACATTTGTTCAAAAATTATTTCGAAAAAATCAAAATAAAAATGAAACTTCTACATCCTGTCTATCAGAAACGAAGCATTTTAGTACATAGGCTTATACGAACTTTTTTACTTATTTTTATGTGCAGAATATGCTCCCGAAGTTTCCGGAATACAGTTCGGACCACCCTGTATTATAAGTTAACGATGAGTTTATAGGTATACCGACCTGGTCATTTTAGCAGTGAGGTCAGGATTTGAACGTGTAAGATAGTGATGTAGATAGCTTAATGACCAGTCAAATACAAACAACCAAACTTATATAGAATCATTCTTTATTTCTGACTCAATTTCTTGCATGAAAAAAAAATGTTATACAACTTTAAGATAAGGCTTTTTGTTGTAAATAAACATGATAATAAAGAAAGACGATTGCTGCAATTTATTTTCTTGTGAATTTTGTATTGAGTAGTAAAATCAAGTTTGTCCGGTAATTTTTATTCGATCCAAAAAAAATGCCTTATATTGAATATTGCTCTCATTGAACAAGGAATGCCCCAAAGAGACGTAGCAGAGATAGTAGGCGTTACCCAGGGTGTTGTATCGAAAACATATGCAAGGTACTTCGAACCAGCAACACACAAGAACAGGCCCAGATAAAGTCGTCAAAGAGTCATAACTGACCAACAAGACTGCCTTGTGCGCCAAACTGCTCCCCATGTTTCTCATCCAGAGCTACAAAGACAACTTCTGGCAGCTACAGGTGTGAACGTTACTTGAAACCATAAGAAAAAGGCTTCGTGCTTGAGGGTTGTACAGCAGGAGAAAATTACGGGTCCCATAGTTATCTCGACAAAATAAAATTGACCGGCTAAATTGGTGCCTTAAACAGCAAAACTGCACAACTGAGAATTGGCAAAATGTTTTTTTTATGAGACCAGGATTGGCCATCATCAGGTGACCATTGAATTCGGGTTCTCAGAACTCCAGGAAGGCGAGCGAGGCTCCAAGCTGCCAAATCTGTACCAAGATATAAAGGAGGAACTGTCATGTTCTGGAGAGGTATTATGCTGGGAGCAAAAACTCCATTGTTACCACTTCAACAAACTTTAACGGGTCGGAGGTATGTTGATTTAATGCTAGAACCAATCGTTACTCTTTGGAGAGCTGCAATTTGGGATAATTTTAACTTCATGTACAATAGTGCACCTTCCCATACATAGCAAAGCGACTAGAGAATGTTTTGAAACGGAAGGTGTCATAGTTTTGGACTGGCCTGCGTGTTCATCAGATCTACACCCTATCGAACACTTGTGGGACCAGCTCAAAAGAAGGGTTAGAGCTGGTCGAAACAATCCAGGAAATCCCGCACACCTTCTTGATGCAGCATTATCAGAATGGGAAAACATACCTCAAGACAACGTTAATAATTTAATAAGATGCTTGCCAGCGCGGATAGAAGCTTGCATAAGGGCTAGAGGTGGCAACAATGATTATTAAAATTATCAATTTTCTTTTTGTTTTTGCTTTTTGACCTTTAAAAATTTAAATCTTATTTCCTTTCAGAAGCAAATAAATACCAATGTGTTTATTTTGGAACCTGATTAATTTTGTTTATTGTTATGAGGATTATTTTTCATTAAAAGTCATTGGTATGGACTGAGTTTTATTCATAAACACAATACATTCATACGTCTCAAAAATTATGAAAAATAATAGGTGAATCCATATAAGTTTGGTAGTGTGTATATAGAGAGATAAAAGTTGGGTTGATACATTCATTCTATGTGGTATTGCCGGATTTTGCATCAAAATTTCAAACCGCACAAGTAAGCGTTTCTGGGAAATGTTGCATCTAATAGTATTGGAACTTTATTTTTCACAATTAGTTCCTCATTTTACTACAGCTGTAATGGATTATATTATTAGCTTAGGAGCTTAGATATATTATCTTCATTTCAGTAGTATACCATGAATGTTTTAAAATAATTTATTTTCTTCTACACATATTTTCCAACAAACGTAAAAACCGGCAACACTGTATGCCGCTTTTTTATTTTGTCTCCCTGTCTATCAACCGGTCATTTATAGTATTCTATATCTTACACGGTACAATCCAGATCACACTTCTAAAATGACCAGCAGTGTATAAATCCATTATACGTTATCTCTTGTTTTAACTAGTCTTATTCGTTCATTTCAAAAATGACAGATCATATTTCAATATGATTGGAGAGACAGAACGATGAACGATGCACGGATGCAGATGCCGTATAAACTCGATTAAATTTGACTCTATATTATGTCTAAATTTTCATTTTATTAAACTGCATTAACAATTTTGACGCGTTTCGCTATAGATATAGGTTTTTCACCAACACTTTTACAAAATGTGCACTATTAAAAGGCATATTATAAGGAACCCTTTGCTTTAAAATTAATTTGAAATGAATTCTCATCAACTACAAGCCACAACAGTCCAGAATTAATTTCGACTGCAGGCTTAAAATAAGGTTTTCCTTTTTAATATTATTAAACTACTTACATGATTTGATAAAAATTGCCCCAAAGTGTACTGACCTGCAAAAAAAACAATCATTATTAGAAAAATAGAATATTGAAAGGATATAATAACACGACAAAATACTGAAAACGAGTAAATAACAAGCGCCCAAATGAGGCATTATTTGTCACTCCGGTATCCAATACCGATTGTCGTATCCTGTTTCTTACATTATCTCTTGCTAAAAACACCGGTTTAAAATGACAATTGATCGATATATCTTTCTAAAAGACAAATGGTGTTGGATTAAATATCAGTGTAGATTACAGTATACATATCAATCAGTATATTCAGATAAAAAAGCTTCCAGTTTCTTAACATTTTGTATTATTATTTCTTTACGATGCCTTACCCAATAAAATTTATAGATTTAAAAACTCAAATTTAAAATGTTATAAAATACCTATTATAAATCACGCATAAATGCAGAATATACAGGGTGTCCCAATATTCCGTGGACATAGAACTGCTATGTATTTTTCAAATCAAAATAAGTTCATTAGACACAATTTACCTCTATACAAAAGTGTTTTGTTCCCAATGACTAAAGAATCCAAGGACATGTAACGGCCATATACGGGCTGCAGCAGAATTTGTGACCTTAGACGCCATTTTTTTGGACATAACGAATGAGTCATCAGCTGGCCATCAGCAACAATTTTAGCGATTTTTAATAGTTGGTTGTGTGTAGTGAACTTTGTATAAACTGTATTACAATGGTACTTTGTTCAGCTTTCAAGTGTAAAAGGCGCAATGATAAGAAAGAGCCAGGAGTTACGTTTTATAGGGAAATAAACAGTTCAATACACCTTTATAGCGTTTTTTTTATTGAATTCGATAATTATTCTTCTGGTATTATATGTACTTGATATGTGATATACGTCGATACTAGTTTTGTACCTTTTGTTAATATTTTAATACGTTTTTTTCGTAATTAATTAGTATGATACCACCAGATACACCATAGGCGTAGTGAAAACATTTATCAAAAATATGAGTATCGCTTCAAGTGGCTATGTTAAGAAAAATATGTGATACGGCACCGTTTGGAAGAATGGTCACAGTTTGGTCTCGTGTGCTATTTGTCCTTGTATTCTTTAGTCATTGGTTGGGCATCCAACTTTAAAAAAATAAACACTTTTTTTTGAATATTTTAAGAACCGTTATTCCGATTGAATGAGATTTTGGGTGTCTATGTTTTCCTAAGTGCTTTAACATTTTACTTTTACAAAAATTAATAAAAAGTACGGGAAGGGAAGTATCTACATAAATTTTAGTATAAATATTGTCCAACTCCAACGACAACAGATTTTCTTTTCGTAAAATGACCCCTCTAGTATTTACTACATTTTTCATCTCATGCATAGTTTTGATGCATAGTTTTTGAGAAAAAAAATGATAGAGAATTTATTTCTTTAAAGCAGACTTACAAAATATACTTTATAAATATACAAACCTATACAGACCTATACAGGGTGAGTTTCCTACGATGTTCTCTATGGGTATCTCGGAAACTACTGGAGATAGAGAGTCGGTTAAATGGGGAAAGAATTGCAGTTTTATGGGGTGATAAATATGCGCCTTTCAAATTTTTTAAAAAGTTCATGGCCTACTAGATATTTCAAAAAAAAACAAATTTTGGCTATTTTAAAAATTGTCCCTAATTCCATTATAATCTATTTTAGACAAAAAGTTTTCAGATAAAAGTTGTAGATAATCACATCCCTAATGATTTTGTGTTCTCTGATTTTTTCTAAAGCCTGTCATTTTTGACATATGACACAAACATATGTTTTTTAAAATGGAAACCATAGTTGGCCATGACTTCATAAAAAGCGCCATTTTTTTAGCTTTTCAGCGATATAAGCTATAATATGTTTTTTTTCACAAAATTACTGAATTATAGTCAATTCTTATCTTTTTTGACTAATTTCACTTAGTTGGCTTGGTGTTCTTATTTTGTTTTAAACGGCTATTTACAATTTACATTTCACAAACTAAAACTTAAAAAAATAATATCATTACATACACTTTAAGTTATTTTAAAAAATGTTCAAAAACTCCGCCATTGTTTCGAGTACATATATATGTAGTATCTTTTTAAAACTGAATTTCTAGCCATTCTCACAGAATGATTGGTCATCTTAATTAAACTTCCCCTGTATCGCCTCTTCGAGTACCTCTCTTAATTCATAAGCTCTTTTGTAAACCTTGGTGTTAACCATACCGCATAAAACATCTTAAATTGGTGTTCGAGGAGGGCCATGCAATTGGTCCTTTTTTGGTTAACTTTTCTAACGTGTCTTGAAAACCATTCTCTAAAAAACGTAAGTAACGTTCACCGGTCAACGTATCCTCGAAACCGTATGGCCAAGAAAAGTTGAACCAATAATCCTACATGCTTTTCTTCATTTGAAAAATTCATATTTACAATTTGTGTTTATTTTAATTTACAAAGTTTGGATGTGACAGTTTCACATTTCTGAAAGCAACGACGATTGAACTTGTTTCCATGGCTAACTAAGTGAAATTAGTCAAGAAACATAAGAATTGGCTATAACTCAGTAATTTTGTGAAAAAAAAACATATAATTCCTTATATCGCTGAAAAGCTTAAAAAATGGCGCTTTTTATAAAGCCATGGCCAACTATGGTTTCCATGTAAAAAAACATATGTTTGTGTCATATGTCAAAAATGACAAGCTTTAGAAAAAATCGCAGAACATAAACTCATTAGGGATGTGATTATCTACAACTTTTATCTGAAAACTTTTTGTCTAAAATAGATTATATTGGAATTAGGGACAATTTTTAAAATAGCTAAAATTTGTTTTTTTTGAAATATCTAGTAAGCCATGACCTTTTCAAAAATCTGAAAGGAGCATATTTATGACTACACAAAACTGCAATTCTTTCCCCATTTAACCGACTCTCTATATCCAGTAGTTTCCGAGATACCCATAGAGAACATCGTAGGAAACTCAACCTGTATAATATTGTTAAAAAATGCCACTCGCATAGTTTTTGAAAAAAAATTATAAAGAATTTATATCTCTCTAAAGCAGACCTACAAAATATATAAAAAGTGCCAATATTCTGCTGACATAGCATTAGTTAACATTTTTTGGAAATCAGCTTCGTAAAAATATTTTTTCCTCAAAAAGTATGCGCGGTGGACTTTTTTTTACAAGAGACAAGAAATGTAGTAAATACTAGAAGGACCATTTTACGAAAATCGGTCGTCGGTTGAGACGAAAAATATTTATACTAAAATTTATGCACGGATGGGGGTAGTTTTCACCTTTCCCGTACTTCTTATTGATTTTTGTAGAAGTCAAAAGTCTATGACATACTTAGCAAAATATAGACACCCAAAATCTCATTTAAATCCAAATAATGATTGTTAAAATATCTGAAAAACTGTGATTGTGTTTTTAAAGTTAACCCTCTAATGGACAAACGAAGCACTTTTGTATAGAAGTAAATTTTGTCCAATAAAGTTATTTTGATTCCAAAAATACGTAGTAGTTCTATGTCTACGGAATATTGGGACACCCTGTATAATCTAATAAAATTATGTACATACTATTACAAAGTCAATCATTATGTATCATTATCATACAAATCAAGATGTTCGACATAACTTACAAACTACATTATTTATTAAATAATTAGGGTTACCCAACTAAGATGGAGAACCCTTCAGAGGACAAAGGAATATTATAGGTGCGTCTTCTAAGTATGGGACATATGGAATGTCACACTGAAATTTTAATAATGTTGATAATAAATAAAGGGATCCTTACTCGTTCAAATAATCTGTTCTAAAATGTCAATCATCTATGACATAATTCAGACAAATTTTCTATAAATATATGTGATATTACATATCTCATAAATATAAACACGTATCTCCCACCATCTCTATAAAATCAGTATAAGTTTAATATTAAAAGTTCTACAGGGAAGATACGAAAAGGCGCATAAATAATTTGGAATCAAAAATAATATAAATTGTATTTTTATCAATCTTATGTGTCTTTAGTAATTAGATAAATTAGATATTGTTTTATTCAATGACTAAAGATTACAAGGACGCGTAACGCCCATATACGGGCTGGAGCAAAATTTGTGCTGTTAAACGCCATCATTTTGGAGACTACGGATGAGTCACCAGCTCGTCAACAGCGACAATTTTAGTGATTTTTAATAGGTCTTTGTCTGTAGTGAACTTTGTAGAAACTTTATTACACTGGTGATGTGTTCAGCTTTCGAGTGTAAAAGATAAGAAAGAGCCAGGAGTTACGTTTTATAGATAAAGAAACAGTCCACTCCACCATTTTAGCGTTTTCTTATTGAATTCGATAATACTTTTTTAATTTGGAAAATTTTTCTACAACTAAATTTTTCTACGACGAATTTTTCTGGCAAATAGTGAAAAACAATACTGCAAAATAATATCAACTTGTTCTATACATATCGATGAAACTAACATTTTAAGATATATGCAATTATTTGAAAACATCTAGGGTGGTGTTATTGAGTGCGTTCCAAAGACCTCAAACGTAGAATTCTTAGCTGTTAAATCGGAAATAAAATTCAGTTCTCTATGGGTATCTCGGAAACTACTGGATATAAACATTTTGAAATAACTAAACTATAAACATTTTGAAATACTTTAAATACAAAAAATGTTAATTTTTTAATTTTCCATCAAATAAAAAAATAATATACAGGGTGTTCCGTTTAAAAAAACGAAGAAAGATTAATTTATATTTTTGAAAGTTTGGCGTAAACATCCTGTATGATTTACGATTACCAATTTACGATTTTTTAATATTTTTTTAAGAAGGGTTGAAAAATATATATTTTTGATTTATTTTTTAATATCTCTGAAACTATAGAAATATATTTACTCATATCTTAGGATTATGTAAAGTGATCTGAAAGGAACCCAAAAATGCAATAATATACAGGGTGTTCCATTTAAAAACAAATCATCCCGATCCACTAACGCTTTTTTGCGCCACTCTATAGAAGTTAAATTTTTTTCCTGAAATACATCCTAGTACATACTTTAGGTTTGCACTTGAACAAACCTCCCAAGTTTTTTATTCTAGGAGCTACAGATGCCCGACGCACTATTGCCGGACCCTGTATATCATTATAAAAAGTACTTGCTTAAAACGAAATATACCCAAATACTGTTCAAATAATCAATTATAAATTTTCTAAATACAGTAACAGAATAAATAGATTATCAAATTAAATTTCAGTCCAACATACATTCATCTAAAAAAGTGTTTTCAAACCCAGACATTACATCGAAATCAATTTAGATCGAGAGGCCGAAATAGACCAGAGAAAGAAGATAAAAAACAGAGTAAAATGTAATAAATTTGTAGATTGACAATTAAATCCTACTTTCGCTCGATAAGAGCGTCGATTGGTATGTATGTCTTATTCGTTTTCGTTTTATTGGAAAACGGGAGAGGCGTTACATTACTGCTAAAATTGATTTTCGATGTGAAGATAAATCCTTTGTATGGCACCATTAAGCCTCCGCTAACGAATGCAGATTAAAATATTGTGTATCCCTAAAGGAATTTATCCATTTACTCATTTCTTCTAGTTAAACTAGGGAAAAATTATCAAAGGGGTGCCAGGATAATAAAAGGCTTAAACAAGGATTTTGTTTCTCATCATTATTGTTTAAAATTTATCTTGAACAAGCATTAAAACCATGGAAGCAAAAATACAAAAACATGCGATAAAATAAACTGACGATTCCACCCTTAAGGTGCGTTTGAGCAGGCACGAGCTGAGCGTACGCGCACGGCATGCGTTCTCGGCTTCCTTTAAATGAAAAACTTAGTTTCCGACGAATGAAGTAAATCTACTTGTACGCGCACAGCAGAGTTGTGTTGGTGAAATCAATGGACGACCAAGAGATAGTTGCGGCTACATTCATTGTTATGCACAGTTTAATTATATAAAAAGAGAAAAAATCGAAAACATCGTCGCTGGTTGCAAACCCAAATTTTAGAAATCGATATATCTTATTAAACAACTTAGTGTCTGAGGAGGACTATGATTAGTTCAAAAACTTTACGAGAATGATCAGACCCGACTTTGAATATTTACTAAATTTAATTACACCAAAAATTACGAAAAAAAGAGTTTAGAAGAGCAATATTGCCAAGAGAACGCTGAGCCTTGACTTTAGGTTTCTTAGCAAGTGGAGACTCTTATAGCAGCCTACAGTATCTTTTTAAAATTTCTAAATCTTCCATCGCCTATATTATTTCCGAAATAGCGACTGTAGGTAAATTTCTGGGGTTTATATCGGATGAAAGTAGAAGCAGATGAGAGATGATGGGGTATTAGTAGATCTATATTCTAAAATATTCATATCAAACTGGGGCTTTTGTAGAGGAGAGACTGTGAAAATATTATTACATGGAGAAAACGACTCTTCATTTTTTGTGTTTCATTAATATCGATATGTTCAATAATAAATTTTATTTGCAAAGACTTGCCATGCGTCATTTTTTTTTTTGGTTTTTGAATACGTAGAATGTTTTACATCTCACAAAAAAAATTAAAAAAGTTTTCATATTCTTGTATTAACAATAACAAAGATTCGTTGGTCTACTCCATAATTTTATAGAAGAAAACGAAAGATAAAAATCACACACGCACGCACGCAGGCAAAACAAATTGCCGGTGCAAACTGAGCGTTAGCGCACACATAAAATCCCTTTGAGCACGGACCAAAAACCGACACCAAACGGCTCGCGTTCGCGGCTGCTCGCGCACAGACAGATTCAAAGTGAGCGTGCGCATATAGCCGTTTACACTTGAGCATTCGCGAAGGACCAGAGAGTGCGTGCTCATAATACGTTATGCTTCGCAGACCAGCAAATAATGTTAGCCCAGAATTATCTACAATATATGTCAAAAAACTCATTAAAGAATACAAACATTGGGGTCTAGAAGTAAACATAACTAAAATGGAATACATTGTATTGGTGGTACACAACACGATCTAGTACTCGAAGAACAACATCAAATATTAAAGCAATGTAACCAATATGAATATCTAGGTATCTATATAATATATATATATATATCACACAGGACGGTACAAGGGAGCAAGCAATCCAGGAAAGAAATACTCAAGGACGAAGAATTATTAGCCTACTTAAGAATTCGATGGGACCAAAACATATCCAAGAACAATACAAAATGTACAGGGTCGCTGATATGTATGGAAACTGTCAATTATTGAGCAAAGTATACGAGGTCCCGCAAAAAGTTAAATACAAAAGTTATAGGATTTTTAACCTAGGGGCCTAACATCTTGTAATATAATATAACGGGTCGATCATAAAGTGACACCTCAAAGATTCATTTTTTTTAAATGGAACCCCCTGTATTGAATCTTATTGGCCAAACGAATTCTGAATTGGACACCCACTAGTAGTGCAAAAGAGGAAGGACAAGAAAAAAACTGGAGAGAGGGAATATATTGAGAAATAGAAGACAACGACTAGCCGAAAACTTCTGGCAAGATACGCAACAATGGAAACTAGAAATCGGAAGACGTCGTAGAATGTTATAACTCCGATATATACCTACATATAGGGCAAGAGCCTAGCTACGTCGAAACACCGGTTCCCATTAGAACACCGAAGTTAAGCGACGTAAGGGGATACTAATGTATGGACGGGTAACCGGTTCGAAACTATGTATCGTGCTGTTGTTCAAACAAAGGCAAAAGTGTAAAATCTATTGACACACACTGCTCATTCACACCGCGCCGCCGCGCCGCAGAGTGGGTAAAATGAATAATCTAGCAATTAAAAATTAACAATCAATAAAAATTCTTGATTTATCATTAGTTTCTAACAATTTATATACGTTATTGCCTAAGGAAGCATATCTTTGATTGAATACTTTAAAATGACGATCGATGACATTTCCCATATAATTTTACATATAAAATGACAGAGATCTTCATTTTATAACCATCGCTGATGCCGTTTTTATTCGATCAACGGTATTACGTTATGTACAGAGTGATTTAAAATATAATGCCAACATGGAGAGACTCGTATAAAATTAGTATGTGTATATTTTTGTGCTGAATTTGTTAGATATGATAAATAAAAATGTCTAATTCATTTAAAAAACATTTTTACAAGTGCAATTTAAAGTATATACCGGGTGCGCCCCAAAAGTGGCTCACCCCCTATATCTTTTTTATTTTTTCAGAAAAAGAAGCGAGATTTTGTATGTTAGTATATGACATAAATTAGGATTATTACGTATTAGGATTATTAGGACGTATTCAATTATTTTTTGTAACTTCCTGTTTCACCGGAAATGACTACAACTTTTGATTTTTAAATGGCACCTTCGGTATATTTCTACTTTATTCGATAGAAAATGACACTCTGAATAGAATGACATATTTGCACCACATTGGCTAGGAAGAATATCTATTTCCTCATCAAGCCACTGATAAGAGCGCGCAACGAACACTTTTAAAGTGTGATGACGTTATTTGTGTTATGCCACTTTTTATTTAATTTGCCTGTAAAATTCTTAATTTTTTTGGATAATTTCAGTATATATGTGTTTATCAGGATCTTTTATATTTAATTTTTTAACAACATACTGAATGACAGCCAAGTTTTTTGTTTTGGCGTCTTTTCGTGGCACCAGGCCTAAAAAGCTTTCTTTTGTAAAGACATGGCACCTCAAAAATCCCGGTATATTAGCTACTGGCAGTTCTTGGCAGTTAAATTTTAATGGAAAACAATGCAGAGGGACTGTTTAATAAGAAAAAAAAAAGTCAATCCGAATCCGGTCGAATCTCAGTTTTTAGCTACTACAGTGTTGAAAAGAAAATTAAAAGTCGCGCACCAGAATGTCAAGATTATATTTGACTGGAAAAAATGTCAAAGCTACAAATAAGTTTATGCTAAAATACATCTTATATCTTGTACTAAGATGTCCACATACTTGAAATATATATATATATATATATATATATATATATATATATATATATATATATATATATATATATATATATATATATATATATATATATATATATATATATATATATATATATATATATATATATATATATATATATATATATATATTACTACTATAGTATATAAATATTACTACGGCACTTTTAATAATAACAGATTGATGGTATGATTCTGTGACTTGTATTGACAAATTTGGGCGCTGACTATGAAACAATTCATACCAATTTTATTGCTATAACCTTCCCAACAAAGATTCAGTTAAATTAAAGTAATCTATAAAGGTTGATTTTTCTAATTATTATTTCGTAGATATGAAAAATACTCCACTGTGCGTCGGTTCGAGGACGGATGAGATCGGATATCTCGTGAGTATAAGGGTCGATTTAGACCTTTGCCAAGTCGGTAGGCCATTGACCTTGATAGGCCGAGGACCGCGGTTCGGATTCCGCGTAAACAAAGTAGGCCCCGTCCAGATTAGGCCTGGCAGCAAAAAGAAGACGTTAAATGAGAAGACGTTAGATAATCTTCGATTTCTGAATAAATCAGGACAAAGTCGAAATCGCATTACAACACCAAATCAAGATAGATTTTCAAGAATGTGAATATGTGCCGAAGAACACGTAAGTTAGTTAGAGGCTGATGGGGATTGTGTGCTATTTACAGACATGTGCGTTTTTCGACCCAGTGTACGTTATACTTAATGCAACTTCTCACAAGTTACATTATTTGGAGGAGGATCCATTATGATGTGGGGAGGGATTTCTATGACGACTCGTACGGATCTAGTGATCATAAACAATGGAAGTTTAACCGTGCGCATACAAAACGTCCTACAACATGCACTTTTGCACCATATATCGGTGAAAATGTCTTGTTAATTCTCTTGTAATAATCTTGTAAAAGCAAATAGGACGGTCCACACTTGCTATATAACACTGCTATACATATAACATGTTACATATTTTTAGTCATATTTAGCAATTTTCGCTGCTATATAATTTGCTAGATGTTATCCATTTGTAGTCGGTAAAGATCAAAAGATGTTGCTCAACACTGTTATTGTAACATGAAACAATGCGTCCAGGCCAGACTTGCTAAATTTCTAGTTTAGCCATTCATATTTTCAGGGACGTGCGCGACGGAATCTTAGTATGGTGGGCTGATATTGGGTTTGTTTATTTACTGGTCATTAATACCGAATGATCGATGTATGATCGAAAAAAAACTGCATCCAGTCGGCTTCCCGTCCAGTTGGCTTGGACACGACGATCCATGACATTCCCAATATAATTTCTCATATAAAATGCCAGCGATCTTCATTTCATAGCCATCGCTGACGCCATTTTTTTTCGATCGTATATATACATCGATACATCTCGCTTATACATAGAGAAAGATAGTAAAAAGCTTGAACTTATAGTAAAGCAAAACTTTTTATTACTTTCTCTATGTTTTATATTGTTAATAGAGTAGAGCCAAGAGCAGACTTGTTAACTAATTAAGTTGTATAGAGATCATACAGTGTTATGGAATATCCGTAGTCCCTCATTTAAAGTGAAATAAATAAAGCATGAGGCATGGTTAAAAATTGCAAAAAGTATGTATTTGGAAAGAGAAAAACTTGAGAAAAAACTGCGTTGTCTAATAGGTCAGTTCCAGAGGGAACAAAAGAAATGCAAATCAGGTACTGGTTTAGATGAAGTGGATAATTCAAAATGGTTTGCTTTTAAGTTATTAATGTTTTTAAAGACAGAAACACACCACGAGAAACAGCCGAGGCAGGTATTGAAAAGGTAAGCTAATTGAGTTCAATTGCATTTAGATCTTGCTTGTAGGCTATGGCGGACTCAAACCCGTTTTTTTCTCGACTTTCTTTCTCTTCACAAATAATTACGCACGCCGCTGCTGCGAGCTGAACCTCTTTCTCGCCAAAACGATTCATGATTACGAAAACTATAATGTGGACGGCTACCGGTAGGTCCAAATCAACATCCTGACATGGCCGGCTCATAGTCCAAACCAAAATCCTATTGAAAACTTGAGGGATATCTTAAATAAGGTTAAGATCAGAATCAAAGGCGGTTAAGATCAGAATCACCGGATCTAAACAATCTGGAAGCGAAGGAAATATGAAATAAGGCAGCTTATTTGAAGTATGACTCAACAATGCCAAGAGGTTATTCGTACCAAAGGTGGAAACACTCGCTTTTTCTAATATCAATATACCTGATTTAATAATTAATAATGTGGTGCGTTAATTTATTGGAGTGTATTTTATAATCTTAAACATTTCTTTTTATCTTATAAGAATCGAATAGATTATTTAGTTTAATTAAATGGGAAAAACTAGAAGACTACTGTATTAGCTCTTCTAGGTTTCCCTAAAGCATTTGATACTATTGATCATACACTGTTGCTAGTAGTAGCTATACTACTAGCAACAGTATACTAGTACAACTATTATATAAGCATTTCGAGATTGTTAATCGGGCCCTATCCTTCTTTCAAATATTTATGGAAGGTCGGCAACAGTTTCTCGGAATTGGTTTTATAAGGTAGGGATAGACGAATGCACACATTTCATATAATAATATTCAATGTAATTTTAGAACCCCTTACATAAGTCAAAAAGTATTAAAACAACCACAACGAAACACACATTATTAAAAAATATACAGTGACAATTTTGAATGTTATAAAACACGATATTGCAAATATAAACCGTGATATATCGTTCTTTATCGCTTTTTTATTATACTTCTGCCATGCAAAATATATTTTTTATGAATAATTAATTTTAATTGTTACATTGTTAAAACAATTCTGCCCATGCATAACAGCAATTGTGGAAATATTACCAAACAAATATCAAAGTGTAAATGAAAGAGTGGATAAACAAAAGCGTAATGTGTTCTAATAATTCAAATTTTAATTTCTTTTTTATACAAATTTTATATAGCTAGAGATTTATCAGTGTACTAATAATAATCTACATTATTAGTACACTGCCGAAATAAATATAATGCTGATTCTTCTCGCTGACATTAATTTTATTATTGTTACGTTAAAAATTATGTACCGGTGTTAATTATTATTATTTAAATATTAATATAGTTATTACACTAAATCATTTGAATTATTTAACGCATTCGCCGTTATATTATAAATTAAACTTAATAATGTGAATTATGCCGTATGTATATTACTAATTAGATGTACTAAAATCTATTACTATGGCACAATAAAAAACATGGTTTAATAATAGCACCAATTATTGTTAACAAATAATAAACCTAAATCACTGACCAGAGAAACAATGGTTCTATGATGATTCTTATAAATGGTTCAACAATTTGTTGGAATATATTTATGTAGTACTCTGAGAAGCACTAATTTTTTATACATACACTTACCAGCCGAAAAACGAGCACCTTAAAATTTTTATGTCTTTTAAAGTTTTATATATTGTGTGCTAGAGGACCGATTTTGATAATTTTTTAAGCAATTTGTAACAAAATTGATTGAAAAACCTCTAACGAGAGATAGGGGACTCAATTGACTCTCAATAGCCTTATTTTTTTGGAGATATTCCCTTTTGAAGAAGACATTAACATTTTTTTACATTAAAAGCACGCCTTTGCTTTTGGTCCTAGGCAACAGACCTACAAAATAGTGTTTATGATTTACGCAACTTTACGTACTGTCTTGGAAAAATATTATTATTATCTGTTGGGCAGTTACTTTAGCTGATAAGTATGGTTTTAAGTCCAAAAGTTGATCTCTATCCATGATCAATTAAAGCAGCAACAGCCGATACTTCAGAACTTAAAATTATCTCTACTTGAGTAAACGTCAATACAGAACAATGACTTTTTAACAACAGTGACATTAAAAAACAATAAACACTATTTTATAAGTGTGTTGATGAGGACCCAAAATAAATGCTAAAATTGTTGTAAAGTGTTACTGTCTTATTCAAAAGCGAATATCTCCAACAAAAATAAAGCTATTGAGATGAATCGAAAAACAAACTATCCAGAAAATAGGTACCTAGATGACAAAATTATTTCTAGATTCCTCACTTTGTTAATATATTCCACAAAGTGATTGAAACTTTCACCAAAATATGAACATTTTGTTTTCCCTCGCATAATTGACAGATGGAACCTTTCATTTTACTTAGAAAGAGATACTAAAAAGTCAAATAATTTAGCTACAAATTGTTAAAAAAATCATCAAAATCGGCCCACTAGAACAAAATATATTATTAAACCTTAAAATACATCAAAATTTTAAGGTGCCCTTTTTTCGTGCCGGTGAGTGTATATCGAGAATAGATTACTTATTATTGACCAACTGAATTGATGTACAATTTAATTTCAAAGTTTCACAAATGCTGGCAACTGTTACTTTTGGGTCGGTATTTACATGTGTGGAATTAAATCGCATAGGGATCTTATTAAGTCGGAGTGAGAGAAATGCGACGGTGTGCTGTTACGGCGTTGCCGGTACGCCTTTCCCTATCAAGTAAAATCACGATCGCAAACCGCTTATTTTTAAAAGACTTTTTTTTCGAAAAAATAACTAGATAAAATCATTAGATATGTTTCTGAGCATCTGAAATGGAATTATAAGGATCTCATTAAGGTGTCCATTTTTTTATAACGGGAAAACGTCAGTAATCGCGATAATTTATCAACTCAATTTTAACACATAACACGCCATTACTTAAGAACCACTTTAGATATTAAAACTTTTTTTTTATTTTAAAGATCGGATTTTTTACAATATGTTTAAATAAGAAAAATTCGATAAGAGGGGTTGTTTTTTTTACATTCAAAAATTTTCAACAACCCGTCCATTTACTTTTAGCGCATAGCAATTTTCAGCAATCGTGTAGCTCTTTATTTATAAAGATTTTCACATACTGTCTGCGAAGAAAATATAGCAGAAATAATAAGAGAGTTTTTGAAAAAACTACAGTCAATTATTTATAATAGATTTTGAGGTATCGATTTTTGTATTCCTTGTTCTAATAGCGCAACCACTGTCGAACACCAACTCAGTTCCACATGTTTTTACCAAAAATGCAAGTGTTTCTAACTTGCACTTAACAATTTTCAAGCTATAGGGAAAATTACAACGATTAGTTAATAAATAAATCCCACTTACACTTTTTCGAGCCACCCTGAAAAAGTTAAAATATTTTCCTGAAATATATCCTATCACATAGGTACTTTAGGTTGGCACTTATACAAAATCCTAAGTTTAGGGTCCGTAGGAAAAACTTTGAACCGCGGCAACCCCTATTTGCGGCAACTTTTTAATAGACACCCATGACAACATCATGCACAGAATAAAAATAGCTTTAATTTGGCATAATATAAATGATCAAAAAATTTTATTAGCGTAATGTCGTCTCCAAAATAAGTTATTATTATTATTAATTAAACATATGTAAAAAGTTTATTCTACTATTCATAAATATACGTAAAAATTAGGCTATGATTAAAAATACGATGAGCGTAATAATCCTGTAGCCGGATCCTGTATTCAATATACAGGGTGGCGCCTCTCATACGACGCGGAGGCTCCAAGAACGGGAGTTGGTCATATCGAAATGAAATTTTGGGAGCATTTGTACATTTGTAGGTTAATTGAATGCATGCTATAAAAATACAGTTCTACAGGGTGTTCCTAAAAAAAGTTACGCATCAAAGTTGTTTTTTTTTTTGTATATTAATTGTATACCCTATATATTAATTAATTTTTGGATTCTAGAAAAAAAATAAAGGTGAGTTTCATCAAAGAAGTGTTTGACTAAAATGTAAGGTTTTTGACATATTTAACATTTTGTAAAAATGTAGAATAAATTTTAAATTCCAATAACAATTACCTAAACTGTAATTTTCACTGTATAGCCTGACATTTAATTACAACAACCATTGTATGTGAAACCAAATTAAAATTTGTCCCGAAAAGTTATACTCGGTGAGACAAAATTAATATTTAACACTGGCCACTTTTAAAAGCAAGTTATTTCTTTATTTTAAATTCAAAGAAAGAATTAAAGATAATTCATATATCTTTAAAATACTATTAAGGTTGCCTACCCCTCAGACAAAGATTTTCCTAGATATTTTAATTTTACCTCGGTAGATCATTATTATTTGATAAAATCAAATAGCTGTGATATACCTCTTGATAATTTAACAAAAATTAAACGACTTAGAGTAAAATACTCAACGGTACTAAAAAGATACACGTTTAAAACATATTTTAATTATTACAGAATTAAAACTAAATATAAGCGTATAATTATGACACAAAAATTAGCTAGATCAAATAAAATGCAAATATATCTCCTTTCCTATTCACTACATAAAATATTTATCTTTTCAAAAGACCTTTCCATGTTAAAAGGCATATGTGAAGTTCTACTTCCAGGGGCGGATACAGGAATTTATTTTAGGGGGGCCCAAAACAAAAAGTAATGTAGAATGTGCTTTTTAGGGCACCATTTTTAACCCAAAAGCTTAAGATTTAACCCAATTTACAGATTTTAGGGGGGGCCCGGACCCCATGCCCCCCCCCCCTCTGTATCCGCCACTGTCTACTTCACATACGAAAAGCTACGAAAAACAGTCACAATCATTTCTCTCATGTTGTCGACAATAGTTGGTCGAGTTTTGAAAACACTGTCTTTAACATACCCCAATAAAAAATCCAAGACTACATAAATTAGGAACATTTAAGTATTCTATTAAATGGCGAATGCACACTGCAGTCACCAACTACTAATAGAATCATTTCAATTCTCTCTGATGTAAGATCAGTTTCCATTTTTGACATTTTTTTTATTTTAACTCACACAAAATGATAGTGGTTAAAGTAGTTGTTAAAGTTAAACTAACAGCTATGTTGAAGTAACGGCAGACGTATCACAGTCATCTAGATTTTATCAAATATAATAATAATCTGCTGACACTAAATTACAAAAATGAAAATATCTGTGTTACTGTATCACTATAATCTGCTGACACTAAATTACAAAAATGAAAATATCTGTGTTACTGTATCACTTTTTAGGCCATGTTTTAATTTGATTTAAAGGACAATCTATATTTTAGCTGCAATATTAATTTTTAGAACAATTATGTTAAATATGTCAGAATCTACAATTCTCAATACATTCAATATACAAATGCTCATAAAATTTCATTTCAATACAAACTGTCGTTCACCTTGAAGCCTCCGCGTCGTATGAGAGGCGCCAACCTGTGTATTTTACTAAATTATTGAGTATTACCATAGTATAAGAAAACTAGTAGGTTTACTCCTTGTCAAATCCTTTGTTCTTTTTCTGCCACTTCATATGACCTTGTTCTCGCCTCCCGTGACCACTGACGTAGCTGTATAGTCGTGGTCTATTAACTAGGCAAAGTATAGTCGTGGCACTCGCCATAGTTTCACAGATATGTATTTAGGAAAATATGAGTTCACAATAAAATAAAATAAAAAAAATTGAACATCGAGTAAAAACTTGCTTGACAACAGAATATTTTCAAATTACGTGTAGGTAACGATTCTTCTGTATCTGAAAATCTTCTGATGGTAAGAAATGCGGAAAAAAATATATAATGACATATTTTTATATTATTATCTATTTCAGAGATTTTCTACAACTTTTTTTTTATTTAAAACAAGTTTAATTTTCTGTAGATAACTGCATTCGGCATAAAATTCTGCATATAGTACACTGTCTTTATTTAAAGCACACTGCGGTGTTGTCATTCTATTTCTTATTTACTAAAATTTTGGTTAAAAATATTATATACGAAAAATGGTAAAAAACTAGAGTGAATATAACTTTATTAATACTGAGCTATGTTATCTTAAACATGAAGGATACCAGAATAAATTCCTGTAGAAAAATTTACTTTATCGTATACAGGGTATTTTTTATGGCGTCACCAAAATCGTAATATTTAAAATGTTGTATCTCATTTTTTTTTAAATGCAACACCTTGTATATTATTTTTCTTTCAGATGTAGAATTAAAAGGTGAACATTTTTTGTATTTAAAGTGTTTTGCAAATATTTTCTGTATTTCATTACATATGGGATTTTCAACGATAAAATATCAGACAAAGACCATATTAGGTGGCTTTGATAAAAATTTATTGTTGAAAGAGCCATATGTAATATAATACTGCGAATATCTGCGAAACCGTTAAAAATTTAGAAACGCTAAATAAAAAAATGTTCTCTTTTTAATTCTGCATCTGACAGAAAAAAATATACAGAATGTTGCTCAAAAAAATTGAGATATACCATTTTAAATATTCCGATTTTGGTGACGCCATAAAAAATACCCTATATAGAATAATATACATTTTTCTACGCGGATTTGCTATCCTTGCTTAGGAAAATATAGCTAATAAAACTAACATTACCATAACTTTTTTGTGACACCCTGTATATAACAAAATATTTTAGGATACGCCCCTTTATAAACCTTGAAACATATGAATAAAACTTTTTTCACATCTTCGACAACGACGACGATATTGGACTTCCTCGCACTAATGGGCCACCCTGTATATTTACGGTGGTTTAAAGCTAGGTGTAGCACTTTTCTTCCCTCAAATATAAACTCAATATTTTGTCTATAATATTTTGAATATTGTTATATTACGACCACTTATAATAAAAATTAAATAAAATAAAAAAAAAACATAAAAATATACAGTCCACTAAATTTATAAGAGATTATGCCATTATAAAATTCTTTCAATTAAAAAATATGAATAATTTGCGGAAACTTTAGATGTACAAAATATTTACTCTAAAATTGTTTCAAAAACCAATCTATATAAATTATCTCGTAAATTATTATTGGAATGAAAATTTTATGGCAAATCCCCTGACCAAAAAATATTTTCATGCGCATATTTGAGACAACCTGTATATCTAAAAAACTCTTTTTAAAATCTGCCCTCATGCTAAAAAAAATAACATTTAATTAATTACATAATATCTCAGCTTCTAAAATAAACAAATATAATTCAATGTTTATTGAAAATTACTATCAGCTTGCCAATTTACATCCGATGGAAATCTAAAAAACTCAAAGAACATTTTTTTGAATTATTACTACAATTAATTAATAGCAGCACACAGTAAGGCACTCATTTTTTGTCAATGCTGGGACGCAACGCTCGAACCTCGCAGCTCGACGGACGGAATTCAACTGAAACGCTTTGCAAAAACTGACAGAAAATATTTGCGAAAGTGCAACTCCTCTTTTCCTTAAACTATGGTATTACGTTTGAGTATTACGTATTACGTTTTAGATAGAAAACTCTCGTTGAAGAAAAATATATTTACTTTGCCTCTTTCAACTTCAAAACCATGTCGATTATCGATATTTATATGAGGTGTCGAAGTGCGCTGGAAAAGATAAAACAACACACACGTTTTCGAAAAGAACAAAGGAAAACCGTAAAAAGTTTTTTGGTATAGATAAAGATACTCGAGGCGGAGAAAATGTAATTTGATGGCATCCGAGCGCTCACAATAGGTTTCCGGTACCGGATAATGTACTATTGAATTGTACAGCGAGTACGCTCGATCGAACATTGATTCATACGGTATTTCGAAAATAAGGTAATGATAAAAGCGAACATGTGCCCAGATTTGTAGGCCGGCAACGAGCTGTTTTTAAATAATAGTTTTTCATTCTGTTTTGCGCTACGTGCCTATATTTATGCAAATGGATTATCCAAATGGCGTAACAATTAGGTTGGTGCAGAAATAATGACCGTTTCAATATGTCAATGTATTCGTGAAGTATCATTTAAATAAAACGATCTCAAATTTATTAACCAACTATTATGTTTCGATGATAATGTCAAAAGTATTATGAAGAGCTTTCCTGCAGTATTCTGAGAAGCACTAATTTGTTATACATACAGGGTCCGGCAATAATGCGTCGG
This sequence comes from Sitophilus oryzae, assembly GCF_002938485.1. Lineage (NCBI taxonomy): Eukaryota > Metazoa > Arthropoda > Insecta > Coleoptera > Curculionidae > Sitophilus > Sitophilus oryzae. The sequence continues at coordinate 1,239,748 of NW_022145814.1, read as the reverse complement.
ACATCTGTAGCTCGTAGAATAAAAAACTTGGGAATTTTGTTTAAGTGTAAACCTACAACCGTAAGTGTATACCGTACAAGGATGTATTTCAGGAAAATATTTTAACTTCTATAGGATGGCTGAGGAAAATGTGAGTGGATGGAGATGATTTTTTTGAAAGGAACACCCTGTATATTATTACATTTTTGGCCTCCTTTCAGATCACATTACATGATCCTAAGATATGAATAAATATATTTCTAATTTGGGAGATATTAACAAATAAATAAAAAAATATATTTTCAACATTTATTAAAAAAATTATTACAAATACAAGAACTGTTGTCCTGAAATCAAAACTATATTAGGTATTAAATTTAGATGGTCCACCAACTCCCACCACAAACCAAACCAAACTTTCTTTGCTATAAATATCGTAATCTTAAATCATACAGGATGTTCAAAATTCTGCGCCAAACTTTCTAAAATATAAAGTAATATTTCTTTGTTTTTTTTAATGGAACGCGAGGTATATTATTTTTCTATTAGATCGAAAATTAAAAAATGAACATTTTTTGTATTTGAAGTATTTCCAAATTTTTAATGGTTTTGCAGATACACGCAGTATTATCTCCTTGGTCTCTTTCAACGGTAAAATACGAGAGAAAAATCATTGGGTAGCTTTGATAAAAATTTTCTCTGGAAAATGCCATATGAAATGCCATATACGAATATCTGCGAAACCTTTAAACATTTTGAATTACTATAAATACAAAAAATATTAATTTTTTAATTCTCCATCTATTGAAAAAAAAATATATCCATTTAAAAAAAAACGAAGAAAATTTATTTTTTATTTTAGAAAGTTTGGCGTAAATTTTTAAGAAAGGCTGAAAAAAATATATTTTTTATTTGTCTATTAATATCTCTGAACCTATCGAAATATATTTACTCAAAAGCAAAAATGCAATAACATACCGGGTGTTCCATTTAAAAAATCATCCCAATCTACTTTTTTAAGCCACCCTTCTTCCAGTTCCATACTCTTACAGCAATGTATTAAATTTTTTTCTTCTAGGAGCTACAGATGCCCGGCGCACTTTTACCGAACCTTGTATATCGAGAAATTATTGAAATTGATGTAAAATTTTTCTCAAAAAAAAGTTTCTCAAAGTAACCTTAAAGGTGTAATAAAATATATGAGTAAATACAGTTTAAGTGCAAACCTAAAATATGTATTGCCTAGGATGTATGTAGTATATAGGAAAACATTTTACTTCTACAGGGTGGCTCAAAAATATATATTTATGAGCTATATATATTTTGTTTTAGATATTTTGTTTTAGATATATATATTTTTTTTTAATGAAACATCCGATATATGGTTGCATTTTTGGCTTTCTTTCTGACCATTTTACATAATCCTAAGATATTAAATATATTTTGTTAGTTTTAGTGATGTCAATAAAGAAAAAAAAATCAGCCTTTATTAAAGAAATTAATAAAAATACAAAGTGTCCTGGAATCAAATTTGTACTAGGTGGGTACTTACTATAATTCGTCTGTACTTACTGTACTATAAATATCGTAATCTTAAACCATACAGGGTGTTATAATAATGTTAGATAATTATACTACTTCAAAATTTTTAACGGTTTTGTAAATACTCGCGGTTTTATTTTTCATATGGTATTTTCCATAGTAAACTTTTATCAAATCCATCCATTGATTTTTCTCTCTTATTTTACCGTTGAAGGAGAAATAATTCCGCGAGCAAAGTCGTTAAAATTTTTGAAATACTCCCATTCATTCATTAGAGAACAACGGCATACGGTCGAGTCGGCCGCTGCTGGCACGTAGACGTAGACGTGAAGACTCTTTTACGTGTATAAAAAATAAAATATAAGAAATGCGCATGCGTACGTAAACGTTTACGTGTTTGTAGGCCGACTCGACCGTATGCCGTTGTTCTCTATTTTGTCCTTTACTTCTACGTGGAGCATAGGACTTCAATAAACGCTCTCTAGCGGGTTCGGTTGTTGGCAATTGATTTGGCATCTCGCCATGATCGGCTTACTGCTTCGATCCTCTTTTGCCATATATGTCTTGGACGACCAGTTCTTCTACTGCCTTGGATTCCATTCAATAGCTTTGCTAGCGATGTAGTTGCCACTTCGTCTTAGAGTGTGACCAATCCACCTCCATTTCCTAAGTTTGATCTCGTAATACACCTTACTCTGGTTGGTCAAGCTCCATAAATCCTCATTTTTGATAGTATTTGGCCAGAATATTCCTACAATTTTTCGCAGACAGTGGTTGATGAAAACTTGGAGTTTGTTAATTAATGCCAATGTAATTTTCCAGGTCTCCATACACCATATAGCACCATACAGCAATACTGACTTGACATTCGAATTGAAAATTTTAGTAAGTTAACTCAACTTACTAAACTTGAAATACTCTAAATACAAAAAATGTTCATTTTATGCATATTGTAAAAGCATAAAAGTAAGCATATTATAAAATCCCATTAGAATCCTAGTCTTTAATTATCCCCCTCCCCACAAACCTCCTATTCATAAATAATAATTAAACGTTATTTAATGAAAATAAACTAAATGTGCGCTAGAATGTAGAATGTTTGGTTAATCACCGCGACCTTACAGATCTATTGTGTGTTCCCCTTTTTTGAGTTATAACGTGTTATAACTCATCATAGTCTCAGGCATTTAACAAAAGCCAGTATTTGAGACAGCTCCACAGAGGCCAGCGCTCCGTCCTCGACATCAGCCGTACCATAGTTCATGGCACGAATGGTCGTCGTCTCGACGCACTCAATGATAAGTTCTGGTGTTTCCCCATTTTCCCCACAGAATCTACATTCGCCGTTGTTTCTCAGCTTCAGCCTACTGAGATGTTCGTTGAGGAGACAGCGTCCTGGTAGAAACCCTGTGACAATCCGAAGATTCTTTTTACTTAAATTAGGGAAAACCTTTGATTTTTCTCGGTCGTAAGTTCTGAGGAACTTTTCGAGTGTCTTAGACTGTTGGAGGACACCCATTCCAGGTTACGGATGGAGTCTTCCAGATTATTCAGTTCCGCTTTCAGTTGGTTCCCGCTTGGAAAACAGAACGGTTTTGGTCCAGTTAGTAAAGTGATCGCTCCTTTTCTAGCTAGATCATTTGCTTTTTCATTGCCTTCTATCCCTTGGTGAGCAATCCACCTTGAGCTTGTCTAGGCTATCCCTTGAGCTTCTCTAGGCATTCTTTGACCAACTAGGAATTGATGGTTACTGAATTGATCGCATTTAGTGCTGCTTGACTATCGGATAGGATGGCAATTTCCTGTTTTCGATAGTTCCTATCTAGGATAAATTGTACGCATCTTTCGATAGCGTAAATTTCTGCTTGAAGGATGCTGGGGTAGGTGTCTATTGGTTCAGAGTATTTAGTTTTCGACCCAAATACTCCTATCCCTGCTTTGGTTTTGGAAGCATCAGTAACCACGTTATAGTATGGTCTTTTACATGCTGAGCAAGCGTTTCTTACTTCCAATCCTTTTTATTACTCAATACTACAGTGAGGTGTTTCTCAAAGTTGCAAATTCTTAGTATGTCATCCACTGGGATTTGGGGAAGTGGGTTTTTCTTTTTGAGGCTGTTTCAAGCCCCTGACCTGAAAATTCTCCCAGTACTGTTTCCGTCAATACCCATTCTAATCATTGTCGCATTGGCATAACGATTAGAATGGTCATTCTAAATAAGTTCATAAAAAAAATATCCTAAAAAATATGCGCTAATATAGTTATTAAATCCTCTGCTAAAAGATTAGTCATCTAGCGTTTGTTTAATCAACCGGTAGTTTAACATGATCGTTATTTACCGAATTTATCCGCTAGGATTTGAAGAGCCAAATAAATTGGTCCTCTAAATCAAACGGAAAAGATACAAAAGACAGTAATCGCAGAAAAAAGCAATTTCTTGCAAAGGCGGACAGATTCGCAAAATATTTCCGTTTATTTATTGCAGCCGTGATGTCATTTGTCATTGTTTAGAAACGACGAACTTTATGGAGTTTCTTATTGGCCTGGGATTTTAAACAGATGGTCCCTCCGGGCCTCAGGGGCGACAGTCGGAACGGAGTGTAAACAGATTATTGTGTAAATAAATCAATGACCTATTACTTAAGTTAATAAAGTTGGATCTTTTGTTTGAAATTTAGAATTCATTCCATTTTAGCATTTAGAAATAAAATTTTTGAAACCACTCTGCCGATATTTAAGTGCTCTTTTATTTAGTTTTCTAAATAAATCTTTACACCGAGTTGTAAACATTTACCCTTTTGTTCAAATGTTTTATTACTTTAAACTTTAAGCTGCATCTTCAGAGAGTATAGGCGATATGTACTTGTGATGTGTAGATCAATTTTCACAAGTACACAGGACCTGCAATTTGACGCCGAATCCGAATATATGTATTCTTTACAAAGTGAGTCTCAAATAAGTGCAAATATTTTTAGGGCCGGTAGATCTCGATAAAAGAAACATATTTTCTCTTTCCCGTTTTTCTCCAAAGTCCAAAATAACTAAATTAAAAACATGTGAGTTAAAAATTTTGAGAGCCACCGGTTTTTTTCTGTAATTTATACTAACGATGTTGTTACGTTTTTAAGTTATTATATTTTTTAACTAAAAATTTCAAAAAAAAGTTTCACCCTAAATGATATTTATTACACGCCACCCCAAGGATATTGCGCGTTTCTTGTTTAATGGTGTTCGCCAGTAGCACTGTTATCCCACACAATAACTAATCGTTATATCTTCGTTAAAGCGATTTTTTTCTTTAAATTATAAATAAACATGAATTGTATAAACTTAAAAACACTTTGAAACTAGTTAAGACATTCACTCTAAATTTCAAAATATTTTGTGGTTTCAGCTGTTTAACAGGATTTATTTGCTCTATAGTAGGGGCGCTGTAGGCGGTAGAGCCGGCTGGGACGAATTTATTAAATTAAAAAATTCGTGTGGATAACCCTTTATTATTTGAAAATGTGTAAATGAAATAACGTGACTTGATACAGATTGTTTATACATTCATTTTTTCTATTGTTAGATGCTGTTTAAATGTACCTTTTATAATATTGTACGCAATAATCATAAATATTGATCTCTAATAAAAATGTTCTTCTCTAATAACATATTACATATTACATCAAAACGCAAAGTCAAACCTATTCTAATTTTAAAATAAAGTAAAAATAGTTTTTAGTTATGGTAAGCTCAAGGAGATGTACCTATAAGTAAGAAATTTTGAATTCCAACGACATTATTTTAATAGAATGTGTTTTATTCGAAAGTTATTTATTTTGCGAACGCTGAAATAGATAAATTAATAATAATGGCACAACTAGTATTTCTGCACTTTATAATACAGGATATTTTGTTCACACCTTTTCTGAACTGTTCACCCCTTTTCAGATATTTTTACTTGTTAATTGCATTTTCTCAGATGAATAAAGCTTGATTTTCATGGTTTGAAACGGTTAACCAATCGAAACCTTAAAATTCAACCAATACAATTAATATCGTATCATCGTATCGTCGGATAACTGATGCATGAAAATCAAGCTTAATTAGAAATGTAGGTCATTTAGGAAATAGCAATGTTGCATCCCTTTTAGTGCCGTAACCATTGTAATATCAGAGATTAAGAAATTAGATCATAAGAAAATTTGCGGTGACCAGGCAGTTCTAAATAGGTTTCGACAAATATACAGGGAAATTTAAAAGAAAATCAAGATTTTCAACATCTTTTTTTGCGAAAAACACCTCATAGACGTGTTCCTGGGGTCGAAATATACCACCCCTGAAAATATTTGCACTTATTTAAGACTCACCCTGTATAGGTACAAGATGATGCATATAACAGCATTTATCTCTTACATTAGGAGGACTGTGGGTTTCAAGTACATATATTATTGAATAGTAACGGATGTAGTTTGTAGGATAACCAGCACTGCCGTGTTAAGAAAAAATCCCTATCTGTCTGAAAAAGTTAAATTTATTTGTAAATAATAAAAGCGTCGTGTTAATTTAGCTGGAAAATACTTTTATCTTTTTGATTACGTACTTTAATATCAATTATAGTTAAGGCATTTTTCCTTAACATGGCAACAGCGCCAATCTACTAAGGAAGCAAGCAGAGCCGCTGAACAACTTTGCTATAAGATACTCTCTATTTGTATCTTGAAATACAAATTGAGCAATGATTGGATGAAACGGCCAGCTAAACAGTAGAATATACAGAGTGTCATAGAAATAAATGCAAGTATTTTAACTGGTAGTACAGTTCGACCCCTAAAACACGCCCATAAGTTTTTTTTGCAAAAAAAATGTTGAAAATTTTACATTCTTGACGGTTTTCGGAAAATGTTGAAAAACTTTTGATTGCCACTGTTCATTCTCGGGAAATTCGTTTACGGTGCATAGAGAGAATCTCGGAAAAAATACAATGTTGCCACCTCATATATTATCCACATTCTGCATATTTATAAATTCACAATAATTTTAAGTTCCTACCCAAAAAAAATACGAAAATTAATTTTATTTATAGTATAGATACTATACTAATCTAAAAAAACGCGCATTGTTTTAAATACTTTCTACAGTTAAGTAAACTGAAAAAATATCATTCTTAAAAAATTATTACAGCTTTTTTTTCTATATTAGCAAATATATAATTTCTATTTAAATATTTAGGTAGTTCATACACTTTGGATAAAAATTTAACAGTATTTCAATTCAGCATAGGTATACGCAAACACAAACACCCAGGTATTTATTACACTGAAAACACAACTATCTAAATAATTTACAGCAAAAAGTGTTAAAATACAACAAAAAGTGTTAAAAAACTTATTTTACAAAAATTGAAGCTCAACATTACTTTTTTAGAATAATCATCAATATCCATTCACTTGTAACAAACTCGGTATATTACAGTCTACAACAGAATTATTTAGATAAATCTAAAATACTCGCTTTCCTTAATGCATAATCCAAATTTTAACTTTACAAACTTTGAAGTTACGATTCAAACCATGTTTTTATCGAGTCTATTATATTATCAAACATCTTAAATTATTAGCAAACAAAGGGACAGTAAATTAAAGCTAAAATATTTGCCTAAATTTGGTCTGAATTTATTGGCGACATTGTGCCACCCGACGGTACAAAACGTCTGAAAGTTTTACAAACACTATTAAAGTTAGTTTGAAAACTGTAGCTTGTTTTGCCTAACTTGCAAGCAACGCTAGATTTAGTTTTCGAGACAATACAAAACATTGTAAGCGTGGACTATCCACCATTCGCGTTAAACGAACTAGTATATTAATTTAGAAGTAACTTGAAAACAATATACAAAGTGTGCAAAAAAAGTCCGTAGGTTTTTTTATTATTGAGTTTGATTAATTATTTATTAAAATTTTGCATGCAAAAGAAAAAATTTATCGGAATTCGATTTCACGTCTATACACTACATTTTCCGAAATATACAAAAATATAAATTTTAGAAGTATACCTGCATATATTTCTTCCCCTAGAATTACAAAATTGTGATAAATAAATAATATAATTTGTCTCTGGTCTTGTAACCTCTCTTGTAACTCTTCGTAAAAAACTATTTTTTTACTATAAAATATATAATACGAGCTCTAACAACTACCTAACTACATATAATAGACAAAACTGGCCCTAAGAACCTAAGTTCGGACAAACAAAAATTTATTGAAACCCTTTTTATTTTCATAATACTGAATATTTTCATAAACTGAATTATTACATTTAAGAACTACATTAAAAATATATTAAAATGTAACATTTCTGATGAGCATTCAAGTAGTTTGGTTTCTAGAGACATTAAAATAAACTAACCTAACCTAAAGCGGCCCATACATTTTCAAACAAATTGCGCAACGCAGGCTGTTGCGCAACGAGTTGCCAATGTATGATAGTGTTTGATGCGTTACGCAATTGTTTGATGAGTTTCAAGAATATTTGAATTCTTTTGTGCAACAAGACTGTTTGCGCAACGCGTTGTGTAGTGTATGTGTGTGTTGCACTTCGTTGTGCAATATTTTAGTTCTTTCATCCAAATTCTTTGTTTTCTTTTTCGTTTTTTGGTATCATCGACATCATCTAGGGTATATACGAAAATAATTGACGCAATGGCAATTGAGGACATGATTGTTTCTCAAACAATGCACAACTTTTAATAAAAAGTTTGATCAAAATTTTACTAAGTGCATGGATGAGGCAGTTGTGCAACGGAACGTTGCGCATCGCTTTGTTGCGCAACTTGTTTGATAGTATATGGACCGCTGAATCAGTTGTGCAACGCAACGTTGCGCATCGCTTCGTTGCGCAATTTGTTTGATAATGTATGGGCCGCTTAAGCGAATAAATAACCAAAAACATTGCATAATATCGTGACAACTAAACGTTCGAACACTTTAAAAAATAACTGTTTTAATATGGCGTTACATCGGCATGCGCTTTTACAACCACTGCAAGCCTGTCTGGCATTTTTTTTATTAATGATTGACATACGTCAGAGTAAAAATTTTGCCATAAATCAGTTAATATCATCGTCAAATGGGCAACGGTTCGTTGGGAATCGCAAATTTTGTTTTATTTTATACCACAATGTCTTGGTAATATTAATGTCCGGACTATTGAGGCCATGAGAGGACCTTGATGTTATTATCTCTAAGCAATTTTTTGCATATGCACATGAGCCAGCATAATATCGATTAATAAATATATTCGAACAGCGCTAGAGTGTCTTATTTGATAGATTGCCTCAAATGGATAGTGAATTTTCTTAAAGGCATTATGATTTGATGATATATGGATACCAGAGCATGAGGGTCGCAAGGGTAACGAAAAGGGCCAAGCAAGACTCATCAATGCCATTCAGAGGGCCAGAACCCTTCTGTGGCGTTGTAAAAGCAGTCACGTGAATGGTCACGGAACGATGGGTGGTCAACAACTCTCTAGAATGGTGGAGAAACTCAATAGGGCAGAAACAGGCGAAAAAGTTCATAGTAGAACATTCGCCAAAATTCACGGTAGACCTGATAAGTAAGGACAGAAAAATACAGTCAAAGCTGTAGTGGGTAAAAAAACAGGGCATTGTAAGCTGAATAGGCACCTAAAGCTAATGGGGTTGATAGTCGAAACCATGTGAAGGTCCTGCCAATCTGAAGAGGAAACGGCAGAACAAATTCTATGTCGCGTCGGTGCGACAGCCTGGCAAATGTGTGGTTCTCGGTAATGGGCAATGCTAGACCATTGTCAGGGAGCTACATAGAGGGTTCAGTCTCCAAGTTGCTAGACTTTGTGAAAAGGATAGGACTGGAGAATGCATTCTAGAGATCAGAAGAGGACCACAATAGATCTGAGAAGGTCGCTGGATGAGTCCGATAACCACCTCTAGGAATATAATCTAATCTAATCTATATTTCAACAGGATGGTGGTGCATGCCATATGGCTAAAACTGCTAAAAAATGGTTTAGGGACAATAACATCAAGGTCCTCTCATGGGCTTCGAAAAGTCCGGATATTAATGTTATCGAGACATTGTGGCATAAAACAAAACAAAAATTGCGTGACGATCCCCACCAAACCATTGTCCACTTGACGATAATATTATGTGAATTATGGCAAAATTTGGCATACTACAAGCAGAATTTTTCCAATCTGATGCCAGGCAGAAAAAATATTCGTTAAGATATATCTTTATTGCATTGGCTTTGATTTATATATGATATATAAATATAAAATAATATATTTGTCCACGACCACTAATAATAAATCAATATTCTACTTCCTAGCAGAACGAATATGATGCCCATATTTGTAATAGAGTGAAATATAACAGCTGCTCACAGTGAATTATGATAAATCACACTTTGCATTTACTTACGGCGTTGCTATGTCAACGTGACTCTCACAACATTCCGATACGCGGCGTGGATGATTTGACATTTTTCTTATCTTTTCTTTTTTTATAATTTCGACGTTTAAAATTATCAAATGTTAAGTAGGTAGTGATTATTAAGTGGCAGATCAAGAACTCATTTAAAATCAAAAAATGAATTATGAGAGTGATAATGCGCCCTGTACACCACCAGAGATAGCAGAGGCGGTCAAATTAACAAGTCTTGGATTGCTGCCACAAAAGTCTAAAAACTGGAGCCTTGCTAAAAACATAAATTCGTTTTCCGAATCCGTGTTATTAGTATATTTAGTTGTCATTGGAACGGGGCAAAAATCAATCTCGTGATTGACTAAAGAATGTTGGTACGATATTCTCATGCAAGGAACTTGAAATAATATCAATGAAATTCAAATACATATATAACTTTAAGTAAAACACAAATTACCAACTTTAGTTACACAAAACAACAAAAAGTCAGATGCTGGTACTCCAATTTATTCTTCTCCAACAACTGTACTCAACTAAAGTTGGTAGAAATATGTTTTATTGCAAAAAATTTGAAGCAGCATCAATAAAATTCAAATACATATATAACGATAAATAAAACACAAATTACCAACTTTAGTTACACAAAACAACAAAAAGTCAGCTGGTGGTGGTACGATCTATCATTCTTCAACAAATTTATGGTGAAAAAAGTACTAATATACAGGTATGTCGTAAAACACATCTAATAATAAACTTTACAAATATTTGAAAATAGAATAGTTCCACATGACTGTAACTCTCGATGTATAGCAACTGATGATGTTGACGTTTTTATTATCTTTTAGTTAATTTTGACGTTTGAAATTGCCAAATTTTAAGTAGGTAGTGACATTTTTGAGTGAGGGGAGTGCGACAGAGCTGTATATTGTCGCCTCTGCTATTCAATGTGTACTCGGAACATCTATTTAGAGAGGTACTGGATGGCACAGAGGAGGGGCTGATAATAAACGGAGAAATAATAAACAATTTGTTGGCCGATACCGCTGAAGGTCTCCAAAGGCTTATAGATCGTGTGGCGAATACATGCAGCAGATACGGAATGAAGATGAACTGCAAGAAAACTCAAACGTTGATCATTAGCAATAACTACATCAACAACTTTCAGTTCGCTGCTAACAACATCGTTCTCCCAGCGGCCGAGACAGTTGCATACCTGGGCTGCACCCTGACTAAAGACTGGGATCACGCGCGCGAAATAAAACACCGAATCGAAATCGCGAGAGGGACATTTAACAAAATGCGAAATATACTATGCAACCTGTCCCTCAACGTCCGCACTAGAATCAGAATCCTGAGATGCTACGTGCTCTCAACCCTTCTGTATGGAGAAGAGGCATAAACCCTTACCGACGCATCATGCAAGCGTGTGGAGGCTTTTGAGATGTGGTGCTATCGGCGCATGCTTAGGATTTCGTGGGTGCATCGCGTGTCAAATGAGACAGTACTACCCGCATCAACAAGGACTTCGAGTTTCTGGTGAATGTCAAACGCAGAAAACTGGAATACTTCGGACACATCAAGCGGAACGAGAAATACCGCCTACTCCAACTCATACTGCAGGGGAAAATAGAAGGCAGAAGATCAGCAGGACGCAGACGAATATCGTGGCTGCAAAATCTACGAATATGGATCGGAATGACGTCAACCGTCAACAGCAGTAAACAAAGTAATATGGACCAATGTGATAGCCAACATCCAAAGAGGATAGGCACTTTAAGAAGAAGAAGTGACATTTTTCCCTAAAACATGAATACAATAATTAATAGTAAGATTAACATTAAAAATACAAATTCAAACACTCTTCATAATTATTATAATGGCCGCGGACAAAGTACAGTATTCAACTCGGTATTCAACTCGCAATTTATAGCCATTATTCACTGGGACGACTTGCGCCCCTCCCTACGGCTCGTGACGCAAACGTCACCCTGCGTGAATAATGGCTAGTATAAATTGCTCGTTCAATAATATACTATTATACAGGGTGATTCCTGTAAGTCGGTCATGCTTTCGAGGAATGATAGGGGACGTCGAAATATTAATTTTGATATAGCACTCTATGGGTCAGAAACGTCTCTTACGCAAGATACAGGGTGTTAAACTTTTTGAAAAATTAAAGATATTCTTTAATAGTTTTTTAACAGTTGAAGGTATCGTTATAAAATTTCATTATACGAATCTACCTAACAGAGACACTTTAAATGTAAAAAGAAGAGTTTTTAGTTTCAACCAGTGGCGTAGCTGTGATACGCATAGGGTAATTTTTTCAAAAAAAATAGTACGTCACTGAAAAAAATAAAAATTTCGGAGTTGTTTTATTTACTCGTTTTATTTCCAAGAAAAAATGTCTCTCGCAACTTTCTCCTATCTAACACCATTTTGTCACAATTTAAAAATAAATAGATTTTTTAATGAGAATCTTAAATACAGCGAATTATTATAACTATAGGGCAGAAACACATGTGCATCGTTAGCTCCCTTCATATTGGGTAACTTTAGTACTTTTTACTATTAGCACTAAATAAATTCTTAAAAAATTTTAAATTTAAACTAGAATTTTTTTTTATTGTTAATAATAAAATTCGTAGTTTTATGGTAGTTGTAATAATTCGGCATATTTAAGGTTCTCGTTAAAAAAATATTTATTTTCAAATTGTGACAAAATGGTGTTAGATAGAAGAAAGTTGCAAGAGACATTTTTTCTTGGAAATAAACCAAGCAAATAAAAAAACTCCCAAAAAAAAGCTGCTAGGAAAAAAGCATAATAAAAAAGCTTTGGGCTACACTCAAATCTTAATTGAAAATAAAATTTTAAAAAAGTAACAGGTAAAAATTATTAATCTTAGGGAATAACCTGGTCTTAAGGATAAACTGGTCTTTTCCCTGGAAAAACGATTGACTACCTCTTCGATATCGATATTTATTTCTCTATGTCCGCTTAATAGAGCAAGTCCTGTCAATCGCTCTTGACCTGTAGAGTTACGTAGGAAGTCCTTCAATCGTCTTATGCCGCAACCGCACATGCGGCATTTAGCGAACTCCTAGCGCTCGTCAACTACCGAACGCTCGTGATCGGACTTCGCCTTTCCATCCACACATGCGGGCTCTGATAGCAACAACATAGAAATAAGCGCTCGTTCTCGTAGCCGATCGAGTCGCCGAACTCCGACTTCCTCATCCATACACATAGGAAATCGGCGAAGCCCCGATTGGAGATCGCCGAATACCGAATGCCGCTTGAAAAAGACCTTTCTGGTGTAGCTGTTGACGCTGGTAGAGTTGCTAGGATCATTAATAAAATGTATATATTTGGAAATATACACTGGTTACAGTCCGATTATCGTTTCGATTACGTTTTTAGGTCGGTCGACTGCAGGTAGCTGCTTCCATTTTTGCCGTCACAAGTCTAGTTGTGCCGCTAAAGCAGTAGTTCCCAAACTTATTTTTCTCGTGGACCACTTTCAAAATTTTACTGGTTTCGGTGGACCCCCTGCTGCTACATTTCTACCACATTCTTAAAGTCGCCAAAAAATAAAAATTGTGTCACTTCTGAGTTCTGTCCCTATATTCCGATATGTAAAATAAAAACGAAAAATGGTACATTTTATATCACTTTATTTATTAAAAGAATAGAATTACAAGAAAAAAATATTAAGGTAATATAGGTTCAGGTCATAATTTTAATTAATGGGAAGGATGTATCTGATGGAGTGTCAGCAAACGATCAATGTTTGGCTTTATTTTGTGAGCAATAACCGCAAATCCCCCGCTCTGTGATGTTTAATTTGCTCCTTTTTTTTGTTGTTAAGAGGTTTGTAACGGCACTAAAACTCCTTTCGACAAGGTATGACGAGGGAAAAGCTATTAAAAATTTCCTTGCGATTTCCCACAGTCCAGGATATTTTTCGGGTATTTCTGCTTGCAGCCAAAATGTTGGGTAGCCTTTTCTAAATTTCACCTTCAGCTCCTCATTAGTGCTTAGCTCGAGCAGCTCCTCTTGTAATACAACATTGGCCACTTCCGTTTCATCAAATGGATTTATGATCCATGGTGGTATATCCATCGTCAGTATATCTTCAAACCTGGTTTTGAAGTCATCATGCAGAGCACTTAAATGTTGACTGTAGGTATGGATATCCTCATCAATACATTCTACCTGCGACAAGTTTGGAAATTGAGAGAATTCGCGCCGACTAATGTTTTGCTTCATAAATTTCAATTTCCCAAGAAAAGCCGAAATTATCCCCTTTGTTTTTATTAAATTCAGGCTGTCCCCTTGTAACTGCAAGTTAATATCATTAAATTTTTTAAACAAATCTGTCAAATACGCAATGTCTGCTTTGAATTTGATCAAGTTTTCTTTTAAATCTGGATCTCTACTTTCTAAGAACTCTAATATGGAATCGAAAACAGAGTAAAATCTCGTTAAGCATGCACCTTTCGACAACCAGCGTACTTCAGTATGTAAGAGCAGTCGTTGGAAGTCTTCATCATTTTCGTCGCACAATTGAGCAAATAAACGCGTATTCAATGCATTGCTTCTGATTTTGTTGACAGCTTTTATTACAAAATGAAGAGATTGGTTCAACCTGTCACTTAAATGTTTTGCCACAAGATGTTGTCGGTGGATTACGCAATGAATAGCTGTAAGTCCTGGTATAATTCTTTTGAGATGACTTATAAACCCACGATATCGCCCGACCATTGCAGGAGCTCCGTCTGTTGCCACTGAAATAATGTTTGTAAATGGGATCGATTTTTCCGTAAAAAAATTACTCAGGACATTAAATATTGATTCGCCTTTAGTGTCAGTCTCCAAAGTTCTGGCAAATAGCAATTCTTCGTGAATTTCTTCCTCAACAATAAATCGGACATATGCCAATAGTAATGCTTCATTACTGGGTAACGTTGACTCGTCCAGTTGTATAGAAAAATGAGTTTTTTGCAGATGATTGCACAAAAAGCTTTCGATATCAGAGCTCATTTCATCAATGCGTCTTTGTACAGTATTGTTACTTAATGGAATTCTTTTTAGTACGTCAAATGGAGATTTGTGCAAAACAGTTTTTAAAACCTCTTCAACAGCGGGTAAAATTAATTGTTCTCCGATAGTGTGCGGTTTTCCAGATTTTGCTATAAGTAATGAGATATTGTAAGATGCCCGCAAGCCATCATCGTTACTTTGAGATGTTGAAGCGAACATACTGTGCATGGTGGGTCTCTTTCCATATTTTTCTTTCAATGTTTGAAAATATTTTAAATCTTTACCTATTTTATCAGTATGACACCTTTTTAGATGATCTTCGAGCTTTGATGGTTTCATAGAGTCATTGCTCAAAACTTTGTTGCATAATAGGCACATGGGCAATTGTTTGTCTGCCTCTGATGGAACAAAACCATATTTCAAATAATCGATACTATATTGTCGACATTTTTTCTTTGCTGTAGCCATGTTTCGTGTCAGTTACCTTACCTGTAAAAAAAATGTTTTAGTAACAAGTTTTTTTCTGAATATAGGTATCACACCGCAGCCTTTGTCAGCACGCGGAAATAGAATTACGGCTTGTAAAGGGACCAACTAATAAACCGCTGAGACAAATACAGACGTTTTCACAAAACGGTATCAATTTTAAAGTACATAATTTACCACTAATTTTTAATAGTATAAATAAAAATTGGTGTACTCAGTATCGAATACTGATCATATTTGTGTAGGAAAAATAAAAGTCGAAATCCCAAAATTGTCCATAAAAACGATAACTAACATTTTATTAAATCAATGAGTTCACGCGCTCCGTGTATTTGCGTATTTTTTGTCTGCGGCTTCATTGTTAAAACGTGACAAACTGGCATCGAAGTCAAGCCCCGCCCTTTTCCCGTCGCCCGCGCACCGCTCGCTCTTTCCGAAAAGGAATAGTTTTGATAAAATAGTTACTTCAAAACCAATTTAAAATGATTATGAAATTACTGTTTTATAAAATTAGTAGTTATTTGCAAGAAAAATTACAAAATTAATTGCTCTGCAATATTGCTTATTCGGCCTTTTAGAGAGGCAGTGTTTCTCTCGTGAAAAAACAATTGAATAAAACGTGCTGTGTTTGTCTTCAAATCGAAAGAGGACAATTAAAATATCTGTAAGTTACTAAGTTACCTATCTATACAGGCCGTTGTGATCAACCGACTAGTACACGTAAACAAAATACTTAAGTACTATAAAAAAAAAGGTAGGTTACTTACTTTTCTCCGGCACTAGCAAACACAGATATAAATTTTCTCACAACTTTTTTTTCCAAATTCCGCCTTTTTCGAAATTCCGGAAACAAATGAATGCGTTTGCCTTTGGCATCAAGTATTTATAGTGGTGATCAAGTTCATGTCTGAACAAGCATTAAGCATTGTCGGGCGGATAGCGCTTTGCAAGTCTGTACACGAAATTGTACGTAATATCGAATACGCAAGTTTGGACAAGTAACAGTCGCTTGCCTTATTAAAATATTATCTGCTTAGATAGGTACTTAAAACAATGTAGGTAGGCCCTTATAAAAACTATGCTTACATTTTTGCTCTTTACTATCAAAAGCAGATAAATTTTCGTGGACCCCCATTAACATCTTATGGACCCCCATTTTTTGTTCACGCCTACGTAGACCCCCAGCAAGTCTCCCGTGGACCCCTGGGGGTCCACCTGGACCACTTTGGGAATCACTGCGCTAAAGTGTCATAGCCCAAGAATTCTTTGTCTAATAGCAGAACAATAACAAACGTTAATCACGTTAATGACCAGCAAAACTCACAACATTCAAAATCTTGTCCTTGTCTTTTGCTGTTTTAAACACTTGAATGTTGAAAGTCGAAAATCGAAAATAACATTTGCTTTCAAAGTGGAAAACTGAGGTTAGGGTGTATAATGTATATTCATCAATGACTAAAGAATACAAGGACAAATAGCACCCGAGACCAAACTGTGACCATTCTTCCAAACAGTGCCGTGGCACATATTTTACTTAACATTGCCGCTTGAAGGGATATTTATATATTTGATATTATATGTTTTCACTACGCCTATGGTGTATCGGGTAGTATCATACTAATTAATTACGAAAAAAACGTATTAAAATGTTGACAAAAGGTACATAACTAGTATCGACGTATAGTACATATCAAGTACATATAATATCAGAAAAATAATTATCGAATTCAATAAAAAAAACGCTAAAAAGGTGTAGGGGACTATTTATTTCCCTATAAAACGTAACTTCTGGCTCTTTCTTATCATTGCGCCTTTTACACTTGAAAGCTGAACAAATTACCATTGTAATAAAGTTTATACAAAGTTCACTACACACAACCAACTATTAAAAATCGCTAAAATTGTCGCTGATGACCAGCTGATATTCATTCGTTATGTCTAAAAAGTTGGCGTCTAAGGTCACAAATTCTGCTGCAGCCCGTATATGGGCGTTCATGTCCTTGTATTCTTTAGTCATTGATATTCATCCATCTTCTTCTTCTTCTTTTTTGTTTCGTTCTTACTTACTTAATGATCATTACTTTTTAAAAATTTTCGGCCATAATTTCGGGGGGGGTTTGAACCCCCAAAACACCCCCCCAGATACGGCCCTGGGCGTACTATTTTTTTTTGAAAATATTAGCCGATGCGTATCACAGCTACGCCACTGGTTGAAACTAAAACCTCTTCTTTTTACATTTAAAGTGTCTCTGTTAGGCAGACTCCTACAATAAAATTTTATAACGATACTTTCAACTGTTAAAAAACTACTAAAGAATATCTTTAATTTTTCAAAAACTTCAATACCCTGTATCTTGCGTAAGGGGCATTTCCGACCCATAGTGTGCTATATCAAAATTAATATTTCGATGTCCCATATCATTCCTCGAAAGCATGACCGACTTACAGGAATCACCCTGTATATACAGATATTAATATATAATATTAATATTAATAATATACATATACAGATTCATAAATAATAAAATATCAGTTAGATAAATGCAAATGACGCGATAATGTCGATACCTTTTAGTATCAGCAGCATAATTCTGTAAACCTGAATAGATGCTATTGATATAAAAGAATGACACATACTTTTATATCAATAATAAAATAAATATTAATACTACATGAATAAAAATATTAATTGAGTAAAATATCGAGAGAAAAGCATCAAATAACATGAATTTGGTTAAATAGCCATATAGCTAAACTATACAAATATGAAATATTTTTTTTATAAAAAAGGAACAAATTTCAAGCATATACATTAATTTATAAAAGAATTTATTAACAAAAGCGTACAACAACTGGATTAAATACTTTGCGTCATTATAAATTCCATATTACTAAAATATTTCATTTTGCATCTAAATAATCCTGCCTGTGGTAGCAACGAATGGCCATTCTATAATATATTTATATATTTTATTACGAAACAAGGTAAAATAATAAACCGTGGTATGTTGTGTTATTAACAAAGTTTTATATAACTAATTGATAAAAGCCAATATATTTTACTGAAACGGCTTTGACAAATGCTAATAATTCGACTAAAATAAAACTGAATTATAAATTTATTTTAAATTTTATTACAAATAGTCAGATAAAGCAAAACCGAAAATTGATAATACAAAAAAAAATAATAACATGCAACTTTATTTATAAGATGATGGCTTAATTACTATGTAATTAAATTAACTGGGAGAAATGAAGTAAACAAGTAATTGAATTTCTACATTTAAAAACATTTTTTTTTCTTGAAATTATTGATACGCTTGGTACACTAAAAAAAATAATTTCTCAATTTAATAACAATATTAGGGGTTATTTCTTGCCACATATTATTGTAGTAAATTTACCATCCGTTCTTTAGTTTTACATCTCATTTGTAAAATCGCTGTATGGCTAATTTGTTTGGCATGTATGTAAATATGTTATAATATAACGGGTGCGTCTCAAAAGTGGCTCACCCCTATAACTTTTTATTTATTCAGATAAAAAAACGAGATTTGGTATGTTAGTATATGACATAAACCGGGACTGATTTGACGTATTTAATTGTTTTTGGTCACTTCTTTTTTCACCAAAAATTACTACAGCTTTTGATTTTTAAATGGCGTCCTCGGTATTTTTTTACTTTATTCGATAGAAAATGTCATTCTGAATATAATAATATATCATATGTCAACTTTTGACATTCTCACTTAATAAAAAATCGTATTTTCAATTTCAATCTAGAGTGCCATGGCTATGTTAAAAAACTAATTCTTAATCCAGGAGCCTTGATTAAGAATTAGTTTTAATAGATTTAGATATATAGTTTTAATAGATTTAGACATATAAATAGATTTGATCGTCTAATATTTTTACTGTCTTGTCTTGGCCAGTTAGAAAATGCTCAAATCGCATTTTTAATCATATCTCAATTTTTTCAAATGGAACGAGGGTGGCCTCATTAGCGTATTTGGAAAAAGCATTTTTTCACGAATAATTTGATACCAGACACTTGGTATTTCGAGTCAAATTTTCGTTACGAACCGCAAGTTATAATTTCAGATAAACCATACGCAAAAATGTCAATAGTTGACATATATGTCACTCTATTCAGAGTGTTATTTTCTATCGAACAAAGTAAAAAAATACCGAGGGTCCCATTTAAAAATCAAAAGTTGTAGTAATTTCCGTTGAAACAGGAAATGACCGAAAACAATTGAATACGTCAATCAATCTTAATTTATGTCATATACTAACATACCAAATCTCGTTTTTTTTAACTGAAAAAATAAAAAAGTTATACGGGTGAGCCACTTTTGAGACGCACAGCCAGGTAACTATATATTCACCAATATTCTTTGTGAATTTATTTCAAAAATGTGTATCTCATAGTAGATTTACTTATTCATTGTAAATTTATCTTGAGCATTTCATTTTGTGGAAACGACCCAAGCTCACCTGATGATGGGGTAGGGCCCCGAAACCGGTAGTGAGAGCAGGTTGATCCACATTATGTCGAACACAGCGTGGAATTAATTTCTATATTAGCAGTTCAAGGCAAGAAACTCTTATATAATTTTATTATATACCTAAAAACTGCAAGAAATTTATTTTCCATTATATAATTTGGGCTAGCCGAGAAAAGCCTTTATTTACTATCGATAGTTGTGCCTCGGTGGTACGAAAGTACTACCATTGCACGCAGGCCGCTATCTCGCGATGCGGGACTTTATATCTTACCGCTACTTTACGATAAGTCGTATTTATATACTCTGTGCTGTGCTCGACATTTTGTGGAAACGACCCAAGCTCACCTGATGATGGGGTAGGGCTCCGAAACCGGTAGTGAGAGCAGGTTGATCCACATTATGTGGAACACAGCGTGGAATTAATTTTTATATCAGCAGTTCAAGGCAAGAAACTCTTATATAATTATAATATTTATTATAAAGGTTAATAAAGTCACAAAACAGAACTTATGTATGTAAGATATTCATTGTCATATTTTCTTTAGAAGAACTTTACTGGAATTCTGCACCTAACCAAAATCGGAACAAAATTACCATTAGATAGGTTAGGTTAAAGTCCTCTACTCCGGTCCTCTATTAAATTTGTCGTTATTTTTTACTAAATATATTATGGTAAATTCACACAAGGGGGGTTTAGTGAGTGTGTCTAGAGAGATGCAATTTAACTACAAGATTGTATTTCTGATTTAATTTTAATTTTGAAACTCACAAAACTCATTGTGAAAATAATACTGTTTAGTAATAATCATATAATATTAATAAACCGGTATTGCAAAGTCACATTTTTTGTGAAACTATGCAAAAATATCTTAATTTTACAAGTTTCTTATCAAAAATACTCTAATGTATGAATATTCTTTTTTTTTTTGTAAAATTAGGTACTTATATTTTTTTCAGTGTAATATTCGTCTCGATATTCGTTAAATTCAAAATACTTGAGATGGCATTGTATTGTTCCTACCTAAAAGATACCGGGGCTGAAACTCTAATGCATTATCGTTCCACCTCTGGCAAGCTCAATCTGTGCCGATAAAGGAAATGGCAAACCTGCACAAAGCTATCCAAACGGCGGAATTCCCATTAATTTAATGAAGTTGCTGACTGCAAACCTGCGAGTCATCAAGCAAATCTTGATGGGCTAAAGTGGTCCGTTTTTGTGGAAATTTGAAAGTAACATTCTTCTCAATTCTATTAGAATTATGAGTGTTTCAAAATAAAAGATTTTTATTAAAAAAATATATTTTTTAGAAATGTTTTTCAGAATTATTTTTTGATACTATAATTTTAAATATGTAAAGTACATTTGTACAGGGTGTGCCATTTTCGAGTATTTTATGGGGTTTCTCGTTTGTAGACAGAGACACAAAGATGTGGCTTTCACGTCACTGGGCTACTTTTTTTTATGAAACTAGCCCTCTTAGTTCCTGAAATACAAGGCGAATTTGAATTTTTGATTTTTTTTTGAATTTTGCATTTTTCGACTCCTCTTGTATCTCGGTTATCCTATATAAAGGTGAAAACTGAGTTCCGTAGAGTTTTCCAAGTAGAATCTAGTGGCGTAACTAGTTTTTGGACAAGAGCTGCCATTTTCGAAATACGACTCAACCATATATGTATTTCTTAAATGGGACACCCTATATATATATATATTTTTTTTTATTTCACTTCCTCTCTAAAAATATACTATACTCTATACTTATTTTCGTAAATAAAGTGTGAAGGCAACAATAAGCACGTTATTTTACTTTTCAACATAAATCAGCGTAGTTTAAAAGAGTAAGGTAAGAAAGTATTATTATTATTACAACCTGGCTCATATCGACGAATAAGCCTTACATCCTTTCTGCTGAAAACCCTGGAGAAGATATTGGATGGGCATATAAGGGGGAGGATTCTTACGTCTAATCCCCTGAATATCCGGCAATATGATTATCAAGAGGGAAAATCAACAAAACTGACCCTCAACAATTTGGAAGGGTCAATTAAGAGTACCTCTGATCGCAAAGAAATTGCGGTAGGGATATTCTTAGACATTGAGAGAGCATTTAACAATATTGCCCCTCAATCGCACCTAGGCGCTGTAAAAGCCCAATGAGTCGAAGCAACCATAACTGAATGGATTGAGCAAATGTTCAAAAATCGAATAGCGGCAGGGAATGCCCGCAAAGAGGCGTTCTCCCTCCTCTTCTGTGGACCCTGTTAGCGGACGACCTGATGGCAATCATCGCCGATGCATACGAGGTTGAAGCACAAGCATATGCGGACGACCTGGTAATTCTAGTAAAAGGACACAAAGAGGAGGAAATCTCAAAAATACAGGAAGTCTTAGATGCAATTCACGGCTGGTGTACACTGGAACAATTAAATGTAAACCCACAGAAAACCGTGATCAAAATTCATCAGAAGAAGGAAAATAGATAAACTGAAACCGCCCACTCTTCTTGGTGAGACAATGCCGTTTGCGGAGGAAGTTAAGTATCTAGGATTAAACCTGGACAAAATACTTAGCTGGACCTCTCATCTGGAAAAAACATCAAAAAAGGATTGTTATGCTCTATGGACATGCCGCCGAATTTATGATAGAAACTGGGGATTAAACCCCAAAAATATGAACTGGCTAGACGTGACAGCCATCAGACCTACTATCACGTATGGTGCAGTTTCCTGGTGGCAGAAAGCAAACCAAACAACGGCAAAGAATAAATTCGGATAAGCCGAGAAACGGTTTATTACATGCGGAAATATGTTGGTACACGGACGGATCCAAAAACGAAAAAGCATCTGGCGCAGGAATTTACTGCAGCAGTCCAAAGACTGAAATCTACCAGTCTTGGAAAACAAACCACAATTTTCTAAGATGAGCAATATGCTATTGAAACATGTGTGCAACTGCTGGTAGAACAGCAATACACCGGCAAAACAATAAGCATATTTTCGGATAGCAGCGTCGAAAGCACTTGAGGCGACGAAAAGCACGTCTATGACGATTCTTCATTGTAAGAAACTACTCAATATATTAGGAGATAGGAACAAAGTGTCGCTAATATGGATACCGGGACATATCGGCCTAGAGGGAAATGAACGTGCTCATTCCCTCGCCAAAATTGGTGCAGGCTCGCCATTCATGGGCCCAGAACCGACACTTAGCGTTCCAAAAAATCTCGCAAGTGACAGGCTCTGTGAATGGGTTAGGGGTGCGACTTTTCAGGACTGGAATGACAATCCCGGAATGGAACATGCCAAGAAAATCCTAGCAGGGCGATCCAAACGTAGAACAAGATAACTCTAGGCTGGAATGGGGCGCGTATGCTCACTGCAGTAGGTATACACGGGCCACTGCCGGCTGATATCACACCTACAAAGGATGGGACTGGTAGAAGACGCCAAATGCCGACTCTGAAAAATGACGAAAAAATGAAGCACGTTATGTGTACCTGCCCCGCTGGCAAACCTATGCTAGACTTATCCGACCTAGGAGACATATCACCCTCGGACATAACGACCTATGTTAAAAGGTTGGGTCTTGAGGGTGAACTTTAACGCTCTTTTTCTATAAAAGAGCTTGTAGAAACTGAGCCACAATAGGCCCTCGTGGCCGCAGTGGAGTGTCCTACCGGTCCCACCTATGACCCACTCTTAGTCAATGCAAGTATTATTATTTTATTTTTGTCAAATTAACCACATAATTTTTACTTTCCGTGGTGTTTTCTTCATAAACTGCACCGAAAATAAACTTATGCAGCTTTTAGCTAACACCCTATCAATCAGAGATATTGATATTTTTGATGAACTTATACAATAATTCTGCACACAGAAACTAGCATGAAATAGTCAATAACCAAAATTTGAAGCCGAATAAAGAATTTGATTGTTTTAACAACCTAATTTAAACAGGTCGCCTATGTTAAAAAGTTAAATAATGCTTTTTTTACATTATGTATGAAAACAATGTATAGAATATACATTTCATAACCGTGCATACAAGGCAAATAAAATAAAAGAATACTATACAGTGTATTCCATTAAAAAAAATAAATTTTTGGTCATATTTCAAGAATCACAGCTCCCAGCAAAAATTTAGTAACGCCACTGTGTTCTACGTGAAAAACACTATGGAACTCAGTTTTCAGACAGCCCTACATTATGCTCGGTACTAAAAAAAATCATAATATAGGAATAAAACACTAATTCACCACATAAATATAGTAAGAACGATAAGGAAAAAAAGAATAAGCTTAAGTAAATTTAAAGTACATTAGTGATGTTATATTATTATGGATCATTAAATGTTTATTAACTCAGATATAATAATAGAGAATCGTACTTTTATAATCACAACTCTTAACCAAATATTGTTTTAATATTTCACATAGGTCTTGAACGGATTCCGAAATCCAATTTAGAAACCTAATATTTCAAAGATAAATGAAAATCTCACATCAAATTTTGATGACCACGAAATACCCAGTTATGATTAATGGAAGGAAAATGGAAATTGAAATAGACTGAGCATCGGAATTTTTAATATGTTGCCTTTCCAGATAAAGGGAAAATCAATTAATGTGTCTATATAGTTTAGTTAATTATTTTCAATTTATAAGTGCCAATTACTTTTAATTATAAAAATTGAGACTTATATTCAATTTTAATTTTATATAACAAATATAAAGCTGGGTTACTGTCGTTGAAACAGATTAAACTGAATTTATTTTTATTCTATTCTTTGCAAGGCCTTAAAAAGTTATAAATAATCTATTACTTTAAGACTTCTAGGTTTTTCGCCACTAGGAGAAAATCTACAAAATAAAAAAGTTATTTTTATAAACATCACTGCGTTGATTCAACAGAGATGTACCAGTAGTATATTATACTAATAAAAAAATTACCTCGCTGACAAAAAATGGTTAATGTTTCAGGAGATATATCTTTCCAAAAAAGTCCCATATGGGTATTTCGCCACTGCAAGAAAATCTACAAAACGAAATAGTTATCTTTTGTAAACACTGCTTTGTTAATCCAACGGAGACTAAATGTCAGCAGTGGTCGCCAATAAACAAATTTGCATAACGGATAAAAAATGCTTAACGTTTCGGAAAGTTTATCTCTTTCCGTCGTCGGAAGCAAAAAAATACAAAGAACAAAAAAAACTATTTAAAATATTTAAATAGCAACTATTCTAGAACACTTTATTTTTTTTTTTAAACAGATGCGTCTACAAAAACCGTTGACGTTCTGTTAAAATGGCATTATGTCCAAGTTAAACTTCAAAATTAACAATTACTACCTGATAACTATTATTTAATAAGTTAAAACCAAAAAGCCTCAAATTTCTGTATGATTATTTTTAATTTTTACGTATGTTATGTTTATTAATGTTATGTTCTTTAAAATCAATGAAGGCGATTGCCATACATTACTAATATCTGGATTACAGAAGCATGGGTATGGGCAATACATTTATTTCAAAAAGCCTCTTTTATTTCTCTTTTAGAGGCTATCGTTCTGTCATTATAATTTTGGCGTTGTTAAAATCTATTCTGTGCCCTGTGTACCATGAATGCTGACAAATCTTAGATTTATGAAGGTCGCCCTTTCTCAAAATAATCTTTATGTTTTTTAATGCGAACATTTAAGAGTCTAGATGTTTAACCAATATTAAAATTTATCGCATTCACATGGTATTTTGTATTTTATATTTTTTGTTTGTTGTTCAGTATTCATTGGTTTAGTGTGTGTTAAAATGGATCTAAGTGTATTTTGTTTTTTGAAATATGTTCGTACTGTTGCGGACCCGTGTGGACTCGGCATAACCTAATTAGATAAAATGTTCCGCCCCCATATAACCTTAATATCGCATTAAAAAATAGACACCGTAATGATTCATTCGAACATTCGAGAACCATCGAGCCCACTGGAATGGAGTAGTACATACGAGAACATTCGAAACCTTCTCTATGCACCTAATGGTCTATGGATTATTCGGGAACTTTTTAGTTGTGGGTATAAAAGCCGACGGCATTGGCCTGAAGAGGACAGAAATAAATAGACGAGTACAATTGTTGCGCTAAATTAAAAAAATATATTCTTTCTAGATGAATAGTTATAAATAGTTTGTATATAGTTCTTTAATACTTTTAATCGTTATTGTTTGTTACTTAGTGTAAATAAATTGGGTTTAAATAAATTGTGACTTTCTATCCACACGAAACCGACGAAAGACGTAACAGTATGTATTGTAAAACAGTACAATATTGTTTTCCTATCCTTCTTATTTTTTTCCGAAACGCCTCGTAGGTGTGGAATTGTAAGTTACATATATTGTGTATTGTTATCATTGTGTGTATTCTATCTATGATTTAGGTTTTGTATTTCGTTGTGTAATGTTTTGTTAATAAAAGATGGTGGATAGTCGTTTTTTATTAATGTATTTTTATGTGGTTTATATCTCTATTTAGTGAATTGTCGTCTGAACATATTATTTTTGCCCTATCATATAACACATAAATACTAAGAAATGTATAGACGTTGTAGTACGAGAGCTAGCAACGTCGGAAAAATAAGTATTTTAAGACGTCTGGCTCTTTGATATATCTTTTACTATGCTCTCTAGAACGGCCCGTCTGGCTGCCGGTAAACGTTGCATTCTCTACTGCGCATTGAAAGAAGATCCTATATTTTTATTAGTCCTTTAAATTCTAGTATTGAATATTAATCGAACATGTCTCCATAGCGCAGTGCGTAGAGTTTCCGATCACGAACCGATGATTCAGAGTTCGAATCCGGGTCAGGGCAAATACGTTTTTATTTTATTTTCGTTTATATTCTGATAGTAAAGTATTTAATATTTGTTTTTTTTAATTACCAGAATTATTTAATACTTTACTATCAGAAAATAAACTAAAATAAAATAAAAAAGTCTTTGACCTGACCCGGATTCGAACTCTGAATCAACGGTTCGTGGTCGGAAACTCTACGCACTGCGCTACGGAGACATGTTCGGTTTATATTCAATACTAGAATTTTTAGCACTAAATTAATAAAAAAATACAGGATCTTCTTTCGATGCGCAGTAGTGAACACAACGGGTATCGGCTGCCAGACGGGCCGCATGCTGTTCCAGAGAGCATAGTAAAATATATATCAAAGAGCCAGACTTCTTAAAATACTTTCTCGAAAACGTTGCTAGCTCTTAAACTATTATTTAAATAACACCATACGATCGAAGAAAAAAGGCGTCAAAGACGGCTGAGCAATGACAATAATTTTGGCGAGTTCAAGTTCTAAACTTGGCTCGTGCATTTTTAATGGCGCTTACGCTAGTTGGCCTTAAGAGAGTTGTAATATATTTTTAAATTGAGTAAAAATGATATTTAAAATGTGTATTTTAAAATTGGAAAAACATAACATTTTGGAAATAGATTTGTGTGTCCGAAAAATTTATATCTTTTTTATCTTTCTATAACTAGTGTTTGGTTATTATTGTTGGCATGTATATATTGGTATTATTGACAAGTTTTATTGCTGGCATTATATTACTACTGGCAATTTCTAATAAATGATCTCTAAAGATTGGCCTCGCCAACATTATCATCGATTGTCATTCCCCAGTCGTCTATGACGCCGTTTTTTTCAATCGTACAGTATATTATTAGGAAATAAATTAATTAGAAACATTCTTAGTTTATCTCGCGTACTGTAAGTAAATAATGTGTTTAGATTCTACGGTTATGAATTTATAGAAATTCTTGAAGTATTAAAACACATTTCCATAAAGTTTTAAAATAAGTAAAATATGAAACTCTTTTTCTAATTTAACTGACTTTGTATCATATCGCATGTCTTCGAATATATTTATACTATCTTCGTAATTAGGCTAAAATTAATATAAAATTAAATTGTCGAAAGAAATTGTGTGTGTAATTTACAATATAACGTTAAACAATAAATTGTTTAACGAACTAAATCAGAAGACGGTCTCGCCATAGCGCTATTGTTCTTTAACATGAAACGGTTACGACGTTAATAAAGACACATTTTCCACCAAATTTCTTCGTGTAGTATATAGTCACATTAATTAGAAATTATAGCGCAGAGATAGAGATAAAGGAGCGGGTGATTTACCGTTCCTCTATATTCTCGAAAATGGCAACTCCTTGGAGATACTTTCATGGCAATTCTTTATTTCTGCTCTGGCAGATAATAGAGTTTTGATAACTATGTTGCACCTCGAAGTAATGGAGAAGTGCGAATCGTGTAAAGTCGAATTATGTTTCGTTTAAGTTTATTTGATATTATCGTGATGTAGTTTTGTAAGAGGCATACATTGTTACATTTAGATGTTGAATGAACAATTGCGTCAAAAAAGTAGCTCACCACTATAACTTTTTTATTTTTTTATATAAAAAACGAGGTTTGGTATGCTAGTATATGACATAAATTAGGATTGATTGACGTATTCAATTCTTTTCGGTCACTTCTTGTTTCACCGGAAATTTCTACAACTTTTGATCTTTAAATGGCACCTTCGGTATTTTTTTACTTTATTCGATAGAAAATAAAATTCTGAATAGAATAAGATATCATATGTCAACTTTTGACATTTTCGCTTAAAATAAAATTGTGTTTTAAATCAATCTAAAGTACCATGGCTGTGGTAAAACACTATTTTTTAATGAAAAAGCCTTGGAAAAATAGATTTGATAGTCTAATCTTTTTAGTGTCTTGTACTGACCAATTAAAAGATGCCCAAATCCTATTTTTAATCATATCTCGAACGAGGGTAGTCATTAGCATATTTGGAAAAACATTTTTTACGAATAATTTGGTGCCACACACTTGGTGTTCCGAGTCGGTGAAACAGGAAGTGACCGAAAACAACTGAATACGTCAATCAATCCGAATTTATGTCATATACATACAAAATATCGTTTTTTTATCTGAAAAAATAAAAATTTATAGACGTAAGCCACTTTTGAGATGCACCCGGTATAACTTAAGTGTGGAACAACCATGACAACATGACTACATGTAACTACTTCAGTGACGAAATACTGAAACTTCGACCTTAACTAAAGGTATGTTTACCATATAAAATATTAATATAATTTGATTTTTTTCTTTAATCTTAAATCCTTGCTGTAACTCGTTTAATAAAATTTATTCACCTGTGATAGCTATGATAAGCACGTATTTAATTTAACTCGTTAAATTTTATAATTATCCTATCCACATACCAGCAGAAAATATATTAGCACACTAAAAACCTGTTACGAATCTCCAATTATAAGTTCGTATCCTCCAGCATAATATCTTCGGTAGGAAGTGAAATTTATCGCTACATTTTTCAGAAGATTAAATACCACCGCCAAAAGCCTAAGGCACGGCGGTCGCCTACTCTTACACCTCATATTAAAATTCATCCGTCGGTGTAAAAATGTTTAAGTTGAATTCCTCTAAAATATTCATTAATATATACTGAAATTTTCAAGCCGTAGTCCATCGTCTCCAGTTTTCTGTATACGTGGCTACATCTCATCTTAAGCAGGGATTTAGTAATCATGACTTCAGCGCTCTCGCAGCTTGCTTTTTCAAGGACTGATACGTTTGAGACACGGTGGTACCATTTGATTCTTAACAGTTGTCTAAGGTGTCTCTGTTGCAACTTGTTTAATGCGTGTCCCGGCGGGGCCGGCGCGACGCCAGCGGTACGGCATCGGCACCCGGGTTTCGCTTCCATATAACATGGTGGGGATTATTACACGGCAAGTTTCGGTTTTTTGCTCAAGTCAGGATTGTAGAAAACCCTCTCTTTTCATTTCCAGAATGCTCTTGAGGCGCTGCTAATTCTGTTCTGAATTTCAGAGTCGATATTGGCCTTTTCCGAAATCAAACTGCCGAGGTAGTTGAATTCCGCTACAGTTCTTCTTTCAGTTCTAGTTCTGCTCCGACTTTTATAGCGCTGTTATAATTTTCCGGGGGAATGCACATGATTTTAGTTTTATCTATGTTTAGTTTAAAGCCCAAAGTCTCGTATGTCCAAGTATATGTGCTCAGCATTTCCTGTAATTGCTGTAACATTTTTGCAACTAGAGCGCAGTCATCAGCGTATTGAAGTTCTGTGAT
The DNA here is from genome assembly GCF_002938485.1 of Sitophilus oryzae. Classification (NCBI taxonomy): domain Eukaryota; kingdom Metazoa; phylum Arthropoda; class Insecta; order Coleoptera; family Curculionidae; genus Sitophilus; species Sitophilus oryzae. The sequence goes on along the minus strand of NW_022145814.1, from coordinate 1,209,560 downwards.
GAATTATACACGGATTTTTACCCTGAGTCTTTTTGTGTTAAACAGACTACAGTCATGCCTTTATCTTACACCGATTCTTCTTTCCTGAAGTTTGCTGCCCACTATAAAAGAGGGCGCTGCCATGAATATGTTGACTAAGAGAGGAGCTAGGACACATCCCTGCCTAACTCTTGCATTTGTCAGGAAGGGATCACCCAGTGATCCATGATGTGACACTCTCGACTTGTTGTTATGGAGGCTTTTACACACTGTGAAAAAATTTGTTGTTTACTCCGAACTTTTGCATAATTGCCCAACGTGTATTTCTGTTTACAGAGTCGCAGGCTTTCGTTAGGTCGATAAATACAACATAAAGTTTACTCTGCTGCTCCTTTACTTTTTCCTGTAGTTGGCGGACGGGGAATATAGAATCAACGGTACCGCGGTTGATGCGAAAGCCCGTTTGCGATTCTGGGATGATTTTAATATTGGAAATGTTTATGTTCGTATATGGGGGCCAAATTTCGAGTTTTCTTTCAAGGTCATCAGCACCGGTGTCGTCCTAGCCGCACAGTCAACCAAATTAAAGCACCAAAACTTTCTCGCGTGATGTCTAATTTAGGTGAGCTGGCTTGACAGCACGAAACTCTCGGCGATATACGAGGTTTAATTTTGTTAGTCGTTAGTCCCGACGATATTACTTGACGACTATGCTACGAGGGGCGATTATAAAATTGAATAGATTGATATTGATATTTACAAAAGTTACAAAACAGTACTATTTTCGTAATTTTGGATTTGAGTTTTGACAATTATTTATGTTGTTTGTAATGAAACGATATTTTTATTTAAGTATTGACATATTTCAGAAAGGGTTTAAGGATTAACAGATATAATATATTTACTTAATTTCAAGGTATCTGTCTCAAAAATCATAACGTTAATTATGTTGTGTATGTGGTGTTATCATTTCCAATGTCTCTGATGGTTGCAGCGATTGCGCAATCTGTGAGTTTTTTTCTATATATGTGGGTAAAGGCGGTTTGACATTTTTTTTTCTCTAATAGCCAGTAGTGAAATTCCCCGGTAGTTTTCGCAATCTGATACACTTCCTTTGTCCTTAAATAAATTTACTATATTCGCGTTGCGAAAGTCCTGAGGTACCTCTCCGCTTTCCCATATGATATCGAAGAGAGCCTTCAGGTGACCAATAAGTTCTTTACTAGCACACTTATAGATTTCCGCTGGAATCACGCCACAGCCAGCCGATTTTTTATGAAAGCCTTTATATCCTGTTACATTGGGATATCTAATACATCGATGCTGTTATACTGAGATATTGTGTTTAGTGCTTGCATATTGGGGGTATCGTCTTGGTTAAGGATATGGCTTAATATAGCCGGCGAAGAACTTTTATAAAATAACTATAATTAATATATAGTATTAATATATTATATTTTTGTAATTTCTTAACAAAAATTGTTTTGTATCCTATCTACTTTAGAACAATCAACTGACTCCAAATAATAAGAATACCTGACATCTTTTTTAACAAAAGATAAATAGAATTAGAACTAAAATTTTTCAACAAGGGTCTATTTTACTTCACGATTGATAAAAAAGTTCATCAAATTAAAAAATTGTTTCTGGTGGGAATATTGGACAATAAATTTAAAACTTTAATATACTATGTTTTCTTATGAACATGAAGTAACTAAATAATTAGTAAAAATTACAAAAAGAAGTCATAGAAAAGACGACTTCTGTTGAATTCTAAACCCAGAACGATTTTAGAAAAACAGCTATTTTATATTTACTTTTCTGTTTTAATGACGAAATACGCAGCGGTATTCGAGTTATAAAAATTTTAGTAATAAAATGCTTATTTTTAAATTAAACAAAGTAGAAATCTCTGTAATCCAACTATTTCAATGATAAAATATTACGGAAATATATTTCAAAGTTTACAAGGCGAAATCTACGAGAAATTTGCCACATAAAAACAATCTAACCATAAAAATACCGTATCGCCCTCTCCGCCATAAAATTTTCACTTTATACTTCCGCAGAAGCTTTTACGGGACTTTGGGCGAACTTTTGATAAATTGGGACCGGAGGCGACTAGGTGTGTAGATGTATAACAAGGACGCCGTTTTTTTAAACTTTAATGAAGGTACTTTAAACTTGGGATCCGTTTGTGTATTTCGTGTAAATTAAAAATGAAATGGCTCGAATGAAGTATCCATCTAAGAGCTTAAATACATTTGTGTTTATAATTAAGATTTAAAGAGATACGTACTTGAACAACGGAGAGAAGATATTTAAAAAATGTAGATTTTATGTTAAACAATCTCTAATGTGTTTATTTTAACAATAGCTGAATATATTTGCTTGAATTTAAAACTACCTTTTGCTCTTATACCGGGTGCGTCTCAAAAGTGGTTCACCCCTATAACTTTTTTATTTTTGTCAGATAAAAAAAGATATTTGGTATGTTAGTATATGGCCGAAAATTAGGATTGATTTAATCAATTATTTTTGGTCACTTCCTGTTTCACTGGAAATGACTATAACTTTTGATTTTTAAATGGCACCCTTGTTTTTTTTACTTGTTACTTACTTTATTAGAAAATGACACTCTGAATAGAATGACATATGATATGTCAACTTTTAACATTTTCTCATACAGTTTGTTTGAAATTATAATTTGCGGTTCGTAAGAAAAATTTGTCTCGAAATACCAAGTGTATAGTATCAAATTATTCGTAAAAAATGCTTTTTCTAAATATACTAATGAGCCACCGTTCTATTTAAAATTGAGATATGATTAAACATACGATTTGAGCATTTTCCAACTGGTCAGGACAAGACACTAAAAACATTAGACGATGATGTTTTTAACATAGCCATGGCACTCTAGATTAAAATTTAACGTACCATTTTTTATTAAGCGAGAATGTCAAAAGCTGACATGATATCAGAATGTCATTTTCTATCAAATAAAATAAAAAAATACCGAGGGTGCCATTTTAAAAAGTTGTAGCCATTTCCGGTGAAACAGGAAGTGACCAAAAATAATTGAATACGTCAATCATCCTAATTTATGTCATATACGTCTTCATATTGGAAGTTGGCTATCATCATTGCTATTTTGACCTTCGAAGCTGCGGCCCTAAATAGGTCAGATGACGTGACATTAAACCATTTTCGCAGGTTCTTTCGCGGGGTATAAGGGGCGAGGCCGAGGAAAAGGTCAGCCCAAATGTCAACCTCACCTGCTCGCGTGATAATCTCGGTTATCCGGTGCACCCTGCTAGATAACCAACGAGGCTCTGCCGACCGAACGGCTGCCGGAATAAACAGCCTCCACTTTCTGGCCAACAGCTTCGGGTGGAAGAGCCAGAAAGTGCAAGGGCACTCTTTTGTCCTTGGGCTGAGAATTCAACTCAAAAGACGGATGAACTGCAGCAAGTAGTGAACGGCATCAGGATGCAGAAGGCAAATTGGAAAACCACTGCATTAAAGATCACATAGCGATATTCCCTGCATTATTATCGTGGCTGAAGTCAGGCCTAAATATAAATCCGGAGTAAGTCCTCCGATCGGATCTCCGGGGAGGATAGTTGTGACTGATATGAGTAATGCAACCGATATGAAAAATACCCTACTACGAAAACCAATAAAGATAGGAACATGGAATGTTCAGAGCATGTTCACTCGAGGGAAAACACACAATGTAATTCTGGAAATGAATAGATTGAACATCAAAATAATGGGAATCAGTGAATCTCGCTGGATAAACTGGCGGGCAGAGTAGACTTCAGGACAAAATTATTTATTACTACGGAGGCATTACTACATTACTATTACTCCGTGACAGGCAACATCGTCACGGAGTTGCGGTCTTGATACATTCTTGATGAGAGCCTTCAGAGATCGGTGAGGAACTTCGTACCTTTTTCTCCTCGCGTTTTGCTTTTACAACTTGAGTCATACTGTGGTACACTCAATCTGATTCAGGTCTACGCTCCAACAGCGGATACAGCGGACAGTGACGACAAGGAGGTGGAATCGTTCTACAAAGAGATTGATGACGTCATGAAATTAACTAAAAACAAAGACGTCACTTTGCTCCTGGGCGACATGAATGCCAGATTGGCAAGGTTCATGTGGAAAATGGATTGGGCGATATGGACTGGGCGAACGTAATAGGCGAGGAGATCGCCTTCTACAATATTGCCAAGAAAACTCCATGATAATAACTAATACGTTCTTCAAACTACCAAAACGTCGCCTATACACATGGAAATCACCACGAGACAGTGAGAACCGCATAATCCGAAACCAAATTGATTATATTATCCTCAATCAGAGATACAGGAATGCAATGAAAAGTGTCAAACCATACCCAGGAGCAGATGTAGGCTCGGACCACAACCTTCTGGTGACGGAAATTATGGTGAAGCTCAAGAAGCTGAAAGTTTTGTCGAACCAAAGATCTATTGATACCAGCCTACTAAGAAGTAATAACGCGAAAGTGAAGGTGTACCAAGGAATAAATGAAAACCTAAGTAAATTGATAAATTGCTGTTCGGCAACACAGAGCCAACATGAAGACATGTGGCAAAGTTTAAATACGGCTATTATAGAACCCTGCAAGAAATGTCTGAAACCTGAGAAAAGAACAATGCGAAACGATGGATGACTGATGAAATTTTGATGCTTATGGGAGAAAGAAGGAACCTGAAAAATACAGACAGACAGGAATATAAAAAAAATACAGAAAGTCATCAAATATAAATGTGGTCACGCTAGGAAGGAGTGGATAAAAGAGGAATGTACTGAAATAGAAAATCTGCAAAGACTTCACGACTCACACAGTATGCATAAAAAAATTAAAGAGTTTACTGGAACTGTTCGGGAGCAAAAATCGTACATTCTTACAAATGAAGATGGAGACATTGTGTTGGATATTAAAGATCAATTGACTCTATGGGAACAATACATCGAAACCCTTTTCAACGACCAAAGAGAAGAAATCACTACCAGCACTAACAATGAAATGGGGCCGTCTATTTTAAAGAAAGAAGTGCAAGCGGCAATAAAAGCAGCTAAAGATGGGAAAGCGCCTGGTCCTGACCATCAACCTGCAGATGCGCTCAAGTTGATTAAAGAAAAACACTTAGATGCTATAACTTGGGATGATACCAAAGGAATGGCTCCAGTCGACGTTTGTCACAATTCCAAAGAAGCATAATGCTAAAAAATGTGAAGAACACCGCACGATCAGCCTTATGAGTCACACACTTAATGTGATGAGTCACACACTTAACAATCTTTCTCAAAGTCATCCACCGCAGGGTTTACAGAAAATTAGAAGAAGATACTTATATGATAAGATATAGCAGATACTCAGTTTGGCTTTAGAAATGGTTTCGGTACTAGTGAGGCTTTGTTTGCCTACAATGTCTTAATGCAACGATGCCTTGATGTCAATCAAAATGTATATGCCTGCTTTATTGACTATAATAAAGCATTTGATAAAGTAAGACACAAGCAACTAATAGAAGCGTTAGAACGAAAAAATCTCGATACAAGATATATACAAATAATAGTAAAACTGTACCTCAATCAAAGTGCGTCTGTTCGCGTCCAATCTGAACTGACGAGAGCAGTGGATATGAAACGAGGAGTTAGACAGGGATGTGTTCTTTCACCACTCCTTTTTAATGTCCACTCAGAGGAAATCTTTAACAAAGCCCTCGAAAATGGTGCTGGTGGAATACTAGTTAACGGCATACCACTGAACAATTTGCGCTACGCGGACGATACAGTCCTTCTCGCTGAGAACATGCAAGACCTTCAGAATATGTTAAATAACGTCATCACAACTAGTCGAGAATATGGTCTGACACTCAAAGTTAAGAAGACCAAATACATGATTGTCACTAAAACTGGAGTGCCCAATGAATATCTGTACGCCGAAGGCGAGGAGCTCGAAAGAGTAGAGAGGTATGACTACCTGGGTACAAGTGTCGACTGCACCGCGGATTATTGTTCAGAAATAAAGATTCGCATTGAAAAGGCCCGTGCATCCTTTGTGAAGATTAAGAAGCTGCTCTGTAGCCGCGATTTGACCCTAGATCTGAGAACTCGTATGCTCAAATGTTATATATTCCCAGTCCTTTTGTATGATATGGAAGCTTGGACCCTCAACAAGCTTTACGAGCGGAAACGCGGAGGCCTTCGAGATGTGGGCATACCGTAGGATGTTGAGAATACCATGGACAGAACAGGTCGCCAACAACGTGGAGGTTCTGAGAAGAATGAGGAAGGGCGTAGAGATCCTCAAGGTCAATCCTCAATGTCATATACTAACATACCAAATCTCGTTTTTTTATCTGAAAAAATTAAAAAAAAAAGTTATAGGGGTGAGCCACTTTTGAGAACCCGGTATATCGCATGTAATTGTTATAAATGATATGTTTTCCCCATTTTATTAAATACAGAAAAATGTATTTGCAACTTTTTAAAGAAATCCTAAGAATAAAGCAAATTGTTCATTTTGAATAATTTATGCGAACTCGTTTTTGAGTTATGAGAGATACAAAACTACAAAATTAGGAAAAAATTAAAATAATCTGGTCCTGGTCAAACAAACATAACAATCACAAGTTATGTCCGAAAATGACAAATCCATTATGATTCTCTTCTACAGAGATCTATCAAAAATATCCTAAGTTATATTTCCTTTGAAAAGTTACAAAAATTATACTATAAAAATAGAATATTTAAAAATCAAATCTATTTTGTAGATAAGTAAAGACACTGCTTCAAATTCATGAATAAATAAAATACAAACTTCATAAAAATTAAATTCGACAAAGATAATATAAAGATATTAATTAACATAAGAATAATCAAGTTTATATTTTAAAGGAATGCTACAAACCATAGAATCGCGGACTTTAAATTATGTTTTTTAGCGTTACCCATCAATAAAGAACAAAACTAAATTTAAAGAGCCGATGTAGACAGTATTTTTATTTTGATAGTACGCAATTTTCATGTGAAGCCGACGATATATAAAGTAATGTTATCATCTAACATGCTAATGTCAGAACTAACTTATGCATAATTATAACACTATTAAAAAACAAAAGAATAACTGGATAAACTAGTTAACTTAGTATTTAAAACAAAAATAAAAGTGCATAAATATAAATATATGCTGCTGAATTATAAGCTGACATATTTTAGATAAGCAACCTTGTATTTATACTTGAATTTTAGCGTGCATGTCTAAATGAAAAAATGGCTATATAGAGTAAAAGTCAAGTTGTATCAAAGCAAAGTAAATTTTGCTTAAACATAGTGCTTATAAAAACAATAAAATTTCTTAATATACCTTATACCTTAATTAAAAATACTTAGAACAAACTAATCCCACACGCAAAATACTTCACATGTGACCATGAACTTACTTACATTTTAATATCATAAATTCCACAAACTATTCTGAATAAAATTATAATATCCACAAACATCTTATCACAAATGTCACGTAAACTAAAAACTTCAAAACCATTAGTGAAAATTTATTCTTCCAAACTGTTGAATCAAATAATCGTAATATTGCGAGATAGTGCTTTCGTGCAAAACTGTTTTTAAATTGCAGTTTAACTGTAATATATGAAAGCGGTAAGGTTGTCCAGAAACTTTCCTACAGCCAGTTATATACCACGCAGCAAACTTTAATGCAGAAGCATGCCGGAAATTCAAAACATATCAGTGTTTAACTCCATATTATACTTTAAATGAATTCTACCAACGTAATTCACTTCCAGATAAGTTTAATATATTTTTGCTTTCAGAATAACAATAAACACGTTGCATCGAAATTTATTTTTACTTTACACTCAACCATCTTCGATACATTACGCATAAAACCATGTAATTGATTGTTTCTTTATCTTAAATATCTACGCACTTATAGAATTAAACATTCTACACATGACACCAATTAAATTTTAAGTTACGTAATCGAGGGCGCAATTTTTAAATTCATTGTTGCCAACCATAGACATATTCGGCGCCGGACTGACTAACTGGAATTTAAATTTCCCGCTGGCGATTCAGGTGGTAGCTCTGCTGTAAAAAACGTCAAGTTGCTACATTTATTTATTTATTTTCTGACATTGTCATTCGTTTTGAAATTTTAGTTTTGTATTACGAGTTTTTGGTTTAAATAAATTGTTATGTGATACCTTAAGCTTAAACATTTTTACTAGCAGCTTGCAGTCGAACATTGTTCTTTTTAGAATCTCTTTTAGTGCGAAGTGTACAAGATAGCTTAATAGGCGCCGCAAAAAAATCATCGCAACCTATTAGAATATTTTGAACGGGAAAGCGGTAGTAATGGCCCTTTATGTCCCTTAAGTGCTGTTGAGGAGGTGAGTTTTGTTGATGTAAATAATAACTGTTTATATATTAATAATTAATTTAGTTTTGTTTCCTAAAATATTTTGATTAAAAGAAAATATGTAAAAGTGGACAACGCTGTGCCAGTCGAGCTTAATCACGTGACTAAAAGTTTAAACCATATAAAGGGATCTGTAGGCCTATATAAACTCAGGTATTGAAATTTAAAAGTACTGTATGATCTAAAAAAACAGCGTAAAGTTGGTCTAAAAATGGCAATCAGTGATATTTACCATATAATTTTAAATATAAAATGGGCCTCAATCGTCATTTCTAAGTCAGAATCAGAATAACACATATGCTATAAATTACTGTATTAAGTTCGATAGTTTGGTACTTTGGTAAGGTAGTTCGTAGTTTGGTACTTCGTTAGTTGGTTAGTTAGGTGGCTGGTTAGTTCAGAGTATATTTTTAAATGGACGTTTACTGTCAGTTCACGTTTTAACCTATATTTTTATTTCAATCTAGATTAATAATATAAATTAATTAATAATTTCACTGTATTGAATAGTTTACTGTAATATAATTTAACGTATACCTTAGCCACTCCATTGTATCTCAAACTTCGAATTTTGAATTTTAGGTAGCTTTAAGCTTATAACGGAAGAAAAACATTAAAAATCTCGAAATATACTTATGGATTTAAAATTCGCTGTCTAGCCACTACCGGTAACTGACTTTCCAGTCGACAAAAAGAAAACTATCAAATTGATATTGTCTGATTTTATTTGTATATGAATGTAACAACAATAATAGGGTCCTTGCACGTGTCGGGTATAATTTAATATATTTATACATTTTTATCTAAAACATATATATGTAAAATCAGTTTGTACAAATTCCATCTGGAAAGTACTTAAATTAATGATTGAAATTCATTGAAATTCGCTTGGCGCGAAAACGAGGCGTGACGTCAAAGATCTAAAAATTTTCGGCTCACAGCGAACGCATTCCATTTAAATAAAGAGTTACAATTTGTTTAGAATTATGACAGAACCAGTGTTGCCAGAATTGCACGAGTTCCTTCAATATGAACAATACAGTCAAATTTCGTCGATTAAAGGGCCATTTTTGAATGATTTTTATCCAAAAAGAAGACAATATGAAGGTTTCTGGCAGCTCTACACAATAAAAATTGTTAAAATATGTAGTAGGAGTATTTATTGTTATATCCTACATCTATTTTTTCACTTTAACGGTGTTTAATTAGGGATGAAGTTTTCAAAAAGTCCACAGTTCGAAAGATTTTAACATATAACAAAAAAAATAATAGACACATTTTTATCTTTCAACACGTTTTATTACACACATACTAAACCAAAGTTCTTGACGTTGAAAAGAAATAAATAGGTAAACGGAAAACATAAATATCTAATAAGTCAGCTGATCATGGCGTCTTGATTAATTATTTTAGATTGAAGCAGCCATTGTAAGAAATGAATTTTTTGAGACATACTTTATAATACTGCTGTCGAGTATCTATCACAGCATTTTTGATCATGTTAATTTTTAATAAAAAAATGATATAAATACATCAGTGTATGAAAATTACCAGAAATAAGTTTTTAAAAATTTTCTCCTTATTATAAAATAAGTAAAATACACGAAATTTGGTGATTTTTTGCAAGATTTGGATTTTTTTGTGAAGTTGAAGCAATATGAAAGGTTTTTAACGCTCCGTTGAAGAAATTCCCTCGAAAATATCTGACAACACTGCTCTTCTCTATTTGACGCATACATCAAGTATATTCTGTGGCATACACAGGGGGGTGACAGTAAACCGGAAAATTGGAAACAGTTGTGGCGCGGTTCTACCCAGGCAGAAAGCATGGCCTTCTAGACTGTCCTAGACAAAAATCTGAATATTTCTATATGATTTCTGTCAATTTCTGCTACGGAACATTTTTATGCACGTCGGCGTCCTGTTCTTTTGTCTTTTGTCTGTGTGTCAGCGGCAGCTCCCGAGGCCTCTGGCAAGGTCGGGCGCCATTTTAATTTTTGCCGTTTAGATTTGATTGGAAGTTTGTTTCTGATATTTCGGCTGAAATTTATAAGTACAAAGATGTTTTTTGATATAAAGTTCCTTGTTAACACTTTAATAAAGTATATATGATATTAATTACATGAAGAAAATGATGAAATCGACGTTTCGGCGTGTAGCAGGTATGGGCCATATTATAGGTAAAAATAGGTAATATATTAACTGTTTTTATATTTTTTTAGCTTTAAACCCAAGGATCTTGGGATATTCTTTCAAGGATTTTTCCGTATCTCTACTTTAAAGACTGATCGGTGATTTTGAGCAATTGAAAGCAAGTTATACAAGGTAAATTATGATTATTGAACTATTATTAGCCTACGTTAAATTTCTACAAGATGAACAGAAATGCGTAATTACATATCACATAGGTACCTATTATGTATTTTCATAGCAATAATGCTATAAATCTATGTATGTAGATTATTTTTAAAATACAAATGAGGTATTAGATGTATATGTATCATATTTTTTATTCATTTTATTTTCATTCAAGTCCTGTTTGATTTAATTCACAAAAGTCTTATGTAGGTACCTATATTTATATTTTTTACATATTTTTTTTGATTCCAGGTTTTGTGTGGGTTCCGGTTGCCTTTTTCCTGCTTCCAGTTATTTATCCGTGAAGCTGTGAAAACATTTATTTATCTTCAAGTTTCTGTAAGTCAATGCACTGTTACTTTACTAATTCGCTTTAACACAGCATCTCTGATATTATTTAAATATTTAATATTGATACAGTAGTTTATTGGTTTATAGCTCTTTAATTGTGTTGATTTGCATATTTACATTGTTCTAAATTCCAAATAAATATTTTTGAGTAATTTTGTTGTATTATTTACTACTAGAAAGAGTAAAAAGTATATTAACCCTCATTTAAACCTCCTGAACAGCCCGCCATTAAAAACCGGAAACGGAAATAAATTTCATAAAATTGAAATTGTCATGTCTATGTCATGTCAAATGTCCCAACCGCCATATCTGAAAATTAGTTACCCAGGCAGCCACGCTGTTTCCATAATTTAACATTGACTTGACACTTCTTCTTGTATTTATTATTTTATAGGCATACATGCTCGTGCGTCAAACGAACGTCAATCTCATCAATCTGCAATTTGTAAATCGTCGAGATCTAAATAAAAGTCGATAAAATTCGATAAAAATAATCCATAAAGGCAAATAACAGTTCAAATAGGTAAAAAATGTTTTAACGATGGTATTGATATAATATTAATGGTATTTTATTACAGGTTATGGAACGTGCAAAACTGTTTTTAAATTGCAGTTTAACTGTAATATATGAAAGCGGTAAGGTTGTCCAGAAACTTTCCTACAGCCAGTTATATACCACGCAGCAAACTTTAATGCAGAAGCATGCCGGAAATTCAAAACATATCAGTGTTTAACTCCGTATTATACTTTAAATGAATTCTACCAACGTAATTCACTTCCAGATAAGTTTAATATATTTTTGCTTTCAGAATAACAACAAACACGTTGCATCGAAATTTATTTTTACTTTACCCTCAACCATCTTCGATACATTACGCATAAAACCATGTAATTGATTGTTTCTTTATCTTAAATATCTACGCACTTATAGAATTAAACATTCTACATATGACACCAATTAAATTTTAAGTTACGTAATCGAAGGCGCAATTTTTAAATTCATTGTTGCCAACCATAGACATATTCGGCGCCGGACTGACTAACTGGAGTTTAAATTTCCCGCTGGCGATTCAGGTGGTAGCTCTGCAGTAAAAAACGTCAACTTGCTACATTTATTTATTTATTTTCTGACATTGTCATTCGTTTTGACATTTTAGTTTTGTATTACGAGTTTTTGGTTTAAATAAATTGTTATGTGATACCTTAAACTTAAACATTTTTACTAGCAGATCTTGCAGTCCAACATTGTTCTTTTTAGAACCTCTTTTAGTGCGAAGTGTACAAGATAGCTTAATAGGCGCCGCAAAAAAATCATCGCAACCTATTAGAATATTTTGAACGGGAAAGCGGTAGTAATGGCCCTTTATGTCCTTGAAGTGCCGTTGAGGAGGTGAGTTTTGTTGATGTAAATAATAACTGTTTATATATTAATAATTAATTTAGTTTTGTTTCCTAAAATATTTTGATTAAAAGAAAATATGTAAAAGTAGACAACGCTGTGCCAGCCGAGCTTAATCACGTGACTAAAAGTTTAACCCATATAAAGGAATCTGTATGCCTATATAAACTCGGGTATTGAAATTTAAAAGTACTGTATGATCTAAAAAACAGCGTAAAGTTGGTATGAAAATGGCAATCAATGATATTTACCATATAATTTTAAATATAAAATGGGCCTCGATCGTCATTTCTAAGTCAGAATCGTTGGTACGGTAGTTCGTAGTTTGGTACTTCGTTAGTTGGTTAGTTAAGTGGCTGGTTAGTTCAGAGTATATTTTTAAATGGACGTTTACTGCCAGGTCACGTTTTCTAACTATATTTTTATTTCAATCTAGATTAATAATATATATTACTTAATAATTTCACTGTATTGAATAGTTTACTGTAATATAATTTAACGTATATCTTAGCCACTCCATTGTGTCACAAACTTCGAATTTTGAATTTTAGGTAGCTTTAAGCTTATAAAGGAAGAAAAACATTAAAAATCTCGAAATATACTTATGGATTTAAAATTCGCTGTCTAGCCACTAACGGTAACTGACTTTCCAGTCGACAAAAAAAAACTATCGAATTGATATTGTCTGATTTTATTTGTATATGAATGTAACAACAATAATTCAAAGATTATGAATTTTTGCTAACCGTTATCAAAATTCTTGATTACATTTTCATTTCTGTAATAATTATAATGACTTGGCAATTGCCACAATTCTATACTAACTAAAAAACTTTATTCTTAAGTGCACTCTTTATATTTACTTAGTAATCGAAATGGTATTCTTTTATAACTATGGTGGCCGTGCAATCGTCAAGTCATTATAATTATTACAGCAATAAAGATGTCTAATATTGATACTAAAAAATTATAACAAAAATAGGTGCTTAAATAGAAGGCTAAATAATGACTTGGTTTTATATGACATCTCACAACATTTTATAATTGGCTTGTTTTGGCATTCTAGGCTTTTGACAGGATATATCTTTATTTACTGTACAGACGTGGAATTTTATTTTAAACAAGTCTCCTTTAATCATATAGCGCAATATAATAAACTCAATATTTTATATCAACTTCATCTTATTTTTGTCAGCCAGTAAAATGTATCTATACTTTCTGACGTTTTCAAGATGGATAGGTATTTATAAAGAACAAAAACATCTTCTCTTCTGAATTTATATAAGATATATAAGGGACCTATAACAAATATCAATCCAAAAAATTAAGGTGTAGAAAATAACTTATATTTTTATATTTGCAAATATAAAAATAAACAAATCGAGATATATTGTTACATTATTCACAGTAATAACAACGAGATAAAAAAGGTATATTTAAAGGCATATGACCAAACTTTTGTTTTCTAAATTTAATGTTAATGTTTTACTCAACACTATTAGATTTATAAACTGTAGTGATAAAAAAGAAATTTTAATAAAGTGTTAACAGAAACTGTATTTTTCTACTTATGGCAATTTTTCATAAATCTTGGTGATACTTCATATAACTCTGTGCTTTGCTGTAAATAAACAGACTTCTAAATACCTTATCAGCTTGGTGTATTTCAGTTGATTTTAAAAATTCCTATTGTAGCGCTCGATACAGCAGAAATCAGAAATTTTCGGCTCTGTGTTTCACGCCGTCCCGGTTACAGTTCATGCTGATTGAATTAAAATAATATTGAAATAATTACTTTGTCATCATATTTGTATAATATGCAGTTATTGAAACTATAAAACAGCCTCTACACTACATCAATATTTCTGGAAATATTTCGTAAAACATTTCGCAAAACATTTCTGGAAATAGTACGATAATAAGCCCGTGTTATAAAAATTAGTTCCCACGTGTCCTGAAATAGATCGAGACGCGTCGTGATTGGTTGTTTGTTTTTTATTGTTAATCTGGTTTAACAATAAAAAACAAACAACCAATCACGGCGGATCTCGATCTATTTAAGAAGGACACGTGGGAACTAATTTTTATAACACGGGCTTATATTTATCGTACCATTTCCAGAAATGTTTTGCAAAATGTTTTAAGGTTAGAACTTTAAGTATTTTGTATAATATGCAGTTATTGAAACTATAAAACAGCCGCTACACTATCCCCGAAATGTTTTGATCAGTAGTAACGTTTCGGTCAGAAGTATCACTGACCGTTGCGTAAGTAAAAAGTTAATAATGACAATGGAAGTCCGAAACTCTTTTAGTTTTAAAACTAAATCATTGTCTAGCACATTCAAAGTAACGTTATAAAACGAGATGTAATTACCGAAATATCATCGTAATGACAGCTATTTTAGAAACGACTAGCTTTACTTATTTCACTGAGATTTATAAAAAATCCTTTGCCTCCGGTACAGATACTGCCACGTTTTGAAAATAGCTCAAAACAAAACAAAATTGAACGAGGCAACAAAAAACGCCGAAAAAAAATCCCTCCTCACGAGTAGTTTTCAGGCGATTTTATGAATCGAAAGTAGGTCGAGGCAAACCGAAGTGGGTCAAGACTACTGGAAATAAATCGAAATGCGTTTATATAATACATTTTTCATATACTTGCCATTTAAATTCGTGTATTTGTATATCCGGTTGTTTACGATATTCTCCGATAGTTGCAGCACCGACGGAAAATGCACCAAGCCTATATATAACGATTCTATTATCACCTCAACAAAAACATTGTAAGTGTAGCATTTTTTAAAGTTCAAAGTTGAAATATAGTTTATACTGTAAGGCTATTTCTTTGGTTCTGTGAAAAATAGCCTTATTGACGCCCAGTGGTAAATTTAGATCTCTCGGGCGCCACCTCTGTTATTTATAGTGGTCCACTTTTGCCAGTACGGGTAGCCTTTAAACAGTGAAGACTCCAGGTATGAAGGGGTGCAGGTAAAGACAAAATAAAATAATCAGTTTAAATTAAAATAATATATACAATCTTTATTAAACTCAAATTGGTTGAGAAGCAGCTGTAAAGTCTTGGCTCAGGAGTTTCGCGCAAAATGGCGCGGAGTAAGATCCTACGAAAGCGCGAGACTTTCTATTTTCTAACCAAGGGTGCATGCGCGGCCCTGCAATGTAGGCGATAGGTGGTTGGCTCACCCCAGTATTTGCGGTCGGAGAATGCACTGCGCATGTGATAACTTGCGAAAGTTAGGATGACTTTGGAAAGACGTCTGGTCCCAAAACAGCGCTTCAGTCAGCTACGCAGTGTCTTGTTAATTTCTAAAAGAAAATCGGGCACCGCATGCGCACCGGGACGAAGACGGCAGGCGGCCTCTTGACGTTTGTCGGGTAGCGCAGACGTGGCAAGATCACGAAATCGAAAAAAAGTTACTAGTTAAACCCTATCTTAACCCGGAGAAGAAACTTGTCTTTCGATTGTTCACTAACCCACAATCCAACCGTACGTGAAAACAGCACCCCACGGTCAAAATTGTAGGTTTTTCACGCTTTCTCTTCAATCACGGATGGATTAGGCACAGGAAACGCCTCCGGACAGTACTTGTGAAAATACTGACCAGAGGACGCTACCTACTGCTCTTCATAGTCAGCCACCGTTTGAAAGACAGAGAACGGCCTTTCACAATTTAATGTAAAGCCTCTCACTGCTTTTCCGAAGACGTTGACTAGGACACACGTTTTTAAACGACAAGATTCACTTGATAAACAACGTGGCGTAGCACTACACTAGAGCAGACACTGCGCAAGACAAGATGGCAGGATTTTACGGAGGGTGCGGGAAGTAGTCGGGTGAGCACTTTCTAGAAAGCGAGGCTTTCTATCAAATTTTACCTTCGGAGGAGCAGATTTCAGCTGTCGTCCAATCGCCAACCCAAGTTGGTACCTGCGTTGCTTGGTAGCAACAACGACTTTTGATTTTCTTATGGTGCAAGTACACACTCGGCGAGGCGACCCGAGGCGCCACAAAAAATTAATTTATTATTTGAACATTGTCATTGGTTAAGACAATGGAAGTCCGAAATTATTTTAGTTTTAATAAAAAAATACTTCTTGCTATGCACGTGTTCATGGACATTGTCGACAAACTCAAAAATGTTAAACCAACTTTTTCCCCTTCAGAAGTAATTTAGTTAAATTAAAAGAAAGCGAGCAGAAAGACTAGGGCATGAAAGTTAAAGTAATGAAATTCGATTCCTACAAAATTCAGGAATTCTGTCGCGGAACAGTGTGTTCAGTTTATTCTGTTTCAGAACATTAAATATAGATAATTCTTGATAGACGGCTGGAAGCTGTACTGAATAAGGAAAGTGTTATATTTCTGTATAAAATCGATATATATATATATATATATATATATATATATATATATATATATATATATATATATATATATATTTAGAAATAGAAGGAAGGTTTGTATGTATTATATTTTAATATTCAGTCAATTTCACCTTATAAAAATATTAAAACTAGATAAAACTTCAAAAAATTAATTAATTTTTTTAAACGTCACAAAAGTACTAATTTTTGCAACGTGATTGACAATATAAAACAGTCATCTCAAAGTCAATCATAATAGTACGAAAATATATTATTAAACCTCTAATTAAACCGACATAAAGTGTCAACAAAGAGCGTAACCTCGATATATAATTACTTAGAAGGTATTGCTGGTAAATATTTTTATATTATTTGGAACGTAAAAATGACTTTTTGTTTTCGGCTGTATGTCCAAATAAAATCAAGTCAAACGTATAGCCTCGCCACAAAAAGTATCATTTTTACCCCTACTAAAACAATATAGTATTAAATACCTACTTTTTCTTAGTAATTTAATTAATTAAAATTATATGAGATATTTGATAGTTTACTTAGTTAGAGTTTTTCAGTTTACAACGTTTTCGTAATTTTGCAAACTACGATGCTCAATTAATTATGATCCTGAGTTAATACTTAAAAAATCAAATAAACCTTTAGTTACGTGATTAAGCTCGACTTATACATATTTTCTTTTAATCAAAATATTTTACAAAAATAAATTACAGTTATCAAATCTCAAAAAAAAAATACAATTATAAATACATAAATAAACAGTTTACATAACAAATTACCGAAAATCAACAAAACTCACTTCCTTAACAGCACTTAAGGGACATAAAGGGTCATTACAACCGCTTTTCTGTTCAAAATATCCCAATACAGTTGTGATGAGTTTTTTACGGCGATTAAGCTTGTACACTTCGCACTAAAAGAAGTTCTAAAAAGAACAATGATCCACTGCAAGGTTTACTAGTAAGAATTTTTAAACTTAAAGTATCACAACAACAATTGGTTTAAACCAAAAACTAGTAATACAGTCAAAACAAATGACAATGTCAGAAAATAAATAAATAAATGTGGTATTTTTTACAGCAGAGCTACCACCTGCATCCCCAGCGAGAAATTTAAATTCCAGTTAGTCAGGTCGGCGCCGAATATGTCCATGGTTGGTAACAATGATTTAAAAATCGCGCCCTCGATTATGTTTTAAACTTTGGTATGTATCGAATATATACATTATACGCCATTGTATATGGCAAATATGGCAGATATATTTGATATCAATTAAACTTTTAGTTACGTAATTCCGGGCGCGATTTTTAAATTCATTGTTGCCAACCATGGACATGTTCGGCGCCCTGCTGACTAACTGAAATTTATATTTCGCGCTGGGGATTCAGGTGGTAGCTTTGCTGTAAAAAATGTCAAGTTGCCGTATTTATATATTTATATAAATATTCTTTAGAATTATATACATTATTTCCTGACATTGTCATTTGTTTTGACACTTTTTTTTGGTTTAAATAATGTTGTGATACTTTAAGCTTGAAAATGTTTACTAGCAGACCTTGCAGTCGAACATTGTTCTTTTTAGAACCTCTTTAAGTGCGAAGTGTACAAGATAACTAAATAGCCGTAAAAAAACTCATCGCAAGAGTTTATTAGATTATTCTGAACGGGAAAGCGGTAGTAATGACCCTTTATGTCCCTTAAGTGCTGTTAAGAAGGTGAGTTTTGTTGATGTAAATAATAAATGTTTATATATTTATAATTAATTTATTTTTGTTTCCTAAAATATTTTGATTAAAAGAAAATATGTAAAAGTGGGCAACGCTGTGCCGGTCAAGCTTAATCACGCGACTAAACGTTTATTTGGTATGAACTGTAGCAACCTATTTTTGTTTGTTTTTTTAAATCCTTATCTCTATAAATCCCTCGTTTTTAACAATATCTATAAACATAAGTAGTTTATTTAAAAATAGGATAGAATGTGTTGATTATTGTAGTTTTCAATTCCAAGCTAAAATAGGTAAATTTAACATAAACTATAGAATAATTACTTTATTCTCATACATGAATTAAATAATTTCTATTAAGCATTGAGTCTACCAAAACTTCTAAAGATTTAAATGTTTAAATATTTTTTTTTCTCTTTTTAGCAGAAAACATTTAGCACCTTCGAGACTAGTATATCATTTTAAATAGTAATGCTACAGATTATAAAAGATTTATGCATTAATTTAACAATTACATAAATAAAATTTACTAATAGGTCTATATTAATCGAGGAGTATCTGACTTGGGTTAAAAATTTACATGTACTGCCAAATTATCATTTTACTGCCAAATGATTACCAAAAAGACTGCCTATGGCTACCTATAATTATAATAGACCAATGCCAACGACTGCCAAGAACATGTACCTATATGTAATTCCAACAGTGAGACACCCCCGATTATAATACACTATTTTTGAAAATAATTTCAAAATTAATCATAATAATATACATTAATCTACGTAATTTACAGTAACTACGAGTATATAGAACGGTTTTCATTCGTAATCATCATAACTTTTTTAAACTACTTGAAAATTTCGCTACTTATTTCAATTTTCATACTCCCGTAAATAAAACTGGCAGAAACTGTTTTATGTTTAGTACTTTTTCGCTATTTAAGAGCAAACTAAAAATTCCAATTGAACGATCTCATTTCTTAAACAAGAAACATGGTGGTTTTCCTAGGACTACGAAACAAATAGAAAACTCTTTTGTCACTTGAGACTTGCATTTAGGAACCATGGAAAGGCAAATAAAACAAAACTTCACTCGTAAATCACAGACTGTTTTATTTATTTCGCCAACGCGAAATAAAATCGAATTCTTTTTCTATTTTACTGCCTTTCAACAAATGATAATATTAGGGAAAATGTTGGCCTATTTTAAGTAAAATATATAAGTAACCGTATTTTAAGATGCAAAATATCTTTAAGTCGATCCAGAAAAATATATCTGTGGTACTAAAGCAGAACCCGATATGTCATATGAGAAATAATGCTGAAAATATTCAAATACCTGTTGTATTATTAACTTAATAAATGTTGATTATCAATTTTCAACTTATATTTCAAATATATTCATAATTTCGCAAAACAGGATACACACTTTATTAACAAGCTTAAAAATGATATGATAGGTATGCACCTTAACAAACGAAGAAACAAATTACTGTGAAATCAAAATTTAATAGTTTTTTGACGGGTATATTTAGCGAAATAACACAACTTTTTCTCAAATGTAATAGTTGTTGTAAATGCAAATTCATTAGAAGAACTTATAGAAACTATAAAAAATATAAACTACAAAAATGCGAATTAAAAAAGGTCACAAAATTAAAAGGACAACAATATTTTTCACCTCATTTTCTAAAAATGTAACTGTAAAAAAAGCAACTACACGATTAAAATTTGTACCTCAAAGATTTGTCAGGCTTGGTTTAAAACACATACATATGCCAATAATTTTAGATAATAAAAATATTTTAATTTAACAGAATAATAAATCCTAAAATAATATTAATGTACCAACTACTATCAAAATAAATAATACAATTATATAAGGATTCTTACCACTTAACTGCTGATATAGAAATTTAATTCTACGCTGTGTTTGTCATAATGTGAATCAACCTGCTCTCTCTATCGGTTTCGGAGCCCTACTCCATCATCAGGTGAGCTTGGGCAGATCCACAAAATGGCAACCACAACGCTGATATAGGTACGAAAGTAGTACCATTGCACGCAGACCGCTATCTCCCGTTCGGGACTTAATATCTAACCGACACTTTCCGACAAGTCGGAATTATCTCTGCGCTCTGGTTGTCATTTTGTGGATCTGCCCAAGCTCACCTGATGATGGAGTAGGGCTCCGAAACCGGTAGTGAGAGCAGGTTGATCCACATTATGACAAACACAGCGTAGAATTAAATTTCTATATCAGCAGTTAAGTGGTAAGAATCCTTATATAATTTTATCAAATACCTATACTGAAAGAAATTTGTTTTCTATTTAATAAATAGTACTATATCGTCCCATTGCTGCCAAAAGTCACTAACTAACATTTTTCCGAACAGCCAAATTCAATCACTAACTATGTTTTGAAGCGGAGAATCGATTGCAAAAGTTATTAACTACGATTTCTGGCTATTTATGTTTTATTTTAATACCGAATAGTTACTAACTATAACATCTTTATGCAATGCAATTCATCTTTAGACGCATTTTTCTCGGAAGTAATAAAAAGTAAGTTAGTGACTTTTGGTAGCAAAGGGACGATATATATTAATATACTTATAATAATGGCAATAATTTAGCAATTGAAATGTGCTCGAATATTTCGCAATTATTTCCAATGTTTTAATTATAAATCAGGCGGTGTAATCGCCCCATGTCAATAACCAATTCTTAATGTGGTTGACTGGTCAGTAATGATTTTACTGTGAAGCCTTCAATGTATCCGTTAAGCCTATTTTTTAATGTAGTTTTTAGAGGAGGTTTTTTACCACGTTGATGTCCTGTGGGTGGAATAAATAAATTCCGAAAGCTTGACCATTAACAAAGTGTATTAATTTTAGTCCAAACCTGCAACCCCACTAGTTCCTAGATTTTCTTATAATTAAATATATAAATTACTTACAATTTTGACTTAATTGCAATTATTTATTACAGTTGGGGAGACCTTACCTGAAACAAAACATAAAAATGAGATATTAAGCGACACATTATTCGAATTATACGTTTAATAATTTCAAACTGAAACTCGTTTGAAGTGAATACGTTTTTACTGGATCTAAAATACCCCAAAATTTTGAAAACTATTATTTTAATCAAAATGTATTCTTTCATTAATTAATATGAAAAAAAGTAGTGCAATGTATAAAATTCAAGAGAAAAAAAATACATCTGTCAAGTATGGTAGTTTTTTCTTATTTTTTTCACATTATTGGTATTTATAAGCGGCTTAGTAACATTAATAAAAATAAAATTCCATTATTTATTATATTAATATAATTTAAATAATTTCGTTGCCATTACAGTTTTAGAAATTGAACAAAAGTAAAGTCTAATTGATATCTTTTGATACATATAGAATTTCAATTAATATTTGTCATGGTAAAGATTTTCTTTAAACGAAACAACTATAATAGAATAGGTAATTATTATCTTTTAAATAGCTTTACTTAAAAAAGCAAAAGGTGTAGGTATAGCAGCATGATATATCGATGAAAAGCAGGTTTATTATATGTTAAAATAATGATTTCAGTGACTTTATAACAAACGAAAATAAATATTTTTATGATCTCCCTATTTCATATCCAATCAGATGATTTAGAGAGATCGAATATGTCGACTTTCCGTAACCTATAAACCAAATTTCAGCTTTCAATATGCCAAATTTATGATTTAACCAATAATTTTTGTGAATTTTATACATGTTTAATTTTTTATCTGAAAAACTATTAGAGTTAGGTATATAGATAGTATATATTAAAAAATATGAGATAAATGTAATAATATACCGGGCGTTCCATTTAAAATAACAAAGCTGCTACCACTTTTAATTTGAAGCGACAACACATTTATGCTGAAAATAATTTAGATAGATGGAGCTGGTGCCTTTATGCCTAAATCCAAAAGTAAAAAAAATATCACAGGCACCAATTCTACATAAACGTCTAACGTGGCATGACCGTGGATCACCCTGTATATTGTAGTATTTTGTATACACTACCCAGTCTGCTAGTTCCAAAGTGTGTAAGTGGTATATAGAATCCTATTAAAATTTTATTTCTGTTATAAACATATTTTGTTTTTTTGGTTTTAAGAATGGCTGGAAATATCATTTCTACATATCCAGAAAAATTTGTATTTTTTAATTATACTTCAGTGTTGATAAAATATTATAAATCAAATATTTAACTGTCTTTTACCATGCGATTTTCTAATATATACAAATATGTTATTGCGTCAAAAATATATAGAGCATGCTCCATTTTCCTAGCTTTGTAGAGGACTAGACGATTTTCTTCCTCCGATTTTAAGCTTCGAGCTTTTCAAAGATAAAAGAAATTTATCTCATGAAATGTAAAATCATAAAAGATTTTGTCGCAAAGGCGTATTATTTCCAAGTCATTTTCCAGCAGTTCCTTGAATATATCTATATGCTTGCAGCATTATCATGGTCCATCGTTTTTCTTAAAGGAAATATAAAACTCTATTTCTAAAAATACTTAACATAATTTAATTTCAAGTTTATACATATATTTTGTATACAAGTACAATACAATAATCCTATAATAAAAATGTGCACTATGTGCGCATATTTGAAGTGAAACTTCTTACAAACAGTTATTAAAGAATTGAAGGATTTGAAGGAGATGTTTGGAAAAGTGTAGTTTGAAATGTTGAAAAAGTAATAAATTAAAAAAATACACGTAAAAAATTGTTTTGCGTGTAACAATTAGTTTTTTACGCGTAACAAATAGTTTTATACGCGTAAAAAACAGTGTTTTCATGCGTAATAACAAATAGCTTTTCATGCCTAAAAAATTGTTTTTTTTTGTGTAACAATTTTTGCATATGTTATAAGAGGCCCTAAATACCAACTGGTCCAGAATATTATGGAAGGAAAAATGCAAGGAAGATGTAGTCGGAACAGAAGACAAACGTTCTGACTGATGAACCTTGAGAATGGTATGGAATGACGTCGAATTGATTATTTAGAGCAGCCGCAAATAAAATCAAAATAGGTATGATGATACAAAAACTTGAAATATTCATATACCAACAAAAGCAAAATGGTAAATAAACTTTGTATTCCGTTTCATTTGATAAATTTGATTTGAGTATTACCAATATCGCAAATGGCATAAATGAACTTAATAAAATATTAATTTTTTTTTCAAACGTCACAAAAGTATTAATTTTTGCGAGGTGATTGACAATATAAAAAAGCCAAAAATATATTATTTAATTGACAAAGTGTCAAATTCAACGAGCGTAACTGTACTTTCTCGATAAATGATAACATGGAAGGTTATTTGGAAGGTTTGAAATTGTTTAAAAAATTATTTGTGACGTTTGAAAAAAAATAGCATGTTCTATTCGGAGTCAAAATAACTTGTTGTGCCTCGGCTGTATGTCTGTCAAACGTACAGTCTCGCCGCAAAAGTGTCATTTTTACTCCTCTAATAAAACAATATACTATTTTTACACCTGTTTAATCAAAGGCCTATCTCATATTAAAAATTAAAACAAGTAGAAGAAAGAAGATGAAATGTAAAATTTATAGATCATATAAAAATAATTAGAAATGCGTTACTTTAGACCTGACAGAATAATCATTAATTAAAAATATTGTTAGATATGTAATCTACTACTAATCTTGTAAATCTAAACAACATTTTCAACAACATTGTGCATCAATTCCGTTTAGATTATTTTGCATCAGTAGTTTAAAAATCATAGGTACAATCCATTTTCACATTTTACATTTTTTATAAAAAAACACAATGCTATTGCTGTAAGCCGCATGAATTCAGCATGAAAATTAGAAATTTAAATTACTCCTAACGATACGTGCATGATCTACTGACAAGCCTTTAATTTATGCACTTTTCGTACGCAAGTGTAAGTGTTTTTTCTTTAGTTTTTATTACTGTGTATGCAATCTCAAAACGCAACAAATGAACTGTAGATTTACATAAAAGCTACCTACTGCCTTTATTTGAATATTTTATTTTACGGGTAGAAGCAATGCATTTTTATTATAAAATATTCAAAGTATAGTTTTTATACTTTATAAAGGCTTTAAAAGTCAATGAAAGAACAATTAATAGTATACTAAAATTTTGCAAGTATTACTTGCTATACGAATACAAAAGTAATTGTAAATGCACTATAATAAAATGTTTTAATTTGTTGTTACTCTATAGTAGTAGTACAAGAAGTTTGCAATTTTAAAAGATAAATTTACAGTGAAAAAATAAATATACTACGAGGTACACATTTTTTACATAAATTCGCAAATAATATAAAGATATACCGGGTGCGTCTCAAAAGTGGCTCACCCTTATAACTTTTTTATTTTTTCAGATAAAAAAACGAGATTTGGTATGTTTTTTTTAGAATTTAGAATGAGTGGGAGGGGGGTTAATCACTGCGACCTTACAGATCTATTGTGTCCCCCTTTCTTGAGTTATAACTTATCATACAGTCCCAGGGCTTTGACAAAAGCCAGTATGTGGGACGGTTTTATAGAGGGTAGTTCTCCATCTCCAATATCACTCGTACCAAAGTTCATGGCACGAATGGTTGTCGTCTCGGCGCACTCAGTGATGAGGTGTACTGTGTTTCCTCATTTTCCCCACAGAATCTGCATTCGCCGTTTCTTCTTAGTTTCAATCTACTGAGGTGTTAATTGAGGAGACAGTGTCCTGTTAAAAACCCCGTGACAATCCGAAGATTGTTCTTACTTAAACCCAGGAAGATCTGTGATTTTTCTTAATCATAAGCCCTCAGAAACTTCTTCGAGTGTCTTAGACCGTTGCAAGATTCCCACTCCAGGTTGCGGACGGAATCTTCCAAGTTTTTGAGTTCCGCCTTGAGTTGATTACCACTTGGAAAGCAGAACGGTTCTGGTCCAGTTAGTGGAGTGTTCGCTCCTTTTCTAGCTAGATCATTTGCTTTTTCATTGCCTTCTATCCCTTGGTGAGCAGGCACCCAGAGTAGGAGGACTTTGTTTTCTTTGCCTAATTTATTCAGCTTCTCTATGCATTCTTTGACCAATTTCGAATTGATTGATACTGAGTTGATCGCTTTTAACGCTGCTTGACTATCAGATAAGATGGCTATTTATTGTTTTCGATAGTTCCTATCTAAGATAAGTTGTACGCGTACTTTCGATAGCGTAGATTTCTGCCTGTAGGATACTAGGGTAAGTTCCTATTGGTTCGGAGTATTTACTTCTCGACCCAAATACTCCCATCCCTGTTCCCGTATTGGTTTTGGAAGCATCAGTATACCAAGTTATGGTATGGTCTTTTAACTGCTGGGCAGACGTTTCGCTCTTCCAATCCTTTTTATTGCTCAATACTACATTGAGATATTTCTCAAAGTTTTACGTTCTTGGCATATCGTCCACTGGGAGTTGCAGGAGTGGTATTTCCTTTTTGAGGGTGTTCCAAGCCCGTGATGTGACAATTCACCCAGTACTAATTCCGTTAGTGACCATTCTAATCATTGTCGCATTGGCATATCTACCAATGACAATGTGCAGTGGTGTTAGATCTAGAATGACCTCCATTGCTGCTGTTGGACAGGTTCTCATGGCTCCTGTGATGCAAACGCATGCTAGTCTCTGGACTTTGCACAGGTTTAGCCTTGCCGTCCGTTGCTCTAGTTTTGTGTACCAGGCAACTGCTCCATAAGTAATCATCTGCCAACACAGGAAGTTAAACTGCCAACACAGGAAGTTAAATATCTGGGAAGAACCCTGGACAGTAAACTCCTGTGGAACAGGCATATTAAAAACACTACCAGCAAAGCCACAAAGGCTCTCATGATATGCAGAAGACTGGCCGGAAATAGATGGGGCTGCTCCCCTAACATTTTGCGCTGCATGTATACCATGATGGTAAGACCCATTTGGTATGTTAGAATATGACATAAATTAAGATTGACTGACTTATTCAATTGTTTTTGGCCACTTCCTGTTTCACTGGGAATGACTACAACTTTTGATTTTTAAATGGTACCCTCGGTATGTTTTTACTTTATTTGATATAAAATGACATTCTGAATAGAATCATATATCATATATGTCAGCTTTTGACGTTTTCGCTTAATAAAAAATCGTATTTTAAAATTCAATCTAGAGTGCCATGGCTATGTTAAAATCAGTAATTCTTAATCAAGGAGCCTTGGAAAAATAGATTTGATCGTCCAATGTTTTTCATATCTTGTCCTGGCCAGTTAGAAAATGCTCAAATCGTATTTTTAATCATATCTCGATTTTTTCAAATGGAACGAGGGTGGCTCATTGACATATTTGGAAAAAGTATTTTTTACGAATAATTTGATACCACACACTTGGTATTTCGAGTCAAAAATTTTCGTTACGAACCGCAAGTTATAATGTCAAATAAACCATATGCAAAAATGTCAAAAGTTGACAGGTGATATGTCATTCTATTCGGAATGTTATTTTCTATCGAGTAAAACAAAAAAATACTGAAGGTGCTATTTAAAAATCAAAAGTTGTAGTCATTTCCGGTGAAACAGGAAGTGACCGAAAAAAATTGAATATGTCAATCAATCCTAATTTATGTCATATACTAACATAGCAAATCTCGTTTTTTTAACTGAAAAAATAAAAAAGTTATAGGGGTAAGCTACTTTTGAGACGCACTCGGTATTATAATATATTTACATACATACCACATATTTGCCATACAGCGATTTTACAAACGAGTTGTAAAACTTAAAAAAGATGGTAAATTTACTACAATAACCTATGGCAAGAAATAACCCTCAATATTGTTATTAAATTCAAAAATTAATTTTTTCACTGCATTTAACTTTAGAAAATATTATAAATTGAGAAGTATTAAAAAAGGGGATAAAACCATATTCCGTCTCTAGATACACTTTTTCATGCAACTTTTTTTTTCAAAAAAGATCCTTTAATATATACACTGGCTATACGTTCCTTTGCATAAGTTTCTCTCTGGCTGAAATATTTTTCTCAATTTCTGGAAAACATCAAAGTGAAACAAGTCCTACGTGGGCGGTTTATAATTTTATTTCTGGATAATTTAATTCGAAATTTTCAAGGTGGAATGCGGTCCAACGAACGAACACAATTAGTTTATCCCCCAAGGTCTACACGACCATTCTGTAATTTTTTCATGCATGGGAAACTCAATTGCGAATAAGCTAATAACCCTCTTTAGTAATATTTCTTTATCCGTTGTTTTCATGCAATTTATTTTTAACATTTTGCTCTTTTAACCCAAAAATTCAATATATTACAAATTTTATAGTTGAAAAATATTTTTTTAAAGCAATATAGAGTTAAATGCAAATACACGTAAAAAAATACGCATAATGTTAATGACTATACTAACTATACTACGCTTTTGTTGTACACTGCAATTTTAAATTTTCATAATTCCTTTTATATATTTAGAATAGTATTTTTTTTTCTCTATTATATTCTTCATTCTTTATTGTTTAATCAATTTTATAAATTAATACATAATGTTAAGATTTCGGAGACAGGTAGCTATTTATAATATAATATGTTTATGTATATTCAAAATAATATTTTGAATGTGTCAAAACCGGGGTCAAAACCCAAAACCCCTTAAATATTATGTTGATGAACATAAAGGGCATTTGATTTTACAGATTATTTATTGTAATACCCAGTTTAGAAGAAAATTGTAAATATTTTCAGGTTAAATTTCTTTTGTGATTTTAATTTTACAATAAATATAATGGTTACACTAAAAGCATTAGTTTTCGTGTAAATTCACAAAATCCTTTTTTGAGTGTAAGATAAGATTTAACTCATATGAAGAGATATCTTTAATATACATATATTTAAAAAATACATACCGACTGCATTTTCTTATTATAAAAATTGAAACAATAGTTATTTACAGTACAAGTGTGTTTATGAATATGATTACAACAACGAGTGTGAATGATTGGAAATTCTAATCACACGACTGTTGTAGTCATGTTTAAACGCACGTGCCATGTACAACGTTTTACCTACAACCGAAAAATAAGAAAATGCTGTTTTAATTTTCGTTTATTAGTCGCCCACCTTTAACACCTTTATCTATGACATTGGTCACATTTTTTTAATTATTATTGTGACAGACAGACCTTAGACCTTTCAGTTAGACCTTCACTATTATCATCGTCATCATCATCAGCAGCAGGAATTGTTTTAAAGAAGTGTAAAAAATGTGTTATTAATATTTATAATAATTAGTAGTAGGAACTTGTATCAAAAATTAATATATTTAGATGTTCGTAGTTGTTTTTCATTATTATAAAAACTAGTTGTGTTATTGATTCATAACACCATTAGTTATGTTATGAATCCCATAACGTAACTGAAATACTAAAAAAATAGTGATGTAAAAACGTTATAACTAAACGGTTGTAGATAAAATATGTAATAGCTCTTGTAACAGAAAAAATATAAAATTAGTTTTAATTTATAAAATCAGAGATAGTTATTTATATCTAGGAGCATCAGAAATAACAACACAATATAAATGATGCAGGGCTAAAAACATTTTGGAAAATGATTCTCAATTTTAATAATTTGATTTTGTTTTGTAGAAGTTACAATAGAAACAGTTTCTTTTTTCTTAGATCCCTTATAGATAAAGGTCCGAGATTCGAAATGTCTAACCCACATCCTTTGTATAACAAAAGCCACATATATTCCATTTAAATGCACGTTGTTCCTGTATTTTAAGATATTTTATAGACAAAATAATACGAAAGCATACTATACATTAGATGAATTTTTCACAGACTTAGAGAAAGCATACTATACATTTTTCTTTTCACTGAGTTAGATTAGATTTTTTTTATAATATCTCTTCTCCCGTTTTTATTGCTTGCAAAATGTTGTGCTCTCTGCTTTCATTGTTTTTTAAATAATTATAGTTATAGATAACGTTTATAGGCATTATTGGTTTTTAGGCTTAAGTTGCCTAACGATTATGCTTTGTAACAATACTTTGTTATAATAACGAATCAAATATTATCTATCTATGACTATCAAAGCAGATTCTACTATATAGGTTATAGAATATATTCGATACTGTCATTATTGAGTTTCCAGTAAATTTATTACTCAAACGCCTATAGCAATAATGTGCTTTAACCCACATATAATAATGAGATTCAACAGCTCTTGTGTCTATATTTTTAAACAGAACTAATGTGAAAGGACAAATTTGAGCGCCCACTAAAATTTAACACTATGATTTATTATGTTTTTTTTTCAAAGATATACAGGGTGGGTCTTAAATAAGTGCAAATATTTTCAGGGCTGGTTTCAGGGTGATCTCGATAAAAAAACATATTTTCTCTTTATACCGTTTTCAAATAAATCTAAAATAACCGAGATATTTTACTTCTAAAAATTCGAAAAAAAATATTTTTTGTTAAAACTTTGAGAACCACTGTTTTTTTCTGGATTTTCTTTCTTCTAAATTTAATCTACTACCTATTGTCTAATATTATCAACAAATTTTATTTTTTAACTAAAAACTAAAAATATTGCCAAAAAATTCCAATTTTTTTTTTCGCGAAAAAACCTCATAATCGTGTTTCTAGAGTCGAAATATACTACCCCTAAAAATATTTGCACTGATTTAAGACTCATCCTGTATAATTATTTGAATTTCATAAAAGGTCAAACTGATAAATTAACACATCGATACAAAACATTTCTAAATCCGTTGAAAAAAAAATGCTGCTGTCTAATCTATACTAAAAATGATTATTTTTGCTTTCATTCTTTTTTTCTGGCTCTATTGTTCGAGAAAATCCAAGGAAAGCAATATTTTTATCGACAGTTTCCACAATAGCGCGCCTGGCGGTATATTAAATCGAATCGTATTCCAGATTGACGCCTTTTTTCCAACTTCATCTACTCGGAAGCCTAAAAATAATTTACATAAAAATGTAACTAGAAAGTTTACATTCTACAGCATAAAATATATTTGTAACTGACGCATAACGTCAATTTTTGTGATAGAAACGGTCTTTACCGTTTTATTAGTAGGTATATATTTTATTACATGTTATGTTCAGTAAAAGTTGGAAATCAGTGATTGTGAACAATTATTACTAGTAAAAGCTCACATTCACATCATTAGTTTGCTAAAACTACGACAGTAAAAGTTCAACAGCTATTTCTGAAACCAACTTTTACTAGTGAATGCTAGAAATCCCTGGACGATAGCAGTGAGTTTGAAAGATTCAGTTAGCGCGGTTGCCACATGTTGTAAAATATAAGGATAAATAAGTATAAGTTGAATAATAGGCATTATAAGGATAACATTAAACTGGGGCTAAACGTTAGCAACCTTGACAGACATCTGGCGTAAGTTCGCTTTGTTTTTTGTGGTTATGTTGGGTTATGTATAACTGTTTAGTTATCGTTGTAAAAAGTGCTGTGCGATATTTTCCTTATGGAATAAATTTTCTGTGAAAAATTAAGATAAGCTAGGCACTCACAAGAATGTAATATGTAATAGTGCTTGTTTTTCATTTTTGCAATATAATGAAGTCATAGCAAAAGTTAAGCGTGCAAGATAAAAAGATATTAAAGAACCTAGTGACTATGAATTTATTAAACGTTTTGATATGCTAGAAGTAGCGGATTTGAAAAACGAATAACTCCCGTTGAAGAAAATTTGAGCATACTTTATTTTATACACGATGAAGAACTTTATTTAAAAAAACCTTGTACCAATAAGTTTTATGTTTATGAATGTTTTTTTTTAATTGTTTTGTACGCTTTAAAATGTTTACGATGATTTATTTTAATATTTAGAAGGTTATGTCGTTATTTTCTCTAAGTTTTAATAAATATACCATTAAAGTAAATCGTAATTTTAAGATATGTGGATCAGCTTGAATATTGAGGTGATCCAATATACTTAAATTTTTATTTGTTCTAATTAAATTCCACCGACATTCTTCCTCACCACACTCTCCCTGTACAATAGAATAACTTTTAGTTGCAATCTTTAGTAAATGTTACTTTCACTAGTGAATGTTAGAAATTACTAGGAAAAGTTGGAACAGTTGAAAAATCTCTAAAATACCACATTCACTGGTCCAATCCCTAATTGCTAGCATTTCCTAGTGAATGTTAACAATCACTGAATTTCCGACTTTCACTGAAACATATATATTTTTTAATAAAACAGAGGAACAAAAACTGGTCAATAAGCACCCTACAACAAGATAGGAGAACAGAGCAAAGCAATGGATTTAAGCACCAATATCAAGAAAACAAAACAACCAACACGCAACGTCGCAAACATCCATTAATGGATTTGCTTTAGAAGAACAAAAAATACAAAAACAACAAAAACCCAGCAAAATCCAGTGGTTCTCAAAAGAAAAAATAAGTAAAGTAACTCAACTATTTTGGACTTAGTTCAAAAACGCCAAACAGAAAATATATTTCTTTGATCGAAATCTACCAGCCCAAGCAATGAAAATATTTGAACTTAAAACCCTGTATTTTCCATAAAATTCAACTATTTGTCTAGTTCAAAGTAGTTATATGGTCTTAGTACAACAGTACAACTAGCGGAGCTTTGAAGCATAGTAGTGTATGACAGTGATGCTACAAAAATAGCAGTCAGTCATGTTAAGAAAAAAAGACACAGAATTTAAAAATGGGCTAGAATCGCTACAAAATCTAAAATCAGCACGTTACAACAATGGCTATAATAATAAACTATTTAAGCTTACTACAATTTTCAGTTTTATCTCTAGTAATACATTCCAAACATATTTAAAAAGTAACAAGTTCGACAAAAGATTTTTTAACTCAAATTTTAATACACAAATAAACAAAAAAGAAATCCATGTATATTTCGCTAATAACATTTTGAATCAGGTAAATAAAGGTTCTTTAATCCAGTTTAAAATAGACCATAGTTTTGGAAAACTTAACCAGGAAGAATGTTTTAAAAGAGAAACCCTTTCCCAAATCGCATTGTTCCCTTTCGACCTAAAATAATCTTAGAAGCCATTAAGGCCCTGTCACAATAATATACGTCCTAACATAACATTTTCAAACTGGCCCGGTCGCGCAAAGCAGTTTAAAAGGTAAATTGTTCCGAGAAACTTAGAACCAAGAGATGAAATAATAGACCTTTTAGAAAATAAAGGGTATTATTACCTACCGGGTCATTACAGTTTATTTAGTTGCTTTTAAACCGTTTGTTTTTACTACAACTCGCTCCAATAAATCAAATGATCTTTACTATTGCTTCAACGGTTGTTAATCTCAGTTATGTTAAGCCTTAAACGTTTCCTCTAATGTTAGTTACAATGAACAATGTGACTATAATTTTCTATGATAACAATATAGGTTTAGACCCAATTTTACATCTTCCTTAATATAAAGATTATTACCACCGTTAACGACAAATTAATTATTCAATTTTCCACCGAATAGAATTATCATGGCAACGGTATTTTTTTGCATACAAAACCGCCGCACAGTAGGCAATATTGCCTGCAGTATTGCAAAAAATAACATCCACAGTTAGCATTTATGGCAATAACATTAGATTGGAAAAATATTAGTTAAGAGGAAACCACATAAAACTAACAAAAAAAACATATTCGGAGCAATTCGGAATCTCTTTCAAGGGGCTGTAATACGAACTTTGCGCAAAACCTACATTTTCAGTTAATTTGTGTCCAATAACTTTTTTCTACAATTTTTTAAATAGTAGGCATTGCATTCAAATGACACAGTATTATAACAAATGAATCGGACGACCTTAGCTTGGTGTCAATAATTATTATTGTGAAATTGTCATAACGTGTTTTACGTAGATACCCGGTTGCGGTAAATTTAATGTCAAGGTAAGTAAAAAATTTTGTTTTGTTTGAAACTTTTATTTTGATTTTTTGGATAAAAAAAAATAGGTAAAGGCCAAAGTAGAACATAATCATTTAAGTTTTTTTGGATAGTGGCATATATTCTATCTTAGAAAAGTTAAGTCAAAAAAATCGCAAAAAATCGCAACATTAAATTTATTGGAAGCGTAAGCCTCCATGCGTATGTGTATAGTAAGATCCATTACGTGGATACTTCTCATAAATTAATTGTTATAGTAGCTAGAGCTAGAGAAGAACTTGAAATATAAAGTTAAGTAATTTTTCTCAAGATTTCCGGTTCTCAAGATTTCTCAATGTATATCATAAATGTCAAATGACATTTTTTGACAAATTGACAAATTTTGACAGTACCTAATTTTATAAATTAAATGAAATGGATTTTTCTTTCAGATATAAAAATGTGCACTTCGTGATCATTGCTTTCAGCTGTTATAAAACAAAATATCAGTAAATAGTAAGTAGGTGGTAAAATAAAATTTAGATATTTTTAATATGTATAAGTTCTGTTATTTTCTAAATCCTCATTGTTTAATTCTCAGAATATTGTTACTTATTTAAAATATAATAATAAAAATATTGTTCACATATTGTCTGATATTATTAGAGACCCAACTTATTCAAATGACAAACAATCTTGAATAAAAGTTCAATTGGATTAGTATACTTAGGGTTTTCTTTTATACATTGACACCCCCTTTATCTTTTTTATTTGACGTTTCCGAAAACTGTCTCAAATGAAAGTTGTTTTGAATAAATTTGCCAAAAAAGTCTATTTGGCATATACAAAGTGCTTCAAAAAGTCTGGGCGTGGTTCAACTATCTTATTTCAAATTAGGTATAGGCTATGCTACATAAAAGTAGTTAGGATTTTTAGAAGAAAATAAAAATCAAATAAAAAATTGGGTACTAATTTGAAATAAGAAATTTGGGCCACGCACAGGATTTCTAAGGCACCATGTATATGCAAAGAAGACTGTTTTGAAAAATGTATTCGAGACCATTAAACTTTTATTCAAGACACTTTTTTCGAAAACGTCGAATAAAAAAGATACAGAGGATGTCAATATATAAAACAAACCCTGTATATGCCGGAGGAGTAATAATTGCACAATATTTGTCTGTTTCATCTTGGCTCTGCCAAAAATCGTAAAATTTAGTGAAATGTAAAATATTCTTACAGCATTTTGGTAGCTGTATTAGTCAAAAGATGAGTTTTCCATTTTATGAATTAATTTAGTATTCTTATAGTGTACTTCAAATTATTTTAGAAATGTTCTAAAAGGGTTTGATTTTTCCATTTAGGCTAATTAAATTGAAATAAAAGAAATTATATTTAGAGATTCCCACAAATAATTGCACGTACAAAAAATTCTCTGTACACTCGAGTGAATACAACTGGAAGATAGCGATCATCGGGTCGACTTAGCGTAATAGGTGGTGTCTTAAATCGTCTGAGGTCATTATCATTATACTAGCATTGTACTGAGAACAAGCTCATTATGTAAACGCAAAGGCATCCAACCAATAAAAATATACTAATATATAATAATAGTTGTATTTAAAGTAACAGACACAACAAATTACTTAATTGAATGTAGAATGAATGTAGAATGTTTAGGAGGGGAGTAAATCACCGCGACCTTACAGGTCTGTTGTGTGTTCCCCTTTCTTGAGTTATAACGAGTTATAACTCATACAGTCTCAAGGCTCTAACAAAAACCAGTATCTGAGACGGCTCCACAGAGGCCAGCTCTCCATCCTCGATATCAGCCGTACCAAAAAATTTACTTAATTACTTAAAACATATATTTTCTTATGTTTATTTTCGGTTCTACTTGCATTGAAACAAAAAAAAGTAACTTATTTCTTTATATAATATACTCCTTCTATTCAGAGTGAGTTTCCTACAATGTTCTCTATGGGTATCTCGGAAACTACTGGAGATAGAGAGTCGGTTAAATGGGGAAAGAATTGCAGTTTTGTGAGGTCATAAATATTTTTTTTTCGTGCCTTTCAGATTTTTGAAAAAGTTCATTGCTTACTAGATATTTCGAAAAAAAAAACAAATTTTGGCTATTTTACAAATTGTCCCTAATTACATTAAAATCTGTTTTAGACAAAAAGTTTTCAGATAAAAGTTGTAGATAATCACATCCCTAATGACTTTTTTGTTCTCCGATTTTTTCTAAAGCCAGTCATTTTTGACATATGACACAGATATATGTTTTTTTAAATGGAAACCACAGTTGGCCATGACTTCATAAAAAGCGCCATTTTTAAGCTTTTCAGCGATATAAACTTGAATATGCTTTATTCACAAAATTACTTATGGCCAATTCTTATCTTTCTGGATTAATTTCACTTAGTTAGCCATGGAAACAAGTTCAATCGTCGTTGCTCTCAGAAATGTTAAACTGTCACATCCAAACTTTGTAAATTTGTAAATTAAAATAAACAAAAATTGTAAATATGAATTTTTAAAATGAAGAAAAGCGTGTAGGAATATTGGTACAACTTTTCTTGGCCATACAGTTTCGAGGATACGTTGACCGGTGAACGTTACTCGCGCATTAATAGAGAAGTTCCAACATGACTTTCACTATGACACACCACCACCACCCCCCCCCTAGAATGAAAGAAATGTTAAAAATTATTTATACCTAAATTGTGTAGACTCAGGGATAGAAAGAGGTGGCAGTAGAAACCAATTGCATGGCCCTTCTCGATCACCTGACCTATCCATTTTAGATTTTTTTTATGCGGTATGGTTAACAACAAGGTTTATAAAAGAACTTATGAATTAAGAGAGGCACTCGAAGAGGCGGTACGTTTACGTACCGCCTACGAAGTTTACGGCGTACGAAGTTTAATTAAGTCGACCAGTCGTTCTGTGAGAATAGCTAGAAATTCAGTTTTAAAAAGATGCATTTATGTACTCAAAACATTGGCGGATTTTTTAAAATAATGTTACGTTTTTCGTCGGTTCCGTATGGATAGAAAGTCACAATTTATTTAAACATAACTTATTGTACACTATGTAACAAAATAATAACGATAAAAGACTTAAAGAACTATTTACAAACTATTTATAACTTATTTATCTAGAAGGACTTTATTTTTGAATTTAGCGCGGCAGCTGTACACGTCGGACATTGGAGCGTCGGCTTATATACCCACAGCTAAACAGTTCTCGAGAACATTAGATCATTAGATGCATAGAGAAGGTTTAGAATGTTCTCGTATGTACTCCTCCATTCCAGTGGAACTCGATTGTTCTCGAACGTTCGAATGAATGATTACGGTGTCTATTCTTTAATGCGATATTAAGGTCATATGGGGGCGGGACATATACGTTAGGTTAGGCCGAGACCACACGGGTCTGCAACAATAACTAAAAGTGTATGTAGTGATATAAAGTTTTAGTTTGTGTAATGGAAATTGTAAAGAACCGCTTAATAATATATTTTGTCTTTTTATAAGTTATAAATCATACAAAATAAGAATACCATACCAACAAAGTGAAATTAGTCAAGAAAGATAAGAATTGGCTATAACTCAGTAATTTTGTGATAAACACATATTATAGCTTATACCGCTGAAAAGCTTAAAAAATGGCGCTTTTTATGAAGTCATGGCCAATTCTGGTTTCCATTTAAAAAAGTATATGTTTGTATCATATATCAAAAATGACAAACTTTAGAAAAAATCGGACACAAACTCATTAGGGATGTGATTATCTACCACTTTTATCTGAAAACTTTTTGTCTAAAATAGATTATAATGGAATTAGGGACAATTTTTAAAATAGCCAAAATTTATTTTTTTCGAAATATTTAGTAAGTCATGAACTTTTTCAAAAATCTGAAAGGCTCATATTTATGACCCCACAAAACTGCATTTCTTTCCCCATTTAGCCGACTATCTATCTCCAGCAATTTCCGAGATACCCATAGAGAACATCGTAGAAAACTCACCCTGTATATCAATTAATAGATTAAGTTTTAAATAGTTTTCATTTTCCTTCTCTCTATAACCTCGTAAATAAATTCTTTTAAAAAACATTTCGGTGGTTTTATGGCAAAAGGTTCTATATCGAAATTTTGGCGTTTTTCTTGTTACAATATGGCAATCATATGATTTTTATAGAATTCTAAATTTTGCCCAAAACACGTTTTTCGTGTTACACTAATATCGCAATAAGATTTCGATATAACACCTTTTACCATAAAACCACCGAATTCAAGAAATATATTTCATTACAATATTATTCACTTACAATTTCTTTTGTAAATTTATGAAATTCTATAGGAAAACTTCGTAGATCGATAGAGAAATTCGATCAGTTATAGTACTGTGAGTTCTATGAAATAAACTGCTCAGGGATATTAGGGATTGCCATTATAATTAAATCCTATCAATATACTTTAACCATCTCAACTAGAATTATGATTCATTTCAAAACTTACCGATTTTTGAGGTAATTATGATTTCATCACTTAAGATAGAATGATAAAATTTAATAATTCAGCTATCAAATGATATTTTGACATGTAGCAAAACATATAGATTGAATTATAAATAAAATAATGACATTTATTGAATATATCACAGACTAAAGGCAGGCGACCACTGCGAGCGAAACTATACTAAGCTAAGAATATAGAAAGAAACGGTAACTAAACGATAATAAGTTTCATCGGCCACTGGGAACGATTTTCGCTTAGTAGTCAGCTAAGTTACCTGCGTTTTCGTATTGTGTCTCTGCTATCATAGAATTAATCTCTGCGAAAAATTCGCTGGAACCTGTCACGAACTAGCGAAGTTAAGAACGAGCGAAACTAAGCTACGATTTGAATCTTCGTTTAAATATTTTCGTTTAGTTTCGCTCAAGTGGCCGCTGATCCATTTAAGAGTATGGGAGCTGTTTTTTCAAAATCTTATCTTCGCTTGGCTTAGTTTAGTTTTGCTCGCAGTGGCCGCCCGCCTTGCTCACTGGGTTGTAGGTAGGTACCTACAACCCAGTGAGCAAAGTTTGGTCACAATTAAGGAACATTAGGGAACAGTTACGTATCTGCGTTTTATTGCTTCATATCAGGCAAAAGATGGGCCTGGGAACGTAACAATGATGTCATCTAAAACAAATTTCCCTTAAATAAAATGTTCACTGGGAATATTATTGAATTATATTTCAATTCAAGCTCCCGCACGCTTTTGCACGCTTTCTGGATTATAGATGTACCTATCGCTTGATCAGATTTTTTAACTGAAAATATTTTTCGATTGTTGGAATAAACAAATATGACGTTGTTACCATTATTAGATTTCATATTTTCGTCAAGACAAAATGAACAACTCGATAAAGCATTACAACTATTCATTTATAAATTATTAAATTAAATTATGCAGTAGAATTTATAAAAAAAATTGCATAGAAACAAATAGACATTTTTTTCTTCAAAAGGTTTCTATAATAAAACTAACCATACACAAAAAATATAAATACAGATACCCAAAATATCGTGTATTATCTACAGTTTGTATAAAATACTCATAGAAATATGATTTTTCCGTTTATAAATATTTTGCTCCAACCATAAACTATCGAAAACGAGACTGTCTAATTTTCCATGTTATACATAAAATACATTGTACCAATCCTATTAGCTAATAAATTCCGGATGTGAATAAATGCTGTTCGTCTAACTCGATACATCAAATTAAAAAGGCATAAGTAATACAAAAATTAATGTGGAGCTTATTGCTGGCGATATTAGCTTTACTTCAGTATTAATGCTTGTTGCTATCCCGCCCCCTGTTATTAAACTGCTATGAATACACCCCCAATCAGTTACTTCCATGTTTAAAATTAGGTACTAAATTAGATACAACTTCAATTAAATCTCAATATGCATATAGAGACGGAAATATAACATATATGCACAAAGCATATATGCCTCATTTTGTGTGCTATATTTGGCGAATTGCCTTTACTGCTATCAATCAGAGCATATGATTGCTAGAAACAAAGGTGTTGATTGGACAATTAACATTTCGCAATTCAAATTTCATATGAATAAATATAAAGTAATAAAATGAAATGTACTTATTATAATTGATACAATATAAATGTTGTTTCTCAAAAAAAACCTATGGGTATTTCGCCACTATAAGAAAATCTACAAAATAAAATAGTTATTTTTTGGATACACTGCTGCGTTAATCCAACGGAGACTAATTGTCAGCAGTGGCTTACTAATAAACAAATTTGCCTAGCGGACAAAAAAATGCTTAACGTTTCGGGAAGTATATCTCTTTCCGTCGTCGGAACCAAAAAAAGTATACAGAGAACAAAGAAAAAAACTATTTAAAATATCTAAATTCAACTATTCGAGAACACTTTTGTTTTTTTTTTAAACAGATACATCTACAAAAACCGTTGACGTTCTGTTAAAATGACATTATATCAAGTTAAACTATTTCTGCTTCTCTAAATTTTTAATCACATATTAGGGCACATATTATTTGCACCACTCTGTAGTACCACTGCAGTACCACTGCATAAGTTTGGTGTTTTGTCTTTCATCTGGGCTTCTACCTAGATAACCTGCTCATTATCAATAATGGTTTAATTCTGCAGATCACGTCTCTTACCTATAGGCCTTATAACTCAAAAGCGGTTAACGTATGAGGTGAATAACCCTGTATACATCCTTGAATACTACTTATTTAAATCAACACGTATTCAAAATAAATTAGCCTGAGCAATACTACCAATTTGTAATAAAAATAAGATTGAAATATGCTATATCCTCTCGTGCCCTGTCCGCAGGATTATTAAACTTACGTCTGTTTACTTTGATTAAATAGCGAATGATCGTCCAAACTGACATAAATTGGTCTGGGATATAGAGACTATTAAAGCAATAGTTAATTTTAGCATCAAGTTTAATATCTAGTCTTAAAGTTACGTAAAGTCGTAAGTCGTACTACCTGTATATCGTGTAATACCTATATGTATATGTACATATAACATTTAGTGGCTAATTTGCATATCCTGCCTTAAAGTCCAAACTTTTTTTATTTCGTTAATTATTTATTACGGTTGGGGGGTTGAAACCTTAGGTATTACCACAACAAAATAAGACACTGATCCACCCTCGAATCCACTAAAATACGCCAAAATACTTTACAGCAGATGATTAAAACATTTAATCGTTGATTGAGGGAAATAAGTTCTTTCCAGTAATCCAGTTCTTTCAATCAACGATTTAATCATCTATGATGAAGTTAAGATGGTTAGCGAAACGCTTGGTGAATTGTGGTGAATTGATGTCAGAGCCAGTATATATTTTTAGGGAACAATTTCTGTTACATTTTTTAGAACAAAGGTAATTTCAGTTTAAGATGCACATGCTTTTCTGGATCCTATTCAAAAGTGAAAGTTTATGGATTTACTGTTGGTGACGGTTGGTCTTGTGAACTCTTGTCTATTAATTTATGACCGAAGACAAGGGTTCCTTCGAGGAATAGTTCAAGTAGGTATTGAGTAAAAACATGTGCCTTATTTTTTAGAAAACTGAATATTTGGGATTTTAGTCTTTAGTATCGTATAGATTTTAAAGGGAAGCGAAAGGCGGAGTCGTACCGGGTTTTGTCTACTTTACGCTTTTCCATTCTCTTTTTAATTAATCATTTTTTCGTGGATTTTGTTTATTATTAGTTGCAAGTAAGCTCAGTAGTTAATAAAGGTTGTATATATGTAAATAAATACGGCTTTTATATCCAAGAAGACGTGTTGTTAAGACGGGTAGTTTTAGTGACGCCACAGTTTTGTTTACATGTTTGTTCATTATTTATAGTGATTTATAGTTTTTTTTTTAAATTGTACAAATATTCTCGTTGATTATTGGTTTGAAATAAATACGACAATGTTCTCCAATGAAAATGCAAGTTACCTAAATGTAATAATTCTAATTCTGAGCTAGCAAATGAACTAGATGCTTTACCTAAACCAGGGACTACTATGACCAGGGGAATGTAGATAAACGTATTATTCGATAGAAAATGTCATTCTGAACAGCATGACATATCATATGTTAACTTTTGGCATTCTCGCTTAATAAAAAATCGTATTTTAAATTTCAATCTAGAGTGCCATGGCTATTTTAAAAACACTAATTTTTAATCAAGGGCCCTTGGAAAAATAGATTACTGAAAAGATGCCCAAATCGTATTTTTAATCATATCTCAATTTTTCCAAATGGAATGGGGGTGACTCAGTGGCATATACACATCGGGACAATTCAAAAGTGTGGTCTGGATTTTAACGTGTAAGACAGAGAATAATATAAATGACCGGTTGACAGACAGAGAGACAGCATCAAAAGGGGCCGGTGCGACCGATACAGTGTTGCCGGTATTTACGGGTGTGGGCAAGGTAAAGCATAAGCATGGTGGGAGTACGCATTGAGAGGGGCGATGCTTTATGTTAAGGTTCGTATTCACTATCCGAAAGAACAAAGGAATGAAATTCGGTATATTTGGACAGCAAACCGAATGCATGCGGCCGTTCGCCATTCGGTTCGCTCCATCATCCGTTTCCAGTCGGTATATCAGAGACCTTCGCAAACGAATGAGAATTATAGAACCGCGCGAACAAGACTGGACGTTCGCTCGTTGAATAGTAGCATTCGTTCGT
Source organism: Sitophilus oryzae (assembly GCF_002938485.1). Taxonomy (NCBI): domain Eukaryota; kingdom Metazoa; phylum Arthropoda; class Insecta; order Coleoptera; family Curculionidae; genus Sitophilus; species Sitophilus oryzae. The sequence continues at coordinate 1,167,158 of NW_022145814.1, read as the reverse complement.
TTGGATAGTGAATACGCACCTTTATGTAGATGAAATGGTGGGGAAAAGAAATAGATCACCTGGGATCCAAACTATTTTTGCATCATTCTTTTCGCCTAGCTGTTTCGGTGTGTATGTTAAGTGTTTCAAAAATGGCTAATTATACGACCGAACAGAAAGTGCATATCGTTAAATGGTTTTACATTTCCTCAAGTGTGGAAGAGGTCATTAGGCGTTTTGTGTTCACCTTTCAAGATCGCCCTGTGCCTTGTGCCACAACTGTACGCAACATTGTCCGAGCAAACAGGCTGCGGCGTGCAGAAATTGTGACAATAAGGAAGGCGCAGAGAAGGAGATTCCCGACAAGGAAATTAATATTTGTGCCGCGGTCGAAACAAGCGAACCTTGTTCAAGCCCAAATATAGCCGAACATGTTGGTTGCAATGCTCGAACGGTGCGCAGGGTTTTAAAAAAGCATAGATTTAAGTCCTACAAAATCAGTACCACGCCAGAGATTTTTCCCGCAGATTGTAACAGACGTCTGGAGTTTTTCGAGGTTGTAAGAGAAAGAGCCGATCGGAATAATTTATTTTTGGAAAATATATTATTCTCAGATGAAAGCTCGTTTCCCTTACATGGCTATCACAATCCTTCGATAGTATGTTATTGGTCTCGAGAAAATAAGCACCTTAGTATGGCACTGCGGACACAATATCCACAAAAACTAAATGTTTGGGCTGGCATGCTGCAAAATCATATTATTGGGCCTTTTTTTATTGATGGTATGTTAACAGCTGCCAAATATTTGGATATGCTACAAAACCAAGTTGTACCAACAGTTCGAAATTGGCCAATCAATTTTGAGGAAGTGTGGTTTCAGCAGGATGGCTGTCCTGCGCATAACGCGCGGAACGTAAATCTGTTCCTTCAAACCACATTTCCCAATCGGCTAATTTCCACACAAGGCACAATTAATTGGTCACCACGTTCTCCGGATTTGTCGCCCAATGACTTCTTTCTGTGGGGATATGTAAAAAAATCCATTTATGGCTATAACCATGAACGACCCATGAATATTGACGAGCTGCGATTAAAAATCGTTCAGTCGTTAAAATATCCCCGCTGTTATGTTAGCTAAAGTTAGGTCAGAGTTAGCAATAGCCAAACCGTCTTGGCTATTGCGAAGCACAACAGGGAGGTATTTTTGAACCTTTGATTAAATTTTTTTATAATTATTTTGCTAATTGTCCTTTTTTAAAGTTGCTTTTTAGTCATTTTTTTAATGCTTGTTTTAACTTATGCTGAAACAGCAACAAAAACATGAGCAGTGGTGATACAACCGGACGTTTAATTATTTTTATTGTTAAAAGATTAAACGTCTCGAGATGTATGGATAAACTTCAAAATCGTAAATATATTGTAGAATGATGTACACCCAACCCCTTTCAAAATCCGACTGATTTGATAAATGTGTCAAAGTATGTCTACGGTTCTACGACTTCGATACTGTCAGTGGTGCCAGATGAAGTTTTGAAATTTTCTTGAAGCCTGGTTGGCACGGTCAATCTACCAACAAAAAATATTCTTTTAAAATATTTATCTGGTGATACTTTTAGAAATGCCAAGTTTAAGAAAACACATTAAATACACACACTAAATTGTGTCCAAAAATATGCTTTCTAAAAATGTATTTCCTCGATAGAACCCTTAATGTTAGGGAATATTTCCTAGACCTGGCATTTATGGCCATATTCTTTCCCACCGCTTGATTTGTCTTAGCTGATTGGTCTCATCCCTCCTCTCTAAAATATGGAAGCCATGCATTTCTGTTTCGCCACGTGTGACCCATCAAACTCTTGAGTCATAGGCGTACTAATATTTTATTTCCATTTAGATTTAGTATTACAGCCAATTTTAGTTTAAAAGTTTTGCTTATGAATTCTGTAAAATTTAAGCCATACATATTTTTGAGAAAAACCCTGTTTTCTGATTGGCTATCAGCGAAACGCCCCTTAGCGGACATTTTTCGAACTTGAAAATAATTTCCAGCGATTTCTCTTGATCGATTTACTTATAAGAATTTTTTTCCCAAAATTATACAATAAGTAGTTTCTGGGATGCAGCCGGCGTCCATTCTTAGTTGGCCACCCGGTACGTAACTACGTAATAGAGCATATTTTTTGGTTAGTTTATTTAATGAAGCGTACACACGGCTTTGGTTGCTGATTCTCGTGTGTCAACGTGTTCAGTACAATACGATATACTGAGAGATGCTGATGCTCTATTACGTAGACACGTACATCCCTAGTTGCATAATAAGACAGATAATCTATTAATTACATAAACTAAAAGTACTAAAAGCGCAAATTCTGTTGTCGAACGCTGTAATCAGTATAATGTATTATATATTAAATAATTATGGAGGTGCATATGAAATATTAAACGATTCATCATTGTGTTAAGTCATACCACATAATTTAACAAAAAGATCAATCATATAATGTCTCAGTTCACACTGTCTCACTCCATTATTATTTAATACTGATTAGAATGGTCGACAATAGTATTTGCGCTATTTACTACATTATGTAATTAATTGATTATTTGTCTCATTATGTAACTGCGGATGTACGTGACTACGTAATACAGCATATTTTTTGGTTAGTTTATTTAATGATATAACCGATAATGTACACACGGCTTTGGGTGCCGATTGTCGTGCACAGAGTCTATACACTCTGTGATTGTATAAATGAATAAAGGGAAAAGAGCAAGAATTTTCCTAAGCGCAAGAAGTTGAGCTCCGGATTAAGTGGATAGGTAATAATTTTCTCTCCTCGACTTACAAGATTGCCATAGCGATTCACTTCTAGACATGTAGGTAAATGACGACTAAAATAAACGATCAAAGATTTTCTCTTGCCGACCAGTATTGTCGTAGTCTTAAAGAAATTAGAATAAAATAAACTATGTTAAAAATTTTCATGTATACTACTGAAATAAAGATAATATATCTAAACTAAATGTAATCTATTACAGTTGTAGTAAAATGAGTAACTAATTGTCGAAAATCCAGATCCAACCCTAGATGCAACATTTTTTTGAAACGTCTACTTATGCGGTTAGAAATTTTGATGCAAAATCCGGCAATACTGCTCAGAAGAAATGTACCCCCCCATACCCACCCAACTTTTTTCTCTTTTTAATACATTTGATTTGCCATTAAGCTGTCTACATCACTGTCTTACACGTTAAAATCCTATACACGGTAATAGAATGACCAGGTCGGTATATGGAAAAAGCCTTTTTTTACGAACAATTTGGTACCACACACTTGCTATTTCGAGGCAAATTGTCGTTGCGAATCGCATGTTGCAATTTCAAATAAACCATATTCGAAAATGTTTAAAAGTTATATATGTCAACTTTTGACAAAACTTGACATATGATATGCCATTCAAATCAGAGTGCCATTTTCTATCAAATAAAGTAACAAAATACCGAGGGTGCTATTTAAAAATTCAAAATTGTAATCATTTCTGGTGAAACAGGAAATAACCGAAAAATTGAATACTTACGTCAATCAATCCCAATTTATGTAATATACTAACATACCAAATCTCGTTTTTTTTATCTAAAAAAATAAAAAAGTTATAGAGGTGAGCCATTTTTGAGACGCACGCGCACCCTGAGACGCACCATAAAGTAAAAAGTTCCATATTTTACATTTTTACAGTTTTACATATATAACACAAGTATTTATATTACACAAGTAGGATGAATATTTTAAAAAGGTTAATTTGAAACGTATTTATTGGCAACAGGATGTAGTTAACCTTAATAAAAATAATATCTTATTATTGTCACTCTCAAACAAGTTTCAACAGAGTAATTTAATAAATTACTAATTTTGTAACAATTATTCATTAATTAGAAATAAATTTCAGTTATAACAGAAGGCTGGCATGAGGAATTTCGTTGCCGACATGTATGTCCCCGTATGTAGCTGGTATTGTCATGTAATTAATTTAATCGGTTGAACAGACTAACATTTATTACACCGAACTATGTCAGTAGGCCTTACTATAGGAAGACAACTTGGAATTGTGTTGATACATTATCTACTGACAGCAAAGTATGTAACCAAATATGACATAATATGCAAATTAAGTTTTCACCAATATTGGATTGATTATTGACGTATGCGTAGTTCAAACCTTTTGAAATATTAATACTAATAGGTAGTTGTGATGAGGTAGTAATTGCTGGCAATGAAGTTTGATATCATATAGATAATATCATTTTAAATTTGTTCTTACGGGTAAAGCCACTGAAAAGTATATATTTACAAGATTTTTTCTTATTTTTTCGACTTTTTCTTACATTGGCAAAATACCCAGTTTTTTTGAAGAAATTTGTACAGTTCCGATAGGTGTTAAAATTGGTAAGATACCTTCGATACATTTTTACTGTAGATCATATACCGAGTGCGTCTCAAAAGTGGCTCACCTCTATAAAACTTTTTTATTTTTTCAGATGAAAAAACGAGATTTGGTATATTAGTTTTTATGCCATAAATTAGTATCTGTTGATTGACGCATTCAATTGTTTCTGGTAACTTCCTGTTTCACCGGAAATACAAATTTTGATTTTTAAATGACACCCTCGGTATTTATTTACTTTATTCGATAGAAAATGACACTCTGAATAGAAGGACATATCATATATGACAATTTTTGACATTTTCGCATATGGTTTATTTGAAATTGTAATATGGAGTTCACAACGACAATTTGACTCGTAATACCAAGTGTGTGGTACCAAATTATTCGTAAAAAATGCCGTTTCTAAATATGTTAATGAGCCACCCATGTTCCATTTGAAAAAGTTGAGATATTATTAAAATTGTATTTAAACATCTATTAACCGACAAGGGCAATACGCGAAAAACATTAGACAATCAAATCTATTTTTCCAGGGCTCCTTGATTAAAAATTAGTGTCTTGAATATATACAGCCATGGATGGCACTCTAGATTTAAATTTAAAATACGATTTTTTAAGCCACAATGCCAAAAATTGGCATATGATATGTCATTCTATTCAGAGTGCCCATTTTCTATCGAATAAAGTAAAAATATAAAGAGGGTGTAAGAAAAAACAAAAGTTATTATTTGTAGTAATTTCCGGTGAAACAGGAAGTGACCAAAAACAATAATTGAATACGTCAATCAATCCTAATTTATGTCATATATTCACATACCAAATCTCGATTTTTTTATCTAAAAAAATAAAAAAGTTATAGGGGTGAGCCCTCGGGTGAGCAACACTTTTGATACGAACCTGGTATACCTACGAGTATATCAAAGCAATGAATAAAAAAACACTTAATTATTTATTTTATGTAAAAATGAATGATTAATTAGAGCAATATAAAACTAGAACCAGAAATGTGCCTATAACCAGTCTAAGTCACTTAGCTTTTCAAATGGCGTACTTACTTAATAATATCTTTATTCATCCATGGAGTATACAAAGAGATAAAACATATAGTACAGAATATGCAGAACATAGAAAAGAATGCCATACGTACGAAAAAAATGGTGTACTAAAGGCTTTTGGAATGATTCTTTATTGGCTATAGTTATTTATTAAAAATTGACATAAAATTAGTCAGTGTTAATAAAAAAAATAAAAAGTTTTCAAACACGTCAGTTATTAACAGGAAAATAAGATTTTTTAGAAAACTACAATCAATTATTTCTAATAGATTTCCAGATATCGATTTTTGAATTCAGTGTTCTAATAACGCCGACCACTGTCGAACACCAACTCAATTCCACTTATTTTTACCAAAAATGCAAGTGTTTCTAACTTGCGCTTAAAAATTTTGAAGTTATAGGGAAAATTACAACGACTCGTTAATAAATAAACAAATAAAGTATCACAAGACGTAATTAAATCGTGAATCGTGAAGCTGAACGCATAATGCACACATTTCCCTAAAAGTTTAAGTATTGACAGAGATACATACAGAGGTACTGATTGGGTCAACCAGTTGACTGCGACAAATCTGCTATATTCCCTTCCACGTCTCTTAACAATGTGCATAGTTTCTCGGTTTAACGTGTCTATTGTTGTTCAGTACTCTCTTTGTTCAGTACGTTAAAAAACGCATTGTACTCTTCTTACATAAGGAAATCTCGACCCAAGACTAACCTTTGCCAGCTCTTAGTATTAATATTAATAAATTAACTTTCAGTATACTTCCATTTTCTGAACTGTTTTATTAGATTTATAAGTAAGTATAGGGAATTTAAAATAACTTTGGTTGCACATCATAATACGACCACCAGCAAACTCCATAAGACGACGGACGCATGGTGTCATTGATGACGTGCACCGAAAGTTGTTTTAATTTCTCTATATTTACTTTTATTAGTTACTATATTTTTCTTAATAACACTTTATTTATTTGAAAATATTTAATATCTACAGGGTCCGGCAATAGAGCGTCGGGCATCTGCAGCTCCTAGAATAAAAAACTTGAGAATTTTGTTTAAGTGCAGACCTAAAGTATGTACCAGGATGTATTTCAGGAAAATATTTTAACTTCTATAGGGTGGCTCAAAAAAGTGTGAGTGGACCTGGATGATTTTTTTTAAATTGAACACCCTGTATATTATTGCATTTTTGGCTTCCTTTCAGATCACTTTACATAACCCTAAGATATGAATAAATATATTTCGATAGTTTCAGAGATATTAATAAATAAATAAAAAATATATATTTTTCAGTCCTTTTCAAAAAAATTATTAAAAATACAAGAACTGTTCTGAAATCAAAACTATGTTAGGTATTTACTTTAGATGGTCTATTCTTACTTTGCTATAAATATGGTAATCGTAAATCATACAGGATGTTCAATATTCTACGCCAAACTTTCTAAAATATAAAATAATTTTTCTTTGTTTTTTTAAATGGAACATCCTGTATATTATTTTTTTATTAGATGGAGAATTAAAAAATGAACATTTTTTGTATTTAAAGTATTTCAAAATTTTTAATAGTTTTCCGGATACACGAAGTATTATTTCATATGGCGCTTTCAATGGTAAAATATGAGAGAAAAATCATTGGGTGGGCTTTGATAAAAATTTACTGTGGAAAATGCCATAATAAATATAAAACCGCAAATATCTGCGAAACCGTTAAAAATTTTGAAATACTCTAAACACAAAAAATGTTCATTTTTTAATTGTCCGTCTACTGAAAAAATAATATATAGGGCGTTCCATTTAAAAAAGCTTTTAACAATTATTTTATATTTTAGAAAGTTTGGCGTAGAATTTTCAACATCCTGTATGATTTACAATTTTCATATTTATAGCAAAGTAAGTACAGACCATCTAAAGTAAATATCTAATATAGTTTTGATTTCAGAACAGTTCCTGTATTTTTAATATTTTTTTGAAGAAGGGCTGAAAAATATATATTTTTGATTTATTTTTGAATATCTCTGAAACTATCGAAATATATTTATTCATATGTTAGGGTTATGTAAAGTGATCTGAAAAGAAGCCGAAAATGCAATAATATACAGGGTGTTCCATTTAAAAAAAATATCCAGGTCCACTCACACTTTTTTGAGCCACCCTATAGAAGTTAAAATATTTTCCTGAAATACATCCTGGTACATACTTTAAGTCTGCAGTTAAACAAAATTCTAAAGTTTTTTTTTCTATGAGCTACAGATGCCCGACGCACTATTGCCGGACCCTGTATATTCTAGGAACGTTAAATTAGTGATATTGTTAATATTAATTTGTTATTTATCTAATGACTACATCTACATATTCAAAAATAAAGTGTTGTGTCCAATAACTTTATAGAAGCAATGCCCTTTAGATTACTTTTGATTATGAGTAATGACTAACACCCACGTCAACGTATATTATACTTTGTACAAGTACAGCAGTTTCAATAAATTACACGAAACAGTCTTTGTTTAGATGCCACAATTCTTTTAAGCTCGTATATTGTGTTATATTTGTTCAAATGTGTCGTTATGTGTGTACTCTATCTATAACTACCTTCGTTTATGTTGTTTGTGCTTGTGTCATAATTTGTTTTAATTTAGTTACCACACATTAGTCCGGTAAATTTAGAATAGGAAGAGGGTGGTGGGGTGATGATATATCGCCGTTTTTTTTTTGATAAGGAAACTTAAATATTCCGCAGATAACACGCTTAAAACGAGTGAAGCTGTTAATAATGGTTTATCTATTAAGAACAACTTTGTGAGATAAAGTTATTGTACAGACCCTGTCGCGATGAAAATGGGACCACAATCCGTTTTAAGCCTACCAGAGGAAAACATCTTAACTGATAATATATGGATAAAATATATAAATTCCATGCCTCTCATTATATATCTTTTCGGAGTTTAAATAATTATTGAAACCTTATAGTCTAAGAGCTAGCAACGTTTTCGAGAAAGTATTTTAAGACGTCTGACTATATATATTTTACGATGCTCTCTGGAACAGCATGCGGCCCGTCTGGCTGCCGATACCCGTTGCGTTCACTACTGCGCATCGGAAGAAGATCCTATATTTTTTATTAATTTGGTCCTATAAATTCTAGTATTGAATATAAATCGTCTCCATAGCGCATAGTAGAGTTTCCGACCACGAACCGATGATTCAGAGTTCGAGTCCGGGTCAGGGCAAAGACTTTTTTATTTTATTTTCGTTTATATTCTGATAGTAAAGTATTAAATAATTCTGGTTATTCAAAAAAAAAACAAATATTTAATACTTTACTATCAAAATATAAACAAAAATAAAATAAAATAATCTTTGTCCTGACCCGGATTCGAACTCTGAATCACCGGTGCGTGGTCGGAAACTCTACGCTCTGCGCTATGGAGACATGTTCGATTTATATTCAATACTAGAATTTAAAGGACTAATAAAAATATAGGATCTTCTTTCAATGCGCAGTAGGGAACGCAACGTTTACCGGCAGCCAGACGGGCCACATGCTGTTCTAGAGAGCATAGTAAAAGATATATCAAAGAGCCAGACGTCTTAAAATACTTATTTTTCCGACGTTGCTAGCTCTCGTACTATTAGAAAAAGGAGATTCAGAAGAAAAACTAATAGTTAACTTAAAGCGAAACTGCAAAGGAAAATAAAATTTCGATAGCACAAACAACTTTAACAATCAGAAAACAAAGAATATTAAATTCTTCAAGAATATTCTCAAGAGGACATGATCCAGTACTTGAAATGTAAGAGTTGCGGGTGCAGGAAAAATGTACTGAAGTAAAAATGTCTGGAAAATAACAATTGTTCATATTAAGTAAATATTAATTTCATGTTTACTGTAAATACATACAGTATTTCATTTAAATATGACGATTACTCGGACACGATAATGACGATAACTGGGACGATTGCACTTAATGGGCGACGAATACTGAGGCAATGTGTACCGGGTGTCCCACTAAGAATAGCTCTCGGCTGTATCTCGGAAAGTATTAGCCGTAGGGCTTACGGAAAAAAATATTAATAACTAAAGGGGCTATAAGAAATTGCTGGAAATTATTTTCAAGTTTATAAAACCGCCGCTAGGTGGCGCAACTACTATGGAAAATAAGAAAATAGATTTTTTACAGAATTTTGACTAGATACTGTAAATAGTACTGTAAAAGGTACTATAAATAACAGCTTCATAATCTTCAGTGAATTTTGGATTTTTTTTGTTAGAACCATTTTCCCCTATCTGCTAAAATAAAGTGGTGGGGGAAGGTTAGATCTATCTTTATTTAAATGTTAAAAACTCCGGACTGGATGATCAGAATCCAACAAACGAGGGCTCGTTTAAAAGAGCGTTTCTTACTCTATATTATACCATAAAAATAATAATGATAAGGTTTTGAACGTAGACGCTAGGGGGCGCTTTCTTACAATTTAACAAACATAGCGCGTTTTTTCAAAAAAAATAAATACGATAGTATGTGTTATTTTAGCTGATAGTAAAGAGTAATAAAAACTTAAAAAGTCAGCGAAAACCGCATCCTGATATCTTCTTTCAAACCGAAGATATTAGCAAAATTATAATAAATACCAAAAATTAAGCCCTTAATTACCTTATTTTTACAATACAGTATCAGTAGCCCTCTTGATTAGGCCCATTCTAACAAAAAAATAAGATAGAAACAGTTAGTTTATTTTAAAATCGACGAAATACCAGAATACCATAATACCAGATGTATTAATATCTAATAATTAAGATATTAATAATAGTGAACAAGAAACGATGATTCAGTGAAGTCATAGTAGGCTTTGGAAAAAAGTTGCTTTTCGCGTAATAGTATAAACGTCAAATTGTTATTAGATCAACATTTTGATAGTCTTAGCAGCATTTTTATATCTTTTAAATGCTTTTTCAAAATGCCTTTATTATTTGAAATACTTGAAGTTGTTGGCATTTTGAAAATGCAATCAAAAGATAAAAAACGCTGCTAAGACTATCAAAATGTTATAATAATAATTTGAGGTTTATATTATTACGCCAAAAGCAACTTTTTTCCAAAGCCTACCACGACTTCACTGAATCATCGTTTCTTGGTCACTATTATTAATATCTTAATTATTAGATATTAATACATCTGATATTATGATATTCTGGTATATCGTCGATTTTAAAATAAACTAACTGTTTCTATTTTATTTTTAGGTTAGAATGGGCATAATCAAGAGGACTACCGAAACCGTGTTCTAAAAATAAGGTAATTTAGGGCTTATTTTTTGGTATTTATTAAAATTTTGCTAATATCTTCGGCGAGGGGTGTCTCGCTCGGGTAAAAAATGATACACGTACTGCCAAAATATCCTTCCACTGCTAAGCGACTGCCAATGGCTATGAAGAAGACTGCCTATGACTGCCATGTAATTATTATAGGCGACTGCCATAAGACTGCCAATGACTGCCAGCGACTGCCAAGAAAATATACATGTAATTCCAATAGTGAGACACCCCTCGATCTTCGGTTTGAAAGAAGATATAAAGATGCGGTTTAAATTGTAAGACAACGCCCCCTAGCGGCTACGTTCAAAAGCTTATTATTATTGTTTATCTGGTAAAATATAGCGTAAGAAACGCTCTTTTAAACGAGCTCTCGCTTGTTGGATTCGGATGAACCAGTCAAAAGTTATTAATATTCAAATAAAAACAGATCTAACCTTCCCCCACCACTTTATTTTGGTAGATAGGGGAAAATAGGTCTAACAAAAAATATTCAAAATTTACTGAGGATTATGAAGCTGTTACTTATAGTACACCTTATCTAGGCAAAATTGTGTAAAAACTCCATTTCCTTATTTTTTGTTGCAGTTGCGCCCCCTAGCGGTCGTTCTACAAACTTGAACAAAATTACCAGCATTTTCCCATAGCCTCTTTAGTTATAAATATTTTTTTCCGCAGCCGCTACGGCTAATACTTTCCGAGATACAGCCGAGAGCTATTCTTAGTGGGACACCCTCTAGTTAAGTACACATTGCCTCAGTAAGAAAAAATTATTTATAGCGATAATTGGAGATATAGAAACTCAAAAATACGACCTAGAATAATTAATTCGATATATCTTCTTACAAATGAAATTATTACCTACCAAAAGCAATATACCACATAATTTGGATATATCACCATGCGTATTATATGAACTTTTCTTAATGTGACGAGCACTGGTACACTTACCTATAAAGTAGAATATTTAAGTTGTTACACTTGGAAAATTAGACGGAATTTGAAAACTACTCATTTTAATTAGTAATCTTAAAAATTAAAAAATCTTTAAAATTTATATTCTCTGAAGTAATTTTCATTACTGCTGGATATATTAGCAAATTGCTGCAAAATAATACACAGTTATACAGGGTGGCGCACCTCATTCGCCTCGGTTGATTATACGAAAACGGAAAGATGTAGAAACAAAATATTTTATGGGTATATGTGGGAGACAATGTGCATAATTTAAAATTATTTTCAAATGTACAGGGTGTTTCAGAACTAAGATCCATACCAAAGTTATATTTTTTCTTATGGAACACCCGGTATTTTATTTCATTTTTGGATTCTTGGGTCCAAAAAAAGGCATTTACTATTAGGGTTAAATATGTTTAAAATCTTTGGTTTTTGAGATATTTAAAGATATTTAAATTTGCATGCTACAATATAATAGATTATTAACACCCTGTACATTACTTTTCAGAATTAATTCTTATGCTGAGTTTAAAGGTAGAGAAATAAACTTTACTGAAAAATGGTATTACTCCATTAAATTTATACAGGGCTATCTAAAGTTGCTGATCTATTTTAAGGTGTATTTTATATAAAAACTTCGTTATTTCAAATACAACACCCTGTATTTTTTTAAATAAATCGAAGCAGATTCCAATGCTCTTTCAAACTATATTAGGGATTCCTATACCTATCTAGCTCAGATTAAGAATAGAAAGCTAGCTTCAGAATAAGCTTCAGTTAGCTCTTAGCTCTTAGCTAGCTTCAGAATAAAAAACGATTTTTAAATAAAATTGCAATCAAGATGGCTGGTGTCGCCATGGCAATTTTCTAGTGACAGTAACTATTTTCAAAGTCGACATTAGTTTATGGACATTATGATTTATAACAGTTTACTTAAATTTACCTACAATCGTTTAATAAGTAAGTATTCATTATTTTATCAAGAAAAATATAGCAATATCTGCTGGCGGAACGAATAGATATGTTACTAGTGATTTTATTTTGTGAGGAAAATTGCTTCTTGGCCTTAGCTCAAAGATATCCAAATAGAAATCTCCCTGATAAGCGTTCCCTTGAAAAAGTACTGGTGTCCTATTTCACATAGCTGATAGTGTAATTTATAAAAAACCTATTAGGCAGAAACCTGTCGTTGAAAGTGAAGAAAATGAATTTGCCGTAATTGGCTCTTTTATAGAACATCCATATATCTACGAGTCATCGTAAAATTAATCAAAGAACTACGTCTTCGTTTTTCTTGATAGAATAATAATTACATATTTAATAAATGAATAATTGAATAATTCATTGTAGGTAAATTAAATAAAAGTAAACTGGTATAAATTTAAATAAGTCCATAAACTAAATCGATTTTGAAAACAGCTACTAACTGCCACTAGAAACTTGCCAGGACGACCCTCTTTGTTGCCATTTTATTGAAAAATTGCTCTTTAATCAAAACCTGAGCTAGATCGGTATAGGAAACCCTAATATAGTTTGAAAGAGCATTTGAATCTGCTTCGATTTATTTAAAAAAATACAGGGTGTTGTATTTGAAATAAGGAAGTTTATATGTAAAATAAATTCTTAAAATAGATCAGCAATTTTTGATGCCCCTGTATAAACTTAAAAAAGCAATAACATTTTTCTGTAATGTTTATTTCTCCACCTTAAAACTCAGCATAAGAATTAATTCTGAAAAGTAATGTACAGGGTGTTAATAATCTATTCTACTGTAGCATGCAAATTTAAATATCTTTAAATATCTCAAAAACCATAGATTTTAAACATATTTAACCCTTATAATAAATGCTTTTTTTTGAGCCCAAGAATCCAAAAATGAAATAAAATACCAGGTGCTCCATAAGAAAAAATATAACTTTGGTATGGATCTTAGTTCTGAAACACCCTGTATAGTTCAAAATAATTTTAAATTGTGCACATTGTCTCCCCACATATACTCATAAAATATTTTATTTCTACATCTCTCCGTTTTCGTTAAATCAATCGAGGCGAATGAGGTGCGCCACACTGTATATACAGTTACTACATAAGAAAAATAATATAGTTATTACTACCAAGTTCGATATACATACTCTGTAAGTGTAGTGTTTTAAAATTTTAAAAAATCAATAGTTCGTTCCAATATCTGATTAGTGGAGATTCAGAGAAAATTTGCACTATTACCGTTAGTATCTAAAAAACTTAAATTACGTTTATTTTTTCTGCGACAGATAGTTTAACTTAATTATTAAAGAGTATTTGTATCATACGCGATATTAAATAAAACGTAATTTTTTAATCAAACTAATTGACTTTATTCACGCAAATACTGTTATTTTTCTCGTGATGACACTATCAATAAAATCCATTTTATAATGTAGAAACTAAAAATATCTTCTTACTTCACAATGTATTCCATCGAAAAAAAGTGTCAGATAATCATAATTAGATTTTTAACGACCTTTAAAAAATACTAAAAAACGAAGAAATTAATGTCATTAAAAGTTCATCAAGCTAAGATTTACTTTTTCAATTTCTCGTTAGGACTTTTTCCTATAGCATCCTTTTTTAATTCCAGTGCATACAATGAAATGAAATACGAGAACAAAAGAACGTTGTAGTACACTATTTGTATCTCTTTCAATTTTGCCAGAAAACAAAGTGATAAATTTAGATAATAGAAAATAATGTGTGGAAATTGTCAAATTCAAATAGCAATATATACCAAAAACCGCTGTTTATATCATAAATGCGGTTAATGGTTAAAATTGTTTTAGTTTATTACGTTACCACTAATAATGAAGTTGCTATTTTGTTAGTGGTTTATTGGAATGTAAATAATAATTTATCGGCTAACAGAATAGATTCAGTTAATTTAAAAGCATTTAAATATAACTTCGACTATTCAACATTTGGTTATATTATTTTCACTAGCACAATTTAAGTAATTAAATAGTTATTTGTTTTATTTTGGATACCGTACCTACCCTAATTATAATGATGAAATGGTAATTAGAAAATGGACTAAATGGAAATTAATAATAATGCCAACCCAATAAACAACTTCACAAACTGAAGTTTTTTAAGTGACGATTCAGCATATTACATCTACGTATATTTTTTACCATTATTTATTATTGATTAAATGTTTTATTTCAATAATAATCAATTTGCGTGGATTGCACTTCTAGTTTGGTGCATTGCCTTTTCTTGGATTGTCCAAGGCGCATATTGTTTTTACTTTTGTCATTCAATTGAGTCTCAATTATTGATGTTGTTTGTTCCCCCGTCTACAGAGTGTTTTTGTAAGTTTTATACCCCGTGTAATTTAAAAAATGTTACCAATATTTACTAAAAAGATTTTTAAAATTTTTGTAAATTGATTTTTCTTACTTTTGCTTCACTGTAAACATTATATCGACAGATTGTTGTCGTCATTAACTATTTTACATGCAGTCTTTTCTTTCTATTTGCAATGCTTTTAAATTCTATTGCTTTTCTTCCTTTTTTAAATTTCAGTACATCTTAATGTTTGTATGTACACTTGCATAGAAATTTTTTTTTGAATTGTGCTCAATGTTTTTCTGGTTGCAGACATTTAGTGACATCTTTTGGACTGTAAATGTAATTGTATATGACCATTCTCGTTGCACGAGTAAGGGTGTTAATTAAATGTTTTTATAAGTGTGCGTGCCTTGATCACTCAACTTTTCTACATGACCACCCACATTATTAATTTTTACAGGAATATAATAATTGACATGCCACAGCCCTGTTCGGCATTCATAGATGATTTTTATAAACTTCTTGACGTTTGACAATTGACCGTTGTCAGATGGATGTCGCGGTTGTCGCCTGTCAGTTGTTTTGCGCCTTCACGCCTTAGATTGAGACGCAATTGAATTTTTAATTTTTAATTGAACATCTCTTAATTATTCCAATGTTCTAAATAAATATCAGGCGGCTTAACCGCCCTATAACAGCCCTCTTCCCCCCTTTTTTGTGGTTGACTGGTCAGCGATGCTTCACGGTGGAGTTATCAACACGAGCCATATTTTTTAATGTAGTTTTTATGAAGGTCTTTTCTGTTCCACGTTAAGTAAGTTTTTATTCTTAACTTTTAGAGCAATAATTGTCTAACACGTATTTCCATTTTAGTGTCCTGAGGAAGGAATAAATAAATTCCGAAAGCTTGACAATTAACAAAGTGTATTAATTCTTTGTCAAACCCTTCCGACTGCAACCCCACTAGTTCCTAGATTATCTTTCTCACTAGTCAGTCAAGACTACACTTTCTGCTTATAGTTTTTACAATATTGGGCTTATATTTCACGAATTTTATCCCTCAAGTACGCCGAAGCCACGCAAATAGCCGGAAGATATATATAGTCTGGAACGCGGTTTTTATGATTTTCAGCTGTTTTGGGCTAATACTTTATATTTTGGAATCGCTGTTTTGAAATATTCGTTTATGAAATCCTGTTTCACCGGAAATGACTACAACTTTTGATTATTAACTTTTTCCTTTATTTGAAAGCAGTGGCGGCTTAACCATAAGGTCAAATAGTCAATGCCCCCCGTTGCTACAAAACTAACTAACTAACTAATTAATTAACCAACGAACTAATTAACTAACTAATTAATTAGTAACTAACTAATAAGTGAATTTTAGAGCGTAAATAGCATACGATCGAAAATAACGACGCCAAAGACGATTGGGGACTGGCAATCGATTATAATTTTGGCAAGACGTCATTTACTTGGCCCGTACTCTTTATTTTTTAATGACTTTTATTGCCAGTTGGTCTTAAAAAGTTTGTAAGTTATTTTTATATGGAGTAAACTATGTTATGATGATTAAGATCAAATATTTAAAAAATTGTTTGAAATAGAATTGTGTGACTGGAAACGTGCTGTGTTTTTATTCTATCTATAATTAATGTTAATTTTTAGTAAATGACGTCTAGTTGAAAAGACTTTCTTTTTATCAAAGACGATATCTTGGAAAAAAATGTTACCCGCTGCAGCTTTAACCACCAGAGCAAATTTGCAAATAAGCCGCCATCTGCGAAGAAGGCTTCAGACGGGCTCGATGTCGAGCGGCCTCAAATAATTACATGTCAACGGCAATCACATCTTTAGGCGACGTCGCGTGAAATATGAAGGACGCGATTATGCCAAGATGCATTTCAAAGGATCTCGTATGATTAATAAACTTTTATGAATGGCTATCGTCTCGTTTGATAGTGCATAGAACAACCATTGAACTTGGCGAAGGGATTATAAGACAAAAGACAAAAGCTGCGTTTGTCCCATTTGCATTTTCTTATAAGTCGGTGTGATTCATATAAAACTATTTGGGTCATAATATAAAATAATTAAATTTATTTACTAATAACTAATTTAATTTTAATTAATACAGGGGTGATTCACGGCCATGGCATGTTCGACGTTTGTGAAAAACCGTGATACGATTTTTTTTGAAAATTTGAATATTTTGCATAAAGACACCTGCTCCGTCTGTCTAAAATATGTTCAGCATTACAGTGTTGCCTCTTCATACTAAAAATTGTAACATCTTTGTTATTTTAAATGCCACACCCGTATTAATTATTACATTTTTGAAAACTATTTTGATATCTCATAATTTTTATATTATACTCTGATAGTTTTCGATAGATAGTTCTGATAGTTTTTATATATCTCTGATAGTTTTCGATAAAAAAAAATTGGCGCCGGGAGGCACGTATATCCGCCCATACTATAATATGTTAATAAAAAGTTGGTAGGCAGTTAAGGCAAAGTAAAGAAATTTTTCCAATTTTTTTTTATCTCAAAAACTGCGACTTTGACTGATTTTGATGTTATTACAAATTTTGTTACAAATATTATTCCTAATCTTAAATTGAAAACCGCGTTTCGCTAGCTACTGTAATTTTGGAGTTACTACCTAACCTAACCCCCTCCCATACCCCTTTACCAACCCCCCACACCCACCAAAAACTAATGGCCAGATTCTCGGGTGCCACAGTATTTTTGTACCAAATTTGGTTAAAATCGGTTTAGCGGTTTTTGAGTTATCGTGTTACAGACGAACAGACAGACAGACAGACACCATGAAAAAATATTTTGTATTTAGGTCATTTATGACCCAAATAACTCATTTTGAGTGAAATTAAAAAAACTTTTTTTTCCGATCTTAATAGCCTACCATACCTATTGGTATGGTCGGCTAAAAATAAAACATGTGTAAAATGACAGAAACAATCTTGAATATGCATATTGGTGAAATCATAAATTCGGCATATTGAAAGCTGAAATTTGGTTTATAGGTTAAGGAGAGTGGGCATATCTAATCTATCTAAATCAACGGATTGGATATCAAACAGGGAGGTCAGGAAAAATAATAGATAATAAAATGAAATATTTCCGTTTGATATAAAATTACTCAAATCTTTGTCATTTTAAATTCAACCCTATGAATATTATTTAAAAAATAAAAACCCAAATAAAATTGCTTTTCAACGATATATCATGTTCCTATACCTAAACCTTCTGGTTTCTTCAGTAAAGCCATTTAAAAGGTAATAATTCTATTATAATTGTTTCGTTCAAAGAAAATGGTTGCCATGACAAATATTCAAACTTTATAAGTATCAATTAAGCTTCATTCAGAACCTCGCAATTAGTGGAATAAATTAGTGGTTTCAATTACACTTTATACTTTTTAGTTTAAGATCATTCACAATGTATAAAAAACACAATTAAAATTAATAGAATATCCTAGCAACAGCTTGCGTTAGTCAGTAGTTGTATCCATAGAGAAAGACTAATGTTTAGCTTATAAAACAATCAAATTTTGATTTCTAACCACAGTTTCTCTGGACGGAAGATAATCAAAGGCCAAAATGACACTTCTCCTAAATTTTGAAGTATAATTAGTGGAAAAGTCAAAAGTTTGATAACTTTTTCTACTAATTGAAAACGCCTACCACTAATTTTGACGTTCTGAATGCTTACATTGACATTAAAGAACTAAACTTCTACGCTTCTACTTTCAATAATTGAAACCACTAATTTATTCCACTAATTGCGAGGTTCTGAATGAAGCTCTAGAGTTGACGTGCTAAATTTCTAAAATTGTCATGGTAACGAAATTCTTCAAATGAAACTACAATAATAGAATTATTCATTTTTAAATAGCTTTACTTTTTTTTAAACCAGAAGGTTTAGGTATAGGAACATGATATATATCGTTGAAAAGCAATTGTATTAGTCTTTTAATTTTTTGAATAATATTCATAGGGTTGAATTTAAAGTAACAAAGATTTTAAGAACTTTATAACAAACGGAAATAAATAATATTCTTGCTCTCTCTCTGTGTGATATCCAATTGGTTTATTTAGATAGATCGAATATATCCACTTTCGTTAAGTTAATTAATCTAAATTTCAACTTTAAAAATGTTTAATTCATGATTTTACCAATGCTTATTCATAATCGTGTTTTTGTCAATTTTACACATGTTTTATTTTTTATCTTAAAAACTATTAGAGATAGGTATATGTTAGTATAAGTATACTATTAGAATGTAGTAATATACTGGGTGTCCCATTTAAAATAAGAAAGATGCTACCACTTTTCGAATGATACGGCAACACTGTAGTGCTGAAAATATTTAAGAAAGATGGAGCAGGTGTCTTTATGTAAAAATCCAAATTTGCAAAAAAATTCTATAATCGGTTCTCTATAAACGTCTAACGTGCCATCGCATTGCCGTGAATCACCCTGTATATATATGAATATAAAATTTAAATATGTGTTAAATAAATTTACCATTACATTAAAAGAATTAATTGGAAAAAAATGCATCTCGGATTTATTTTTTTGGAAACTTGATTTTTGTTTGCGTAACAAATATATGTATGTATGCAATAAAAACATTTTTACGTCAAATATTATTTTAAACAAATCAAAAATAATTTAAATGTTTTTTTTTTAATAAATATTTTTATAGCATTTGTTTTGTTGAAAAATGTGAATTTTTGGACTAAAGATAAATATTGCTTTTACATTGTACTGGGTGATTTATTTTTATTCCCCTACCTACACCTTTAATTTTAAAAGAGCAAAATATAACTTTTGCCTTTTTACATGGTACTGGGTGACTATATATTGTGAGCCCCCACCTATATCTCATTAATGTAGTAAGTTATCAAAAAAACGTTAAATATGAAAGTTGTGTGCTTTTTATGAATTCTTATCGTATGATAAAAAAACGTTGACTTGGAAATGACAATCGATGAAATTCCCCATATAATTTTACATATAAAATGACAGCGATCTTCATTTTTTTTTTGAGCATATTGTATTTTATGATATCAGATTAAAAATAAGAATCGAGAATGTTTTCAGTAAAACTGATCAGTATATTTATACTTGAGTGAATTTTTTATACTTCAGTGAAAGTTAGAGCAAATTCTTCTTTTGTTTGTTTTAACTGAACAATGGGAGAATGAAGTGGGAGAAAGTATTTTTAATTATGTTGAAATATTAACAGAATAAGCTTACGAACACAATCCTTTCAATAAATAATTTCAAATGGGATTTTTCACTAAAACTAAATTTTTATATAAATAGTTAAGCAGGATCCGAGAAGACCCTCTTACAAGTGCTATTATTATTGTACTGATGATATCAGTGAGCAAAACCTTTTATTCATACAGCAGATCTTTGGCCATTAACACAGATTAATCTTATGCAAGTAGTACACTACTCAAAACAATTAGCGCATATTTGACTAAAAATAATTGTTACATATTTCTAAATGAATCCTGCATTTTTTCTGCCTTTCTCTTGTGAGTTTTTTAGGATATATGTGGTACGCACTGACATATAAATTTTAGTCAGCCGACTATTTAGTTGCAAAAGTGAAAAAAATACATTCTAATAGAGCTGATCTGCCCAATATTTGATTACATTGCGTAGCCTTAGGCTATGCGCTTACAGGCAATTTTTAGTCGGCCTTATGGAGCCGCGATCTCATACAATCAAATAGTCGGCCGATCGACTTCATAAGTATGTATTGTTTTCACTTTTGCAACTAAATATTCGGCCGACTAAGGGAGAGCGCCCACAAAAGTGACATAGCATATGACGTTGCACATACATGGAAATGATATGGCAATAGCATTGCATACTTTTTCAGGAAACGCACATATAAGTGATGTGGCAGTGGCGTAAATATGTCGTCCTCAGAGGATGAAGATTTGTTAGTAGTTGTAAACCTAATTAATATGAGCCAAAATTATCCAAAGCGTTGTTATTGGATACACCCCTTTTACAAAAAGAGACAAAGGAACAGTGGATTTAGTGTTTTTAAGGAATTGAATATCTATCCTGAAAGATTTCAAGCATTTTATAGAATGAAAAAAGAAACTTTTGCTGTGCTAGTTAGAAAAGTTGTTACCATGCCAAGTCTTGTTTATTCCTGTTGGAATAATCGGCACGAGTGTGGTCATAAATACATGGGTTAGTCTCAATCAGTGATACAAAACGTATATTGAAGTCTGGATCGTCCTTCATTTTTGCCAAATTCCAGTAACGTTTTAATAGCATGTGGCGAAAAGTAGAACCAGTTCTAGTGTTAAAGCAGTCGCATGGCATGCTACAACGACAAATGACACGTTTCTGACAGCGCTACTTCAGTGTGCGCTGACACACTTATTGTCGTTTGTTCAATTCGACGTAACTTGCTAGATGCATGTTACTTGCCAGATTACGTGCCACGTAAGATGCTACGTCACTTCGGTGGGCGCTCTAACTAAAACTTACAGGTTAGCGCGTAGGCTTATTGTATCGAATTTCCCTTCAGAGTATCCAGACTATTTAAAATCGTAAGTCATGGAATTCAAAGTGTCTTGTTTTTCAAATTAATATTTTTTTTTAGAAAATATGCGCATGGTTTTAGTAGTTCATTATAAATTAGAATATATTGAAATTTACATTTTTATTTGAAGATAAATAAACTTATAGCGCAATTATCTATTTATAAGCCAAAGTTTGCTGGAAAAATAATGTTTGAATGTTCACTTTCAAATAGATTAAAGGCATGTCTTATGTTATTATGTTTTTTAATACAGGATATTAGGCCTCCACCTGATGGTGTTCGACTAATTAAAATATATAATTTATTATTCTCTCTGGCATTAGCTGGTCTAGATTACGTGACGAGTTTTGTTTGAGAAAAATAAGCATAATATTTTTTGTTATTGTTTCAACGTCAAAATTATTTTCAGAAAATATGAATTATTGTATTGTTGTATATTTTTAGTCTTCTAAAAGATTACAACGATATATGATATAATTTTGATGGCATGTATCACATAGATTATTTTATTTTTTTGCTTATTAATAAATAAAGGTTCTTGAGCTTTTCAAGAACTTGGATTACTATTTTTGTAAAAAAAGATGCTGCAATAAAATAATTATTGTTAAAGCTCTCAGCTCTCAGTTCTCATACTATAGGGTGATATTGAAAATATTTCAGGCCTCCTTCATACCTCAGTTGCCTGAAAACATGTCAACAAAGGCCAAATACTCTATTTTATAGAGTCGTAAATATTATGTTATATTTATAAAACGTAAAATCGAGTAATCCAATATCACTACAAAATAAATCAAATAACCAATAAGGATACTGTAAACAAAAATCTTAAAAGCCAAAAATATTCCATTCAAGAATATTAAAAAAATTAAATATTAGTAACCAATTAAGTGATACTCGTTGATAATGTCTATTGGACCAACTCCTAATTTCAGGCCTAAATTACTTAATGTTATTTAGTAAAAAAAGATATAATTTTTTTTAATCAGTAGCATTCTCTCTCTAAATTTTATTATTAGCTTTTGATACATTTTTGTGTCAATTTTAAATAAATTATATACGGGAGCCCGCGCCAGAGAAAACATCATCGGTTTTTGTTTCCAAGACTGTAAGGACTATTCTTTTTGCGATTATAGAGTACAACGATAATTATTATATAAGCAATGGTGAGAAACAGTCATTACCCTGTTTTTATATAACTTTTCATAAAGATAGATGTTAACTAGATTGATGAAATAAATGGTCATTACCAATTCGAATAACATATTATAGAGTATAAGCTTGGCTATGGCTAGATAAACAGCGATTTGTACGAGCTCACGGTTTAGTTGGCATTTTAACGGTTGTTTTGATGTTTGTTCCCTGAAAGTTGAATAGAAATAGAAGGTAAAGTTGACAGACTTAAGGGAGAAAAAAAGTTGAATACCTGGTTTGATTATATTAGTTGAATATTTGCTTCGTTAATATTTTCGAGATTCCGAGGTTGCCAGATCTTCATTTGGATTTAACATGAGTAAAGGAACTAGAAGTGCGTCAGTGTCCAATCCCCATGATGATAACCAACTAGAGACGATAATAACTAAGCTCGTCCCAAAATTGAATCAAAGAATTGAGAATCAGTTGGAAAACTTAAGTAACAGATTTGAAAAAATAGAAAACAGTGTTGGGAGTATTATGGAGAAACTTAATACAATAGAAAGTATGACCCAGTCCAATAGACAGTCTATAATAAAGATGGAAGGAAGAATGGATAACCTCGAATATAAAATCAGACAAAATTCTTTAAGAGTTGTTGGTTTGGAAGATGGCTCAGACGAAAACTTAGTGTCTAAAATGCTTACTCTACTCAATGATGCTGTAAGGGTGAAATGTTGTTTGCAAGAAATTAACAATGTTTATAGAATGGGTAAAATGGAAATTGGGAAATCAAGAGTAACAATAGTTTCATTCACATCAGTCTTAAAACGCAATGAAGTTTTTAATAACAGAAGAAATCTTAAGGGGACAGGCATTTACATTAACGAGGACCTGACAGCAAAGCAACATCAAGTATTGCTGGCAGCAAGAAGGAAATATGGCATGAGAAACGCATGGTCGACATATGGAAGAATTTTGGTTAATGATGGCAACAGCGTACAAGCGTTTAAAGAGGCAGACAATGTTTAAAATCCATGTTGGCTTTTTTGCGAAATACATATCCTTTTTTTTTCTCTACCAGCACTGGTGTCTATTTTTATAATTTATTTAATGTGAATATATTTAATACCTTGGAATATTTTTACTCTCTTTTTTGCGATTACAATGTATGATTACTAATAACTAATCGAAATTAATATTTTTTTACATATACATATATATATTTGCCTGCGTATAGGTACCTGCAAAGGACTATAGTACTATTGTGATTCTTTAACTATAAAATTTTCATTTTTTCTCGCTGTAGAGAATTTATTCGACAAAAAATGTTAGATATTTCTTTTTTGTTTCTATGGTCTCATTCTAAAAAAAACAATATAATGATAGAATATTTTTACTTCGTTATAAGTTCATCAGATATGTACTGTTTTATTACCTTGTTTTTGATTATACCGTTGTATGCTTGATTTATTTTTATTTTTTTTTAATCTAATATCTGATGGGCTCGTATTTATTCGCTGAACGAGAATTATATCTCATTATTGTAGATCTATTTCTCTTTTAAATTTTCTGTGCACATTACTTTTGTTTAGCGTCTTATATGGCTTCGGCGAGCAGTAATAAAAATAAATTTTATTTTTCTCATTTTAATATAAGATCACTATGTTCAGATTTCGACAGTTTTTCTGATTATGTGGCGGCAGAGGCGTTTGATATTTATGGTCTCTCGGAAACATGGTTGAGTGAGCCTTTGAGTAGCAACAATTTTAAAATACATAACTATAATCTCGTTCGCAAAGACAGAGATGGCCGTGGTGGCGGAGTGGCATTTTATGTTGTCAATTCTTTAAAATTTCAGGTAATCGATACATCTGCCCAGCAGAGTGCCCTGGAACAACTTTGGATACGTACTAAAATAAATGGTAAAATTATTTGCTTCGGGACATTATATCGACCCCCCATGGCCAATTTGGCATCTTCTCTGGATGATCTGGAGAATGCCATTGTTAGTTTTTTGCCTGATTGCGATGTTGTCATGTTTGGCGGTGACTTGAATGTGGATATGTTGGAAGCGGGAAGCCCTGGGTGCTCTGCCATTAATCAGTTCTTCAATAAATATAATTTAACGCAATTAGTGCAGTCGCCCACTCGTATTTCTCAATTCGGGGGTAAATTAATTGATGTTTTGGTTACATCTAACCCAAAACTAATATCAGATGTGCAGGTTATTAATATGGATAATATATCTGACCATCATCTAGTATTAACAGATTTAGATCTTCAAAAAAATCGTGTGCCCATTTCCTATCGCACTTATCGTGATTATTCACATTTTGTTCTTACAGATTTTGTGAATGATCTTTTTAACGTGAACTGGCAAAACATATTTAATATGACTAATATTGATCAGATGATTACTTTTTTTCAAAAAAATATAACAGACGTATTTAATATACATGCACCACTTAAAACATCTAGGTTTTCTAAACCCCCCTCCCTGGATTACCGATAATATCAAATTTATGATGAAGCTGCCAGAAGGCTCTCACAAGATATAAAAGTTAAAACTGATACCTCTCTATATGAATACAAGCAGCTTCGTAATCTGGTAACAAGTGCTGTACGGAACGAAAAAAAAGCTTATCTTGAATATAAATTTAGACTAGATCCTGCTTCTTTTTGGAAAACTTTAAATAACCTTAACATTACTTCTAAAAGCTCCGATGCATCTGCCTTGCTCCAGACCTCTGATGCGGCTGATCAGCTTAATTCTTTTTTCATTAGCAGCATTCCTCAAATAGGAGTGACAAATAATAATCAATTTATAGATAAATATTCTAATAAAATTCATCCAAATGTTCACAATGCTTTTAAATTTGAAGAAGTTAATGAAGCTGAAGTTGAAAGAATCATATATTCAATTAAAACATCTTCTGTTGGCTCTGATGGCATCGACATAAAAATGATTACTTTATTGATTCCATATTTGACACCCTACATAACTTATATCATTAATAAAGCTCTTTCTTCAAACACATTTCCATTAAGCTGGAAAATGGCAGATGTAATACCGGTGCCAAAAAATGACGTTCCTAGTGAACTTTCTCATTATCGTCCTATAAGTATTCTACCCATTTTCTCTAAAATATTAGAACGAATTATGTTTACACAACTTAATGAATTTGTTCTAAATAATTCTATAATACCCGTGACACAATCTGGGTTTCGAGCGCGGCATGGCACCACAACAGCGCTCTTGCATGTTTGTGATGATATTTTTCGTTCATTAGACAGTGGAAATGTGACTGCACTTGTACTGTTGGACTACAGCAAAGCGTTTGATACCCTTGATCATAATTTACTTCTCACCAAGCTAAAATATTTTGGTCTCCATGATTCCGCTCTTATACTTTTTAATAATTATTTAAGTAATAGGAAACAACGAGTACGGCTGGCATTTACGTTTTCTGAGTACACAGATGTCAACCAGGGTGTCCCACAGGGTAGTATACTAGGACCTTTATTATTTTCTTTGTACACCTGCGACTTTAGCGAATTTTTAACTGTTTGTAAATCTCATCAATACGCTGATGACACCCAAATATACCACTCTTTTCAATTATCTAATGTCAATAATGCCTTAAGAAATATTAATTCAGATCTTGATACGATTGTAAAGGTGTCTAAATCTCACAAGCTGGTACTCAATGGAAGCAAATCCAAATTGTTGTTATTTGGCATGCCTGATCATCAATGTATGGAAGTTATTATTGATGGCACACTAGTTGTACCTTCAAGCTGTGAAAAAAACTTAGGCATATTGTTGGATAACCAACTTAAATTTGAAAATCATGTGTCCAGCGTCCTGCAAAAAGCTTATTATAAATTAAAAGTACTTTACATGCATGCAAATATTCTATCTACTGATATTAAGTTAAGGTTAACTAATTCTTTGGTGTTATCTATGATCTCCTATAGTGATGTTTTATTCTGGCCAGCCATTACACAAAGAAATAGATATAGCCTACAAAAGCTTCAAAATGCCTGCTTAAAGTTTAGTTTTGGCAAAAGAAAATTTGACCATGTCACCCCATTGTTAGAGGCGTCCAACTGGTTAACATTGGACGAACGATTCAATGTTCACTTAGCTACCCTTGTTTATAAAGTTCGTCACAGTCAACTCCCTAAATACTTATATGACAAATTAATTACTAATAATAGTATCCACGGTCGGGCAACGCGTAACTCCCGAAATTTTGTTGTACCTAAACATAGAACTTCCAAGTTTCGAGGCTCATTTAGTTATTCTGCTGTAAAAATATTTAATGGTTTACCAAATAGTGTATTATGCAGGCCCTCTGTTGGCTCATTCAGGAAGGCTGTCAAGCGTCATTATGTGAATGAGAGAAGTATTTAATTTCGTCGAGAGTATTATTTTAAAATAACTTATAATTATTTCTGTTTTTAGTTTGTTCACTTAATGCTCGCCTTTGCTATCATATTATTGTTTTCTATAATCTTTTAGTGTCATTAGTTACTGCTCACGAAAAAACTTAGACTTAGAATTTAGTTGTTAAGCTTATATTTAACAGTGCGGTTAGATGGAGTAGCATTGTGCTAGATCTCGCCGCATCTTTTATTATGATATTTTGTATTTGTTTTTCTTGGGTACTAAATAAAGACATTTATTATTATTATTATTATTATATTAAAATTTTTCTGTACAATGTCATGTTAAACAAAATGTGCTGAAGCATACATCCTTATTTATACTTTTCATTATAATATTTTAGCGGATTTAATAGTCCTTTGCAATTTTCTAATTATTTATACTAATAACATTGAATATTTTTTCGAAAACCCATATACCGGGTGCGTTTCAAAAGTGGCTCACCCCTACAACATAACCTCTTTTCAACGATAAAAACGAGATTTGGTATGTTAGTATATGACATAAGTAGGATTGATTAACATATTCAATTGTTTTTGGTCACTTCCTGTTTCACCGTAAATGACTACAACTTTTGATTTTTAAATGGCACCCTCAGTATATTTCTACTTTATTCGATAGAAAATGACACTCTGAATAGAATGTTATTTCATATGTCAAATTTTGACATTTTCGCATATGATTTATTTGAAATTATAACATGCGGTTTACGACGACAAATTGACTTGAGATATATTACGAATTTTTTTGGAACTTTAGTTTCGGAGATATTCATTTAATCGGACATTTTTAAAAAAATTATTTTATTTTTTAGAAACTATTAGAGACAGAGTTTACCAAAAATGCTTTTTATAACTACTAGTGGGTAAATGAATTTCTAGATATATTACAAATTTTTTTTGAACTTTAGTTTCGGAGATATTCATTTAATCGGACATTTTTAAAAAAATTAATTTTATTTTTCAAAAACTATTAGGGACAGAGTTTACCAAAAATGCTTTTTATAACTACTAGTGGGTAAATGAATTTCTAGATATATTACGAATTTTTTGGAACTTTAGTTTCGGAGATATTCATTTAATCGGACCTTTTTAAAAAAATTAATTTTATTTTTCAGAAACTATTAGAGAGAGAGTTTACCAAAAATGCTTTTTATAACTACTAGTGGGTAAATGAATTTCTAGATATATTACGAATTTTTTTGGAACTTTAGTTTCGGAGATATTCATTTAATCGGACATTTTTAAAAAAAATTATTTTATTTTTCAGAAACTATTAGAGACAAGTGTGTAGTAATAAACGAATTTTACGAAAATTATTCGTAAAAAATGCTTTTTCCATATATGCTAATGAGCCACCTTCGTTCCATTTGAAAAAATTGAGATATTAAAAATACCATTTGCGTATCTTTTAACCGGCCAGGACAAGACACGAAAAACATTAGATGATCAAAACTATTTTTCTGCGGCTCCTTGATTAAAAATTAGTGTTTAACACACTCATGACACTCTAGATTGAAATTTAAAATACGATTTTTTTAAAGCAAAAGAGAGTATCATTTTCTATCGAATAAAGTAAAAATATACCGAGGGTTCCATTTAAAAAGTTGTAGTCCTTTCCGGTGAAACAGGAAGTGAACAAAAATAGTTGAATTCATCAATCAATCCTAATTTATGTCATATACTAATATACTAAATCTCGTTTTTTTTTTATCTGAAAAAAAAAGTTGAGCCACTTTCGAGATGCACCCGGTATATCAATGCATTCTCCATCATTTAATGTCCTATTTAATAATAAATTATGTAAAGAAGAAAATGTTTAAAAATTGTCTATTGTTTTAATATGGTGGTTTATGTTCTATGTTGGATAAAATAATTTACTGGTATAAATTAAAATATGAAATTCTATCAATACAAATGGTATCATAGTATGATAGTATCAATACAAAGGGTATAAACGTATTATCTTGAAATATTACAATTTATACTGTGATGAAAAAGTTTTATTATCACGAGGTCGTATACTTGGCCGTTAAAAAATTCTAATGGGATTTTCCATAAGAATTTATTTCCCATAAACGTATGTATCTTCATTCTTATATATTTCACTAAAGAAAAATATGCTATAATAGGCTGGGTATTGTCACTGAAACAAAAAACTAAACTAAAAATGTTATTCTTTGTAAAATGCTATTGTGTTAGAAACCAACGGAAACCAAGAGAAATATCCAAATTTAGCTCTATCAAAAGCAATGTTGATCTTTTACGCTGACATGTCTTAGTAACCGTTGACATTCTCATAGAATGTATTAGATGTTAAAATTTAAATTTACAGACTTTTTTTCCGTAATGAACACATTTAGTTTAAAAAATACGAATTTTAGATTTTTTCAACACAATATTTATTATTGTAATTATTCCATGATTACAAATTGGGGGTTGGAACCTTTGGTGTTATACTAAATCACCACAATAAACCACAACACTTTTAGTTTTGCACTGGACTCGCGTTTCGCTATCCATGTTATCATCATCAGCAGATGATTAAAACGTCCTTTAGTTTAAGTTAACGATTTTAATTTCAAATAATTTATTAAATTATTTTATATTAATTATTTATTATAAATTAATAAATATTAAATAATATTTTAATTATAAATAAATACTTGTCGACATAACCACTATTTTTTGATAGATTTTGTTAGAGGCAAAATCTACATCGAAAATATTAAAAAAAAATGGCACCAGGAGGCACGTATAGCCGCCCATACTAAAATATGTTAATAAAAAGTTGGTAGGCAGATCTTTTAGTTTCAAAGTAAAGGAACTTTTCCAATTTTTTTTTTATCTCAAAAACTGCGGCTTTGACTGATTTTGATGTTAGTACAACTTTTGTTGCAAATATTATTCCTTATCTTAAATTGAAAACCTCGTTTCGCTAGCTACTGTAATTTTGGAGTTACAATTTTTTAAAATTTTTATCCCTCTCCCATACCCCCTTAGCATTTATAACCCAAATAACTCTTTTTCAGTGAAATTAAAATAACTTTTTTTTTGCCGATCTTAATAATAACCTACCATACCTGTTGGTCGACTAAAAAATAGTTTTCGAGGAAATAAAATTATAAAGAAACACTATTTGTCTGATAAAAAAGTTTGTTAGTATATTAGTACTACACCAACCAATACAGTGATATTTGCAAACAAAATATTGAATAAATAAACTTTGTCCTTGTAATATCGGGCGTTAAGACTAAAACTATGTTATTGAAGCATACATTTTATTAATATGTGATTGCCCGTAGTATATACCTCATTAATATTTAAATATTTAACTACTTTTCTAAAAAATATCTAGACCTTAGATTATGGAGTATTCGTAGTCTGTATGTTACTGTATAATGATACTATTGCAGGAGATATATTTGCAAAGATATTATTTGGAAGTAATAGTTTGGGAGGAACATTTTGATAAATTATAGGAAGGTAAATATAAAATTATGTGTGATGTATTAAACTATTTGCATTAATAATCCATTTCACTAGTCCGAAAAAGTAGCAAAATAAGCGTTCGGCATTTAACGTTTTATGTAAAACTGGCTAGGTGTTTTTACAAAAATGCCCAGAAGGAAATTAAAGAAAATGGATTATACTATATCCGTATTGTAGCACATTTTTAGACAACTTCTTTATTTTTAAGATTTTGATGGTCAAACATCAACAAAATATTCCTTATGTTTGAACTAAATTTTCTCGAAAATCAAGACGTTATTTAAAATTCCGTTACAATACAGAAATAGATTGAAGTTTTGTGATTACAGCGATATATAATTTATATAGTTTTGTAACAAATTGCTCGCTATTTTATGGCAAATTAAATGCTTTTATAGCTCTGCAAACCTTAATCAAAGAACGTGTGTTTGGAATTTTGGGTGTGGCTTAACACAACAGGATGGGGCTAAGCCTTAGCCCACGGCCACACAGAAAGCGTTTTTAGCGTTTTGCGTTTTTTGCGTGTCAAGCGCTTTTTGCGATTTTACCGTTTTTGGCTCTTTTTTCGATTTGTGTCCATTAAAAACACGCAAAAGACGCGGCAGGTCCGCAGTTTCTATCAAGATGTCAATTAGTAACGTCGCAAGCTTGTGGATTCCCGGCCCGTCCAACAATCAATCCTATGAGAAAGAGATAGGCGAGATCAGCGCCGTTAGCGTTGAAGAGACAAAGATAAAAGATGCTGGGGATTGAATTGTTGACGGGCCGGGGCATTATTCGGAGACAAACACAGTCTACTGCTAGTGCCAGTGGTGTGTGTAAAAATAATAACTATTATTTGCCATTTATTTTAGTTTATATGTGTATAGTTTTTTTTAATGTTGTAGTGTTGTGGTTAGTACTTGTTATAATTATAATATAATATAATAGATAGGTAATTATAATTATATAATAGAATAGTAAATATTTCTAGTTGCTAATGCAATTTTAGGACATGATTTATGAAACATTTTGTAGTGAAACTTCTTTACGCGTGCTGGGAGTAAAAATTCAAAGCCGTGACATACGAACTAGTAAGACGGCCCTGACACACGCGTCAAAGTATTACGTGTAAAAAAACATTTGTTACGCGTAAAAAACTATTTTTATTATTTTACGCGTATAAAACTGTTACACGTAAAAAACTATTTTTTACGCGTATAAAAATATTTGTTACTGGTAGAAAACTATTTTTTACGCGTATAAAACTATTTGTTACGTGTAAATATCTATTTGTTACACGGAAAAAACTCTTTTTTTACTCGTCAAAAACTTATTGTTTCTGGTAGAAAACATTTCTTACGCAAAAAAAATATTTTTTACGTGTAAAAAACTAATTGTTACACGCAAAAAAAACAAATTTTTACGCGTCAAAAACTTCTTTCTAGTAAAAAAATTGTTACTAGTAAAAAACTCTTTTACCCCAAAAAAATATTTTTTTACGTGTAAAAAAACTATTTGTTACATGTAAAAAACTATTTTTTACGCGTCAAAAACTATTTGTTTCTGTTAAAAAATCTTTTTTACGCAGAAAAAAAAACACTTTTACGTATAAAAAACTAATTTTTACGCGTATAAGAAAATATTCTTTTAATTTACTACTTTTCCAACATTTTAAACTACACTGTTTCAAACATTTCCTTCAAATTTTTGAATTTAATAGAATCTTCCTAAACAGTAGATGTTCTTTATAAAAATATTTTTAGATAATACCCTAAAATGAAAAAAAATGCCTACTATTTCATTTATTTTTATTGTATTATTAAATATAACGTCCGCCTATGACGGGGCCTCATCTTAGAAAACGCTAAAGACGCTACAGAAAACAAACTGATTTGTTTTCATTTGCGTTTTTTGCGAGACACGCCGAACGCTACATGCTTTTGGTGTGACCTCTCCTATATAATCCTGTTATTTTGTTTTAGTCGCTAAAGACGCTCCACGCTAAAAACTCTTTCTGTATGGCCGTGTGCTTAGGCAGATTTCTGAAATATAATATATATATTTCCTTCCGCCACAAACCCGCTTTACCCGACCCCTGAGAGCAACCCGAACAGTACAGCGTAATAGACTCTTAAGGCTAAAACTATTTTATTGAAGCATGCATTTTTATATGTTGAGATGAACCGCCTATTTAAAAATAGACATATTTATTTACATTCAAAACATTCATTTTTAAGACACTCTGTACACATAAACAAAATTATTGATTTTTAAAATATTATTCACAAACTAGGGAGAGGGAAATCAGGCGACGAACAGAGGTGATAGTTGTTAGAGAATAGCTTCTAGACTACCATTCGAGACGCATTGATATTATTTTGGTTCTTGAGTTTTGTGACAAAGAATGTTATTAAAGGTAAAGTAAAAGTTTTTCATTATGTAACTAATGTTACTAATGTAACTAAATCATATTATTTTGTTTTCTTGTTGTAATTCTGTTCTAAAGCTTTTCCTTATTCATTTGATCTGACAAAGACAATATATAACATGTGTATGCATTTAACGGAATCTATTTATGCTGTAAATATGTTCAGTTTAAAAGTAATCTAAATAAAATCGTTTACTGTTCCTTCGTGCCGATGTTTGTGGTTTGTGAGAATAAGGGCCTTGTTGAGTGTACTAACAATTTTCGACCGTGCATGGGCGAATATCTTAGCTCGCAAAAGGGCAAACAAAAACAATAAATAGAATAACTCATAGAATAACTTACAATTTATTAAATTATAAGATATTGGCACCAAACCTTCAACTTTAGCGTCGATTCCGCAACAAGGGACTTCGTACCTACGGGTGGGGACCCGTTAATCTAACAAAAAACTCTTCAGTTTTGAACGATATAAATGTGGCATGTTTTGAGTGTATTAAACTATAAACCTAGGTATGAGGACAGTTTCTATATTATTATTTCTCTTTTATTAAAGTTCAGAACAGATTAGTTAGATTCTCTGGAATAGTGATCATGGTTTTCCCTGCCGTGCTCTTTTACATGTGAAGGCAACATTCCAGACAGAGTACGGCACTCCTTTCATTTCATTTAATAAAATAAGTAGGGCTATTTACAAATTTAGCGTTTTATTTACATAACCTATTCTCCTCAAATTTCCCAAAATATTGCTTCTGTCGAGGCGCATCCGAGGTAATCATAATAAAAAAATATTTAACACAACGTAGGTTCCTTTCTTTCATTTAAATTGTTTGTTATACAGTTGGACAAAATATTACCTCTTCAACTTTGTTGACGAATTTGGGTTGTTACACTACAATGTGATAGCAAATAGTATACCTAGTTAATATTTAAGTTTTAACTACTTTTATAAAAAAATATTTAGACCTTAGATTAAGGAGTATCCGTAGTCTGTATGTTACTGTATAATGATACTATTCCTGGATTATTTGCAAAGATATTTATTTGGGAGGAACATTTTGACAAGTTATAGGAAGGTAAATAAAAAAATATGTGCAATGTATTAAAATTATTTGCATTAAGTGATGGCTACATGTAATATCCTAATTATTAACTAAGTAATTATTTTTTATGTGCAACGATATTATATTCTGACACCGTAATTCACTAGCCAGTTATAATGAGCAAGAGAGGTTTTTTTAATAAAAAAAAACAATATTTTCCTAAGGTCATTCCTCCAAATGAATCTGTATACATATAAAAAACAGACAAACAATATTATGGCGACCCACGTCTCACAATGGTGGCCCGAATGAAAAAGCGTCAACCTTAGTGCAAACGAAACCGAATTGTTTCGAGCCGACTTGACGCACTTATCTGCTCCGCTAAGCTCGAAATTATAGCAGGTCATTAAATTCCAATTGAACAATTCGCTCGTATGAACACAGGAAACTACTCTCGCCGAGACCTTGCTGTCGAGAATATCATTCAGAGCCGATTCTAAGACTAGATATTAATTTAATTTTGATCTTGTTAAACGAACCGACGCTGCAGGGGACAGATGCACCCGAATTTTGAATTCTGGTTTTAGTTCAGAAGCCAAATGAGTTTTAATGAAAACGGTGCCCGGTATCGAGTTATTGTCTTGTTAGATGCGGCTTGCTTATTTAAAATTCAAATAAATTGCAAAACTTATCATTTATTTGAAAGTTAAACGATATTGCTTTTAACTTCTGGTTGTTCTAGTTATGTTCCTCCAGTTTATAATGTATCAAAAGTAGTGATGAAATTAGTAATTCTATTTCTAATGTCTACTAAGATTAAAATTATGATGAGTTTATACATGCATATAATTTCAGCCTTTTCTAATATTAATCATGGCGATAACATCCTTAAAAAAATCAATTTGCACAGACATGTGTCGTTGTAGTATTAGCTTTGTTCGCGGGTCCAATTCCGAACCGGATCAGGGACTATTCGCGTGCGTACTTTACAAAGTGGCGTTCGCGGATGAATAAATTCTGAATTTTTAATAAGTTCTGCGTTCGCGGATCTCATCGAATCGATTCATTATTGGTTCCGAATCGGTCCTAGCGGTCCTCGGATTTTTGTTAGGACTAAAAATTAATTCGATTCTGCTAATTATGCGCAATTAGGGTTACCAGACGTCCTCTTTTTACCGGACATGTCCTCTTGCTAGGGGTATGTCCGGATGTCCGGTCTCTTTTTTTACAATTAAACTGAATTGTCCTCTTTTTTCGCATTACATAAAAATATAGTAAATAACGTGTTTTTTTTTCAACTGTGATATATTCGCTAATATATCAATAAATCTGGTTCTCAACAAAAAAGACATTTTTAAAACCTATAATGCTCCCATAAGAAGCAATTAAAAATATGTACCATTTGCCAAAAACTTTTCCAACTTCCCAGCTGTTTAAAAAATATAAAATCAGATCCCTGCAAAATATTTATAGTACTCGTATACAAACTTGCTCAATCATTCATAACTATAAAATTAGATAGACATCTAATAACAACATTTAACACAAAATAACGAATGTACATACTCATAATACTAGGAATCGTAGTCAAATAGAACCATTAAGACCAAGAAATAATACTGATGCTAACTCTTTATTATTTAAAGGCATAAATAGGTATCACGATTTACCTAACAGCCTAAAACAATTAAATACAAAAAAATTTAAAGTAGATATAAGAAACACTTTAATTATTGTTAAAAAATATATTAAAACTTCTCAGTCCGTTTCAATCTAGTTTTTACTTCATTTTTATACTTTTCCCTTTTTATAAAAAAACATATTTTAGTAATAAGTTACTTAGTTGTCCTATTGCTCGCTTACTCCATTTGTGATATTTAAAATCTTACTAGTACTAAAAGACTTGTACCTTTACATTTAGTTAATTATTTATACGTTGTTTAGTTATAGGAGAAACCTTTGTAAACTGTAAAAGTTTGTTGGTTTAATAAAGATTGGTTCTTCAAATACGCTATATCAAAAAAATTACAAATTTGCCATTGGTTACAATAGCAGTATTTAAAATACCTCTTCACTCGCATGCTTCTGAGATCAATCCTGTTTCCTGATTGGCCATCACAGATGCGCCCTGTATAGCGGACATTTTTCAAACTTGAAAATAATTTCCAACGATCTCTCTTGGCCTATTTACTTATTATAGATAATTTGTTTTCAAAGTAATATGATAAGTAGTTTCTGAGATACAGCTGGCGTCCATTCTTAGTTGGCCACACGATATAATCAACAAAAAATAGTATATGCGTCGATACAAAACTTAAAATATACTTATAGTACTTATTTGCATAACACATGTCATATTTTTAGAATTATCAAATATCGACATTATCGCCCAATAAACCAATAAAATAAAATCTAAATACTCGTATATGGGAGAATAGCTGTTGTTAACAAACATTTTTCTGTTTTGTTTGTATGTGTACTTCAGAGATATTTAAAACTGAAATTCGTACATTTTCCACTCTAACTTTAAACAAGGTTTATTGTTGAAAGTTTATTTAGAGCGGGAACAAATTACGGAACTTTAAATTCCGCCTTAAATTCAATATTTAGCTTTCGTTGTTATTCTCACGTCAAATTCTATCGCAAACAGAGGGATAATCCGTTCTGATTTGCGAATAATAGGCTTTTAATAACTTTTGTCAAGAAAGTTAAAAAAACATGAAAAATCAATACTCAAAGCTATAGTATTACGAGTTATATTGTATAAAAGTTTAAAATAGATATATATGTCTTAACTTTATATTCCATATATGTACTAATATTTTTATATTCGAATTACTGGCCTATGTTCTAATTAATGTCTATACTAATAGTAAAAAGGATATTAATTATTAATACTAAACAACTTTTAAATTGTGCTTGCTTCATCTACGTTACCGTAGATGGAGCTGAAGGCTTGGTAGGGTTTATATAAATAAACTTTTCAATTGCTTCTATTTATTTTAACTTACTCAACATTTAGGTGAGATGTATTGCTGACCGTTATTAAATATCAACTGATATCTGATAGTAATGTGTTCGCTTTTACTATCAGTTATCAAACAAAAATCTAAAAAATGGTACCTAATTTTTTTTATAAACATATATATGACGGCGACGTGAAATAGATAGGGATAATTCCTGATTTTTGCCATTGAAGCGCTGCGGTAGGAATTTGTTGAAATCAATTGAAATGCACCAAGCCTATACCAATTAATAACTACTATTACATAAACTGGTGCTTAATAAAACGGCGATTCGTGAAACGGCGCACCTATTCGCCGTTTTAAAACAGTGCGCGTAGGATGCATCGCGCGGCTAGCATCGCATCGAGATGCCTCACTATGTTTGCGCCCTTAATCGCACCATAATCACAAACTTGTTGGAGTCTATGTTTATACTTTTAACGCTGAAATATTTTGGCACAAAATAGGTACTGTAAACTGTTGGACAAATCGGGTAGTGTAGCGTAGTTCTAGTGGTTGTATTCGCGTATTAATTTGTATTCATCCATATTACAAAAGTGAAAGAAAAATAATAATATGGATATAGACAAAGAGAGGGAACTACTACTAGCAGTTCTTGCTGTTTGTGCTATTAAGAACAAACTCATTTTACAGAAAAAGAAAAGAAGAGAAATCTTCTCAATCATGGCTACAAAAAAGACCTTTATTGGCTCACACCAATACTAATTTATTAAAAGAATTAAGGATTGAGCCCGACGACTTTCGAAACTATTTGCGAATGGATGAGGAAACTTATCTTATATTATTAAGTTGAATAACACCAATCATTAATAACACTAATCATTAAAGATACTGTCATGAGACGTGCAATTACACCACATGAACGGCTTAGTGCTATGTTGCGGTTTATGGCTACGGGGAGATCCTACGGAGATCTTAAATTCTCCACTTGTATTTTGGCATGTCAACTAAGTAGAATTATTTCTGAAACTACGCATGTGCTGTATATGATAACTGCAGAAACCGGTTTGAATTGCACTTTCACGCACAAACAAATGCACCAACCGCAAACCAAAAATCAAAACAGAACAGATTTGTCCAAACCAATTATTTTAGTACGTACAAACAAAATGTTTGCTCTTTCGCGCACAAATTATTGCGCAAATCGGTTTGTTCAAACTAATTTGCGCAAACATGTTTGCGTGTGAAAGGGAGCCTTAAAATAAACAACAAACCTCTCAAGAGCTTATTCCAGCACATATACATTGTATTATGTATTGTCAGCCCTATTTTCTACGTCATTTACCTGAAACAAAAAATGATTCGTGTTAACATATAATTTATATTTTTTTATGTTTTTCAATTTAGTAGAAATAATAGTATATAGACCTAGTTTATTTCTAATATATTGGAAGATTTCAGCATATGAAATCAGCCATGTAATATTTATTAATAGTTTAGCCCTCTATATACAAGTATATTATAATATAAAGACAGTCAACGTGGCTCAACGGTGTATTTTGGTTAGGTTAGGTTATCACTGACCCGAAAGTATCAAGAGAGAATTCGAGTTAAATTTAATATCTTTGGAGGCCAATGGAAAGGTCTATAAGTCGACTTCTCATTAAATGGGGATTATTTCATATCTTGTTGAAAACAAAAAAAAATGTGTATGCACTATGTGCACATATTTGAAGTGGAACTTCTCACTAACAGCTACGAAATTGCAAGGTTTTTGAGATTTGAGGACATGCTTGAAAAAGTGTAGTTTGAAATATTGAAAAAGTAATACAGAGATGAAAACAGATGATTAATGTTGGACTTTCAGCTACTGGTTATTTTAAAAATACTGTTTATAATTTGTAAACTGTACGTATTATTTTAATTTAGTTTTGTTTTCATTTTATATTACACATGGGATAATTTCCGTTGAAACATAACTGGACTTATGCCCTTTCAAGTTCCATGACAGTTATATTATTTTTCAATATTATAGAAATCACAACCGTTACTTAAATTACTTAAATTTACTCCAATCGAAAGAAAACGACATTTTAAAGCAATTGTATTGAACTGAAAC
Organism: Sitophilus oryzae; assembly: GCF_002938485.1. Lineage (NCBI taxonomy): Eukaryota > Metazoa > Arthropoda > Insecta > Coleoptera > Curculionidae > Sitophilus > Sitophilus oryzae. The sequence goes on along the minus strand of NW_022145814.1, from coordinate 1,127,870 downwards.
ATCTTACGAAACGTATTTTAAGCAAAATCGAAATAGAATTATCTCGATAAGTTTTCGCTGAACAAGGGCGTCACTTTATTTTCCAAGCAAATGGAGCATCAAATAGAAAGAGCATAAATTACGGACGCGTACGTACCTGTAAAAATTTATCGTTTTACACACGTTAAAATAGAGCAAAACACGCCCTCACTCTAGCGTCTCGAATTATACCGGATGGTACAACCCAACAATTTACTAAAAAACGTATTTTTTGATGATATACTACGTTTCGATATTTATATTGTTATAGTAACTACAGTATGTTCCCGGATTGGCTTTACAAGAGGAAAAACTTCTTTATTATTGTCATTTTGAGCAAAGTGCATTCTTCATGACAATTTTTGCTTGTTCTACAATGGTTAATCCCGTTTATTCCTTTCCAAATCTCCATACCTTTTTAGAGAAAAGTTCTAAAAATCAAAAGTCGTTTCTATGGTAATATAATTTAGATTACATTCTTTGATAAATGGTTATTATTAATTTTGATTAACGTCATATTTTTTGCAGCTGTTAAAGTATCAAATTTTCCGATAAAATTATTATCACACATTGAACCGGATAACATTGAACTACATAAATTTTGTGGTTCTTTAACATTTTAAGATAACAAAAAATATGACGTTAATTAAAATTGTATCAATAAAAATGCATATAACTATAAAAACTATAAAAATATAATCAATAAAAATCCATAGAAACGCTTTTTGATTTTTGGACTTGGAAAACGTTTCAACTAGGGAATGCAATCCCGCACCAAAATCTCAATCCCGCAAACCTGCGGGATTAAAGCAGTCAATCCCGCGGATCCGCAAAATTGCGGGACTGTAAACAATAGTCATACATTTGCTCCTAAATGGTACAAAAGGCATTGTACATTTTGCATAGGCCCACAATATATTGATATAGCGTGTATCTTAAACTAGCTGTACAGAAATTTGGACCGATGTATACAAGGTGTTCAAAAAATATATTTAATATTAAATAAACTTTAATTTTATTATAATTTATCTACTTATTTTATAAATAAAAATATTATTCTGATGTTGAAGTTTTTTTTAACTTGTGTTGGTTATCTGCTTTTCGATACACTCTATATCATTTTTTGGCATATGCAGAATGTACAAAGCTTTTTGTACCATTTAGGACCATACGTATGCCTAATGCATATTTAAAAAAAACGTCGTATTTTCCTTAAAACAAAAAATTAAAAAACCTATCAAATTGTTTTTTCTAATTTCAATACAGATTAGTCGTACTTGGTAAAAATTTCGATTTTCTAAAAATTGTAAATTTGCGGTAAAAAAGATTCTTAATCAAATTTTCACACTCTTATAAAAGACCCTGTATACGAGAATTCGCAAAATATATTTTCGAAAACCATATAGCATCTTAATCACAATAGATGCATCTAAGACCTCGTCCAAACCGCATTCCAAAATCTTTTTTAGTTCAAGAGATACCTATTCAACTTTAAATTTACCCTAAAATTTTGCTTGTCCTAATAATTACATATGTCCGGCAGTTTATTTGATGAAATTGTTCACAGGTACTAGTTAAACGCGTTTCTTCACTTACGCACATACGCCAGAAAGAAATCTAACAAGTAACCTGTTTGTTTCATTTATTTTTAATGGCCAAGCCGTAAGGGGAATCCCCCGGGTTCCGACCGTCGACTCATCGGCCCGGAACGAAACGGTTTGACCCTGATCGAGATCGATTCGGTTACCCAGTAGTAATGGGTCAATCCCGCGGATCCCGCACGGTAAATCCCGCAACTTTGATCCCGCGGAATCTCTATTTATTATTTTATATTATATTTATTATTATATTCCCTAGTTTCAACTATATTTTCATGTTTTTTTTTAATTTTCCCCAAAACAGTATGGAAATTTGGAAAAGTATAAACGGGATACGGGATTAACAATTTTAGAAAAAGCAAAATGTTTTATGAAGAATGCGTTTTTCTCAAAATGTCAATAATTAAAAAAGTTTTTTAAATTTTTACGCGTAAAAAATAGTCTTTTGGGTGTAACAAGTAGTTTTTTACGTTTATAAAACTATTTGTTACACGTAAAAAAATATTTTTTTAATTTTTTACTTTTTCAACATTTCAAACATGTAGGTAATTCAAATCCTCCAATTTAGTAGCTTTTAGTAAGAAGTTTCCAGGGAAGTTTCACTTCAAATATACGCACATAGTGCATTCATAATTTTTCTAATGTTAAATCGCGCCGAAAAAAAAAGTTTTTTACGTGTAACAAATAATTTTATTCGCGTAAAATAAAAAAATAATAAAAAAATTGATTCATTTTCATAAAATTTGTATTAAAATATCAATATTTTTGAGAAACGCGTGGACTGCTCACAAATTCACGTCCCCTTCTACGTATTTCTAAGGTGTAGGCTGGCCTTACCTTTTTAATTTTTACTCCCAACTCCCAGCGCGCGTAAAGAAGTTTTACTTCAATAATCTATTCATTTACGTGATTCTTGAAAACAGAAATAATAATTATAAATAGTTTAATAGTGTTATAGAAGAAATATTGTAATAGATCTATTACCATCGTAATAAAGGTGACAACAACAGTGCTGGTAAATAATTGGCCTCAGGCAAACATTTTCTGAGTTCTAGCTAATTAGGCTTCTGGCTTCTAGCCTAGTGTATATTTATTTTTAACGATTACCGAAATTGCCGGTATAGGGAGGCATTAAATAACTGCAACTCATGTGCAAAACAACTTAGGATATCTAGTTTTAACATCTACTTGATAACCCAGAGATATAATAATGTAATATCTACCACCATTAAACAAACAGTGATTATATTTTAAAATTCTGTTTTTATATCGACTGGCATATAGGGTAGATGTACCTGTTACCCGGACACTACCTGTTGTCGGACATTTCGCGACAAAGTATTCAATAAATAGTAAAATAGAAAATTTAAACTCTTCAAACTCAGTACCTGTTTTCGGACACTATTTCCCTACTACTTTGTGTAATTGCGACCTCTTCAGGGGTTGAGACTAAACTAACAGTAATAAAAAGTTTCTATCACGCAGTCACAGCATCGCCAACTTGAATTAGACTAAATACTTTTTAAAGAATATCTAAGAAGAAAATAGTAAGTAATGTTATTTATATTCGACTTTGCGTTAGTTTCGGGATATTTTTAAGGTAAATACATATTAATTTATAGTATTAGAACAAATATGACACTTTTGAATTTTTATTGTGTGTACGAATAACACCTGTCCGAGAATTGGTCTACTACGCTGAAAACATCTTTATCTTTATCCTGCTTATTTGATTTTTAATTTACCTATCCTTGTTAGAATCATCATACGACGGTATTTAGTGTCTCGCGATCAGTGTCGTACACCAAAATACCACAAATGTGCCAATTATAAAACACGTGAAAAGATATCCGAGAAAAGGTAGATTGACTTAATTCTTGGACATTTTTGCCTATTATGTCTTCATTTTAATGAAAAAATAAGCAAATCATATAGTTAAGTGCTCTTTGTGTGGATTTTTTATGAAAAACTAAAATTCTATTGTGGATAAGCTAATTGTCTTTTCAGATGACACCTCGAAAAATATCCCAAACAGTTAAAAATCGAACCAACCAAAGTGTTTCAAGAAAGCTATTCTGTATTCTGAAGAAAAACTGAAGCTGGCATTGCAGTCAGTAAGAAAATTATTGAACATTAAATTAAAAGTCATTGATGAGTTGTTATTTATATAAATGCTGTGACGTATATGTAGGTGTTATTTTTGTTAAAAAAAATTACGTCCATGTTTCGTTTAATGTTTATAATCTAAACGTATTATATTTTGTTAATAGGATAAATGCTTTCATTTTCATTTAACTTCTTGATTTGTTTTAGTTCTCGTGGACGAAAAACTGTAGTTCTCGGCCACCCGTCCGGTTAACTATTGGTCTTATAGTGTCCGACAAATATGGCGGGTGACCGACAACCGTCAAAATTCCTATTTTTTTGATAAAATGCTATTTTCAAAATAATGGTACTAAGTTGGTACTACTTAGTACACTGCAATCACTATAAAGTAGTATATAGTATGTTTAAAGTTTAACTGGTTTAATGTAGTATTTTTATATGGCCATTTTATTCCAGAAATGCCCTTACCTTATCGCAACCATACCATTTGGACCACCCTGTATATCGCTTTATTCTATAGAAATAAGTTCTAAAGGCACATAAATAAATTTAATATTTCATCAAAAATTAAATGTTTTATAATATACATAAGGTGGATATATGAGAATTTGGCGAGCCTCGAAGTGATAAAAAACAAAGAAATGCTTATCATATAGCACCGAATTATGATGATCCGTGTCGAGCAAAATTATTATTTGTCGTGTTCCAATAACAAAGCAAAAGACCACTCAACCTTCCTCGTATAACTAGTTTAATGCAGTATTTTTATATCGTCATTTCATTCCAGAAATGCCCTTAAGTGCCCCATAACAGGTACCCTACACATTCAACTAGTTTTTCTAACTGCTTAAATATTAATACACTTGAAAATAATCTCGGTTTTATCCTCGGCCCACCCTCTACAACCAAAAATCCCTGTAATTTTGCCCGAGAGCACGACGAATTGTCGACAATAAAAATCCGAGAAAATTCCTTCAGGCGACTATTCGACTGTAGAAAATGTTCTCAATATGTGTACATAAAGCATGCACCAGAGAATACGACGAGATTTAACATTTCGAGACTAGTGAAATTTTTGCATATAAAGTTCCAGCAAATATTGTAGGTAAGATATAAGTTGGTAAGAAATCCTTATGCTATATTATTGACAAAAGAGTGCATTTTAGTTATTTTTATTTAGGCATTCTGGTATTCCCATGGTATTCCTATAACTTTAAAAATGTATTGTTTACAGTTGTCATAATTTTGTTGAATTTAATGTTTTTCAAAACACACAAATAATCAGGCTATCGAATATATGTTACAAAGTTATATTTTTATTAATTTTCATTTTTGAAGTAAAACTTCTTTACGCGCGTTGGGAGTAAAAATTCAAGGTCGTGAGACTCGTGCGAGACGGCCGTGACGCGCGAGCTAGCAAGAGGAAAAGTGATAGCGGCAGTGTTGCCACAGCTACCCCATTGAGGGTAGATCTACCCCTTTGTAAAACAATTTAACCCCGCTATCTCGTGATAATCAACCCTAATAAAAAATAAACTGGTGGCAACACTGGGTAACGATCTGTGCCATACGCGGCTAAGAAAATTACTATAATAATAATTAAAGCATATTTTCATCGATAGGTTTGTAGCTTCTGAATAATGACCTAGGTAAAGCGTCTAGCTCATTTGCCAGCTCAGAATTAGAACATAGAGTTAGTAACTCGCAGTTTCATTGGAGGACACTGTCATATTTACTTCAAACCAATAGTCAACGAGAATATTCGTATAATTTAATAAAATTACTGTAAATCACTATAAATAATGAATAATTGTTTGTAATTCAGCTGTAATTTCTGTGTTATTAATCCGATAAATTATGGAGATAAACAATTGTGATTGATTGAAATTATATTTTAAGATGAAACTTTTATTAACAACATTCTGACAATTCTCCTTACCTTGTTGCTGAGAATTCGAATAACGAATTGAATAATGACAAGGGAAGTGACATCTCTCTAAAAAAAACAGCGATTTAGAGTGGCAGTTTGACTATGTAAAATTTAGAGTGACAATATTGATTCTGCAAAAGAAATACATATTCTATGAGTTTACTAGTTATTTACATCCTCACGATTAACATTAATTTAAAAATAAATCCCCAACATGCATAATGTAATAACAAAACATTTAAACAAAAACAGACCACACAAAAAAAAGAAGAAGAAACTGTTGGTTAGTAGCAGTTAGTAGTAGTCACAGATATAGATGCAGTAATATTTTGGTTTAATGGCCACAGCTATCCAGCCGGGTAATATAATTATCGTTTTTTAATTAAAATTAAAAAACATAAATTTATAAAGCTAGAGTAGTATACGGTTTTATATTAACTCTATTTTTTTGAAGTTTATAAAAAGCATTAATAAAAAAACTATATATCCTTCAAATCATTCAATTTAATAGCTGTTAGCAAGAAGTTTCGAACCCAAATTTCGAAATTTCAAGTATCAATATGCTGAATACATAATTTAAAACTATGATTTTGTCAATTTTACGCATATTTACTTTATAGCTCGACTAAAGATAATAGACTAGTATAAATAGAAAAAACATGAAAAACGAAGAAATTTTTCAAAAATGTGTTTATATCAAAGATGCTACCACATTTAAAATGAAACGAAAAGACTGGAACGCTAAAAATAATTTAGAGATTTGGATCAAGTGACTATATGTAAAAATTCAAAGTTTCAAACTAATTATATTACCGGTTCTCCATAAAAAAACTAAACACGAAAAAAAAACTGGTGATAAACAAAAATATTGCCACAACTTGATGACGTCAAGTTCAAGTCATTATTAAGGTGAAATTTAAGTTGTTTCTTCAGCTGTAAGAATCAAGTTAAGCTGACATAATTTGTCTGAAAAATGTTTCCAAGTTTTTTTTAAAAGAGCCAATTTTCCTCCATCAAAGATTCGGCAAATTATTAAGAACCGAATAAGTTTTCCAACATAAATCAATTTTATTCCAAAAAAAAGTAAAAGAAATCTTTTGAGTGTTGACTAATTATATTAATATTATAATAAAACACGTTTTTAGATGTTTCCAGTTTAATGAGAATATTTTTTATACTTTTTCAAGAGTTTCTTAAAACTAACAATCTGACTACACTGTAACGATATACAGGGTCGCTGTTATGTATGGAAACGGTCGATTATTAGGTAAAATATAGAAGGTACCGCAAAATGTTAAATACAAAAGTTATAGGAAGTATCTACTAGCGAGTAATAAATTAGAAAAAAAAGTATACAGGGAGGGTCATAAAGTCATGACACATAAAAGTTTGATTTTTTTAAATAGAACCCCCTGAATATTACTGCATATTTCAATTTTTCGTTCAGTTCTAAGCAAAAATTTAAAAAAATCCTTATGGGTTTCTCGCCACTGCACTGCAAGAAAAATCTACAAAATAAAATAGTTATTTTTTGTAAACACTTCTGGCGTTAAACCTAAACGGACGCTGCTTGTCAGAAGTTGTGTTTACAGTAATAAAAATTTGCCTAACAAAGAAAAAAATCCTTAACGTTTCGGAAAGTTTTCTCTTTCCGTCGTCGGAAGCAAAAAAATATAAAGACTCAAGAAAAAAACTATTTAAAATATTTAAATTGAACTATTCGAGAACACTTTACTTTTTAAAACAGATACGTCTTCAAGAAATCGTTGACGTTCTGTTAAAATGACAATATATTAAGTTAAACTTCATAATTAACAATTACTACCTGATAATTACTTAATAAGGTAAAACCAAAAAGCCCAAACTTTCTGTATGACTATTTTTAAAATGTAAATGATTATTAATAATAAATAATAATTTATAATGTATGATTATTTTTAAAATGTATTGCTCGTAATGTATGGCAATCGCTTCTTTGATTTTAAAGAACATTACATAAATAAACATAACATACGTAAAATTTAAAAATAATCATACAGAAAGTTTGGGCTTTTCGGTTTTACCTTATTAAGTAATTATCAGGTAGTAATTGTTAATTTTGAAGTTTAACTTAATATAATGTCATTTTAACAGAACGTCACCGATTTCTTGTAGACGTATCTGTTTTAAAAAGTAAAGTGTTCTCGAATAGTTCAATTTAAATATTTTAAATAGTTTTTTTCTTGATTCTTTATATTTTTTTGCTTCCGACGACGGAAAGAGAAAACTTTCCGAAACGTTAAGGATTTTTTTCTTTGTTAGGCAAATTTTTATTACTGTAAACACAACTTCTGACAAGCAGCGTCCGTTTAGGTTTAACGCAGAAGTGTTTACAAAAAATAACTATTTTATTTTGTAGATTTTTCTTGCAGTGCAGTGGCGAAAAACCCATAAGGATTTTTTTGGATAGATGAATCCGCCACATAGGTATAGACATTTTTTACAAAAATTTAAATACACACAATGTACCTCAAACCAACCGTTTCCGAGTTATTGACTTTTTTTAAAAATTACGGCATTTAAAAACTCATTAAAACAATGTCACAGTTTTCGGCAGAATGCATCATTAGATGAATCTGAACATATCGAAATTAATTAAATCAAATTGTTTAAGTGATAAGTTCAAAAGTCAGTAACTCGGAAACGATTCGTTTGAGGCACATTGTATGATCTCAATTTCTGCTTAGAATTGAAGGAAGGATTGAAATATGCAATAATATACAGACGGTTCTATTTGAAAAAATGAAACTTTGATCTGCTACGACTTTATGACCGACCATGTATACATAAATTTATTACTCTCCAATAGACATTTAAAAACCCATTAATTTTTGTATTTTTGCGGTACCTTGTATATTTTACCTAATAATCGACCGTTTCCATACATAACAGCGACCTTGTATATACAGGGTGTTTCAAAAAACATGTACCATCTCTCGTGGGGAGATTCCTCACATATAAATAAGATTTATTTTTCATATCAACATAGGTCCGATTTTGCTTTGTTTCGTAGCTATAGGGTTTAAAATGTTAATAATCTTTCGATTTACTATAATTTTCTTCCAAGTACTTTCAGCGATTCGAATGAAATTTTGAGGGTAAAAGTTACTATAAATGCTATATATTTTAATGCTAAAAAAGTGTCGAAAAATTCATCAGGGGCATGCATATGGGTTATCACTGGAATATTTTTCAAGAAAAAAACATGTGCGCCACTGACTTTTTTCTTTTGATATCAAAATTGTGTATATCATTTACTGCGAATTAAAAGTTATCTCTTGATATTTTGTCGAATTCGACCTCCTTGATGAGATAAACGGAATTTTATTAATCACAATTAATATAAAATTAAAATTAATAAATTATATATTTTACCTAATTTATTATTAAATATTATTACTATTAGATATTATTACTATTAGTCCAACCTACAGCAATTTCAAATGAAAAAATAATGGTATTTATGATAATTACAAAAAAAAAATAATTTTAAAAAGTTTTAACATCCTGTAACTCTAGAACTATGCATTTTTGTATTCGTGCTTATAGGAACTTTTTTTCATATTTTTTGATGAGGAATCAATGAGTACTTTGCTAATAAGAAAAAAAAAAGTCAGTAGCGTACATGTTTTCTATAGAAAAATATTCCAGTGATAACCCATATGCACGTCCCTTGTGAATATGTTGACACTTTTTTTGGTTTAAAATATGTCGCATTTATAGTAACTTTTATCCTCCAAATTTCATTCGAAACGCTACAAGTACTTGGAAGAAAATTATAATAAATCGAAAAAATATGAAGATTTTAAGACCCTGTAGCTACAAAACAAAGCAGAATCGAACCTATGTAGATCTGAAAAATAAATATTTTCCCCACGAGAGATTGCACATGTTTTTTGAAATACACTGTGGGGTGGGTTTAAGGAGTTTACAACAGGCGCAATAAAAAAGGTCTTTAAAAATTCTTGTTCGTCATGACGGTACACCATTGAGAATGATATGGCCGAGGACTGGGGTTTGGATTCCGCGTAAACAAAATAGGCCCCTTCCAAATTAGCCTTAGCAGCAAAAAGAAGACGTTAAATTAAATCACCTTAATCCCTATAAACAACTAATTTACCTTGTTATTAATAAAACACCTGATTTAAACCTAGTCAAAGTAATTTGTATGCAAAAGTGGTAACCTTGAATTAGTCCATTTTCCATTGAGAAAGGTCTTTCAGTAGCAAATTATTCAAAATTTCGAAAGTTCTCTAAAGTTAGAGTAAGGGATACATTTGCAACTACTTACTTTTCGGTGGAAGTATAACTCGAGCTTAAAACTTTCCCAACTTTTCCGATTTCGAATAGCGGAACGAAGAGAAAGTTATGAGCGTGGAGGTGGGATTTTTCTCTAGTTATCGAAAATGAGTATTCTATTTAAGAGGAAAATAGAAAAATAAGTTTTTTTCACGATCACTCTACGATTTCTTTTAAAAACAAAAGGTATTAGTATTACATAACAAGGAGGGAAGTGTTTCATTACTGTCGAGAGATTGATTTGGTTTGGTTTGGTTAGGTTAACTAAATCTCGAGACACTAATGAAAACTTTCCTCCGAGGTTTGTATTCTATTTTATTTACAACCACATCATTAATTAAAAAATAGGGACAGTATTTTATTTGGAACAAAAAATAAATATGCGAAAATTTGTCGTTTTCTGTTTTGGCATTTCCATATCTACAGTTGCGCAAACCTTCAACAGCAAAACAAACAACTAAGTGACAGTTTTGAATTTCTCGTTCGCTTTTTCGAATTTATAGAACATAGAAAACCAGAATGTTGTCGGAAAGTTCTGATAATGAAGACCAGTTTAATAATGGTACTCCACCAGAAGTTACAGAAGCTGTAAAAAGAGCAGAAGCCAATTTACTTCCAGAGAAAAGTAGGGGGCGATATGAAATAGCATTGAAAGTATACGAAAAATGGTGTGCCGAAAGAAATGCTATAAGAATATTGCTTCTGAGACAGTCTTGATGGCATATTTTAGCGACATGGCAAGGCAGAAAAAGCCATCTACTCTTTGGGCTACGTACAGCATGATACGTGCAATGCTAGAATTAAAGGAACAGACTGACATATCAAAATATCACAAACAAATAAATGTATTAAAATCTTCAATAATTATTATTGTTAATCTTCTTGTTTATTTTTGTTGATGTTAGATAAGTATTTAAAAAAGATATTACAAGAATATTTTGCTTAATTAAATGAGGCGAGAAATAAGAAAAACCGAGTAAAGGAAATGGGATGAGGGAACTGGGTGAGGGAAATGGAAGAGGGAAGAAATGTATATAATTTGACACTTTCAAATTTTTAAAAAGTCAGTATTACATATGTGGTTGTAAATAAAATATATAATTTTTAGTTACCTTTGAACTACATACATGCATGAAAGATTATTGAGTAGTTTTCCTTAACTGACATTCATTAACCATTAGCTTAGATAAGGAAAGTCACGGGGTTTTTATTGTCATCTCGTGAAGAAATAAAAAACATCTCTAACGTATACAAACTGTTGTGCTGTAAATTCGTGATGTCGTTTGTCGTAGTAGTTTATAGCTCACGAACTAAAATACTGAATGTTTTACAGCAATCGGAAAATAGATGAAACAATTTCAATTGTAACTATTTCGATAATTCAAAAAGTTTGGAATGTTGTTTTACAGACATTTTCTAAACAACTGCATCTCTCGCGTACTTCGATTAAGAATTTTCATTAACAACAAGTATACAGGGTGGTCCGAATTGTATTCCGGAAACTTCGGCGGCATATTCTGCAGATAAAAATAAGTAAAAAACTTCGTATCAGTGTATGTTCTAAAGTGCTTAGTTTCAGAGATACAAGGTGTAGAAGTTTCATTTTTATTTCGATTTTTTCAAAATTTCTGAAGTAACGTCAATATTTGGATGAAAATTGGTGTCTAATAGTTTTTTGACACGAGAAATTTGATTTTTATGTCACTATGGCTCCTACTGGTAGAGGGCGCCACCTACATATGTTTTAACTGTTTTGAAGTGTAATAACTTTTTATCTGTACACTGTCTGTACCGTTTTGTCTTGTAAGCGTAGTTTTATACAGAATGCAACAATATACAGAAATATCTCTGCAACTTTTTACGCAAAAAATGTCTCTTTGTAAAAATCGCTACAAGCAACCGTTCTTAAGAGATTTGAATGGAAATAGTCAATACATCTCATTATTGACGAAAAATAACACGTTGAGTAGATAGTTATTTCAGCGAAATAATAAATTTGGGAAATTTTTATCATAAAGTTTTCTGCAAAAAAATGATGATAAAACAGTTTCTGTTAAATTTTTGGCACAAAAACTTTCAAATTTATGAGTCTCAGTCTAATAACTATTTAGTCAACATGTTTAATTTATGTCAATGATGACAGGTATTGATAATTTCTATTCCAAATATCTAGAAACCCAATACTTGTAGCGATTTTTACCAAGAGACATTTTTTACTTAGAAAAGGTCGTAAATGTATATTCTTTTATTCAGCAGTTTTATACAGGTACGGACGAAAAGTTATTACTCTTCAACCAGTTAAAAAATATGTAGGTGGCGCCCTCTACTAGTAGGAGTCATATTGACATCAAAATCAAATTTTTCATGTCAAAAAAGTCCCAGACACCGATTTTCATCCAAATATTGACGTTACTGCAGAAATTATTTGGAAAAAATCGAAATAAAAATGAAACTTCTACACCCGAAAAGAGTGCCCCACATTAGTTTTTTTAAATTTTCAGTTACTCAAATTACTTATTACACTACTGCCTTTATTTATTTTAACTTACTCATCATTTCGGTCAGATGTATCACTGACTGTTTTCAAGTGTAAACTACTAGCATTATACAGTTTGGCTAGGTATGATTAGTTTTTCCCTTTCTCAAGAATATCAACTAGAGAAGACAATATTTCTTTTAGTTTCTCATTATGTATCACAAATCAATGTAGTCCAAATTAACATAAAAAATAGTTCCTTTATTCCCACAATCGAAAATAAACAAATCTTAATACTTTGAGGAAAACTAAATGGAACTTTTGTATAAACTACACCAAACTTTCTACAATAAAATTAACTTAAATGAATGTAAGTACTAACGATAAACTACTAACTAAGTGGGTGGAAGTACTCCATGATAAGCTACGTAACATGTTTTGACTGAGAAATAATATATCAGAACATAAAACATAACAGAACATAACTTTAAAATTGTAGGATATTCGTTGCTTTTACCAATGTGAAATTAAAAAAAAAATTATTTAACTAACACAGTTTAATACAGGATCTCTTAAAAATACAACCAGCGAAAAAGTAAAATTATTTTTTTTAATATTCTGAACTTAACAGCCCATAAGGTTAATATAAAAGCTCGAGACGTATTTGATATTTTTTTAAAAACTCTTTTTGTGTCTAAAAATCTGTAGTTTAGCTGCAACTTAGTAGTTTTTTTTTAATTTCACATTGTAAAAGTAACGAATATCCTACAATTTTAAAGTTAATTTCAGTTTTGTTAGCATATCTCTTAAGAAAGGTAGAAAAAATACAAGTTAGAGTAAAAATTGATTATCTTTTATTCCAGATGACTTATCGTAAAAATTCCAAATACGTCCCGAGATATTAGTCTTAGCTATACCCAGAACTTATAATTCTAGTTAAATTTTGTTTTTTGGCAAAATGGCAGCAACACAAAAATTACATTCCTTTTTTTCACACCCTGTATATCATAGAAAACTAAATCTCATACAAAATTTAGAAAAATCAGATCAATTTACGAAAACCGATCTTTAATATGCTAAAAAAAATCAATAAAATTGGTCCATTTTTTTCAAAGTTACAACTTGTTGAAAAAGAGTAAAAAAATCGCTGTGGTATTTAATTTGACGGGCAGTTCAATTAGTAGATTCAACGTTCAAGCAAAAAAATTTTTTTTGAAAATCTTCAAAGTAAAATAGCTTTAAAAAATGTCTATACCGTGGCGGAATCATCTCTCCAAAAAATCCTATATGGGTATTTCGCCACTGCATGAAAATCTACAAAATAAAATAGTTATTTTTTTGTAAACACTTCTGCGTTATTCCCAAACTTGTCAGAAGTTAGGTAGAAAAATAGTACTTGTCAGAAGTTAAGTTTACGATATACAAATTTGCCTAACGCACACAAAAATGCTTAACGTTTCGGAAAGTTTGTCTCTTTCCGTCGTCGGAAGCAAAAAAATAGGAATAATAAAGAAAAAAAACTATTTAAAATACTTAAATTCAACTATTCGAGAACACTTTAGTTTTTTAAAACAGATACGTCTACAAAAACCGTTGCATTGGAAAACACGAACAATTGGAGAGTTTATTTTGAGCCAAAACAAAGATAACTTTTTTTACTAACGAAGCATTAAAATATTAATGGCTCGGAAAACCTTTCTAAAGAAATCCAAATCATGAAATCCTTGTAGCACAATCTCAAAGGTGAATGGATTCTTCACGTTTAGTACCAACTTTAAACAAAATAAGTTAGCGGCTAATATTTATATTCTAATAGGTATGGAACCATATCAGTATAAATACTTTTCCCGAATCTTTTTTTTATTTAAAAACTATAACTTCGGTATTCTTCTTAAATGAAATAATCTATAATACATACTAAAAAATCCACCACCAAATATATTTTATTTTCCACATGCCAGTATTCAGCATTTTGAAAGCTAGGGAAACCTGCAATCTAAATGCAAGTAATGTTGTTTCAAGGCATATAAATCTGCATACCGTGCACGAATAATGATTTGTTCATAGTCAATATTAATAAAGCAAATTTAGAACGACCTTAATATTCACACTGAGGAAAAATAGTTAATTCAAACATCGAATCTATTAAAGTTTTCAAAAATCGATACTCAGTTGCTCTATAAAAAATAATTAAAATTAAAAAAGTTACTTTCTTTTACATATTTTATATATTTTGTAACGTAGTATATCTAAGTGGTACAAGTGACACATATTCGGATTATTAGAAATTGTTAACAAGGATTTTTAATTTTTAAATGCGATATACTAGTACGATAAGAAAAAGTACGATAGGAAAAATTATACGATACTAAGTACTAGTACGACTAGTACGATAAGAAAAATTATTATACCTTACCAAAGTTATTAAATAATAATTTTTCTGTGACATAATTATTTTAGTAACTAATAATTAATTATTCAACATTTCGGAAGTTTCCTAAAGCTGGAGTAGATATAGTTCGGCGGGAATATAATTTTGGCCTGAAAGTTTCTCAACCATTCCGATTTCGAACAGCACGCGGCACGAATGGAGAATTATGTGAATGGAAACAGGATTTTTGTCTACTTTGCAAAATTTATAATGTATTTGAGAAGAAATTTGTACAATGTTAAAAATAGGAAAAATTTAGGGCACTTTTTTTTATTAAGTAATTCTAGATAAAACTTTGAGCAATTTTACTTGACTTAAATTGCATATAAATATGTCAGAGATTAACGTATAGAGATCGGAGAGTAACGCTTTCTTTAAAATGAGATGGCGTATATAAGACCTCGCTCCGTCTACATATTCTTGTTTATTTATAATTTTAGGTAGATACATAAAACCAATCAAGCATAATAATAAATTACACAAATCTAGAGTAGTACGAAGAGAGAAATAGAAGGAAAGGGGCCATTATTTCTGTTCAGTGTTCTTACATTACGGCGAAGAGTACGAGAAGGCATCAATAAAAATGATGAACATGTACATAAGACGATAAGCTCGAAGCTCGATGAGCAAAAAATCCTCGAAAATATCCAACTAGCATTAAATACCACTGAAGAATTTGAAGAACATAGATCTTCTTCTTCTTAAGGTGCCAACTTCTTGCGAAGGTTGGCGACCATCATGACTAATTTTATTTTGTTGACTGCTGCCCTGAACAGGTCGTTTGATGTACAGTTGAACCATTCTCTGAGATTTCGAAGCCACGACATCCGTCTTCTTCCTATGCTTCTCTTCCCTATTATTTTACCCTGGATAATTAATTGTAGAAGTTTGTATCTTGTACCTCTCATTACGTGGCCCATATATTGGAGTTTTCTTATTTTCACCTCTTGGGACAATTCTAGATCTTTTGAGACTCTTCGTAAGTCTTCTTCATTGGTAATTCTGTCAACGTATGATATCCGGAGTACACTTCTATAAAGCCACATCTCGAAGGCATCTATCTTTTTAAGCATTTGTTTTGTTAGAGTGGCAGCTTCTATACCATAGAGCATTATTGTAAATATGTAGCATCTTAGCATTCGTATTTTAAGGTGGTTACTTGTTTTGCAATAAAAGAATTGTTTCATTTTAATAAAGGTGCTATTTCAATTCTCGTTTTTAATTCTGATGAGTAATCATTGTCGTCGTTGATCAGGGTTCCTAGATATTTATATTTATAGACTCGCTCTATTATCTGATGGTTTACGATCAGTTGAATATTTTGATTTGGTGTTTTGGTAAATATCATGCATTCTGTTTTATTAAGGTTCATATTCAAGCCATAATAGATACTTGTTTCATACACTTTTTGGACCATTCGTTGCAGGGCCTGTATACTTTCTGCTAACTTCTTGATGTTTGCTGTTTGGTCGTAATATAGGTTTACAATAATTCTGGCATCTGTGTTACTAATTGCTTTTCTCTCAGAATTTTGATAAGTTGTTCATGACGGACTCTGTCAAATGCTTTCTCGTAGTCCACAAAGCAGGCGTACACATCCTTGTTAACATCCAAACAGCGCTGAGTCAACACGTTTATACTTAAATAATGCTCGTGCCAACTCCATTGCGGAACCCGAACTGTGTATCGCTGATGTCGTTATATGAGATCTTTACATAATCATGCTGGCTTTAGAATACAATGAAGGTCGACACCAACCTTTTTTTTTGGTATACCAAACCAGTCTTTTGGTATCGTTCCTGATCTGTAGATCGCATTGAAGAGCTCAGCAAGTGCATCCAAGCTATGTTCCTTAAGCAGTTTTATCATTTCAATGGGTAGTTCGTCTGGGCCAGGTGCTTTCCCGTTCTTCATGTTCTTCAGCGCATATTCTATTTCATCTGTTGTTATTTCTGGTCCGGTTTCTATATCATTTTCTGGGGATAAAGGTCAATTTCGGTCATCTTCGAACAGCGTTTCGATATATGTTTTCCATGTCTTAAGCTTTGATGTCAGCTCCATCAAATCAGCTCCATCAAGTCAGCTCCCATCATCGTCCACCAGTTGTGTTCCTCTTTTTATAATTTCCAGTGATCTCCTTAACCTTTTTATGTATATTAAAGGAGTCATGTACTTTTTGCAGTTGTTCAATTTCGGTACATTTTTCATTCAACCAGTGTTCTTTTGTCTCTTTTACTTTCTTTTGTATTTCCCGATGTATACTTTTGTATCTGTTATTTTCAGTGGTTTTAGCCTCTCTTCTTAATCTCATTAATTCGATAATTTCATCGGTCATCCATTCGTTTTTCTTTTTCTCATTCTTACAGCCCAACTCTTTGTTTCCTATTTCAAGAATTGTGTCTTTAATTTTCTCCCATTCGATGTTTATGTCTCCCTTATCTCTACTGTGTGATGTTTGCAACTCTTCTATAAGTCATTTTTCAACCCTTGATCTAGTTTCGCTGTTTCTTAATCTTGTGACGTCCATTGGTACTCTTCTTGGACTGTTTGATACGTTTTAAAGTTAGTTTGAATGTTGCAACTACAGGGTTATGATCCGATGTGATGTCTGCCCCTGGGTATGTCTTGGCTGAGAGTATGCTATTTCTGTATCGTTTATTAATCATGACATAGTCGATCTGGTTTCTTACTATTTTATATTTTGTGTCCTGTGGTGATCTCCACGTGTATAATCTTCTTGGTGGTAGTTTGAATAAGATGTCAAGGTGTCAAATAAGGTGTCATTACTATATCTTTCTCTTGGACAAATTCAACCAGCCTCTCTCCTCTCTCGTTACGCTGTCCTAGTCCGTGCTCTCCAATGACATCCACAACTCTTCCTCTACCGATTTTGGTATTGAAATCTCCCATTACAATTGTCACTTCGTGTTTCTTAGAACATAGATATTGAGCCACTATACCGTCTGCGTCTCAAAAGTGGCTCACCCCTATAAATTATTTATTTTTCAGATAAAATAACAATATTTGGTATGTTGAGTATATGACATAATTAGATTTGATTGTCGTATTAAATTGTTTTCGGCCACTTCCTGTTTTACCGGAAATCACTACTTACTAACTTTTGATTTTTAAATGTCACCTTCAGTATTTTTTTCTTCATTCGATGTAAAATGACACTGATTAGAATGACATATCACATGTCAACTTTTGACATTCTTGTTTAAAAAATCTTATTTTAAATGTCAATCTAGAGTGTGGTATCACTAGGATGTGTTAAAAACAGTAATTTTTAATCAAGAAGCCTTAGAAAAATATATTTGATCGTCCAATGTTTTTCGAGACTTGTCCTGGATGGTTAAAAGATCGTATTTTTAATCATATCTCAATTTTTTTCAAATGGAAAGACGGTTAGGTTTTTTCATTTTATTTTTATTTTCACCGGACACCTGGACATTTTCATCTTGACACCGGTGTTTATCTCAACACCGGTATCGCGATGAACACCGGTGTCGAGATCAACACCGGTGTCGCTGTGTCGCTGTCGACGTCGATGGTGCCGTTTGTTTTTTTTTAGTTTTTTTTAATGTAATATTTTTAGTTTATATTTTTATTTTACAGCTACGAATTTTTGTTTCTTTATGTTTTGTTTTTGATTAAACAATTTTTTACTTATAGTTGTTTATCTGACGCTTCCCTTTATTTTAGTGATTAGTCTGGTAAAAAAAATATTTTTAAATTTGAAAGCTTTAAGTTAAAGTCGGTGTGCTTTAATAAACGATAAAAATAGGCACCGACACGATATTATTAGTATCAGGTTTATTTTGGACTAATTAATTAACATTATTTCTTCTTTAACCCCTTTACCAAACATCGGTGTCGATATGAAAACCGGTGTCATAGTCAAAACCGGTATCGAGATGAACACCGGTGTCCAGACCAATACCGGTGTCGAGATGAACAGCGGTGTTGTAGATGAACACTGGTATCGAAATGAACACCGGTGTCAGTACCAACACCTGAACACCGGCCGCGGCCTAGCCCATATTTGGCCACCGGTGTCAGCCCAACACTGGTGTTAAAAGGGTGTTCCGGTGTTTGGAACAGGCCTAGCCATGAGTGCTGTTCTCTTCTCCTACATTTTGCCCTGCAGGACCAGTTTTGGAATGGTGTAGCGAGTTTCTCTCAAAATGTGATCGGTACATCATATCTTAAATAGTCTGCGGAAAATCCACATCTCAAACGTTTCGCTTCGATCCATAATCGACAATTAATAATCTATGTATTTTAACTAGAAACCAAATCATATAAAAATACTATTTTTCGACGTGTTGATTTAAATTCTCAAAATTGACGAAAATTAATAGACTTGTTGAAGTTTAAACAATATTAGAACACAAAAACAAAATTGTTATCTCACATAGCTTTTGAACTACTAATTACAAACGTTGGAAATAACTTATTAAACTCCGCGTTAAATTTAATAACAATCAAATTATAACACGGGCGAAGTGTTAAACTTGCAACGTGCAACCAGTTAAACTTATTAAAGGTTGAAACTTTTCAAATCTGAACCACATACGAAATTAGTACCAACATACATAAAAGCTTCTAAACTAAGTATCACTAACAAACTAAGTACTTACTGTCGGAAGTTTTACTAAATTGTTTGCTTACATTTATATAATTAATTTCTGGCTAAATTATTACAAAATTAAGTTAGGTTTACTATTTATATTATGTATACTGACCTTTTACGTATTATGACATACACAATTTAGAAAAAATATATAAACAAGGGGACATGTGTAGTAAATTAATTGGCAGGTCCAAACAACGTTATATCATTTAAATTTTTAATCACTCGATAATTAGCTACCTCAACTTATTCTTACTGGGTGACCCATTACTGCGAGGAAGTCCAATATCGCCGTTGCTGACAAAGATATGACAAAAAGTTTAATATAAATGTTGTATATTACGATATAATGGTGGATATTCAAAAATTATTTTGTTGTATACAAGTTGTCCAAAAAAAAGTAATTGTAAAATTGTCAACTGGACTGGACCAAGAAAGGATTAAAAATAGATGGAGAACATCTTAACCATCTAATATTCGCTGATGACATAGTCCTAATTGCCAATAGTCCTGAATAAATACAAGTACAAATGAATGAAATAAATACAGCCAGCAATAAAGTGGGTTTCAAAATGAATTTAGCAAAAACTAAACTAATGAACAACGAACTAGTGGATAGAAAATATATTCTAATAATAAATAACACAACACTGGAAATAGTAGAAGAATATATATATTTGGGACAACTAATACACAGCTCAGGATCTCTACTATCAGAAATCAACAGAAGAATTAGCATAGAATACCTACTTATAAAATAAACTCAATCATAGTCAAATCTAGAATGTTACGCTATCTAAAGAAGAGAACGTTCGACCAATGTGTACTACCAGTCATGACCTAATGCATGCGGAACCTGGACACTTAAAAAGGACATCATAAGGAAACTACAAATCGCACAAAATTCAGTGGAACGAAATATGCTGGGAATAACCAAGAGAGGTCATAAAAGAGTGGAGTGGATACGACAAAAGGACCCAGGTAATAGATGTCATCCACAGAGTCAAATCCCTCAAATGGCACCTGGCAAGAAGAATGAATAACAGATGGACCACAAAAATTACAGCATGGTATCCACGGGGAATTAAGAGACCTAGAAGAAGACCAAACCTGAGATGGGACCATGATATTAGAAAATTAACTTGGGCCCGTGTATCCAACAATAAACAGCAATGGGCCCAACTGTAAAGAGAGTCTACCGCATATAGGAGACTACACCATAATAGGAAATGGTTGAATAAGCTGAAAATGATGATGATGAAAACTGTATCATATCTGATGAGAGAGCAATTTTTTGAAATTAATTTAAAGGTACAATTAAATACAATAATAATTGAATATTTACAAAGAAGTTTTTACAAAGTTTTTGCATTGCAAAACTGTTATGGCTATCTTTTGCTAAAATAACATTAAACCAGATATAAAATAAAGTTAATGCAATCAGAATTTTAATAAAAAAATTTGTTAGTAGAAACTGGAGATAACCAACAATGTCTGATGAAATATTTGATTATCCATCAAATGAAAAGAAATATGTAAGATAAAATGTATTATTCAAATTTAATTAAGAATATTGTTAGTTAATTATTACATCGTTTTTGTATATCCAGAAATTTCATGAAAAAAACTAAAAAAATTAATGATTTATTTGTAAATGGGCATAGTTCTGCTGTTATCCATTAGGCGTTTTTGTGTTGGATGGCTAAAGATACGCCATCATTTATCTTCGAAGACTATCCAAGCGGAACAAAAGTATAAAACCGTTTGTAAACTCCATTACAATAACAAGGTAGACCGATAATGAAGCTACTGAAATCGAAAATAAGGAAAGTTAGTCAGCAACTAATCATTTTGGCTCCTGATATTTAAAAAATAAAATTTCAAAAAGTACATAATTTTTTTTTATAACCTATTAGAGTTAAGAAAATTCCAACAAATAATAATCCATAAATTAAACGTTTTTAACGATTAATCGACCTACTAATCAACATAAATTAATGTTTTAATATGAAATTAAATGATTTTCTCTCTTATGTTCTTTTCATGTTCTATAATTACCATTGTGTTAGTATAGTAATTCTTTAAAATAGTTAATATGCTAATACTATAATATGATGTACAGGGTGGGCCAAATTGGACACTTTTAAAGAGAAACACCCTTTTCTATAAGAGATAGACGAAAACTAATATAGCTATCTGAGCTCAATTTTTACCAAAAATATGATGGTAAAAACCGCATATCGGTATCTGTTATCGTTTCGGAGTTACTGGATGTTTTCTAAATGTGCATTTTTAACAAATCGCTGTAACTTTATGCTTTGGAAAATTTTGTATTCTTAGTCGTATTTTTATGAAAATATTTCCAGTAATTTTTTTTCAGTAAAGTACCTTTTTACGTCGAATTTAATGATTTAAGTATATTTTTTTTTAAATTAATAATTTAAGAGTTATGAACAGAAAATGTGCTTCATTCATTGGGATAATGAACGCGTTCTTTATATTAATAATTTCCAATTTGGTAAGTTGACTGTTTTGAGTAGATACCTTTTTCTTGCCTGTTTTTTTTATTATTTTGTATCTAATGGCAACTTTGTTCCTATTTTGGTTAGGCTCAGAATTCCAGTAAGGTTCTTCTAGACAAGAAGAGATGCCAATGAGTATCTTACATACTTAGGTTTTGTTTTGTGAGTTTTCATTAACCTCTATAATAAATATTATAATTATAAACACGTGTTTTATTATTTTTTTTAATATTTACTAACGCTTTGTGAATATACAAAAGTAATTGTAAATTCACTATAATAAAATGTTTAGATTTGTTGTTACTCTATAGTAATAGTACAAGAAGTTGGAGATTTTAAAAGATAAATTTACAATGAATAAGTAAATTTACTATGAGATACACATTTTTTAAATAAATTCACAAACAATACTGGTGAATATATAAAGGTATATTATAACATATTTACATACATGCCACAAATTAGCCATACAGCGATTTTACAAACGACTAATAAAACTAAAGAATGGATGGTAAATTTACTACAATAATATGTGGCAAGAAATAACCATCAATATTGTTATTAAATTCACAAATTAATTTTTTCAGCGTATGGTATAGACCGTTACCCAGTGTTGCCACCAGCTTATTTTTCATCGGGGTAGATTATCACGAGATAGCGAGGTTAGGTTATTTTACAAAGGGGTAGATCTATCCCGAATGGAGTAGCTCTAGCAAACACTGTCGCTATCACTTTTCATCTCAGTAGCTGGCGCATGGCTCGCGCGTCACGGCAGTCTCGCGGCCACCATTCAAGGCCGAGTGTCACGGCCTGAATGGTCGTCTGCCCGTCTGTATTGTATAGTCAATACTGTACTGTACTGCTTACAGTAATTATGTATAGTCTATAGTAGGTATCTAGTTAATAAAAAATTTGATTCATTTTCATAAAATTTGTATTGAAATATCAATATTTTTTATAAACACGTGGACTACTCGCAAATACACGTCTCGTTATTACGTACTTCTTCTAGCCGTAGATTGTCCTTACCACTTTTCGTCCCGCGTGTCGTCTCGCTAACTCGTGTATCACAGCCGTCTCGCTTGCTCGTGTGTACGGTCTTGAATTTTTACTCCGAGTGCGTACAGAAATTTCACTTCAAAAATTATTAGTCACCCAATTAAAAATCCAGGTAGTAAGTAGTCTGTTGTAATATTTTAAAGAGTTTTGTAAATGTTGGAAAGTAAATTATTGATTCGATTGAGAATGTCCTGTTTAATATACTGAACCTGCAAAATTGTAATTTTCAAAGAACGATGTTAGCTTATATACACAAAATACGTTTTATGTTTGTGTATTCCATTGTTTATGCATTAAAAAAATAGATAAAAATGTTTTACGGAGTAGAAAGTTTGATAAAATAAAAATGTCAAACAATATTGATATTGTAACGAATATGCTAAAATCAATTTATTCTGCTTTTAGTTCCAACTCGGTGATTGTAAATATTCATGATGTTCTGTTACGGTACGTTGCATTTTTTATGTTTGCAAACTTCAATTCATATCTAGTTTTTAATTTGCTTTAGTTTTCATTAAAACTTTTTCAGATAATATTTGTACAGATAATATAATGCTTTACTTAGGATCATACAAGCAAATTAAAAACATTATTATGCGCGAATGAGGTACTTATACCTGATAATGCAGAGCTACAGAAAATAAAATGCAGAGAAATATTTGCAAATTCAAATCCTGCTAACGCTTTATATCAGTTGCTTCCTAAAAGCAAAAAGGTGCTGCCTACCCTCGATAAAATCTTAAAATATATTTTTTTTCATTACAGTTACTAGTATCATAACTCTTTACTTAATCCAACAAATATTCGCAATAAGCATTTTTTTATCTCAGTTTTATTTTAGATATTATACCGGGTGCGTCTCAAAAGTGGCTCACCCTATAACTGTTTTATTTTTTCAGATAAAAAATTGAGATTTGATATATTAATATATATGACATAACTTAGGATTGATTGACGCATTTAGTTGTTTTCTGTCACTTCCTGTTTCACCGGAAATGACTATAACTTTTGGTTTTTAAATGGTGCCCTCGGTGTTTTGTTGCTTTATTCGATAGAAAATGACACTCTGAATAGTATGACATGTCATATGTCAACTTTTGACATTTTCGAATATGGTTTATTTGAAATTGTGACATGCGATTCATAACGACAATTTGACTAGAAATACCAAGTGTGTGGTACCAAATTATTCATAAAAAATGCTTTTTCCAAATATGTTAATGAGCTGCCCTCGTTCCATTTGAAAAAATTGAGATATGATTAAAAATACGATTTGTGCATTTTTTCTGACCAGGACAAGACACGAATAATATTAGTCGATCAAATCTATTTTTCCAAGGCTCCTTGATTAAAAATCAGTGTTTTTAACACAGCCATGGTACTCTAGATAAAAATTTAAAATTCAATTTTGTTTTAGGCAAAAATGTCAAAGGTTGACATATGATATGTCATTCTATTTAAAATGTAATTTTTTATCGAACAAAGTAAAAAAATACCGAGGGTGTCATTTAAAAATCAAAAGTTGAAGACATTTCCGGTGAAACAGGAAGTGACAGAAAACAATTGAATACGTCAATCAATCCCAACTTATGTCATATACTAACATACTAAATCTCGTTTTTTTTATCTGAAAAAATAAAAAAGTTAAGGAGTGAGCCACTTTTGAGACGCACGCGGTATACCTAATATACTGATTTGGTCATTTTAGAACTGTGGTCTGGATTTTAACGACAGAGAATATTATAAATGACCGGTTGACAGACAGAGAGACAAATCAAAAGACTATGATAAATCGATATAATTAGGTTCGAGCATCGTTTAATTACTTTACCTGGAACCGCAACTCGATACTTAATAACACTTCATTTTACTTCGATTCTTGAGAGAACTACAAAATACCCACGTGTATTCGACATAAAATACATTCATATGTCATCTGAATTATTTAGATATATTTTTTGGCACCTCTCACACTCTCATTTTTGTGAATAAACACCAAAATAATTGATATATCTATTATTTGAATAATAAAAGTATTTTTACGGGCTTGCCTTACATTTGCCTATTTTTTTAGTTATGTCATAGGTTTACTGTTTTCAGTAAAATCTCAAATGAATTGGAAAACCTAAAATTCGTAAGCTAAACAGATCAGCTGAGTTACTTCAGCTAGTGTGTTTAAATGTACGTCAAATGTGTTGACTATTTGCCTATCAAATAGAAGACGCTGGTTTTAATTCGGAAAGAAGTGGAAAAAAATATTTGATTTATTCCTGATTTATTCAGTGTATTGAGATTCTTCTCGACATCGAATGTCGATCTCAAAATATTTATATTATTAGATCGTCCGTTCAAAGGTGTTAAAGAAAGTTGTCAATGTATTTCTGAAGAATTGTTGGGTGTCTAAAAGTTAAAATAATATTCTGCTAAAAGTTATATGTGATGTTCAGTTTAATAGATATGTGGATATAAAATACTGTTAAGAGTAAGGACTATCAAAATTAAATATCAAAATTAATACGTTATAACTGTTGAGGGAAATGATTGAAAATATTTCGTAATATAGCGAAAAAAAGCTGCTGTAATTGTTCATTATTTAGAGTTTCATTATTTCAGTATTTAAAACAATAGACGTTGAACTATACCTAATAGTAATCTACAATAAATATACAATGAATAAAATTAATTTAAGTCTTTTTTACAGACGTATTTAAGTATATTTTTAACGTATAACTTATTTTCCGGAAAATGTCAAAAAAATATAAAATTTTCAAATTTTTTTTTTTCATATATTTTTTTCGCAAGAAAAACTCATGGGCGTATTTCTGGGGTCGAACTATACTGCCAGTTAATACACCCTGTATATTTCTGCCGTCTCAAAGAGTTAACGATAATGTCTGATGAAATTGAGCTTAAAATTATTGTCCTGTAATTTATAAACAGATGGGATTAATAAATAATTTAATAGGAATATTAACTGAATAGTAAACTGCTCCATTCATTTGCAACTCTTTTAATGTTGTGTTATATAAATTATTTATTGAAATGTGATAAACTTAGCCGATAAATATATTAAATTATTCAATATAATTCTGTCTAGGTATGGCAGATTAGTTATTAAAATAATAATATTTATTATTTGAAAATATATTATTATTGCATTTTAAAATAAAAACTAATTCTCGTATAACTCTGTTAATGATAACGAAGGAGGACGAGAACGGTACGAGCAGCATGGACGAGAACGGCCAAGACGAGCAACTACTGGAGAAGAAGAGAAAAAGATCCAAATCCAGACGATCAAAGTCGAGAAATGATTCGGAACAGAGTGAAGAAGAAAGCGAAAACGGCGCACAGGTAATTTTGATTTGATGATCTTTGAGAGTCTTTTGTTTGGGTCCTTGTATTTTGTTTATCAGACATTTTTACCTTGTTTATATATTCCATTGCATCTGTTTATATACTTCCATAAATAAACACAGAATGTTGATATTAATCATTATTCTTCCAGTAAAATGATATTGGGCTTTGTTGACATTCAAACGTGCCCCTTGACGCGTCTCCAAAATAAATCAAATCGCGAATTCGATAAAAATTCAATTTCAGTGGTGTCAATTTGAATGTTTATTTACATAGGCGTACAAATTGATGTTTTGATTATTATTGATGAAAAAATCACACCTATAATAAATAGTAGGCATTTTTTTAACAGAAAAATCATTTTGATAAGAAACAAATTTTGGTTATTGAAGATTTTAAAATATCATCAGATATAGGATGTAAATAAAAACGGTTCACACTAGTTCAAACTAAAATGTTATAATTTGATGTGCCAATGTTGTAAACCAAGTCACATTCTTACATAGTATGATTATTTGGATATCATACACAGGGTGTTCAACTGGTTCGTGACTACTGAACTATGTAAAGCTGAAATATTTTACTAAGTTTTTATTTTTTGTCTATTTTATTTTATAGGATTCCAATGACGCAGATCCTCTAGGCGAAGATGGTGAAGATGCAGAATATGAGGTAAAACATGCTTTTTCATTTTCTAGCAATATAATATAATTTGGTCATCATTCCTTTTGTCTCTAGTTTTTTCAAGTTTAGATTTTCTATAAAAATAACTCTCCTATATTAGTTACTTAATATACACGGTGTTTCAAAAAACATGTGCCATCTCTCGTGGGGAGATTCCTTACGTAAAAATAACATTTATTTATTATCATCATTGGTCCGATTCTGCTTTGTTCTGTAGCTACAGGGTGTTAAGTCTTAATAATCTTTCAATTTATTATAATTTTCTTCCAAGTACTTTTAGTGATTCGAATGAAATTTTGAGGGTAAAAGTTACTATATTGTGGGGTGGTCCGAACTGTTTTCCGGAAACTTCGGCAGCATATTCTGCAGATAAAAAATAGTAAAAAAGTTTGTATAAATGTATGTCCTAAAATGCTTGGTTTTGGAGATACAGGGTGTAGAAGTTTAATTTTTATTTTGATTTTTTCCAAATAATTTCTGAAGTAACTTCAATATTTGGATGAAAATTGGTGTCTAGGAGTTTTTTGACATGAGAAATTTTATTTTGATGTCATTATGACTCCTACTGGTAGAGGGCGCCACCTACATATTTTTTAACTAGTTTGAAGAGTAATAACCTTTCGTCTGTACCTTTATAAAACTAGTGAAAAAAAAAATATACATTTGCAACGTTTTTTACGTAAAAAAGGTCTCTTGGCTCCGTTTAAATTAATTTTGAATGACACACAACTATAATATAATCACATCAAAGCAGAGGACTTTCAGTTTACTAACTGCATACATGCTAAACATCAACAAAACAGAACTACAGATCAACACAGAAATCAAATATGCATCAAGTTTGTCGTATACTATTTACTTACTAAGAGCTAACAACTGTATTTCTGCGTTTTGAAAAACTTAACAAACTTATTAATATCATTCATAATGTGTGAACTGAATTTAATTCAAATCAGTGAGTTCAAGTCACATCTGACTGAAATGTTGTGTAAGTTAAAATAAATAATGACAATGGAAGGTACGAAATTCCCTTAATATCGTATAAACGTAATGTTCAAGACAGAAGTGATAATAATGTCTGTAATAATGTCATAATATGTTTATATAAATGCCAACTCTAACAGCGTTTACAGATGGAACGGAGCGTCCTCGAGGGACCGTCCGCGACTTCGAGCAAGTACCATGAGTTTATATGAACGATTTCACATGAGTCGCGTATGCTCCGTCCGGATGAGCTATATTGAAAAACCCCCGCGACTTCAAGCAGGTACCATGAATTTATATGAACAACTTCACATGGGCGCGTATGCTCCGTCCGACGGCTATCTTGAAAAAACACGACGGACGGTCCGTCGCGGACGGTCCTCTCCATCTGAAAGCGCTGTAAAACAGCGTACACACTATGCCAGAAACAACCCAAAACATGTCAAGGTCGCATTTCGTCGCCCAACTTTGTTCGCATTTCGATTTATTTCCAGTCCTCTTGACCAACTTTGCTTTGCCTCGACCTACTTTCGATTCATAAAAACGCCTGAAATCTACTCGTGATGAGAGCGAGGGGAGAATTTTTTGGTGTTTTTTGTCGCCTCGTTCAATTTTGTTTTGTTTTGAGCTATTTTCAAAACGTGGCGGTATCTGTACCGGAGGCAAAGGATTTTTTTTTCATCTCAGTGAAATAAGTAAACCTAGATCTCGTTTTATGTAATATTGATATACAGGGTGGTCCAAACTGTATTCCGGAAACTTCACCAGCATATTCTGCATTTAAAAATATGTAAAAAAGTTCGTATAAATGTATGTCCTAAAATGCTTAGTTTCGGAGATACAGGGTGTAGAAATTTCATTTTTATTACGATTTCTTCCAAATAATTTCTGAAGTAACGTCAATATTTGGATGAAAATTGGTGTCTGGTAGTTTTTTGACATGACAAATTTGATTTTGATGTCAATATGACTACTATTTGTAGGGGGCGCCACCTACATGCGTTTTAACTGTTTTAAAGGGTAATAACTTTTCGTCCGTACCTGTATAAAACTACTGAGTGAAAAAATATACATTTCCCTGACTTTTTACGTAAAAAATTCACAGTCCTTTACAAAGATGCAACCGGGGGGGCATTGAAAATGATGAATAAAAACGTAAAAATATGATTAGTGTTAATATGAGTGTATTACATACATATGTTTAAATAACGAACTTAACAAAAAACAACTGATTTAAAGATTCACTGAAAAAGTAGTAGTGTTAACATTAAATAAAACATTATCAATAATAATTATGCGATCGCACCTATCCGTAAAACAAGCAAGCAAAAAACCTCGAAAAAAACAAAATAACATACAAAACATCAGGTTAACATGATGACAGATCATGATCAATGACAGATAAAGAATTCTTACGGAAAGTTACACTTTACGATATAATTTTTTAACTGTTAAAGGCAAACCCCATTTAAACACAAAACTTTTTAATACCTACTATTGTATCTAAAAGACTTAAATTACTAAATTCTTAGCCACGCTTCTGTTTTTCTTGGCTGTTGTGCGTCACGTCACAGATTAACAGGCCCACGTTTGCACCACAAGGCGATGCTGCAGACCACTAGGTAGACCGGTCGTAGAAATTTATGTTATACAACTTGTAGTCAATCTACAAAAATATTATCAAAAACTTTTTTTCATTTAAAATGTGTTCAGATTTTGTAAAAAGTATAAGTCAAAATCGCAAAACTTAAATTTGATATGAGTTTCTTAGTTTTTAACTAATATAGTGGCGAATTACAAAAATTCCTTTTCAATGAAAATTAATCAGTTAAATAAAATAATTTAATAAATTACTAGCTTTTTCCCGCGACTACGTTCGCGTTACACCTCGAATCGTTCATGCATTAATTTAAATGATTTTTTACTTCTTTATAGAGAGCTAGTGAGCATAGATGTTTTTTTATTTTTCATCTTTTTTTTATTTATTAAGAGCACTAATACTCTCTTTATAGGTTATTTTTTATTCTTTGAAGGATAATTGAGGAAGATTTCGTTATGATGTCACTAAATAAACCCTTGTATAAAATTTTATACTGTCTGGTTTATAATGTTATAGTATTGCATTTTCGTACAGCAAACTTTCATTCCCTATTCTACTCCCTAAGGGTATAAATTTCATAAATTCGCTTTACCTTTGTGCCAATTTTTATGTGTGTATAATCCAGAGTCACCAAGTTTTATATAAATTTTTACTAACTTTACCCATTTGGTTGATGAATTTCAAAAATTTCTTCTAATTCTTTTTGTAGGATTTCATTCTTCTAGACCAAATAGTAAGGAATTTTCATACAACAAACTGTTCCGAGATAATTTTACTCTCTAAGAGGATGAATTTCCTAAAATCGCTTTGTGTAGCTAATTCACTAATGTCGTTTAAACGAACCTTTGTGCTAATATTTATGTATCTAAAGCTGGCGGCATGAACTCACTCTAAAATATCTAAAAACGTAATATATAATCTAACTGACACACCACTGACAATGACAAATAATTTATTTCTGGAGGTATTGTGTGTAGGTGTTTTTCAGGTATGTTTTAGTATTTAGTCGTTTTACACAAAGAAATAGCCATTAAGCACTATAAAAATACTTCATAACAAATCTACACATATATACCTTTCATTTAAAAAAAGAATCATCAAGATTGGTAAAGCGGTTTCGGCGGGATGGATGCAACAAAAAAACCCTTTGAGCTTTTATATATGTATGGATTAATTATTTTTCCAACATATTTTACTTTGCAAATTTTTATAAATATTCAGACTCGCCAATATCGTACTCCACCGTGTCCAGCCTGTTTAGCCAAACGTAGGCCGATTCCTCTTCGGCGGCGTCGTGACCCTGGCCGAAGGAAGAGTCTTGAAGACGCTCATCCGCGCATAGGAATAAGTTGACTGCGTAGCGTATTGCGTATTAATCGATTCTGAAACTTTCTATCTCGTGTATAACATGTTACGCAAGTTTATTATTTTAATCTCGATTTTAATAGATAAATGTGTGAAATGCCACCTGAATATCTTCCGCCATGACATGTTTTTACTTTTTTGTTATGGTAAAGTGATTTGTATAAACTTTATTCAATAACGTATATTTTCCTCCATTTGTGATTTTTTAATTTTAAGCGAAAATTAAGTATAACATTTTAGGAAAAAGAAACACTGTAATATTTAAAAGAATAAGAAGAAATTAGTCTTATTTTGAAAGGAAAATATAGAAAAAACTCTTTCTATAGAAAAAGTCTTTATACTAACCAGAATCCGGTGACATATACGCGGTCTCACCGGAAACATTACTTATTACTTCGCATAACTTGAAGAATATCTACTTTTAATAATGAACACTTCAGAAATACACCAGTAAAAACATTTATTATTTGAGATTAAAACTCGAATTAAATTATAAATATTAGTTACCTATGTTGTTATAGCTTTTATAGGCCTGTTTAACGACTTAATAAGTTACCTAGCGAAAAAATCTGTGCGCGTACCTACCACTATTGTTACAGGTTAATTCGTTAAAGAAATATGTTACACAAGTTAAAAACGCTAAAATTTTAATGGTATTACTTGTGCATTATTGGCCTTATAATGTAATTTGTTGGAATTATATCTTCTTTAAATATAATTAGACTTTTTAACGACTTTTAAGTTACCTAGGAAAAAATCTGTGCACGTACCTACCAGTATTGTTACAGGTTAATTCGTGAAACAAATGTGTTACATATTATTCGTGGTATTAGTGGTATTATATTGGAATCAGCTTGGCATTAGTGGGGCATTATATGAGAAATTTTGGTATTTAATTTGTATTTTTGGCATTACTTTGGCATTAGTATACAGACATTTGTCAGCGGTTTACTCCTTGTAGATAATCAAAAAGTTTTTTGATAAAATTTGCTTTTTATGTCAGATCATTTCTATGAAAAATTACATTAGATTTTTATTAAAGACGCTGGGTAATTAAAACATTGACTAATAAAGCTTGTCCACTTTAAATAAGGGGTCACGAAATATCCTCCTTGGAGTGTTTGGGTTAAGGGGTGTATAATAAATTAATCGTTGTTTTATAATAAAAACCATAAAACATTTATTTGTGAGTAAAATAATGCAATGGTTGGATATCTCTCCTTTATAATTAGGTGACTAAAAATACACTAAAATAATTAGAAAAAAAATCTTGTACTTATT
This sequence comes from Sitophilus oryzae, assembly GCF_002938485.1. NCBI lineage: Eukaryota > Metazoa > Arthropoda > Insecta > Coleoptera > Curculionidae > Sitophilus > Sitophilus oryzae. The sequence continues at coordinate 1,095,485 of NW_022145814.1, read as the reverse complement.
TAGTAATTACGTCAATATTAATTAATTGACTTTCTAGTCTATTTTATTTTATGTACAAATATATTATTAAATTTTAAGCATTAAGTAATAAAACACTTTGTGCCCTCTTATATCGTAAGAGGTTACGAAATATACTCCTGGTTACACCCCTTACAGAAAACAGTGTAAGGGGTGTAAATAAATTGTATAATCACTGTTTTTTATAATAAAAACTATAAAACATTTCTTATTTGTGAGATTAAAAAAACAAAACAATGCATTGGTTAAAATAAGTACATTCAATACATATGTATGTGTTATAACATAATATAGCCATTACTATTATACTATTATTATTAAAATAATATGTGTGTAACATATTTCTTTAACGAATTAACCTGTAACAGACATTTATATGCCCAGTATATTTTTGTTTAACAAACCAATCAGGAAAAATCCAAAACCTACCGTTATAGGAGGTATAAGATGATTAAACTTATATAATGACAACTACTTATCGGATAACAAATTAATTACTACTGTCAGCTAGTTCAGCTACTGTCTAGGTAGAATATACCTAGAGTACCTACACCTACCTATGATGTAGGTAGATTAAAGCTTATTTTGACGTTACCTCTCACTTCGGTGTCACAAGCTGAATTTTTCAGGGATGGAAGTACAGTACATAATATGGGGACCCTTATTCCGAAAGTAGTACAAAATTAGACCGGGTAAAAGGGCACTATCATCAAAAATCGATATATTAATACCACCGTATAGACAAAACAAATACTTATTTTTTGATCCAGTACACAATAAAGTCTTCGTAGGGAGTAATTTTCATTAGCGCTTATGACCAAAAAAAACTTTAAACATGATAATCATTTCAATCATGCGAAAATTTGGTTTAAAAATAGATTTTTTTTAATATAACTTACATTTAACGAAAAACGAAGGCCTAAATGAAAAAAAGAAACAATTTAAAAGTTTCGCTTATGTCTTGACAAGGTATCAAAGCAAACCCCATATTTTTTGCTTTTAAACTAATAAAGATATATCAATAAACAATTAGCGATGTAATGGTTTTTGCGCGCGCTGGCCGACTGCCGCCGCTGCGCCGAGATTTCCTATACCCTTGTATATATGACGTCATGGTGTGGCAAATGTAGCATTTTAATTCGATTTGGGCTCCCTTATATAGGATAACAGAAACATTTTCAATGTTAAAATGTCTCTTGGTATAAATCGCTACGAGCAACCGTTTTGCAACTACGAGCAACCAACAAGATATTTAGAACGGAAATAGTCAATACATGTCATTATTGATAAAAAAATAAACACGTTGAGTAGATAGTTATTTGACTGAAATAATAAATTTGGGAAATTTTTATTTCTTTATATTAATCATAATTTTTTTGCGAAAAAATTATGATAAAACAGTTTCTGATGAACTTTTGGCACAAAAACATTTAAAGTTTATGATTTCACTCTAATAACTATTTAGTCAACATGTTTAATTTATGTCAGTGATGACAAGTATTGATAATTTCGATTCCAAATATCTCGAGAACTATTACTAGTAGAGATTTTTACCAAGAGATCTTTTTTACGTAAAAATTGTCGTAAATGTATATTTTTTCACTCAGTAGTTTTATACAGGTACGGACGAAAAGTTATTACCCTTTAAAACAGTTAAAACACATGTAGGTAGCGCACTCTACAAGTAGGAATCATATTGACATCAAAATCAAATTTCTCATTCCAAAAAATTCCCTGACACAAATTTTCATCCAAATATTGACTTTACTTCATAAGTTATTTGGAAAAAATCGAAACAAAAATGAAACTTCTACACCCTGTATCTCCGAAACTAAGCATTTTAGGATATACATTTATACGAACTTTTTTACTTATTTTTATCTGCAGAATATGCTGTCGAAGTTTCCGGAATACAATTCGGACCACCCTGTATATTCCACATTCCACAGAATTAATATTTCAACACGCGTTTATTATGTGGATAGTAAATATTTAGGAACACAACTTTTCACTTAAACTGCAGAAATAGAATTACAATATTTTTATGATTTAATTTTATTATAATGAATTACTATATAAAATTGTATATGATATGTTTGTTTACGGCCTTAATTAATTAATCTAAGGCTAGCATTGCTTGATGAGTAATACTGGTACTCAATCATGTACTTAATTATCCTGATAATGAGTATTGCGTGATGAGTAATACTGGTAACATTATCAATATATCTGCTTGGGAAAATTATTATTTGACCCGATGTCAACAAAAGTATGGTCTACGGACATTATTTAAAAGCAATCTTCTTTTATTGTTCTTAAGAGAAATCTGTAAACGATACTTTTATTAGCACCCAGCATGGTTTGATATACATCCATTCAACAAGTATTGATTATGCAGGGATTTAGACAATGAAAACTAGAGAAACAAAACCAAATTAGTAAACTAAACTTTGCTACAGACTACAGTTAAAATGTTACTTACTTAAATGTTAACTGTTACATCAGGTTTCATATTATAAAAATAAATATACTATAACAGTTTATTTTTTTTTTCACCTTATTGGGTAGTGTAAGGAACGGATAACTCTTAAATATCAAGAACTCTCATTTTTGGTTAGCCAAGAAAGATCGGACCATTGATGTAGATTGAAGTATAGTGGCTTTCTGCATTGTTGAGATAATATCTTCAGATAGATTTATTATTTTTAAACTATTCTTCAGATGACTTGATACTAAGCCCGTCGACGACATAATTATCGGGACCACAATTACTTTTTTCATATCCCATATTTTTGGACTTCTCGAAATTTACTGTATTTCTCTATTTTTTCGTGACATTTCTGATGTATATTATTATTTGCAGGAATTGATATATCAATCAGGTAAGTGATTTTTTCCTCTTTATCTACCAGAGTAGTCAGGCCTATTATGACTCACTGTTCGGTAAGTATAGTCCTATCCCAGTAGACTCTATATCTCGGATCCTCCTCAACACTGGCCGGCTCATATTGATAATATGGTCGTGTATCTTCCTTAATTCATTTCTGAGTCATTAAGTTCTGATGAATTATACCTGCCACTTGATTATGCCTTTCTAAATACTTTGTTCGTGCTAATATCCTACAGGCTGATAACATGTGGTCTATTGTTTCTGGACATTTATGGCATTTTCTGCATAAATCAGAGTCCACTGCCTGACCCAGGATATATTTGGCATAATTGCGGGTCTTAAATACCTGGTCCTGGATGGCGATGAGGAAACCTTCGGTTTCTGGATTCAGGTAACCCTGAGTTTCCCATTGAAGTGATTGAGGAATATCAGTCTCACCATCGTATAAGAAGCGATAGAAACGCCCGTGTAGCTCCTTTGTTGACCATAATCGGATCTTTTCTCTGGTAGTGGAATCTTCTGCAATTTGTATGTTGCTTCGTTGGTTAAGGTAGAGGGGGGTGAAATTCTTGTCAGCTTTGCCAATTATGCGATGCAGACAGCTTCGGTTTTCGTTTTTAAAGAAATACGCCCTTAAGTCACTAATTTGTCTATAGCAAAACTCTTTAATATCTTGAATACCTCTTCCTCCTTGGTTGCGTGGTAATGTAATCCTTTCCATGCAGGCCTTAGAGTGATGTTTCCTTGATCGGGTCATAAGAACGCGTATTCTACGGTTTAGTTGGTGTATTGGTCGATTTCACAATACCGAATGAATACGACAATACAGGTATTGCGTATATGTTTATTGCTTTAGTTGACTTTAATGAGTTTAGTTTAGTTTTAAGCAGACCTCGGAGTCTTGATTCGAATTCTTCCCGTAGAGTTTAACAACCCACAGTTTATTATTATTAAAATACGAGTTTTTATGCAATTTTGACTGGTTAATGCCAATTTTCGTTCCAGAATTCATGGAATAGTATCATCCAAATAATAGGAATTAACAGACGCTTGTATAACAGTTCTTATAAATATAAAGCTTTTCTCCCTAAAATTACACATAAAATATTAATACATATTTTTTGTTATATCTTCTAGCTCTATCTACAGATACTAACATTTTAAAAATTAATATGCCTCTTAAAAGTGCAAAGGAAATTAGGTTTCTTATATTTTGTTATGTTACTCGTACATTTTCTAATGTAATAGACCAGATTATAATCTTTAATTTCCTAAGCCATTTTTAAAACGAGGTATATTTAACTATGTCTTTTAATATGGTTACTGTGCCATAAATGAAAAAATGGATTATATATTTTTTGTTCATTTTGACCCGAAAAAGTTTAAAATCAGTGTTTTTAACATACATTTTTACATTTTCATAATAAAATTGTAAGTCTTGTAGTTTTGTACATGTTGGAAGCAATATTATTTGTTTTTCAAAATAAAAACTTATTAATGATTATCACCTTTAATGGTGCCCTGTAAAGGGTGCATACTAAGGTGCCCTGTGGCGTAAAGGTACAGGCTCCCGTCTACCAATCTCAAGGTGTGGGTTCGATTCCCACACCCGGCATTTCATCAGCCGACTATTTTTATTAAAATAAAAATAGTTTGGGTACCTAGGTCGACTCAGCCTTAAATAAGTACTTGGGATTCACAATCCTGAGGTAATAATAGGCGGTTGAAGCGTAGTGCTAGCTACATTACCTTCCTTGTATACCGAACGGCTCTAGTATAGCAAGCTGTACCTTGCTACTCCCAAGGCGTTAAACGCTATATACGGGAGCTATTATTATTATAAGGGTGCCCTAAGATTACGGGAATCCAATCTGTTGAACCAGACTCAACTACGGCCACTCAAGAATATTTTCAATGATAGGAAAAATCATGACACGAGTCCACATCTGCTAGACCAGAGGAAACGGTCTACCTATAGACTAATCAAACATGATTTTGGAGAAAAGATAAGGATTCGCATCCTGACAAGAGAAAAATAAGAAAACAACCGAGTAATAAACACTCAAGAGATAGCACATGCTTCCGTGACTACAGAAGGCACAGGTATAGACATATTCTCAGAGGAACTAGACACCCGATGATCTTGTGGCTGTAATCACATGGCTGTAATGTTCTACAAGCAGAGGTTTACGCTATAAAGGAAGGAGTATACAGTTGTATACGAGGGAAAATGGCTGATAGACCAATAGGAGATATCATGATATACTCTGACTTTAAAGAAGACTACAAAGAAGCGGACAGACTCACCAAAGAGAGGGTCAGGGGAGAAGCCCTGGCAGATGACCATTTGTGACGATCAACACACTCAAGGAAGCTATAGAACAACACCGTGAGGACTGCGCTACAGCTCGAGGACTGTGGCCAGTTGTAGATAGCAAAAAAACAAAACAACTACACAAAAATAACCTAGCACGTATAATTGTAGGCACGCATAATTGAAACTGCCCCACCTTATGAGATGGAAGATTTTCAACGACTACTGCAGGGAATGCGAAGAAGAAGAAGAAAAACCACAGAGCACTTGTTGTACCACTGTCCGGCATCGGAATACCGACGCTTTAAAACTTTAGGACGCGGTTTTTTGGAGGGACTAGAGGAAGCAGCAGAAGCCAACATCAGCGACATCGGGAACTTTGCAAAGAGCTCGAAGTGTTTTAACGCAAAGAATGAGGACGGTTTGGTACAATAATACAGGGGTAACATAATGGGCCCAAAGCCTCCGAGTGAGGGATCAAACAGGATCCTAAACCCCAACTACCTAGTCACCTTTAGAATTATAGCAATATATGCAAAATATCTACTTGGAAAGTGTGCAAGAAGATTTAAGCATAACCATTGATTGTTGCATGACAATTAACAGATGAATTTGTTGAAATATTGTTGAAATTTTTTGTAACATTTAATCTTTTTCTCTAAGTATACACTTAACAGTACATTTAGTAGGTGGAATAGTAAATGGAAAATTTGAATGACATATTTGAAAATGTGTAGTTTGAAAAAGTGTAGTTTGAAAAAGTATTAAATTAAAAATTAATAATTTCATCCATTTTCACAAGAATAATTTGTATTGAAATTAGGATCTATGCGTCTAAAGACTCCATTCGGGTACCTCTATCCATGTGCCGAGTTTGGTTCCAATCGACCCATAATTAAGAGAAAAATCCTCATTATTTCATCCATTTAGCGACATTGATTCGAAACGACGAGGGTGTCATCCTGTAGCCCATGCCGATAGTGACTCACATTTTTCTTCAATATCAAATCCTTAGTCCCACCCTGATGAATATGTAAACGAACCATCGTATCCAACTATGCAGGGTGGGACCGTGTGCACCATCGTTCATATAGCCTATACCCACCAAGTTTAGTCGCAATCGGACGACATCCATTTTTGACGTTTCTTACGACCAAACTGACTGTCAAAGTGACACATGTCGTACGCGGTCAAGTTGGGCCTTGGTCTAATCTATCGACATATTAAATTTTACTTAAATCGGAAGATGATTTTTTTCCAAGCCGTAAACTGTCTTTACCATTTTAGGTTAAGTTAGGCTGGGTTACTGGAGTTTGGGATCATGTTTCATCCCTTGGGCCTTGGGCCCATTGCGATACCCCTCTTATTGTTGTACCAAACCTTCCTCTCATTTTTTCTTTGTATTAAAGCACTTCCAACTCTTTGCAAAGTTCCCGATGTCGCTAATGTTGGTTTCTGCTGCTTCCTCTAGTCTCTCCAAAAAACCTTGCCCAAAAGTTTTAAAGCGTCGGTATTCCAGTGCCGGACAGTGGCACAGCAGGTGCTCTATGGTTTCTTCCTCCTCTCCGCATTCTTTGCAGTAGTTGTCGTTGAAAATTTTCCATCTCACGAGGTTAACCCCCGCGGGGCAGTTTTTAGTGACGACACCTACAACAATTATGCGTACTAGGTTCTTTTTGTGTTCTAGTAGTCCTTACCACTTTTCTTCTCGCCTGAATTTTTAATCCCAGCGCAGCGCGCATAAGGAAGTTCCACTTCAAAAAAAAATCTGTATTATAAAACTAATTACAGAATCAAGTAGAATTAATGCAAAATAAATATTCAACTTTTTTAATTTCAGCATTCAAACACTGATGTTTCTAAATGACTAATGTGACATCCTTTCCTTTTTTTAAATAAACTAATGAATTTTTAAAATAAACGAATTTAAATATAGTAATTGACTCCTACCTTAACCTTGTTATTCAACGAGTAATATACTAATTCTAATTGTTAAGTTTTAAAAACCAAAAACTTCATTCAAAACAGCAACTAGTATAGCTGGTGAAAGAAACTATCTTGAAAACTGAATTTCTTTTGTGCGCAACGTAGATAAAGAATTCGCGAAAGTAATTTGACAAGGCGGCAAGAAAGTCGCTGCTAAATCAGTTGTAACATAAAGATTTTCTCAAAGCCTGTAACTACTGCAGCTGACGGTAACGTTCAACTGTTGTCGTTGGCTGTTCGTTTGAGTGGTTCCCTTCAATAGCGTCTGCAGTCGGAAACTACTTGCTCATTTAAGTAAATTGCACGAAAACCTCGATTCTATTCAATTTATTCTGCGCCATAAGTATTTTTGACATACGTTCATCTACATTTATTAAAATATTGAAATATTTTTTTATTTAAAGAAAAGGTTTTTTCAAGGCGATTTTATTTCATCACCAAAAAATATGCATATTAATTAATAGGTATAATCTCTTCAAAAAAGTCCTATGTGTATTTCGCCACTGTAAGAATATCTACAAAATAAAATAGTTATTTTTTATAAACACTGCTGAATTAATCCTGAGACTAATTGTCAGCAGGTTTACTAATAAACAAATATGCCTAACGGGAAAAAAATTCTTAACGTTTCGGGAAGTATATCTCTTCCCGTCGTCGGAAGCAAATAAAACAAAGAACAAAGAAAAAAACTATTTAAAATATCTAAATGCAACTATTCGAAAACACAGTTTTTTTTTCAAACAGATAGGTGTGTCTATAAAAACCGTTGACGTTCTGTTAAAATGACATTATATCAAGTTAAACTTCAAAATTAACAATTACAACCTGATAGTAATAATTACTTAGTAAGATAAAACCAAAAAGCTTCCAACTTTCTGTATGATTATTTTTTAATTTGTTTTTAATTTTTACTTATGTTATGTTCTTTAAAATCAAAGCGATTTTCATACATTACTAAACCCCTACAGATGCACGAGCAATACATTTATTCTTATTAAATTGTATTAAATAATCCTTTTTTATTTTTCTTTTAGAGGCTATTGCTTCTTTCGTTATAATGTTTGCGTTGTTAAAATCTACTCTGTGCCCTGTGTCCCATCAATGCTGACAAATCTCAGATTTGTAAAGATCGCTCTTTCCTGATAATTTTTATGTTCTTTAATTCCAACATTTAATGGTCTAGATCTTTTACCAATATAAAATTTATCACATTGAATATTACATTCTTTGTTTGTTGTCCAGTGCTCATTGGTTTAGTGTGAATTAAAATGGATCTTAGTGTATTTTGTGTTTTGAAGGTTGTTCGTTTGTTATATTGTTTTCCTATCTTATACTTTTTTTCCGAAACGTCACGTATGTGTGGAATTGTAAGTTGTATATTGTGTATTGTTATCACTGTGTGTATTGTGTCAATAAAAGATGGTGAACAGCGTTACATCACACAAATTTCATATCTGAGAATTCTATAGTTTCAATAACTAACAGTTAAAACCAAAATACTTAAATATTATGACATAGAAACGATTTAAATGGGATCCGACATTTTTTCAATGGGATCAACATGAACGGTAACCGCGACGAAGTGAAATCAAGTTAGCCGGCAGTTCTGATTTTTGTTGTACAGAGCACATTGTTACGGTTCTGAAGTTGAATTCACCCTTAAATAGAAATTCGCGTAGATATTCGATAAAGTGTTCTGTACTGCTAAATGCAGCACACTTTCCACTATTAATCTGATTAATTTTTGACCAATTTACATAGCTGCGGGGGACACTGAGTGGCGCGCGGCTATTCACAAAGCCCGATTGTAAAAACGAAGTTATTCTAGTTGTCAATTTTACTGGCTCTACCTATAGGCATATTTCAAGAGCCCGTATTTTGTCCACGATCAGATGCAGTTTTTAGGAGGAAATTTATCTGCTTGTTTGATAATAGAGCAACCAAACCAAACATTTCAGCCAGATTAACTATTATTTTTAGAAGTTCTACAGAATTGCCGTGCTAGTGCGTAGCCACTAATCGGAATACTTTTTCGAAAAAAAATATTTTTATTTGGATCATATTTAAGAATTATTTAAACAACAATAGCTCCCTTGACCGGTGTAGAAAGACGATTGTTTTAGCCAAATACCTATGCATTTTGTTTATAACATACTACAAGGATACTACTAAACAACTTAAGAGTTTTTATTAAGGCAACATACCGAATGATCGAAAAAAAAACGGCGTCAGCGATGGCTATGATATGAAGATCGCTGTCATTTTATATGTAAAACTAGCAGACTCGGCGTTGCTGTAGCTAAGGTCAGCGATGGGCAAGTACCCGGTATATTGAAATTTGGGTAAATACCCAAGTTTCTGCACCCGGTATATATTCAAAGGGTCAATAAGTGGTATATTGAATCTGGATAAATACCACTGTACCCGGAATATATCCAATCATACTCACGTTTTTAATTTAAAGTGTTCTAAGAATTTTTAAAAACAATTTGTTGTTAAATTAAAATTACTGAATTATTAAGATCGCTATTAAAAAATAGGGGTTGATGGTAGAAGGGTGAACTACACCATATATTACACCTAATACTAAATTAAAAAAGTTAGGGTTGTATATATATGTATTTTTAATGCCATATTTTAAAAAAATGAAGATAATTTTTTTTGCCCAAATAAAAAAATGGGGTGGACCACCCCTATTACCTAGGAATATAAAAAATAGCTAACAACCTATTCTCAGACCTACTGAATATAAATATAAAATTTAATCGATATAGAATTTAATCGGTCAAGCCTTTTCGGAGGAGGCGGTAACTAAAACTATAAGAAAAACAACTCCTATTAAAAAATATTAGTTGATGCTAGAATGATGAAAATTTAGGGTTGTATGTATGTATGTGTTGGTTGTATCGTTCTGTGGCCATCTTCACAGACAGCCAAGCGGCGCTAAAGGCACTCGGCTCCGCGGAGCTCAATTCTAGACTAGTGTGGGACTGTGTGCGTACTCTGAAAACTTTAGGAAACGTAGCATTGTTACGTTGGCCTGTGTGCCAGGGCACGAGGGTCACGAGGGTAACGAAAAGGCAGATGAAGGCCAAACAAGGCTCATCAATGGCCATTCATAGGCCCAGAACCCTTCTGCGGCGTTGCAAAGGCGGTCACGAGAATGGTCACGGAACGATAGGTGGCCAACAAATCTCTAGAATAGTTGGAGAAACTCACCAGGGCAGAGACAGGCGAAAACGTTCATTGTAGAACATTCGCCAAAATTCACAGTAGATCTGATAAGCAAGGACATGAAGACACGCAAAGCTGTAGTAGGTCTACTAACAGGGCATTGTAAGTTAAATAAGTATCTAAAGCTGATGGGACTGACAGACGAAGCTATACATATGTAGGTTCTGCCAATCTGAAGAAGAAACGACAGAACACATTTTATGTCGGACTGACAGCCTGTCAAATGTGCGGTTCTCGGTAATAGGCAATGATAGGACATTGCCAGGGAGCTACATAGAGGGTTCAGTCTCCAAGTTGCTAAACTTTGTGAAAAGGATAGGAATGGAGAATGTAATCTAAGGATCAGACTCTTCTGTCCTCTGACCACAATAGATCTGAGAAGGTCGCAGTGGATCAGGCCGAGGGCCACCTCTAAGAATCTAATCTAGGGTTGTATGTATGTTGTATGTGTTTTTAATGCTTTTAATGCCACATCGCAAAAAAAATAATTAAAAATGTTGTCCAGGATTAAGAAAAATTGGGGTGTAATTCAATTCTACAAAACCAAATATAAATTCGGTATAATTATTTATTCATACTTACATACATTATAAAATTTTATATATTATTATAATACATTTCATACTTCCTGAAAGGAAATTTTAATATATATTCCAAGTATTGGTTATTCCTGGTATATACTTGCTTTGTAGAACCGGCCCTTAGGGGTATAAAAAATAGATAACAACCTATTCTCAGACCTAGTGAACATACTTATAAAATTTCATCAAAATCTGTCAAGCCTTTTCAGACGAGCACGGTAATTAAAACCGTGACACGAGAATTTTATATATTAGGTAGATTATATGAAGAATATCAGCGATCGTCCTTTCCAAGCCAACTGGATGCCGTTTTTTTTCGATCATATGGTATTTTTTAATCAAAAATTCTTAGTATAAATTTAAAAATGTATTTATAAGTCAGAAAAATATTAGCGATCTTTTTTAATCTGCTCCACCATTTTATTAGTACTAAATATACTTCCGAAATTAATTATAATAAAAAAGTTCGAAAACAATTTCAAATATTTAATACAAAATCGCTTTCCAAGTTTAAATTAATATTCCCTATTCTTCCCTCGTTCCATTGAGAAATCTGAACAGGAAAGAAAAAAACGATTAAGTTATTGTTTTCCTGGTTACAGATTAAAAGTTTTGCAATTTCGTATTATTATGGGAGTTTAAAGATGGTTTACGGAAAATGTTCGACAGGGCTTCTGAACTTCGATTTCGGTAGTTTGTAAAGTTTGACATTGTTAAGATCGTTAAATACTCCCTGATAAAATCTGTCCAAGACTGTATTACAAATCGTTTCATATCTTTAATATAAATGATTCCTAAATACTTGGCTTCAAATTGGCTTCTTATCTACTAATATTGTTTTCTTATATAAGAAATTGCAGACTTTTAATTATTAGTTTTATTTATTTAGTTACTTAATACTTTGGGAAACTCTAGGTTAATCTATAATAGACATACATTTTTATACCACGTAGATTTTAAGCATTTAGTTCTAAAAATAGATACCTAAGGTTACAGGATATTTTGCTATAATAAAAAATAATTTGAATAATTTAAACGCATCTAACACATTATCATATCATGGTTTAGCAGAAAACTTACTTTTAAGAACCGAATATTTAATTCTCCAGACATCTAATAGACTCGAAAATTTACACCCACATATTTCGGTCGCATTAATAAATGGCTATGGTCGCATTAATAAATGGCTATTTGGTCAGTTAGATTCAGAAGATGGCAAACGTTACGACGAAGCTATTTCTACATTACAAAATAATCAGAAAAATACAATCAAAAAAATTGAAATGCAAATCTCTCTTTCCAAAGGTTTAATAGACAGTTATAATAAAACTATAACCACCTTAAGTAATAATCAAAATATATTAGAGTTCAGTTTAAAAACATTCCATCGGTACAACAAACAATAAGTAGTTTAAATGATTATCTTAGTTTTCAAGGTGTTATATCACAGCTAAATTTAGATTGCCAAAATTTAATCTTATTTTTAGACAACTTGGAAGATGCTATCATGTTTTCAAAAGTCAATGCTTTGCATAAGAGTGTTTTATCGAGTAAACTTAACAGTAACAACTTAAAAGGAATTTTGAATTATCTAGTCAAACTTTATAGTCCATCCGAAGTACCAAAATTCTCTATCATACTATCAAATTTTGGGAACCCAAGTAAGTTTTTCTAGCGATAAAGTAATTTTTGCGATACATGTTCCAATACTGAAACGAGATACCCTTTCCTTTTTTCATATCTTTACAATTATCCAAGATCAAACCATTTTTATACCACGATACCCTCTTTGGCACATAACCACGCAAGAAGACAATTCGCCGCCGAAATTTGTCCATCCGTAGAAAAGACGTACTTCTGCGTCGAAGAATTCCACCCCCACGCACAGTGTGTTGAAGACTTGCTAAACAACCGAAGCATAAACAATTGTTCAGCCCTTAGGGTCAACATCCTTCGATGGTTCTTCAACCAATCGTGGTTCTAATAATATCCAGAATAACTGGTTCTTCAACCAATCGTGGAACAAATAACAAGAGATATGGTGACAGAAAGAATATTGACAAAATGTGACACCGATCAATACATCCAAAATCAGTCAGGTAGTACTTGTCAAAATTCCGGAGGCCTGCGAAATCCAAATACACGATAAGAATTTTTTCAACGACGAGAAAGTTCGAAGAGGGAAAGCCCTGATTCTTCCGGAAATCAACTCCGTCGTTTTTTGATGCTTAAGGAGGGAGGAGTTATGTATCCGGCGAATCAAGGCCATGCCAAGAATAGCTGCAGAAGATCTTCTTCTACTGAATAAGCATTATTTCTATATAAAAGCAAAATGTTCTCACACTATTGTCATTCTTGGTTATTCTCTTAATGTTGTAACTGTAAGTTTTTGAAAATAAAAATTTTTAAAAACGCGGCTCCGAGTTTCGGTTTCTTAATTATGCGTTTGTTTTTTAAATTTGAAATTGCCGCAATTATTGACGTCATTATATTATAAAAAACTGGACACCACTTTATTATATAAAATTGGAACTCCACTAGTCGAGAGAAAGGCGCCCTTGTATCTTAAATAATTGTGGCAACGTCGCAACAGCACAACGTACCGGGTGGCCAACTAAGCATGGACGCCGGCTGTATCTCAGAAACTACTTATCGTATAACTTTGGGGAAAAAATTGTAATAAGTAAATCGACCAAGAGAAATGGCTGAAAATTATTTTTAAGTTCGAACAATGTCCGCTAGGGGCGCTTCTCTGATAGCCAATGAGAAAATAGTTTTTTTTTCAAAAATATACAGGTCAGGTATTTTAAATATTACTATTGTAAAACATCGAGAAATTTGTAATTTTTTTGATTTAGAGTATTTTGCTCTATCTCATAAAAGAAAGTGATGGGGGAAGGTTAAACTTGATTTTATTCAAATAAGGATAACTCTGTGTGGTTTGGGTTACCCGATTTAAACAAACTAGTAAACAAGAGGTAAATTGGTTACGTCAAAATATCAAAACATATATTTTAATTTCATTTTAATACCATTTAATTGTTATTTATCCATGTTCGTTCTTGATTCGACCCCATAAATTAAAACCCAGGCATATTAAATCCGATGACCTAGCTGGCCATGGAAATATACCGCTCCAGCGTCTCTATCTACTAAAGTAAATCGTATCCAAGAAGCCCCACGCATTCATAGCAAAATAAGCGGCCCAACTGTACCAACTTCACCTACTGCATTCATGCTGATGAAATTGCAACAAATGCAATTTCATCATGATCCTCTAATAATATTGGCAATTTATCTCTTAAAAATTGTGGATAGTTCATTTCATTCAGATAATTAAAAAAGTCCAATCATTCGCCATTGTAGAATTCCTGCCTAAACATTTACCAACCAACGGTCTTGGTGCTGAACTACTTGCATCAAGGGCAGATTTGAACCAGTAGTGCATATTGTTAAGATTCGCACCTTCGCTACGGTGCTATATGAAAAGTGACTCAAACGACATAAACTTTATAAAATAATAATAAATAACGCAAACAACAAGTAAAACACGAAAACAAGTGAAATCAAGAACGAACTTGGATTAATAACTAAATGACATTACATGAAATAAACCCCTAGTTTTCGGCCATACGAAATTATACGGAATTCTACGAAAATTCCTAGACATTTTAATAAAATTATTGATTGTCCGACTTTCGGACATTTTAGTCTGAAGTTAATTAACCAAAAAATTCGTAAAAATTATATGGATGGACGATAATGTTACATAAACACGTTTAAATATTTATGAAGTCATTTTTTTAAGAAAATGCCCGAAATTCGGATGCATGAAAACTGAACTGAAACGTTTTGATATTTTGAAGTAACCAATTTACCTCCTTTTGTTTCCTAGCCTACTACTATAATTTTTAGACCATAATCCTAATCGGCAGCCTAACATAATTTGTTCTCTTAATATCTCCGGTTAGAGCGAAGATAGAAAGAAAGTTACGGTTTGCGCTAATATTTTGGAAATTTTGTGCTCTATTTAATTGTGTAATTACGGAAACAAATCCAATTTATACTGGGAATCATTAAGGAAGAAAAGCTCTTTTAAACGAGCCCTAGTTTGTTTAAATCAGCTAACCCAAACCAGAGTTATCCTTATTTGAATAAAATCAAGTTTAACCTTCCCCTATTACTTTATTTTATGACATAGAGCAAAATACTCTATATCAAAAAAATTACAAATTTCTCGATGATTCTAATAGTGATATTTAAAATACCTGTTCACCTGCATATTTTTGAGAAAAACCCTGTTTTCTGATTGGCTATCAGAGAAGCGCCCCCTAGCAGACATTTTTCGAACTAGAAAATAATTTGCAGCGATTTCTCTTGGTCGATTTACTTATTAGAATTTTTATCCCAAAGTTACACGATAAGTAGTTTCCGAGATACAGCCGATGTCCATTCTTAGTTGGCCACCCGGTACAAACACCGCATAAACACCGTTGCATTTTTCTCTCTCCAACTTAATAAGATCCAATAGCGGTTTACTTTCACGCGGTTAGGCACAGACTTAAAAAAAACTTCTTGCCTAAATACGGCTGTATTTCAAGCATATAACAAGATTAACAGACGTAACCATTCGGCACGACCATTTTCTAATTTAAAAATACATCAGACGGGGATAGGAACAAAAAAATTAATGAAATATTCCAGGTATTACTGGCTCTGCTGAAATAGTATATTTCCATTTTTCAAAGACTGATTCGGTGAAATGCAGTAACGCGAACAAATAACAGAGTTTCTCTAATGAACGGGAGTAGAATGTTACGGAATGCGATGAGATTCGAGTGATTTTAATTGCGAGTGTAGAAAGAATTCGTTATTTTAAAAGCATATGTTAAGCACGTAGGTAAAATAATGTTATTCTTATTTTCAGTAAAGTTTTATATATTATGTGCATATGTCACATTAGGGAGCTAGCAAAATTTTTGAAAGATAATTTTAGAAAAGTCGTTTTTAGACAATGACCAAAGAATACAAGGACCAATAACACCCGAGACCAATTTATTACCATACCTCCAAACAGTGCCGTGCCATATATTTTTCTTAACTCAGCTGATGCTTGAGAAGATATTTATATTTTTGATAAATGTGTTGACTACGCCTATATGGTGTATGCTTATTTAGGTGGTATCATACTAATTAATTATAAAAAAAACGTATTAAACGTATTAAATAATAAACAATGTATATACAAAACCATGTATCGATGTATACCACATATCAAGTACATAAAATATCCGAAAAGTATTTATCAATAAGAAAAGGCTAAAAAGCTGGAGAAGGTACCCGGTGGCGTAGAGGTGCAGCTCTCGTCTACCAATCTGAAGGTTTAAGTTCGAATCCTACAGCCGGCATTTCCAACAGCCCACTATTTTTAATAAAAATAAAAATAGATTGGGTACCTAGGTCGACTCAGCCTTAAATAAGTATTTGGGAATCCTGAGGTAATAATAGGCGGCTGAAGCATAGTGATAGCCACATTACCTTCTTTGTATACCGAACGGTTCTAGCATGGCAAGCTGTGCCTTGCTACTCCCAAGGCGTTAAACAGTATTAAACCTATATACGGGAGCTATTATTATTAAAAAGCTGGAGTGGGCTGTTTATTTTAGGCTTGTTCCAAACACCGAAGAACACCGTTTTAACACTGGTGTTGACACCGACACCGGTGTTGACGCCGACACCGATGTTGACGCCGACACCGGTGTTGACGCCGACACCGGTGTTGGACTGGACACCGGTGTTCATCTCAATACCGGTTTTGACTACGACACCGGTTTTGATATCGACACCGGTGTTTGGTAAACGGGTTAAAAAAGAAGTAATGATAATTAATAAGTTCAAAATAAACCTAATAATAATAATGTCGTATCGGTGCTTATTTTTATCCTTTATTAAAGCGCACCGACTTTAACTTTAAGCTTTCAAATTTAAATATATTTTTTTGCCAGACTAATCACTAAAGTAAAGTGGAAGCGTCAGATAAACAAGTATAAAGTAAAAAATTGTTTAATCAAAAACAAACAGAAAACAAAAAATGTTTTGTTTTGAAGAAAAGAGACAAAAATTCGTTGTTGTAAAATAAACTAAAAAATATTACATTAAAAAAAAAACAAACGGCCCCATCGACACCGACACTGGGGTTGACCTCGACACCGGTGTTCATCGCGATACCGGTGTTGAAATAAACACCGGTGTCGGTGTTAACACCGGTACACCGACTGTAACACCGATGGTCATCAACACCTAACACCGGTGTTAAAATCGCAACATCGAACAGGTCTAGTTTATTTACTTATAAAACGTAACTTTTGGCTCATTCTTATCGTTGCCGCTTTTACACTTAAAAAACTGAACAAATTACAATTGTTATAAAGTTTATATACAAAGTTTAATACACACAACAAACTATGCAAAATCTCAAAAATTGTCACTGGTGACACATCCTTTCCTCCAAAAAAGGGCGCCTAACAACACAAATTCTGCTTCAGCACGTATATAGGCATTACGTGTCCTTGTATTCTTTAGTATGTCACTAGAGATCATATTTATCTACGCTTTACTTGGAACAAATCGGAAAAAATATCAAACTATTGAAAAAACATGCGGAATCAATTTGACATTCTCAATAATAAAGTATATTTGCACATGCCAAAACATCATTACCTAATAGTCATCGTAACTTTATTAACACAGAGCGCACTTTTTGACAGCCAATTAGAACAATAATAAATGGTAGAAGCTAAATAATTACTATTAAAATTACGGGACAATTATTACGTAATCCTAACTATAAAGCACCACCATTAGAAAATTAAGGATTGTAATAAGTGTTGAGAAAATGCAAGACCAAGAACAAAACTCGCTTGATCTTGGTCTAATATACAGTGTGGTCCGAACAATATTCCGGAAACTTCGACAGCATATTCTGCAGATCAAAAAAAGTAAAAGAGCTCGTCCTAAAATGCTTAGTTACGCAGATACAGGGTGTAGACGTTTAATTTTTATTACGATTTTTTCCAAGTAATTTCTGAAGTAACGTGAATATTTGAATGCAAATTGGTGTCTGGGAGTTTTTTGACATGAGAAATTTGATTTTGATGTCAATACGACTTCTAATACTTGTAGAGGGGGTCACCTACATATTTGTTAACTGGTTTGAAGAGTAATAACTTTTCGTCCGTACCTATCTATATAAAACTACTGAGTAAAAAAAAGCAAATGTCTCAAAAAAAAATAAATCTAATTCAGATGAATCAAAAAACAAACTATCGAGCAAAGAGACGTCTAGATAATAAAATGATTTTTAAATTCCTTACTATGTTAACATACTCCACAGGGTGTTTAAAACTCTTACCAAAATATAAACATTTTATTTTCCCTCGTATAATTGACAGGTGGCAATTTTCATTCATTTCAAAAAATACTAAAAAGTCAAATACATTGCTTAAAAATCATCAAAATCGGTCCACTAAAACACAACATATAAAACTTTAAAATACATTAAAATTTTCATTTAATGTGCCCGTTTTTCGTGCCAGTTGAGTGTAGACCATAAAAAATTCAAAATGAATATTTGAAACTTCAGTAAAATATATTAGAAAATTTTAAGTCATTCTTGTATTGTAACAATTTGTAAATATAACTCAAACAGTACTTTTCGTTTCAGACCAATGTGATTTTAACTTCAGCTTTTTTAAATTCAACTCTTTTGCTTCGGTCACCGTTTCAACGTTTTTATAATTTTTTAACATCTTTTCTGCGGTGCATCATATTCCTAGGCCATATAAAATACAATCCATATAATAAAATCATGCATTATTATAATTTATAACGTTAAGTCAGTAAAATATAATAAAAGATGAGATAAATAATATATGACCCTAGAATAGTTATTTCTTATTCTGTGGTATTACTATATAAAATAGAAATCATATAATAAAAATATGGTTTATTACAGTGCTGAAGGTTAAGCCAGTTAACTGTAATAATAGATGGTGATAAAAACTTCTTACGGCCATATTTTCTAACAGAAAAATATACCAATAGGCTATTACTTATATCTATATAATATGTTATTTGAAAAAAAAAATGTATGTATATTTTTGTATTTGTATGTATAATTTTTGGATATGGGTCAAATTAAAACTCTATGTTTTTTCTTATGTTTTCAATTTAGTGCTACGATAACTATATTGTCTTCCTCAAGAATCTATACTTATTTAAATCCCTTCGTCAGCTTCCTTGAATATATTTCCATAGGGGCAATACATCATCGTTCTTTTCTTTTTTACTCAGAACCAAATTTAGTCAAAATGTCGGGAAACTAATTTCTTTCAAAAAATTGGCTTATTTGCGTGTTTTTTCAAACGGAATAAAATATCAATGGTCAGCTATTGCCAAATGGTATGTAGTATGCAAAATTTTGAATTTTGACGAAATTGGTTCTGAGTAAGGTTTCTAAACCGGGATCCCGGTGTACAATTTAATCCCGAAATCCCGGGATCCTTAAAATGCCAAAAAAATTAAATATCCAATCTAAAATGATTCGACTTTCGTCTTTCAAAGATCATATTTTATTTATACTAAGCAGAACGTCAATATCTAAAAGTTATATTTCCGTGTTTACTATATTTTATTTTTTTACAACAAGAATTGATTTTTTTCTTAATCACTAAATATGATCGTTAGATACTTCTTCTTTTCTCACTTTTTTTTCAGTTTTCATTTCTCATTTTTTTTTCACTTTTCAGTTCTTTTCTTTTTCCATTTGCTTGTTGATATATTGTAGCTGCATTTTTATTAAATATTTCTTTAGATTAAATTTCTCATTATGACAGTCAATCCTGTGATCCCGGTATCTCAAGTAATATTTATTCTTTCAGACTGTGTTTCAGAGGACAAATTTAATAGAGGACTGGAATGGAGAAAAGTTGAATGTTTTGATTATATACCTTTTTCTTGCATGCTTTTTTTTTATTTTGTATCAAATGGCAATTTTGTTCCTATTTTGGTTAGGCCCAGAATTCCAGTAAGGTTCTTCCAGTAAGACAAGAAGAGATGGCAGTGAGTTTCTTACATACATTCTTTTACAAGTTCTGTTTTGTGACTTTTTAATACCTTATAATAAATATTATAATTATAAATACGTGTTTCATTAAATTTATTAACATTTACTAACGCTTTGTGAATTTACAAAAGTAATTGTAATTTCACTATAATTAATCATGCATTTAAATTTATTGTTACTCTATAGTATATAATAGTACAAGGAAGTTGGCGATTTTAAAAGATAAATTTAAGAGTGGAAATACGAATGGGGGTAAGTGACCAAAAATATTTTTTCGAGATAAATGAAGAGAACTGAAAAAATGTAGAACTGAAAATAACAAATTTTTAAAATATCTTTTAAAATACATATAATATGCATAAAATATAAAATATAAACGTTTTCGCTTGGAACTTGTAACTTTTGTTAGAACGTGCAGCATGGTATTTGTTACGTTTCTAATGCAATAACTTAATATTGAAAAAATTGACAATTACCCCCATTGGTACTTCCACTCTTCAATTTACAATGAATAAATAAATTTACTATGAGATACACATTTTTTACATAAATTCACAAAGAATATTGGTGAATATAAAGATATATTATAACATATGTAAATATTTACATATTTACATATCTGCCATAAATTAGTCATACAGCGATTTTACAAAGGAGTTGTAAAATTGAAGAACGGATGGTAAATTCACTAGAATAATCTGTGGCAAGAAATAACCATCAATATTGTTATTAAATTCACAAATTATTTTTTTCAGTGCGATCCCGAAAATTGGAAACCTTAGTTCTGAGTAAACACGAAAAGAACGAAAATGTATTGCCTCTATGTAAATGTATTTAAGGAGGTTTTAAATATGGGTTTTAAATAAAAAAATGTGGTCCTGAGAAAGACAATATATTTATCAAAACGACGACCAAGCACTAAATCAAAAAATCTATTTTATTTTGAGCCACATCGAAACAAAAAAAAAACTTTATTACACTAATTAAAATTATGAAATAGTCCGGTTTACTAGGTAATGTTTCAATGTATGAATTTATAACTTATACAAACACGAAGGATATATGTTTTCAATTCAATTTAAAGTTCTAGAAAATTTTTAATTATATGTAAGAAAATCTGAAGCACTTACTTCACTCACTATTTATTTAACAGAAAAGAAATACATTGTCAATTTAATGCAATTTTGGAACTAAAGTAAGGACCTAATTACTTTTCAAGAAGTTAAAAATTAGCTGGCAAAGGCATTTTCTAAAAGTTTACACGAAACTATTCGAATTTAATCTAGATAATGCCTTTTTAAATTTTTTTTGGTCTTATTAGTAGTAAGTAGTTATTGCATATTTAGTCCACAGATAAATTTTTCCTACTTTAGAGCTCTTGTTCGCTTACTATTCACTCTAGGAGATTATACTCTGTTTTATGACAAGGTAAGATTTCGACTATGACAGAAGGCAGATGCCGTCTATATTAGTAGTGGGAACTATCGAAACATTTGATAGTTGCAATTCATTCAAATAATTCGATAGCTAGTAAGAAAACATTCGTTGAAAACTATTCGAATAAAAATTATCGAATAGACGCGTCATCTGCCTTGAAATATTGTATGCAAGTAATTCGGCAGCAAAAACCATTCATTTATAAAATTCATTCATTTATGAAATTCATTTATTCGTCATGATCGATTATAATAAAATATTAACTGGATTTTAGTTGTCGCCCGGCAACGTAGGTTTCTTTCCGAGCCAAACCAAACCCGACAGCGGTCGGTGGCAATGCTATGAAAGAAGACGGCATCTTTGTTTTTTTGCGGAGTAGATAAGGACACATTATTTTTTTTATATGAAGGGCGCTGTTGCCATATATTGGTATTAGTTGATATTAGCAAAGAATATTATTGTCTGGCTTTAGTTAGTTAGGGATAGTAGGTCTATATATTTTGCATTTTTTTTATTAATATTCTGTTGTTACACTACAATAATACTTGTTATTTTGGATGTAGGAAAATGATTTTTAATGCTTTTAAGCAAAGACTGGTTTAATAAATAATAATAACAGTAATAATTTGTTATACCTATTAACGACAAAATTTAAAATCATTTAATAGAAACATTTTTTTAAGTAGTGGCAAAATATAAACAACAAATTAGATGTCAAAATTATTTATATTAGATCCTATTTAAAAATAATATAGACTCTAAATTTTTTGGCAACGGTTGTTTTTTAAATAATAATAATTACAGAACTAATTTGTTATATTAACAACAAATTTTAAAATCATGAAATATCAACATTTATTAATTTTCTAAGCATGCAGTGTAATGGAAGGAAAATATAAATAAAAAATTAGAAATCAAAATTATTTATATTAGGTGCTTTATATTACTATTTAAAAATAATATTATTTACTTTTACTGGCATTTACTTTAAAAAATAAATGAAATATTTCTTCGCAAAAAACTACATGTAAGAGAATAAACAAAATACACACATCGTTAACTTTTTTTAAAAATTGGCAAGTGTAAAACTTTCAATTTAATTTTCTCACCCCATAGTTTGAGTTCGATAACCCCATTTACTTAACCACATTACTTAAATATGATTATTAAGTTCAACTAATTCATATTATTAAAACATCTAAAATACAAATATCTATTTTTAAAATGAATTGTAAGTTCATCTCATCTCTCTTAAAAATTGCTACTTCTCAAAATTTTCCATTAAAAAATAGACCATATACCATATAAAATTAAATAATTGAAAGATCGGGCTACGGAAAATCACAAAAATTTTCGGAAAAATGTTGACCACCTGCACACGCACACAATCGTCAATTAAAAAAAAACTACTATTTTAGTATTTTAAATATTTTAATAAACGCAAAAATAGCACAGTATTTATACGGCGAAGTTATAAAAATTTGGAAGAACTAATAATGCACTGACGCACACAAAAATCAAACGGATACTAAATTTCATTTATGAAAAGCATTCGACAGTCGTGGCTCAACGATAACCATTTAGTGGCACAGCGAGGTTGTCACGTATGCTTTAGTATACAAATGAATGAATGATTTTATTCGAATAAAACCATTCGATATTTGAAATCATTCATTCAGTAACCATTTGATAGTCTAATTCATTCGATAGTTCCCATCGCTAGTCTATATCAATCCATTTTATTTCACTAAAAAAGCTAAAATATAGATGGGTTTATATCATAGTTCTCTTGTTGTTTTTAACAAGTCTTGTTGGTTTATTTCAAAAATGACAGATCATATTTCAACATGACTGGAGTGACAAAACGTCGTTCGGACGGACGCAGATGCGTATGAACTCGACTTAAGGTTTTTGGGACTTGTCAAACTCTTAACATAAAGATCCGGCTGCATGATTATTATGCGACTTACGAATAGGTGAATAGTTTTCACAGGGTGCAGATTTATTATAATTTCCTTACATGATGTGCTTTTAGCGATTCAAATATTTGATTTTTTTAGTGATTTGAATGATATGATTAAGAGATTTTGGGTAAAAGTTACTATAGTGCGACATATTTTAATTAGTGATGGGATAACTCGAGCGAAAATTCGCTCAAGTACTCAATAATTCAAATAACCGACATCGCTCGATTATGAACGAGCGATTTAAGTGACGGGTTACGAGCGACGAACGCAATCGATCCTAGAATGAAATATATTGAAATCTGATTTTAATATGATATACTCGATAAAAAGCCGAGCGAATTATCTACATACATTGCAGGTAGCAAATTCATACGACGCCGTATATACCTATATTTATCCGTTGCGTATCTGAGGGACAAAATTTTACGACCTACATCGACAATGCTTTGAAATAAACTAAATCAAGCGATCAAGCGAATCGCTCGTCGCTTGCTACTTACCATTCATTACCGAAAGAATATGTGCCCTGTGCACGCAACTGCTTGGCGCTTAGCGTTAACGCCGTTACAGTAGTACTTACAACTTTTTAAATACGAACGATATTTCGCTCGAGCGATCACTCGGTTATTGCAATCATTTGGAACTCGAATACCTACTCGATTATTGAAATTAATCGGTTTTTCCCATCACTAATTTTAATACTAAAAAAATGTTAATATTCACCAGGGACGTGCATATATAAGTTACCACCGTAATAATTTTCTAAAAAACATGTACGCCACTGATTTTTTTTTTCTCTTGCTGTCTCAAAATTGTATAAACTATTTAATGCCAATTAAAAGTTGTCTCTTGATATTTTCTCGATTTCGGTGTCCTTGATGAGATAAACGCAATTTTATTAATTCAAGTCTAACAGCAACCTTTAAAACTGTCTTAATATCATTCTGGCCAAAAAATAAGTACTCATTGATTCCTCATCAAAGAATATTAAAAAAAATTCCTATAACCATGGGTGCGGAAATGCATAGTTTTAAAGTTACAGGATGTTAAAACTTTTAAAAAATAGGTCTTTCGTAATTATCTTAAACACCATTATTTTCTGGAATTTGCTATAGGTAGTACTAAATATTCATTGTTTTAAATTTTAATAAAATTTAATAATATGTAAATTAGATTAAATAAATAAATTATTAATTTATTTTTATTGTAATTTTATTAATTGTGATTAATAAAAGTACGTTTGTTTAAACAAAGAAATGGACATTAACAAAATACACAACTTTTAATCGGCATTAAATGGCCTACACAATTTTGTTAAAGAGAGAAAAAATCAATGGCGGATATGTTTTTTTGTAGAAAAATATTCCAGTGAAAACCCATATGCACGTCCCTGATGTGTATGTCGACACTTATTTAGCATTAAAATCGCACTTATCATTAACCATCAAGATTTCATTCGAATCGCTGAAAACACTTGGTAGAAAATTATAATAAATCAACAATAAATGAAGATTTCCTCCCTGTAGCTACGAAATAAAGCAGAATCCTATGATCCATAGAGGACCCTCCATAGGACCTATGTTGATATAAAAAATAGATCTTATTTTTACGTGAGGAATCTCCCCACGAGAGATGGCACATGCTTTTTGAAACACCCTGTATACTTTCCTGTAGTTAATATTTAAAAAAAGCACATAAGTAACTTTCTGCTAGTTGTATAAAGAAATTATTACTTATTATATTAGACTAGAATTCCATTATTTTTTTATTTACTTTTAAAAAGGAATTTCACAGCTAATGGCAGTTATCAAATTCCCATCGAGGCATTTTTCTGGAGAAATATTAAATTGTCATAATTGAAAACAAGGCCGGCTAAAAATACTTTGCCGCTTTGGTCTTAAGTTAGAAGGAATTTCGAACGACTTTAAGAAGAATTTATATTATACTTTGTGTGGGTTATATAAAAATATCATTTCTAAAATTTACAGGGTGGTCCTTGCTGTATTCCGGAAACTTCAGTAGCATATTCTGGAGATAAACATAAGTAGGAAAATTCATATAAATGTATGCCTAAAATGCTTAGTTTCAGAGATACAGGGTGTAGAAGTTTTATTTTTATTTTGATTTTTTCAAAATAATTCTTGAACTAATGTCGATATTTGGATGAGAATTGGTGTCTGGAAGTTTTTTGACACGAGAAATTTGATTTTGATGTCAATATGACTCCTACTTGTAGAGGGCGCCACCTAAATATTTTCTAACTGGTTTGAAGAGTAATAAGCTTTTTCCGTACCTGTATAAAAACTACTGAGTAAAAAATACACATTTACGTTTAGGACATTTATTACGTAAAAAAGGTATCTTGATAAAAATCGCTACGAATGGTTCTCGAGATATTTGTAACCGAAATTATCAATACTTGTCATCATTGACATAAATTAAACATATTGACTAAATAATTATTACTACTGAAATCATAAATTTGAAATGTTTTTGTACCAAAAGTTCAAGAGAAACTGTTCTATCACAATTTTTCATGCAGAAGAAAATTTTATGATTAATTTAACAAAATAAAAGGTTCCCAAATTTATCATTTTAGTCAAGTAACTACTACTCACCATGTTAATTTTTTGTCAATAATGACATGTATTGACTATTTCTATTCTAAATATAATGAAAACGGTTGCCCGTAACAATTTTTACCAAGACACATTTTTTACTTAAAAATCATGGAAATGTATAGTTTTTTACTCAGTAATTTTACATAGGTATGGACAAAAAGTTATTATTCTTCAAAACCGTTAAATCATATAGGAGTCATATTGACATCATAATCCAAATTTCTCATGTCAAAAAACTCCCAGACACCAATTTTCATACAAAAATTGACGTTACGTCAGAAATTATTTGGAAAAAATCGAAATAAAAATAAAACTGCTACACCGGAATACAGTTGGAACCACTCTGTATAAAGTTTATTATTAAAAACCCACTGCATTTGTCATTTTGTGAGTTAATTATAGCAAAATGATAAAAATAATTAACTTAATTAATGCATATTGTTTCAACGAATTCATAGAATTTTAAATGTATTCTAAACACTCTAATTATTATTTTCGCTCAAGTTAACTGAAATAAAAAGCGCAAAACCTCACAAAACCAAATTTAAAATTAATTAAGCAAAATGGCTAAAGTATAAATATTGAAACGTTTTCCGCTTGAGCGTCCTGAAAGTTGCTGGAAAACTAAAAGCGAGAGAGAACTAAAATTAATAATTGCATCTTTAACAACTGAATTATTCTTGGTGGGAGTATTAAATGAAGCGAAAGACAACATCTTTGTGTAGCCAGACACATTTCCATAATAGTTATTGTTTCATATTTTTCGCGTTTCTTTTAAATTAAAGTTAATAATGCTTAAGGATTCCTTTTTATTCGCAATATAACAATTTATTTATCATTAAGGTAAAATCCCCAATAGTTGACACTTTCAAAGAAAATTACTATTCATTAGATTTTGCGACCAGTTTGCTAAACTTTGAATAGGGAATCATATAAATCAAGACCTCTGGTGGATATGTTTAAGAACAAATGTTGACAGATTAGTTAGTATGAAAATTAAAAACATACACTCACCGTCAAACAAAACCGGCCACTAAAAACTAGTCCTAATTTCAAAACTTCCTTCTTAACGGATGTTACGTCAGAAATTTTTATTCCGAATTTATTTTGAGTATATACAGGGCACAAAAATAAGATGAAGTTTTTTGTCCGAACTTTGTAACACCCTGTAGAGTGCATCAGCTGTAGTAGCTATTGCTAAATCAAATCACATTGTAGCTTGTGAGCACTTTGTTTTTTTAATCACGACATTATCTCTGTTTGTATTGGAGATAAGTACGCTGCTTTAAAACAAACGTCTCGGAAAAATGCTTCGCAGGCAAAACCGCGATTCATCCGTGAAAAGGACTTTAGTCCATTGCTCAATATCCCAATTCACATGTAAACGCGCAAACTGAAGGCGTGCTCGGCGATGTCTTGGAAGTAGCTGGGGTCCTGTGCCAGACCTCCTTGACAAGCTGTTTTCTTTTAGTCTTCGTCGGATTGTTCTCTCACTGACTTGAGTTTTACGCACGGCTTGTAGCAGATGTTGATTCTGAAATGCTGTAATTCTACGATTTCGTAAAAAATTCAGAATAAAGCGGTCGTCAATTGCATTTGTCTTCCGTTTTCTTCCGCAACCCACTCGTCTGGTGAAATTTCCCGTTTCCATATACCGATTCAGGTATCCTGGATTGTTGTTCGAGGTAAGCCAGAGTATCAGACACATAAGGTTGACTTCGGCCTTCCTCAATTAAAGCCACAATACGAGCAACATCCGTCACACAAAGGCATTTTTTTAATTTGAAATTTGACAACCGTTGTCATATTGCAAATACTCATAAATCCGTTTTCGCCTATGTCGTCTTGATTATTTACATATAAAACTTTCTGCCTGCGAACCATTTTTCCGAAACGTTCGTTTTAAAGCAGCGTATCTCCAATACAAACAGAGATAATGTCGTGATTAAAAAAAAAACAAAATGCTCACAAAAGATGAGGCTCCAATGCGATTTGACTTAGCAATAGATACAACAGCTGCTGTACTCTACAGGGCGTTACAAACTTCGGGCAAAAAGTTCGTCTTATTGTTGTGCCCTGTATATATGCTCAAAATAAATTCGGAATAAAAATTTCTGACGTAGCATTCAGTTCGTGTAAATCATTCTTGTAGCGATTCCTAAACCAATTTGTTAAGAGAGTGTATTGGTAATCTTTTCCATAATCAGTGTACTTTTTGTCCTAGATAAATCATAGTTGAAACTAACAGAACAGTTGGGACCAAAACTCACCGGCACGAAAAACGGGCACCTTAAAATTTTCATGTATTTTAAAGTTTAATATATTTTGTTTTAGTGGGCCAATTTTGATGATTTTTTAAGCAATTTTTAGCTAAATTTTTTTGTAAAAAAATTTCTTTCTAAATTAAAAATGAAAGAGGGAGAACAAAATGTTTATAATTTAGTTTGTTTGAAACACCCTGTTGAATATGTTAATAATACAGCAGGGAATTTAAAAATAATTTTATCATCTAGGTACATACTTTCTCGATAGTTTGTTTTTTGTTTCATCTCAATAGCTTAATTTTTGTTGGAGATATTCGCTTTTGAAGAAGACACTAACATTCTTTTCGTAATTTTTACATTAAAACCATGCCTTTCCTTTTGGTCCTAGTTAACAGACCAAGTAAGTTGTGGTCCCGAAGCAGGCCTTCTTGACATACAATTTACTTTGTTTAATCCTCTTACAGTCCGTTCGCTTCCATGGACGTTCCTTATGTGCAATTCATTATAAGTTTGGAAAGCTCGCAAACAGCGTTTTCTAAGCGATATTCTTACAATAAGTCGATCGTCTCTATTCGAAGTTCTCATACGAAGGTTTCTGGACGTCTAGCATATGAACTTGTCTCGAGGAAGCGACTGCATAGTAGTTCACGTACACCTAAATTTGTCAGCGACAGAATTTTCTTCTCTATCATCTTCAATTAAAGCAACTATAGCGGAAACAACTTCTGGACTTAAAACCATCTATGCTAGAGTAACTGCCCAACAGACAATAATAATACGATTGAAATATCGTATTATTATTGTCTGTAGCAACTCTAGTTACTACAGACTACTAACTAGTTACTCTAGCAACTCTAGCAGTTTTGAAAAATAACAGTGGCACTGCAGAAATCATAAACACTATTCCATGACTGGGACCAAAAGCAAAGATTTTGATGTAAAAATTATGAAAAAAATACATCCTATAGTGTCATCCTTTGGCAATATTCCTGTCAATTATTATTAACCCTAAAACAAGGTGAGTTAAGTTAGCAACTCATTGAAAGCAGGAAATATAAAATACGATCCTACTTGGGCTGCTACAATCCTGCTTTAAATCCGAACCCAGTATCACCTACCTATTTTTGAGCTATAGTTACTTCTATTTTGGTTGCTGACTTCCCAGTTGGCAACACATGGGAAGCAGGATCGCCAAAACTGGTTCTTGCTGGCGTTGCTATACCCCTGGTGCATCCTGCTGCGAATTTCGTCCCAGCAACACTTTCCTGGTAATCAGCAGCACATTAAGATTAGGAATGATTTTTTAACTAGATATGTTTCAGCTTAAGCTGATATTTTTTTGCTTTATTTGCCTAAAATATGTATAAGCTTCCAAGCCATAAATAATTATTCCGAACAGTTGAACAAAATAAGGCAGGTTCAGTGTTCTCAGAAGTAACTTTAGCGTTTTTAGTGTGACATCCTAAAGCGCCTTAACGTACCCGAGAACCCGTATAGGGTTTGAAGCACGATGAGGTAGGATTATAGCAGTAAAAGCATGTGTGACGTCACCAATCAAACTTAATCTTGCTGTATCTTAAAAACAGCAAGTGTTGCTGGAATAAAATTTAGAGCAGGATGCAACAGGGGTATAGCAACGGAAGCAGGAACCAGTTTTGGCGATCCTGCTTCTCATGTGTTGCCAACTACGAAGTCAGCAACCAAAATAAAAGTAATTATAGCTCAAAATTGGTAGGTGTGGCTGGGTTGGGATTTGAAGCAGGATAAAGCAGGATTGTAGCAGCCCAAGCAGGATCGTATTTTATAATTCCTGCTTTCAATGAGTTGCTAACTTCCCCGATCTCCTAAAACAGTTTGAAACAAAAATACCAAAATTTTATCCACTTAATTATGTTATTCACCGCATATTACTTAAATCTACTTTTTCACTGTCTATAGGCCAATAAATACTTACGACTAAAAAAATACCAATACCATTGGAAAGCAAATAGGGAATCAATAAGTAAAATACATGTCATCCATTAGGCATATGAACAATTTCGCCTTAAAAGCCTAAAAAAGCCAGTAGTTGATATTATTTTTTTTTTCATACCAATAAAAAGTCGTTGACGAGAAAACAAACTGCAAACAATTAATTTTGTAGATCATCACATTCATCACATTGCTGAATTGGAAAATATGTAATCAAACATGTCGGAGGCAAAAATTTGCCATTTTTGTTCTTAATGTGTCGACTATTTCGGGTTTTAACTTAAGGCATTTTTAATTTTTTTATGATCTTTTAATATTCTATATTTTTACTTTAATTAAATTAAAATAGCTAATTTTATAAATTTTAGATAAACCCAATTAACAATTATCGCATATTTTTCGGAATTTAAATAAAAGAATTTTATTCAAAACATTTTAGATATGAGTCCCCTAAATGCAAAACTGGGTATTTGCCAGTCACGAAAATGTTCAGGAAACCAAAAAGTTGTCACTTATTAAAATACATATGGATTTGTTTTAAATCTTGGTTTTAGTTAACTCTAGTCATATTGATTTAAAACTACTATTCTTTTTAATTTGAAATCCTACCAAACACTAAAAAAACTAACTTTTAAAATTAAAATACCGAGTTTTGCACTTGTGTTTTGAAAATACCCAGTTTGCAACTCAAAATTGCCCATACCCATAAATACATACTTGTGGAATTTAAAAATTACTTTCAGATTAAAACCATTTTCTTTAAATTGAAGGCACAAAGTAGTGCTAAAACAATATTTATTAGACATAATAATATAAAAAATTAAACACAAAAAAATATTTTCTAACTAACTAAACAAAACAAGTGCGTACTTTGAAAAGCAAACTTTCAAATTCCAAGTTCTTGGAATAATAATAACAATCCTTACAAACAAGAAACGAAAAAAGAAACTTTTCTAAACTAAAAAACGTGCAGGTTCTTAGTCAGGCACTTTAGGAAACAGGTTCCAAACAACAAGCGCTTAGATTCTAAGTTCTGGATTTTCTTCTTCCATAATAATTAAGCCGTCTTCATCTCTCTGTTTACTGTTCGTTTTCTACCTTTGCCAATTTCACAAGGTGTAACTGCGGTATTCATTATTATTTTTATTTTAACGAAGAATGGCAAACCCGAGCGATGGTAATTATTACTACTGCCCTTTACCAAATCCAGATAAAATAATAATGCATAACATGCCTACGTGCACTTAATCACGCGACCACATAAGGCGCAACGCCATTGGCCAATTGCATTTACACAATTTTGCATCTGACAAGTGAGAGCAAATACAGAGTTTTGCAATTAAGCTTTGTTTTCAAATGTATTTTTAGCATACAAATACACAGTTTAGCAACTTACTAACTAGCAGATAAGGTACATGTTATGATAAGCAAGGGAATGGCGCGAAAATCCCGCTTTTCAAAATTTCGTCAAATACGGAGTTTTGCATTTAGGGGACTCAATATAAAAATGGTATTTCAAAATATGTACTAAACTAATACAAAAAATATTAACATGCATTGTTGTATGGCTTCTGTAACAGACAGTCCATATATTTTTATTTAATTATTGTTTTAAATAAAACAATACTTTAAATTTTAAAATTAACAATGGAAGAGGCAAATTTTGTATAGATTTATCAGATTTTTTCTAATTTGTACCCAAATTGTTTAAAAAAATATATTCCATTAAAACAATTAAAATTAGTTTCGGAACATTTATATTTACTTTTATTTGGAATAATAAATAATAATTGTTATAATTTCTATATGCAATACTTAATTATTCCAGTTCTATTTAATACTTAAAATTAAATTTTAATGTTTAATGGTTGCTTCATACTTCGAGTATTATCGTCCTAGCCTTATCCTTAATATTAACCATAAGAAATTAGCCCTAAGAACTTTTTTAAGAACATAAGGAAATGCCGTTCATGCTTCACTTATCTATCTATCTTAAGGAAAAAAATTTTTGTTTCGGTTTTTGTCAAGTTTTAAAATGTTATATTTTCTTGATTTTTAGCCCTATTTCTGTGTTTTTTTAGCTAACTGTATATATGTAAGTACATCAAATTTAATTCGTAAACTCAGTTTATTATAAACTTTAACATTTTACTTATTATACAGAGTTAATCAAAGATTTGTTTTTTACTGTATTTTTAAAACACCCTGTACAATAATTTCGTGAGCAAATTTTCCTAAAACCGTATTTTTCGGTCAGAACCATGTCTCCAGAATATTTTGTTTTTTGATTCATGTCAACAAATGCTTTGGTTAATTTTTAAGAGCAAAATGAACTTGCCACAAACATTTTGCAATGTTTTCTATTATCGCTACTTTTTAATGTTATTCATCATAATGACGAAGTGACTTTGGTGATTATTGTTGTGTACGATTAAATATGGTCTTTAGTGTCGAAGATTGTGCAAAAGTCATTGATCTTGTTGAAGATGGCCGAAATTATTAATATTCGCTTGGTCCTTGAAGAAGAATGGGAAAACATAACAAAATATACAAACAAAATACAAGAAGCGGAAAAAGTATATTTGCATGAACCGACTTTAAACTGTACTTGCTATAACTAGAGTTATAGCAGCTGGGGGAGGTCATACAAAGTATTAGAGTATTTTCTACAAGTTTTTTGTTTCTTTGTACAGGGTGGGTCAAATTCGCCGCTTTTAAATGGAGACACCCTTTTCTATAGGAGATAGACAAAAACTAATATCGGTGTCTGGAGCTCAATTTTTATCAAAAACATGATGGTGAAAACCGCATATCAATATCTGTAACCGTTTCGGAGTTACGGGGTGTTTTTCAAAAATATGCATTTTTAACAAATCGCTGTAACTTTTTTGCTAGGGAAAATGTTGTATTTTTATGAAAACATTTCCAAAGCAACTTTTATGTAGAATTTAACGGTTTAAGTATAATTTTTTTAAAATTAATAATTTAAGAGTTATCAACAGAATAATTGATTTTTTATTTGGGACACCCTCTATATTTTTAATTTAACTGAAAAGAATTTAAAATTACCTTTCCAAAAATGTAGCACACTTGATATTTTGTTATAATCCCCTTCGAAATACAGAATTTTTAAAAGTTTGCCACTTTTAACTAGTAGGCTTTGGACTCCTTATTGATATGTCCTTAATGGAACTCGAAAACATATTTTTCCAGCAAGACGACGCACCGCCTCTAAACGTTGAAGTTATCAGCAAATTTTTGCAGCCAATTTCAAGAATAATTGAATAGCTAACCAAGATCCCAGCCTTTGGCCGTCGAGGCCGCATGACTTAGTGCCCATGAATCTAATCCTATGGATATATTTGCGGAAGAATAAAGGTTCCTTATTCTTCTATATAATATAAACAAAAATTAGAAATACTTAGCAGTTATAAGAAGGAATCTTTCATTCCCACTGAGTTAATTAATTCCGCGAGAATTGTTCAAAAACTGCCCCGTCTGTCCATAACAGAAGACGGTCGATATGTCGAACACCTGTAGCCAAATATCATGTCTTGGTTTGCTATTTATTTTTATTGTTATTAGATATAGTTTAAATGTGTTGATGTTGGTTAAATATATTTTGAATTGTTATAAAATTCTGCATCTCTCATAGCAAATATTATTTTCGTTTTAATTGATGCTCATAGCTAGATTTTTTTTGCATTACAGCCGGTGCCGTTCAAAGCCTACTTATAAGCGGGCGAATTTTTATATACTCTATATCTCGAAGAGGAATCGAGCAAAATAGCAAGTGTCTTATATTTCTGGAAAGGTAATTTTAAATTATTTTCAATAAAGTAAAAATATACAGGGTGTCCCATATAAAAAATCAAATTTTCTGTTGATAATTCTTAAATTATTAATTTTAAAAAAATTATAGTTCTACTATTAAATTCTACGTAAAAAGGTGCTTTGGCAATGTTTTCATAAAAATACAAAATTTTCCATAGCAAAGAAGTTACAGCGATTTGTTAATAATGCATATTTTTGAAAAATATCCCGTAACTCCAAAACGGTAACAGATATCGATATGCGGTTTTCACCATCATGTTTCTGACAAAAATTGAGCTCCAGACACTGATATTAGTTTTTGTCTATCTCCTATAGAAAAGGGCGTTTCCATTTAAAAGCGTCGAATTTGACCCACCCTGTACACTTGATTATTAAACGTATTTTTTTTAATATCCTTAGTTCTATTAGTGTTACCTACTAAAATTGTTGGTGGCAAGTTCATTTCGCTCTTAAAAATTAACCAAGGCATGTGCTGACATGAGTCAAAATACAAAATATTCAGAAGACATGGTTCTGACCGAAAAATAATATTTTAGGAAAAGTTACACACGAAATTCTTGCACAGGGTGTTTTAAAGATAGAGTAAAAGACAACCCTTCAATTGACCCTGGACAATCTGAAAAATACTAAAGTTTATAAAAAACTGAGTTTATGAATTAAAGTTGATAGATTCAGATACAGTTTACTAAAAAATAATGAAAATAGAGCTAAAAATATAAACAAAATACAACACTTTAACGTAAATTAATTATTGCATTTAGCATTGGTATAGCTCTAACAATATAAAATATATTTTTCATATT
Organism: Sitophilus oryzae; assembly: GCF_002938485.1. Taxonomy (NCBI): domain Eukaryota; kingdom Metazoa; phylum Arthropoda; class Insecta; order Coleoptera; family Curculionidae; genus Sitophilus; species Sitophilus oryzae. The sequence continues at coordinate 1,060,441 of NW_022145814.1, read as the reverse complement.
TTTAGGATCCGTTAGACCGGTGTTTCCCAAAGTGTGGATAGCAATCCCATATGGGGGGTCGCATTGCTGTACTAGAGGGGTCGCCGAAATTTTGCAGAATAAGACTAAAACACAACATATTAAATGATGTATTTTTGTTTTAATAATGCCGTGAACAAAAATTACCAACTAATTATCAAACGGAACATTAAAAATTAAAACTAAATATTAACCAAGTCCGCAAAAATAAAAGAGACAAATATTAAAATGACACTTATGCGCTTGCTTTTTTTAAACTATATAGGAATGACGTGTTTCTGGGGTCGAATTATACAACCCCTAAAAATGTTTGCACTTATTTAAGTCTCACCCTGTATCAGGTACAGAGAAATAAATATATACCAACATATTTAAAAAAGCAAACCTTAATCGTTGCTGACCGGAATTCATTGCTGTAGTTGTATTTCGATCCTCCCTTACCTGAAATAAAAAATATAAAAATTATATTACTACACTCACAGTATTTATACAGTATGTCCCCGTATTATCTTTACAAGCGGAAAAACTTTGTATTTTTAACTTTTTGGCAAAAATACATTCTAAAGAAAAAAAAAATACTTCATCTAAAATGGTAAATCCCGTTTATACTTTAACAAATCTCCATACTGTTTTACAGAAAAATAATAAACAAATATACGCTTAATAAAAATAAATATACAGGGTGTCCCAGAAATAAGTGCAAGTATTTTAACTGGTAGTATAGTTCAACCCCAGAAACACGTTTTTTTCGCCAAAAAAATTTTTTTTTTGGAAAATTCAAAATTTTGGAAAAAAATGGATTTTTTTTACTTATTAGTTAAAAAACATTTCTTGATAATATGGCAGCATAGGTATTAGATTAAATTTACAAGAAAGAAAATCTAGAAAAGATCCCGTGGTTCTCAAAATTTTAGCAAAAAAATCTTTTTTTTTTGGAAATTTTCAAAGTAAAATAACTCCGTTATTTTGGACTTATTTGAAAAACCATAAAAAGAAAATATGTTTCTTTTATCGAGATCTATCACCCCTTAAAATACTTGCATTTATTTCTGGGACACGCTGTATAATCAACAGTTAAATTTTCTCCAAATCCTAAAAATTAAAACGCTTTTCTATGACATCATTCCGTTTTCATTCTTTAATAGATTATTATTCATTTTGATTAACGTTATACATATCTCTATTTTAAAATGTTAGAGAAGAAAAACATTTATAATCACCTTTTCCTTAGCATTGAACAAAATAAATTGTGTGCTTTTTTAATATATTAAAATGGGAAAAAATATGACGTTAATTAAAATTAATAATAACCCTTTATCAAACAATGAAAACCTAAAATTGCTATTCGTAATAATACTCGTAAAAGTATAAACGCGATTAACTATTTTAGAGCAAACAAAAATGTTTATGAGGAATGCATTTGTGTCAGAAAGTTAACAATAAATTTTTTTTTCTTTTAAAGACAATCCGAGTACATAAGTACTGTATATAAGATTTCAAAAATATTTTGACTGGTATAAATAAATATGAACAATAGAACAACGCGAATATCAAGAAACGATGTATATTTATTCATTTATTGATAATCATAATTTCATATTATAACAATATATTAGGGCATAGAATGTATTGACTGCAGAATATTGAATATTATATTTTATAAAACAAATTTATATTTTAGAGCAGAAGAAATATTAATATCGACATACTAATACAAACACACACATTTAAAATTTCTTAAACTTCATTCAGAACCTCGCAATTAGTGGAATAAATTAGTGGTTTCAATGAGCGTAGAAGTTTGTTCCTTTAATTTCAATGTAAGCATTCAGAACGTCAAAATTAGTGGTAGACATTTTCAATTAGTAGAAAAAGCTATCAAATTCTTCCACTAATTATACTTCAAAATTTGCGAGAAATGTCATTTTGGCCTTTGATTATCTACCGTCAAGAGAAATTTTGGTTAGAAAGCAAAAATTGATTGTTTTATAAGCTAAATGTTAGGCTTTCTCTATGGATACAATTGACTAACGCAAACTGTTGCTAGGATATTCTATTAATTTTAATGGTGTTTTTTAAATATTGCGAATGATCGTAAACAGCGATGTGTTTTTTAGTGAAATAAAATGGATTTATATAGACTAGCGATGGGAACTATCGAATGAATTAAACTATCGAATGGTTACTGAATGAATGATTTCAATTATCGAATGGTTTTATTCGAATAAAATCATTCATTCATTTGTATACTAAAGCATATGTGACAACCTCGCCGTGCGACTAAATGGTTATCGTTGAGCCACGACTATCGAATGCTTTTGATAAATGAAATTTAGTATTTAGTATTCATTTGATTTTTGTGTGCGTCAGTGGCATTATTAGTTCTTCTAATTTTTTATAACTTCGCCTTATAAATACTGTGCTATTTTTGCGTTTATTAAAATATTTAAAATACTAAAATAGTAGTTTTTTTAATTGACGATTGTGTGCGTGTGCAGGTGTCAAAATTTTTCCGAAAATTTGTGTGATTTTCCGTAGCCCGATCTTTCAATTATTTTATTTTATATGGTATATGGTCTATTTTTTAATGGGAAATTTTGAGAAGTAGCAATTTTTAAGAGAGATGAGATGAACTTAGAATTAATTTTAAAAATACATATTATTTGTATTTTAGATGTTTTAATAATATGAATTAGTTGAACTTAATAATCATATTTAAGTAATGTGGTTAAGTAAATGGTTATCGAACTCAAACTATGGGGTGAAAAAATTAAATTGAAAGTTTTACACGTGCCAATTTAAAAAAAATGTTAACAATGTTTGTATTTTGTTTATGCTAATTCTCTTACATGTAGTTTTTTGCGAAGAAATATTTCATTTATTTTTTAAAGTAAATGCCAGTAAAAGTAAATATTATATTTAAATAGTAATATAAAGTACCTAATATAAATAATTTTGATTTCTAATTTTTTATTTATATTTTCCTTCCATTACACTGCATGCTGCTTAGAAAATTAATAAATGTTTATATTTCATGATATGAAAGTTTGTTGTTAATATAACAAATTAGTTCTGTAATTATTATTATTTAATAAATCAACGTTGCCAAAAAAGTTAAAGACTATATTATTTTTAAATAGGATCTAATATAAATAATTTTGACATCTAATTTGTTGTTTATATTTTGCTACTACGTAAAAAATTAAATTATTTTAAATTTTGTTGTTAATAGGTATAACAAATTATTACTGTTATTATTATTTTTATTAAATCAGTCTTTGCTTAAAAACATTAAAAACCATTTTCCTACATCCAAAATAACAAGTATTATTGCAGAATGTAACAACAGAATATTAATAAAAAAAATGCAAAATATATAGACATACTATCCCTAACTAACTAAAGCCAAACAATAACATTTTTTGCTAATATCAACTAATACCAATATATGGCAACAGCGCCCTTAATAATGTATTTTCTGTGTAAATACTAACACCTCAATAAAAAAAATAATTTGTCCTTATCTTTATATGACTCCGCAAAAAAATCAAAAATGCCGGCTTCTTTCATAGCATTGCCACCGACCGCTGTCGGGTTTCTCGGAAAGAAACCTACGTCGCCGGGCGACAACTAAAATCCAGTTAATATTTTATTACAATCGATCCAGACGAATAAATGAATTTCATAAATGAATGAATTTTATAAATGAATGGTTTTTGCTGCCGAATTACTAGAATACAATATTTCAAGGCAGATGACGCATCTATTCGATAATTTTTATTCGAATAGTTTTCAACGAATGTTTTCTTACTAGCTATCGAATTATTCGAATGAATTGCAACTATCGAATGTTTCGATAGTATTCATTCGATAGTTCCCACTACTAATCGTAAACTAAAAAGTATAAGGCGTAATTGAAACCACTAATTGCTAGGTTCTGAATGAAGCTTTACACTGTTCACACTTTTTAGTTTACGATCATTCATAGTGTCTCAAAAACACCATAATAAATTAATAGAATATCTTAGCAAAAGCTTCCAGTAGTCAGTTGTATCCATAGAGGAAGCCTAGTGTTTAGCTTATAAAACAATAAACTTTTGATGTCTAATGCACCGTTCTCAGAACTTCGTATTGTCACCAGCGACAAGTCAAAAGAACCAATGATTTGTACAGGGTAGACCATTTTGGTTGTTTCTATAGGGTATCTAGGAAACCGTGAGAAATATGAATTTTTGAAAAAATCACAATAGCGCAAACGGATCGTGGCTATCTTGATCGGTTTCGAAGCTACAGGGGGATTCTCAAATTTTGTACTTTTTGAAGATGTTCGATTGTTCGATAGTTTGTTTATTTCAGCAACTACGCAAAAATGAATTTAACATTCTAAAGGCACTTTTCTATGTAGAATGCAGTGGCGTAGTCAGACTTTTTTCGAAATAAATATTTTTTTAGATATTAACTATACTTATGTTTTTTTAAATACAACCCCCTGTATATTTTTAAATTTCCTGATTCAATTTGGCATGAGATTCTCGAAAATATATAACACTATATATTTATTTTCACTATTAACTTTAAAATTCCAATTTATTTAAAGATATCGACTTTCCTCTTGGTAGGTCATGCCGATTAAAGGAAACAAGCGAATATCTACTTTAAAATTAATCCATGTATTAGCAATTAAATAAATTCGAACAATATGAATTAAAAAATAAGTGTGACAGAAAGAAAAGAACATATTTTAATACAAACTCAACAGGTTACTTCAATCGGGCTTCCCAATTATTATAAAAAATAAAAACACAAAGACTACATTAAATGTTCAAACTGCGGCCCATTATTATCTAGACGGAGTTGGCTAGCATTTCGAATGTGTATGTTGGTTACACTGTGCAAAGCCACAATAAAACTATCTTGTAACTCTTCTAATGTTCTATTTGCATTTCGATAAATTTCGTTTATCAGAAAGCCCCAGAGAAAGAAATCCAAGGGAGTGATATCAGGTGATCTAGGTGGCTAGGATTAAACTATTTTCTGACCTTTTAAAAATGGCTGGGTTTGGTTGCTCGCGCTCAACAAAAAATACCTCTCAAAATATAAATCAGCTGCCATTTGCTGATGTTTGTTAGACGCAATATATAACATTCTAACATATTATCTGTGATATTATATTTCTCAAAATTTTTAAATTTACTCATTTTTTATTATTTAAAATACACACACTTCAATATGTTGAAATGAAGTGTCACGCATCCATCAAAGGTATGTCCCGATCACCATAACAACCGTTTAATTTGTTACTCGGCGCGACCTACTACTAATTGGATATTTTAAGAAAAATTTGAAATGTGTAGGTTAATAGTGAAAATAAATATAGAATGTTATATATTTTTGAGAAGCCCATGTCAAGTTGAATCGGGAAATTTAAAAATATACAGGGGGTTCTATTTAAAAATACAGAAGTATAGTTAATATCTAAAAAAATGTTTTTTTCGAAAAAAGTCTGACTACGCCATTGTATTCTACACAGAAAAGTGCCTTTAGAATGTATAATTCATTTTTGCGTAGTTGCTGAAATAAACAATCTATCGAACATCTTCAAAAAGTACAAAATTTGAGAATCCCCCTGTAGCTTCGAAACCGCTCAAGATAGCCACGATCCGTTTGCGGCTTGTAATTTTTTCAAAAAAAGAACCCGAGACTGCAGTATCAAAATTTGAATATTTCTTACGGTTTCCTAGATACCCTATAGAAACAACCAAATTGGTCCACCCTGTACAAAATTCAAACAGCTTTCAACTTTAAATTTAGTACAACCACAGATTAGGTATACTATATGTATACAGATAAAAATCTTGTCCCTAATTCGTGGTACGAAAATTGTTTTTTATGACGATGAGCAAACGAGTAAAATTTCCTGTGCGCAAAAATAAACTCGCGTTTAAACAGCGTAATAACTGGGCCAGTAAGGCGCTGTGCACAATTTTAGAGGCCATAAGTAGGCGTGCTATATGCGCAAACTAGTAACCTAACTAGTGCGCGACTCCGAAAATTGGAACCACGATTGATTCTTCTACAACCCTCATTGATTCTTTGAAGTATCAATCTGTGTCGCTAGCGACAGTACGAGATTCTGAGAACGGAGCTTAACCAAATTTTGTCTTCACGGATGATAATCAAAGGTCAAATTCACATTCGTTGCAAATTTTGAAGTATAATTAGAGCAAAAGTTAAACTTTTAACTTTTCGAGGTTTTGTATGAAACTTAAAGCAGAACCTCATTCAGTTCAAAACCTTACACTTAGTTGAATAAATTAGTGGTTTCAATTAGCGTAGAAGTTTCTTTCTGTACTTTGAATGTAAGCATTGAGTACGTTAAAATTAGTGGTAGGAATTTTGACGTTCTGAATGCTTACATTGAAATAAAGGAACAAACTTCTACGCTATTTGAAACCACTAATTTATTCCACTAAGTGCGAGGTTCTGAATGCAAATTATTTGATTATTAACATTTACGAGTATTATATATGTATATAATTTGTTGTTAAAAAAGTGTTTCCTGTTACAGCAAATAAAAAATATACATATGTTGCACGAACAAAATAGTAACATTAAGGTTTAAAAACAAATACGGATAAATTTATTCATGAACATAGGAAAAATAAGAGTAAAAATAGTGCCGAAATGCATTAAACAGGTAAGTGCGCTTGCCTCTAAATAAACTCCAAAAACAGAGAGGACTGCATTTAAAAATTAATTCCTGAAACGTTGCGGATCCTGAATTCTGCAGTTTCGAACATAAAAAAAACAACATGACGTCAAACGAAAATACCGAAAATGCTTAGGTGTTTATAAAGACTGAACAAAAATTTACTGAACTCTTTGTAACACGTTCAATTATATTTAAAAAAAAAATCAGTATAAATTAATCGAAGTTAAAATAATGTGTAACAAGTAAAATCCGCATCATTTAGAATTATACAGGGTGAGTCTTAAATAAGTGCAAATATTTTCAGGGGTGGTATATTTCGACCGCAGAAACACGTCAATGAGGTTTTTTTTTGCTAAAAAAAGATGTTAAAAATCATGCATTCTCTTTTAAATTTCCCTGTAAATTTTTCGAAAACTTTTTAGAACTGCCAGTTCACCGCAAATTTTCCCGTGGTATAATTACTTAATCTCTGAAATTACCATAGTTACGGCTTTACTCTATGGTTACGGCAATAAAAGGGATGCAAATACAGAAAAAATCCGGTGGCTCTCAATTTTAAAAAAAAAATAATTTTTTTTTAAATTTTCAAACTTAAATAACTAGGTTATTTTGGACTTATCTGAAAAATGGTAAAGAGAAAATATGTTTCTTTTATCGAGATCTACCAGGCCCTGAAAATATTTGCTTAAGACTCACCCCAGTATAATTTAAGTGAAGTTTTGACTGGCGTTATTTATTGCTTTTAAAAGTGTCTTGGTATAAATTAACTTTTATTTCTTCGTATCTAAGACTAACAAAATGTGGAATGACTTGAATGTAACATAAAATTCATATTTATATTGTACTAGCTGAGACGGCAAATAGAGATGAGCAACAAATCGTAAACTGCGATTCAATCGCAGCGATTTTAAAATCGCAATCGTAACCTGCGATTGGCTCTCGTAGGAAACTACGACTGCTATTTCTTCTGTTTGCGAGTTTTAATTTAGGCAACCAATATTACTATAGTTGCGATTAACGATTTTGCTGCGATTTGCAATTTTTAATGCGGACAACGAATATTACTATAGTTGCGATTACCGATTTTGTTGCGAATGTAATTTTGTGGTCCATTGACTTTTTTCTCTGATTTTATCTATTTATAGAGCAGGTATTATTTTTCTAGGACCAACATCATAATATCCTGGATGTTTCTCAAGAGTGATTGGCCTCTATCATTTTTTTCTGTTAAAAAACGAGATTTGGTATGTTAGCATATGACATAAATTAGGATTGATTGACGTATTCAATTCGTTTCGATCACTTCCTGTTTCACCAGAAACGACTACAATTTTTGATTTGTGCCGTCTCTGTATGGAAGATGACGAAACAATAAAGCACGTTATGTGTATCTGCCCCGCTGGGGACAGGACCAGGTTTGAGGTGCTTGGCAAAAACCACGTTAGACCTATCAGACCTAGGATCCTATCACCCTCGGACATAACAGCCTATGTTAAAAGGCTGGGTCTTGAGTGGGAACTTTAATGCTCTTTTTCAATTAAAAAGCTTATAAAAACTGAGTCACAATAGGCCCTCGCGGCCGCAGTGGAGGGTTCCACTTGGGAGCCACTCTAAGTGAATACGAATACGAATGGGAACGGTCGATTATTAGGTAAAATACGCGAGATACCGCAAAAAGTTATAATATAATAGCTCCCGTATATAGCGTTTAACGCCTTGGGAGCAGCAAGGTACAGCTTGCTATATTAGAGCCGTTCGGTATACAAGGAAGGTAATGTGGCTAGCACTCTACGCTTCAACCGCCTATTATTACCTCAGGATTGTGATGTGAGGCTCCCCCGTTTTAGAGAACGTTCACGGACGCCGAGTTGCCTTGGTTCGATTCCTCGGGCGCCACCCCCAACGTTTAAAGTGTTTGAGAGACCACTAGTGCCAATACGGGTAGCTTTTATACAGTGGAGATACCAGGCAGCGATGAGATGAAAAGAAAATAAAACACACAATTAACTATAACGTAACACTAGGTTTTTATTTAACTAATTAATTATGTACAAAAGTAATCAAAGAAGGTTCACGTCCTCGAATTGTAACAATAGTGAAATACAATGTATATTTAGAGACCCGTAAAGTAAAATTTACAACAACAACCGTGTACCTCTAGAGTTTTGATCGATAATGAGTTAACATTATAATAATAAGTTAACATACATTGACTGTCATTATTAAAAGAGAATGAAGTCTCTATTATTCTAGTATAATATTAACACAATATACAGGGTGTCCTAGAAATTTTATGAACTTCATTACAGTGAATCCCAAGTACTCATTTAAGGCTGAGTCGACCTAGGTATCCAAACTATCTTTATTTTAATAAAAATAGTCGGCTAATGAAATGCCGGGTGTGGGAATCGAACCCACACCTTGAGATTGGTAGACGAGAGCCTGTACCTCTACGCCACCGGGCACCGCAAAAAGTTAAATATAAAAGTGATAGAGGTTTTAAATGATGACTATTAGCCAGTATTAAACTTAAGTATACAGGGTCGGTCATAAAGTCGTGGTTTGGTCATCAAAATTTATTTTTTTGAGAGAACCCCCTGCATATTTAAATTCTTCCTCCAAAGCAAAATTGAGATACGTATGTACCTCAAACCAACCGTTTACGAGTTATTGCCTTTTGAAAATATCACTTAAACAATTCGATTTAATTAATTTCGATGTGTTCGGTTTAATTTAACGATGTCATTCTGCGGAAACTGTGAAACTTAATAATATTTGACATTAGTTTCCAAGTTAGCATTTATAGATGCATAAAATGAGATTATATCAAGTCTGGAAATTAGAAAATCTTCGTTTAACATTTCATAATCAAAACTTCATAATTCGGATATGGCTGAATTTAGGTATAGAGAAATTAAAACAAGTTTCATTGCACGTCATCAATGACATCATGCGTCGTCTTATGGAGTTTGCTGGTGGTGGTATTATGATGTGCAACCAAAGTTATTTTAATTTCCCTATACATTAGGTGTATTATGATTATTGCTTAAAATTGGAGGAAGCATTGAAATATGCAATATACATTTATAAATTTTGGTATGCCACAACTTACATATTTATTTAATTTACCTACTAGCTTACTAGACATTTAAAGACCCTATAACTTTTGTATTTAAGTTTTTGGTTGTACCTTGTATATTTTACCTAATAATCGACCGTTCCCATACACATCAGCCACCCTGTATTATTTGCAACGTTTGAAATTATTTAAAAAAATATTTGTGACGTTTGAAAAAAAATAGAATGTTCTATTCAGAGAGTAAAAATGACTTTTTGTGTCTCGCCTGTAATGTAATAAAACGTACGGCCTCGCCACTAAATGTATCATTTTTATTCCTAATAAAACAATACCGGGTGTGTCTCAAAAGTGGCTCACCCCTAAAACTTTTTTATTTTTGCAGATAAAACAACGAGATTTGGTACGACATAAACTAGGATTGATTGACATAGTCAATTGTTTTTGGTCGCTTCCTGTTTCACCGGAAATGTCTATTAGCGAGTAATAACTACAACTTTTGATGATTAAATGGCACTCTTGGTATATTATTACTTTATTCCATAGAAAATAACACTCTGAATAGAATGACATATCATATGTCAACTTTTAACATTTTTGCTTAAAAATGTCCTATTTTATTATTCAATCTAGAGTGGCATGGCTGTGTTAAAAACACTAATTTTTAGACAAGGAGCCTTGGAAATATAGGTTTGATCATTTAATGTCTTTCGTGTCTTGTCCTGGCCGGTTAAAAGATGCCCAAATCGTTTTTTAATCATATCCCAATATTTTCAAATGGAACAAGGGTGGCTCCTTAGCATATTTGGAAAAAGCATTTTTTTAAGAATAATTTGGTACCACATGAAATACCAATATTTCGAGTCAAATTGTCGCTATGAACCGCATATTACAACTTCAAATAAACCATATGCGAAAATGTCAAAAATTGACATATGATATGTCATTCTATTCAAAGTGTCATTTTCTATCGAATAAAGTGAAAATATACCGAGGGTGCTATTTAAAAATCTCAAGTTGTAGTCATTTCCAGTAAAACAGGAAGTGACCAAAAACAATTTATGTCACATATTAACAAACATCTCGTTTTTTATCGAAAGTTATAGGGGTGAGCCACTTTTGGGACGCACTCAGTATACCTACTATTACTGACGTTTAGAGTTTTTGTTGACCAAAAATTAAATTGGTTACTATATTACGATTAACTGACAATTAATACTTTATATTTATTTAAAGCCGGCCCGTATAAAGACCTGCTTATGGTCTTTGAATGCAGGTAACTTCCGAAACTTTTGCCGGATTGCCTCCAACCATTTTGCACGGATATTACAAACTGAATGTCGTAAAACGGATGCAAAGGAAAGTTTGTAGTAAACATGTAAATAATATAATGTTAGTAAAGTTGTGGGCCTGTTAGCGCCTTTGTTCTGTTCTAATAATAAATCCAGGCCTTTTATTATACCTCCTGGTGTTCTAGTTTAAATAGAAAGAAGATAAAAGAAAATTTTTCTTTTAAATCGTATAAGGGTCCGGCAATAGTGCGTCGGGTATCTGCAGCTCCTAGAATAAAAAACTTGGGTATTTTTGTTTAAGTGCAAACCTAAAGTATACAGGGTGATTCACGGCCATGGCACGTTAGGCATTTATGGAGAACCGGTGATAGGATTGCCTTTCAACGATATATCATGTTCCTATATCCTAGCTTTCAATATACCGATTTAACCAATGTTTATTCAATCAAGATTTTTTCAATTTTACACATATTTTATTTTTTATCTGAAAAACTATTAGAAATTTGTATAGATTATATTAGAAAAATTATAAGATATGAAAGTGGTTTCTACAAATGTACTATACTGGGTGTTCCATTTAAAATAAGAAAGATTCTACCATTTTTCAGATGATGCGATAACACTGTAATGCTGAAAATATTTTGGAAAGATGGAACAGGTGCCTTTATGTAAAAATCCAAATTTTCAAAAAAAATCTATAACCGGTTCTCCATAATATGTTTCATTTAAAAAAAATCATCTCGATCCACTCACACTTTTTTGAGCTACCCTATAGAATTTAAAATATTTTCCTGAAATACATCGTAGTACATACTTTATATTTGCACTTGAACAAAATTCTCAAGTTTTTATTCTAGGAGCTAGAGATGCCCGACGCACTACTACTGCCGGACGCATATTTGTAAACAACGTCCATGATCGCGATTCTGAGGTTCTAGGCCGAACGAAGTAAAGGAACGAAGGCCGCGTAAACAGCATACGATATCGCAAATCCGTCTAGTAAATAGCATCCGTGATTCCAAATTTTAACTGCCTTCGCTGCACTTATAAACAGCAGACGATATCGCGAAATTTGTTGATTGGTTGCTCGTAATCATCGTAAAATTTGTCGCGATCATGGAATGTTTTTCTGCATAACCCAATAACTAAAGTTTAATCTCTCCAAAAAAGTCCTATATGGGTAATAATCTAATTCAATTTTCGAATTAAAGAACATATAGATTATTTAAGAAACGGCGACTTTTACAAATCTAAGATTTGTCAGCATTCATGGGACACAAGGAACAGAGTAGATTTTAACAACGCAAAAACTATAATGAAAGAAGCGATAGCCTCTAAAAGGAAAATAAAAGAAGCTTAAATACGCAATCTAATAAAAATAAATGTATTGCTCATGCATCTGTAGATGTTAGTGATGTATGGCAACCACTTCTTTGATTTTAAAGAACATAACATACGTAAAAATTAAAAATAATAATACAGAAAATTTGAAGCTTTTTGGTTTTACCTTATTAAGTAATTGTTAATTTTGAAGTTTAACTTGATATAATGTCATTTTAACAGAACGTCAACGATTTTTGTAGACGTATCTGTTTTACAAATTTCAAAAACTAAAGTGTTCTCGAATAGTTGCATTTAGACATTTTAAATAGTTTTTTTTGTCCTTTGTGTTTTTTTTGCTTCCGACGCGACGACGGAAAGAGATATACTTTCCGAAACATTATGCATTTTTTTGTCCGTTAGGCAAATTTGTTTATTAGTAAACCACTGCTGATTATTAGTCTCCGTTTGATTAACGCAACTTAAAACAAAAAATAACTACTTTATTTTGTAGATTTTCTTACAGTGGAAAAATACGCATAGGACTTTTTTGGAGAGATGAATCCTCCAGAGATGTATAAACATTTTTTTCTAAAGTTTAATGTTAATTCGGTCCTCATCCATATAAATGATCTACCGACTATGTTGGGAAAGGTTAGTTAGTGTCTAATCTAACACGGTTCTAACACCGATTTTACGCTTTTGTCATGAAACAACAGCAAGACAAAATTTCCGTTCACCCTTCCATATACTCAAATCCTTATTAGCGCACACTGTATATAAATACAGGGTGAGTTTCCTACGATGTTCTCTATGGGTATCTCGGAAACTATTGGAGATAGAGAGTCGGTTAAATGGGGAAAGAATTGCAGTTTTGTGGGGTCATAAATATGCGCCTTTCAGATTTTTAAAAAAGTTCATGGCTTACTAGATATTTTGAAAAAAAACAAATTTCGGCTATTTTAAAAATTGTCCCTTATTCCATTATAAGCTATTTTAGACAAAAAGTTTTCAGATAAAAGTTATAGATAATCACAAAGTCTTAATGAGACTGTGTCCTCCGTTTTTTTCTAAAGCCTGTCACTTTTGACATATGACACAAACATAGGTTTTTTTAAATGGAAACCATAGTTGGCCATGACTTCATAAAAAGCGCCATTTTTTAAGCTTTTTAGTGATATAAGCTATAATATCTTTTCTTCGAAAAATTACGAGTTATAGCCAATTCTTATCATTTTTAAACAATTTCAATTAGGTAGCCATGAAAACAAGTTCAATCGCCATTGCTCTCATAAATTTGAAGCTGTCACATCCAAACTTTAAAAATTAAAATAAATAAAAATTGTAAATATGAATTTTTCAAGTGAAGAAAAGCGTGTAGATTATTGGTTCAACTTTTCTTGACCATACATTTTCGAAAATACGTTGACCGGTGAATGTTAACGTTTTTTAGAGAACGGTTTTCAAGACATGTTAGAAAAGTTAAATTTAGTTATAGCCAATTCTTATCTTTCTTGACTAATTTCACTTAGATTGCATGGTATTCTTATTCTGTTATGATTGATAACTTATAAAAAGTCAGAATATATTACTAAACGGTTCTTTACAATTTACATTACACAAACTAAAACTTAAAAAAATAATATCACTACATACACTTTAACTTATTCTAAAAAATGTTTAATAAATCCGCCATTGTTTTGAGAGTTGCCTGTTTTTAAAACTGAATTACTACATATTCTCACAGAAGGACCGGTCGACTTAATTAAACTTTTCTCGTACCGCCACTTCGAGTGTCTCTCTTAATTCATAAGTTCTTTTGTAAACCTTATTGTTAACTATACCTCATAAAAAATTCTAAAATGGATAACTCAGGTGATCGAGGAGGCCCATGCAATTAGTCCACCCCTTCCTATCCCTGCCTTTGTATAATTATGATATAAATAATTTTTAACATTTCTTTCATTATGGGGGGTGGGGGGTGGTGTGTCATAATGAAAGTCATGTTGGAACCACTCTATTGATGCGCGAGTATCTACACGATTTTCTTCATGTTAAAAATTCATATTTACAATTTTTGTTTATTTTAATTTACAAAGTTTGGATGTGACAGCTTCACATTTCTGAGAGTAATGGCGATTGAACTTGTTTCCATGGCTACCTAAGTGAAATTCTTTAAAATGATAAGAATTGGCTATAACTCAGTAATTTTTCGAAGAAAAGATATTATAGCTTATATCACTAAAAAGCTTAAAAAATGGCGCTTTTTATGAAAACTTTTTGTCTAAAATAGCTTATAATGGAATTAGGGACAATTTTTAAAATAGCCGAAATTTGTTTTTTTCAAAATATCTAGTAAGCCATGAACTTTTTTAAAAATTTGAAAGGCGCCTATTTATGACACCACAAAACTGCAATTCTTTCCCCATTTAACCGACTCTCTATCTCCAGTAGTTTCCGAGATACCCATAGAGAACATCGTAGGAAACTCACCCTGTATATATTTTCAGGCGTCGCATTGCATTTCCAATTCGAAACCATTACGAAGGTATGTACAATTAATAAGTTGAACTAGAACATTAGACACACCACACAATGCCGTTACAGTGAGCGAATTTATACGCTCTTGGTTATGATAATACCGTATCCCGACAACACAATGACACTGATATTGAAAAAAACAAGTGTGGATTTGGTCTACATGCATACGTAATACGTCGTTTGTCGTTTTTTTTTAATTCATTGGTTAATTTCAATGGTTAATTTCAAAAAAATTGAATGATTAATTTCAAAAATGACACATCTTACTCGAACACTACAGAACACTAATATAGTATGAATCATAATCACCATAATATTGTTTAATTGATAAATTCAGCAGAATAATAATATTCAATGTCAAAAAAGAAAAAAAAATATTTCAGTTAACGTCTCCTTTTTGCTGCCAGGGCTAATCTGGACGGGGCCTACTTTGTTTACGCGGAATCCGAACCGCAGTCCTCGGCCATATCATGATCAAATGACCTACCGACTTAGCAAGTGTCTAAATCGACTCTTACTCACGAGATATCCGATCTCATCCGGCCTCGAACCGGCGTGAATGAGCAGTGTGTGTAAATAGATTTTACACTTTCGCTTTTTTTTTAAACAATGGCACGATACAGAGTTTCGAACCGGTCACCCGTCCATCCACTAGTATCACCTTACGTCGCTTAACTTCGGTGTTCTAATGGGAACCGGTGTTTCGACGTAGCTGAGCCGTCGCACAGTGATGCCGAAAACGCGAAAAGTGGCAAAAAATAATTTCTCAACTTACTGCTAGGGCAACGGCCCAGCTACGTCGAAACACCAGTTCCCATTAGAACACCGAAGTTAAGCGACGGAAGGTGATGCTAGTGGATGGACGGGTGACCGGTGCGAAACTTTGCATCGTGCTGTTGTCCAAGGGAAAAGTGTAAAATCTATTGATACACACTGCTCATTCACGCCGGTTCAAGGCCGGATGAGATCGGATATCTCGTGAGTAAGAGTTAATTTAGACACTTCCTAAATCGGTAGGCCATTGACCATGATATGGCCGAGGACCGCGGTTCGGATTCCGCGTAAACAAAGTAGGTCCCGTCCAGTTTAGCCATTGCAGCAGAAAGGAGACGTTAACATGAACCTCACACACACACAACTTACTGCTACGATTTTTAAAATTATTTTTGTTAAATGTGGTTTTCTAAGTGTATAAGTGATGTTTGGAATTCAGAAAATTGAATTATGTATACAGTAAAAAATGGGTTGTAAAAAATTTAATTATATTATTTTGGCTTCAATAGCATATTAATTGAATACTCTATTCTTTGTAAAGTTAAAAAATCAAAAAAAAATTGTGTAAACACATTAATAAATATACAGGGTATTATTTTCAGCCCCCTACAATAGAATTAGCATTTCGTTTTTACTATAATTAATCCTTTTTTCAGAACTAATTACCAATAAGTATTACTTAAATTCAAGATATTGACATTCATTTCCATGAGAAAAAAAATCAAAATAAAACACTAAATCACCACAATACACCAAAACACTTTTACTTTTACACTGGACGCGCGTTTCGCTAACCATGTTAGCATCATCAGCAGATGATTATAAACTAGAAAAAAAAAAGAAAGTAAATACATCTGTATATTTTATGTAGTTGAAATTAATGAAAGTAACACCCCTGGTTAAGGGTAACACCAAAACATCTAAAAGACCGAACGCTCTTTTCGCATTAGATGTAAGCAGTTGTTCACTTACAACCATTTAATTTTAGTTATATTTTTAAATGTTCTATAATTCAGAAATATCTGTAATTACCTGTGGTAAAAATATTATACTTCGATGATAATTAGAACTTAGTTACAAGAATTTAATACGCAAGAAAAAGAAACTAAAAATTATCCTAAAGCTTCTAGATAAGATGGATAATATATTTAAGATGGATTTAGCAAATGGATAAAAAAATATAATAATTTAATCTATAATAAGTTTTGGATCCCCAGGATGCTGTTCTATTTTACTTGACAGGAGAAGTCTTGGCGATCTCTTACTATATCCGAGAAAATTAGTATCTAGAAGGTGCATGACATTCTTGATAAAAGTTGTTGAATGAATATTGACGCATGATAGACACATTGACACGTCTTTTTAGTTTATATTAACAATAATTATTCAAAATTAATGATATTTCTAATAATATTAAATTTAATGTCATATAAGCACAAAACGAGGAAAAGCTAGTTAAAATTACACAATAAAAAGTATTTTTATTATTTGAATACTTTGTATATCGAAAATTAAATTGAATAAGAGAAAATATATTACAGTTTTCTTTCTAAAACTAATTAAAAATATCCAACAACAATATTTTACAGCACCTAAGAAACACCCAGTAATATTACTGTCATACGTAATTTATTTTGGGAAACTAAACCATGGTTTTCGGGAGAGTTAGGCAACCTAAAGGGTATTTGTGGGCTAATGTTGGTCATGCAACTTCGTAGTTTTGAAGAAAAAAGCACTTCTTAATTACATCAAGGTCTTTATTGATTTTTTTATGGTACCACAGGGAAGTTGAAAACGTTGTACTTTCTCAGAGTACCATCAGTTTTTAACTAATTTATCACCAACATTAAACGCACTAATTTTATTTAATCAAAATATTTTAGCTTCAGCTAATAATTTTATAAGCTCGAATATTTCTTATCAGGGATTAATAATGGGCCCCCGTTTTCATTCAAAAATCTTCAAGATTCTGAAAATATGGTCTATTAGGAACTATACGAGTGAAATTATAATTAAGAAAAAATACTTATGATATTTTGATTTTCTGCCGCTTTTGGGAACTTCTGCATCACTGTGCGTCGCCTCAATGTCAAAAATTTCTCAGATAGTTTATTTTTTTTTAAATAGAGGTATGTGCGTATCAAAAAACCATCGTAATTTAACACAGCTGTGTTTATTTGATAATTAACAAAATGCAGTTGTATCATTTGGCCCTATATTTGACGAATATTGCGTTGTATTAATTTTCTCGCTTGTGTTTAGTTTATCAGTGGATATTTATAAGTATCTAAATCAACTTTAAGATTTTATAGTAGAATTTAAGCAATATGGTTATCACTCCTAATATATTTTTAACATTATTGTACTGTGTATAAGCAGATATATTTTTTGTGAACTTTGATCGTTTCAGCACTTGTTAATACCACATTAATCAATTTCGGAAATATTTGTTTATATACACTTTCTCTTATTTAATACACCAAGATTAGTTTTGAGGTTCCAGTTCCGCTATCAAAACCATTTTACAACAGCCACAAACTTTTATAAAGAATATATTTTTCTCAAAATGTCAATAATAAAAAAGTGTTTCCTCTTGTAAAGGCAATCCGGGGATATTGTATGATGTAGATGCATTTTTATTAAGTATATCTTTATTAGATTTCTATATCTTTATTAGATTTCTGATTCTGGAGAGTCAATTCCGGGATCCCGAGATTATATGTTCTTAACCCAGGATTTCAAAACGGAATCCCTATCACGAAAGTTGTAACGCTAGTACTTATGTAACCAAATAACTATCAATATACTATACAGGGTGGCGCCCCTCATACGCCGCGGAAGCTCCAATAAGAACGCTTGTATATATCGAAATGAAATTTTGGCAGCATATGTAGGTTAACTGAAAGCATTTTATAAAAATATATTGAATTATACAGGGTGTCCCCAAAAAAAGTTACACATCAAAGTTGTGTCTTTTCTAATAGAATACAGTATATATTAATTGATTTTTGGATTCTAGGAAAAAAATAAAGGTGAGTTTTATTAAAGAAGCATATACCTAAAATCTAAGAAATTTGACATATTTCACATTGTATGAAAATGAAGAGTAAATTTTAAATTTCGATAACAGCTACCTAAATTTTAGTTAACCTTTTATAGCCTGATATTTAATTACAGTAATCATTGTATATTAAAACAAATTGAAATTTGACCCGAAAAGTTATACAGGGTGAGAAAAATTAATATGGAACATTAGTCACTTTTAAAAGCAAGTTACTCCTTTATTTTAAATGGAACACCCAGTATATTTTCCGGTGTTCAATGGGGAATTTATATATCTTCAAAATATTATTAAGGTTGCCTACCCCTCAGACAAACATTTTCCCAGATATTTTAATTTTTATGATTTTGCGTCAGTAAATCTTTATTATTTGAAAAAATCTAGGTGGCTGTGTGATATACCTTTGATTAATTTAACAAAAATTAAAGATTATAGAGTAAAATACTCAAGGGTAATAAAAAGAAAAAACGTTTAAAACATATTTAAATTATTACAGAATTAAAACTAGATATAAACCTATAATTATGTGCCAAAAATTAGCTAGATGAAATCAAATGCTCAAAATACTTCCTTTACTGTTAACTGCATAAAATGATTGTCTTTTCAAAAGGATCTTTTCATTTTAAAAGGCATATGTGGAGGTTTACCTCGAAAAGTTGTCATAAGAAAAAAAAAATAATAAAAAAAAAAAAAAAATAAGATAAAAATAATGAAGAAGAAATATAGAAAGGTAAAAGAGAAAGGTGAATTAAAATATTATATAAAATTATTTACTGATACAAAAAAGAGCTATAAAAGGGTGTCAAAATATCAAAACCTTTTTTCTCTTATGACAACAGAAAAACTATAATTTATATTATAGCTGTGTTAAATTAAATAAAACTATGTTACGGTGAGATAAATTAAAAGATAAAGAAAAGAGACAGCAACAAACTAATAGTTATTATTTAATTATTTAACTCTTACTCCTCAAACAGGTCAATGCCCAAATCGGTAGCTTCTACGGAGAGTAGGGGGGGTTATAACTAAATGTGTCTAAATTAAATATAAATAAGCGCCACCCACTTTCTGGACCCTAAGAGTAAAAGTGATGTTTCTGAAAGAAAGTGGGAAACAAAATACTAAATAAAACAATAGGAATCACTTAACTCATTTAATAAAGAAGGTTCAGCAGCAATCACGATAAAAAGGTAAAACTTTAAATATTGTATGTATGGCTTAAGACGAGAAAATCAGTTGTCAATATATCAAACTAAATTATAGAAATATACCAATATATCAGATAAAACTATTTAAATCTTATACTGAAATAAACTTAATAACTCAGTACATTTATATACTAAGGCAAATAATGAAAAGTAATTAACTACAAAACAGTACAGCTCAAAAAGTATCGGCAGTACACAAGTGGTAACTTGAACGATAGTGTCTAAACTTAAAACGGTTAAATCGATATCATAAATCTCAAAATGGATATATAACAAACGCTATAAATTACTAAAACGGAAATACGTACTCGCGATACTTACTAGTAAGTTCACAGATCGAGCCGCAAGTAAAAAGTCTAAAGAAGTTAACTATAACTATCTCAAATACGCAAATTAAATAGTTAAACTCAATAAACAGTAAAATGAAATGAAATGGGTACTTATCAGGACATTCCAGAATCTCGGTGGTCGGTGACTCGGATGGTTGCTGACTTTTGACTGCTTATGGAGACGGCGGACGGTGAGCTGGCTTCAATATCCCATAGTGGTCGGTCTCAGAAGGTCTTCTGGATCAAATGAGCTAGGTGATGAGGTGATGGTTAGCTCAGAACCACATGGTGAACACGGACGGGTGACGTCTTATTCAAAGTGTGACGTAGGGACCTCATGGCAAGAAGAAACGGCAGCAACGGCAACGAATAATAGATCCGGCAGTACAAAAAGGTAAAATGGAGATCAAATCCAAAATTAAATGGAGATAAAAACGCAGTTAAACTTAAAAATGTAAATCCAAATTAAATTAAATGGCCCGAAAAAGAAGTTCAAAATTACCTTCAAGAAAAACTACAAAATGGCGTAAAACATACCTGAGATGTCATGTGGCCATTCATCAACTCTTCTCTCAAATTCGTACGGTTAAAATAATTAGAAAATCGGAAAACTCCACTTGAATAGTACAAACGGCAAACTATTCACTAAATAATTATTTAACAGAACTTGCAAGAACTTATATCAGCACAAGGCTTGATCCAAAAGCGTGTCTGCACACAAAGACGGATCGTTCTAGAAGAAGGAAATCATGGATGAACACCGGACAAAAAGGGCAGTAAAAAAAAACACAGCAAATCAATGTTGCCACTAAACCAAATAACATACTCCCTAAGAGCAAACCATGAAATACGTAAAATATAAAAAAACCAATAAATCAAAAGTATGGAAAGTAAACGGAAATCGAAGAAAGTAATCGAATGTACTACAGGAAAATAATATTACGCAACCAATATACAATGTAAACAATCAAAAAGTCACCATCATATATAAATGTCATATATAACTGTCAATCAAACCCTAATTCGGTAACTAATGCTAATATGCTCGATATTTACGTTGCCGCAAATAAGAAATTACAAAATAACCTCAAATATTATTCCGCTGTAAACACATCGCTGTCAAAACATTACTCAAGCTAATTTTAATTAAATTACGATTTTGCAAGCCTTTAAGAGACTAAATATCAGCCACACATCGTAAGTAATCTATTTAAAAGTATCTATTAATAATTACTAAACGTTTTATATGCTTTTAGTTTATGATGTTCAAGAATTGAATGTGCTACACTGATATCAACACTTGTTCGATTCCAAATAGAGTGAAATCCATACTATAATAATGGAAAAAGCTATAGCATTTTTACAATAATGGTACATTCCAAGGAATTTGTGTAAAATATGATAATATAAACCAAATTTAACTTGTTGAAATAGAAGGCATCGTATTTAGCTTCTAAGAACTATAAAGCAGTACGAGACAGAGAAATTTACAGTGAAAATAGATCCTTTTTTTATGTTAAAAGAAAAAGTGTAATCCAACAGTAAATAAACACATTTTAGCCTAGAAATTAATTATTTACCAAATTGTTTTTAGATTTTAAAGAAATGGCGAATGTTCAGGTTTGATAAATCAATAAACTAAATTTAAGAAATGTCCTAAAATTACAATATTGAGCGCAAAATAAATTAAATTAGAAAAGAAATGTATGAGAATATAAATCCCGTAACAACACCTCCCCTTCTTACAAAATAAGTTTCGAAGAAACTTATACTAATGAGAAAATAAAATCTTAAATTAAAGCTAGAGGTATAAAAAAAATATGAATTTATTAACGGTACGATAAGCGGTAAGTATGTGAGATTAGATTAAAATTAATTTTGATCAATGGAATCATCTGGAGGATGAGCTTTCAGATCCTTGGCATGATATACACCCAGAGTTTTACCAGTGAGATCAGATAGTTCATATGACCAAGGAGATAGAATTTTGGTTATTATAAACGGTCCACTATATTTTCGATTCAGTTTGGCGGTAAATTGTTTCGATGCATCAGAGAGTACAAAGTTCCGTTTGAACACTTGCTGATTTAGCTGAAATTTATCATCTCTTCTCCTAAGATTGTATCGGTTTCGTGAAGTCTGATAGGCTTGTTGAAGTTTCTTTTGCACCTCAGCAAAAAGTTTACTTAATGACTTAGATCTTTGTTCATGATCAACGTCAGATACATTGTCAGAATCTGGTAGAGACTTGGTAACTGGATGATAATTAATCTCTCGTCCAAACACTAAGAAATTTGGAGTGTGTCCAGTAACGTCATGACGAGCGGATCTAATAGCACAAGAAACTTTCGGCAAAACTTTATCCCATTTCTTTTGATCATCAGAAATGTAACATGAGAGCATAGTCTTCAAAACTCGATGAGTTCTCTCGACAGGGTTTGCTTGAGGATGGTAATTTGCGGTATGCTGGATTGTGATTTTATATTCTTCCATTAACTGTTTAAATATTTTGCTCTTGAACTGAGGACCATTATCAGCGATAACCTTTTGAGGAGCTCCAAAAACTAAGATAACGAAATCTTCAAACCAACGTGAAACACTAACAGCTGTAGCAGATCTGAGTGGGAAAAATAAAACAAATTTACTGAAAACATCACAAACTGAAAATATATGAGTATATCCAGAAGAAGATCTAGGAAGAGGTCCAACTAAGTCAATGCTAACAATTTGCCAAGGTCTTGAAGCAACGGGTTGAACACTTAGCATTTTTCCGATAGGAGGCTTCTGTTCAGGCTTTGCTTGTAAGCAAATATGACACTTCCTGATATATCTTGCAACATCAGTTCTCATACTGGGCCAATAATAGTGTTGTGATATCCTAGCAACTGTCTTTAAAACACCTAAATGTCCACAAGTAGGCGGGTCATGATGATTTCTAATGATCTCAGATCTATTGTTTCTAGGTACAACAATCAACCAAATATCTTCGGGATTAATTAAGTCTGGATAAGATGATCTTGCTCGTTTATACAATTGGTTATCTTTCAAAAGCCAAAGAGGAAATTTCGCTGGAAATTTGGTAACATTCTCACACATACGTTTATACCAACGGTCTGTGGTATTGGATTGGTTAGTATCGGGGAGTAGAGAAGTATCAACGGAGTCGATAACAGGAACGGCTCTGGAGAGAGTATCTGGAACAACGTGATCTTTGCCTTTACGGTGAATTATTTCAAAATCATATTGTTGAAGTCTAATTGCCCATCTGGCTATTCTACCAACAGGATCCTTAATGGAATTAAGCCATTTTAAACAATAATGATCTGTGATGACATAAAACTTCGTGGCTTGAATATATGGTTTAAGCTTTTCAATGGCAAACAGCACAGCAAGACATTCCTTTTCAGTAGTTGAAAATTTTCTTTCGTTCTTTGTTAAAGATCGACTGAGATAACAAATAACATGTTCTTGATCACCATCCGTCTGAGTCAATACGGCTCCTAAACCATAATCAGATGCGTCGCATTGAATAGTAAAAGGCTTCTCAAAATTTGGACATGAAAGAATGGGTGCTTTAATTAAATGTTCTTGAACAGTTCGAAAGGCTGTCTCACATTCAGTACTCCAATCAAATTTAACATTCTTCTTGGTCAGATTTGTCAGTGGTGCAACTACAGTTGAGAAATTCGGTACAAAACGGCGATACCATGACGCTAAACCAACAATACGTCTAACTTCAGTTACGTTCTTCGGCGGCGGAATTTTTACGATAGCTTCAACTTTCTCGGGATCAACGGAAAGTCCAGATGCGTTGACGACATATCCTAAATATTTAAGCTCGGATTTACAGATGTTACATTTGTCTTTGTTTATACTAAGTCCTGCTCTATCAAGACGATCTATTACTTCCTGTAACACTTTGCAATGCTGTTCGAAAGTAGGAGTGCATACAATAATGTCGTCGAGATAAACAAAAACGTATGGATCTAAATCTACTCCAACTACTTGATCGATGACTCTTTGCCAAACGGCTGGGGCATTGGTCAATCCAAAAGGCATCCTTTTAAATTGAAATAGACCACGTCTGGGTACAGTGAAAGCTGTTAACGGTTTGGATTCTTCAGCTACTGGAATCTGCCAATAAGCCGATTTAATGTCAAGAGTAGATAAATATTTAGCATCTCGAAGCTTGTCTAAAGTTGAATTAATTAAAGGAAGAGGATAAGCATCATGAAGTGTGACTTTATTAAGTGTTCGATAATCAACACAAAAACGCCATTGGTCGGACTTCTTCCTAATCATCACAATGGGAGATGACCATGGAGAATTGGAAGGCTCGACAATATCATTTTCAAGCATCTCATTCAACTCCTTGTCTACTACTTTTTGCAATGCCGGTGACAATGGGTAGTAACGTTGCTTTATCGGAGGAGAATTAGTCTTAATCTCAAGCTGTACTAAGTTGGTACATCCAAGTTTGTCTGTTCTTCCTGAAAATGACTTCTCTAGCATATCATCTAACACTTTTCTTTGAGATTGACTGAGTGAATCCAAAGACTGAACGGCAGAAACTTGAGCAATGGGTGTCAGTGGATCTCTAAATTTCCATTCGTTCGCACGTAAGTCTGGTACTAGTCCCATTTTCGACCAAAAGTCAATTCCAAGAATCAGTGAATGTCGTAAACTAGGTACAACCAGTACGTTAATTAATGCTAGTCGGTCTCTCAAATTAAAAGGTAGAGTAACTGTGCCAATACTAACACAGGATTCGCCATTTGCGACAACACAACTCAAAAGCTCAGAAGAATCCAATTTACAGACATTCTTCAATATATTCCAACCAGGAGAACCCAAAATTGTTCTTGTAGATCCGCTATCCAATAAACCTAAAATAGTAGTGCCATATATAGAAATTTCAAGATACGGTCGTTCATCTCCTTTAGCATGGGCAAAAATATAATCTAAATCTGCATTGCGAGATAACACTTCTGTCGGGTTAGAGGCCTGATAGGCGTCACAAGATACTTGGCCATCTATCTTGCGCCGGGCTCGTTTTTTGAACACTTCGGGCATGTCTTAAAAGTTACATTATCAGTGCCACATTTAAAACAAAATTTTCTTCGTTGCTTGGTGCACTGCGAAAAGATGTGTCCCTGTTCTTGACAATTCCAACACTTGGCCTGACTTGAATTTATGACGTTTAAGTTCGGTGTTGCTTCAGAAAGGTTCAAAAATTCAGAAGACTGAGTATAGTTGCTAACAGGTGCTATATCTTGTTCTACAGCAGAAATATTGATATTCGGTTTACGATATGCCAGTTGAGGTTCTAAAATTGTGCGGTAGTTTGTAGGCGGTGGTACAAATCTCTGTATCCTTATCTCGGTTTCTTCTACAGAACGGCTAAATTTAAGTAAGTCTTGGATGCTTACAATATCATGGGTAGCTAAACGGCTTTGAATGTATGGAAGTAGATTTCGCTTCATGATCTGAAGTCGGTGTGATTCAGGCGGTAAAACTGGTAATTTTCTAAAGAGGTTCTCTAGAGCCACAATGAAACTGATGACTTTCTCTTGGGACCCTTGTGTACGGCGTCTGATTTCATCCCAAATTCCAGTTTCGTAATCGTACGGCATGAATGCGTCCTTTAATTGACTAACTAGATCATTCCAATCAAGAAAATGTTTAGTTCGGTACCACAGTAAAGCATCTCTAGTCAAAAGTTCCGGTGCTGATCGAAGAAATTGATCCTTGCTAATGCCTCTAGAACGTCTAAGTTCTTCGAGTCTCTCTAAGAAATCATTTAGACTAGACTGACCATCGTATGTTAAGTTCCATCTTCCAATATCATAATGACGATAATTATATTCTGGAATCGGTTGAGGAATTGTAGAGGATACTCCACGTAAAGGTGAAAATTGGAAATTCTCTAATTGTTCAGCTAAATTTATAACAGGATTAGGATGGCTCAAAGTCTGATCACGGTAGGTAGTATTAGCATTTGCTCCCTGAGAATTGTTGGCAACAGAATCACTAAATCTAACATGTGAATTCCTAAAAACTGTACTAGGTACTGGTGAAAAATTCGGTTGTAGTGTAGTGGCGGTTACGTTGGAAGTTTGTTCCGGAGGGACAAAATTCGGTGAACTTACTGGCGGTCTAGGCGGTTGTCTATCGTGTCTCTCAGGAACTAATCTTGAACGTTGCTCAAAATCAGCTAAAGGCATATCTATCAATGATTCAAATGTATCATTGCAGTTCTGGCGAGGTACGGTTATCATATCGTCCACATTAATCAAGTCTGTGGTAACCACATTCTCATTGATACTAGGTACACCTTCTTGAGAAATTCCACCATTATATACAACTTCTAAATCCTCCTTCAACTTCATAGCTTTGTTCAGTACTTCTTTCTTCACACTACAATCTTGTTCGAGATCAGGAAATACTCTGCTCAATCTAGAAATTGAGTGCACTAACTGAGAATTCAATCTTTTACATTCGTTATCTTTATTTACAGTGTCAAATCGTTGGATATCTCTCTCTATGGCATATAATTTAGCTCTGCACATACAAAGTTCACTGACTGGATCAAAATTTGTTGTAGTAGGCATTGGTACATGACCTTCACGTTCTAGTCTTAAAGCTTCTCTAAGTGATGTTCGCTTTTGTGCAAAATTACCGGTTGTAGGTAATCCACGGATCGATAACTCATACTTAAGTTCCTCAGGTGACAATAGATTGACTTCCATTGTATTCAAATTTAAATGAAAATTTTAGAGAAAAAATGAAAAGTAATAACAATGATCTAAAATACTAAACTTAAATGTCCAAAGAAACTGCAAAATATATTAAAAATACTGAAGTATTTCCAAAAAAAAATATAATTAATAATTTAATTTAAATCTGCAAAAACTCTGTAATCTGCAATAAATCCAAAGTCCAAATAATCAAAATAAATCTAAATCTAAATTAATCTAAAGTAAGTCGCAAAAAAAAATTCCTTGAAATATCCCTAAGTAAAATTATTGTGACGAAGTCGCAATCCCGACCCCCACAAAAAAATAAAAAACTATAAGCTGGAATAAACCTAAACGCTTAAAAAATAAAAATCAGCTATAAAAGCTAGCTATAGTGATCAAAATTAACTCTAAAAGCTAAAATATCAATCACTATAAAATCGACAGTGCGATCAGTGTCCACAACAATATATCTCAAAAAAAATAATAAACTAAACTACTCTAATTGGCGTTAAAATAAGTAACACCAAAAATCCGCAAAGAGTACGGTGAGCAAAACTGTAAATTCGAACTACAAAAAAATAACCAGAAAATTACTATAAATTTTAACAACTACTTGTTAAAAAAAACGCAACTAAAATAATATACCTAACACCAGTGTGTTCAGCTCAGCAGCAACATAAATATCAATAAGCATAAAAAATTTCAATAATATCCTGAAAAATATACCCAAGAAAAAATATTCAAATTGCGCAAGACAAAAAAATCAAACTGTACTATAAATAATATTTGCAATACTTGTTCAAGTCAACACTGTGCCAAAATATATTAATAAAAGGTACCAAAAAAAATATAATAACAGCCAACCATTCCGTAATTTAAACCATACAATACAGGAAAAAAAAATTCAAAATAAATTTAATTCAGTTTGCTAATTAGAAAAAAAAATATATCAGTTTAAATATTAATCACCAAAAAAAAAATGACTGTTTGTCATACAAATTGCGAACCTAACTTCTTTTAAACCGTTGGGCGCCAATTTGTCATAAGAAAAAAAAAATAATAAAAAAAAAAGAAAAATAAGATAAAAATAATGAAGAAGAAATATAGAAAGGTAAAAGAGAAAGGTGAATTAAAATATTATATAAAATTATTTACTGATACAAAAAAAGAGCTATAAAAGGGTGTCAAAATATCAAAACCTTTTTTCTCTTATGACAACAGAAAAACTATAATTTATATTATAGCTGTGTTAAATTAAATAAAACTATGTTACGGTGAGATAAATTAAAAGATAAAGAAAAGAGACAGCAACGAACTAATAGTTATTATTTAATTATTTAACTCTTACTCCTCAAACAGGTCAATGCCCAAATCGGTAGCTTCTACGGAGAGTAGGGGGGTTATAACTAAATGTGTCTAAATTAAATATAAATAAGCGCCACCCACTTTCTGGACCCTAAGAGTAAAAGTGATGTTTCTGAAAGAAAGTGGGAAACAAAATACTAAATAAAACAATAGGAATCACTTAACTCATTTAATAAAGAAGGTTCAGCAGCAATCACGATAAAAAGGTAAAACTTTAAATATTTTATGTATGGCTTAAGACGAGAAAATCAGTTGTCAATATATCAAACTAAATTATAGAAATATATCAGATAAAACTATTTAAATCTTATACTGAAATAAACTTAATAACTCAGTACATTTATATACTAAGGCAAATAATGAAAAGTAATTAACTACAAAACAGTACAGCTCAAAAAGTATCGGCAGTACACAAGTGGTAACTTGAACGATAGTGTCTAAACTTAAAACGGTTAAATCGATATCATAAATCTCAAAATGGATATATAACAAACGCTATAAATTACTAAAACGGAAATACGTACTCGCGATACTTACTAGTAAGTTCACAGATCGAGCCGCAAGTAAAAAGTCTAAAGAAGTTAAACTACAACTATCTTAAATACGCAAAAATAATTAAACTCAATAAACGATTAATAAGACTGTTCGGCGGAAATAACTCAAAACAGTAAAATGAAATGAAATGGGTACTTATCAGGACATTCCAGAATCTCGGTGGTCGGTGACTCAGATGGTTGCTGACTTTTTGACTGCTTATGGAGACGGCGGACGGTGAGCTGGCTTCAATATCCCATAGTGGTCGGTCTCAGAAGGTCTTCTGGATCAAATGAGCTAGGTGATGAGGTGATGGGGAGCTCAGAACCACATGGTGAAGAAACTGGATACTGGCTGGCAAGAAAACGGCAGCATACCAAATAAAACGTAACCAAATGTTACAAAATGGTCAAAACCAAAATCCAAAATGAAAACAGAAATAAATAAGAATTAAATTAAATTAAATCCAACTAACTTAAATTAAATTAAATTAAATTAAATTAAATGGCCTGAAAAAGAAGTTCAAAATTACCTTCAAGAAAAACTACAAAATGGCGTAAAACATACCTGAGATGTCATGTGGCCATTCATTAACTCTTTTCTTCAAATTCTTGCTGTTA
Organism: Sitophilus oryzae; assembly: GCF_002938485.1. Classification (NCBI taxonomy): domain Eukaryota; kingdom Metazoa; phylum Arthropoda; class Insecta; order Coleoptera; family Curculionidae; genus Sitophilus; species Sitophilus oryzae. Next base: position 1,030,851 of record NW_022145814.1, on the reverse strand, counting down.
AAATAATTGGGAAAATCGGAAAACTCCACTTGAATAGTGCAGAACGGCAAAACTATTCACAAAGTAATTATTTAACAGAATTTGCTAGAACTTAAATCAGCACAAGGCTTTGATCCCAAAACGTGTCTACACACCAGACGGATCGTTCTAGAAGAAAGAATCATGGATGAACACCGGACAAAAGGGCAGAAAAAAAAAACACAGCAAATCAATGTTGCCAATAAACCAAATAACATACTCCCTAAGAACAAAACATGAAATACGTAAAATATAAAAAATCAATAAATCGAAAGTATTGAAAGTAAAAGAAAATCGAAGAATGAAATCGAAAGTACTACAGAAAATAACATTACGCAACCAATATACAATGTAAACAATCAAAATGTCACCATCAAATATAAATGTCATATATAACTGTCAATCAAACCCTATAATTCGGTAACTAATGCTAATATGCTCGATATTTACGTTGCCGCAGAATAAGAAATTACAAAATAACCTCAAATATTGTTCGGCTGTAAACACATCGCTGTCAAAACATTACTCAAGCTAATTTTAATAAAATTACGATTTAGCAAGCCTTTAAGAGACTAACTATCAGCCACACATCGTAAGTAATATATTTAAAAGTACCTATTAATAATTACTAAACGTTTTATTTACTTTTAGTTTATGATGTTCAACAATTGAATGTGCTACACTGATATCAACACTTGTTCGATTCAAAATAGTGTTAAATTCATACTATAATCATGGAAAAAGCTATAGCATTTTTATAATAATGGTACATTCCAAGGAATTTGTGTAAAATATGATAATATAAACCAAATTTAACTTGTTGAAATAGAAGGCATCGTATTTAGCTTCGAAGAACTATAAAGCAGTACGAGACAGAGAAATTTACAGTGAAATTAGATCCTTCTTTATGTTGTTAAAAGAAAAAGTGTAAGGCAACAGTAAATAAACATATTTTAGCCTAGAAATTATATTATTTACCAAATTGTTTTTAGATTTTAAAGAAATGGCGAATGTTCCAGGTTTGATAAAACAATAAACTAAATTCAAGAATTGTCTCTAAAATTACAATATTGAGCCCAAAATAAATTAAATTAGAAAAGAAATGTATGAGAATATAAATCCCGTAACAAAGTAGCTACAATAATTTCTTTCATGTTGCCGACACTAGTTGGTCGAGTTTTGTAAACACTGTCTTTAACATAGCCCCATAAAAAACAGACCAGATAAAATCAGGAGCATTTAAGTATTTTATTAATATTGGTGAATGCACACTGCATCTACCAGCTATAGAATCATATCAATTCTCTCTGATGTAGGATAAGTTTGCATTTTCACCAAATTTCTGGGATTTTTTTTTGTTTTAACTGACACAAAATGAAACGGCAACTAGTTGTTAAAATTGGACTAATTAGACCGCTATGTTGAAGTAACGTCAGACATATCACAGCCACCTAGATTTTATCAAATAATAAAGATCTATACTGTATATTGAATTTTGATGAGACATGAATTCTCCATTGAATATCGGAATAATATACTGGGTGTTCCCTTTAAAATAAGAGTGTAACATGCTTTTAAAAGTGACCAATTTTCAATATTAATTTTCTCTCACCCTGTATAACTTTTTGAATCAAGTTTTAATTTGATTATCTCTGAAAAGGTGACCTTGATGGATATCGGTTATCGAATGGAACACAACAGAGTTAGCATGGGACATACAAACTTTTGTTCTCCTTGGAGCCTCCACGGCGTATGAGAGGCGCCACCCTGTATACTATTATCACTGCATAAATAACCATAAGATTTTTTTACCAAAATACATAGTGTGTATATTCGCTAATTAGAACGATTCGCAAATCGGAATATCTCATTACAATTAGTTGTTCCGATTAAAGAGGTAGCACTCTATTTACAAAATGACGCCTTTGTAGAATGTAACGTATCCGACACCGTTACTATTAAATAATTCGATTTAACTGACGTTTCCTGATCCAGATACGTAGACGTGTCCCTACTGAACTGGAAATGCGTTCTGCATGTGTTACTCTCGGTCGGCCTCTCTCACCCGCCACAATAGCCGGCCGCTGGTGACGAAAACGGCTCTTCGCTTCACGGCTCCCGTGCACTGTTTAGCGCTTCTGTAATATTGTTGTCCTTCCTGTACACGCCGACCGCAATAAGCCATTCGTAGTGCATAGCGTACCATTTATAAGTTTTAATTCTGATTTAGAATTTTAAAATACCAGTTTTGTCCTTTGCTCAAGTATTTCCTTAAAAAACGCAATTGTTCGATCATTGAAGCTTTATTGACAATATTCGTTGTGAGCAGGCGCAACAATTCTAGTTATGACTGTTATGTCATGAGGTACAAAGATCATGTTAAAAAAAGATTCAAAGTTTTTTTTTAAACCAAGGGAAGAACCGTTTACTAAACAATAACCATTTTATTTTATTTATGACTTTGTAAAATTATCGCTAGACTTTTTGATGACTCTGATGTATTATAATATCAAATAATTTTGTATAGATATACACATAAGCAGACAGTAGTATCGACTGACTAGTGAGAAAGAAAATCTAGGAACTAGTGGGGTTGCAGTCGGAAAGATTTGAAATAGAATTAATACACTTTGTTAATTGTCAAGCTTTCGGAATTTATTAATTCCTTCCTCAGGACACTGAAATGGAAATGCATGTTATACAATTGCTATATGCAATAGTATATAAGATACATATTATATTTCGAATTCTGATCCACTTTGTTTGGAACATCCTTAAAAAGAAACTTAAGGTAAATAAATGTTGAATTTTAATATTTCTTATTCTATCATTAGTGAAAAATCGTAAACTAATAAAAATTATATGGCACACTTTAAATTTTATTCACTGTTTTTTTATTCTAGTTGTAAAATTCTTATGTTTTTATCAAAAATATGGTGAACTCGAAAATATTAGTTTTTGGGTAAAATATTATGTTACTAGTTTAAAACAATTATTTTATTTTGTTAGTTTGTTTAGTTGAGTCTCATTAACAAAATAACAAGGTTTGGAACAAGATATTGAAACTGCATTTATTAATACACCTAAAATTTGATATTTAATAACGAAATAAAGTAAAAAAAACACTTATTGATTTTTTAAATCGTAACTCTTATGTGAAAAGCCATTTTTTAATAAAAATTTATGCCAGTTTTTATTTATTTCACTATTCTCCCCTAACTTAATTTTTTACAATGCGTCAAATATGTAAGTTTAATTTTTTTTAATTTATCAAACAATTATTTTAATTTCCTTAAAATACTGTCGGTCGATCTGCACGCCACTGGAAATTTATGACCTCAAACGTCTAATCTTTGGAAACACCTACATTGTTGCCATCGCGCCGATACCCTGTTTCCTTCTCTATCCATTCTCTCTCGCACTCGTTGATTTTAGCAAACCAATGTGTGATGAAATTTTAGAGCGTCTTATGAATGGATCATCGTATCTCCCGAGTTTAAATATCTTTGTGTCGCATAGACCAAACCAGTACCGAGATCAAAACCGGTGTCGTAGTCAAAACCGGTATCGAGATCAACACTGTTGTCGAGATCAACATCCGTGTCGGGATCAACACCGGTATCGAGATCAGCCCCGGTAGCCCATATTTGGCAACCGGTGTCAGCCCAACACCGGTTTAAAACCGGTGCACTGATTTTCGGAAGAGGCCTAAGCTCAACAAAGTTATAGACAGTGCCTATATGTAAGTTCGAATTAAAACAACTCAATAGAACTTATTTGAACAGTAATTTGGGCGTATGCCCACCAAAAAACGTAAAATTTGAATTCAACCCTCTAAATACTTCACAGAATCGACATATGAAATTCAAAGAATGGCCAGTCTTGCGTTAATAAAAAATATGTTGCTGTTTTAAAAACTGTTAAATATAATTATCTACCATTTTTAGTTGAAATTTATAATGAAATTTCATGAAAAAAATAACATTTACACTTTATACACTAATTTGTATTATATTTAATTTATACGTTATATTCCGGACATAATAATAAATACTGATTAGTATCTACAATAAATATTTAATTCCTGAAGTAATTAATTTATCCAAAACTGTTTAATTTTAATCAACGTAAAGTTTACCATAATCATTACACTAAAGTTTATATATCGTCCAATAAAATTTAGTAATTTATTTTCAGTTCAATTAACTAAATACAAATTTGCCACATTAAAAATACATATAAATAATGTTATAATTAAAAGTTTTTTATAACATGATTAAATTTATATGTTACTAAATGTTACCAATATTTTAACTCAAAGATGAAATTCTTTAACTAAGAAAGCTTCAATTAAATACTAATCAGCATTAGCGTAACTAGCAATTCATCCTGGGGGGCCTGGGTTTGAGCCCAGGAGGGGCTAAGGGTTTTTTTTTTAAATTAAAAATAATTTAAAAAAAACACATTTTTTTTTGAATAAAACGTTTACATGAATTTCTCTCAATAAGTTTCATAGACTTAGTTATCAAACCGTGTTCCCGTAGATTACTTAAATACCGACAACTTTTCTAAAAAATAAAAATTAACACATTTTTTAAACACAACAAAATAATATTAACTAAACAAAACTAGAAAACGTAATTTTTACTACATTACAAGCAAATAAAAATTAATACGTAGCCAAGAGTCATAATTCAAGAATTCTCTGGGGGTGCCCAGTGAAACCGGGGGGGGGGGGGGGGGGGGGCACCCCCGGGCACCACTGTAGTTACGCCAATGCTAATCAGATGAAAGATATCTGCATGGTATATCGAAATGACAATACAGATCTTAGTAACTTTTTTTTGTTTTTGATAGACCGCTTTCATTTTGAGCATAGTTTATTGTACAAAATACACAAATTCTCTAACAATACGGCAAAAGTTAAATTATATCTTGAGGGGGCGGGGTTATTTTATTTTATTGAATATAAAATATTGAAGGTTTTTCTAGGCGAAGTTTTTATACAGATGTGTGGAAGTATCGATACAAGGATGGTTTGCATTCCTGCAGAGCCATACATTTATTTAATATTGTATAATATTTATATAATATCTACCGTATGGTGCATCGGAACGCGATAGATAGGAAATCCCATGTAAATTTTGAAAAAGTCAAATATTATCTCCCCAGATGATTTTATGCAAAAAATGTATGACATATGAAATGTATGTATGAAAAAAATATACATTAATTTCAAAAAATGTATATTTTTTGAAAAGGCGTTAAAGTTGTACTGTCGCATGTCGTCTAGAATTTCGTTTTATTTGGAATAGGCATCTAAAATTTATTTGCAAATATCTACCTTCAAATTATTAAAAATTTATAATACGGCACAAAGAAAGCTACAATTAAAATACCAACAAAAATATGATTTTGTCACTATCAAATTCGATATCACATTTTTTTTTGTTTGCAAGAATTTCTGTGATTTGAGATTTTTTTTTGAATTGGAATGATTATTTAGAAAAGCATCAGTTGAACTGAGAATAGCATTCGCAGTTCTTCGCATGACTTGTTTGCTGTTCATTACTCGATCACTCGCAGGCCTCGCTCACATCACATACAAACATACAAACATACATCATTAACAAAATGTTTACATAATTCCCCATTCACAGCCAAACAATACCCCAAATGATGTGAAATTCACGCCTCACAATACACAACTGCTGTTAAGGTGAATCTTTAGAATTCCACAGAGGTGTCATTTTCGGTCCATCTAAATATCTGTATTTGATATGCCCGTAAAGACGGTTTTTGAGTGTGTTCCACAGGAAGAAGTCCTACTAAGTTTTCCTACTGTATCCGCAATAAACGGGAGTCAATGTTTTTCTTTTCATCAACATGAAGAATATTCAAGTCATTGTTGTTTTCGTCCTGTTCAATTATTTTTGTCTTCACACTTCCAAGTGCTTATTACCTTAAAGCCTTTAGTTTCAAACTTACGGTTTATTCTTTAAACTGTTGTTTTTAGAATTAATTTAGAATGAGTGGGAGGGGGGGGTTAATCACTGTGACCTTACAGATCTAATGTGTGTGATCCCCTTTCTTGAGTTATAACTCATCATACAGTCTCAGGGCTTTGACAAAAGCCAGTATCCGGGACGGTTTTATGAGGGTAGTTCTCCATCTCCAATATCAGTCGTACCAAAGTTCATGGCACGAATGGTTGTCGTCTCGGCGCACACAGTGATGAGGTTTACTGGTATTTCCCCATTTTCCCCACAGAATATGCATTCGCCGTTTCTTCTTAGTTTCAATCTACTGAGGTGCTCATTGAGGAGACAGTGTCCTGTTAAAAACCTCGTGACAATCCGAAGATTGTTCTTACTTAAATCCAGGAAGATCTTTGATTTTTCTTGATCGTAAGCCCTCAGAAACTTCTTCGAGTTCCGTTGTAAGATTCCCATTCCAGGTTGTGGATGGAGTCTTCCAAGTTCTTGAGTTCCGCCTTGAGTTGGTTACCACTTGGAAAGCAGAACGGTTCTGGTCCAGTTAGTGTTCGCTCCTTTTCTAGCTAGATCATTTGCTTTTTCATTGCCTTCTATCCCTTGGTGAGCAGGCACCCAGAGTAGGAGGATTTTGTTTTCTTTGTCTACTTTATTCAGCTTCTCTATGCATTCTTTGACCAATTTCGAATTGATTGATACTGAATTGATCGCTTTTAATGCTGCTTGACTATCAGATACGATGGCTATTTCTTGTTTCCGATAGTTCCTATCAAAGATAAGTTGTACGCATCTTTCGATAGCGTAGATTTCTGCCTGTAGGATGCTAGGGTAGGTGCCCATTGGTTCGGAGTATTTAGTTCTCGGCCCAAATACTCCGATCCCTGTTCCCGCATTGGTTTTGGAAGCATTAGTATACCAAGTTATGGTATGGTCTTTTAACTGCTGGGTAGACGTTCCTCTCTTCCAATCCTTTTTATTGCTTAATACTACATTGAGATGTTTCTCAAAGTTGTACGTTCTTGGCATATCATCCACTGGGCGTTGCAGGAGTGGTATTTCCTTTTTGAGGATGTTCCAAGCTCCTGATCTGACAATTCTCCCAGTACTGATTCCGTTAGTGACCATTCTAATCATTGTCGCATTGGCATATCTACCAATGACAATGTGCAGTGGTGTTAGATCTAGAATGACCTCCATTGCTGCTGTTGGACAGGTTCTCATGGCTCCTGTGAAACTGTTGACTTATTCGGTATACGCTTTCCGGAGACTGAGCTGCGAAGATATCTAACACAGCAGGAATACTATTTCCAGCAAAATGTCGTTTACCCATCGTAGCATTTTCAGAAGTTGGGAAAATCTTAATTATTTTATACAAATTTACTCTACTTGGTACCTTAAATTTTTTGTAAATAAAATGTGACATCGAATTTGACAATGACACTATCACATTTCTGCTGGTATTTTAATTGTAGCTTTCTCTGGGCCGTATTACAAATTTTACTAATTTGAAGGTAGATTTTTGCAAATAATTTTTAAATGACCATTCCAAATGAATCAAATTTCTACATAAAAATACAACTTTAATGCCTCTTCAAAAATGTATATATATATATATATACAACTTTTGCATAATATACCTATACATACATATCTATCCTGTCTAAGTATTATCATCTGGGGAGATTTGACCTTTTCAAAATTAACATGGGATTTCCTATGTCCCGTGTTCCGATGCACCACATGGTATACTGTTTATACTATACCTATACATACATATCTATACTGTCTAAGTATTATTGTACTAAATAATGCCCAAATTTACCAAAACGCAATTTTTGACTACGTCCAAATCGAAAAATTGGTGCCTTCTAAGATAGTCTCTCATAATTTCTTTTATATAATAATAATAATAATAATAATAATAAATAGTCTTATATTAAACGGGGAATATTCCAGGGTGAGGCACTAAGTTCCCTCTGGTTCTGCATTGCATTAAATCCATTAAGCAGCATGTTAACCCACACGGACAGTGGATTTAAGATATCCGAAGAAAATATGAGTCACTTTATGTATATGGATGATATCAAACTGATATCCAACACACAAAATGGCCTAAATAAACTTATAAGAACAACTGAAGAATTTTCCAATGATATAAGAATGAACTTTGGCCTAGAAAAATGTAAAACAAACCATATGAAAAGAGGAAAATGGTGTCAGTCAGATGACTTCATCCTTCTAGAAGAATCAGGAGGAGGAACTGTGAGATCTATGGATAAACATGAAACATACAAATATCTAAAGTTTATACAGTCACAGGGAATTAATGGCAGTGAAATGAAAAATCAAATAAAGAACACATTCAAGACCCGATTAAATGCTGTCATGAAGACCCAGCTCTGCGGAAGCAATAAAGTCCAAGCTACAAATACATTTGTAATGCCAACGATAACATATAGCTTTGGAATCATTAAATGGACCCCTACAGAACTGGACGAACAAAACAGGTCTGTTAGAACCACGTATACAAAATATCGATCCCATCATCCAAAAGCATGTAAAGAACGTTTCCATCTTCCAAGAGATATAGGGGGGCGAGGCGTCATGGATCTGCGACTACAACATAAAAAACAAATTAAAAACCTACGAACGTATTTCCATACGATAGCATCTACATCAAGCCTCTATGATACCATAAGCAAAACAGATAAAAAATTGACGCCTCTGAATCTTAGTGATAAAGAAATGGATATAGATGCTGATTACACAATAGCTCTGCAAAAAAGCAAGTGGCAAGGAAAAGAGCTACATGGCCGATACCTCAATACACTTGATCTGGACAGCATTCATAAGCCAGCTTCATTAGCATGGCTGACACACGGAACGATTTTCCCAGAGACAGAGGGATTTATGTGCCCAATTCAAGACCAAGTAATAGCCACAAGATCATACCTAAAATATATAATAAAGGACCCCACAATTAAAACAACTGTATGCCGAATGTGCGGAGAAGGAAACGAGAATATAGAACACATTATTAGTAGTTGTACAACGCTAGCTTCAAGAGAGTATACCGACAGACATAACAACGTAGCAAAAATAATACATACAGAACTTAGTTTGAAGTATAAATGCATTAACGAGCGCATTCCATATTATAATTATGTCCCAATGAACGTCCTAGAGAATGAGGCTTGTAAATTATACTGGGATAGAGAAATATTAACAGATCGGACAGTGCAACACAACAGACCAGACATATGTCTGCTGGACAAACTCAAAAAAGAAATCTATCTTATTGATATCGCTGTCCCTGCCCCTACAAATGTCAACCGAAAACATCAAGAAAAGATCGACAAATATATCTTACTAGCACAGGATATGAAAGAAGTCTGGGGAGTAGATAAGGTGTCAGTGGTGCCTATAGTGATTGGATCAACTGGAGAAATCCCCAAGCAGCTCCTTCACAATCTGAAAAAACTGGAACTTAACCAAAATCTTTACATACAACTTCAGAAGTCAGTTATTCTCGCAACATGCAATATAATGAGAAAAGTATTAAACTTGAGAAGATAGCTAAAAACTATTGTCTTGTCCCTTGGGGCCGACAATAGATTTACTTACCGTGTAACGTGACAAAAAAAAATAGTCTTTATTTTAATCCATAAGTATTACAAAAGGCGAAGTTGAAGCATTGCTTCCTATCTTAACCTTAATATGTATTTCTTAGAAGTTTTAATCAAGATGAATAATTTAAAAACTGTGTTAAACGTTTTTTGCAAGTTAAATACCATTCTTTATGTCATTTTCATCCCTCTGGCTATACATTTCATTGAAATTTATGACAACTGGGGTAACTTAATATATTTTAAAGCTAGTGGTGGTATAATGAATTTCTAGGTCCAGAGAGAATTGGTTAATTTATGTCTGCAGATAGTCTGGCAGAAAATTTTTAGCAGATTTAATCAGTGTTAACTCTGAGAAATATAAATTCTAGATTATTACTCTAATAATTTTCCATATCTATAGGAATGACATTTTTAATTATTTTTTTTAACAAGCAGAGACTTTTGATAATATTCATAAAGTTTTACAGTTTTAACTACCGTATGATCGAGAAAAAACGGCGTCAAAGGCGGCTGGGGAATGACTATCGATGCTATTTTTGACGAGGTCGAACTCTAGACGTCAGTTACTGAGAACTGACATAAAATTTGTCAAAAATTAATACCTTATATAGAAAAACCAGAAAAGAATGGAAAGTTTCCAGATACACATATCTATTTCCAAAAAATTGTTTTTTCAAATGTTTCGATCTGCACCAGTTCTACTCAATAAAAAATCGATATTAAATCATCCTTAATGCAGTAAACGCCTTTAAAAATAAAGAAGAGTAAGACCAGTAAGACTCTAACCTAACTAAATCTCGTCGTCCGACAAGCCTCCGACCGAGACATTTCGACAACATTTTTGATTATTGTATTGTTAAAATGTACGGATTAGCCTTTTATTATTGTTTCATACACACTAGACCGTTCAGATTTACTAATATTGCGTTGATTATAGCTGTAAATAAAAATGTGTGTTTAATACCAGTAAATAATCCGTTAGTTGATGGAAGAAGTATCGTGTTTATCGACAAAATTAATTGTAGGCTTTTAAATTTTGCCTAATATGGTCATATTTTGCAATATTCAACTCATAATTGTTGATACTTCTGGTGGATGATGTTCAATTTATACATATATAAAATATAAACAAACCAAATTGAAGTACTAGAAGCAATAAGGTGAGATAGTTATTTTTACGAATCCCTTTATTATTACTTCTTTACTTATAGAGTATCTGTTTCTGTGTATGCCTAAGTTTCTGTTTTCCAAGAAGCATATTAATTAAATGAACAAAACTGTGTCCAAGAAATAATCTATTGCATAGAGAATTTAATGAAAACAAAATTGGTGATGCTGTGTTCAAGTAAAGTTCCATGCAGGAATCAATGGTTATTGCTAAAATATTTTATTGGTGTATTGTCAATTTTATTTACTTATATATTACGTTATTTAATCTCAATAATTTTAGGCTCCTAAGTCATTTATTTACATACTTAACTTTTAACGTAACTACTGGTAGATTGTAGGAAATAATATACACATTGGAACAATTTAAGTAAATAAATGAATTAATATAATACATACATCAAGAAGTAATGTATAATTTTACAAAAAGCTGTATTAATCACTTTCGAAAATCATAATTGTTTTTTTTAGTAAGTCGCAGACAAATATTTTAGGTTTGTTATTAAATTAAATGATAATGTAATAAGTACAGATTTAGACTCTTGAACCAGGCATAGTATATTAATTAGTAGGGTTCACAGTAAAACATATTTTGTAATACCATTCGAAAGAAAATAAATACCTATATTATACTGTTTATAAAGTGAGTTTCATTGTAACATAACTTAAGAAAACAATTAATATGCATATGTCAATCATAAGAAAAGAATCTATTAATTTAATGAACTATACCCATAGTACTCGGCAAACAGTAAACCAAACCAAAGAAACTAAGACTTACAGTGTTAGATCATGTAGTATATAAATATTTTAATTTTATCATTTAATAAATAAATACAATATAAAATTTAAAATGCCAATTTTTTATTTTAAAACAAGTGATTTATATATGTATAAACAATTTACAATTATTTATCATTTAATTTATTGGCCACAGCTTCCGGGATTATAAGGCTAATATTTTGCTGCCTATATGCCTATATCTCAAAAAAAAGAATAATTAAGATTAATTAATGATTAAGTATCCCTGTATTTTTAAATGTTGAATCTTATGGACTGAAAAAACTGCTGATGATATTTCTACTTTCACTGACCGAAGATGCAGAAACCTAGAAGAAATACAAAAACAAATTGTACAAACATTTTAAGGTTTTTCTTAAATCCTCTATACAATAGACTATTTCTTGGACATAGTTTTGTTCATTTAATTTGTTTCTTAGAGGTTATACACAGCTGTAGATATTCTATAAGTAAAAAAGTAATAATACAGATTCGTAAAAATATCCCACCTTACCGTTTCTAGTACTTCAATTTAGTGTGTTTATATTTTATACATGTATAAAATTGAACATCATCCACCAGAAGTATCAACAATTATGAGTTGAATATTACAAAATATGACCATATTAAGCAAAATTTAAAGGCCTACAATTAACCTTGTTGATAAACACGATACTTCTTCCATGTATAGTAATAAACACACATAACTGGTTTACAGCTACAGTTTTACTAAATCTGGAGGGTCTAGTCTGTATTAGACAATTACAAAAGGATAATCCATATTAACTCTAAGAGTTATCGAAATGCCTGGAACTGGGACGAGTGGGACGGGCGATTGTTAGGTTAGAGCCTTTTTGATTTTTCTCTTCTTTACTTTTAAAGACGCATTTAGTATTAATTACGATTTACTGGATTTACCTTGTCGGCCTTGTGGTCGAAATGATTGCGCCGCATTCTAGTAGACTCAAGGTCGCCGGTTCGATTCCGGCCTCGGACATGGGTGTTAAATGTGTGTGTGAGTCTGTATTTGTCCGATTTTAAACGCTAATTAAATATTAAGAAATAAGCTGGCTGAATGTCGTAATAGACAAGTGGCCAAAAATAGGGAAAAAAAACGATTTACTGGATTTACCTAATATAGATTTTTTATGAATTAAAACTGGTATAGTTCAAATTATCAGAAGAAAATATTTTTTGGATATAGATTTCTGTATCCGGAAACTTACTATTGTCTTCTAGATTTTCTACATTTAGTATTCATTTTAATTAAAATTTAATTTTTTTTGAAGATCTTTAAAGTGAAAAGAAGAAGAATTTTAATTAACTAAAAAAATCAAAATATAGTTAATTAACTTTGAGCAGAGTTCGACCTCGTAAAAAATAGCATCGATAGTCATTCCCCAGCCGCCTTTGACGCCGTTTTTCTCGATCATACGGTATAATTTTAATATCTACCGGGTGCGTCTCAAAAGTGGCTCACCCCTATAACTTTTTTATTTTTTTAGTTAAAAAACGAAATTTGGTATGTTAGATGACATAAATGAGGATTGATTGACGTATTCAATTGTTTTTTATCACTTCCGGTTTCACCGGAAATGACTACAACTTTTGATTTTTAAATGGCACCCCCAGTATTTTTTTACTTTATTCGATAGAGAATGTCACTCTGAATAGAATGACATATCATATGTCAACTTTTGACATTTTCGCATATGGTTTATTTGTAATTAACTTGCGGTTCGTAACGAAAATTTAACTTGAAATACCAAGTGTGTGGTATAAAATTATTCGTAAAAAAATGCTTTTTCCAAATATGCTAATGAGCCACCCTCGTTCCATTTGAAAAAATTGAGATATGATTAAAAATACGATTTCAGCATTTTCTAACTGGCCAGGACAAGACACTAAAAACATTAGACGGTCAAATCTATTTTTCCAAGGCTCCAAGTAAAAAAATACCGTGGATGCCATATAAAAATCAAAAGTTGTAGTCATTTCCGGTGAAACAGGAAGTGACCAAAAACAATTGAATATATCAATCAATCCTAATTTATGTCCTATACTAACATACCAAATCTCGTTTTTTTATCTGAAAAATAAAAAAGTTATAGGGGTGAGCCACTTTTGAGACACACCCAGTATATGAAAACAATAAATAACAAAAATAAAACTTGTTCTTGATGTTTTTCTTGATATTGCTAAAAAATTAAATGTTTTTAACCGTAAACAGCTATCAAGCATCATAGAGTGCAAATATACATCTTATTGATTAATTTGAAATAAATTTGTTTATACCAGGTGTTTCTGGTGGCTCAACTCAACATATTGTCATTTCTATAACTTTTTTATTTTTTCAGATAAAAAAAAACGAAACTTGGAGATGTTATGACATAAATTAGGATTGATTGACGTAATCAATTGTCACTTTTCACTATTTCACCGGATGCTAAAATGACTATGACTTTTGATTTTTAAATGACACCCTCGGTATTTTTTACTTCACTTATTGATAGAAAATGACATTCTGAATAGAATGACATATCAATGCCATATGTCAACTTTTGACCTTTTCAATTATAAAAATCGCATTTAAATGTGTGCCATGGCCATAAATGTAACGACAATTTGACTGGAAATACCAAATGTGTGGTACCAAATTATTCGTAAAAATTGCTTTTTCTAAATATGTATGCTAATGAGCCACTCTCCATTTGAAAAAAAAATGAGATATGACTAAAAATACGATATGGGCATATTTTAACCGGCAAGGAATATACAGGGTGACAATTTGAAAACGAACAGTATTTAATATTACCTCTACCGATGATAGTAAGAAAATTTGGTGAAATACGTCAATTTACATATCAGTGGGGGCAATTTTTGAGGCATTTTTTGTCGTGTTACTTTCCACCCTTTGACCCTTAGTGCACTTACCCCTAAAATTTTAAATGGCAACCCCTATTTATTTCTTTTACCATTTTTGTGTTCCTTATAAAATTCTACATAAACTGCATTATTATTTTGTCAAAATTGTGATACTGAACCTTAGAATTCAGAATTCTATAAGAAACACAAAAATGGTAAAAGAAATAGGGGTTACTATTTAAAATTTTAGGGGTAGGTGCCCTGGGGGTCAAGGGGTTGAAAGTAACACGACAACAAATGCCTCAAAAATTGTCACCCTTCATATGTAAATTTACGCGTTTCGCCAAACTTTCATACTATTATCGGTAGAAGCAATATTAAATACTGTTCGTTTTCAAATTGTCAGCCTGTATAAAAACCCATTGTTTTGTTTTCACCGCAGGATTACGTCGTTGCAGCCACCCATAGACGATCAAATATATTTTTCCAAGGCTCCTCGATTAAAAATCTGTTTTGCTAACATACCCATGGTACTCCAGAGTGTCTTTACAAGAGGATAATAAATATTTTTTTCAGATCCACACGTGTCCACACCGTCTTCTGTATGCCTTCGCTGGCCGAATTAGAGAAAATAAGTGTTTTATGCGTTGACCGCAGAACGATTGGTGTCTCCACAGCACTTGAGACGTAAGGGGAATTCAAATATCAATCTGATCTGTGATCTTCTGATTTGTTTCGTCCGACGCGCACTTTTTACTTAAAAAATTAAAGTCTGTTTACTTCAGCTACTTCATCGGCTGGAAGGAAATGAAGAAATAAAACAATTTTTGTATATGAAAACAAGTATTTTGATGAATGGAAGGAGTGTATCAAAGTATCAAATATAACATCAGAGATATTTTGAAAAAAAAATAGAAAAGTTTACCACCCTGTATCTGAAAAGTTAAGATGTTTAAGACATATATACATATATACATATAATATATACATATCTCCATATAATATATACATATCTTCATATTAAGTTTTTTTCTTAGAATTGGTCCAAGAACCACCTCCTTAAATATTAGCTTGTCATTAAGGAACACCCTGTATATTATAATTCTTTATTAACACAAAAAATAAAAGAAAATAGGTAATTCTGTTATTTTTTCACTATGGAAATCCTGTTGCATTTTCTATTAAACAAAATTAAAAAATATATCTCATAACATACTCGGTTTATTATATATTGAAATACTGCGTTAAATTTTAACATTTCCGGTTATTTAAAGCATGTTAACAGTTAATTTTAAACCCCGATTATATTTTAATAAAAGAGCTATTGTATTTCAATTGTATTTCTGACTTTAATTTTGTCTGATTTTCAATGTGTATATTATATTGACCTAATAAGCGGATTTCGTATTAAAAACTTTGCGTATTTTTTTAAATATTCGATATAATCATTATAAAGTTTAAATATTAGAGAAAATAGATAAAGGGTGGAGCTTTTACCGAAGTGAAAATATCACTATAAATAATATACCTAATTTGATTTATATAAAAATTCTTGAATTTCACTAAAAAGCTTGTCATTGTTGATACCAAACTGTCAATCTAAAAATAGCAATTATCGAGGCAATTATTAATACGTAATAGACCTAATGTTATAATTAACTCAAAAAATGTTACAGTCTTTGAACGAACGAGCCGTAGAAACCAACGAGTCGCATTGTGATCCGATTCAATTCTTACGACTCGTGCGTTCAAACTTTATGGATCCGTACTGGCCACGATTCGATTTAGCGAACCACATTATAAGCAATGAATCAATTCTCAGGCCTCTATGAACGAACGAGCCGGAGAAACAAACGAGTCGTATTGTGATTCAATTCTAACGACTCTTTTTTACGACTCGTTCGTTCAAATTTTATGGATCCGTGTATAATGTATAGATAACCAGACAATTCGAGATGTATTGCTAGCGGCATTAGTGTATATGTTGTGACAACGATATTACAATCTGTAGTTTATAATGGGTCTGCCGTTTTTCAATAAAAGTTTACTTAGTGTACCTCCTGGTTTATTCGCAAGCCTCTGTGTTCTGAACAATAATACAACACCGTGCTTGCCACGATTTAACTGAACTATTATTATTTATATTATTATTAACTGAACCGTATTCTAAGCGATAAATCGCATCTCACGATTCATTGTTAATACTACTTCAATCTTTGCCCACCTCTATAGTACTAATCACTAAAATGGGACATCCAAGAACAGTTAACCTAATAGGACTGCTCATTCAGCCAAAAGTGTCCGCCAGGTGCATGCGAAAACTACTCGCTTTGTGACGTCATTGTAGCCCTTGTCATGGTTATTAGAAGGTTATTAGTCCTTATCCGGCAACCAATAATACACACACGTGCATTATTGGTTACCGAATGCAAAACGTTCATTATTTAGTTTATTTATTTAAACACCTTATATGTATGCAGTATAGAAAATTAACTGTATAAATCGTATTAAATACTCGGATAATGCATTTTTAAGAACAGCACTTCCCAGCATCACCTTTTGCAAGCATTCTTTTTAGAGTACTTCCATATTTTGCTTTAAAACAATTAATAAACAAAATCGTGGGCACTTAGTATGCACTTTGTCACAATCCACAACACAAAATGAACGTATTTATACACTCTGTAGTTCTAAAAACTTTAAAGGCACCTTTTCAAAATTTCTCAGCTGTTATTTTTATAAGTTTACCATAGGCAACTAATAATACACACTATCATGACAAGGCCACGAAGGCTTTGACAAGGGCTACAATGACCTCACAACTGTCAGCTGAAGCGCGGGAAGAGGCGAACGTACGTCTTATGAGGATGAGCAATCCTATTAGTTTACCGTTCTTGGGGAAATCATCAGTACACTGAAAAAATTAATTTATGAATCTAATAACAATATTGATGGTTATTTCTTACCACAGATTATTGCAGTAAATTTACCACCCGTTCTTTAGTTTTACAACTCGTCTGTAAAATCGCTGTATGGCTAATTTGTGGCATGTATGTAAATATGTTAAATCTTTATATTCTTTGTGAATTTATGTAAAAAATATGCTCTCTCTCTACAACCTAGCCAACTTCCTTGCACTATCGCTATAGACAACAACAAATTTAAACATTTTATTATAGTGAATTTACAATTATCTTAATGTATCGCTTTATAAGGAAACAAACCGGTACGCGGAGAAGCACGGACGCCAGACGTCGCTGGAAATCAGACCTTTAAACGAACCCTAGTTTGTTTAAATCGGCTAACCCAAACCAAAATTATCCCTATTTTAATAAAAGCAAGTTTACCCTTCCCCTACCACTCTATTTTATCTTCTTCAAGTGTCATATTCCTAGTGAACGTTGACGACTGCCATGTTAACAATATCTCTGTATCGCTCTCGACCTTGCGCTACATGGAGTAATTCATCCGCACTCAAGCCTGTCTATTGCGGCAAGTTCCTCAACCACGAAAGCCTCTTGCGCCCAATCCACTTCTTTCCTTCGATTTTTCCGTTAAGAATCAGTCGGAGAAACTCATATCGATGTCCTCTGGTTATATGGCCAAGATATTCAAGTTTTCATCGCTTGATAATATTCAGAAGTCTTGCTCCATTCTTCGAAGAACTTCTTCATTTCTGGTTCTAGTGGTCAAGATATTTTAAACATTCTTCTGTATGTCCTCATTTCAAATGTTTCGATTTTATTTATCGTTTCTTTTTTAAGTGTCAACGTCTCACATCCATACAAAAGAATCGACCACACAACACTTTGTAAACTTCCCCCGTATTTTGAAGTTTAGTGAACTATTTGAGAGCAGCGACTTAACTTCTGAAATGCATTTCTTGCTTATTCTATGCGACATCTGATTTCGTATGAAGGATCGATATGTTGATTAATCCAACAGCCTAGGTACTTAAACTTCGCCACTCTCTGCAACGTTCCTTCATTCAATAATAATGAGGTCTCGCCGACATCTACTTTACACACAACCATATATTTAGTTTTATTTATATTAATAGATAGCCCCCAATTCTGACAAGCTCCACTGACTCGGTTTACTAATTCTTTTAGATCTACGAGATGTTCTGCTATAATTACGGTATCGTCGGCATATCTGATATCATTGACTATTTATCCTCCTATTACAATTCCTTTTTAGCCACTTAGGGCCTTCTCTAAAGATGTTTTCTGAAAAAACTTTGAAGAGGGAGGGAGGCACCCCTGTTCACGCCCCGTTAATATTAATAGGTCTAGATTCTCTATTATTCATGGTAATAGTAGCTATTTTTTCCAATACAAATGCGAAATCAGCCTAATAACTTTGTCATCTAGCTGGATGTTCTGCAGACTTGATATTAGCTTATTGTGCTGGAGGCTTTTTCAAAATCAATAAAGCATAGGTATACCGGTCTTCTTACTTTCTAACACCTCTGCAGAAGCGTTTCCATCGTAAATAGTTCTTCCCTGGTTCCCATGCATCGTCTGAAACCAAATTGCTGAGTTCAGAGCTTCCTCGCACTTGTCGCTAATTCGTTTTTGAAGAATGTGTAGAAGTAGTTCGAGCACATGACTCATTAGACTGATAAGTCTACAGTCTGAACATTTTTTAGCTTTTCTTAGTTGGCCACCCGGTACATATGCGAGAGTATTAAATCTTCACTAATAAAAAATTGCTTTGATATTTATAAACAGACGTTTAATTATTCTAGATGATATTAAAACAACTTCACTGTAAACTATCCGCATTTATATGTTTATCAAAAAATAATAAATATGACTTTAAATCGTTTATATATCAAGTCTGGACAACATCAAATTTTTGATTGACATCTGGTTAAATTAATGAGAGTTTATTGAATTTGTGTATGTTGAAAAGTTTATTTTTGCCTTTCGGGAGTTTTCTAGTCACACGGAATTGAATTGTTTATAGCATAAACGGTTCTATTTGTTTACCACTGAATAGAATTAGTACTAGAATAGAAAAGTACTAGAATAGGAAGTAGGTATTTATAAGTGCAAATATTTTCAGAGCTAGTAGATCTCGATAAAACAAACATATTTTCTCTTTGCCGTTTTTCAAATAAGCCCAAAATAACCGAGATATTTTACATTGAAAATTAATAAAAAAATTACTTTTCGCTTAAATTTTGAGAAACACTGGATATTTTCTGAAGTTTCTTTCTTGTAAATTTAATCTACTACATACGTAAAAAATCCAAATTTTCAAAAAAAAAACTCATAGAAATGTTCCTGGGGTCGAAATATATATATATATATATATATATATATATATATATATATATATATATATATATATATATATATAGGATCCTATATCTCCTACGCGGAGCAAAGGGCTTCAGTGAAAGCTCTCCATCGGGTTCTGTTTTTGGCAGTTGTTTATGCTTCCTTCGTATAAAATATGTATCTAAGCAAAAATCGCACAAATATGAATGTATAAAGAATTGTTGTTCTTTTTCATAGATTTAGGAAGAACAGATATCACATTATGCATTTTAACCCGATCAAACATTCGGAGGTTGATGACGTACTGTAAAAACCAACTGAGATAGAGAAGGCGACATTGCCACATATCAAATTTGCGCCTATCTACTTAGTTCGATTTGCAGAAAAGGTGATTTTAAAACATTCACCGGATATCAATAAATCTCAATTTCTTAATTAAATTAATAGTTTATTTTTAAAAAAGCATGCGTAATAATATGTTATTAACCAGAGAATATATGCGTTACTATTAAAGGATATGTTTACTGTTTAATGTGCTGAAACGTCTAGAACTATTGGCAACGTCGCTGCTAGTCTTCCAGAATGAAATGAGCCGTCCGTCCCACCACCCCTCGCGACGGCCCTTGGTCCGTTATAGCGTACTACGTTTAGCTTACGGTGTGTTTGAAGTCGGAATCAAGTCCGAAGTGAATTTTTCAGTAGGTTTTGTTTTTGTTTAACGTACTTTTGAATCTGCGAATGTTCAATATGGTACGACAGTATCAAGTGTGTGGAAAAATAAGCTCAAATTACCCGAATTTGTCTTTTCACAGGTAGGTATTGTTTTGACGTTTTATATTTCCGGCGTAATTGTACATAGGCGTCCCATAACTCACAATTAAAATAATTTCTAATTATATTTGTTGAATTTTGATCTATTAAAACAAGAACGTAGTAGCCGGTAATTGAATTATAATTCGTCTCAATTACTACCTAACTGTTGTAGATCATAACAAATTTGAATATAAACGTGGCATTTGAAACTTTATTATAAGCCAAAAAGTGAGATTTTTTTTCTTAAATTGCGTCATATTTTGGTCATTATATACGATATTATAAAGGAATTTTGCTCAACAAATAAACAAAGGTGTTTACCCGACCTTTTTTACATTTTATTGCTTTATTATATCTGCCCTTTCGGCTTTGTTTAGATAATTTTTTACCACTTTTAGACAATTTTTTACACAAATACATCTTCCTAGAGTTATTTGTACGGTGTGTTTAACTTTTTTTTGGAATGGGACGAACTGTAAATAATTCTTAGGCTACTAGTTTTATACATATCTATATACAGAGTGACCCAGGCCTCGAAAAAAGCTTTTTACCTATTACGTTTTTGGTTTGTGATTTTTATTTCAATTTTTTACATAAGATGAGGGCCATTGTAACGCACATTTTCAAAATATTTTTGTCAACATACAGGGTGATTCAAACCGCAATATATATACTTAATACAGTTCATGAAGATTGAGACATTTAACTAAAATTTGATTATCTGAAATCCTTGAAAGTGAAATGAATCCTTTGAAAGTAATGGATTTGTAAATAAACGTAATAGGTATTCATTATCATGCGACAGAAACCCCATACTGTAGCACACAGATTTTATACTTTTAATGATAAATGCCTTCTATTGAGAGACTAAAAGGCAATTGCCTCGTATCAGAGCCATCCTAATACAAGAAGAAGACCGAAAGTCAAATCTTGTCTTTGAAAAAAAACACAATTTTCTCATTAAATATTGATTTTAGGTATAGGAAGTTATTAATAATACAAGATTAAACAACTATAACACAGTACTTCACAGGAAGCTATCGATTGCGAACTAACTAAATCGTTACTAATTACTAATTTTGAAAAGTTCTTTTTAAGATAAAAAAAGGTAAAACTAAAACCTAAACTATCATTTGAGATTAAACGGGAAGTTCTAAATAATGTTGCCTATTCTAAATAAGAAAAATTTATTTATAAGTTTTAGTTAATTTTTAGTAAATTCATAATTAAATTTGGACGAAAAGAATATTTCTGTTTGCTGTAGGTAATTTTCTCAAGGAAAATACGTAAATCAAAATGACTTTTTAAGTAAAAAAAAAGTCAAAAGGACAAGTTATTCCTAAAAAGGACTGGTGGCAACCCTAGGTATTTCTGGAATGGAAATTTAATGGCAAATCTACAACTTTAGTTTGAAAATATGTTCCGGCCACCTATGTTTACAAAAATGTCTAAAATATGCTTTACCATTGCCTCCATATTCTGAAAAAAAAATTGAAAGAAAAGTCACCAACCCCAAACCTAATATAGAACTGTTTCGGAAGCCTGAGTCACCCTGTAAATATTCAAAAGTAACTGAAAGTTTATATAGAAGTAACTGAAAGTTTAAATTGAAAATCGACGTTGGAGCGATTTTTGAAAACTACTAACGTTTCAACATAAGTATATTAATTATATTATTATATTAGACCTTATAACAAAACTCATCTGACAAAAAAGTGTTAATGTAGTATATTAATATGGAGTAAAAATTTTACTAATTACTTTACTAATTAAATTCGTTCCAAAAAACGATACGCCACTGGCCATTAGAACAATCCAAATGCGCCTAGTTGCCGGGGTCGGAAATTTTAGACTTCTCTGTCTCTTCTGTCCTTGTTTGACACATTGGAATGTTTGATACACTACCAACGAGTATTTATGAATGAGATGTTCGGTCTATCTTTATAATGTCTTTGTTCTTTTTATTTTAAGTTTCAATTACGTACTTCGGAAGCTTAGTCTGCAGATAAAAATAAGTAAAAAAGTTCCT
Organism: Sitophilus oryzae; assembly: GCF_002938485.1. Lineage (NCBI taxonomy): Eukaryota > Metazoa > Arthropoda > Insecta > Coleoptera > Curculionidae > Sitophilus > Sitophilus oryzae. The sequence goes on along the minus strand of NW_022145814.1, from coordinate 1,008,269 downwards.
ATACCTAAATGTATATCCTAAAATGCTTAGTTTCGGAGATACAGGGCGTAGAAGTTTTATTTTTTTTTTATTTTTTAGCCGACCATACCAACAGGTATGGTAGGCTATTAAGATCGGCAAAAAAAGGTTTTTTCAATTTCACTCAAAATGAGTTATTTGGGTCATAAATGACCTAAATACAAAATATTTTCATGGTGTCTGTCTGTCCGTCTGTCCATCTGTCTGCAACACGATAACTCAAAAACCGCTAAACCGATTTTAACCAAATTTGGCACAAAAATCACTGTGGCACCCGAGAATCTGGCCATTAGTTTTTGGTTTGGGTGGGGTTGGTAAGGGGGTATGGGAAGGGGTTAAAAATTTTAAAAAATTGTAACTCCAGAATTACAGTAGCTAGCAAAACGCAATTTTCAATTTAAGATTAGGAATAATATTTGCAACAAAATGTAATTGTAAATAATTGTAATAACATCAAAATCAGTCGAAGTCGCAGTTTTTGAGATAAAAAAAAATTGGAAAAATTCCTTTACTTTGAAATTAAAAGAACTGCCTACCAAAAACACTGCCTACTAAAAGAACTGCCTACCAACTTTTTATTAACATATGTGTGTATGGGCGGCTGGCTATACGTGCCTCCCAGCGCCAGTTTTTTCAAATAATTTCTGAAGCAACATCAATAATTGGATGAAAATTGGTATCTACATACATATACATACTGCCATTACTCGCTGACGAGTATTTGACACGCATCAGAAGATGGTCACGCAAGGCGTTTTCTTTCATGAGCCTTTCTGTGACTGAAAAGCCCAATACGTGATGTTATTTGTCTACCGCACTCCGGACATTCAAAAATCTCATTGCTTTGTTGCCTCTTAACTTTTTGGTTCTCGCTGTTAACTCAGTTTACAATTCTTCTCCATTGAGTTCTATTGTGAGCTGCTACTTCCCACTCATTCTGCAAATTAATTCCCTTTAAGTTTTCGTGAAAAATGTCCCTGTACCTTTTGAGTTGTCCACCTGGCCTCCTCTTACCGTCTACAAGCTCACTGTAAAGCAGTGATTATGGTATGCGGTTTTCTTGCATTCTGCATACGTGACCAGCCCATCTTAAGTGGGATTTTGTAACCATGACTTCAATACTCTCGCAGTTAGCTTTTTCAAGAACCGATACGTTTGAGACGTGATGGAACCATTTGATTCTTAAGAGTTGTCTAAGGTGTCTCTGTTGCAACTTGTTTAATGCGTTCATGTGTCGGCAGTACGACAACCAGATTTCGCGCCCATATAACATGGTGGGGATTATTATTGCTGGGTACACTGCAAGTTTCGTTTTTGTGCTCAGATCATGGTTGTAAAAAACCATGTCTTTTAATTTCCAGAATGCTCTTGAAGCGCTGCTAATCCTGTGCTGAATTTCAGAGTCGATATTGGCCTTTTCCGAAATCAAACTGCCGAGATAATTGAATTCCGCCACATATTCCAGTAGTTCTTCTCCGATTTTTATAGCATTGTTGTGATCTTCCGGGGGAGTGCACATGATTTTAGTTTTGTCGATGTTTAGCTTAAGGCCCAAAGCCTCGTATGCCCAGGTATATGTGTTCAACATTTCTTGTAATTGCTGTACAGTTTTTGCAACTAGAGCGCAATCGTCAGCGTATTAAAGTTCTGTGATGAATTTTCATCACAGATTTCCAATACCAGAAGAGATACCAAAGAGATACCAAGATACCAGAGATACCAAAATTCATCACAAATTGGTATCTGGGAGTTCTTTGACATGAGAAATTTGATTTAGATGTCAATATGACTCCTACTTGTCGAGGGCGCCACCTACATATTTATTAACCGGTTTGAAGAATAGTAACTTTTCGTTCGTACCTGTATATACTGAGTATAAAAAAAATATACATTACGCGACGTTTTTCACGCAAAAGTGGTCTCTTGGTAAAATTCGCTACAAGCAACCGTTCTCGAGATCTTTAGAATAAAAATAGTCAATACATGTCATTATTGACAAAAAATGAACATCTTAAGTAGATAGTTATTTGACTGAAAATATAGATTTGGAAACTTTTTATTTTTTTTTAATTAACCACAAAAAGTTTTTCTTCAAAAAATTATGATAAAACAGTTTATGTTGAACTTTTGGTAGAAAAACAATTGAAATTAATGATTTCAGTCTAATAACTATTTAGTCAACATGTTTAATGTATGTCAATGATGACAGTTATTGATAATTTAGACTCCAGATATATCGAGAACCATTATTCGAAGACGATTTTTACCAAGAGGCCTTTTTTACGTAAAAAACGTTGTAAATGCATATTTTTTTACTCGGTAGTTTGATACAGGTACGGATGAAAAGTTATTAGTCTTAAAACCTGTTAAAAGATATATAGGTGGGGCCCTCTACAAGTAAGAGTCATATTAATATCAAAATCAAATTTCTCATGTCAAAGAACCCCCAGATACCAATTTTCACCCAATTATTGACGGTACTTCAGGAATTATTTTAAAAAAATTAAAATAAAAATGAAACTTCTACACCCTGTATCTCCGAAACAAAGCATTTTAGAACATACACTTAACAAGGTGGTCCGAGTTCTATTCCGGAAACTTCGGCAGCATATTCTGCAGATAAAAATAAGTAAAACAGTTCGTATAAATGTATGTCCTAAAATGCTTAGTTTCGGTGATACAGGGTGTAGAAGTTTCATTTTTATTTCGATTTTTTCCAAATAATTTATGAAGTAAAGTCAATATTTGGATGAAAATTTGTGTCTGGGAGTTTTTTGGTATGATACATTTGATTTTGATGTCAATATGACTCCTACTTGTCGAGGGCGCCACCCACATATTTTTTAACTGGTTTGAAGAATAATAACTTTTTGTCGGTACCTGTATAAAACTACTGAGTAAAAAAGTATACATTTACAACGTTTTTTACCTAAAAAAAGTCTCTTGGTAAAAATCGGTCCGAGTAATGGTTCTCGAGATATTTGGAATCGAAATTATCAATACCTGTCATCATTCACATAAATTAACACACATGTTGACTAAATAGTTATTAGACTGAAATCATAAATTTTAAATGTTTTTGTGTCAAAAGTTCATCAGAAACTGTTTTACCATCATTTTTTTGCAGAAAAAATTATGATTAATATAAAAAAATAAAAATTTACCAAATTATTTCAGCCAAATAACTCTCTCTACTCAACGTGTTTATTTTTTATCAATAATGACATGTATTGACTATTTCCGTTCTAAATATCTTCAGAACGGTTGCTCGTAGCGATTTTTACCTAGAGACATTTTTTACGTAGAAAGTCACGAAAATGTATATTTTTTCACTCAGTAGTTTTATACAGGTACGGACGAAAAGTTTTTTTAAAAACAGTTAAAACACATGTAGGCGGCGCCCCCTACAAATAGGAGTCATATTGACGTCAAAATCAAATTTGTCATGTCAAAAAACTACCAGACACCAATTTTCATCCAAATATTGACGTTACTTCAGAAATTATTTGGAAAAAATTGTAATAAAAATGAAATTTCTACACCCTGTATCTCCGAAACTAAGCATTTTTACTTATTTTTATCTGCAGAATATACTGCCGAAGTTTCCAGAATACGGTTCGGACCACCCTGTATATATTTTTTAAATTATTTCAACTTTATTAAGCGCCAATTGGTAAAATATAGAGACACAGTTTTCGACACAACTTTAATTAACATCTATTTGCGGTTAGCGTTGAACTAACACGACAAGAAAATATATTAATTCATTAGCCGTGTTCAGATACACTTGAGTTGAGAAGGGTGCTCAACAATTGCAATAGTCCTTCATTATCGGGGTCTGAACAAGGGCAAGCAATTATAAACATCCTTGCCTTGGGCAGGTCTGTCGCTCCATGTACGCGGAAGCCATTTTACGAAATTACTAGGGACGGTGTAATAAGACTAGAAAACCCTTCATTACGGTTAAGTTTTTTGTCGATGAGTATGAATAGAGAACGGAGCAGTTGTGGGAACGTGGCTTGAACATTTGCCAAAGAAGACAATACCAACAGCGGCGATTACATTTTGTTCGTATATGAAATCCGAAAACTTCGTTAACTTTTTATTGCAAACTAAGTATTACATTTGTAAATATAGTCAGTTCACAAAAATGGCAAAAGTAATGAGTAATGTAAGTAACAGTTGATTTATGAACAATAAAAATAAAGTTTATAATAACTGTTTCCAATATACCGGATGCGTCTCAAAAGTGGCTCACCCCTATAACTTTTTTTCTTGTTTCAGTTAAAAAAATTCACAGATTTTGCAACATGCGCAACCATCATAGGCGTATTGAAAATACCAGATACAAGTCGGCGGTTGTCGGCAATCACCTGTTTTTTTACATTTTATATTAATTTGTGACGTCATTAGAAAGAGCTCAATAGAAATATAAAGAACTAAACCTTGTTTGGAAAGCAATTTGACATTCGTGACGTCACCACTCCGGCAGTCTATGGTGCGTCCAGACCTGACGAGCCGAGCGCGAGACGAGAGCAAGACAAGAGCGAGACGAGAGCGAGACATTTTCTATCCATTTTTTACGCCAACCTGCCACGAGACAAGCCGAGTGGCATCATAGTGAAAGAAAGCCAAACACATATTAAATTGCAATTGAATATAACAAACGATGGCCAAATAATAACGCATACAGTAATAAATATTTGTATCTTTAATATGATATTCGGTACATGGTATTCATCGTCGGTTTTCCCCCTTTTGGCTGTTTTCCCTTTTATCCCTTACACGACGTTTTTTACATAATATGTTTTTTAACATTTTTGGAACAAAATGTTAAATAAAAAAGTTATTGGTAAGGTTACGAAGCACATTTTAACATTACTATAGAGTATACAGGGTAATTCAAAAAAGTGTTGCGGATATAACATATTTTCTAATGGGAATACCCTATTTTTTATTTTATTATTGGGTTGTGATAATATACTTATTATTATATTTTAATAATATTATTATACGTAATAATTGTACATACGTACAATTCGGTAACTCTTCTTGCAATTTTTTTGATATTATATATCTAAAATTAATAGATGTTGTAATAATTCAATTTGTTTAAAGAAATGTTGGATTTCGATAGGGTAAAAATTATCAGTGACATAAAATTTGTAAATTCTATCAGAAAAAATGATAATACATACGGTGTACGATTTAAAAATTTGAGATTACTTAATTTTAAATGGTCGAAATTTATAAATCAGAGCTAATATCTCGCAGTCGGGCGGGCCTACCAAAAACACTTCCAGACTTTCGAGCTTTCTTTGATCTCTCGGCCGTTGGAAAACCGACAGGGGACGGATAGCAAGGAGGCTCCGTGGGTTGACTCGCGAGACTCGTCCACACAGCGAATTTGGAATGTATCGCGCTCGTCTCCCCAGGTTTGGACGCAAATATATTCCAGATATGTATAGTGAACAAGTGAACCGTTCGCAACGTTAAATAATTTTGATATTTAATTTTTATCGTGATGGCTTTTTATGAAAGTGTATACATAGAATTAATTGCATTAATTAGCACTAGCAATAGCAATAGCACTTCGAACCCACAGTTTTGTTATGGAGCCAGATTAAACCAATCAGAATGCGTATTATGTTACCGTAAAAGCCCGAATATTGGTTAAACGTAGAGTTGCCCACGTACGAGCCCGAAATATACCAAAAAGTGGGTCAGCTTCGGTTAAGTTTAGATTAGGTCTATATTTTTATTAATGCAAAATCAACTAAAACCTAATTCTAATCTAACCTAAACTCACCCCTTCTTTTGCATATTTCCGGCTATTACCTGGGTATTCCTAGGTTTAACTAATATTCGAACTTACGGTGTAAATTTATGGAGGGCCCATAAATTTAAATTCGCCGTACAACAAAATTTCACCAATTTTCTCAATAAAAATTAAAAGTTATAAATCATACTATTTTTTATAGAAATGATGGAATAAGGATGAACGGGGTGCCGGTAGACCAAGAAGATACTTGGAATGTAAGTGTTAATTTATACTCGAATTGAGTTGCCTCACAGTATAGGCATATTTTGAACCCTTACCGTGCATAGTTACTGTAAATAAAAATAAATTAAAATATAGTTGGCTCCAACGATAATTTAGTTTGCAACTACTTTTCATCATACCTAATAAAAAAAAATCGTGACAACCACTACTTATAGTATGTACCTACATATGCATTTTTAAACATCATTAAGAGATTTAAGTATAAAAAGGTGCCCATAATGTGAGTAGCGGTATTGACGGTTTTTTGTTATGAGGAAAATAAGCAGCAAAATATATTATCGACTGCAGCAACTATGTATTCCTAGTTTACATTCAGTATGTCCAATTGAGTAATGAGCCAATGTCCAAAAAAGTAATCTCACGTCAAATTTTTTAAAAATTATTGCATGCCTTAAGTATTTGCAAAGTTAACAAAAATATTTCTTTGCATACCTTGCAATTAATATATTTGGTCTAATTTATCAGTTCTGCAAATCATATCCGAAATTCAGATTGTGTGTGACACAACGAAGAGTGAACGTGCAACGTGAAAGACAAGAAAAATGGCAAGTAAAAAAAAGGAAAATTTTAATTACTAATTACACAGTCCTTCCCTTGAGTTCTTCTGCCTAAAATCTATATTGCCTTCCCTAAGATTTTAAATATAAATGATGGAAACTCATAACAAGTTTACCACAATTTAAACTTAAGATAATTATTTAATTATTAAATCCATAATTATATTAAAAAATAACACTTACGAAGTTAATAAATATTAACTATTATATAAATCATTTAATAATTATTCTGATAAAAACACGCTGGATTTTTTATTTTAGAAATCATAGAGGCTATAATCATTAATATGACTATATGTATTAACAATACTTAAATTAAAATTTATTTGAAGGAATGCTACTTGAAGTATTAACTCGGAATAATTATTAAAAACTGCTCATCGCGTTATCGATGTCGGCGTCTTGTGACTGTTGTCTGACTGATTGGCCGTTTAGGTACCTATAGTTTGATTTCAGATAATGCAGATTTTAATGTGCCATTTGTGGTTTTTTTATTGGATTTTTTTTACATATTTGGTATACTCTATGAAGTGCTCATGTCCATTTTTCAATTATTAAAGTGCCTATTTAGATACATTTAAAATTAACTAATTAGTGTATAGTAATTGAATTATGGGTTTGTTTATTTTTTATTAAATGTATTTTTTTTTCTATTAAAATAAACATAGCTGTATTTACAAAATCGCTAGCTAGACATTTTTAAATACAGGTTGTTAATTAAGTATCTGGCCAACTTCAGAAGGTAATTCTTTGTGTTTTCAAGGTAAAAAGTTAATATAAACATGTGTCCGGAAATGCATAATTTTAAAGATACAGGGTGTCAAGTCCTAATAGACATTTTTTTTTATGAATATTTCAAAGATCCGTTGGCCGATTTTGTTGAAATTTCGCCGTGTTGTGAATTTTGATGTTAGCACTAATTAAATGATAATAATTATTATTTACAACAATATTCAAACGGTAAAAACTTATCAACTTATCCCAATAAATATTTGACAACGCCTTGGATTCATTTGTTTTAACGCCTGTTGGCGGTGGAAACCATGCAAGCTTTTTCTTTGTCCTAAGTTGATAATTAAAAAAATTATAATCATATAAAAAATATGGTAATTAGTCTAAATTTATTATTTATGTGATTCTGCTCTTTCTCGTATAATTTGCCCCTTGTTTCTCATACGGAAATAGTTAGATTAAAATAGCCAAACTGTACCTAACAACCCATGCCTTGACATATTTTCTTTTAAAATAATATCGCTTTCTTTATCCGCCGGTCCAGACTCGACCTTGCCCTAGACGCCGGCTCTATCAACTTAAGTACGTGTTGACAAGCAGGTTATTGAACCCAGGTTCGTAACGAAAATTTGACTCGAAATACCAAGTGTGTGGTATCAAATTATTCGTAAAAAAATACTTTTTCCAAATATGCTAATGAGCCACCCTCGTTCCGTTTGAAAAAATTAAGATATAATTAAAAATACGATTTGAGCATTTTCTAACTGGCCAGGACAAGACATTAAAAACATTAGACGATCAAATCTATTTTTCCAAGGCTCCTTGATTAAGAATTAGTGTTTTTAACATAGCCATGGCACAATGTCAAAAGTTGACATGATATGTCATTCTATTCAGAATGTCATTATCGAATAAAGTAAAAAGATATCGAGGGTCCCCATTTAAAAATCAAAAGTTGTAGTCATTTCCGGTGAAACAGGAAGTGACCAAAAACAATTGAGTACGTCAATCAATTCTAATTTATGTCATATACTAACATACCAAATCTTGTTTTTTATCTGAAAAAATTCACAGTCCTTTACAAAGATGCAACCGGGGGGGCATTGAAAATGATGAATAAAAACGTAAAAATATGATTAGTGTTAATATGAGTGTATTACATACATATGTTTAAATAACGAACTTACCAAAAAACAACAGATTTAAAGATTCACTGAAAAAGTAGTAGTGTTAACATTAAATAAAACATTATCAATAATAATTATGCGATCGCACCTATCCGTAAAACAAGCAAGCAAAAAAACCTCGAAAAAAACAAAATAACATACAAAACATCAGGTTAACATGATGACAGATCATGATCAATGACAGATAAAGAATTCTTACGGAAAGTTACACTTTACGATATAACTTTTTACCTGTTAAAGGCAAACCCCATTTAAACACAAAACTTTTTAATACCTACTACTGTATCTAAAAGACTTTTTTTTAAATTACTAAATTCTTAGCCACGCTTCTGTTTTTCTTGGCTGTTGTGCGTCACGTCACAGATTAACAGGCCCACGTTTGCACCACAAGGCGATGCTGCAGACCACTAGGTAGACCGGTCGTAGAAATTTATGTTATACAACTTGTAGTCAATCTACACAAATATTTCAAAACTTTTTTCTTTTTAAAATGTGTTCAGATTTTGTAAAAAAGTATAAGTCAAAATCGCAAAACTTAAATTTGATATGAGTTTCTTAGTTTTTAACTAATATAGTGGCGAATTACAAAAATTCCTTTTCAATGAAAATTAATGAGTTAAATAAAATAATTTAATAAACTACTAGCTTTTTCTCGCGACTACGTTCGCGTTACACCTCGAATCGTTCATGCATTGATTTAAATGATTTTTTACTTCTTTATAGAGAGCTAGTGAGCATATAGATGTTTTTTATTTTTCATCTTTTTTTTATTTATTAAGAGCACTAATACTCTCTTTATAGGTTATTTTTTATTCTTTGAAGGATAATTGAGGAAGATATATTTCGTTATGATGTCACTAAATAAACCCTTGTATAAAATTTTATACTATCTGGTTTATAATGTTATAGTATTGCATTTTCGTACAGCAAACTTTCATTCCCTATTCTAGTCCCTAAGGGTATAAATTTCATAAATTCGCTTTACCTTTGTGCCAATTTTTATGTGTATAATCCAGAGGTCACCAAGTTTTATATAATTTTTTACTAACTTTACCCATTTGGTTGATGAATTTCAAAAATTTCTTCTAATTCTTTTTGTAGGATTTCATTCTTCTAGACCAAATAGTAAGGAATTTCCATACAACAAACTGTTCCGAGATAATTTTACTCTCTAAGAGGATGAATTTCCTAAAATCGCTTTGTGTAGCTATTTCACTAATGTCGTTTAAACGAACCTTTGTGCTAATATTTATGTATCTAAAGCTGGCGGCATGAACTCACTCTAAAATATCTAAAAACGTAATATACAATCTAACTGACACACCACTGACAATGACAAATAATTTATTTCTGGAGGTATTGTGTGTAGGCGTTTTTCAGGTATGTTTTAGTATTTAGTCGTTTTACACACAGAAATAGCCATTAAGCACTATAAAAATACTTCATAACAAATCTACACATATATACCTTTCATTTAAAAAAGAATCATCAAGATTGGTGAAGCGGTTTCGGCGGGATGGATGCAACAAAAAAACCTTAATTTATGTAATTTATATATGTATGGATTAATTATTTTTCCAACATATTTTACTTTGCAAATTTTTATAAATATTCAGACTCGCCATTATCGTACTCCACCGTGTCCAGCCTGTTTAGCCAAACGTAGGCCGATTCCTCTTCGGCGGCGTCGTGACCCTGGCCGAAGGAAAAGTCTTGAAGACGCTCATCCGCGCATAGGAATAAGTTGACTGCGTAGCGTATTGCGTATTAATCGATTCTGAAACTTTCTATCTCGTGTATAACATGTTACGCAAGTTTATTATTTTAATCTCGATTTTAATAGATAAATGTGTGAAATGCCACCTGAATATCTTCCGCCATGACATGTTTTTACTTTTTTGTTATGGTAAAGTGATTTGTATAAACTTTATTCAATAACGTATATTTTCCTCCATTTGTGATTTTTTAATTTTAAGCGAAAATTAAGTATAACATTTTAGGAAAAAGAAACACTGTAATATTTAAAAGAATAAGAAGAAATTAGTCTTATTTTGAAAGGAAAATATAGAAAAAACTCTTTCTATAGAAAAAGTCTTTATACTAACCAGAATCCGGTGACATATACGCGGTCTCACCGGAAACATTACTTATTACTTCGCATAACTTGAAGAATATCTACTTTTAATAATGAACACTTCAGAAATACACCAGTAAAAACATTTATTATTTGAGATTAAAACTCGAATTAAATTATAAATATTAGTTACCTATGTTGTTATAGCTTTTATAGGCCTGTTTAACGACTTAATAAGTTACCTAGCGAAAAAATCTGTGCGCGTACCTACCACTATTGTTACAGGTTAATTCGTTAAAGAAATATGTTACACAAGTTAAAAACGCTAAAATTTTAATGGTATTACTTGTGCATTATTGGCCTTATAATGTAATTTGTTGGAATTATATCTTCTTTAAATATAATTAGACTTTTTAACGACTTTTAAGTTACCTAGGAAAAAATCTGTGCACGTACCTACCAGTATTGTTACAGGTTAATTCGTGAAACAAATGTGTTACATATTATTCGTGGTATTAGTGGTATTATATTGGAATCAGCTTGGCATTAGTGGGGCATTATATGAGAAATTTTGGTATTTAATTTGTATTTTTGGCATTACTTTGGCATTAGTATACAGACATTTGTCAGCGGTTTACTCCTTGTAGATAATCAAAAAGTTTTTTGATAAAATTTGCTTTTCATGTCAGATCATTTCTATGAAAAATTACATTAGATTTTTATTAAAGACGCTGGGTAATTAAAACATTGACTAATAAACCTTGTCCACTTTAAATACGGGGTCACGAAATATCCTCCTTGGAGTGTTTGGGTTAAGGGGTGTATAATAAATTAATCGTTGTTTTATAATAAAAACCATAAAACATTTATTTGTGAGTAAAATAATGCAATGGTTGGATATCTCTCCTTTATAATTCGGTGACTAAAAATACACTAAAATAATTAGAAAAAAAATCTTGTACTTATTTAGTAATTACGTCAATATTAATTAATTGACTTTCTAGTCTATTTTATTTTATGTACAAATATATTATTAAATTTTAAGCATTAAGTAATAAAACACTTTGTGCCCTCTTATATCGTAAAAGGTTACGAAATATACTCCTGGTTACACCCCTTACAGAAAACAGTGTAAGGGGTGTAAATAAATTGTATAATCACTGTTTTTTATAATAAAAACTATAAAATATTTCTTATTTGTGAGATTAAAAAAACAAAACAATGCATTGGTTAAAATAAGTACATTCAATACTGTTTTCAATTGTTAATTCAATAATGTGTTATAACATAATATAGCCATTACTATTATACTATTATTATTAAAATAATATGTGTGTAACATATTTCTTTAACGAATTAACCTGTAACAGACATTTATATGCCCAGTATATTTTTGTTTAACAAACCAATCAGGAAAAATCCAAAACCTACCGTTATAGGAGGTATAAGACGATTAAACTTATATAATGACAACTACTTATCGGATAACAAATTAATTACTACTGTCAGCTAGTTCAGCTACTGTCTAGGTAGAATTTACCTAGAGTACCTACACCTACCTATGATGATGTAGGTAGATTAAAGCTTATTTTGACGTTACCTCTCACTTCGGTGTCACAAGCTGAATTTTTCAGGGATGGAAGTACAGTACATCACAGTACATGATATGGGGACCCTTATTCCGAAAGTAGTACAAAATTAAACAGGGTAAAAAGGCACTATCATCAAAAATCGATATATTAATACCACCGTATAGAGAAAACAAATACTTATTTTTTGATCCAGTACAGAATAAAGTCTTCGTAGGGAGTAATTTTTTATAATTATTTACAAAAAAACATTTCCATTAGCGCTTATGACCAAAAAAAAACTTTAAACATGAATAATCATTTCAATCATGCGAAAATTTGGTTTAAAAATAGAGATTTTTTTTTAATATAACTTTCATTTAACGAAAAACGAAGGCCTAAATGAAAAAAAGAAACAATTTAAAAGTTTCGCTCATGTCTTGACAAGGTATCAAAGCAAACCCCATATTTTTTGCTTTTAAACTAATAAAGATATATCAATAAACAATTAGCGATGTAATGGTTTTTGCGCGCGCTGGCCGACTGCCGCCGCTGCGCCGAGATTTCCTATACCATTGTATATATGACGTCATGGTGTGGCAAATGTAGCATTTTAATTCGATTTGGGCTCCCTTATATAGGATAACAGAAACATTCAATGTTAAAATAAAAAAGTTATAGGGGTGAGCCAATTTCGTCATGATGATGATGATGATGATGAATCTGAATTTTCCAAGTCGTTTTAAATCTTTCTAGTCAACCAAGGTGTCAGACAAGCCGAGATCCAGGTAATTGCTTGGTATTTGCGGCTGATTATCGATTGCTGCTGGACGGTGGCTCTCAAAATGTTTCATTTTCTTTTAGTTTTCACAGTGAAATAATTCGGTTATTTTCAATTTATTTTTTTCAATTAAAAATGGTAAAGAGAAAATATATTTCTGTTAACCAGATTTCCCAGTTACCACCCCTTAAAAGACTTGCACTGATTTCTAGGACACCCTGTTTATACCATTCCGTTTAAAAAGTTACTATTCTACTCCAAAAACAAATTTGGCTACGTGACGAAACGAATTTTAACTATCTTAGGCTACTATTACACTATAAAATTTCTTTGTCAAAGATTTTATTTAAAAGGTATTTTATGAAAAATTTGACAGTGTAATAGGTGTGATTTTATAAAACATTGTAAACCAAACCAAATTAGACTAATATAAATATTGAACTTTAAACTAAATATATCTATAATAAAATTTTAATATAAATGTATCTAATTTATACAAATAAATATATATTAAGCACGAGTGTAATTATTCCTGGCTACAGCTTACAGTAATAATTTATAAAATTTTAACTTCCCTCTTTCAATCAGATTTCGAAACGAATTTCCCTATAACTTTGTCAGCAAAAAAAAATGAAAAATTTTTTGATCTCTTTTTTCCCTTTGTCGTTTTCATTTGCCTTTCCTTATTAACCATGAACTCAGCTCAAAATATCTTTAGAGAAAATTTTGCCAAGTAAGAAAAAATTTATGGCTTGTTCATAATGTAACGAAAAAATTAGAGCGACTGCTGAATTTAAAATTTAAGCATAATACACTTTTATATCTACAGTTTTAAAACATTTCGAGAAAGTTAATCAAAACCGTGTTCTGGGGATAAAAATCATAGCCTTTAATTACAGTTAACCAAATTACATTTGTTTAAAAATCAAATTAGAGAGATTCCGGTAAGTTTTGGAAACTCGGTGGTAATATAATAAAACAGATAACCTTTAGCCCGTGCGCTGACAGAGAATTTTTAGTCGGCCAACTGTTTAGTTGTAAAAGTGAAAACAATCTTCTCAACATTCAAAAACAACATTCTCATGGAGCAGATAGGCCAACTATTTGATTGCATGTGAGCGCGGCTCCATTTGAATACATTGGTTACAAACATGCATCTAAATAGTCGGCCGAGTAAAAATGCTATGTCATCGCACGGGCTTAGAAGATAAGTTTAGGGTTCCTTTAAAAATAAGCCCCGCTCGAATAGAACGCTAGTGAATAGTATATTATTTTATTAGGGGTAAAAATTACAACATACAGGGTGGTCCGAAATGTATTCCGAAAACTTCGGTAGCATATTCTGCAGATAAAATTAACTAAAAAAGTTCGTATAAATGTATGTCTTAAAATGCTTAGTTTCGGAGATACAGGGTGTAGAAGTTAAATTTTTATTTCGATTTTTTTCTAATAATTTCTGAAGTAACGTCAATATTTCGATGAAAATTGGTGTTTGGGAGTTTTGTGATACGAGAAATATGATTTTGATGTCAAAATGACTCCTATTTGTAGAGGGCGCCACCTACATGTGTTTTAACTGGTTTGAAAAGTAATAACTTTTCGTCCGTACCTGTATAAAACTACTGACGTTACGATCAACCGTTCTCAAGATATTTAGAATGGAAATTGTCAATACATGTCATTATTGACAAAAATAAGCACACGTGTTGAGTATTGCTCTATTTGCAGCTATTTGACTGAAATAAAAAATTTATATTTTTTTAAATAAATCATAATTTTTTCTGCGAAAAAATGATGATTAAACAATTTCTATTGAATTTTTGGCACAAAAAGATTTCAAATTTATGATTTCAGTTTAATAACTATTTAGTCAACGTGTTTAATTATGTCAGTGATGACAGGTATTGACAATTTCGATTCCAAATATCTCGAGAACCATTACTCGGAGCGATTTTTACCAAGAGACCTTTTTTAAGTAAAAAAAATCGAAAATGTATATTTTTTTACTCAGTAGTTTTATACAGGTATGGACGAAAAGTTATTACTCTTCAAACCAGTTAAAAAATATGTAGGTGGCGCCCTCTACAAGTAGGAGTCATATTGACATGAAAATCGAATTTTTCATGTCAAAAAACTCCCAGACACCACTTTTCATTCAAATATTGACGTTACTTCATAAATTATTTGGAAAAAATCGAAATAAAAATGAAACTTCCACACCCTGTATCTCCGAAACTAAGAATTTTAGGTCATACATTTAAACGAACTTTTTTACTTATTTTTATCTGCAGAATATGCTGCCGAAGTTTCCGGAATACAGTTCGGTCCACCCTGTATACAGCCGAGGCACAAAAAGTCATTTTTACTCCGAATAGCACATGCTATTTTTTTTCAAACGCCACAAATAATTTTTTAAAGAGTTTCAAACATTCCAAATCCAAATAATAAAAAAATATTTAAGTCATAGTGTATGTAATTATATATGGAGAAAGTATGGTTACAGCTCGTTGAATTTGACACTTTATGTCAGTTTAACAATATATTTTCGGACTTACTTATGCTTAGGCGTTAAGGCATTAAAATGACTTTTATATTGTCAATCACGTCGCAAAAATGAATACTTTTGTGACGTTTGAAAAAAAAACAATTTTTATAACAAATATACCGGGAACGTCTCAAAAGTGGCTCACCCAGAGGCGGGAAAGTGAAATAGCAAAAGCGGTTCCACCGTTTCCACGGAAATTTCAAATAAAATGGTTCCAGCCTCGGGCGCTAGGTGGTAGTGCAATTAATTTTTAGGTTAAGAAGTTGCTACTAGTTATTACCAGTTGGCGTTAAATCAAAATTTTTTTGTAGTTTCCATAGTTTCCAACGGCCATTGTCATACTATTGTCAAATTCTCAAAAAATATTGTCGTTGTCATAGCGCCAATCATAATATTATCAAATGATTATCAAAACGTTTTTCAAACTATAATTTGTTGTATGTATTTTAATTAGACAATTCCTTTTGTTTGTGGCTCTAAAAATATAATGTAAGTCTTTTATTTTTGCCATCATTTAAGTATCTATTTATATTTACTCCATTTACAAAACTTTGGACGTATTAAGCTTCACGCACACTGATGCGATCACGGCCGCGATCGCGATCATGATCAGGGCAGCAATAATATGAGCGATCATTCTAGCACATACCAACGCGTTCACGTTCACCGCCGCACCTATATGTAGTGAGCTATCCTGTAGGAATGATCGCTCATGTTATCGCTGCCCTGATCGTGATCGCGGCCGTGATCGCGCCAGTGTGCGTGTAGCTTTACGTTGGTCTTGTTTTATTATAATAAATATTTGCCTTATAAATAAAAACTTTAAATAATAAATAATATTTACACATGTATGGCTTTAATTTTATTTAATAATTGTATAAATTATACTGTTAAATCTTATTTTTTACACATCACAACTATACTTGTTATTAGTATTGTTGAATTTGTGTAAAAAATAAGATTTAACAATCAAATTTAATTACTTTAGAATAAAATTCAATAAATATGCTCATTTAAAAAGCCCGCGCTTCGATCCATTTAAAACAAGCCCTACTCAAGAGATGGCGCCACTTCTGTAGGACCATTTTTCAGTATGGCAGAGTCCATTCTTTTTCTAGCTAGGTATATTCTTTGGGCTCACCCTATTAACTTTTTTATTTTTTCAGATAAAAAAACGAGATTCGGTATGTTAGTATATGGCACAAATTAGCGTTGATTGACGTATTAAATTGTTTTTGGTCACTTCCTGTTTCACCGAAAATTACTACAACTTTTGATTTTTAAATGACATTTTCGGTATTTTTTTTTCTTTATTCGATAGAAAATGACAGTCTGAATAGAATGACAACTTAAATATGTACACTTTTGACATTTTCGCATATGGTTTATTTGAAATTGTAGCATGCGGTTCATAATGACAATTTGACTCGAAATACCATGTGTATGATACCAAAAATTATTCGTAAGAAATGCTTTTTCCAAATATGCTAATGAGCCGCTCTTGTTCCCTTTGAAAAATTGAGATATGATTAAAAATACGATTTGGGCAACTTTTAACCTCTCAGAACAATACACGAAAAACATTAGACGATCATATATATTTTTCCAAGGCTCCTTGATTAAAAATTAGTGTTTTAACACAGCCATGGCACTCTAGATTGAAATTTAAAATACTATGATAGTAATTATGTTATGATTCGTAAATTAATTAAATTAATTTAGGATATTATTTATTTTTTAAATACAGCCAAAAATAAGAAAAAAAAAAGAATTATTTAACCGATTCGCTGAAGTGAACAAATACAAAATAAGGATAAATGTTAATCTAGTATAAAACATTTATCAATAGCGATCAGCGTTCGTGCAAGAGACAATACTCCTTCTTTTTCTTTTCAAATTGTGTTGACGATTAATCTTGATCGAAAACAAACTGTCCGTGTCTAATATTTGTCTAAAGAACCTTAATAAATCACGAATTTCTTGGTTTCGTTGTTTGTTTCATCTTCTTTCCACTATGTTAGATATCAATTTTACCTCGACTATTTTTGTTAGAAAAATTCCGCTATAAACATTATCTTTGCTTATCTAACAGTTTTCTTTTATCTGGACGACGGACATGCCATCTATATACCAGCCTTGCATTCACTTCAAAGGGCAACCCTTAAGATATAACAAGTTAAAATTAGAAAGTAACGCTAGATGCCTTGTATGTTACAATAAGCAAATTAATAACATAAAATTAAAACACGGAACAACATTATACATAAACTTGCTGGAAGTCAATGCAAGAATGACCAAAATATCTTCTAAATGACAACTGGTAGATCACCTAGCGAAAATGACTGACAAAAAATGAACTACCAAAACTATAGTCGAAACCAAAGACATCTAAATGGGTAGACAGAACACTCCGCTCATAAAACTCAATTTTTTAGAATCATACATGGTTTGTCACTTTTATGAGAGTTAAAAAGAGATGGGTACATAAATATGGCTTCTGTTATATATATTTCTGTCATTTCGCTCTATCAGTGGCGTGATGTTTTTTTTTATCAAAAATTGATTGGGATTGCCAATTTTCCATTATAACTAGTTTTGCCTGAGGTATAACTGAGGGTAACTCTAATTTCACAATCCAAAGCGCCAACAAATAAGAAAATATACGTATTTTTGTAATAATCTACTTATAACTAAAAGTATCTAGATACGCTACTGTAAGCATGGCTAAAGAGGTAAAAAAACGTATTGACACTTACCGTCGAAATATCAATTCCGGGTTAGTCAACCAGGGGCGCTATTCTGTACAATCGTCGGTATAGGTAAGTTACCGACAGCTATCGGTACGTATTTGTATATAGTAAAAATGTGTTAATTGTTGTTGTCATAGCTATCGATCGGCCCTATGGCAGAAATCGCACATTTGTACTGACGAAAATCGGTATCTCTACCATGCCCTTGTTAACCCCACGGTAGAGATACCGATAGTCGTCGGTACAAATTTTCTATATGTCCTATTAATGACAGCTAAAACTATGACAACAACAATTAACACGACGCTCATTGGCCGTACTTGGCCGTACGTACCGATAGCTGTCGGTAACTTACCGATACCGAAGATTGTACAGAATAGCGCCCCAGGGGCGCTATTCTGTAAAATCGTCGGTATCGGTAAGTTACGACAGCTCTCGATACGTATTTGTATATAGTAAAAATGTGTTAATTGTTGTTGTCATAGTTACCGATCGGTCCTATGGCAGATATCGCAAATTTGTACCGACGAAAGTCGGTACCAATGGTCTACCGTGCCCTTGTTAACCTCACGGTAGAGAAACCGAGAGTCGTCGGTACAAATTTGCGATATCTGCCATAGGGCCGATCGGCAACTATGACAACAACAATCAACACGACGCTCATTGGCCAGTTTGGTACAATCGTCGGTATCGGTAAGTTACCGACAGCTATCGGTACGTACGGCCAATGAGCGTCGTGTTGATTGTTGTTGTCATAGTTACCCATCGGCCCTATGGCAGATATCGCAAATTTGTACCGACGAAAATCGGCATCTCTACCGTGCCCTTGTTAACCTCACGGTAGAGAAACCGAGAGTCGTCGGTACAAATTTGCGATATCTGCCATAGGGCCGATCGGTAACTATGACAACAACGATTAACACATTTTTACTACATACAAATACGTATCGAGAGCTGTCGTAACTTACCGATACAGACGATTGTCGATGCCGTGTACAGAATAGCGCCCCAGATATCGCAAATTTGTACCGACGAAAATCGGTATCTCTACCGTGCCCTTGGGCCCTATTCTGTACAATTGTCGGTATCGGCAAGTTACCGACAGCTATCGGTACGTACGGCCAATGAGCGTCGTGTTGATTGTTGTTGTCATAGTTACCGATCGGCCCTATGACAGATATCGCAAATTTGTACCGACGACTCTCGGTATCTCTACCGTGCGGTTGACAAGGGCACGGTAGAGATACCGACTTTCGTCGGTACAAATTTGCGATATCTGCCATAGGACCGATCGGTAAATATGACAACAACAATTAACACATTTTTACTATATACAAATACGTATCGAGAGCTGTCGTAACTTACCGATACCGACGGTTTTACAGAATAGCGCCACTTGTCAACCTCACGGTAGAGATATCGAGAATCGTCGGTACAAATTTGCGATATCTGTCATAGGGCCGATCGGTAACTATGACAACAACAATGAACACGACGTTCATTGGCCGTACGTACCGATAGTTATCGGTAACTTGCCGATACCGACGATTGTACGGAATAGCGCCCCAGGTCCACCTTTTTACAAACTATGCACTGACGAACCATCGTAGATAGTTAAAAACTACTTTAAATAGTTTTCTTTGCAATAAACACTGATAATTATTAGAAAGTTGTTCAAAAGCTACAAAAACTTTCAACTACCGCAGAAAACTCACAACCGCGCGTTGTCAAATATAAGTTGAATGAAAACAAATGAAAACGTCAAATGTCAGCGTAATTCCTATAGATTTCAACAATTTCGTAGTAAAAATGAATCCGCAGCGGTGCTGCTAGTTGTCATTGTAATTTCACTAATATAATTTAATTAGAAAACTAAAAATAATTTCAAAGGTATAATCCTGGCACAATCTATATATACCTATATACAAATATTTAGTTTAACGTTTCTATAGGTACCCAAAAAACATTAATAACAATAATAACATTTGGAACTCGAACCGTATTCTATCACATACCGTGTAAATCTGTCATCATCGATTTTTGCGGAACACAGTTCGTGATCGCGATAAAATTTGAATTGTTTTGTCTCCCTTTATTTAAAAGTCTTTGGTCGAAACTACTGCCTTAAAAGTTAGTAATTTTTTTTTCATAAATTTTCTGACATAATTTATCTCTGCTTCTTCTATTTATGACTCTAAACAAGCTCTTTGCTCTGAAACAATTATACACACATATAAATGTTTATAAATCAAAATACATGGTTGAAAATATGAGGCGAGATCAGAAAGTATTAAAAATTTGACAATGAATTGCACATCATTGTTTTTTACAAAATGTATTAAAATTATACAATGGAATTATCATTCATCAATTTCATGGCAAAACGTAGAAAATATAGAACTAATTATATAAAAACGATGCTTTATCAGCATTAAGCTTACATCTACACAATGATCATTACATAAAAACATCATTTAATAAGTTTTATTGCGAGCAGTATAACTCCGCTTCTCTAAATACTTGTGAAAGCGTAGAAACCCATTTCTTTTATCTACTCTATTTTCTTTCATAAAATGTCTTTTTTCTCCTTTTAGATAGATATTAAATAGAGCAGTTTTATTTATTACTGCGGTATTTAGACGGAGAAAATGCTGTTTTGTTTTACGTAGTAATGATTTACTTTTAAATTTTAGTAAATAAGAATACAAAAGGATTTTTAAAGAGAAATACTCTATTTTAAATAACTACAAGCAGAATTAGAATCAACCGAAAAGGATTGTGTAGTGTTTTCAGGATATCAGGATATGAGAGACGAAGAGATCAAAAGGATAACATGGCGCAAGCATATTTACTTACAACAGCAAGAAAAATAAAATCCAGGCAGTTATTATGGTACGGCCATGTAATGAGAAGGGTGCTACGGTGGTCAAAGGGAGCGTGGAAATGCATCCATTTCTGTATCATGATGTCTTATTCGTTTTATTTTATACACAAATAGCTTCAACTACATGGAAAGGAAAGGAAGACCGACAACACAATAGAAGAAAGAAATTAAAAAAAAACGTAAAATATCGAGCCATAGAAAAAGCTGATAGATAGAAATAGAAAGAAATTACCGTAGAAATTCCAAAAAATAGCACAAAAAAAGCACAAGTAAGCAATTTTATAGCAGTTTTATAGCAAATCACCGATGTATACCATGGATGTTCTACTGTTATAAACTATCGATGTAGCTATATTTTTCTGGAGCCCGCTGGTGAGCATTTCTTGAAGCCCAATGCTCCACACAGGAGTAAAGGACAAAACGAATGAAGCCCTAGACGTCATTAC
Organism: Sitophilus oryzae; assembly: GCF_002938485.1. Taxonomy (NCBI): domain Eukaryota; kingdom Metazoa; phylum Arthropoda; class Insecta; order Coleoptera; family Curculionidae; genus Sitophilus; species Sitophilus oryzae. The sequence goes on along the minus strand of NW_022145814.1, from coordinate 986,663 downwards.
TTCGCCCGTACTCGTCATTATTTTTTAATGTCGCTTACTGCCAGTGGGCCTTAAGAAGGTTGTAATTTATATTTATATTTTTTGAAGATTGTTTCTTGGGTTTATGGTCCGTAATAAAAATGTTTTTAAGTCAAACACATTATCATTGTTAACGTTTCGATCTTTACTAGATCTTTATCAAAACCTTTTTCTACAAAGTAAATACATCACTAATTAACATCAAATAGGGAAAATTTAAAACTTGCATTATAAACTTGGACGTCACAAAATCAAAATTAAATATTTACATTTTAACATCAGTAATAGTAACATTACTACATTTAATATCAACCAAACATATACATAGGTACAACTTAATCTGAACCACTGCAGGGCAGCCCAAGACCTGCTGACATTACGAGTGCGAGAAGTGCAAGCCGACGGAGCCATGCTTTGTGGGCAATACTACGACCTAGAAACCCAACCGTGGGTCTCAGACAGTACAAAAAAGGCAGCCATATGGGAATGCGGTAGACTGCCCTTCAAGCAGCTACCAACTAACCCTACTTCATGGTTCGTTAGGGCCAAGATGGGGGGAGTGTACTTGTATAGCTACTATGTTCCGCCGAGTGCTCCAATCGAAGTATTCGAGACCTTTCTGCACACTCTCGTGGAAGACGTGAGGAGGAGACATGACCCAGTCGTAATCGCTGGTGACTTTAACGCCTGGTCTATTGAATGGAGCAGCCGTGAGACGGACAGTAGAGGTAAAGCCATACAAGAGGCTTTTTCATCATTAAACCTCATTCTTATGAATGAGGAAAATACGAGCACCTACCGTAAAGGCGCCGCGAGCTCCATCATCGACCTAACATTCATTAGCAGTGTCCTCTCAAAAAGAGGCTGTGAATGGAGAGTCGATGAAGAGTTTACAAATAGCTACCATCAGGTTATAATCTGGGAAATCAACACCCATCCCAGCAGCGCTCGGCGCCAAGGGATCACAAGGAGGCAGCCATCAGGCTGGAACGGCAAACGTTTGGATGCGGAGACCTTACAATTGATGATGAAGGCCTCACCAGTACCCCGAACAACAACTGCAGAGGGGATCACGGAAGAAGTAGCAGCCATTTTGGAGGCAGCCTGCGACGCGTCGATGCCGAGGAGTGGACAGAACAACGGCCGGCCACCAGTTCACTGGTGGAACGCGACCATCGCCCAGCACCAGCGAGAGTACCTCAAGGCAAGAAGGCAGCACCAGCGTGCCCGAAAGCGCGACAGGGCCACAACTGAGGAGCTCAGACAGATTTATGAAGAGAAAAGGCGTCTCCTGCGAAACGCTATCAGCTCGAGTAAGCGAGAATGCTGGAAGGAACTTTGTGCGGAAGTGGACCAGGACCCGTGGGGCAGACCGTATAAAACGGTCATACATAGGATTAAAAGCCTACCCTCAACAACACCAACTTGTCCCGACATGCTGCACAGAATAGTGGTACACCTATTCCCGGAAAACCAGAACTCTCCGAATTCCACCCAGAGGATGGAGAAGTGGATATCCCCGGAGTAACCATAGAAGAGCTCACGAAGGCCTGTACTAGGTTGCAGAATGGCAAGGCACCAGGACCAAGCGGCATACCCAACATCGCGCAATTGCCGCGAGACCGGACATGTTTATAAGCATGTACGACGCCTGCCTGCAGCAAGGCATATTTCCGACCCGATGGAAACAACAACGACTGGTTCTTCTCCCAAAAGGGAAGAAACCACCGGACGACCCAGCATCTTTTCGTCCACTTTGCATGCTGGATTCAGAGCGGAAAAACTTGGAGCGGATAGTGGCCGACAGATTGGAGCAATACATCGATCCTCAACTTTCTGAATTCCAATTCGGATTCAGGAAGGGGAGATCGACCATCGACGCACTGGAACTCGTCACGAACATCGCAAAGGAAGCCATCTCAGAAAAGAGATGGAAAGGCGGTTCCAAAATGTACTGCCTCATCGTCACCTTGGACATCAAGAATGCGTCCAACTCAGCCCGCTGAGATCGCATTTTGGAGGCTCTCGAGTACATGAGCAGTGAGCAGCGGTGCCTGGAGTCACGGGAGGGATACCTCAGGGCTCTGTCCTGAGGCCACTCTTGTGGAATGTTATGTACGACGGTCTGCTCCACCTTGAATTACCGGCCCACACAACACTCGTGGCTTTCGCCGACGACGTGGCGGTTGTCCTTGTGGCGAAATACTTGGAGGAGCTGGAAGCTGCATTCTCCATCACCATCAGCAGGATAAGACAGTGGATGCAATCGGCAGACCTGTCGCTGGCGGAGTATAAAACTGAAGCACTCCTAGTGAGTAGCCGGAAGAAAATGGAGACCGTCACCATCAGAGTAGGCGACCATGATATCCAGTCGCAACCCCATATCCGGTACCTTAGAGTGGTCTTGGATGAGAGGCTCAACTACAAGGAGCATATCCCCAGCGTCAGCAAGAAGGCGGGAGCAGTTCAGGGCGCACTCTCCGGATAATGCCCAATATCGGAGGCCCCAGGCAATCCTGGAGACGATTACTTGCAACAGTAGTTACCTCCCTCCTGCTATACGGAGCACCGGTGTGGTCAGAATCGCTGGAACTAAAAACATATCGCAGGACAATGACATCAGTCCACCGACTCTCAGCGATCAGAGTGGCGTCAGCATACCGGACGGGATCACAGGATGCAGTGAGTGTAGTGGCATCATGCCTGCCTATCGACATCTTGGCGGGAGAATGCCAGCGACAACACCGTAAGAAGAAAGCCGAGCAGCGAAAAGTCTTCTGTGAAAAAGAGAGGCCTGAAAGTCATCGTCTCTGGCAAGTGAGATGGGACAGCTCGACGAGGTCGGTGGACACATCGACTAATCCCGGATGTCACCAAATGGATCACCCGTGTGCACGGGGAGGTTGGATTCTACATCACCCGACTCTTGACTGGGCATGGATGCTTACGAGCATACTTGCACAGATTCAAGAGAAGTGGCTCCCCGAACTGTCACCATTACCGCGTGGTGACCGAAGATGCGGAGCACGTGTTCTTCCGATGCCCTCTATACGAGGAGGAAAGGACGGAACTCGAGAGAAATCTAGGCTTGTCCATCAGCCCAGAAAATATAGTGGAATGCATGCTGAAGAGTCAATGGGCATGGAACAAGGTAGCGGAGTATGCTGAGACCATACTCAAGGATCTTCGCACCACCTACGAAGAATAGACAGCAGTAACACCAAATAAGAACGCCCCGGCGAAGTAGTATTTACAAAGAGTGCCGCCGGGGAAATAACGATACTGGAGAGAGGACAGAGGTGTAGGTTAGGTTTTAGTGAGGTAAAAATCCCACATAACTCGTCTGGCATATAGTAGGTTTTACCAGGCGAGTACCTGTTGCAGGTTTTCTCTCTTAAACCTAAAAAAAAGAACATATATATATATATATATATATATATATATATATATATATATATATATATATATATATATATATATATATATATAGGTAGACTGACACATAATAATATATTTCTTTGGTTGCTCGACTGGTGTATCTTTATTCTGTAAACTTCTTTTTAAATTTATATTAAGTAAAAAATATTTTTAAGTGGTGTAGAGAGTTTAAGATTCGAGACAAAATATTTTTTTACAAATAGATTTTTGTGTCTAGAAAGGTTCTATCCTATTTTTAATCTTTCTATAATTAGTGTTAATTTTTGACGAGTTCTATGTCATTTTTTCGCAAATGACGCCTAGAAATTTACCTCGCCAAAATTATCAGCGATTGTCAATCCTCGGTCAATACTGGCATGTATCTGCATCACAGGTGCCATGAGAACATGTCCAACAGCAGCAATGGAGGTCATTCTAGACCTAACACCAATGCATATTGTCGTCGGCAGTTATGCCAATGCGACAATGATTAGAATGGTCATTGACGGAAACAATACTGGGAGAATTTTCAGGTCAGGGGCTTGGAACACCCTCAAAAAGAAAATTCCACTTCTCCAACTCCCAGTGGATGACATACTAAGGATTTAGAACTTTGAGAAACACCTCACTGTAGTATTAAGTAATAAAAAAGATTGGAAGAAAGAAACGCTTACTCAGCATATAAAAGACCATACCATCACGTGGTATACTGATGCTTCCAAAACCAAAGCAGGGACAGGGATAGGAGTATTTGGGCCGGAAACTAAATACTCCGAACCAATAGGAACCTACCCCAGTATCCTTCAGGCAGAAATTTACGCTATCAAAAGATGCGTACAATTTATCTTACATAGGAACTATGGAAAACAGGAAATTACCATCCTATCTGATAGTCAAGCAGCACTTAACGCGATCAACTCAGTAACCATCAATTCGAAGTTGGTCAAAGAATGCCTAGAGAAGCTCAATAAATTAAGCAAAGAAAATAAAGTCCTCCTACTCTGGGTGCCTGCTCACCAAGGGATAGAAGGTAATGAAAAAGCAAATGATCTTGCTAGAAACGGCGAATGCAGATTTTGTGGGGAAAATGGGGAAACACCAGAACACCTTATCACTGAGTGCGCCGAGACGACGACCATTCGTGCCATGAACTTTGGTACGACATGTCGAGGATGGAGAGCTGGCCTCTGTGGAGCCGTCCCAGATACTGGATTTTGTTAAAGCCCTGAGACTGTATGATGAGTTATAACTCAAGAAAGGGGAACACACAATAGATCTATAAGGTTGCGGTGATTAATTCCCCTCCTAAACATTCTACATTCTACAATCCTCGGTCGTGTTTGATGTCGTTTTTTTTTCGATCGTACGTTATACCATCTACTACATCTTATCATCAAAGGTAAAATTGTAGGGAAGGCAAGTCGAGGCAGAAGACAGATGCCGTGTATGATAGGCATAAGGACCCACGCATACTACCAGTCATGACGTATGCGAAACCTGGACACTTAAAACGGCCATCATAAGAAAACTGCAGGTCACACAACGCTCAATGGAATGAAATTAGCTGGGAATAACCAAGAGAGACCGTAAAAGAATAGAGAGAAACGACGAAAAAACAGGTAATAGATGTTCTCCACATAGTCAAATCCCTCAAATGGCAATGGGCAAGACACCTGGCAAGAAGGATGGACAATAGATGGACCTCAAAAATTAGAGCATGGTATCCACGAGGAATTAAGAGACCTAGAAGAAGACCGAACCTGAGATGAGACCATTATATTAGCAGGGATAACTTGGGCCCGCATAGCCAACAATAGACAACAATGGGCCCAGCTACAAAGAGAGTATGTAAGGGAAGCTACGTCATAATAATTGGAAATGACTGAATAAGCTGAAAATGATAATGATTATTAATATTATACCATCATTAATAAGATTAAAATCCATACCCGTTTTCATACAATATTATTCTTCAATTTTACTTCAATTGAAAATTATTCATGAAACAAAATACTATAACACAATTTTTCCTAAATAAAAATAATTAAAAATACATATTTAAAATTTCATTAAATTGTAGTACACATTTTTATAGTATTCCAGCAATACAAAATTTAATTACATACGAGGAATATAGGATCATACGAAAAGTTTTATAATCACATTTCACATAAATAATATCACAGTTTAAAAAATATAAAATATATTTTATTTCGAACTATATTTTATATTCCTTAAACTGTAATAATATGCTTTGGTGGTAACTGGTAACATACATAATTCTTATTATAAAGTACCACGGAATCTTTTTGACTGCCATCGTTAAACTCCATCTTTACCGTATACGTATGTATGCGGTCAGTATAGTATGGTATTATTTAAACATAAGCCATAACATTTTTAAAAATATTCTATTCTCTATTTACGATTTTAACACTGCAACTCTATATAACTATAATAAAACAACTCAAATTTCCAGAGTTCTTTGTCCTTATTACGAACTACATTAAATAAACAAAGGTGCTTTTAAATACAGTAATTAAAGAATTCTACGACAGCAAAAAGAAAAACAAAACGACCGATAATTTATCACGGTTTCCTCTAAGACGAAAATTAGTTCCGAGCATTTCGTTTTCCATCAAGATAAATCGTCGCCAATATTTGAAATAAAAAAAGAAATTAAACCGGATTGATTCCGAAGAACCTCTGAACTCAGTGGCGAATACAGAGGGGGGGGGCCATGAGGCCCGGCCGCATATTCGTAATTCGCCGACATATTAGCCGCTCGGATTAGGTCGGGTACAGCGACGGGCGGTTGCTAAAGTACCGACGTATTAGACTAGTCCCAACCCTTATGCGTCGGTGATTTACGAAAACGAAATACCTACTGTTGTCTGCATATTGCATAACAGTATAGGTTATGGTAAATCGAGAACTGTTAGAAAATTATACAAAACAGACTTGAACAGAAATTATATTTAATACTAAAATTAAACTTACTTTACTTTTTTTATTTTCTTCCATTCAAAATAAGCAATATGATTTTCAAAAATTTTATGAAGCAATTTTCAATTTGTCATTTTTAGTACAAAATTCTAACTAAAATTTTGTTAACTTAAAAAAAATACTTTCTGTTAGATAAATTATTAATAGCGAAATGATGATGGATTACTCTGTTTATAGAAATTACTAAACAACTTAAGTCTAAGAAAAACATATTATCAAAAAAATATATGAATAGAAAAAAATTAAGACATATTTTTATTTTTTGGATTTATTACCTCAATAACATTTTTTTATTTTTTGTCTGGAAGAAATTAGTTACTAATAATTTTACTGGACAGTCTATATTTCGCGAAGTTCTTTTGCGGCTCGCTTTCCTATTTTTATTTTGTTTGCCATCAAAATGGCAGTGATAAAATCTCTTAAATGCTTATTAGACGTAGTGTCAGATCCAATCTTAAAATGTTTTTGAAACTCTTTTCAAAAAATTCTCTTCTAACATTTATAATAAAATCCATTCTATAATAAAATAATAATAAACTAAAATTTACTCGCTAACCAGTTTTAAGCTTCCATGCCAATAATAGAGTGATTGGAGCCTTAATAAAGGGTAAGTTAAGTTTTAAGACTTATCGCAAGTACTGTATGATCGAAAAAAACAGCGTCTAGTTGGTTTGGAAATGACGACCCTTATATAATTTTACATACAAAATGACAGCTATCTTTATTTCCAAGCCAACTCAGACGCCATTTTTTTCGATCGTATGGTATATCTAGCATTCATATGAAAGCGCATAACTTTTTTGCGCAGTATAAGCAAAAGCATGTTATCTGCGCTATTACTATTTATTTTGCATTAATGATACATTAATAACATTACTCTTGTTATTTAATTTCTCTGCAAAAAGCAACATATCTAAAATCTGTTTTTATCAGTAATCTGCAACCTCAGTTTATTGGAGACTATTTATCAGGTACAGCTGGTAATGTCTTAAAATCCATGTCTTTGAATTAGCAATCTGCTCGATATGTGCTAATCACTGGAAAACAATGAAAACCAATACATACAATCACTGATTGATCATAAAAAATTACGAGTACCCATTACAGATGCAGATCAAATTAATCCGATTTACAAACTTGCGAAGAAAGAAACAATATTTTGAACGCATCGTAAATCGCCGACGTATTAGTCTAATACGTCGGTACTTTACGCAGCACCCGAACTATCCCGAGCGGCTAATGTGTCGGCGAATTCCGAATATGCGGCCCCCCCCCCTAAAATCTGTAAATTGGGTTAAATATTAGGCTTTTGGATTAAAATAATAAAAGCCTAAAAGGCATATTTTGCATTATTTTTTATTTGGGCCCCCCCTAAAATAAATTTCTGTATCCGCCCCTGTCTGAACTAATAATTATCATTCTATTAGTAGACCAAAAATTAAAAGAAATAATATTTAAGCTACTGTGCGTCAAGTTGCAAAACCCGTCTTATCCGTTTTTAAAAAAATTGGCCTAAAAACATATATTAATAGTGGACCCTGAAATCTACATAAATATAGTCCCAAACTGCAGCACAAGTCGTTATGATTAATACAATTTTTAGTAATGTGTTTCTTCATTTTTTTTAAATTACTTATAATAATATAGTGTCTAATGTTGTATAGATAATGACTAGTACGGAACCCTTCGTGCGCAATAGGCCAGTGCAAATAATTTTGAATTTGCAAAAATTTTTAGAAAGCTGCGACCATTGAAAATAGTTAGCCTTAGTAACCCTTATTAACATACTAAAATTTGTCCGATGTATGCGTCATCAAAAAAAATCGGCCGCCATCTTGAATTTTGGTACTTTTTGGAAAAAAATGTAAATAACTCGAAAACGGTGCGTTATAGCGAAAAACTTCGAGAGGTAAAAATTAAAGAGAATAAAAAACTCTATCAGAATCAATAAAGAATAGTTTATTATCCTAACGCAGTGACGTACAAAATTTTTTTTGAAAATCGAGCAATTTTTAAAAGGAATCACCGAAATGCAAATTAATATTTTTTTAAGCTTATTAACAAATAACATGGATATTTAGCATCAATTCAACTAAAATACAGCCCTTGTGACATTTTCAAGAAATATTTATTGGTGGTTTAATAATATTTCAAAATTAACAAAAATTGTCAAAGCTATCCTTTACTAAATACATATGTACTAATAATGTGCGAAAGCAGCCTCCACCTTGTTCCGGTCGGGCCTATTTGCACTTAAACCAAGGTCTTTTTGTTGCCATTTTGTAAACAACTTGTTTTTAAAAATACAGTGACAGTTTGAAAAATTAGGCTACAGGTTGGAAGAAAAAAATAAAATGTAATAAATTACTTGCGAATATATATCTTTTTGACATAAATATCATCTACGATCTTAACATTTATTCAATATGATAAATACATTATAAACAAGCCCCTACAAATCGAATAACAATAATTCAAATTATGACCATTTTAATAAAAATGTGTTACCAACTTGTAACCTAACTTTTCAAACAGTCATCTCTAGAAAAAAAAATGAAATTTACAATTTTATTCGATTTATTCTTCATAGACCGATATTTGTTTGTTCTCGCAAGAAATACCATTACAGTTACCACACAAGCATGAACATGGCATATTAGATTTTAAACATGTACCATTGCGATTAAAAAAAATAGTACAACAAAATGATTTAACTGCTGGTCTATATTTTTGTGTCAGTGTCACGTAATTTTTAAAAAATGCATTTAACTTCAGAGCAAAAATCGATTATATTTACGCGATTAAGGGATGGGGTTCCCACAAAGGACATTGCAGATGCATTAGGGATAAACAAAAAAACAGTGTTGTTGGCTAAATCCAAAAAAAAAATCAATATAATTCAAATATCATTATAGACCAGGAGTTCCATCTGGGACTACTAATTCTTGTACTACTTTTTTTTATCGCAATGGTACATAATTTAGTACATAGTAAGTCATTTTCAATACAAATTCTGGTGCCACTGCGTTTGACATTGTTGTTGGAACTAAGGTATCCGTTTTTTTACTCCATCCACATTCTGTTGCCTCTTCTCCGTTATTTAGCTAATACTGCATTTATAAATAATTGTTGGAGGTAAGGTAGCTAAATCAAAATTTTTACTATAAGTACCTGACGAGATGTAAGGGCTTTATATTTAAAATACCTCAACTGATCTAAATCTTTTGCTAGCCTATGTCGACCATATAATGAAAATAAGAATGTATTTCCAGCTTCGACTAACTCAGATTTTTGTGCTGCAGGATCTAAAAACATGGATGTAATTTGTCGCAGATGGGGATCTTTTTGCAACGTTTGAAAGTCGCCAGTTTACATTACATTTTATTTTTTTCTTCCAACCTGTAGCCTAATTTTTCAAACTGTCACTGTATTTTTAAAAACAAGTTTTTTACAAAATGGTAACAATAAGACCTTGGCTTAAGTGCAAATAACCCCGACCGGGACAAGGTGGAGACTGCTTTCTCACATTATTAGTACACATGTTTTTAGTAAAGGATAGCTTTTACAATTTTTGTTAATTTTGAAATATTATTAACCCACCAATAAAAAATATTTCTTGAAAATGTCACAAAGATTGTATTTCAGTTGAATTGATGCTAAATATCCATGTTATTTGTTAATAAGCTTAAAAAATTAGTAATTTGCATTTCGGTGATTCCTTTTAAAAATTGCTCGAATTTCAAAATTTTTTTGCACGTCATTGCGTTAGGATAATAAACTATTTTTGGTTTATTTGTTACTAAACAGACCGTTTTCGAGTTATTTACATTTTTTCCCAAAAAGTACCAAAATTCAAGATGGCGGCCGATTTTTTTTGATGACGCACACATCGGACAAATGGGGACTTTTAGTATGTTAATAAGGGTTACTAAGGCTAACTATTTTCAATGGTCGTAGCTTTCTAAACATTTTTGCAATTTCAACATGGTGAAAGTCATAACTGCACTGGGGTACAAGTCCGACTCGCACTTGACCAATTTTTTTTACCTATCTCTCTTGTTTTCGTAGAAAATGCATTTTCTTATAATTTAGACCTCATTTATCACTATACCCATGGAATATTGATATTTTTTATTATTTTTACAGATGTCACTAATTTTCAGAGTACAGATACTAATTATCGATATCTAATTGTCGATATAGTTCGCTTATTACATTAAAAAATATAAAAAAAACTGATTAAATTTTATTTCATTTCTTGGCGAATGCTTATTTAAAACAACAGAGACTTCATTTTCATAATTTATTTATATATTGGTTTCTGAGTCAAATCCATATTTATTTAGAATAACTTATTAATTAAAACAATTAAGTATGTATAATAATTAACTAATTTTTGGGCGGAAATAAGTGTGGTATATTTAATTGGTTTATTCTTTTACAAATATTTAAATAGTTTTCTTTTTGTACACAAATGGGCTTGCAATATTATTACTTTTACGCCGGTACATTTTGTAGATATGTTGCTTTAAAAAAATCTAATGAGATGAACCGCCTATTTAAAAATAGACATATTTCTTTAAATCTAAAATATTCAGTTTTAAGACACTCTGTATACATAAATAAAATTATTGATTTTTAAAATATTATTCGCAAAAGTAGGGAGAGGGAAAGGGGCGACGACCAGAGATGATAGTTGTAAAGATGATTAGCTTTGAGACTACGATTCGCGACGCATTGATGTTATTTTTGGTTCTTGAGTTTTGTGACAAAGAATGTTATTAAAGGTAAAGTAAATATTTTCTCATTATTTAACTAATGTTAACTAAAGCATATATTTTATTTTTCTGTTCTAATATTCTGTATTAAAGTTTTTCCTTGTTTATTTCATCTGAGAATTATATCATATAACATGTGTATGTATTTAATGGAATCTATTTATGCTGTAAATAATTTCAGTTTAAAAGTAATCTAAATACAATAATGTGCTGTCCAGTCGTGTCGATGTTTGTGGTTCCGAGGTGAGAACAAGGGCTTTGTTGAATGTACTAATACTTTTCGACCGTGACTGGGCGGATATCTTAGCTCGCAGAGGGCAACTAAAAGCAATAAATATAATATTAAGATATTTACACCAAACATCCAACTTTAGCTTCTAGATCCGAAACCAGGACCTTAGTACCTGCAGGCGGCGACCTGCTAACTAACCAAACATTCTTCAGTTTTGAATGATATAAATGTGGCATGTTCTGAATGTATAAAACTACAAACCTTGGTATGAGGACAGCTTCTATATTATTATTATTTCTCTTTTATTAAAGTTAAGGACAGCATAGTTAGAGTCTCTGGAATAATGATCATGGTTTTCTCTGCCGTGCTCTTTTACATGTGAATTCCAGGCAGAGTACGGCACTCTTTTCATATTTAATAAAATAAGTAGGGCTATTTACAAATTTAGCGTTTTATTTACATAACCTATTCTCCTCAAATTTCCCAAAATATTGCTTCTGTCGAGGCGCATCCGAGGTAATCACAATAAAAAAAATATTTAACACAACGTAGGTTCCTTTGCTTTCATTTAAATTGTTTGTTATACAGTTGGCCAACAATATTACCTCTTCAACGTTGTTGACGAATTTGGGTTGTTACACTACACTAAAATGCCAATATTCCATGTGCATGTGTGTATAGTGATAAATGAGGTCTAAATTATAAGAAAATGCATTTTCTATAAAAGCTTAGGTAGTTAAAGATAGGGAAATAGGTAAAATACAATTAGATAGACAATTAAATTGTGCATCTGATTCACATAAAATATACAGGGTGTTCCATTTAAAGTAAACAAGTTATTGCCGTTTAAAGTTTATATTAAACAATTAATATTAATAATATTAATCACAACCAAAAATTTATATTAAACAATTAAATTTTTGGACATTGTGTATAAGGCAGTATAATTTTTATTATTGCAACACAATTAATATCTGATGAATAAATAGTCTTCAGTAAATATTTAGTATTAAAAACTTTGATACCCTTGGAGATATAAAGCCCTAAATTTTTTACTGCAACAATTGAAAACATTTCAAAAACGGTAAGGTTTAAGAAGTGTGATAAACCTTAATCAAATTTACCTTTATTTCAATCGTAGAATCTAAAAATAGAATAATATACAGGGTGTCCCATTTAAAAAAATACAACTATAATATTTTTTACTTATTTGGGACACTCTGTATCTTGTAAAATTATGTTTAAATTGTAGCTCTAATAGTCCTTCAACAAACCCAAAATTTGCAATTTGTAAAATTGGGACACCCTGTACATGAATATGACTTAATCGGTAAAATTACCATAATATGACATTTTATCTCTCCAGAAAAATTAGTTCGAGCATTTCATATCTAGATAAAATCGTTATAATGATATGAAATGTAAAAGAGAAACAACCTCACGCACTAAACCTACGATAAGTTTCACCAATCGGGTCCCCAACCACAATTCGTGTCAACATGGCTGTTTCAAATGACTCACCCACCCTACAAGGGTTTAAAAGGGCGCCCAACAACACCTGTGTCCTACCGGACGTCGTAATGGTAATTACTAATGCTATCGGAAAGTTTTTTTACCTTTTTTTGTAGGTTTCGCCCGATCGATTTTGAACAGGACGAAGTTACGTTTGAATAGACTTTGATGAATATTGCCCCTCAGATTATCAAACGCTACGGTGGGCATTTGCATGTTACGGTGAATTTTTTGTTTCTGTATTTGTAGTTAGGTATCCGCTGCTGTTCGTTTAGTTGTACTTGCCTGAAACAAAAATAATAGGATTAATACACTACTGGTCAAAAGTATAAAATGTTTATGATATAACTAAAAATAATAAAATGATCTTTCTGTTGGCTAACATATTGATTACTCTGTTAATGAACTTTATATGGACCGTTTATTTTGAAAGTAGTGCACGTCCAGTTTCTTTTTTTTTCGAAAAAATTAAATGTTAGCAGATCTGACAATTAAAAAATGTAGGTTAAATTTTGTGAAGTCGCTTACTGTGAACGAATTTTTATGAAACTTTTTGCATTGTATTGTTAATAAGATATATTGCAAAGTTTACCCATTTAAATACGTTGCTTTCACTTTAGTATTTAATTAAACACACATATTCAAATGCATATAAATACAAGATGGCTCCGTGTTCCGAAAAAGCTCTGTATCAGGATTCCTATTTGAGATTTTCAATCCAAACCTTTTACAAAATAAGTATTTAATGATAGTTCACATTTCAAAAATATTTTAATAGATATACAGGGTGAGTCAAATATATTTTTACACAAGTTATAGTTTTTCAAATGGCATGCTTTATATTTGTTTAGTTCAGTGAATTTGCTACAAAATTCCGGTTCCAAAAATACCTGAATACCATAGAGTATACTGAGTGGTTTTTGAATTATGACCACGTCCATAAGGACGTCAATCTACACGTCCAGGAACCTTCGTATGAGAACTTCTAATCGAGAAGATCGACTTATTGTAAGTTTATCGCTCAGAAACTAACGGACTATAAGAAGAAGACTAAATGAACCAAATCTTATGTCAAGAAGATCTGCTTCGGGACCAGAACATAAAAGCAAAGGCATGGTTTTAATTTAAAAATGGCGAAAAACTGTTAGTGTCTTCTTCAAAAGCGAATATCTTCAACAAAAATAAAGCTAATGAGATGAACCAAAAAAACAAAGTATCGAGAGAGGATGTATCTAGATGATAAAATATATTTTTTAATTTTTTGCTGTTTTAACATATTTCACAGGGTATTTCAAACTTTTACCAAAATATCAACATTTTGTATTTCCTCTTATAATTAACAGATAGGCAGCTTCATTTTTAATTTAGAAAGATATACTAAAAAGTCAAATAAGTTGGCTACATACTACTTAAAAAATCATCAAAATCAGCCCACTAGAACAAAATATGTATATTAAACTTTAAAATACACCAGTTTTAAGGTGCCCATTTTTCATGCCAGTGAATGAACATATTTCAAAAACTATAAATTTTTGTCATATACTTTTCTAATGAAACTTGCCATTATTTTTTCTAGAATCCGAAAATCAATTAATATATAGGGTGTTCCGATACAAAAAACACAACTTTGATATGTAACTTTTTTTGGGGACATCCTGTAAAACTCTATATAATTTTAGAAAATGCTTTAAATTGACTTACATAAGCTTACAAAATTTCACTTCAATACAAACTTTTGTTCTCCTTGCAAAAACCGCGTAGTATAATATACATATAAGACGCACCACCTTGTATAATTACATTTAAATCAAAATTTCAATGATTAGAATATAAGCAGAATAGCTAGATTTATACTCATTTATTTCAAATTTACTTAGAAAAAAAAATAAAAAATCAAAAAATTAAGAATTAAATAACTAAGAATTTACTAAAAAATTACTACCCAAATAAAAAATTAAAAGCAACGAAAAAAAAATGGGTAAGCATTTTAGTATTTTATCTATAAAACACAATTCAGAAGGTTTCACAATAATAGGTACATCCACAGTAATTGAATTCCGAGTTAAAAGTCTCTGGACACTCCACTGCAATACGTAATATGATTATATAAATTTATTTTAGGCGAATTTAACCAAAATAATATATATTTCCAGGCTGTAAATGGACTTAGGGCTCGAACTCACTGACGACCAGGTCGCAACGACCTGGCCGTCGTCGGCTGGCCGGATGTATTACGTTTTTAGCTGCGGCCAGATGAACGACCAGTTTCAACAGAGTTGTCAAATCTAACGATTTTTTACGTTTTACCAATTAGAAAATATTGTTTCAGAAATGTTAAAATATCCGAGTTAACTAAAAAGCGAAGTTGCTATTCACAACAAACAAAAAGTATTGTGTACGCGCGACCGACAAAAAGGGAGATATTCTGTTTCTTTTTTCTACTGATATGGCACCCTTATCGACTTTAGAAGTGAACATATTAGGGCCATCGTAAAAAAAGATCGTCAGACACTGGCTCTAAATATAAGCAGGTAGAAAATTTAGCTTACAATTATTTCAATGTTTACAATAAAACGAAGAATCTACAACAGTAATTACTTCTATTTTTATGAATGTTTAAGTTACTTTCTTAATTTTTTTTTCAAAATAATGTACCTAGTAAAAATAAAAATAAAAAAAAATAAAAACTAAAAGAAAAAAAAACATCGAAACTCAAAGGTATAATAACAGGTATCATACCAACCATAAATAGAGTAGGTATGTCATATAAAAATGTTTTGATTTTTTACTAGAATCGACCCTTGATAAAAAAGGGATTACATTTAAGTTTACCTTTGATCCACTCTGTATACTTTTTCTTTGGATTTTCTGCACGTGTGCAAATACTACACTAAAACACTATATCTTATAGAAAATGAAATATTGTGCCTTGAATTTGAGGGATTTCATCTGAAAAATTCTTAATTTGGAGGAAAACCGGCAACAAGCGACAGAAAATAATATTTCTGTGCAGTCTTCTGGTCGCAACGACTAACGGACGGCCAGGACGGTGCGACCTGCTCGTCAGTGTGTTCGAGCCCTTACACCACTTTCATAATTAGCCAACTGTAAATATAATTTAATTTCAATTTTAAAATAACAAATATCACTTAAAATATATTTCATATTAGTCCAATTTAAAACAAACATAACAAAATATATTGGTATTATTAATTAATTATGCTCTTCATGTAGCAGTATTTTTAAATATTTATGATGCACAGGAAGTATATAAGAAAATATAATGCTGCTGTGCATATCCTTATATTTTTCGTCTGTAATACTCCTGGCATCGTGATAGAAACGCGCCAGGACTATTTTTTCAAATTTTGGCGGTCCTCTTCAACGTGTGGGTGATCAATTTAGAGTCTTTTATTCTGTATCCTCTATGTCCTGGATGTTTGGCCAATAAATTGTGTACCGAGCACTTTTGCAAAATGCCATTCAACATATTTTCAACCAAACTTACCTTTTCTCCATTATCAAAATCTGCATCGTTTGGAAGAAAGAAATATCAGGAGAGTAAAAATTTATGATCAATTGCCTCAATGATATTTTCCAAAGACTTGACAACCCTCAACCACATCAACGCCATTTGCAAATTTCAATTTTAACCAGTAAACATAACGAAATGATGGTAGATTTAAAATTATTTATTTTATTAATCCGGGCATTCTATTATGAAACCCCCAATGACAGATCGGGGACGTTAGCAACTCATTGAAAGCAGGAATTATAAAAAACGAGCCTGCTGGGGCTGCTACAATCCTACTTTATCCTGCTTCAAATTCCACCCCAGCCACACCTACCAATTTTGAGCTATAGTTACTTTTATTTTGGTTGCTAACTTCCCAGTTGGCAACACATGAGAAGCAGGATAGCCAAAACTGGTTCCTGCTTGCGCTGCTATACCCCTGTTGCATCCTGCTCTAAATTTCATTGCAACACTTGCTATTTTTAAGAAACAGCAAGTTTAAGTCTGATTGGTGACGTCACACATAGTAACACAATAAAAGCAGGATGGCTGAAACAAGTTCCTGCTTTGGCTATTATAATCCTGCCTTATCCTGCTTCAAACCCCATACCAGCCACTCTTGTCGTTTTTAAAATATAACGAATCAATTCCTGGTAATCAGTCACATTAAGATTAGGAATTATTTTTTTTAGCTTGATAAGTTTCAGCTTAGGCTGCTATTTTTTGCTTTAATTGCTTAAAATATGTATAAGCTTCCAAGCCATAAATAATTATTCCGAACAGTTGAACAAAATAAGACAGGTTCAGTGTTCTCAGGAGTAACTTTAGAGTGTTTAGTGCGACATCCGAAAGCGCCTTTTTTTTAAATCACACATATTGATATTACACTGCCAAATTCAATGATAAAATAAAATCTTTGACAAAGAAATTTGACTGTGTAATACTGGCCTAATACTAGCCTTAGTAGGCCTAATACTAGCATTGAGATTTTGGTGTTCAGGCTATAGTGTTTACACAAAAATTATTGCAATGGATCTCCTTGTAGTACAAATTTTTAAAATATTAGGTGGCAACATGGACGTAGCCATTACATTTTTCTCGGGGGGTCGAAATACTAATAAACAGAAAACATCATAAACATTAACTAATTCTTGTTTAAAGGAAAATGGACAACATTTTGAACAACTTATAAGATAGGGCCGTAAGTGGTGTAACCTAATCTTCTAATCATTTGTACTATAAGGAGATCCATTGCAATGATTTGCACTGATATAAATACTAGCCTGAAAAGAAGAATCTCAATGCAGGCATGTTTAATTGTTTCTGCAACTTTCAAACGCGATTATTCGGAAACCTCTGGAAAAAGCAACAAAATAGGATACCATTGAAACTAGAATTAAATGCCCTTTAAAACAATGTGCCACTTTACCCCCATTCCCATTTAAGATTGTAAGGGTGACATCTACCCCTCCTAGGGGGTAAAAGAAAAATGCTAAAAATATTAATTTAAAGTGTCACCCTTACAAATAAATTGACATATCTTTCCGATTTTTCATATTTTTAACTGCAAGAAAAATATTAAGGGTGGAAGTTTTAAAATTGACACAGTGTATAAAGCTATCTGTATATCATATGCCTTGATCACTCTGTATAATAAATTTCGTCTATTATTATTTAATACGTAAGTATCTATTAAAAAAAATGTTATAACGCTTCAAAAAGCCTAAAATCTTGACCTTCCGTACCTACAAAATCCTGTTCACAAAAACTAATCTCCAATATTAGGGATATTTCAATAATCCCGAACTGGACCCTTATTAATATGTCATTTCTCTCTTCAGCAGGTTGCTCGATTGTTCTAATTTTTACAACTCTGTGATTAGATCAATTGGGCTTGCAATCAGGGATACGCCCCTGATCCTCTCGGGTAAAATTACGAACGAGGGTGGCAAATGTTAAACATTTCGAACGCCACCTTGACCTTTCCTAAATTATTTATAACGTGACATTTGACTCTAAGTCATCTTAAAATTTAAAAATGCTATAGGGAGATTGACAAATATTCAGAATAAGAATAATTATTATTCGCACTTACAAATTTAAAGATTTAGGTTTCAAAAGGTTTTTTTAATTTCTTACTTTGTCCTAGCTTAAATCGGCTACGTACCTTTAAAAAAAGGTCTACTTGAATTTAGCACTGAATTGTGGAAACAAAATACCATACATTTAGCAGAGCCAAGTTAGAAAATTAGAGGGAAGTGGAATAAATATTGACATATTTGACGATGTAACTGTGGTAGGCAGTACAAGTGCATCATAAATTTGTATGTGTTGTTCGATTTTCGTCTTTTTTAATACATACCTCGCGATATCTAATCTATAGGGTGTTTAAAAAAATATGTGCCATCTCTCGTGGGGAAATTTCTCGGGAAAAAATAAAATTTATTTGTGGAAATTCGCTTACAAAAAAATCGTATTTTAAATTAAAGGTGCCCAAATCGTTTGTTTTTTTTAATCATATATCATTTTTTTCAAATGGAACAAATGTTGAGAGGTTGAACTAAATACACCCGAAATAATGACCAACGACAACGTACAGATTGAGGCAGCCGATATAATTACATCCCTTCGAAAGCTAAAAAATAGGAAGAGCCCAGGGCAAGATGATATCCCAAACGAATTACTTAAATATGGCGGCCAAAGTCTCATACAGCAGCTAACATCCCTGATTCAAAAAATTCTTTACCAACACAGGATACCCGATGAATGGCGAACCAGCACAACTATCTTGATGTTTAAAAGAGGAGATAAGAAGCTGCCCTCAAACTATAGAGGCATAAATCTTCTAAGCACCACACTAAAACTTACGACAAAAGTGATAACAACCAAAATTAACGACTTAACAGATCGGGCAGATCATGCACAGACGCGTTTTTGTCATAAGACAGATAACAGAAAAATCAATCAAATATAACAAACCAGCGTATATGTGTTTTATTGATTTAGAAAAAGCGTTCGACCGTGTGCAGCTAAGAGACGTTGTACACCTTCTTTACAATAGACAAATCCCACACAACCTCGTTAAAACCATACAAAACATATATGAAGCGAACCAAATTCAAGCTAAAATTAACGGGGTCCTGACCGAACCAATAAATGTAGGCTGTGGTATCCGACAAGGTGACTCCCTGAGCCCTCTTCTTTTCAACATCATTATGGAGGAAATAATAGGAAATGTACGTTTACTGAAGGGATACAGTATGGGCGACCAGGAAATTACTATTCTATGCTATTCCGATGACGCCGTATTGGTAGCTGAAAATGAGAACCATCTACAGCGCTTATTACATCGATTTAATTGCACTGCCAAATCACTTAATATGATAATATCGACCCAGAAAACTAAATGCATGACGACATCAAAAGTACCACTAAGATACAAACTGGAAGTCGAGGGCAATGTTATTCAGCAAGAGATGAAGTTTAAGTATCTAGGCATAGAAATCTCAGGATATGGTGATGTAGAAGCGGAGGTGCGAGAACGGACAACGAAGGCAACCAGAATAGCAGGATGCCTGAATGATACAATATGGCGAAATAAAAACATTGAGGTGGAGACTAAAGCGAGAATTTACAAGGCAACGGTACGACCAATAATGACATACACTGCAGAAACTCGACCTGATACAGCGAAAACTAAACAACTACTAGAAACAACCGAAATGAGAGTACTACGCAGAATAGCTGGAAAGACGCTTCTGGACAGGGAGAGAAATGAAAGCATAAGAAGAGCGTGCAAGGTGGAAAATGTAAATGAGTGGGTACTCAGCAGAAAGGAAGAATGGAACGACCATATCAGCAGAATGGACAACAGAAGGATAGTGAGAGTTGCACGCGACAAATCACCGCTAGGTCGCAGAAGCTTAGGACGTCCACAAAAACGATGGAGCGACAACTTGGCCGTCTGACCGGTAGAGACGACGAAACCAAACACGCGATTCGTCTAGTATGAAGAAGGAAGAAGAAGAAGAAGAAGGAACAAATGTGGCTCATTAGCATATTTGGAAAATCATTTTTTACGAATAATTTGGTATCATACACTTGGTATTCCGATTCAAATTATCGTTATGAACCGCATGTTACAATTTCAAATAAACCATATGCGAAAATATTGTCAAGGTGTATTACTGGTTGCATAACTGCATACTGCTAAAAAATCGCAACGTGCCTTGAGGAACCTGGCGCATTCGCCAGAAAGTAAAGAAAATTATAGAATTCTTTAGAAAAATCTAGAAACAACCGCCAGGGGGTATATAAGGCCCGCGCTTTGACAGTTGGACAAGTTTAAAAAGTTTAAAGTTTGAAGTTTGAAGTCTGAAGATAGTCTGAAGTCTGAAGTTTGAAAATACTGCGAAATACCGTTCGAGTAATAGTAGTTGCATAAGTTGTGTTGTAAATAGTATAAGTTGTGTGTACAGAGTGAAACAAATAAATTCGTTAAGTATTTTATCGTGAGTTTAAATAGTGGACCCACGGAATCCGTAACAATTGGTGTCAGAAGTGGGATTCAAGAGGATTTTAAGAAGAAATTAAGTGGATTGGAAGATTTTTAGACCGGATTAGAGTATTTTTATGGTTGGTACAAGGGAACAAGCGAAGAAAATGGAGGTAGTAGAAAAATAGAAAAAGTAAGCAAACTATTAGGCGATTTTATGGAGAATATGAGAAGAGAAAAGGCAGAAGAACAAGAGAAG
Source organism: Sitophilus oryzae (assembly GCF_002938485.1). NCBI lineage: Eukaryota > Metazoa > Arthropoda > Insecta > Coleoptera > Curculionidae > Sitophilus > Sitophilus oryzae. The sequence goes on along the minus strand of NW_022145814.1, from coordinate 965,432 downwards.
CTGCGAAAAGAGAAAGCAGAAGAACAAGACCGCCTACTGAAAATTCTGGAAAATCAAGACAAAATTTTCGAAGATTTGAAAATTCAACGACAACAAGACAAAGAAGAAGAACAGGACCGGCTTGAGAAAATTTTAGAAGATATGAAAATTCAACGACAACAAGACAAAGAAGAAGAACAGGACCGGAGAGAAAATTTTAGGCAATTTAGAAAGTCGTCAGAAGAATGAATGGAGGAAAATTTTAGAAGATATAGAAACGCGCCGCCAAAAAAGAAAGACAAGAAGATCAGGACCGTCTTAAGAAAACTTTTAGAAAATCAGGAATTTCGACTACAGAAGAATTTTGAAGACCTGGAAAACGATTTGGGAGTACCATTTCCAAGAAGTCGTAGAAGATCTGGAGGAACGCCTTCAGCAGAAAATGGAAAAATTAGAGATGGACATACAGAAGACCAAGGTACAAGCAAGGACACCTGGCGTCTCGGGAACTGCGAACCTCAAGGCCCCGACCTATGATGGACAAACTACTTGGACATTGTACCACCGCCAGTTTGAAGCAGCCGCTGCTGCCAACGGATGGACTGACCAGGAGAAAGCAGCGGCACTCGTCATCGCGCTGCGTGGCCCTGCCCTGGAATTGCTACAAACTATTCCTGCAGCCCAACAGCAGGAATACGAAACATAAGTTGCTGCATTGGACAGAAGATATGGCGATCAACATCGACGTCAACTTTACCAGGCCCAGATCAAGACACGCCTGCAGAGGTCCGGAGAGAGTCTGCAGGAATTTGAAGCAGACTTACGGCTGGTACACCTAGCATATCCAGAAGCACCGGAAGGGTTTAGGGAGGAACTCGCTGCTCAGTGCTTTATCAGCGGGCTGAAGGACATCGAATTGCAGAGGGCGCTGGAAATCGAAGCTGCTTTTAGCGCCATCCCTAGACCGAAGATAAGATCTGTAAAGGTCGAGGAACAGCCCGGAAGTTCTCACATACGTTTGGAGGAGATGTTTAGTAAACTATGTGAGTTACTAGTGAACAAGAGTAGCAACAACACCCAGACAGAGAACCATAGAAGATCCCAGGAAATAAGGTGCTATAGATGTGGCAGGAATGGCCACATCAAACGGGATTGCCGTGTCCAAATGCGATCCCGTTCACCATCCAGAGAACGTAGGCACCAGGAAAACTAAAATCAGTCAATACTAAGGGGCGAGTATTGACTGAGGAGAACAGAGCCCCCAGGATTTTTTCCATTAGAAGTCTGGGAAGAACCGCTGACAGTTTAGTGATCGACGGGAAGGTCAATGGTAGGAGAATCCGAATGACAGTGGACACTGGCGCTATGGTATCGTTGGTGCGAGCTAACTCAGTGCAAGGTTTGAAACTGATGCCTCTGGGAAGAAGAGTGTGTTTACGTACAGTTACGGGGGAAATGGCCGTTGTAGGGGGAGAGGCTATCGTCGAACTGAAATTAGGAAATTTGAAGTTCCAGCATAGCGTTTTAGTGGCAGATATTGAAGATGACTTCATCTTGGGCATGGATGTGATTCGTCAACATGGATTTTCGTTCGATCACCAGAGAAATATCCTGAATATCGGAAATGAAGAGTTTATGTTATCTCCAGACGAGGGACCAGGAAGAATGGATGTAAGATCAGCGGAAACTGTGGTGATACCTGGTAATACCGAGAAGATCGTATTCGGTAAAGTGGAGAAAATCGCTGGGTGCTGTGTTGGACTGGTACAAAGTGGCGACAAGAAACAAGATAGGTACTTAGTAGGAAAATCATTGGTGAACACCGACAAGAATATACCGATCAGAATTGCGAATGTTTTCCCCGAATTGTGTCAAGATCCAAAAGGTGACAAGATAGCCATCTGCGAACCTGTAAGAAGTGTCACCCGATGTGATGAAGTGTCGTCAGCTGTTACACAAAAGGCATCCCAAGAAACACTAAAACATCTAGAACAGCCATGGGATCACCTAACACCTGAGGAGAAACAGAAGGCCAAGCAGTTCGTGCTAAAGCATGGCAGTATTTTTGAGAAGAACAACAGTGGAAGAACGGATTTTGTGAAGCACCGGATTAATACTGGTCATGCTCAGCCGATTCGACAACGTCCTAGAAGGGTGCCCCTTTCCAAACAACAAGAAATGGAGACAATGGTAGATAAGATGCTAGAAGATGGAGTTATCGAAGAATCATCGAGTCCATGGTCATCTCCTGTTGTTTTGGTGACGAAGAAAGATGGTAGTACACGATTCTGCGTGGACTATCGGAAGCTCAATGACGTCACTAAAAAGGACAGCTACCCACTGCCACGTATAGACGACACGTTAACCACACTGGCAGGTTCGTGCTGGTTCTCCACTCTCGACTTAAAGAGTGGATACTGGCAAGTTGGTCTGGACGAAGAAGACAAAGAAAAGACGGCTTTTTCTACAGGAAACGGACTATACCAATTCAAGGTCATGCCGTTTGGATTATGCAATGCTCCAGCCACTTTCGAACGTCTCATGGAGGTGGTGTTAAGAGGATTAACTTGGAAAACGTGCTTGGTTTACCTCGACGATGTATTGGTTATGGGAAGAACTTTGAGGAGCATTTGCGAAATTTAGAAGAAGTCTTCGGCCGCATAAGGAATGCGCACCTGTACTTGAACCCGAAGAAGTGTAGCTTATTCCAGCGACAAGTGGAATTCTTGGGTCATGTAGTTTCGGCAGACGGAATTTACACCGATCAGAAGAAAATCGCTGCAATCAAGGATTGGCCTAAACCTCGCGACAAACATGAACTTAGAAGTTTCCTGGGTTTATGCACTTATTACAGAAGATTTGTCAAGGGATTTGCCAATATAGCTGCACCCTTACATAGGCTTACAGGTGATGAAGTCGGCTACGAATGGAACACCGATTGTGATATAGCCTTTGGAAGACTCAAGGCGGCTTTATGTTCAAGTCCTATTTTAGACTACCCACAACAACAAGGGAGGTATACCCTGGATACCGACGCCAGCAACATCGGCATCGGTGCAGTGCTATCACAAGTGCAAGATGGCGAAGAACGAGTGATAGAATATTACAGTCGAGTTCTATCTAAACCAGAAAGGAATTACTGCGTTACCCGGAAGGAGCTGCTAGCAATTGTAAAAGCAGTTGATTATTTCCATAAATATCTGTACGGCCAAGAATTTTTAATTAGGACAGATCATGCGGCTCTCAAGTGGCTTATGGAGATGAAACAACCTGAAGGTCAAATAGCACGATGGCTCGAGAAGCTCCAACAGTATCACTTTACCATCCAACATCGTGCTGGAAAAATGCATGGTAACGCAGACGGTTTATCCAGAAGACCCTGTCAAACCGATTGTAAGCACTGCTGTAAAACGGAACAACGTGAAGGCACTGTCATGATAAGGAGTTTTAAACTTGGAACCGATGAACAGTGGACGACGACACAATTGAGGAAAGATCAAATGGAAGATCCAGACATCGGAGCAATACTACGGCTCAAGGAAGGTAACGGCGAGAGACCACCGTGGCAGGATATTGCGGACAGAGGGCTCGTTTTCAAAGCTCTCTGGGCTCAGTGGAATTCACTGGTTATTGAGAATGGATTGTTAAAGCGCACGTGGGAGAGTGCGGATGGCAGGACAGTAACAACTCAGTTACTGGTACCAAGGAAGAAAGTTACCCAGGTATTGGAAGAAATTCACGGTGGTAAAACTGGAGCCCATCTTGGAGTAAACAAGACCTTGAGCAAGCTGGAGAGATCGTTTTACTGGGTGGATTATTGCGAAGATGTCAAGAAATGGTGTCGACAATGTAAAATTTGTGCAGCCAGCCAAGGACCAATCACTCGATCTAGGGGAAAAATGAAACAATATAACGTTGGACTGCCATTCGAAAGAATCGCTGTTGACATTGCAGGCCCATTCCCTGAAACGCACAAGGGCAACAAGTACGTTTTAGTGGCGATGGATTATTTCAGTAAATGGCCAGAAGTTTATGCCATTCCAAACCAAGAAGCATCGACTGTAGCTGAAGTATTAGTCAATAATGTCTTCAGTAGATTTGGAATTTCTTTAGAGCTTCACACTGACCAAGGAAGGAACTTCGAGTCAAGACTGTTCCAGAAGATGTGTAATCTGCTTGGTATTCACAAGACTAGGACAACAGCTTTACATCCGCAGTCTGATGGGATGGTCGAGAGATTCAATAAGACCATTGAAGAACATCTCTCGAAAATGGTGGATGAACATCAAAGAGATTGGGATCAGCATATACCACTATTCCTAATGGCATATAGAAGTGCAGTTCACAACACCACCGGACTTTCACCATCGAAGATTTTATTTGGTCCAGAATTACGGTTGCCTTGTGACTTGGTGTTCGGATCACCAGATGACAGCACTACGAACGTAGAGGACTACGCGGATGAACTGAAGGAAAGGTTATTGGGAATTCATCAGGCCGTGAGAAGTAAGATTACGCTAGCCAGTGACCGGATGAAAGCTCGTTACGACCTCAGAGCTAATTCTACGATAGGGTATGGTTGTATAACCCACAGCGCAAGAAAGGAAGGTCCCCAAAGTTAACTCCAGCATGGGAAGGTCCTTATACAGTCATCAAGAGGATAAATGATGTTGTGTACCGGATTCAACGCAGCCCTAGAAGTAAGATGAAAGTACTTCATCTGGATCGATTGAAGAGATACCAGACAGGAAACCTTGATCGGGACGATCAAATTTGAGAAGGGGGCAATGTCAAGGTGTATTACTGGTTGCATAACTGCATACTGCTAAAAAATCGCAACGTGCCTTGAGGAACCTGGCGCATTCGCCAGAAAGTAAAGAAAATTATAGAATTCTTTAGAAAAAGCTAGAAACAACCGCCAGGGGGTATATAAGGCCCGCGCTTTGACAGTTGGACAAGTTTAAAAAGTTTAAAGTTTGAAGTTTGAAGTCTGAAGATAGTCTGAAGTCTGAAGTTTGAAAATACCGTACGAGTAACAGTAGTTGCATAAGTTGTGTTGTAAATAGTATAAGTTGTGTGTATAGAGTGAAACAAATAAATTCGTTAAGTATTTTATCGTGAGTTTAAATAGTGGACCCACGGAATCCGTAACAATATCAAAAGTTGACATTCAGTGTCAGTAGAGTCAGAGTCAGAGTGTCATTTTCTATGGAATGAAGTAAAAAAATACCGAGGGTGATATTTAAAAATCAAAAGTTGTAGGTATTTCCGGTAAAACAGGGAGTGACCAAAAACAATTGACTACGTCAATAAATCCTAAATTATATCATATATTAACATACCAAATATCGTTTTTTTTATCTGAAAAAAATAAAAAAGTTATAGCTGTGAGCCACTTAAGGCCCTAAAATGTTTAATTAACAGTTCACTTTTCTGCTATGTAAAATACATTTATCTCAAAATACCATAATTAATTAGTACAATTTGCAATTAATACTATTTTACAAATCACTAAATTAGTATAAACAATGTAAATAATATTTATAAATACGCGTCCACGTTTACTCCATGGTTTAGCATGCAAAATAAATGAATAGACATACACGATGCTACTGAAATTAGACTCAATAGTAATTAAATTATGTTGGACTGAATAAAATTTAAAATATAAATAAATATAGCCAAATAATTGATTGTAACTAAATTTATTACGCTAACAAGATTTATAAAATAAATAAAAGACTTTAGAAACGTCTGCAGCGTATTCTGCTGGTAAAAACAATATAAAGTTATGTCCTAAAATGCTTCGTTTCGGAGATACAGGGTGTAGAAGTTTAACTTTTCGGTTCTATTCCAAATAATTTCTGAACTAACGTCGATATTTGACCGAAACTTAGTGTGTGGGTGTTTTTTGACATGAGAAATTGGATTTCGAAATCAATATTACATCTACTTGGAGGGGGTGCCACCAACATGCTTTTAACTGATTTGAAGAGTAATAACTGTTTATCCGTACCTGTATAAAACTACTAAGTAAAAACATATACATTTCCGTAATTTTTACGTAAAAAATATTTCTTGGTTAAAATCGCTACGATATTTGGAATAGAAATAACCAATACATGTCGCTATTGACCATAAATAAACATGTTGAGAGAGATGTTGACTAGATAGTTATATTTGACTGAAATGATAAATTTGAGAACTTTAAATAATTAATCATAATTTTTTCTAGAAAAAAATACTATAACTTTCTTTGACAGTATATCTATAGCATTTATAGATAAGAACTTTTAACACAAAAATATTTCAAATTTATTATTTCAGACTAATAACTATCCAATCGACATATATATAATTATGACATGTATTGACTATTTCGATTCCAAATATCCTGAGAACCATTACTCGTAGCGATTTTTACCAGGAGACTTTTTTTACGTAAAAAATGAGGGAATTGTATTTTTTTTTACTCAATAGGATATATATCTATATGGACGCAAAGTTCTTACTTTTAAGAACAGATAAAAAATATGTAGGTGGTGCCCCGTACAAGTAGTAGTCATATACTGCCATCGAAATCGAATTTCTCATGTTAAAAATTCTCAGACACCAATTGTCATCCAAATATCCGCGTTATGAGAATTTATTTGAAAAAATTGAAATGCAAATGAAACTTCTACACCCCTCCTCCTAAACGACTTAAATTTATAGGAACCAAATCAAACCAACCATCGCAATTTGTCGGTTAATTCTTTACTAAATACGTACATATAAATCCTGAAGTTAACTGAAAAAAGTGTATACATTTCGGGCATACCAACAGAATACTGCACCGATGTCCGCAGTAAACAAAAAGCAGTTTCAACTGATTAGTAATCTTTTGCTGCATGCACCTGCAACCTTCCTCAACAACTGTTCACACACGGCTATTTCTTAAACTGCGCGCAACAAAAAAGTAGCCTACGCAACCAAGCTGCGATCGCAACGTTGCAGGTTGCCTATATAGGTATTCACACTCGCAGCAGTTCAAGTTGTGCAGTTTTTTAATGTGCTGCGCAACAAAAGTAGCTATGTCTGATACTACCTTTAGTTATTTTTCCAAATAGCAGTTTAGGTTTATTATTATTATTAACTATACCCAAGGATCCACTTTAGCCGTACCGTATATACTGTATAATCGAAAATAAACGACATAAGGAGACAAATAAGATTTATCTTATAATTGAATATACTGTCATCGATCGTCGTTTCTAAAGTCACTTGACGCCGTCTTTTTTTCGATCATGAAGAATACAAATACAAGACATATTAATTGAAAGACTTGTTTATGTGAAAATACTGCTAAATATAACAGGTTAATGTATAATAGCTTTTTTTTCTTGAATAAAAATTTGTCATGCTGAAAACTCTGCCTAAAAAGAACAAGAATTTATATTCTCCTTTATATAAACATGTTTTGAAAATCAAGAAGCGTAGTGTCATACACAACAATGGTTATGACACTCGACTGTTACAACAAAACCCTGATAACTGCTTTCAACCCGACCCCATCCGAATAAGAATAAATGACCCATCGCACCCTATAATTTAGTATCATCTGTGTAGAAGAGAACACCTTTCGTTCCACCGGTTAGTATGGGGCAACACGACACCGAAAAACATTCGTAACGCCCATGTAATCTAGGTACCGCCTTAGAGTAACAAAAAGTATCATACAAAAAAATAAATACAATAGTATATTTTTTTTAAATTACACTTTCTGTGACGAGGCTGTGCATTTGACATACAGCCGAGGCACAAAAGTCAATTTTATTCATAATAGAACATGCTGTTTTTTCAAACGCCACAAATAAGTTTTAAACAATTTCAAACTTTCCAAAAATATAAAAATATTATTTATTATAGGTCATACCTTGAAACTAATTATATATCGAGAAACTATGGTTACGCTCGTTGAATTTTACACTTTATATCAGTTTAGGGCAACGTTGTTTCGACTGAAACACCGGTTCCCATTAGAACACCGAAGTTAAGCGATGTAAGGCGGTACTAGTGGATGGACGGGTGACCGGTACTGTCAATCACGTCGCAAATTTAATACTGTTGTGATATTTGAAAAAAATATATTTTAGGCATGTAATAATTAATTCTTCAAATCCTTGCTTCCTTTAAGATGTGTATACCGGCTGCGTCTCAAAAGTGGCTCACCCCCTATAACTTTTTTATTTTTTCAGATAAAAAAACGAGATTTGGTATGTTAGTATATCACATAAATTAGGATTGATTGACGTATTCAATTGTTTTCGGTCACTTCCGGTTTCACCGGAAATGACTACAACTTTTGATTTTTAAATGACACCGTCGGTATTTTTTTACTTTATTCGATAGAAAATGACACTCTGAATGGAATGACGTATCATATGTCAACTTTTGACATTTTCGAATATATGGTTTATTTGAAATTGTAACATGCGGTTCGTAACGACAATTTTACTCGAAATACCAAGTGTGTGGTATCAAATTATTCGTAAAAAAATGCTTTTTCCAAATATGCTAATGAGCCACCCTCGTTCAATTTGAAAAAATTGAGATACGATTAAAAATACGATTTGGGCATCTTTTAACCGGCAAGGAAAAGACACTAAAAACATTAGACGATCAAATCTATTTTTCCAAGGCTCCTTGATTAAAAATTAGTGTTTTTAACACAGCCATGGTACTCTAGATTGAAATTTAAAATACAATTTGTTTATGAGTCACTATGTCAAAAGTTGACATATGATATGTCATTCTCTTCAGAGTGCCATTTTCTATCGAATAGAGTAAAAAAATACCGAGGGTGCCATTTAAAAATCAAAAGTTGTAGTCATTTCCGGTGAAACCGGAAGTGACCGAAAACAATTGAATACGTCAATCAATCCTAATTTATGTCATATACTAACATACCAAATCTCGTTGTTTTATCTGAAAAAATAAAAAAGTTATAGGGGTGAGCCACTTTTGAGACGCACCCGGTAGAATTACGGCGTATTTTTGGAATCAAAATAAGTTCATTGAATACAATTTACCTCTATGCAAAAGTACATCGTTTGTCCGTTGAGGGCATCAAACTTTAAAAAAATAAAAATATTTTTTAAGATATATTCAGAACCGTTATGAAACTTTGAATGGGATTTGTATAGTTTTTCCGAAGTCAGTTGGAATAGATTGAGACTCGTCGGGACAAACGAATTAAGAGTCCCAGTACTTCCAGTTGACTTAGGAAATACTATAAGATATACCTATGTTTTGCTAAGTGATTTAACATTTGACTTCCAGAAAAAAAAGAAAAAAAACAGAAGGGTAAAAACTACCCCTACCCCTACATAAATTTTAGTAGAAATATTTTATATTTCTACTTTTATATTAAAACGACTGATTTTTTTTTGTAAAATGGTTCTCCTAGTATTTATTACATTTTGTTTCTTGTGAAACAACGCCATATCGCATATTTTTTTTAAGAAAAACAATTTGGAGAATGTTTTTTCGAAAGCAGAAAGCAGACCTTCAAAATATACAAAGAGTTCCAATAGTCCGTGGACATATAACAACTACGTAATTTTTTAATCAAAATAAGTTAATTGCACACAATTTAACTGTATACAAAAGTGCTACGTTAGTCTGTTAGAGGACGTCAATCAAAAATAAACTCGAACGTTAATTAACTTAAAATTTATGGAACTTATTGTCAAATATCATTTGTGATCTACTAACATAAAATTCCATATTTTCGCCAACTAGATTATTAGAGCATACTAGATTTTATGTGCCTGTGCCTACATAGCTTCATGTGGCAAGAAACGTTTTTTGTAAATCAGCTATGGAGAAACATTTTTTTAAGTATGCGCAGTGGCGTTTTTTTACATGACACAAAAAATGTAGTAAATACTAGAAGAGAAGAAACAGCAACAAATCAGTACCTAATCGGTGGAGTTGGAAAATATTTATAGTAAAATTTATGCAGAAGTGGGGGTAGTTTTCATCGTTCCCGTACTTTTTCTTGATTTTTGTCAAAGCCAAATGTTAAAGCACTTATACAGGGTGTCCCAGAAATAAGTGCAAGTATTTTAAGGGGTGGTAGATCTCGACAAAAGAAACATATTTTCTCTTTATAGTTTTTCAAATAAGTCCAAAATAACGGAGTTATTTTACTTTGAAAATTTCCAAAAAAAAATTATTTTTTGCTAAAATTTTGAGAACCACTGGATCTTTTCTGGATTTTCTTTCATGTAAATTTAATCTAATATAGTCTGTCCAACGACAAAATCCTTGACAGTGATAGATGTGTTTGTCATTTTAATTTCAAAGAAGTTTATTGTATTTTACAAAGAAATATGTTGGTACGATTGGAACGCATAATTAATATATTAAAATTTTGAGTGACAAGTGATTACTTCAAAATATTGCAAAAAAACTGTATAAAACTGAAAAAATCTAATCTTAGTTAATTAACTTAATCTTATTTTTTTCTGCTAGTACTAAAATGTATTATTTACCTATCGTGTGATGTTATTTTACAGAAACTCCAGTTTTTGGTAGGTACTTGGTACCATATACGAGATGGTATACAACTTTATTTGTGGCTAATACAACTCTCTGGCCATAGTGTCTGGCAAACTGTGTTTTTCTGGCGGTCTCTGGGCACCGAATATTAACTGTAAACTATGGTCTGGGTCAACACTTAATTTTCCCTCGAGTTTTCCTCCACTTAATTTAAAAAAACACGAAACACAAGTAACAACACAGTCCAAAAAATTTGACACAAAATTATAACCTATAATTTGGCAAGAGTTTGTCAACTCTCAAAAATCTTAAGTCGGGTTCATACGCATCGGACTCCGTTTGTCGTTATCGTTGCGTCAAACCAATAATATTGAAACATGATCTGTCGTTTTTGAAATAAAAAATAAAACTGGTTAAAAACAACAAGAGACGACACATGATGTATTTACTTATAAACCCATCCATAGTTAACTTAAAAAGTATTAGAAACTTTTTTTAGTCAAATATATGGATTGGTATGGAAGTCATTTGCTTTTTTTCTGTCATCGTCTGTCGAAATCTTACCTGAGAAAGAAACAGAGTATAGCTATATGTTGCCATATTATCAAGAAATTATGTTTTTTAACTAAAAACTAAAAAAATTTCCAAAAATTTTTTCAAAACTTTTTTCGCGAAAAAACTCTCATAGGCGTTTTTCTGGGGTTGAACTATACTACCAGTTAAAATACTTGCACTTATTTCTGAGACACCCTGTATAAATAAAGCAAAATATAAGCACACCAAATCACATTCAAATCGGAATAACGGTTCTTAAAATATCTTTATTTTTTAAAAGTTTGATGTCCTCTAATGAAGCACTTTTGAATAGAGGTAAATTTGTATCAAATGAAATAACAGTCCTATGTCCACAGAATATTGGGACACCCTGTGCCTTGTATATACTTATGGCAGAAAAAGTCATAAAATTCAAAAAGTAATACCGATAGAAAAAAAATCGATTTCTTTATTGACTCAAAAAAAATTATATTAATTATTACTCTGAGGATAATTCTTTTACGGGATGGATGCTCCTTGGCTTTTGTGGAATTATAAATATTTGTTTGGGTCAAAACCAGACCTTCTATTTATACAGCCTATCGACCTTTTTTTAATCCGATTAGAAATTACATAGAAAAAAAAATGCAACAAAAAGCACGCACTGGCATCTGTCTGCGTTTTGCAGTATCTTTTCCAAGTAGGGAACTAATTGGTTTAAATTTCTGCTATGTTTTTCTATCCTTATATAATTTATAGCTAGTAACCCTGAAAGCTAGGTAATTTCAGAAAATATTTTATGAATTTTCTGGTAGAGTAGCGTACAAAAACAGAAAAAGGCAAAGTAAATTCTGCAAAAGGAGTATATCTTTATCTAATTATAAACAATTTGCATTGTTTATAATTGGAAGCTAAATATAATGGTTAAGCTCCTTTAATAGATGATGTAGTGACAACAAGATTGAAAGAGTAAAGACACATTTTTGGCAATGTGTTTTCCATACATTGGCATTATTAGCAAAAATATTATTATATAAGGATTTTTTTTATTTATTCAGTTAGGGTAAAATTTGACTGCGGCAATAGTCTCTGTTTTCGTATAGATTAAGAATTATAAAAAAAAGAATTATTAAAATTTAATTTAAGAAATTATAAACGTATGTTTAAGTAATTAGAGACAAAGAATGTATAGAACAAAAAAAATCTAAATAACGAGGAAACAGAACATTCCATTCATAAAACTCAATTTTTTCCGAATCATACATGGTTAAACATTTTTATGTGAGTTAAAAAGAGATGGGTACATAAATATGACAACACGGTTGAGTTTCGTGTGCTTTTCTGTCATTATGCTTTACCAGTGGCGTGATGGCGTGCTGTTTTTTATGAACAATCATAAAAATTAATTTTAATTTTTAATATACTAAACTAGTTTTGCCTGAAGTCTAACAGAATGTAATCGCTATCAAATAAAAAATACGTAAGTTTGTAATAATCTACTTCTTTATACTAAAAGTCCGCCACTGCTAAGCTAAAGACACCGTCCAAATAGCAATCCAGGATTAGAATAGTCCACCCAGAGTCCACCTTTTTACAAACTATATACCCTGGTGAATCATTGTAGATAGTTAAAAAAACTACGTTAAAAAGTTTTCACAACACCGGTCTGCCAAACATATAATGATTGAAAATGTAAAATGTACGTAATTCCTATAATTCGTAGAGATTCCTATAATTCGTAGTAAAAAGTGAAAAAACTAAACTACAGCATTGCCAACCGTCTCTTCAGAGATTCAAAGAGCATATGGTTCAACTAGGATCACACAGGGATCACATAAATATATATATAATATATATCATGCTTTGTTTAACATATATCTTCATAAAACTGTCATGGTATTGTATGCTTGGAACTTATTAGTTGTAGACTTGAGTTTGGTCGCATGTATTAGTTTATTTTTTTATTTCATAAAGCACTTATCTAACCTAACCTAACCTACATAGCTTACTTCAGGTTATTCTTATGAGCAATTCTTCCTAGAACTCTACAGCGCATTCGCAGCTAAGCGAAGTAAGCTACACGGTTAAAAATCAATTGGCGTAAACTGAAAAAAAAGTCGGTGCTAAAAAATATGGGTGTGAAATTTTGAGTATATTTATCATAATTGCTCAATTTTATGTTGATTTTAATCATACTGTGTTTTCATTAACTAAGTTTTGATAACAAATTACTAAAAAATGAGCAGAACTTTTTACTTCACACAAATAAGTGCAAAGTATTGGGATATCACACAATGTTGTGTAAATTCAACTCAATAAAGAATTAAAAATTCTTAGAACCAACCCGCTCGTGCCGCTTCGTTTTCACGTGATCGTGAGGTGGGGTGGTTGGTCAGTGTTTCCCAGTGTCTCATTCGGTCAAGGACAGTTAAGCAGAGCTTGAGATTTTTGTTTTCCACTGCATCCACGGTTTTTCGGCCTATTTTTATTTTACTTATATCGGAGGGTGTCATTTCGATCATAAGTAAAATAGTAGGTAATAAAGTGTGTGACAAAACAATCGACCTAAGAAGTATTCAACATGACAAAACTTTCAAACCTTTCACTTTCAGATACGACCATAACTCACGATTGTATTATCAATATAGGTAAGTACCTAAAATTTTATACCCTATTATTTTTTGTGCGAACCCTAATTTCCGCTTGGCAAGCAAAATGCAAGGTTGAACTTTTCGGTAACATAAAGCTGTCCATTGAAAATGGAGACACCGGCATTACCGGCAAGTACTTTCCACCACTACTAAAGTAATTTCTCAAGCATTAGGAGTAGGAACATTATATTTTAGTCTTTATTTAGGTAAAATGAAAACGTAATAATGTAGATAAAGTTATCCACATTTATTACGCAAGTTACTCTACCTTCATGAGCTTTGTAAAGTGTGTTGGCGCCATTATTAATAGTTGATTTTAATGACATTAACAAAAAAAAGTGATAAAGTTACACTCTTTTGATTAAATTTGACGAAATTTTAATTAGCTCTGCTTTATTTACACAAAATATTTCGTTAAAATTTTTATTATTTTACAGGTACCTACATACACCATAATATGGTTAGGATGGATCACTTTCGGGATGAATAAAGAATGAAAAGACCGTTCACACACAAATAAGGAATCCTTTGACATGTACTTCCATTTGAGAATTGTTCAATACATTGCTGTTGTTCCAAGTTTCATCAAAATAATATACCAAACGGTTCAAAAGTTGTAATGGGGGACGGACTTTAGGTCCTCATTGTATATTATTTTAAGAATACTTTATTCTTACAGATAGTTTTTTCAACTTCCAATTCGAGAATTTAGGTATAAAAAATATTTTAATACCTTTTTCTAGGTATGCTTTTTCCACAATTTTTTTGTTTTGTTCTTACATTATACAGGGGGCTACAAAACTAAGCGCCATCCTTTCGGGGGAGTAATCCTTCCATAAAAATAAGACAAAATATTCCTATAAACATGGGTCCGCAAATGCTGCGTTTCCAAGATACATCAGGGTGTTAAAGTGAAAAACATTAATTTTTTATTCGATCAAAAAATTGATACGCCACTGGTTTTTCCAAAATAAAAATCATTTTCGTAATCTCTGAACTCGTTTCTAACAAAAATGGCCCCTTGACTTTTTTCTACCAGACGAAAAATAAAATAAATTGGTATTGAATATGCATCTTTTAGAATGATATACATCTTTTAGAAAACCATTTTTATTCTGAACAAAGTAGTGCCGTATCAATTTCTTGATCGAATCAAAATGTAGTGTTTTTCACTTTTAACACTCTGTATCTTGGAAACGCAGCATTTGCGGCCCATGTTTATAGGGACTTTTTGTCTTATTTTTGTGCAAAGATTACGCCCCCGAAAGAATGTCGCTAAATTTTGAATCACCCTGTATACTAAAAATTGAGTATTATTAAACACTTTTTTGATTGAATTTTAACTAAAAACATAACTCAGTTTAGTCAAAATTGATTTAAAAAGCTACACATTATTTCGTGAAAATCGCGAAAAAACGATTAAATTGGTCACGAAATATTTACCCAAAGTTTTCAATAATTTGTGTAAACACTGATAAATCTTGATTAAAAATTGTACTCTTTGGCGGTGTAAAAATTACTCAAAACTTTTGTGTTAATTTTTCACGCAATTCTGCGTGGACTCGTCTGGACGAAGATGTTCGTTCAATTTGAGTAAATTTTCACTCAAAATTTTTTACACTGTATTGTCCACGGGTTTTCATGTACAATATAATATAAATAATCCGAATATCTGGATTTGTTAAGTTTGTATAATATTTATACAACTTTGTTCTCTAGCTTGAAGTTTGAAGTGGAGCCTCCGTGGAGACTAAGAATCAGTTTGAGTATTTTGCAAGAGTATGGTTTAGGTATCGTCCCATTGCTGCCAAAGTCACTAACTTACTTTTTATTACTTCCGAAAAAAATGCGTCTAAAGATGAATTGCATTGCATAAAGATGTTATAGTTAGTAACTATTCGGTATTAAAATAAAACATAAATAGCCAGAAATCGTAGTTAATGACTTTTGCAATCGATTATCCGCTTCAAAACATAGTTAGTGATTGAATTTGGTTGTACGGAAAAATGTTAGTTAGTGACTTTTGGCAGCAATGGGACGGTATGTGGATTATATTTTTGCTGTTTTTGACACACATTCAGACACCATAGATAATTTTATTTCTAAGTTAAATAATCGTTTTCCTTCAATTAAATTTACACATGAAATTGAGAACAACAACAGATGTAGATGTATTAGTAACAGATTTCTAGATGTATTAGTTATTAGACATACTAATAATTGCCTGGAATTTGATATCTATAAGAAAAATACGCAGACATATTCCTAATGAATCATATCATAGTGTTGAACATAAAATGGCTAGTTTAAATTTCTTAGTTCATAGATTGCTTAGTTTTCCACTTTCCAACGAAATATATGAAATAGAAAGAGATTACTTTAGGAATGTAGCTGAGTGTAATGGATATTCTCGTTCACTATTTGAAAAAATAATTAGAAAACGTAGGTATAAGTTAATAATTTCTGAAAATTCGACTTTTCAAGTGGAGAAAGATACGTCAAAATATTTTTCAATACCGTTTGATAGACAGTTATCCCGTGGTCTAAAAGGAATTTTTAAGAATGTCAATTATATACTTGTGTATAGTGCTAATAATAAATTACAACAATTATTAGGTAATCCAAAGGATAAAACACCTCCACTGGAATGGTCGGGTATTTATGAAATTTCTTGTAAAGACTGTAATCAGAAATATGTTGGGCAAACTAGAGGATTAATATTAACTAGATTTAAAGAACATTTAGATCAGATAAGATATGGTAGACCGGATAAATATTGCGTCGCCGAACATATTGTTGATAAAGAACATTATATAGATCTTAATAATTTGAAATTAATTAAACAAGTCTCAAATTACAGGCAATTAGATGCATATGAAAGCATCAGAATTAATAAACATAAAGATAGTATGACCAGAGACAACGGTCCAATTCCTTCAAGTTGTTTGTTCCTACTACTCTAGTGGCGGAAATCTAACTGTTACGCTCGGTGCGCTCTGACTCGGTTGACTAGATCTTGCCACGCCCACTCGGTGCCCACTGAGCGAGTATATAAACGCTAAAATTGTAGATTGTATTTTAGTTTTTAATCATCTGCTGATGATGCTAAAGGTGCGTATTCATTATCCGAACGAACGAACGAACGAACGAATGTTCGCTAGTGGTATGGACGGGGACCGTGCGATAGAACCGCACGAGAAGACCGGACGCATTTCTCGGCGAACGCCTTTGATGTACCGACTCGAAACGGATGGTCGAGCGAACGAACGGCCGCATGCGTTCGGTCCCCGTCTAAATATACCACACTTTCATTCGTTCGTTCGTTCGGATAATGAATACGCACCTTAACATGGTTAGTGAAACGCGCGTCCAGTGTAAAAGTAAAAGTGTTTTGGTGTATTGTGGTGATTTAGTGTTTTATTTTGCTGAGTAACACCAAAGGTTCCAACCCTCAACTGTAAACTTTGTTCTGTTGACGTTCTGGTTTTTCTTATGTTATTTATTTTAATATCTGCGACAAGAAGTCCCATTTTGAGGCACTTAGGATTTGCGGTCAATAGCAACTGCGTCACATCAAGTTATAGTGGTAAGATAAAACTGTACCGAGAAATCATAGTATCTATACAAAAATAGAATAAAATACACTCAGATGCAAACAAAAAACGCAACGGAAAAATTTTTGGTCAAATCTAAAGTGTTATATTTTTGTAACTTTTAACCATATTTTAATGATTTTTTTAGCAAGCTGTATATAATTACATCAACTTTAATTCGTAAACTCAGTTTTTTATAAAGTTTAGTATTTGACATATTATACAGATTACAGTTGAGGGTTGTAACCTTTGGTGTTACACAGCAAAATAAAACACTAAATCACCACAATACACCAAAACACTTTTACACTGGACGCGCGTTTCGCTTACCATGTTAGCATCATCAGCAGATGATTATAAACTAAAAAACTCTTTTAGTTTATAATCATCTGTTGATGATGCTAACAACTTTTACACTGGACGCGCGTTTCGCTTACCATGTTAGCATCATCAGCAGATGATTATAAACTAAAAATTTTTAAAAGAGGTTTTTAGTTTATAATCATCTGCTGATGATGCTAACATGATAAGCGAAACGCGCGTCCAGTGTAAAAGTAAAAGTGTTTTGGTGTATTGTGGTGATTTAGTGTTTTATTTTATTTTGATATTATGCAGGGTTAATCGAGGGGTTGTTTTTTTACCCTAACTTTAAAACACCCTGTGCAATAATTTCGTGCGTAAATTTTCCCAAAATATAATTTTACGGTCAGAACCATGTCTCCTGAGCATTTTGTTTTTTGGATCATGTCAATACATGTCTTGGTTAATTTTTAAGGGCGAAATGAACTCGCCATCAACAATTTGCAATTTTTTCAATTATAATTTCTTTTTGAAGTTGTTTTTCAATATGACAAGGCGGTTTGGAGATTATTGTGAACTATAAATCACTATGAAATGTTCATCATTTGGGAAATGCTTGGCAGGAGGGTTAAAGGTCGCGAAGAATGAACTTCGCTTTGTTCTTAAAGAAGAATGAGAAAACATATCGCAATATGATAGATGCAGCCTCAATGACAGTATGAACGGACGTATACAAGTATACAGGCAGTTATAACAGCCAAGGGAGGCAATACATAATGTATTGGGTTATTTTTAACATTTTTTTTTCTGTTTGTATACTTGATTATTACAGATTTTTTCCTTAATATCGTTAGTTCCGTTATCGGTATTAATGTTTATTAAAACTAGGACTGTATCTTTAGTATTTAACGTTTATTTTTAATTTAGTATACAGCATCCAATGCACCGCAATATGACGTTATGACAATACTCACCAAAACCATCTCGTCATATTAAAAAATTTCATAAAAAGATAATGATAATTGAAAAAATTGCAAATTGATCGTAATCAGTTCATTTCGGTCTTAAAAATTAACCAAAGCATGTATTGACATGAATAAAAAAATAAAATGCTCAGGTGTCATGGTTCTGACCGTAAAATTATATTTTAGGAAAATTTACACACGAAATTATTGCACAGGGTGTTTTAAAATTAGGGTAAAAAAACAACCCTTCGATTAACCCTGTATAATAAGCCAAATAATAAAGTTTATAAAAAACTTAGTTTACGAATTAAAGTTGATATAATTATGTACAGCTTGCTAAAAAAATTATGAAAATAGGACTAAAAATAACAGAAATATAAAACTTTAAAATTGACCAAAAATTTCTCCGTTGCATTTTTTTGCATCTGAGTGTATAAAAAAATCTGTTAGCGATTCTTGCTTCACGATATAAAAGGTAATTCTGAATAATTATTATGCGCTCCCAGTAGACTACTAGAAAGGAAATCTAAGTCATAACTATTAAAACTTTCGTATTCAAGCGACAAAGCTATGACTAAAACAAAAGATGCAAAAAGACAAATTCGCCCCTCGAGCATTAAGAAAGCTTTGTTTTAATTACCGTTGTGTAAATTAAATTTATTCGCAAAATATTGCCGTGCACGCTTTTTATCATTAAAATTTATTTAGCACCTTAATGCAAGATGATTTATGAAACAAGCCAAACTATTTGATATTTATCAAACTATTTAATGAAAAAATATAAGAATTGGGAAGTCCAAGGCCCAAATTCTATAACTTAGAAAACGCTAAGCGGTTTAGACGCTCAGCGTATATGACAATTTTCGCTTAGCGCACACTAACTACTGATTTGAGTATTCTCATCTGACGCGCTTAGCGTCTTTGCTGATTGCGCTAAGTGATTCTAAAACGGCTACCTTAAAGGATCATTTTGCTTGTCGAACTGTCAGTGAAAATAGAAAAAATTGCGATTTTGTGCATTCTCTTGCTCTTTCGGGAAAACTACTTCTATAAATTCCTCAATAAGTAATTGATAATTTACGACTTGGCAGCTATAAATATTGTTCAAAACATCGAAAATGCTGAGAAGCGTCTTCAACATTTCCGTCGTTTAATAAGAATACATATAATATTCATATACAGGGTGGTCCGAACTGTATTCCGGAAACTTCGGCTGCATATTCTGTAGATAAAAATAAGTAAAAAAGTTCGTATAAATGTATGTCCTAAAATGCTTAGTTTCCGAGATACAGGGTGTAAAAGTTTCAATTTTACTTCGATTTTATCCAAATAATATCTGAAGTAACATCAATATTTGGATGAAAATTGGTGTCTGGGAGTTTTTTGAGATGCGAAATTTGATTTTGATGTCAATATGACTCCTACTTGTAGAGGGCGCCACCTATATTTTTTTAATTGGGTTGAAGAGAAATAACTTTTCGTCCGTACCTGTATAAATCTACCGAGTAAAAAAATATAAATTTACCATGTTTTTTACGTAACAAACGTTTCTTGTTAAAAATAGCTACGAGTAATGGTTCTCGAGATATTTAGAATCGAATACCAGCCATCATGGACATAAATTAAACATGTTGACTATATAATAAAGAAAATACTTATTAAACTGATATCATAAATTTGAAACGTTTTTGTTTCAAAAATTCAACAGAAAGTGTTTTATCATCATTTTTTCGAAAAAAAATAAAAAGTTCCCAAATTTATAATTTCAGTCAAATAACTATCTATAGATACATATACTCAACATGTTTATTTTTAGTCAATAATGACATGTATTGACTATTTCCATTCTAAATATCTTCAGCACCATTGCTGGTAGAGATTTTTACCAAGAGACATTTTTTAGGCAAAAAATAATGGAAATGTATACTATTTTTTTACTCAGTAGTTTTATACGTAAAGTTATTACTCTTCAAAATATTTCAAACACATGTAAGTGGCGCCCCCTACAAATAAGAGTAATAATGACATCAAAATCAAATTTCTCATGTCAAAAAACTGTCAGACACCAATTTTCATCCAACTATTGACGTTACTTCAGAAATTAATCGAAATAAAAATGAAACTTCTACACCCTGTATCTCCAAAACTAAGTATTTTCGGACATACATTTATACGAACTTTTTTACTTATTTTTATGTGCAAAATATATTGCCAAAGTTTCCGGAATACAGTTCGGACCACCCTGTATAATAAGAAATAAATAAGACATTATAACATACTAGTTGAAGCCTGGCGCATCCGTCACGACGCGACATCAGGAAAAAAAATACTTTTTTATAATTAAATGAAAAAAAAAATCCGGCGACGACAGTTTTTAGATGAGCCAATTAACTAACTTTTAGTAAAAAAAGCAACTTTCTAGAGCAAGTCGTTACTTCAGTAGAGACGACACAGATAAACATTAGCATTTTATAGGTATATGTATATACTGCAGATAAAAATAAGAAAATAAGTAAAAAGTTCCACTACAAGCAGGAGCGCCCACTACAAGCAGGAGTCATATTGATATCGAAATCCAAATTCTTCATGTAAAAAAACACCCAGACATCAATGGTCGCCCAAATACTGACATTACTTCACAAATTATTTGGAAACAATCGAAATAACTATAATAAACTGAAATTTCTACACCCCGTATCTCCGAAACGAAACATTATAGGACATAAACTTATACGAACTGTTTTACTTGTTTTCATTAGAATATGCTGCCGAAGTTTGCCGAATATAATCCGGACAACCTTATATTGTCATATTAAGGTTTAATAATCCACCCAGTACTTACAACTTAAAAACATCTCTAGTATATTACATATTATATTAACCTAACCCCTGTATAACCTATAATTTATCAAACTAAAATGCATCTATATATTTATTTTGGTTTGGAACAGTCTTAAATTATGTCAATGAACTTAAAAACCGACAAAGAACGTATTTATGTTCATGCACGAATGATATTTTCAAGGTAAATTAACAAGTTCGTGAAGATCCATCATCTAATTCAATCGAGTGAGCAAAGGCGCTATAGGGAAAAACACTTTAATTTCTATTTAAATAACTTTTTTGTATATACAATACGGGAAGAGCTGACTAAACATTTTTTTACGGCGATTAGGTGTAAAATAAGGTGTAATATTATAATTTTAATTTTGTTTACATTAAACAATGATAACATTAATTAAAAGCGAGATTAAAACCAAAGACTTTCCTAGATAATATCACTTTTATGATGTAATCTCATTAGATCTTTATTATTTGATAAAATCTAGGTGGCTGGTGATGTCTCACGTTACTTCAACATAGCTGTCAAATTAGTTCAACTTAAACAACTAGTTATCATTTCTAATCAGTTAAAACAAAAAAAATACTCAGAAATTTTCCGGAAATTGAAATTTATCGTACGTCAGTCAGAGAGAGTTGATATAATTCTATTAAGTAGTACACCCAAATTAATAGAATATTTAAATGCTGCTGATTTATCTAGTCTGGACTTTTTAAGGGGATATATTAAAAAAGTAAAGTAGCTGCCAGGCTAATATGGACGGGGCCTACTTTGTTTACGCGGAATCCGAACCGCGGTCCTCGGCCATATCATGGTCAATGGCCTATCGATTTGGCAAGTGTCTAAATCGACTCTTACTCACGAGATATCCGATCTAATCCGGCCTCAAACCGGCGTGAAAGAGCAGTGTGTGTCAATAGATTTTACACTTTTGCCTTTTTTTGGACAACAGCACGATACCACAGCTTACAGAATAACATAGCTTTGACACTCGCCAATTTTTCCCACGCTCGAATTTAAAACGCCCCACTCCGACGATGCGCTAACTGAATTAAGCAGAAGTGTCTAGCCCTAGCAGTCAACTATTAAGCTTAACCAATCAGGTTGGTTAGCGTGGTTATGTGGAGTGTGTTAATTCATTTGTGTTTGTCAAAAACTCTAACGTGATTGGTCGGGCTTAATAGTTGCCTGCTAGGGCTAGACACAAGTAATTAAGCGACCGACAGTCAGCCTCATTCAGTCGATGCATAGCCTCCACCGGTCGCGCGTAGGGCCGTATTACGGAAGA
This sequence comes from Sitophilus oryzae, assembly GCF_002938485.1. Taxonomy (NCBI): domain Eukaryota; kingdom Metazoa; phylum Arthropoda; class Insecta; order Coleoptera; family Curculionidae; genus Sitophilus; species Sitophilus oryzae. Next base: position 942,735 of record NW_022145814.1, on the reverse strand, counting down.
TTTTAATTCGATTTTTTTCCTTATATTTAACCATAGGTATTTGTGCTTTTATTTCAATTTTAGTTTTATTGATGGAATGGGAAAAGGTTTTCCGGGATGTGCGGCTGCTGGTTGCACAAATAATTATGGAAATAATTCAAAATATAGTCTGTTTAATTTTCAATTCAATTCAAAATTAATGTTCAATTCAAAAGTATATTCACACTTTAGAGCTTTTCAAAACGATGAAGACTACTTATTTGGAGGCTTGCTAATGCCAAGTGACCATTTTTTTTATTTAGTTTCCTCATTGGAGGCTATTTTTATAAGCTTTTATTTAACTTGCTTTGTATGTAACTATCTATGTATGTATGTATGTTTGTTCGGGGCAAATCTTGTAAGCTAAATTAAAACCACTTCCTTTTATTGTAGGAGATTGAAATTTGGCATGTAGGTTCAGTCCCGATGACAATACATTTTTTGCAAGGCATGACCCGAATTTTTGACAGCTGTCAGCTGTCAAAATGGCGGCATTTTGAGGTTATATATATATATATATATATATATATATATATATATATATATATATATATATATATATATATACAGGTTGTTAACTCGACAGTTACTTATAGGGAAACAGAATGGCAACACTGTCTATTGAGAACGTATGCATTATTGATTTTTCTGCCGACTCGTCCCGTCGCGTCGTCTATCGACGAGCGGGCCGAGGTTATTTCAACCATAAAACTCTTTCCGCGAGTAATGAACAATTTAACAACCTGTATAGGTATATTGTGGGTATATACATATGAAAAAAAATATATGGGCGGCCATCTTGAAAAAATGACAGTTTAATGGCATGTCAAAATTTCAAAGTCAACCGATTTTCATAAAAACTGATATAGGATGGCCATGGGCTAAAATGAAAGAAAAAAGTTTGAACTGTCAAATTTGACAGCTGTCAAAAAATTTCAAAGTTGTCCGATTTTGATAAAAATCGATGATGGCCGTGGGCTAAAATGAAAGAAAAAAATTTTGAGCTGTCAAATGTGACAGCTGTCAAATAATTTCAAATTTGTCCGATTTTGATAAAAATCGATATATTGGATGCCCCCTACCCCATAGTCGGTTTTCATTTTATTTGTCTCACATTTGAACTGTCAAATTTGACAGCTGTCGTTTTTTAAGTTCTCCTTTTTAATGAAAATCGATATACATATTATTAGGATACCCATAGAAAGTTATTTAAGAAAAATTGCGTTTAAGTGTGTGGCACTGAGAAACCAGCATAACTAAAAGTAGAAAATAAATTTTATAAAAAACCTTTTTTAAAAACAAGCTTTTATTTAAATACACTAAAAAGAATAAAATAAACTCTTTTTCTTTATAACTTTTATTATGAACTTAGAACGTCATTACACAATTTTAATATTAGATATATAATAGCTTGTCGCGAGATTTCTCTACATCGATAAACAAGTAAATTAACTAAAACCTGTGTCTACCCTGTCTCATTTTCAAAGTTTGTGTTATGATAGACCACTAGACCAGGAATTACAAGATAAAGTTGTCGTACCAGATTTTTATGAGTGCAACTGTACACTCAAATCTCGCGACAAGCTTTTTATATAATATTAAAATTGTGTAATGACGTTATAAGTTCATAATAAAAGTTTTAAAGAAAAAGTTTATTTTATTCTTTTAGTGTATTTAAATAAAAACTTGTTTTTAAAAAAGTTTTTTATAAAATTTTCAAGAACAATTTTGAAGAACTTTCCTTAAATGAAAATACATTATGTAAATTCGTTAAATTATTTCAGACAATTAAATTCAACCATCAATCAAAATTTTCCTATAATGTATTTTTTGTTAAAATTATACGCAAAAGTTAGAATTTATTATACCTTAAAGAATATTAATAAGAACTTAAATGTAGCAAACAAAATCCGAAAGCTCCTAATTTAGAAACATTCGTAAATAACTATAAGTAATCAATGTACCTATTTCATTTTGCTGTTATTTCTAGAACTAAATTAATTAATTTGTTTTTTAAATGTTTTTCTTTGAGAATGCATATTTATTTAAAGTCAACAATTTAAAAAACGTGTATCTAAATTATGTTCTAGCACCAGTCGAATAATTTTTACGTCACATGTAAAATTTTTTTGAATACATCTCTGGGCTGACTGGCGCTTACGCGGCTATTGGTTTTGGCGAGAGAGCTCGCCGCTCTAGTGTTCCCCCTCTTTCGAATCGCAAATCCGAGCGTAAAAAGATCAAAGCGGCACGCTACACTGTCCGAGCTGGTTTTTACTTAAGCTGTGACGATACAGAGTTTCGAACCGGTCACCCGTCCATCCACTAGTATCGCCTTACGTCGCTTAACTTCGGTGTTCTAATGGGAACCGGCGTTTCGACGTAGCTAGGCCGTTGCCGGATATATTAAAGACGTTAAAAAAACAAGTGCGAGTCGGACTCGCGCACGGAGGGTTCCGTACCCTTCATCATCTATACAACATTAGACACTATACTATTATAAACTTTTTTTTCCGATTTAGCTGAAATTTTGAATGCGCGTATAAGTAATTTAAAAAATAGGAAGAAACACATTACTAAAAATTGTATTAATTACCTAACCTAGCCAACGTCATAGCAGCTAACGCCTTAACCATGCGGCCACCGAGGACCTGAACGATTCTATGTAAAATTCTTACTTAAAACATAATGTTTAGTGAAAGTACTTTTTTTTTATTTATAAACATTTATTTAATTCTGTTTTTAGTATTTCTTCTTATAGCGGCAACATAGATACATTATCTGTAAAAATTTCAACTGTCTAGCTATAACGATTCATAAGATAGATCTTTGTGACAGACGGACGGACAGCGAAGACTCAATAATAGGGTTCCCGTTTTTACCCTTTGGGTACGGAACCCTAAAAAGAGTGTTTAAAACTCGACCAACTATTGTCGACAATATGACAATGACTAGGCTGCTATTCGAAGTGGAAATTCACATAATACCTATATGCCCTCTTAGCATAAAAAGATTTTTTGAATAATAATAGAAATAAATTTTATGCAGTCAACTGGAAAGGAAGCATTTTGAGTATTTGATTTCATCTAGCTAATTTTTGTCACATAATATCTAGTTCTAAATATACTAATTAATTTATGTTTTAAACTCGGTTTTAAACGTGTATCTTTTCATTGCCCTTGAATATTTTACTCTACATACTTTAATTTTTTTTAAACTAACAAAAGGTATATCACAGCCACCTAGGTTTTATCAAGTAAAGAAGATCTATTGACGCAAAATCATACAAAAGAAAATATCTAGGAAAATCTTTGTCTATGGGAGACAACCTTAATAGTATTTTGAAGATATATGAATTCTCCATTGAATATCGAAATAATATACCGGGTTGCTTTTGAAGAAAAGTAGGTAACCACTGTTCAATATTAATTTCGTCTGACCCTGTATAACTTCTCGGGTCAAATTTTAATTTAATTTAACATACAATGGTTATTTTAACTAAATATCAGGCTATACATGGTAAATTACAATTTAGGTAGGTAGTTAGGTTAGATATACCTATATATAATAAGCTTTTTTAATAAAATTCACGAGGAAATTCACCTTTATTTTATATAAAACAATTTCTGTTGAACTTTTGGCTGAATAATTGACTGATAATTTGACATTATTTATGATTTCAGTTTTTCAGTTAAAAAATATGTAGGTGGGGCCCTCTACAAGTAGGAGAATTTTCATCCAAATATTATAAAAAAAATAAAATTCTACTTACACCTTGTATCTCCGAAATTAAGCATTTTATAACTATACATTTATACGCCCTTTTTTGCTTATTTCTATCTGCAGAATACGCTGCCGAAGTTTCCGGAATACAGTTCGGACCACCCTGTATAATACCTAACATCAGAGAGCTAAAAAAAGATCCTTGTAGAAATTTTAAATTGAAAACTACTATGCAAAGTAGACCACTCACACTTAAATCTTAACTTTAAATACAGCCAGATACTTTATACTTTAGATTTAGTACAAATACCTACATATCCTAAAAGTTCTTTTAAATTCTCGAATAAATACTGCGTTGTTAGCGTTTAGAAGCTCTAAATAAACTTCTCTTTAAAAAATAAACAATAAAACAACTGTTCACATTCTATAAATATACCTAAAGAAGTATAAACTCAATTTCTAAACCATTCATCATACCTACAGTTTCATCAAATGCAAAAATTCAAATCACAAAAACATACCTTCTTTAGGCCGTTTATGTAACCGCCATTTTATTTCTCTTACTTTTGAGGCAGTATTACTGCATCGAGATTTGTTTTCACTTTCATTCTTCCTCAGAGAAGGCACTTAACTTGCTTGTGCACTAAATCAGCTGCGCACTATATTGTACAGGAGATTTGACCAACAAGAACTTTAGTGAAGTAAAATGAGAAAGGAAACTTTTCCGTTAAGGACACACAAAATGGTGGACAAAACTGGTTGCTAAGTCCAAGATTAAAATTTGTAAAACACTTTTAATATAAACCTAAATGAGAAAGTCTTGGATTGAGATGTCGTTTAACAAAACAACTCACGAGCACGGGTCGATTAACAATGTTTTTTTCACAACGGGGCGCAGAACGCTGGCTGGAGGACGCGGCGCGCGACGCGACGCAAGCATCGGATCCGATCAGCAGGATTGCGGAGACGCGGATCGATTTCCGGTCGATACTTCCTGCGGGTCCATCCAATCAGAGCGATAATATGATTTCGAACGTTTGACAGTCGAGTTCGCGCCAGTTATTATACGTTTAAAATAGAAATAATGAAGACGAATACGATAATTGAAAAAAAAATGTAATCTACAGTTTCTTGTAACATATTAAATAGCAAGAATACAGTAATACACATAGCCTGACAAGGGAAAGATAACGCTAGAGAAAAAAGAATAATTTTGTTTCTTAACTAATAAAACTTGTGCTTTCAAATTACCTCAAAAATATATTTTGATTATACCCCGAAAGTATCTAATGACTTCACATTTGTTGCAGGTTAGGTAGTAAAATACTCTATGCATAATTTGAGGAGATAATTAAACCAATCCATTGTTTTATTAACGGAATTAGCACCTGTAGAATACTTACTGCGTATATTACCTTTCAAGTGACTGTAAATAAGTAAACTTAAAACCCTTAAAAAATATGCAATAAAAAGTTCAATAACAAAGTGCAATAATTCAAAAACGTACGGCTTACTGTGCTTACAATAACATACCTTCTTAGGCCTTTTCTTCTTTTGTCAAATCTTATACTTTTGAGGCAGTACTGAGTACTATTACTGCGCCAAGGTTTGTTTTTACTACACTCTGGTTCAGAGAAAGTACTTAAACTTGCTTGTACAGCAAATCAGCTTAGCACTATATTGTACAGGAGATTCAACCACAAAGAACGTTTGTTAAGTAAACCAGAGTAAACTGAGAACGGACTTTTCCGTTGCAAACACACAAAATGGTGGTCTAAACTAGTTGCTAGGTCCAAGAGAGACGTTTGACTTGATCCAGATTAAAATTCGCAGAACACTTGTAATATTATAAATGAGAGAGTCTTGGATTGAGATGTCCTTTAGATATTTTTTCGTTTAAGTAAATAACTCACGAGCACGGATCAACGAACAAAATTTCACAACGAGATGCAGAATCAGAATGCAAAACAAAACCAAAACACCCGAGGAAGCGACGCGCGCATATCTTTTTGAGTTTCAGTGTTGCCAGATGAAAAAATGTAAAATGGTTGTCAAAATATTCCTGGATGAACGTAAAAATCCGTATTTATGTATTATCAAAGAATATCTTAATACCCTAGAAGTCTCGTCTCGCATCAAAATCTGACCTGTCGATGGGGCCTCGCTATTTTGCTCGGAATTGAACGAACAGACGCGCGGCGTTGCCTTGTTTTGTATGTACTTTCTTGAATAGTTTTAAATTATAGTTTTAAATTTCATCTATTGCTATAATCAGTCTTTCCACTCTCCGCACTCCGCAGTTTTCATATAATATTATCGATATAATTCTCGTGTTACAGTTTTGGGTGGTTTTGGTTACCGTACTCCTCCGAAACGGCTTAACCGATTTTGATAAAATTTTATATGTATATTCAGTACGTCTAAGAATAGGTTGTTATCTATTTTTATACCCTTAACTGATAAGGGTAGCTGAGAGGGTAGCCCACCCTCATTTTTTTTTAGTTTTTGAAAAGAAAAAAATGTTTTTATTTTTTTATTTGGCATTAAGAAATACAAACAACCCTAAATTTTCACCGTTCTGCTATCATCCCCTATTTTTAATAGGGGTTGTTTTTATATTTTTTTTGTTGCCATCTCCGAAACGGCTTAGCCGATTTTGATAAAATTTTATATGTATATTCAGTACGTCTAAGAATAGGTTGTTATATATTCTTATACCCTTAAGTGATAAGGGTAGCCGAGAGGGTAGCCCACCCTCATTTTTTTATTTAGGAAAAAAAAAATATTTTTTTATTTGGCCTTGTAGAATGTAGAATGTTTAGAAGGGGAGTTAATCACCGCGACCTTATAGATCTATTGTGTGTTCCCCTTTCTTGAGTTATAACGAGTTATAACTCATCATACAGTCTCAGGGCTTTAAGAAAAGCCAGTATCTGAGACGGCTCCACAGAGGCCAGCTCTCCATCCTCGACATCAGACGTGCCAAGGTTCATGGCACGAATGGTCGTCGTCTCGGCGCACTCAGTGATAAGGATAGGGTTATACAAACAACTCTAAATTTTCACCGTTCTACCATCATCCCCTATTTTTTAATAGGGGTTGTTTTTTTAAGTTTTTTGTTACCATCTCCGAAACGGCTTAACCGATTTTGATAAAATTTTATATGTATATTCAGTACGTCTAAGAATAGGTAGTTATCTATTCTTATACCCTTAAGTGATAAGGGTAGCCGAGGGGGTAGCCCACCTTCATTTTTTTATTTTTGGAAAATAAAAATTTTTTATTTGGCCTTAAAAAATACAAACAACTCTAAATTTTCACCGTTCTACCATCATCCCCTATTTTCTAATAGGGGTTGTTTTTTTGTTACCATCTCCGAAACGGCTTAGCCGATTTTGATGACGTTTTATTATGTATATTGAGTAGGTCTGAAAATAGTTTGTTATCTATTTTTTATACCCTTAAGTGATAAGGGTATAAAATCCTTAAAATCCCCCATTTTTTTTATTTTTTGAAAAAAAAATATTTTAATTTTTTTTATTTGGCATTAAAAAATACAAACAACCCTAAATTTTCACCGTTCTACCATCATCCCCTATTTTTTAATAGAGGTTGCTTTTTTAAATTTTTTGTTAGGTACCATCCCCGAAACGGCTTGACCGATTTTGATAAAATTATATGTATATTCAGTACGTCTAAGAATAGGTTGTTATCTATTTTTTATACCTACTTCACCTGGTAAGGGTAGCCGAGAGGGTAGCCGAGAGGGTAGCCGAGAGGGTAGCCCACCCTCATTTTTTATTTTTTGAAAAGAAAAAAATGTTTTTATTTTTTAGTTGGCATTAAAAAATACAAATAACCCTAAATTTTCACCGTTCCATCATCATCCCCTATTTTATAATAGGGGTTGTTTTTTTTTATTTTTTGTTACCATCTCCGAAACGGCTAGACCGATTTTGATAAAATTTTATATGTATATTCAGTAGGTCTGGTTTGGTTTGGTTTGGTCACAACCTATTCCCAGGTTATCTATTTTTTATACCCCTAAGTGATAAGAGTGGTCCACCCCAACTTTTTTTTTTATTTTTTAGACAATTTTTTTTAATTTTAATTGTTTATAGGGAGTGCTTATTTTTTAGGGGGTGCATGTCCAAAATTTTCTTCTGGGTACTCACTTTCATAACTTAAGGGACCTCTGTACAAAATTGCATATTCCTAGTCCTAGAACGGATTTTACATAAAAATTATACAAATGTTTACCATTAGTTTTATCCCCTTAAGGAATGAATTCCAAAAATCGCTCTAATTATTCAATTACGCTACAGAATAAACCTCTGTGCAAATTCTCATATTCCTTGAACAGAATTTATTGTTCCAGAACGTTCAACCCCTTATTTCACACCCTTAGAGGGCGAATTTCCAAAAATTGCTTCTTAGTGCTAAATTACGTTACATAAGGAACGTCTGCAAAATTCATACTTCTAAAACCGATTTTAACAAATTTTTGTACAAATTTTCATCCCTTATTTTTAGGGGATGCATGCCTAAAATTCGCTTCTAGGTACTCACTTTCATCATTTAAGGGACCTCTGAACATAATTTCATACTCCTAGTCCTAGAACGGATTTTACATAAAAAATTATACAAATTTTCACCCCTAGTTTTACCCCCTTAAGGAATGAGTTCCAAATCTATGGTTCCAAAAATCACTCTAATTATTCAATTACGCTACATAAGGAACCTCTGTGCAAATTTTCATATTCCTTCAACAGAATTCTTTCAGAACGTTCACCCCTCATTTCACACCTTTAGAGGGCGAATTTCCAAAAATTGCTTCTTAGTGCTAAATTACGTTACATAAGGAACGTCTGCAAAATTCATACTTCTAAAACCGATTTTAACAAATTTTTGTACAAATTTTCATCCCTTATTTTTTAGGGGATGCATGCCTAAAATTCGCTTCTAGGTACTCACTTTCATCATTTAAGGGACCTCTGAACATAATTTCATACTCCTAGTCCTAGAACGGATTTTACATAAAAAATTATACAAATTTTCACCCCTAGTTTTACCCCCTTAAGGAATGAGTTCCAAATCTATGGTTCCAAAAATCACTCTAATTATTCAATTACGCTACATAAGGAACCTCTGTGCAAATTTTCATATTCCTTCAACAGAATTGTTTCAGAACGTTCACCCCTCATTTCACACCTTTAGAGGGCGAATTTCCAAAAATTGCTTCTTAGTGCTAAATTACGTTACATAAGGAACGTCTGCAAAATTCATACTTCTAAAACCGATTTTAACAAATTTTTGTACAAATTTTCATCCCTTATTTTTTAGGGGATGCATGCCTAAAATTCGCTTCTAGGTGCTCACTTTCATCATTTAAGGGACCTCTGAACAGAATTTCATACTCATAGTCCTAGAACGGATTTTACGTAAAAAATTATACAAATTTTCACCCCTAGTTTTACCCCCTTAAGGAATGAATTCCAAAAATCACCCTAATTATTCAATTACGCTACATAAGAAACCTCTGTGCAAATTTTCATATTCCTTCAACAGAATTGTTTCAGAACGTTCACCCTTCATTTCACACCCTTAGAGTGCGAATTTCCAAAAATTGCTTCATAGTGCTAAATTACGTTACAAAAGGAACGTCTGCAAAATTCATACTTCTAAAACCGATTTTAACAAATTTTTGTACAAATTTTCATCCCTTATTTTTTAGGGGATGCATGCCTAAAATTCGCTTCTAGGTACTCACTTTCATCATTTAAGGGACCTCTGAACAGAATTTCATACTCCTAGTCCTAGAACGGATTTTACATAAAAAAATTATACAAATTTTCACCCCTAGTTTTACCCCTAGTTCATTCCTTTTAAGGAATGAATTCCAAAAATCACTCTAATTATTCAATTACGCTACATAAGGCACCTCTGTGCAAATTTTCATATTCCTTCAACAGAATTGTTTCAGAACGTTCACCCCTCATTTCACACCCTTAGAGGGCGAATTTCCAAAAAGTGCTACTTAGTGCTAAATTACGTTACATAAGACGTTCCTGTGCAGAATTTCATACTTCTAAAACCGATTGTAACAAACTTTTGTACAAATTTTCATCCCTTATTTCTAGGGGATGAGTGTCAAAAATTAGCTTCTAGGTACTCACTTTCGTCACTTAAGGAAACTCTGTACAAAATTTCATACTCCTAGAACTAACATTTTTTGTACAAAATTTCACCCCCCAGTTTCACTACCCTTAAGGCTATACATTTCCAAAAATCGCTTATCAATGTTCAAATGTGCCACATCTGTGCAAAAGTTCATACTCCTAGTAGGTACAGATTTTTTTTGTATAATTACACCCCTTTATCTAATTACACCCCCTTATGGGTCGAATTTTAAAAAATTACTTAGTAGTACTCATCTTAGAGAACGAATTAATATTCTCCGTATTTACTCCAGTTTCCTAATACTAGCACAGATAACACATAATCATACTAGTTAATTTTTTATTGGAATAGAAGTAATTTTTATTAGAAGGTACAAAAAAATTAAAAATCTAAAATTTTATTTTTATAGCTACGTTTTTATAGCCTTAGGATGCCTCGCATGTACTAACGAATACGAAATATTATAATCAATACATATTTCTTTAAATATCGAGAAATAAAATATGTTTTGGCAACACCGTACGAAATATCGCCGCGCGTAGTCCTCAAAATTTAAAATATTAGCATTTTCAGGCTTCGATTATGTTCAAAAGCGCCACCGTGTGACAAATCACTAAAGCTTCCACACGAGAGTTCTTAAAACTATAATATTCTTTGGTATTATTTAATATTTATTCCTATTAATAATATAAAATAAATATCAAACATTTCAAAAATAACAGAATAACAATACTCTTCAGTATCTACGTACGACTAACGACTAATACGTAGATACTGAGTAAAGAGACCAGTACTACTAATATATAGCTAGTCCGGTACCAGTGGCGGATACAGAGAGGGACCCATGGCGCCAAGGCACCGCCTAAAATCTATAAATTGGGTTAAATATTAGACCATTGGGATAAAAATGGCGCCCTGAAAAGCATATTTTATATTACTTTTTATTTGCCCCACCCCCCTCCCTAACATAAATTCCTGTATCCTCCCCTGTACGGTACTAGCTATATACAGTTCATACATGATACAAACATGTTAATCAACATATTTTAGGAAACAAAAATAAATTAATTATAACTATATAAACAGTTATTATTTACATCAACAAAACTCACCTTCTTAAAAGCACTTAAGGGACATAAAGGGCCATTATTACCGCTTTACAGTTCAAAATGTTCTAATAAAGTTGCGAAGAGTTTTTTATGGCTATTAAGCTATATTGTACCACTTCGCATTAAAAGAGGTTCTAAAAAGGACAATGTTCGACTGCAAGGTCTGCTAGTAAACATTTAGAAGCTAAATTTTCAAGCTATTTATTTAAACCAAAAACTCGTAATACAAAATTAAAGTGTCAAAACGAATGACAATGTCAGGAAATAAATAAACAAATGCGGTAACTTGGCATTTTTTACAGCAGAGCTACAATCTGAATCCCTAGCGGGAAATTTAAATTCCAGTTAGTCAGTCCAGCGCCGAATATTTCTATGGTTGGCAGCAATGAATTTAAAAATCGAGGGCGCGATTAGGTAACTAAAACTTTAATTGATATCAAATATATGTACAATAACATGTACAAGAATAGATGAAACAAACAAGTATGGCAAACCAATGCAATTTTTGATTAGGTATGATTAGGTATAAACATATCATCCAACATTCGATAGTCAAAAGTTTTCTCTATTATTATTATTCTTACCCTGTTATTGTTAATATGATGCCTATTAGTCAAAGACAATAGATACATTTTTAATTTGCAAAGATTCTTTTATAGATACTGAATATTTCGTATAATCGTTTCCTTGGCTTGGAAATGATGATCGCTGACATTTACCATATGAAAAAATAACAGAGATCTTCATTTCCAAGCAACTCTGACGCCGTTCTCTTTTTAATCATATAATATTATGTTAAATTGTTCAGTGACAGAAAATCGGTACCTACTATTGGAAAATAATCCGTACGTCTCGAGAGTATACCCGAAATCTGTAAATTTACGGATTAATCCGTAGTTCTGGCAACACTGTCGAGCTTCGACTTGCGAATGCGACGACGCGGATCGATTTCCGGTCGATGTTTCCTGGCGAGGTGACCTTAGACAAGGAAAGAGAGGGGAGAGGTACCACGGCAGCTGAAAGTGAGGCCACTTGTCACCACGCGAAATTCTCCAATGGCGTAGCATCAGAAATTTGCTTGTACCTAGACGATACAAAATATTTATTAAAACGTAAACTAATATATCGTTCACTTTTGAGTAATGCATATACCATTTTGTATTTTATAGTCTCACCTTTATAATATTAGAATGTCTAAGTCGATAATGCAAACTCTATTTAACAGTCACAATGGATTGATAATCAAGACAATTATTTATTTATTAACGTGTGTATAACGTATAATTAAATAAAAAATAATGTAAATATATATGTTTTAAACGAGTATGTACATACCGTATGATCGAAAAAAGCGGGGTCCTCTTTGTTTGGAAATGATGATGGATGACATTCCCCAAAAAATACTACATATAAAATGATATAAAAACTATATAAAACGACATCGAAAGAAGACAGCGTCAGCGATGGCTATGAAATGAAAATTGCTGTCATTTTATATGTAAATTTATATGGGGTATGTCATCGATCGTCATTTACAAGCCGTTTTTTTCGATCATACGGTATAATAATGAATCTAGCCAATCCCCTTCACAATTGTTTACGGATTCAATGAATAATGTAATTTTTTATATTTGTTACCTTTAATCATAAGAATATCCTAATTTTCCACAATAAAATAAACAATTCTAGAAGATTTGTGTTATTTTATTTATTTTTAAGTTTTTATTAATTACTCACTGAAACAATTATTATACACCTAAATTAGCAAATTTTTTGAAAGAATATTTAAAAAAATATAGTAACAAGTAGTCTTGTAAAATATATAAAAAATTTTTATTGCAGAAATTGTTTTTCTCTGACTATAATTCCCTACGCCACTGGAGAAATTCAATCTGAGTGGCATTATTTATAGTTTCAAACATTAATTATAATACAGGCTATTGAAAATACTTACTTGGAATGATTAAAAATAGTTTGGTTTGGATGTGGTACAAGACATATTAAAAGCATTTTACATAGTTTTCTGCTATAATGAAAAAATGTACATTTTATGACTACATAACAAAAGTTGTGTATCGATATTTACCTGTGAAATGTAATACCAGCCACTTGTTTCTCGCTTCGGCCTTTCCAGTCATACGCTGAACATCTCACCATACTAACCAACACAGTTTATAAATTTAAAACAAAACAGTATTCACAAAAAAACATATAAATTCGCTTGGTGTTACCTCGAAATCTTGTCACCAAAGTATGGCCGCCGATCAAATTTTGGCCTCAATAACTTTTCACTGGAGAATATGCGTGTTACCCCTCTCTTTCCTTGTCTAAGGGGGTGACTGACGTCCCCTCCAATCAGAGCGATAATATGATTTCGAACGCTTGACAGTCGAGTTCGCGCCAGTTACTATACATTTAAAATAGAAATAATAGAAATTAAAGAGGAATACCTACATTAGGAAAAAAATCTAATTTACAGTTTCTGTAACTTATTGTAAATAAATTATTATTTATTTATTAATTGTTTCTGTAACGTATTATTAATATAACATGAAAACAGTGATACAAGCCTGGAATTCGAGAAAGGAAACAGAACAGTAAAGAAAAAAAATTGTTTCATCTAATAAATATGCTTTCAAAAATGACAAAAAATATATTTTGATTAAACAAAAAAAAATTGGAAGAATTTAACAGCTGCACATTTATTGCAGATTCTGTACTAAGCATTTTATGCGTAATTTGAGAAGAATAATTAAACCAAGTTATTGTTTTATTAAGATAATTAGCACTACGTAGAAAATAGTGTTTATTTTCTAATAATTAATAGTATATTGTTTTATTGGGAGTAAAAATGTTACTTTTGTAGCGAGGCTGTACAGGCGACATTACAGGCGCAAATACGACATTACAGGCGCAAATACGACATTACAGGCGCAAATACGACATTATAGGTGCAAATAATAATTTTTACTCCGAACAGAACATGTTAATTTTTTTTCAAACGTCAAAAATAATTTTTCAAACAGTTTTAAGCGTTCCAAATAATATAAAAAAGAGTTAAATGTAATAATTCCTTGTAAGTAATTATACCGGGTGCGTCTCAAAAGTGGCTTTTTTTATTATTCCATATAAAAAAAAACGAAATTTAGTATGTTAGTATATGACATAAATTAGGATTGATTGGCATATTTAATTGTTTTTAGTTACTTCCTGTTTTGCCGGAAATGACTACAACTTTTGATTGATATGGTAATAGTGTAATAGTGTATTAGGGTATTTGATTTGGTTAGGTTAGGTTAAATTTAAAAATATAGACATTTTAAATACATATTCCAGTTTTGGTAACGCCATAAAAAATACCCTGTGTAGTACTTCTTCGCGGATATATTCTGTTACCCTTGATGTTTAGGAAAATATAGCGAAGTATTAATAAAGTTATATTCACTCCAGTTTTTAACCACTTTTCGGAAGCCCACCAAACAGCATCGTAGCGACCAATATCATTGTTGCCTATATTACCTAAATTGTTTGAAAAACTTTTTGCTGCGCAATGAAGAAAAAAGTTTATTCCCAATCATCAATTTGGTTTCTGAAATCAACATTCCATGATTGACCAGGTTCACTAGATCACCAGTGTTATTGAGAAAACGCATTAGAAAAGAGGAAAGCAGGAAGGTATCCAGCAATATATGTAGACGTCGCGTCGCAAAAAAAATTCTCAAACAGGGTATATCTCAAAACAGGGTATATTCGATTCGTTTTGGTACGAGGGCTGGGTGGAATTTCCGGTGAAACAGGAAGTGACCAAAAACAATTGAATACGTCTATCAATCCTAATTTATGTCATATGTATACTAACATACCAAATATCGTTTCTTTATCTGAAAAAAAAAATAAAAAAATTATGGGGATGAGCCACTTTTGAGGCGCACCCGGTATTCATTTGCCCGAACGCTATACAGTTCATAATCAAAGAAGATAATGCCTACTGCAATTTGAAAAAATTCAAGCAGGCGCGAGGCGTACCGCAACGAAGGGTACCTGAGACCACAGTTCTTTACCTATGCTTACATATTACAATGTAAAACAAATATAAATATTTTATATAAAACTTGATAGAAAATTAATTTTCAACAAATCTCCCCATATTTAATTTCGGTAATTTCTTAGTCTTATTAAAAAAAAATATTGCAGGTAATAAATGACCTTGATAATAATTGTAACGCAATTGGCTCTAGTTTCAACGAATTAAATGAATCGTAACCGCATATTTTTTACTCGCCTTAAGTATCAGAATGAATGCAAGACTAACTATTTGTTTATATAATTCATTCAGTAATAAATATTTTCCCTTCTATTTATCTGCAATACGAGTGTCATTTATATGTATGTCAAATAAAAAAGCATATTGTTCTTCCTTGTAATCGTGAAATTTAATTTTCCACAAAATATGACCTACTTTAATAAAACACCATGAGAAAATTCTAGTTTACTCTTCAACTAGGCTATAAACTTAAATCGATAAAACTTTAGTGGTAACAAGTTATAAACACAACAGCTTGTATCCAAATCAATTTTTAATCATTTAAATTTGAGTAACAACAGATTTAAAATGTTTGAACATTTGTCACTAGAAAAACAAACAAGTAGTAATATACAGGGTTAGTCTTAAATAAGTGCAAATATTTTCAGGGCTGGCAGATCTCGATAAAGGAAACATATATTTTCTCTTTGCCGTTTTTCAAATAAGTCTAAAATAACCGAGATGTTTTATTTTGAAAATTAAAAAAAAATCGCTTAAATTTTAGGAACCACTGGCTCTTTTCTGGATTTCTTCTAAAGCTTTCTGGTAAATTTAATCTACTAGCTATATTATGAAGATATTATGTTTTTAAGTAGAATTTAAAAAAAAATCCAAAAAATTTTTCAAAAACCTCCAAATTTTTAAATGGTTTTCTTCACGAAAAAAAAAATTGGGGTTGTGTTTCTGGGGTCGAAATATACTACCCCTAAAAATATTTGCCCTTTTTTTAAGCTAAGACTGACCTTGTATAATACACAATTTAAAAATGAGTCAGACAAACACAAATGGATCAGATCTGTAATATTTTCCGTGCTGGCAGGCTGTGTCAGATCCCGAAAAATCATTATACTATCCATTAAAGCATCAATCATATTATAAAATCAGATGATATAAAATTCACAAAGTATAAAAATACACACCTTATGTTGAATATTATTCCCATTCACCATTTTTCGAATATACCTTCCATTATATCTCTAATCTAATTATTTACTTTATTAATTTTATTTATTTATTTATTATTTTATTTATGTTATTTTTGTAATTATATTTAACTACCTTCTTTTATGTTGTTTGTGTTTGTTGTTTGTGCCAATAAAACATGTTTTCACTCTGATTTGTTTGGATAGGAAAACAATATAACATACGAACATCTTTCAAAACACAAAATACACTTAGATCCATTTTATCACATACTAATCCAATAAATACAGAACAACAAACAAAAAATGTAATATACCAAATACCATGTGAATGCGATAAATTTTACATTGGTGAAGCATTTAGACCCTTAAATGTTCGAATTAAAGAACATAAAGATTATTTAAGAAAGGGCGATTTTCACAAATCTAAGATTTGTCAGCATTCATGGCACACAGGACACAGAATAAATTTTAATAACGCCAAAACTATAATGAAAGAAGCGATAGTCTCTAAAAGAAAAATAAAAGAGGCTTTTTTAATACAATCTAATAACAATAAATGTATTGCTCATGCATCTGTAGATGTTAGTAATGTATGGCAATCGTTTCTTTAATTTTAAAGAACATAACATAAATAAACATAACATACGTAAAAATAAAAATAATCATACAGAAAGTTTGGGTTTTTTGGTTTTACCTTATTAAGTAATTGTTATCAGGTAGTAATTGTTAATTTTGAAGTTTAACTTGATTGTTATTTTAACAGAACGTCAACGGTTTATGTAGACGTTTCTGTTTTAAAAAACTAAAGTGTTCTCGAATAGTTGAATTTAAATATTTTAAATAGTTTTTTCTTTATTCTTTGTATTTTTTCTGCTTCCGACGAGGGAAAGAGATAAATTTTCCGAAACATAAAGCATTTTTTGTTCGCTAGGCAAATTTGTATATCTGTAAACCTAACTTCTGACAAGTAGTTCTCGTTTGGGATTAACGCAGAAGTGTTTACAAAAAGTAACTATTTTATTTTGTAGATTTTCTTGCAGTGGCGAACTACCCATATAGGATTTTTTGGAGTAACTTATTAAGAATTGGCAGGGGCCGGGACTTATTGCAGTGAGGGGAGAAAACATCTCAAAAGGAGCGACCATCGCGATCTTTCTGCAGAGGAGCATGATGAAAGGCACCACCTACCTATGCAAGGACATCGAGTTGACGACTCATCAACTCAAAGCAGGAGGGTCACGGTCAGGTCCTCACAATAGGAATTGATCTCAAATTCAAGGAGGCAATAGAGAAAGAGGGATATATCCTCTGTTATAGATTCGGGACAACATACCGGTATCAGGTCTATGGAGAGACCAAATTAGGTTAGGTATGATTGCTGGGGTTTGGGATCATATTTAAACCCCCACTCGGAGGCCTTGGGCCCATTGCGATACCCCTGTATTGTTTTACCAAACCTTCCTCTCATTCTTTCTTTGCGTTAAGGCGCTTCCAGCTCTTTGCAAAGTTCCCGATGTCGCTGATGTTGGCTTCTGCTGCTTCCTCTAGTCCCTGCAAAAAACCTTGCCCTAAAGTTTTAAAGCGTCGATATTCCAGTGGACAGTGGCACAGCAGGTGCTCTATGGTTTCTTCTTCCTCTCCGCATTCACTGCAGTAGTCGTCGTCGGAAACTTTCCATCTCACGAGGTTTACCCCCGTACAATTATCCGTTAGGTCCTTTTTGTGCTCTAGTAGTTGTTTTGTCTTTTTGCTATCTACCACTGGCCAGAGACCAAATTAAAGAGGTGGAGAAAATGGAGACAGCTCCAGCCTCCACCTCACGTGTACCTCTGCCGGAGACAAGCTCCTCGACTGTAAAGGGCATGGAGGGCTAAACCCCAACCAGGGGGGGGGGTTGTATAGCCTCAGAAACATCTGTTGTCAGAGGAGGATAGGAAATATTCTGTCCCCCTTACAACATGTATGATTGGTTTCATGCTGTATGATGAGACTCAAGGAAGAGGGACACTAATAGATCTTTAAGGTCGCAGTGATTAACCCATCCTCCGACTCATTCTACATTCTATTTAAGACTCACCCTGTATAATGTTCATGGAATATAAAAACTCTTTTTTATGTTTGCTAAATTGAAGAAACACATCGAAACCTCAAATAAATCAATGCCAATAACATCTGTATGAATTTCTTCAAAATAAATATAATATATCCTTTATTTGTATTTTTTGACTTCTATGACTATACCGGGTGTCCCACTAAGAATAGCTCTCGGCTGTATCTCGGAAAGTATTAGCCATAGGGTTTACGGATAAAAATATTTATAACTAAATGGGCTATGAGAAATTGCTGGAAATTATTTTCAAGTTTGTAGAACGACCGCTAGGGGGCGCAACTGCAACAAAAAATAATAAAATAGAGTTTTTACACAATTTTACCTAGATAAGGTGTACTATAAGTAATAGCTTCATAATCTTCAGTAAATTTTGAATAATTTTTTGTTAAAGCCATTTTTCCCTATCAACCAAAATAAAGTGGTGGGGAAAAGTTAGATCTGTCTTTATTTAAATATTAATAACTCTGGACTGGATGATCGAAATCCAACAAGCAAGGGCTCGTTTAAAAGAACGTTTCTTAGTCTATATTGTACCATATAAACAATAATAATAAGCTTTTGAACGTAGACGCTAGGAGGCGTTGTCTTACAATTTAACAAACATTGCGCGCTTGTTCAAAAAAATTAAATGCAATAGTATATGTAATTTTAACTGATAGTAAAGAGTAGTAAAAGCTTAAAAAGTCAGTGAAAACCGCATTTTGATATCTTCTTTCAAACCGAAAATATTAGCAAAATTATAATAAATACCAAAAAAAACACCTTTATTACCTTCTTTTTACAACACGGTATCAGCAGCCCTCTTAATTATGCCCATTCTAACAAAAAAATAAGATAGAATCAGATTATTTTAAAATCGACGAAATACCAGAATATCTAATAATTGATATTAATAACAGTGAACAAGAAACGATGATTCAGTGAAGTCATGGTAGGCTTTGGAAAAAAGTTGCTTTTGACGTAATAGTATAAACGTCAAATTGTTATTAGATCAACATTTTGATAGTTTTAACAGCGTTTTTTATCTTTTAATTACTTTTTCAAAATGCCTTTATTATTTGAAATAGTTGAAGTTGTTGGCATTTTGAAAAAGCAATCAAAATATAAAAAACGCTGATTAGATCAAAATGTTGATCTAATAACAATTTGACGTTTATACTATTACGTCAAAAGCAACTTTTTTCCAAAGCCTTCCATGACTTCACTGAATCATCGTTTCTTATTCACTGTTATTAATATCTGAATTATTAGATATTAATACCTCTGGTATTATCGTATTCTAGTATTTCGTCGATTTTAAAATAAACTAACTGTTTCTATCTTTTTTTTTGTTAGAATGGGCATAATTAAGAGGGCTACTGATACCGTGTTTTAAAAATAAGGTAATTAAGGGCTTATTCTTTGGTATTTATTATAATTTTGCTAATATCTTCGGTTTGAAAGTAGATATCAAGATGCAGTTTTCGCTGACTTTGTAAGTTTTTACTACTCTTTACTATCAGCTAAAATTACATATACTATTGTATTTATTTTTTTGAAAAAACGCGCAATGTTTGTTAAACTGTAAGACAACGCCCCCTAGCGTCTACATTAAAAAGGTTATTATTATTGTTTATATGGTACAATATAGAGTAAGAAACGCTCTTTTAAACAAGCCTGTTGGATTCCGATCATCCAGTCCAGAGTTATTAATATTTAAATAAAAACAGATCTAACCTTCCCCCACCACTTTATTTTGGTAGATCGGGGAAAATGGCTTTAACAAAAAATATTCAAAATGTATTGAAGATTATGAAGCTATTACTTATAGTACACCTTATCTAGGCAAAATTGTGTAAAAACTCCATTTTCATATTTTTTGTTGCAGTTGCGCCCCCTAGCGGTCGTTCTACAAACTTGAAAATAATTTCCAGCAATTTCCCATAGCCACTTTAGTCATAAATATTTTTTTCCGCAGACCCTACGGCTCATACTTTCCGAGATACAGCCGAGAGCTATTCTTAGTGGGACACCCTGTACATATAATTAATTTTCTCCACTATGCGTTCAGTACAGTAAAAAATGCATAGGTATAAAACACACAATACTACCGCAATGAGCATCCTCTAACACAAAAACATTTTACACCAACAATGTTTTTGAAATTAGAGGACATTAATTTATATGTAGACCTTACACTTGACGGAACGAGGCTATTATGGCAGAGCCTAACGATTTATACTAATTTATATATGGGTGAAATAAATTGGGGCGGATTTACACCGAGCCGGGCAGTGAAACGGAATAAAGAAAGACGATGTTGAGGAAAATAATACGATAGTACCAGCATCAAATATCATTACGTATCTCTGATTACAAAGGCGAGGGCCGCAATAAATTCATTAAACATTAATTTTTAATAATACACCTCTACTATTTGGACGGTTTTATCACTTGATGTCTATTTTTTCGTTTGCTAATATTCTCTAAAGTTCTATAAAGATAAAATACAGATGTAAATGAATAAATGCAAAAAAAATCGGGTTGTGACTCTTAGGGCGTGGCTCCACATGAGACGTATAGCGTAGCATAGAGCGGAGTTCAAACGCATTAAAGTAGACCGAAGTGGCCCCACATACAGCGTAGCGTATTATATATTTTATTATTTTATATAACCCTAAAATACTATGCCGGGTACTGGAGAGGTATGGCATCCGGGGTAAGGCGTTGGAGCTAATAAAATCTTATTTAGATAACAGAACCCAGCAGGTTTTTGAATATGATAGGGTAGAGTTATAATGTCGAATAAAATCAAAGTAATTAAAAGGTTAGGTTAGGTTCCTCAGTTGATCCCTCAAAAATCTTGGGGGCATTATTGCATATAATTTATACGAACGAGCTACCTAATATAACAAGAGAACATACAGTCTCTACGCCGATGACACTACGCTGATCTTTGATGCAGAGAATGTACAATTAATGAGAGTTAAAATTAAAAGAATTTCTGATATATTGGTGGAATATTTTTCGTCAATGGGTTTATCGATGAATAGATCTAAAACGCAGTGTGTAGCTTTTGGTAACAGAGTAGAGAATGCGCTTGCACTTCAAAATAAAAATGATGAAATTATTAGGTAACTAAGAACGTTTCTCTGCTTGGTGTTGTCATTGACAGCAGATTGGATTACAGCGCATGTTGAGAGTGTTGCAAAGGGGGTATACATAGCTTTGCTTTGAGGATTGTCTCGGAGGAGGTAGGCGGAATACTTTAAATCTTAGGTTTTTTATGATCATTTTTAATGCAAGAAGATATTTCTCCTTACCTCTACACTCCATATTTATGAGACAAATACGACAAAGCACGTTCTTCGTCATCTCAATGTTCAGCTGCAATAATTAAAAACATATCCTTGAAGGTCAGGTTTTTAACAGAATTTAATTCTCTTTAATTTGCCTATTAGTGAAATATTACCTAAAACGCAACATTTCGGAACTTTATAAGCGAAACTCTGAAAAAAAATCCAATCTGTTGGGCCTCCTGGCTTCTTCTAACTTCTCTTTTATATCAAATGAACCAATCAAACGAATAATTAACTTTCCAACACTTTTTTCCGAGATTGCGCCTCTAATTTGATTGGTCTATACGAGTTTAAATATCTTTGGTCTATACGGGAAAGATCACATAAAATTTGTCGATTTGGCGAAGCTATTTAGTTGTACAGAATAACCCAAAATCACAATATTATCGACTTTTGTCAAAAATGGGTCACAAATAAGTGCTGACATTTGGTATGATGATATTATATAGGGGGATACATTAAAAGGGATGATAGACTTATTATATACTCGTTTATGTCTAAGAATCTTAGGTTCGCCCATAGACGGAGGCTATAAGACACGTGCCTAGCTTTACATTATTTGCTATGCTTTACTAATTGATTTGCTATTTCTAATT
Organism: Sitophilus oryzae; assembly: GCF_002938485.1. Taxonomy (NCBI): domain Eukaryota; kingdom Metazoa; phylum Arthropoda; class Insecta; order Coleoptera; family Curculionidae; genus Sitophilus; species Sitophilus oryzae. The sequence goes on along the minus strand of NW_022145814.1, from coordinate 920,432 downwards.
AATTAGATATAATTATCAACACGAAGTCTAATGAAAGGGTGTCAGGGTGTCTGAGAGAAACTTTTTAGAAAAACAAATATACCTAAAGACAGAAAGCAAACTCAAGATATATACCTATTATTATAGTAAGTTATAGATATAACCGTAACTAGAGATATAGTAACATTTGGCAGAAATAACTAGACCATAATAAAATTATACTATTGATGATGATTAGGTTATGAAATAATGACATTAAGAAGCATATTCATGCATTTCCGGTATATTTATGAAAAACTAAATCTGTATTTGAGAGATTTAAACTTTAATATTAAAGCGTATTTTAACTTGATTTAAACTAGCAGTATTATCAATGACTAAAGAATACAAGGACATATAACACCCGAACCAAATTGTTACCATGGCTCCAAACAGTGCCGTGGCCATATATTTTTCTTAACTCAGCTGTTTGATGGGATATGTATACTTTTGATAAAAATTTTGACTAAGTCTATGGTGTAGGCGGTGCGGTGGTATCATACTAATTAATTACGAAAAAAACGTATTAAAATGTTAACAAAAGGTATAAAACTAGTATCGACGTATAGCACATATGAAGTACATATAGTATCAGAAAAATAATTACCAAATTCAATAAGAAAACGCTAAAAAGGTGGAGTGGACTGTTTATTTACTTATGAAACGCAACTCCTGGCTTTTCCTTATCGTTGCAGCTTTTACACTTGAAAGCTGAACACGTCACCATTGTAATAAAGTTTATACAAAGTTCACTACCCACAATAAATTATTAAAAATCGCTAAAATAGTCGCTGCTGACGAGGTGGTGACTCATCCTTAGGCTCGAAAAAGATGGCGTCTAACGTCACAAATTCTGCTGCAGCCCGTATATGGGCGTTACATGTCCTTGTAGTATTTTAGATTAGTCATTGAGTATTATAGATATATCCGGAAAAGTGTCCATATTGGAAATACTTTTAATCTCAAGGTAAAACATTAATATGCAAAAAGTGGTACCAATGTAAAAAGATATCGTTAACGATCTAAAAGTACCATAACTGCTACTCAATTTAAAAAAAAAATAATTGATTGGATTTGATGACTTGAAAAGCCTCTTTTATTTTCGTTTGGAGGCTATCGGTCAAAATAACTCCAGAAAAGCACAACAGATCCGCAAAATCAATCATAATCATAGGTGCGTTTAACAAAATGCTCTATATTTTATTATAACGTACAAACAAGTGCTGACATTTGGTATGATAAACAATAAATGTGAATTAACAATATTATATGTAATAAAGTTTTAAAATAAAATCACTAAAGATGTGTTAAATATTTCACAATAACTAGGACTACTTAATGACAGAATATGTTCCATAATTTACTGGAAGTGTTAAAACTATAACTTGTTTTACTACTACGAACCAACTGTCAGAGATATATTAAACACACAATTTTCTTTTTTCTTATTTACTACACTTCAATCGTATTTCATCCAGAAACAATCGTTTGTGTTGCTCTGACTTTTAATAAACAGAACCCATATAAAATAAACACATCAGAAGCACTAATGCCAACATATGGATCAGTATCGAAAACAAGTATAAAATTACGAATAGGATTGTATTCATCAGAAAGAAAAATAAATTTGTACGTATTTGAATTATGTATGTTTTTAATTGTTTTATAAACTAGAAAATACATCAAATACATAATCTCGTATTTTTAAAATAGCAAACTGATTTTGTTTAAAATTCGTAGTTTTTTTTTCTTTTCTAGTTTTATAAAAAATGTCATACAGAACAGTGTACGGCATCAAAAAGAAATCGTTTTGCAAACCACCATGCCATTTGATTGCTTATTATTTGTTATCAATTATCAATAAATTTTAAACCTGGGTACAGAACATAATTATATTATATGTATCGAATTGCACATTTTGAATTAAAAAATAATTCAATCTAAAAAAAGGTTAAGTAAAACATATTGAATCTGCACTGTATCTTTTACATACTTAAAATTCTTTTTTAGCAATATATCACAAGTTCGTATTATTTATCAAAACCAAAGTATATATAGAGCATTTTTATTTCTAATTTAAAATATTGTAACTAATTTGATAACAATCATGTAAAACCGAATATAAGTCAAAAAGAACATTTTTTATTTATTTTTTCGTTGAATTTTAAAAATAAATATTTTATCATATTATCAAGCATTTTCAAGTAAACGCATTTCAAAATTAATCTTGATTTTTTTGGAAATTTTAAATAAAGTCCTCAACAATTAGTTGGGGTTAATACGGTTTATGTTTTTTTTTGTAATCTAAGAAGCTCTTGTTTTTGTTTATCTACTAATATTTTACTAGCTTATACGGGATCAAGTTGGTTTTTAAAAATTCATATTTATATTTATATCTCGGCTCTATTTCGTTTCTTACTTTGGTTATGCGTTTCTGTTCCATTTCTGCTTATGTTTTGCCTGAAACTTTTATTTTTAAGGAACAACTAACTAAAATTAACCTACGAACAATATGGGTTTTCTCGAGGGTTTTCTGGTTTGTTTGTCAATTATATGCCATTCAATATCGTTTTTTGTCGCAAGAAAACCTGAAGTGTCTGAAGAGTTTAACAGCTCATTTTTAATTTTTAATGTTAAAAGAGTATTTTATTTAGTAAGAGTATTTTATTAAACTCCATTGAAAATATAGTTCAAGAATGAAATAAACTTCTATAAGAAGAGGAAGAATATTCATATTTAACGAATGTCAATATATATATTGACATAACAATACATACATATTCTATTAAACTGTTCGGTATTTAACCGATATTTTTCATGAACCAATTCTTACCATAGTTTACCAGCCTGGTTAAAGAGCATTTACAAAGGAATACATCCTTAATTGTTGTAACACATTCATAATATTCATTTTTAAAATTATAGGTAATAAACTATTTCTTTGAAAGCAGTTCATATAATGTGATTCACAGTAACTGTGATCGTTAAAATTTCCTTGTTTTAATTGAAAAAATGAGTCAAACAACAATGCAATCATTGCCACAGTTGACAAACCGGAAATAAAAAATTAATTCTCGTAAGCAACCAAGCGAAAACAATATATATCTAAAATAGATTTTGTTGTGTTAATTATATCGTAAAACTGTATCAATGTACATATTTTGATATATTAGGAGAATATTTATTTTATTAATTAATAATAACTAAAAATGCAAATTTAAGTGAAAATGCCTGTACTGTAAATGCATCGTGTAAACCCGAGTGTAAACCTTTCTCTGCAAAGTCCACTAATCAATTAAATAATTATTTTATACCTCAACATATTCACTATTAGTCACATATAGATTTTTTAATAGATATTGTCACACACAATAGTCAATAAAATATGTAATTTAACTTGAACCCGCATACCATCCTTACTAAAGTATGTTCATTTTCTTGGATAAAAACTGTTTAAGGCTATATTGAAACAAAATACAATTTTTTAAGACGACTTCAATATTATAATATATCTAATAAATGCCTTCTACGCAAATCATTTGCCTTGCCTTGACCCAGGTGTGATAAATATCTTGATCAACTTTTTTCTATTTCGAGGGAAAATAGCACCATATGTTTTGTTTTATTATAAAAGTAGATCCAACTATAACGAACTTCCACTAAATAAAGTAACATATGGTAAAAATATACAAATTTAGACTTTATTAATACATAAATTTATAAGCTAGTTATTACACCAGCGATGGCTATGAAATGAAGATCGCTATCATTTTATATGTAAAATTATATGGGGAATGTCATCGACGTACATTTCCAAGCCAATTGGAAACCGGTTTTTTTAGATCATACAGTATTAATCACATGTAATTGATAAACTTATTGGTAATAAAATTGATAATAAAAAATAATGAAACATTTTATAAAGATATAAATACATAATATACAATATAATATAAATATCTACCTACACAATATAATTCAAAAGAAAGAAATGCATATTCTCTTTTTAAAGGAATATATATACCGGGTGCGTCTGAAAAGTGACCTACCTCACCTCTATAAATTTTTAATTTTTTCAGATAAAAAACGATATTTGGTATGTTAGTATACGACATAAATTAGGATTGATTGACGTATTCAATTGTTTTTGGTCACTTCCTGTTTCACAGGAAATGACTACAACTTTTGATTTTTAAAAGGCATCCTCGGTGGATTTGATCATCTATGATGTTTTTCGTGTCTTGTCTTGGCCGGTTAAAAGATGCCCAAATCGTATTTTTAATCATATCTCAATTTTTCCAAACGGAACAAGGGCGGCTCATTAGCATATTTGGAAAAGCATTTTTACGAATAATTTGGTACTACACACCTTTTTTTGGTACTATTTAATATTTAGTGTAAAATTGTCGTTATGAACCGCATTTTACAATTTCAACAAAAAATGATATATCATTCTATTCAGAGTATCATTTTCTATCGAATAAAGTAAAAAAAGTAAAAAAGGGGTGTCATTTAAAAATCAAAAGTTGTAGCCATTTCCGGTGAAACAGGATGGACCAGTGACCAAAAACAATTGAATACGTCAGTCAATCCTAATTTATGTCATATACTAACATACCAACTCTAGTAGTTTTTTTTATCTGAAAAAATAAAAAAGTTATAGGGGATAAGCCACTTTTAAGACGCACCGGTTATACATAAAAAAGGTTTAATACCTTAGTTTATTAGTTTATTTTTACTTGAAAACGACTTGCAATCGATACTTTTACCCTATTAGGCCAGTCAATCTGGAGGTTGAGGTGGAAAAAATTAGTAACCAACCGATCTCAACGGGAAGGTGTAGATAATGATCTCCTATTTAACCCCTCAAAAGTCCCATTCGGTCCCAGTGGGGGAAGTTTGAAAAAAACCGCCGCCATCTTGGATTTTGTTGTTTTTTTCAAATATCTCCGTCTCCTCTCCGAGGACGAAAATGACGCTCAGGATGACGTCATAGCAGATTTAATTTAATAACTTTAATTTAATAATAATTTTTTTAACAATAACTTTATTTAATAAACAATATTTAAACGTTATTTTTAATTGTTTTAATGCTTAAATTTATACTTGGTTTATCTATATTAACACTATACTGTTAACGCAAAAATTATAGCTGATTGGTTTAAAAAACTTGAAAATTTATAAAACGTATAGTAAAAAATTGCTCTATTTCTATTACTATTTATTTTAGAAAAAAAGTGGTTGAAGGTAAAACATTCTAAATTTAATTCTCTACAAAAAACATATCTTTAGTTTTTTCGAAAATACTTATGCAAACGGAGATATTTGAAAAAAACGAAAAAATCCAAGATGGCGGCGGTTTTTTTCAAACTTCCCCCACTGGGACCGAATGGGACTTTTGAGGGGTTAAATAGGAGATCATTATCTACACATTCCCGTTGAGATCGGTTGGTTATTAATTTTTTCCACCTTTACATATAATACTCGGCTACGTTTACTGACCAATATAGATACATACAATCGATGCCGATGCAAACGTCGTGTAAAGTTTCAAAAATTAAAGACGCTGTAAGGTAAAGAAGATATAATTATAGAGAATATATTCTATTTCGTAGATATTGGGTTTCTAAATTTAAAAAAAAATCATCTAGAAAAATGCAAATCTCTACCATCATGTAACAGTATTAATTAAATTTTTCATCATCGATTTCAGATTTTGATAAATAATGGCTGACCCGAAGGCTGTATTATATGAGAAAAAAATATTATCCATATAAAAAAATAAGAATATAAAAAAGTACTAGTCTGCTTTTACGCCAATTTTCAAAAACGTCCTGTACAGGGTGGGTCAAATTGGACCTTTTCTATAGGAGATAGACATAACGACTTTCTATAGGAGATAGACATAACGACAAAACTAATATCGGTGTCTGGAGCTCAATTTTCATCAAAAACATGATGGTGAAAACCGCACATCGATATCTGTTACCGTTTCGGAGTTACGGGGTGTTTTTCAAAAATGTCCATTTTTAACAAATCGCTGTAACTTGTTCGCTATAGAAAATTTTGTATTTATATGAAAACATTTTCAAAGCACCTTTTTACATAGAATTTAATGGTTTATGTATAATTTTTTTAAATTTAATAATTTAAGAGTTATCAACAGAACAATTGATTTTTTATTTGGGACAGCCTGTATATTTTTAATTAACTGAAAGGAACTTAAAATTACCTTTCCAAAAATATAGCATACTAAATATTTTGTTATAATCCTCTTTGAAATACAGAATTTTTAAAAGTTTGCCATTTTTAACTCGTAGCCAACCCCTTATTGATGATATGCCCCTAATGGAACTCAAAAACATATTTTTCCAGCAAGACGAGGCACCGCCTCAGAACGCTGAAGTTATCAACAAATTTTTGAAGCCAATTTCCTGAATAATTGAATAGCTAACCAAGATCCCAGCCGTTGGAGTCGAGACCGCCGGACTTAGTGCCTATGGATCTAATCCTATGGATATCTTTGCGAAAGAATAAAGGTTCTTGTTTTTAAATTGCCCGTAGAATCTAGACAAGAATTAGAAATACTTAGCAGTTATGAGAGAGTATATTTCACCCCTACTGAGTTAATGAATTCCGCGAGAAATGTTAAAAAACGGCCCCGTCTGCTCATAACAGAATACGGTTGATATGTTGAACACCTGTAGCAAAATCTCATATCTTGGTTTGCTATTTATATTTATTGTTATTAGATAAAGTTTGTTGATATTGGTTAAATATAGTTTAAATTGTTATAAAATTCTGCATCTCTCATTGCAAATATTATTTTCGTTTTAATTGATGCTCACAGCTAGAGTTTTTTTGCATTATAGCCAGCGCCGTTCAAAGCCTACTCTTATTTAAAGTGGGCGAATTTTTATAAACTCTATATCTGGAAGAGGAATCGAGTAAAATATTAAGTATGTTATATTTTTGGAAAGGTAATTTTAAATTATTTTCAATGAATTAAAAATATACAGGGTGTCCTATATAAAAAATCAAAATTTCTGTTGATAATTCTTAAATTATTAATTTAAAAAAAATATATACTTAAACCATTAAATTGTACGTAAAAAGGTGCTTTGGAAATGTTTTCATAAAAATACAAAATTTTCCATAGCAAAAAAGTTACAGCGATTTGTTAAAAATGCACATTTTTGAAAAACACCCCGTAACTCCGAAACGGTAACAGGTATCGATATGCAGTTTTCACCATCATGTTTTTGACAAAAATTGAGCTACAGACACCGATATTAGTTTTCGTCTATCTCCTATATAGAAAAGGGTGTTTCCTTTCAAAAGCGTCCAATTTTGTCCACCCTGTACAAACACTGTATTTTTAACACAATAAAGTTACAACACAAGAGTTTTGTTGATTAAAGGTAATTAAACTTTTTCGTCATTTTGAATGAAAATATTATACTTGCTTAAATTGATATTATTTAAATATTTTATAATAATTCGAACGTAAAATATAATTTATACTTTGGTAACATTATTAATGCGATTTAATATGTATAACTGCAATAAAACAAGGGTGTTTAACTAACTATGTCCAAAGAAACACACTTCACGAAGTTTATCTACCGTTACAGCAAAATGAAGAAAGTTCAAACACCTTTCTTATTAGGGGTTAATTTAATGCATGACGGACATTACAGATAAAAGCATTTGCATACATTTTTATTTAGATTAACATAAAGTAGCTAGAAGAAACTTGCGTTTTTCTTTATTAAAAAGGAAATTAGATTTAAAAACTTTATGCCAAATTGCCTATTAGTATTACTCCGAGAATTATTATATTGAAATTATGATTATCGCATCAAAATAAAAACTATTTAGACCATAGATTTATTTAGACCTTTAAGTTGAATCTCTCTCAAAGGAAAATTGCCAACTTTGTGCTGTCAACATGTACTGGTGACAAATCTTCCTGCAACTTTCACATTAAAAAAATATACTTATTAAAAAGGTTATTAATTAAAAATATATTATTATTTCATATTGTATCGTAAAACACACTTTTTTTAACTTGATTTCAGTGTGAAAAGTAAAGTTTTAGAGCAATAAGTTCGGTTAGGTAAGTTTTTTTATCGACTTGGCTTGTTTTTTAACGAATGTAATTGTTTTTTACCGAACTCGTTTATAGAGACTACCCTATTATCTTATTTCCATTGGTTAAACAAAGCAAATTCTTTCTCATCCACTATCACATCCTAATGATATTTTTTGGTATCAACTACCACTTTCTCCATAACTTCTTTCGGAATCTACTTTTTTAGAATAAGTAAATTCCTTTAATAGCACTGACTTTGAAGTGACTATACTCTGACGTAAATAAAATTAGCGTTGCGTAGATATTCCAAAGCAATTGCCTTGCGTAGATATTCCAAAGCATTCTGCACCAGATTCAAACTTAATGTCAGTAGTGATAATGTGTCCATCAATAAATACAACAGTATACAAAATATACATAGGCGACATAAACGTATTAAAAATACCTACTTATTTAAAAACATAGGTTTTATCCAAACATTATAAAATAAATCACACACACATTGTAACGTCATTCGTTCACTATCAACTTTTACAGTATGCGAGTTTCGAAATTCTGATCAAAACAAATAAAAAATACGATTTACCGGATAACGTAAATATCTGTTATCGAACAGATAAAAGTTGCTTCCATTTTTGGAAAATTCATGGAAATTTTTTTATATACCCATACAAATTGGTAGAATTAACTCAGCGGCCTGGATAGGGATTGGCAAGACAAGAAATCTTGTCTCGACAAGCAATGTCTTGTCTTGTCTTGAAATATTTTCAAGAATTAAAAAAAAATCTTGTCTTGGCCATTTCTTGAGAGTTGATTTCTTGTCTTGATTCAAGAAATCTTGAAATTTCTTGATATCTTGACAAAAGGGTAACCCCCGTTTAAAATTCGTTTATTAAAGGGGAACCCCCTGTTTAAAAGTCGCGGTGAGATTGGTTAATGTGATGTTTATGCTTTATGCGTAAAATCGAGGGTCAGGCATCTAATTTTCAAAAAAATCAACAACTTTGGGCTCATTATACTACAGCCAAAATCATCAGATTTACATAATTTTGTTAATTATTATTATTATTATCTAACATTAAAATGAGTGCTTGCGATGGTTCGTTGAGCTGCAAATCTGAGCCGTTCGTAATTGAATCTGGTTCAGAATACCTACCACCTCAGACACCTGGACGTAGAAGTTTAATTAGTGACTTTGACAGTATAGTGACGGTGATAATACTACTACAGATAAAAACAGTCAAAACAACAATGATAAAAGGTACTCTACTTCAGTGGCGTACATTAAAATGTATATATTTTTTTTCTATTTTAAAAGTTTTACGTTAATTCAAAAAGTCTGTATGCCACTGAAGTAGACCCGCTTTGCAAAGTTTTTTTCTATTTTAATATCGTAGGCTATAACATATCCAAAAAATTATAAAAAAGAACATTTAAAAATTAAAAAATTATTAGGCATTAAAAAAGGTTTCAATTTAATTTGGCCCACAGTATGCCAACTTTGGACATCCGACTTTGGACGTACTTATGTCAACTTTATACATTGGACATCCGAAAAAGTGCCGCTTCGTACAAATATTTTTTGCTTAATAATTTTTGTATCCATCAATTAATGGATATTGATATAATATAACAAATTACAATATTTACAAATACCTAAGTAAATGAGTATTTCTTTTTTATTTTATATTTTCAAGAAATTTCAAGATTTTCTTGATTTCTTGTCAAGAAATCTTGATCTTGAAAAGTAATTTCTTGTCTTGTCTTGAAAACCAAAAATAATTTCTTGTCTTGATCTTGTCTTGAAATCAAGACAAGATCAAGAAGTTGTCAAGAAAATGACGACCCCTAGGCCTGGAGAATTGAGAGAATATATGTATACTAGAGATGAACAACAAATCGGAAACTGCTATTCATTCGATGTGATTTTAAAATCGCAATTAGCAACCTGCGATTGGCTCTTAAGAGACTGCGATTGCAGTTTCTTCTATTTGCGAGTTTCACTATATATAGAATCAAAAAGTCAGGGCGACCTTTGGAATTTTATTTTTTTATAATTCCTCTCGGACTGACCGAACCGACGACAGGCGACGCGCGACGCCGAGGATTATATGCTATTTATTAAAATTTGATTTAAAACTTATTACAAATTTTTGTTAAACATTAACTAACCAGTTTTATCAAGTATACAAAAATATTACATTACTCTCAATGCTGACTCAATAAAGTATAGGAAATTATTCTTTTTTTTTAACTTTTTAATTTCCTGTACTTTCACATTTTTCACTTTTCATAAGAAATATAAGTGGATTAGCAGATATTCTTGCGATACTACCAGATTTCGCAATTATCGCTTGCAGGTCTCACGATAATAGTTTATTAAAACCTAAGACAACCACCTGCATCAAAATGGGGTATGATAAAATCTAAATATATTAGGATACCTCCGATACCTGAGCTGCAATAAATCTTTGACGACGCGTTTAGTTATTCCAATGTATGATCCACGCTTAACTACTAACAAAAATTCTGGAAAACTTTTTAAAATTCTTCTTTTCTTAATTCCATTTTGAATTTATGTAGTGGTATTTTACAAAAAAAAAATACTTTTTTATTTTTTAGATTTCTCTTTTAGTGAAAAATGATTTCTCTTTCAGTCTTGACAAAATGAACCCGCTACAAAAGTATCGTCATTATTTACTGTGTTGGATTCTATCCCTTCCTCCCATCCTTTACCCGAAAAACCTTAGTGGGTACGTAGCCGTAGTCGAATACGAGAGAGAGACAAGATCGGCCGAGTACACAGTGTACACCTCAAGCGCGCTATCCTCAAGTGTTTTGTTCAAGCAAAAAATCAACAGGACGAGTCCAGAACGGGAATAAAGGTGAGTGCCCACAGTCCTGATACATTAACTCACCCTAATGAACTGAGCCCCTTAATTCTCGCCCGTAACATTGGTCCTTCCGCCGCAGATCCCTTTCTGAACTACATACATATTTTACTTATACTCAATTAAATTGATTATCATAATTAATTTCTCAAAATTATCTAAATATCATTAATATTTTTGTAATATATTATTTTAAATATATTCAATAAAATAAATTCTCGAACAAAATCTATATTTATCTTCTCTTTAACGCAGTAAAAAAAGGTAGTACATTTTTTGTCACTGGTTCCACTGGCCAGGAATTTGCCACCGACCGATCGATTTTTAAATTGCCGTACCGGTGTTAAAAGCGATATCTAGCGCTGTTTCGCGATACTGGTCCGGATATTTCTTTTTCACGCTCAAATTTATCGATACGCATTTAGTCTCAACTCTACTCTGTTCTCTCTCTTAATAATTTAATTTTTAATTAATAAATAATAATTATTATTATAATATATAATTAATTTTAATTAAAAAAATAATAATTATTTTCTCTCTCTCTCTCTCTCTCTCACACACACACACACATACACTCTCTCAGTGAATTATTCTATTTCTCTCTTACTCTCTTAGTTAATTACTCTCTCTCTCTCTTTCTCAGTTAATTATTATATTCTATAATATTTTATTTTCTCACCTTATAAGGTAAAAATATAATAATTATTTTCTCATATAATATTTTATTGTAGAATATATCATTCTCTCTCTCTCTCTCTCTCAGTTAATTATTATATTCTATAATATTTTATTTTCTCACATTATAGCATTCCATTTCTCTCTTACGCTCTAATTAATTATTATACTCATTTTCGCTATGTCTGCAGACGCTCGCAAATTAAAAACACTTATAGCTCAACGCTCTGTAGAACTTACTAGAATTAAAGAACTTAAAAAATCCGCTGATCAAGCTCTTGAAGATCCAAATTTTCACCCTAACTTTAGATGTAGAGCAAAACACTTAGAAGATATTTATAAAACTTTTAATAAGATTCATAATAATATAATTTTATTAGTCTCCGCACAGGATAATGGCGATATTGATCCTCATGTCAAAATTCAAACTGAATTTAATGATTATTATTTTCACATTGAAGCATTATTCACAAATTTATTTCCGCAAACGAAATCGGAGCTGGATACTACACAATTACAAAACACTACTGCTCAATGTTCGGTAAAACTTCCTAAAATTGAGGTACCCATTTTGATGGTGAATTTAAACATTGGCAAACATTTATCGATATGTTTGATTCTCTTATACACTGTAACTCGTCTCTTAGTGATATATCGAAATACAACTATCTAGTGAGTTTCTTACGAGGTCCTCCTTTAGCTTTGGTATCTAGTACTCCACTTGCCAATCAAAATTATAATATAGCATATCAAGCCTTAAAAAATAAGTACGATAAGAAACGTTTGATTGCAAAAGCTCACTGGCAGGCTCTAGAAAATATTAAGCCCATCTCTAACGAAAATAATCATGAAGCTCTAAGAAATATGATTGATATTTATACTCGTAATATTACAATTTTAAATAACTTGGGTTTTCCCACAGAGAGCTGGAGTTTTGTGCTATTTAATATGATTTATGATAGACTTCCAGAAATTTTGCAAACTAATTTTGAACTGGAATGTGGCTCTGTTTTATCACAAGATATGCTATACCTCAAATCATACGATACACTCATTGAATTTTTAGAAAAACAATGTTCAGCTAAAGATACAATCTCTCTAACTAAATCGTTTTCTCATTTTAATAAAAATAGTAATTATGACAAAACTAAAACGAAGTATTCACAAAAAAGTTATAAAAATAAACCTACCTCTTCCTTTGTTGTCAACACTCAGTTGAAACAAAATTTAACTTGTCAAGTTTGTAACAAGGATCATTTTATTTATAACTGTCCAGATTTTATTGCTTTTACTCCAAAACAGAGATATGATTTAATTAAATCCCGAAGTTGGTGCTCAAACTGTCTCGGCACTAGACATTCTTCTAAGAGTTGTAATTCTCGTTCCTCATGCCGAACTTGTGGCAAAAAACATCATTCGCTTTTACATTTCGAAGGTCAAATAACAACTCCTGTAAACGTTCCTCCATCCACTTCATCGCAAACTCTTCCAGTTCTGCAAGCAAGCAGCTCTATCTCAGAAGTTGTATCTACAAATTTATTTGCAAAACATAAGAATAAAGCTCTTCTTTCTACAGCATTAATCAATGTTCAAGATGCGTGGGGTAATTTTCATGTAATACGCGCTGTAATTGACAGTGGAAGTGAAAGTCACTTTATTTCAAAATCTTGTTTTAATAAATTAGGTTTATCTAAATTTTTCCTCCCCATCCAATTGTGTGGCATCGGGAAAAATATTTCCAAAGGTTCTCACGGTGTTAGATGCAACATTAAACCTATTGGAAAGTCTGATCCGATCTACTCCTTGGAGTTTATTATATTAAACGAAATTAGTGATAATTTACCGATTAATTCTCTTCCCGTTGAACAGTTCTCAAAGTTTTCTCAATTGCCCTTAGCTGATCCCAACTTTCACCTCTCTAAACCCGTAGATATACTTTTGGGTGCAGATATTATGGTTTCTTGATAACAGGAAACAAACTCCTCTCAGATCCAGATCAACCCGTCGCTTTAGAAACTATATTTGGATGGATAATTACAGGAAGAGTTAAAACATCTAGTGTTTCACTCTCTGTAAACTCATACTTTCTTACCTCTTATGCTTCCTTGGATCAATCACTTCAAAGATTCTGGGAGTTAGAGGATGTTCCACAATCCTCGACGCTTTCTTCAGATGAAAAGCTTGCCGAAGAACACTTTTGTAAAACATTTTCACGCACTCTTTCTGGACATTATAAAGTATCTTTACCATTTAAAACTTTGGAACCGTCTTTGAAGGTTCTAGAGATGTCGCCCTTCGTAGATTTTTCTCGCTCGAAAAACGATTGCTTCGAAACCCCCAACTTTATTCTCAATATTCTAATTACATGCGTGAATATTTAGATTCTCAATATATGATTGCCGTGCAAAATCCTTCTCCCAACGCTTATTCTTATTATCTGCTTCATCATTGCGTAATCCGACCAGATAGTCTCACGACCAAACTTAGAGTTGTTTTTGATGCTTCCGCTCGAGATTACACAAATAAATCTTTGAATGACACTCTCTTAACTGGGCCAAAATTACAGTCAGATATTTTATCTATTTTGCTTCGATTTAGATCGCTTTTTATTGTATTTGCTAGCGATATTAAACAAATGTTTAGTCAAATTCTTGTTAATGAAAATCATACTTAATACCTAAAATTTTTATGGCGATTTTACCCTAATGAGCCCATTCAAGAATACAAACTTACTCGTGTTACTTTTGGTTTAAGCTGTAGCCCATTTTTAGCCATTCGAGTTATAAAACAAATTGCTTTAGAAAATTTAGTAAAATATCCCGAAGCATCAAAGATTTTAGATATGGAGACGTATGTCGATGATATTATATCTGGTTGCGATTCTCTTTCTCTTGCTATAAAAATTCAACGCGATCTCATTTTTATACTCAAACACAGCGGTTTTGAACTTAGAAAATGGACTTAGAATAGCTCAGATTTTCTTTCTCAGTTATCTCCAAATGAATGCAAAATGGATTCTTCTCTCTCTTTAAATATAAATTCTCTTTCTTCCTCTAAAGTTCTAGGACTAAACTGGAATCCCTCTACAGATGAATTTTTCTTTGATTCACCAGCGTTGTCCTTGACAAACAAAATCTGTAACAAACGCAATATTCTTTCACAACTCGCAAGCATATTCGATCCATTCTGTGGCATGTGAGTTCCTCTCACTCTTCACCTAAAACTGATTATACAAGATTTGTGGAAGTTAGGTATACATTGGGATGATCTGCTCCCAATAACATTGCTACTTCTTGGTATCAACTCGTTCAAGAATTACCTTGCATTTTCTCTCTCAAAGTTACTCGATATTTTCTCACTCTCAAATATTTATCCCTGGAAGTACATGGTTTTTGTGATGCCAGTGAAAAAGGCTATTGTGCAGTAATTTATTTCAGGATAATTCTTCCAGATAACTCTGTAAAAACAAATTATGTCTGCGCTAAAGGCAAAGTAGCTCCACTCAAAAAAATCTCAATTCCAAGACTGGAACTCTGTGCAGCCTTACTTCTGACCAGGTTAATTGATTTCGTTGGAACTTCTCTTTCTAATAAACTTATTAATGTTAGTACGATTGCATGGTCCGACTCGATGGTTGTTTTGCATTGGCTTAAAAGTGAACCATATAAGTGGAACACCTTTGTAAGCAATCGAGTTTCCCAAATTCAAGAGAAATTACCTCCTTCTTGTTGGCGTCATGTAGTCTCCAAAGACAACCCCGCTGATCCAGGTTCCCATGGTCTTCAACCTAGCGAGTTACTCGACAATGCGTTATGGTGGGCGGGACCTCCATGGCTAAGCCAACCGGAATCTTATTGGCCGCAATCAATTTTTACTTTCCCTGAAACTGAAGAAGAACAACGAAAAGTTATATTGACATGTACTTCACAGCCCTCATTGTTTGATACTCTCTTTGAAAATTTCTCTTCTTTCTCTAAAATTATAAATATTGTCACGTTTTGCAGACGCTTTCTCTATAATACTCGACATTCTAAATCTCGTAAAACCTCTCCTCTCTCGAAATTTGAAATAAATGAAACTCTAGAATGTATTATTAAATGTGTTCAATCACAATATTATGCTAGGGAAATTTTCTTAATAAATAATCGCAAATCTCTACCTAAATACTTACGAAAATTGACCCCCTTTCTCGACACCAATGGAATTCTTAGAGTTGGTGGTCGCTTGCGCAATGCTTCTCAAAATTTCTCTCAAAAACATCCCGCACTCTTACCCAATAATCATAAATTTACTACTCTACTCATAGAATATACTCATAAACTCTATTTGCATCCCGGTCTCCAAACTCTTCACTATATTCTCGCTCAACAATACTGGATGGTTTCTGCTAGAAAAAGAATTCGTAGTGTTCTCTTTAAATGTCCTCAATGCTTTCGCGCTAATCCAGTAATGCTTCAGCCTCCTATTATGGGAGATATTCCTGTTGTAAGACTTTCTCAAGTAAAACCTTTCTCTGAAGTTGGATGCGACTATGGCGGTCCATTCTCTTTATTAAGATATCGTGCACGAGGTGCTAAGTCCTGTAAAGCCTATATTTGCTTATTTGTGTGCATGGCCACGAAAGCTTTGCACTTAGAACTGGTTTCCGAACTTTCCTCCGAGACTTTTCTGGGTGCACTGCGTCGATTCATTTCTCGTAGAGGTCGCTGCAATCATATTTATTCCGATTGTGGAACGAACTTTGTTACTTTAAAAACAGCAAAAGGCATTCTTAAAAGACCAGTGACAAAGATATGCCCACTGCCTTACTGCAAATCTCATAATTAAAATTTACTCTAAAAAAAAACATAATCGCAAAAAAAAACATAATCGCAAAAAACATAATCTCATTATAAACATAATTAACATCTCTTATTTAATTACTTTTCTCTACTCTATAACAAATGTAAATTCTCTTAATATTTAATTAAATTACACTCATGCATTAACCCCAATAATGCATTTTCTAAATTTCCTCTAAATTTAACTTCATAAATTTCACTCTCACTTTCTTTTAAACATAACGCATTTTTTCACTTTTTTTTTATTTTACTTTACTATTCTCAAACGAAAATGGAAAATATTTCATTTTGGTGGGCGGTATGTTGGATTCTATCCCTTCCTCCCATCCTTTACCCGAAAAACCTTAGTGGGTACGTAGCCGTAGTCGAATACGAGAGATTGACAAGATCGGCCGAGTACACAGTGTACACCTCCAAGCGCGCGCTATCCTCAAGTGTTTTGTTCAAGCAAAAAATCAACAGGTACGAGTCCAGAACGGGAATAAAGGTGAGTGCCCACAGTCCTGATACATTAACTCACCCTAATGAACTGAGCCCCTTAATTCTCGCCCGTAACATACTGTATTCCGTGTATTAACAGTATGGATAAAATACTCTATTTCATGTAATACTAACGTCAAGTTCTGTAATCTTTTTTAAATCTCTTTCAAATATTATTTCAATAAAACTTTATTATACTTTTTCTGGTGTTTGTACCTAGGCAAATTCGATTCATCGTAAAAAAATGAATCCATCCAAATTCAAAACCAGAACAGGAACCAGAACAACCACTTAGATACACGACAAAACCAAATAAAACTCTCAAAAGTCCATCGCGGCAGTCTTCTCCTAACCCTTAAAAATCAAGAACATAAATTAGCTTCAAATCAAGTTGACATTGTTCATATTTTTGTTAAATAACACAAATGTGTGATTATCATTAAATTCTCAAAATACAGTTTGTATTTCGTCTTTGATTGATTTTTTAATTATTTTATATAAAATAAAATAACCATCAAATTATTTTACTTTATTAGTAACTTTATAAAATTACATAAATACACTTAACACACCTATATTCGAAATCTGTCCAGATTTCTCAAATAATAAATTTTCATAATATCCAAAATAAATATTGCCCATTGTAAACATTGTAAGATGCCTTTGGATATTTGAAACATACCGGAATTTAATATCTTTCAGGTACATATATAAAAATGATTTAACCCAATATCAAAAAAATGCTATCGATTAGAAAGACAGTTTCAAAGAAGTATAAAAGACATTTTCTGACGATTTTTATTGAGTGACATTTCACAAAGGTTAAAAAATGAAGATTTTAATTTTCTTTCCTCCGCTAAAAATCGGCTTTTCGTTTAAGAATCATGATCATATTATTTTTTCATGTCTTAGACTTCTAAGAATTAGAAAAAAAATCATCATTAGGTAATTAGTTTTGAATTTTACAATAAAAATAAAAATAAAATTGAAAAAAACAGGGTTTTTTAAAATCTCGAAATCCGTTTGAGTTAAAGAGCTAAAAATTTAGGTGAATTATCTTGATTCGACACCAAATCGATCTCCTGAGTGCGAGTCAAAAAAGCCGCGAGGCAGATTTACCATATTAATCCGACTACGAGGGGTAAACCGCGAGACCAATGCGGTGTACAACCCCAAACCAATGCGGACCAATTGTGTGGACTAATGGTGCTGATTAAGTGACAATGCTAACAAATGAAGGAAATTGATCAATTTTGCAGAGCCAATGAAACCAATTAAGGGGAAATTGAGAAATTTTGCAAAGCCAATAAAGCCAATTAAGGGGAAGTTAGGGACCAATTATGAACCAATTAATGGCTAATGTAAAATTATGTTAGTAAAAACTACGCGCTATCGAGTCCGCAAATCTAGCCGAGTCGACGACAGGGTTGCCAGACCCTTAAGCGCCATTTAGGATATTTTTAATGATTAGTTGACGTTAGCACAAGAAAGAGAGTACTACGCAGAATAGCTGGAAAGACGCTTCTGGACAGGGAAAGAAATGAAAGCATAAGAAGAGCGTACTTAGGACGTCCACGAAAACGATGGAGCGATAACTTGTCAGTCTATCCGGTAGGGACGACGAAACCAAACAGGCGATTCGCCTAGTATGAAGAAGGAAGAAAAAGAAGAAGAGGCACAAGAAAAATAATTATTTATTGAAGTTATTTCAGTGGCGTGAATACCAAATAATGGTTTCCGTTAAATACCTTAAACTCGTAAGGTCCGTTTGACACGAGCAAAAATTATGGCGAAAATCATTAAGTAAATATTTCAAAAATCTGGTCGTTAAAAATTTTTGATGTTGTTTTACTGAGTCTTAGTTACGTTATATATTCTAGTTTTAATTACAAAAGCCCTGGAGAATATTTTGAAAGCGCAGCAAAGGAACCTACTTCAAAAACCTCAAAAAAATCATATTTTATTAACAAAATAATCATATTAATTTTGGAATACTTTTTGTTATTATTTTTGCCATAATTTTCGCTCCTGTAAAATAGCTGTAAGCTTAAAAAGAATTTGACGGTTTGGCAATTCACGTCGAGAGAGAGAGAATTTTGGTGTCAAAGGTTGAATCAAATCTGGCAACCGCGACCAGCACCGGCGTATTGTAAACGAATATAAAAGATCGCGCACACTATACCTACACGGACCAGTACGGACCAGCACAGCACAAACCTGCATCCTGCATGACGTCGCACACTTTACCGCCACAGACCAGCAACATAAGCGAGAGTTTCGAAAAAAGTACAGTTGTCAAGGCTCAACTACTAGAGCGTGCAACATAGAAGTATTGAAAATGAGTAGTTCAGAGGAAGAAATTATTATTTTAGCCATGTTGTGTGAAGAAGAGGAGGAAGAGAAGGAAGCTAAGAAAAAAAGAAGATTTTGGGTTCACCCTATAAATCAAAAGAGAAAGCAATATGGCGAATTTCATTATTTGTTTCCTGAATTAAAAAGATTCGAAGAAAAGTTTTTCCAATATTTTCGAATGTCACAAATCAAATTTAATTATTTTTTTTTGCTATCGACTCCCATATTGCATCTTTTCTTTCTTGGTCTCTATATATAAAATGCTTGGCTCGTATCGCACAGCTCTGAATACTTTTGTACCAGTAAAATAAGCTTTTTTTCATTCATATTTAAAACGATTTAAAGGTTCGAACAAAAATAAACGAAATCTAACCTACATCATGCAACTTGAGCCAGCTAGCGTACTCGAAATACTGACGAACCCTTCAATATTTGCATGTTTGTGGAGGTGTGCTGGTTCGCCGGTGCGCACATTAGGTCGGACCAGCACGAACAGGCATAAATATTGCCGGTCATATTTGTCCCTGACCGACACGACCTGTTTTGACGGTCGTGGCTTGTATCATAGGTCAAAAGCATCAGCTTTTGACCTATGATACATTTTGTTTAATAAAACTTCCTTGAAGTAAAATATTTGACCCTTCTTTCTTCCATATTAAATTAATAGAAGTACTTCTTCTACTCAAAAATAAATTCAATTAGTACTTCATCAAAATCAGTAACAAAGTAGGTATTACTAAAAATCGCGCTGTGTATGCGGACGTAAAGTTCTGCAAAAATTTTTGGTTTAGCAATATACTTTTAATATACATTTTCTCGACTTAGTAACTGAAAAATGTCTGGTAAATCGATCCATCCAAAATGGATGGATCGAAATTCCATCGCAACACTCTTTCCTTATCCCACACAAATCAAAAATATAAAATAGCCATAAAATGAAGTTCTCTATTCAGCAGAATATCAGACATTATTATGTAAGTCTACACTGGCGGATACAGAGGGGGCCCATGGAGATTGTTCCGTGAAGTAAACCTGGCCCTTCTTTGTTACATATTAATATATATAGAAGTACTTACTTCTTATATATTCAAATATAAACTCAATTAGTACTTCTTCAAAATGCATTTCTCACTAACAACAAAGTAACACTAAAGATCGGGCTGTACCTAGTTGCGGACGCAAAGTTCTGCAAAATATTTTTCGTTTAGCAATATACTTTTTCTTGACTTAGTACCTGAAAAATGTCTGGTGAATCGATCCATCCAAGAACCAGAAGAATTACTGACTCGAAACCAAACAAAAGATTTTGAAATTCCATCGCAACACTCTTTCCCTATCACGCAAATCAAAAATATAAAATAGCCATCAAAGGAAGTTCCTGGATTCAGAAAAATTTCAGATTTCAGACATTGTTATGTAAGTAGGTATAAAAGGACGTATATTTATTAGTAACATATAAAACATCCTCATTGTATTAACATTATTTTTGTTAAATTGCATAAATGTGTTTGGTTTGGTTTATTTTATTATTAAATTGTTCAAAATGTTGCTTCTATTATTTCTTTTTTGGTTGATTGTTTCATGCTGTGACATACCCACACGTTATGTAATACTTTACAATTAACTAAAGTAAATGTGAAAAATTATTTATCATTTAGCGTATGGCTTTTTTAGTACACATAAAAATTGCACATTATCATAAAATTACAAAAGTGCACCCCCTTAACACACCAATACATATATTATTCGAAATCTGCCAGATTTCACAAATAATAGATTTTAAAAATATCTAAAACAAATATTGCTCACTTGTAAGATGCCCGTTGGGTACTTTGAACGCATATCAGAATTTAATATCTTTTGTCTTTCCGGTACATAAATAAAACTGATTTATCCCAATATCAAAAAATTGCTACTAGAAAGAGAGTTTCTTTGATGCTTTTGACCCATGAAACATTTTGTTTAAAAGTTCCGTGAAATATTGACTCTGGTCCATATTGATATATTAAAGTACTTTTTTTCAAAAATATAAATTCAATTCGTACTTCTTAAAATTAATTTCTCAGTAGCAGGTAGCAGCAAAATAACCCTAAAAATCGCGCTGTAGTTGCGGACGCAAAGTTCCGCAAAAGTTTTTTTCGTTTAGCAATATACTTTTAATATACTTTTTCTCGACCTTCCAAGTACCTGAGAAATATCCGGATCGGCTTTCATTCTCTCGTCCAAAGACTGGCAAATCGCTCCATCCAAATTCAAAACCAAAACAAGAACCGCAACAATCACTGGCCGGAAACCAAACGAAACTTGTCGAAAGTTCATCACGGCAGTCTTTTCCCAACGCACAAATCGAAAGTATCGAAAAACCGTCGAAAAAGTCCTGCAGAGTTTCGAACGAAGAATAGTTCGCGTCCGTCAATCGGAAAAATCGATCTCTTTCGGTACGATGTCCAAAAGAGCGAAACGAATTCGGCGAAGACGATGCGGAACTGAGCGAGCGGCGGCTCCCGGTGTCCGGCCGCGCGTTTTCAATTCTGCGCGCCCAAATGCGGAGCGCAGGCGCGCGAAGAAGCCGCCGGATGTCGCCCCCTCGTGCGTAAAGGCCGCCTTACGTAACGCCACATCGTTCACTATATTGTTCTAAACTTTAAATTAAAGTCAACTTTTAAGTTATTTGGATGATTCCTTTCAGTAATTTTCCCGTACTATTTGCTAGAGGCTTAGTGCGTTCTCCGCCGGTGCTGCCAACATCGGAGAATATTGCAACCAATCGGCATATACAAATACACGGGCTTAAATAGCGAGTATACAAAAAATGTATTATATAATTATTATTCTGAAACTGTTAGAGGAAGTAAAATTTGTGAAAATTCTAAAAATTAAAAATAAAAAAGTAAATATTTTGATATTTTCAGAAGGTCTAACTTGTATTATAATTTATTATTGAAGCTAATAAAACTTTTTAGATCCGTTCAACTACTAGCATAGTGTTACGCACCGATTTTGCTAGAGGACACATAACTGAGGCTATTTCGGTTATAACGATTTTTTTAGAAGTACATAGGAGATGTTCATAAAAAATTAAGTACTAGTTGATTAAAACAAATATGCCATTAATTACACAAGTATACCATTAGTATACACAATAAATCAGGCGATAACAATAAATTTCTTATCAGTGAGGAATTTCGCATTAACTTTCTGCGGCGATTCCGAGTTTAGTGCAGGAGAATTTATTCATCGTTTTGTGATTAGTTGTTGATAGTTGAGAGGAGGTTCCTGAAATTTGTATTTCTTTCATTATACTCAGATTTTCTTGAACTTGATTTGAGTATTATTGGATATGGCACCGACATCTATTACATGTTCTTGCTGCAATCATACTTACGAAGCAATTCTTATGCTGAAATGTTCAGTATGTAAAATGTTTTTCAAAAATACAAGTGTAGATATATCTTCTGCTGAAGTTCGTATGCTTAATGCGAACAAAGGCTGCGATTGGTCTTGCAAGAAGTGTCGATCTACAGGCAATGAAGTGAAAGATCTAAAGGCAATGATCATGAAACTGCAGGATGACATTCAGGTACTGCAGCTGGGAATGGCGGGTCCACGTCCAATATCTACCGATGACGACACTTTCGAAGAAGTATTATTGGAAATGAGTAAACGCTCCAAACGTAAGCGAAACTTATTAATATTTGGGGTAAACGAGCAGGATCAAGCTGCACCTACCAATGACAGGTTCGATAGGGACAAACAGGCAGCAGAAGAAATTGTGAGGATGGTGAGACCGTCTATGGATCTGAGCAGTGTGAAGCATGTTCGTATTGGTCGGCACAGTAACGATCGAAGTCGCCCTATCAAACTTCTGTTCAAGGACGAGAGAGAGGTCATCGTGGTAATTAAGAATGCCAAAGCATTGCAAGACACCCCATATCATAAAAAGATATCTCTGTCATTTGATCGAACACCGCGGCAAATAGATTTTTATAAGAAAATTAAAGAACAGTTGACTGAACGTATAAATTCCGGTGAAACCAATTTAAAAATTAGATATATAAATGGTATACCAAAAATTGTATCGGAAAACTAAATGCCAAGAGTTACAAAGTCAGCTGTTATTATCAAAACGTGCGTTGTCTTCGGTCTAAGGTTGAGGAATTTTATACGGGACATAGTGCTGGTGGGTTCGATTTGATCGCTCTTACAGAGACTAACTTAAATCCCGAAATGTTGAACAGTGAATTGTTTTCGCCTGATTACACGGTATTTAGAAGGGACAGAAAATTTGATATTGTTGATGCCCAGTCTGGAGGTGGAGTGTTATTGGCAACCACGTCTGTTATCAGCACCGAAATTGTTAATGTTCCCACTCTGGATATGACTTTTCCAACAAGTGACATTGTTATCTGTAAGTGCAGCATTTTGTACATATCTTTCCGCGTTGTTGTTGTCTACATACCGCCTGCCTTAGCTATTGATTTGTTTGAGTCATTCTGCAAGGCATTGGAACAACTTGATTGTCTTCAGTCTGAAAAAGTTATCTTACTGGGCGACTTTAATGTCCCTGGATTTATTCACGCAAATAACAATGACCAACGATCTTGTTGTCTTAATAATATGCTGAGCATAATGGATTTTAGGCAATTCAATGCCATAATAAATAGCACCGGCATCGGCAAGTTGGTAGATTTAGTTATTTCTAATCTATGTTGTACAGTTGTGAGAGATCTTACTCCTTTTGTATCGGAGGATATTAGCTACCATCCGGCTCTTATTATATGCATCGATGATTTGTTTGTTAAGAGTAATGCTTTGAGTTCTAATACGTCCTATAAGGCATATAATTTAAAAAAAGCTGACTATTCTGGTATATACCGAACAATATTTAATACTGACTGGTCATTCTTGGATGACGTTACTTGTGTTGATCGAGCCGTCAATGAAGTGTATGAACTGTACCATACAAATACAAATCGCATAAAAAACGATATCCACCGTGGTACAATGCCGAAATTATTAAAAATATTAAATTAAAAGCCGTCTATCATAACAAGTATAAGAAATATAAGAGCGATTTATTTTTGCAGAGGTTTAGAGAGTTGAGAGCGCTTATTAAAAACTTAATCAAAGCTAACTACGAAAATTATATTCGCGGAGTCGAAACCTCTGTGTCTTCAAATCCACAACATTTTTGGGGCTTTGTCCACGCGAGGAATAAATCTTCTAGAATACCCGGTCAAATGAAATTTAATGATGAGGTACATGATGGTCCAAACGAAATAGTGAATAGTTTTGCTAAATTTTTTCAAAATGTTTTCACCCCGCCCGATAAAGACAATGTTAAATGGAATCGGTGTGTAGTCAGCAATGAATTTAATATAACGTTTATTAATATCACGAAAGAGGAAATACTCATAGCTGCAAAAGATGACATCGGGTCCTGATAAAATTCCAGCATTTCTGGTGACGGATTGCATTGGCATTTTAGCAACCCCACTAGGTAAAATATTTAATTTAGCTGTCAATTCACACACCTTTCCAGAGGTGTGGAAACAGACAAGAGTATGTCCAATTCTGAAATCAGGAAATCAAAATAAGGTGGAAAACTATCGTCCCATCTCAATCTTATCAAATTTTGCTAAACTACTAGAAATAATCTATACTGATATATAAAATCCTTAAGTGACTGACATACTGATTAATCACGATCCTGCTCAAACCACTCAACTTAAGAAGCTCAATTTGGGCATACAGATTGATTCTAGGGTGCAGAGGTTCGATAAGAAGGGATTTTTCGAAATTCCAGTTCCAAGAGGGTGAAACCACCCCTCAAATATTACAATATTTTTTATTTAAAAAACGGCCAAGTTTCCGAAAACACGCTTAAACACGTATATTTTATTTTGTTTTTTTACATATTTTAAGATTTTTTAAAAATGTATACAGATATCACGATCCTGCTTAAAGCGCTTGACGTAAAAAGCTGATTTTTGGAAAACAGACTGACTTTAGGGTGTAGAGGTTCGATAAGAAGGGATTTTTCGAAACTCGAATTCTAAGTGGGTGAAACTATCCCTCAAATATTAAAATATTTTTTATTTCAAAACCGGTGAGTTTTTCGGAAAAACTCTTAAACACGTATATTTTATTTTGTTGTTTTACATATTTTAAGATTTTTTATAAATTTATACAGAGTGTTTCATAAAATATGACCATTGAGTAATCACGATTCTGCTTAAACTGCTTGACGTTTAAAGCTGATTTTTGGCAAACGGATTGACTGTGGGGTGTAGAGGTTCGATAAGGAGGGGATTCTCGAATCTCAAATTCCAAGAGGGTGAAAACGTCCCTCAAATATTACAATATGTATTTGTTATTTAAAAAACAGTTAGTCTTTCGGGAAAACGCTTGGGCAAGCATAATTTATTTGGTTTTTTTACATATTTTGAAATTTTTTAAAAAATCATACAGGGTGTTCCAAAAAGTTGAGTTAACCACGATTCTTAACCACGTTCTTAACCACGATTCTGCAACTGCTTGACGTAATAAACTTATTTTTGCCAAACAGATTTTTCGAAAGTCAAATTCCAACGAGATGAAACTACCCCTCAAATATTACCAAGTTATATATAATAATATCGCCATTTTGTTTTTTTTTCATGCTGACATAAATGTGAGAAAATTTTATCCAGTTGGTATGTTAATGGAAATTCTTGCTTTGCTTTATCATCTCCATTACAAATGATTAATTCGACGCAAACGAAGTCGCTGCTACACGCTAGTTATGTATAATCGAATATATACTTCAGTACGTGGTGTAATATCTAGTAACCAACATGGTTTTATGACGGGTAGATATACCGTTACGAATTTAGCATGTTTTACCCAATATGTATCTGAATGCATTGATAGTAATGGGCAGGTGGATGTTGTATATACGGACCTTGCCAAAGCATTTGACAAATTAAATCATTCTATATTACTGGACAAACTTAACTCTATGGGTTTTACTAGACCATCTTTATTATTTTTAAAATCTTATCTCTCTCAAAGAAAGCAATTTGTCTCATATAGTGGCTACTGTTCGACCGACTATATTGCTTCGTCAGGAGTTCCTCAGGGATCGAACCTGGGCCCACTTTTATTTCTATTATTTATTAATGATCTAGATAATATCCTTAAGTGTTTTGACTATTTTTTGCTGATGATTTAAAAATTTTCTTGCGTATATCGGATAGAGCGGATTGTAATTTCTTGCAGGCTCAGATTGATGGCGTTGTAGAATGGTGTGATGGGAATAAACTAAAGTTAAATGTTGATAAGTGTAAGATAGTGATATTTTCCAGAAAAAAAGAATGTACAGTATTTTAATTATAATATAAATAATACCGAATTGGAACGACTTAGTGTAATCAAAGATCTTGGAGTTTATTTTGATTCGTCTTTTTCATTTAGTGATCATATTATAACCAAGGTACGAGAGGCTCTTAAATTTTACGGCTTTATAGTTCGCAACTGTGCGTCTTGTACTGACTCAAATGCACTTTTAATATTATACTCAGCATAATTCGATCTAAACTGGAATATGCTTCATTGATTTGGTACCCTGTGTATACCTGTTACAGGCAGCTTATTGAGAGAGTACAGAGAAGATTTTTGGAATTTGTTTGATATAAAGTTAGCGGAGTGTATCCTGAAAGGGGTATTCCCTACATTAATTTAATTAGCCTTTCAGTTGCAAACTCTCGATTTGTGAAGAAAGTGTGCATCAATGGTCTTCCTGTATAAGCTGTTGCATAATGGGATAGATAGTTCTGAGCTTGTTGCACATATAGATTATTTGGTTCCTTCTATGTCGACTAGATCGCATAGAACATTTTATTGTGCTAGAGCCAGAACTAATTTGTTGTTTAAATCGCCAGTTTATGTCATATGTAGCAATTATAACGTAATATCTGATAAATGTGATATTTTCTTTGATAACTTGAGTCACATAATTGCTTTAGCTAATAATATGCTGCACAGCGATGTGATTTGAGTTGTTTGAGGGATTTTTTTTTTGTTTATCTGTACCTACTTGGTATCTGATTTTTGTATCATTCACCTTTCAGTGCTTTTTACTTCTGTTAATTTTCAAGATTTAATTTACATTGATATGTATTTTTTTCATTTATTTTTTATTTAGAGGTTAATGTATTACTAATTTATAGATATATATTGTAAAATTGTCATATAATTGGTTTGTAACTGTTGGGCAATAAAGATATTATTTATTTATTTATTTATTTATTAATATATGCAAATTATAATTTATTCTTTCATAGTGTATACCTATTTATTTTTTTTATTATCTAATGGGCAAATATTTCGTCGAGCTGCTTGAATACATTTTTTTCTTTTGATCAAATCGGTGTGAGAAGTTGTGAAGCTACAAAATTAGTTGAATATCCAGGAAAGTTGAGTTATTAATTGAATGATTGTACCCAACAACCACGTAATTACGCCCTCCTTTATGTACTAACATTTTTTCAATAATTTTTATTAACATTTCAAATTATTAGTATAAAAAGCGACGCCCCGTTCGGGTTCTTTTTCTCTTAATTTTTACTACCCGAAACAGCGTTACATCACACAAACCTCGTGCATGCATGTTTTACAGTTTCAACTATTTTTTTTCAGATAAAAACGAAATTTGGTATGTTAATTAATATATGACTTAAATCGAGATTTATTGACACTGACGTATTCAATTAGTTTCGGTCACTTACAATTTCACCAAAAATGACTACAACTTTTGTACCCTCAGTATTTTTTACTTTATGTGATTTGTAATTACAAACAGAATAGAATGCATATCATATGTCTATTTTTGACATAATCAATTAAAATTAAAATAAATTTCAATCTAGATTGTAAGATTGTCTTAAAACAATTAATTTTTAATCAAGGAGCTTCGGAAAAATATATTTGATTGTCCAATTCTTTTCCTCTTTCTTCTTTTCCTGGCCGGTTAAAAGATGCCCAAATTCGTATTTCTAATAATAACTCAATTTTTTCAAACGAAAGAGGGTGACTCATTAGTATATTGTATAGGGAGAAGCATTTTTTACGAATAATTCGCATAGTTGGTATTTCGAGTCAAATTGTTGTTACATTTATGGCCGTAGCACTTTCTGGATTAAAATTTAAAATACATTTTTAAGCAAAAATGTCTAAAAATAATAGAATGGCATACCATATGTCATTCTATTCAGAATGTCATTTTCTATCAAATAAAGTAAAAAAAAAACACCGAGGGTAGGTTAGGTTAGGTTATTTTAAAAATCAAAGGTTGTAGCCATTTCCGGTGAAACAAGAAGTGAATGAAAACTATAGTTAACTATAAGTTTTTTTTGGTTTAATTCAGCTAGCAATCCTCCACCTCCAAATATTCATCTTCTTTCATTCCCTATCCTCTACGGATGTTGGCAGTCATGTTGGTCCATATAATTCTCTTGACAGAGAGGTGGTCGTCATTTCCGTCCACTATCTAATATATTTCAGCCATGATGTTCGTCAGCATCCCTGACCTCTTTCTACTATCTATTTTGCCCTGCAATATTAGTTGGATAAGTTGGTATTTATCATTATTCGCCACATGCCCAAGGTAAGCCATCGCCCCAACCCAATAATAATTATTAACAACCTAATAATTCCAAGCCAATAATTATTAGTAAGTGTATGAAATTCTGAGCATGCGGCGATAGCACCACATTTCAAAGGCTTCCAAGCGTTTTGATGTAGCATCTGTCAAGGTCCAACCTTCCACTCCATATAAGAGCGTGGATAATACGTAGCACCTTACGACTTATGTTCTTATAGCAATGATCATATAGCAATGTTCTCCATGTTCTCTCCAATGGCTCCAAATATACATATATGTCATATACTAACACACCAAATCTTATTTTTTTCTGAAAAAAAAAATAAAAAATTACAAAGCTGAGCCGCTTTTAAAAAACAACCGGTAGAACAGCAGTTCCCAAACTTTACATTAGGCAGCACCATCTATTTTTTTAAGATTTACAGTGGAATGTTTTAAGAAGGAAATACAAAGAATACTAGATATCAATCGTCATTATTAACATTGAAAATGTTTCTGTTATCTTATATAAGGGAGCCCAAATCGAATTAAAATGCTACATTTGCCACACCATGACGTCATATATACAAGGGTATAGGAAATATCGGCGCAGCGGCGGCAGTCGGCCAGCGCGCGTAAAAACCATTACATCGCTAATTATTTATTGATATATCTTTATTAGTTTAAAAGCAAAAAATATGGGGTTTGCTTTGATACCTTGTCAGGACATAAACGAAACTTTTAAATTGTTTCTTTTTTTCATTTGGGCCTTCGTTTTTCGTTAAATGAAAGTTATATTAAAAAAAATCTATTTTTAAACCAAATTTTCGCATGATTGAAATGATTATTCATGTTTAAAGTTTTTTTTGGTCATAAGCGCTAATGGAAATGTTTTTTCGTAAATAATTATAAAAAATTACTCCCTACGAAGACTTTATTGTGTACTGGATCAAAAATAAGTATTTGTTTTCTCTATACGGTGGTATTAATATATCGATTTTTGATGATAGTGCCTTTTTACCCTGTTTAATTTTGTACTACTTTCGGAATAAGGGTCCCCATATCATGTACTGTGATGTACTGTACTTCCATCCCTGAAAAATTCAGCTTGTGACACCGAAGTGAGAGGTAACGTCAAAATAAGCTTTAATCTACCTACATCATCATAGGTAGGTGTAGGTACTCTAGGTAAATTCTACCTAGACAGTAGCTGAACTAGCTGACAGTAGTAATTAATTTGTTATCCGATAAGTAGTTGTCATTATATAAGTTTAATCGTCTTATACCTCCTATAACGGTAGGTTTTGGATTTTTCCTGATTGGTTTGTTAAACAA
Source organism: Sitophilus oryzae (assembly GCF_002938485.1). Taxonomy (NCBI): domain Eukaryota; kingdom Metazoa; phylum Arthropoda; class Insecta; order Coleoptera; family Curculionidae; genus Sitophilus; species Sitophilus oryzae. The sequence goes on along the minus strand of NW_022145814.1, from coordinate 890,123 downwards.
AAATATACTGGGCATATAAATGTCTGTTACAGGTTAATTCGTTAAAGAAATATGTTACACACATATTATTTTAATAATAATAGTATAATAGTAATGGCTATATTATGTTATAACACATTATTGAATTAACAATTGAAAACAGTATTGAATGTACTTATTTTAACCAATGCATTGTTTTGTTTTTTTAATCTCACAAATAAGAAATATTTTATAGTTTTTATTATAAAAAACAGTGATTATACAATTTATTTACACCCCTTACACTGTTTTCTGTAAGGGGTGTAACCAGGAGTATATTTCGTAACCTTTTACGATATAAGAGGGCACAAAGTGTTTTATTACTTAATGCTTAAAATTTAATAATATATTTGTACATAAAATAAAATAGACTAGAAAGTCAATTAATTAATATTGACGTAATTACTAAATAAGTACAAGATTTTTTTTCTAATTATTTTAGTGTATTTTTAGTCACCGAATTATAAAGGAGAGATATCCAACCATTGCATTATTTTACTCACAAATAAATGTTTTATGGTTTTTATTATAAAACAACGATTAATTTATTATACACCCCTTAACCCAAACACTCCAAGGAGGATATTTCGTGACCCCGTATTTAAAGTGGACAAGGTTTATTAGTCAATGTTTTAATTACCCAGCGTCTTTAATAAAAATCTAATGTAATTTTTCATAGAAATGATCTGACATGAAAAGCAAATTTTATCAAAAAACTTTTTGATTATCTACAAGGAGTAAACCGCTGACAAATGTCTGTATACTAATGCCAAAGTAATGCCAAAAATACAAATTAAATACCAAATTTCTCATATAATGCCCCACTAATGCCAAGCTGATTCCAATATAATACCACTAATACCACGAATAATATGTAACACATTTGTTTCACGAATTAACCTGTAACAATACTGGTAGGTACGTGCACAGATTTTTTCCTAGGTAACTTAAAAGTCGTTAAAAAGTCTAATTATATTTAAAGAAGATATAATTCCAACAAATTACATTATAAGGCCAATAATGCACAAGTAATACCATTAAAATTTTAGCGTTTTTAACTTGTGTAACATATTTCTTTAACGAATTAACCTGTAACAATAGTGGTAGGTACGCGCACAGATTTTTTCGCTAGGTAACTTATTAAGTCGTTAAACAGGCCTATAAAAGCTATAACAACATAGGTAACTAATATTTATAATTTAATTCGAGTTTTAATCTCAAATAATAAATGTTTTTACTGGTGTATTTCTGAAGTGTTCATTATTAAAAGTAGATATTCTTCAAGTTATGCGAAGTAATAAGTAATGTTTCCGGTGAGACCGCGTATATGTCACCGGATTCTGGTTAGTATAAAGACTTTTTCTATAGAAAGAGTTTTTTCTATATTTTCCTTTCAAAATAAGACTAATTTCTTCTTATTCTTTTAAATATTACAGTGTTTCTTTTTCCTAAAATGTTATACTTAATTTTCGCTTAAAATTAAAAAATCACAAATGGAGGAAAATATACGTTATTGAATAAAGTTTATACAAATCACTTTACCATAACAAAAAAGTAAAAACATGTCATGGCGGAAGATATTCAGGTGGCATTTCACACATTTATCTATTAAAATCGAGATTAAAATAATAAACTTGCGTAACATGTTATACACGAGATAGAAAGTTTCAGAATCGATTAATACGCAATACGCTACGCAGTCAACTTATTCCTATGCGCGGATGAGCGTCTTCAAGACTCTTCCTTCGGCCAGGGTCACGACGCCGCCGAAGAGGAATCGGCCTACGTTTGGCTAAACAGGCTGGACACGGTGGAGTACGATATTGGCGAGTCTGAATATTTATAAAAATTTGCAAAGTAAAATATGTTGGAAAAATAATTAGTCCATACATATATAAAAGCTCAAAGGGTTTTTTTGTTGCATCCATCCCGCCGAAAGCGCTTTACCAATCTTGATGATTCTTTTTTTAAATGAAAGGTATATATGTGTAGATTTGTTATGAAGTATTTTTATAGTGCTTAATGGCTATTTCTTTGTGTAAAACGACTAAATACTAAAACATACCTGAAAACACCTACACACAATACCTCCAGAAATAAATTAGTTGTCATTGTCAGTGGTGTGTCAGTTAGATTATATATTACGTTTTTAGATATTTTAGAGTGAGTTGATGCCGCCAGCTTTAGATACATAAATATTAGCACAAAGGTTCGTTTAAACGACATTAGTGAATTAGCTACACAAAGCGATTTTAGGAAATTCATCCTCTTAGAGAGTAAAATTATCTCGGAACAGTTTGTTGTATGAAAATTCCTTACTATTTCGTCTAGAAGAATGAAATCCTACAAAAAGAATTAGAAGAAATTTTTGAAATTCATCAACCAAATGGGTAAAGTTAGTAAAAATTTATATAAAACTTGGTGACGTCTGGATTATACACATAAAAATTGGCACAAAGGTAAAGCGAATTTATGAAATTTATACCCTTAGGGAGTAAAATAGGGAATGAAAGTTTGCTGTACGAAAATGCAATACTATAACATTATAAACCAGACAGTATAAAATTTTATACAAGGGTTTATTTAGTGACATCATAAGGAAATATATCTTCCTCAATTATCCTTCAAAGAATAAAAAATAACCTATAAAGAGAGTATTAGTGCTCTTAATAAATAAAAAAAAGATGAAAAATAAAAAACATCTATATGTTCACTAGCTCTCTATAAAGAAGTAAAAAATCATTTAAATCAATGCATAAACGATTCGAGGTGTAACGCGAACGTAGTTGCGAGAAAAAGCTAGTAATTTATTAAATTATTTTATTTAACTCATTAATTTTCATTGAAAAGGAATTTTTGTAATTCGCCACTATATTAGTTAAAAACTAAGAAACTCATATCAAATTTAAGTTTTGCGATTTTGACTTATACTTTTTATAAAATCTGAACACATTTTAAAAGAAAAAAAGTTTTTGATAATATTTGTGTAGATTGACTACAAGTTGTATAACATAAATTTCTACGACCGGTCTACCTAGTAGTCTGCAGCATCGCCTTGTGTGCAAACGTGGGCCTGTTAATCTGTGACGTGACGCACAACAGCCAAGAAAAACAGAAGCGTGGCTAAGAATTTAGTAATTTTAAAAAAAATCTTTTAGATACAGTAGTAGGTATTAAAAAGTTTTGTGTTTAAATGGGGTTTGCCTTTAACAGTTAAAAAATTATATCGTAAAGTGTAACTTTCCGTAAGAATTCTTTTTTTTGCTTGCTTGTTTTACGGATAGATGCGATCGCATAATTATTATTGATAATGTTTTATTTAATTTTAACATTACTACTTTTTCAGTGAATCTTTAAATCTGTTGTTTTTTTGTTAAGTTCGTTATTTAAACATATGTATGTAATACACTCATATTAACACTAATCATATTTTTACGTTTTTATTCATCATTTTCAATGCCCCCCCGGTTGCATCTTTGTAAAGGACTGTGAATTTTTTTATTTAAACAGTAGTAAGAAGAAATAAATTACAGTTGGGATTTGGAACCTTAGTTAATGATGAAACATGGTTTATTTTTACTACTACTGCTACTCAGTTTCATTCGGTACTTATAGTCTAATAAAATAGGCCTTCAAATACGAAGTTTTGGTAAAAACTTAAATTTTTGATATAAATTACTTTAAAAGATCCGAGAAAAGATATAAAAACGAATTGTGAAAGATTTTTTTAAATTCAACCCCGAGAAGGGATGAAATAAATAAAAAGTATTAGAAACGGTAAGGATTAGAGAAAAAAGTCCAAATAAAAGTTGTAGAGCATCGTCATCAAATTTCACATAAAAATGGTCTCCATACCACTATACTTTTCAATAAAAGCAAGGGGTACAGGTTTTATTAAAACATTATTTTCAAAGTCCTTACAGTTTCTCTGAAATTTGGAGAAATCCACTTTATTTATATTTTTCAATCCTCGGAGGTGAATTTACAAGAATGTGAATTGAAATGCAGCTAAACAGATTCGCATCTCTAATAGTCAAAAAGACTCGCATCTTTAATAGTCATAAAGACTCGCATCCTAGTAGTCAAAAGACTCGCATCCTTCGCATCATTAATAGTCATAAAGACTCGCATCCTAATAGTAAAAAGACTCGCATCCTAATAGTCAATAAGATCCGCAACCTTCAAATGTCAGTTCTGTGACATAACACAAGACAACACTGCTTTACAGCCGGACGGTCCGTCTACTACTGACTCGCCGACAAGCTAAGCCTGTCCTCTTACATCAGAATTTTACCTAATCGCAAATATTTACATCGCTTGCCAATGAATCATACTATTTTCTCTAATCGACATTCAAATTAATAGAGTGTTCTAGCATTACTAGATAAATAAATAGAGAGTTTCCGAATTATAAAACCATTATTATAACCAACTTATTTTCCAAGTTTTACAAAAATGTTAAAGAAACACAACATTTATTTAGTTCAATGCTACGTAAAGGGATAGTTATCGGAAAATGTGATACTTTAACAACAGCCAAGAATATGACGTTAATCAAAATTAATAATAACAATCTATCAAAAAATGAAGAAACGCCTTTTTAGGACTTTTAAATGTTTTTCTTATTTTTTTCTAAAACGGTATGGAAATTTGGAAAAGTATAAACGGAATTAACCATTTTAGAACAAGCAAATATTTGTTTTTAAAAAGAATGTATTTTTCTCAAAATATCAAAAATAATAATTTTCCGAGCAAATTGAAAACAAAATTTAAATATATGAATTTTTCAGCAACTTATATTTTTTTTTAAATTTCTCTACTATCATCCCCTAGCCTCTAGTCACCCGATCTTGGTTAATTTTGATTTGAGTAAAAAAGTATAGAGATCATTTTTATGTAAAATTTGACACCCAACAACCTTTATTTGGACTTTTTTTTCTAACCCTTACCGTTTCTCCGAAATTTCGAAAAAATAACTTTATTTATTTATTTTATCCCTTCTCGAGGGTGAACTTAAAAAATCTTTGATAGTTTGTTTTTCGACCTTTCAAAGTAACTTACATAAAAAATTCAAGGTTTTACCAAAACTTCGTATTTGAAGGGCAATTTTCTTGGACTATTAGTACTGAATAAAACTGATTATAAAGGAATATAAGGCAATGGTTCTGAAAAATAGACATAGTAAAAACATTTAAAAGAAAGTAAGCCATAAATTATACACCTAAAAAATGATTCTCGCTTTTTGTTGAAGATTAGACTTGAAGTAAATGTAGTGGAAACAAAACATTAAAACAACTTTATTTAATGCAAAATAAAAGCAACTCAAGGCTAACTTCTCAGTTAGCTTCTTCCTGCTTATTCAGAAAAGATTTAAGTTACCGTCTTAATTATTAAAGAAGAAAATAAATCTTTCTATTCATTGAGAAACATTATAAGCAGTAGAATTTAGACCGTTTTAGTTAACGAGCAAAAAATAAAATGAAAATATATAGTGAAGTTTATCCAGTAGATGACAAAAAAGTTTAATTGGAATTAAAAAAAATAAGTTAAAATTATAAATATTTATTCATTTTTATTTTATATGTTAATAAAAAACTAAAATAAAAATGGTATTTAATGTTAAACATACAGCTTTAATTTTGTAAAACTTGTATACAGGATCCAGCAATAGTGCGTCGGGCATCTGTAGCTCCTAGAACTTGAGAATTTTGTTTAAGTATTTTAGGAAAATATTTTAACTTCTACAGGGTGGCTAAAAAAAGTGTGAGTGGATCGGGCTGATTTTTTTTAAATGGAACACACCCTATATTATTGCATTTTTGGCTTCCTTTCAGCTCACTTTACATAATCCTAAGATATGGGTAAACATGTTTCGATAGTTTCAGAGATATTAATAAATAAATCAAAAATGTATATTTTTCAACCTTTTTAAAAAATATATATTAAAAATACAACAACAGTCCTGATATCAAAACTATATTAGATATTTACTGTAGATGGTCTGTACTTACTTTGCTATAAATATCGTAATCTTAAATCATACAGGATGTTCAAAATTCTACGCCAAACTTTCTAAAATTTAAAATAATTTTTCTTCTGTTTTTTAAAGGGAACACCATGTATATTATTTTTTTAATAGATGGATGATTAAAAACGAACATTTTTTGTATTTAAAGTATTTCAAATTTTTTAACGGTTTCGCAGATATTCGCGATTTATGTTTCAAATGGCATTTTCCACAATAATTTTTATCAAAGCCACCCGATGATTTTTTCTCTCGTATTTTACCGTTGAAAAAGCCGTAATATGAAATAATAAGGCGAGTATCTGCGAAATCATTAAAAATTTTGACTATAATCTACTATAAATCTACTATAAATACAAAAAATGTTAATTTTTTAATTCTCCGTATAATAAAAAAATAATATAATAATAATAATAGCTCCCGTATATAGCGTTTAACGCCTTGGGAGTTGCAAGGTACAGCTTGCTATACTAGAGCCGTTCGGTATACAAGGAAGGTAATGTGGCTAGCACTACGCTTCAACCGCCTATTATTACCTCAGAATTGTGAATCCCAAGTACTCATTTAAGGCTGAGTCGACCTAGGTACCCAAACTATTTTTATTTTAATAAAAATAGTCGCTTGATCAAATGGCGGGTGTGGGATTCGAACCTTGAGATTTGTAGACGAGAGCCTGTACCTCTACGCCACCGGGCACCTAAGAAAAATAATATACATGGTGTTTATTAAAAAAAAAAAAACATTTAAGAAAACCAAGAAAAAATATTTTATATTTCAGAAAGTGTGTCGTAGAATTTTTAACACCCTGTATGATTTATATTACGATATTTATAGCAAAGTAAGTATAAACTCTCTAAAGTAAATACCTGATATAGTTTTGATTTCAGGGCAGTTCTTGTATGTGTAACATTTTTTTAAGAAAGGCTGAAAAATATACAGGGTGGTCCGAACTGAATTCCGGAAACATCGGCCGCATATTCTACAGATAAAAATAAGTAAATAAGTTCATATAAATGTATGACCTAAAATGCTTAGTTTCGGTGTCTGGGAGTTCTTTGATATGAGAAATCTGATTTTGATGTCAATATGACTCCTACTTGTAGAGTCAATAACTTTTCGTACGTACCTGTATAAAACTACTGAGTGAAAAAATACGTATTTTTATTATTAAATTTACTACGTTTTTTACGAAAAAAAGATATCCTTGTAAAAATCGCTACGAGTAATGGTTCTAGAGATATTTGGAATCGAAATTATCAATACCTGTCATCATTGACATAAATTAAACATGTTGACTAAATACGTATGATCGAGAAAAAACGGCGTCAGCGATAGCTATGAAATGAAGATCGCTGTCATTAACTATAAGGTACGTATTACAATGAAATCATAAATTTGAAATGTTTTTGTGCCAAAAGTTCAACAGAAACTGTTTTCTTATCATTTTTTGAAGAAAAATTTATGATTAATTTAAAAAAATTAAAAATTCACAAATTTATCATTTTAGTCTTAGAATCTTCGAATCTACTCAACATGTTTATTTTTTGTCAGTTATGACATGTATTGATTACTTCCATTCTAAATATCTTGAAAACGTTTTTTACGTAGAAAATCACGGAAATGTATATTTTTTCACTCAGTAGTTTTATACTGTTACGGACGAGAGAAAAGTTATTACTTATCAAAACAGTTAAAACACATGTAGGTGGTGCCGCCTATAAATAGGAGTCATATTGACATCAAAATCAAATTTCTCATGCAAAAATTTCCCGGACACCAATTTTCATCCAAATATTGAAGTTATTTCAGAAATTATTTGGAAAAAATCGAAATAAAAATGAAACTTCTACACCCTGTACTCCGAAATTAAGTATTTTCGGACATACATTTATAGGAACTTTTCTACTTATTTTTATCTGCAGAATATGCTGCCGTTTCCGAAATACAGTTCGGACTACACTGTATATTTTTTAGCCTAAAAATATATAATTTATACATCCTTTTTTATTTATTAATATCTTTGAAACTATCAAAACATATTTAACAATATCTTAGGATTATGTAAAGTGATCAAAAAGGAAGTCAAAAATGAAATAAATTACAGGGTGTTCCATTCCATCATCCTGATCCATTCACACTTTTTTGAGCCACCCTGTAGAAGTTAAAATATACTCCTAAAATACATTCTAATGCATATTTTAGGTTTGCACTTAAACAAAATTTCTAACTTTTTTATTATAGGAGCTACAGATGTCCGACACCCTATTGCCGGACCCTAAACAAAACGGCTATTAAACAAACTCTCTCTATTACTTATTATTACTATAGTAATATTTATCTTCACATTAAGTAATAATCTCGATTATTACTTATGTAAAGACTCAATAAGACCACAGGCTCTAATCAATAGAAAATGGAAAAAAGTCCAGCATCTAAAAGCACCAGGCTAGGAAAAAATATCATCAAGGAGTTACAAGAGAAGTCGGTGGCATAGTCCTACCGGCAACCCAGGGTTGCGGGGTTTAACGTACTCCCCTTCCCGCAGGGATACCGATAGTGGAGAATACAGAGGGGAAACCCATGGGGCTAAGGCTCCCCTAAAATCTATAAATTGGGTTAAATATTAGGCTTGTGGGTTAAAAATGGCGCTCTAAAAAGCATATTCTACATTACCTTTTATTTGCCCCCTCCCCCTAAAATAAATTTCGGACCCCCCCAAAAATAATTTCCTGTATCCGCCCCTGGATACAGCTAAAAACCACAGCGGCGAACAAGGCGTAGGAGGACTTCTGAACGGCGGACGCGGGACAAGGTGGACCCCCTGTTAGTTTTCACGGTTAGTTTTTTCAAAGTGAACAGGGAAGAAAAGGTGAAGTAAAGTACGTCTTCTGGATCTGTGTCTATAAAAAGAATGAGGACAAAAAACATTTAAATAAACAGCAATATATTTTATAAATCGCTACCTAAATAGAAGCGGGAGAGAGTACAAGTGGATTTGACGAGACATGCTCGTCAAAACTGCTAAACACTCCGCCCACTCTTTACATTGGCTACTTGCAAATTTGTCGAATTTTTATTGATGGGACGCGTAGTCTAATTTTTTTTTTGAGAAACATAGAGAGACTGTCTTTTCCCCCCACACGGATACCCCGTAGCTACAGAACGGATAGACGTACTGTTTAGGTGGCAGCAGCTATCACCAGCCAAAGCTTACCGAGAATGATTCCGGACTGGTTTAAGACAAAAATATAACAAACATGCCTGTAGCCGTTTTAATGTTTGTGGTACTGCTTGTGGTGTGCTGCTACCTAGCAGTAGTGTGGTACATCATGAATAAACCAACCCAATATTCTGTAATAAAAACAGTAAGAAACAAATAGCCCCAAGTGTCCAGCAGTCTCCTACCAAGGTAGCAGTCGGATACAGAAAGAAACGGGGGGGGTTAAGATGCCCTCTAGATTGAAATTTATATAATAATTAGTGTTCATCACTCTCACCGGTACAGTCTTCTTCAGTCGGGTTTTTCCTATTTCGCTGTCATGGTTCCTTGGCTCCAACAGAATAATACTCCCATTATTAATTTTACCCTCCATTAGGCAACCATCCAAAAATATATCACAGCGCTCAGGTATCGAGCATTTTCTGCTACTAACAGGTGAAGCGTCTCCTCGCATTTTCGACGAAGAATAACTTCTTCTCCATTGACCTTTAAAATTCCTTGCCTGAAGTTTAGTTCAAAACCTCTGTCCAATCCGAGAGTAAGTTCATCTTCTAGATAAAATTTAAAATCGTTTTTTTTTAAACGAGCACGTCAAAATTGACATATGATATGTCACTCTATTCAGAGTGTCATTTTCTATCGAATAAAGTAAAACAATAACAAAGGTGTTATTTAAAAATCAAAAATTATTTCCGTATAGTATCTCTGAACTCAATTTCCAATTGACTTATGATCCCTGAACCGCTACTACCTAACTCTATTTTTTATCTAAAAAAATAAAAAAGTGACTTGCCACTTAACTTGGGGTGAGCCACTTTTAAGAAACACCCTTATTTTGTCACATTTTAATTAATCGATGTCTATAACATATCTCTTTACATAACAAAGCGGAAAAGCCTTATTATGTAAAAATATGCTATAGATATTTTTCTACCCACCACCAGTAGTAATCTCTGCTCTAATGGAAAGTACCCTTTCAGGCTTATTTCAAAGTCGATAGAGGACAAAGAAATAGCAATGGCCGCTTTTTTAGATATTGAGAGAGCATTCAATAATGCTACTACCGACTCATTAGTCATACAATGAGTAGAAGAGGTACACCTGCAGTGGTATGTAGATGGATAAGGGCCGCCTTAGAAAACATGATAGTGACTTCCACTCTGGGGCAAGCTACTACCGAAGCAGTAGCGGGTGGAGGTTGTCCACAGGGAAGAGTGTTATCTCCTCTACTTTGGGCAACCTTGGTAGATGACCCCCTCAAAGAACTGTCCACACAAGGTTGTTATTGCCTAGGATATGCAGACGACATCGTAATTGTGGTCAGGGACAAGTTTGCTGGTATGATATCAGAAAGAATGCAGACAACCCTAAATAAAGTTGACAAGTGGTGCAAACAAGAGAGGCTGACAGTCAATGCTTAGAAAACACAAATTGTCAATTTTACAAAAAAGATAGCATCTAAAGGCCTAAAACCACCAGTGCTAGGAGAAACGGAGATTTCATTTGTCAAAAAAACAAAGTATCTTGGGATATTTTTTGGTCAAAGGCTTACATGGAATACTCACATAGCGAAGGCAACACAGAAGGCTGCCATCTCTTTAGGACGATGCAGAAGGATGTGTGGAAAAAACTGGAGACTTAACCCTAAAATGACTCTATGGCTATACACAAGGGTAGTAAGACCCATGACAACCTACGAGTCGGTGGCGTGGTGGACCAAGACATCGCAAGTGGGTGCGGTAAAGCTGTTAAGCTCCACACAAAGGCTTGCGTGCCTGTGTGTAACTGGGGCCATAAAAACCACTCCTACAAATGCGATGGATGTCTTGTTCAACTTACCACCAGTACATATTTTCATACAAGGCGAAGACAGATCTGTCATGCACAGGTTAATTCACGGTCAGCAGAACATAAGCCAAACGCATAGTGCTGCTAACCAGAAGCTAATCGAAGAGCTAACCAAACCAAACCAAACCAAACCAAACATGCCTGTAGCCGTTTTAATGTTTGTGGTACTGCTTGTGGTGTGCTGCTACCTAGCAGTAGTGTGGTACATCATGAATAAACCAACCCAATTTTCTGTAATAAAAACAGTAAGAAACAAATAGCCCCAAGTGTCCAGTAGTCTCATACCAAGGTAGCAGTCGGATACAGAGAGAGACGGGGAAGGGGGGGGGGGAGGTTAAGATGCCCTCTAGATTGAAATTTATATAATAATTAGTGTTTATTACTCTCACCGGTACTCGGGTTTTTCCTATTTCGCTGTCATGGTTCCTTGGCTCCAACAGAATAATACTCCCATTATTAATTTTACCCTCCATTAGGCAACCATCCAAAAATATATCACAGCGCTCAGGTATCGAGCATTTTCTGCTACTAACAGGTGAAGCATCTCCTCGCATTTTCGACGAAGAATAACGTCTTCTCCATTGACCTTTAAAATTCCTTGCCTGAAGTTTAGTTCAAAACCTCTGTCCATTCCGAGAGTAAGTTCATCTTCTAGATAAAATTTAAAATCGTTTTTTTTAAACGAGCATGTCAAAATTGACATATGATATGTCACTCTATTCAGAGTGTCATTTTCTATCGAATAAAGTGAAGCAATAACAAAGGTGTGATTTAAAAATCAAAAATCATTTCCGTATAGTATCTCTGAACTCAAGTTCCAATTGACTTATGATCCCTGAACCGCTACTACCTAACTCTATTTTTTATCTAAAAAAATAAAAAAGTGACTTACCACTTAACTTGGGGTGAGCCACTTTTAAGAAACACCCTTATTTTATCACATTTTAATTAACCGATGTCTATAACATATCTCTTTACATAACAAAGCGGAAAAGCCTTATTATGTAAAAATATGCTATAGATATTTTTGTACCCACCACCAGTAGTAATCTCTGCTCTAATGGAAAGTACCCTTTCAGGCTTATTTCAAAGTCGATAGAGGACAAAGAAGTAGCAATGGCCGCTTTTTTAGATATTGAGAGAGCATTCAATAATGCTACTACCGACTCATTAGTCATACAATGAGTAGAAGAGGTACACCTGCAGTGGTATGTAGATGGATAAGGGCCGCCTTAGAAAACAGGATAGTGACTTCCACTCTGGGGCAAGCTACTATCGAAGCAGTAGCGGGTGGAGGTTGTCCACAGGGAAGAGTGTTATCTCCTCTACTTTGGGCAACCTTGGTAGATGACCCCCTCAACAAACTGTCCACACAAGGTTTTTATTGCCTAGGATATGCAGACGACATCGTAATTGTGGTCAGGGGCAAGTTTGCTGGTATGATATCAGAAAGAATGCAGACAGCCCTAAATAAAGTTGACAAGTGGTGCAAACAAGAGAGGCTGACAGTCAATGCTCAGAAAACACAAATTGTCAATTTTACAAAAAAGATAGCACCTAAAGGCCTAAAACCACCAGTGCTAGGAGAAACGGAGATTTCATTTGTCAAAGAAACAAAGTATCTTGGGATATTTTTTGGTCAAAGGCTTACATGGAATACTCACATAGCGAAGGCAACACAGAAGGCTGCCATCTCTTTAGGACGGTGCAGAAGGATGTGTGGAAAAAACTGGAGATTTAACCCTAAAATGACTATATGGCTATACACAAGGGTAGTAAAACCCATGATAATCTACGGGTCGGTGGCGTGGTGGACCAAGACATCGCAAGTGGGTGCGGTAAAGCTGTTAAGTTCCACACAAAGGCTTGTGTGCCTGCCAATCTGAAGAAGAAACGTCAGAACACATTTTATGTCGGTGTGACAGCCTGGCAAATGTGCGGTTCCCGGTAATAGGCAATGATAGGCCATTGCCAAGGAGCTACATGGAGGGTTCAGTCTCCAAGTTGCTAAACTTTGTGAAAAGGATAGGACTGGAGAATATAATCTAAGGATCAGAAGAGGACCACAATAGATCTGAGAAGGTAGCAGTGGATCAGGCCGAAAGCCACCTCTAAGAATCTAATCTAATCTAACCCTTTCAGGCAGTTATAGAATTTTATCGCCATTCGCTTTGGCATTAAAATGTGTGTTAGAGTACCAGATTTAACGGTTTACCAATATTTAAACGGTTTACCAATATTCTTAAAAATGAACAAAATATATTATTTTTATTAACCCTTTCGAGGGAAAGCATTTAGGGCAAATCATAGAAACTTTGTAGTATTTTTATTCCTAGATCACCCATCGAAGTTAGATACACTATTTTTTGACACCCTATTTATGTAAACTCTTATATATGTTGTTATCAATATGTTGGATGACTGTTTATTACCAAGTTTTTAGAGGAAAACTGCAATATTGTAATAATTTGTACAAAGGAATTTCTACAGAAAACAACCAAAAATTCCCGCTTAGAAGAATTAGGTATTCTTTCCTAATATGATTTCCGTTGTATCTTAAACTTTCCAATCCATTATTCTTTTCAAAAAACAAAATCCCTATAAATATTTTAAGACACATTTACCCTTGAAGGAAATATTTGCCATATATTTCCTAATATTTCTCCAACATTCTTTAATGCTACCCTTCCTCCGTTGAAATATTTTAACATATAAATTTTATACCGGACATCTTTTGCATATAAGTTTAGTAGTAGAAATATTTTAAGAGAGGGTAGACATTCTTAAATAAAATACCATAATCGCTTTTAAATATTTTATCAATAATTCACTAAATATGTCATAAATTGGTACTTTTTTCCTTATAATAAAAGACAGAATTGTAATTGTCTAAGACTCTTAGACACGCAAAATACTTCTTGCGGAAGTGTACCATTGTCACTTATCGATAAAATATTGTAAAATATACGAGGGGTGTCTCGCGTGTGTCAGTCGCTGGCAATCATTGGCAGTCTTTCTGCAGTTGCCTATAATAATTACATGGCAGTCATAGGCAATATTCTTCGCAGTCATTGGCAGTCGCTTGGAAGTAAAATTATATTTTGGCAGTATATGTACAGGGTGGTCGAAATTGGTCTGTTTTACCAGAGGAAACCTATTTCCTGACTAGATAGAGCAAACCCGACATAGATGTCATGGGCTCGATTTCAGTGGCAGGTTTAATGGCGTAAACCGCCTATTGATATTTTCATTGCCAACTGAGATATGGGGACTTTTTAAATTTTGTACCATTTAGAAAATTGCTCATAACTTTTGTATTTCGCGGAATGATACAATTCTGTAAAAACGTTCTTAAAGCACTTTTTTAAGCACAATTCAGTGGCGTAGTCGGTTTTTTTCTATACTTGCTCTTTTTGTCAGAAATGATAAAAAATAAAAAAAAAATAAATGGAAATCATAGTTGGCTATGAACTTAAAAAAATGCTGGCGTTTAACCCTTTCCAACGATATAAAGTTATGTGTATTTATTTCTAAGAATGAGAGAAATATTAGGTTTTTTATCTTTGTGCTTCGATACAATTGATTCGGGCCTTGATTTTGTGTTGACTTAGTTGCCTAATTATTTTTTGTCACAATTTAATATTCTATATTTTTATTTATCTGAAAATTAAAGACTTTTGAAAAGATAAATCAACATTCTATATTAGTATAACCCTTGTATAACCAATTATAATTAAAACGCCATGGTTATAACTACTGAACTATTAAATGGAGAATTTAGAGAGAATTGGATTGGAAAAAGGGGCCCCATATCTTGGCCTGATAGGTCCTGTGATTTAACCCCTTTCGACTTTTTTATGGGGGAAATTAAAAGACCTTATATATAAGTAAAGAACCATTGGGACGAGAGAAGAATTGCAGAAGGCTTCTAGGCAAACTTTTGGATTTATTACACCGGGTCGTCTAATAAATCGCTGTAACTCTGTGCACAAAAGATGTTTATTGTATATTCAACAAGGAGGTGCTGTTTGAACATCTTTGATGAGTTTTTTTAGAAAACTATATTCGTCACTCAAAAAATACGTTTTCTAGTTTTGTTCATTGTTTATTGTATCGATTTCAGTTGTAATTACTAATGCTAATATAGAATGTTAATTTACCTTTTCAAAAGTCTTTAATTATGCATATAAATAATATAGAATATAAATTAACTAGGCAAATAGGTCAACACAAAATCAAGGCCCGCTTCGATATAAAGATAAAAAACCTAATATTTCTCTCATTCTTAGAAATAGATACTCATAACTTTATATCGTTGGAAAGAGAACGCCACCATTTTTTTAAGTTCATAGCGAACTATGATTTCCATTTAAAAAATTATATTTTTTATTATTTCTGACAAAAAGAGCAAACATAGAAAAAAACTAACTACGCCACTGGATTGTGCTTAAAAAAGTGACTTAAGAACGTTTTTACAGAATTTTATTATTCCGCGAAATAAAAAAGTTATGGACAATTTTCAAAATGGAAAAAAATTCAAAAAGACCCCGTATCTCAGTTGGCAGTAAAAATATCAACCGGCGATTTACGCCATTAAACAGGTCTCAGAAATCGAGCCCATGACATCTATGTCCGTTTTGCTCTATCTAGTCAGGAAATAGGGTTTCTCTGTTAAAGCAGACCAATTTCGACCACCCTGTACATTTTTTTACCGCAGTGAGGCTCGAAAAAATAGCAAGATTTGAAAAGCACCCGGCAATTGGAGTTCGCAAACAGGCGCGTTTTAGCTTACAGCGTGTTTTGATTGCTTTAGTTTGGTTTGCTTTAGTTTTTTCGTTTTTTTTTCTCGGTACCGTATTGCATACTATAGGATAGTATCTACTAGGATAAATTATTCACACCTACACAAGAAAAGTGTTTAATTTAGAATGTAAAGTAAAAACATCTTTTCACGTAACTGTTTTCAGTTATTCTAAAGTTACCACTATTCTACGAAAATTACGTATTTTCGCAAAAAAATTGTGCGTTTATGTTTAGAATGTAAAGCAGGGACATCTTTTCATGTAACTGATGTCAGATATTCTAAAGTCAGAAAAAAGAGAATGCTTTTGTGTTTGGGGAGGCTTTATAAACTGGATATTTTGTGTGATTTTTTATAAGTGATTTCAGCTAAAAAGTTCGCCTTAAGTTTTACTGTCTATATTCCGAGAGTATGGCATTTATTTGCCACTAATAGGTATATCGTTTTTAGCAAAACAGGATAATAAAACCATCTTTAGAAAGGATTTTTGTACTTATTTTCATTTTTTGTTCTTTATCATTAACGGTATAATACTTTGATCCATTTAAAGATTAATAAAAAATACCGAAATTCAAAAAAAATATCTAGAAATTTTCAATTTGTATCTTTAACCCCGTACTGTTTTTTGTATGAAGAAAAAGAAAAATAAAGCGAAGGTAATGCGTGGGTAGTGAATACGTGGGCGACTCCTGATTATTTCTTTTTCCACTTCGTGGTTCAGCAAATATTTTATTTTCCTTTTTTTTTTAAAGTGAGACTGTAAACTTTTAACTTCCTCGATTGGTTGAAAGGGTGAACGCAAAATATGTCTTTGTATAAAACCATGTAGGAGCGTATTATGTAATGAATGTTATAAAAACCATATTACGCTCAGCTGGAAATTAGCGCACAAAGCGCGTAATGAGAGTGCTGTATTTCATGAGTGCTATTTTTTTCGTAAACATACATTTTTTCGTAATTTTTATTATTTTTTTTTCAACATTGTGTTCATCAAAAAAATTGATGATTTTGTGAAGTATGGTATAGCTAAATTATTTGACTTTTTATAGTATTTTTTTCTAAATTAAAAATCAGTTCCCATCGGTCTCTTATTCGAGGGAAAACAAAATGTTGATATTTTGGTGAAAGTTTCAAACACCCTGTGGAATACATTAACAAAAAAAGAAATTTAAAAATAATTTTATCATCTAGTTGCATCTTTTCTCAGTAATTTTGTTTTTGATTCATCACAATATCTTTATTTTTTTGGAGATAATTATTAAACGATATTATTTTCACAATGTGTTTTCTGAGTTTAAAAATTAAATTTAAATCTGAATTACAGTCTTGTAGTAAAAATGACGCCACGTCACATGGCTTCTTGTAAAGCTGATGCGAATTAAGTATCGATTGAAAACGTAGTTATAGGAAAGACGAAGAACATTTTAATCTAAGCAGTTTCTTGAACAGGTGATGGGAGTCTCAGTGCGTGGGTGATTAGTGTTTTTATAATTTAAGGGTAAGTATGTTATATTAATTACACAGGCCGACAAAAAAAAATTTTTTCGATGTAACACAAAGCTCAATAGGATATTGTGGTAGAATGAACCTATCTAATAACGAAAGTGGCAAAAAAAAAGTCGTAACACGTAAGGTTTTTTTGTTACATTAATAAAACATCATTCAATATTACAATATTCAATATATTAAGATAGCTATTCAAAACATGATTTAAGAACTTCTTAAGCCTATATACCGATTATATTTTATAGTTTACACTCCTCAAACATTACTTATACCTAAAATACAAAAACAATCGAAACGAGATCAAAACATAAACAAAAACTTTTACTTTTTCCTTTTATGAGGGACCGCGTCTCTCTCTTCAAAACCAACAGTAATCACCCATCATGGCTGGATCCCATCGTCCTTGATAACGAATTTCCATTGTCCTTATGTCTTGATGGAATCTCTCACCCTTGCTCATCACTGACAGCACCCATATTTTCAGGGAAAATGACAAATGAGAATGGAGAAAGTGAATTTTTAAAGACATTCGGGCACCAAGCGATTTATAAGCATCTAAAAGCTCATTAACCAATTGTTCGTAGTTCGCATCCTTATTGTTTCCCAAAAATCCCCTCACTACACTAGCAAATGAGGTCCATGCTCTGAGTTCCTGCCTGGTAAGCGTGTCTGTGAAATTTGTGTCGTCCAACAATTTCCTGATTTGTGGTCCAATAAAAATACCCTCTTTCAATTTGGCATCACTCAACTGGGGAAAGACTTGCCTTAGGTATTTAAATCCATCACCTTTTTATTCATAGCTTTCACGAAGTATTTTCATGAGGCCAAGTTTCTGTATGAGGAAAAATTTAATAGAGGACGTCTTGGGGTACAATAGGGATATACATTGATAGTTTTGGGAACCCGGTTAAATTGATTCTTTTTGGCCAAATTTTTCTGTACATAATGATGATTTACTCTAACGACTGTCCCACAAATACTATAAACAGCAATATTTTGTAATCCTCCCTGAAGTCCCTTCAAAATTCCTATAACTTTCTTAAATCCCCACATAAGAGCGTTAACCTGTTGTAGTTGATTCTATCTAAAAGCATGCGCATTTTTTCATAAGTTTCCTTCATTGTCACTGAATGGGCAACTGGTATAGAGGGTTTTAAATTTCAGACAATGTACAGAAACAGCTTTTAGGCTATATTTCGACGAATCTATGAATAAGCGCCACATTCACAGGGAGAATGTCCTATAGAAAGTTCCTCCCATTTAATATCGATATCAGTTACATGCACACAACGAATCCTCCATACTGTAGAATGCAGAGAACGGAGCATTTCTTTTTCTAAAGTGGTGATTTTTGTTTCATTGGCTAACAGATTCCATTCCTTAAGCCGGGATCCAAGAAGTTCTGACTGTTGCTTTGATAACCCCAAGTCACGCACTAAGTCATTCAACTCGCTTTGAACAATCAAATGTGGCTTGTCGGAACCCAAAATGGTTAGTTGGTTCTCGCCATACCATTGGAACCGCAAATGGCATTTTTTCCTCTTCCCTTTCATCCACTGCACAAGCGACACGCTACAAGTAACGCAGCACACATGAGGAGCCCACTGCTTGTCTTGATCTCCAACCAAAACTCCAAAATACTTGAAGTAGGCTTTCTTCACATTTTCAGAAAATGGTCTGGCTTGTGATTGCACCACAAATTCTCTCCACAAATGTAACAAAATCGATCAGGAGACACTTTACAACTGCGGCGCGTTTGACTTGACATTTTCGTACTATTTATCTACACGCATAGAACAACTCACGTCGAAAATCAACTGAAAACTGAACTCTCTTATGTTTTTCACAATATATTATAGTGCACAAAATGCGTCCCTTTCAATCATCCCATCATAAAATTTACCTGTATGTAAACGAAATCTACCTAGACTTAATACCTGACATCTATAAAATTGACTACCTGCAAAAAAGAGGCGTAATTAGGCAACTGAAAAGTGGTACGTGTAGGAGCTTCAGGAGTATTTTTTCTGTTATTAGAAGCATATTTTTATGAAGAAATTCTGCAACTGACTCGTGTTACAAAAATCATGTCGGCCTGTGTTATGTTTATATGTAGTGTCTGTAAATACAAAACCAGCTCTCTTAAAAAATACAATCTCCATTTGTTATAATTATTTGCATTTTAATTTCGGCAATTTTTTTATGTTAACATAATTGTTCCATGATCTTTTTATATCAACATCTCTCTAAGTATTACTTATTATTTCAGACTCTGTTTCGGAGGAAAAATTTAATAGAGGACCGGAGTAGATAACTCTATACATCCATAGTCTCTAAGTTGGTAAGTTGATTGTTTTGATTATATATTTTTCCTTGCATAATATTAATATAATCTAACAAAATTACTGTTAAATACTATAAATACGAATTGTTGGCAGAGTCGCTGGTTAGCTTCAACATTTTTTATCTTCTTAAATAAATTTTAAAGAGCGTTAACATTTTTAGGCATTCGCATTTTTCGCATAAAGTAGTGTGTTTTTTGGGTGGTATTCCACAAAATTTACAGGCTATTGAAGAAACAGACAATGTACAGAAATAAATTGAAAATAATATTTATATGAAACATTATTATAAGTCACATTTTCAAACATGTCCTTCAAATCCTCCCATTTAATAACTGTTAGTTTCACTTCAAATATGCACACATTTTTTTTTAGAATTTAGAATGAGTGGGAGGGGGGTTAATCACTTCGACCTTACAGATCCATTGTGTCCCCCTTTCTTGAATCATAACTCATCATACAGTCCCAGGGCTTTGACAAAAGCCAGTATCTGGGACGGTTTTATAGAGGGTAGTGCTCCATCTCCAATATCAGTGGTACCAAAATTCATGGCACGAATGGTTGTCGTCTCGGCGCACTCAGTGATGAGGTGTACTGGTGTTTCCCCATCTTTCCCACAGAATCTGCATTCGCCGTTTCTTCTTAGTTTCAATCTACTGAGGTGTCCATTGAGGAGACAGTGTCCTGTTAAAAACCCCGTGACAATCCGAAGATTGTTCTTACTCAGAAAGATCTGTGATTTTTCTTGATCATAAGCCCTCAGAAACTTCTTCGAGTGTCTTAGACCATTGCAAGATTTCCATTCCAGGTTGCGGATGGAATCTTCCAAGTTCTTGAGTTCCCTGAGTTGGTTACCACTTGGAAAGCAGAACGGTTCTGGTCCAGTTAGTAGAGTGTTCGCTCCTTTCCTAGCTAGATTATTTGCTTTTTCACTGCCTTCTATCCCTTGGTGAGCAGGCACCCAGTGTAGGAGGACTTTGTTTTCTTTGCCTAATTTATTCAGGAAACTTCTTCTTCGAGTGTCTTAGACCATTGCAAGATTTCCATTCCAGGTTGCGGATGGAATCTTCCAAGTTCTTGAGTTCCGCCTTGAGTTGGTTACCACTTGGAAAGCAGAACGGTTCTGGTCCAGTTAGTGGAGTGTTCTGCCTTTCCTAGCTAGATTATTTGCTTTTTTCATTGCCTTCTATCCCTTGGTGAGCAGGCACCCAGTGTAGGAGGACTTTGTTTTCTTTGCCTAATTTATTCAGCTTCTCTATGCATTCTTTGAGCAATTTCGAATTGATTGAGACTGAGTTGATCGCTTTTAACGCTGCTTGACTATCAGATAAGATGGCTATTTCTTGTTTCCGATAGTTCCTATCTAAGATAAGTTGTACGCATCTTTTGATAGCGTAGATTTCTGCCTGTAGGATACTAGGGTAAGTGCCCATTGGTTCGGAATATTTAGTTCTCGACCCAAATACTCCGATCCCTGTTCCCGTATTGGTTTTGGAAGCATCAGTATATCAAGTTATGGTATGGTCGGTATGGTCTTTTAACTGCTGGGCAAGCGTTTCGCTCTTCCAATCCTTCTTATTGCTCAATACTACATTGACATGTTTGTCAAAGTTGTACGTTCTTGGCATATCGTCCACTGGGAGTTGCAGGAGTAGTATTTCCTTTTTGAGGGTGTTCCAAGCCCCTGATCTGACAATTCTCCCAGTACTAATTCCGTTAGTGACCATTCTAATCATTGTCGCATTGGCATATCTACCAATGACAATGTGCAGTGGTGTTAGATCTAGAATGACTTCCATTGCTGCTGTTGGACAGGTTCTCATGGCTCCTGTGATGCAAACACATGCTAGTCTCTGGACTTTGCATAGGTTTAGCCTTGCCGTCCGTTGCTCTAGTTTTGTGTACCAGGCAACTGCTCCATAAGTAATCATGGGTCTTACTATCATGGTATACATCCAGCGCAAAATGTTAGGGGAGCAGCCCCATCTATTTCCGGTCAGTCTTCTGCATATCATGAGAGCCTTTATGGCTTTGCTGGTAGTGTTCTTAATATGCCTGTTCCACAGGAGTTTACTGTCCAGGGTTATTCCCAGATATTTAACTT
Organism: Sitophilus oryzae; assembly: GCF_002938485.1. Lineage (NCBI taxonomy): Eukaryota > Metazoa > Arthropoda > Insecta > Coleoptera > Curculionidae > Sitophilus > Sitophilus oryzae. The sequence goes on along the minus strand of NW_022145814.1, from coordinate 868,259 downwards.
CCTGTGTTGGCAGTATTACCTTTCCATCTAGTTGAATTCTTTTCAAGTTTTTCAGACTTCGCTTTCTGGTGAATGGCACTATCGCGGTTTTGTCTGAGTTGATACTCAGCACGACAGTCCTACACCATCTCTCAGTGATACGGAGTCGTCTTTGGATAATATTACACAGGGTGCCTTCATGTTTCCCCCGAGCGATCATGACTATGTCATCTGCATACCCAATGCAGTGTATTCCCGCTAGAGTTAATTCATCTAGTAGTTCATCCACCACCAAACTCCACAGCAAAGGGGAGGTTACTCCACCTTGTGGAGTTCCTTGCGTTGTTTTAACAGCTACAGGCCTATATAGGCCTAAATGACTTGGGATTTGTCCAGTCAGTTTTGCCTATTTTGGGTATGAAGATTACTTTTGCTCTTCTCCATGTGGTTGGTATATATCCCATCGCTAGACTGCTTCTTGTAATGCTTAGTAGATGGTGAGTAGCTATTTGCTGACCCTCCTTTAGAAGGGCAGGAAAGATCCCATCCACTCCTGTTGCTTTATAGGGCTGAAAGGTGTCGATCGCCCATTTCAGTTTTTGTTCTGTTATTACTAGCTTGGCCACTTCCCAATCTTCCCTGCAAGGATTGTGGGGTTCAGTGGGAGCTACATGAGTATCAATAGGTATGCTACCTGGAAAGTGTGTATAAAGTAGGAGATTTGCTCTCTCTTCCTCTCCCTCCGTGTAGTTTCCGTCAGATTTCTTAAGTGCCATGTTGGGGATAGATCCACTCTTGGCCATAGCTTTGTGTAATCTAGCTGCATCAGGAGTAGAAGTGATGTTTTCGCAAAAGGATCTAAAGTCAGACTGCTTTGCCCTTCTTATCTCCTTCTTATACTCAGTTAATTTCTCGCTGTAGAGCTGCCATTCGCCACTGGATTTAGCTCTATTAAAAAGTCGTCGGACCTCCGATCTAAGTTTGGCCAACTTTTTGTTCCACCAGGGCTTGTTGTTACTTTTCTGTATGCCTTTACTTGCGGGGCAACTAGATTCATATGCATCCAATATTGCACCGCTGACTTCCCTTGCGTACCATTCTAGATGCAGATGGTTTCTGGCCCTACTTGCATCTATACGGTTTAGGTTGTCTACGAGATTGGAGTTATATATGTCCCAGTCTGTTTTTCTTGGATTCCTTCGAGTTTCTGTTTGGAGTGTGATTCCTCCTAATATGAACTCGATGATTCTGTGATCTGATAGGGAGGGTTCCGTTGAGACCCTCCAGTGTTTCACGTAACTGATTACACTAGCACTCCCGATTGTTAAATCTAATACTTCTGCCCGCGTTTTTGTCACGAACGTGGGGCTGTTCCCTACATTGAGAACTTCAAGATTGCATGCTAAGAGGAATTCAAGTAAACACTCACCTCTAGTGTTAGTGTTAGTGCTTCCCCATACCTCATTGTGTATTGGAGTCGCATCCCAATAGCAGAGGTAGTCGCCGTTGGATGCAGAATCGCACGAGCTCCAGTACCTCCGGAGGCGGTGCCTCCCCGTCACCCGGAAAGTAAGCAGAGGCAATCACGATGTTTTTACTGCAATCCTCGATATTAAGCTGAACCATGATAGGAACAAGATCTGGGGTTGTAAATTCTGAAACACATGTGTAGTTAATGTCCTTTCTTATAAGAATACAGGCTCAGGGAAATTCCTGCCTGTTATCATATATTACCTTTGAATTTTTTCCAGACAAACCTCTAATTTGTCCCTGATACACCCAGGGTTCCTGGGCTAGTACCATTGCATAATGATTTTTCTCAAAGAGTCTTGCTATTGTAGCGGAAGACCCTTTTGCATGGTGCAGGTTTATTTGGGATATCCCATGCATGGAGGAAGAAAGGATAAGTTTGGGGTGGGAAGAGGGGCTGGAGTAGCACTTTGGACCTGGTTTAGGTTACTGGGGTGTGTGAGGATTCTCCCGTTGTAGAGGGGATAGGGTATTCCTCATCTTCCTCTGACAACGGAAGTTCCTCCTCCGAGAAGTGGCCATCAACCTTCTCCGAGGATATACACGCTTCCACGGTTGGGGTTTGGCCCTCCCTGCCCTTCACAGTCGAGGAGCTAGTCTTCGGCTGAGGTACCTGTGAGGTAGAGGCTGGAGGATCTGTCTCCATTTTCTCTACCTGTTTAGCTTGGTCTCTTCTTAGACCTGATACCGGTGTTGTCCCGAATCTATAGTAAAGAGTGTATCCTCTTTCTCTATTGCCTCCTTGGATTTGAGGTCAATTCCTATTGTGAGGACTTGGCCGTGGCCCTCCTCCCTCGAGTTGATGATTCGCCAATACGACGTCCTTACATCGGAGTTCTGACCCTGGATAAAGGTTCAGCAGGTAGGTGGTGTCTTTCCCTTTGCTCCTTGGCAAAAAGACCGTGATGGTCGCCTCCTTAGGGATGTTTTCTCCCTTCAGAGCAACCAGTCCCGGCCCCTGCCAATTCTTAAGTTTAGGTGCCGTTTCTATCAACCAATCCGCCGATTCTGGAGATACACAGTCTATGAGGAGCATACCCACCCGAAAGTGAATCCCCGCAAATCGCATTTGACCCGTAAATCAGAATTTACAACCCGAGATCTTGTTCCTATCATGGTTCAGCTTAATATCGAGGATTGCAGTAAAAACATCGTGATTGCCTCTGCTTACTTTCCGGGTGACGGGGAGGCACCGCCTCCGGAGGTACGGGAGCTCGTGCGATTCTGCAGCCAACGGCGACTACCTCTGCTAATGGGATGCGACTCCAATACACACAATGAGGTATGGGGAAGCACTAACACTAACACTAGAGGTGAGTGTTTACTTGAATTCCTCTTAGCATACAATCTTGAAGTTCTCAATGTAGGGAACAGCCCCACGTTCGTGACAAAAACGCGGGCAGAAGTATTAGATTTAACAATCGGGAGTGCTAGTGTAATCAGTTACGTGAAACACTGGAGGGTCTCAACGGAACCCTCCCTATCAGATCACAGAATCATCGAGTTCATATTAGGAGGAATCACACTCCAAACAGAAACTCGAAGGAATCCAAGAAAAACAGACTGGGACATATATAACTCCAATCTCGTAGACAACCTAAACCGTATAGATGCAAGTAGGGCCAGAAACCATCTGCATCTAGAATGGTACGCAAGGGAAGTCAGCGGTGCAATATTGGATGCATATGAATCTAGTTGCCCCGCAAGTAAAGGCATACAAAAAAGTAACAACAAGCCCTGGTGGAACAAGAAGTTGGCCAATCTTAGATCGGAGGTCCGACGACTCTTTAATAGAGCTAAATCCAGTGGCGAATGGCAGCTCTACAGCGAGAAATTAACTGAGTATAATAAGGAGATAAGAAGGGCAAAGCAATCTGACTTTAGATCCTTTTGCAAAAACATCACTTCTACTCCTGATGCAGCTAGATTACACAAAGCTACGGCCAAGAGTGGATCTATCCCCAACATGGCACTTAAGAAATCTGACGGAAGCTACACGGAGGGAGAGGAAGAGAGAGCAAATCTCCTACTTTATACACACTTTCCAGGTAGCATACCTATTGATACTCATGTAGCTCCCACTGAACCCCACAATCCTTGCAGGGAAGATTGGGAAGTGGCCAAGCTAGTAATAACAGAACAAAAGCTGAAATGGGCGATCGACACCTTTCAGCCCTATAAAGCAGCAGGAGTGGATGGGATCTTTCCTGCCCTTCTAAAGGAGGGTCAGCAAATATGGAGCAGTTGCCTGGTACACAAAACTATAGCAACGGACGGCAAGGCTAAACCTATGCAAAGTCCAGAGACTAGCATGTGTTTGCATCACAGGAGCCATGAGAACCTGTCCAACAGCAGCAATGGAGGTCATTCTAGATCTAACACCACTGCACATTGTCATTGGTAGATATGCCAATGCGACAATGATTAGAATGGTCACTAACGGAATTAGTACTGGGAGAATTGTCAGATCAGGGGCTTGGAACACCCTCAAAAAGGAAATACTACTCCTGCAACTCCCAGTGGACGATATGCCAAGAACGTACAACTTTGACAAACATGTCAATGTAGTATTGAGCAATAAGAAGGATTGGAAGAGCGAAACGCTTGCCCAGCAGTTAAAAGACCATACCGACCATACCATAACTTGATATACTGATGCTTCCAAAACCAATACGGGAACAGGGATCGGAGTATTTGGGTCGAGAACTAAATATTCCGAACCAATGGGCACTTACCCTAGTATCCTACAGGCAGAAATCTACGCTATCGAGAGATGCGTACAACTTATCTTAGATAGGAACTATCGGAAACAAGAAATAGCCATCTTATCTGATAGTCAAGCAGCGTTAAAGGCGATCAACTCAGTCTCAATCAATTCGAAATTGGTCAAAGAATACATAGAGAAGCTGAATAAATTAGGCAAAGAAAACAAAGTCCTCCTACACTGGGTGCCTGCTCACCAAGGGATAAAAGGCAATGAAAAAGCAAATAATCTAGGTAGAAAAGGAGCGAACACTCCACTAACTGGACCAGAACCGTTCTGCTTTCCAAGTGGTAACCAACTCAAGGAGGAACTCAAGAACTTGGAAGATTCCATCCGCAACCTGGAATGGAAATCTTGCAATGGTCTAGGACACTCGAAGAAGTTTCTGAGGGCTTATGATCAATAAAAATCACAGATCTTCCTAGGTCTGAGTAAGAACAATCTTCGGATTGTCAGGGGTTTTTAACAGGACACTGTCTCCTCAATGAACACCTCAGTAGATTGAACCTAAGAAGAAACGGCGAATGCAGATTCTGTGGGGAAGATGGTGAAACACCAGTACACCTCATCACTGAGTGCGCCGAGACGACAACCATTCGTGCCATGAATTTTGGTACGACTGATATTGGAGATGGAGAACTACCCTCTATAAAACCGTCCCAGATACTGGCTTTTGTCAAAGCCCTGGGACTGTATGATGAGTTATGATTCAAGAAAGGGGGACACAATGGATCTGTAAGGTCGAAGTGATTAACCCCCCTCCCACTCATTCTAAATTCTAAAAATTCTAAATTCTAAATCACCACAATACACCAAAACACTTTTACTTTTACACTGGACGCGCGTTTCGCTAACAATGTTGGAGGCTAAGAATCAGTTTGAGTATTTTCCAAGAGTATGGTTTAGGTATGTGGATGATATTTTTACTGTTTTTGACACACATTCAGACACTATAGATAATTTTATTTCTAAGTTAAATAATCGTTTTCCTTCCATTAAATTTACGCATGAAATTGAGAACAACGACAGATTACCATTTCTAGATGTATTAGTTATTAGAAATACTAATAATTGCCTGGAATTTGATATCTATAGGAAAAATACGACCACACGCAGATATATTCCTAATGAATCACATCATAGTGTTGAACATAAAATGGCTAGTTTAAATTTCTTAGTTCATAGATTACTTAGTTTCCCACTTTCCAACGAAAGATATGAAATAGAAAGAGATTACATTAGGAATGTAGCTGAATGTAATGGATATTCTCCTTCACTAGTAGTGGAGAAAGATACGTCTAATAAATATTTTTCGATACCGTTTGATAGAGAGTTATCCCGTGGTCTAAAAGAAATTTTTAAGAATGTCAATTATAAACTTGTGTATAGTGCTAATAATAAATTACAACAATTATTAGGTAATCCAAAAGATAAAACACCTCCACTGGAAAGGTCGGGTATTTATGAAATTTCTTGTAAAGATTGTAATCAGAAATATGTTGGGCAAACTAGAAGATCAATATTAACTAGATTTAAAGAACATTTAGCTCAGATAAGATATGGTAGACCGGATAAATCTTGCGTTGCCGAACATATTGTTGATAATGAACATTGTATAGATCATAATAATTTAAAATTAATTAAACAAGTCTCGAATTACAGGCAATTAGATGCATATGAAAGCATCAGAATTAATAAATGTAAAGATAGTATGAACAAAGTCAACGGTCCAATTCCTTCAAGTTCTTTGTTCCTACTACTCTAGTGGCGGAAATCTAACTGTTACGCTCAGTTGGCTCTGACTCGGTTGGCTAGATTTTGCCACGCCCACTCGGTGCCCACTGAGCGAGTATATAAACGCTCAACTTGTAGATTGTACTTTAGTTTATAATCATCTGCTGATGATGCTAACATGGTTAGCGAAACGCGCGTCCAGTGTAAAAGTAAAAGTGTTTTGGTGTATTGTGGTGATTTAGTGTTTTTATTTTGCTAGACATTAAAAGTTTGAATAATATTTTATTTTAGAAAATCTTAAAAAAAATGTTTCTTTGTCTTGGGTTTACATGTCATTGACTTTTTCCAATTATCTAACGTTACAAAAACTCTTTCATTATTAGTCGTCGGCGAATCAGAAAGTAAAATATACAAAACCATCTACCGACCTTCATTTTCATTTTACGTTGTTCGGGCACACGTAATTTTTCTCGAACAAGCCGGAATAATAAAAAGTCGCTGCATAATCCTTTTAAAATGCCCAGCTGCACCGAACGTTTCCAAAAGGACAAGGTATAGGTATATTTTTCTTGTATCATGTCATTTTAATACATCCATTTTGATTTCACACGCTGAATATAAAATCTACTTTCTCGTTCAGTTAATGCATTTTTAGATATTCAGAATTCACTGTTTCTTTCGCATAATAGATTAAACTGATTCAAAACATACAAAATACACTACTCAAAATAATTATCGCATAGGTATTTGAATAAAAGTAATTATTACATATTTCTAAATGAAGTGTGCAGTTTTCTGCCTTTCTCTTATGAGTTTTTTAGGATAATTAGAGTACGTACTGACATGTAATTTTTAGTTGGGCAACTATTTAGTTGCAAAAGTAAAAACAGTACATTTCTATGGAGCCGATCGGCCCAATATTTGATTGCATTGCGTATCCTTAGGCTATACGCTGACAGACAATTTTTAATCTGCCGACTATATAGTTGCATATTTGTAACCAATATATTCCTATGGAGCCGCGCTCACATGCAATCAAATAGTCGGCCGATCGGTTCCATAAGTATGTATTGTTTTCACTTTTGCAACTAAATAGACGGCCGACTAAAAATTACAGGTCAACGCGTAGACTTATTGTTTCGAATTTTCCTTCACAGTATCCAAACTATTTAAAACTATAAGTCAGGGAATTCAAAGTGTTTTGTTTCAATTATGGTTATTTAAACTTTAAGATCAGTTACTGCCCACCAAGTAGGATTTTAGTGCTGCAACATTGCCAAAACTTCGCAAAGCAAGGTGTAACATTGTGCGTGTTCAGAGACGGTCAGCGGCTGAGTGCCTGAGTAAACGACTTCTCTAAACGGTCCATTTTTACACACAAAAACGGTCAGGCAAAACTCACTACTAGCTAAATTGTTGATATTTTGTAGTGTACTTCGATTGACCAACAACAAGATTGACTACTAATGAGGTATGGTAGGGATGGAACAGACACACTGTGATAGACGACCATTTTAAGTTATTAACGGAAATTTTAATGAGTATTGTTTTCTACAACGAACAACGAACTAACAGACAGAAAAGATATTCTAATAAATAACACGAAACTGGAAATAGTAGAAGAATACAACTAATACACAGCTTGAGGTCTCTACTACCAGAAATCAACCGAAGAATTAAATAAGCATGGAATACATGGAAAAAACTCAATCATATTCAAATCTAGAATGTCACTTTATCTAAAGCAGTGGCGGCTCGTCAGGTGCAGTAGGTGAAGGGGCACTTCACCGAAAAAATACTCAAATGAAAGAAAAAACTTTACTGCTTAAAATATTAATTTAGTTTAATATATTTACATGCATCTAAATAATAAAATGGTAATTTTTTATAAGTTATTTATTTTTTTCCGGGCGGACCTCTGCATAATAGGTCCTTCGCATCATTAATTCCGGCCGAAAAAGTAGCATTAAAGGCCCGCACGCGCCTACAAGCCAGAAGTGCAAGTGAAAATGTTTCTATTTCTGAGCCAAGCGGCTGCACGGTTTCCATGGTAACGTGACGTCAGTCTAGCGGCAGATGTAAATCCACCCGCCGCGCCCCGAAGTTTATTATCGGCGACCGATGTGAATGAGTTTTTGGTTTTGGGCAGTTCTCTTCGTCTTCCTTTTGCTTAGGAAATGCGTGACGGCGGCGCATAGTTTATGCATTTATGCTAATATTCGAAGGCTACTTCGGCGAGTAATTAACCGTGTAAAGACTGTAAAGTTGTTGTTATTCATTGTTGTTTGTTAATGGCTTTTGTTGATTTAACTTGTTAATTTTTGCCGATTTTTGCTGTTTGTTTTGTTTTTGTGTTTTAAAACTGTTTTGTGTGTGTGTATGTTAAAAAATGAACCCAATTAATGACTTGGTGTGCAATTTATTGGAAACTCCCTTCAGATGGTGGACAGATGAAGATAAAAGGGATGCTTTATCTCAAGGGCGACCAACTGAAACTTTAACGTGCTTTAACCATAAATTGCAAAAAAAAGAAATAAGAAAAAGTGGTAAATCTTATACTACCAAACTGATTTCGTAAATATAACAAGATCTTTGCATAAACACGGAGATTCTGCAGAACATTGAAAATGTCAGTTAATGCTAAGAAATTAAAAAAAAATCAAAATACAATAGTTAGACTCTATAAGCTTAATTTTAATGAAAATGTTCGTTTAAATAGGCTTTAACGAATATAATTAGTCAATTAATTAAATGACGATATTACTGATAAGTTCGCATCAATAAAGAACAGAGAAATTGAGCTGATTTACAAAAATTAGTAAGGTTAGTAATATAAATAAGTCAAATTTATTTTGTTTAAAATTGCTTAGTAAACATTAATATAATAATAATTAATGTAATAATTGAATAATAATTGAATGGCTCCTCGGTTGTAACCAACAATTTTTTCAATATCGAAATTTTAGTGAAAAATCCGAGGAAAAAACGCTATACCTATGAAAATTACAACCTTATTTCACTGAAATCTCTATTTTGAAAAAAATGTGGGTTACAACGTTTTTCAGGGAAGCCGTTCAATAATTACAGTGTTCGCTATAAAGCTGGATCCATATGGACGGTTTTCTAGGTATTAGAGTTTAAAAAAAAACCTTTTGTGACTATCAATTCTGCTTTAAAAACAACTTAAAATGCACCTAGTCAAAGTTGAAACATAATTTTGTTAGTTACTTCTTTTAAAATAATAATAATTTAACCAATTTTTAAAAATTTCTTATAAATATTTTGTATTTAACAGCTCCCAGATGTTAGCTGTCAACTTTGGCTTGATGCATTTTAAGTTGTTTTCAAAGCAGAAGTGATTGCCACAAAAAGATTTTTTAAAACTCTAATATAAAAAAAACGTCCATATGGATCCAACTTTATGGTGGACACTGTATATAATGTTTATTATATTTAATTTAAATTTAATTATATTTTCACTAGAATGCAAAATAATGTGTTTATCGAAAACTGGTTGTATCTCTTTTTACTTAATGCGTTTTAGCCCAAACTAAAACGAAAATATTATAGATATTAGTGCATAAATAATAACAAAAAAAAATGTTGACAAAATGGTAAATGCAGCAAAAATTTTTCAAATTATATTTTAAAAAATGTTGACAAAATGGTGAATGAGCCAAAAAAATTTTGCCCGCGGCGCAATTTAGAAAGAATTAACTCTTCACCTAATTTTTTACCCACGAGCCGCCACTGATCTAAAAAAGAAAACATTCGATCAATGTGTACCTACTACCGGTTATGACCTACGCATGCAAAACCTGAACTCTTAAAACGGACATTATATCGCACGGACCGGACAGGTCGCACAACGCTCAATTGATGAGAATAACCAAGAAAGACCGTAAAAGAATAGAGTGGATACGACAAAAGACCCAGGTAATAGGCAAGAAGGACGGACAACAGATGATCCATAAAAATTACAGCATGGTACCCACAAGGAATTAAAATACCTAGAGGAATACATGTGAGGAAGGCTACACCATAATTGGAAATGGTTGAATAAGCTGAGAATGATGATGATGATAACTGTTATCCTAGATTATGATCAAGGATCGTTATTCTATCGAAAAACGTGTTTAGAATAAGTAATAAAAAGGAATTTTATGACAAAATTGTAGGGGTGGTAAGACAAACTAGTAAAATAAAATCCCATCAAAAACATAGAACGTAAATACTGTCTATTTTCTTCCCAAAATAAATCTAAATCGTAAAATAAATTTATTTTTGAGATATAATGTAGGTACAAAACTTTAGATTAACTTTTAGAGACCAAGAAAATAAGACTAGTTCAGATTATCATTTTCACCCAATAATAACACAATATTACCAAGTAAGGAAGTCTAAAGTCTACGCATAACCCCCACGATCCTAAAAGGTTTGGAGAAGTTGCGTGACTAATTTGAATTTATAACGTCCTCAAGGGCAATAGGAAAAAAGTAAAAGTGTGTACGGTGAACTGATATCGGATATTCCAGACGTTGATGGATCAATAAATCGCCTACCGGTTGTAGGGTTGAGTTAGATTTTTTTTTGAAAGAACGCAGACAAAAAGTTAGATTGAGGGACGATAAATTCAAAAGTTGTATAGGTAAGGGTTGCTTTTGATAATCGATTGAAAAGAATAGAATAATAAGATAGCTATCAGTTGTAACCGGGGAATGAAAATTTTTCAAAAATTTGTCATAGAATCTTATTAATTATTGTTGTTTCAAGCTGCATTAATCTAAAACATAATTGCCTCTAAAGGTTTATATTTCTGCATGATCGGTAAGTATTTAAGAATTTTTTTTTATTAATGTTCTCCTCGATCTCCTATTTTTATTTTCGTGATAATATAGTAGCAAGTAAACTTTGAAATAGACTTAGATTTTTTTTAGAGCTTCAATAGTTTCTCTTTCAATAACCAACTCAATAACCTACGAACTGCGGACTACTGGATAACCGAATAGTAAGGAATTGTTAAGTCAGAAAACAAGCAAAATACAGAAAACCCAAAAACAAGAAAAAATATCCACTTCTATTCTAGTAGGTAGGTATTATTCAATTCATAAAAATGGATTTAGAGAATAGCAAAAGAACTAAAATATCTATTTTGCATCTAAAAGTGCGTCCAGACCTACCGAGACAAGAGCGAGATGAGCGCGAGACATTCCAAATTCGCTAAGTGTGGACGTGTCTCGAGAGAGCCTCTCTTAAATAATATCAATTTTTTTAAATGGTACACCGTATGTATTATCATTTTTTTTGATAGAATTTACAAATTTTGCGATTATTACAACATCGATCAATTTTAGATCTTTTTATTACAGTACCCACGATAACATCTTTTGTTTATTGTTTCCTCTGGGCCAAGGTGATAGCGGCGAGGTGTGTTGAATGCCTCCGCAATGGTTTTTCGGTGGTAACGCTTGCGAATTGTGAGCTACTGCTAACCAGGCTGCAAATGGTGCCTTGTGCCTCGTTTGTTTCCCTTTTCTTTTTTTCAGGATCACTAGTTCATCGTTGCTGATTCCTCCCGTATTGATGAAGCCGGAAGGCAGAAACACTTAGTGTCTACGGGTAGTCATGTTATAGTCATGTCTCATGACTAATCTTACTGTAGGCTTGCCCGATAAATTCTTTCTTCTTTTTTATTACAGTACCCACGATAACATCTTTTGTTTATTTTTTCTATTTAACATATTGTTCTAAAAACGTATTTTTGTAAAAGATGTCGTGTCTCGAAATAAATGAAGAATTAAAGGAAAAACAACCAAAAAACGACGATAAATAAAATACGACGAACCAAATACCATGTTAAAAATACAACAATTTATTACTGTATGCGTTATTATTTGGCCATAGTTTGGTATATCGAATTACAATAATTTAATATGTGTTTGGGTTCCTTTCAATATGATAGAACTCAAACCTCAAAAAATAGATAGACGCACCTTCATCAGCACCCAAAGTAGTTCGGACACGAGCTGTAAACAACATTTTTTTACCAAATGCCGACTTAACTCAAAGTATATACTCCAGAGTCGTTTGTGACAAAATAAATTAATAATATCGTATTGCTTGACTGAACCTGGGGGGGCTTGAGCCCCCGAAGACCACCACCCCTCCACGAAAATCTGCCACTGAGTGTAGGTTTGTCATCTGATAATTGCGAAGAGCCCCATCTTTTCATGATATTTTGACGACGTTTCATGTACTATGAAACCCCATTATTAATGGCGAAAAAATCGTCCGATTTTAATGAAATTTGGTATGTTCATAGATTGGACCAAGGACAACGTGTGTCACTGTGACAGCTAATTTTGACGCAAGAAACGTCAAAAGTTGATGTTCGTTGCAACGATCAATTTTGATAAATATCTGTCATCTTGATTTTTTACTGCATTACATGTTTTAAAAAATGTTTAGATAAAAAATCGGCATTCTCTCGAAAAATTACATTAAAATATTAACTATATTAATAAACTTGGAGACACGTTGGAACTCTGGAACATTTCATTTTTAAAGGCACTCTATGACGAAAACGGTAACCGCAAAGTATACTAAACTATCTTTATATGTCTTTTTTATATTTTTTTTCATATGTCTACCGGAAGATGCTGAAATATGTGGGGATTTCCATTAAAAAAAATCAAGAGGGCGTCGTGTCTGTCAAAATTGACGCTTTAAAAAAATTTGAGGGAGAAAATCAGTATCCCCGCAGAAAATTACATTTCTTTCTACTATCTTTAAATACAAAACAGTAAAATTATAAATTATTGAGTGAGGCACTTAAAATGATGTCCCTGTACATATATTTATACCACCTTTTCGAGATCCAGTTCTTAGAAAGTGTATTTCAGCTATTCGCCTACCAACAAGTTTTTGGAAAATAGTTTCCAATTTTTAAATCCGAATGAATACTAACATGGAAAGATTCATGAATACAAGAAATGCTACATTGTTATAATTTGTTTCCATGGCAATGAATTACTTTTATTTAGATATTTTAATACTTGAAAAAGTACTAATTAAAGCTATTTCTAAATTTACAGCTTACTGAAACAAACAGGTACTAACTATTCAATATGCTCAATCTCTCAAGTACTATCCAGAAGGGAGGTTTTTTTAGACTTAGTCAAGAAGTTGAATAATCTAATTTCAAAGAATTTAAAGCCGTTGTCCTCCCAAGATAGTGTTCTAGGTTTAGAACCAGTTTTATATCCATCCTATACGAGTAACTGGCCTAAATCAGAATGTGACAGTAGCAACATTTGAACATGGCAATGCTTTACTTATTAGTGGACAAAAATGGTAAACGAAGAAACCACCAAACTAGAACAAGGCGTCGTCGATGACTTCCAGAACTAATCAAATAAATGGAAAATCATAATATTGAATGAGCTGAAGGTTTTGTTAAAATAAAGAAAAAAAATACATTTACACCAACAGCCGCATTTACATCAATCAATAGCTCTACGCTAGCACTGAAAGAGTATACAGGGTGTCCCAGTTCAAACGAAACAAGGCAATTTAAAGGCATTTCTAGTGTAAAAAGGACAAAATGGTGAAACACGTCAATTTTATTTTCGAAGGGGAAATAAGATGCGACTATTTTAGACGCCACTAGTTCAAACCCCACGCGGGAATCCACCTTTAAAATATTAAATGTAATGCGGGGTCGAGTAGCACATCATTTGAAAGGTTATTAAAGCCTCTTTTCAGCGCCCTCTCATTTTTGGCGTTTTTATCACATTTGGTAGAATCGTACAATCGGAATCTGAAATACAAAATTTAGATTAAATCAACAAGATTTTCCTTAATGAATAATACAGAAAAAGTAGTACCATGCTTTGACGATTTACTGTTCCGTAGATGAAAAATGTACATTCATCCGAAAAGCACATGTTGAAAAGAAGACGTGTACTAGCCAATAAGAAACAAAAATGTAAACAAGTTTTTGGTAGGTAAAAAATTGTTTTTATTAATATCTTATCTTCTTTTGAGGCAGTACTGCTAAATCTTTTTCATCTTATCATTCAGTTTGGAAGTATTCTTAATATTTTGTTCGGCTTACTGTTCTTAATATTATCGTAAGAATATTTAGTATTATTGTGAATTAACGTGATGGTTAATTCTACTGCAGATAAAGTTGAGATAATTGAAACTTTTTTGAGTCATGACGGATGTGGCAATAGAACGGCACAGTTATTTAATGACCGACATCCAGATAAACATGTCAATAGAAAGTACGTGCTGGAATTAGTAGCTAAATTTAGAGAAACTGGAAGTGTTCTTACAAAGAAGCGAGAAGTTCCACCTGGTGTGGTTAACAATGAGGCGATGCAAACAGTAGTTCAGGGACAAAAAAATGAGTGTTAGACAATTGGTAACAGCCACAGGAAGTAAGAGTAGTGTTCACAGTATACTAAAGTTCCACAAATTCCATCCTTACAAACTTCATCTGGTCCAAGAATTAATTGAACGAAGATGATTACGAGAGACGATTACAATTCTGTGAAGAACTAAGTGAAATGCTCATTGCTACTCCACCTCTTCTTTTCAACATGTGCTTTTCGAATGAATGTACATTTTTCCTCAATGGAACCAGTCCTAAATAATTCCGTGAGGGTCATATTCAGTATCCTGAAACAATTAATATGTGGGCTGGAATCTTTGGCGACTGTTTAGTTGGCCCGTTCTTTCTGGATGGAAATCTAAATGGAAATATGAATCTGGATCTTTTGGAAAATGCCATATATCCGAGCATTACACAAATAATTGACAATGAAGATCACTATGACGAAAATCAATTTGTGTTTCAACAAGATGGAGCTTCAACCTAACCAAACCTAACCTAACCACACTATTATGCTGTGCGTGTGTGCAGCCCCGGATCTAAGGGGGGGGGGGGCAAACCGGGGCACCCGCCCCGGGCGCCAGTGTCAGGGGGCGCCAAAATCATAATATAATATCACAGAATATCTAGCTACGCAAATGATATGGTTGAAAATAAAAAAAAATACTCCACAAAGCGCCTATTATGCACCTTACGTTCTTCTATCAAGTATTCATTTTATTTTAAAACGCCTAGTTAGTTTTTAAACACATTCTAAAGTTTCATTTAGAACCTCGCAATTAGTGTAATAAATTAGTGGTTTCAATAATTACAATACTTTTTAGTTTACGATCATTCACAATGTTTAAAAAACACAATTAAAATTAATAGAATATCCTAGCAACAGCTTGCGGTAGTCAGATGTATCCATAAAAAAAGCCAAATATTTAGCTTATAAAACAATAAACTTTTGATTTCTAACCACGATTTCTCTTGACGGATGCTAATCAATGGCCAAAATGACATTTCCCGCAAAATTTGAAGTATATTTAGTGGAAAACTTAAAAGTTTGTTTACTTTTTCTACTAATTGAAAATGACTACCAATAATTTAGACGTTCTGAATGCTTACATTGAAATTAAAGGAACAAACTTCTACGCTAATTGAAACCACTAAGTTATTCCACTAATTCGGAGGTTCTGAATGAAGCTTAAGGGCTAATTCTACCCCGTTTACGAAAATGCCTACCTATATCTAGATATTTGTAAGTTTTTTAAATTAATTTATTGGAAACGCTGTAGGGAAGGGGCGCTACAATCAATTTTTTGCCCCGGTTCAAAAAAATTGTAGATCCGGGGCTGCGGTGTGCGGCAGTATCTTGATGAAACATTTCCCGGTCGGTGGATTGGAAGAAGGGGACCCTTTCTTGAATGGCCAGTTAGGTCACCGGATTTGTCTCCGCTGGATTTTTTATGGGGACATCTCAAAACAAAAGTATTCGCCACGCAACCGGAGACAGTACAAGTATTACGTCAAAGAATTGTACACGGTTATAACACCCGAAATATTACAACACGTCCGAGAACGCCTTGAGCAGAACCTGTATTCGTGCATGGAAGGAGGGGGTGCTCAATTCGAACATTTAATTAAGTAATAATATAATAATAGCTCCCGTATATAGCGTTTGACGCCTTGGGAGTAGCAAGGTACAGCTTGCTATACTAGAGCCGTTCGGTATACAAGGAAGGTAATGTGGCTAGCACTACGCTTCAACCGCCTATTATTACCTGAGGATTGTGAATCCCAAGTACTCATTTAAGGCTGAGTCGACCTAGGTACCCAAACTATTTTTATTTTAATAAAAATAGTCGGCTGATGAAATGCCGGGTGTGGGAATCGAACCCACACCTTGAGATTGGTAGACGAGAGCCTGTACCTCTACGCCACCGGGCACCTTCATTTAATGAAGTAACTGTCAAAACAGGGTACTACTTTTTGCGTATTATTCCTTAAGCAAAATCTTGTCGATTTAAACTAAATTTCTTATTTTAGACCCCATTTCGATTCCTGTACAATTAATCAAATATTAAAGCATCATCAATTTATGAAAAATTAATTTTTCAGCCCGATTCCACCAAATTTGACAAAAACTCCAAAAATGGGACGGCGCTGAAAAGAGGCTTTAATAACCTTTCAAATGATGTGCTACTCGACCTCGCATTACATTTAAGATTTTAAAAGTGGATGTCACCCCCGCGTGGAATTTGAATTAGGGGCTTCAAAAATAGTAGCATCTTATTTCGAAAATACAGTTGACCTGTTTCACCGTTTTGTCCTTTTCACATCAGAAATGCCTTTAAATTGCCTTGTTTCGTTTGAACTGGGACACCCTGTATAAAGAAGCGTAAAGTGCTCGATATTAAATTTTGAAATATGTATTGGCACTTGGAACAACTATGTATATTATTAAAATACAACAAGCTAGTTATATGTTACATATACAACCAGATCCTTAAACCAGTCTGAACTATTGGCAAAAATTATTTTTTTTTTGTGGCAAAGTCCAAAGCCAATTCTATAAGGCATTCTTGATGCTCTGTTGAAAATATTGACCTTCGCAGGATATTCAATGTCTTTTCATTAAGGATGAAATCCAACACTTTACTGGGAAATATAAACATCTTCATTACCATCCCAAGATTGAAATTTTAAATCATCAACAATAAGAATTTATTCCATTGGCTAAAGAGGATAAAAAAAATTGGACATCCGGAAAGGAAAGGAAACAAAATTCGAAAAGGAACAAATAAAAATAATTCAGTAGTACAATTTATTTATTTTTCTCCCTGTGAAAATACAAGACCTTCATAACTACAAGCCATATCAGCGTGTTTATAGAGTGACTGATGATTTGATAAAAACTGAAATGCCTAATTAAATAATTTAATAGATGGAATAAATATTGTTTTAAACAAAAATATTTAGAAGATAGAATAATCGAAGAGCGAGATATTTACAAACATAGAACTCGAAACACAATGCTCTAATTCAATAAATTACAACAAAATTCGCTCCAAATTAAAATTAAATCGATGAATGGTCTGAGTTTAAGCAAAATTATTTAAAGCAAACAATATTTACATAAATTGATTTTATCTGTAAACTTAAAATAAGATTAATAATAGTTAAAATTGCCATGACTTTCAAAAGAAATCTGCATGCGGTTCACCTCAGGTGTATTAACTTCAATAACCCAAATAAACAAGATGTACTTCTGAGTAGGATTCAAAGATCTCAAGAAAGAAACTTCGTACCTTAAAAAAACTAAGGAACGACCTTTTCATTGAACTTTAAAATGATAAATTACTTTACTTTGTTAAACTAATTTGGGTTATTGTATCAAAAATTAATATAAATCGTTGAATGCAAAGCCATTTTAAGCTTTTTTACCTTCTCACAAAAGCATGAACTTTTCGAAAAAATAGTTACGTATTGCACATAAGTTCGCTATTGTTATCTTTCAAAATAAAGAATAAGTTTCACATACTTACATTTTCGAAAGATATCATTAAGGCGAACAGATATCATTATAAGCAAATCACTAGAGGGAACTCAAAAAATATGTATAATATACAATATTTCTTATTAGAACTAATCTTAAGATAACATACAGAATACCTAAGTTTAACTTAATATTATAAGTGACGAAAGAACGCTACGTGGCCCAGTTTGAGATGCAACATTGAAGCAAGGCGATTAAAACGATGTTTGCATTCTTTATGAGCGTAGGTAACCAACCAAGTAGTTGGGTGGCAACTTTCCAGTACGGTCCTTGCGAACTGTGAACAAAAAAAAACAAATTAGTTTATCTCTTAGTAATTTTTTTTTCTCAGCTAAAAATGAAAATAAATTTACCAAAGCTCCTACAAAACCTATAAGCCAAACTTATCATTAAAAATCAAATCTGAGCATATTTAGCTAAAAAATATTAGTTCAGCGAAAAAATATAGCAACACATACAACAATGTAAAATTGAACTCGGGTAATACTCTCGAATATTCGAGCGATAACTCGAGTGCATCATGTGGTGCATCGGAACACGAAACTTCCCATGTATATTTTCAGAAGGTCAAATATTATCTTTCCACAAGATTTTATGCAAAAATTGTATTAGAAGACTTTTTTAAAGATGCGTTAGAGTTGTACTCTCGTCTAGAATTTCGTTTTTTTTTTGGAGTAGGGATCTAAATGTTATTTGCAAAAATCTACCTTCAAATTACTAAAAAATTATAATACGGTCTAGAGAAAGCTACAATTAAAACACCAGCAAAAATATGATTTTGTCATTGTCAAATTCGATTTCACATTTTGTTGAATTTGTGTAAAAAATATGATTTAATAATCAAATTTAATTATATTTTAGAGCAAAATTCAATAAATACGCTCATTTAAAAAGCCCGCGCTTCGATCCATTTAAAACAAGGCCTACTCAATAGATGGCGCCACTTCTGTAGGACCATTTTTCAGTATGGCAGAATCCATTCTTTTTCTAGCTAGGTATATTCTTTGATTTTGTTTACAAGAGTCTCGTAGTTTTGAAAAGGTGGTTAATTTTTATCTGAATTGGAATGATCATCTACAAAATAATTGAACAGTATAATAATAGTATTCGCGGTGTATGACTTATTTGGTGTTCACTACTTGCTCACTCTCAGGCCTCGCTCATACCACATACATCCACAATAATTTAACAAATTAATGAAATATTTGTAACTAAAGGAGCTTTATTAAACAACTATACTGATTAATAAAAAAACTCACGCCTCACAATGCAAAACTGTTAAAAGAAGAATCTTTAGCATTCCATAGAGGGTATTGTTTTCAGTTTATCTAAATTTCTGTGTTTAATGTGCTCACAAGACGGGTTTTGAGTGTTCTCCACTTTTTTTCCACACATTTTCCTACTGTATCCCCAATAGACGGGAGTCAGTGATTTTCTTTTCTTCAACACGAAAAAGAATATTCAAGCCATTGTTGTTTTCTTCCTGTTCATTATTTTTGTCTTCACTCTTACATTTGCTTAATACCGTGCCTTTATTGAACCATTGGTTTATTCTGTTGACTTAAGCTTGATTTTCATGCATCCGTTATCCTTTGATACGATGGTTCGATGGCGCTCTGATTGGTCATAGCGTTTTCGCGCCACTTTTCATCCGTAAATTTTTTACTCTAGCTCGTCAACGGAGAAAGATCATACGATAACGGACGTTTTGACACTTTTTGACAAATTTAATCTAACCTTAATAAAAATATAATAGTACAAGAGCTAGCAACGTCGGAAAAACGATAATTTAAAAAAAGCTGGTTCTTTAATATATCTTTTGCCATGTTCCCTTAATCAAAGTGCGGGCCGTCTGGCTGCCGGTAGACTACTGCGGTTCACTACTGCGCATCACATATGTACAGGGTATTCCATTTTCGTGTGTTTTGAGTAAAGATACAATGATTTTACAGCGATTTTCACATTCCTTTACTGCTTTTTTTATAAAACTAAATATGCTGCACATATGTTTGTTCTAGCCTCCTAAGTTCCTGAAATACAGGGCTAATTTGTGATGCGCAGTAGTGAACAGATGTTAAATAATGATATGATGCGCAGGTGAACACAACGTCTACCGGCAGCCAGACGGTCCGCGCTCTGTTCAGGAGAGCATAACAAAATATATATTAAAGAACCAGTTTTCTTAAAAATCTCTTTAGAAAAAGTTGCTAGTTATGGAAATAAAAATATAAAATGAAGCAAATAGTACATCCGATGAACGGAGGCTTGAAAATGCAATAAATTTAAAAACTGCGTAATTTTTTAATCAATCGAAGTCTTTAAATTCAACCAATAAAATGAATATCGTATCACTGTATCGTCGGATAACGGATACATGAAAATCAAGCTTTATTCGGTATAAGTTTTCCGGGGCCTGAGCTGCCAACATATCTCACACAGCAGGAATATTATTTCCAGCAAAATGCCGTTTAACAATTTTAACTTTTTCAGAAGTTGTGAAAATCATAATTATTTTTTACAAAATTACTCTATTTGGTTCCTTCAAATTCTTGTAAACAAAATTTGACATGACTTTGACAATGAGAAAATCACCTCTTTGCTGGTATTTTAATGTTATATGTTATATGTATAAATTTTACTAATTTGAAGGTAGAATTTTGCACAAATAACTTTTAATTGACTATCCAAATGAAACGAAATTCTAGACAAAAGTACAACTTTAACATCTTTTAAAAAAAGTCTTATTCAACTTTTGCATAAAATAATCTGGGGTGATAATATT
Organism: Sitophilus oryzae; assembly: GCF_002938485.1. Classification (NCBI taxonomy): domain Eukaryota; kingdom Metazoa; phylum Arthropoda; class Insecta; order Coleoptera; family Curculionidae; genus Sitophilus; species Sitophilus oryzae. The sequence continues at coordinate 847,531 of NW_022145814.1, read as the reverse complement.
TGCCTTTTGAAAATTTACATGGGATTTCCTATATCCGGTGTTCTAACACGGTATTAAATAAATGTAAAAAAACATATTACTCCTGAAATATTTGGAATTTCATTGAAAAATTGTTCTGTTAAAGTATTTAATTCTCGGGTTTTAAACATAAAACGAACAACTGCGACGACAAATTTTTTACTGGTTAATGTCCGAAAATACCGCCGCGAAACATAATGTTAGCTTAACTCCGCCAAACAAAAACGCAAAAATACATTCGCACGAATAAAAACAATCTAAAATACACCACTAAAACCGCGTGTAAATTATGTATCAACCTGCGATACGTCCTAAAACACATTCCAGCGCAAAAATAAAATAAATGTTTGCTCGGATTACACCTTTTTCTCGTTACGCTCCCCTCGGAAAAAGTGCAATTCGACCATTTTTTTCCTTTGTTTATTTACGCGAACTTTTAAAAAGTAATTTATTTGCGCTGTAAGAGAAAAATTTTACTTCCCGTGGCATAAACAAATATAACTTGCACTAAAATAAACTAATCGAAAAAAGTTAAGGATATTGTGTTTTCGCTAGGAAGAAAATTTTTCGGAAAGATGTGTTATAACTATTAATACCTACATATTATGTCGTTTGTGTTTAAAAACAATACTGTTTGTAAACATAAAAAATTGTACCCAAACAAATTATTTTTTGTATATATATTTTACATTATCATAAAAAATGTACATTTAATTTTTGTTTAGAATAGAAGTTATTTGCGTGTTGCTAAGCGGCAATTTGCGATATTGTGGTTATTCTATCATCGATAATATGAACAGACGTCATTTAACAGTAGAGGAAGCAAATCAAGCCATTGGGTTGCTTCTTGGCGGTGCGCGACAGATCGGTGTGGCTGATCGATTTAAAGTCACCTAAAGTGTAATTTCTAGATTTAAAAACCCGATTTAATGAGACTGGATCTGTCATGGAGAGGCATAGGGAGGGTAGACCAAGGTCGACAAATGCTAGGGAGGACCGAAGCTTAATGAGAGGAGCTAGGATGGATCCTGCAACAAAATACACGTTGCTAAGCCAGGACCTTTTGGCTGCCAGCAGGGTACGTATTACCCCTCGGACGGTCTTAGATCGATTAAAAAAACAGGTTTACATTGCTAAAGGCCTATAAGACGCCCTCCCTTGACCGCGAGAGTCAGGTTGAGGTCATAAAGCTCAATGTTTGCTCTGGTGTAATGAAAGACCTAACTAGAATGATCAGTGGCATACTGCGATGTTCAGCGATAAAAGCCGCTATTGTATTCGTACTGACAGACGTACAGTTGGTGTGTGGAGACTAAGAAATACAAGACCTAACGACCGATATGTTCAAGAAGGGCATCCATTTAGAGTTAGAGGTGTAATGGTCCGGAGTGGAATTTTCTACGGAGGCCGAACGGAATTGTATGTCTGTGAAGGTACAATGACAGGTGAAATTTATGCTGACGACATCATTGGAGGGCGTTTAGCAATGTAAACCTGCTTTTTTTAATCGATTTAAGACCGTAAGGGGTAATACGTACCCTGTTGGCAACCACAAGGTCCTGGCTGTGCAACGTGTAGTTTCTTGCAGGATCTATCCTAGCTCCTCTCATTAAGCTTCGGTCCTCCCTAGATTTTGTCGACCTCGGTCTACCCTACCTATGCCTCTTCATGACAGATCCAGTCTCATTAAATCGGTTTTTAAGTCTAGAAATTACACTTTAGGTGACTTTAAATCGATCCGCCACATTAATCTGTCGCGCACCGCCAAGAAGCAACCCAATGGCTTGATTTGCTACTACTGTCTATTGTTAAATGACGTCTGTTCATATTATCGATGACAGAATAACCACAATATCGCAAACTACCACTTAGCAACATGCAAACAAATTATATTCTAAACAAAAATGAAATGTACATTTTTATGATAATGCTTTTTATTTATTTGGGTACAATTTTTTATGTTTACAAACAGTGTTGTTTGTAAACACAAACGACATAGGTATTAATAGCTATAACACATTTTTTCTCAAAATTTTTCTTCCTAGCGAAAACACAATATCCTTAACTTTTTTCGATTAGTTTATATATTTGGTATCGTATTTCTTCATCTAAATTAACTGACTAGAAATGTATTTCAAACAGCCGTCAAAAATTAGTTTCACGATAAAAATTAAGTTTCTAAAAACATAATACGTTTGGTCAATTATTATTTACTTTTTGGATCGATTTGAATAACTTTAGTCTTGAAATATTTGTAGAAGTAGAAGGTTAAACGGCGAGAAAATATGAAGAAATTGCAAGAAATAGTAAAAACAATAGAAAATATATTTGACACACAGCCTTGAATGAAGGATGTGAGCCATGATAATGAATTGTTTGTAATTGAACTGTAATTTCTGTATTATTAATCCGGTAAATGATGAAGATAAACAATTGACATTGATTAAAATTTTATTTTATGATGAAACTTTTGTTAACAACATTCTGAGAATTCGAATAATGAATTTAATAATGACAAGACAAGTGACATCTGTCTAAAAAATAGTGATGGAATACCTCGACAATCCGCTCGAGTACGTAAGTAATTTAGCAGTCAGCTAGTATGTCTATAAAATACTCTGTATAAAAAGGTATATACTTCTAAACTGAATAAGAATAAAAAGGATTACAGATGTTTATACCAAGTAAAACTTGTTTTAAATTGGTTTGGCAAAAAGCTACGGAAAAAACTCAAAAGGCGCAGAAGTTTCGAAAATAGGAATTACCCATTTTAAGCATCCATTCAGCTTGTTTTCCGTTTTAAAGCCAAAAAGTTTTTAATTAAAATCACTTTTGATTAAAAATACTCTGCGACTCTTAACTTTTTCAATTAAGTCTAATGGCTTCCAGTTAGCAATGCATAAAAATATCCTTCGACAATAATGAGCATTTACGAGATTAAACCACATAAGCAAACATCAAAGAGGTTTAAAGCTATATTGCTAAATACCAATTAATATACATTTTAAATACACTATGTACTCGTCTTACTTTATAAAATGAGAGCGACGTTCATTTCCAAGCCAACTCTAATTGTTTTTTGTTCAATTAATCTTTTTAAATCTTTCAATAATTAGTGTTAACTTTAGAAAAGTTTTATGTCAATTATTAGTTATGGACTTTAGAGATTGACCTGGTCAAAATTATCATCGAATTGTCATTCCCCAGCCATCTTTGACACCGTTTTTTTTACCATACGGTACTTTGACTTAGAAGCTTAATATTTCTCTAGGAGTAAAAATATTTAAGGGTAGCTTAATTATCTGTTCTTGGCAAATAGTTAAGTTTCTCCTAAATATTTTTACTAATTACATTAATTTTCTCTAAAACGGTATGGAAATTTGGAAGTATAAACGGGATTAACCATTTTAGAACAAGCAAAATTTTTTATGAAGAATGTATTTTTCTCAAAATGCCAATAATAAAAAAATGTTTCCACTTTTAAAGACAATTCGGGGACATACTGTACATTACGATTTTAATTGAAATAAATTATGGTAGTAAATGACTAATTAAAGGCAGGGTAGCGATTACATATATCACAAGACACCCTTTTCAAATTAATTGATAACGTACCACTTAATACCGCTTAAAATGTGGGTTAAATAATTGGACTGGAGTAACACACCATTATGAAAGACAATAAATTATTACTAAGAAAAATTTTATACATATGCGTATAGGTTTTAGAATATAAACAAAAAATCTAAATACAACATTATTTACAATAACAAATTAATTATAAAATCTAATTACACCATTTGCTTGTGGAATTAATTAATAGAACAATTGTTATTAAATAACTAGAAAGACCTTTCAGCCATCGTTCACCGTTACGTCATCATTATTTGTCAAATATGAGTATTAGGGTGTGTCTGATATCAGTTCATAGTGTTTAGAAAATTTTAAGAACATTCCTATATTACTGATTGAGCAAGTTCCGTTTTTTATCGGAATTTATTCATTTTTTCTTGGACTTTTAATTCCAATCCTTTGGACTCTTAAAACGCCTATTTCTGAAGCATCAGCAACTATATTATGTAAAAACGCTAACAATTTGTATTTTACATAGGAATATTACACCCTTTGCATTGTACTTACATCATATTAGTGATGTGTCGGTATTTGAGTAACGCGATTTTGGAGCGGTATTTTTTTGTAACGTCGTGTCGCGCTCCACAACGAATCAGGAACCTGTTACTGAAGAACGACTATCATAATGACGACAAAATTATAAATTATTTATAATCGCTCTTGAAGTTAGCTGTAACCGTAGTAACCACATAGCGAGGTGTTTAGCTCCAGCCGTCGCGATTTCGTCGGTCGCCAACAGTAGTGACTGGCACTAGTATGTACGTAGAGTCGCGCGTATTCGTCCAGTCGTCGCGCTCCTAGAGCCGTAGTTCCACCTGTCGCGAACAGAAGTAACAGGTAACTGCTGTAACTGGTAACTGGCTATCGACGCTCGACCTCGGCGGCGACGTACTTCGTTCCAGCAGTCGCTGGAGCGCTTCTAGAGTTCCGGTTTTGCCTGTCGCGATTTGGTCGGTTACTATTGGTGTTGGTGCTCCCGTCGTTACTTTCGAAATAGCGATTTTTGGTATGTACTAGGGATTGTATAAAATAACGTTGTATGAAAGATGAAAGCAGTTTTATTGTCTATATCTATTTTTAAGGTTAGGTTATTAGAACCAAACCAAACCAAGCCAATAAACATTTTTTTTGACAGTGGTTTGGACAAACATTAAATATATATTATATTGCAATACACATAAATATGAGCCGTTGATTTTATTTAAACAAAAATTGATGGAAAATAACAAGGAATGTCATCGTTTTTCTAAAAATGAGCTATATTGGCTATACACAATTATAAACTCGATATTTGGAAAATGAGTGGCGGATAAAAGTTACATTAATCTACAAATAAATATAGATAAGTTACATATATTTTTCGCGAGGACCGCGACACTTTGGAAGTCGGAACCTCGGTTACAAAATCGTGGTATTTTGTCGCGGTATTTTTCTGGAACGGTCGCTATTGTGATGCGACTCATGTGGAACCGGTATTCCCATCACTACATCATATACGGCATCCACGGGCAAGAATGTTCTACCAGCGTCTCTTTCTAGAGAAAAATAATTGATAAGCTTATCAATGAGCTCTTGTACAATTTGGTTAAATCTCTGAGGCATTTTTGCAATAAAAAAAATGATTTTTATTTTACAGCAACATCCAAATTTTAATTTTGACATTGATCGACGTCCGTCAATAAAATGTTAACCCCAAATCAAAGGATAATTAATAAAAAGAAATCGCACTAATTTACGAAATGCCCTAATGACGTCATTTATCTATTTCATCTGGTTAGCAAGTTATTGGGAGAGTTCGACAATATGACGTGACGGTGAACGATGGCTGAACATTCCATACATATTGTTTGGTCAACTATCGTTCAACGTCATATCATATATTGTCGCACTCTCAATCGTCGTGTCGGAGAAAAGAAGTCGCACTCTCTCTTTCAATTGACAACCAGATGAAATAGGTTGGTGACGTCATTAAGGCATTTCGTAAATTACTGCACTCTGTTTTTTACTCAATTACAATTGTCATTGTCATTTGATTTGGGGTTATAATTTTATTAACGGACATCTATTAATGTCAAAATTATACTTTGATTGGGCTGTAAAACAATTTTTAATTTTGACTTTCTGATATGAAATTCAATTTTTTTATTATTAAAATGCGTTGGCGATTTAACGAGAATTAACAAGTTCTCATTGCAAAATTTATTACTTATTTTACGCAAAAAAAGAGACAATATAAAGACCCTATAAAGTAATTGCAAGCAAACATGTGTAGTCTTATGTAAACAGAAATTAACTGCGTTTTTAAATAATATAGAGTGTGTAAAACTTGGAAAATAAGTTTGTTATAATAATGCTTTTATTTATTCACTATTCTAATAAAAAATATGCTTTCCTTCAGAAACTCTCTATTTATTTATTTAGTAATGCTAAAACACTCTATATGAAAGTCGATTAGAGAAAATAGTATGATTCATTGGCAAGCGATGTAAATATTTGTGATCAGGTAAAATTGTGATGTAAAAGAAGGCTTAGCTTGCACGGACGCGGCAGGTCAGTCAGTCGTTGATAGGCCGGCTGGCTGTGTAGTGTTGTGTTTTGTCACAGAGCTGATAAATGGAGGTGCTGATAAATGGAGGTTGTGAGTCTTTTGACTAATATAGTTGCAAGTCGTTTGACTGTAAGCCAACGGGGTCGTTTGACCACGGCAAGAAAACCTCTTGGGACGTCCTGCCTTCGAGTTGGTCTTGAGAGTTTGAGGTCTCCATAATGTCTTCTCGATTGACGATGCGGCGTTGGGATAGTGAGCTACCCAATAGCCTATTCGATTGGGATGCGAATCTGTTTAGCGGCAGAGTTGCGTCCGGGGGAAGCCCCTATACTATTTCAGGTGACACTAGCTAGTTGTTGAAGATTATTAACCAATAGATCCGAATAATATTTGAATTAGATGGAAGATATGGAATGTGATATATTGAATAGAATATCAGTGATGTCAGTGGCTAGGGGGCGGAGTACCCCCGGGTGAGTCTTACTATTTAACTATCAATTTTATCCAGATCAGTAAATGTTTGTTTTGTTATTTTCATGTACAATGAGAGAGTGCTTGCCAATGACCAACTAAATGGATATTTGAGGTGAATTTGCATTGTGAGACCCGGTTGAGTAAGCCCCAAAAATACCGATTTTACAAGTGTGTGTGAGATGAGAGGCAGGAGTAAATTTAATTATTTTAGGCACTCTGAATTTCTACAGAAATTTTGAGGGTAAAAGTTACTATAAATGCGACATATTTTAAGCTAAAAAAGTGTCGACGTATACACCAGGGACGTGCAAATGGGTTACCACTGGAATCTTTTTCTAAAAAAGCATGTACGCCATACGTCACTGACTTTCTTTTCTCTTTTTAGCGAAATAGTGTAAGCAGTTTAATGCCGATTAAAAGTTGTCTCTTGATATTTTGTCGTTTTCGGCCTCCTTGATGAGATAAACGCAATTTTATTAATTTACCTGGTTTCAAGTCTAATAGAAACCTTTAAAAAATGTTAATATCATTACCTTGCAAAAGCTTTAAATAACTACTCATTGATTCCTCATCAAAAAATATGAAAAAAGTTATTATAAACATGGGTATGGAAATACTTAGTTTTATAGTTACAGGATGTTAATAATTTTTAAAATTAGGTTTTTTGTAATTATCTTAAATACCATTAATTTTTTATTTGAAATTGCTGTAGGTTGGATTAGTAGTAATAATTTTTTATTAATTTTATTTGTATTTTAATTTTATTAATTGTGATTAATAAAATTGCGTTTATATCATGAAGGAGGTCAAATTCGACAAACTATCAAGAAATAATTTTTAATTGGTATTAAACGGCCTACACAATTTTGATATCAAATGAAAAAAAGTCAGTGGCGCATATATTTTTTTTTGAAAAATATTCCAGTGATATCCCACATGCACGTCTCTGATGAATTATCGACACTTTTTAGCATTAAAATATGTAGCATTTATAGTAACGTTTACTCTCAAAATTTCATTGGAATCACTAAAAGTACTTGGAAGAAAATTATAATAAATCGAAAGATTATATTAAGACTTTGACACCCTGTAGCTACGAAACAAAGCAGAATCGGACCTATGATGATATGAAAAATAAATCTTATTTTTACGTGAGGAATCTCCCCACGAGAGATGGCACATGTTTTTTTGAAACACCCTGTATATTGAAAGACAATCAAAATGAATAAAGGCCTAACATACCCCCCTACATGAATTTAATAAAAAGGGAACTCACTCAATTAATAATTTAAGAAGGTACTTAAACTTTTCTAATTAACATGAGCTGGTCTTAAACACACTTTAAAACGCATATTTGACAAATAATGACGACGTAACATTGAACGATTGCTGAACATGCTTTACGTATTCTGGGTTATTAAACAAATACACACCTACCATTTAATTTCTTTTCTCAACTTGAACAACGAAAAACGCAGTTTTGTTTGTTGTTTTGCAAACCAAAAGATGTAGCGCATATGTAAACAGAGCGACTTCGTACAAAGCAAGAATTTCATTAAACATGGAGAAGCGAGGCAAATTGGACTGAAAAATTAAGTGTGAAGAACCGGGAGAACTCTACTTCTAATTTGAATATTTTCAACATTGGGACGGGAATAGTAATATAAGTAGACAACATCTTAAAGGCAACATACCTTTAGGGAAATAATCATCTATGCATTCGTATTGATGTTATAGAAACAACGCTTTGATTTCAAACAAATATCGTATGTTGATATAGTATAATGTCTTTGCATAATGTTCAATGCGCTTTAAATGTCGATACAGTCTGATAACAGACAATCGGTATAAATGTTATTTATGTATGTAAACTAGCGGTAGGGTATACAAGTATTGATAAGTTTCGAAATAATTTCTATTAAATTTGTTGTAGGTTTATTACTGTAAAATCTGACTAAACAGCCACATGAAAATTTAGAAACTAAAAACATGTATTATTTGCAAAATATATTTTCATTCTTTAAAGTATAAAGTTTTAGTTGTGAAATACAGGGTCCGGCAATAAATAAAACTTGGGAGGTTTGTTCAAGTGCAAACCTAAAGTATGTACTAGGATGTATTTCAGGAAAATATTTTAACTTCTATAGGGTGGCGCAAAAAAGCGTGACTGGATCGGGATGATTTGTTTTTAAATGAAACACCCTGTATATTATTGCATTTTTGGCTTCCTTTCAAATCACTTTACATAATCCTTAGATATGATTAAAAAAATTTCGGTAGATTTAGAGATATTAATAAATCAATAAAAAATATTTTTTTTAGCCATTTTTAAAAAATACAAGAACTGTAATAATTACTATAGATGGTCTGTACTTAGTTTGCTATAAATATAGTAATCGTAAATCATACGGGATGCTCAAAATTCTATGACAAACTTTCTAAAATATAAAATTACTTTTCTTCGTTTTTTAAATGGTATATATAAATATACAGGGTAGTCCGAATTGTATTCCGGAAACTTCGGCAGCATATTCTGCAGATAAAAATAGGTAAAAAAGTTCGTATAAATGTATGTCCTAAAATGCTTAGTTTCGTAGATACAGGCTGTAGAAATTTCATTTTTATTTCGATTTTTTCCAAATAATTTCTGTAGTAACGTCAATATTTAGTTGAAAATTGGTTTGGTAGAAATTTGATTTTGATGTCAATATGACTCCTACTGGTAGAGGGCGCCACCTATATGTGTTTTAACTGTTTTGAAGCGTAGTAACTTTTTGCCCGTACCTGTATAAAACTACCGAGGGAAAAAATGCACATACATCTCTGTAATTTTTTACGTAAAAAATATCTCTTTGTAAAAATCGCTACGAGCAACCGTTCTCAAGATATTTAGAATGAAAATAGTCAATACATGCCATTATTGACGAAAAATAAATACGTTGAGTAGATAGTTATTTGACTGAAATAATAAATATGGGAAATTTTGATGATAAAAATGATGATAAACCAGTTTCTATTGAACTTTTGGCACAAAAACATTTCAAATTTATAATTTCAGTCTAATAACTATTTAGTCAACATGTTTAATTTATGTCAGTGATGACAGGTATTGATAATTTCGATTCCAAATATCTCAAAAACCATTACTCGTAGCGATTTTTACCAAGAGACCTTTTTTTACGTAAAAAGCGTTGTAAATGTATATTTTTTTACTCAGTAGTTTTATACAGGTACGGACAAAAAGTTATTACTCTTCAAACCAATTAAAAAATATGTAGGTGGCGCCCTCTACTAGTAGGAGTCATATTGATATCAAAATCAAATATCTCATGTCAAAAAACCAATTTTAATCCAAATATTGACGTTACTGCAGAAATTATTTGGAAAAAAAATCGAAATAAAAATGGAACTTCTACACCCTGTATCTCCGAAACTAAGCATTTTATGACATACGTTTATACGAACTTTTTTACCTATTTTTATCTGCAGAATATGCTGCCGAAGTTTCCGGAATACAGTTCGGACCACCCTGTATATACCATTATATATATTATATATAAATATATATACCCTGTATATTATTTTTTCCATAGCTGGACAATTAAAAAATGTTTTTTTTTGTATTTAAAGTATTTCAAAATTTTTAACTGTTTCGCAGATATTCGCGGTTTTATATTTCATATGGCATTTTCCACAGTAAATTTTTATCAAAGTTACCCAATAATTTTTCTGTCGTATTTTACCGAGGAAGGAGCCATATGAAACAATACTGCGTGTATTGGCGAAACCATTAAACATTTTGAAATACTTTAAATACAAAAAATGTTCATTTTTTAATTCCTCCATCTACTGAAAAAATAATATACATAATATACCATTTAAAAAAAAACGAACAAAAATTATTTTATATTTTAGAAAGTTTGGCATAGAATTTTGAACATCCTGTATGATTTACCATTACCATATTTATAGCAAAGTAAGTGCAGACCATCGAAAGTAAATACCTAATATACCGTATGATCGAAAAAAAACGGCGTCCAGTTGGCTGGGAAATGAACATCAATGACATTTCCCATATAAATTTACATATAAAATGACAGCGATCTTCATTCCATAGCCATCGCTGACGCCGTTTTTTCTCGATCATACGGTACTTTTGATTTCAGGACATATATATATATATATATATATATATTTTTTTTATTTATCTATTAACCATCTCTGAAACTATAAAAAAAATTAATCATATCTTAGAATTATGTAAAGTGATCTGAAAGGAAGCCAAGAATGCAATAATATACAGGGTGTTCCATTTAAAAAAAATCATCCCGATCAACTCACGCTTTTTTGAGCCACCCTATGGAAGTTAAAATATTTTCCTGAAATACATCCTCATCCTTTAGGTTTCCACTTGAACTCCAAAGTTTTTTTATTCTAGGAGCTACAGATGCCCGACGCACTATTGCCAGACCCTGTATAAAGAATTTGGCAGAAACTATCTTATGTCATCTAACTACATTTTAATAAAATTAAATATTGACATAGTCATAAAAAAAGGTCAACTTGGTTTGGAAGTGACAATCAATGACACAATGTGTAGTTTAAAATTCGAGAAAGTTGAGTATTTGAGCCCGAATTCTGGAACTCTGACATAAAAACGTTACGCTTTCAAAGCGATAAGCGAAAGTATTCGTTTAGCGGAACGCCAAGCAGTCGATTTTGGTATTCTCGTTGCCGTGCGAATCGTTTTCTGGATATGCGTTGAGCACATATTGGCAGCATCGCAATTTCTCAGGTATCTAATAGTCAAATGTGGATAAAACAATGAAAAATGTCAATGTTGCGTGAATATACCTATTGTTGAGTTATGTCAACCTATGTCTCTATGGATGTTATTATTCTTATTATACGAGGGAAATGTCGAATACGCTTATCAACATTTTCGATGTTTTGGACAATATTTATAGCTGCCAAGTCGTAAATTATCAATTACTTATTGAGGAATTTATAGTAGAAGTAGTTTTCATTAAAGAGGAAAAAAACGCACAAAATCACAATTTTTTACTGACAGTTCGACAAGAAAAACGATCCTTTAAGGTAGCCGTTTTCGAATCGCGTGGCGCAATCAGTAAAGACGCCAAGCGCGTCAGATGATAATACCCAAATCGGTAGTTAAGTACGCGCTAAGCAAAAATTAACGTCATATACGCTGAGCGTCTGAAAGCGCTTAGCGGTTTCTAAGTTACAGAATTCAGGCCCTGAAAACGTTCTCTCCTTTTTTAATCTACCAATAATTAGCATTAATTTTTGACAAGTTTTGTGTATTTTTTTATTAAATGACGTCTAGAGTTTCGCCAAAATTATCATCGATAATTATATAGTAATAGCTCCCGTATATAGCGTTTGGTTTGGAGATACTACTATATATACTAGAGCCGTTCGGTATACAAGGAAGGTAATGTGGCTAGCACTACGCTTCAACCGCCTATAATTACCTCAGGATTGTGAATCCAAGTACTCATTTAAGGCTGAGCCGACCTAGGTACCCAAACTATTTTTATTTTTAATAAAAATAGTCGGCTGATGGAATGCCGGGTGTGGGAATCGAACCCACACCTTGAGATTAGTAGACGAGATCCTGTACCTCTACGCCACCGGGCACCTAATCGATAATTATAAGGAGTATTTAATTCTTAATATCTATTTTCTTAATAATAATTTTGAGGAAACTCTTAAAATTTATTGTATTGGTAACAAAACAAATATTAATAAAAACTTAATACAAAAGTACCGCTCTTAAAAATTTTACTACAACTATCCGAATAAAATTACGAAAAACTTCATAGCTAAACTTAAATATCGTAAAATATTTCAGACTAATATAAAACTTTTAATTAAACTTCTTAACTGAACAAAACTATAAAATAATTCTGTATTATTAAATAGTTTAAAGATCAATGCTCAAATGTCGTCAAAATAATATTTCTTAATTTCTACTGTAAAACTCTTTACGACACATAAACACTAAAAATGGGTTTTGCTGTATGTAGATTTGTTATACGAGTTTTACTAAAATATTAAAACTTGTCCTGGATGTATAAATATGAATATACTCTACAGCAATTTAATAAAAAAATTATATTTACTGCAACAAAATAACCAATTTTATTTCGAATTTTTATTTGTTTCCTGAAATCCCATTTGTGTTTTTATTAAAAGTTGAAAGAAGTTTTTTCACAAGATGCACAAGATATAGGCTTGGTAAATTCTCCGCCGGTGCCGCCACTATCGGAGAATACCGTAAACAGGCGACTAAACAAGTACAAAGCATTTTTTATATTTGAGAAAAGTATTAGAAATTGCAATTTGTAATAATTCTAAAAAATAAAAATGTAAATCTTTTGATGTTTTCAGTAGGTCTAACGTGTATTATAATTTATTACTCAAGCTAATAAAACTTTTTAGATTAGTAAAAACACGCCGGCTGCTTCAACTACGGTAACGAGCATAGTTTTATGCAACGGTTTTGCTAGTTGGGACATAACTAGGGTATCTAGGCCCGAATTCTGTAACTTAGACGATAGCTTTTAGACGATTCTTTAAGGTAGCCGTTTTCAAATCGCTTAGCGCAATCAGTAAAGACGCTAAGCGCATCGATGAGAATACCCAAATCGGTAGTTAAGTGCGCGCTAAGCGAAAATTAACGTCATATACCCTGAGCGTCTAAAACCGCTTAGAGTTTTCAAAGTTACAGAATTCGGGCCCTGGACTGTAACGAAATTTTTAAAAAAGAGACAATAATAATTTTAGAACACGTCCATAAAACAATTAAGTACTAGTTGATTAAAAAGAAGTATAATAGTATTAATATTTATTAAATTATATTTTATCCTCCTAGCATACCTATGCTTATTTAATTTCTTGGTCCACTTGTTTCGTCAAACTGCCTAAATTCATTTTTATTTTTAATCAAATCGGTGTGATAAAGATGAGAAGTTGTTAAAACGTTATTTCGGGAGAGTTGTATTGAGTGTTATTGCACCCAACAACCACGCAATTATGCTATCATTCTCGTGTTGACATTTTTTCGGCGATTCATCATTTGAAATTGTCACAACATAACGCGTCGCCCAGTTTGGGTCCTTTGTCACTTAATTTTTACTACCCGAAACAGCGTTATATCACACAAACTTCGTACCTGAGAATTTTATAGTTTCAATAACTGCACGAGTAAAAACTAAAATACTTAAATATATTACAGAGCCACGATTTTAATATTATATCAATGCAATCAATACCAACAGTAACTGAGACTGCGTGAAGTACAGACCCGGAAAGTTGTGATTTCTGCCGTACCGAGCGTTGCTGTCAACATTTTAAATATCAACTGAAATGATTTCATCTATAACCGATAAAATCTGAGTTTAGAAAATAATTTTTGCATTATCAAATAATAAATTAAACATAAATAACAATTTACCTACGTACAAAAACTCACAATATGGCTACTTGGTTCATATTTGATAATGTTATTCAACGGTATAATTAGTTTATTAATTATTGTCAGTCATTTAGCATAGTCATCCGCGAGCAATTAAAAATCATCAAAACATCCACCCAAATTGATCAATTTAACTGTTTTAACTACTTTTTTCTTTATCCATTTTATTCTTTGTTTCTTAATATGTTAAAATTATTTTTCACGAATATTGAGTAAATTTTGCTTCCAAGTAAAAAGCTAATGGAGCGTTAGTTCGTTGGAACGTTTGGATAATTCTAAATAACAACAAATCTAATAAACAAGTTAAAACAACATTCAAAATATTTTATCTTCAAATGACAACAGAACAATAATTTGAGTCAAACTTGATATTTTATAACCGCAATAAAACTAAATTACCCCAAGTTTAGATTTCCTATATTATAGAATTTATGAGATACCTATTTCTATTTATTGCCTACGTCCTAAATCCTAACCACTATATGCATCTAATGCAATTAAATAGAAGACTAAATATGCAATAAAAAAACTATATGCAATTAAATAGAAGATTAAATATAAAACTAGGGCATAAAATATTAATAAGCCCAATGTAAATTCATGTTTAATAACATAAAACGGAATGTTTTTTTAAATCTTAAGAATGGACGCCGCGCGCTGCCTGCTGTATTTCAGAAGCTATTTGCCATATATATTTAGAAAAAATGCAATAAGTAGACCGACCAAGAGATATCGCTGGAAATTAGTTTCAAGTTCGAAAAATGCCCACTAGAGAGCGCATTTGTGATAGATAATTAAAAAACGTGAAAACGTTTCTCAAAAATATGCACGTGAAGAGATATTTTAAATATTGCTATTATAATCAATGAAAAATTTGAAATTGTCTTGGTGAAGCGTATTTTTCTCTATCTCTCAAGTGGTTGGGGAAGACATACATTTATTAAAGGATAACTTTATGAATTAAACAAATCAAGGCTGGTTTAAAATAGCTTTTTATTCTTAATAATTGGCTAATTAATACTTTGTTTCCATATATTCTGCCGTGATAGCTAGAGGGCATGCATAGTGTTTGACATCACATCAATGAACCGCATCAGTGCATAGTGAGTACATCATGGGGCTTTATTTAGAGTCGCTATGGACCATTTTTGTAGTCATTTGGAATACGAAACGGTTAGGCAAGTGTTATTCGATTCTGTGTTTCTTATTAATATGGACAGACACAGTGAAGCAGAAATAAATTGAAGAAGTGAAAATTACAGAAATGAAAATGACTGGTGGCTCAAAATAATTTATATTCCGAATCACCAGTCTTAAATATAAAATGTCGTTGGTCTAAAGTAAGTTAAAAATGATATTCAGAGTCAGTAAAATTCTACTCATTTCGAAGTATTTGAATTCGAAAGTATATAATAATTAATTAACTACAAACATATACAACAAACAAAAATACATACAGTATACACACAAAGTACAAATTTAGCAATAAAAGTAATAAAAGCATAACGATCTACATTATCCCACTCACTCAACATCATTAATTTTAAATGTATTGAATTAAATAATGACCTATGTCCAAAATGTAAAACTAAACTCTAACACCCCTATCTTTTTTTTTTCAAAACTTTCAAACAAACTTTCAACAAAAATCTCAAATATCTAAAACCTAGAGCATTAATAGACCTTACAGTTGGGGATTGGAACCTTTGGTGTTACAACAACAAAATAAAACACTAATTCACCACAATACATCAAAATACTTTTAATTTTGCACTAAACGCGCATTTCGCTAACTATGTTAGCATTATCAGCAGATGATGCTAACAGGGTTAGCGAAAAATACCTAAAATGTATTGTCCAATATTTTAATACCACATATTTAGAAAAGAAACACCAAAAAAAAAAGAAAATACAAGATTAAGCAGGAACGCTTTTATCATAAAACGGTAAAAAATAAAATAGCTGAAAGTGTTAGGCTACTCCATACATTACTAAACCGTAAACAATGTGGATGCCGGCTAATTCAGCAAAATCTGGCACCATTATATATTACAGTAACGCAAACAACAGCTCCAAAATTCATGTTTCAATTTTAACAGATGCAAATAATATGCAGATCGATGTTTTTTGCTCCCGTTTCTAGTATGTATTTTTACGATAAACAATGGTTTTTTCAACTGACAACAATGGGATTACTTATAACAGTTACATTTATTCCTGCTATTAACAAATAATACCGTATAATCGAAAAAAAACACGTCAAAGTGGCTAGGGAATGATAATCATAGACATCACCCTATATAATTTTACATATAAATATTGATGATGACAGCGATTTCCAAGTTAACTCTCGCTGTTTTTCTTTTCAACTGTATTGTTTAATTCGATATTATAATGTGCATAATGAGTATAATAAATTTACTTGAAATTAAATTGTAAATTAATGCTGTTATTAATTTGTATTTTTTGTAATAATTGTATTTGATCAATCAATTAGTCACATTTTTTATGTCAATATACGAAATAGAAATTATTTACCTCATTCGTCTAAAAATAAATAAGCATTCTCTCCTTAGGTAAATAAACAAAAATTTTATTTTGCTAAAAAAATAATTGAAGCTACATTGATTCTGCGCGCCGCCTGTTGGTGTTAATGCGAGATACTTTCCAATATAATTCAGCAACTGGCTAATCAATTAGATTTTTTTTAGACAACTAAAGTATTATGGTAAATGTCAATAATCGTCATTTCCAAGCCAACTAAACGACTTTTTTCAATCATACGAAATTATCCAGTATATACCGGGTGCATCTCAAAAGTGGCTTACCCCTATAACTTTTTTATTTTTTGAGATAAAGAAACGAGATTTGGTATGTTAGTATATGATACAAATTAGGATTTATTGACGGTATATAATTGTTTTTGATCACTTCCTGTTTCACCGGAAATGGCTACAACTTTTGATTTTTAAATGGCACCCTCGGTATATTTTTACCTCGATTTTTACTTTATTCGACAGAAAGTGACATTCTGAATAGAATGACATAGCATATGTCAACTTTTGTCATTTTTACTTAAAAAAATCGTATTTTAAATTTCAATCTAAAGTGCCATGGCTGTGTTAAAAACACTAATTTTTAATGAAGGACCCTTGGAAAATAGATTTAATCATCTAATGTTTCTCGTGTCTTGTTCTGGCCGGTTAAAAGATGCCCAAATCGTATTTTTAATCATATCTCAATTTTTTCGACGAGGGTGGCTCATTAGCATATTTAGAAAAAGCATTTTTTTACGAATAATTTGATACCACACACTTGGTATTTCGAGTCAAATTGTCGTTATGAACCCCATGTTATTTCAAATAAACCATATGCGAAAATGTCAAAAGTTGACATATGATATGCCATTCTATTCAGAGTGTCATTTGCTATCGAAGAAAGTAAAAATATACCGAGGTGCCATTTAAAAATCAAAAATTGTAGTAATTTCCGGTGAAACAGGAAGTGATCAAAAACAATTAAATACGTCAATCAATCCTAATTTATGTCACATATATGTATCTGAAAAAAAAAGTTATAGGGGTGAGCCACTTTGAGACGCACCCGGTATAAAAGAATTTTTATTTTTGTTGTTTATTCTATATTTAACACGAATTAATTTTCAATATACAGGGTGAGTCTTAAATAAGTGCAAATATTTTCAGGGCTGGTAGATTTCGATAAAAGAAACAGATTCATTTTTTAACATTTTTCAAATAATTCCAAAATAACCCAGATATTTTTGAAAATTTTAAAAAAAATTGATTCTTGGCAATGGCAACACTGTCGCTTTCAGATCCACACCGTCTTCGATATGCCTTCGCTGGCCGAATTACAGAAAATAAGTGTTTTATGCGTTGGCCGAAAAACGATTGGTGTCTCCACCGTACAGCACTTAAGGGGAAAATCAAATCAGCCTTGTCACGAAGTCGCCCATTCGGTTGCCTATCTTCCCAATTCTTTCAATCAACGATAAAATGCTATTCTAAAATTGAATGCCGGTAAAATGTTTTCAAATGTATTCCCAAATAAAAACACATATATTAATGTATATAAAAAAATGTGCGCATTTAATCTAAATAAACTTTACCGACCTGCACCAAAGCTAAAAAGCAACTAGCCAAATCTACAAGCAGCTATATCAAAAAATAAAACCAAAAGTCTTTGCGAAGCTCCAACACCAAATAAATATTTTTTATAAGAATACATACGTCATGACAAGAAGCATCATATCTTAAGAACTGGTTGATCCCAACCGAGTCAGCCGGCGTTCTGTGAAAAGGAAAGGAGGTTAATTGTTGTAATACTATACAATACAGTATAATTAGTACATCATTATTTTCAAATCCAATACATACTTTATGTTAAACGATATACTGGCCCAAGAAAGCTGCATATTCTGTTGGTATTTAATTACAGTCAGTTTATAACAAAGTGTAGAATAATTTAAAAAATAAATCATTTAGAATATTTTGAAATTTTAACTCAACAATACTTTACTATAAAATTTCAGTTTATGGTATAAAGTTAAGAAAATTTCAATTGTCGGTAAAATATATTAAAAAAATATAATTAAATAAAGACTACTAAAACTGCGGCCAAACAACTAAAACAATGAATAAAAAAACATATTAAAATATTACATAGAAGACAGAAAATGTTTCCATTTCATTTTAATTTATTTAATTTTTTTTAGTTAATAAAATTTAAATACATATTCTGATTTTCCATTTATACGTAATTCGTAAAGAGTCTCAAGATACAACTAGACATTTCTGAATTACTCATATTTAAAATAAGGAAATAATGTATACCTAATTATTTGATACCAAAACAATATGTAGATTTTTCGGACCACTGTGCAAATATAAAACTAAAACACAATGTTTGTTATTAATAGTAATGTTATACACAGCAAAGTACACAGGTTATTGACTACAATCTTATATGGAAAATAATCACATAGTAAAGCAGTTTCTCTATCAAAACCTTTCGTTAAAAATTAATTTGAATTTGAATATGCTCGATACCGATCTTCTGCGCATGCATTGTTGTTTTTTCTACATATAATGTCAAACAGTAATAATTTGTTGAGATCCATGGTTATTTTAAGTTTGCTTAAATAAAATTCATAACTTTGTAATATATGATAAGCACATAGTAAGTGCATGAAAAATATGGGTGTAAACCGCAAATTATTAAAAATATGCATATTACATACTAAATAACAGTTGAAAAGTTTTGTAAAATCTACCAGAAAAATTGATAATGTACATACAGGATGTGCCAATGAAAAAATCGGAGATTCAAATCGGATATCAGTTTCAATTATTTTACATTATACACCTAATATTATTTATAAATTAATTAAATAACGTTTTCCTTTAGTACATATTTATTTTAAATTGCAACTAGAGAAGCAATTTAATTTGAGATTTTACAGGATTTTCAAAAATATAAAAAAAACTGACTAGAGAGTAAATACACACATATTTCTACCAAGACCAAGGAAATGACGTTAAGAAATGTTTGAAGAATAATAAACCCTTTTCCTCGTTGCCTAAGCTGATTTAAATGCCACTCGTGTAGGTACGACTTTTTGCATGTAATTATGTTCGACTTTCATATTCCAGCACACCGGATTGCCTAGACTCCCCTAAGGACCTCGTACGAACTAAATATATGTAATCCCATAAGCCAGTAATTTCCACTACAAATAACTTTTAGTTTGAAACTTATTACAATTACATAAATTCATGAATTCAAATTTTTGCATGTAATATTACGCTTTCACTAACTTATTCTCATAAAAGATATGAAGCGTAAAATGAAAATCGCATAGAGAATTATAAAGTATAATAAACTTTTTTTAAATATATTAGAATGTATTTGGAAGGATAGATTTATCATAATATATTTCAAAAGTTCGTCTACATAAAAGAGCTTCCCAAGTCTGTCGTCAATGCCTCTGAGTCTTTATAGTAAAATCTCACAATATAATTATTTACTACTTTAAATAAAAAATTGTTAAACTTTAGGCTGTATATATTTCAATAACTGAAACAAAATCAGACGCAAAGCATTATGCAAAATCACAAAATACGTAGGATGCCTTTTAAGTTTTTACAATCACTTGTTTCTTCGGTTGTACTCGCAAGCATTCCATTAGAGAATCGAAGAACTATTAATGCCGAATGGTATACAACAATTTGTTTGCCAACTGTCTTCGATGAAATAAGGAAAAATATCAAAAAACGTCGCATCATTCTTCATCACGACAATGCCAGCTCCCATAAAGCACGTCAAACAATTGAATATTTGAAGGAGAAAAACATCGAATTAATGTCTCATTGCCTGTATTCGCCCGATTTATCGCCTAATGACATTTTTATTGAGCATATGCAAAAATGTGTAGACCTTAAGGGCGAATATTTCGAAAAGCAATAAAATATTTTGTTTCGAACTTGTTCGTTTCTGTTTCACCTTTTGTAAAAACTTAAAAGGTAACCTACGTACGTTAATAAAATGGCGACTGCACAGATTTGGGTATTGCCATAGAGACGAATATTTGTATATTCGTTTAAATATTTGCTAAATTATGTTATTGGATATTTAAGGCGGAAAGAATAGTTTCCAAGATGGAGGTGGAAAATAAAGACGGAACATAACTTTTAATAAAGTACAGGGTGAGTCAACGATAGAGTAAACTCCATTATCTCATTTGTTTCGAGGTTTACAAAAAATATTAAATATAAAAGTTATAGGAACGGTTAGGATACACATTTTAAAATTATTATAGAGTATACAGGGTGCTCCAAAAAAGTGTGACCAATATAACATATGTTTTTTTTAAATGGAATACCCTATTTTTTATTTTAGTTTTAGATTCTGCGTAAAATTCCATAACTTTTTTGTATATAATGTTATATACCTAAAATTAATAGTTTCTGTAATATTTAAATTTGTTTAAACAAATGTTAGATTGCAGTGTGATAAAAAATTGTCAGTAATGGCATTGTTTCTGAAATTGGAGAACCAAAATTTGGTAGGAGAATTTAATAGAGATATAGAAAAAGACCTATGTAAAGATATTTTAGTTAGATGCTACAGGGTGTTCAAAATATATTTATGAATTTCAACTACTTAAAATTAAGAAATTTCAAATTTTTTAAATGGTACACCCTATATATTATCATTTTTTCTGATAGATTTTACAAAACTCTTACCTTGTATACTCTATAATAATTTTAAAATGTGTATCTTAACCTTCCCTACAACTTTTATATTTAAATTTTTTTTGTAAACCTCGAAACAAATGAGATAATGGACTTCACTCTATCGTTGACTCACCCTGTACATTTATTAGATATAATGCCATATACCTTCTTGTTAATTTGGCAAAGATGCATTTTGCTTTTTATGTACTTTGTAAGAATTTCTTTAGAACTTCGGCAAAAAATTTTGAAATTCTACTAAAGAAAGTGGAGTCTCACAATGCCAAATTAAAATTAATTAAGTTTAACAAGTTATTCCTGAAATTGAGATCTGAGGTTCTTTATTTTTCATAAGTTCTAAAACGGAACAATATGTAGTTAATTCTTCGTGTATTCTGTTCGAAGCGTTATCCTCATGCTGCGTGTGTTCTGTTCGAAGCGTTATTCTGTTAAACAAGACACCTCGTCCCTGCGTTAATAACAAGTTCATTTTCAGACAAATTTAAAAATTCCATTGTGGTTTCGTTCGATCAGTTCATTTTTAATGCACTGAACACGAAACGTAGCTACGGTACACTACTACTGTCTGATAACGTCGCGTACGAATATGTAATGAGAGGTCTTTGCTTATTCTGCAAATATTTGCACTTTTGATTTGTGGTCATTTACAGACTTCGAGTCGAAAATATTTCTATTTGTATTTGATTTGGCAGTTTGAATATTATGTATAACAAAATATATTCCAAAAACTCTATAAATCATACAACCATTAAAAAAAATTCAAGCAGCTCCGATAGTCGAATCTTTATTTAAAAAGAAAAGAATCCTTTATTTTGAATTTTGTAAATTTTTCACATTTCCCAGGACGCTGCGCTAAAATGGCGAGCATATCTCACACAAATTAACTAAAAATGTTATTCAATATACGACCACACTTTTGAGCCAATAAAATCGAATTGGTGGCCGCACAACGTGCACTAAAACGCCCTCTTTCTCTTGTTTTATCGCTCCATTGCGAAACACAAACTTTTATTAACATTGTAGATAGACTGACATTTCCTTTTGAACTTTACAGCTCTATCTATTGTCTGGAATTTTTAACGCAGGTCCTGTTTCTTTTTAAAGGGCTTCGCCTTTAAAATGTAATGGAATAGTATTTTGAATTCTGAAAAAATATTTAATTTTATATTGTCTCGTAGACTTGATATAAAATACTAGGAACAGTGATGTTGAACATCATGGTATGGCCAAATGAGTCAAAACCAACCGAGCGTAACGCTAGTTTGTCACGCCTACTCGATGCCAACTTCACCCCTGTATAAAAGCTCAAATGTAGATACTAGTTTAGTTTTAATCATCTGCTGATGATGCTAACATGGTTAGCAAAACGCGCGTCCAGTGCAAAAGTGAAGTGTTTTGGTTCTGGTGAATTAGTGTTTTATTTTGCTGTTGTAACACCAAAAGTTCCAATCCTCAACTGTAATGAATAAAACTAGTTTATGGCACCTTAATATGCGTTTTATTATCAAAATTTCTTACGATCACGTAACCTATATGTTTTTAACTAATAAATAAAAATGTATTATTTAATACAAAGTCGTTAGAGTGCTCGGAAGTCGCTTAAGTGTTTAACTTTTTGAAGTGGAACTTGTTTACGCGCATTGGAGTAAAAATTGAAGGCCGGGACAAATGAGCTAGGATCAGGAAAAGTGGTAACGATCGAATTTGTCGATAACGATAAAGATCTCCGTCATTGTCAAGCCCCATTTTTTCATAATATTTTGACGTTTCGTGCACTACGAAACCCGATCATCAATGAATCAAATAAAAAAAAGTCCGATTAAAATAAAATTTTGTATATCAATAGATTGGAAGGCCAACTTAACCGTGTATGACACGTGTCACTGTGACAGTTAGTTATGACGTAAGAAACCTCGAAAGTTGATGTCGTCCGATCCCGATCAAATTTGGTGTGTAAGCTATGTGACCGACGATGCACACTGTCCCACCCTGCAAAGTTGGACACGACGTTTCGTTTACATCTTCATCAGGGTGGGACTAACAATTTGATATTGAAGAAAAATGTGGATCGATTTCGGCACAATTGGGGACGGGCTACAGTATGATGCCCTCGACGTTTCGAACCGATGATTCTAAATGAACGAAATCATCAGGATTTTTCTTAATTATGGGTCGATTGGAACCAAACTAGGCACGTGAATAGATGTACCGAGACATACAGAGAGACAAACGGAAGTAAGAAGAAGTTTAACTTCAAATATGCGCACATAGTGCATACACAATTTTTTTTATATTAATTTCTTTAATATGAAATGTAAATTTTGATAAGTATAGATTATACCCTCGATTTTAATTAGTAAGATAAAAAACAATGAAATTACTGTCTGCGTAATAATTTCGTAATCATCCGGTACACACAACTACACATACAAGATATTGAAAGATATACTGCATTATGCTGATAACGTAGTAAAGTTAACGGATGCAAATGAATGTTCGTATATAAAAAATACCCTATCTTCCATATAAATTCCAGATTATCAGATACACACCTTTATAGCTCGAGATTTAGAACTGTCAATTTGTTGAAAATTTATTCGCTTCGCAAAAATCCTGATCTCGTACGGGGCTTGTTTTTATTTATTCAAAAGATCTATTTAACGCCAGAACGAAACCGAAGAGCAATTCCGACAGGCAAAGAGTAATGAATTGAATTCCGAATAACAGGAAATAAGATTTTCTCTATTTTAAATTCTACAGCTACGTAATCTTGACCTCGACAATGTATTGCGATGCCGTAAGAACATCTTTTATATCAAATTTCAAATTTTGCCTGATGATAATTTTTTTTTAACATATTTTGGATTAAAACACTTATCTCAGCTTTCAATATATTTAATCATAAATAATTATAATTAATTGTTAATTGTTTGATTCTCACGTAAAAATAAGATTTATTTTTCGTATCAACACAAGTTCGATTCTGCTTTGTTTCGTACCTACAGGGTGTTAAAAGTTTTAGTATTTTTTCGATTTATTATAATTTCCTTCCAACTACTTTTAGCGTTTCGAATGAAATTTTGAGGATAAAAGTTACTACAAATGCGACATATTTTAAAGCTAAAAAACTGTCGACATATTCGCCAGTGACATGTGTGTCATCACTGGAATATGTGTTATCACTGGAATATTTTTCTAAAAAAAGCATGTACGCCACTGGCTTTTTTCCTCTGGTTAGCGAAATAGTGTAAGCTGTTTAATGCCGATTAAAAGTTGTCTCTTGATATTTTGTCGATTACGGCCTCCTTGATGAGATAAACGCAATTTTATTAATTTGCCTTGATCCAAGTCTAATGGCAACCTTTAAAATATTTTAATATTCATTAACTTGAAAAAGTTTTAAATAAGTACTCATTGATTCCTCATCAAAAAATATGAAAAAAGTTCCTTATTAACATGGGTATGGAAATGAGAGATGTTGAAACTTTTTAAAATTGGGTTTTTTGTAATTATTTTAAATTCCATTATTTTTTTTATTTGAAATTGCTGTACGTTGGACTAATAGTAACAATAACTAATACTAATCATATTTAATAATAAATTAAGTTAAATATATAATTTATTAATTTTATTTTCATTTTATTAATTGTGATTAATAAAATGGCGTTCATCTCATCAAGGAAGCCGAATTCCACAAAATATCAAGAGATAACTTTTGATTGGCATTAAACGGCCTACACAATTTGGCATCAAAAGAAAAAAAGTCAGTGGCGCATATGATTTTTTTTTTGAAAAATATTCCAGTGATAACCCATATGCACGTTCCTGATGAGTTCATCGACACTTTTTTAGCATTAAAATATGTAGCACTTATAGTAACTTTTGCCCTCAAAATTTCATTCGAAACGCTAAAAGTACTTGGAAGAAAATTATAATAAATCCTACGTTGATATGAAAAATAAATCTTATTTTTATGTGAGGAATCTCCCCACGAGAGATAGCACATGTTTTTTGAAACACCGTGTATACAAAAAAGTATGTAGAGTATGGTATAATTAAAATAATATCTAAACAAGTCTAATTCTAAAATTAGAAATACCATCTTCCGACGACGACGACGAAGATCAGATTACATCAAATAAGCAGAGTAATAAATTTCAAATTATAATTTGAAGCAACTTCGGAGCAACAGATATTTAAATCCCCAAACAAACTTTAAAACGGCATTTCCATTCGCATGGACGCGCTCGCCAACTTATTCCAATTCGAAGTTATAAAACTCGATTCTGACAAAAGACAATGCTCACGAAGTTGTTTGTTGAAAGGAAACAATTAAGTCCGCAATCATCTGCATAAGAAGTGAATTCTGATTATCCATTGAAATAAATCTGCGGTTACTGTTTAGTTTACGATATTTGTAAACGTGTTTTAAGGATAATGTTATTTGGTCCATAAAGTTAATTTTACTCCTACTTAAATCAATTTTGAACTACGTTGCGTCCATAAATTATGTAAGGCGTTTTTTTGAGGATTTTTTGATCCTCCTGTCGGTCGTGAGATTTATATCGCCCCCTCACCCCTCCACTAATAAGATGCCTAAAATATTAGATTTCACCGTTTTAAATTCATCTGAAAGTATTTTGTGAAAAGCCGAGCTTTTGTTAAAATTTAAAAGATATCTTAATATAAATAATTTTTTGTATACCGGGTGCGTCTCAAAAGTGGCTCACCCTTATAACTTTTTTATTTTTGCAGATAAAAAGACGAGATTTGGTATGTTAGTATATGACATAAATTAGGATTGATTGGCGTATTCAATTGTTTTTGGTCACTTCTTGTTTCACCGGAAATAACTACAACTTTTGATTTTTAAATGGCACCCACGGATTTTTTTTTACTTTATTCGATAGAAAATGACATTCTGAATAGAATGACATATCATATGTCAAGTTTTGACATTCTCGCTTAAAACAAAATTGAGTTTTAAAATTCAATCTAGAGTGCTATGGTTATGTTAAAAACACTAATTCTTAATCAAGGAGCCTTGGAAAAATAGATTTGATTGTCTAATGTTTTTAGTGTCTTGTCCTGGCCAGTTAGAAAATGCTCAAATCGTATTTTTAATCATATCTCAATTTTTTCAAATGGAACGAGGATGGCTCATTAGCATATTTGGAAAAAGCATTTTTTTACGAATAATTTGGTACCACACACTTGGTATTTCGAGTCAAATTTTCGTTACGAACCACAAGTTATAATTTCAAATAAACCATATGCGAAAATGTCAAAAGTTGACATATGATATGTCATTCTATTCAGAGTGTTATTTTCTATCGAATAACATAAAAAAGTACCGAGGGTGCCATTTAAAAATCAAAAGTTGTTGTCATTTCCGGTGAAACAGGAAATGACCGAAAACAATTGAATACGTCAATCAATCCTAATTTATGTCATATACTAACATACCAAATATCGTTTTTTAACTGCAAAAATAAAAAAGTTATAGGGGTGAGCCACTTTTGAGACGCACCCGGTATATCCAAATTTATGTGCATCTATAAGTTTCCTGATTAATTATTAAAATGAACATAATATAAAAAATTATTACCAATTTATAAAACATGTTCTAAGGGACATCAAAGCTATCATTACATTTCAATTAATATAAGCAAAAAACAATAATTATAACATTTTAATAAAATATGTGGATTCTGACTGCAGTAATAATATAATGCACCCTAGAAGCATCACAGGATATATTTTTATTTGTTCGAAAACAGCAGAATATGCTGGCCTATAAATGAACAAAATTATGTTGCAGTTTCTACTTCCCAAAGTTAAATATGACACATTTAAAAAATATATATATATTTGTAAAGCCATGTAATTAAAATATCTATTAAAGGATAGTTATTAAAATGAAAGATTATTATTGCTTTGTCAGATCATTAATATACAGACCGGACCACCGTGGTAGTAACATAGGCAGAACCGGACGAATTAGCGTATACCCGTCCGCCGGATAAAAAGCAGGTGAAAAAATGCGATAAAATAAAAATAGGTAGATATGTGATAAGAATGTTTCATAATTTGTATTTATTCGTGTTTTAATAGCCAAAACGAATACATAGATTCTCGCGACAGTTCTCGTGTAAAATTTATTTTTTAAGTAAAATAATGGATGTCTACGAAGTTCGTGAGAAAATTCAAATTGTAAAATGGTATTTTCAAAATAGGTCTTATCGGGATATACAAAAAATTTTTCCACAAACTTTTGTAAACAGGGCAATTCTATCTTTACGTACTATATCAAGAGTTATTAATAATTTTGAAACACATGGGTGCGTGTTCCCCCAAAAAAAAACACAAGAAGCCTGATGTGTTGATTAATGAAGAACAGGAGTTAAAGCAAGTGTTTAACCGTTTAAGTAGTAGATATGGAACTATTTTGTGGCCCGCTAGATCACCAGATCTTTCTCCCAATGATTTCTTTTTGTGGGGTTATGTAAAACCCAAAGTGTATGGTCATAATAGGGCTAATAATCTGGATGAGCTTCAAGTAAAAATACGAGAGGCTTTCCAAACTATTAGCCCTAATATGTTAGCCAATGTCAAACGGGGGTCCTTTTCAACACTTGTTATAACTTTTTTTTTATTTAGAGTAATATTTTAGTTTTTTTTTTGGGGTTTAGAGAATTTATTGATTTTTAGTTTTGGCTTGTAAACACACTCAAATAATAAAGATTTAAGTATTTTTATTTTAAATGTTACCTTAAGTAGTGATGTTGGTAGCGAATATTTCCATTCGAATTTTGCAGGAAATTTCAGAAATTTCCGAAATATTCGGTCCTAAAATCGCGAATATTCGCAAAAATCCGAATTTTGCAAGAAATTTCTTTTCAAAATTCAAGACATTGAGCAAAAATTTAACGAAAGTGTATCAAGTATGCCGATTCTTAAGTCAGAAGAAAAAGAATACTTCTCCGTCTTACAAAATATAAAACCTATGGCTCTTGAACCAATGCATTTTGCCGCGAATCTCTTGGACCCCTGTTTCCTGGGAGAGCACCTTAACAATGAAGAACACATAGCCGCTATGGAATTTATCAACAATATCACCAACAATCATCCTCAGTTTGTCAATAATAAGCCATTTTTACAGATGTAAAAAAGTATTGCGCCAAATCGGGTTTATGGGCTCTCGACTACGTTTAGATGTCAGTTAAAAATGTAGACTGTCTAAGTTGGTAGCAAGCAATGTGTAAAAATACTCAGTTGAAATATTTAGCTGTTGCTCTGCTGTCTTTACCAACGTCATCTGCAGCCACAGAGAGAAATATCAGTACTTACAGTTTTATCCCTACTAAAAAAAAGAATCGCTTAACTGCACAAAAAACCGGTAAGATATTGTTCGTAGCTCATAACAATAAATTATTACTACAAAAACAAAAAGTGGATATGGAGCATGATATTCAACAAGAGGAAATTCCTCCAGAACCACTAGAACTCGTGGAGGTAGAGGTCTATCCTTCAGAATCAGAACCAGATGATACAACAAATATATCTGATTTGGAAATAGAAACTGACGAAGACAGTACTACTACTACTATAATACCCTATGAAGATGGGATCAGCTCGGCGCCTAATATTTCGTGCTTTTTTTTTAATTCATAGTCATTGTTCGTGGTTTATGCACAAAATACAAATGTTACCAAATGATTTTTGTTATGGCTTATGTTTATGACTTTTATGGGTTGTGTATTGTTTATTAAAAATATAACAACTAATATTATGTTTATTGTTTTTTTTTCCACTTACATGTTGGTATCAAATGTCTATCTAATTTTTTCCTTTATTGTATCGACAAAAAATATGTAAAATTGTAAAATTTCCCAATATTTCATAAATTTTCGAAAGTTTTAGAAATTTCCTGCAACAATAAAAAATTTCTGAAATATTAACATCACTAACCTTAAGTGAAGGTAAACACTTAAAATGAAAATAATAAATACTCGGCACTCCTCGCGTCGTATTCCTAGTCTGTCACGACCGACCCGTCCAAGCAGAACTGCAACTGCGTACTGCCTGACTAGCCGACTAGCCGGCAGTGAATCTCGAGTACGAACGCAAATTGGGTAACCGTAAATTCATCCGGCAACTTGCTATGTTACTAGTAGCCTGGTCTTCTCTGTATAGGTAAATAAAAAGAAATAGTATCCTGTCAGAATACATAATATTATTATGACAACGATGAGTATATCGCAATAACAGCCAATAACCCAATATGTCGTAAATGTTTCAAACAAAATGATATTAAATATAATGTTTACGAAAAATCGAAAGATGCGTACAATTTATCTTAGATAGGAATTATCGCAAACAGGAAATTGCCATCCTATCCGATAGTCAAGCAGCAGTAAACGCGATCAACTCAGTAACCATCAATTCGAAGTTGGTTAAAGAATGCCTAGAGAAGCTCAAGGGATAGCCTAGAGAAGCTCAAGGTGGATTGCTCACCAAGGGATAGAAGGCAATGAAAAAGCAAACGATCCAGCTAGAAAAGGAGCGAACACCCCACTAACTGGACCAGAACCGTTCTGTTTTCCAAACGGGAACCAACTGAAAGCGGAACTGAAGAATCTAGAAGACACTCGAAAAAGTTCCTCAGACGACCGAGAGAAATCAAAAGTTTTCCTTTCCTCACAGGGTTTCTAACAGGACACTGCCTCCTCGACGAACACCTCGGTAGGCTGAAGCTGAGAAACAACGAATGCAGATTCTGTGGGGAAAATGGGGAAACACCAGAAGACCCTATCACGAGTGCGCCGAGACGACGACCATTCGTGCCATGAACTTTGGTACGGCTGATGTCGAGGATGGAGAGTGGATTTTGTTAAAGCCCTGAGACTGTATGATATAACGAGTTATAACTCAAGAAAGGGGAACACACAATAGATCTGTAAGGTCGCGGTGATTAACTCCCCTCCAAGCATTCTACATTCTACAATATCATTTTACAAAAGAACGGATTGAACAACATCAAGTAATTATTGATCTATTTCAACAGGTTGGCAACAAAATAGTCAACAAGCATAGTCTTCTTTGAGCCAATTAATAGTTATAATAAAGCGGGCCAAATTATAATAAACAATTATGAATAAATAAATATACAAATTTTATTTAAATCTATTTAAAATAGTTGGAGCTGGATAAACTTTCAGAAACCAAAACTGAAAATTACATTAATCTGTTACTAATCTAATTGTCATAACAAATGTGTCGAACAATTTCTGATTTCGCTTATGGCGCCATAACTACAAAATTGCATTCTCTACTTATTGTTACTGGTTAAACTTAGATGTCGACGTAAGCATTTGAATACTAAAATAATTTCAATTTCGTAGTCGATAACTTTCCCAAACAATAATCAAATCAGTAGCTTCATATCATCTAAAACTAAAAAGTATGCATTTCATTTTATAATGCAATTATAAAAATTGAACTTTAAATTTAATTTTAGTCCATTTCCTTTACTATATATTGCGAACCCTTTTGTTTCATAAAAACACTTAGCGAAAGAGGTTGCTGTGCCGAGAATGCTAATGGACTGCTAAATTTGTCGCAGAACGGCTTAACATTTATAGCATTAGAGGCATTTTACATCGAGATGTGGAGAATGCCAATAAAAACTTAATATTTATTCTAATGAGATTGCTTATAGAAAAAATACTACATTAGAATGACAAAAAAATCGTACCTCTATAGTATGTATATTAATAATATAAAATAAATTTAATAATTGTTTAATTATTTGTAGGATTTTTTTTAATTTTTTTGTTAAAAAAACATAATATCTAGATAACATGACAACGTAGAGAGTAGATTGAATTCACAAGAAATAAAACGGAGAAAAGATCGAGTAGTTCTCAAAATTTAAGCAGACATTTTTTTGGAAATTTTCAAACTAAATTAACTCGGTTATTTTGGACTTATTTGAAAAACGGTAAAGAAAAAATATGTTTCTTTTATCGAGATCTACCAGCCTTGAATATATCTGTTCTTATTTAAGACTCGTCCTGTATATTACTAGTTCATATAAAATCATTCATTCGCAAAAAATAAAGACTGTGTTTTATAATACAGTGTGGTCCAAATTGTATTTTTTTATTAAAAATGTTGCTATAAATTTATGTCCTGAAATGCTTCGTTTCTAAGATACAGGTTGTAACAGTTTCTTTTATTTTTTATTTCAATTCTTTCCAAATTATAATTTCTGTCTTCGTCGATACTTAGATGAAAACTAGTTTCTGTATAGTTTTTGCTATAAGAAATTTGATTTAGATGTCAATATGACTCGTACTTGTAGATTGCACCACCTACATGTTTTTTAACTGTTTAAAGAGTAATAACTTTTCCTCCGTACCTGTATCAAACTAGTCTGCCTTAAAAAAGATCTCTTGGTAAAGGTTACCTGTACTGTTCTCAAGATATTTGGATTAGAAAAAAAAATCGTAAAAACATTAACCAGTCTAGCGTTCAAATCCTTTCCTCTTAGGCCTATAAAAAATAAGCATAATTAACCTTGGACCACTAAAGGTCTACGCATAGCTTCTAAAAACATGCGTTCATTATCTCACTTAAAAAAATTCTCAGACAGTCTCTTCTTCCACAATTACGTAAAACTATACAGAAAAATTTATCATAAGACTATAAAAGCCGCTAAGGACCTTTATTATAATAGGAGAATAGTCAATTCTGGTAATGTTGCTAAGGAAACATGGTCTATTGTGAATGAGTTGAGAAACAAAGCTTTTCTTCGTCTAGCAATATCTCTACCTCGCCTGAGAACCTTAACGATTACTTTGTAAATGTAGCGAAAAACTTAACTAATACCATATGTCCTCCTCATGATCCACTTTCTTATCTCTCTAATGATAATGTAAACTTACACAGTTTCTTTTTTTCGCCCGTAGTTCTTGAAGAGCTTCGGAGTACAATTAATACCATCAAAAATAAATCCTCTTCTGGGACCGACGGGCTAACTTTAAAAATGTTTTCGAATCTGCCAGAAAGCACTCTGAATCACCTAACAACTTTAATAAACATGTCGTTCCAAAATGGTGTTTTTCCAAAATGTCTTAAGACGGCAATAATCATTCCTCTGCACAAAGGAGGAGACAAAGATGAAGCTTCTAACTATCGCCCAATTGCACTCCTTCCAACGCTATCTAAGATCATAGAAAGGTTGGTTAAAAGAAGGCTGGTATCTTTTCTGTTTAAGTACAAAATACTTACTGAATATCAATTTGGATTTCTAAGCAACAAGTCCACAAATGACGCTATGTTTTCCCTCCTTAATAAAGTTAATCCAGCCTAAACAACCATCATTCTACAGCAACAATTTTCTGTGATTTTTCTAAGGCGTTCGATTGTGTAAATCATCAGATCCTAATTAATAAACTGCAGCACTATGGGTTCAGGGGATCATCGCTCGAATGGTTTAAGTCGTATCTGAGCAACAGAAGTCAACTTGTGAGGGTGGATACCACGTGGTCTTCTAGCAAGCCAATAGAATGTGGAGTACCACAAGGCTCAGTACTAGGCCCTATTTTGTTTCTTCTTTTTATTAACGACATTGCTAACATAAACATCAGTGGCAAAATATGTCTTTTTGCGGATGACACTAGCATCAGTTGGAGCAACAAGGACATCACGGCACTTCATAGGATTATATCAAATGACTTAATCACCATTAAATCTTGGTGCAATT
Organism: Sitophilus oryzae; assembly: GCF_002938485.1. NCBI lineage: Eukaryota > Metazoa > Arthropoda > Insecta > Coleoptera > Curculionidae > Sitophilus > Sitophilus oryzae. Next base: position 814,313 of record NW_022145814.1, on the reverse strand, counting down.
CGAACCTCCTAAGTTTCAACATTTCTAAAACTAAAGCTTTGTCGTATAAAAACTCGTTGCAGCTTTTTGTACTTAACAACACCACCATTGACGTCGTCAAATCTGTAAAATTCTTAGGGCTTGTTGTGGACAATTCTCTGAAATGGGACATACATATGGAAGCTTTGTCGGAAAAATTGAGCTCTGCCTGTTTTGCATTAAGGTCTGTTTCTAAGGAGCTTAACTTGTCAGTGGCTAAAACTGTTTATTATGCACTTTTTGAGTCGCACCTCAGGTATGCCCTTCCATTCTGGGGTATGTGTTGTGCGACTCAATTTGACCGCATTTTCAGGCTCCAGAAGAGAGCTGTTCGATATTCACTGGGATTATACAGCAGAACTCATTGCCGGGACTTTTTAAAAAAATAAAAATATTGACTCTTCCTTCCTTATTTATATTTGAATCCGTTTGCCTAATACGTAAACATGTATCAGCTTCTCAAGAAAGGCCATCTCACACTTATCCACTCAGGAACGCGGAGCAAGATCTTTATCTACCTACCCCACGCTCAGAGTTAGTTAAAAGTTCAATATTATACAACTCGAAAAAAATGCACAATCACCTGCCATTTGAAATCAAATCCATAACATCATTTTTTTCATTTCGCAAAGCATTGAACTCTTATTTACTAGACAAGGCTTTCTACGCCATAAATGAATTATATTTTGAAAATCAAATTTGATATTGTCTAATGTTTGCTATTGCTATATTTACTAATGACATTGAAATGAATTTATTTAGAGGTCATTGATATTTTACTACAAACTAGCTAAATATTTTTGAATATTATTTTTATTTTTTGTTCTTTGACATTATAAACATTTATAAATGTTTATTTTAACAATAAGACTGACAATATTATTTGTATGTTTTGTATTATCTTTTGTTTATTTGTTTGTGTACCTTGTTTTTTTACTTTGTTTGTTAGTTTACCTTGGTCTACAAATTGAAAATTTTTTGACAATAAAGGCAATTTTTTATTTATTTATTTATTTAGAAATTATCATTAAGTGTCATTTTGACAAACAAATTGCATGCTATCTAGATAGTAATTTGGCTGAAATTATAAATTTGGAAACATTTTTTTTAATTAATCATAATTTTTTCTACACAAAATTATGAAAAAACAGTTACTGTTAAAACTTTGACACAAAAATATTTCCAAATTTTATTATTTAAATCTAAAGCCGGGGTCAGGCGATTCGTATACTTGGCAAGTACACCAATATTAGCGTACTTGGCAAGTATAAGAACTTTCTAAATAACCATGACAAACTTGGCGCTCATACGACGTGCCAAAATAGCACGATTTCATTAAGAGTAATTTGTTTAAGAAACGTCAGCCAGAGGTAGGATAAACTCTTTGGTACTAATGCAATTCTATAATTACATTTCCTGGTTTTACATTTTTTTTATAATTTTTAAAAGTATAGAACTAATTAATATAGAGAACAGAATATTAAATGTGCTTGGTACTTTTTGTATTTGAATTCAATACATCTAGTGAATGTTCAAGACAAAATTTATGTTAGTTTAGATGATGGCGATGATATTTGTTACTTGAATAGAAGTATGTAATAGTAATTCTAGGCTAATATAAATAAAATCTTAGTTACCCCATTAGGAGCTTGCCATGTCCATTTTCTATTTGTGTTCTTCGTAAAGTATGTAATGACTATGAACGATTCTGATGATATGCGTATTGTACACAAGTCTCTCTCCTCTCTCATTTCATTCCCCAACTCAATCATATTCAAATGTATAACGCCACTTTATCAAAAGAAGAAAACATTGGACCATTGTGTACTACCAGTCATGACCTATGCATGCGACACTTAAAACGGACATTAGAAGGAAACTGCAGGTCGCAAAACGCTCAATGGAACGAAATATGCTGGAAATAACGAGGAGAGACCGTAAAAGAATAGAATGGATACGACAAAAGACCCAGGTAATAGATGTTATCCACAGAATCAAATCCCTCAAGTGGCAATGAGCAGGACTGGCAAGAAGGACGGACAACAGATGGACCACAAAAATTACAGCATGGTACCCACGAGAAATTAAGAGATCTAGATTAAAACCGAACCTGAGATGGGACCATAATATTAGAAAATTAGCAGGGATAACTTGGGCCCGCATAGCCAACAATAGACAATTATGGGCCCAGCTACAAAGAGAGTATCTAAATATGTGAGGGAGACTACACCATAATTGGAAATAGTTGAGTAGGCTGAAAATGATGATGATAAATAAAATCCACAATTGTAACTTTTATACAAGCAAAACCATAAAGAAAACAATCATTAGTATAAAAACAAAATTTAATAAACATAAATTGAAAGTTATTTCAACTATAATTAAATTAATAAGAACAAATTTTTACACAAACTATACATATTTAACATTGATGTTGATACGACAAATTTTATATAAATGATCTCTACTTTGAGCCCTATCTTGAAAAAGTTATGGATTATTAAAAAACAACGCTGAAATAAAGGCAATACGTATCCAAATATAGAGAATTCTGCTGTAATGGTAAATCTGCCGTCAGAAAGATGCACTTAAATTTATTTGCTGTTTCATTTGTACGGTCTCGGATATTTGACGTTTTCTTTTTTGTTCTAAGCATTTATTACTTCCACGCAGTAAAGTTGCCATTGTTGAATACGTCGCGAAACAGACAGAAACGTTTCATAATTTATCAGGCTACCGTTTCTAGATAGATTTATAGGTTGCAATTTTTAGTATTAGACCGTAGAATGATTGCTCTTCTATGTAACGATTATCGTGCATAGTTCCATAAATTTTTCAAATATTCATAAGAAAATGTATGTATATACAGGGTCCGGCAATAGTGCGTCCTGCATCTGTAGCTCCTAGAATAAAAAACTTGGGAATTTTGTTTAAGTGCAAACCTAAATTATGTACTAGGATGTATTTCAGGAAAATATTTTAACTTCTATAGGGTGGCCCAAAAAAGTAAGTGGATCTGAATGATTTTTTTAAATGGAACACCCTGTATATTATTGCATTTTTTGCTTCCTTTCAGATCACTTTACGTACTCCTAAGGCTCCTAAGTATATTTCGACAATTTCCGAAATATTAATAAATAAAAATTTAATATTCTTCAGCTTTCTTAAAAAAATTATTAATAATACAAGAACTGTCCTGAAATCAAAACTATATTAGGCATTTACTTTAGATGGTCTGTACTTACTTTGCTATAAATATGGAAATCGTAAATCATACAGGATTTTCAAAATTCTACATCAAACTTTCTAAAATATAAAATAATTTTTCTTCGTTTTTTTTTAAATAGTTACATTAAAAAATGAACATTTTTTGTATTTAGAGTATTTCAAAAATTTTAACAGTTTCGTAAATATTCCCGGTTTTGTATTTCATATGGCATTTTCCACAGTAATCAAAGCCATGCACCCAATGATTTTTCTCTCGTATTTTACCATTGAGAGCGCCATATGAAATAATACTGCGTGTACTGCGAAAACTATTGAAAATTTTCAAAATACTTTAAATACAAAAATTTATTATTTTTTTATTCTCCATCTAATAAAAAAATAATATACAGGGTGTATACCATATAAATATACCATTTAAAAAAACTAAGACAAAATATTTTATATTTTTGAAAGTTTGGCGTAAAATATTGACAATCCTGTATGATTTACGATTACCACATTTATAGCAAAGTAATAACAGACCATCTAAAGTAAACATCTAATATAGTTTTGATTTCAGAACGGTTCTTCGAAGGAAACCAAAAATGCAATAATATACAGGGTCCATTTAAAAAAATCATACAGATCCACTCACACTTTTTTGAGCCACCCTATAGAAGTTAAAATATTCTCAAGTTTTTTTATTCTAGGAGTTACAGATGCTCGGCGCACTATTGCCGGACCCTGTATTTTATTTGTTTGTATGAAAAAAATTTCTATTGAAAAAATTATATCTGAAATAAAAGAAGCAGATAATCAAATTATTTTGAATGATTGCCTAAGTAAGTCTACGCAACGAGCAAATACGAGTTTCAATTTAAAATTAAATAAAACGTTATCATTTCTTGTGTTTTAGTATTTCAGAGTAAAGTCAAATTGTGGAAGTGGGGTAGGACCTAGTAGATAACTATTACACGTACGTACTATATTGTTAAGGTGTATGTGGCGTCATCTGTCGGAGAAGCGAGAAACTAAACAGCAACGTGTATTGAGAAACCTGGCGAATTCACCAGAAAGTAAAAGAAATACTACAGAATTCTAGAATAGCAATTAAGTATTCTATCGTGAGTTTAAATTAGTGGATCCACGGAATCCGTAACAATATATTAAACTATCGTACTCTCCTACTATTTATACCAATGTAAACCTGCCTTTAGTCTTGTATTCAATATTACAATAGCAATTAAATCAAGTCAAGTCATTTTTGTAAAGACTTAAATCAATATAACGTTATTTAAGTCGTTTTTATAACTTAAGTCTATAATTTTGACTTAAAACATGATCTGCAAGCTAAGTCAGTAAAATGACTTAAATCAATATAATTACCTTGAAGCAAAGACGACCAAAATTCAATTTAAGTACCTTTTTTTAAATGTTAGTATCAATTTTCTTCTATTACCAATTAGCGATTTTACTAACCTTACTATCATAATAGGCTTTTTTGGCTTTAGAAATGGTTTCGGTGCTAGGGAGGCTTTGTTTGCCTACAATGTCTTAAGGCAGCGATGCCTTGATGTCAATCAAAATGTATATGCCTGCTTTATTGACTATAATAAAGCATTTGATAAAGTAAGACACAAGCAACTAATAGAAGCGTTAGAACGAAAAAATCTCGATACAAGAGAAATACAAATAATAGTAAAACTGTACCTCAATCAAAGTGCGTCTGTTTGCGTCCAATCTGAACTGACGAGAGCAGTGGATTCAAACGAGAAGTTAGACAGGGATATGTTCTTTCACCCCTCCTTTTCAACGTCTACTCAGAGGAAACCTTTAACAAATCCCTCGAAAATGATGCTGGTGGAATACGAGTTAACGGCATACCACTGAACAATTTGCGCTACGCGGACGATACAGTCCTTCTCGCTGAAAACATGCAAGACATTCAGAATATGTTAAATAACGTCATCACAACTAGTCGAGAATACGGTCTGACACTCAATGTTAAGAAGACCAAATACATGATTGTCACTAAAACTGGAGTGCCCAATGAACATCTGTACGCGGAAGGCGAGGAGCTCGAAAGAGTAGACTAGAAAGAGTAGAGGTATGACTCCTGGGTACAAGTGTCGACTGCACCGCGGATTATTGTTCAGAAATAAAGATTCGCATTGAAAAGGCCCGTGCATTCTTGGTGAAGATTAAGAAGCTGCTCTGTAGCAGCGATTTGAGCCTAGATCTGGGAACCCGTATGCTCAAATGTTATGTATTCCCAGTCCTTTTATATGGTATGGAAGCTTGGACCCTCAACGAGCTTTGCGAGCGGAAACTGGAGGCCTTCGAGATGTGGGCATACCGTAGGATGTTGAGAATACCATGGACAGAACATGTAACCAACATGGAGGTTCTGAGAAGAATGAGGAAGGCAATAGGGATCCTCAAGGAAGTGAAAAAAAATTGCAATATCTCGGCCATATCATGAGAGGTCCAAGGTATGAGATTTTGCAACTCATAATCCAGGGAAAAATTGTAGGAAAAAGATCTGTTGGAAATAGAAGAATATCCTAGCTCAGAAATCTGCGAAAATGGTTTAATGTCACTTCATCAACGTAGACAACTCTTAAGAATAAAATGGTTCCATCATGCCTCAAACGTATCGGTCCTTGAAAAAGCTAACTGCGAGAGTATTGAAGTCATGATTACAAAGACACGCTTAAGATGGGCTGGTCACGTATGCAGAACGGTGAGCTTACGAGCTGCTTTACGGTGAGCTTGTAGAGGGTAAGAGGAGGCCGGGTGGACAATTCAAAAGGTTCAAGGATATTTTCCACGAAAACTTAAAGGGAATTAACAAACAGAATGAGTGGGAAGAGGCAGCTCACAATAGAACGGAATGGAGAAGAATTGTAAAGTCAGTTTAAAAAGAATTACTGCTGTTAAACATTTATCAAAAAGATATATAAAAATCTGACTTAAGTTTTTTATAAAAAGACTTAAATCTTTTGAATGATTTAAATCTTTTCTAAAAAGACTTAAATATTTTTCTATTTCGTAATACTTAAATCACAAGTCATTTTGAAAAAGACTTAAAATCTTAAGTCAGCTTTCGAAAAATGACTTAATTTCAAATGACTTAAGTCATTAAAATGATTTAAATAAAAAAAATACTTGTTTTCTGTGAGCTTGCAGCTCTGTTTCTGATACGGGATTTTAATAAAATGCCCTATAATATGCAGGTAAACCCGCAGGTAAAATTTGAACGAAAAACGTTAATATACACAAAAAAGCACGGCTCAAAAATCTTAATTCCTCATCGCTCAAGAGGCTAGAAGGACGTCCGCAAAGATAAACCGAGATTGCCTCAGGCCGCCATCCCTTAGATCTGGCGATAAAAATTCGTAGGGACTAATTAAATTCCCTTCGTTTAGAGTGAAATTTTTTGCCAGCATAGGCGCCCTTACTTTGCTTTAAAAATTTATCAGTTCTGGTAAAAGCGATGCATAAATTTAAAAACCCCATCCCTGTAAGCATATCTTATTTATTATATATAATGCGTCCTTTATCACAAGTCGTTAAATTTTGGTTTGCAAACCTCCATAAAATTTATTGCCAAAGTCAAACGCTATATTATTTAAAAAGTTTTATTTTATTATAATTAACTATAGTTTAATTAATATATGGTAAAACCTACATTATTGCAAACATCTTCACAGTTTTATTTTGATATTGACTGACTAGAGCGAAAAATAGAGAGGAATTTGCCATGGTTGTTGCCGATCTTCACTGAATGGAGAAGGCACTTTAAGAAGAAGAAGATTGACTGACTTAGGAATCCAACAAACGGGGGCTCGTTTAAAAGAGCGTTTTTTACTCAATATTAAACCATATAAATGTATACGCTAGAGGGTGCTGTCTTACAATTTAACAAACATTGCGCGTTTTTTTTAAATTAAATGCTAGTATATGTAATTTTAGCTGATAGTAAAGAGTAATAAAAGATTAAAGTTGAATTATATTTTCGGTGTCTATGTTTTGCTAAGTGCTTTAACATTTGGGGCATTGAGGCGTCGTTTCTTGTTCACTGTCATTGATATCTTAATTATTATACATATATTAGGTAATACACCTAGTATTATGGTATTCTGGTACATTGTCAATTTTTTAAATAAAATAATCAATTTATCTATTTTTTTTGAATAAAATAATCTATTAATATTTATCTTATTTTTTTATTAGAAAGATTATAATCAAGAAGGCTAGTGTCAACTTGCTTATAGATGGCATGGAAATGTTGTTATAGATGGCATGGAATACTTATCCGTTCCACTATACCAAATTAAACTGATTCCCGAGACTTAAGCAGGCGTTATTAGAAAAGCAAACAGAGGTTCATCCTTTTTACACTCGTATCGTATTTCGTAATTACCAAATTTAATCATCTTCCTTGGGCGGGCTGACTACTGTACATCGTCAGCATTAACCTCTTAGACAAATAAAATTTCAGCTCTCCCGCATTTTTCGTCAAATATTTGCTGCCGCACCCATTTTTCTTTTTTAAACGCGTCTCCCGGTTTTTATCTGCCAAGTGCAGAAAGACGGCCAGACGGAGGACGAACGTCTTCACCGAAAATTAAATTTGCACAAAGGTAAAATTAAATTTAAGAAAAAATCAACTTCTGCATTAATTAAAACGAGTTGAAAGTACCCAATCGATTTTATATACTTATACAGGGTGGCGCACCTAATACGCCTCGGTTGATTATACGAGGATTTTTGGATTCTTGGCACTAAAAAAGACATTTATCATACGTTTCACATCTTTGGTTTTTGAGATACTTAAAGATATTTAGATTATGCATGCTACAGTAGAATATATTATCAACACCCTGTAGATTACTTTTCAGAATTAAATCTTGTGTCGAGTTTAAAGGTAGGGAAATAAAATTTACTGAATAATTTTATTACATCCTTAAATTTATACAGGGGTACCAAAAATTGCTGATCTTTTTTAAATAATTATTTTACATAAAAACTTCGTTATTTCAAATGCAACATCCTCTATTTTTAAAATAAGTCGAAGCAGATTCAAATGCTCTATCAAACTATATTATACCTATCCAGCTCAGATTTTGAATAAAAAGCGATTTTTCTATAAAATGGCAATCAAGATGACTGATGTCGACATGGCAATTTTCTAGTGACGTAGAGACGTAAGGAAACGTAAACTCTGGACATGTAAAAAATTTGTTCGTGTAGAAAATACGGTAGAATAAGTAGAATTTATAAAATTTTCTACCTACCCAACCCTGCACAAAAGTGAAGTATGTTTTTTAGTTTTGCAAAAAATATGTATTTTTCGCAAAACTGAATATAAACAGACAAAAAATTTATTAGTTTCACCCGTACTTTATTTGAAACATTGTATAAATAAGTAACTGTACTGATTATATGATTCGAAACATTTCCCTACATCAAAATTACTTTTTTAGACGAAGTAAGATTTTTCTTATTTCAATAAAAAAACGCTTCCAAAATCCTTAAAATTAATCAGCAATTTTTGATACCCCTGTATAAATTTAAGGAAGCAATAACATTTTTCAGTAAAGTTTATTTCTCTACCTTTAAATTCAGCACAAGAATGAATTCTGAAAAGTAATGTACAGGGTGCTAATAATCTATTCTATAGAAGCATGCAAATTGAAATATCTCTAAATATCTCAAAAACCAAAGATTTTAAACATATTTAAGCCTTATAATAAACGCCTTTTTTTTGGGCCCAAGAATACAAAAATGAATTAAAATACATGGTGTTTCATAAGAAAAAATACATCTTTGGTATGGATCCTAGTTCTGAAACACCCTGTATATTTCAAAATAATTTTAAATTGTGCACATTGCCTTCCCACATATACCCACAAAGTATTTTGTTTCTACATCTTTCCATTTTCGTATAATCAACCGAGGCGAATGAGGTGCGCCACCCTGTATAAATAAAATAATAGGTACATATAAAGTGATATAATATACCGGGTGCGTCTCGAAAGTGGCTCACCCTTATAACTTTTTTATTTTTTTCAGATAAAAAAAACGAGATTTGGTATGTTAGTATATGCATGACATAAATTAGGATTGATTGACAAAAATACAGTAAACGCGCACAATAATTAGAAAAGTTTTTATAAATAAAGTGTCAACCTATTAATACTCCAATTTTCCGTCGCTTATCGAAATTATCTAATTTATCCGTCTCTATGACCCTCATCTTCGCTGAACATTACCCACCTTTAGTATCCATTTACCAGATTGGTCTCCAAATTAATGTTGAAGAAGAAATTGTCTCATACGCGTAATGCCTCTAATTAGAAGGGTAAAATTCTCAATCCGACAGGCGACCCCATTGCATGACTACGGAGTTTCGTCGAGCCATAACGAACATATTTCAAGCAAGAAATATGTCGAAGCCTCTCATTTATTTAATAGCTAAGTCTAGAGAGAAACGGCTCTATTTGCGACAATATTGTTGAATAAAAAATCTATAAATAACAAGTATATCGATCGAATAGAGTTTAGAGTTCTATAGAGTTTTTCATGTAGAATTCAGTGGCGTAACTAGATTTTTGTTTAAAATATGAACCAAATTTATGTTTTTTTTAAACGGAATATCATGTATATTATATTTTTTTATTTTAGTTTGTCTGGTTATGAGCTTTCTAAAAATATAATATACTCTATATTATTTTCATAAACAAGATAAAAATGCAGTATTTAACCTTTTAACATAGGCAGCCGGTTTAAAATAGATAATCAAAATAATCGAATAATTTATTTGACGTCAAATTTTTGTTATTAGCTATTCCACGCTAGTTTCTGTGCGGTAAAAATATTTTCAATGCAGTTTATTAAGATAACATGATGGAAAGCAAAGTTATCAGGTTAAATAAAATTAAATAAAATGACAATACCTTTTAAACTACGTTTATGTTATAAAATGCTAAATAACTATAAAATATATTATATTTTTAAAGCTGATGACAAGGCAAATAAAACAAAAAAAAATATTTACAGGGTGTCCTATTCAAAAAAAACAAAAGTTTCTGCCATATTTCGAAAATGACAGCTCCGAGCGAAAAACTAGTTCCGCCATTGGGTTCTACGTAAAATACTCTCCGGGACTCAGATTTCACCTTTTCTATAAGTTATGAGAAAAAATGGTACAAAAGAGGTCAAAAAATGGAACACATATTCAAATTCGCTCTGTATTTCAGAAACCAAGGAGGCTAAGACAAATATGTGTGTAGCACTTTAGTATAGTATAACCTAAAGGCAAAAATTAAATATTTATAAAAACGACTTAATATTTGCTATTGAAATTAGGGGACTCAATAAATAATTGACTTAAATCCTTATAATAAATTACCTTATATCTTACCTATATAAATTAAATGCAATTGGCCTTAAACTGGCTCCGTCAATTCACATGAAAATAATTAGTAGAATCACAGTCGAACTCGTCATGACAATTACCGACATAAGTAACAAAAAAAAAACCTTTAAAATTAACACATTTCGCACAAAAATAAACATTAATTTACGTAGTTCAAGTTATGTGTTAATGTCCAAATACGGATCCAATGCCATTACCGTTTCCACAGAATTTTATTGTATTAAAAATAAAGTCGGTTTCACGAATTCTTCGATTTCCGTGCAGTGTAGAGTTACCGTTTACCTTCGAATTCAGTTCGAACAAAAATTTCAAAAGAAACAGAAGCACTCTGGCCAATATTAAAAATACACACGGCTGGTATTAATCATAATTCAATTTTCTATAATCCTAAAATCAAATAACTGAAAATAATATTAAAAATATTCTTAATATATCTCTTGGTCATTCACGGATTATTTTAATTTTAATATAACGGATTGAGTTGGTTAGAGCAATCACAATGACAGTCAAAAAATTAATATATAAGATCTTAATCCAAAAGAGAAAAAATTAAACATATATTTTGATATACGGTATTGTTTGTAGTACTGTTTTGAATTTTAAAAATGCGCAGAAATTAATTTCAAATATTCATAACTTTGAAGGATATGATTTACAGATTTTCCCTAATATTAGTAGTAATATTAAGGGCTGGCAAAGGTTAGTCTTGGGTCGACATTTCCGTATGTAAGAAGAGTACAATGCGTTTATAACGTACTGAACAAAGAGGACAGTAAACAGTTGCCAAACGTATGAAATAAACCGAGAAACTGTGCACATCGCTAAGAGACGTAGAAGGGGATATAGCAGATTTGTCGCAGTTGACCGGTCGACCCTATCAATACCTCTGTCAGTAAATTCAAAATTCAATTTTGAATTTTTTTACCTCTGTCAGTACTTAAAGTTCTAGGGAAAGGTGTACCTACGTCATGCGTTCAGCTTCACGATTTAATTACGTCTCGTGATACTTGATTTGTTTATTTATTAACGCGTCGTTGTAATTTTCCCTATAACTTGATTTTTTTTAAGTGCAAGCTAGAAACACTTGCATTTTTGGTAAAAATAAGTGGAATTGAGTGGGTGTTCGATAGTGGTCGCGCTATTAGAACTCTGAATTCAAAAATCGATATTTCCAAATCTATTAGAAATAATAGATTGTAGTTTTTTCAAGAACTTTGTTAATATTTCTGCTGTATTTTCTTTGTAGACAGTATGTGAAAATCTTTATCAATAAAAAAATTACACGATTGCTGAAAATTACTATGCTCTAAAAGTAAATCGATGGATTGTTTACAATTTTTGAATGGAAAAAACAACCTTATCGAATTTTTCTTATGTAAACATATTGTAAAATATCCGATCTTGAAAATAAAAAAAAGTTTCAATATCTAAAGTGGTTCTTGAGTTATGGCCTATAGGCCTGTTATGTGTTAAAAAGTTGAGTTTTTAAGTTATCGCGATTACTGACGTTTCCTCGTTATAAAAAAATGACTCCCTAACGATCTCCTTATAATTCCATTTCAGATGCTTAGAAACATGTCTAATGATTTTATCTAGTTATCTCTTGAAAAAAAGTCTTTTAAAAATAAGCGGTTTGTGATCGTGATTTTACTTTACTTGATAGGGAAAGGCGTATCGGCAACGCCGCAACAGCACCCCGTCGCGCGTCGCGTCTGTCGGTCGCATTTCTCTCACTCCGACTTAATAAGATCCCTATGCGATTTACTTCCACACATGTAAATGCCGACCCAAAAGTAACAGTTGCCAGCACAGTATAAATATGGAAAAAAAAATAAACGGGTAGCGTTCTATCCTAGTCAATAATTAAGAACTGTACGGCATTGTATAGGTATCTGACTGGCTGCGTGGCTATTTTTATATCTAAACACACATAAAAAATATCCTGAACATTGTATAGTCCTGAGGAAGATTTATATATTACTAGAAACTTAAACAAAATACAAATCGAAAAACTCCAAAATCTTTTACAGGCCTAAAACCAACTAAACAACATCATTAAATTAAAAATATTCTTTATCTCTGGGTCAATCCCGGGATATTTAAATATAACAATTTGAATTCATTCAATCAGTATGAAAGTCGATATAGAACAATATATTAAATATTATTCCAAAAGTAAACTAGTTTCTCCGTAAAATAATATACGAATCGAAGCTTTCACCTTTTCTATAAATGAGATAACCATGACACGAAAAAGGTCGAAAAATGGAACATTTTCAAATTCGCCTTGTATTTCAGAAACCAAGGGGGCTAGGACAAACCTGCATGATTCAACTTAAGTTTAATATAACCTGAAGGCGAAAAACAAACATTTACAAAAGCTTCTTAATATTTGATATTAATATTAGGGAACTAAATAAATAATTGACTTAAATCCTTATAATAAATTATGTCATATCTTGCCAACGTCAATTTACCCTAAAACAGACTTATTTAACCTACAGTTGCCTTAAACTGGTTCCATAAATTCACGTGAAAACAATTATAATCATAGTCGGAACTTGTCATGACAATTACCGACATTTGTAAACCAGCTATAAAATTTCCCTCGTTGCTTTAGATCACCGTTTGGTCCAAACTGTAACTGTTATTATTATTGCCAAGTCATATGCTTTTATGTTATTGTTCATTTTCCCCTTTTAGTTATTTACTTTTACTTCTATTTTTTCAAATAATAAACTATAAAAGGAATATTGTTTGTATAAAACAAAATAATGTTGTAAATCGCACAAAAATAAACATTAAATTACGTAGTTCAAATTGTTGTGTTAACATCAAAATATTGATTCAATTCCATTACTGTTTTCACAAAATTTATTGTATTGAAAATAAAGTCGGTTGCAAGAATTCTTCGACTCCCGTGCAGAATGGAAAGTTAGCTTAGAATTCAGTTCGAAAAGAATTTTCAAAAAAAAAACAAAAACACTTTGACCAAAGTTAAAAATAGACACTTCTGTTTGCTGGTATTATTAAAACATAATTTAATTTTCTGTAGTCTTAAATTCGAATATCTAAAGTGACATTAAAAATATTCTTTATCTCTTGGTCCTTCACGGATTATATAAACTAACGATTGAGTTCATGAGAGCAATCACCATGATAGTCAATATAGAAAAATTAATATATAAAATTTTAATCCAAAAGAGAAAGAATTAAAAATGTATTTTGTCACACGGTATTGTTTGTAATAATGTTTTTAATGATAAAAATGCACAAATTAATTCTAAATATTCATAACTTTGAAGAATATGATTTACAAATTATCCCTAATACTCAAGTGTACGGCTATCTGTCTGACTGCGTTGCTATTTTTATATCTAAACTAACATTAAAAATATTCTGAACATTGTATAGTCCTGAGGAAGATTATATATTACTCGAAACGTAGACCAAATTAAAAATACTCTTTATTCCTTGGCCAAACGCGGAGTATTTTAATTTTAATATAACGGTTTGAGGTTCATTCAATCACTCCTATCCAAGTCAATATAGAACAATTAATATATAAAATATTATTAGAAAAACAAAAGAATTAGAAATGTATTTAGTCATACGAAATTTTTGTAGAATTATCTTAATGATAAAGATGCACAAATTAATTCCCAATATTCATAACTTTAGAGGTTATGATTTACCGATTTTTCTTAATATTCTCGTGAATAGTTATCTGGCCGGCTGTGGCTCCGCGGCCAGTGTGTCTGCCACTCAACTCAGAATACGGGTTACATTTCCGGACAATACCGTGATTTATTTAATTAAATAAAAATATTTATACCGGGCGCGTCTCAAAAGTGGCCCACCCCTATACCTTCCTTGATTTCTTCAGTTAAAAAAACGAGATTGGATATGTTAGTATATGACATAAATTAGGATTGATTGACGTACTCAATTGTTTTCAGTCACTTCCTGTTTCACCTTCGGTATTTTTTTTACAAGGCACCTTCGGTATTTTTTTTACTTTAGTTAGAAACCGGTTTTTCGATAGAACATAACACTCTGAATAGAATGACATATCATGTCAACCTTGACTTGGTGAAATTGACATTTTCGCATATGGTTTATTTGAAATTATAACATGCGGTTCATAACGAAAATTTGGCTCAAATACCAAGTGTGTGGTATCAAATTATTCGTAAAAAAGGGATTTTTCCAAATATGCTAATGAGCGACCCTCGTTCCATTTGAAAGAATTGAGATATCATAATTAAACATACGATTTGGGCATTTTTCAACCCGTCAGGACAAGACACTAAAAACATTAAACGATCAAACCTATTTTTCCAAGGCTCCGTTTTTAACATAGCCATGCCACTCTAGATTGAAATTTAAAACACGATTATGTATTCAGCAAAAATGTCAAAAGTTGACGTATGATATGTCATTCTATTCAAAATGACACTTTCTATGGAATAAAGTAAAAAATACCCACGGTGCCATTCAAAAATCAAAAGTTGTAGTTATTTCCGGTGAAACAAAAAGTAACTGAAAACAAAAGAATACGTCAATCAATCCTTATGTCATATACTAACATACCAAATCTCTTTTTTTATCTAAAAAAATAACAAAGTTATAGGGGTGATCCACTTTTGAGACGCACCCGGTATATCCAAGTAAACAAATACAAACTACAAACAGTGCTTTTCGAATTCGGTGATAAAATATAAGATGCGTAGATCTGTGAAAAACAAATCAACAGAAATCGTAAGTAGACGGGAGACGTTAACATAGAGCAAAGAGTTTGGCATTGTTAAGAAGAAAAGCCTGGAGTTTCAGAAGAGAAATCTGATTTCCTTCGGAGTCAAAACCCAGTGGCATTGTATAAAAAAGTATATATCTCCAATTTTTAATTTTCACACAGTATCGGTGACAAAATACCCAAATGTTAACCATAGATGATATACGTCGTATATGCATATTATAGCTTTATATCAACATTTATCGTGCGAGCGTGAAATATTTTCTGTATTTTTTGTACTCTGAAAAAAATCTAATTTAAATACTAACTGCATTTCATGAATTGAATTTGCATAAAAATAACATTTCTAAAAATACAACGTGAACCTTAACTCGTTAATTCTACCACCTAGCCAGCTAAACCTATTTTGACACATAATCAGGCTATACACTTTGCAATTAACCTATTTTTTCGTAATTTAAGCATACGTTCCTTGCTATATAAAGTAAATGTAACGAAGGCTGAAGTAATAAAATTCCCAGACAATGAAGCGACCTTCGTTACTTTAATGTAACAGCAAACAAACAAATATGTACTAAAACCTCTATTTTTTTAATTAAGAAAAGAATGTCTTAATCACATACTTTAAATAAATGGCAATATAATAAATTAAAAACATATACAGAGTCAGATAATGTTATTGGATAAAAATTGTGTGTGCACTATGTGCGCATATTTGAAGTGAAACTTACTAATAGCTACTAAATTGAAGGATTTGAAGTAGTGATGTGTCGGTATTTGAATAACGCGATTTTGGAGCGGTATTTTTTTGTAACGTCGGCGTCGCGCTCCACAACGAATCAGGAACCTGTTACTGAAGAACGACGATCATAATGCGACGACAAAATTATAAACTATTTATAATCACACTTGAAGTTAGCTCGAACCGTAGTAACCGCATAGCGACGTGTTTAGCTCCAGCCGTCGCGATTTCGTCGGTCGCCAACAGTAGTATCTGGAACTGGTATGTCCTTAGCGCCGCGCGATCTCGATCGGGATGTGTTCGCTCCAGCCGTCACGCTCCTAGAGTTGTAGTTCCCTGTCGCGAACAGAAGTAACTGCTGTAAAATACGGTTCTCACGAGGCGATTTTAATTGAACGATTTTTGTTGACCGACAAAAATCGCAAGCGATTTGCGTTCACACGGTTGAAATAACGATCGGATCGAATTGGTAGTTTCTCCAAAATGGCTCCAAATAAAGTAGAGCAAAGGTGTTTTTAGAGATATTTAGAAAAAAAATAAAATGTTGGGTGAGGAGTTGGATATCTAGGAGAGACCGCATAGGAGCATCTTTGTTCTTGTAAATAACAAGGGTTTGATTCCAGAGGCATTCGTGCTGCTGATAAAGATCCATAAACTTGAAGGTTAAAGCGTCACTCCATTTAAACCCCTTTTTAGACGAAGCCATTTTGCTCATGCACTAGGTACCTATCACACACAAACAAAGATTAATCGCTTTCGAGTCGGTATGGCTCGTTCTCACGTTCAACAAGATTCAACTCGCTCAAAAATTAAGCCGACTTGAAAGCAAAAGTTAACAGCCGGGCAACTTTTTATCGGTCAACAAAATTTGATCAACTTTTATTGAAACAGTGTTCTCATAAAGCGATTATTGTTCTATTCGGAAGCGATTTTTAGTTGGTCGATAAAAATCGCCTCGTGAGAACCGTGCATAACTAAGCATCGACGCTCGACCTCGGCGGCGATCTACTTCGCTCCAGCCGTCGCGCTCCTAGAGTTTTAGTTCCCCGTCGCGAACAGAGGTAACTGCTGTAACTCATTATCGACGCTCGACTTCAGCGGCCACGTACTTCGTTCCAGCAGTCACTGGAGCGCTTCTAGGGTTTCGGTCGCGATTTGGTCGGTTACTATACCAGTACCAAGTTTATTATAGTAATTTTCTTAGCCGCGTATGGAACAGATCGTTACCTAGTGTTGCCACAAGCTTAGTTTTCATCGGGGTAAATTATCACGAGATAGCGGAGTTAAATTGTTTTACAAAAGAGTACATCTACTCCGGATGGGGTAGCTGTGGCAACACTGCCGCTATCACTTTTCCTCTCGCTAGCTCGCGCGTCACGGCCGTTTCGCGGTCATCGTTCAAGGTTGTATGCCACGGCTTTGAATTTTTACTCCCCAGGCGCGTAAAAAAGTTTCACTTCAAAAATAATAAAATTTCTAAACGAATGCATCAAGAGTTTTTTAAATTGTGCTAAATAAATATGATATTAATTTATTAAAAAAGTCTGGCAAACGAGTCAGGGGAGATTTCTACAGATTACATATAAAAAAGACATTTACTTTTAAATTAAAATATCAGATATAATTATCACTGTCAAAATCAAGCTCTCGCTGGACAGACCATATACTACATATACCGTGATCGAAATAAAAACGGCGTCCAGTTGACTTCGAAATGATGATGCTTGACATAGTAGAGAGCGATCTTCATTTCTAAGACTCTCTCTAAAACCTTTTTTTTTCAATCGTATGGTACTACATCACACTACTCCAGCAATATTTCAAATTTTTAATTGAATAAAAACTATCAGCCAAACAAAATAATACGAACTCCTACTAGCCATAGCCTTTATAGACTTTGAGAAGGCTTTCGACTCGATATATCCTAAGGTGATAATACAAGCCCACGCGAAACAAGGTATTGACAGGCCTTACAAAACAACCCCAGAGATACCAACTGACAAAGGAATACGACAGGGAGACGCAATATCCCCAAAGATGTTTACAGCAACACTAGAAGAAATCTTCCGTCAACTAAATTGGTCCAACAAAGGATTAAAAACAGATGGAGAATATCTTAACCATCTAAGATTCGCTGATGACATAGTCCTAATAGCCAATAGTCCTGAAGAACTAGAAAACTGGTAAAGGTGTACGACAGGGAGACGCAATATCCCCAAAGTTGTTTACAGCAACAATAGAAGAAGTCTTCCTTCAACTAAACTGGACCAACAAAGGATTAAAAACAGATGGAGAATATCTTAACCATCTAAGATTCGCTGATGACATAGTCCTAATAGCCAATAGTCCTGAAGAACTAGAAAACTGGTAAAGGTATACGACAGGGAGACGCAATATCCCCAAAGTTGTTTACAGCAACAATAGAAGAAGTCTTCCGTCAACTAAACTGGACCAACAAAGGATTAAAAACAGATGGAGAATATCTTAACCATCTAAGATTCGCTGATGACATAGTCCTAATAGCCAATAGTCCTGAAGAACTAGAAAACTGGTAAAGGTGTACGACAGGGGAGACGCAATATCCCCAAAGTTGTTTACAGCAACAATAGAAGAAGTCTTCCGTCAACTAAACTGGACCAACAAAGGATTAAAAACAGATGGAGAATATCTTAACCATCTAAGATTCGCTGATGACATAGTCCTAATAGCCAATAGTCCTGAAGAACTAGAAAACTGGTAAAGGTGTACGACAGGGAGACGCAATATCCCCAAAGTTGTTTACAGCAACAATAGAAGAAGTCTTCCGTCAACTAAACTGGACCAACAAAGGATTAAAAACAGATGGAGAATATCTTAACCATCTAAGATTCGCTGATGACATAGTCCTAATAGCCAATAGTCCTGAAGAACTAGAAAACTGGTAAAGGTGTACGACAGGGAGACGCAATATCCCCAAAGTTGTTTACAGCAACAATAGAAGAAGTCTTCCGTCAACTAAACTGGACCAACAAAGGATTAAAAACAGATGGAGAATATCTTAACCATCTAAGATTCGCTGATGACATAGTCCTAATAGCCAATAGTCCTGAAGAACTAGAAAACTGGTAAAGGTGTACGACAGGGAGACGCAATATCCCCAAAGTTGTTTACAGCAACACTAGAAGAAATCTTCTGTCAACTAAATTGGACCAACAAAGGATTAAAAATAGATGAAGAATATCTTACCGAACGATCTAAGATTCGCTGATGACATAGTCCTAATAGCCAATAGTCTTGAATAACCACAAACACAAATTAACGAACTAAATACAGCCAGCAATAAAGTAGGTCTCAAAATGATTTTAGCAAAAACTAAAGTAATTTACAACAAACTAGTAGACAGAAAAGGCTTTCTAATAAATAACACAAACCTGAAAATAGTAGAATACAGATATTTGGGACAACTAATACACATAATCTCTTCTACCAGAAATTAACCGAATAATTAAGTTAACATGGAGTACTTATGGAATAAAGTCAATCATATTTAAATCTAGAATACCACTTTATCTAAAGAAACATTCGACCAATTTATACTACCAGTCATAACCTATGCATGCGAAACTTGGTCACTTAAAACGGATATTATAAGGAAACTGCAGGTCACACAACGTTCAATGAAGCGAAATATGCTGAAAATAAACAAGAAAGACCGTAAAAGAATATACGACAAAAATCCCAATAGATGTTATCCACAGAATCAAATCCCTCAAGTGGCAATACACTATGCAAGAAGGACGGACAACAGATGGACCACAAAAATTAGAGCAAGCTACCCACAAGGAATTAAGAGACCTAAAGGAAGACCAAACCTGAACTGGGGCTCATAGCCAACAATAGACAACAATGGGTCTCGCAACTATTAAGAGAATATCTAAATATGTAAGTATATATGGCTAGACCATAATTGGACATGGTTGAATAAGTTGATGAATGATTATAAATTGAATAAAATACTATATCTTCCAGACAGTATAGTCAATTGTATATTAAGCAAAATATAACATTTTATTCCCATCTAAACATCATAATTTAAAAAATCCAAATAAATAGTTTATATCCCTCTTACGTGCATCAAAGACCTCATTGATGTAATACTTTTTACGGAGCCAATTTTCCTTTCATTAAATTACTGTAATACTTCCTCATAATTTAAAAAAAATGAGCAGGCCGCTTAATGAGGCATCGGTTTATTCAGATAAAATTGGCAAAAAAAGTTTGTCGATAAAAGCCACACAAATTTCAATCGGATGAAACAGAATTCTAAATGATTACACGCCAAAAAAAATTGAAAATATACACCAAGTGGGCGTCCGATATAAAAAAAATGAATCAACAGCCATCAAACAAGGTATACAAAAACCAACAAAAAGAAAATTGTTAACAAATATAATAAAATAAATCAAGTTTCCGATCTAACAAAGCTACAAGTTTTTTTTACAAAAATAAATGTTTGTACGTCCAAAACCATATATTTTTAATAATTTTGCTCACACGAAATTTTAACGGAAAAAGTTTGAAAAATATTGGAATTATTTTTACTATTAATCATAAAAAATTAACATTAATGATATAAATCAAGGCCACATGCAAATTTCGCAGCCACAAGCTGTTAATGCAATTTTACGTCTTTGTCCACAACTCTAGTTAAGACTAGAAACAAGGACGTTCCCAGGCGCATTAACAAAGATGGGAGTTTTCAACATCATAAAAAAAGAAAAATTTCACACCTGGATTACATCATGGACAGCCCAAATAGACTAGCTATGGAAATGTGGTCGCACATATCCACTAATGGAAAAGAAAAGAAAGAATAAAAGGCTAAAATTAAATAAGGTTTCCTAAACTTTAAAAAAATTAAAACATAGATATAGAAAAATTTAAACAACTTTCTTCTTGATACAATATAATATTTATGATGTACAGGGTGGGTCAAATTCGACGCTTTTAAAGAGAAACACCCTTTTCTATAGGAGATAGACGAAAACTAATATCGGTGTCTGGAGCTCAATTTTTATCAAAAACATGATGGTGAAAACCGCACATCGATATCTCTTACCGTTTCGGAGTTACGGGGTGTTTTTCAAAAATGTGCATTTTTAACAAATCGCTGTAACTTCTTTGCTATGGAAAATTTTCTATTTTTATGAAAACATTTCCAAATCACCTTTTTACGTAGAATTTAATGGTTTAAGTATATATTTTTTAAATTAATAGTTTAAGAATTGAAAAAGACACCCTGTATATTTTTAATTCATTGACAAGAATTTAAAATTACCTTCGGAATCGAGCAAAATATCAAGTATGTTATATTTTTGGAAAGGTAATTTTAAATTCTTGTGAATGTATTAAAAATATACAGGGTGTCCCATATAAAAAATCAAATTTTCTCTTGATAATTCTTAAATTATTAATTTTAAAAAAAATATACTTAAACCATTAAACTCTACGTAAAAAGGCACTTTGGAAATGTTTTCATAAAAATACAACATTTTCCATAGCAAAAAAGTGACAGCGATTTGTTAAAAATGCACATTTTTGAAAAACACCCCGTAACTCATACACGGTAACAGATATCGACGTGTGGTTTTCACCATTATGTTTTTGATAAAAATTGAGCTCCAGACACCCATATTAGTTTTCGTCTATCTCCTATAGAAAAGGGCGTTTCCCTTTAAAAGCGTCCAATTTGACCCACCCTGTACATACATGATGTCTAAAACGCTTTTTAAGTTGTCATGTACAGGGTGTCCCACTAAGAATAGCTCTCGGCTGTATCTCGGAAAGTATTAGCCGTAATAAAAAAAATATTTATAACTAAAGGGGCTATGAGAAATTGCTGGAAATTATTTTCACGTTTGTAAAATGGCCGCTAGAGGGCGCAACTGCTATGGAAAATAAGAAAATAGCATTTTTACAGAATTTTGCCTAGATAATGAGTACTATAAATAATAGCTTCATAATCTTCAGTAAATTTTGGATGTTTTTTGTTAGAACCATTTTCCCCTATCTGATAAAATAAAGTGGTGGGGGAAGGTTAGATCTATCTTTATTTAAATGTTAATAACTCCGGACTGGATGATCAGAATCCAACAAATGAGGGCTCGTTTAAAAGAACGTTTCTTACTCTATATTATACCGTAAAAATAATAATAATAAGGTTTTGAACGTAGACGCTAGGGGGCACTTTCTTACAATTTAACAAACATAGCGCGTTTTTTAAAAAAAATTAAATAAAATAGTATACATATGTAATTTTAGCTGATAGTAAAGAGTAGTAAAAGCTTAAAAAGTCAGCGAAAACTGCATCTTGATATCTTCTTTCAAACCGAAGATAATAGCAAAATTATAATAAATGCCAAAAAGTAAGCCCTTAATTATTACCTTATTTTTACAACACGGTATCATAGCCCTCTTGATTAACCAAGAGATAGGCACCATTTTAACAAAAAAATAAGATAGAAATAGTTAGTTTATTTTAAAATCGACGAAATACCAGAATTCCATAATACCAGATGTATTAATATCTAATAATTAAGATATCAATGACAGTGAATAATTAACAAAGCCTCAGTGAAGTCATGGTAGGCTTTGGAAAAAAGTTACTTTTGGCGTAATAGTATAAACGTCAAATTGTTATTAGATCAACATTTTGATAGTCTTTTATCTTTTGATTGTTTTTTCAAAATGCCAACAACTTCAACTACTTCAAATAATAAAGGCATTTTGAAAAAGCAATTAAAAGATAAAAAACGCTGCTAAGACTATCAAAATGTTGATCTAATAACAATTTGACGTTTATACTATTACGTCAAAAGCAACTTTTTTCCAAAGCCAACCATGACTTCACTGAATCATCGTTTCTTGTTCACTGTTATTATTATCTTAATTATTAAATATTAATACATCTGGTATTATGGTATTCTGGTATTTCGTCGATTTTAAAATAAACTAACTATTTCTATCTTATTTTTTGTTAAAATGGGCATAATCTTGAGGGCTACTGATACCGTGTTATAAAAATAAGATAGTTAAGGGCAATTTTTTTCGTATTTATTATATTTTTGCTAATATCTTCGGATTGAAAAAAGATATCAAGATGCGGTTTTCACTGACTTCTTAATCTTTTATTCCTCTTTAAAATCAGCTGAAATTACATATACCATTGTATTTATTTTTTTTGGGAAATCTCGCATTATTTGTTAAATTGCAAGACAGCGCCCTCTAGCGTCTACTGTTAAAGGCACATTATTATTGTTTATATGGTTTTATATAGAGTACGAAACACTCTTTTAAACGAGCCCTCACTTGTTAGATTCCGGTCATCCAGTCCGGAGTTATTAACATTTAAATAAAAACAGATCTAACCTTCCCCCACTACTTTATTTTAGCAGATAGGGAAAAATGGTTCCGACAAAAAAATGTCCGAAATGTTCTTAAGATTATGAAGCTATTATTCATAGTAGCCCTTATCTAGGCAGAATTTTGTAAAAATTGCATTTTCTTATTTGCCGTAGCAGTTGCGCCCTCTAGCGGCCACTCTACAAACTTGAAAATAATTTCCAGCAATTTCTCATAGCCTCTTTAGTTATAAATATTTTTTTCCTCAGGTTCTACGGCCAATACTTTCCGAGATACAGCCGAGAGCTATTCTTAGTGGGACACCCACATGCAGAACTAATAGTGGATAAACTTGAATGAAAAACATTTCAAAAAATATCAACGCAGGTCTCTTACCATGTCATTCTCTTTTCCTATAAGAAACTAAAATATTCAGTAAATATTTTAGACACCCGTTTTTTGATGCCGAGCCTAATATGGTCAAGACCGGTTTAGTTTAACAGGTCTTGAACATATGTATAACTCGCAATAAAATAAAAACATAAAAAATATTTTCATTCAATAAATTATAAGCCAAGGTCCATACCCAACTTCCATAAAATTTAGATCAGTAAATTGATATGCAATTTTTTCCTTGCATTCTAAAAGCTCTGTTTTCCATGAACCCGATACACGATGTTTATACAACAAGTGTTCGGTACGCTGTAAACTTTATGGTGATATGTTATACCTCGTGCCGTATCCATTAACCTATTTTTCCCTAAAATGTGCAGCGGCAAAGTTAATGCCGGCTATTTATTTTGCAATTGTTATTAACATAATTAGAAACTCTCGTTTCAGATTTAATTAGATAATTTTATCGGTCGAACAGCTATTAGCTTCGTATTTATGTTAACTAAAATTTAATCTGACATGATAAAGTTCCTTTTTCGAAATTACTAGTCCTTTTCTCTGCTTTATGGATCCATTAGAAACTTTTTCAATTTTAAACTAATTAATTAAATATTCGTTGATAGAATGATTTATCGGGAAGTGCGACTCCAAAGAATATTAAAACAATAGACGTTTCTAGAATTAGATTTATAGATGTGACAATAGAAAATTTACTCGAAACAATTAATTAATCAAATTATTTTATTACACTTATAGGCTTGATGCATTCTCCGCCAGTGCTGCCACCATCGAAGAATATTGTTGTAAGAATGTGTTTAGGGTTATTGATTTGGTTGCACCACATTGTAAATAACTGGTACATATATACAAATACACGGGTTTAAATAGGGAGTAGACGACAAATTTATTATATAATTGGCTCCTCAATTATATAATACATTTGTCGTCTGTCAATAGATAAATTTCTGAAATGACAACTTCATTTGACAGTTATCTTTTACCTTGACTGGTGCTCATAAGTAAATACAGGGCCATAAGAAAGGAGAAATATTTAAAAAGAAATCGGCTATAACTCGTAAACGGGCTAATCAAAAATATCTAAAGTCATTCTTTTGAATGTGGGTTTTAGTGCTCTTCAATAAACCTAAATAGAATTATTCTCTAAAATAATTAGGGAAGCCAATAATTGACCCCATTTAAATTTACATGGGATTTTCTATGTCCCGCTCGACGATGCAACACCCGGTATGTCTATTTAATTTTTTGATTACGTAACAAGCACTTTGTTTACTCACTTGTTTCGTCGAACTGCTTGAATCCATTTTTGCTTTTGATCAAATCGGTGTGAGAAACTATAAAGCTCTAAAATGTTGTTTCGGGAGAGTTGAACATCAGGGAAATTTGAGTTATTCAATGTTATTGCGCCCAACAACGCCTTAATTACGCTTTCCTTTACGCGTTAACATTTTCTCGGCAATTTTATTAACATTTGATATGGTCACAACACAACAAGTCGCCTAGTTCGGATTCTTTATTTTTTACTACCAGAAACAGCGTTACATCACACATACCTAGTACTTGAGTGTTTTATAGTTTCAAGAATTGCACTAGTAAAAAACTAAAATACTTCAATATTATGTCAAAGCCACGGGACGGTATGAAATACATAGTGAATATTTCTGATTCCTGTCGTATACAGCGCTGCGGTCGGAATTTTTTCCGGTGTCAATTCCAAATGAAACAAAACTGTAGGCATGAATGTTCAACTTTAAAACTTGGTCTCCAAAAAAATCTTATATATCTTCTACACATTAAATCATCTGCGAAGATATAACATCACACGGTATAAAAGCCAACTTATTCTATGGTTTTTAGTATCTTAAACACTTCAATAGAATTTAGTTTGTTGAACAAACTATTTCCGTATATAAATCAAGTGACTTCCTTATAATATTCACAACAATCTTTGTTATCATATAGTCATACAGGATGTTTCAAAAAACATATGCCAACTCTCGTAGGGAGATTCTTCACGTAAAAATAAGATTTATTTTTCATATCAATATAGGTCCGATTCTGCTTTTTCTCGTAGCTACTGGTGTTAAACACTTAATATTTTTTCGATTAATTATAATTATCTTCCAAGTACTTCTAGCGTTTCGAATGAAATTTTGAGGGTAAAAATTACTATAAATGCGACATATTTTAAAGCTAAAAAAATGTCGTCATATCCACCAGGGACGTGCATATGGGTTATCATTAAAATATTTTTCTAAAAAAAGCATGTGCGCCAATGACTTTTTTTCTCTTGTTAGAGAAATAGTGCAAGCAGTTTAATGCCGATTAAAAGTTGTCTCTTGATATTTTGTCGATTTCGGCCTCCTTGATGATATAAACGCAATTTTATTAATTTGCCTTGATTGCCTTGATCCAAGTCTAATAGCAACCTTTAAAAAAAAGAATATAATTAACTTGCGAAAGCTTTAAATAAGTATTGGTTGATTACTCATAAAAAATATGAAAAAAGTTCCTATGAATATGGGTATGGAAATGCATAGTTTTAGAGTTACAGGATGTTAAAATTTTTTAAATTAGTTTTTTGTAATTATCTTAAATACCATTATCTTTTTATTTAAAATTGCTGTAGGTTGGACTAATAGTAATAATATTTAATAATAAATTAGGTAAAATATACAATTTAATAATTTTATTTTTATTATAATTTTATTCATTGTTATTAATAAAATTGTGTTTGACCCTTGACCTTCCCGTTAGGAATGCATTCAATTCAGCAAACTGGAACGATGTGCTTACAGCCTTAGAAAAATCTTTTCACATACCGAAATATCTTCTACGAATGATAGACGACTACCTAAGAAATCGCGTTCTCATTTACGAAACTAAACAAGGGTACAGAAGGCAGACGATAACATCGGGGGCTGCACAAGGATCTATCCTTGGTCCGGATCTATGGAATGCGTCTTACGATGGCCTATTGAGAACAAATATGCCCGAGGAAACAGTATTGGTCGGATACGCCGATGACGTCGCCGCACTTATCGCAGCTAGAGATATGGAGATGGCCCAAATCAAATTAAGGAGTGTGATGCTAACTATTAATAACTGGATGACGAACCATGGACTATCACTGGCTCTTATGAAAACAGGAATTGTGGTTCTCACAAAAAGCAGAATAAACACAGTGCTCCCATTCCACGTATGGGGAGAGATAGTTACATCAAAACCAGCAGTAAAATATCTTGGCATCACCATAGACAATAAAATGACCTTCTGGGAACAGATAAAAATGACCGCAGGCAAGGCCGCTAAAGGTGTCACAGCACTGAGTAGACTTATGGCCAACACGAGTGGACACAAGTCAAGTAAACGGCGATTATTGATGTTGACTGTTCAATCGGTTCTTCTATATGGCGCTGAGATTTGGGCAGTAGCTCTATCGAAGAAAAAATATAGAAAACGTTTGGCCCAAGTGCAGAGACAGGCAGCACTCAGAGTAGCTTCATCTTACCGCACAGTTTCCGAACCTGCAGTGCTGGTTATCGCAGGGATAGCACCTATAGTTCTACTTGCCAGAGTAGTTCTACTTGCCATAGTTCTACTTGCCAGTATGCCATATACCAAAGAAAAACCGAATTGAACCAAAAAGAAGTTAAAAAGGAGGAAATCAACAGGACTTATGAAGCATGGCAGAGATTGTGGGAACAGGAGAGTAGGGGTCGCTGGACTGCGCGACTTATTAAATCGGTGAAAACCTGGACACAAAGGGAAGACGGGGAAATAAATTATTACTTGACCCAGTTTCTTAGCGGCCACGGCTATTTTTTATCGTATCTTGAAAAAATGAGAAAGGTAACATCACCAGTATGCCTTTACTGCGAAGGTTATGACGACGCAGAACATACCTTTTTTTACATGCGAGAGGTGGAGCGTATACAGAAGGAATATCGAGGAAGAAATTGAAGAACAACTATCCCCTCATAACATCGTCCAAAAAATGCATCAAAGCCCTGAAAACTGGAACCGCATATCAAGGTATGTGGAAAAGATACTAAGGGAAAAGAAAAGCGACCTGGATAACCGCTGATACCATAAACAGAAGCGAGCCCGAGGGCGATAAAAAACGGACTAGTCTCGAAGTAATGTGCTAAACGGTCCCGAACTAGAGTCCAAGACGTAAAAGGAGGTGTTTTAGTCGGTATTTATTAAGAGAGCCCGACACTTCGTGCGTAAATTGCATTTCACCTCCTTACAAAAAAAAGATTGTGTTTTTCTCATCAAGGAGGCTGAATTCGACAATATATCAAGAGATAATTTTTAATTCGCATTAATCACAAATAACATAAACACAATTTTGATATCAAAAGAATAAAGTCAGTGGCACACATGTCTATTATTGAAAAGTATTCCAGTGATAACCCATACGCACGTCCCTGATAAATTTGTCGACACTTTTTAGCATTAAAATATGTAGAACTTAAGTATATGTAGTAACTTTTACCCTCAAATTTCATTCGAATCACTAAAAGTACTTGGAAGAAAATTATAATAAATCGAAAGATTATTAAAAGTTTCACACTCTGTAGCTAGGAAACAAAAAAAAAGAATCGGACCTATGTTGATATGAAAAATAAATTTTATTTTTATGTGAGGAATGTCACCACGAGAGATGGCACATGTTTTTTGAAACACCCTGTATACGAGTATAATAGTAAGTTTCAAAAAAAATGCTCAGGAGAAATAATAATACTAGGAAAGATATTTTTGGGTCTATAATATAAATTTACTCTCAATACGAACTTTTTTTCAGGTTCATAACCTTACAAATTAATATGTATGTACGTAAATAGAAAGGGAAATTCGCAAGACCGGTGAAATCTAATTTTCCGATATGAAAAAGATGAGAATAAAACAGAAATCGCATTTTCCACGTCAACTGTCAGCTGTCGATATACAAATTTTTTATCCAGCAGTACAGCAAAAGCGAGAAAAATTACTATTTTTTTATTTGGGCCTGTCGACGAGTTAACGGCGGATTAGGAAACCTTAATTTGACAGGTTCGACATCGAAAATGTTAGTGAAGCCTCACAAATACATCACAAACATTAAACTGGCTGATGCGGCACAACGGAGGGTAGTGCGGAGCAAGGGTAGATTTAAAAATCGCAAAAATCGCGTTCGAACAGGGCTGGATTACGTTGGATTATGTTAGAGAAATGTAAGTTTCTTCCAACAGTATAAAACTAGCTATCTCGTAAAAAGCAAACTAGAGTTGTACAGAGTGATTGAAACCTTTGTTCTGAAATTCTCTAAAAATAATTAACTGAAATATTTCTTTACAATTCATTAACACAATTAAAATATCCTGTTAGAAATCGTTTATGTCAGTGATTTGATTTTATCTAATTTTTGTAAAAAAGTTGGTGCCTATTATATTACATTTTTAAAAACTGACTATTTGCAAAAAAGGTTTCTGCATCTGATATGATTAAAAATTCGATAGTAAAAGAGCACTAAAAACTAGTAAAAACCACTAACAAAAAAGAAAAAATAACAAGACGAAACAACTCACAATTAAAAATACAAAAAAAAACAGGGCGCTTTTTGCTTTTTAGAGAATTTTTTTCTGATGTTTTTAATGGTCTTTTTTTCTTTAATGTTCATTAGTGGCTTTTACTTCTGTCTTTTTTGTGTTCTTTATTCTAGTAAGACATCAAATTCAGTTTTGAAATATATTTTATACTTCAATCTACTTTATGTAAAGGCATTTTTAAAGTAGTTAAAAGTCAGAAATGGTTAATATTGTGCCCGGACAGGTTGTCATACAATATGAATTTATTTATAATATAACATAATTTTTATATACCGGGTGTTTCTCAAAAATGGCTCGCCCCTATAACGTTTTTATCTTTTCAAATAAAATAACGAGGTTTGGTACGATAGTATATGACATAAATCAAGATTAATTGACGTATGTTTTCAGTCACTTCCTGTTTCACTGGAAACGACTATAACTTTTGATTCCCAAATGATACCCCAGGTATTTTTTTACTTCATTCAATATAAAATGCCACTCTGAATAGAATGATTTTCATATTATGTAAACTTTTTACATTTTCGCATAATATGGTTTATTTGAAGTTCTAACATGCGGTTCATAATGACAATTTGACTCGATACACTAAGTGTGTGGTATCAAATTATTCGTAAAAAATGTTTTTTTTTCCAAAAAACCACCCTCGTTCCATTTGAAAAAATTGAGAAATTTTTTCAAATGGACAAGACACGAAAAACATTAATCGATCAAATCTATTTTTCAAAGCTTTCTTGATTAAAAATTAGTGTTTTTAACACAGTCATGGCCCATGGCACTCTAGATTGAAATTTAAAATATGATTTTTAAGCGAAAATGTCAAAAGTTGATATGTGATATGTCATTCTATTCTGAGTGGCATTTTCTATCGAATAGAGTAAAAAACTACCAAGGGGGCTAATTAAAAATCAAAAGTTGTGGATCTGGTGAAACACGAAGTGACCGAAAGCAATTGAATACGTCAATCAATCCTAATTTATGTCATATACTAACATATCAAATTTCGTTTTTTATCTGAAAAAAAAGTTATGAGGTGAACCACTTTTGAGAAACACCCGGTATTTTAACATATAAATAGCAGTCACATATTTTTGGATCTATCTAAAGCCTTCATATTTTTTATAATGATATATCTAGCATATTGGAAAACAGGTTGGTTATTATTATTTAAAACTGTACAGGGTAGGTCAAATTCGACGCTTTTAAAGGGAACACCCTATTCTATAGGAGATAAACGAAAACTAATATCGGTGTCTGGAGCTCAATGTTCATCAAAAATATGATGGTAAAAACCGCACAACAATATCTGTTACCGTTTCGGAGTTACGGGGTGTTTTTCAAAAATGGGCATTTTTAACAAATCGCTGTAACTTTTTTGCTATGGAAAATGTTGTATTTCTATGAAAACATTTCCAAAGCACCTTTTTACGTAGAATTTAATGGTTTAAGTATAATTTTTTTTAAATTAATAATTTAAGAGTTATCAACAGAAAAATTTATTTTTTATTTGGGACACCCTCTATATTTTTAATTAACTGAAAAGAATTTAAAATTACCTTTCCCAAAACATAGCACACTTGATATTTTGTTATAGACCCCTTCGAAATACAGAATTTTTATAAGTTCGCCACTTTTAACTAGAAGGTTTTGGACCCCTTATTGATGATCTGCCCCTAATGGAACTCGAAAACATATTTTTCTAGCAAGACGAGGCACCGCCTCAGAACGCTTAAGTTATCAGCAAATTTCGAGTATATTTGAATAGCTAACCAAGATCCCAGCCATTGGCCGCCGAGGTCGCCGGAATTAGTGCCTGTTATCGTTAGTAGATTTTTATCTTAGAGGAAGAATAAAGGTTCTTATTTTTAAATTGCCCGTATAATCTAGACAAGAATTAGAAGTACTTAGTGGTTATGCAAGGGTATCTTTCACCCCTACTGAGTTAATGAATTCCGCGAGAAATGTTCAAAAATGGTCTCTGGAAAAATCTCATGTCTTGGTTTGCTATTTATTTTTATTGTCATTAGATACAATTTAAATGTGTGACGTTGATGCTGCTAAATATAGTTTAAATTCTTATAAAATTCTGATACTCTCATTGCATATATTATTTCCGTTCTAATTGCTGCTGACAGCTAGAATTTTTTAGCATTACAGCCGACGCCGTTCAAAGCCTACTTATTCAAAGTGGGTAAATTTTTAAAAACTCTATATCTCGAAGAGGAATCGAGCACAATATCAAGTATGCTATATTTCTGGAAAGGTAATTTAAATTCTTTTTAATGAAATAAAAATATACAGGGTGTTCCAATCGAGCACAATATCAAGTATGCTATATTTCTGGAAAGGTAATTTAAATTCTTTTTAATGAAATAAAAATATACAGGGTGTTCCATATAAAAAATAAAATTTTCTGTTGATAACTCTTCAATTATTAATTTTAAAAAAATTATACTTAAAACATTAAATTTTACGTAAAAAGGCGCTTTGGAAATGTTGTCACAAAAATACAAAATTTTCCATAGCGAAGAAGTTACAGCGATTTGTTAAAAATGCACATTTTTGAAAAACACCCCGTAACTCCGAAACAGTAACAGATATCGATGTGAGGTTTTCACCATCATGTTTTTAATTAAAAATGAGCTCCAGACACCGATATTATTTTTTGTCCTATAGAAAATTATCTCCTATAGAAAAGGGTATTTTCCTTTAAAAGCGACCAATTTGATCCACACTGTACATAAATTGAAATAATTCAGAAGACCATTTTAAACATATACTTTTTATTTTTAAAATTTAAATTAATTTATATCTTTTGGAGGGAAAACACCTATTTTTTAGGAATAAATAACTGAATATAAAATTCGAATATAATGAAAATTAAATTCTGCATTAAGTTAAAATATATTATCTATTGATAATATAATTCCCCATACACACATACTCGTACTCATTTGCATAAAATACTGGAGATATCTGGCGCAATAATCTATAACATCCGTAAAGTAGGTACCTATTTGTTAATCAAAGATATTATTCGAAATATTATGTAAACAAGTAATCCAAATTATTGAAATATTTTACTAGATTTAAATAAATTCTACCAAGCATACATATCCAGCCTTGTTCGTATGTTAGCAAAAAAATCATGTTAGTAATCGAACTACATTGTAGTCTCATAGCCACATATCGATCAAATACCTTTCACTTAATTAAGGGTGTCTTCCTGTGGTTAAAGAATCTGAACTGCAATCGCATTTTTAAGTCTTTTCGAACTGTGGGGAAAAAACAACGTTCACAGTTAAAGGATAATCGTCACAAATTCGTTTTAGTTATTATAAAAAAAAACCTTTAAAATATTTCACAGACGTCAAAATAAATGACCTTTGGAAACATAACAGAGAATTTGAATCTGACATGGTTATACTGTAATTAATGTATACCTCTTTTTATAAAAAATATTGATTTCATACTTACCTTTAATGGTATTTTTAATACATTTTTTTTTGCACGGGTGAAAAAATATGACAAAGTAATACAAAATTCTTCTTTATTATAAATAATAAAATTGGGAATATTTTCCGAAAAAAAACACAACAATTTGTCAAAAAAATATATTTTATACTCCAACAACAACAACTTTAACACACATATACACATACTTTTATTGTCCATAAACGTATTTCGAAATTAGCAATTGTAATAGAATCTTATAAGAAATCGGAACTGTAGTTTTGCGATTAATAGAGAAAATAAAAAAATGTATTTGACTAATCAAACCAATTTATAAGAGTGCAGTGCATTTTTATTGGTTTTAATCAATGAAACCTCAAATATAATTAGCTTCTACGTCCTACTAATCATGTTAATCCAACCCAACCCAACTCGCATACCCTAACCTAACCTAAACAATGTTGCCGGTTGTTGTCCCTTAATTTCGCAGTTCTGCACGCGCATAAACGATAATCGGTCGGGTATTTCGCGTGCAATCTAAACAAAAAGAAACTTACTCCAGAGAATAACCAAAGCAATCAAGACACGCCGCCGCCGTAGGCTAAATATGCAACAGCTTTTACATATTTAGAGTTATATTTAAAAAATAACAACAGCTGTAAAAAATAAAAAAGTTCTATATTTGTGGGACACAAATCCCGAAGCAAAGGCATCAACAACGGATCCACAGCTGCTCTTGCAAAATTGGCAATAGCTAGGTGTTACCTTCCACCGTTCTTAAAACCGTTCATAAAATAAGGCAAACGGCAACATTGTTGGGTATGCGAGTTGACTAGTGAGACGTAGAAGCAATTTCAAATATAACCATATACCAACGTAGAAAATGTTAGTTATATTTCATTATTTTTATAATATCTTTAATTAACTAAACAATTTAATAAAACAAATTTGCACAATTTTGATGAATACTCTATTAAGAATTATTGAGATATAAATATTGTTGTCAACTGGCCGCAGTAAAAACAGATAAGCTTTTTATGTAAGTATTCGGAAGCTTATTTTATGGCATCTACAGGGGACCCAGGCTCCCACAATCTGGACGACTCTGGTTCTAGGCTGCAAATTGGTGGCTTAAGCTCCCGTTTGCTCCTTTTGTTTTTTCGTCATCTTTTTTTTCATCTACTAAGTTGCAGACGGCTCTGCTGTTAAAAATGTCAAGTTGCCACATTTATTTATTTATTTTCTGACATTATCATTCGTTTTGACACTTTAGTTTTGTATTACGAGTTTTTGCTTTGAATGAATTGTGTTGTGATACTTTAAGCTTAAAAAAAATTACTAGCGGACCTTCCAGTCGAACATTGTTCTTTTTAGAACTTCTTTTAGTGCGAAGTGTACAAGATAGCTTAATAGCCGTTGCAAAAAACTCATCAAAACCTTATTAGAATACTTTGAACAGGAAAGCGGTAGTAATGGCCCTTTATGTCCCCTAAGAGCTGTTCAGAAAGAAAATTGATGTACATAATGACTGTTTATATATAATTAATTTATTTTTGTTTCTTAAAATAATTTGATTAAAAGAGAATATGTAAAACTGGGCAACGCTGTGCCGGTCAAGCTTTATCACGTGACTAAAAGTTTATTTGGTATGATCTTTAAATATTTCTTTCTACATAACGAGATACGTTAAGCTTTATATCCTGTATTGATTTGTAAATGACTCCCTTTTTATTTTTTATCTATTTTACTTTCTAAAATATATAACAGTTTTTGTTGGTTTTATTTAAATGGAACCGCTAAAAATTCTAAAATGCTTTAAATATAAAAATATTCATTTTTTAGTTTTCCATCTAAAAGAGAAATAATAACAGGGTGTGCTAAAATGCAATAATATACAGGGTATTTCGTTTTAAAAAAATCATCCCGATCCACTCACACCCTGTAGAAGTTAAAATATTTTCTTAAAATACATCCTAATACATACTTTAAGTTTGCACTTATACAAAATTCCTAAGTTTCTTATTATGTGAGCTACGCAGATTGATGTGCGACGCATTGTTGCCGGATCTGTATAAGGTTGTAGAAAATTATTTGAACCGCGGTAACCCCTATTTACCGCTACTTTTTGACTGACACCCTGTTAAAAAGTGTATTTCAATACTCCTAAATATACATATATAAAAATTAGTTTTTGATTAAAAATATAATGAAAGTAATAATCCTGAAGCCGGAATCTGTAGTATAAATATTAATCTCAATTTTAACAAGAAATTTATACATGTGTATGTAAATATACCTTTGTAACAGAGAGTTACTATTTAAAAAAAATGTCGATGACGTCATATCTTAAATTTGAGACACCGTTCATATTTTTTATAAAAAAAGGCAATTTAAAGTACTTTGATTTACTGAAAATATCAGTTAGAGAATCACCCTGTATCATATCTAAGAAACAATGACAAAATTTTTAAATAGTATTTAGAGGGGCATGGGACGAATATCTGATAACATCGCAAAACTAGAGTACCGTTACATATGGCCGGACTAAAAACAAAAGTAATTATGATAAAATGGCGTGTGAAAAATGATTTCACGTCTGAGACTAGAGGTTTTATTTTTAGTCCGGCACACGCACACTTAAACAGAACCAAGAAACAATTTCGGTTTATTACATTACCTTCTATTCACTCTTTAACATTACCCATTCTAATAATAGTCTTCGTGTTGCGTTTCGGACTGATATGGATTCGTTTGAGAAAATCGATCAATATTCCATTAAAACTTGAACCTAGCAAAGTTGCGTATTTCATTAATTTTTTTGATAAATGAAGAAGCAGACGCTTAAGTGGGCGTTATTTTTTGTTACTTTTTAGGAAATATTTCTTTCCTCTAAACCAAAGTGATTAAGAGGATTTTTGGACTCACTCTTGTTTAGTAGAGTTGTTAGGTAGAGTACTGAAGATTTGTTTTAGTTTCTACAGGGTGTTCCGAACTGTATTCCGGAAACTTATTCGGCAGCATATTCTGCAGATAAAAATAAGTAAAAAAGTTTGTATAAATATATGTCCTAAAATGCTTATTAGTTTCGGAGATACAGGGTGTAGAAGTTTCATATTTATTGCTATTTTTTCCAAATAATTTCTGAAGTCACGTCAATATTTGGATGAAAATTGGTGTCTGGGAGTTTTTTGACACGAGAAATTGATTTTGACGTCAATATGACTCCTACTTGTAGAAGGCGCCACCGACATATTTTTTAACTGGTTTGAAGAGTAGTAATTTTCGTCGGTACCTCTATAAAACGCCTGAGTAAAAAAATATATATTTACGACGTTTTTTACGTAAAAAAAGTATCTTAGTAAAAAACGATACAAGTAATGGTTCTCGAGATATATGGAATCAAAAAATTATCAATATCTTTCAACATTGACATAAATTAAACATGTTCACTAAATAGTTGTTAGATGGAAATCATAAATTTGAAATGTTTTTGTGCCAAAAGTTCAAAAGAAACTGTGTTATCATCATTTTTTGGAAGAAAAATTTATAATTTTTTAAAAAAATAAGAAGTTCCCAAATTTATCATCTAAATCAAATAACTATCTACTCTTAACCTGCTTATTTTTTTGTCAATAATGACGTATTGACTATGTTCATTCTAAATATATTGAGAACGGTTCCTCGTAGTACCAAAAGACATTTTTCGTAAAAATTCACGAAAATGTATGTTTTCACTCAGTAGTCATATACAGGTTCGGACGAAAAGTTATTACTTACTCTTCAAAACGGTTAAAATACATGTATATAGGTGGCGTCCCCTACAAATTAATAAGAGTCATATTGACATCAAAATCAAATTTCTCATGTCAAAAAACTCCCAGACAGTTAATTCAAAAATTATTTGAAAAAAATAATTTTTTAAACAAACTAAAATGCAACACCCTGTACAATCACTATTTAATAAACTATTTAATTGATTGCTTAATTGCTGCTGATTTATTTAGTGTGTCTAACTTTATTATGGGAATATGTTATTTATTTATTTGCCAATCAATCTCAAATGTGTCTAAACTTGCCCTATAGGTACTTTATTTGAAAGTTTCATTAAAAGTACCAAATCACTAGCTAAAAACAGTTGTTGGTGGCACCAAACTTTGACAAAATCTTTATTCAAAAAACTGTTATTAAAACAAGTCGACTTGCAATTTTGACAATTTGATGGAAATCCTCCTTAACGAATAATATTGTGTAGGTATTAACAAACCGAGATTTTGAGACTAAGTTTCAAATAAATTTGATAGAAAGCAACCAAAAGACGGATTGTACGATATCGTTGTCACCTAGTATGTGCACCAAATGGTGCACCCATTCGCCTCGGTGTATTATACGAAAACGGAAAGACGTAGAAACAATTTGTTTTATGAGTATATGTAGAGAGGCAATGTGGCATAATTTAAAATTATTTTTAAATGTACAGGGTGTATCAGAACTAAGATCCATACCAAAGTTATATTTCTTCTTATGGAACACCCGTTATTTTATTTCATTTTTGAATTCTTGGGCATAAAATAAGGCATTTAGTATAAGGGTTTAATATGTTTAAATGCTTTGGTTTTTGAGATACTTAAATATGCATGCTATAATAAAAAAGTTTGTCAACACCCTGTATGTTATTTTTCAGAATTAATTCTTGTGTTGACTTTGAAGCCAGAGAATTAAACTTTACTAAAAAAAATTATTGCTTCCATAAATATATACAGGGGTATCAAAAATTGCTGGTCTATTTTAAATATTTATTTTACAAAAAAACTTCGTAATTTCAAATACAACACTACATATTTTTTAAATAAGTCGAAACAGATTTAAATGCTCTTTCAAACTATATTAGGGTTTTATATACCTATTTGGCTCAGATTTTGAATAAAAAACGATTTTTCAATAAAATTTTAATCAAGATGACTGGTGTCGTCGTGGCAATTTTCTAGTTAGTATTTTCAAAATCGACATTAGTTTATGGATTTTGTTTAAATTTATAACAGTTTACCTTTATTTAATTTACTTACAGTAGTTTAATAAGTACAGTAAAGACTCGATAATCCGAAGAGCGCTAATTCGGATTCCTTGCTAATCCGGATCGGCAGCGCACTTGCATTATGTACCTTGTAATCCGGATTTCCTTTGATTCGGTAATCCGAATTTGTGGTTCTAACTTGTTTTAACGCGTTTTCTCAAAGCGGTAATTCATTTATATCGTAATAATTTGACGGCCGGACGTGTTTTAACGTAGGTACCTAGTTCAGAATGGGAAACTTTACGTTAGACAGTTGCAAAAGAAATTGCAGCAAGTAAAACATGGCTACCAAGACATTTTAAACATGTTGACGCAAATTGATGGAGAGATTTATACAAATGCTGAAATAAATCAATGAGTTCAAAACTCTGAAAATATCATAGAGGATGGTGATCTCGAACATGAAGTTATAGACGACGCCAACGAGACCAGCGATGAAGAAATCTATATCCAATCAAAAAAAATCAAGCACGTTGATACAATAAAATATTTTACACTGGGATTGCAGTGGGCTGAAGAGAATGATCTCAGTATTAACGATATTCTTGTCTTAAAAAATATACAAGAGGAAGCTATAGTTAAGCATTCTTCAGTTAATGCACTTAAAAAACAAAGTAAAATCTCTGATATTATTTTAAATAATGTAGTATCTATTTTATACTATGGTATCTATAGGATGTATGTTCCTATTCACAACGAGTTTTGTTATAGAATATACTTATTCTTACTTAAATTATATTTGATTAAGGTTTTGCTAATAAAAATGTTTTATTTTATTCGTTTTTTTTAAATATATGTGTATAAAAATGCAGATCGCGATAATCCGGATTTTTTATTAATCCGGATTAACCTGTGCTTTAATTGATCCGGATTATCGAGTCTTTACTGTATTTTTATTATTTTATCAAGAAAAATAAAGAAGTAGTTCTTTGATTTATATTACGATGACTTGTAGATATATTGGATTTTCTATAAAAAAACAATTAAGGCAAATTGATTTTCTTTACTTCCAACGACAGGTTTCTGCCTAATAGGTTTTTCATATACCACACTATCAGCTCTGCGAAATAGGAAAACTGGTTTTTCAAAGGAACACTTGTCAAGAAAATTCTTATTTGGATATTTTTGAGCATAAACCCTTCAGGCCAACAAGCAATTGTCCTCACAAAATAAAATCACTAGTAACATATCCATTCCTTCCGCCCGCAGATACTGCTTCGTATAGTTTAAAAGAGCATTTAAATCTGCTTCGACTTACTGTAAAAAATACATAGTGTTGTATTTGAAATAACATTTTTTTTTTTGTAAAATAATTATTTAAAATAGACCGCAATTTTTGATACCCCTGTATACATTTAAGCAAGCAATATTTTTTTTTAGTAAAGTTTATTTCTCTGGCTTCAAAGTCAGTACAAGAATTAACTCTAAAAAGTAATGTACAGGGTGTTGACAAACTTTTTTATAATTGCATGCATATTTAACTATCTTTAAATATCTCAAAAACCAAAGCATTTAAACATATTAAACCCTTATAATAAATGTTTTATTTTATGTCCAAGAATCTAAAAATAAAATAAAATAAAATACCGGGTGTTCCATAAGAAAAAATATAACTTTGGTATGGATCTTAGTTCTGACACACCCTGTACTTTTCAAAATAATTTTAAATTATGCACATTGCCTTACCACATATATTGCCTTACTACATATACATCATAAACTATTTTGTTTCTACATCTTTCCGTTTTCGTATAATCAACCGAGGCGAATGAGATGCGCCACCCTGTATATACGAAAAGAACTATCGATATTACATTTATATTTGATTATATGTATTTCATATTTTTAATATAGCCCGAAGCAAAATCAAAATGAACTTTGTGGGCACTTTAGTTAGGACAGAAGCCATTTTTCAACATTTATAATGGAGTTGCAAATTTCGATCCATAACTCCCACTTATCCCATAAAAAGGCTAAATGTTTTACCGCATGTTCGGAACCAAAAAGTAACAAAAAATAAGCCCACGTACCTCGGCCAGCGCCATCATGTTTATTCGACGCGATAATGGGCTTTATATGTCGCCTTCGGCGGAGTAAAAACATATGAAAAAGGTCTGAAACGAATACAGAAACCAGTTTGACTCAGTGAAGTACAACGTCAGAAATCGAAATCCAAATGTGCTGATTTATAGTAAGCTTATTGGTTTTTCCATTAGTACTAGGCCAGAGTTATACACGGGGTATTCCTAGGAAAAAATTCAATATATAAATTTGCTCCAAAACAAGACAATGTAACTTTTAATTCTGTTGATAGAGCCCGAAACAAAATCAAACTGAATTTTAGTAACATACATGCATGTATCAGATGTTGCAATTGTGAAATATTTATTTCTCCAGTTTAATTCCAATTAAATATTAAAACAGTTAGTGACGCGTGTGTTCTAAATGTTTCTAATAAACACTAATATAGATATTAGAATACTAATATAGAAATCACCGTATCAATTAAAAATGCAACTCTAAAAAGTTTTCCAAATACAGTGTTGTTAACGCTATTCGACACGGAGTATTATAGCCAAATGATTAGATTTTGAGAAATTGTTAGTGATATGATCATTGGAGGATTACTCAAGATACAATTTAAAATTATTCGCAAAAGATACAGAGTGGCCCAAATAAATAAAAAACAAGAAAGTTGTATTATTTTAAGTGGGACACGAGACTCGTACTTTAGTAAATAAAAAAACTTCAATACAATATTTGGTTTTAAAAACCTAAATACGCCTAGAGAAATAAAGCATTAAAATTATTTGAATGTGGACAATGGAAGTCCGAAATTCTTTTAGTTTCATTAAAATAGTTACTGGCATTTTCTTAAACTCGTATATATTTCAAAAATGATGAAGTAAATCTTAACCAAATTTGTCTTTATTTTAATCATAGAAACTAAAAATGTAATAATATACAGGATGTTCCATTTAAAAAAATACAACTTTGATATTTTGTATTTATTTGGGACAATCTATACATTTTGCAAATAATTTTAAATTGTAGCTTTAGTAATCCTACAATGATCCCATAACTCACATTTTCCAAAAATCCTTGTCGAATAATGTGAACAACCCTGTATAAATGATAATTAAAAAAATACTAAATTTTAAATATTTTTTTACACGTAAAAGCAGTTAATACGAATTTCTGTTGTCGAAAATTTTACACCCCTGCAATATTTGCACTTATTTAAGTATCACTCTGTATACCGGGTGCGTCTCAAAAATGGCCTTAACCCCTATAACTGTTCTATTTCTTCAGATAAAAAAACGAGATGTGGGATATTCGTATATAGATGTGGTATATTCGTATATATGTTGAGTGTAAAACCAGTCTGGTTAGATTTACTAACAAGACTGCACTTTCGCCCTTTCATAACGTATCTCCATATAGTTATGAATAAAGCTTATTATTATTATTATATGACATAAATTAGGATTGATTGACAATTGAATTGTTTTTGGTCACTTCCTGTTTCACCGGAAATGACTACAACTTTTGATTTTTAAACGACACCTTTGGATTTTTTTTACTTTATTCTCAATAGAATGGCATATCATAAGTCAACTTTTGACATTTTCTCATATGGTTTATTTGAAATATTGAATTGTAACATGGCGGTTCATAACATTTGACTCGAAACACCAAGTGTGTGGTACCAAATTATTCGTAAAAAAATGTTTTTTCCAAATTGCTAATGAGTCATGTTTGTTCCATTTGAAAAAATTGAGATATTATAAATACGATTTGGGTATCTTTAAACGGTCAGAACAAAACACGAAAAACATTAACGAACCAAATCTATTTTTCCAAGGCTCCTTCATTAAAAATTAGTGTTTTTAACAGAGCCATGGCATTTTAGATTGAAATTTAAAATACGATTTTTAAGGATCCGTGCACAAAAGGTAAAAACGGGAACCCTATTACTAAGACTTCGCTGTCCGTCTATCCATCCGTCCGTCTGTCACAAAGGTCTATCTTATGAACCGTTATAGCTAGACAGTTAAATTTTTTACAGATAATGTATCTATGTTGCCGCTATAAGAACAAATACTAAAAACAGAATTAAATAAATGTTTATAAATAAAGAAGTACTTTCACTAAACATTATCTTTTAAATAGGAATTTTTCAACTCCTCGGTGGCCAAGTGGTTCAAGCCTTGTTAAAGCGTTAGGACTTGTCGCTGCTATGACGTTGGAGCCGTAGTAAGGTAGGTTCGAATCCTAGTCAAGGCGATTTTTTTTTAATCGTTTTTTTTTTAATTTTTACATATTTCTTTTTACTTTTTACATATTTATTTTTGACTGATACAATTTTTAGTAATGTGTTTCTTTGAATGCGCGTATAAGTAATTTAAAAAAAAATGAAGAAACACATTACTAAAAATTGTATTAATCAATAATAAATAAGTAAAAAGTAAAAAGAAATATGATAATGAAAAGATAATAAATGGTACGGACTCCCTTCACGCGCGAGTCCGACTCGCACTTGACCAATTTTTTAATCCAAAATGCCTAAAGTTGATAGATACGCGCATGCCATTCTATTCAGAGTGTCATTTTCTATCGAATAAAGTAAAAATATACTGAGGGTACCATTTAAAAATTAAAAGTTGTAGTCATTTCCGGTGAAACCGGTGAATTTAACAAAAACAATAACAAAAACAATTGAATACGTCAATCAATCCTAATTTATGTTATACAGGGTGAGTTATGTATCCAGCCTTCATTGTTCAATAATGCTGATGCAAGATACTCTTTAATTATAAATAGCGAAGACAGGACTTCGAACGACGGATTGATCTATCGACAGCAGTGCAGAACGAATCTCTGCCCGTCACCATATCAATTTTTTCTATTGTTAATTAAATAAGTTAAAAATAAATAAATCTTTGGTTTTCTGAGTTAGAATTATTTTTTAAAAATCAATTTTAATATTGGAAAACATAAAGTGGCGCAGTCATCGGTAGGGATTGGAAAAGAGAAATTTTTGAGAAAAATCATCTCTTTTGCTATCAAGCATTAATTCCAAGAAAAGAACTTCGTGCATCGTGCAAGAAGAGGAACCGCTGGAGAGAAAATAGAGACAGACTACGGCACTTCTAGGACCAACGAAGTGGGTCACTCTATTCGCTGTATCTCCCGGTCAACGTCAGAAAAAAAGAAAAAAGAAGCTATGGTGAGAAGACTACTCATGTAAGTACTTCCTGTCCATGTCAATTCCCTCGTTATCACCTAATTCCTTGGCGGAAAGTAGCGAAAATAGCGAGTTAAATTTA
This sequence comes from Sitophilus oryzae, assembly GCF_002938485.1. Classification (NCBI taxonomy): domain Eukaryota; kingdom Metazoa; phylum Arthropoda; class Insecta; order Coleoptera; family Curculionidae; genus Sitophilus; species Sitophilus oryzae. Next base: position 770,907 of record NW_022145814.1, on the reverse strand, counting down.
AGCGAATTAGATTTAAGACAAGAAAACGTAACTAGAAACGCGGATTTAGATTTAACAGATTTATTATCTAGCTTATCAATTAATTCTCCTAAGTTAAGTTCTAAAGATAAGTTTAATTTTAATTTAGAAAAACCAGAAAGCTTAAACATGTCAGCACCACCGCATTTTGATGCAAAAATTTTAGAAATTGTACCTAAATTCGATGGTAATCCATTAGAACTATCATCTTACTTAGAGACAGCTAATACTTTAATTTCAAATTTTTGGGATACTAGACCAGATCATGTAAATTGTGTTCAAAATGTGACTATTATTTATGGCATATATTCAAAATTAATTGGCAAGGCTAGAGAGGTTTATAGTATTTCTATAAATAAAGATTGGCAAAGCATTAAAACTTCTTTAATTGCTCATTTTGGAGACCAACGTGATGAAAATGGCTTGCTTTTTGATTTAGACCAATTAAGACAAACAAATCATGAAACACCACTACAATTCCACACTCGTGTCATGTCTAATTTAAGTGCTTTACATAATTATATCGACACACACGAAACTATTGAAGCAACAAAACAATTAAAAAAACAATTTTACAACACCCATGCATTGAAAATATTTTTAGCAGGTTTAAAAGAACCATTAGGATCTAGCATTAGGGCTATGAGACCAGAATGTTTGGCTTCAGCACGACAATTCATAATTTCGGAAAATAACATAAGACATTTACAAAAACCACACATACCACAAGTCACACCAAAATTTAATGTTCCAACATTCACACAATATTTTCCAAACCAACCCTTCCAAAATCAACAATTTAATCAATTTAATCAACCTTTTAGACAGAACTTTCCAAGTAATTTCTCAAGACAAACCAAACCTGTCTTTCCTTCTCAACCTATTGATATAAGACCGAGGCAGTTACCACCGCCCAAATTTTTCACAAACAAACAAGTTTTTGGGACTAATAAAAATACCAATGTCTTTAAACCTAGAAATATCCCTCAAAATCAATTTCCAAAACCTACACCGATGAGCGGAATATCTCACGGAACTTTTCCAAAACCCCCCGTAAATCAACAAAGATATTTTAATCCACCTCATTTTGTTTTCGAGGAATTGCACAACGTAGAACAAAATAACAATGAGCCTTATATTTCAAACAATGAGTTCGAAGGTTATCAATATTCCTATCCCGAACAACAGTACTACTCAGAGTCGGAATATGCTGATACACACACTATAAATGAAACTCAAACATATGATGACACAAACCAACCACATACATCATCATACAATGAACAAAATTTTCCCGACATCAACGAAAAAAACCAGAACACGTAGAAATTCACTCGATATACGATAAAAAAGATTTACCATATATTCAAATTAAAAATCCTCCTTTAAAATTATTAATTGATACCGGTGCAACTAAATCTTTTATAAATCCAGAAAAGGCTGAAAAATACTTTTATAATTCAATAAAAAAGGAACCATTTACTATATCATCAATTTTCCAAACAACAACTAGGAATCACTGTATAGAAATTCCAGCTTTTGATGAATTTAGATCAAAACAAAAAATGAAATTCTATCTTTTTAAATTTCATCACTTTTTTGACGGCTTAATAGGTTACGAAACATTAAAAGATTTAAAAGTTCAATTAGATTTGAATAACTATAAATTAAAAACACCTTTTAGTGAAATTCCTTTATCTCACTACGAAGCAAAAAATAAACTTTTATTTTTCGCTCGAATTGAATCAAAATCTATCGAACAATTAAATATTCCTGTTTCAATTTCTAATGGTCAAATAAGTTTAGAAAATACAAATATTTATAATTGTTTTATCCCAGCCTGTATAACAGTTTCTAAAAATAATTATGCACCAGTAGAAATTCATAACAACACCGACGATATTCAAGAAATATGCTTATATAGTCCAATAAAAGTTAATAGCTTAGATTTAAATAATTTCGAATTATATAATTTTTCTATTAATAGTCCTTATTCAGATGGTCATACTGATATAAGTTCACTTATTAGAACTGATCATATGAATAGAGAGGAACAAAGCAAACTTTTAAAATTATGTTATTCATATTCAGATATTTTTCATAAACCAAATATACCCTTAACATTTACTAATACTATAAAACACCAAATTAAGATGAAAGACGAAATTCCTATATACACAAAATCGTATCGCTATCCATTTATACACAAAGAAGAAGTCCAACGACAAATCGAAGATATGTTGAATCAGAATATAATTAGACCAAGCGATTCACCATGGTCGTCCCCGATATGGATCGTTCCGAAGAAAGCAGATGCTTCGAATAGGAAAAAATGGCGTCTAGTTATCGATTTTCGAAAATTAAACGAAAAAACAATCGACGACAGATACCCTATTCCGAACGTATCAGATATTCTAGATAAACTTGGTCGCTGTCAATATTTTTCGACACTAGATCTTGCAAGTGGATTTTACCAAATAGAAATGCACCCAGATGATATCAAGAAAACAGCTTTTAGTGTTGAAAATGGGCACTACGAATATTTACGTATGCCCTTTGGCCTAAAAAATGCCCCAGCCACGTTCCAGCGTGTGATGGACAACGTTTTAAGAGGAATGGTCAACAAAACATGTCTCGTATACATGGACGATATAATAGTATTTTCGACTTCTTTACAAGAACACCTCGTAAATTTGAAAAAAGTATTTGATAGATTACGAGAGAGCAACCTGAAAATTCAGTTAGACAAATCAGAATTTTTACACAAAGAAGTAAAATTTTTAGGACACATTATTACCCCTAACGGAATAAAGCCAAATCCAGACAAAATAAAAACAATTGAGAATTTTCCTATTCCAAAAACTGTAAAACAAATAAAATCATTTCTCGGACTTTTAGGATATTACAGAAAATTCATTCAGAATTTTGCAAATTTAACTAAACCATTTACACAGTGTCTTAAAAAAGGAGCTAATATAAATATAAAAGACCCAATTTACATCAAGACCTTTGAAGATTGTAAAAAATTATTAAGCAATGAACCATTATTGCAATATCCAGATTTTAATCAAGAATTTATTCTTACAACGGATGCTAGCAATATAGCTATAGGAGCAATATTATCGCAAGGAAGAATCGGAAGTGATAAACCTATTGCCTATGCATCAAGGACGTTGAACAGCTCTGAACAGAACTACTCGACAATTGAAAAAGAGCTACTAGCTATAGTATGGGCTACAAAATACTTTAGACCCTATCTATACGGTAGAAAGTTCAAAATAGTTACTGATCATAAGCCTTTACAATGGCTAATGTCATTAAAAGAACCTCATTCTAGATTAGTAAGATGGCGTCTCAAACTGGAAGAATTCGATTATGAAGTAATTTACAAGAAAGGTAAATTAAATGTAAATGCAGATGCTCTATCTCGTATTGAAATATATCCAACAGAAACAAATGTAGCAACACCTCCTATACTAAGAGATATGGAAAGGTTCAACGAAAACCCTTCACTATATGAAGATCCACAACCATCAACGAGTAGACAAGCAGACAATGAATCTATCGTAGGACAAGTCGACCCTGAAGAACGTTCTGATTTAGACACAGTTCACACTAGCGCGGAAGACCCTATTTTGACAATAAATATTTCTGAGAAACCTTTAAATTATTTTCTATGTCAAGTAATTTTAACTGAAGTTGATGTAAACCCAAGAATTGAAATAAAGAAAATATTTGGTCCACCTATCAATAGAACTCGATGGCGTATATATTTTCTAAAAGAAACCTTTACACAACAATTAATAAGTTTTCTTAAAGAATATGCCGAACCAAAAAGACAGTATGTCTTTTACTTTGAAAACGATAATGATGATCAAAACTTTTATAAAGAAATGTGTAGAGTTCTTCCTCAGATATTTAAAAATTCTAGTTTTAGACTTTTAAAAACAAATAAAATTTTACAAGATATCACTCGTGAAAATTCACAACAAAGTTTGATAAAATTACAACACGAAGGCATAACAAACCATCGTGGGATAAAAGAAACTATCGACGAATTACGGATTAAATATTACTGGCCGAAATTAAGCGATGACGTCAGAAATTTTGTTAATAATTGTACTATTTGTCAACAAGTAAAATATGAACGACATCCACCCCTAATTAAATTACAATTAACACCAACACCTAAAAAACCATTTGAAACTATACACATTGACACATTTAAATTTGATAACACAATTGCTTTGACAATTTGTGACAGCTTCTCGAAATTCGGACAAGCTTATGTCATTCCTTCTTTATCAGCTCTACATGTATATCAATCTCTTTTACAATTTATTTCAACTTATAAAATCCCAGAGAATATAATCTCTGATAATGGTATTGAATTTTCTCAAAGTATTCTTAAAGATTTTGCTAAAGTTTATAAAATCAATTGGCATTACTGTTTGGCACAAAACCCGAACTCTAATGCAATTGTCGAAAGATTTCATTTAACACTTTTAGAACATATGAGAACTTTAAAGTTAACTAATCCAAGATTAAACCCCTTCGAAAAATTACATTATTCTATTATCGGTTATAACAATTCTATTCATTCTTCAACAAATAAAAAACCTGTTGATTTATTATTAGGACATTTAGAACTTCGAGAACCAATCGATATTAATAATGACGTGAGAACTGTTAATGAACAATTAGAAACGCATAAAGAAGTAATGAATGATTTATATAAGAATATAGCTGAAAAAATATCAACTGAAAAGAAAAAAATTATCGATAAAAGAAATGAGAAACGTGACCACCCTGTAGATATCGAACCTGGTACTATAGGATATCGTAAACAATCTGAAAGACAATCTAAAACAAATCCCCTGTATAAACCTGAACATATTTTACAAAGCAATGATTTGACAGTCACTACTACAGCTAAAAATAAATATCATAAACAATGTTTTAAAAAACCAAGAAAATTAACTGATAAATCATTGTTACAGATTGACGATTCTCTCACGAATCTTGATGGCACAGCAAATACAAGTACAGAACCTTGACTCAAATCCTGGCATACTTCCTTTTAAGTTAGGAGAGGTCAGTTTAAAAACTGCAACACATACATTTCTACACTATATTGATATGAATGAAATTAATAAGCAAGTTCTTGAAACGAATAAACACTATGACGATTTAAAATTATTAATTGATCAATTTTCAGACGACATAAATCGTATCACACTTCTAAATACTTGTAACAGTTTAAATTATGAGCTAAAGTTAGTAAATTATAAAATTCGTTCATTAATGCCAAATCTAAGAACTAAACGAGGTTTAATAAATCCTCTAGGCTCGTTAGTAAAATTTATTTCAGGAAATCTTGATCAACAGGATGCCGAAGAAATACATAATCACTTAAAAGAGTTAGAAAATAATGAAAATAAGATTATCAATAAATTTAATAATCATTTGTCTCTTTCTAAAATATCTATGCGTAATATGAATAAAACAATGACAGTTTTAATTGATAACCAAAACGCAATTAAATATAAAGTCGAAGAAATAAGAAATACTTTAAACGGTACTCTATTTCATTTTTATCATACATTGGAAATAAATAGTATATCTGGACAAATAAAGAATAACCTTGACATCTTAATGAACTTTCTTACAAATTTAGAAACTTCTATAAGTTTTTCTAATTTAAAGATTATGCATTCGAGTTTAATAACTCATGAAGAATTAAAAGAACTTTTATATAATATGTCAAATATTTATAATGAAGAACAATTACCTTTTAAAAATAAAGATTTCTTAGATTATTATAAAGTGGTAGAAACAAATACATTCTTTTACGAAAATAAAATAATATTTTCGCTAAATTTTCCATTGATACATCCACATCCTTTAGAATATTATCATTTATATTCTATTCCTAATGTTAATCAAACAATAATTATCCCACCTTCAAATTACCTTATCCTGGGAAAACATGAGTATCAATACGACACTGAAGAATGTATGAAGACCAGTACAAAGTATTTTTGCCAAAGAAGTCATCTCCTACCACTACCTCAAAGTGAAGATTGCGTTACGTCAATGCTATCCACTACGAAGAATACACAAACTTGTAATCAAATATCTATCAATATGAAGAATAACATCATAGAAGAAGTAGATCAAATGCATTATATTGCAGTATTTCCAAAAGAAGAAAAAATAACTACTATATGTGAAGAAAAACAAGTAATGGCCCTGAAAGGAACATATTTATTCACATTACCGAAAAATTGTGAATTTATAATGTCACAAGCGACTTATACTAATAAACAAGGAATTATTAGTACACACCCTGTATTGATTTCTGGAATACAGACATTGACAAATATAAATGTTATTCCAATCAAGAAATTAAATATTGAAAAAGTACCCTTGGATAAAATGCATTTAATTCAATTAGAAGAAGAAAACCCAATGGAAAACTTCTACATTCATTCCCATGCAGTGAATTGGACACTTTGGAGCATCTTCTTCATTCTAATTATTTTTGCAACTTCTTATTTCATTTTTAGAAAAAGAAAACTTCAACCGAAGCCCGTTCCCCATCCAAGGATGATTAACGAAACTCAAGTTAGTCCACCCTAGAGTTTCTTCTTCGCAGGGAGGAGTTATGTATCCAGCCTTCATTGTTCAATAATGCTGATGCAAGATACTCTTTAATTATAAATAGCGAAGACAGGACTTCGAACGACGGATTGATCTATCGACAGCAGTGCAGAACGAATCTCTGCCCGTCACCATATCAATTTTTTCTATTGTTAATTAAATAAGTTAAAAATAAATAAATCTTTGGTTTTCTGAGTTAGAATTATTTTTTAAAAATCAATTTTAATATTGGAAAACATAAAGGGTGTCATTGAAATGGTGTAAAAAAAATCGGGGAGTGATAGTATTCCTAAAAAGAGTAAAAAAAGTTCCTATAAGTATAAGGCGGAAAATGCATATTAAGGGAGTTAGGGGCACTGAAAGGGTGAATTTAAAAAACGATTGTTTTACAATAATTGTAGGCTTAAAGAACGAGATAAAATTTCGAAAAAAAATCCTCTGCCATAAATTTTGACCCTAAATCAAATGGTAATACTGAAAAATTATTTGGAAAAGCGGAAAGGGTAGTTTTTGCAAGGGTAGGGGGTTGTTTCGTGAACTTTTTTGAGGTTATTTTTTTGCAACGTGGGTTCATTTTTTGAAAACTACATACTTTTTACTACAAAAAAGGTACTCTTGTTGCACACCGCCCAGAGCGATGCTTTTCGAGAAAATTGAAGGTAAAGGGTTTGCTATGACGGGTTGCTAACTGGTTAATCAACATAAACTTATTAAAGTTATGGCGGCTCAAAAGTAACCAAGTAGTTATTAAATAATTAATTGGAAAATCAAAATTTCATGATTTTTACATCTTATTGCTCTAAAAATGAAATAATCTCTTTTGGTTTTAAAAAAATTTGGTTTTGTCAGTGCCGATTAATACTGAAGAGCAACTACGGCAATGCATTATTGACTGTTCCAATCAAATTCGGACAGCAACAAGGATATTCCACAGGGTACGCAGATCGTGGAGAAGAAGATCAGATGTCTACATTGAAATGAATGGAACACTTTGAACATTTACTATGAATGAATTAAGGAATGCATTATTTTAATAAAGAATTTTGGTAATTGGATTATTTCGTTTTTTAAAGCAATAAGATGTTTTAAAAATCATGAAATTTTGATTTTTCAATTAATTATTTAATAACTACTTGGTTACTTTGAACCGCCATAAATTTCATAAGTTTATGTTGATTAACCAGTTAGCAACCCATCAGAGCAAACTCTTCGTCTTTAATTTTCTCGAAAACCATCGCTCTGGGCGATGTGCAACAAGAGTACCTTTTCTGTAGGAAAAAGTATGTAGTTTTCAAAAAATGAACCCACGTTGCAAAAAAAATTAACCTCAAAAAAGTTATTCACGAAACAACACCCTACCCTTGCAAAAACTACCCTTTCCGCTTTTCCAAATAATTTTTCAGTATCACCATTTGATTTAGGGTTAAAATTTATGGCAGAGGATTTTTTTTCGAAATTTTATCTCGTCCTTTAAGCCTACAATTTTAAAACAACCGTTTTTTAAATTCACCCTTTCAGTGCCCCTAACTCCCTTAATATGCATTTTCCGCCCTACCTAACTTTTTTTATTATTTTTGGGAGTACTATCACCCCCCGTTTTTTTACGCCATTACAATGACACCCTGTATACTAACATACCAAATCTCATTTTTTTCAAAAGTCAAAAAAAAAGTTATAGGGGTGAGCCACTTTTAAGTCGCACCCGTTATATTATTTTTACTTCAATTCATTATAATTTTATTAAGTGTTAAAATTTTCATAAATAAATTTATTTTATCTGTTGATTGTAAAACGACCTCTGCACTACTCACGAAGTAAGTCAAAGTAGGTCAAGGTCAAATAGGTAAAGAGGGTAATTTGATGATCTCGTCTAACTTTATTTTATTTTCATTGGACGAGGAAACATGAAATAACCCTCTTCGCTATTATACTTTGATCTACTTCGGCTTACTTCGCGAGGAGTATAGAGGCCGTTTTACAATCGACAGATAAAATAAATTTATTTATGAAAATTTTAAAAACTACAAAATATTTAGACAAACCTTTATTTTTTATACATCATATTCTTTAGTATATTTTAATAATTTTATCAATCGTTAAACAGATGAAATAAAAAATTTACTTTGCAAAACCAGCCATAACATGTTTTATATCAAACTTTATTTGAATACCCTTACGCGAGTTAATAATTCAAAATCTTCAATTAACGAAAATACGAAATTACATAACATACAAAATGTGCCTGTGAATTAACCTTAATCACTCAGCAAAAGGATGTGCATGGTTACATATAAAAGGTACTTTCAAACTGAAATTCGCATTATTTAGAAATAAAATCTCTCTCTAACGTTTTAGTAGCAAAGGGAATTAAAGCGGATTTGCTACAAAATTTCCAGTTGATCAGGAAAAAAGCACAAACATTTTTTAAACATTATTTTTCGCTAAAAGGCATTACTATTACATCGAAAAATTTGCAGTTCCATAAAAAAACTGTAAATGAAAACAATACGGATTTTTACTAGATACATAATTATAATAACTGAATATAATTTAAAGTTTAAACCACAACCTATTCAATACAAGCAGGCCAACTTTGCGAATTTTTATAATTTCCGCATATTACCTACTGCGTCTATTTCCCTACATATACGACTACTCAGAATCACAGCCTATTCATTTGACAGCCGGTCGACATCGCTAGTTTTTGTATAGCCGCCTTTCACCTTCCGCGTCTGCTCCCGTACACAAGCAAGTAGTCAGAATCAAAGCGTCAGTCTCGATAGTTTTTATAATAAGAGATACAAAACGACAAAATGTATCAGATTCCTTACATAACATTTTCCCTTCACTTTTTTTCTACGAAAAAAATGCGAGCCAACGATGGTATGTATTTAAAAAAAAAACGTTTTAATACACATTTAATATTTCAAAAATTGCAATAAAAATATTTCTATTCCCTATTTTAACTTAGATAGGTACTATACAATATTGGCCTATTCAAATCTAATCCCTCTATAGATGGTTGTTCACCACATACACGGCACGGAGTGTCGTAGCTAAACGATTAGATTTTTACAAATTTAAGTTATGGGTTCGTTGAAGGACTATTAGTGCTACAATTTAAAAATATTTTTACAAGATACCCAAGCAACACCGTTCAAGAGTATATACGTTTAATAAATGTACTATCCGTATAAATATCGTATATACGTATTTCATATTACTTTTTTATATGCAACGTATAATATACGCATATTAAAGGCCTTTATTTTCCGTTAATCTTAGTATATACGTTTATTATACTGAACATTATTATACTGCTTTTTAACGTATATTCGAAGTTATAATATTTCGATTTTGACACCAAGTGAGTTATATTCGTAATTTTTGAAAAGTTTAGACACAAAGGGCATAGTAAGTCATTATCAACCTGTTTTTTTGTGATTTTTTGATAAATTTGAACTCCAATATAAAAATATTGAAAAGAACTGAATTTCAAAAACGTATATAACGTATATAAGTATCAATAAATTATATAGAAATGGTATATAGACTACATATACGAAACCTTTATTCGACACTATAAAATCTAGTCATGTGATTAGATCTACCAATCATATCGTTAGACTTTTTACAGCAGATGGAATCTAAATGGAATACGGTATACGTATAATGAAACCTATACTCGACACTACAAAATCTTGTCACATGATCAAACCTACCCAATCACGTTGCGTCTTCTATGAAACATCTAGGCTCAGGGTATTCATAAGCGTGATCAAGGGTAAAGACGCCATTGTGTCCACACATTGTTTGATATCAATATAAGGTGCGTTATTTAATATATTTTTCCTAAAGTCATAAATATGGTATATCGAGCTACTCATTTTACACAATTTATAGTTCAATTGCAGAAGAAAGAGAAAGTACACTTAGGCTCTGTTACTTACGTATTACGCGTTGTAGCGTTTTGAGGTTTTTTTTCGTCATTTTTTTCCTTTGGAAACGGAATTGAGGGTAAGTTTTAAATTTATCAATTATAAGCTTTTATTAAACTTCACATGTATGTATTTATGTAAATTTTTATATGCATGAATATGTTCATGTTCAATGACAAGTTTTTGCAGTGCTGAGCATAGGTTTTGTAAACGTATACTGTATACCGTTTACATACCCCTGTTGCAAATTAAAAAAACAATTCGCGCAAACGCTTTTTAAAAAAATAGACCTTTCTTAAACCATGTACTTTTTTTACTACTTTTAGTACATAGATTAAATAAAAACTTGTTGTTAGCAAGTTATTTATTACACCCTATCAGTAATTGTATAATATATTGTTTGCCCTTTCGTTATTTTTTAGAAGCTGTCAAACTTTTTTATTCTGGTAGACAACTGGACTGATTTAAACGATTTTGTAAAATATTATACTACTCGTATAGCAGAGAAAAAATGTGAACGTATGTATATATTATTATTTATATTTTATGTTTAGTTATATTTATGCATTGTCAGTTTTCTTATTTTAAGAATTATGATATGTTTTGTTAATTTTTATTTCAGTAATGTACGGTATGTAATGTCTCCAATTTTTAAGATGTTATTACAGAAGATTTCCAATTAAGTTTTTAATACTTATTTCTTAAAAATCCTACCATTAACCATAAAAAATGTATTAGGAAATTAAATTTAGTAATTTATCCACCTAGCATTATTGTTTTTATTAATAAGATGAATTTTTGAAGCAGTAAAAACAAACTTTTTAATTTTAGGTTAGTTAAAGATTGCAATATTATGTTACATGAAGGTATTATGTCACGATTATGTAGCATTTCTTAAGTAACCTAAGGTTTGTTTATACTGGTTCAAAAATCCTTCTTATTAATGAAAAACAATAATGCTAGGTGGTTATATTACTAAATTTCATTTCCTGGATACGTATAAATTTGTATGTAAAAATAACATTCATAAACGGTTCTGTTTCACGTATAAATTTATAAAGAAAAATAACATTTAATACACTTATTTGGTCTACGTGTAATCCTAGTATATCATACGTTTGTTACATTGCTAATATACGTTTACCATCTTGTATAATATTGGTATATTTATATACCATTATAAAAGGAATATAGAAACCTTAAATATATACGTTGAAGTCGCGGACATTTTGCAGTTTATTATACGTTTCACATTCTTTGTCGTATACCCATAGAAGACGGACGGTATTAGATCAGTTTAAACGTATAATATACCATTGTGTGTTGCTTGAGAGTTGTACAGAGTATCTCAAATAAATATAAAATATCAAAGTTTTATTTCTTTTTAAATGTAACCCCCTGTATATTATTACAGTCTTAGTTTGTACAAATTTGATTTTGAAGGTTTACCGCATTTTAATCTTACACTTTTTGAAATATTTACGTTTTTGTCAAAATACAGTAACAATTTTATCTAGGCGCATTTAAGTTTTTAAAACCAAATATTGTATTAAAGTTTTTCTATTTACTAAATTTTGTATTGCAATAATAAAAAATTATACTACCTTATACAGAGTTTCTATATCAGCAGTTAAGTGGCAAGAATACTTATCTAATTTTATTATATACCTATACTGCAAGAAATTTGTTTTCTATTTTATAATTTGGCTTGACAAGTCCGAATTAACTATCTCTGCGCTGTGGTTGTCATTTTGCGGATCTGCCCAAGCTCACCTGATGATGGAGTGGGGCTCCGAAACCGGTAGTGAGAGCAGATTGATCCACATTATGACAAACACAGCGTAGAATTAAATTTCTATATCAGCAGTTAAGTGGCAAGAATACTTATATAATTTTATCTTACAGAGTGTCTAAATAGTATATTGTGCAACTAGTACGAAAAGCAACTAGTACGAAAAGTTGTCGATTGCCCACGAGAGCGAAGTTGAGCTTATAATCTCGAGTACTTATTAATGAATTAATAAAAAGATTATTTTAAATAATTATTATCTTTAAACGGCCCCAAACACCCTGTATATTTTACGAGAATTAGATGCACAATTTACTACACTCTTCAAGTTTTCATAGAAAATTAATTTTCTTTTAATTTAGACCTCATTTATTAATATGCAATATTGACCCATGGAATATTGACATTTTAGGTTATTTTTAAAAATGTAACAAATTTTCAAAAAGTACGGATAATAATACTGTCGATGTAATTCACTTACTTCATAAAAAACATAAAAACTGTTTAAATATTTGTTAAAGACGACTATTTAAAATGATCTTAGTATTCAGACTAACTACATTACCAGACTGTTTGCGTTGATTAATAATAATTGCTCCAAATACTAAAAAACTGAATTTTTTATGTGTATTAGACAATGTGATGAAAAGTAACACCTTTTAAATTTTATTTCATTTTTTGCTTATTATATACGAATGCTTATTTATAACAACAATGACGTTCATTTTCATAACTTATCATTATATTGATTTCTGATTCAAATTCACATTTATTTAGAATAATGTATTAACTAAAACAATTAAACCTAATTTTTGGGCGGAAATAATGGCAGTATATTTAATTGATATACGCTTTTACAAAAGTTTAAGTTCTATTTATGTAAACAAGTGGGCTTGCAATATTATCGTTTTTAGCACTTGTAAATTTTGTACATTTGTTGCTTAAAAAAAATCTAAAATGTCAATATTCCATAGGTATATTGATAAATGGGGTATAAATTATAAGAAAATGCATTTTCTACGAAAACTTGAAGAGATAAGTAAAAAATGGTATGATGCAATTTAATAGACGATTAAATTGTGCATCTGATTCTCATAAAATATACAGGATGTTCCATTTAAATTAAAGAAGTTATTGCCGTTTAAAGCTAGTATTTATTTAACATAACTTTTTAGACAAGTATAAGGTAGTATATTTTTTTATTATTGCAACACAAAATTTAGTAAATAGAAAAACTTCAGTACAATATTTGGTTTTAAAAACTTAAATGCGCCTAGAGAAATGAAGCATTAAAATTGTTACTGTATTTTGACAAAAACGTAAATATTTCAGAAACGGTAAGATTAAAATGCGGCAAACCTTAATCAAATTTACCTTTATTTTAATCGTAGAAACTAAAAATGTAATAATATACAGGGTGTTCCATTTAAAAAATACAACTTTAAAGAAGGCGGTCATTCTTCTCAAAGAGACCTGGTTCAAATTAAAAAAGTAAAAAAAAGACCGAGACTGAGTCTTTTTTCTACTTTTTAAAATACAACTTTGATAGTTTTTATTTCTTTGGGACACTCTGTATCTTGTAAAAATATTCTAAATTGTAGCTGTAATAGTCCTTCAACAAACCTATAACTTACAATTTGTAAAGATCTAACTCTTTAGGCTACAGCACCACAACACCCCGTGTTGTATGTGGTAAACAACCCTGTATATTCAATTCACACTATATTGATTTTATTACGATTTGAAGTTTAATTTTAACATAGATTCTAATTTTAGATTTCTATTCTACAACTGCAATGGGTTACAATTCAAATAAGTTACCCTGCATTTTATAAACACGTCTTGTTCATCACTTTCTAAACCAAAAAAAAACAACGTTTCACTTTCGGAAAAATGATGTTAGTAAAACAAATATAAACAAATTGTATTTGCCTGGATATGAAATGTTTAAATTCTTATTCTCACATGACAAGGTTAAGTCTAAATCCATTTTATTTTAATATCGAATAGATATCAGTTTGTACCAATGACATCGAAATAAATTAAACCCGGCGACTTACATTTTGGCGAAATCCATCATTGCCTTAGAAAATTGCATGTATGCCAAATTTCCACTTCGGCCGCATTTAAAAGGAAATCTTACCTACGTATACGTACGGGGATAGCTAACCCACATTGTAAACCAGGAATTCCAAATATAGATTACGTCGTAGAGTACTTTAAACCGATAATAATTAAAGGTAGCCTAGTATCACGAACTACTCCCAATCAGCATTAGCCTTATTTAAATCTTCTGTAATTATAATTTTTAGATTTTAAGAAATTTAAATTTAAAAAAATATATTTTCGTATAGAAGTTATTGAAGTATAGAATTAGTCATTTTCAAAATTTGAAGGGCCATCGAGCACAACAATATATCGTATCCAAAAATCATACTTACGAGAATATAATTTTAAATTATACATTACAATCAAACTAACTACGCTACTGGCACACATTCTCAAAATCTCTAAACAGCGTTGCCATTCTCTCGGGAATCCTTCATGACTGCGATCAGCCCGTCTTGTTCCCACTTGCATAGAACAAGAAACGAATGTCTGATTCTGAT
The DNA here is from genome assembly GCF_002938485.1 of Sitophilus oryzae. Lineage (NCBI taxonomy): Eukaryota > Metazoa > Arthropoda > Insecta > Coleoptera > Curculionidae > Sitophilus > Sitophilus oryzae. Next base: position 755,890 of record NW_022145814.1, on the reverse strand, counting down.
CTTTTTCTTTTTATGAATGAAATGCCGGGTCTACTTTATTTAGAGGTCATTGGTTTGTACCCGATATCTTTTGTGAAATTTTTTAACATCTTTCCAACATACTAAATATTGAAAACTATATTCATAACATTTAATTAAAATCAACGTGAGTCAACTAGTTTCTGTAGCGTGTTCATATTAACGTCAATCATTAAAAAGTACGATATGCAATAAGTAATAAATACAGAAATGCATATTTATTTATTATTTATATAAAATAATACGCATAAAAGAAAGTAAAAACTATCTAACATACAGGGAAAACACGATAATTATTAAAACACTTTGTGCCAACATATGTTAACACTGTTTGCTGTGGAAGTAAAGGTTAACACTAAAATGTAAGTCTTGTCACATAAAAACTTTATTAAAGCTGAATACGTTTAACTTTGGGTCAGTAAGCACATCTTTAGCAGCTGTTGTATAAAAATGTTATTAAACGGCTTTAAAAAATCTGGGTGAAAAAAAATCAAAAACGTTTATCACTTTAATTACGGAAAATTTTGCAGCATTATTACAAGCCAATTCAAATTTGAATTGTTTCGCGGGGAGCAAATTGTTATTAATGTATACAAGTATACAATGTTATAAGCATTTAAGTAAAAATATAGTTAGATCACCCAGATATGTAAAAAATATTTTGGTTATACATTTGCGAATAATGACATTGGCTAAAACAGGTACCTAGTAGTTTTTTCAAGTATAATAAAAAATCGCATGGTTTATCATACATGAAGAAACCCGTTATAAATTATCTATTTCCATTTCGCAATTAATGTCTACAGAAATGTTGGAATGCATCATGACAAATTAAAATAAAATACAATAACAAAATATTTCTAAAGGCTATAAATGATATGGAAAATAATAAATCTACATTATTATCAAATAAATATAGTCAAAAACTTGGAAACACATTTTTTTCAAAAAACATTTTACAATACAAATTTTTGTATAGTTGTATACCGGGTGCGTCTCAAAAGTGGCTCACCCCTAAAACTTTTTATTTTTTCGATGTACTTAAACAGCCGTTAAACGGTAGCCTACTAAAATGCCGTTACTAGATATTGTGACGTCGTTGATGTCGGCGGAAAGTAATGCCTAGCTATAAGCCTTTTGCAAGAGCACCTGTGACTCCGTGGCTGAGGCTATCGCTTCGTGAGCGAATGGTCCGTGGTTCAAATCTCACGCCGACCAAGACTTTTTTCTATATTTTTTTGCTTATAGCGTGATCTTATTGCATTGGTTTCACTCTTTTTGGTTGGATTGGTTTAGTTATTTGGCGGGTTGGTTAGCGTGGTTTTTTGGAGGGTGTTAATTCATTGGTTAGTTGGTTATTTGGTGGGGTTGGTTGGTTTCTACTAATTTATATTTGTTTTTTATATTTTTTTATTAGTGTCGAGGTTAGTTGCGTCTAAGTTGGTTATTTGGTGGGGTGGATAGCGTTGGTTAGTCCTTATAAAATTCCTATATTTCATAAAGCCGTCAAGTGCGTCACAACAACGACGTCATACCTATTAACGGCATTTTAGTAAGCTACCGTTTAACGGCAGTTTAAGTACAGCCTTATTTTTTTCAGATAAAAAACGAGATTTGGTATGGTAATATATAACACAAATCAGGATTAATTGACGTATTTAATTCTTTTCGGTCACTTCTTGTTTCACTGGAAATGACTACAACTTCTGATTTTTAAATGATACCCTCGGTATTTTTTTACTTTATTCAATAGAAAATGACACTCTTAGTAGAATGACATATCATATGTCAACTTTTGCCATATTCGCTTCAAAAAAACATCTTATTTTATATTTCCATCTAGAGTGCCATGGCTGTGTTAAAAACACTAATTTTCAGTCAAGGAGCCTTGGAAAAACAGATTTGATGGTCTAATGTTTTTAGTGTCTTGTCCTGGCCGGTTAAAATATACCCAAATCATATTTTTAATCATATCTCAATTTTTTCAAATGGAACAGGTGTGGCTCATTAGCATATTAAAAAAAAGCATTTTGTTACGAATAATTTGGTACCAAAAACTTGGTATTTCAAGTCAAATTGTCGTTATGAACCATGTGACAATTTCAAATAAACCATATCCGAAAATTTCAATAGTTGACATATGATATGTCGTTCTATTCAGAGTGTCATTTTCTATCGAATAAAGTGCCATTTAAAAATCAAAAGTTGTAGTAATTTCCGGTGGAATAGGAAGTGACCAAAAAGAATTGAATACGTCAATCAAAAATCTCATTTTTTTAATTTAAAAAAATAAAAAAGATATAGGGGTGAGCCACTTTTGAGACGCACCCGGTATAATATAACAGTAGCCACAACATAGCTTAATATACACATATTATAAATGTTGTATAATGACATGAAAATATCTCCAGAGTGCGTAGAAATATCACTGAGTCGTTAGTTTCATCATTTATCATTTATCATCAGATCATTTAGTTTCTTGGCAGTAACAGCTGATTTTATATTATTTGACATTTCTGTTACTATAAAACCTGTTAAAATTATGATATAAAAATAATTCCCAAACAGGAACTATTTATTTATATTTTTTATTAAAGTTTAAATTTTTAACAAAACTAATAATTGAATACGTCAGTGAATCCTGATTTATGGCATATACTAATATACCAAGTCTCGTTTTTTATCTAAAAAATCCTAAAAAAATAAAAGTTATAGGGGTGAGTCACTTTTGAAACACCCGGAGTAGCGTCTTTTTCGTTCGATAACATTTCTTTGAAAATGTAAGTAGGTATATCTTTGCTGACTTTGCTTATTTTTAATTTGCTTTTCTAATTATTGATTTCTAATAATTTTCTAATAAAAATAATTATTTTATATAAAAAAAATTGAGAAATACTAGATAATTAAAAAGAAATTTTTGGTTTCACAATAAATTGGCCAAGCAAAAAGCCACAAAGCCAAAAAAATTATAGTTTTGTATGACGCTGTTCTGGTTAGAAAAAAAAGAAAAAAAAAAGAAAAAAGGAACAGCCAATTATGACAAACGATATTCAAAATAATATTTGAAAGACACCTTATATCTCGATTTTTTATTTTTATTTTTTTTTTAAGTTTTATGATTCATTGGCGATATAACCAGACTTGTTGCAATGATGAAGCAATGCACTTTTATATGTAAAATAGTAAAAGTGAAAAATATGTTTTCCAGTATGGATGGATTATAATTAGTGATGGAATAGCTCGAGCGAATAATTCGAGATGAATTATTCGCTATATCTGAATAATACAGACATCGCTCGATTATGAACACGCCATGCAAGTGACGAGTTACGAGCAACGAACGCAAGCGATCCTAGAATGAAATAAATTGAAATCCGATTTTAATGTGACATACTCGATAAAAAGCCGAGCCAATTTTCTACATACATTGCAGGTATCAAATTTATACGACGTTATCCGTTGCGTATCTGAGAGACAAATTTTTACGACCTACATCGACAATGGTTTGAAATAAACTAAATCAAGCGATCAAGCGAATCGCTTGTCGCTTGCTACTTGCTATTCATCACCGAAAGAATATGTGCCCTGCGCAAGCAACTTACTGCTTGGCGCTTGGCGTTAACGAGTACTTACAATAAGCGACAGACGAAAATCCGTATTTTTAAATACGAACGATATTTCGCTCGAGCAATCGCTCGGTTATTGCAATCGCTTGAACTCGAGTACTCGATTATTGAAATTAATCGGTTTTTCCCATCACTAATTATAATATCTAAATGACTATGATTCAAAATATTAATTATTATTATAGTTTATTAATCACGAAATGGAAATATCAAACCTAACTTCACCTAATAGGAAAAAGCCCATCGTTTTATAGCAGCAAAAAACGTGGTAAATCCAACTACTACTCACGAGATTTTCGTCGGATGACAGGCGACGTACAATTAAATTAAGTCGTCTATTCTGTTCTAATGATTTTAGCTTTTCCTATCCTATCCAAGTGGATTTGATATTTTGCTTTAATCTTTTGACGTTCTATAATTGCAAAAGTTAATGTGATTATTAAAATTAAAACAAAAACTTTACAGTATTTTTTATAAATACCTATCTATATTAACTTATAGTACATTTTAATAAGAATCAGTAGTTCATCTTTAACCATTCGTCATTAAGAACAAAAAAATAAATTTACTTTAATATGTATATTTAAAAATAGCCACTGCTTTTTAAGTTAATTTTACCATATTAATATTTTACATCAAACAAAAATTAAAATCTATATGTTACAGGAAATATCCTATTTCAGGCAGTTATAGTTTGGCCTAAGATATATTAAATTCGTCGTAATATCGTAGCACAAATGGTGTCTGAGATGTAGCTGCCGTTACTGTCAGGGCGTCCGAGATTTAGTTTAGCATTGCACCGCTGCGCGCTGATGGTCGTTTAAAACGCAGCGGATAAAGAATATTGTACCGTAGTTCTGCTTTAAGTCAACAGAGTGGGTGGTTTCCGAAGACAGTGTTGCCAGAACTACGAATTAATCCGTAGATTTACGGATTTTTGGACAGTACGTTCGCCTTCGATATCGAAGGCGATGTGGAACTAGCGGCTAGCAAAGGCCTTTGCTAGCCGCTAGAATTAGAGAAAAAGAGTGTTTTGTACGTTGGCCGCAGAACGAGTGGAGGCTCCACCGTACAGCACTTGAGACGTAAGGGGAAATCAAATCAGCCTTGTCACTAATTCGCCCATTAGGTTGTGTATCTTCTCAATTCTTTCAATCAACGCTAAAGGTTTCTATCGTTGTTAGGAACTTTGCAAATTCCCTAGGCCGTACTAGTATGGCCTAGTACTTATTAAGACAAACTAGAATGGTCTGATTGGATATGTATTAACACAAATCAGGCCATTCTAGTTTGTCCTAAAAAGTATCAGGCCATACTATTAGTAGTACGGTCTAGAAAATTTGCAAAGTTCCTGACAATAATAGGAACTTTTAGTATATCCTAGGCCAAACTAAAACGGCCTGAAATCGGATATTTTATGTAACATAAGTATTCATTTTAATTTTTGAAAATTCATTAAATCTTAGAGTGTTATACTACCTTTTATGCTTTTTTAATATGACTTGGATTTACCTATATTTTGATTGTTTTTCTATTTATCACAATGTGGGTTTTATTATAAAAGCTTTACATATATAGCTAAACAGACATTATTAATTTAGCTGCAGGGCTTAGTAACACACTTCAATAAAATATTTATACAATATCTTAAAATTCCCTAATTAATTCAAAATAAAGAAGACAAGTAAATAAATATTATAAATTAATACAAATAAAACTTCATTTTACCCAATATTGATATAACTGATTTTTTTTAAAAGCAGGTACAGTATATGCCCAATTTATATTTAATAAAAATATTATTTCTATAAAACCTTAATGATGTTAATATTATCAACATAACTCAATTTCACAACAAAATTTAATTATTAGGATCAAGCCGAATATTAATTAATATATAATTTTGTATTACTTTGTACGATGAACCTATTTAAACCAATTAAGAGGTAAAATCATATTAATTACAGTATAATCATATTATTAATTTATTGGAATTGCAATAAATGTGCACTCATATAAAATGACGACATAATAATAAAAAAAATCATGCAAAAAGTTATACAGATGAAAAAATAGGATAGAGACGTCACTTAAAAAAAACAAAAAAAACATAAAATTACCTTCAGAATAGTCTATTAAAAAGGAAAAAATCTATTGCATAAAAAAGTAAAAAAATATATCAATGCAAAATATAGCATTTTATGTCCAAAATATCCTGTAATATCAAAAATATATTTATAAAAATGACTATTTTAAACTGGAAAATATATTATCCAATTAACTACAAAAATATATAAAAAACAAATTGTAGTATATAAAATACCAGTTTATCCAAATCAACATGATATATAAAAGCTTTCTTTTACTTACTTGTGTCAATATTTCTTTGTAAGTGCATAGCGATACGATGTCTCGCATCGTTATATTCTAAATGCAACCCCAGCCTCAATATTGTTGGGTTCTTCTCTATGAGCTGCGTTATTTCCATTTCTATTTTGTTACCAAGAATTTGCGTTCTCTGAAATTAAAACAATAATAATATAAATGCAGGAAGTTTCTTGAAGAAGTAAGAAATAGTTCATTTTTGTATTTTTTTTATATGAGGTGTTTTGTTTAAAATACACCCTTGTTTGTTTTATTAACACATTTTTAATTAAAATAACTCGAATAATTTTTTTTAGTTTTATACAGTTTTTTTCACAATATTTTGAAGTAATAACTTGTCACTCAAATTTTAAATATATTAATTTTCTATATACCGTGCTGGCAACGGCTTCTTTTGGGTCGGTATTTACATGTGTGGAAGTAAATCGCATAGGGATCTTATTAAAGCTTGATTTTCATGCATCCGTTGTCCGACGATACGTTGATACGATATTAATTTTATTGGTTGTATTTAAACGCTTCAATTGGTTAGAGACGGTTAACCAATCGAAGCCTTTAAATACAACCAATGAAATTAATATCGTATCAACGTATCGTCGGACAACGGATGCATGAAAATCAAGCTTAAGTCGGAGTGAGAGAAATACGATGGTGTGCTGTTGCGGCGTTGCCGGTACGTCTTTCCCTATCAAGTAAAGTAAAATCACGATGGCAAACAGCTTATTGTTTAAATTACTTTTTTTTCGAAAATATAACTAGATAAAATCATTAGATATGTTTCTGAGCATCTGAAATGGAATTATAAGAATATCATTAGGGTCTCCATTTTTTTAATAACGAGAAAACGTCAGTAATCGCGATAATTTAAAAACTCAACATTTTAACACATAACACGCCATAGCTTAGATATTAGGACCACTTTAGATATTAAAACTTTTTTTTATTTTGAAGATCGGATCTTTTATAATATGTTTAAGTATAAGAAAAATTCGATAAGGTTGTTTTTTTCCATTCAAAAATTTTAAACAACCCATCCATTTACTTTTAGTGAATAGCAATTTTCAGCAATCGTGTAACTTTTTATTTATAAAGATTTTCACATACTGTCTGCGAAGAAAATATAGCAGAAATATTACGAAAGTTTTTGAAAAAAACTACAATCAATTATTTCTAATAGATTTCGAGATATTGACTTTTGAATTTGGAGTTCTAATAGCGCGACCACTGTAGAACATCAACTCAATTCCACTTATTTTTACCAAAAATGCAAGTGTTTCTAACTTGCACTTAAAAATTTTCAAGCTATAGGGAAAATAACAACGACTCGTCAATAAATAAACAAATAAAGTATCAGAAATGTACCGAAATAGATCTGTAATAGTCGCTGTATAGGTCAAAGGCACCTCAAAAATTTATATCTAATCTAAAGCTCTCTATTATAAAGACTGTTCAGCCATCATTCACCGTTACGTCATCATTATTTGTCAAATATCAATTTTAGGTTGTGTCTGAGATCAGGTCATATTGTTTAGAAAATGTTTTAAGTACGTTCCTATAGTATTGATTAAGCGAGCCTTTTTTTTTGACATTTATTCATTTTTTCTTGAACCCTTCATCAGTTACGATCCTTTTAATTCCAATCCTTTGGACTGCTGAAATGCCTATTCCTAAAGCATCAGCAATTCGCTATATTATTTAAAAACGCTATCAATCTGTATTTTACAAAGAAATATTACACCTTTGTATTGTACTTACTTCATATACCGTCCACGAGAAAGATTGTTCTGCCAAAGTCTCTTTCTCGAGAAAAATAATTTATAAGTTTAGCAATGAGAGTTCATTTTAGTTAAATCTTTGTTGTTTTCTTCTTTATCTTTGTAATTGTTCATTTTAGTTAAATCTTTGAGGCATTTTTGCAATAAAAAAATTTGAATTTGGTTTTACAGCGAAAATCAAATTTTAATTTTGACATTTATCGATTTCCGCCAATAAATATAACCCCAAATCAAATGACAATGACAATTACTAAAAACAATGTGCAGTAATGTAGGAAATGCCACAATGACAGCACAAATCTCTTTTATCTGGTTGTCAAGTCAAAGAGTTCGACAATATATGACGTGACGGTGAACATTCTATACATATACTGTTTTTTTTTTCTCAGGTAAGATTTCGACAGACGATGACAGAAGAAAACCAGATGATGATGACAGAAGAAAACCAGAAAACCAGAAAACCCATACCAATCTATTTATTTTACTAAAAAAAGTTTCTAATATTTTAAAAATTAACTATGGATGGGTTTAAATATAAATCCGTCATACGTCGTCTCTTGTTGTTTTATTGGTTTATTTCAAAAATGACAGATCATATTTCAATTTTATTGGTTTGACGGAACGATGGACGACAAACGGACGCCGATGCGTATGAACTCGCCTTTAGAATTTTGAGGCTTGTCAAAGTCTTGCCAAATTATAGGTTATAATTTGTATCAACTTATGTCAAATATCTGCGTTTTGGAAGATTATGCATTTTGATTCGTGTTATTACTGTGTGTTTGGTATCCTTCGAAGTCAAGTGGAGGAAAAATCGAGGGAAAATTAACTGTAGACCCAGAGCACAGTTTATAGTTAATACCGCTGCCCAGGCAGAAAGTCCATAAAGTTACCATTAATAAAATTTGTATGCCATCTCATCGTAGATAAGTGCATCTCGTATACGCTACAAGGATCGTACTAAACATATACTTCTGGAGTAGCTGTAAAATATCGACATCACACGATAGGTAAATAATGGATTTTAGTACTGCAGAGAAATAATGTCAAAAGGTACTGGTTTAAAAAAAAATAAAGTTACTTAATCAACCTTTAAGGTATAACATTTGGTAAGTGTTATTATTAATAAAATAGTTTGTTTTATTTATGTTGTTTTATTTATTCCTGTGGAATATTACAAATTTGTATTTGTACATAAGATATATTGATAAATATAATAATAAATGCGGGAAATTTCTTGAAGCTTGAAAGTAATAAATAGTTTTTTTTTATATTTTTTTGGTATGTGGTGTTTTGTTCTTGTTTGTTTTGTATTAACAGACACCGTTTTTTAATAAAATAACTCGATTACGTTTTTTCAGTTTTGTAGAGTTTTTTTTCACAATGTTTTTTGAAGTCAAATTTTAAATATTATAAATTTCCTGCTATGCGTTCCAGTTGTACCAACTTATTTCTTTGTAAAATAAAATAAACTACTTTGAAATTGAAATGACAGACACATCTATCACTGTCAAGGATCTTGTCGTTGGACAGACTATACACATAAATATACAACTCTTAAATATGACAAGTAAGGTTAGAAATAGAACAAAACTCGCATTTCCTTACCTGGTTGGTCGCCCTGAATTCCTCCACACTATTTTGTTTCAACAGGGACTTGATCAACCGCACAACACCCAGCGGCGTAATATTGTTACTCTCTACATTCACAACCCTCAACTGGCTATTCTTTTCGAGAGCTTGCGCCAGTCGCTCGGCCCCCCGGTCAGTTAGACTGGTGTTTGATAACGATAACGTTTCTAGGTGAGTATTTTGTTCAAGACCTTCGAAGAGCGTATTGAACTTCTCGTCAGAGATATTCTGTAAAACAAGAAATATACAAATAAATAAGATTAATAAGGTGTGATCTCATTATCATCGCGTTAAACTTTGGTATATAAAGGGGCGTCTATTACTTGAGGCGTTTTTGAAAATTTTTTGAACCTCCTCCCTCACTGGTGAGGTGATATGAGATCTCATCAAGGAGATGTAAATGGACAAAATATCAAGCTACATCTTTTAATCGGCCTTAAACAGTCTACACCATTTTGTTAACAAGAAAAAAAAAGTCAGTGACGTACATGATTTTTTTTAAGTTAACCCATGTTTTTATGTTAACCCATATGGCCTTTTTAGTATTAAAATATTATGTCGTACTTATACTAGCTTTTACCCTCAAAATTTCATTTGAATCACTAAAAGCTCTTGGAAGAAAATTATAATAAACCGAAAAAAAATAAGACTTTATCCCCCTGTATTATCTAATTTATAAGTGAGGAATATCCCCACGAGAGAAATGGCACATGTTTTTTGAAACAACCTGTATAAAAAGTATCACATTATTCACCTGCCTCAATACTATTTCTCAAAATATTCAGCGAATTAAATTATCATGTCTAATTAGACAAAACAGAAGTTTTTGTCACAATACAAAAGCTAAAAAGGACTTTTGCATACAAAAGTGCACATTGCCCAAGAACGGTAAACTAATAGGATTGCTCATCCTCATAAGACGTACGTTCGCCTCTTCCCGCGCTTCAGCTGACAGTTCTGACGTCATTGTAGTCCTTGTCATGATAGTGTGTATTCTAGTTGCATATGGTAAACTTATCAAAATAGCAGCTGAGAAATTTTGAGTTAATTATTTTGTTAATTTTAAATGTGAAAAAGGTGTTTTTAAAGTTTTTAGAGCTATACAGTGTATAAATACGTTCATTTTGTGTTGTGGATTGTGACAAAGTGCTTACTAAGTGCCTACGATATTGTTTATTAATTATTTTAAAGCAAAATATGGAAGTACTCTAAAAAGAATGCTTGCAAAAGGTGACGCAAGGAACTGCTGTTCTTAAAAATGCATTATCCGAGTATTTAATACGATTTATACAGTTAATTTTCTATACTGCAACATATAAGGTGTTTAAATAAATAAACTAAATAATGAACGTTTTGCATTCGGCAACCAATAATGCACGTGTGTGTATTATTGGTTGCCGGATAAGGACTAATAACCATGACAAAGACTACAATGACGTCACAAAGCGAGTAGTTTTCGCATGCACCTGGCGGACACTTTTGGCTAAATGAGCAGTCCTATTAGGTTAACTGTTCTTGCACATTGCCCCTTTTGTAAGAATTAAATCTGTATATTTAAACCAAAAATATTGTACACAAGAAAAATGTTAATCTCTTTTTTTACAGGTTGGCTACTTTCAAAATTAATGTAACAACAATTTTTATGTGATTCACAAAGTTACATCTGTCGTGGAAAATACACTTTTTAATAAAACATTGAGATTTTCGTAACGTATGATGGAGCCTGACAGCTGTACTTTATTTTTAAAAATTCCTAAATATTTACAATGTAGCCAAATCTATCGCAGGCTAAGCTGTGTGCTTGTAACTTATTCAGAAGATACATACGATGTAAAATTTAAACCTTCTTAACTTACTAGGCGCGCTTAAAGCTAAGCCCGCTAAACTTAAAACGGTGCATACGGTCAAATGTGCTACAACTGATGTCTACATACATCTCTTAAATTTAACTATTTATTTAGAGGCGCCTATATTGCTAATTACAGCAATATTTAAGTAAAATGCAGCTCTATATTTACAATTCTACAGGGTCCGGCAATAGTACGTCGCGTCAGGAATCTGTAGCTCCTAGAATAAAAAACTTGGGAATTTTGTTTAATCAAACTTGCAAATCTAAAGTATGTACTAGGATATATTTCAGGAAAATATTTTAACTTCTATAGGGTAGCTCAAAAAAATGTGAGTGGCTCGGGATGATTTTTTTTAACGAAAGGCCCTGTATACTATCGCACTTTTGGCTTCTTTTTCGATAATTTCAGAGATATTAATAAATAAATTAAAAATATATATTTTTCAGCCACTCTTAAAAAATTATTAAAAATACAAGAACTGCCTTGAAATCAAAACTATACTAGGTATTTACTTTAGATGGTCTGTACTTACTTTGCTATAAATATGGTAATCGTAAATAGGCACACAGGATGTTCAAAATTCTACGTCAAACTTTCTAAAATATAAAATAATTTATCTCCTTTTCTTAAATGGAACACCCTGTATATTATTTTTTCAATAGATGGAGAATTAAAAAATAAACATTTTTGCATTTAGAGTATTTCAAAATTTTTAACGGTTTCGCAGATATTCGCGGTTTTATATTCGACGTACTTAAACAGCCGTTAAACGGTAGCCTACTAAAATGCCGTTAATAGATATTGTGACGTCATTCATGTCGGCGGAAAGTAATGCCTACCTATAAGCATTTTGCAAGAGCATCTGTGGCTCCGTGGCTGAGGCTATCGCTTCGTGAGCGAATGGTCCGTGGTTCAAATCTCACGCCGACCAAGACTTATATATATTTTTTTTGTTTATAGCGTGATTTTATTGCATTGATTTCACTCTTTTTGGTTGGATTGGTTTAGTTATTTGACGGGTTGGTTAGCGTGGTTATTTGGAGGGCGTTAATTCATTGGTTAGTTGGTTATTTGGTGGGGTTGGTTGGTTTTTACTAATTTATATTTGTTTTTTTATATTTTTTTTATCAGTGTCGAGGTTAGTTGCGTTGGTTATTTGGTGGGGTGGATAATAATAATAATAATAATAATAAAAATATTTATTTCAAAAATGATATAAATATGTACAATAAAATTACAAATATATAGACATATTGAAATATTGTCAGCGGTGAAGATACTTTTATATTAAGAATTCATTGATTGAGTAGGGTTCCAATTCAATTAAGAGTTTTTTCAACGATTTCTTATAGGTTTCTTGACTTTCGATTGCTCTTATGTCTTCAGGAAGGCTATTGTAAAACTTTACACACATGTATACTGGATTTTTTTCAGTCAGGGTGAGACGATGTGAGGGGAACTTGGCATCACTGGACCTTGTTTGGTATTCATGAGATTTTTCCATTTCAAATAGGGACTTATGTTTGAAGATGAATATTAAACACTCATATATATAAAGAGCTGGAAGCGTCATAATTCCGAAGGATTTAAAGTGTCCTCGACAGCTTTCTCTGTACTGAAGTTTCTTTATAAGTCTTATAATTCTTTTCTGAATCACACAAATTTTTGCAGTTTCGGAATTTGATCCCCAGAGAATAATTCCATATCTCAGCAGTGCCTCAAAATTTCCACAGTATAGTGTTTTCATTGAGTCTGGGTTCACATAACTTGACACAGTTCTCAGACCGTAGGAAATTGTGCCCAGTCTCAAGCATAGCTTATAAATATGTTGGGTCCACTTTAAGTGCTCGTCTATGTAAATACCAAGAAATTTGCATTCACCACCAAGGCTGACATCCATTTCTCCAATTTTCAAATTGCTCGCTAATTCAATTTTCTTCTGTTGTGTTCGAAAAATTAGTGTTTTAGTTTTTTCTTTATTTAGCATTAGTCTATTTGTCTCAAATCATTCCTCTACTCTCATGAAAGCCTTACTGCCATTCTCCTTCAGAATATCTTGTGTTGTTCCATGAGTAAGTATATTAGTGTCATCTGCATAGCATGTAAGGCTAAAATTTGCATTTCTTGTTGTTTGACTAATATCGTTTAAGTAGATGATAAAAAGTAGTGGCCCAATGATACTGCCACAGCTTAAGTAAAAACCAGCTCGGACAGTGTAGCGTGCCGCTTTGATCTTTTTACGCTCGGATTTGCGATTCGAAAGAGGGGGAACACTAGAGCGGCGAGCTCTCTCGCCAAAACCAATAGCCACGTAAGCGCCAGTCAGCCCAGAGATGTATTCAAAAAAATTTTACACGTGACGTAAAAAATTATTCGACTGTGCTAGAACATAATTTAGATACACGTTTTTTAAATTGTTGACTTTAAATAAATATGCATTCTCAAAGAAAAACATTTAAAAAACAAATTAATTAATTTATTTCTAGAAATAACAGCAAAATGAAATAAGTACATTGATTACTTATAGTTATTTACGAATGTTTCTAAATTAGGAGCTTTCGGTTTTTGTTTGCTACATTTAAGTTCTTAGTAATATTCTTTAAGGTATAATAATTTCTAACTTTTGCGTATAAATTTAACAAAAAATACATTATAGGAAAATTTTGATTGATGGTTGAATTTAATTGTCTGAAATAATTTAACGAATTTACATAATATATTTTCATTTAAGAAAAGTTCTTCAAAATTGTTCTGAAAAATTTTATAAAAAAACTTTTTTAAAAACAAGTTTTTATTTAAATACACTAAAAAGAATAAAATAAACTTTTTCTTTAAAACTTTTATTATGAACTTATAACGTCATTACACAATTTTAATATTATATAAAAGCTTGTCGCGAGATTTGAGTGTACAGTTGCACTCATAAAAATCTGGTACAACTTTATCTTGTAATTCCTGGTCTAGTGGTCTATCATAACACAAACTTTGAAAATGAGACAGGGTAGACACAGGTTTTAGTTAATTTACTTGTTTATCGATGTAGAGAAATCTCACGACAAGCTTTTATCGAGTGGTGTCTCACTCGGCTAAAAAATGTACACGTACTGCCAAAATATCCTTCCACTGCTAAGCGACTGCCAATGAATATGAAGAAGACTGCCTATGACTGCCATGAAATTATTATAGGCGACTGCCATAAGACTGCCAATGACTGCCAGCGACTGCCAAGAAAATGTACATGTAATTCCAATAGTGAGACACCCCTCGGCTTTTATATATCTAATATTAAAATTGTGTAATGACGTTCTAAGTTCATAATAAAAGTTTTAAAGAAAAAGAGTTTATTTTATTCTTTTTAGTGTATTTAAATAAAAGCTTGTTTTTAAAAAAGGTTTTTTTATAAAATTTATTTTCTACTTTTTAGTTATGCTGGTTTCTCAGTGCCACACACTTAAACTCAATTTTTTTCTATTTTGACAACTGTCAAAAATTCGGGTCATGCCTTGCAAAAAAATGTATTGTCATCGGGACTGAACCTACATGCCAAATTTCAATCTCCTACAATAAAAGGAAGTGGTTTTAATTTAGCTTACAAGATTTGCCCCGAACAAACATACATACATACATAGATAGTTACATACAAAGCAAGTTAAATAAAAGCTTATAAAAATAACCTCCAATGAGGAAACTAAATAAAAAAATGGTCACTTGGTATTAGCAAGCCTCCAAATAAGTAGTCTTCATCGTTTTGAAAAGCTCTAAAGTATGAATATACTTTTAAATTGAACATTAATTTTGAATTGAAAATTAAACAGACTATATTTTGAATTATTTCCATAATTATTTGTGTAACCAGCAGCCGCACATCCCGGAAAACCTTTTCCCATTCCATCAATAAAAATAAAATTGAAATAAAAGCACAAATACCTATGGTTAAATATAAGAAAAAAAATCGAATTAAAATCTTCCGTAATACGGCCCTACGCGCCACCGGTGGAGGTTATGCATCGACTGAATGAGGCTGACTGTCGGTCGCTTAATTCAGTTAGCGCATCGTCGGAGTGGGACGTTTTAAATTCGAGCGTGGGAAAAATTGGCGAGTGTCAAAGCTATGTTATTCTGTAAGCTGTGATACTGCCTTGAGGTATACCGATATTCAATTTTTGTATACTAGACTTACTAATGTTTTCCTCTTTTCTCACAATAACTTGTTGTTCTCTATTTGTCAAGTATGATGTAATCCATTTGAGTGCTGGACCTCTTATTCCATATTTTTCGAGTTTTATTAGTAGTAAATGGTGGTCTAAAGAGTCATATGCTTTCGATAAATCAAGAAATATACCATTGCCAGATCTTTATTTTCCAGATGTTGTATTATTGATGTAGTGAAATCGAACAATGCAGTAATGGTACCTTTCTCCTTCAAATACCCATGTTGTATATTCTGAAACAGTTTACAACTATTCATGAAAGTTAATATTCTGTTTGCAACTATTGTTTCAAATACTTTTGAAAAGCTTGGCAGTAAGCTAATTGGTCTATAATTATTCAAATCAGAGTGATCTCCTTTTTTGTAGATTGGTTTAATAAATGCCAACTTCAGCCTGTCTGGGAAGATCCCATATTTTAGCGAATTGTTAATGATATAGCACAAGATATCATCAACATATTTCAAACAGAATTTTACTATAGATGTTGGAACCTCGTCCACACCGCTGCTATGTTTATTTTTTAGACTTTGACCAATTTTTTGAATTTCCTCTATATTCACAGATTTCAGTCGCATTGACTCATTGTTCTCACTTATGTTACAGATGAATGGTACTTTCCTAATACTGGACAATATATTTGGCACAACACTGATTAAGTGATTGTTGAATTCATTTGCTAGAACTAGTGGGTCTTGATCTATAAAACAATCATCCTTTGGGGAATTTTTACCAGTTGTTTCCTTGCAGATTGACCATAAACACTTCATTTTGTTATCAGATGATTTCACTCTTGCGTCATACTTGTTAGCTTTTTCCTTAACTAATAATCTGTCATATTCTTTCTTTGTGGCTCTGTAAATATCTTTATATTGATCGTTATATCTTGATAGCATTAGTAGTGTGTCTAATCTCTCTTTGCATTCTGTTATTTCCTTACTTTTGTATATTGATGTTTTCTTTCTTGTTTTATACACAGGTTTAAGTGGAAAGTGTTGATCAAAAATGCGGTGAAAGGTATTGCCAAAAATTTTCCATTGTTCATTGACATCAGGTGTTGGTATCTGATATATTTCCTCCCAAGTTTCTTCCTTTAATGTGTCCGCAAATTGTTTTTTATTTTCCTCTCTGAAAGTTCTTTTGAAGCTTTGATAACCTATTTCTTTTTTAATATGGATTGTAACTTGTTGAGCAGTGTGGTCTGATATATGGTTGATTAGCATACAAGCTTCATAATCTTCCTTATTTGTAAAGATGTTGTCAATACAACTACCTCCAGTGTTTGTAATTCTAGTATTTTCAAAAATTGTTCTTTTTAAATTGAAAGAACACATTATGGACAGAACGTCTAGTGCATTGCTGCTTTCTTCATTGAAATTTATGTTAAAATCACCTGCTAGAAATATGGTTTTATTTTCAGTTGTTATGTTTAACAGTAACTTTGTTCTATTTTTTCCAGAAACACATCCATATTTCCACTTGGAGGCCTATAAATTGAGGCAATAATAAATTTTTCATCTCCAATTTTACAGTCCATTACTGCACATTCAAATATACCTTGATCTGATAGTTTTTGAAGAGATTTTCTTTCAAAGCTTGTAATATCCTTTCTCACATATACGGCAGCACCACCGTGTTGACCATTTCCTCTGCAGAAAGATGCAACCAAATTAAAATTACATATGCCCAATTGCTGAAGTTGATCCAAACTTTTCCAGTGTTCTGTTATGCACAGAAATACACAATCACTGTTCTCTGCTAATACACTCTCAATTTTGTCTATACTGTTTCCTAATGATTGTACATTTTGAAACGTCAGTAATCGCGATAATTTAAAAACTCAACTTTTTAACACATAACAAGCCATAACTGAAGAACCATTTTAGATATTGAAACCTTTTTTATTTTTGAAGATCGGATATTTTACAGTATGTTTACATAAGAAAAATTCGATAAGGTTGTTTTTTTTTCCATTCAAAAATTGTAAACAACCCATCTATTTACTTGAGCATAGCAATTTTCAGCAATAGAGTAATTTTTATATTGATAAAGATTTGCACATACTGTCTACGAAGAAAATACAGCAGAAATATTAAGAAAGTTTTTGAAAAAACTACAATCAATTATTTCTAATAGATTTCGAGATATAGATTTTTGAATTCAGAGTTTTAATAGCACGACCACTATCAAACACCAACTCAATTCCACTTATTTTTACCAAAAATGCAAGTGTTTCTAGCTTGCACTTAAAAATTTTCAAGCTATAGGGAAAATTACAAAGACTCTTTAATAAATAAACAAATAAAGTATCACGAGACGTAATTAAATCGTGAAGCTGAAAGCATGATGTAAACCTTTCCCTAGAACTTTAAGTACTGACAGAGGCATGACAGAGGTACTGATTGGGTTGACCGGTCAACTGCGACAAATCTGCTATATCCCCTTCCACGTCTCTTAGCGATGTGCACAGTTTCTCGGTTTATTTCGTACGTTCGGCAACGTGTTTACTGTTCTCTCTTTGTTCAGTACATTATAAACGCATTATACCCTTCTTATAGCGTTGGTTAGTCCTTATAAAATTCCTATATTTCATAAAGCCCGTCAAGTGCGTCACATCAACAATGCCATACCTATTAACGGCATTTTAGTAAGCTACCGTTTAACGGCAGTTTAAGTACAGCCTTTTATATTTCATATGGCATTTTCCATATTATCAAAGCGACCCAATGATTCTCTCGTATTTATTGTGGAGAAATAATACTGCATGTATCTGCGAAACTATTAAAAATTTTGAAATACTTTCAATACAAAAAATGTTCATTTTTTAATTCTCCATCTAATAAAAAAATAATATACAGGGTGTTCCATTTAAAAAAAAAAACAAAGAAAATTTTTTTATATATATGATATAAAATTACAATATTTCTGGCAAAGTAAGTATAAACCATCTAAAGTAAAAACCTAAAATAGTTTAAATTTCAGGACAGTTCTTGAATTTGTAATAATTTTTTTAATGAAGGTTGAAAAATTTATATTTTCTATTTATTTATTAATATCTCTGAAACTATCGAATCATATCTATTCATGTCTTAAGATTACGTAAAGTGATATGAAGGGAAGCCAAAAGTGCAATAATATACAGGGTGTTCCATTTAAAAAAAATCATTCCGATCCACTCGCACTTTTTGAGCCATCCTATAGAAGTAGGATCCTTCTACATACTTTAGGTTTACACTTAAATTCTCAAGTTTTTTATTCTAGGAGCTACAGATGCCCGACGCACTATTACCCGACCCTATATAAACAAACTTAATAAATACACAGAATGCCAACAAAATCGTTGCACAGACCGACATGTCATTTTTTTGTCAAATAAATTTGAAACGACCGGCCGAGGAATTTACGTCACAGGCCAGTCGGTCACTTAGAAGAGAATTTTTGCGCCAGGACCGCGATTTCAAATATTAAAATTAAAATAAATGATTTGAATACTTTTCAGATATAATTTGTATACTCTGTTTTACGGCTCAGGGAAGATTTCGAGAGACAATGAGAGAAAAAAAAACAGATGACCTTCATACAAATCCATTTATTTCGCTAAAAAAAGTTTCTAATATTTTTTAAGTTAACTATGAAGGGGGTTATACCGTGCTGGCAACTGTTACTTTTGGGTCGGCATTTACATGTGTGGAAGTAAATTGCATAGAGATCTTATTAAGTCGGAGTGAGAGAAATGCGACGATGTGCTGATGCGGCGTTGCCGGTACGACTTTCTTTGCACGTACGACGGCTTTGCCAGCCCTTAGTATATAAATCCGTTCTACATCGTCTCTTGTTGTTTTATGACAGATCATATCTCGATATGATTGGAGTGACGGGACGATGAACGATGCACGGATGCAGATGCGTATGAACTCGACTTAAGATTTTTGAAACTTCGTCAACACTTTTTGAACTCTTTTCAAACTAAAGAATATTGTTTGTGTCATATTATGTCAAATAACCAGCGTTCTGGAAATGATAAATATTTGAGATATTGCTTTTTCATTTTGGTTTGCGTGTGTTGGGTGTTTTTAAAAGTTAAGTGGAAGAAAAATCGAGAGAAAAGCAAGTGTAGACCCAGAGAGTGGGATTAGCCATCAATAAAGTGTGTATACCATATTGTACATATATGATACTAAAAACTGAAGTAGCTGCAAAATAAAGACATCACACGGTAGGTAACTAATAACAGCTTTTAGTAATATAGAGAGATAAGGTCAAAAGGTACTAGTTTAAAAAAATAAAGATTAAAGTTAGTTAACCAACTTTTATAGTATAAAATTCAGTATGTGTTTACTGATAATATTTTAGGTAGACTAAGCAGGTGCCTTTATGTAAAAATACAAATTTTTAAAACAATCCCTCATTGGTTCTCCTATTACCATCGCCGAAAAGTCAGTCAGCATCTAGACAGCTAACTTTTAATCCATAACTATATTTCAAGATTTTTCATTTTTTCATTCAAGTGTCCAAATTCTGCAACTTAGAAAGAAACACTAAGCGCTTTTAGACGCTTAGCGCATATGACGTTAATTTTCGTTAGCGCGCACTTAACTACCGATTTGGGTATTCTCATTTGATGCGCTTAGCGCCTTTACCCATTGCACTAAGCGATTTAAAAACGGCTACCTTAAAGGATTGTCTTGCTTGTCGAAGTCAGTAAAAATATAAAAAATTGTGCGTTCTCTTGCTCTTTAGTTTTTGTCTTGCTCTCAATTTCTTCTTCTATAAATTCCTTAATAAGTAATTGATAATGAACGACTTGGCAGCTATAAATATTGTTCAAAACATGCTGAGAAGTGTCTCGTAGAAGTAGTACTCGTATAATATGCTGAGAAGTAGTACTCGTATAATAAGAATGACATATCCATAGAAAAATAGGTTGACATAAATCAATAATAGGTTATAAAATTCACGTAATATTGACATTTTTCATCGTTTTATCCACATTTGACTATTAGTAAACGATTAGTAGCCTGAGAAATTGCGATACTGCTTATGCTGGAATGTGCTTAACGCGTATCCAGAAAACGATTCGCACGAGAATACCAAAATCGACTGCTTGGCGTTCCGCTAATCGAATACTTTCGCTTACCGCTTGAATCGCTTTTGTAACGTTTTTATGTCGAAGTTTCAGAATTCGAGCCCAGCATCAGGTTAATGCTGCCTAAAATTCAAAACTTTAAGTTTGTGACACTTCTAGAAGTACCTTAGACTCTTTTTGAAAGAAATTTGACAAGCGATAATTCATAAACTATGGAGTATAATTACTAGGTATTTTGGCAATCTAGCCAGGTATAGTATGGTCATGTTTAGTAAAATTTAATATCCTTGCTTTATCCACAACAAAGTTACAAGGTAGTCAAAAGTGCTGCTAACACCTTCGAGAAAAGGATGGTACGCTGCTCGACAATTATTGATCTAGGTGTTATTTATGTATAGTCTCTTGACGTTGAAAGTCTCGTCTATCTATGCTGCCTCAATAGGCTATGATTGTTCGACGGCTGACTGTGCTGTTTATGGGCAGATTTTGCATATCACCTTTTGGCTAATAAACGCTCATTTTTCAAGTTAAGTTAACAGGTAACCATGCTAGTTTAAAACAATTTGATGTATCTTATAATTACTTCTCTACTTATACACTCGCGGATAATAATTATACCTTCCAAAACACCCTATTATTTTTCTTAGGCAAACTTACTTTAATATTATTCCAATTGAGATCAATGTATTTCGGATCGTCGTTCTGTACTCGCCTAATTGAATCTTCAACGTCAGTATTGTTAGGCGGGTCCATGGGAAATATCTTAGGTTTCGACGCCTTCGTGATGCCATCCCATCCTAAACCGACTGGTTGGCCTTTGTTGAGTAACGAGGCGTGATACTGTTCTTGGTTCATCATTGAATGGAAGCCCAAAATAGCTGCAATTGAAAAGATATATTGATCGAAGGATAAAACTAAAATTTTGTATTTATATACAGGGTGTCAAAAAATAGTGTATCTAACTTCGATTGGTGATTCTACAGATAAAAATAAAACAAAAAGTTCCTATAAACATATGCCCTAAAATGCTTCCCGAAGGAGTTACAGCCCGCGAAAGGTTAATTAAAAATAGTATATTTTGTATTATTTTTATGAACATTGGTAAACTGTTTTTCCTGAAATTTGGTATTATTACATACATTTTAATACCAAAGCGAATGGCGATTGTATAGAGTACTTTTATTAGGGTAGAAATGTGGAATATACTTTTTAGAGCGCGATTTTTAACCTAAAAGCCTAATATTTAACCTAACTTATAGATTTTAGGAGGGGGGCCTTAGCCCCATGCCCCCCCCCCCCCCGCGGTTTCCGCCACTGGTTACGATGCATCGATACAGCCTCGTTTATTACCACAAAAAAGTATATACAATATACCTACTATTGTTTCGTGTTAACTCGATTTTAGCGATTCTAAACTTATTAAATCTTAAATTATTGGGCGCCTGGTATTGTACGGATGGTCGAAATTGGTCTGTTTTAACAGAGAAAATCTATTTCCTGACTAGACAGAGCAAAACCGACATAGATGTTTTGCGCTCGAATTCTGACATGTTAATGGCATAAACAGCCTGTCGATATTTTCACTTCCAACTGAGATACGCGGTCTTTTTGAATTTTCGACAATTTTGAAAATTGCCCACAAATTTTTTATTTCGCCTTCTTATGTAGGTATTAGTCTTTTAATTTCCCCCATAAAAAGTCCAAAGGACTTAAATCACAGTACCTAGCAAGCCAAGATATGGGGCTTCTTGTTCCACTCCAATTCTCTCTAAATTCTCCATTTTATAGTTCAGCTGTAAACCTGGCGTTTTAATTGTGATTGGTAATACTAATATAAATTGTTAATTTACCTTTTCAAATGTCTTAATGACTAAGAATTAACTGTGATAAAAAATAATTAGGTAAATAGATCAACACAAAATCAAAGCCTGTTTCGATATAAAGTTAAAACATCTAATATTTCTCATTTTTAGAAACAGGTACCCATAACTTTATGTCGTTGGAAAGGGTTAAAGGCCAGCGTTTTTTAAGTTCATAACCAACTATGATTTCCATTTAAAAAAATATTTTTTTATTTCTGGCTAAAAGAACAGCTTGAGAGCTCATACATCTATGTCGGTTTTGCTCTTTCTAGTCGGGAAATAGGTTTTCTCTGTTAAAACAGACTAATTTCGACCACCCTGTACACTAATTTCTAAGAAATATTTGAAATCAAAGTATTTATTGCCATGTAAATTTACACTGAATTGACGATGCGGAGACAAATATTACCCAACTTGTTTAACCAATCGATTGTCTACTATAACTTGTGACTCAACTTGAACTTCTATTTTTTGGCGAGGTCAATCTCTAGACGTCATTTACTAAAAATTAACATAAAACTTAACAACTAATGACTTAATTACAATCTTAAAAAGTAATTAAAAAATAACGAAGAGAACGGGCAATGTAAATGACCTCTAGGGCTTGACCTAGCCAAAATTATCATTGATTGTCTTCCCCAGCAGTCTTTGACGCCGTTTCTTTTCGGTCATATGTTATATGCTACTATGCATAATGTTAATTTTATAGTGTATGCTTATAGTTCCAAATATTTATTCTAATCCAGGTACTCTGTATAACTAGAGTTTTAAAATAATAAGCAAAATAAATCGCGATACTGGCTTATCTATCGAATTTCTAACATGTTCTCTCGAAAGCAACCATCCTGATTTATCAAATGAATAGCGCAATAGCGCAATGCAGCGATTTAAACTTTTAAAATACTTTCCTCTTATTGCTACGGTTTATCTTCGCAATTTGATGTTTCTTAAAGAGAAAATGCAACAGTTGAGAGAGTTCAAAGGATCGAGTTAGAACATTTGCTACGTCTGGAAGATCTATTACAAACAGTGCAAAGGGAATTGGTCATTCGCACCGAACTGCAAGAAGAAAAATCCGGATAAATACGGGAACGGAAACATAACAAACGTCTAGCAAAGCTCTCGGCTTTAGAAAAGCTTATTCAACGAGTTACACGAATTCAACATGAAAACTGATATAAGTGCATCTAATTATAGCTAAATTGCCATCTTTAAATTTATTTTTCGAAAATATCTATAAAGTTATCTATAAAACTAATAATAAAAAGTATAACTTAAAACTAAAAACGCAATTACCTAATGGCCTATACCGGGTGCGTCTCGAAAGTGGCTCACCCCTATAATTTTTTTCTAATATTCAATTGTTTTCGGTCACTTCCGGTTTCGCCGGAAATAACTAGAACTTTTGATTTTTAAGTGACATCCTCGGTATTTTTTTACTTTATTCGATAGAAAATGACACTGTGAATAGTGACTGACATATCATATGTCAACTATGATATGTTGGTTGATATGTCTTGACTTTGATATTAATGAGTTTTTAGGCTATGTATATGTATTGTATCATATTGAAAATTAATCATTTACATAGTAATTTTAATATTGTAAATTGGATATTAAAAAGAAACCTATTTTTTTTGTAAAATGCTACTATATCTGTAGAGGGGGGTATCTCGGAAACTACTGGGGCTAGAGAGACGGTCAAATGGGGAAAGAATTCCAGTTTTGTGAGGACAAACATATGTATATGCGCCTTTCGGAATTTTGAAAAAGTTTCTGGCTTACTAGATATTTCAAAAAAAAATCGGCTATTTTATAAATGGCCCTTAATTCTATAGATAATACTGCTCTATGTATATTTTTCCTATATAGAAGGATGTGATTAATAAGTGATAATAATTTAAGTGATTATCGCTTGGTAGCCATATTGTAATTGTCATTTTTTGAAATATTAATTCAGAAGTCATTTCTGTCAGTTCCACAAAATATCCCGTCAATTCATATTACAAAATGGCAAAAGAAAGAATATATATACTTTATTTCGTTGTATAATCTTTTGAATACAACTCGATGTTTAGGGATTACCTAATACTTTTGCCTGACACTCAATGCGAACCGGCGGATAACGCATTTCGTGTCGCGTAAAAGTATTATTCGGTAATCCCGAAACATCTTGTGGTATTACATTCGATAATCACATCCTTAATGAGAATGTGTTCTATATTTTTTTTTAATAATAAATGAAAACCATAGTATATAAATAAAATAAAGCGCCATAAAAGCGCCATTTTTAAGCTTTTCAGCGATATAAGCTATATGTTTTTTTCGAAAGATTAGAGTTATAGCAAAGAATATTATAATTTCTTTGGTTATAGCCATCATTTTTAAACATTTCACTTAGCCATGGAAACAAGTTCAATCGTCGTTGCTCTCAAAGATGTCAAACTGTCACATCCAAACTTTATAAATAAAAAAAATTGTAAATATGAATTTTTCAAATGACGAAAAGCGTATAGGCGTGTAGTATTTTTCTTGCCCATACATTTTCGAGGATACGGCCAACGTATCCTCGAAAATGAACTTTATTTACACTTTTTAGAGAACAGTATTGAAGACATGCTAGAAAAGTAAAATTTAGAGACTCGCACATCAATAGAGTAGTTCCAATATAGACTTTCATTATGTATATCCCCCTCATAATGAAAGATGTTAATAGCTATTTATGTAACTAGTACCTAAAATGATGTTTTTTAGGACGAATCATTACTGTTTGCGGACGAGGCGTTAGCCGAGTCCGAAATAGTAGATGAGTCCTAAAAAACATAATTTAGGTACGTGTTACATACACTATTTTTTGTCATACGCTTTTTACAGTTTTTTAGAACGCATATTTGCAAATTTTCCATATTTGAAATTATAATGTTTGAAAAAGTTGGCTTATAAATTCATATCTTAGTAACGAGTTTGTTTATTTCATCGCATTTTGACATGTCATTCGAAATTTGTCACAAAATCACACAAATTCATCAACAATTTTAAAATGTTCCAAAATCCCGAACATATTGCTAATAAGGCCAAAGAAATCGTGTTGGATTTACTTCCTGTGAAGTCTCGTGCCATTTACCAGAAAGAATATGATGTTTTTAATGAATGGAAAGACAAAAATGGCGTATTCGTTGTAAATGAAGATGTATTGCTAAATTATTTCCACGAAAAGTAAGTACCTAGGTACCTATTTAAAAGAGGCTTTTAAATTAAAATATTCTTAAATTACAGTCACAAACATTCAAACCATCGTCAATTTGGTCGAAATATTCCATGCTGAGAGCAGTGTTAAGTGTTAAAGAAGATATTTATATTGACAAATTTCCAAAACTTATTGCTTTTTTGAAGAGGAATTCGGTTGGTTACGAGCCTAAAAAGTCTAAGGTTTTGTCCATAAAAGAGATCGGTGATTTTTTGGCCACGGCTAGTGATGAAACTTATTTACTTACTAAGGTAAGTTTGCGATAATGATTTTTAAAATATATAGATGGTTTCTTATTCCATTGTATTTGATTTTTAGGTAGCTCTTGTCATTGGCCTTTGTGGAGCATGTAGAAGAGAAGAATTGTACTCTCTACGAGTGCAAGACATCATAGAAAAAGACAACAGCTGCCTTTTAGTTACCCTTGCGGATACAAAAACTAATATCAAAAGAGTGTTTCCGGTGGTGAACGAAGGGAACGTTGTCAATCCAGTTGAGTTGTATAGAAAATATGCTTGTCTTAGGCCAAAAATGTACCACATGATTATGTCTTGTTTGTGACTGTAATTTAAGAATATTTTAATTTAAAAGCCTCTTTAAATAGGTACCTAGGTACTTACTTTAAACAAATAACTTAGCTTTTGATATTGTTAGTATTTAATAATTTAATTATAAATATATGTATAATTTTATGTGATTTTGTGACAAATTTCGAATGACAAAATAAAACAACCAAATAACGAATTTAGACATTTTAGTCCATAAAGGTTGCCATGACGACCTTTACGGCCTAGGCCGAAAAAGAAACATTTTACGGACTGAAATGAGTCCGTAAAATAGCTGTTTTTGGGAGCGTATGACAAAAAAATGATTTATATCATAATTATATAAACTCAGAGATAGGAAGAGGTGGACCAATTGCATGAGCCACCTCGATCACCTGACCTATCCATTTTAAATTTTTTCTGTTTTAACAGTTCTGTGTGAAAAGCTGTAAACTGTAATTCAGTTTTAAAACGATGCATTTATGGACTCAAAACACTGGATGATTTTTTGGGCATTTTCTAAAATAACTTAAAGTGTGTGTAATGATATTAGTTTTTTAAGTTTAGTTTGTGTAATGCTAATTGTAAAGAATCGTTTAATAAAGTAGTAGTCGTCTTTTTAGTTGTTAATATCATAAAAGATAATAAGAATACCATAAATACACCAATAAGTTATAAATAAAAAAGCCTATAAGTAAATATCAATAAGTTATAAATCATAAAAGAATAAGAATACCATACTAAAGTGAAATTAGTCAAGAAAGATAAGAATTAACTATAACTCAGTAATTTTTCGAAAACAAGATATAACTTATATCGCTGAAAAGTTTAAAAAATGGCGCTTTTTATGAAGTCATGGCCAACTATGGTTTCCATTTAGAAAACATATATTTCTGTCATATGTCAAAAATGACAGGCTTTAGAAAAAAAACGGAGAACACAATCTCATTAAGGATGTGATTATCTACAACTTTTATCTGAACACTTTTTGTCTAGAATAGATTATAACGGAATTAGGGACCTTTTTTAAAATGCCCGAAATTTGGTTTTATCGAAATATCTAGTAAGCCATAAACTTTTTCAAAAAATTAAAAGGCGCTAATTTATGACCTAAAACATACATAAAAATGCAATTGTTTCCCTATTTAACCGACTCTCTATCTCCAGTAGTTTCCGAGATACCCAAAGAGATCATCGCAGAAAACTCACCCTGTATATGAATATTTTTAATAAAAACAAACGGCATACTTAAGTGGCAAAATAATAAAAAAACTTAATTCTCCTCAATTTTTGTTTAAGCAATATTTTCGTACAGCTCCCGATTGGGAACGCGCTAAACATTGTAGTGTAGCGGAAGAGATTTAAACTTCATTTATACCGGGTGCGTCTCAAAAGTGGCTCACCCCCATAACTTTTTTTTTATTTTTTCACATAAAAAACGATATTTGATATATTAATTATATGACATAAATTAGGATTGATTGACGCATTCAATTGTTTTTGGTCACTTCCTGTTTCACCGTAAATGACTACAGCTTTTGATTTTTAAATGGCACCCTCGTTATTTTTTTACTTTATTCGATAGAAAATGACATTCTGAATAGAACAATATGTCAACTTTAGACATTTTGGATTAAAAAATAGTATTTTAAATTTCAATCTAGAATACCATGACTATGTTAAAAATACTAATTCTTAATCAAGGAGCCTTGGAAAAATAGATTTGATCGTCTAATGTTTTAGTGTCTTGTTCTGACTAGTTAGAGAATGCTCAAATCGTGTTTTTACTCATATCTCAATTTTTTTAAATGGAACGAGGGTGGCTCATTAGCATAATTGGAAAAAGCATTTTTTACGAATAATTTGATACCACACACTTGGTATTTCGAGTCAAATTTTCGTTACGAACCGCTAATTATAATTTCAAATAAACCATATATGAAAATGTCAAAAGTTGACATATGATATGTCATTCTATTCAGAGTCTTATTTTCTATGGGATAAAGCAAAAAAATACTGAGGGTTCCATTTAAAAATCAAAAGTCATTTCCGGTAAAACAGGAAGTGACCAAAAACAATTGAATACGTTAATCAATCCTAATTTATGTCATATACATACTAACAAAACAAAATGTCGTTTTTTTATCTGAAAAATAAAAAAGTTATATATACTAATATAGTATATATAGCCACTTTTGAGACGCACCCGGTATACCACCGACCGCAGCTATAAAAGTCGTTTCTGCCGCACTACAAAGTTTAGCGCTTTCCCGATCGTAAGCTATGCATCGTACAAAAAAATTCCGTTACACAAAAGGTGTTAAGAATTAAGTCCTCTAAAAATTTGCCATTTAAATAAGCCCCTTATTTTTATTACAAATGATCGAGAAATTGGGAAAGCCACGTTCATTAGTTATTATTAGTCATAATATTTGAGACTTTATGTTAATTAACAGGAATAAATAATATTTTTTACAAAATTACTTATTCAAAAGTTGTAAAGAATTTAATTTCTCTTACAACTAAAAGACTGCTAAAAATTACCTACTTTTTCATTTGGATTCCGGTTAATCAAAATATATTGGCATAGTAGGCTTACGTATATTTGGTTGCCTAACGATTACTAGCAATATTTAATTTTAATTAAAAACATTGAACAGATGAATCACACAAATTTAATTACTTCATGCTTATTTTTATATTATCCATATTAGAACTGTTAATATTTTTTATGCAAATTGTAGAAATACATCTACTGCTACTAACAAATAAAATAAACGCAACTATCTAAATAGTTAAATAAACAAG
Source organism: Sitophilus oryzae (assembly GCF_002938485.1). Classification (NCBI taxonomy): domain Eukaryota; kingdom Metazoa; phylum Arthropoda; class Insecta; order Coleoptera; family Curculionidae; genus Sitophilus; species Sitophilus oryzae. Next base: position 726,848 of record NW_022145814.1, on the reverse strand, counting down.
TGTGTCAGTTACTGTTGTTACTATGAATAGTAATTGAAATTAGTTTCAACAAATGTTCCACTTGAAATAAAAATATGACTGGATTTAATTATGTAGCTAGCAAGAGAAAGCATTAGATAAAAATATATATCTAAGTACCTATACTTATATCTTTTAGATAAATTAAGATAAAAAAATATGAGAATGTTACTTCTGACAAAAAAATTGCTTATTTAATATAATTTTTATATTATTTACCGGCTCGTGATCCCGATGTATTGCCTGAATTATTATCATGTAAATATGATGACCAAAAAGACTATTTTTCTGATATATTTATATTAAGATTCACGTTACTAGAATATAAAATCAAAAATAGTTAGTTGTATTTTTTTCACTGTCAATGTAATTTTTTTAAATTCAACTGCAATACCGAGGTAGAGAGTGAAAATATCTGACTGCAAATGTACTAATTTGGTTAGGTTTACATGCATCTGTAATGCATCGTCTTGTCATTTTCTATGCAGTTTTGTGGGATTGTTTTAAACATTACAGCTAATACCATATGATCGAATAAAAACGGCGTCAACGATGACTCTGAAATGAAGATCGCTGTCATTTTATCTATAAAATTATATGGGAAATATCATTGGTCATCATTTCCAAGCCAACTGGACGCCGTTTTTTTCGATCATACGGTACTGCATATGATTATAAATGACAGATGCATATAAAACCATCTAAAAAGAGAAGTAGTACTGACCTGCCAAATCAATTATTTCTTCCTGAGTTGCACCAGATAATGCATGTTCATACTCGTCACCTAAATCCACTGCTATTTTTTCATCTGCTTCTATTTCTTTCTTTGGCGGAGGAGGTGGAATCCACTAAAAAATTGTACTACTATAAAAATCCATCTTTTAAATTTACTAAATTATATTACTTTTTTGCCTCGAACAACACCTGCTTCGTATGGTTTTAATTCTGGTCTATCTGGCGTTTCTATCGCTTGCCTATTAATATGTTCAATTAATTGTTTCCTATTTAATGGTCCAGTGGGTTCCTTATCACAATCGTAACTTGTTCTTTGCGAAGGGGGTAGAAATGAATCCTAAAATATTTCAATAATTCATATTCAAAAAAAACAACCGTAATTCTAGTAGACTTACATCGGGGTCCACTTCTTTGGCTAATATATTTATTTCCTCGGGGGTTAACTTATCTAAGAGGGTCTCTACATCTACATCATCATATACACTTAGGTCTTTGCCATATAGTTTGGCTGGGGTTGTCATAGTTGTGGTTTTGGTCGTCGACGACGTCTGTAACATAAAAAACACCGAAATTAAGCACTATACCGTTCTTGTAGGGCGTTGTTCGACATTAACCTATAAACTCAACAATAGAACAATCACTTTTTATGAACTTCTGTTTTGAAAGGCTAACCGTACCTATTCTATTTCTTTGTTAAAATAATTGAATATCGTCCACACCTTCGTAAAACGTCTAAAACTTTATGAAATTCAAACCCGACAAAATGTGAAAAACAATATCTTGTTCTGCTAATTGACAACTTAGTAGATCAATAAACAATTCATAAGTATAAAGAAAAAGATAGAGACATCCTTCATCTGTGTCACCGGCAGACATACAAAGAAGGCCATCCTTTTCTATTTTTATTGGACTACGTTTACATGTACAGACCAGAATATTTGTTTATTCAGACTGAAAAATTAATTAGTTTTTAATAATTAAAATTAAAAAAATCGCAAAAGTATTATTCCTGTAAGAAAACTAAGCGATTAATTTTGTTTTGAAATATAAATATGCAAATGTCTCACTCAATTTATAATCAATTTTCCTGTTTCCTGCTTAAAGATAAATTAATGTGATTTTCCGCGAGGGACGATGCCGATTTTTTATATGAAAACTTGCTAAAACATCAATTTTGACAGATATGACACCATCTTGAATTTTCTTAAAGGGAAACCCGCACATATTTTAGCATCATCCGGTATATCGAGAGCCCCCTGTATATCGAGAACGCTAAGTGCGAGGTATACTAAACAATAAACATGTATTTTTGAAATTATCTAAAAATGGTCTACCGGACGATGTTAAAATATGTGAGGATTTCCATTTAAAAAATTCAAGATGGCGTCGTATCTGTCAAAATTGACGTTTTAAAATAAATCAGGTAGGAAATCGGCATCCTCGCGTAAAATTACATTGAAAAATGCTTTTGCATTATTTTAATCGAACTCTGCATTATTCTAATCGAAAATTGTAAATTGTGTGAGACACTTAAAATGATTCGGGAAGAGTTCAACCCACTATACAGGGTGCCATAAATTCGAGCATTGGTATATCCCTTAGATTAAGAATAAAATGTATATCCGAATGTATATCCGAAACCATAATAAATACAAACATGGTTAAATTGGAGCAAAGTTGCCTTGGGCCTTGAAATTATTGAAACTTTTTTGATGGCATCTTTTGATAAACATCCCAAGGCGCAAACTTGCCCGAATTTAAGTTATTCTTAATCTAAGAAATTAAACATGTTCGTATCTATTACGGTTTCCGAGATACCCTTTTTCGTACCACAAATTTGTAGCACCCTGTATACCGTATATCAAAAACGGGAAGTGCAAAGTATACCAAAAACTATATACATATTTTTGTACAAACATGTTACAATACTTTGTTATAATACCGTATGAAAATGTATTTTTCATTAGATATACAGGGTGTCCCAAACTGAGCGTGCATTAGAAGTTTCTAGGGAACTAAACATGGCTGGGAAACTTAAATGGAAATGACAGTTCATTAAAAATAGTTTTTCCTCCAAGATGCAGAGGCGCAAAATATTAAAACTGTCAATATTAACAATGCAAATGTCAATATCTGACAATAATAAAATTTGATTTTTAACTGTCACTCAGAGACGCTTTTGTTGTGATTTTACGGTTTGATGTCGTTTTGATTTGTCGAATTATTGTAAAATTAAATTCCTTCAGATTTTTTGCCAGTATTCTGTTTTAGACAATGTTTTTTAAAAATGGTGGGACAATTTGTGTTTTGTAATAACTTTTAATTATTTTTTATCATGGAGTTTAATTGTTGTACTCCTGGTTTCCGAAGGATACAATGGTAAGTAAATTAAACATATCTACTTACAGTTATAGATTTTTTAAATTAGTACTGCTAATAAATGCTACTTGCAGAGCAGTTATTTAAATTTTTTTACGGTGCATGTAAGGAATTAAGGACGCGCGTTTTATATTAGCATGATCAGCAGATGATTACATCTGATTTAATTTGTTTTTATTATTTCAGGTCCCAAACGGAAACAAACTGGGAATCTTGCCTACACCAAAATTATATACCTAGCCGTTTCCAATTCACTTCAAAGGGAGGAAAATTATGTAAAACTGCCTGCTATTTGCTGAAAACCGCCAAAGATTAAATTATAACTGTAACAACTTAATATATGCTATTTCTAGTATTTTTAATATATTTTTTAATTAATATCCGACATATAAGAACACTTTGTATGCTTTTAATTCAGTTGATTTATCGTTTATAATATGATCGACCTAATTAAAAGCACACAAAGTGTTCTTATCTTAATCTAAATATATTTTAAATTAACTAAAACAACCCCCCTTCCCCGCACCCCTCTCTTCCATTAGTATTTCTTCCTCCGTCTACCAGAGGCGCCCTTGTATAATAAAATTGAAATGTATTATAAGTTGCCTATCTATTTAATAGTATAAGTCTTTTATCTATGGGAACTAAAAGATCTAGATCGGAGATTTTTTGCACATCATTGTTTCACAATGAGATCTATCAATTAAAAATATTTTCAATATGGCGGCACTTCCAGAAATACCGGAAGTTGACAATCACTTTCTTATTTTAAATGGGTATCCCCCATTTTTGTGCATACTTAAATTATCTGTAAAATTATATAAATTCTGATAACAAACACTCTACAATGCGTGCTACAAATTCGAGGTTACGAGGCATTGGTATCTCGGAAACCGTAATATAGATACGAAGATGGTTAAATTAGGGCAAAAGTTGCCTCCTTGGCATGTTCACCAGATGCCACCAAAAGTTTAAAAATTTCAAAGGATTGCGGAGTTTTTGGAAAAACGGATTTTTTAAATTAATTTTATTTTTTTTTTCCTGTCGTTAGTTTTTCGAAAATCAAAAACTAATTGCACATTCTCATAACCACTTTATTAGGGGCTATCTGATGGGTATTTTTAGATTTTCAAATTAGCTGATGAATTTGTAGAGATACAGAGGCCAACTTAATTTTTTTAAATACGGACCTGCATTTTTTATTTCAAATTTTGAAAGACTTCGGTCTCCTGAGTACAATGATATGCCACACTTGATATTTTTTTTGTTTTGGATACCTTAACAATGAAAAAACTATTTAATTGTTATTTAAAATAATTTCAAGTCCGACTCTGGTTTTTTAATTTATTTCATCTGATTATATTCAGCACAACAATATTGATCAGCGCTAATTAACATTGAATAATCACAACCAAATCACGTCAATTGAAAGATTCAAATAATTAATATCCAGGTCAACAATTTAAAGATATCTATCATTATTAACTTTTTTTATTGTGAATTTGAAATCCCAGTGTACGATCTAATAATATGCATAATATTAATCGTAGTTATTATAAATAAATCAACTTCTACAAACACGTTTCTCATGCTCTGCATGTTCGAAAGGGTTACCGCACCCTCCATAATGCACAAATTTATTTTTCGTTCAGTCTTATTTATAGCTCTTTGAACAGATCTTCTTATACTTCCGAATGCATTTTGTACCCTTCTTAGACAAGGAAAGAGAGGGGACAGGTAACACGCTCTGTAACACGGCAGCTGAAAGTGAGGCAAGTTGTCACCAAAAATTCTCCAATAGCGTAGCATCAGAAATTAGCTTGTACCTAGACGGTACAAAATATTTATTAAAACGTAAACTAATATATCGTTCATTTTTGAGTAATGCATATACAATTTTGTATTTTATAGTCTCACCTTTATAATATTAGAATATCTAAGTCGATAATGCAAAATTTATTTAACAGTCACAGTGGACTGATTCTAAAGACAATTATTTATTTATTAACATTAGTATTATAATGTATAATTAAATAAAAATAATGTAATAACATATGTTTTAAACGTGTATATACATATATACTGTATGATCAAGAAAAACGCGGCGTCTTGTTTGTTTGGAAATGACAATTTCACAAATGAATATTAATAATTGCATTATTCATTGAATCCGTAAGCAAGTGCGAAGGGAATTGACTAGATTCAAGGGCGTAGATAAGGGGGGGGGGGTACTGGGGGACAGTACCCCCCCTGACGCTTGATGAGATACGAGAATTGAAATAGTCATTGACTATGAAAGGATTTTTTTTAATTAAAATTAATTAATTTATTTAATTAATTATTTTTATTTATATTTATTTAATTAATTAATTATTGGCCAGGACAGATTAGTGGGGTTAACTCTAATCAATATCCATAAAGATATTGAAATAAATGTTGATGCTGTTATTGATAGGTTTTCCAAACAGCGTACTAGAAAACTTGATTTTGTTTTGTAGTTTTATTTATAGTTTATAGTTTTTATAGTTTTTTTGATAGTTTAGAGTTTTTTTTATAGTTTATAGAAAATTAACTAATAAACGTCGTTGTTTCATTTTTGTTTATGTTATTTACAAATCTATATTTTAATTTTTTGTGTTATGTTTTATATCTTTTTTTTGAGACAAAAAAATCGCCGTCGTTTTAATTCGACAAAAAGAAATTCCGACGGTGATTTTTTTTTTGCGACAATCATAGTACCACCCCATAACATACACCTATCTACGCCCCTGACTAGATTCATTGTTAAACCGTACAATCGAAAAAAAGCGACGTCCAGTTGGCTTGTAAATTACGATCGATGATATTCCCCATATAATTCTACATATAAAATGACATAAAAACTATACAAAACGACATCGAAAAAGACGGCGTCAGCGATAGCTATGAAATGAAGATCGCTAGCTATGAAATGAAGATCGCTAGCTATGAAATGAAGATCGCTGTCCTTCTATATGTAAAATTATATGGGGAATGTCGTCGATCGTCATTTACAAGCCAACTGGACGTCGTTTTTTTCGACCATACGGTATAATAATGAATCTAGCCATTCCCCTTCACACTTGCGTACGGATTCAATGAATAATATAATTTTTAATATTTGTTACCTTCAATCCTTAAGAATATCTAATTTTTCCACAAAAATAAACAATTCTAGAAGCTTTGTGTTATTTTATTTATTTTAAATTTTTATTAATTACTCACTGAGACTATTATTATACACCTAAATTAGCAAATTTTTTGAAAGAATATTTAAAAATATATGTAGTAACAAGTAGCCCACCACAAGGTTTGTCCACCCCAACAAATCTTGGCAGGTAAATTTAAGTTTTATATAACAACTATACATACAGATTTTTTTATCACTAGAATTTTTAATTTTTTTTTTTATAGTTTACAATTATTTTACATATTTGATAACAATACTTTATACTTTATACATTTTTTTACATGTAAAATATATAAAAAATGTTTATTACTATAAAGTTGTATTTGTCTGATTATAATTCCCTACGCCACTGGAGAAATCCATGCTAGAGTAGCATTATTTAGAGTTTCAAATTTAATTATAATGGGATATTGAAAATACTACTTGGAATTATTAAAAATAGTTTGGTTTGGATGTGGTACAAAACATATTAAAAGCATTTTACATATTTTTTACTGCTATAATGAAAAATGTACATTTTATGACCACATAACAAAAAGCTGCGTATCGATTTTTTACCTGTGAGTATGTAATTCCAGCCACTTTTTTCTCGCTTCGGCCTTTGCAGCCATACTCTAAAACATCTCACCATACTAAACAACACAGTTTATAAATTTAAAACAAAACAGTTGTCACAAAAACATAAAATTCGCTCCGGTGTCACCTAGAAATCTTGTCACCAAAGTATGGCCGCCGATCAAATTTTGGCCTCACTAACTCGATCACGGGAGAATATGCGTGTTCGCTGTCCCCTCTCTTTCCTTGTCTAAGGTGCCCTTTAATTGTTTTTATTACTCGTTAATTGTTTTGTACCCTTAATGTTGAAATGTATTATTGATTTCAAATGTCCAAAACAATTTTATTGATTTTGTTTATTCAATGTTAATTAAGCGCTGATCAATATTTTTGTGCTGAATATAATCAGATTAAATAAATTAAAAACCAGAGTCGGATTTGAAATTATTTTTAAATAACAATTAAATAGTTTTTATTGTTTTACCCTTTGGTTTTACCGAAAACAAAAAAAGTATCAAGTGTAGCATATCATTGTACTCAGGAAGTGAGGTCTTTCAAAACCTGAAATAAAAATGCAGGTCCATTATTTAAAAAAAATTAAGTTGGCTTCTGTATCTCACAAATTATAAGCTAATTTGAAAATCTAAAAATACCATCAGATAGCCCTAATAAAGTGGATGGATGAGAATGTACAAATTAGTTTTTGATTTTCTAAAATATCGACAGGAAAAAATAAAATTTATTTTCAAAAAAATCCGTTTTTTCCAAAAAACTCAGCAATCCTTGAAATTTCCAAAACTTTTTTGATGGCATCTTGGTGAACATCCTAAAGCGCAACTTTGCCCCAATTTAACCATGTTCGTATCTATTACAGTTACCGAGATACCAATGCTCGTACCTCGAATTTGTAGCATCCTGTATACCTAACATTAACGGTTTTTGAGAAAATAAATATTTAAAATTTTTGGAGGAAAAAAACTGCCTGTCAAAAAAAATTGTATAGCCTAAACGTCAAATTTAGTGTTCAGTGTGATCACCATAGCCACTTTGACGAGAGCCATCGAACTGTGGAATTGATTATTCTAATCAACGGAAAACTAAAAATAAAACTGATTTCTTTTTAGGAATAATTTTATTTATTAAGTAGCTCAGCATCTTTCTTGATTCCAAAAAAAATAATATATTTGACATACATACATTCAAAGCAATATTTTTGTTCAAGAAATAAGAAAGGGAAACTCAATCCTATTGAACTTCGTCTATCCGTTCTATATCTTTTTATTAAAAAATTATTTAGAAATTCCATGTCAACATATTTTTCAGAGAAAAACTCTCTTTTCCAACAAAACACTATATGATTCGCCTATTACTGAAAAATAATAAGACATTATTTGTGCATGAAGGTTGTACATGTTGTTTATTCTAATAGTTCAAAGCTTTAAAAGAGAAATATTTTGTTTTATGAAAAGGATTGAAAAGATAACAAATTTATCTAGATCGTTACGATCTGATTTATACAGATCTTCTATTCATATTTTTATATCAGCCCATGTTTTCAACAAATTACGGTCTAGAAGGACCTTAGACAAGCCGACGCCAGCCCTCTAATTTAAGAAGAAAAAATAAGGACAAGGTTCTCTATCGTACATACAGGGGTGGCGCCTCTCATACGACGCGGAGGCTCCAAGGACGACACTTATTTGTACTGAAATTAAATTTTGTGAGCATATGTAGGTTAATCTAGAGCATTTTTTTAAATATAGAGAATTATACAGGGTGTCCAGAAAAAAAGTTACACATCTATGTTGTGTTTTTTGCAATGGAACACCCTATATATTAATTGATTTTCGGATTCTAGGAGAAAAATAAAGGTGAGTTTTGTTAAAGAAGTATCATATGATCAAAAAAAAACGGCGTCCAGTTGGCTTGGAAATGACGATCGATGACATTTCCCATATAATTTTACATACAAATTAAATGACAGCGATCTTCATTTCATAGCCATCGTTGACGCCGTTTTTATTCGATTATACGGTATATGACTAAAATGTAATGTTTTTGACAAATTTAACATTTTCTAAAAATGAAGAACAATTTTTAAATTTCAATGAAATCTGCCTAAATTGGAATTTACCCGATATAGCTTACTATATAGTTAAAATAGCCATTTTACTTTAAATCAAATTAAAACTTGACCCAAAAAGTTATACAGGGTGAAACAAAATTAATATTGAACATTGGTCACCTTTAAAAGCAAGTTACTCTTTATTCTAAATGGAACACTCAGTATATTATTCCGACATTCAATGCGGAATTCATGTCTCTTCAAAATACTTTTTAACTAAACAACTTTTTAACATGAAAAGATCTTTTTAAAAGAGAATTACTTTATGCAGTGAACAAGAAAGGAAGCATTTTAAGTATTTGATTCATCTAGCTAATTTTTGATACATAATTATACGTTTATATCTAGTTTTAATTCTGTAATAATTAAAATATGTTTTAAACGTGTATCTTTTTATTACCATTCAGTATTTTTTTACTTCCATCACAGCCACCTAGATTTTATCAATTAATAATTAATAAATATCTACTGAGCAAAATCATAAAAATAAAAATATCTAGAAAAATTGTTGTCTGAGTGGTAGACAACCATAATAGTATTTTGAAGATATATGAATTCTCCATTGAATATCGGAATAATATACTGGGTGTTCCATTTAAAATAAAGAAGTAACTTGCTTTCAAAAGTAGTGATGGGCAAAACTGTTATTTTTAGATATCAGTTGAAACTGTTATAGTTATTTATAAAAAACAGCTTAAAATAACAGCTTAAAAATAACATGTTTCTTTATTTTACTGCTAAATATCTGAAAGAGTATGAGACGCTCACCGCCAGGCGTATTAACGCAGTTGCAAGTTGCAACAATGACGGGCTCGGTGGTAGTATTTCAAGGGTGTCAAAACATTTCTAAATATCGATTGTTATCTAAAATACCTCTCTAAAAACGGTGGTTGTTTACAAATAAGCGCTGTTTACAAATTGCGATATAAAAAAGCCAAAATTCCGCCACTCGTCTATACCTATACATTCCGATCTACCTACGCCCTGCCCCTCGATCCGCGTAGATCTTGAATTGCGTAGCAGTGTACAGGGTGCATCTCACTCGACAGGCGAGAAGCTCTTAGTTATGATTTTACCATTTGCGGTCAAAAAATAGCAATATAAGAAAATGTGTAGTATATTCTTCATAAGTAAACCAACTACACACTAGAGTTCGAATTAATTTTACACTTAAACTAGCGTGTACCCGCGACTTCGTTGCGTCAAAATTAATAATTTCTAATGGTGATGATAAAGCAAAACAAGAATTTCCATTGACATACAAACTGGATAAAATTTTCTCACATTTGCCAAAATATAAGCTTTCTAACGTCGAGCAGTTTAAGCAGAATCGTGGTTAATCAATTACTCAACTTTTGGAACACCCTGTATGATTTTTTAAAAAATTTCAAAATATGTAAAAAACAAAATAAATTATGCGTGTCCAGGCGTTTTTCCCAAAAGACTAACCGTTTTTAAATAACAAATATTGTAATATTTGAGGGGCGTTTTCACCCTGTTGGAATTTGAGATTCGAGAAACCCCTCCTTATCGAACCTCAACCCCACAGTCAGTCCGTTTGCAAAAATCAACTTTAAACGTCCAGCAGTTTAAGCAGAATAGTGATTACTCAATGGTCATATTTTTATGAAACACCCTGTATATATATTTTTTAAAATCTTAAAATATGTAAAACAACATAATAAAATATACGTGTTTTAAGAGTTTTTCCGAAAAACTCACCGGTTTTTAAATAAAAATATTCTAATATTTCAGAGTAGTTTCACCCCTTAGAATTCGAGTTTCGAAAATCCCTTCTTATCGAACCTCTACACACTAAAGTCAATCCGTTTTCCAAAAATCAGCTTTTTACGTCAAGGGCTTTAAGCAGGATCGTGATTAATCAATTACCAGATTTTTCAAAACACCCTGCATACATTTTTAAAAAATCTTAAAATATTATTCTGAAAATTTTTCAGAATAAATAAATACCTAAATATTGAAACTTAATAAGTAAGTACTGAACCATACAGCGCCAAAATATCTCGACCTCCGTCCGTTATGCTCGTAACAGGTTGAAACAGAACGTATCTAAAACAACTGATGGGCGTTATTCCCCAACCTGTTTCGAACCTCCATCGACAATCGACCGATGCAGCCAGCGTTCCTTTCCCACACCGATTATCTCGATCGCCGCCCTGTTATGCTCGTAACAGGTTGAAAAACAACATATCTAAAATGGCTGCTTCTCCAACCCGTTGCGAGCCTCCATCGACAATCGACCGATGCAGCAGCGCTCCTTTCCCACTCCTGTTATCTCCACCGCCAGGCGTTATGCCCGCAACTGTTTCAAAAAAACCTGCTTCTTTTATATCCCTATTATTTCTAAGCTGTTGTAAATACGACCATCGACGGTATCGACCGAAAGCAGCTACGTTCGCCGCAGCGCTTTCCCCACTCCGTTGTCCGTTGTCTCGCCGCCTGTATCGATGGTTGACGAAATAACATGTTTTCCATCCATACTAGTTGTTTTTGGAATTGCTTCGAGCAGCATAGAATTTCGTGGTGATGTAGAGCGCCGACTTCGTTTTTCGTTTCACGAGCGGCCGATCTCTACGTGTCGTTATTTTATATCTGTTATTTTTTAGAAGTAGTAACGGTTGCGTTATGTTATTTATAAATAATTGTTATAAAATAACAGATAGTTAAATAACAACCCATCACTATTCAAAAGTGACCAACGTTGAATATTAATTTTGTCACACCCTATATAACTCTCCAGGTCTAAGTTTATTTTGGTTTAACAAGGATTTAACATACAATGGTTATTTTAATTAAATATCAGGCTATACAGGGTAAATTACAATTTAGGTAGCTGTTATTGAAATTTTAAATTTGTTCTTTATTTTCACAAAATGGGAAATATATCAAAATCCTTAGATTTTCGGCATATGCTTCTTTAATGAAACTCTTTATGAAACAATAAAGTAATTTCATTCGACTAAAGTAGAAAGTTGATCTAGTTTTGCCGATCGACGGTGGTCGATTCATATCGTTCCAAAACGACCCATGAACACCCGGCTAAAGGGAGACAACTTCAAATAAACCTTTTCCGAGTATGATCAATACCACCTAGACAAGACACCTTAATATCTAGGTGATATTGGTATGATGCCGGTGTTAGTGGCGTAACTTGACAACTGGGGGCTTCGGTGCAAGATATTTTTGGGGGCCCCTAGGTAAAGAACAAAACCAAAATAATGTATATTTTTTATTAAATATTTTTTTGAAAGGCTCTGCGGGGTCCCGGTTCTTTGCACCGAACTGCCCTTTGATAGCTACGCCACTGGTCGAGTTAACCAGGTTATCTTCGTAATACGCTATTATACAGGGTGTCCCAGAAATAAGTGCAAGTATTTTAACTGGTAGTATAGTTCAACCCAGAAACACGCCAATGAGGTTTTTTTCGAGAAAATTTTTTTTGAAAATTCTAAATTTTTTGAAAAAAATTTTGGAATTTTTTTTAGTTAATAAATATAATTTCTTGATAATAGGACAACATAGGTATTAGATTAAATTTAGAAGAAACAAAACCCGGAAGAGATCTACTGGTTCTCAAAATTTTAAAAATTTTAAAATTTTTAAAAAAATCATTTTTTTGGAAATTTTCAAAGTAAAATAACTCGTTTTTTTGGAATAAACGTTATTTTGGACTTATTTGAAAAACGATAATGAGAAAACATGTTTGTTTTATCGAGATCTACAACCTCTTAAAATACTTGCACTTATTTTTGGGACAACCTGTATAGTCAGAGCACTAAACGGCTTGACTATTGTGCCCAGCAGAAAAGAAAAGAAAGTCATTAACGTCACTTCTAGCATGAAAACTAAAAGAATAGACTTCACGTACAAAATCTAATAGATATTTTTTTTCTTGTGAAAGACCAAATATGATATACCTTCTAACCAAATATTTTTGAAAAAGAGTCAGTATTGGCAAGTATGATAATGTAGGAAAGGCATCAGATTTCATAATACAGCTATACAACATGATAACATGAATAATTCCTAGGATGAGTTAAGTTAAACAAAAAACTTTAACCGTTGATTGAAGAAATAAGAAGATACACAACCTTATGGGCGATTTCGTGGCACAAAACCTGTCCGAGATGTAGCTGGCGTTACCGTCAGCCTGTCCGAGAATTTCGAGATTTAGTTTAGTTCTGCGCCGCGCCCGCGCCGCTGCGCGCTGATAGGGGTTTATAGTGCAGTGGATAAAGAATACTGTACCGTAGGCATTTATACATTCCGTACATGTATACGGTACCAGCACAATCCCATTGGTCATATTTGAATTTTAAACCAATTAAACTCCGAGTGCCATACGCGAGTATGGAATGTAAGACAGTACCATATGCACTTGTATGGAATGTACCTTAGACATTACTATTAACGTTTTGTTATAGATCATTCCAACCAAAACCAAACCAACCCCACCAAATAGCTAACCTAACCAACGCAATCAACTCCACCAAATAAACATCTTAACCAACGCAACTAACTCAACCAAATAATCAGTCAGTCATAATCAGTCATAATCAAAAAGAGTGAAACCAACGCAATCCGTATCGTGATTACTATTAAATATTTACAGCTTTTTTTAACAAATAAAAACAGTTGTAAAAAAAATAAAAAAGTTATCCGTGTAAGAGTCCGGCGTTAGATTTGAGCCACGGACCTCTCGTTCACGAAGCGATGGTCTCTTGTAAGATTAGCTATAGCCAGGCGTTACTTTCTGCTGCAAGCATAATTACCAGGTACATTCCGTAAGTGCGCATGGCACTGTCTTACATTCCATGCTCGCGTATGGCACTCGGAGTTTAATTGGTTTAAAATTCAAATCTGACCAAAGGGATTGTGCTAGGTGCCGTACATGTACGGAATGTATAAATGCGTACCGTAGCAGACCGTATAGTTCTGCTTTCAGTCGACAGAGCCGAATTAGAGAAAATAAGTATTTATGTTGTTGTCATCGTAGATCGTACAGCACTTGATATGTAAGGGGAAATCAAATCGGCCTTGTCACGAATTCGCCCATTAGGTTGCGTATCTTCCCAGTTCTTTCAATCCATGCTTAAATAGACTACCCACAAAAGTATTGAATAATCACTAACCCTCTCGTGGGGATGGGAATACACGAGTTGATGTTGTCATAATCATAATATATTCAAAAGTATATGTCAATAATGCCTATAAGTACCTTTGTGGCGGGTTCATTGTTCATTTTTCATTTCTAGACTAAAAACTTGTAGGTTTCAAGTTTCGCCACTAAAAAAGAGATGTAAAAAATAAGAATTTATTTTAAAACAAACTACGTATATAATCAAAAGTTGTAGTTATTTCCGATGAAACAGAAAGTGAACTAAATTAATTTAATACGTCAATCAATCCCGATTTATGTCACATACTAACATACCTAATTTCGTTTAATTATCTGAAAGAATAAAAAAGTTATAGGTGTGAGCCACGTTTGAGACACCCGGTATAATTCTTTGATAATATAATTCTATTAAATAAAAACATAAAGTTATTTAAACCGGCAACACAGATAATAATCTGTGCCGGGAACAACCATCGAGAGTTAATAAAATATCTATAAGTCGGTTCCCAGACGAAAATAGATTTTTATTTTGCTTTATTGTAAGAGAAAGCGTCTATCTGGAGTAAAAATACCGCGAATATACAAAAAGCTTTTTTAATGAAAACAAACACTTGTGCGCGCTTCGCCCGAAAACAGTTATTTTGGCTGAGTAGGCTTAGAGCCAAGGTCATCTTAAAACTAAAGTGGGGGTGTCGGCGAGACGGTAGCCGCAGCTTCGTGTTCAGGAGGACAAATCATTAGCCCGTTGCCAAATCTTTCCACAATACAAAATACAAGGACAAGGAAAAATTGGCAAGGATCTCAATAATATGAGTATATGAATAGATACCACAGAAAGATCCTAAACGACACATAAGTTTGTATTTCCTTCATTAAGCAATAGTCTAAGATTAAGAGAGCTGTGGGACATTTCGCCGCTGCGATATTAAATATTTCATGGTACACAACAGCATAAACCCAATATCTCAATATTTGTCAAATTATTCATTGAGATATGGGCTTTATGATCTTGTGCAGCATGCAATATTTAATTAATAAACACACTAGGGTTTCCGAAACCGGAGCAGTTTTTCGGAACCGAGAATTTCGGTAGCTTATATAGGAACTTGGATTTCCCGTTTTTTTTTGGTACTTTCGGTACTAACTAATTTTTGTTCAATAACGATGCAGTTTATCAGAAAGAAATCAATCAGAAAGCAAGGGATGGTTTTCCAAAATTAACATAAACACAAACGAAGAAAAAAAACTGAAAAATATAGGTAACTTAAAATTTACATCAAATAACATAAACCCACTTAACTAAATTTGAAAAAAAAACTTATTTCAATTAAAAATGCAAATGGCTATAAAAATATTACATAAAAAATATAACTAATACATGTAGCAATAATATGCTAAATAAAATAACATATTTAAAGTTCAATAATTGCTAATAAACGTTATAGAAGCTTCAAAATAACTTCAGAAGTAAGAATAGCAAGAGATAGCATCACTACTTATTTAGAAGAGTTTGATTTAAGCCGCTAGAAAGTATGAATAGACTTTCACATGTAACAAAAAATAATCTTTTAATTATTTGTTACCGATAACACCCCTATCTAAAAATCAACAAAATTGAAGTTTTTTTGAGGTTTTGACTTCGCAGTGTCGGGACGATTTATCTGCGCAGCATATATTTTCTTCAAATTTCTGGAACTGTCGAAATTTGAATCAAAAAATCTTTTAAAATCGCAAATTAGCACACCCTCGACCCGAATGAAACTAGTTTGGAATCAGTCACAAATCTGTCGCAGTTGCAATTTTAAAGTTGCCAGTTTTTAAATGATTTCCACGTGGTTATTTTATATACAGGGTTCGGCCCCAAGTAGCATCTATCTGACTTCGAACTAAATCTGACCTGAAGCGACGTCAGACTTTGTGCAAATTTAGGTCGGGTGCTGGTGATACGACCGGTGACGTCGCTTTCCTATTAAAAGCGACGTCGTTCGATCCGAGTCTTTAAATCCAACGATCTGTCGACGTACAAAATAACAACGTACCATTTTTATTAATTTCCCAACGTCGCTCCCACGTGGCTTGCACGACGTACATATACTTGAACTAACCCGACGTCTACCCGTTGTCCGAATAGGATACGTCCCACTGATAATCCCTAAAGTAGCGTCCAATTATATTTTGTTGTATTTTATGTTCATATTTACAACCTAATTTACGTATCTCTATTTACGTCCGTAAATACAACCCATTAAGTAGCATTTGCGGCCTTAATGAACATCATGAACATAATATAATAATAGCTCCCGTATATAGCTTTAACGCCTTGGGAGTAGCAAGGTACAGCTTGCTATACTAGAGCCGTTCGGTATACAAGGAAGGTAATGTGGCTAGCACTACGCTTCAACCGCCTATTATTACCTCAGGATTGTGAATCCCAAGTACTCATTTAAGGCTGAGTCGACCTAGGTACCCAAACTATTTTTATTTTAATAAAAATAGTCGGCTGATGAAATGCCGGGTGTGGGAATCGAACCCACACCTTGAGATTGGTAGACGAGAGCCTGTACCTCTACGCCACCGGGCACCACATCATGAACATAACCTAATAAAAAGTTTTTGTAAACAAACTTAATTTTTTTTATTAAGCCTAAAAAAACACTAAAAAGGCATTTAGACATTCATCTACAATTTACAGAAAGCTAATAAATAAAGTAATAATAGTAGTAGTGATGTCTTGCCTCCACCCAGGAATGCTTTTTATCCGGAAGAGATGCTGCATTACACTGGTGCATCTTAATTTCATTTTTTAGCTTAGGAAACCAGCAGACCCCATCCTCCTCCCACATGTGAGGTACTGGTTCCAATTCTTATAAATTTTGTATATATACTATCTTAAAAAAGTGGCTGCCCATTTTTTTAAAGGAGAAAACAAAAACTAAAATATAGTTGCACAAATCCACAAATCACTGATACGCAAAGTGAGGTCACAAGAATAGATATCAACCAGAAACCTAACTTAGAGTTTGCGCGGGAAACATCGCCTAACCTAAAAATAGCGGTAGAACTTGTCAACGCACTGGCGTTCGCAGTTCACTTATGTTTTGCGTTTTGCTGAGAGCAGTAGCTGTTCGTCATTCGTAAATATTGAATATTGTAGTTTGTGTTGTTTTATAACTGAACGGAGCGAATAGTCTGGAATAGTTATTAAATATTTGTTGTGCTAGGTACATTATTTATAATAACTTCAAAGACTACTGGTTCAGTTTGTGCCTCAAGAATGTGCAAAAGCCGGAGTTATGTTTCGCCAGGACGCAAAATGTTTTACGATACGTTTGTGAATATTTAATAAAAAAATGTTTGAGTATACATTCATGTGATATATGTACCAAATATGCAAAGGCACACAGTGAGTTAGATGATACATCGTTGTTTTGCCATTTACGTGCCTATGAAAATAATAAAGAGTGAAAATAATAATTTAGATATTTTTGGCAATCTTCAGATGTCACATGACAATTTTGTATCTTTTGTTTCTTCATTAGAACTTGTTTTTAGTAAATATTATGAAGAATATGGGACAAGACATTTTATTAAAGAAATATATATAATATGCAAACAAATTAATTTCAAACATCCATGTACTAGTTTTCCCCTAAAATATGTAACTAAATTATATCTGCTTATGAAATTGTATTATACATTAAAAAAGATAAACCTTAATTTTAAAACAGCCAATAAAAACAAACTAATTATATGGAGGCATGAATAAATACCTAAGTATTCTGGCTAGCGATTCTGTTAACATATTTCCTGTCTAGTGACTCATCAATCGTATACAAATAGCATAGGCTAGAAAGGAGCTTGGAAATTTCTTGCTACGGAGCTTACAGAATCCCACCGCTGATGTTAGCTTGTTTATTTATTTCGTTTGAAACTTAAATGAACACCTACCCTATCTTTAGAGGATGTTTTAAAACGGGCCAATTGAAGGTAAGTATCTCAAGCGTCCTTATAAAAAGCCCAAAGTTTTAAATTTCAAGCAAATCTCTTCTTATATTAAAAAATCCGCCATATTGGATCCGCTAATTTGATTTTTTTTTCTTCAAAAATATTATAAAAGTGTCACCGGAACTCAATACGTGTGCAACATTTCGGAAAAATTGGGATAATAGAAGTGATCAATAAAGCTGCTGCCAGATTTGCAACAAACAAAGGTATGGTAAAGTTAAATAAAATCGTTTAAAAATATAAACTATTTTTATACCGCGATATCTCTAATGGTTTACTAATGCAGTGTTTTTTATCGCTGGCAATAAGTTTTACATTAAAAATATTACTCCATAAAATATGTTGGGACATTTGTACTAAACCAATATTACAGCATCTTAAACAAATTAGCCTTTACTTTTAACTTTAACAAACTCACCTATTAAAGTTTTAAGCAGTAGTTTTATTAACTGCCGAATGATATTAATTAATTCTATACTTTTAAATTTGCAATAAAAAAATAAAGACGACTCTGTATACATTCAACGGAAATGTATTAAATACGTCTCTGTGTTCTACCGCTATTAAATGGCGGCCCAATTCGTGAAACGTCACGGATTTCAGCTCCAGTTAGGTTTCTGGTTGATATCTATTCTGTGGTGAGGTTACGTGGCGTACGTTGGAATTATATACGTCATAATACGATTGCCGGTCGTCCGGTTTGATGACTTCGGTCGTGTGCGACGACTAATGTTGGAGACCCGGTCGGAATTGGTACATTGGTAGTTCATATTAAGTCGGACACAGGAATCCGCCATTCTTAACAAGTATCCGATTGTCAGCCATTTTAAAATCGTTTTTTGTTTTTAAAATTTATATTCACATTCCGATTTCTAGTAGAATAATATTGATAAGGTTGAGTTTGGGGGGAACCACAGTACAGTTTTATGATTAAACCAGCTAGAAAATATAAAAAAAAATATTTTGCGAGTTACTTTTTTATAGATATTTTTATTTCATAAATCTATCTAATTTTGAAGGCGCTCGTTGTTTTCCTGAGTATTTTAATCAGATATATCAAAAAAGTGACTTCCGTTGACAAAACTGATGTCTGGATTAATGATTCAGAAGTATTATAATATGAAATTAGGTAGGCACTTATAGTTATATTCGAGGAGTGATTATGAATCCATTTGTAATTAGGTAGTTTGGTTAGGTTTTTATGTATTCTTGGTAGCGAATATGAAACCAAACGTAACGTGACGTGCTTAGCGACGAATTTTAAGTGACTAAAATCCAACGTAATATGAAGTTGGTAATTGGTAGAATTACATTCCCTATTAGGTCAGATACCGACGTCGAGGCGACCTGAATCTGTATTCCCCATTTAGGTGCAGATAACGGTCGTCAGGCGGTCGAACCGACGTTGGTACCCGACGTCGGTTTTATTGGACGCGACGTATACCCGACGTTAGATAACGTCCAAATGCTACTTGGGGCAATTCTGTGTCGGGCCTCTGTAGCAATTATATGTCATTCTACTCAGAGTATCATTTTCTATCGAATAAAGTAGAAAAATACCAAGGGTGCCCTTTAAAAAGCAGGTCGGTCAAGTTTGCCCCCCGTACTAGAGGAAATTCAAAAATAGAGATATACCACTATTTTGCACACATTTTGCACAATTTTGCACACCATAAATGATATTTTGCACACTTACCTAAGAGAAACTAGAGCCGTTTTTTAAACGGGGGGCAAACTTGACCGTTCCCCCCCATTTGTTACGAAATTGATTCATTTCTAATTTTGCACAATTTTGCACACATATTTTTAAATTTTGCACAGCCTCCTGACGAAAGTTATAAGGGGTTGGAAATTTGAAATTTCCCCCCCCCCCATCTGTGACTAAATTGAATTTTGTTTATATCAAACAAATGGGCTAATTTTGCACAATTTTGCACACCTATTTTAGAATTTTGCACACCTTCCTGACAAAAGTTATAAGGGTTTGAATATTTGAAATTTCCCCCCCCCCCGCCATCTGCCATAAAATTGAATTGTGTTTATATCAAACAGATCGGCTAATTTTGCACAATTTTGCACACCTGTTTTTGAATTTTGCACATCACTTCCTGACTAAAGTTATGCGGGTTTGAAAATTTGCAATTCCCCCCGATATACACAAAATTCAATTTCGTGGCAGATGGGGGGAAATTGCAAATTTTCAAACTTTCATAACTTTAATCAGGATGGTGTGCAAAATTCAAAAACAGGTGTGCAAAATTGTGCAAAATTAGCCGATTCGTTTGATATAAACAAAATTCAATTTAGTCACAGATGGGGGGGAAATTTCACATTTTTAACCGCTTATAACTTTCGTCAGAAAGGTGTGCACAATTCAAAAACAGGTGTGCAAAATTGTGCAAAATTAGCCGAATCGATGTACATAAAAATAAATAAATTTCGTAACAAATGGGGGGAGCGGTCAAGTTTGCCCCCGTTTAAAAAACGGCTCTGGTTTCTCTTAGGTAAGTGTGCAAAATATAATTTATGGTGTGCAAAATTGTGCAAAATGTGTGCAAAATAGTGGTATATTTATTTTTTAATTTCCTCTAATACGGAGGGTAAACTTGACCGACTATTAAAAATCAGAAGTTGTAGTCATTTCCGGTAAAACAGGAAGTGAATAAAAACAATTGAATAAGTCAATCAATTCTAATTTATGTCATTATACTAACATACCAAATGTCGTCTTTTTATCTGAAAAATTAAAAAAGTTATAGGGGGTGAGCCACTTTCCAGACGCACCCGGGAGATATAAATAAAAATTAGAAAAAAATACCACTATATATTTTGCACTATATTTTCATCAAAAATACCTGAATTTTAAGGAAATATTGCATATAATATATACATATTTTTATAGTTGATTTGTGATATGAAATATAATACCAATAAACCTGCTTAAAATTGACGCTATTTAATAGTATGAAAATACATAAGCAACGAAATATCTTAAATTTCAACAGAAAATAAATTATTCGACATATTTTCGTTTGAATTACGTTTGAAATATGTGTTGTCGGAAAATATTTTTGCATAGATTAGATAACCAACATAATATTAGCTAGCTTTACAACATTTTCATTGTCTCTCTCCTATACATAAATATAATAATTTTTCTACTCAGGCAGTTAATTCTAAACTTATTTTTAGTAGATATTATTAGAACGATTTTATAAAATTAGAAAATTATTATTATATACCGGGTGCGTTTCAAAAGTGGCTCACCCCTATTGTTATTTTTTTAGATAAATAAAGGAGATTTGGTATGTTAGTATGCGACATAAATTAGAATTGATTGACGTATTCAATTCTTTTCGGTTAGTTCCTGTTTCACTGGAAATGACTACAACTTTCGATTTTTAAATGGCACCCTCCTCTCCGTATTTTTTTACTTTATTCGATAACTTACTTTATTCGATAACTAATTTTTAGTCAAGGAGCCTTCGAAAAATAGTTTTGATCGTCTAAGGCTCAGAACATAGTGGACATAGGCTCAGAACATAGTCGAGCGACGAGGATAGCGGAGAGCAAGCAGCGCGATACCGCGTCGAGCAAGCCTCGAGGTGCTGAAACAGTAGAGCGGCGAGGAATAGGGAGATACTTGTGCAAATTTATTATTTTCTTTGGTTATTGATAATTTAGAAACTTAATAGTGGCTAAAATTCTAGGCAGTAATGTCGCAAATATTTGGTTAGATGAAGTTTTCAAAAACCCGAGAAAGTATGGCATCTTTTACAACCTTTACGAAATTTTTTTGCCACTTCATCTCATAACTTAATTAAAATGTACGGTTTATGGTGATTACTGTTTCTGATCCCATAAAATCTCTCTTAAAAATACTAAATCTGTTAAGTTTTGAGAATCTATCATTTTCTACAGCGGGACAAAGCGACGAAAACAAAATTATTTGAATCGATCTCGTCGCTCGATCTAACCGCTCGAGCAGATCGCTTTACTATGTTCGCACGTACTTGACTTCACAGGTTTGTTTTAGACGCGATGTCGCGCTGCTTGCTCGCCGCTATCCTCGTCGCTCCACTATGTTCTTAGCCTAAGGTTTTTAGTGCCTTATCCTATGTCCAAATCGTATTTTTAATCAGAACTTAATTTTTTCAAATGGAACGAGAGTGGCTCATAAGCATCATTTGGTATTTCGTGCCAAATTATTAATTACAATTTCAAATGAACCATATGCGAAAATGTCAAAAGTTATAAGTGATATTGGCATGTCATTTTATTCAAAGTGTCATTTCCTATCGAATAAAGTAAAAAAATACCGAGGGTGCCATTTAAAAATCAAAAGTTGTGGTCATTTCCGGTAACAGTAACAATTCAACCATATTTTCATGTTTTTTTAATTTTTTCTAAAAGGATATGGAAATTTGGAAAAGTATACAGGGTGGCGCACCTCATTCGCCTCGGTTGATTATACGAAAACGGAAAGATGTAGAAACAAAATATTTTATGGGTATATGTGGGAAGGCAATGTGCATCATTTAAAATTATTTTGAAATGTACGGGGTGTGTCGGAACTAAGATCCATACCAAAGTTATATTTTTTCTTACGGAACACCAAATATTTTATTTCATTTTTGGATTCTTGGACATAAAATAAGGCATTTATTATAAAGGTTTAATATCTTTAAAAGCTTTGGTTTTTGAGATATTTAAAGATATTTAAATATGCATGCTATAATAAAAAAGTTTATCAACACCTTGTACATTACTTTTCAGAATTAATTCTTGCGCCTGACTTTCAAGCCAGAGAAATAAACTTTACTAAAAAATTTGATTATTTCCCTAAATGTATACAGGGGTATCGAAAATTGCTGGTCTATTTTAAATATTTATTTTACGTAAAAACCTTGTTATTTCAAACGCAACACTATGTACTTTTTTAAATAAGTTGAAGCAGATTTCAATGCTCTTTCAAACTATATTAGGGTTTCCTATACCTATCTGGCTCAAATTTTGAATAAAAAGCAATTTTTCAATAAAATTGTAATCAAGATGGCTGGTATCGCTATAGCAATTTTCTAGTGACACTTAGTAGCTATTTTCAAAATCGACATTAGTTTATGGACTTTATTTAAATTTATAACAGGTTGTTTTTATTTAATTTACCTACAATAAGGTTAAAAAGTAAGTATTTATTATTTTATCAAGAAAAATGAATTAGTATCTGCTGGCAGAAGGAATGGATATGTTACTAGTGATTTTAATCTGTGAGGATAATTACTTGTTAGCCTGAAGGGTTTATGCTCAGATATCCAAATAAGAATTTTCTTGACAAGCGTTCCTTTGAAAAACTACTTTTCGTATTTCGCAGAGCTGATGGTGGTATAGGAAAAACATATTAGGCAGAAACCTGTCATTGGAAGTGAATAAACTGAATTTGCCTTAATTAGTTCTTTTCATCGTAAGTCATTGTAATATAAATCAAAAAGAACTACTTCTTTATTTTTCTTGATAAAATAATAAATACTTACTTATTAAACTATTGTAGGTAAATTAAATAAAAGTAAACTGTTATAAATTTAAATAAAATACATAAACTAATGTCGGTTTTGAAAATAGCTGCTGTCACTAGCAAATTGCCATGGCGACACCAGCCATCTTGATCTTGATTGCCATTTTATTGAAAAATCGCTTTTTATTCAAAATCTGAGCCAGATAGGTATAGGAAACCCTAATATAGTTTGAAAGAGCATTTAAATCTGCTTCGCCTTATTTTAAAAAATACATAGTGTTATTTTTTAAAAAACTTTTCAATGAAAATACATGTATTTGAAATAAAGAAGTTTTTATGTAAAATACATATTTAAAATAGACCAGCAATTTTTGATACCCCTGTATATATTTAAAGAAGCAATAATTTTTTTTTGTAAAGTTTATTTCTCTGGCTTCAAAGTCAGCACAAGAATTAATTCTGAAAAGCAATGTACAGGGTGTTGACAATATTTTTTATTATAGCATGCATATTTAAATATCTTTAAATATCTCAAAAACCGAAAGATTTAAACATATTAAACCCTTATAATAAATGCCATATTTTATGCCCAAGAATCCAAAAACGAAATAAAATACTAGGTGTTCCATAAGAAAAAATATAACTTTGGTATGGATCTTAGTTCTGACACACCCTGTACATTTGAAAATAATTTTAAATTATGCACATTGCCTTTCTACATAAGCCCATAAAAACGTTTGTTTCTACATCTTTCCGTTTTTGTATAATCGACCGAGGCGAATGAAGTGCGCTGTATAAAGGATTAACCACTTTAGAACAAAAAAAATATGAAGAATGTATTTTCCTCAAAATGTCAGTATTAAAAAAGTTTTTCCTCTTGTAAAGACAATCCGGGGATAAACTGTATACTAATACTAACACCATAGTATACTAAGTGCATACGGCAATCAGTATTATAAAGCATTACTTCGATGATGATTAAATCGTAGTTCACTTAAATAACATTTAAAAGAAACCATGAAACATATCCGTAAAAGCGACTACGTGATATACTGGATACTGGATTCACAATTTTCTGGGAAGTATAAACTATCTTCAAAATGAAAAATTAAAAATACCGCACATAAACATGAAGATTCATCCATGCTCATCAGTGTCGCATATTTATATCTCACGCTAGCACGGATGTCGCGTTATTTTAAATATAGAGCATTTACATGATTAAATGCTTATAGTTATGGTTTGCATAATCGCCAACAGCGTATGATTCTTATTACAAGCTCGCTCGAGAGTATGAAATAGCTGGAAGGAGTACACAAGAATATTCATTTTAAAAATAACCGTCAACATGTCAACAATATTGACAATTGACATAGGTGAATACAGGGTGGCGCCTCCCACACGCCGTGGAGGCTGCAAGGAGAACGACAGTTTGTATTGAAATGAAATTTTGTGAGCATATGAAGGTTAATTCAGAGCATTCTTTAAAAGCATAGAAAGTTCTACTGGATGTCCCCAAAAAAAAACTTACATATCAAAGTTGTTTTTTGTAATGGAACACCCTATATATTAATTCATTTTCGGATTCTGGGCGAAAAATAAAGGTGAGTTTTATAAGAGAAATATATGACTAAAATGTAAAGTTTTTGACATATTTAACATTTTCTAGAAATATAGATAAATTTTTAAATTACAATAAAAGTTACCTAAATGGGAATTTACCCGGTATAGCCTAATATGTAGTTAAATTAACTATTGTACTTTAAATCAAATTAAAATTTGATCCAAAAAATTATACAGGGTGAGACAAAATTAATATTAAACATTGCTCACCTTTAAAAGCATGTTACTCTCTTACTTTAAATGGAACACCCAGTATATTATTCCGATATTCAATTGAGAATTCATGTCTCTTCAAAATACTGTTAAGGTTGCCTACCCCTCAAACAAAGATTTTCCTAGATATTTTCATTTACATGATTTGATCTGAGTAGATCTTTATTATTTGATAAAATCTAGGTGGCTGTGATATGGTCTGACATTACCTGCTTCAATATAGCTGTCTAATTAGTCCAACTTTAACAACTAGCTATCATTTTGTGTCAGTTAAAACAAAAACATTTCTTAGAAATTTACCGAAAATGCAAACTTATCCTACATCAGAAAGAATTGACATGATTCTATTATTTGGTGAATGCAGTGTGCATTCACCAATTAATAGAATATTTAAATGCTCATGATTTTATCTAGTCTGGTTTTTTTTATGGGGATATGTTAAAGACAGTGCTTACAAAACTCGATCAACTAGTATCGACAACATGAGGGAAATTATTGTAGCTGCTTTTCGAGGTAGAACTCCGCATATGCGTTTTAAAATGAAAATATCCTTTTGAAAAGACAATCATTTTATGCAGTTAAGAGGAAAGGAAGCATTTTGAGCATTTGATTTCATCTAGCTAATTTTTGTGGCATAATTATACGTCATAATTATATAATTATACGTTATATATAGCATAATTATACGTTATATCTAGTTTTATTTCTGAAATATGTTTTAAACGTGTATCTTTTTATTACCCTTGAGTATTTTACTCTACAATCTTTAATTTTTGTTAAATTAACAAAAGGTATATCACACAGCCACCAAAATGTTTTCAAATAATAAAGATTTACTGAAGCAAAATAATAAATATTAAAATATTTGGGAAAATCTTTGTCTGATGGGTAGGCAACCTTAATAATATTTTGAAGATATATAAATTCCCCATTGAACACAGAAAAAATATTCTGGGTGTTCCATTTAAAATAAAGGAGAAACTTTCTGTTAAATGTGACTAATGTTCCATATAAATTTTGTCTCACCCTGTAAGTAGGTAACGTTTCGGGACAAATTTCAATTTAGTTTAACATACAATGGTTACTGTAATTAAATATCACGCCAACTAAAATTTAGGTAGCTGTTATCGAAATTTAAAATTTACTCTTCATTTTCACAAAATGTGAAATATGTCAAAATCCTTAGATTGTAGGTATTATCACAGAATATCTAGCTACGCAACAGAAGCCTCGTTACATGTATAAAATTGTAGGTAGCAAAAGGAGTCAGGCTTTAAAAGTCCGTCTCCAAATCAGATATTTTGATGTGGTAGTTTCGCTACTACATAATAGAGGGCAATAAATTTAAAAGAAAACAGTTTTCTACAAACAAAATTTAAAAGAATTTTGTGCAGTGTTGCCATTGTGTAATTCATATCGTAATACTTCCTGATAAAGCCTACCTTCAAATTTGCTACATTATTTAAACATATTAAAATAGATCAAAACTGTTTTTTTCAGTTTACCATGTTAGTTGGAATTAAATCTTATGAGCTACTACATAATAGAGGGCAATAAATTTAAAAGAAAACAGTTTTCTACAAACAAAATTTAAAAGAATTTTGTGCAGTGTTGCCATTGTGTAATTCATATCGTAATACTTCCTGATAAAGCCTACCTTCAAATTTGCTACATTATTTAAACATATTAAAATAGATCAAAACTGTTTTTTTCAGTTTACCATGTTAGTTGGAATTAAATCTTATGAGCTAAATTACAATCACTTCCTGACGTTTGATTGTATAATTGAATCCTGAATTTTCATTGTAATTCGGCGACAATATAATAAGTATTGTTCTACTATTATGATACCACTTCCTGACGTTCGATTGTGTTCATACCAAGTTCATATTGTATAATCGGGAAAAAACGGCGTTAGCGATAGCTATGAAATGAATAGCACTGTCATTTTATATGTAAATTTATATGGGAAATGTCATCGATCGTCCTTTTCCAGCCAACTGGACGTTGTTTTTTTCAGAAGCATATCAAGTGATACCATAATATAGTACTATATTACGATACATGGTGTTCGATTGGGCTTAAACTTGGTATACTATATCTTCAGTGACATTGTAATATCATGGTACCATGGAGCATATAAAGTGGTACCTTCCATAGTACCATATTTGATGACATAGCAATATTAGGTACATGGCGGCAATAGGGGTTTAAACTTGGTATACTACGTATTTTCGGTGACATTGCAATATGATGGTACTATGATGCATATCATCTGGTACCATAATATAGTACCATATTATGTACATGGCGTTCGATTGGGCTTAAATTTGGGATACTACGTATCTTCGGTGATATTGTAATATTATGGTACCATGGAGCATAATAAGAGGTACCATAATATAGTACCATATTACGATACCATTTCCTGGCGTTCGATTGGGCTCATATTTGATATATATTTGCGTATTTCTGATGACATTGCATTATTATGGTACCATGAAGCATATCAACTGGTACCATAATATAGTACTATATTACGTACATGGCGTTCGATTGGGCTTAAACTTGGGATACTACGTATTTTCGGTGACATTGTAATATGATGGTACTATGATGCATATAAAGTGGTACCTTAATATAGTACCATATTACGATACCATTTCCTGGCGTTCGATTGGGCTCAAACTTGGTATACTACGTATCTTCGGTTACATTGTAATATGACTGAACTATGATGTATATAAAGTGGTACCTTAATATAGTACCATATTACGATACCATTTCATGGCGTTCGATTGTTCTTAAATTTGGTATACTACGGATCTTCGGTGACATTGCAATATTATGGTACCTTAAAGTATATCGAGTGGTACCATAATATAGTACACTATTATGATATCATTTCCTGGAGTTCGATTGGGCCTCCAAATTTGGTATACTTGCGTTTCTTTATAAAGATTTGTTTAATTAATAATTTTAATTGATTTGAAATTTTAATTTATTGTTCGATGTCGTGACAGCAACTTTTATGCCGAACTAATATATTATTAATGGGCTCTTTCACTATATTTTGGAATTAGCATAATTGAATAAAACAATTAATTCTAGAATTTTCTGCTATCTCACTCTCGAAAAATTTGAAGTCGTTCTTAAGAAAATAAATAAAAACCAAAAAGCCCAGAATAAAAATCCACACTTTATTTTTAATACGTCACACCTGGCATGTTGAAAAGCGGCAACAGGGCCGCGGCCGGGCCACCATGCTGGCCCATCACCACCTCCACACAAGGCCATTCAACCTTTTCCAATATGGCGGAGATAGAAGTGCTTTATTCGGCGCGTATTTTAAAACCTGCTTTGTTTCCAAATAGACATTTTTCACACAAATGTCGGGTTAGATTACGTAATATTTCACTAATTTTTTAATTTACAGGGAGTCTAAAGTTCTCCACATAAGTATGGAATTTTGTATTATTACTTTTATGAAAACATCAGTTGGTTACTTTTATAAAAGGTCTGCTTTCTCAGATAATAAGTAGTGTTAAAATATTCAAACTTGAAGTAGCATATATAGGGTGTTAAAAATCATCGGAAAAGAAATAACCCGAAATATATGATGACAGAAAATAGCAATATAAACTAAATATTCAATTGCAAACACTTACCTACCATAGTTTAGAATTTACTGAACGTTTGATAAATATATACTATTATGGACAGTATAGGAAGTTACTTGTCTTAGTAAAAGCCTTTGGTAAATGCTCTTTCGAATTATAAACTACACTGGTTTGGGTCAAAAAATATGGAATATTTTTTTCTATGTTTTGCAGCATTACACAAATGGGAATAAATTTAAACTATAATAGGTGAGGATAAATTAAAATATAATATGTGTTTCAAGATTTTATGTAGAAAAAAACTAAATACCTTTTTTGGGGGTTCGTAAAGTAAAACTTACGCTCTTTAAGTTTTTCTCTCTTTCTCTTTACATAAGGTATTGTCTTTGTGGTAAAGACGTCATTCCTTTTTTGCATAGTTCTTCAATAAAATATATTTGATATTCTGAACAAGATGGATTTAATAATAAATTCTGACGTATGTGAGGGGTAATTGTGACCTAAAAAAACTTACATCCAGGCCATTTTATATTTTCAAATGTCAATGTTGTCAATATCTTTCTGTGATCTTTTGATGTAAAAAGCTTGATTCGTCTTCAATATTTTACTTATAGTGAGGTAAATCTAAGCAGCCATAACTACATCCTCACTAGGGTAACAGAGGCTTTGGCCTTTGACCTTTTGAGGCATATTTAATGCACTTCTTACCCGAGAACTACTAGTAGGAGTGAAATTATCTCTTTTAATAGCTGTCAACCATTTTTTACGAAGCTCGTCATTTTTGGGGAATATAAAAGCAGAAACCTTGGGACCCCCTCTATAATTCCCGTTACAATTTGGAACAGAGCATGTAAAAGACATGCTACAATAAAATGTTAATACCTACCCTTTAATACTTATCTTTTGATTATTGTAAGTAACCATTATAAAGTACTATGCAGACTGGCGGCGAAAGCTTTTTACTCATTTAGGTGTAATATCTTGATAAATACTTCGCTAGTTCTTACCTTAAAATAACTAATAATAGAAGAGTACGAGGAGCACAAAAGTTTGAAGTTCTCTATGTGGAATGTCTGGTTTGGATTTTTATTACACTGTTATTTTATCACAATTTTCTGATCACACCATGCACTGAACACTAAGAACTAAACAAACATGTTGCAGAAGCACAACAAACTAGAGATAATTAATGATTTCTTGTATGCAATCGGAACGAGAAACCACGACCGGCTTTTCAGGTTAAAGGTAAACAATTTAATAATGCGCTGCCTTCGCCGCCATATTTGCCTTGCCCATATCATGTTGATTGGCCTTGAGTTGAGGTGGTGCTGGTCAAATCAAATCGCAATGTTGCCAGTTGTTGGCTGGCGCACGAGCACGGTTCTGGAATGTAATTGGGTGTATTTTTCATACGTCATCAATTGGCGCTTTAAAATTATTTCAAATTAAAGCAATTTTGAGGGCCTATAAAAAAATTATTCAATGTCGTGGAACTATTTTTTTTGGATAAATATACTGAAAATAGTCTTCTATTTCAGATTTTGTCCTTGAATTGAGTATTTTATTTTTTGTGAAAGAGCCCATTGTACCTGTGTCACTTTTTAAAATCTACCTAGGTCTATATAAATAACGTGGCAACCGGAAGAAATTTGTTATTATAGTATTTTTTAGTCAGTTAACATTTTTTGTACTGCATTTTAATAAATTATTTCCATTTATTAAACTTATATTTCATTAACGTTCCAGCATTAATAAATATCACTATCAATCGCCCTGTATATTATTAATTTTAAAGGTAATTAAAGGTATTTTCTTAGTTAACATTATAAGGTAGTGTATATTAAAAATGTATACTTATGTTTTGTAATAATATTACTATATTAATATTATACTTAAAACTAATGTAAATATTACTACTTAAAACTATTTTAGTAGCCAAAGGAATAATTAATATAAGTGTATCTGACAAGAAAAGAAGAATAGAAAGAAACACATACTGCATTATACACAATAAAAAGTATGGGATGCCAATTCAAGTCTTTTTGAATCTGGCAACTGTGCATATTTAGCCAAGCTATAAGGCCGTCGACGAGCCGTCGATCCAAAACCGAAAGTTCAAAATTTCTAATTATATTCTGATTATGATATTGTCGCGCCATCTAGTATTCTATTTGTGCAATTTTATCTCTTTCATTTCGAGTATTTTTCTGTTGCGTAGCTAGATATTCTGTGGTATTATGCTTCTTTAATAAAACTCACCTTTATTTTTTTCCCCAGAATCAGAAAATCAATTAATATATAGGGTGTTCCGTTAGAAAAAACACAACTTTGATGTGTAACTTTTTTTGGGAACATCCTGTATAATTCTATATATTTTTATAAAATGCTTTCAGTTAACCTACATATTCTGCCAAAATTTCATTTCGATATAACCTACTGTTCTCCTTGGAGCTTCCGCGGCGTATGAGAGGCGCCACCCTGTACTCAGTTCATCATGGAGGCAGGTGATTATCTCTCGCTTCTTAAAACGTATCGACTAAAACTTTTTAAAACTCGATGACGGCTACGAAAAAACATGGCTAAATGCTAAAGTACGAACGATTTGGAACTTGGAACGTCAAAACTGTCTACGAACCATCTAAACTCGCTCAGGCAGTAACAGAGATGAACACCTAGTGACTCACCTTAATGAGACTATCAGAATGCGATGGAACGGACAGGGTCAACAATCAACATCTAGAAAAGGACTATTACTCTACAGCGGAAGAGACAAAACACAAGCACTCGAAAGCGGTGTTGGATTCTTTCTTAGTAATTCAGCAAAACAAACCCTAATCTCATGGCAGCCAGTCTCAGACAGAATAATAACAGCAAGATTCAAGGCAAAGTTCAAAAATATCACATTCATTCAATGCTGTGCTCCCCAGAGTCTGCTCAAGTTGAAGACAAGCAAACATTTTATGGTAAATTGAACAGAACTTTCAAAAACTCTCCCAAGGGAGATTATTACAATATCATGGAGGACACGAACGCAGGAATCGAATCAGACAACAATAAACTAGAACAAGTAATGGACAAACACGGTCTGGAAGTGATAAACGACAACGGCGAGCGCCTCTCTAATTTCTGCGCAAACAACAACTTTGTTATTGGAGGGTCTTCCCACATAAAACTACTCACAAAGTAACCTGGGTTTCTCCAGACATGCGTACAGAAAATCAGATAGACCATATATTGATCTCAAAAAGATTTACTAGGCTTATTACTGGATGTCAGAAGTAGGCGCGAGGCAGACATTGCAATAAGCGATAATTTTCTAGTGGGTGGGTTACTAAGAATCTGATGAATTCATCTGATAAAGATCTGTGGGTGGTTGATAGATAGTTTTGTCACTCTCCATGTCTCACAGCCATACAGTAACGGTATGACATTAGAATTGAATATTCTTAGTTTTGTCAGTATGGAGAGTTGACGGGACGTCCAAATTGATTTTAGTTGGCGAAAGGCTCGCTACACCTTTCTCATTCTGCTGACAATATCCGCATCTGCGCCACTGTTTCCTGTTACAATGCTTCCCAGGTAAGTAAACGTTCATTCACATAAAATCATTGACAACATTTCATTCCAAATACCGCAAACATTACTTCCGAAAAACTGGACGTTGAAAAGAGCGATACAGATAGGACGGCCCCTTGTTATTGAGAAAAAAAAACGGGTTA
This sequence comes from Sitophilus oryzae, assembly GCF_002938485.1. Lineage (NCBI taxonomy): Eukaryota > Metazoa > Arthropoda > Insecta > Coleoptera > Curculionidae > Sitophilus > Sitophilus oryzae. The sequence goes on along the minus strand of NW_022145814.1, from coordinate 693,996 downwards.
AAAAGCATTCTTTTTATCTTTTCTTTTTCTATCCTCGCTGTCGATGTCGTATTTACTTATGACAATATGGCAACCCAAATGTAAGTAAATGTCATATAAAAACCGGTATCGTAGGTAACACAGATGTTCAAATCTCAATATCAAACTGGTCTAGATAAAACCATAAAAAAAACACAAATACTTCTTTTCAAGACTTATGTCCAGCGTCAGTGTTTCAAGAAAGAACATCACAGCGGAAAAGACAACATTCTAAGTTAATAATAAAAGCATTAAGTCTGGTTTCACATATTGGATTCCTTTAATCGGGCACCCTTAGCGGCCAGATCCTTCATGAGCAAGCCGATTGATTGCAAATCCAGAATTGCTTCTAGCGCAGTTTACGCTGTGTTGTTCCTTGCTTCAGTTATACCTAGAGCTGCTAATTGCTGTACTTTTGTGAGGCCTTTTCTATTAGTCTCTTTAAGTACCGCATCCCATCATATTAGTGCTCCATAAGTGATGATTGGTCAAACTATAGCAGTGTACATCCCGTGTATAATGTACCGTTGCAGACCCCATCTCCTTCCAAATAGTTTTTTACATGCATATAGAATGCATTTATTCCCTTTTTACATCCTTTCCTATGTGTTCCTTTTCCAGGAAAACTTCGAGTCCAGAATGGTTCCTAAATATTTTGTTTCCTTAGCAAGTACAAGTATATTCCCTTCCAGCTTTGTCAGCATGAACTTGGGTATCTTGTATTTTCTTGTAAACAGAATGAGTTCGGTTTTGTCCGGGTTGATGCCCAAACCATTCCTTTTTGCCCATTCCGTAATGTCAGGATCATCTGCAAGTCTTTGCCAACGATCAATATGACCATCGTCGTCTGCATATCCCTTTATCCTAATTCTCTTCATTATCAGAGATAAACTTGCGCACTTTTTGGCTGCGCTGTTTCCCATCTCCGATGACGAACCCTGTAGGATCATAATATATTCTATAATTTTTTGAATTTGCCAATAAAGTAACAACAGTACACAACACAAATTTCAAATAATATAAAATAATTTAGAATACGATTACGATTCCCACAAAAGTAAACTTAAAAACAGTAAATACAACTCAGCAGCAGCAATACTGATTTATTTCGCTGCATCGCGCTTGTTTGCGTTATCTCCCGACGACGTGGCCGGTTGGCTGTCAGCAATGCAGTTCCGCGGATAGGGGTCGATATTAAGTAGGATCTGCATCCAATCAGTACCGGCACCGGAGGGAGGTCCGTGGATGTATATTCATCCGGATCTACCTATCTCTATTGCAAAGGACCATCAAATGTATTGACATGACTTCTAAACGATTTGCGCAACTCAATTTTGCGCCTATTAATTAACGATATGGACGGCTTTTTTATTCTTTATTAATTTGGCAAGGCGGGGCGGGCGCTGGCTCTCCTCCAACGCGCTATACTTGGACATTCCGCGAGATGCGGCGATTATTTATAGAGCCGCGAGTCTCGCTGGCCAACGGCCTTCCCGCAAGCGCCGGCCGGCCGCCGAAGCGCGAGGAAACGAGGCCCTGACCTACGCACGCACGCCTCATGTCTAAACCATATGTTTATAGCTTACGAGCAACGATACTTCTCGTAAATACCAAAATCTTGAGCTGCGTATAAATATAACGGTCGAGACTGTGAAGCGCACGCGTTGGGATTAGTGATGAACAATTGCAGGATCAAGACCAAGACTCGCCTGGTCTTGGTCTTGATGCAATACCCTTGCAGGTCTTGCACTTTTTTAATGAATTTTTACTAACGGCACGTTCTACATAGAAATTATTTGAATAAATAGAATTTTAAGTAATTTAATGCAAATGAAACTTTTTCCAGAAAGAAACAATATTTGTCCGATGAAAATGTTTATTTTTCAGTATACAGGGTGATCTGAAGTGTAACCGGAAGACTTCGGCAATATATCCTGCAGATAAAAATAAGTAATAAAGTTCGAATAAATTTATGTCCCAAAATGCTTCGCTTCTAAGATACTGCTGTGCATAGTATCTGATAGGTGCTGTGTACTGATACTATACTTTTAATATATTATATATATATATACTTTTTATTTCGCTTTTTTTCAAATAACTTCTGAACCAGCGTCGATATTTGGATGAAAACTGATTCGATTTGTGGTTGTAAGTTTGACTCCTATTTATAGGGGGAGGGGGTTCAAGGTCGAACTGGCCATATAGTCAGGGTGGCGATTGCCATCAGGGCCCCAACCTTTGCGGGCCCCCTCTGTCTTAGGACCTACATGTAAAGTAGTTCATTATTTATTCTTAAATACCCGGATTTTAATGTGAAATACTCGATAAAAAGCCGAGCGATTTTCCTACATACATTGCAGGTAGCAAATTTATACGACGTTATCCGTTGCGTATCTGAGTGACAATATTTTACGACCTACATCGTCAATGCTTTGAAATAAACTAAATAAAGCGAATTACTCGTCGCTCGTCGCTTGATATTTGCCATTCAGCACCGAAAGAATATGTGCTCTGCGCACGTAATTTATTGCTTGGCGTTACAAGTACAACAAGCGAAAAGCGACGGACAGAAAACCGTATTTTTAAATACGAGCGATATTTCGCTCGAGCGATCACTCGATTATTAAAAACGCTTGATACTCGAGTACTCGATTATTGAAATTAATCGGTTTTTGCCATCACTAGTTTTTTCTTTTTAAATATAGAAATAAAACAGAAAAAGTGACGGTAATATTCTGAGGTTATTTCCAAAACCTTTTCTTGGATTAACTATATTTTCGTTTGCATTACATTACGGGTAGTTCCCTGATTTTATCAGGGAACATTAACTACAAATTAATATAGGGAAAAATTGACCAAAACGTAAGGAGAAAGATACAAAAAAATCCAAAATTATTATTTCAGTCGAATGACTATCTACCCAACATGTTTATTTTTTGTCATGTATTGATTATTTCGATTTCAAATATCTTGAGAACGGTTGCTCGTACCGATTTTTACCTTTTTTGCGTAAAAATTGGAGGAGATGTATATTTCTTTCTCTCAATAGTGTATTACAGGTACGGACGAAAAGTTATTATTCTTCAAAACAGTTAAAAACATGTAGGTGACGCCATTACCAGTAGGAGTCTACATAGCATAGAAACAAAGAATGTCTCGTGTAAAAAAATACACAGACACCAATTTTCATCAAGATATATACGTCAGTTCAGAAAATATTTGGAAAAAAACTAAATAAAATGAAACTTCTAAATCCTATCTATATCTTCGAAACGAAACATTTTAGGACATGTTTACGAGGTTTCCCGATTACAATTCAGACCACTTCTTCGTTTTTTATATATTTTTTTGCAAAAGTAGTGTGAAATAAAATGATATAAATGAATATGATATAAAATTGTTTCTATAGGCACAGGCTCATCAAATAATTGAGGAAAATATTGGAACGGAAGTAGCTATAATTATTGTGTATCATGCATACGAGTATGTGCAGCCAACGTTAAGATACAGGATATTTATTGGAAAAGTAAACATGTATTAGGAAAACATTTATTAAGAACAACATCTTAACTTAACTTAATGTTAAGAAATCCTCTCTCTCTATATAACAGTCTTCCCGAAACTATTCACGTGCTTTCAATAAACATTAAAAACAGTAGAAAGAAAGTAATTATTGCAGTAACTGAGTTAGTCTGTGGTACCTACTTAATAAGTAAAGCGCTTTATTCAGTGGATGAATTTTACCTTGATACTGAGGATTAATTTGTTGGAAGTTTAAGTTTAGAATTTTGTATTTTTTCCTTATTTTCTTTGCAACCAATCATTGTTGTACAATTTTATATGGTTTTTTTATTTCTTTGTTAATTCAATTATCTTTTATTATTTATAGTAGGTATTAGTAAACCTTTTGAATTTTGACCCCTTTTAAACCAGTTCTACATCCTTCGGTGTATTTTTTTAAACAGCTGTTGATTAAAACTAATAAACTATTATCTATAATTTTACTGACATGGCATATATAAACGAATAGTTTACATATTTGTTTGGTGGCATGTTATGAAATAGAAATTCTATGTTTTTCCTATTTGGTAAAACCTTTATTCGAGAAAGGGCAAGTAAAAGATCACGGAAGTCCAATAGGAAAATCGTGCAAAACAGCAAAGTGTAAGTGTTTAAGACACGAATATAGACACTTACTACTTACTAGAGAATTGTGGTTTTCATTAGAAATACTAGATTTGCCAGCTTTTTCCACCATGTTGATAGATGTTAAAAGAGGAAATAATACAAAAATACAATTCTATAGGTAAAACGGAGTCAGAGTGGGTTCGAAAAGCCAGAAGGCTGTCTTTAATATGCAATGTTAAATGGGAAATGTCATCGATCTTCATTTCCAAGCCAACTTGACGCCGATTTTTTTCTCATTCAAACGGCTTTAATAAGCTACTTATTATCAAAATACGATATCTTCTATTTCCAAACATTGGGACAAATTATTAGTTGCACTACTAAATAAAAATAGCTATTTTTGTATCTAATGAAGTTGTTAGAGGTTAATGCACCATTAATGATATGTTATTACAGCATGTGTCGTTTAAAATAGTTCGTTTATTTTTTTTGGTATAATATTCTTGACACCTAAAACTTCTTAAAAAATATTTTACCTATCGAAAGCTTTTTAAAATATATCATAATTCAGTCAATAATTATAGTCAACATAAATTGGTGAATTTTATACGACATAATAATTCTATATACCAGGTGCGTCTCAAAAGTGGCTCACCCCTATAACTTTTATATTTTTTCAGATAAAACAACGAGATTTGGTATGTTAGTATATGACATAAATTGCGATTGATTGACGTATTCAATTGTTTTCGGTCACTTCCGGTTTAATCGGAAATGACTACAACTTTTGTTTTTGAAATGGCACCCTCGGTATTTTTTACTTTATTCAATAGAAAATGACATTCTGAATCGAATGACATATCATATGTCAATTTTTGACATACTCACTCAAAAACAAATTCTATTTTAAATTTCAATCTAGGGTGCCATGGCTCTGTTAAAAACACTAATTTTTAATCAAGGAGCATTGGAAAAATAGATTTGATCGTCTAATGTTTTTAGTGACTTGTCCTGGTGGGTTAAAAGATGCCCAAATCGTATTTTTAATCATATCTCAATTTTTTCAAATGGAACAAGGGTGGCTCATTAGTATATTAGGAAAAAGCATTTTTTACGAATAATTTGATACCACACACCAGGGTTCGGAAGTAGTTAATTAAGACGTAATTTACCTGATTAACTACGTGTAGTTTTTCTTCAAAAACTACGTCTTTTACCGTTCATTAACTACATGAAAACTACGTTAATAAACTATGTATTGATATTATGAATAATTTTCCTTTATATGAGGTGTAATAGAGATAATATGATGCAAATATCATATTTAAAGCCATATTTCTTCTGTTTTCTTAAATACATTATGTGTTTTTAAAGCTTCAACTTATTATAACCTCACCTCAAACCTTTGATATTTGAAAGTTATATACATAGATTACATAAACTACACCCTCTACATAAACTACATTAACTACTTGTAATGTAGTTTATGTAGTTTTTAAAAGTAACATGTAATTTTCCGAACCCTGCCATACACTTGGTATTTTGAGTGAAATTGTCGTTATGAACCGCATTTTACAATTTCAAATAAACCATATGCCAAAATGTCAAAAGTTGACATATGATATGTCATTCGATTCAGAGTGTCATTTTCTATCGAATAAAGTAAAAAAATTACTGAAAACAATTGAATGCGTCAATCAATCCTAATTTGCGTCATATACTAACATGCCAAATATCGTTGTTTTATCTGAAAAAATAAAAAAGTTATAGGGGGTGACATTTGAGACGCACCCGGTATATAGTTTTATTATTGAGTCACTGGTTGTTTCCATTCGCATTTTTATCTAGTATCTATTTATTTCCTTTTTTGAAATACATTATTAATTAAGCTTTTAAATTTTCACAACACTATTTGCAGTTATAAATAAAATAATTTCTTGAGTATAGTTTTCAAAATTGTTAGTTAAGCATAGAAAATAATTTAAAAAAGCTTTAAAATATAATTATTGTAATTTTACAAAATCACGATAAAATTTCTCATGTTACAAAATTTTTGTCAGAAAATCATGTAAAAATATATCTAAAGCTAAAAAATTTAAAAATAATTTAAGGTAAATAAATAAATTTAATTGCAACAAAATGAAGCAAACTAAGAAATGTGAATGTAAATTGAATAAATTCTTAAATCTTAATTTTTAAATTTTTAATGATGTTTTTACTCAAAGATTTATACAATTTTTTTAATAATAATTGAGATACGTAAAAAATGCATTGTGCATTTTTTGTATTTTCTTGCATTTCTTCTTCTTGTTCTTCTTCGAAGGAAATGAACGCTAAATGCACAAATACAACATGTTCATTTTTGCTCCAAAATGAGTTTATAACGAAAATTACATCTACATGGGGAACCTCATCGTATTAACGCCCTACCAACTTTTTAAATTCTAAAATATGGGGCTGTTCAAATAAATCCATTTCCTAAAGTTCATAATTACAACTCTAGACGTCTGAGAAGTTTAGACAGTTATATTTATAAGTGACGTAGAGAGTTTCCGGGATACTTAATTGAATAACCTATAAATTTTACTTTTAAAAGTTATTTACTTATTCCTTTCTATCCAATATAGTTATATATTTTATTATCATGAATACAGTCTTTATCAAAATAGTATTTTATAACAAAACGAAAAATTAGCATATTTATGTGTATATGCTAACGATACGTAGTTAAGTAGTAAAATTTAATGTAGATTGCAAGCTATAAAAATATAGGTACGATATATATACTTACATAGAAAATTTTGCTATAACTTTTAATAGTAGAACTGGGAGTATCAAAATATCCTTCAGGGTCTTCAGCGAACGCCATTGCAATACAGCTGCAAATTATTGATATTGCAAGAACAAATAATTTACTATCAAATAAATAATATCAATTTTCAAGAAGTGGTTTCCACATTTATTTATTGATAATGTCATTGATAATAAAAATGATTAGGGACAGTATTATAAAAGGTATATAGTTAATTTTAATAAAGCCCTATAACATTTTTATGTTTTCAGATAAAAAAAACGAAACTCGGTGTATTCCTATATGACATAAATCAGAATCGACTGAAGTTTTCAATTACCTTCAGTTACTTCCTGTTTCACCGGAAATGACCGAATTTCTCTATTTACTTTATTGATAGAAAATGACATTTTGAATAGAATGACATATCATATGCCAACTTTTGACATTTTCCCTTAAAAAATAGTATTGTAAATTTCAACTAGAATGCAATGGATGCGTTCATAACGACAATTTGACTCGAAATACCAAGTATGTAGTACCAAATTATTCGTAAAAAATGTTTTTTCCAAATATGCTAATTATTCACCTTCGTTCTTTAAAAAAATTGAGTTATGATTAAAAATACGATTTGGGCATCTTTTAACCGGCCAAGAAAGAAAATTGACAAACGACATTAGACGCTCAAATCTACATTTGCAAGGCTCATTGATTAGAAATTAGTGCTTTTAATAAAGCCATGACACTCAAGATTAAGATTTAAAACACTATTTGTTTAAATGCAAATGTCAAAAGTTTACTATGGTGGGTTATTTTATTCAGAATATCATTTTCTATCATATATTAATACCCAGCTAGAAGGTACCATTGAAAAATCAAAAGGTTCGGTCAATTCCGGTGAAACAGGAAGTCACCGACACTAACTGAATACGTCAATTAATCCTGATTTGTCATAATATTTACATACCAAATCTCGCTTTTTTTATCTGAAAAAATAAAGAAGTTATAGCAGTGCCACATTTAAAGGGGGCCAAAGGGGCACACAGGAGCCACACATAGGCACAGAGGAGCCACATTTAAAAAAACATTCGGTATAATAATACTATACTATACCTAATAGATTAGTAATATCTCGCAATATTATTTTTAAGTCTTGATATTCAAATTATACAATCGTTGCATTTATTGTAACATTAACAATCATCAGATAGTTCATCCATATTAAAGAGGTAGTTAGTTTGTGGCCAGTGGTAGGTATAGCAAACAACTATACCTTTTTAACCAACATAAAAAGAACCTAGAATAATTGTAGGTGTTGTCACTGGAAACTGCCCCACAGGGGTAAACCTCGTGAGATGGAGGATTTCTAACGTAGACTTCTGCAGAGAATACGAAGAGGAAGAAGAAACCATAGAACACCTGCTGTGCCATTGTCCGGCACTGGAAAACCGACGCTATAAAAAACTGTACAAAAACTTTACTCGGGAATTTTGCAAAAAGCTGGTAGTGCTTTAACGCAAAGAAAGCATGAGAGGAAGGTTTTAATACAGGAGTGTCGCAACGAGTCCAAGGCCTCCGCGTGAGGGATCAAAATGGATCCCAAACTCCAGCAACCTAACCTAAAGAGGTAGTGAATATACAGGGTCGCCTTTATGTATGGAAACGGTCGATTATTAGGTAAAATATAGGAGGTACCGCAAAAAGTTAAATATAAAAGTTATAGGGTTTATAAATATCTATTAGCGGGTAATACATTTAAATATACAGGGTCGGTCATAAAGTCGTGGCACATCAAAGTTTCATTTTTTTTAATGGAACCCCCTGTATAGTATTGCATATTTCGGTTCTTCCTTCAATTCTAAGCAAAAATCGAAATACACACAATGTACCTCAAACCAACCGTTTCCGAGTTATTGACTTCTGAAAATATCACTTAAACGATTTGATTTAATTAATTTCGATATGGTCAGTTTCATTTAATGACGGGTCCAGACCAAGGCGACAAAAAGTAAACACGATTTTGAGACAAAAACAAGACAAACTTGTCACAAAAAATGGAGACTTCTGACAAGACAAACTTGAGACAAATTGTCCACACCGCAATGAAAAAAGTACAACAAAGTCAAAAGTTTAGTTGTTGCGAATAAGTTTTATTAACCATGTGTGATTTAACTGGTCTCCTACTGTTGGCAGCAGACGCAATACTTGTCGCAAAATATACAATGCCGACAACTTGTCTCAAAATATACGAACAAAACATTACCGACTCGAGACGGGACATTGAAAATTCTCCGAATTTTGCAACAAAACAAAAATGAGACAAAAATGTCGCAGAAATGTACTGGATTTGTCACAACTTTGTCGTAAAACATGAATGTTTCCGTCTTGTTACTGTTTTGTCTGCTTGGTCTGGACCCGGCATAACGATGCCATTCTGCCGAAACTGTGATACTTAATAATACTTGACATTAGTTCTCAAGTTAGCATTTATAGATGTATAAAATGAGAGTATATCAAGTCTGGAAATTACAAAATTCTTAACATTTCAGTTCTTCAATTTATGTACATTGTGTATTACGATTATTGCTTAAAATTGAAGGAAGAATTGAAATATGACACAACTTTATGACCGACCCTGTATACTTAAATTTACTAGAAGCTAATAGGAACTTAAAAACCCATCACAACAGTATCACAGTTTCGGCAGAATGATATCATTAAATCAAACCAGACACATCAAAATTAATTAAATCGAATTGTTTAAGTGACATTTTCAAAAGTCAATAACTCGGAAACGGTTGTTTTGAAGTACATTATGTGTATTTCGATTTTTGCTTAGAATTGAAGGAAGAATTGAAATATGTAATAACATATAGGGGGTTCTATTTAAAAAACTGAAACTTTGATGTGCCACGACTTTATAAACGACCCTGTACACTTAAATTTATTACTGGCCAATAGATATTTAAAAATCCTATAACTTTTATATTTAACTTTTTGCTGTACCTTCTATATTTTACGTAATAATTCCATACATAAAAGCGACCCTGTATATTTTTTGAAATTTAACTATAAAATTTGTAATTATATATTAGGCTTATAGTAAAATTATTTACATATGACTAAATTAAATTACTACTAGATTTTATCTCTACTAAAATAGTAGATTATATTGTTATAGTAGATTTTTATTGCAAATCTACTATAACAGCATTTTCAGGGGATCTAATAAACCCTGTAGCATCAAAGAACACTACTATAAGTTTTTTTTTCAACAATAATTTATTTTTTAATAAATTATCCTGAGACTGGAAATTTATGAATGTTTAAGTATTGACTTATATTTTTGTGTAAATTAATGTTTATAACAACAAGAATTCGAAAAAGTGTTAAAACTTTTTTAAACGCGATTTACTCGTAAATCAAACGGAACATCAAAGTTCAAAGATAAAACAGTTGACAATATGCGCTTTGTAGACAAACAATAAAATATAAATGTAAAATTATCATAGAAATTTCAAAACTTCAGATTTTCCGGCTTTCCGATAATGATATCGGTGAACCTCAGGCACAAACGCCCACGGCGGATAATCGCTTTTAAATCGTCTATCGCTGAAAGGAGCCAGTAAATCTTTTATTTGCATGTTCTATTTCAGGTACCCCGTGTTTTCTAGTCGTTTTGTTTGCACCTAACAAATCGAAAGATTCAAAAATAAACACGTCAACCTGCTGGTAAACGGCAACAAAATCATTCAGTTTCAGTGTCTTAAAAACTCATGCTGCCATCGCAATAATCAGTGAGTAAACGCTCAGATGCATTTTACTTATTTTGATTAGAACTAAAATCGCTATAGAGACATGTCTTTATCTATGAGTTGTTAAATATAATATACAGGGTTGGGCAATAGTGCGTCGGGCATTTGTAACTTCTAGAATAAAAAACTTGGGAATTTTGTTTAAGTGCAAATCTAAAGTATGTACTAGGATGTATTACAGGAAAATATTTAAATTTTACTATAGGGTGGCTCAAAAAAGTAAGTGTGAGTCGGGATGACTTTTGCTAAATAAAACACCCTGTATATTATTGATTTTTTGGCTTCCTTTTAGATCAGTTTACATAATCCTAAGATATGAGTAAATATATTCCGATAGTTTCAAAGATAAATAAAAAATATAAATTTTTCAGCCTTTCTTAAAAAAATATTAAAAATACAAGAAGTGTCATGAAATCAAAACTCTATTAGATGTTTACTTTACATGGTCTGTATTTACTTTGCTATAAATATGATAATCGTAAATCATACAGGATGTTCAACATTCTACGCCGAACTTTCTAAAATATAAAATAATATATTATCTTCATTTTTTAAATGGAACACTCTGTATATTATTTTTTCAGCAGATGGAGAATTAAAAAATGAATATTTTTTGTATTTAGCGTATTTCAAAATGTTTAATGGTTTCGCAGATATTTGCAGTTTTATATTTCATATGGCATTTTCCGCAGTAAATTTGTATCAAAGCCACCTAATAATTTTTTCTCTCGTATTTTACCGTTGAAAGAGTTATATGAACTGCGCGTATCTGCGAAACTATTAAACATTTTGAAATACTTTAAATACAAAAAATGTTATTTTTTTAATTCTCCTTGTATTTCAAAAATAATATACAGGGACTATTTAAAACAACAAAGAAAAATTATTTTATATTTTAGTATTTGGCGTAGAATTTTGAACATCCTGTATATTTTAAGATTGCGATATTTATAGCAAAGTAGGTATAGACCGTCTAAAGTAAATAGATAATATAGTTTTTTGATTTCAGGACAGTGCTTCTCTCAGGTAATTGTAATAATTTTTTTAAGAAAGGTTGAAAAACATATTTTTTATTTATTTATTAATATCTCTGAAATTATCGAAATATATTTACTCATATCTTAGGATTATGTAAAGTGATCTAAAAGGAAGCCAAAAATGCAATAATATACAAGGTCTTCCATTTAAAAAAAATCATCCCAATCCGCTCACACTTTTTTGAGCCACCCAATAGAAGTTAAAATATTTTCTTGAACTAGATCCTCCTACATACTTTAGGTTTGCACTTAAACAAAACTCATAATAATATTTTTTATTATTCTAGGAGTTACAGATGCCCGACGCACTGTTGCCGGACCCTGTATAGTTATAGTTATAATTATGTGACACATAAATACAGTTAAGCCTCCCATACACCAGAAGATTTGGCCTGCGGCCAACAACTTTGTTTGCGTAGCTAACCAAGTCTGGGGCAGACCAAGCCTGTGGGGATCGAGACCAAGCCTGTTACAAGCCAAATCCGCAGAGTTCAGATTAGAATTAATCTAAAAAAGAAGGGCAGTTTTTATTCTAATAAACATTGATCTATATAAAAACTCCTACAATACATCGAATTTTGTCCCAAACGAGAATATTTAATCGAGCAAAGATCTAATCGGCAAACCAATATACGAAGGTTTTGGTACGTGATAGATCAAGTCCGCACGAGCCAAATCCGCAGCGCAAATTTTCTAGTGTATAGGTGTATGGGTTCGTTCGTTTTTTCGACAAATATAATCTCAAAGGTCAACTCTGCGGATTAGCCTCTAACAGGCGCTCTAGTCCGCCAAAGGCTTGACCTGCCATAGACTTGGTCTTGCCCACAAATTTATTATATTTATTATATATTATATAAATTTAGATTGTTAGTTTCCGGAATCTGTCAACTCAGAATCTAACAAATTAACCAAGAAGTGACACGTACCCTTTTAAGCACTAATGCTAGAGAAGTTGTAAAAGAAATATAAGAACTTAACTAAATAAAAAATAATAAAAACTGTAAGAATACATTTTAATTCGATTCTATGGACCCAGTTTGGTTTTATAAAAGCAACTGTGTAAATCAAAAATTTTCTGCTTTAATAACGATTAAAAACTAACCGAAGAATCAATTAATCAATAGTCTAAGATCCAGTCAAGTAATAGAATGCAACTCATTTTTTATGAAATAAAATATGTTAACAAAAGTAATGATGATAAGTTGCCTAAGAATTGTACAAGGTTATGTTTAATTAAAAATTATAGATAGTTATTTTTTTCATATAATCTTCTAAACAAAAGAAATAACACTAATCGGAAGTGGAAACCGTAATAATTGTCCTTACAAAATAAAAAACTTGATTCGTTTATCATCTTGTCTACCCCATCGCCAGACATACTGTATAGAAAAACAAGAAGTAGGTCTAGGTAAAAATGATGTAAATAAAAATTTGTAGCAAAAATTATTGTACTTTGCAGATAACTTTTGGTGTCAAGAAACTTCCCTATCCTTTTTTCTATATTAAACATTAATTCCTGACGATTTTTCAAGTTAAAATTCCGGTTAAAACAATCCGACCAAAAAGATCATTGATTGTTATTTCAAAGATCAATAACCCCTTTTTTTTCATATATGATTATTTGCATATTGTTTGCATATGCTATATTGTTTGTTGTGAAAAAAATTTCAAATAATAAATTATATTTCTTGTTTTCTTATTTACCATTTAATTAAATAAAGTTTAATTCATTACCAAGAAGTAATAGTAACGAAGAGGAAAATGAGAATCATAGTTTGCACGATTATGAACACAAAAATATAAATTCTTTAAAAGATCCATGTGTGTTAAGATACTGTTAGCTATGTTATTATAAAGTTATATTTATATAATACAGTTTTTAGATTTTTTTTTTTATGTGTATGAAAAAAATATACAAAATATTAATATATGAAACAGAATAATTGCAGAAGGGTAACAGTAGATTAGCGTGTCCGTTATTTACAAAGTTGATCATTTCTGTCACGACGCCCTCTAAATTTTTAATTTATTGTCTCAAAAGATAACAGACCATTATAAACTTTTAATATTCTCAATTAACCTTGCCCCAAAGACGATTCATTTCCCATTTAAATTACATGGGAATTTGCCACTTTTTGCAAATATTTTCAACAATTTTTCTCTCAATCTTGTTCTCTCGCAGCCAATTACATATTATAGAATTGAACGCTCAACAAAAATGGTCTCTTAAAAATTTTCCATAAACCAACTCCTTCAAAAGTTATTCACGGTTAAATTAACCACTCGGTAAATTCCTAAATTTTTCAACTTCTTTGACAAAATTATGATTATTTTTGAAAAATTTAATCTACACTCAGATGCAAAAAAAACGCAACAGAGAAATTTTTGGTAAAATTTAAACTGTTATATTTTTGTTATTTTTAGCCCGATTTGCATTAATTTTTTAGCAAACTGTATATAATTATATCAAATTTAATTCGTAAACTCAGTTTTTTGTAAACTTTAGTAATTGGCATATTATACAGGGTTAATCAAGGGGTTGTTTTTTTAGCCTAATTTTAAAACACCCTGTACAATAATTTCGTGTGTAAATTTTCCTAAAATATAATTTTACGGTAAGAACCATGTCTCCTGAGCATTTTGTTTTATGGATCACGTCAATGCATGCTTTGATTAATTTTTAAGAACGAAATGAACTGATCACGATCAATTTGCATTTTTTTAATTTATTATTACTTTTGATGTAATTTTTTAAAAAGACGAGATGGTTTTGGTTACTATTGTCGTAACGTCATATTTCGCTGCATCGGATACTCTATACTAAATTAAAAAAAAAACGTTAAAGACTAACGATACAGTTCTAGTTTAAATAAACATAAATAACGATAACAGAATTAACGATATTAAGGACATCTGTAATAATGAAGTATACAAACAGAAAAAAAATTGTAAAAAATACCCTAATACTTTGTACTGCCTCCCCTGGTTGCTTTAACTGCCTGTATACGTTTGTTCATACTGTAATTGAGGCTGCATATATCATAATGTGTTATGTTTTCCCATTCTTCTTTAAAGACCAAGCGAAGTTCATTTAATGAAGCTGTTAACGTTTCGCGACCTCTAACCCTCCTGCCAAGCTTTATATAGTTCACAATAATGACCAAATCTGCCTTGCCATATTGAATAAAAACTTCAAAAATAAACTATAATTGAAAAAATTGCAAATTGTTGGTGGCAAGTTCATTTCGCTCTTAAAAATTAACCAAGGCATGTACTGACATGATCCAAAAAACAAAATGCTCAGAAGACATGGTTCTGACCATAAAATTATATTTCAGGAAAACTTACACGCGAAATTATTGCACAGGGTGTGTCAAAGTTAGGGTAAAAAAACAACCCTTCGATTAACCCTGTATAATATGCCAAATACTAAAGTTTATAAAAAACTGAGTTTACAAATTAAAGCTGATATAATTATATACAGCTTGCTAAAAAATTCATGAAAGTAGAGCTAAAATTAAAAAAATTCTAATGCCTATTATTTTTGAGCTTTTATTCCTTTGCAGTACTTAATTAACTAATTTTAATAGTCATTGACTACTAGTCCAGATACTAAAAGAGTTGAAGTGCGCTTGCGTAGGAAAAATCCGTATGTGGGCAAGAATGTTTGTAAAAATAAATTCAAATCGTCAACTCAATAGAAAAAAAATGTTAGGAAAATAACAGAAATTTACCGAACTTACTTAAAATTAGTTAATTAGGTACTGCAAAAGAATACAAGCTCAAAAATAATAAGTATTAGAATTAATGAATTAGTTGCATGTAATTTAAATAGGAAATGAACCGTCTTTGGGACAAGGTTTATTGTAATATTAAGGGTTTACAATGGTCTGTTATTTTTTTAGACAATAAACTATAAATTTAGATGGCGTCGTGAGAGAAATGATCAACTTTGTAAATAACGGAGACCCTACAGTAGATAAAGATTAACCAATTTTATCTCAACACGTAAATAAATATTATTTCAGTTTTAAATTATGTTTTGAAATTTAGAATCATTTCAATCATTACGGTTATAGTTTACACTTAAAGTGAACCTACTCCGACAATATTTCGCATAAACAAATTAATATTCAATAAGTAATTATTATTAAGTTAAAATAACACATTACAATAAAATAAATACCTATAAGCAATGTTTAGAAATGATAATTCATAATTTTTGAATAAATTACAAAACCAAAATGAGAATTATTTTGTATTATGTTGTAGAAAAATTAATATGTTTCATAACTTACTATATTTTAAAGACCATGTAAGATCTTCAAAATAGCATGTTTCTTTATTAGCAGCATTCATTGATGTCACTAGAAAATTAACATCCTGTCAGTGAGTTTTTTTTCATTTCTCCAATTTTTTTTCATCAAAATAACTTTATATTAATTTTCATGCTAAACATTCTGACAGGCACGATTTATTTTAAGCCTCTCATCGAAAAAAAAATAATCTAGATTATTGGCAAGTGCTTTACGAGGTGTTTTAGCATTCTCAAAAAATAGTAATAACAGTTTTCAGGCAGACATAACATCCTACAGCATAATAAAATTTGAGTTATGATATATAATGCATATGTCACAAAGAAAAAATAAACATTATAATAGGGTATACAGGGTGAGTTTTCTACGATGTTCCCTAGGGGTATCTCGGAAACTCCTGGCGCTAGAAAGTCGGTCAAATCGGGAAATATGTAATTGCTGTTTTGTGAAGTCAAACATATGATGCCTTTCGGATTTTTGAATAAGTTTATAGGGCTTATTAAATATTTCGAAAAAAACAAATTTCGGCTATTTTAATAATGCTCCCTAATTCCAGTATAACTTATTTTAGGCAAAAAGTTTTCAGATAAAAGTTGTAAATAATCACATCCTTAATGAGATTGTGTTCTCCTGTTTTTTTCTATGGCCTCTCATTTTTGACAGATGGCACAAATATTTATTTTTTGTAAATGGAAACCATAGTTAGCCATAATTTCATAAAAATCGTCATTTTTAAGCTTTCCAGCGATATAAGTTATAAAATATTTTTTTCGAAAAATTACTGAGCTATAACCAATGCTTATATATTTCTTGACCAATTTCACTTTTTTTCGCTCACAGATCGGCGATCGACATTATTAAACTTTTCCCGTACCGCCTCTTGGAGTGCCTCTCTTGATTCATATGTTTTCTTGTAAACCTTGTTGTTAACCATACCGCATAAAAATATCTAAAGTGGATAGGATAGTTGACCGAGAGAAGACCTTTGTAATTGGTTCAGTTCTTCCTATACCTGAGTTTGCGTAATGATATAGATAATGTTTAATATTTATTTCATTATGAGAGGAGCGACATAATGAAAGTCATGATGGAACTACTTTATTGATGTGCAAGTCTCTAAATTCAAATCTTCTAACATATCATGAAATCCTTTCTCTAAAAAGCGTAAGTAACGTTCACCGGTCAACATATCCTTGAAAATGTATGGTAATAATAATAATAAACTCTTTATTTATAGCTCTTGACTAGTATAAAATAATACAAATTAATAACAAAATTTTAACAAATATTCTTATTACATAAGCCATATTAAAATAATTAAAATCTATACCTATCACAGCGCAATTGTTTGCTTAACATATGCAATACATTTTCTTTTAGACTGAGACAGTTCCGCATGTTTTTATATGTTCTGGCAGCTCATTATATTGCTTTATACCTTTATAAAATAAACTATTTTGACTATAATTGGTGTTTGACATATTTAAATAAAAATTGTTACTAGACCTTGTATTATGATTGTGGATGTCCCTAACAACCGTACAATTATTAAGAAAATGTTTGGGTAATAAATTATTTGACATTTTGTATATAAACACCATTGTATTATGTGTTACCGTTTGTCTTACACTTAACAAATTTGTACTTTTTAACATATCCAGTCTACTTGTAAATTATCAACATCCTATGATTGTTCGAAGGGCTTTGTTTTGCTTTTTGTGCAGTACATCAATTTCAGAATTATTCATCAAAAACAAAAGTGTTGAACAAGAGTGGTACTATGATGGTTTTATATACTGTCAGTCTTGCCCACATACTCAGCTCTTTTGAGACCCTAGCCAGTATATTTGTTTTTTTTTAGCTATCTTATTTGTTATATATTTATAATGTTCTTAGAAAGCCAAATTATTATCTATTATACAGCCCAGGTATTTGATTTGTGATACAGTATCAATGATAACATTATCTATTTGTAAAGCCCTACTGCCCAATAGTGGGCTTTTATTATTCTTGTGTCCAAGAAGAGTTGAACCATAATCCCACATATTTATCTTCATTTAAAAAATTCATATTTACAATTTAGTTGCGTCTCGATAAAATATTTTAGTTTGGATGTGACAGATCTCTGAGAGCAACGACGATTCAATTTGTTTCCATGGCTAACTAAGTGAAATTGTTTCAAAAATATAAAAATTGGCTGTAACTCAGTAAAAAACTCACTGAAAACTTAAAAAATGTTATGAAGCCTAAAAAACTATGGCCCACTATGGTTTGCATTTAAAAAAAACATATGTTTGTCTCGTAGATCAAAAATGACATGCTTTAGAAAATACCGGAGAGCACCATCTTATTAAGAGAATGCAGTTATCTATAACTTTTATCTGAAAACGTTTTGTCTATAATAAAATTACAGAGCATTTTTTAAATTGCCGAAGTTTGTTTTTCAAAAGTAAGCCATAAATCTTTCAAAAATTCAAAAGGCGCATATGTTTGTACTGAGAAAACTGCAATTTTTTCCCCATTTGACCGACTCTCTAGCTCCAGTAGTTTCCAAGATACCCATAGAAAAAAACGTAGAAAACTCACTCTGTATATAATGATGTCTTATGACGCCCGGTGTACAACCTACAACAGCAAAATAAAATACTAATTCACCATAATACACCAAAACCATGTTAGCATCATCTGCAAATGATTAAAACTAACCAAGCGCCTATATAAATGCTAAATTCGTAGATATTAATTTAGTTTAAATCATCTACTGATGATACCAACCTGGTTAGCAAAACGCTCATCCAGTGTATAAAATAAAGTGTTTTGGTGTATTGCGAATTAGTGTTTTATTTTACACAGACGCGTAAGACGTAATATGGAGCTGGAATAAAGAAAATCCAACAAGAATTACAACAGAGTATTTTTGAACAAACAAAACGTTTTTAACGTTAATCATCATGTAATAGCAAATCCCTGGTAGCAGATATCTTATGCGAGACTCTTCTTCTTCTTCTTCTTCCTGTGCCTTGTGCTTAGCCGCACGTTGGCGATTGTCTGTACTCTTCATACAATGTGTAGAGTGCCGTTTTCGGCTCTTCAAAATATAGTGGCTGCGTCGCTGATGTTACACCAATCCCGTATGTTTCTTAGCCAAGAATGTTGTTTTCTTCCTGGGCCTCGCCGTCCCTCTATTTTTCCTTGTAGAATCAGCTTAGGAATGTAATATTTGTCTCCTCTAAGGATATGGCCGAGGTATGAGACTTTCCTTTCTTTAACTATATTAAGCATTTCTCGTTCATAGCCTGCAGTTCTTAAAACTTCTTCGTTGGTTGCAGCAACCATGGCACACGTAAGAGTCTCCGGAGAGTCCACATTTCGAAAGCCTCGATGCGGTTCAGGGTTCTAGCTTTGAGTACCAGGCTTTCTGCGCCGTATAGTAAGATGGGCCATATGTAGCATTTCACTACCCGTAGTCTAAGTGTTATCGGGAGACTGCGTGTTAATAGGAAGTTTTAAGTTTAAAAATGTTGACTTTGCATAATTCGTTCTAAGTTTAACTTCCTCATCGCAGTCCCATCGTTCATTGATCATGGCACCCAGATATTTAAATCGTGGAACTCGCTCTATAATATTTCCATCCACGGTCAATGCGGTGTTGATTGTAGGCTGGCGTCCTATTACCATAAGTTTGGTCTTGGCAGCGTTGATTTTAAGACCGAAACGATTTCCCATGTCCCCTATCTTATTTATTATTTGCTGGAGATCCTCTAAAGTTTGTGCTTGCGAGACTCGCTCAAGGTAAATATAGTAAACGAGAGTCGCTCAAGGTAAATATAGTAAATACAAATATTAAATATTTTTGGGAAAATCGTAATGGAAAACTCTATGAGAAACCTGCCCTAGTTAGAAGAAGCATGTCCTGTTAAGTCTAGAAATACACTAAAAAATGTAAATCTCTTTCAAAAATCTAAACTCTAAAATGTTTAAAAATTCATATATAATACCTATTTATAACTTAAAACCTAGTGGGTGGTATTCTATTTCAAATAGGCTAAAGTTAAAAATAAAATATCAATAGGTCTCTGCAAAGTAAAGTCAAAGTGACCATGACCAATTATTATTATTCTATATTTTTCTAAAGTGTTATTGATCGGTATGCTACAGAAAACTCGCTCATATTCAAAATATCCGACAGTTAACCGACTAGGAAACTATTAAAGTATATATAACACAAAACCAAATGAAAAATGCACTCTTTTAAAATATTAGTACACTGTCAAAATACGAATCTTTTAAATAATGAATTCATGAATAATATATGCGAGACCTGCTTTCTGGTGTATGGGTTGTTAATTATATTGTTTTACCGACAATCGTATTTTTTTAAAAAACAATTATTTTTATAATTTTATTGTTCTCAAAATGAAATATTTGATACGTTTTTCTTCTTGTATCTCAACAACAATACTGTATAAAAACGCAACATACTGTATAAAAAGTCAGAAGTAAGCCAAGTGAAAATGGTGTAAATCAAAACTTGTAGAATTGTATTACTTTTATCAATTTCTAAAGATTTTTCAAGTCCAAATTTAATAAATATCGTCTAGGGGGTCCGACCAAAATTATCATCGATTGCTATTTCAAAGGTCAATGGGACGCCTTTTTCATCACATATGTTTGTTTGCATGACTATATTCTTTGTTGTCATAAATTTTTGAAATAATAAATAATATTTAGTGTTTTTTTAGTTATCACTTAAATAAATAAAGTTTAATTCGCTACAAAAAATGCTCAGTAAAAAATAAAAAAAGGAGAATCATGTTTTGCACGATTATGAAAAGTTAAAATGTTTTTCTTAATTCTATTAAGATAGAATATCAATACACCAAAATATTTGATCTGCGGATAAAAACTTTGTGCTTGTGTGGCGGACCAAAACTTTGGCAAGCCAAGCCTGGCACAGTAAAAAACAAACGAAGGATAATGTAATGTCGGCGGAATAATGTTGTAACGCTCTTTCTTTCGAACCGGAAGTTTTTATTCCGATAAACATTTATTTATAAAAAAAACTGCCATAAAACGTCGAATTTTGTCCCAAACGAGAATATACCGTGT
Organism: Sitophilus oryzae; assembly: GCF_002938485.1. NCBI lineage: Eukaryota > Metazoa > Arthropoda > Insecta > Coleoptera > Curculionidae > Sitophilus > Sitophilus oryzae. The sequence goes on along the minus strand of NW_022145814.1, from coordinate 672,782 downwards.
GCATCTCAAAAGTGGCTCACCTCTATAACTTTCACCTAACCAAACGAGAATATACCAGGTGCATCTCAAAAGCGGCTCACCTCTATAACTTTTTTATTTTTTTAGATAAAGAAACAAGATTTGGTATGTTAGTATATGACATAAATTACGATTGACTGACGCATTCAATTGTTTTTAGTTACTTCTTGTTTCACCGGAAATTACTAAAACTTTTGATTTTTAAATGGCACCCTCGGTATTTTTTTACTTTATTCGATAGAAAATGACATTCTGAATAGAATGACATATCATATGTCAACTTTTGAGAATCTCGCTTAATAAAAAAAATCGTATTTTAAAATTTAATCTAGAGTACCATGGGTATGTTAAAAACACTAATTCTTAATCAAGGAGCCTTGGAAAAATAGATTTGATCGTCTAATGTTTTTAGTGTCTTGTCCTGGCCAGTTAGAAAATGCTCAAATGCATATTCATATATTTCAGTATTTTTAATCATATCTCAATTTTTTCAAATGGAACGAGGGCTAATTAGCATAATATTTGGAAAAAGCAATTTTTACGAATAATTTGATACCACCCACACACGTGATATTTTGAGTCAAATTTTCGTTACGAACCGCAAGTTATAATTTCAAATAAACCATATGCGAAAATGTCAAAAGTTGACATATGATATGTCATTCTATTCAGAGTGTTATTTTCTATCGAATAAAGTAAAAAAATACAGAGGGTACCATTTAAAAATCAAAAGTTATAGTCATTTCCGGTGAAACAGGAAGTGACCAAAAACAATTGAATGCGTCAATCAATCCTAATTTATGTTATATACTAACATACCAAATGTCGTTTTTTTATCTGAAAAAATAAAAAAGTTATAGGGGTGAGTTACTTTTGAGACGCACCCGGTATAATCGGGTAAAGATCTAATGGGCTCTAGTCGGCAGGCCAAGTCTGCAGACCAAAATACGAAAATTAAAAGATTAGATTTTTTAAATAGATCACTACTCAAATATCTATTTAAATAATGCTAATTATTTTTAATTTTTTTTTCTTTTTATTTTTTTTTATTATTTTGTATATATCAATGAAAAAAAAAAGTAAGAGGTCTTTACATAATTAGGTTAGTGAAAGATCAATATATTATCAAATATCTCATTACAATTAAAAAAATCACTTAAATAGTGAAAATGTAATGGATAATGTTGTCTATGACACCTACTTTATATATATATACTACTAGTATATTAAAAAAAATAAACAGGTTTCTTTAGGCTAACTGAACAAAATATAAAATTATTAATAAATATTTATATTCTTTCAAAACTCACGTTACAACTAAAATATTGGTTTAAATAAATATTTAATATAACCAGACTAATAGTAAAACCAGCAATAGCCGCACAAATTAAAAATAAAAACAATCAACAGGTCATTTTATATTGTACCTGAAAAGAGAAACGAATATTGAAAAGAGAGAAGACGACATAAAACATGCAGCGATTTCAGAAATCGTCAATAAACACGAGCAGTTATTTTTGGATTGTTCACCTTTACCTCGCATTAAAGCGAATATCTAATTTAAAATTGTGGAATTCTAGACCTACGTCACAGTTATTACGTTTTATCTGCAAAAATAGTTTGCCATTGGCACAAGGTGGCATGTGTTTTGATTATTTTTCTACTTAACTCACAACCACTTATTTACCCGTCGGTTAAATATAATTCACGCTTAATTAAACGCGTGTCGTACAATCAAACGCATTTTCGCTTGCTAGTACAACTGCAGTTGTCAAAGATGTTTTGCATTCGGCTCGGTCGACACTAGTTTCGCAATGAAACAACGAGAAATATTTACTGCCTCCTACTTTAGAGGTTATCTAATAAATTGAGCAACGTTACGGTGAATTGAAATAGTTTGTTATCTCATTTATATAATATTCAACAGGCTCTATTAAATTGGAATTACAAGGTGAGACAAAAGCGTTTTATTCTTTTATTATCAAGAGAAACAATAAAAGAATGAAAGATAAATAACAATAGAGATAAAAAAACAACAAGGATATACGAGCCCTAACAACTATATGTTGGAACAAGGTCATATTTTGGAATTATTGCCCTGGTTTTTCAAAATTACTGAAAAATATATGTTTAATTTTTTAAATATAAACAGCCATATATCCTAAACCACTTGACAATATTTTTATGAATTTGTAAATCAGTCCATATTTACAGTAGCGGATTTTGTTCATAAAAGGACAAATTTGCTGACAACTAAATGTTGGGACAAGTATTTTTAAATAATTAATATCATCATAGGCGGCTTTGCTATAAACGTCACAAATGTTGCAAACAGTTTACTTCAGCATTGATAACTGTAAGTGACTCGATACTTTGAGTAGTGAGATTTACTCTTCAATTTTGTTAATTTAATTGAAAATAATGGTCCGTGGAAAAGCTACAAATCAAAAACTACGCGAAATTATCATTCGTCAATACAGTACGGGAAAAACAATTCGAAAAATTTCTGATGATTTAAGTATTCCAAAAACAACGGTCTTTAATATAATAAAAAAATACGGCGAATCTGCCAATGTAGACGTTAGAGGTAAAAGTTCAGAAATTTAAAAGAAAGTTGTATATCGTATATACGAAATTTAGTAAAAATTTGAAAATCTGCGAGAAGTACTCTTCGCGTAGTAACAGTTAAATGGAATACTGTAACTGGTTTAAATTTTAAATATATCAATGTTGCCGAAAATATATCCATAAATGCGGTCTGGGGGTTTTACAAGGTAAACTTTATTTTGTGTGGATAATCGATTACCTGAAGATTATTGATGCAAATTCTTATTTAGGCCAAAGAAAAACCGCTACTGACAGAAATTCAAAAGAAAAATCGCTACAATTGGGCAAAATCTAAATTATCGTGGACACAAAATGATTGGAATAAGGTCATATTTAGCGATGAGTCTAAATTTGATGTTTGCGTTGGAGATCATCGAAAACAAATAATACGAAATAAAGTAGAAGCCTTTCATAAAGATTGCTTAAAGAGGGTTGTTAAATTTCCTAAGGGTATTATGGTTTGGGGTTGCATATGAGCAAGAGGTTTGGGCAAATTAAATTTTATAGATGGCACTGTTAACGCCCAAAAATATCAACATAAACTTGAGACCTCACTTTTGCCTAGTACTCAAGAATTGTTTCCAAAGGAAGACTATAGTCTGTCCAACGACAAAATCCTTGACAGTGATAGATGTGTCTGTCATTTTAATTTCAAAGTAGTTTATTTTATTTTACAAAGAAATAAGTTGGTACAATTGGAACGCATAATTAATATATTTTAATTTTGAGTGACAAGTGATTACTTCAAAATATTGTAAAAAAAACTGTATAAAACTGAAAAAATCTAATCTTGGTTAATTAACTTTAATCTTAATGTTTTTCTGCAGTACTAAAATTTATTATTTACCTATCGTGTGATGTTATTTTACAGATACTCCAGTTTTGGTACAATATACGAGATGGTATACATCTTTATTTGTGGCTAATACAGCTTTCTGGTCATAGTCTCTGGCAAACTGTGTCTCTGGCGGTCTCTGTGCACCGAATATTAACTGTAAACTATGGTCTGGGTCAACACTTAATTTTCCCTACAGTTTCCCTCCACTTAATTTTTAAAAACACCAAGCACCAAACCAAACAAAACGACACAGTCCAAAATGCAAAATGCAAAATGCAAAATATTTATCATTTCTATTTGACATAATTTGACACAAAATTATAACCTATAATTTGGCAAGAGTTTGACAATTCTCAAAAATCTTAAGTCGAGTTCATACGCATATGCGTCCGTTTGTCGTTCATCGTTGCGTCAAACCAATAATATTTAAATATGATCTGTCATTTTTGAAATAAACCAATAAAACTGGTTAAAAACAACAAGAGACGACGCATGACGTATTTATTTATAAACCCATCCATAGTTAACTTAAAAAATATTAGAAACTTTTTTTAGTGAAATAAATGGATTGGTATGGAAGTCATCTGCTTTTTTTCTGTCATCGTCTGTCGAAATCTTACCTGAGAAAAAAAACAGAGTATATATTTTCCAACAAGATGGAACATCGTGCCATTCAGCAAAATCAACCAAATATTGGTTCGGTAATAATAATATAAAAGTTCTATCCCATCCTACAAGTAGTCCGGACCTCAATTGTTATAGAAACTGTGTGGCATAAAATGAAGCAATATTTAAGAAACCACCCACAACGAACAATTTTTATTTGCGGACAAAACTGCAGGAAATTTGGGATAATTTTTCTCCTCAAATGTGCCAATCTTTGGTAAATACAATGCCATTAAGAGTTCAGGCAGTTGTTAAGGCGAAAGGTGATGTAACTCCGTATTAAACAAATTTCTTGTTGTGCTGTCCCAATATATAGTTGTCAGCAAATTTGGCTTGATTTTGGCAAAATAAGCTATCATCAAAAGTGATTTGTTTGCAAAGTTATAAAAATATAGTAAAATTGTCTAGATCATATTGTAATGTTTGAATTTAGAATAATAAACAAAATAAATTGAGTCATTTTAACAAATTACTATTTTTATTGTAAAAAAAGACCTTGTCCCAACATATAGTTGTTAGGGCTCGTATAAGGTAAGGGGGAAAACCGACGAATACAGCCAGCAATAAAGTAACAACGAACAAAAAAGACATTCTAATAAATAACACTGAAAATAGTAGAAGACTATACAGGGTCAGTCTTAAATAAGTGCAAATATTTTCAGGGCTGGTAGATCTCGATAAAAGAAGCATATTTTCTCTTTGCCGTTTCTCAAATAACTCTAAAATAACCGAGTTATTTTACTTTGAAATTTTCCAAAACAAAAATTTTTGGCTTAAAATTTGGGAACCGCTGGATCTTTTCTGGGTTTTCTTTTTTATAAATTTAATCTACTACCTATGTTACCATATTATAAAAAAATTGTTTTTTAGTTATAAACTAAAAAAAATATTATTTAAAAAAAACTCATAATCGTGTTTCTGGGGTCGAAATACACTACCCCTAAAAATTATTGTACTTATTTAAGACTCACCCTGTATATACATATACGTTCATGGTTAAGTTATTTCAGAAGACTATTAATAAAATACATTGTATAGATAAAATAAGGCTCTAATGCAGTGCCTTTTTACATAAAATCAAGTACTAAATATGTGATCAATAATGTTTATAAGCATAAAATATTTTTTTTTAAGAGTGCTATATAGGGTGTCTCAGATGTTAATCGGGAAAATTTAATAGATGATAGAACTTGCAAAAATAAAACAAAAAGTTCATATCAACTTGTAAGATTTAAAGCTTCCTTTTCGAGATTTTTTTAGATTTAGTAATTAAAAATAATATTTTTTTGTCTCCTGACTTTTTTGTCTATCTTGCTTACTTCTTGTAATTAATATTATAATTGGTATTCTAATGGTACCCTGTATCTCGAAAAGGAAGCTTTAAATCTTACAAGTTGATATGAACTTTTTGTTTTATTTAAGTTCTATCGTCTATTAAATTTTCCCGATTAAAATCTGAGACACCCTGTATATCAGGAAGATTCGAAGGAAACATACATTGTGTATGACATAGACATATTTTATTATTTTTTAAATTTATTAAATTAAAAGGCAAGTAAATATAAAGTGTTTTAATTACAATATTGTAATAATTTACATTTTGATGGTGATAAGACTTACTGAATATCAGGGCAGTCAATTTACAATTAACCCGCTACAAGAACATAAAATATAAATATTATGAGAAGATAAGAATAGCAATAAAAGTTGCTATAAAGTAAGATAATATCTTCCTTCATTCTACATAAATCATAGCGTGGTACCTTTCTTGATTGTATTTGTTATGTATGACATAATGTTTACATGCCGCCTAAAATCTACATGTTATATAAAATGCTAATCTTTATCTGTGTCGTCTCTACTGAAGTAACGATTTGCTCTAGAAAGTTGCTTTTTTTACTAAAAGATAGCTAATTGGCCGGATCTTTTGTTATTCATTTAATTAAAAAAAAATAAAAAGTATTTTTTTTCCTTATGTGTCGTGGCGGATGCGCCAGGCTTCAACTAGTTAAAATATAAAGAGTTATATAAAACCCTACATATTTAGTTATAATATAAAAATAATAAATATAAAAACACAGCTTAAAAATTTAGTTCCCTCCACTTTCTGAACACTTTTACCATTGCATATTCACATCACATTCATGTTTGATTGTACAGAAGCCCTCTTTTTATTGAACGGATCCAATCGAACTTATCATTATGATTCACTCTATGCTCTATAAACAATCGTTTTATTACTTTTAAATAATTTCTTCAAGAAAAAAAATCTCACCTTGATATTTTAACTTCTTTATATCAGCACTTAAGTATTTTAAATTGTCTATATAAAAACTGTCCACCATATACTCCGTCACAATGATCCAAAACAGTTTTTTCATAGTTTTGAGCCATTTAGATAAAATTAAAAGTTATAACCAAGAAAATTTACCGCTGAACTGTAAAGCACGAAGAAAAATAATAACAAAATCCAAAATGGCTGCGCCCGATACGCATGAGCCAGGCAATCAGTCATACCAACATATGATATGAAACTTGACTTTCTACGATCTGAAACGTGATTGGTGAAGGCTATGTACGTCACAACTCAACCGGGAATGTTCAAGTTTGAAATTATAATTTAATTTTTAAAATGATATCATGGAATTTTTCCTAATTTTCTATGTATTGTAAGTAATGAAGTATTAATCTATGCAATACAATGATTTATTTGCGAATTTATATTTGTTGGAACATGCCCATTATTAAAATGCTATAATATGGCCCAGACAAAGCTACAATTAAAATACCAGCAAAACGAAATTTTGTCATTATCAAATTCGATGTCACATTTTGTTTACAAGAATTTGAAGGTACCAAATAGAGTAATTTTGTATAAAATATGATTTTCACAACTTTCAAAAAAGTTACGAATAGCAGCTCAGTCTCCAGACAGACATTACCGAATAATCAACAGGTCAAAGAATAATCCAGAGATTTGAAACAAAGACATGGTATTGCACAAATGTAAGTGTGAAGATAAAAATAATAAGCAGGGGGAAAACAATGATTTAAATATTCTTCTTAATGGGGAAGAAAATAAAAACATTAGCTCCCGTCTGCTGGGGGAAGCAGTAGGAAAAGGCAGCATCACTATTCTTCGGGCAATTTAATGAAACTGGGCAGGCTGTACAAGAAGTCCTCCTTGAAGATCAAGAGATCTGGATTCCAGTGGATAATTGTTCTGCATATCTATACTAATATATAAAATCCTTAAGTGACTGACATACTGATTAATCACGATCCTGCTCAAACCACTCAACGGAAGAAGCTCAATTTTGGCATACAGGTTGATTCTAGGGTGTAGAGGTTCGATAAGAAGGGATTTTTCGAAATTCCAGTTCCAAGAGGGTGAAACCACCCCTCAAATATTACAATATTTTTTATTTAAAAAACGGCCAAGTTTCCGAAAAAACGGAATAACTTTTTTAAAAATGTATACAGGGTGTTTCAAAAAATTTGGTCATTGATTTAATCACGATCCTGCTTAAAGCGCTTGACGTAAAAAGCTGATTAGAGTAGAGGTTCGATAAGAAGGAATTTTTCGAAACTCGAATTCTAAGAGGATGAAACCACCCCTCAAATATTAGAATAATTTTTATTTAAAAACCGATGAGTTTTTCGGAAAAACTCTTAAACACGTATATTTTATTTTGTTGTTTTACATATTTTAAGATTTTTTATAAATTTATACAGGGTGTTTCATAAAATGTGACCATTGAGTAATCACGATTCTGCTTAAACTGCTTGACGTTTAAAGCTGATTTTTGGCAAACGGATTGACTGTGGGGTGTAGAGGGTTTCGATAAGGAGGGGTTTCTCGAATCTCAAATTCCAAGAGGGTGAAAACACCCCTCAAATATTACAATATTTGTTATTTAAAAAACGGTTAGTCTTTCGGGAAAACGCTTGGACAAGCATAGTTTATTTGGTTTTTTTACATATTTTGAAATTTTTTAAAAAATCATACAGAGTGTTCCAAAAAGTTGGGTAATTTCTTAACCACGATTCTGCTTAAACTGCTTGACGTAAAAAGCTTATTTTTGGCACACGGATTTTTCGAAAGTCAAATTCCAACGAGATTAAACTACCTCTCAAATATTACCAAGTCATATAATAATATCGCCATATTGTTTTTTCTCATGCTGACATAAATGTGAGAAAATTTTATCCAGTTTATATGTTAATGGAAATTCTTGCTTTTCTTTATCATCACCATTACAAATGATTAATTCGACGCGAACGAAGTCGCTGGTACACGCTAGTTCCCTTATATAATTATAGAATATTATTTGCAGGATGGGGTTATAAAAATGCACCATTAATTGGCCTGCTATGTCTCTGATCTTTCGTTGGGTATGAATGGCGGATTATTTGAACATTTTATTAATTAGTATAGTTTTTTAATAAAATTCCATGAGTTAAAAATATTTCGATTATTCCTAGAATTATTGCGGATGTATGTGGTATGAGCGAGGTCATGGGAGTGACTGAGTAATGAATAGTAAACAATCATACACCGCCGAATTTGACAATGACAAAATATTTTTGCTGGTATTTTAATTGTAGTTCCTCTGGGCCGTATTATAAAATTTTACTATTTTGAAGGTATATTTTTGCGAACAACATTTAAATAACATTTAAATGCCCATTCCAAATAAATTCCGAATTCTGCATCGGCTGAATGAAAATTATGAGAAACAACAAAAAAATTTTGTGAATCAAAAATGTACAGTGAATGTGGTGCAAGATGCCTATGGATTTCCAGTTCGTATCAAGTGGTTGAAATAAGTGAGCTGATTTATACTGAGCTTATATGTGAGCTGATTATAATTATACACCAATTTTAATAGTGTACTATATGCATTGAATAAGAAGATTAATGAAGAAACATATCAATAAATAATAGCGGCCACAAAATCATAGCAGAATTGAAAAAAGAAAAAAAGGTCACTTCGCTCTGTGGTACTAAGTTACGCGGGTCAGCCAGTAATTGTATGTAATAAATAAGTCAAATATAAATCAGCTTTATTTTATTAAAAAAACAGGTATAATAACTTTAGAGAATTTCAGTTTTCCGACTAGTAAATTTTATAGTTTGATATATTATGAAGTATACGAATGATGATTATTTTCAAAAAGATATGATATATTGCGAAAATACATAAATTGGCAGGGACAACTAGAAAACAGAAATAATTTTAATTTACAGGATTGCCAAACCATTGCGTTAAATATATACTACATCGTTAAATATCTAGCGAGATATTTTTCAGATTTAAATATTATAAAGAGTATTATTCTGTATACAACGAAGATCAAAGGTTTAAAAAAGATAGAAAAAGTTATTTTTACTTATATTTAAAAATTATTATTAATTATAAATATTTTACAAACGGTTAAACTTAAAATAGAATATTAACACATAAATTTGCATATCATTGAATGTATGGTACGTTAGGCGTTTATGGAGAACCGGTGGTGATAGGATTTTATATGAAAATTTGGATTTTTGCACAAAGGCACCTGCTCCATCTGTCTAAATTAGTTTCAGCATTACAGTGTTGCCGCTTCATAATAAAAGTGGTAGCATCTTTGTTATTTTAAATGGAACACACGGTATATTATTACATTTTTTGAAACTACTTTTATATCTCAAATTTCCTCTATTGTACTAACCTATAACAATCATTAATAGTTTTCGAGATAAAAAATAAAACATATGAAATTGACAAAAACATGATCTTGAATAAGTATAGGTTAAATCATAAATTCAGCATATTCGATACATACAATTTTTTTATCATTTTTTACGCATAGCAGCTGATTCTCGTGATAGAAGCAAAAATAACTCATAGGAACCCGTTTGTCATTCACGTATTTATCAAATGATATATATCCAAAAAAGTCCTATGGGTATTTCGCCACTGGAAGAAAATATACAAAATAAAATAGTTATTTTTTATAAAAACTGTTGCGTTAATCCAACGAAGACTAATTGTCAGCAATTGCTTAATAATAAACAAATTTGCCTAACGGACAAAAAAATGCTTAACGTTTCGGAAAGTATAACTCTTCGTCGAAACCAAAAATAATCAAAGAACAAAGAAAATAAACTATTTAAATATCTAAATGTAACTATTCGAGGACACTTTAATTTATTTTTAAACAGATACGTCTGCAAAAACCGTTGACGTTCTGTTAAAATGACATTATATCAAGTTGAACTTCAAAATTAACAATTACTACATACCTGATAACAATAATTGTTATCAGGAAGTAATTACTACCTGTTATAATTGTTATCAGTTAGTAGTTATTACTTAATAAGGTAAAAAGCTTCAAAACTTTCTGTATGATTATTTTTATTTTGTTTTTAATTTTTACGTATGTTATGCTTATGTTTTATTATTCTTTAAAATCAAAGATTAACTAACATCTACAGGTACATGAGCAATACATTTATTTTTATTAGATTGTATTAAAAAAAACTCTTTTATTTTTCTTTTAGAGGCTATCACTTCTTTCATTATAATTTTTGCATTGTTAAAATTGCCGCGTCCTTTTCTAATTCGAAGTTCAATAAAACACAAGTTTACTTAATCGGGATAAGTTGCATAGAGGCAACTAGATTTTAATTTTAACAGCCGGGTGGTCGGGGTTCAAAGATCTTAATAAAAGGGTGCCACGAGATTATACTCTATGAACTCGGCATAAAAGATGTTACTATTAAGTAGACTTCAACACTAACCTCGAACTGTTGAGTGCAACTACCATGAACTTCAAATGTTATTATAATTCGTAGAACTTAAGTGACTCTAACTTAACTATGAGACTAGACTGTAAATAATACTACTAAAAATATTTAAGCAATTTATTAAAATATTAAAAAGTTATAAAGAAAAGAAATGAATGAAATGTAAATGATTGAAATATATTAAGAAATGTAAATCGATAAGAATTACTAAAAATATGCACGCAAAATGAAAATGTTCTAAGCTATACTAAAACTAAGACGTCATCCCCCTTAACTTAAACTAAGTATGCTCTAAGGGCGGAATACAAATAGCAAACTAAATCTAAACAGTCTTACTCTAATCGATGTACAATCTTGAAACAACTCGGAATTTCCTCAGGCTGAGCTCCGGTGTACAGCTATGGGGTGGCTACAGCAAGGTACAGCAGCTCAGTGTACTGTCACTGGAGTCCGTCAACTGTCAGCAGAGGTACAGGTGCAAGGCAGGTGTTGCGATTTCAAATGGTGAACATAAAAACCCTCAACGAGGGTTTATGATGTCCAACGGGTACTTCTACACGGGCAACAGGAACGGATGGAATTCTGGACTGTTCTGTGCTCTACGGTCTGTATCGGTCTTCTTGCTCTTGGAACTATTCGGGGACTTCTTGGGCATGTGAAATCAAAATATCGGTCGGAAAAAGGCTATTTTAATCCCATTACGAAAATTGGTCGGTGGTCCATACAAATCAACAAAATCCAACCACGTCTCTGACCAACTGAGCTTCGGAAGACTTAATCCTTCTCTACGAAGACCTGCTAACTACCAACAGGGAATGCTTCACGAAACGGCAGCCAATTCTTCACGACGCTATTCGGACGATGGATACACAAGAAGTCACGCAAAGATTGGATTTCCTTCACAAAATCAGATTTCAACCGGAAATCTCCCTCCAGGATATAGATAGAGAACCATATATCTACTCTAGTCCAACTCACAAAAAGGCATAAATAAAAAACGATGTTCTAGAATATTTTCCACTGCCATATTCCGTATCCGGTCAATAAACAAACTTAACTCACAAATTCCCACAATTAAATGAACAAATTGCACACTGCGATCCACATCAAAAATAAACGATTTAACTATTTTATCTGATAATTATAAAATTTCAATAACCAAAACAAAGGATAAATAAATCCAAAATCATCTGATTTGATCTGACAGTGACAAGTGGCGGACAGGTGATGATCAAAGATAAAGAGAGCTCGACAAAAAGCCTACTGCTGGGCGGCATCGGCATCCAGTGACTATAATGTTGTGTAGCTGTAGCTGTATAACATCGCAGTGTATATCGGGATGCATAATCGTAAATTTTAAATAAAATAATATTTAACAATAAAATTATAGTAAACATGATGCAAAAATAATAGTAATTTGCGATAATTTATGAGCTAGCACATAGAGGTCGTAGCGATGAAATTTAACTGTTACAAAATCTATTCTGTCTTGTGTCCCATGAATGCTGACAAATCTTAGATTTCTGAAAGTCGCCCTTTCTTAAATAATGATGTAATACATGATAAATCGTTGAAAAGCAATTTTATGAATCTTTTGATTTTTTAAATAATGCACGTAGGATTTAGAAACAATATTTGAGCAATTTTAACAAACGGATATAAATATATTTTTTTATCTCTTTGTGTGATATAGAATCGGCTAATTTAGACAAATCGAATATATGGACTTTCCTTGACTTATAAACCAAATATCAGGTTTCAAAATACTGAATTCATTATTTAACCATTTAATAACCAATGCTTATTCAAGATGAGATGTTTATTGTCATTTTATAAATGTTTTATTTTTTATCTCAAAAAATGCGCGATAAGTATAGAAGAATACCATAGAAAAATTATAGAAAATGGATGTAGTTTCGAAAGATGTAGTAATATACCGGCTCTTTAATTTCATCATCATCATTTTCAGCTTGTTCAGCCATTTCTAGTTATGGTGTAGCCTTCTTCGCATATTTTAGATACGATCTTTGTAGTTGGGCCCATTGTTGTTTATTGTTGACTATGCGGGCCCAAGTTATCCCTACTAATATTATGGTCCCATCTCAGATTTGATCTTCCTCTAGGTCTCTTGATTCCTCATGATATCATTCTGGAATTTTTATGGTTCATCTGTTGTCCGTCCTTCTTGCCAGGTGTCCTGCCCATAGACTTAATGTTTAAGTCTATGGTCCTGCCCATTGCCACTTGAGGGATTTGATTCTGTGGATGAGACCTATTACCAGGGTCTTTTGTCGTATCCACTCTATTCTTTCACAGTCCCTCTTGGTTATTCCCAGCATATTTCGTTCCATTAAGCGTTGTGCGATCTGCAGTTTCCTTATAATATCCGTTTTAAGTGTCCAGGTTTCGCATGCATAGGTTATGACTGGTAGTACACATTGGTTGAATGTTTTGGGTTCATCGATTTATAATAACAAATTGTGCTAGTACTTTTTAAATAACACTGTGACAATGTAACGCTAACAATAATTTAGATAGATGGAGCAGGTGCCGTTATCTAAAAATCCAAATTAAAGAAAAAACCTTATCACCAATTCTCCATAAACATCTAACTGAACTATCTCCGTGAATCACCCTTTATATAGAAGCGAAAAATTATGGACATGAGTAACTTCCTAATGTCTTTTAGCAAGACTCGCAAGAAATAAGGATGTAAGTATAACATTTATTTTTGGAATGAAAATAATATCGAATTCAACAAATTTCAAAATATTTTAATAACCTAAATTTACAATTAAATTTCTGGGCGAATTATATAAATTACATGCAAGATGCAAAATAATTTTCTTGTCAGTCCACGAATCAGATAATGATCGATTGTATATTTTATTACCTACCGCTTTGAATACAAAAGCAGCTCCCAAAGGATTATTTTCAGCTGTGTTTTATCAATCTCCCTGTCAGATCCAGACTAAACGCTGTTGTTGAGAGCGATGGTCCATTTAATGGACTAAGTCTAAAATAAACTATTTCTAGGTTTCTTTTCTCTTAACCTTCTTGTTTTCTTTGAATAGTAGGGGAGCCCTAACGGGGATTTTGTGACTTACTCAACCGCAGCAAAATAACATAAGGCAAGAAACTTTGCACCCCATATGTATATGAATCTTGTATACAGGGTCGTACGTGTAGGGCAGAGTGATAAAAAAATTGATCATTAGAAAAAATTCGAGCGTCAGAATAAGGCAAGGTGAGTTATATAGTAGAGACGAGCAAAACTGCGATTCTCAAATTGCAATTGAAACTAGGATTACGATTTTTTAATAGCAGCGACTGTAACCTGCGATTGCGATTTTAATATTTAAATATTGTGCTATGTATATAATTATTGTCTGTGTATGTATCTATAGTTTAACAGTTCAAAAGAGTTTATAATAATCCGTAGTTTGGTTTTTTTTTTAACATCAGCAACACATTACAGGTATTAAAACTTTATCTATGCTCCAACTACACATACCTACTCTTTCTACGGTTCTCAATTATCTAATTCTTCATCCAATTCTTAAAAAAATCTAAAAGAATTAATTTTTAAGATGACTCACCCCACACCAGTTCGTAAAGAAATGTTTTTTTTCTAAAAAAATCTGCCACCCTCATTCAATTTGAAAAGATTAAGATATGATTGAAAAAAAGTTATTGTGTGCACTATGTGCGCATATTTAAAGTGAATTTTCTTCTTACGTTAGTCCCACGATGATGAAAATGTAAAAGAAACGTCGTATCAAACTTGCACTCACGATAGATAGTGAATAAAGTTAAAAAAATACCAAGGATACCATTTAAAAATCAAAAGTTGTAGTAATTTCCGGTGAAACAGGAAGTGGCCAAAAACAATTGAATACGTCAATCGACCCTAATTTATGTCATATACTAACATATCAAATCTCGTTTTTTATCAGAAAAAATAAAAAAGTTATAGGGTTGACCACTATTGAGAAACACCCGGTACAATATTTGATCGTGGACCTAGAAAATGATACCTTCTCTATATATAAATAATATCAGAGAGAAAATTAAATCGCCAGTTTACTATAAAATGCTTCAATAGACCACAAAATTATATTCGGAACAATATCGCAACTCCTAAAAGTTCAAACTCGCAGATATAAGGTTATCACGTCCTAGTTTGCAAAATCACAATCGCAGCAAAATCGCAACTCGCAACTATAGTAATATTGGTTGCCTAAATTGAAACTCGCATATAGAAGAAATCGCAATCGTGGTTTCCTATGAGAACCAATCGCAGGTTGCGATTGCGAATTTAAAATCGCTGCGATTGAATAGCATGCAGTTGCGATTTTTTGCTCTTCTCTATTAAATAGTTAATAAAATTAATAAAGTTATGTTTCCATCAAATTATTCTTTTTTGTGATAACTAATTTATTTTAGCAGTAGTCAAAATGTTATAAGCTTCATAATGTCTTATGATATTCCAATTTTTATGCAAAATTCATGAATGCATTGCTGATGTTTATATAGACAACCAGTAAGAATATGTTCTGAGAATCAGGTACTATATCTCTCTTTTCCTAATCATAAGGTATATTGCTGTTTGTATTGTAATAAATTGATCATGCGTCAATATTGTGTCCGCATTCTTGAAGTTCCTTTCATAAACACAGAGATCCAGTAGTCGTACTTTAATATACAGGGTGGTCCGAATGTATTCCGGAAACTTCGGCAGCATATTCTGCAGATAAGAATAAATAAAAAAGTTCGTATAAATGTAGGTCCTAAAATGCTTAGTTTCAGAGATACAGGGTTTAGAAGTTTCATTTTTATTTCGATTTTTTCTAAATAAGTTCTGAAGTAACGTCAATATTTGGATGAAAATTGGTATCTGGGAGTTTTTTGACTTGAGAAATTTGATTTTGATGTCAATATGACTCCTACTAGTAAAGGGCGCCACCTACATGTGTTTTAGCTGTTTTGAAGCGTAATAACTTTTTGTCCGTACCTGTATGTTTTATATATATACCGAGCGATACCAAGCGAAAAAATGTACATCTCTGTGACTTTTTACGTAAAAAATATCTCTTTGTAAAAATCGCTACGAGTAACCGTTCTTAAGATATTTAGAATGGAAATAGTCAATACCATGTCATTATTGACGAAAAATAAACACACGTTGAGTAGATAGTTATTTCACTGAAATAATAAATTTGAAAATTTTTATTTTTTTTTAATTAATCATTTTGGCACAAACATATTTCAAATTTATGATTTCAGTTTAATAACTATTTAGTCAACATGTTTCATTAATGTGAATGATGACAGGTATTAATAATTTCTATTCCAAATATCTCGAAAACCATTACTGGTAGCGATTTTTACCAAGAGACCTTTATTACGTAAAAAACGTCGTAAATGTATATTTTTTTACTCAGTAGTACAGGTACGGACGAAAAGTTATTACTCTTCAAACCAGTTAAAAAATATGTAGGTGGCGCCCTCTAATAGGAACCATATTGATATCAAAATCAAATTTCTCATATCAAAAAACTCCCAGATACCAATTTTCATTCAAATATTGACTTTACTTCAGAAATTATTTGGAAAAAATCGAAAAACTAAGCATTTTAGGACATACATTTATACGAACTTTTTTTACTTATTTTTATCTGCAGAATATGCTGCCGAAGTTTCCGGAATACAGTTCGGACCACCCTGTATAAGATTAAGTTCTAGAGATATTTTAAATATACGATCAACAAAAAATTAAACTATTCTTTTTAAGATCACACGACCAGACAGTATAATAATAAAAGTATTTCAAAAAGTTCAAAAAAATGTCGTTGCCAAAAACGTGACAATAAAGACGAGACTATTATCTACGAATTTATAAAACTCATATTACATAAATGTTTGGTCTTTTAACTTTCCTAAAAAAATAGCAGTGTCTTTGAAACCATTAAAAACATTTGAAAATATTAGTACACGTTTTCTTTATTGTTTTTGTTTTTTGAAGTTGATTTGCCACTGTACAGGTTACGAGAATAGAATATCAAAAATACCAAACAATAAAAATTAGAGACCTAAAATTATCTCAAAAATTAATTAAAATAGTCCTGCAATGGTAAAGGAATAATTACTTATTGAAGTGAAACTTCTTTACGTGCGTTGCGAATTAAAAATTCAAGGCCGTCACTCACCCCTTGAATGACGGTCGTGACGCCCGTGACGCACCAGCTAGCCAGAAGAAAAGTGATAGAGGCAGTGTTGCCACAGCTACCCCATTCGGGATAGCTCTACCCCTTTGTAAAACAATTTTGCCCCGCTATCTTATGATAATCTACCACAATAAAAAAAATAAGCTTTTGGCAACACTGGGTATCGATGTATGCCATACGCAGCTAAGAAAATCACTATAATAAACTTGAGACTGTACCTGTGTACTAATATCCTCTAGTTGTGTGCTAGGAAGGAAATTTTCATGCATATTTTTATCGATAGGTTTGTAGCTTCTGAATACCGGTCTAGGTAAAGCATCTAGCTCGTTTGCCACCTTAGAATTAGAATTATTAGAGTTAGTAAATCGCATTTTCATTGGATGACACTGTCATATTTATTTCAAACCAATAATCAACGAGAATATTCGTATTACTTATTTAATAAAATTACTGCAAATCACTATAAATACAAAGTTAGGTTAGTAGTAGTAGATTGGTTTAATGGCCACAGCTGCCAGGGCTATCGGGCCGACAAAGTTATGTTCAAAAATAGGTTCAAAATCTCCTAAGTGTCATATCCTGCCAGTAGTGCCATATCCTAGGTCTCTTCTAAGAACCAGTACACCGATTTAAAACCGGTGTTAGGCTGACTCCGGTTGCCAAATATGGACTACCCGGTGTACATACTGGTGTTGATCTCCACACCGATTTTGATCTCAATACCGGTTTTATCTACGACACCGATTTCATCAGAGATCTACTTAACAGTTGCATACAGTGCAAATCAAAGCAAGGTAGGCAAAATTTGATAAAATAAAAAAGTTAGCACAACATAAGAAATAAATTAAATGATCAAAATAATAAGTTTTTATAATTATAAATAGGGGAAGTTTTTTTAGGACGGCGCGGCACGGCGATGCCGACAAACTTAAACCACGCGTTACTTCCTTATTCTATCTCTTTCTTACACGTTGGCCTTCCAGTCATTGCGGTCTGTAGAGTATGTGTAAGATTCGCAAAGCCGCAACCTTTAGCATCCCATTAGAGACAATATAAAGTTAGTCAAACCACCTTCGTATAAATCAAATGGAGCGCCTTTTGGTAAATGCTATATGGGAATTATGCAATAACGCAGTAATCGAAAATTATTTTAATATATTTTAGGTAGTCTATAGAAGTTAAGTTAGTTAGTTAGTGTTAAGACGTAAGCAGATGCGCGGAAAACAAAAAATACTAAATATAAGAAACACACATGGCATTATAACAACAGACAAACATGAAATTAGAAATGAAATACACAAATTCTACGAACAACTTTATCACTCTGTTATACCAAACAAAGATAGAGTACAAAAACATATTACGAACGTAGGATCAGAGGACATGCCAGAAATATCAACCACATAAACTAAATACGCACTTCAACAAATAAAAAATGGCAAAAGCCCAGGAGAAGATCGTATTACACCTGAAATGCTGAAGATGGGCGGAAAACCATTAGTGGAAGCCGTGGAAGTATTGTTAAATAAATGTCTCATGGAGGGTAAAATCCCGGACGCATGGAAAAACGCAGCAGTTGTGTTATTATACAAAAAAGGAGATTATACAAATATAGAGAATTATAGACCAATAAGCCTCCACTCGCACCTATACAAGCTCTTCAGTAGGATTATCAACAACCGACTATCTACGAAACTAGATTCCTATCAGCCAATAGAACAGGCAGGAACAGGATAGAACAGGCTTTCGAAAAGGTTTTAGTACCATCGATCATCTACAAACAATTAAAACAGTCATTGAAAAAACAAACAACTGAATGCAATATACCGCTACATTTGGCCTTTGTAGACTACCAAAAAGCCTTTGACAGCATCGAAACCTGGTCATTCCTTGCTGCAATGGAGGACGCGAGAATTGATTCCAGATATTATTCGATTATTAAAAACATCTATGATAGTGCAACCTTCCAAGTTAAATTATAGATGATGACCTTAAAACAGAAAAAATACCACTCGGCAAGGGCATGAGACAAGGAGATATCATCTCTCCCAAGTTATTTACACTGGCACTGGAAAATGTCTTCAAGAAATTAGAATGGGAAAATAGAGGTATAAACATCGATGGGGTACACCTTAGCCATCTTAGGTTCGCAGACGATATTGTCTTGCTGAGCACCGACATTCAAGAACTGAACACCATGCTAAAGGAGCTAAATGACCAATCCCAGAAAATTGGCCTTAAAATGAACTTGAAGAAGACCAAGATAATGAGCAACAATATCCATAACATTACCGTAGACAACGTTATTATTGAAAACGTAGACCACATATATAGGGGAGATTGCCCCAGCGCCGGACAGTTCCCAGTACCGGACACTGGATTTTCTGGTTTCCATATGAATTGACTGTAACTCCCTATTAAAATCAGTTAAAACGTTATATGTACGTTACATATTTCGCGCCATTTCCATTTATTTCATGTCGTTGTCGAGATATTTGTGATTAAGTTTTTACGTGGGTGTTTTCAAGTGATTCGACTAAACTTTAGGCCCCTTATATAATACGTAGGTATAATACGTAGGTAAGTTTAGTAGTTCACTAATAACTTATATAACAACTTACATTATTGGGGAGTATAACCACATGCGCAAACGGACGAAATTATTTCTAGGTTATGTTCAATGCGTATTTTATCTTTCGCTGACATTTCCCCAGTATCGGACACCCGTACATTGCCCAGTACCGGACAAAAAATAATTGATCGTGATAGGCAGATTATAGCCGTATTATTACTATTATTTGTTGTTTCAGGCATATTAATCATGCCAAATAAACAAAAGGCAAAAAGGGATGAAACGAGCATGAAAAAGGCTGTGGACCATGCACTGTCAGGGAAATATAGCATTAGAGAGGCAGCGTTCCACTTCTCTGTTCCTAAAAGTTCTTTAGGAGACAGGGTCACGACTCTCCGAAAAGGAAATACCGTTAAAATGACACCTACATTAGGAAGATTTGAAAATACATTTAATGTTGACTTAGAAAATGAACTAGTGGGACACCTTAAGGATTTGGATAATCGTTTTTTACCAGTCAACAAAAAGGAATTTTTAACGTTAGCATATGATCTTGCTGAGCATTTCAAATTACAGCATCAATTTAGTAAAACAAAAAAGACAGCAGGAAATAAATTTTATCGTGGGTTTATTAACCGGCATCCAGAATTTTCGTTGCGTTCTGCCCAATCAACTAGCCTTCAGAGAACGCAAGGATTTAACAAGAAACAAGTTGAGGCCTTTTTTGAGAAGCTGGAGAACCCGATGGAGAAATATTCGTTTTCCCCAAGTAGGATTTTTAACTGCGATGAAACCGGCGTATCTGTGGTACATTCTAACGCACTAAAAGTTTTGTCATTAAAGGGGAAAAAACAGGTCAGCAAACTAACATCTGGTGAAAGAGGGAAAAATAAAACAGTAATGCTTTGTATCAATGCTGCAGGAGACCAATTTATACCACCTTTATTTGTTTTTCCAAGGGAAAGAATGGATGTTAAACTTACGAAAGATGCACCGGTTGGAAGCATTTTTGTCGCTCATCCAAGTGGATGGATAACCGTCCAAGGATTTTTAAAATGGTTAAATGCATTCGTGGATCGAGTTAATCCGACTGACGAAAACCCAATTCTTTTAATATTGGACGGCCATATCACACATAAAGATCTGCAAGTTATTTTATATGCACGTTCACATGCTAAGTTTGCCCCCTCACACGACACACAAACTGCAGCCTTTGGACAGAGCTATTATGAAACCGTTTAAAGGTGCATTTAATGCAGCATGTGAGGTCTGGATGAGCAAATACGGAAGACTAGGCTTAAAAATAACTGTCCAAGAAATCAGTGGTTTAGTTGGAACTGCATTTTCAAAAATTTGTAGAATGGAATTGGCACAATCTGGGTTTCAATGCACATCCCTTAAACAAAAATATCTTTACAGAACTAGATTTTCTTCCCGCTCCAAACACTACAAAAATATTAGAAGCCGACAATCAAGAGAACCATGAACCTAAAAACAATTCACTAACCCCGTCTACTAGCTTAGACTCCGGATCTCTAAACCAGTCTTCGCTTGACAAAATAGTTCCCTCCGTTTCCACAAGTAAATCAACGGAACTACTAACTTCTTCTTCTGTTGGTTTTACCGTAAGTTTGAAGCCCCGATCCCCCTAATAAAGAAACAAATATTTCATCTTCAATCATTGATGGGTCGATTCCCTCCATACCTGAAGTTTACAATGAAAAAAGTGGAAATCTCCACATTTACCGACAAAACAATGAACTTCTATCAGTCAGTCGACGATGAGGCAGAGAAAGAGAATCTATCATCTACAGAGAAAAATAATATCAAGGAAAAGGAAAGGAGAAAAAAGCGAAATATTAACTTCTACACCATATAAAAAAATGCTTGAAGACAAAGCAGAAGTAAAACAGCAGGTCGAGTTAAAAAAACAGGAGAAAGCAAAGCAACAAAGTATAACAAAACAGAGTCGAAGAAATAATGAAAAACACAAAATCAATACCAAATCTGAAAAGTTTCTATCTGTTAAACGAAAGCTAATAGACGAAGCTGAAGAAAAGAAAACAGACGAAAAGGCTTCTAACAAAACCGAGTGCATCATTTGCGGTGAAACTTTTGAGGAGGACTGGGTCCAATGTTCAAGACGTGATGGGTGGGCTCATGTAGAGTGTGCTGATAATGATAATATCCTTTACTTTGTTTGTGTCCATTGCATACAATAACTTATTAAGAAGTATGAATTAGTAAGAGTAGTATTATTTCTTGAAATCTCTCCGTTTATCTGTTCTAATAAAAGCTTTGTAAATTTATTTATCTGGTGTAATATTCAAAATATATATTGTCCGGTACTGGGAAGAGTTTTTTTTACAAAGTGATTAGCAATACTGCCGTAAATTTATAATTTCACTGTCTATTTGAATTCATATCGGTTTGAATTTACTACCATATATTCATTAGGTTTTCTTCTACCAATGGCAGACTAAATTTTTGTAATAGACTTTTTTTTTCAAAAAAATAGAAGGGAAAGAGATTAGGTGTCCGGCACTGGGACAATCTCCCCTATTTAGGTCATAAAATCAAGCTGGGTAAGGAAAACCAAAATACGGAGATCAAACGCAGCATCCATTTGGCATGGGTAGCATTTGGAAATATGAACAATATTTTCAAGGATAAAAAGGTGCCCATCAACCTAAAGAAAAAGGCTTACGACAGCTGCATTTTACCTGTGCTTACGTATGGCTTAGAGACTATGGCAATTACCCGAAAAACAGCAGAACAACTACTAGTAGCATGGAAAGAATAGCACAGTATAGCACAGTAGAGCCATGGAAAGAATCATATTGAGAGTCACCATTAGGGAAAAAATACGGAACACCCACATACGCCAAAAAACAAAATTAATAAATGTTGTTAAAGGAGTAGCAAGTCTGAAATGGCAATTGATAGGACATGTGGCAAGACAGGATCCAGACCGATGGCCCCAAAAAGTCATCCTATGGAGACCTAGGGGAACAACAAAAAGTGTGGGCCGACGAAAAAAGAGATGGGTCGATGACGTCAGGGCACTGGCGGGAAGACAACGGATAAAATTGGCTAGAGATCGCGAAGCATGGAAAAACCTAGAAGAGGCATATATCCAACACTGGATGGAACCAGGCTGAGAAAGAAGAAGAAAGATAAAAAATGCTTAATGCGAATATTTGTTGGATTAGTAATAAGTTATAATGTAATGATAAAAAAAATATTATACTTATTGCCTGGAGCAGGCACGCCTATTTGCCCACATTATATGACACCACTGCTACCTAATCTAAACTGGTGTCGTAGTCAAAACCGGTGTCGAAATCAACATACCTTCAGAACAAATCAGTGTCTCCAAAAGTAAGATTATACCAAAGGCTATGTCATAAGATATTATCTATGATTATACAACTTTTCAACATTTTCTAATCTTAATAAATGCATAAATTAAATTTAGACAATAATATAACAAAGAAATTACTGTAAAAAAACTCGGATACTTGTCGCCAGCTACAAAATTAAAGTATAACCGAAAAAATGTACCAAAATAACAAATTCATTATGTTCAGCTTTAATTCAATGCCAAAAGATCGACTTAATTTATATCAAGTGATTCATTAAAAGTTGTGGGTTCCAAAAAACGTCTCGCATCTATTTAGATTTTTATGATTAGGAAAAAGTCTGAATTTATTTTTATACTCAGTTTTTCTGTTATATAGGGAAAACAAAATGTGCTATTTTTATTTTTTTTTTCACTTGCAAATACTATAATATACACATTTATAACTTATTGAATAAGTTGCTTTAGCAAACCAACCAAAATCTGCCCAACGGGCCAAGAGACTTTTGACAGACATTCGAAAAATAACAGAAAATATAAATTAAATGGGAATGAAACTGACAGATAACAACTGATATCTATAACTATCAGATATCCTATTAGTCTAAGAGCCAGTGAAAGGCTACCTGTATGTATTTGACCAGACCTAGGGTTTTGTACAGTGAGGCCCCTATACTTACTGTACATGACATGGGGACTCACTAAGCCCAACGTGGCGGACGCGGCGGGCGCCAAGGTAAAAAAGGTATCAATTTTTGGTAAATTTTAAATGTTTTTGACCACGTCTGCCGTTTTGCAGTTTGAAAATATATTAGTATTATTATCGGAAAAAAACAATGGCAGACCATTATCACGCTTTAACATTACTGCAGACAGTTTTGAAACTCAATCAAACTATATAAAAACTCAATCAAACTATTTTGAAACTCAATCAAACTATATAAAGTGGAAAAAAAAAATTTTGAAAGTAATTGACCAGATCTGCCATTGATATATTTTATTTATTAGGGTCTCATAAACTTATGTTAATTACGGCAGATGTCCTTATTGAGTACACACTTCAGCAGACAACAAAATCTGAACTACTATCCGGTCAGATGTATGCATAGACTAATAACTTTAATTATAATGATTGGTATTGTGACACATTTACAAAATTCTCATTCGAATATTTGGATGCTCAATGGAACTGGGTTGTATATTGACGTCACAAAAATTTATAAAGAGCTTGGTGAATTGTTAGCCAAAATCTTAATCGACTTCCATGCGTTCACAGGATGTGATTTTAATCCGGCTTTCTT
This sequence comes from Sitophilus oryzae, assembly GCF_002938485.1. Classification (NCBI taxonomy): domain Eukaryota; kingdom Metazoa; phylum Arthropoda; class Insecta; order Coleoptera; family Curculionidae; genus Sitophilus; species Sitophilus oryzae. Next base: position 648,396 of record NW_022145814.1, on the reverse strand, counting down.
TAATAACAGGAAGAAAAGACCTTTTACGTTACTGAAAAAAGATGTTGAATTTCAACAAGCATTTGGGATGCTTGGTGAAGAAAATTTGACAGTTACAACAGGTATTTAACAGCATTCAGAAATTTACTTGCCAGCTTTATAATGCAAAAAAATCAATTGACGTTGATGATAGAATAAGGTACCAACTTTTCGACAGCAATTATAAAGCTTCCGACGTCAATTAATACTTCAGCAAAAAAATACGTAATTTTGATGCAAGCTCAACACCACCATGTTAGAGTGAGCTTTACCAGCAACTTCTAAGAACACATTATTTATATTTCAACAATTTGGAAAAATGCTCACAAAAAGCAAACCTACGACATTGAACCCATTAGAGAACCCATGGTTGGATTGAGCAAGACGAGAAATTTGTGTTCAATTGGTTCGAAGAAGATAAACTTCCAACCTTTGTGAATGACTTAATTAAAGTCCCTGGTAAATTCATAGTAACCAATTCTTTATCGATTATGTTCGGATCAATTTACAAATTACTTTTGTTTCATAATTTACGTTTTATTTTTACGGATTCCGATTCAATGGACGGTAAAGATGAGTACTACACCATGAAAAACATGATTCCGATGACGATGAATACAAATTCATATTTATAAAAAAGAAATTTATTTTATAATGCGTGCATGATTCACGTTTTTAATTCATTTTTCTTTAAATTTTGTCTTAAATATATAAAAAGAAGAAAATAAATATTTTAATGGTTATTTGCTAACTGCGTTATACCTAGATATTTGAAATTCTTTCAAAATATGTTTACTTTTTTATCATCAGCCTTGTGTGTTTTAGTATTTGTTGACAAAATTAAATATTAACTTTTATAAAGACAGTGATAGAGATATGAGAGTAAATCATATTGATGTGAAACAGGGAACTTCATAACCATACATCTGATCGCATAGCAGTTCAGATTTTGTTGTCTGCTGAAGTGTGTACTCAATAAAGACATCTCCGGTGATTAACCTTAAGTTAATAAGACCCTAATAAATAAAACATATCAATAGCAGATCTGGTCAATTACTTTCAAAATTTTATTTTTTTTTTCACCACTTTAAAAACTGTCTGCAGCAATGTTAAACGCGTGATAATGGTCTGCCATTGTTGTTTTTCGATAATAATAATAATATATTTTCAAATTGCAAAACGGCAGACGTGGTCAAATACATTTAAAATTTACCAAAAATCGACACCATTTTTACCTTGGCGCCCGCCGCGTCGGCCACGTTGGCCTTAGTGAGTCCCCATGTCATGTACAGTAAGTATAGGGGCTTCACTGTACAGGGTGGGTCAAATTCGACGCTTTTAAATGGAAACACCCTTTTCTATAGGATATAGACAAAAACTAATATTGGTGTCTGGAGCTCAACTTTTGTCAAAAAAAAGTTGGTGAAAACCGCATATCGATATCTGTTACCGTTTCGGAGTTACGGGGTGTTTTTCAAAAATATGCATTTTTAACAAATCGCTGTAACTTTTTTGCTATGGAAAATTTTGTATTTTTATGAAAACATTTCCAAGGCACCTTTTTACGTAGAATTTAATGGTTTAAGTATATTTTTTTTGAAATTAATAATTTAAGAATTATCAACAGAAAATTTGATTTTTTATATAAGACACCCTGTATATTTTTAATTTATTGAAAATAATTTAAAATTACCTTTCCAAAAACATAACACACTTGATATTTTGCTCGATTCCTCTTCGAGATATAGAGTATATAAAAATTCGCCCGCTTTAAATAAGTAGGCTTTGAACGGCACCGGCTGTAATGCAAAAAAATTCTAGCTGTGAGCATCAATTAAAACGAAAATAATATTTGCTATGAGAGATGCAGAATTTTATAACAATTTAAAATATATTTAACCAACATCAACACATTTAAACTATATCTAATAACTATAAAAATAAATAGCAAACCAAGACATGAGATTTTGCTACAGGTGTTCGACATAACGACCGTCTTCTGTTATGGACAGACCAGGCAATTTTTGAACATTTCTCGCGGAATTCATTAACTCAGTGGGGTGAAAGATACCCTCTCATAACTGCTAAGTAGTTCTAATTCTTGTCTAGATTATACGGAAGAATAAGGAACCTTTATTCTTCCGCAAATATATCCATAGGATTAGATCCATGGGCACTAAGTCAGACGACCTCGACGGCTGGGATCTTGGTTAGCTATTCAATTATTCTTTAAATTGGCTGCAAAAATTTGCTGATAACTTCAGCATTCAGAGGCGGTGCATCGTCTTGCTGGAAAAATATGTTTTCGAGTTCCATTAAGGGCATATCATCAATAAGGGGTCCAAAGCCTACTAGTTAAAAGTGGCGAGCCTTTAAAAATTCTGTATTTCGAAGGGGATTATAACAAAATATCAAGTGTGCTATATTTTTGGAAAGGTAATTTTAAATTCTTTTCAGTTAATTAAAAATATAGAGGGTGTCCCAAATAAAAAATCAATTTTTCTGTTGATAACTCTTAAATTATTAATGTTAAAAAAATTATACTTAAACCATTAAATTCTACGTAAAAAGGTGCTTTGGAAATGTTTTTATAGAAATACAAAATTTTTCATAGCAAAAAAGTTACAGCGATTTGTTAAAAATGCACATTTTTGAAAAACACCCCGTAACTCCGAAACGGTAACAGATATTGATGTGTGGTTTTCACCATCATGTTTTTGATGAAAATTGAGCTCCAGACACCGATATTAGTTTTCGTCTATCTCCTATAGAAAAGGGTGTTTCCATTTAAAAGCGTCGAATTTGACCCAACCTGTACAAAACCCTAGGTCTGGTCAAATACATACAGGTAGCCTTTCACTGGCTCTTAGACTATATATTGGACAAGCTTTACATAGTTGAGTTAAATGCATTAAATCTGAGTTCAAAAGAGAGTTTCATTTGAGAATATTAAAGGTGTTTCAAAAAACAGGTTGCATTTCTCGTGGAGAGATTCCTCAACGTAATTAACGTTCATAGATCCGATTCTGTTTTGTTTAGTAGCTATAGGGTGTTAAAATCTTAATATTTTTTCGATTTATTATAATTTTCTTTGAAGTATTTAGTACGAATGTACATAGTACTATAGCGTTTTAAATGAAATTTTGGGGTAAAAAATATAAATGCAACATATTTTAAAGTTCAGAAAGTGTCGACATATTCACCAGGAACGTGCATATGGTTATGGTTATCACTGGAATATTTTTCTAAAAAAAAACATATACGCCACTGACCTTTTTTCCTCTTGTCAGCGAAATAGTGTAAGAGTTTAATGCCGATTAAAAGTTGTCTCTTGATATTTTGTCGATTTCGACCTCCTTGATAAGATAAACGCAATTTTATTAATTTGCCTTCCTCCATATCTGATAGCAACCATTAAAAATTTTTAATATAATTAACTTTAAAGTTTCAAATAATCATACATCATCAAAAAATATGAAAAAAAAGTTCATGTAACCATGAGTATGGAAATGCATAGTTTTAGAGTTACAGGATGTTAAACTTTTTAAAATTAGGTTTTTTGTAATTATCTTAAATAATTATTTTTTATTTGAAATTGCTGTATGTTGGAATAATAGTAAATAATAACTAATAGTAATAATATCTAATAATAAATTAGGTAAAATATATAATTTAGTAATTTTATTTTTATTTTAATTTTATTAATTGCGATTAATAAAAAAATAATTGACAGAAAAATAAAAATCAACAAAAAGTTTTAATTATTCATTAAATAAACAAAAGAGATACATGCCTCTTCTTGAAACAAAATTATAAAAATGTCACGTTTTGTCTATTTATTAATAATACTCATGAAGACAATATTCTCAATATACAGAATTTACCAGTATTGATAAAAGTTCTGAATATTATAGACAATCGGGATCAACTTAGTTTACACATGTTACCAACCGCAGTTCTCAGCCATATTTTAACCTACAAATTTAGCGAGTGTCAAATACGACTCATTGTATTGTACTGTATTTACTAAGAGTGGGTCCCAGGTAAAAACTCAGGTGGCTCAGTACTAGAAACTTCTTTAAACAAACAACAAAGATTATTAAAGTTCACCTGTTCACCTCTTCCCAGCTGGACAGGTACACATAGCTTCATGGTTTCGTCACCTTCCATACAGAATCGGCATTTGGCGTCTTCCACCAGCCCAATGTCCCATCCTCTGCATGTGTTATCTCAGCAGGCAGTGGCTCGTGTATACTACATCAGTGACCGTACGTGCTCCACTCCTACCGAAGTTCTCTTGTTTTGCGTTGGGATTGCCCTGCTAGAATTTTCTTGGAATGTTCCATTCCAGGACTGGAATGTCAGAAACGTCACACCCCTAACCCAATCACAGAGCCTGTCTTTTGCGAGATTTTTTGGAACGCTAAGCGTCGGTTCTGGGCTCGCGTATGGCGAACCTGCAACCTGCACCTGTTTTGGCGAGGGAATCAGCACGTTCGATTCCCTCTACGCTGACATGTCCCGATATCCATATTAGCGACACTTTGTTCCTATCATCTAATAAATTGAGTAGTTTCATACAATGAAGAATCGTCATAGACTTTTTTTTTTGTTGCCTCAAGCGCTTTATCGCGCATCCGACTGTAATTCATCTACTAAGTAGTCGGTTTTATTTGAACTTGATTGTTCCTTGGCATTCTCGTGCCATATTTTAAAATTCATATGTAGCCCATCTTGCCTCCCTTTCCAAAAGAATTTGAAGAGGAGATAAGTCGAGTAGGGTTTCCATAGCTTTAGACGACGTAAAATGAAAGGCACCAGTCACCGCTAAGCATGCTTGTCGTTGTAATTTCGACAATTTCTTCTTTGTCGTTAATAAATATACGACTCATACTCACGGGATATACGGTCTCATTCTGTATCTAACCGGCATCAGCACAGCGTGAATAATATATCTGATTTTAAGACAATTTCAATAATATATCTGATTTTAAGATTTTAAGACATTTTCATTCTTGCTTTGGAACAACACAACAGACGACGGAGTGTTTAGAATGTTTACCCGTCCAAATATTCTCATAGTCTATCATCGCTAAACTTCGGTGATCAACTGGGAATAGGTGATTCAATATCTTAACTAGACCACTGACACCTTCATAGTTTATCGGCACTTTTATAATTCGATACTGATATAGAACTTTTAACAAGAAAATGCCACTAAACTAGAATTATAAACATGTACAGGGTGGGTCAAATTGGACGCTTTTAAAGGGAAACGCCCTTTTCTATAGGAGATAAACGAAAACTAATATCGGTATCTGGAGCTCAATTTTTTTCAAAAACATGATGGTGAAAACCGCACATTGATATCTGTTACCGTTACGGAGTTACGGGGTCTTTTTCAAAAATATGCATTTTTAATAAATCGCTGTAACTTTTTTGCTATGGAAAATTTGGTATTTTTATGAAAGCATTTCCAAAGCACCTTTTTGCGTAGAATTTAATGATTTAAGTATAATTTTTTTAAAATTAATAATTTAAGAATTATCAACAAAAAAGTCGATTTTTTATATGGGAAACCCTGTATATTTTTAGTTAATTGAAAAGAATTTAAAATTACCTTTCCAAAAATATAATATACTTGATATTTTGCCTGATTCCTCTTCGAGATATAGCGTTTATAAAAATTCGCCCACTTTAAATATAAGTAGGCTTTGAACGGCCCAGGCTGTAATGCAAAAAAATCTAGCTGTGAGCATCAATTAAAACAAAAATAATATTTGCTATGAGACATGCAGAATTTTATAACAATTTAAACTATATTGAACCAACATCAAAACATTTAAACTATATCTAATAACAATAAAAATAAATAACAAACCAAGACATGAGATTTTGCTACAGGTGTTCGACATATCGACCGTCTTCTGTTATGGACAGACGGGGCCGTTTTTGAACATTTTTCGCGGAATTCATTAACTCAGTGGGGGTGAAAGATACCGTCTCATATCTACTTATTACTTCTAATTCTTGTCTAGATTATAGGAGCAATTTAAAAATACGAACTTTTATTCTACCGCAAATACCTATATCCATAGGATAGATCCATAGACACTAACTCCGGCGTTCTCGACGGCCAACGGCTGGGATCTTGGTTATCTATTCAATTATTCTTGAAATTAGCTGCAAAAATTTGCTGATAACTTCAGCGTCCTGAGGCGGTGCCTCGTCTTGCTGGAAAAATATATTTTTGAGTTCCATTAGGGGCATATTATCAATAAGGGGTCCAAAGGCCTACTAACTATTAAAAATTCTGTATTTCGAAGGGGATTATAACAAAATATCAAGTGTACTATATTTTTGGAAAGGTAATTTTAAGTTCTTTTCAGTTAATTAAAAATATACAGGGTGTCCCAAATAAAAAATCATTTTTTCTGTTGATAACTCTTAAATTATTAATTTTAAAAAAAATATTCTTAAACCATTAAATTCTACGTAAAAAAATGTTTTGGAAATGTTTTCATAGAAATACAAAATTTTCCATAGCAAAAACATTACAGCGATTTGTTAAAGATGCATATTTTTGAGAAACACCCCGTAACTCCGAAACGGTAACAGATATCGATGTGCGGTTTTCACCATCATGTTTTTGATGAAAATTGTGTCCCAGACACCGATATTAGTTTTCGTCTATCTCCTATAGAGAACGGTGTTTCCCTTTAAAAGCGTCCAATTTGACCCACCCTGTACATGCTTGTGATTAGCAAAGGATATTTCGTTATAATATTATTTATAGAACTTTTCGTTTGTGATAAGTCAGTGTGCTAAGAATCTTGGCAAGGAAATATTGGTATTAGCAACATAAAACAAATTCGTTACAATAATTTATCAAATCACTTGAAACGTAAAAAAAACATTGTGAATAAGACACCAAGTTTTGTTTAAATAACTTGTGATTCATTTGTAAAACATAGATTGAATATGCGTAATATTTTCTCCAGATGCTGGAAACAACATAGCTAATCGACTGAAAATAACGTAGGTTTCCAAATCATAATATGCATGTATCAGTTGTTTTCTATAGCCAAAGCTAAGGTCACTTCAACTAAACGAAGCAATTAGATGGTGACTTATAATGTCTACTAATGACGAAATATTATAAGATTTGGCACAAATGCATTTAGAGTTGTAATATAAAGCGATTAAAATTTAAAATAGACATTTACAAAAAAAATACCAAAGTTTGATGTGAGAACAATAATGTATGCCTTCGCTACTTTCAATGTGGTAGGCAATGGTCCAGTATTAAAACTAAAATAATTTCGGACTTCCATTATCTTATTTATTTTTGCTTACACAACTTTTCGATCAGAGCTAAACTAAATACTAAAAAACTACTGAGCTTATATACTAGAGCCGAGCACCCACCCAGGAATTATTTATTATAGAATATTATACAGGGTGAGTTTCCTACGATGTTCTCTATGGGTATCTCGGAAACTACTGGAGATAGAGAGTCGGTTAAACAGGGAAAGAAGTGCAGTTTTGTGGGGTCATAAATATGCGCCTTTCAGGTTTTTGAAACAGTTCATGGCTTACTAGATATTTCGAAAAAGACAAATTTCGGCTATTTTAAAAATTGTCCCTAATTCCATTATAAACTATTTTAGACAAAAGTTTTCAGATAAAAGTTGTAGATAATCACATCCTTAATGAGATCGTGTCGTCCGTTTTTTTTTCTAAAACCTGTCATTTTTGACATATGACACAAACATATGTTTTTTTAAATGGAAACCATAGTTGGCCATGACTATATAAAAAGCGCCATTTTTTAATCTTTTTAACGATATAAGCTATAATATGTTTTCTTCGAAAAATTACTGAGTTGTAGCCAATTCTTATCATATTTAAACAATTTCACTTAGCCATGGAAACAAGTTCAATCGCCGTTGCTCTCAGAAATGTGAAGCTGTCCAAACTTTGTAAATTAAAGTAAACAAAAATTGTAAATATGAATTTTTCAAATGAAGAAAAGCGTGTAGATACTCGCGCATCAATAGAGTGTTTCCAACATGACTTTCATTATGACCCCCATAATGAATGTTAAAAATTATTACATCATAATAATATAAACTCAGGGATAGGAAGAGGTGGACCAATTGCATGGGCCTCCTCGATCACCTGACCTATCCGTTTTAGATTTTTTTTATGCGGTATGTTTAACAATAAGGTTTACAAAAGAACTTATGAATTAAGAGAGGCACTCGAAGTGGCGGTACGAGAGAAATTTGATTAAGTCGACCGGTCCTTCTGTGAGAATAGGTAATAATTTAGTTTTAAAAAGATGTAACTCTAAACAATAGCGGGTCTTTTGAACATTTTCTAAAATAACTTAAAGTGTATGCAGTGATATTATTTTTTTTAAGTTTTATTTTGTGTAATGTAAATTCTAAAGAACCGTTTAGTAATATATTCTGACATTTTATAAGTTATAAATCATAACAGAATAAGAATGCCATCCAATCTAAGTGAAATTAGTCAACAAAGATAAGAATTGGCTATAACTAAATTGAACTTTTCTAACAAGTCTTGAAAATCGTTCTCTAAAAAACATAACATTCACCGGTCAACGTATCCGCGAAAATGTATGGTCAAGAAAAGTTGAACCAATAATCTTACGCTTTTCTTCATTTGAAAAATTCATATTTACAATTTTTGTTTATTTTAATTTACAAAATTTGGATGTGGCACAATGTGGCTTCACATTTATGAGAGCAAAGACGATTAAACTTGTTCCCATGGCTAAGTTAAATTATTTAAAAATGATAAGAATTGGCTATAACTCGATAATTTTTGGGAGAAAACATATATAGCTATAGGTATAGCTTATATCGCTGAAAAGCTTAAAAAATGGCGCTTTTTATAAAGTCATGGCCAACTATGGTTTCCATTTTAAAAAAAAACATATGTTTGTGTCATATGTCAAAAATGACAGGCTTTAGAAAAAACGGAGGACAAAATCTCATTAAGGATGTGATTATCTACAACTTTTATCTGAAAACTTTTTGTCTAAAATAGCTTATAATGGAATTAAGGACAATTTTTAAAATAGACGAAATGTGTTTTTTTCGAAATATCTAGTAAGCCATGAACTTTTTCAAAAATCTGAAAGGCGCATATTTATGACCCCACAAAACTGCAATTCTTTCGCCATTTAACCGACTCTCTATCTCCAGTAGTTTCCGAGATCCCCATAGAGAACATCGTAGAAAACTCACCCTGTATATTAGAGAGACAAGCAATGTGTTGGTTGTCCGAACATTTAGTTGTTAGGGCTCCTACGACTTGACGAACATAAAAAACATACGCAAAGAAGTGAAACAATGAAGTCGGGAAAAAAGACTAATATCGCTATTAAAAAATAGGGGTTGATGGTAGAAGGGTGAGACACACTTATCACTTAAGGGTATAAAAGATAGATAATTATAAAATTAAAGATAGACACCAATTTTCATCCAAATATTGACGTTACTTATTTGGAAAAAATCGAAATAAAAATGGAAGTTCTACACCCTGTATCTCTGAAACCAAGCATTTTTGGACATACATCTAAACGAATTACTTATTTTTATATTCAGAATATGTTGCCGAAGTTTCCGGAATACAGTTCGGATCACCCTGTATATTTGAATAATTTTCTATATTTGAATATGCTATTTTCTCAACTGTTCTCTTGAATTTCTATTCTGTAATGTCTATAGTATGCCACAGATTGGCAGTAGACATCAAATTACATGTAACATGTAAGTAAAAAAATTGGCTTTTGTACTTAGTAAATAAAATAGTATTCAGGTATTCATTCAATTGCTGAACTTAATTTGTTGTTCTTACATTTGAATCTAGTACAAATTAACAAATGGAATGATGAATGCATATGAATGCTTAAAATAGTCGGTTTTGTATATGTGCTCCTCTCTTAATTTTGCATCTTTAAATCCAAAATTAAATTCCACAACTATAAAAAAATTCTGGCATGATGTTATACACAAAACGAAACGTTAAGAGCAGACATAACGCATTAAATCATAAATAAATGGAATAACAGCTTTCAAATTCAAAATATCTATTTAATAACAGAAAATCTTGTTAGAAGTTTCTCAATTTTAATTACTTTAAGAGACTCAATACTATAATATGTTTTAAAACTAAAATAAAGATTATTATAAGCATAATATATTTTAGTTAATAAAATGAAAAACCATAAATTATAATTTAACATTAGAGTTGAATGATAAATAATAGATAATTAATAATATGTATATAAAAGTTATTACGACTCTTCATAGAAACTAACGTAATTCGTCCATTAATTTAAAACATTTTTTTAAAATCTGACGTTAAATGCGCTGCTTCTACCGACTAAGGCATCATAGCATCCAAACGAAAATGGAAAGAATTGGAAAACGAGGATAAACAAAATTTTAACGAGGTTTTCTCCACAAATATCACACTACTCATACCACCTATATGAATGAAAATATTATTAAATTAAAAATATTATTCTCTATAAACAGTCTTCTGCTTGCTATAGTAGAAAAATGCAAAGGTTACCAATGTTTTCAAAAAGCTTATCAATAAAGAAGTAATCAATTAATCAATGACTGATTGGAATCGTATTGCAGGGAACGATATTTTAGCAATGACATCTTCGGTCGCCCGTTGTTAAGTTTTCGTTGTAAAAATGGTCTATGTTTTTTCTCTTTAGCGTAAGGCTTCTATAAATTTTATCACAGTGGGACAGTTTGGAAAAGATTTTATTTGTATTCTCCAGCGGCGAAGCTTCCATTGATGTGGGTGATGCGTCGCATCCCTTCAAAATAATGTCATACGTTTTTATTTTAAAAAGTCGCTGATATCTATAATAAATTAAAATTCTTCGTAAATTGATGCCAAACCTACGCTAAACGAGCCGAGGTCAGCGAACTTTCCGACCGCGATTACATATCCCGTTCGCTGTATTAGTCGGTGGGTGATGTGATTTTTTAAACACATCTCGTTCGCCGTATAAAATAAAATATATCGTCGCACATCGAGATGTCCGATTCTGAGTGCGGCTGTAAAATACAAATAATTTGGCAATCATCTTGTAGTTCTTTGGTGTATTCAGAAACATTAAAAACTATTGAAAAAAGACCTCCAAAGCATATTTTGAATATGAATACTAAATTAAAAATGGGTATTCGTCATTTTAGTGAAAATGTTTATAAAAGTGAGGACTGGTTATGTGGTTGTAAGGCACTCAATAAACTTTTTTGTTGGTCTTGTTTACTATTTTATCTAACAGATACGTTTACAGCTTTGTTTTTTATCAAAATTTAGTTATTTTTTAAATTTCTTGGATTATTTTTTTAAACTGTTACTTTTTTTGTATATTTTGTTTTTGTAACTTCAAAATTAAAGAATTTAATAAAGAAAAAGAAAAAAATCTTATTGTGTTGGTAAAATGTTAATTGCAGTTACTTATTAGATCCCCTTGTATTGACGCCACGCTACGCTCGAAATTAATTCCCAGTTCTTTCAGGACTCGGTAGCAATAATTAAAAAAAATTGTTGCTGTCTTTTAAGATTGAAATGGTTCTTTCTGAGAAAGAATGAGATCGTGGACGTTATTTGTCTAAACCATATGACCATCTTTTAATAATTCTGCCAACTTGAAAGAGCTTATTCTTCGACTGGTTTACTTTGTAAGAAGATTATGCCTCGTTTGAGTGACAATAGACTGTACGCACTTTTATTTGTGAGACAGAGAGGAAAATGTCTTCTAAATATCTAACAATGCTACGTCTTATTTATGTGCTTACTTGTTTTCTCTTTTGAAGTTCCTATTATTTATTAATGTTTAAATATGTTAATTTTTTATTTAGTATATTGTTGATCAACGTTTTAGTTATCTATATTTTATGTTATGTTTTATAGGCATTTGCATTTTTAATTCAAAAAAGGCTTGTTTTTCAATTTTAGTTAAGTTGGTTTATGTTGTTAGATGTGAACTTTAAGTTACTTATGTTTATTCGCTTGTGTTCATATTTGTCTTCATATTTTTTTCCAATTTTCTTATGACTGATACTTAATAATTTTATATTATTTTCATTAAGAAATTCAATTTTTATCGATTTTACTTTTAAAAACCATCCCTTGCTTGCTGATTGACAAACTACAGCCATCGTTGAACAAAAAAATTTCTAGTACCGAAAATACCGAGAAAACAGGCAAATATCGGTTCCAATAAACAACCCTAGTTACGGAAACCCTAATTAAGAAAAGAGATTGTTAGGCAAAATTAAAAAAAAATCTCCTGTTATGTTTGATATGTAACTTTCGTTGACGTAAATCAATAATTTGAACAAAGACGGTGGCTTTTTCTTTATTCACCAGTACGGATGGTATCCTATACCTATCTGAACCCGCCTCGTAGTTAGTTACTAGACTACCTAATTGTATTATAAGATTTTAATAGTTGCAATTTGGTTACTGACACGCACCTTCTTGACCGTCCTGGTCCGCGTCGTGGTGGTCTCGGTATCCTCGTAATCCTGAAAGTACTCCATTTTCCATATCAGTCCGAAAACACAAAGCAAAAACACTAAAATCACACGCGGAAATTCGGAATTTACAACTCGCACACGGTAAAGTCGTAAAAGTCTCGCGATTCTTAGTCCCGGAAAACCCGACGAATTCGCGATATCTGTCCTTAAAAATTGTTGGTAAAACAAAAGGGGTTGTCGGGGGTACACCACAGGTCACTAACGGTGAAGGTTCGGCATGGCGGTCACGGAAAATCGCGCGCAATAAAATTTTCAACGGTCGTCGCCGGTCCCGCGCCGATTCGACTAAGCTTTTCGTCGTCTCCTTATTTCGGGAAACACGCATTTTGGGCTCGACCATCGCCATATTACTTGCAGCGCGGCTACGGGACGAGAAAAGCCACAGTCAGCCGATGCTGATTCATTTTTGTTCGATATCCATCGCCTCGAACTAATTCATTTTATTTGTTTACATATATATAATGTCAAGTTTCCGGAACTGAAACTGTTTTTCGGAACCGGGAATTTCGGTACCGTACCTCTTAGAAACCGGGATTTCCCGTTTTTTTCGGTACTTTCGGTACTGGTACTTTCGATACTTAATGAGAAAGAAAGGGATGGTTTTTCAAAGTAAAATGGATAAAAAATTGAGATTTTTAATGAAAATAATATCAAATTATTAAGTAATCAGTCATGAAAAAATTAACTTGAACACAAGTAAAGAAAAAAGTATAGATAACTTTAATTTCACATCAAACAACATAAACCAACTTAACTGATTTTAGACAAAAGCCCTAAAATATTAAATTAAAAATGCAAATATCTATTAAAACATAACATAATAAATATTATAGGAACTTCAAAAGAGAAAAGAAGCAAGAACAATAAGAAATAGCATCATCACTTATTTAAAAGAGTTTGATTTCGACCGCTGGAAAGTATCAAAGGACTTCCTCACGTAACAAAAAAATATTTTTTAATTATTGTTACCGAGGCCCGGTTCTGTGACGGTCAAAGAGATCTGAACCTTAATTGGTAGTATTAATTAGAGTTTCCAGAACCATACTAAAAATATTTTCATTCAACGATGTGGAGTTCGTCAATTAGCAAGCAAGGGATCAAAAGTAAAACCGGTATAAAATTGAGTTTCAAATGAAAATAATATCAAATTATTTAGTCATGGGAAAGTAAAGATGAACACAAATAATGAACACAAGCGAAAAAAAAAAAGAAAACGCATAGGTAGCTTAAAATGACATCAAACAACATCAACCAGCCTCGAAACCAGCTAAACTAAATTAGAAAAAAAACTTTACGTGTTCAATTAAAGATGTCTATAAAAACATAACACAAAAAAATATAACTAAAACATTCAGCAATATTATACTAAATAATAAAATAACATATTTAAACTTCAATAATAAACATTATAGAAACTTCAAAATAACTTCAGAAGTAAGATCAGTAAAAGATAGCATCACTACTTAGTTAGAAGAGTTTGATTTCGACCGCTAGAAACTATCAAAAGTCTTTCCCACGTAACAAAAAATATGTTTTTAATTATTATTACCGAGTCCCAAAAGTATCGAAAGAACCGGGAATTAATAATTTCGAGTCCCGGTTCTTTGGTGTCTCAAAAGAACCGGGAATTCCCGGTACTTTCGGTACCGGTAGAAACCCAAAAAACAAAGTGAAGTAAATACAAAGTACCATACGATTGAAATGAAACAGTTGGCTTGGAAATGAAGATCGGTGTCATTTTATTGCTGTTATTTCATTTCCAAGCCAAGTTAAGGCCGTCTTTTTTGATCGTACGATATTTTAAATTAATGTCTCGTTTATTCTGCCAGAACTAATCTAAGTGGAGCTTATCATGTTTTCGAAAATCTCTAACTAGATTTACCGGCTATTATCTGATTATCTTGCCGACTTTTATGACCGCTTTCTTATACAATGATACCTTAAATATTGTTGAAAAATATACATTCTCTGCCTCTTATAATGCGCTATATATAAAAACTGTTAAGGTAAGTGTCAATAATAGGCACTGTACCAGTGTTCGTCACTTTCTTTGTCACACAACAGTTTTTGTCAAAAATTAAGGAATTTTTATATAGCACAATAATAAATCAAAATGTATTTCACAGATTTGATATTATTCGATCGATTTCGCAACATGTGCATTTTATAATAGCTGTCATAATTCGTTTCTGCATTACTTTTTGGTACGTGATTGGTTCTGTGCAAGTTCTTTAACGTGTATGTTAAGACATCCAAACTCCTCAAAAATAAGATTAATTATGCATGTTTTGTATTAAATAACCTCTACGGATATTACACTTCCTATCTTTAGGCGATTATACAAGATTTAACGAATATGTTTAGTTTATTTTCGTGTGTCGATTAGGTCTAATAAAAGTGGTGGTGTCCTAATAATCGACACGTATGACTGTTACTGGTGCATGGAAGTAAAAATTAATAATTGCATATAGATTAATTAGTTTTGTTAGTATGTCTAAATCTTATCTTTAATGGTGTTATTTTAAGCAGTAAGAATAATATGTGTACCAGATGTTTCGGGATTTTAAAGAAAATATAATTTGTTAATTAGAGACGACAAATACCGGGACATGGGGGTCACGATTTCTAGTATTATCAGATACATAATATGAAAAGAAAACTTAAAATAAATCCAAAATTTTAAAATTTTGAGAACCACTGGATCTTTTCTGGATGTTCTTTCTTGTTAATCTACTACATATTTCGCTATTTTATCAACAAATTTTGTTTTTTAACTAAAAACTATAAAAATTCCAAGAAATTTTCGCGAAAAAAAAACTCATAATCGTGTTACTAGGGTTGAAATAATATACTACCTCTAAAAATATTTGCACTTATTTAAGACTCACCCTATAAATATCTATCGTTTAAGTATCTACGATTTTAAAAGAAAAGAAAAAGAAAGACATTCAGTTTAATATCAGGATATATCAATTTACCAACTTTGTTGATAATTTAAATATTTAGCTCAAATTATGGTTTCATTTGTTTTTTGATAGTTAACAAGCGAAAATTGAAACGTTTCCCAGTTTTTGCAAATTCCATTGTATATTATAATATACGGTAATATTATGTTCCATGAATCGACTAAAACGAAACACTGTATGATGCCAAAATTAAGATTACGCCAGCTCTGAATATAACAAGTACTAATTTATTTTAACCTTTGAATAAAAATATTAAGGAAGGAATATAATGACACAATGCTATATAAATGTATTCATGCATGGGAGACCGAAGTGGAGCCCTAGGGAGGGGATCTTTGACTGTTCTGTTTGACGATTCATTTGATACATTTAAATTAGTTTTGAAATTTTGTGGATTTGTCAGTTTTTACTGCAAAACAACATATTATTGTGTCCACTTAAGTTTTTTGATAGGCTCCTTAATCTTTTTATTCAAAGATTTTGACAAAAACAAATTTAGGGTCATTCCTAAATTAGTAAGTTTAGTTAATAAATAAATTATACTGATACAGTATAAAATTAATATGTAAAAAAAAATCACAGTAAATTGATTGTTTTAAGAGAGTTTACTACGAGGTTTACTATAATTTATTTGAGTGTCAATGGGCCAGATCATATACAGGGTGTCCCACAATTAGTGCGACAAACTGAAAGGGGTTGTAGAGGGCATCAAAACAAGTCATTTGAGTATAGGAACCCATGTCCGGAAATGTGCCGTTTTGGCAGGAGGTGAAGTGAAACGTAAATTTCAAGTTGCATTATTTATTCAAAACATTTACAAAAACTGCTCAAAGTGCCGTCCATTCTGTTGAAGACACAAATGCACACGCCTGGACGGCACTTTGAGCAGTTTTTGTAAATGTTTTGAATAAATAATGCAACTTGAAATTTACGTTTCACTCCACCTCCTGCCAAAACGGCACATATCCGGTCCTATACTCAAATGACTTGTTTTGATGCCCTCTACAACCCCTTTCAGTTTGTCGCACTAATTGTGGGACACCCTGTATTAAATTATGCATATTATTTTCTGATATTTATTTTTAAATTGCAAAAATATTTTAAAAAACCTTTTAGAATATCTCTCTATTTGGTATTAGTAAAATTTTCTATTTATGCAAAAGCTTTGCAAATATGACTTTAGCGAAATATTTTTTTCAAAATATTTTCGAACCAAATATTTTCAAAATATTTACAAAAAGCTATACAGGGTGTTTTTATATACAGGGGTATTTATATACAAGGGTATTTTTCTATACAGGGTGTTTTTAAGCAGTTTTTTATATCTGCTTAAAAAACTCAAATGGAACTGGGCTGGGCATATTGCCAGAAAAACGGATGATAGATGGACCAAGCTAATACTAGAATGGTGGCCAAGACAAGATGCTCTCAGAAACAGAGGCAGACCTCCGACAAGATGGTCAGATGATTTGAAGAGATTTAGGGGAAACTGGATCCAAGTGGCACAGGACCGAGAAGAGTGGAAAGATTTGAGGGAGGCCTACGTCCAGCAGTGGACACTTCAGGCTGGTTGATGATACAGGGTGTCTCATAAACATGTGCCATCTCTCGTAGAGAGATTCCTCACATAAAAATAAGATTTATTTTTCATATCAACATAGGTCCGATTTTGCTTTGTTTTGTAGCTACAGGGTGTTAAAGTATTAATATTTTTTCGATTTATTATAATTCTCTTCCAAGTAATTTTGCCATTTCAAATGAAATTTTGAGTATAAGTTACTCTTCACTTAAATGCGACATATTTTAAAGCTAAAAAACTGTCGACATATTCACCAGGGACGTGCATATGGGTTATCACTGGTCTGTTTTTCTAAAAAAAAGCATGTATGCCACTGATTTTTTTTTCTCTTGTTAACGAAATAATGTAAGCAGTTTAATGCCGATTAAAAGTTGTCTCTTGGTATTTTGTCGATTTCGGCCACCCTGATCCTTTATGAGATAAACGCAATTTTATTAATTCGCCTGGATCCAATTCTATAAAAGCAACCTTTAAAAAAGTTCAGTATCATTAACTTGCGGGAGTTTTAAATAAATACTCATTGATTCCGCACTAAAACCTATGAAAAAAAGTTCCTATAAACATGGGTATGGAAATGCATAGATTTGGAGTTACAGGATGTTAAAACTTTTTTAAATTAGGTTTTTTGTAATTATATTAAATACCATTATTTTTTTATTTGAAATTGCTTTAGGTTGGAGTAATACTAATAATAACTAATAGCAATAATGTTTAATAATAAACTCGATAATAAATTAGGTAAAATATATAATTTATTATTTATATTTTTATTTTGATCTTATTAATTGTGAATAATAAAATTGCGTTTATCTCATCAAGGAGGCCGAATTCGACAAAATATTATGAGATAACTTTCAATTGGCATTAAACGGCCTACATAATTCTGATATCAAAAGAAAAAAAGTGAGTGGCGCACATGTTTTCTTTTTAAATATTCTAGTGATAACCCATATGCACGTCTCTGATGAAAATAATCAACACTTTTTTAGCATTAAAATATGTAGCACTGATAGTAACTTTTACCTTCAAAATTTCATTCAAACCACTAAAAGTACTTAGAAGAAAATTATAATAAATCGAAAGATTATTAAGACTCTAACAGTAGCTACAAAACAGAACAGAATCGGACCTATGTTCATATGAAAAATAAATCTTATTTTTACGTGAGGAATCTCCCCACGAGAGATGGCACATGTTTTTTGAAATACCCTGTATAAGAACTAGCAGGTAACAATACTTATAAACATTCTTAATGCATCAATTATTTACCATAGATCATTAATTATTTACCAAAGAAAACTCAAAAATAGAATTAAATTAAAATTTAAAAGATTCGAAATAAGTATGGAATAGCTACGAGATGAAATCTGGAGTCAGCTGCTGCTTATTCATCCTTTCACCGTCAATGCTTTACGAATCCCGCGTATTAATATCTACTTATATTTGCCAAATAATATTATTTACCGAACTTTATCGGATATCTAATAAATATCTGAAAATATAAATCCCTTTTAAAAATATATCAGTATAAACTGTCCTGTTCAATAATCCAGAGATGTAAAAATAGCATAGTTGAAATATTAATAAACATTTAAATTTTCGATTTATATATCTACTATCTTCTATCTAATATCGCACAAAAAAATAAAGTAAAAAAATAAATAATATAAAAATAATAAGAATTTTTTATCTGGATTTTCTCGAAGGTATTAGCGGCATTTTTGACCACCCTGCAACTTCGTTGTGGGTAAAGCAAGAATATTAATTTTCACTACACTTGAAGACCTACTATAGCTGGCTAGGTTACCAAAATATCTAGTAATTATCCCTCATAGTTTATGAATTATCGCTTGTCAAATTTATTTAATTTCGACATTGACTCACTGACAGATCATCAAAATTCTAAGGTACTTCTAGATGTGTCATAAACTCCAAATTTAGAATTTTAGGTAGCTATAACCAAAGAAAAGAATGAAAAATCCTAATGGATTAAAAGTTAGCGGTCTAGCCGCTACCGGTAACTGGCTTTCCAGTCGAGAAAAAGGTAGAAAACTAGAATTAATCGGAGCGGTCTCTTCTGATTTTATTTATATATCAATGTACCAACAATAATTCAAGGATTATGATTTTTTTCTAGTCAGACTTTAACTTGTAATAAAGTTCCTATTTATTTTTTTAGTTTGATATGTTAAATGCTAGGCTTGAACATATATCGAGCAAGGCTTGATAGCGCGGCGCGAAAGTATTCCGCTAGTACACCGGGAGGCCCGAGTTCGAGGCTGCCCCGAGGCATATTTTTTTTTGTTTTATTTTCGTTAATATTCTGATTGTAAAATATTAAATACATATTCTAAACAATAATTCAAGGATTATGATTTTTTTCTAGTCAAACTTCTTTAACTTCGCCAGTGACTCACTCGCCGTCATCAAAATTCTAAAGTACTTTTAGATGTATCAGAAACTTCAAATTTTGAATTTGAGGTAGCTTTAAGCTTATAATGGAAGGAAAAAATAAAAAAAATATATAGGTAAATAAAATTTTTATATAAAGGCACCTGCTCCATCTATCTAAAATATTATCAGCGAAGGATAACCTACAAAAAGAAATAAGATCCCATCAAAAACATAGAATGTAAAAAAATTATTCTTAAGTGCACCGTTTAGATTTACTTACTAATCGAAATAGTAGATTATTCTTTTTTATAATTGTGGTGCCGTGCATGCAATTTTCTATGTTTTTGATGGGATTGAATTAACAGCAAAGTCATTTAGTTTTTAAAGGTCTGCGTGAATACTACTGAATACACATGCCAAATTTGAACAATTTTTGACAAGCCAATTTTAACTAATTTAAAAAAAAATCTGAATCTATTTTCAAATTAATTAACTTTCTGAGAAGTTTTATTTGGTTTGACAAAACTAACAGTCTATCTGCGAATAACAACAACAGGCAACAAATGTCACTGTCAGGTGCCCTCTCGTTGAACATACTTATTTGACAATATTTGTTTCTTTAATGTTCTTAGTTTTGAAGTGGCAGGATATTGACACATCATCTCAGCTGAAGTTATCCATAAACGCCGGAAAGCGGTTTTCCAATGTTTACAGAAACTGTAACTGGATCTTTATTTTTCTTCTCAGTTTAGGTATAATTTAATTGTTATTACTGCAATAACTACCGTTTTATATTGCTTATACTACGTCCAATCTTAAAGTAATTGAGGCCTTGATTGTTTCCCGCAATTAAGATAGAATTCGCTACAAATAAACCTCGTAAATACTAACACATTGTTCATTAAAGCTTTAGCATATTTATAGCACAGGCGCCGCAATTATCGTAATATTAAAAATATTTTGTCTAAAAGTAAATGTTAGTCTACTTATAATAGAAAACTAAATTAATCTTGATTTAAACGCACTTAGAATGTTTAAAAAAGTAAAGTATTTTCAGTTAACGACTTATTTTTGCTGCTAAGGCTAATCTGGACGAAGCCTACTTTGGCTGTATTACGTTGCAAAATCAGGCGAACCAGACCTAAACTACGGTAAAGAGCGGTTTCTGAAAAACATCGGTTTGATACGTAACGGTTTGGTAAAATACTGGAAACGTCAAATGTTGACGTTTTCTAAATTTCAATGCCTCTATTATAAAATTTATCTTTTATGCATTTTTAATGTACCTATTCTCTGCTTTTACGTTTGCTTCTTCTTTGCCTTGACTATTTCCATTCTAAATATCTTCAGAACGGTTGCTCATAGCGATTTTTACCAAGAGACATTTTTTACGTAAAAAGTCATGGAAATGTATATTTTTTCACTCTGTAGTTTTATACAGGTATGGACGAAAAGTTATTAATCTTCAAAATAGTTAAAACTGTCTTTTCTTGTCAAGATTTTATTTTGTCATTTGGATTGATACGAAACACCATTTAATGAAAATCAACCCCCTTTATACCTGGAAACCACATACCAAAATTGAGGAACATATCTAAAGTAGCTTCAGAGATATACAGGGTGGTCCGAACTGTATTCCGGAAACTTCGGCACTATATTCTGCAGATAAAAATAAGTAAAAAAATAACGTCAATATTTGCATGAAGATTGGTGTCTGGAAGTTGTTTAACATGAGAAATTTGATTTTGATGTCAATATGACTCCTACTAGTAGTGGGCGCCACCTACAATTTTTTTAACTGGTTTGAAGTGTAATAACTTTTCGTCCGTACCTGTATAAAACTACTGAGTAAAAAAATATACATTTACGACATTTTCAACGTGAAAAAAGCCTCTTGGTAAAAATCGCTACGAGTAATGGTTTTCGAGATATTTGGAATCTAAATTATCAATACCTGTCATCATTGACATAAATTAAACATGACTAAATAGTTATTAGACTGATGAAATCATAATTTGAAATGTTTTTGTGCTAAAAGTTCAACAGAAACTGTTTTATCGTCATTTTTTTGCAGAAAAATTTATGACTAATTTAAAAAAATAAAAATTTCCCAAATTTATTATTTCAGTTAAATAACTATCTACTCAACGTGTTTATTTTTCGTCAATAATGACAGGTATTGACTATTTCCATTCTAAATATCTTGAGAACGGTTGCTCATAGCGATTTTTACAAAGAGATATTTTTTACGTAAAAGTCACAGAGATGTATATTTTTTCACTCGGTAGTTTTATACAGTTATTACCGTTTAAAACAGTTAAAACATATGTAGGTGGCGCCCCCTACAAATAGGAGTCATATTGACATCAAAATCAAATTTCTCATGCCAAAAAACTCCCACACACCAATTTTCATCCAAATATTGACGTTACTTCAGAAATTATTTGGAAAAAATTGAAATAAAAATGAAAGTTCTACACTCTGTATCTCCGAAACTAAGCATTTTAGGACATGCATTTATATGAACTTTACTTATTTTCCGGAATACAATTCGGACCACCCTGTATATCGAATAATTGTGGTTACGCTCGTTAAATTTGACACTTTATGTCAGTTTAATAATATATTTTCGTATCTTTGTTTTCGTCATAGACTAATGATAGACTATTCGTACTTTTGTGATTAGGCGTCAAAATGATTTTCTTATATTGCAATCACGTCGCAAAAATTAATAGGTATTAAATTTGAATACTGAATCATTGTCTACCACATTCAGAAATTAATAATTTTGTGACGTTTGAAAAAAAAACATTTATTTATAAGTTTAAAACATGTCTAATTAAATTTGGATGAAAGGAATATTGTTGGTTGCTGTAGACAGTGGCGTAGCTAAATAACCAAGGGCCCTGGGGCAAATTAAAAAATATAAACTGATTAGGTTTTATCAAATAAAAATATGAAATATACAAATACTTTAAAAATGCTAAGCTACTTAAGCTCTTTTTTGTGCATTGCAGGGCCAGGTAATAAAAATATTAAATAGTAACAACATAAATTACAATTAATACTTGGTGTAGGTTTGGCTAATAAAACGAAATAGAGAAGATTCAAGGGTTTATTATATAAAGGTCGGGCCTACCAACTGACTAAATAACAATAGTTATATTTACAATTTTTTCCTAGCTTTAGTTTTCGCAAAAGTATCAATGACCTCGTTTAAATCCAGGCTTGATGCGGTTTTGTTTTCAATTGCTATTAGCGATAAATGTCGGAGTCGAGTTTGGCCCATATTATTTCTTAAATAATTTTGATTATTTTTAATTTGCTAAATGACCTTTCAGCTGCTGCAGAAGTGACAGGAATTGTAAAGAATAATAACATTGCTGTAAATACTTCCGTTAGGTCGCATTCTAGCACTCCATATTTGCTTATTATTACCTTACATAATTGGTGAACAGTGCATGCTTAAGTTAGTTGAGGTAAAACTAGGTGGTAAATATTAGTAAATTGAAGTGAAAAACTAGGGCCTTTTAATCTGAATATTTTCTTTGGAATTCGTCACACTTTTGTAATAAAGTTGCTTCATCAACATGTAATAAAAATGTTGGTGTTAGAAAATCGAATATATGGCAGACTGCACTCATACCAATAAAACGTCTAATTGAGACATTACTGTGTCTAGTACATAGTACATTATTGAAAATCTCAATTTTAAATATTTTTTCTCGGTTTGGAAATCGGTGATCAGCAGCTAATTCATCAAAATGTTTTTTAACTTTTCTTTGCCTTTTTTCTTGAAAATTGGCATCAATACCATATTTTCTTGCAGTTTCACTGGCTTTGCACTTGAATAATTCGAAATCATTTCTATAAATTTGCACCTTTGCTTTGGTTTCTGCTAAAACTTTACTCGCTTCGCCCAAATTGATGTCGCATTTTTGTAAAGTTTTGGATGCATAATTGATGTCATTCAATACACTGTGCATGAATTCGCAAAGCAATACGAACTCGAAATTTAGCATTTTCGTTTTAATACTCTCTGCTTCACTACGCTCATCTTTATTAGGACTCTTTAGAACTATTTCTGATAATGATTTGAATTTGAATGATTTTTTTTGGAATTCCCTAGGCATAACTTTTGAATTTCTCTCAACTGAGTTGTCATGATTAAAGTGTGGTTGCAACCTATCATATTTATTTTGAAAATGGAAGAAATTTCCAAAAGTTTAGTTCGATCGAGATTTCTGGTAAGGATTTGAGGGCCCCCTGAGCTTGGGGGCCCCGAGGCACTGCCCCGCCTAGCCACTAGGTAGCTACGCCACTGGCTGTAGATAATTTTATCAGGGTAAATTCATAAATAAAATGGACTTTTTAGGTCAAAAAAAGTCAAAAGGACAATTCGTTCCAAAAAAGGTATGTCCTTTTCAAAAAAGGACAGGTGGAAACCCTACTCTTGCCATGGAACAACAGCACGATTGAGTTTCCAGACGGCCACCCATCCATCCACTCGCATCGTGTAACGTCGCTTAACTTTGGTGATCTATCGAAAACTGGTGTTTCT
This sequence comes from Sitophilus oryzae, assembly GCF_002938485.1. Classification (NCBI taxonomy): domain Eukaryota; kingdom Metazoa; phylum Arthropoda; class Insecta; order Coleoptera; family Curculionidae; genus Sitophilus; species Sitophilus oryzae. The sequence goes on along the minus strand of NW_022145814.1, from coordinate 624,273 downwards.
ATGTAGCTGGGCCGCACAGTGTTCAAAATTTGCAAAAAACCGATCGAAATTGGAAATTTGTAGTTTATTTGAGAATCGTCAAATTTATGTATATGTTTCTTTACGTAATTTTACAACTTTTAACCAAGCATTGCTTTAATGGCTTTATCATGACTGAAGATTTTTATAACCAAAAGCTAAAATAATAATAATAATTTTATACAGCATATTTTGGCATTAAAATGTTTTCTTTTGCTTCGGCGTCAGCTGCTGCAGGTCGAATTTTTCATGGAAATGTAACTATATCAGGAAAAAGTACATATTTTAAGGATTTAAATAACCTAAATACTATAATGAAGGTCGCTTTTCCTTTCAGGTATAATTCGCTGCCTATAACCCAATACAGTTCATGAATGAATGTCATTTTATTGGCCCTTTATGTTTTTTATTATATGGTATTCAGTGTAGTCATAACTTTAGTTTGTGTTATTTTGCAGTGTTGTAAATCAAGAAATATATTGTTTTAAAGTGTGTGGGTTTATTTTTGGCATTTGTTCATGATGGCAATTCCACGTCTGCATCTACATGAGAAAATGATGGAAATACCTGGCCGAGATTTCTCTGTGAAGAAAATTCATGTTTTGGACTTTTTAAAAGATCATTTTGAAACAAACGGAGATGAAATTGCAACTAACGCTCTGAATAACTTCATGAAGCAAATCGTTTTTTCCGCAAAATGGAAAGCTGCTGGGAGGAAGGACAGAAATTTCTTGTCTAGGTATGCAGATTGGCTACAGGTTGATGTTATTTTTCCCGATGAAGTGTTTCGTTGTCAACAACTTGCGGTTCCTGGTTATTATGCATCTAAAAGTGGTGGTAAATATGCAAAATAATTATTTATCTATAGGGATAAATTCTAAAATTTTATATTATTATAGTAGGTCGGCCTAACCTAACCTAACCTAAACAAAAACATTTGTAGAAAGTTCGGACGTTAGTAAACGTAGAAAGACTGAAGAAATTCGACGGCAAAATACAGCAGCCGAGTATCATATTTGCATATCATCATTTGCTGCGTCCATGAAATTGTGAAGAGGAAAACGTCTCTACTTCAAAATTGGTAACAGAGGCAACTATGACCACGCCCACAAGAGCAACTAAAATTCTGGAATGTTCACACAACAAAAATCAGCCCTACTAAAATTAATGAGAATTTGTTCAAAAAACTCTTATTGAGGTCGGATCCACTCCTGAGTTCATTTCATTTCTCCAAAAAAGTTCATAGGAAAATAGACAAAAGCATGCTTCCTTTGTTGGACCTTACAGAGGAGGAGAAACATGAACTCAAAATTGATGAGCATAATGACAGTGAAATTATTGATGGGCGAGAACAATATGAGGATTCAGATGATTAGTTTTTATACTATTATAATTATTCATATATGACTGCTATAGACTATTTGCAATAGAACATGTCAAAAATTAATGAAAAAGTCGTTTAAATTGGCGCAATAGGATTTACAGTTTGCACGTAATCAATTTTGATCAAGTTTTCATCAGTTTTGAACACTGTGGGTCGGAGCCCTAGAATTGTTAAATTATTGTAATGTATAAGTTTTAATGTAATGTAATAAGTTTTATGATCATTTTGACATTTTCTAAAAAAAATATATTATATTTCAATTTAAGTATATTTAAGTATTTTCATTATACTTAATAATTTAAATTTATTTTTGATTAAGTACTGTATTAGTAGTGATAATAAACCTTAATTCTAGACATTCAGATTGTTCTTTTTATGGGTTAATGTATTGTAAACATATTTTTCAGATTAGAGGTAAACAAAAATAAAAATAAGAAAATAATTTTTATATTAATAAGTACGTACACACTGTTCCATTATTCCTAAAACTCTAAATATGTATAAGTCAGAAACTTAAAAAAATATAGGTACATATATATAACACCATAATTTCTTAATCTTACTGGCTACACTCGTTGGCTATTTTTGTAAGTTAAATTCGTTAAAAATAGTTCACAGACGTTTTCCAAATATATATTCAAAAACGACATTGAATTCTACGACTACTAAAATAGAATTCTGGAAAATAAACTACGGTTCACTAACTTTCCTCTGGTTATTAAAAGATCGACCAGCGGGAGTTCTTTGTGAAACAAAGTTAGTTAATAGGGCTTTCTAGGAGAGATATTATTTCCCCATTAATAAAAATATTATTATTATATTTTATATCACTTTTTATATAGTTCTAAAATAAATAATACATATACAGGGTTGTTCACCACATACGACACGGAGTATTGTAGCTAAACAATTAGATTTTTACAAATTGTAAGTTTTGGGTTCGTTGAAGATCTATTAGAGCTACAATTTAAAAATATGTTTAGAAGATACAGAGTGTCCCAAATAAGTAAAAAATATTATAGTTGTATTATTTTAAATGGAACACCCTGTATATTATTCTATTTTTGGATTCTACGATTGAAATAAAGGTAAATTTGATTAAGGTTTATCACAGTTAAACCTTACCGTTTTTGAAATATTTTCAATTTTATGAAATTGCAGTAAAAATTTTAAGGCTTTATTTCTCCCAGGGTATCAAAGTTTTTAATACTAAATATTTACTGAAGATTATTTATTGATCAGATATTGTGCTGCAATAATAAAAATTAGTAGAATCCAAAAATAGAATAATATAAAGGGTATTCTATTTAAAAAAAACAACTATAATATTTTTTACTTATTTGGGACGCTCTGTATTTTGTAAAAATATTTTTAAATTGTAGTTCTTATAGTCCTTCAACGAACCCAAAACTTACAATTTGTAAAAATCTAATCGTTTAGCTACAATACTCCGTGTCATATGTGGTGAACAACCCTGTAGAATAAAAAATGAAAAAAAAAACTTAAAAATACATAATTCTAATAAAAATAGATAAAGTATAATAATTATTTAATAACATAAACATCAGATACGCTACTAGAGCACGTAAGTCCAATTGACGTATCTTAATTATTTTTGGCAAGTAGTAAATGCAGGAAAAAATATATAATTAGTTAATTCAAAGTGAATTTCATAAATGATCGATTTACTACACGTAATGTATATTATATTATACAGATTGTTAGCTGGGCACTTACTTGTAGGGGAATAGAATGGCAACACTGCCTATTAAAAACGCATGCACTTATAGTACCACTGTTAATTTTAAGTTCTGACACAATTTTCTTCTAGATCTACCACCTTTGAACAAAACCAATTAGAAGAATTAATAGAATAATTAATAAATATCATAAAATAAGCTCAGTAAAGACAAAAAAAATCCACAAAATTTCAAATCAAATTCAAATGATTCAATTGAAACGTTGAACAGCACTGTCAGGGACCTATATGATGTCGATTCCGTCCGCCATGCATGAATACATGGATACTAGGTATTATACTCTTTCCTTAATCTTTTTATTCAAAGTTGAATTAGCTTATAAAATATGAATGTTGAGAATAATCGGATGATTTCAATTCTCGAATATTTATCGTCGAGGATTCCAATAATCGGAAGATCATCCATCCGAGGAATCCTCGGTCATATACAGTGACGCAACTAGGGAGGGACTAGAAACCCCCCCCCATGATGACTGGTGCGGGTCGTTTAAAATTGGTTGTAACCTCAAATCAATATTATCTTATAGTGACCTAAGCCCCCCCCCCCAAAAGACTTGAGCCTCCCTAAAAGTCTATGTCTAATTGCGCCAGTGGTCATATATGTATATCACCGAGGATAATAAACTAGATAATACATAGAACTCGAACTAATAGAAGGTTTGTATAATATCTCAAACAATAGCCGAATGATGCGCAGTGCGTTTTGCTTGCTGTTTGTTGACACATTGTTGTCATGCATGTACCTGAATGATATGAAGTGGGAAATAAAATGTTGGATGCACAAATTATTTATTGAAACCTAAAGTTAACTAAATCTGTTCATTTCTAAAAATACAATTAATTCAAATAATATAAACATAAAAAAATAAGCTTAAAAGCTGGCAAAGGTTAGTTTTGGGTCGAGATTTCCAAATGTAAGAAGAGTACAATGCATTTATAATGAACTGAACAAAGAGAGAACAGTAAAAACGTTGTCAAACGTATGAAATTGCCAGAGATGGGCAAACACCGGGTATATTGAAATTTGGGTATATACCCGATGCAAAACATCGGGTATTTACAAAATGGGTAAATACAGGGTACATAGAATTTGGGTATATGGTATATACCCAAGTGTGTTTATTTTGTTAATTTAATGTATTATAACAAATTTTAACAATTTGTTGTTATCTTAGAAAATTTAAAAATAATAAGTGGTCGAGTATATCGAAATGAAAACAAACGCTTAAAATCGCTTTAATTTTAAACAAAATAAAATAACACAAAAGTAAAAGAAATTAAAAAAAAATGATTGATCTCCAGAACCAAAATCAGCTTCACTTGTGTCATCTAGCTGGGTGTATTCCAATCCATATCTATTAGACTCGTCACCAAGTTATTAATTTCAGTTCCAGATCGTTCACCATCGTTTATTAAAGTGCAAGTAGAAGCGGAACTTTGATACTCCACGTCTCTACGTCTACGTCAATAATATCAGTATCAGCACAAGATACTTGTGCAGAACAGGAAGAACTTGGTTTTCATTCTTTTTCACGCTTATTGGACTCAAAATGTATTTTCCAATTGTGAGATATGTATGTAATCTTTCCAGCTCTTTCGGTTGTCAATTTGTTTCTTTTTTATGATGAATGAAAGGAAACGTTTCAAATAAAACTGGAGCAGTTAAAATTCTTATAGCAACTTTCAATAAAGATGTTCCACTCAGTCTTTTCCACCAAGAAACTGGAAATGTACCATAAATGACCATATTTGTATTATAACCGGTAATTCGCTAAATCTGTCATAACCTTTTCAAGAGAATCAACCTTCATATCGGTGGCTACTTTATAAATAAACTCCATTGTATCAATTTGTTGTTCTGGGGTGAAATTTGAACCCTGATTTAATGGATATGTCATATTATGACGTCAAAATGTGACCTTCTCTTGAATTGAAATCTAATCTGTGTATCCGAAAACCCATAAATCGGCAATTACTCAATTATTTTTGAAATTTAGTATTTTCATCCCCTCCACTTACATTTTATTTTTGTAATGTAAATAATTGAGTAGGAAGCTTATCTCGATCACACAAATTCTTCTCAACCAACTCACAAAGACTGCACAATAGCCTTAATTCTATCGAAAATAAATCACAACGCCGCGCCGGCAGTTCAATTTAGGTAGAATTATAGACGTTAGAATATAATCGTTAGATGAATAATCGAATTTTACAAGATTCGCTTTATTTTATATTCGCTTTACCGGCGAGCGCTTTGTAAATACTCGGTAGAATGCATGGGAATATATCCGGGTATATACCAGGTTCCATATCCACAAGATTTCTCAGTGGATATATTCCCTACACCTTCTGGGTATATACCAGGTATATACCCAAATTTCTTTATTATACTCATTGGGTATTTACCCACCGTCCATCACTGCACATTGCTAAGAGACGTGGAAGGGAATACAGCAGATTCGTCTTGACCGGTCGACCCAATCAGTAATCATACTTAAAATTCTAGATAAGGGTGCATGTATATCATGCGCTCAGCTTTACGATTTAATTACGTCTCGTGATACTTTATTTGTTTTTTATTAATGAGTCGTTGTAATTTTCCCTATAGCTTGTAAATTTTTAAGTGCAAATTAGAAACACTTGCACTTTTGGTAAAAATAAGTGGAATTGAGTTGGCGTTCGACACAGGGCGCGCTATTAGAACTCTGAATTCAAAAATCGATATCTCGAAATTCATTAGAAATAATTGATTCTAATTTTTTTCAAAAACTTAATATTTTAGTTATCGCGTGTCATGTATTAAAAAGCTGAGTTTTTAAATTATGGCGATTACTGACGTTTTCTTGTTATTAAAAATATGGACACCCTAACGATATCCTTAAAATTCCATTTCAGATGCTCAGAAACATATCTAATGATTTTATCTAGTTATCTTTTCGAAAAAAAAGTCTTTTAAAAATAAGCGCGGTTTGCAATCGTAATTTTACTATACTTGATAGGGAAAAATATGTACCGGAGAAAGTGACAACGCAACAACAGCACACCGTCCCATTTCTTTCACTCCGACTTAATAAGATCCCTATGCGATTTACTTCCACACATGTAAATACCGACCCAAAAGTAAGAGTTACCCACACGGTATAAAAATAATTTAAATCTTGACATTCGTTTGAAATCACAAAGTATAAAAACGTTTCGATCTACCTGGTGACGCGCGTATAAAAATGTTTCTTTCCTCTTCAAAGAAAACCAACGCCATTATTTTTCGAAACTTACGCAATAGAGACGTGTCAAATGTGACCTTGTAATATTCTAATAGACAAACATCAAGAAAAAAATTGGACCGAAACAAAAAAAACTGTGACGTCGTTTTTTTCGAAATTACGAGCGACAATATTAACAAACATCTGCAGTGATAAATATACCAGCTAATCCTCCATCGAGAAAACATTATAGCATGAATGCTGTGAACAAAAATAGTTGATATTGAAATACCGTACGAATTTCACAATGGCGCCTATATTACAACAAAATTATAATGCTACGCCTATAAAAATATTGAAACAAATAATAACATAGTTAAATTACACCGGTTGTAAACAAAACCGTTGCATATAAAGTCATTTCAGCGATGGCTATGAAATGAAGATCGCTGTCATTTTATATATAAACTAGCGTGTACCGGCGACTTCGTTCGCGTCGAATTAATCATTTGTAATGGTGATGATAAAGCAAAGCAAGAATATCCATGAACATACAAACTGGATAAAATTTTCTCACATTTATGTCAGCATGAGAAAAAACAATCGAGAAATCCCTCCTTATCGAACCTCTACACCCCACAGTCAATCCGTTTGCCAAAAATCAGCTTTAAACGTCAAGCAGTTTAAGTAGAATCGTGATTACTCAATGGTCATATTTTATGAAACACCCTGTATACATTTTTAAAAAATCTTAAAATATGTAAAACAACAATATAAAATATACGTGTTTAAGAGTTTTTTCCGAAAAACTCGCCGGTTTTTAAATAAAAAATATTCTAATATTTGAGGGGTGGTTTCACCCCCTTCGAATTCGAGTTTCGAAAAATCCCTTCTTGCTTCTTGGTTCGATAAACCTCTACACCCTAAAGTCAATCCGTTTTCCAAAAATCAACTTTTTACGTCAAGCGCTTTAAGCAGGATCGTGATTAATCAATGATCAGATTTTTCGAAACACCCTGTATACATTTTTAAAAAATCTTAAAATATGTAAAAAAACAAAATAAAATATACGTGTTTAAGCGTTTTTTCGGACACTTGACCGTTTTTTAAATAAAAAATATTGTAATATTTGAGGGGTGGTTTCACCCCCTTGGAACTGGAATTTCGAAAAATCCCTTCTTATCGAACCTCTACACCCTAGAATCAACCTGTATGCCAAAATTGAGCTTCTTACGTTGAGTGATTTGAGCAAGATCGTGATTAATCAGTATATTATATTAGTATCGATTTATATGGGAAATGTCATCGATATTTACAATTCATTCTCTAGTCTCTAGTCTCTAGTTATATATTTATTTAAAAAATTATGTGTTTTCCTTTATTGAATTTATTTTCATTTTACTTTATCTATCTAATGTTAATTTACTTACATGTAAATAAATCTAAAGTATTTTTAAATGTATTAAAATTGATTAATATTGATACAATTATTCAAAAAGATAAAAACGCTTATGTCTGTGTTAGTTAAAAATAAAGAGGTACATTATAAAAGAGAACATGTTTTTGCATACAAAAAAAACAAAATAGAGGCAATGTCTATTCAACTATTGTTCTTAATAAATTGAGCCAAAAATTTGTTACATGGATACTCGAAATGTGCCAAACTTTGCCAAAGATGTGTGTATGGCACCTTCTTCTAATATCAAATTTAAGTAAATATACATATGTATATGTTAAAAATAAATAATATTTTAATGAAACTAAAAATCATGCTTTTATAGTAGATTGAATTAAAAATTATTATAAGAATAAAAATCCATATTGCTACTTTTTTTATCAGTAAAGAATACATATATAAATACCTAATACCTATAAAAGTAGATGTCATGCAAACTCTCGAAAATATGAAGAAATTATTTGCTGGCAAGTTCTGATATTTTTATAAAGTTTCAAAAAGGTAAGAAATATTAAGACGAAAAAATTGTGTTGGGCTTAAATAATTTGTACTTAATATCATAAAAAGTTTCTTTTTATACAGAGTTAGTCATAAATAAGTGCAAATATTTTCAGGACAGGTAGATCTCGATAAAAGAAATATATTTTCTATTTGCCGTTTTTAAGTCCAAAATAACCGAGTTATTTTACTTTAAAAATATAAAAAAATTTTGCTTAAATTTTGGGAACCACTGGATCTGTTCTGAGTTTTCTTTCTTGTAAATTTAGTCTACTACCTATGTTAACGGGTTTGATTCATAATCACTTATTTATTTGAATAGAAATATTATTATATATACAGGGTGTTTTTAAAAAATATCTCTCCTATGAAATGCTTATTGTTTCAGTTAATAAAACAAAATTTGGTGTGTTAGTACATGACATAAAACGGAATTGATTGGCGTATTCAATGTATTTCCGTCACTTGCTGGTACCACTGGAAATGACTACAAGTTTTTATTTTTAAGTAGTACCCGCGGTAATTTTTACTTTATATGATAGAAAATAACATTCTGAATAGAATTACATATCTTATATCAACTTTTGACATTTTGAATTATAAAAAAATAGCTTTCTAAATTTCAATCTAGAATGCCATGGTTGTGTTAAAAACATTAACTTTTAATCAAGAAGTTTTGGTAAAATGGATTTGATCGTCTAATGTTTTCGTGTCTTTTTCTGTTAGCTGATTAAAAGATGCCCAAATGGTATCTTTAACTTCAACTGGATTTTTTCAAACGGAACGGGGGTAGCTCATTAACATATTTGGAAAAAAACAATTTTTTAAGAATAATTTGATACCACATACTTGGTATTTGGAGTCAAATTGTCGTTACATTTATGGCCATCGCACTCTAGATTGTAATTTAAAATGCTATTTTTTTAATTCCAAATGTCAAAAATTGACATTCTATTCATTCATTTTATTCATAATATCACATTCTTACAAATGAAGAAAAAAAAATTGTGTGTGCACTAAGCGCGCATATTTGAAGTGATACTTTTCCATACTTCCGTCTGTCCGTCTGTCCGTCTGAGGACTCCATTCAGGTACCTCTATCCACGTGCCGAGTTTGGTTCCAATCCATTTAGAGACATTAGTTCGAAACGTCGAGGGCATCATCCTGTAACCCGTCCCCAATTATGACGAAATCGACCCACATCTTTCTTCAATATCAAATCATTAGTCCCACCCTGATGAAGATGTAAACGAAACGTCTTATCCAACTTTGCAGAGTGGGACAGTCGCTCACATAGCCTACCCACGAAATTTATCGCGATCGGACATCATTTTTTGACGTTTCTTACGTCAAAACTGTCACAGTGACACGTGTCGTACACGGTCAAGTTAGCCCTGGTCCAATCTATCGAAATACCAAATTTTATTTAAATCAGACGATTTTTTTATTTGATTCATTGATGATGGGGTTTTGTAGTGAATTTCAGCCCCTTAGCTCACGTAGGGCCCGAGTTACGACGCTCCAAGATCGTTACCACTTTTCCTCTCACGTCTCGTGTCACCCTTTTGAAAAATACCCGGTATGTATAATACTAGGTTCCATGTACTTGTGATAAACTGACGGCAATGAAAAATAATATTAGGCAATTTAGTAATGTTATTTTCATCATTAGAGAAAAACAAACTTAGTATGTTTTTAGTAACTTGGCAACGAGCACTTGAAAATAAATTTAGAGGAAAGGCGAGGCGAAGAACTGCCAATGATCCCATTAGTTCCGGTCTGAAATGTTCGCATCTAGTTGCTTACGGCGGTAATTTATGGCATATTTAGATATTTTAAGAATTAAACCAATTAATTTTTCATTAAACGTAATTATTATGTACGTTCTAATCTAGATAGCGTTAAGAAGAAAACATTTTCAAATTTATGATCATCTTAGTATACAAGGTAGCCCCACGGGGAAATACCTCTAATGCAACAAAAAGTACATTCTGGAAAAAATGTGGAAATAAAATGGTGGAATTGAAAAAAAAGTGGAATTGAAAAAATATCAGAAAAATAAAAAAAATATTTTTTTTAAATGTCCCTACCCTACAAGAGAATCCAAACTGAAACCAGCTTGTCAATTTTTTTGTAGTTTTATTCCTCAACAAATTTGCCTAACCAATCACAAACTGCTTGACGTTTTAGAGCTCCCTAAAAAGCTCTATAGAGGGTAAAAATTTGCAAAAAAAATATTTTTTGCTTAAATTTTCAGAACTACTGGAGATTTTCTGTTTTTTTTTCTAGTAAATTTAATCTACTACCTATCATGCCATATTATCAAGAAATTATGTTTTTTACCTAAAAACTAAAAAAATATGAAAATATATATAATGCATATCATCATCATCATCATTTTCAGCTTATTCAACCATTCCTAATATCATGGTCCCATCTCAAGTTTGGTTTTCTTTTAAGTCTCTTAATTCCTCGTGGGTACCATGCGGTAATTTTTGTGGTCCATCTGTTGTCCATCCTTCTTGTCAGGTGTCCTACCCATTGCCACTTGAGAGATTTTCCCCTTTCGCATGCATAGGTCATGACTGGTAGTACACCTTGGTCTTCTTCTCTAGAAAAAGGCATTATATATTTACATAATATGATTGACTTTCTTCCATAAATACTCCATGATTTCTGGTAGTAAAGATCCCGAGCTGTATATTAGTTGTCTCAAATGTATATACTCTTATTCTTCTACTATTTCCAGTGATATATTATTTATTATAACGTCTTTTCTGTCTACAGGTTCGTTGTACATTACTTTAGTTTTTGCTAAATTCATTTTAAGACCTACTTTATTGCTGGCTGTATTTAGTTCGTTAATTTGTGCTTGTAGTGCATATACGGTGAAAAATATTTATTTATCTCTTTTCTTCGCACGATAAAATATTTTATTTTCTTACTCTTGTGACACGGATAACTGATCCATATTTGGTTAATCCGTCTCCGCAGAGATCAGGAGACTTGGCATGCCAGTGTCTTAGTAGCTTAGATTTTTTTTTCTCCGCTATAAGTGAATAAGCTTTACACTGCATTTGCAGGAGTTATAAACTCCATTAGTACTTTCTCATTCTGTAGCATTCAAGGAATTTGGAATCTGATTCCTGCAATTCTTTTGCGCATCAATGAATAATCTATGATTTCTCTTTTTTTCAATATAAGGGTGTAACCAGAATTTTCTCACTATTCTTTATCACTTGACAGTGAAATCAATACATCTCATTATAACAAAGAGTACAACGCATTCGGAAGAAAATCTGTTCAAAGAGCTTTAAATAAAAGTGAACAAAAAATAAATTTGTGCAGTAGGGAGGGTGGTAACCCTTTCGAACATTAGAAACTCATTTATAGAAGTTAATTTATTTATAATAACTACGATTAATATTATGCAAATTATTAGATCGTACCCTGAGAATTTCAAGTTCGCAATAATAAAGATTAAAAATAATATCTTTAAATTGCTGACCTGGATATTATTTATTTGAATCTTCCAATTGGCTCGATTTTCCTTATTCAATGTTAATTAGCGCTGATCAATATGGTTGGATTCAATATAAGCAGATTAAATAATTTAAAAAACCAGAGTCGGACTTGAAATTATTTTAAATAGTAATTAAATAGTTTTGTTGTTGTTAAGGTACTCAAAGCAAAAAAAGTATAAGTGTGGCATATCATTATACTTAAGCGACCGAGTTCTTTCAAAAGAATTCCGTATTTAAAAAAATTAAGTTGGCCTCTGTATCTCACAAATTATCAGCTAATTTGAAAATCTAAAAATACTATCAGATAGCCTTAATAAAGTGGCTTTGAGAATGTGCATTACTATTTTGATTTTCTAAAAACTAACGACAGGAAAAAATTAAATTGATTTTCAAAAATATCCGTTTTTTCCAGAAAACTCAGCAATCCTTGAAATTTTTAAAACTCTTTTTATGGCATCTTGGTGAACATCCCAAGGCGCAACTTTGCCCCAATTTAACCATCTTTGTAGCTATTACGGTTTGCGATATACCAATGATCGTACCTCAAATTTGCAGCACCCTGTATAAACGAACTTATTATTTTAATATAAGAATACTAAACATTTTTGATAGGAAACGCGCGCAACTTGAGTAATGCTAACGAATCTTCGAGTCTTTAAGTATCGGTATACCGGTCACCGAGTATCCAAAATATGAGTATTCACTTGTGAGTATAGTATATTAAGAAATCCAAAAATTTCGACGGTTCTCGAAACCAAACCAAACTAAAATATGCATATTACATAAATGTACACGAATATATCCTTATCTACGTATACAAATATACACGGTTTTCTTACATCATTCAACAATCAGATTTTTTTAAGATCTCAGTCTCTATAACGCAACAATTTTCTAGTGGACCGCTGTACCTATATTCCGAAACAATGCGGACAATGACACGACTTCAAATACTTGAATTGTGTTCTGACCTACAGTGTACTATAATTAAAATGACCATTGTTAGGGTCTTTAGAATTTCAGACAATAGAAAACGACATTGTTTGAAAGCTAATAAAGCTATACACGCAACAAGTTCTGTAACAAGTTTGCTCTCAATTTCATCGTTTTTTCCTTGTGATCAATAAAATTTAGAAAAATTAAGGGAAACAAGTACCTAGCAAAAATTAAAATAATAAAGATGACCCTAATTCTGTATTATAATTTTGAAATGCTTACGAAGATTACTTGCTTCACAAAATATCCATTAATATCCAGTTCGATGCTTATGATTACTCTTTCTTCAATATACAATATTCACTTTTTTTATACCTGCATCTGAGAAGACTGAAAGTTATTGAATAAAAAACAATATTATTAATCATACACGTTAGTTTTCAATGAGCTGCAGGTTAATAATAGATTTAGCTTGCAAAATATAAAGAAATACTATATATATAGAGAAAAGTTATAAAATAAAAGAGCAAAAATATTTTGTATCTACAATACCTAATACAATAAAATAAAATAAATAAAAATACTTCTTCTGAAGAAGGAGAATTATTCACTCTGTACCTGTCCTCGTAAACACACCTTAACCATTTAAGTAATAATAATAAAATTTGAAGTCTAATGTTTTAACAAAATATTAATTTAACCCGAGAGTAGCTTAATAATAGTAATCATTGCAATGAGAACCTAGTCATAGACACAATCATTAAAAGACACGCTAAAATAAGGACTCGAAATGCGTCTGTGGCTTGGATAGATTACCGCAAGCCATTCGATTCCATGCCCCATTCTTGGCTACTTCGTGTGTTGGAAATATATAAAATTGACAAACAAATTACAGATCTTTTAAAACATCTCATGAAGACTTGAAATACAGTTTTACAAGTCAATGATAAAATTGAGGTTTACATCACTGTGCGGCTCTCTATCAGGCGAGGAATATTCCAAGAAGATAGCCTTAGTCCACTGTGGTTCTGTCTTGCCCTTAACCCCCTTAGTAGCATGCTTAACAGTAGCCCACACGGATACAAAATAAGTCCTAACACCACAGTCACGCACCTTTTCTATATGGGCGACCTTAAATTATATGCTAGGGGTTCCGACCAACTTGGCAGCCAATTAGAAACAGTAGCAGCTTTTAGTGCGGCAGTCCATAGTCCATATGGAACTGAGAATTGACAAATGTGCGACGATACATATAACCAAAGGTCCAAGATCCGGAAAGTATAACACTGATGGATAGAACATCAATAGATGGAATATGTATCGAACAAGAATACAAGTATCTGGGAATTGAACAAGCATTTAACATCAAAGAAGCATTAAACAGAGAACGGGTTAAAGAAGAATTTTTCCGCAGATTAAATATTGTACAGTACGTCTGTCCGTTCTGTAGCTACGGGGTATCCGTGAGAGGGGAAACGATATTCTCTCGATATTTTTCGTAAAAAATAGGCGACGCGTCCCATCAATAAAAATTCAACAAATTTGCAAGTAGCCAATAAAATGAGTGGGCGGAGCGATTTGCGGTGACGCACTCGTCAAATCGACTTATAAAATATATTGCTGTTTATTTAAATGTTTTTTGTCCGCATTCCTTTCATAGACACAGATCCAGTACTGTACTGAGAACACTCCACACCACAGTACTGTACTGAGAACGAGAACCTGTCTGAAAGCAAAAAATTGTTTCGCTGCAATCAATACCTGGGCAGCACTTGCACTCACGTTTACATTTGGTATTCTGCTGCGGTCTACCACTGAGCTAAAACATCTGGATCAAAAAGTCAGAACAACACTCACTAAATACAAGATGCATCATCCAAAATCTGCCTTGGAAAGGTTATATTTACCAAGAAGTGATGGCGGAAGATCTCTTATAAATCTTGAACTTGCACACCAGCAGCAGAAAGAAAGCCTTATCAAATATTTTCACGCGAAACGCTCTACTACCATACAAACCATCATCAAAGCAGACAAAAATCTGAGTGCACTAAATCTAGCGCAACAACTAGTAGAAACATACAAAGCTAGGAGACAACAACTAAAATCAGATTGGGACATGGGAGGTTCGCCGCCAGTATTGAACAGCAGGATGTATGCAAGACCATGTCAGTCACCTACCTGAAGCACGGATACCTCTTCCCAGAAACAGAAGGAGCATTGGCGGCGATACAAGATCAAGTAGTACCTACTAGAACATATAGAAAAACACATACTAAAAGAAGACGTACCTTCAACGACATGTCGGTTAGGTTGCTCTGCTCAAGAAAGTATACAGCATATCATATCAGGCTGAACATCACTAGTATCAACCACATACCTTAGCAGACACGAGGACATGGGGAAAACTTTACATCAAGCACTATGTCTTAAACACAAACTGCTACAAACCTACACACCGGACTACAAATACACACACACCTTTGGCAATATACTACAAAATACCAGGTAAAAATTTTATGGAACATGGATATCATTACTCATAATCCAGTGAATCATAATCGCCCAGACATGGTTTTCCAAGACATAGCAGGGAAAAAAGTCACAATAATAAACTTTGCAGTTCCATTAGACTCCAATATGACACGGATGTATGACGAAAAAATATCTAAATACCAGGAACTGGCAGCTGAAATCAAAAAGCTATGGAATCTAGCTAAAGTTGAGATTCTACCAATTATTATATCAGCTAACGGACTAGTACATAGAAATATGCAAAGCCACCTAAAAAGTCTTCAAATCCCGACCAGCACAATTTTGGCGATGCAAAGGGCTGTGGTACTCGGCACAACATCGCTAATACGAAAGGTTATGCCTCCATAATGAACAGCACGCTTTGTACCTTGGTATACGACCCGATACAAGGATTATTCCAGAGAAATCTGTGATAAAAAGTAATAATCATATAGCCTTTTTATTAAGTATTAAAATTTATAAAGAAGCAGTTATTTAAATAGGAACGATTTGGTACCTATTTGGTTTGGACTTAGTTGTTGCTCTTCCACTTAACACTTAACCATGAAAAATATAAGATGGCAATTTAAAAAAAAAAGAGAAAATAAAGTATGAACGGTTTTTGTTCAATAGATATAATATCTCACAAGAAGAGAATTCTGTTATAAATTTACTTAGTAAACACATACATGATTATTAAGCTAAAATATTTTAAATCTTAAAATTGTAAAATCTCACTGGGTCAAATATACATTCATCGATACAAAAAACAAAATATCTTAAAATAAGTTTGGCAGTATTTCTCGCAAATCGTTCTATCCAATATTTTACTTATGGAGTTTTTTAATTTCTGATCATTTCTGACATCATGTGGATGCTGGATTGTAGTCGGGAGTTAACGTACATGTCTTTCTACTGTCTATAAGTTTAAATTTCAAATAGTGCTCAATTTCCATATCATTCTATACTATTCCATTCCATAGTAATACGTGGCAAAAAGAGCAGGCGGCGTGTTTAACATTACCTTCGGTGGATAGAGCAAACGTCTGTCGCTGGAATGAACGGCTTCATCATGTTCTCTGTCTTGGTGTGGTATCGGTAGATATACAATTTTTGATAAATTATGATGAGGAGTTAAAGAGTAAAGCATTTTTTAAGCTTAAGCTTTCCATAAAAAATAAAATGTAAAATATTTGAATTAGTTTAGCCTAAATCGTTAATCTAAGAACGTTATAAATTTTATGATATCAAATGTTTTGTGCTTCTTAGCTTTTTTTTAACGTAAAAATATAAGAACATCAAATTTTTTATGTATTTGTTTTATTTGTAATGAAACGTTTTTATAATTAGCTGTTATAAGATATATTGACTAATCTAAAATAAAAATTAAATCCATTATAATCAAAAATAATATTTCTAAAATTGAAAAGTTTAATACCTTAAATTTTAAAGATAAAGTGTAATTCATAACACATAAACATAAAATAAATAATCTATTAATTAAAGATATTTTTTAATTAAAGCGGTTTTTTTTTTCAAAATTTAGCTATATTTTTTAATTTAGTTAGCTTCAGCAATTAGGAATATGTAAATAAATAAATTAAGGTTTATAAAAGAGGATTTATAATAAATTGTTTTTAAAGACTTGTCTTGGGATTTTGTTCTATCCGCTACAATACATGTCTGCTATCTCCTTTACGAAAGTAGGCTCATGGCTTTTAATTGCACTTGCAATTTATTGTAAACATTCGGGCATTGAAACACCGTACTACCTTTATACATATTATATAATATTAAATAAAAATATTTTTAACAGGCTCGGGAAAATAATAGCTATATAAGCTAAACTAGTACCTTGAAAACAATCACGTTGATTAAATAAAATATTGGGCACACTGGGCCAAGAACAATTACGTGACGTTGATACTAGTAAAATAAACATAAAAAAATCATCAGAAAAGTCATCCGAGCTAAAATCTGGACCAACGAACGGGTCTAACTAGACAGATAAAATTAAACCTCACAAAAAGTCACATTTTGACATGTTGAAATGTGCTTTAAAGGTGTCATTTATCGTAACTTGCATCAATCTTTCACCAGGAGATAATTGTAGTTGGGTCTAAAATACTATACCTCTGAACTTACTTTCCATAAAATTATTGTTATTTTTATTATTATTCAAAAGTATTTTGTAATTCCTCAATTTTCCATTGTTTATCAATAAATCCGTGTGTTAGAAAATGTCATCTTGATCAACCTAAAAAATGCTAATGAAAAAAAAAATAATAAATAAAAAAATAATAAATAAATGCCCGGCGCCTCCACCACATGTCGCGACCCCGTTTTAGAGGGTTGCGGCTAGGGACGTTTTAGGTATCGAAGATCATTAAAACAATCAATATATATAAAAACAAAATATAAATTTATTAAAGAATTAAATACATTATTTTAGGTAGGTTTTAGAAATGTCAAACAGAATACCTTTTGACCAATAAAATATACTTAGAGAAAATATATAAAAAATATAAACTTACTTTTACTGTCATTATGATGCTTGGAGAACTCAACTCAACTGAACAGCATGACTTCTTCATTCGTTCTCCCCAGAGAGAGCCCTCGACTCCCTTCTGATTTACTTTTTTATTCTCCCATATTGATATTTACAACAATAAGAATTAAACAAAGTTCACCTTCAGATCTTAGTCTGACGTCAACTTGTTCTAGTTTAATTCTTATTGTGCAAATATTATGTTTATTAAAATATATTCCATTTAATATATTGGGTGATTTATTTTAATGATAAATCTAAAATTCTTGCTCTTGACAATATAGGCAAGGCAAATATGGCGGCGAAGGCAGCGCATTATTAAATTGTTTACCTTAAAGCTGAAAAGCCGGTAGTGGTTTCTCGTTTGCATACCGGAAATAATTAGTTATCTCTAGTTTGTTGTGCTTCTGCAACACGTTTGTTTAATTCTTAGTGTTCAGTGCATGGTGTGATCAGAAAATTGTGATAAAATAACAGTGTAATAATAATCCAAACCAGACATTCCACATAGGGAAATTCAAACTTTTATTCTTGTCGTACTCCTCTATTATTAATTATTTTAAGGTAGAAGTATTTATCAAGATATTACACCTAAATGAGTAAAAAGCCTTCGCCGCCAGTCTGCATAGTACTTTATAATGGTTAATTACAACAATCAAAAGATAGGTATTAAAGGGTAGGTATTAACATTTTATTGTAGCATGCTTTTTACATGCTCTGTTCCAAAGTGTTACGGGAATTATAGAGGGGGTCCCAAGGTTTCTGCTTTTATATTCCCCAAAAATGACGAGCTTCGTAAAAAATGGTTGACAGCTATTAAAAGAGATAATTTCACTCCTACTAGTAATCCTCGGGTAAGAAGTGCATTAAATATGCCTCAAAAAGGCCAAAGGCCAAAGCCTCTGTTACCCTTGTGAGAATGTAGTTATGGCTACTACTTACACTTATTACACCTCATTATAAGTAAAATATTGGAAGAAGAATCAAGCTTTTTACATGAAAAAGATCACAGAAAGATATTGACAACATTGACATTTGAAAATATAAATGGCCTGGATGTAAATCTTTTTTTAGGTCACAATTGCCCCTCACATACGTCAGAATTTATTATCAAATCCATCTTGTTTAGAATATCCAATATTTTACTGAAGAACTATGCAAAAAAAAAGGAATGACGTCTTTACCACAAAGGCAATGCCCTATATAAAGAGAAAGAGTAAAGAAAACTAAGCTAAGCGTAAGTTTTACTTACGAACCCCCAAAAAGGTATTTAGTTTTTTTTCTATATAAAATCTTGAAACACATATTATATTTTTTATTTATCCTCACCTATTATAGTTTAAATTTATTCCCATTTATGTAATGCTGCAAAACATAGAAAAAATATTCCATATTTTTTGACCCAAGCCAGTGTAGTTTACAAAGACATTATAAATATAGACCGAACATCTCATTCATAAATACTCGTTGGTAGTGAATCAAACATTCCAATGTGTCAAACAAGGACAGAAGAGACAGAGAAGTCTAAAATTTCCGACCCCGGCAACTAGTCGCATTTGGATTGTTCTAATGGCCAGTGGCGTATCGTTTTTTGGAACGAATTTAATTAGTAAAGTAAAAGTAAAGTAATTAGTAAAATGTTTACTCCATATTAATATACTACATTAACACTTTTTCGTCAGATGAGTTTTGTTATAAGGTCTAGGTAGTTTTCGAAAATCGCTCCAACGTCGATTTTCAATTTAAACTTTCAGTTAATTCTATATAAACTTTCAGTTACTTTTGAATATTTACAGGGTGACTCAGGCTTCCGAAACAGTTCTATATTAGGTTTGTGGTTGGTGACTTTTCTTTCATTTTTTTTCAGAATATGGAGGCAATGGTAAAGCACATTTTAGACATTTTTGTAAACATAGGTGGCCGGAACATATTTTCAAACTAAAGTTGTAGATTTGCCATTAAATTTCCATTCCAGAAATACCTAGGGTTGCCACCTGTCCATTTTTGAAAAGGACAGTCCTTTTTTGGAATAACTTATTTTCCCTGAGAAAATTACCTACAGCAAACAGAAATATTATTTTCGTCCAAATTTAATTTGAGATGTTATAAAACTTATAAATAAATTTTTCTTGTTTAGAATAGGCAACATTATTTAGAACTTCCCGTTTAATCTCAAATGATAATTTAGGTTTTAGTTTTACCTTTTTTGATCTTAAAAAAAACTTTTTACAATTAGTAATTAGTAACGATTTAGTTAGTTCGCAATCGATAGCTTCCTGTAAAGTACTGTGTAATAGTTGTTTAATCTTGTATTATTAATAACTTCCTATACCTAAAATCAATATTTAATGAGAAATTTGTATTTTTTTGAAAATATAAGACAAGATTTGACTTTCGGTCTTCTTCTTGTATTATGATGGCTCTGATACGAGGCAATTACCTTTTAGTCTCTCAATAGAAGGCATTTATCATTAAAAGTATCAAATCTGTGTGCTGCAGTATGGGATTTCTGTCGCATAATAATGAATATTACGTTTATTTACAAATCCATTACTTTTAAAGGTAGCTTCATCAGACAATCAAATTTTAGTTAAATGTCCCAATCTTCATGAACTGTATTAAGCATATGTATAGCGGTTTGAATCACCCCGAGAATCACCCTGTATATTGACAAAAATATTTTGAAAATGTGCGTTACAATGGCCCCCATCTTATGTAAAAAATTGAAATAAAAATTACAAACCAAAAACGTCGTCCCATTCTAAAAAAGGTAAACACACCGTACAAATAACTCTAGGAAGAGGTATTTATACGGTGGTAAAAAATTGTTTAAACGAGGCCGAAGGGGCAGATATAATAATGCAACAAAATGTGAAAAAGGGCGGGTAAACACCTTTGTTTATTTGTTGAGCAAAATTCCTTTAGAATATCGTATATAATGACCAAAATATAACGCAATTTTAAGAAAAAAATGTCACTTTCTGGCTTATAATAAAGTTTCAAATGCAACGTTTATATTCAAATTTGTTATGATCTACAACAGTTAAGTAGTAATTGAGACGAATTATAATTCAATTACCGGCTACTACGTTCTTGTTTTAATAGCTCAAAATTCAACAAATATAATTAGAAATTATTTTAATTGCTCCCTTGCGGGACGCCTATGTACGGCGATTACGGCGCGGCGGAAACAATACCTACCTGTGAAAAGACAAATTCGTGTAATTTGAGCTTATTTTTCCACACATTTGACACTGTCGTACCGTATTGAAAATTCGCAGATTCAAAAGTACGTTAAACAAAAGCAAAAACTACTGAAAAACACTGAAAAGTTCACTTCGGACTTGATTCCGACTTCAAACACGCCGTAAGCTAAAAGTCGTACGCTATAACGGACCAAGGGCTGTCGCGAGGGGTGGTGGGACGGACGGCTCATTTTCATTCTGGAAGACTAGCAGCGACGTTGCCAATAGTTCTAGACGTTTCAGCACATTAAACAGTATAAACATGTCCTTTAATAGTAACGCATATATCCTCTGGTTCATAACATATTATTACGCATGCTTCTTTAAAAATAAACTATTAATTTAGTTAAGAAATTGAGATTTATTGATATCTGGTGAAGGTTTTAAAGTCACCTTTTCTGCAAATCAAACTAAGTAGATAGGCGCAAATTTGAGATGTGGCAATGTCGCCTTCTCTATCTCAGTTGGTTTTTACAGTACGTAGTCAACCTCCGATTGTTTGATCGGGTTAAAATGCACAATGTGATATCTGTTCTTCCTAAATCTATGGTAGTTTATAATTCCAAGAGCATTTACCAAGGCTTTTACTAAGACAAGTAACTTCCTATATTGTCCATAATAATTAATATTTATCAAACGTTCAGTAAATTCTAAACTATGGTAGGTAAGTGTTTGCAATTAAATATTTAGTTTATATTGCTATTTTCTGTCATATATTTCTAGTTATTTCTTTTTCCGATGATACACCCTATATATGCTACCTCAAGTTTGAACACTACCTATTTTCTGAGAAAGCAGACCTTTTTATAAAAAGTAACTAACTGATGTTTTCATAAAAGTAATAATATAAAAAATTCCATACTTATGTAGAGAACTTTAGACTCCCTGTATATTAAAAAATTAGTGAAATATTACATAATCTAACCCGACATTTGTGTGAAAAATGTCTATTTGGAAATAAAACAGGTTTTTGAAATACGCGCCAAATAAAGCACTTCTCTCTCCGCCATATTGGAAAAGGTTGAATGGCCTTGTGTGGAAGTGGTGGTGGGTCAGCATGGTGGCCCGGCCGCGGCCGTGTTGCCGCTTTTCAACATGCCAGGTGTGACGTATTAAAAATAAAGTGCGGATTTTTATTCTGGGCTTTTTTGTTTTTATTAATTTTCTTAAGAACGACTTCAAATGTTTCGAAAATGAGATAACAGAAAATTCTAGAATTAATTGCTTTATTCAATTATGCTAATTCCAAAATATAGTGAAAGAGCCCATTGTCCGACCAAATTATCGCCGGTAGTGCCAGTTATGATTCTTGTTTTTATGAAAGGTAAATTGTGCATGTAATTCGTTCAAATGAACGATTCGTAAGAGTCGATTCAATATGGGAAATTGAATTGTGTGATTCGATTCAGTAAAAAGTATCGTAATGCGCATCACTACCCACCTCTACTTCAGAATATTTGCGTCAATATAAACAAAGAACAGTTGATTAGCCCTATATTCCAATAAACAAAGATATGAAATCAGCGTCACTAATCCCATCATAATAGAACGAAGATTAACATGAAAAATATTAAAAGATATGATTTAGTTTTCTTTTAAAAAGCAGTTATTTAAACACTAGGCTAGAATCACCAGGGGCGGATACAGGAATTTAGGGGGGTCCAATTAAAAAGTAATGTAGAATATGCTTTTTAGAGCGTCATTTTTAACCCAAAAGCACAGAATATCTAGCTACGCGTAGCTAGATATTCTGTGCCAAAAGCCTAATATTTAACCCAATTTATAGATTTCAGGGGGCTTGGCCCCTTTGGAGGTCAGATTCGGAGAAATATTTTTTACTCAAACAGTATATAAAAAATAGTAATTTTTAAATTAATTAACGTTCGGGTTTATTGCTGATTGATGCCCTCTAACGAACAAATAAAGCACTTTTCTATAAAGGTAAATTATGCGCAATTAACTTATTTTTATCTAAAAAATTTTATCGAAAAAATAAGTTAATTACATATTAGTATTATTATAATTAGTTGTTCTATGTCTACGAAATATTGGAACTCCCTGTATGTTTTGTAGGTCTACTTTGGAAAAATAAATTCTCCAAAAAATCTTTTCACAAAAACTATACGATGCGTAGCGTTTTTTTGTAAGAGACAAAAAATGTAGTAAATACTAGAAGGACCATTTTCCAAAAAAAAAATCGATCATTGCTGGAGATGGAAAATATTTATACTAAAATTTATGTAGGGATGGAAATAGTTTTTATCCTTGCCGTATTTTTTCTTGATCTTTGTAAAAGTCAAATGTTAAAGCGCTTAGCAAAACATAGTTCACCCCAAAACAAGTTCACCCCAAACATAGTTCACCCCAAACCCCATTCACCCCAAATCTCAATCAAATCGGAATACCGGTTCTTAAAATATCTTAAAAAGTGTTTTTATTTTTTTAAACTTTGATGCCCTCTAACGGATAAATGAAGCACTTTTGTATAGAGGTCAATTGAATCCGATGAACTTATTTTGATTCCAAAAATACGTAGCTGTTCTATGTTTTAGGGATATTGGGAAACCCTGTATAAGAATTATTTTTCTGTTGTAAATATAATTTTTCATGCTTGATTATAAAAATTTTTGATCACATTATATATTTTAGTCAACTCTGATTTAACTGTAATGTCAGGAGAATTAAAATAAATTTAATAAATCACGTGCTTAAAAATAGCTTTACGACCTAGACCCAATAGCTTAGTATTTCACCATTTCCATCTTTGATAAATAACAAGAAAGTCAAAATAGCATTGGAATTTGCACATTTTATTAGAGCTATTCCTAGTCTAATATACCAATTTATTAATTAAAAAAAGTGTTCCTGAATTACTTTTCAGTGTATACAGGTACAAATTGTTCACCACATACGACACGGAGTATTGTAGCTAAACGATTAGATTTTTACAAATTGTAAGGTTTGGGTTCGTTGAAGGACTATTAGAGCTACAATTTATAAAATAATTTTACAAGATACTGAGTGTCCCAAATAAATAAAAAATATTATAGTTGTATTTTTTACCTATATATTATTCTATTTTTAGATTCTTCGATTGAAATAAAGAATTATAATAATAAATTTGAATAAGGTTTATCACACTTAAACCTTACCGTTTTTGAGATATTTTCAATTTTATGAAACTGCAGTAAAAAATGTAAAAATGTTAAGTCTTTATTTCTTCAAGGGTATCAAAGTTTTTAATACTAAATTTTTACTGAAGATTATTTATTGGTCAGATTGTGGGTTGCAATAATAAAAATTATACTACCTTATACAGAGTGTCCAAAAATTTATATTAAATAATTACTAGCTTTACACGGAAATAACTTGTTTAATTTAAATAGAACACCCTATATATTTTAGGTGAATCAAATGCAAAAATTAATTGTCTATGAAATTGTATTATACCATTTTTACCTATCTCTTCAAGTTTTCATAGAAAATCCATTTACTTATAATTTAGACCTCATTTATCATTTTACCCGTGGAATATTGACATTTAAGAGATTTTTTAAAGCTGTTGCTTTAAAAAATGTACAAAATGTACAGATGGTAAAAATAATAATATTGCAAGCCCATTTGTTTAAAAAAAAGGAAACTATTTAAATCTTTGTAAAAGATTATACCAATTAAGTATACCACCATTACCTCCGCCCAAAAATTAGTTAACTACATTGGTACTTAATTGTTTTACTTAATAAATGATTCTAAATAAATGTGGATTTAACTCAGAAATCAATATAATGATAAGTTACGAAAATAAACGTCTCTGTTGTTATAAATCAGCATTCGTCAAAAAATGAAATATAATTTATAAGTGTACCACACTGTCTAATACACATACAAAATTCAGTTTTTTAGTATTTGGGGCAATTATTATTAATCAACGTAAACAGTCCATTAATGTTGTTTGAATACTGGGATCATATTAATTGGTTCTCTTTAACAAAAAATATTTTTAAACAGCTCTTTTATTTTTTTTAATGAAATAAGCGAACTATATCGACAATATTAGTATCTGATACTTTTTAAAAATTTGTTACATCTTTAAAAATAATCTAAAATGTCAATATTCCATGGGTATAGTGATAAATGAGGTCTAAATTATAAGAAAATGCATTTTCTACGAAAACTTGAACAGATAGGTAAAAGATGGTGTAATACAATTTGATAGACAATTAAATTGTGCATCTGATTTTCGTAAAATATACAGGGTGTTCCATTTAAATTAAACCAGTTATTTACGTGTAAAGATAGTAATTATTTAATATAAATTTTTAGACACTCTGTATAGGTAGTATTTTGTTTATTATTGCGATACAATATCTGGTCAATAAATAAACTTAAGTAAATATTTAGTATTAA
The DNA here is from genome assembly GCF_002938485.1 of Sitophilus oryzae. Taxonomy (NCBI): domain Eukaryota; kingdom Metazoa; phylum Arthropoda; class Insecta; order Coleoptera; family Curculionidae; genus Sitophilus; species Sitophilus oryzae. The sequence continues at coordinate 598,783 of NW_022145814.1, read as the reverse complement.
AAACTTTGATACCCTTGGAGAAATGAAGCCTTAAAATTTTTACTGCAATTTTCTAAAATTGAAAATATTGCAAAAACGGTAAGGTTTAAGTGTGATAAAGCTTAATCAAATTTACCTTTATTTCAATCGTAAAATCTAAAAATAGAATAATATACAGGGTGTTCCGTTTAAAAAAATAAATTATAATATTTGTTTTACTTATTTGGGACACTCTGTATATTGTAAAAATATTTTTAAATTGCAGCTCTAATAGTATTTCAACGGACCCAAAACTTATAATTTGTAAAGATCTAATCGTTTAGCTACAATACACCGTGTCGTATGTGGTGGACAACCCTGTATATTTGAAAAACATATTATTATAGAGTACCGAGTACTTATACGTAGAAATTATTAATTTTCAGATTGTATTAATAGCTTCAAATGTGTTCGTATAGTAACAAACACGGTCTAAATTTAACTCAGATATTACATGTAAATAATCGAAAATAGCTTTTACAATCACAAATACAACAGTTACAGCCGCAAAAGAATTTTGTCAAGTAAATACCGTCGTAAATTTATTGAATATGTAAAGACAACATGCAACATTTAGCGTTCAAAACAGTTTTCTACTACCCTTGTTCAAGGCTACTACCAAATATAGTCACTGAACACAACTGCTATAAAATTGTAAATAAAATATTGTAAATTATAAAATAAAATATTTTCTTGATCTGACATTTTGTATAATTTTGAAATTTTACAAGAAAACCACGAAGAATCTACTTTGTTGCCCTAGTACTATAGAGAAATCGGTGACAAAATAAAGAAAGTTGTTCATAAATTTGAAATCGTTATCATATATGTATAGGGTGTCCTAATATTCCGTGGACATAGAACTACTACGTATTTTAGAAATCAAAATAAGTTCATTGGACATACATACATACTGCCATTACTCGCTGACGAGTATTCGACACGCATCAAAAGATGGTCACGCAAGGCGGTTTCTTTCATGAGCTTTTCTGTGACTGAAAAGCCCGATACAGAAGTGTCTAGTCCTAGCCGTCAACTATTAAGCTTGACCAATCAGGTTGGTTAGCGTGGTTATTTGGAGTGTGTTAATTCATTTGTGTTTGTCAAAAACTCTAACGTGATTGGTCGGGCCTAACAGTTGCCTGCTAGGGCTAGACACAAGTGCCCGATACGTGATGTTATTTGCCTACCGCACTCCGGACATTCAAAAATCTCATTGCTTTGTTGCCTCTTTACTTTTTGGGTGTCGCTGTTAACTGAGTTTACAATTCTTCTCCATTGAGTACTATTGTGAACTGCTTCATCCTAAGCAGAGATTTTGGTACACGCTTTTCTTGCATTCTGCATACGTGACCAGCACATCTTAAGCGGGATTTTGTAACCATGACTTCAATACTCTCGCAATTAGCCTTTTCAAGGACCGATACGTTTGAGACATGATGGAACCACCGGATTCTTAAGAGTTCAGACAACAGTTCTACAACCGAGACTTTGAGTCTTTTTTCTACCTTTTTTAATTCTTAAGAGTGGTCTAAGGTGTCTTTGTTGCAACTTGTTTAATGCGTTCATGTGTCGGCGGTACGGCACAGAGGTTTCGCTCCCATATAACATGGTGGGGATTACAATCGCTCGGTACACTGCAAGTTTCGTTTTTGTACTCTAGTCATGATTGTAGAAAACCCTGGTTCATTGCACACAAATTACCTCTATACCAAAGTACTTCGTTTGTCCGTTAGTAGATATCAAACTTTCAAAAATAAACACATTTTTTGAGATATTTTAAGAACCAATATTTCGATTTGAATAAGATTTGGGGTGCCTATGTTTTGCTAAGCGTTTTAACATTTAGCTTTCAGAAAAAAACAAGCAAAAGTACAGGAAGGATGAAAACTACCACCCTTACATAAATTTTAGTATAGATATATATTTTTTGTAACTCCACCGACTACTGATTTTTTTTTTCGCCTAAAGCAGACCTACAAAATATACAGAGAGTTTCAATATTCCGTAACCATAAAACAACAACGTATTTTTTGATGAGAATAAGTTAATTATTAATTGTCAACTAGATTATTAGCGCATAATAGATTTTTTTATATTTTTTAATTTTTTTTTATCGCTTGATGTGACAAGAAACATTTTTTTACAAATCAGTTTCAGAAAATTATTTTTCCCGAAAAAGTATGCGCGGTGGTGTTTTTTACGAGACAAAAAATGTAGTAAATACTTGATAGGACATTTTTCGAAAAAAAAATCGGTCGTCGGTGGAGTTGAAAAATATCTCGAAAAATATTTATACTAAAATGTATGTAGGGGTTAGGTTAGGTTTGGCGTAGTTTTCATCCTTCCCGTACCTTTTCTTGATTTTTGTGAATGTCAAATGTTAAGGTACTTAACAAAACATAGGCACCCCAAATGTAGGGTTCCCAACCGTCCCGGTTTGGCAGGGATTAACCAGGAATCAGAAAGTTTGTCCCGGCGAAAGTTTTGCCTTGGCCGGGATCTGGAAACTAAAAAAGTGTGTACTGCTCACATAATATATTTTAATTTCTAATAGTTAATGTTTTGTTTCAATTATTTAAAAGCTTAAAAATAATTGTCCCGGAATCGCCGATGCTCAAGTTGGGAACCCTACCCAAATGTCATTCAATTTCGAATTAAGTTTCTTAAAATGTCTTACAAAATGTGTTTATATTTTTAAAGCTTGATGCTCTCTAACGGACTAACGAAGCACTTTTGTATACATACCCCTTCTCTTAAAATAGTTCTCCCAATACCCCATTAATAACCCTGAATAATAGCTGACCATACTTCGGCAGCTGGTTCCTCGGAGGTGGACTGTTTTTAGTTGGAATTGTTAACCAATTCCGAGTAGTGGTTATTGTGTATAGTGGTTATTTCTAAGATCGTCTATCTCGAGATGGTCGTCTATCTCGAGATGGTGATGGGTATGATCACTGATCACTAAGATTTTTAAACCACCCCTTCACCAAAAAAAAAACTTTTGTATAGCGGGTGCGTCTCAAAAGTGGCTCACCCCCTATAACTTTTTTATTTTTTCAGATAAAAACACGAGATTTGGTGTGTTAGAATATGACATAAATTAGAATTGATTGAGGTATTCAATTGTTTTCGGTCATTTCCTGTTTCACCGGAAATTACTACAACTTTTGATTTTTAAATGGAATCCTCGGTATTTTTCCACCTTATTCGATAGAAAACAACACTCTGAATAGAATGACATATCATATGTCAACTTTTGACATACTCGCTCAAAAACAAATTGGATTTTAAATTTCAATCTAGAGTGCCATGGTTGTGTTAAAAACACTAATTTTTAATCAAGGAGCCTTGGAAAAATAGATTTGATCGTGTATAATGTTTTTAGTTTCTTGTCCTGGCCGGTTAAAAAATGCCCAAATTGTATTTTTAATCGTATCTCAATTTTTTCAAATGGAACGAGGGTGGCTCATTAACATATTTTAAAAAAGCATTTTTTACGAATAATTTGATACCACACACTTGGTATTTCGAGTCAAATTCTCTATGAACCGCATGTTACAGTTTCAAATAAACAATATGCGAAAATGTCAAAAGTTGACATATGATCTGTTATTCTATTCAGAGTGTCATCTTCTATCAAATAAAGTTAAAAAATACAGAGGGTGCCATTCAAAAACTAAAAGGTAGTAAAAACAATTGAATACGTCAGCCAATAGAATCCTAATTTATGTCATATACTAAAGTACCAAATCTCGTTGTTTTATCTGAAAAAAATAAAAAAGTTTTAGGGGTAAGCCACTTTTGAGACGCGCCCGGTATAGGTAAATTGTATCCAATGAACCACAGTTAGTCTGTAATGAACTTTTTTTGATTCCAAAAATACGTAGTAGTTCTGTAATGTCCACGGAATATTGGGACACCCTGTATATGTATAAAGGCTGCACCTATTACAGAAAACAAAAGGGTTGTAAAGCAATACAAGGAAATGAGAAAATTAAATGAACAATATAATCCAATAATAAACATATTTACTATTTATACTTCAGTTTAAAAGCCGTCCCAGAAATAAATCCAGATATTTTACTAACCCAAAACAAATATTAAAAGAAAGAGTAGTTACAGACATCTAACGGTGACTCCCGAAACATAATTTTACAAACAAAGCGAAAACTTCAGGAAAATCTCAGAGCAAACCGATTTTTGGATAAGTTCCAAACATAGGCGTCACCAAGTTTGGAGACTCGATGTTTTGTGGGTGATTTAAATCGAATAAAACATGTATGTGCGAACAAGAAAATCTAATCCAATTGATCACGATAGATAAATTATTGCTTCGTGCGGTAACACTTAAATTTATTATCTAAGGTAATTCATAAAATATTAAATTAAAAGGTAAATGTAAATTTAAGTCTCTTCAAATTCAATGTCACGTTCAGCAGTTTTTGGCAATGTTGATATTTACTCCGACGATTTCACAATACTGGCGCTACTTCAATTTTGCTACAATTTAAATCTTATTATCGCCTTTTTTATTTTTTAATAGAATCATAACTTAAAGTAATTATTAAACAAACTCTAAAGAAAATTTGCCGATCATAAAAATGATTTAAGAAACATAAAATTATACATTATAGTAAAACACACGATCAAAACGTTTTATGATCAAGCGGGCTTTGACTTTGACAGTGGGCAAAAGGATTAATATAATTTACGCCATAATAATTGTTCATCTGTCAACATAAAAAGAACGTTTGACCATAAAACTATTAGAAATTTTACTTTGGCGTAGATTATATTACAATTTATATGTTATTTCTCAAAAATTGCTCTTTTTTGGCAGGCATTGCAATTTTTGTTTTTAATAACAGACAATAATGATAAAAAAATATACTAGTTGAAATGAAAATGGATGTATATGACAAATAGCTTGATGAACGTGTGTCAATTTAAGCAGTATAATAAAGTTAAAATGTGAATAGGTGTGTGCTCTGTTATTTTTGATAGATTGGCTGATGCAGAAAAACAACACCGGAGCTATTCATAGATCGTATGTGTTGTGTTAACTCTTTCAAAAATTACGTTTTAAAATCACTACCTTTTCCCTCGACTTCGTCCGCGTTACACGTCGAATCTTTATAGGTTATTATGTATTTAAAAAATTGGTCAAGTGCGAGTCGGACTCGCGAAGGGTTCCGTACCATTCATTATCTATACAACATTAGACACTATATTATTATAAACTTTTTTCCGATTTAGCTGAAATTTTGAATGCGCGTATAAGTAATTTAAAAAAAAATTAAGAAACACATTACTAAAAATTGTATTAAAAAAAAAGATTAAAAAAAGTCGCCTTGACTAGGATTCGAACATGCCTTACTACGGCTCCAACGTCATAGCAGCGTAAAGTCCTAACGCTTTAACCACGCGGCCACCGTAGACTTTGTATGTAAAATTTACGACGATTCTATGTAAAATTCTTACTTAAAAGATAATGTTTAGTGAAAGTACTTTTTTATTTATTAACATTTATTTAATTCTGTTTTTAGTATTTGTTCTTATAGCGGCAACATAGATACATTATCTGTAAAAATTTCAACTTTCTAGCTATAGCGGTTCCTAAGATAGACCTTTGTGACAGACGGACGGACGGATAGCCAAGTCTTAGTAATAGGGTTCCCGTTTTTAAAATAACAAAAAAATTAATTTTTATTAAGTTTTTTAAATTTTTCCTAAAAATGAACAAATTTAAAAAACGTTTTTTATTTCTTCATCCCTCGTGTATGACTTTATGACAAACTGTATAATCTTATGAAATAAACAATCTTAATAATTCTGAAAATTATCAAATCAAATTATTGCAAAGAATTTCAATTTTTGCCTCAAAATCGTTGAATGAAATCTTGATTTTTTACACTTGTCTTTCAAATTTTTCTATATCCTTCCATTGAGAGAAACTAATTATGCATGTATGAATAGATGGTGGATGGCGCTCTTCCATAGCGTTTTTTATTCCCTAATTATGTAGAGTTTTTTAGAAATCGTACCCCAAAATTAAAATTTTGCAATATCTGAAAAAAGCAAATCTCTCAAAAATAATAAATAGTGAAATGACCGTTTACTTTATATGGATAGAGGTAATAATGAACGAATCCATATAAACTGTGTTTCTAAAATAAATAGTTTTTGACCGCGTAAGCAATGTGACCCCCAATGTGTTCTTTGCGTGACCATCTTCTGATGCATGTCAAATACTCGTCAGCGAATAATGGCAGTATGTATCTATGTACAGGGTGGGTCAAATTCGACGCTTTTAAATGGAAACACCCTTTTCTATAGGAGATAGACAAAAACTAATATCGGTGTGTGGAGCTCAATTTTTGTCAAAAATATGATGGTGAAACCGGCATATCGATATCTGTTACCGTTTCGGAGTTACGGGGTGTTTTTCAAAAATATGCATTTTTAACAAATCGCTGTAACTTTTTTGCTATGGAAAATTTTGTATTTTTATGAAAACATTTCCAAAGCACCTTTTTACGTAGAATTTAATGGTTTAAGTATATTTTTTTTAAAATTAATAATTTAAGAATTATCAACAGAAAATTTGATTTTTTATATGGGACACCGTGTATATTTTTAATTTATTGAAAAGAATTTATAATTACCTTTCCAAAAATATAACACACTTGATATTTTGCTCGATTCCTCTTCGAGATATAGAGTATATAAAAATTCGCCCCCTTTAAAAAATAAGTAGGCTTTGAACGGCACCGGCTGTAATACAAAAATGGCTGTTAAACGAAAATAATATTTGCTATGAGAGATGCAGAATTTTATAACAATTTAAAATATATTTAACCAACATCAACACATTTAAACTATATCTAATAACAATAACATTAATAAAAATAAATAGCAAACCAAGACATGAAATGTTGCTACAGGTGTTCGACATATAGACCGTCTTCTGTTATGGACAGACGGGGCAGTTTTGCAACATTTCTCACGGAATTCATTAATTCAGTTGGGGTAAAATATACCCTCTCATAACTGCTAAGTAGTTATAATTCTTGTCTAGATTATACGGAAGAATAAGGAACCTTTATTCTTCCGCAAATATATCCACAGGATTAGATCCATGGGCATTAAGTCAGGCGGCTTCGACGGTCAACGGCTGGGATCTTGGTTAGCTTTCAATTATTCTTGAAATTGGCTGCAAAAATTTGCTGATAACTTCAGCGTTCAGAGGCGGTGCGTCGTCTTGCTGGAAAATATGTTTTCGAGTTCCATTTTCGAGTTCCAAGGGCCATACCATCAATAAGTGGTCCAAAGCCTACTAGTTAAAACCAGAGAACTTTTAAAAATTTCGAAGGGGATTAAAGCAAAATATCAAGTGTGCTATATTTCTGAAAAGGTAATTTTAAATTCTTTTCAGTTAATTAAAAATATAAAGGGTGTCCCAAATAAAAAATCAATTTTTTTGTTGATAACTCTTAAATTATTAATTTAAAAAAAAATTATACTTAAACCATTAAATTCTACGTAAAAAGGTGCTTTGGAAATGTTTTCATAGAAATACAAAATTTTCCATAGCAAAAAAGTTACAGCGATTTGTTAAAAATGCACATTTTTGAAAAACACCCCGTAACTCCGAGACGGTAACAGATATTGATGTGCGGTTTTCAACACCATGTTTTTGATGAAAATTCAGCTCCAGACACAGATATTAGTTTTCGTCTATCTCCTATAGAAAAGGGTGTTTCCATTTAAAAGCGTCGAATTTGACCCACCCTGTACATGGTATCGGCGTAAGCAATGTATACTCCATCCCAATTAATAAAATACCTTATTTTAAAACTGTCTGAAGAAATTGTCAATCAATTATTACTAACATCATTTTTATTAAAAAAGGGATTGCTTTTGTTCTGCCCTAAACTATCATTTATATACCCAATTATTTTTACGATATTTTTTAATATGATCGAAGTATCTTCCATCCAACGTGCCGCCTATGCGTTCAAGGTCGCCTCTTGAACGATAAAGAAGCATTTTGAAATATATCGAGTGTTATTTTTGAACGCTTTTAATGTTTGCGTTTCGGACAGTTGGAAACAAATTAATGGGGATGTTATGTTCTTCATTTTAGAAAATACTAATTTACGACCACACCAATAAGTACGAGATGATCATTTGCTGAAGTTTGTACGTACATTTAAGTTGGATGTCTTCGAACGTAACGTAAATAATTTTGGTTGCAGATGTCTGATTCTGTCTAATTTTGTCTTCTAAAGGAATTTTAAATATAAATGATTGTCTGTTACCAAGCAATATTGTGTTTAGTAATTAATAAAATATATTTCATGGATTTCAGGTAGCTTTATTATATTACCTTTATGTATCTTATCTAAATACCTTATCAATCAGCACAACTTTGTTTCCAAATTGCTGCCCTAAAAAATAACAACCCATATTTAACCACATCTGTCGTTCTATGTCTAAGTAAAGAATTAGATTTTGCGACCACCAATTATTCTTCGTAAACTCTTTGAGGCTGTAAAGGAAGTATACGGCCCAACCAAGAACGTAAGCTGCCCAATTAAGACACAAAACGGTAAACTTCTAAAGGAGGAAGATCAAATCAGAAATCGCTGGGAAGAGCATTAGAGCAATATCCTTAACAAAGAAAACAACCCCAATATAGAAGCACTAAACACAATACCACAGTATAACAGCGTTGATGTGTTAGATATCCCAATAACAAAACTGGAAATAAAACAGCTTAAAAACAACAAATCAGCTGGCTGTGACGCGATTCCGGCGGAAATCTGTAAAAAATGTGCAAGCAAGAATTTATTGGTCATCTTAACGCGTACTTCGATGTCATAAGGGAAAGTGGAGAATATAGTGAATACATATACAATATCAAGTGAATACATGTACAATTAACACAACGCGAAAATAGTGAATATATTTAAAAACAAAGGAAGTGCATCAGACTGTGGAAACTACCGGGAAATTTCACTACTGGCTATCGGAAGAAAATTTTTTTTTAGGAAAAGGGTTTTCTATAATTATAAATTCACTACAAAAACAAAACTTGCAGTGTACCGAGCAATAATAATCCCCACCACGTTATATGGAAGCAAAATCAGGGTGCCATGCCGCCGACACATAAACGCATTAAACAATTTGCAACAGACACATTACACAACTCTTAAAAATCAAATGGTTCCACCATGTCTCAAATTTATCGGTCCTTGAAAAATAAGCTAGCTGCGAAAGCGTTGAAATCATAATTACTAAATCCCGCTTAAGATGGGCTGCTCACGTATGCAGGATGCAAGAAAACCGCGTATCAAAATCTCTTCTTTACGGTGAGCTTGTGGACGATAAAAGGAAACCGGGTGGACAACTCAAAAGGTACAAGGATGTTTTCCACGAAAACTTAAAGGGGCATGCAGAATCACTGGGAAGAAGTAGCGCACAATAGAACGCAATGGAGAAGTATTGTAAACTCATTTAACAGCGACAACCAAAAAGTAAAGAGGCAACAAAGCAATGAGATTTTTGAATGTCCGGAGTGCGGAAGAGAGATAACATCACGTATCGGGCTTTTCAGCCACAGAAAAGCTCATGAAAGAAAACGCTTTGCGTAACCATCTTCTGATGCGTGTCAAATACTCGTCAGCGAGTAATGGCAGTAATAATAGTATGTAAAGAATTAAGTATTAAATCAATTAACTACTTTTAATTTAACGCTATAAAAGATTTATCCTTTATTACAGAAGATTGTTTGTGCGTTACAACATTTTTGTGTTGCACTTCTGTTCAATAATAATTATAGACAAGTTTCTGTTACGTCATATACAGCTTGATAAACAAATCTGAATCTACGGGACCACGGTAAGGAGAACTCAGTTCTTGGTTGATTTCATTCTTAAATATTCAGAGGCGTGCGATGTACGAGTATTATGAAAATACACACACCGGCACGAAAAAGAAACACCTTAAAATTTTGATATATTTTAAAGTTTAATATATTTTGTTCTAATGATTTTTAAATTCATTGCTTTGTTAACATATTACACAGGGTGTTTCAAACTTTCACCAAAATATCAACATTTTATTTTCCTTCGTATAATTGACAGATAGAAATATTCATTTTCAATTTCGAAAAAAATACTAAATAGTCAAATAATTTAACTACAAATTGCTTAAAAAATAATCAAAATCGGCCCACTAGAACACAATGAGTAAAACTTTAAAATACATGAAAATTTTAAGGTGCCCGTTTTTCGTGCCGGTTAGTATACAGGGTGATCCGAATTGTATTCCGGAAACTTCGGCAGCGCATTCTGCAGATAAAAATAAGTAAAAAAGTTCGTATAAATGTAGATTCTAAAATGCTTAGTTTCTGAGATATAGGGTGTAGAAGTTTCATTTTTATTTCGAATTTTTCCAAATAATTTCTGAAGTAACCTTAATATTTAGATCAAAATTCTTGTCTGTAGGTTTTTTGACATGCAAAATTTGATTTTAATGTCATAATGACTCCTACTTGTAGAGAACGCCACCTACATATTTTTTAACTGGTTTGAAGGGTAATAACTTTTGCGTCCGTACCTGTATAAAATTAGTGAGTAAAAAAATATAAATTTATGACATTTTGTTGAACATGTTGACTAACAGTTATTAAACTGAAATCATAAATTTGAAATGTTTTGTGCCAAAAGTTCAACAGAAACTGTTTTATCGTCATTTTTTCGTAGAAAAAATTATGATTTATTTAAAAAAATTAAAATTTTCCAAATTTATTATTTCAGTCAAATAATCTCAACGTGTTTATTTTATTGTCAATAATGACATGTATTGACTATTTCCATTCTAAATATCTTGAGAACGGTTGTTCGTAGCGATTTTTACCAAGATACATTTTTACGTAAAAAATCACGGAATTGAAATTTTTTTCACTCAGTAGTTTTATACAGGTACGGACGAAAAGTTATTACTCTTCAAACTAGTTAAAAAATAGGTAGGTGGCGCCCTCTACAAGTAGGAGTCATATTGACATCAAAATCAAATTTTTCATGTCAAAAAACCCTCAGATAACAATTTTCATCCAAATATTGACGTTATTTCAGAAATTATTTGGAAAAAATCAAAATAAAAATGAAACTTCTACACCCTGTATCTCCGAAACTAAGCATTTTAGGACATACATTTATACGAACTTTTTTACTTATTTTTATCTGCAGAATATGCTGTCGAAGTTTCCGGAATACAATTCGGACCACCCTGTATATTAGCAATATCTATATTTCCCAGTAAAATGTAATTATAGTATTATTTTTTTATTTAAATGTATCTGCATTTTGTTCAATAATTTGATAAATATAGTAATGTTGCTGTAAATGTCCGAAATGCGGTAAAACCTAGGATAAGCGCGCTAAACCTAGGATTTACCAATGAATTAACACCCACCAAATAACCACGCTAACCATCTCGAAATGCGGTGAAACCTAGGTTTTACCGCATTTCGGCCATTTACAGTGACAGTAACATTTGTTAGAATGCGTGTACATAATATGCAAAAATCAAGTTAATTGTATAAAATATAATACAATCACCGCCATTAGATATTTCAATACTAATCAATAATTTCACTATTTCCAGGGAGCAGCATAAAATTGGGGTTAGCACTGGGGAATAAAAAAGCGTTAAGGTTGATTCTCGCTATACCTTCCGTTTCCATTCCATATCCATTCCATATCCGTTCCGTATTTTTTATTGTATTGGTGCTATATGTAAGCTTCCATTCCGTATCAGTTCCATACTTCTTATTGTACAATTTATATCATTACGAAAGTTTTATTTTAAGAATTAGTATCTTTTGAAAACGGTAATAGATTTAATTAAGAGGTGAAAGAATAAATAAAATCAGCAAAATTTTAACGGAGCTGGTACAAATGTAAGAACTTGACAACGCTGTTTCCGATACACTTCAGTCCGTCCGCCAAAATAATGTATGGAAAGAAAGGATAGTGTGCATTGTCCTGTTCATTTACATGATATAATATTTTATGTAAAAGGAAGGGAAACGGAGTATGGAAGGTATAAGAACGGCTGATATGGAAGGTATAGTGAAAATCAACCTTAATACTTCCGTTCCGTATCAGTTCCATACTTTTTATTGTACAATTAATATCATTACGAAAGTTTTATTTTAAAAGTTATATCTTTTGAAAAAGGTAATATATTTTTAAGAGGTGAAAGAATAAATAAATATCAGCAAAATGTTAACAGAGCTGGTACAAATGTAAGAACTTGGCAACGCTCTTTCCGATAGGCTTCAGTCTGTCCGCCAAAAAAATGTATGGAAAGAAAGGATATGGAACGGAAGGGAAACAGAACGGATAGTGTGCATTGTCCTATTTATTTACATGATATAATATTTTATGTAAACGGAAAGTATAATGAGAATCAACCTTTAACAACCATTTCAACCCTTACCGTATGATAAATAAATATGCGACTAGCGAAGAGCGTATGTAAGATGCAAAATATTAAACATACTTGGTTGGTAAACAAAATAATATTTAAGCTTTGTCTATTTTTAATACATTTTTACAATAATTTCTGAAATAGTCATTATAGTTTTAAACATATTACTTAATTTTTTATGTTCCTCAAAAGCAATAATGCATGATCCGCCACTGCTCAACAATTTATTAGAATAATGTGTTGGCAATTTTTTCTCTCAAAAATTCGCCAATTATTTCTCCTGACCTACAAACACTGTTGTGTAATAAATTTCAGTTGAGTTAAGGTCTTCTTTTAATGAATTCCAAAATTACGAATCGACTGTAATAAAACACATCCAGATGACATTCATATATCCAGTCTGTCTCCATAATGTCAAGTCAATATTTACATATCCCGTGGCCAATACTGATGCTGACAGATTCATAAAACAAATCTTCTTCTCCTTTGTGTATTTAAAATCTTTATGCAAATCCTTAACATTTTTTGTCTAAGAATAAATAAAAAGTGCTATAATTCTCACAAACGTCTACGTTTAATTCGTAGACCGGGACTTTTCAGGCGTATTGTGTACCTTTTGGTGGGTAGTTTTAGGAGAAAAAATTGTAACACCGTGCTCGACCAGCTTTGGGCGAAAAAAATGGCCCCAAATGACAGAAAAATGAGTTTTTCTTAAATCTCTTCCAAAATATGCAATTTACAAAAAATATTTTCAAATATCAAAATCGAATTTCTCATGCCAAAAAACTCCGAGACTTCAGAGATTATTTGAAAAAAATCGAAATAAAAATGAAACTTCTACACCCTGTATCTCCGAACCTAAGCATTTTAGAACATACATTTATAGCAACTTTTTTACTTAATTTTTTAATCATAACTAAATATTATACCTACCCCCTACACTAAAAAGCATATGCCAACTTGAAAAAAGGGGTAAAATAGTAAACGCAATGCCTCGATTTCTGCTTTTGCAATTAAAGGTTTTATAAAACAATAGTAATAATACTAATTTAATGGATATATAATAATAAATTTATCATTTAAACTGAAGAAAGTCTCATTAAAATTAGAAAACTAAAATTATGCAAGTGAGGTTGACACATTTATTGCTTGTTAAAACAGTGTCTAACTACCTGAATAAAGTGTAAAAGCAGACCGCTAAGATAAAGTACCTTCAGTTGCAATATATGATGAAGTATATTTAGTTCGCTAACTTCATTTGCTATTTTAATTAATTAGATTACTGATTATCATGTGCAATGTTTTTTTTATAAGTATGATAATTTTCGAGTATGATATACGGTCTGTAGTATTTTTAACAATATTTTCCAGATATTTTTTTTGAGCGGGGAAAAATCTTCGAAAGACATCTGCCTGTTGTCTAACGGCAGTTAGTGTGGGATTTTTACCCACTAAAAAACGATCTCTAGTTTTATTCTGCAAATTGACAGCACAGCCTAAGGAGAATATCAGGGGTAATATTTTCTCCTATTTACACTTCTGTGGTAGTGCGTAGTTAAGATAGGTTAGGTTAGGAAGCATTGGAAAAAGGTATGCTCTGCATCATCAAAATCCCCGCAGTAGATGCATTCTGGTGCATCTTCCAGCGTATGTCCAGTGAGTAGATGAGCGAGGTTGTAGTTAACCTCACCATGCTTTCTGTCAATCTGGCGGTATGAGGCGTTTAGTCCACTGAGTCACTTCACGCATGGCGTCCCACCTATTTTGCTAGCTGTTCGCGATTTTTCTCTGGCCATAGTTTTTGCGCATTTATCTGCTCCTATGGTCCTTTCCTCCACCTGAAGTTCGATTGAAGCTATTCCTGCAATAACCAATCAAGCCTCAGTAGACACAGTACGGAAGGCACAGCACACCCTGATAGCCATTCTTCTCAATACATATTGGCACATGTCCCTATATTTGCAGTAGCGTATAGCTTCACACCACACCGGTGCAGCGTAGAGCAACGTGGAAACAGCAATATTTGCGAGTAGTCTGCTTTTGACCGTTGAAGGCCCTCCTTTGTTCGGCATTAACCAACATAGTGATGTGACGGTCTTCTCCGCCTTCCAAGCAATATATTCGACATGTTTGGTCATTCTCGTCCCTCGGTCCAAAAACAACACCAAGATATTTGGTCTCCTTGGTACTAATATTCATGTTTAGAACATCAATCCCAACATGTCTAACTGCCCTCCTGCCTGCGAGCAGTATTGCCTCCGTTTTCTCTGGAGCCAGTTCTAATCATTTCTGCCCGGTCCACTCCACTATCCTATTGATGGCAATGTTAGCCTTGGTTGTCACTGTGGTCTCCGTTGGACCTGTAACCACCACCGCAAGGTCATCCGTGAAGGCCAGGAGCCCCACACCCTCTGGCATCTCCAGCCTCAGGACACCGTCGAAGTAGATGGTCCACTGTAGAAGACGATAATTATAGTTTATTAGAATTAAATATTTATCAAACCAACTATATTACTCTTCTTTGAATTGAAATATTGATAAAGGTACGATAATGACCTTTATATTACACCATTGAACTTTCCATACAAAAAGCAAGACAATATTTTTTCGTCACTTGTTCAGCTATCTTCTAAAAGTGAACAATTTGAGACACCGTATACAGCTAGAAAAGTTAAAAGATGTTGTCCAAGTCAACAGAATTTCACGATATTAGTGAATTGGTTTATAAATATATGTTTTCCATTCAGTAATTACATCGAAAATGTATCGAAGCTCATAAAAACCGAAAATTCGTATTTGCACGTATATTACTACTTGGCATAGGATGTTTAAAACTAGTCAACAAATAGTTTTCAATATGTTATATTTGTTTACGCGTTTACAGTTAAAATTAGAAATTTAATGTAATAATGTATAATGAAAAAGATTTGTATTTGAAGCAGTCAGTGTGGTGATGTTTTTATGTCCTAAAATATTTCCATTAATTTTCTATTAGTTATGTAAACAATGGAAAGTAAAGGAAATATTAGTCTGGGACAAAAGTGCAAAAGAAGAAAAATATAAAGATATGCATAATTTTTTAGAAGTGAAACTTCTTTACGCGCGTTGGGAGTATAAAGTTCGCGAGACGACCGTGACGACCGCGAGACGCATGCGAGACGAACGTGACGCGCGAGCTAGCGAGAAGAAAAGTGATATCGGCAGTGTTGTCACAGCTACCCCATTTGGGGTAGATCTGCCCATTTGTAAAACAATTTAACCCCGTTATCTCGTGATAATCTACCCCGATGAAAAATAAACTTGTGGCAAAACTAGGTAACGATATGTGCCATCCGCGGCTAAGAAAATTACTATAATAAACTTGAAACTGTACCAACCTTCATTTCATGCATATTTTTATCGATGTACTTAAACAGCCGTTAAACGGTAGCCTACTAAAATGCCGTTAATAGATATTGTGACGTCGTTCATGTCGGCGGAAAGTAATGCCTGGCCTTAAGGATTTTGCAAGAGCACCTGTGGGTCAGTGGCTGAGGCTATCGCTTCGTAAGCAAATGGTCCGTGCTTCAAATCTCACGCCGACCAAGACTTTGTTATATTTTTTTTGCTTATAGCGTGATCTTATTGCATTGGTTTCACTCTTTTTGGTTGGATTGGTTTAGTTATTTGGCGGGTTGGTTAGCGTGGTTATTTGGAGGGTGTTAATTCATTGGTTAGTTGGTTATTTGGTGGGGTTGGTTGATTTTTACTAATTTATATTTGTTTTTATATTTTTATCAGTGTCGAGGTTAGTTGCGTTGGTTAAGTTGGTTATTTGGTGGGGTGGATAGCGCTGGTTAGTCCTTATAAAATTCCTATATTTCATAAAGCCGTCAAGTGCGTCTCATCAACGACGTCATACCTATTAACGGCATTTTAGTAAGCTACCGTTTAACGGCGGTTTAAGTACAGCCTATTTTTATCGATAGGTTTGTAGCTGCTGAGTAACGGTCTAAGTAAAGCATCTAGCTCATTTGCCAGCTCAGAATTAGAATTTAGAGTTAGTAACTCGCATTTTCATTGGAGGACACTGTCATATTCATTTCAAACCAATAATCAACGAGAACATTCGTATAATTTAATAAAATTACTGTAAATCACTATAAATAATGAATTGTTGGTAACTGAGCTGGAATTTCTGTATTCAGGCATCTAAATGCAAAACCCGACAAGTCACACATTTTCGAAAATTAAGTTCTATGCACCATTTTATTCGTTATTCAAAGAGTTATCAAATTTCATAATATTTTCTTGCAAATATTGACATTATCTATAAGATATATCTATAAGAAGATATTTAGTATGAAAAATCTGGTTCTACCAGGATTTAAATTCAAACACCGACATATTTCGTCACCCAATAGGAATGAGTTAGTCAGGTCATGTGACAATGTGACCTGATTAACTACGTGAAGAAGTTTTGTTCTACTGAAAATTTAAATTTTCATGTTTAATCCTAGTTAGAAGCTAGGTATATTATTATTTCTTGCCTACTTTTGTTTATCTTCCAATAAAGTTTCAGTAAAATAACACAATCCATTTTATTTTGATTACGTTCAACATCGTTTTTAGTCAAAACCCGACATGTCACAGCTCTTCACATGCAAAACCCGACATGTCCAAATTAAAATCCCAATTTACAAGAAATCTCCCTGAGTTAGATCTTTATGCATGGTATTTTTAAGAAATAATGCGCTAGATACATTCAATGCTTTAGATCTTTATTCTTTTTAATATTCATAATAATTTAAATCATTTTTTGCGTTTTCTGTAAAATTTGTTTTAATGGACTTGTCGGGTTTTGCATTTAGACGCCTTGTATCATTAATCCCGTAAATGATGGAGATAAACAATTGTGATTGATTAAAATTTTATTTTAAGATAAAACTTTTGTTAGCCACGTTCTGAGAATTCTAATAATGAATTGAATAATGACAAGACAAGTGACATCTGTCTAAAAAAGACAACTGTTTAGAGTGACAATTTTGTTATGTAAAATTTAGACTAACAATTTTGATTATGCAAAATTTATATTCTATGAGTTTACTGGTTGCCTAATCATTAACATTAATTTAAAAAAAAAACTCCCTAACATTAATAATGAACAAAACATTTAAACAAAAGCAGACCACAGACTACACAAAGCAAATTGTTGGTTAGTAACAGTTAGTAGTAGTCATAGATATAGATGTAGTAGTATTTTGGTTTAATGGACACAGCTATCTGGCCGGTTAATAAAATTATGTTTTTTTTTTAATAAAAATTAAAAAAACATTATAAAATTATAAAGCTAGAATAGTATACGGTTTTATATTAACTCTATTTTTTTTGAAGATTATAAAAAGCATTCATAAAAAAATATATATCCTTGAAATCCTAAGAGCTGTTAGTAAGAAATTTCACTTCAAATATGCGCACATAGTCCTCAATTATAGATTTTGACAAGCTATGGGAGTAACAAAATAGAGTCTAGCATTCTAGAAAAGTTCTTTTTTATACTTTTCATTAATGGGAAGCCTAATAATGTAATTTAAAATAAACATACAGCCAATGACTCTGGCCGAAAATAGATAATAATCGAACGGTGGTTGGCTATCGTACCATGTTATTTTCTGGATGAACTAAATCTGCTCCCATTCTGCTAAAAATATATTGTTTTTATTAGACCACATTCGATCGAAAAATAATTATTGTACGAACGCGTATCAATAACGGTTCCAGTGCTACGTTCAAAGTTTTGGTTGAGCAAATAAACGGTTAGATTGTATAAATAGATCAATTAAGTGTGTATTAATTACAAAAGAGCGGAAAATTCGCCCGTTTTCCTACATAAATTAGTATAATAGTGTGAGCAAATTGCTATAAGTTGTAATATAAATTGGTCTTGTGAAACTGAACTAAATGCACTCTTTTGTGAGCACAGAAAGCCTGGAGAACCGACGAAAATTGGGTCCTTTAAGAGTGCGTCAAAAAACAGAGTGTTTCAAATAAAATGTGGCATCTTTCGTAGGGGATTCTTCACGTAAAAATAAGATTTATTTCTTATATCAACATACGCCCAATTCTGCTTTGTTTCGTAGCTACGGGAGATTAAGGTCTTCATTTTTTTCATTTATTATAATTTTCTTTCAAGTGCTAACAAACAGAATGAAATTTTGAGGGTAAAAGTTATTATAGGTAATTGTTAAATGTTTAGTACTAAAAAGTGTCGACACCAAGGACGTTGTATATGGATTATCACTAGAATATTTGTCCGCCACTGACTTTTTTTCTTTTGTTAGCATAGTTGTGTAGGCCGTTTAATGCCGATTAAAAGTTGTATTTTGATATTTTGTCGATTTCGATCTCCTTCGTGAGATAAACGCAAGTTTAATCACAATTAAATTAAAAATAAAATTAGTAAATTATTTATTTAATCTATTTAATTATTAAATTTCATTGAAATTTATAACACTGATGCTCAGTGCTATACCTACAGCAAATTCAAGTGAAATTTTAGCATCCTGTAACTTTGAAACTGCATTATGAATCAATGAGCAATATAGTAATAACACTTTCGTCGGTTAATGGCTTTAAAATTTTTTAAAGGTAACTAAAATGTTGCTTTTTAGCATTAAAATATGTCGCACTTATATACCTTTTGCCCTCAAAATTTCATTCGAATCTCTAGAAGCACTTGGAAGACAATTATAATAAATCGAAAAAAATGAAGATTTTAACTAGCTGTAGCTACGAAACAAAGCAGAATTGGACCTATGTTAATATGAAAAATAAATCTTATTTTTACGTGAGGAATCACCCCACAAGAGATAGTTCATGTTTTTTGAAACAGCCTGTATATTAAATACCAGGATTGGAAAAAATCATGATTTAAAAAAAATCAGATTTTTTTATTTAAATCAGATTTTTTTTTATTTTAATTCAAAACATAATTAAATCATATTTCCAAATGACTAGGATTTATTTCCAATTAAAGTCCTATCCTAAATGGCTAAATCTTTATAACTCTGTCCGATACTGATAATATTAACAATTCTACGGTGCGTGTCATTTTTCGTTATCGGTCACCAAAAAGTTCCGCAAAAAAGTCGCTCGCTTCAGATCAAAAAGATTTTTTTTTAAACGTCTCAAAAGTATTAATTTTTGTCATTTAAACGACTAGGCATAGAAGTAAAGCGCTGTTACGCCTAAGCAC
The DNA here is from genome assembly GCF_002938485.1 of Sitophilus oryzae. Lineage (NCBI taxonomy): Eukaryota > Metazoa > Arthropoda > Insecta > Coleoptera > Curculionidae > Sitophilus > Sitophilus oryzae. Next base: position 579,027 of record NW_022145814.1, on the reverse strand, counting down.
AAAAGTACAAAAATATATTATTAAATTGATATTAAGTCTCAAATTCAACAAATGTACAAATTGTTGCTCGATTACTGTTTATATAATTGCAATGTATGAAATGGATTAAAACATTATTTGTAATGATTTGGAAAAATAGTATGTTCTATTCGGAGTAAAAATGTACGTCTTGTGCTTTCCTGTAACGTCGAAATAGCTTTACGATGGTCCTTCAAAGGTACAGCATCGTCAAAAAAAGTATAACTTTTACTCCTAATAAAACAATACACTATTGTTCGGAAATAGTCTTAACTCGAGAATGAAATTAGTATAATCCCATGTCAAAGTGTAAAGTACTTACTGCAGATCAAAATGTCGATGTCGGTAGGAATTTGGAAACATACAACCGTTTCAAGAAAATATAAAACAACATATTTTCTGACAACGATTATAGTTCAGTCATTGGGGTTTTTTGCTTGGAAAAAAGTCCGGAAGTTTTGCAACTTTGCAGGTTTATAGGTTTTGGGGTCCCTAACTAAAATCCATAAAATGCACATTTCCAGACTTGCCGCCGGCGCCGCCGGCGCCGCCATCTTTGCAAGATGGCTCAAATCGGTATTTTGTGAATATATCGAAAACTAGGCATTTTTCACGAAAATCTGAAGAAAGCAAAAATTAAAGAAAATAAAATTTTCTATAAAAAACGTTTTATGAAAATTTTCGCTAAAGTCAACCGTTTAGGCACAAAATCCCTGGAAATTTTACAATTTTGCGTAAAATATGATATATTATGTATAATCGATTTTCCGAAATCAAATGTCGATTAGAGTTCACTAAAACTAGTTTTAGTTTAGTTTCTTCAATTTTGTCATAAAACAGTGGCATATCATTAATTCGCTCATTCATTTGTCCTCTCGAAGGAGAGACTCTCAATACGCCCAACTCTTCATCTTCAGCCGCCAGAGGGATATTTACAGGCAAGTCTAACTCCTCTTCATCGGATTCGTCGAGTGACACTTCAGTGACGTTGTCACAGGATTTCCCATTGCAGTATGCACAAGTCATTGAACATTTTTATCCTGCTTTTCTGCATCCACAGACTTTACCATAGTTGTTGGTTTTGCATTTACAGGATAAAAATGCCAATAGGGATTTTGGAGCTGGCCCTTTCAACGTTGTGACTGGAGTAATGCCTGTGTTTGGTTTCTTCCAACCCCACTCTTCGGCATCTTTGGTACAACCAGACCAATGCTGAATCTGATGGTAAGTTCGCAATGAATGCTGTCCAGCACGACAATTAATTATTCATAAATTAATGAGCGAATTAATGATACGCCACTGTTTCATGACAAAATTGAAGAAACTAAACTAAAACTAGTTTTTTTCTACGACTGCTATGTAAAACGTTAAAAAACGCACGCTAAAGTCAATCTAAAAGTGACGTTTTTCACACACCGTGCGCAAATTTTGTAGTGTGCAATTTTTGCGCACGCTTACTCTTAGTGTACACAACATGTGTCAATCTCTAAACTTTTTAACCTCCAATATTTAGGTGAAACGCCAAACGCAACGCAGCCGTCAGAAAAGTGTCATCATTACATCGCAAATTATTCCATAAAACTAGCAAAAACTGAGTCAGTCTGCTGCTGATTTGTAGTCGTAGAAAAAATAGCGTAAAAAACTCGTTCGAAAACTTCTTTGTACACTCGTTCGACTTGTGGCTCTTGCCTGCGGCTCGAACTCGTGTGCAAAACGCCGTTTTCGAAACTCATTGTTTAATATACTATAGTGAACCCTAATCCACATTTGATTTCGGAAAATCGACTATACATAATATATCATATTTTACTCAAAATTGTAAAATTTCCAGTGATTTTGTGCCTAAACGGTTGACTTTAGCGAAAATTTTCATAAAACCTTTTTTATTGAAAATTTTATTCTCTTTAATTTTGCTCTCCACAAATTTTCGCGAAAAATGCATAGTTTTCGAGATATTCACAAAATACCGATTTTGGGCGCCATCTAGGCAAGATGGCGGCGCCGGCGGCAAGTCTGGAAATGTGCATTTTATGGATTTTAGTTAGGGACCCCAAAACCTATAAACCTGTAAAGTTTCAAAACTTCCGGACTTTTTTCCAAGCAGGCCCCTTTTTTGATCCCCAATGACTGAACTATTATAGATTCTCGGTAATGAAGATATAGTCTCTATATCAGAAGAACCTAGTTCTGTACTAGACTGCGAATGATATGTATTCGAACAACGAATTTTTGTCACTTATACATAAATTTTAAAATAAATCCCTGCGTTTAGCGGTCTAATGGATCACACGAAATCACTTCAAAAATCAGCCCAACATTTAAATTGATGTATAGATATTTTTATATTCTTTTATAACATTTACAATTACTTTTCGAATTATTATCTGTTATAGAAATATTTTTTATAGTTTTCTAATACACATTTTTATAACTTTTACAGTTATTTTTTTATTTATTATAAAGCTTCAATAAATGATTTTTTTTTTATTTAAATCACATGATTAAAAAAAGTCACTTGATTTAAATTGCGATTTAAATCATGCCAACCCTGTTAAATACTAAGACATATTTTAGGGAAATATGTTCACATGCAGAATGTCTCTCAAAAAATGTGAGTGGGTAGGAGTGCCTTTCTAAATGATACAGTCTGTATATTACTGTGTGTTAGGGTTCCTTCTTGATCACTTTACATAATCTTAGGTTATTATTATTTCTTCATCTTATTTTTACATATATTCATTTACTGTCAATGTCTCCAGAAGATCCAATAGGAATCACATCAAACCACTGGATCTTTTCTGGGTTTTCTTTCTTGTAAATTTAACCTACTATAGTAAACGCCACGAATGTTTGGGAGTGATTCATCGGTCGCTACCATGTGAACTAATCTGTTCAAGGTCATATAAAACTTAATTCCAGTGCGCCAGTGCGCCAGTGTTTCAAATCATATAATAAACAATATATAATCTGTTGTAATTTGTTGTTTTAACTGTAAAAGTCTTGTCAAAACATATATTTGGTTATAAATATAAACTGGAATGCCCCATTGGTCGCACTGCAAGTACACCAATGGACTGACGCACAAAAACGAATCAATCAAAGAAACGCGATATAGTATCGTCTTTGTCATTCACGCTAACATTTTAGAATAAGTAGGAGGAGCGCAGGTAGATGATTAGACCGGGCCTCTAAAAACCTATGTCTGCGGTAAAAATTTACGTTTTTAATGTAAAAATGATAGCGCACGTGTCGATTCTAACTTCATCAAGCGATGAATCACTCCCAAACATTCGTGGCGTTTACTTTACCCATGTTGCCATATTATCAAGAAATTATGTCAAGTGAAAATTAAAAAAAGATTCCGAATTTCCAAAATTTTTTTTGCAAAAAAAACTCTGGGGTCGAAATATACTACCCCTAAAAAAATCTAGAATGCCACTTTATCTAAAAACGAGAAAACATTCGACCAATGTGTTCTCTTTTTCTATCACGACTATGCATATGGTTGCCAACCGTCCTCTATTCCAGAGGACAGTCCTCTTTTTAATCTCACTGTCCTCTGTTCTTCCACATATTGGAAAAGTCCTCTTTTTACATACTAAACTCAGAATCTAAAAAATATTCGTCTATCGCCAATCGGCCACAATGCATGCTTTAAAAAATTGTTAATGTGTGTCTTTCGCTACTCCCAGTCGTTACTTATATTTTTAAGAAAGTAAGGAAAGACCATCAATCGCATACCGTTCACATAACTATTAAAATTCTAGGCATTTGGGCGAGGTTTCAAAAAATGTTTCACCTGTGCCTCTTTTTTACCCTCTCGTCCATTTGTTTATTTCGAAAGTTGGCAACCCTACCTATGCATGCGAAACCTGCACACTTAAAACGGACATTACAAGGAAAATGCAGGTCGCTAATAATGATCAATGGAACGAAATATTACAAATAAATTGACAGCTATCTTCATTTTCAAGCTGATTATAACTCCATTTTATTGTCGATCGTATGGTTTTTGCATTGTTTTAGCCTTTTAAAACCCATCCCAAAAAATACATTTTCTTGTCACACACCGTATACATCTTAATCATCATGACTACACACAATATAGTTATGATACAATGACTAAAGAATACAAGGACATGTAACAGCAATATACGGGCTGCAGCACAATTTGTGACATTAGACGCCATTTTTTTGGACATAACGAATGAGTCATCAACTGGTCATCAGCTACAATTTTAGCGATTTTTAATAGTTGGTTGTGTGTAGTAAACTTTGTATAAACTTTATTACAATGGTAATTTGTTCATCTTTCAAGTGTAAAGTTCTTTCACCTAAACGTTTTATAGGAAAATAAACAGTCCACTACACCTTTTTAGGCTTTTTTTTATTGAATTCGATAATTATTTTTCTGATATTATATGTACTTGATATGTGCCATACGCCGATACTAGTTTTGTATCTTTTGTTAACATTTTAATACATTTTTTTCGTAATTAATTAGTATGATAGCACCGGATACACCATAGGCACAACCATAGGCTTAGTGAAAACATTTACGATGAAAACATTTAAGAAAAATATGTGCCACGGCTCTGTTTAGAAGAATGGTCACAGTTTGTTCTCGGGTGCTATTTGTCCTTGTATTATTTAGTCATTGTCATGATACCAAAAACTAAAATGCCAAGAAGATTTTTTTATTATTTCTATCGCACAATATTTATTTATAAGGAATTAAAAAAACTGTAAAAAATAATTAGGCGTATACAATCTTAATAGAAATATGCTATTAATGAATGAATATGAAGGATGTGTAGATGATATAAATTACTAAAAAAAAGAAAATAGTGGCATATTGCCAAATTTGCATTACGAAACGTTAAAATAAAACTACATGTGTGAATTCAGCCATTAATCAAAAATTGAATAACAGTACATGATCTGTTTTAAAAATAAAATCTAAAAAAATAGTTTTGTCAAATCCATATCGAATCTCGTTTCTAAGCTAAATGTCCAAATACATTTAAAAATATATTTCATACATTTTAAAATATGCTTGTAAGATTAACTATAACCGAAGCAAGCTAAAAAAAGGATATACATAATTAATTAAAACAAGTCAAAAGATTTATTTAGTTTTCTTGTATTCGTTTGTTGTCACCTGGTAGACAACAAACTTGTTTATAAATCACCATACTATTGTTTAAAGTTGATTCTCACTATACATTCCGTTTCCGACCCATATACGTTCCGTAAACGTTTTGTATAATTTGATTGTATTCACGCTATAAACCGTAGTCATGGAAACGGTATGAAAACGAAATAGTGTGCATTGTCCTATTCATTTACATGATATAATATTTTACGTAAACAGAAAGGAAGCGGAAAGTAGCTGATACGGAATGTATAGTGAGCATCAACCTTAATATAGAATAAGGGATGATTCACAGTACACCGGACCGTGTCGCACGCAAATGCGGGATCCCTCTAAGCAATAGCAAATGCGGGATCCCTCTAAGATTCCGCGGGATCAAAGTTGCGGGATTTACCGTGCGGGATCCGTGGGATCGACACATTACTACTGGGTAACGTAGGTAACCGAATCGATCGCGATCAAGGTCAAACCGCTTCGTTCCGGGCCGATGCGTCGACGCTTGGAACCCGGGAGATTCCCCTTACGGCTAGGCCATTAAAAATAAGTGAAACAAACAGGTTAGTTGTTAGATTTCTTTCTGGCATGTTTCTGGCGTATGTGTAAGTAAAGAAAAGCGTTTCACTAGTACTTGTGGACAATTTCGTCAAATAAACTGCCGGACATAATTATCGGGACAAGCAAAATTTTAGGGTAAATTTAAAGTTGAATATCTCTTGAACTAAAAAAGATTTTTGGATGCGGTTTAGAGCAGGTATTAGATGCATTTCTTTTTTCAAAAAATATGAATTTTTAGTCATACGTATGGTCCTAAATAATACATTCTGCATATGCCAAAAAATTATTGATATAGGGTGTATCTAAAAGCAGATAACTAACACATGTTAAAAAAATCAACATCAGAATAATATTTTTATTTATAAAATAAGTAGATAAATGAAATTAAAATTTAAGTTTATTTAATATTAAATATATTTTTCGAACACCCTGTATACATCGGTCCAAATTTCTGTACAGCTAGTGTAAGATAGACGCTATATCAATATATTGTGGGCCTATGCAAAATATACAATGCGTTTTGTACCATTTAGGACCAAATGTATGACTATTGTTTACAGTCCGGCAATTTTGCGGATCCGCAGGATTGATTGCTTTAATCCCGCGGGTTTGCGGGATTGAGATTTTGGTGCGGGATTGTATTCCCTATCTGGGAGTTTTTCGACATGAGGAATTTAAATTCGATGTCAGTTGGGCTCCTATTTATAGGGGCGCCCCATCAATCTACATATTTTAACTGGTTTAAAGAGTAATAACTTTTCGTCCACTTCTGAGTGAAAAAATATACATTTGCACTGTTTTTTACGTAAAAAATGTCTCTTAGTAAAAATAGCTACGAGTAATAGTTCTCGAGATATTTAAAACCGAAATAATCAATACATGTCATCATCGACAAAAATTGAACATGTTGACTAGATAGATATTAGACTAAAATCATAAATTTGATATGCTTTTGTACCAAAGGTTCAACAGAAACTGTTTCTTCATATTAATTTAAAAGAATATAAAGTTCCCAGATTTATTATTTCAGTCAAATAATTATCTAATAAATATTTTTATTTTTGTCAATAATGACAATCCCAAACGACTGGCTGCTATCCACATTTATACCGCTTCCCAAGAAGGCAAACGCGACCAAATGCTCTGATCACAGCATAATCAGTCTGATGAGCCACGTCCTAAAAATCCTCCTTAATATCATCCACACACGTATGTATAGGAAACTCGATGAAAACGTAGTTCAGTTCGGCTTCAGAAAGGGATTGGGTACCAGAGAGGCTCTGTTTTCAATACAAGTCCTAATCCAACGAGCACGCGACGTCAATGTAGATGTCTTTGCATGCTTCATAGATTTCGAAAAGGCATTTGATAGAGTCCAGCATGACAAACTCATCTCGATTTTACAGTAATCAGGAATAGACGATAGAGATACAGAAATAATAGCAAAACTTTATCGTTAACAAAAGGCTGTAGTTCGAATCGAGAACGAAACTTCAGAAGAGTTTAGTGTAAGGATGGGAGTGCGACAAGGCTGTATATTGTCGTCTCTGCTATTCAATGTGTACTCGGAACATCTATTTATAGAGGCACTGGATGGCACAGAGAATGGGCTGGTAATAAATAGAGAAATAATAAACAATTTGATATATGCAGATAATACCGTTCTGTTGGCCGATACCGCTGAAGGTCTCCAAAGGCTTATAGATCGTGTGGCGAATACGGAAGCAGATACGGAATGAAGATGAACTGCATGAAGACTCAAAAGTTGATCATTAGCAAGAACTACATCGACAATTTTCAGTTCACTGCTAACAACGTCGTTCTCCCGCCTACTCCAACTCATACTGCAGGGGAAAATAGAAGGCAGAAGATCAGCGGGACGCAGACGAATATCGTGGCTGCGAAATCTACGAACATGGACCGGATTGACGTCAACAGCTTTGTTCAGAACGGCAGTGAACAATGTAATATGGATCAATGTGATAGCCAACATCCAAAGAGGATAAGCACTTTAAGAAGAAGAAGAATGACAATGCATAATAATTTGCATTCCAAATATATTGAGAACGGTTAGTCGTAGCGATTTTTACCAAGAGACTTTCTTCTTCTCACTGTGCCTTGTTAGACCCCCCTGACGTTGGAAATCACGATGACGAGTTGATCCCTGTTTTCAGCCACTCTAAACAATTGTTCAGCACTGTATATGCCTGACGCCTGTCCATCGCGGATGTTCCTCAACCAGAAGATTTGTTTTCTTCCTACGCCCCTGCGGCCCTCTATTTTTCCCTTCATTATCAGTTGTAGAATCTAATAACGATTTACTCTAAGAATATGGCCGAGGTATGGCACCTTTCGGCATATAACTTTATCGAAATATAACAGTTAATTAAAAATATACAGAGTGTCCCAAATAAAAAAAAATATATTTTTCTGTTGATAACCCTTAAATTATTAATTTAAAAAAAAATATACTTAAACCATTAAATTCTACGTAAAATGGTGCTTTGGAGATGTTTTCACAAGAATACAAAATTTTCCATGGCAAAAAAGTTACAGCGATTTGTTAAAAATGCAAATTTTTGAAAAACACCCCATAACTCCGAAACGGTAACAGATATCGATGTGCAGTTTTCGCCATCATGTTTTTGATAAAAATTGAGCTTAGACACCAACATTAGTTTTCGTCTGTCTGCTATAGAAAAGGGCGTTTCCCTTTAAAAGCGTCCAATTTGACCCATCCTGTATAAGCTAATCATTTTGACACCTTTTTTATGTTTTTTGCATATTTCTTTTATAATTAATTTTATGCAAAGAGTAAAAATCTGGAATCACATTGAATCAGAATTTAAATTAGAGTGATGTGTATAGATTTATAGATTAGGATGTATACCGGGTGTTTTTCGGGTGGCTCACCCCTATAACTTTTTTTTATTTTTGCAAACAAGAAAACGAAAGTTGATATCTTAATATATGACAACAATCAGGATTGATTGACGTATTCAGTTCTTCTCGGTTGTAGGCTCTTCTACTTTCGCCTTGTTACAATCATTCCTTAGTGTTTATTTAATGTATGAAACACACTCCATTTAAAAATAAAACAAAAGACAATAGGGGCACCTGCATCATACATATATTAAAATAGTTCCATCTATAATGAACGATACTACAAATTATTGAAAAAAATATCTGCAATAATCAAATGGCGTCATGAATATAAGTTTCGATAGATGTATCGAACTTTCCTCTTTCCTTATAAGTGTGCATTAAAATGATTTTATTTTAAATATAAAACAGCACTTGGCAGTCACAAATCCAAATAACTTATGAGGAAAATCATAATGACGGAGTGCTGCATTGAAAGAAACCTTAGCTTTAATTAAATATTTGTTTTAATGCGCTCGAAGGCCTTCTAGCATTATAGAAAAACATACACATTGAACTAACACAACTAAAAATAAGTTTCAATTTTAAACTTGCCACATCTATTGGTTTCACCAAACAATTTTATAGCATGCGTTTTATTTATATATCATTATTAATTTAATTCATGTTCTTGAACTATTTTTTAAAGAAATATTCGTATTTCATCACGAAAGCATTTTAGTTTTATACGGGATGAGTCTTAAAAATAGTGCAAATATTTTCAGGGCTGGTAGGTCTCGATAAAAGAAACATATTTTCTCTTTACAATTGTTTTTCAAATTCAAAATAACCAAAAAAAGGCAAAGTGACAGAGTTATTCAAATTTGAATTAAAAAAAAATGAGCTGTCGGATTTTTTCTTTATTCTGCATCCCTTTTAGTGTCGTAACCATAGAGTAAAGCTATAACTACTGTAATATCAGAGAGAAATTAGATCGTGGGAAAATTTACGGTGGACAGGCAATTCTAAAAAGTTTTCTAAAATATACAGGAAATGTTATAAGAAAATGCATTATTTTCAACATCTTTTTTGCGAAAAACCTCATAGACCTCTTCCGGGGGTCGAAATATAACTAAATATTTATAAATAGTTGCACTTACTTAAGACTCACCCTGTATATATACATATGCCGAAGGCGGAAGTAAATTTCGAAAAAAAACAACAAAATAAAAAGTTAATGGATTACCAATAAAAATGATAAAAAATCTAACAAAATAACATGAGTTTTACTATAGACAATCAACATATATGGCAATAAAATAAATATTTCACTGATAAATACTATAGGGGTTAAATGAATATATGTGAAGATATTCAGGACATGGTTCCATTTTGTAAATTAAGAACGGTTTTTCGTATACCGGGTGCGTCTCAAAAGTGGGTCATCCCTATAACTTTTTTATTTTTACAGATAAAAAAATGAGATTTGGTATGTTTTGGTTTGGTTTGGTATATATGCATATTTTGGTATATATAATAATATAGTTTGGTATATAATGTAGTAGTATATGACATAAATTACGATTCATTGACCTCGAATTGTTTTCGGCCACTTTCTGTTTCACGTGAAATAACTAGAACTTTTGAGTTTTAAATGACACCTTGGTATTTTCTTACCTTATTTGATTCTTTTTTCCGAACTTTTGACATTTTCGCATATAGCTTATTTAAAATTGTAAGATGTGGTTCATAGCGAAAATTGGACTCGAAATACCAAGTGTGTTGTACCAAATTATTCGTAAAAAATGCTTTTTCCAAATATACTAATGTGCCACCCGTGTTCTATTTAAAAAAATTGAGATATGATTAAAAATACGATTTGGGCATAATTTAACTGGCCAAGACAAGACACGAAAAACATTAGACGATCAAATCTATTTTTCTAAGGCTCCTTGATTAAACCTTAATGTCTTTAACGGATCCATGGCACTCTCGATTGAAATTTAAAATACGATTTTTTTAAGCGAAAATTTCAAAATTGAGTGTCATTTTCACTTGAATAAATAAAAAAATATACCGAGGGTACCATTTAAAAATCAAAAGTTGTAGTCATTTCCGATGAAACAGGAAGTGGCCAAAAACAATTGAATACGTCAATCAAAATCAATCCTAATTTAACCAAATCTCGTTTTTTATCTGAAAAAATAAAAAAGTTAGGTGTAGTCATTGGCGTAACCAGAGGGGTGCCGGGCCCCACACCCCAGGTACTGCTGGGCACCCCCCAGAGAAATCTTGAATTTTATGACTCTTGGCTACGTATTAATTTTTATTTGCTTGTGATGTAGTAAAAATGACGTTTTCTAGTTTTGTTTAGTTATTATTATTTTGTTGTGTTCAAAAATGTGTCAATTTTTTTTTTAGAAAATTTGTAGGTATGTAAGTAATCTACGGGAACACGGTTTTTTAAATTTATGTAAACGTTTTATTCAAAAAATGTGCTTTTTAAAATTATTTGTCATTTTTAAAAAAACAAAAGCCCTAGGCCCCCCCTGGGCTCAATAACAGCCCCCCCCCCGGCCCAACCCAGGATAAATTGCTAGTTACGCTATATATATACATATATATATATATATATATATATATATATATATATATATATATATATATATATATATATATATATATATATATATATATATATATATATATATATCCCTTTAAAAAGAGAATATGCATTTATTTCTTTTGAATTATATTGTGTAGGTGGTAGAAAAAAGCTTGGAACGTCTACACAATGTAGACGTTCCAAACTTTTTTTCCCTTTTAGATAACTTTTCTAAAAATAATATTTACTTTGTATAGCCGAGCTATAGTTTTTTTGCCTCCAATAGGCATGTGGATATTTGAACGAGGACTAATTCTTAACCATAGGTTCGTTAATTAACGAACCTATGGTTAAGAATTAGTCCTCGTTCAAATACAAATTTAATTAAATAAATCTGCTACAAAGCCTAGAATGTAGAAATTCTACATTCTACAAACCCTATTAATTTTAAAACTAAAAATTTTCTAGCTTAAAAGAATTAATTTCATTTTTTTCTTCTAAATTTCTTCGCACACCCAGTTCATTTTAAATTCTTGAAAATTTAAAAAAAATTAGAAAAATACAAGGTGAATGAAAACGAATGCTTTTTGGTTAATTAACTAAACATTTATCATTTGTCCGCCTCTGCGTTAGTCCTTTGACAAATGCAATAATTTAGAAAGTGATATTTTAGAGATTATTAATGTGTTTTTCATCAGCATCATCAGCGGTTTGTATGGATTCATGTGATAGATATTTTGTGACTAATAACTAACAATTCTACTAATAACAAAAATTTTACTATACAGGGTGAGTCTCATAAAAGTGCAAATATTTTAGGGGTAGTAGGTATATTTTGACAACAGAAACACATCTATGAGGTTTTTTCGCAAAAAAATCAAAATTTGTAATTTTTTAAAAAAAACTTTGTTATTTTTTTTTAGTTTTTAGTTAAAAAAAGGTGCCCGGTGGCGTAGAGGTACAGGCTCTCGTCTACCAATCTGAAGTTAGTGGGTTCGAATCCCACACCCGGCATTTCATCAGCCGACTATTTCTATTAAAATAAAAATAGTTTGGGTACCCAGGTCGACCCAGCCTTAAATGAGTACTTGGGATTCACAATCCTGATGTAATAATAGGCGGTTGAAGCGTAGAGCTAGGCACATTACCTTGTATACCGAACAGCTCTAGTATGGCAAGCTGTACCTTGCTACTCCCAAGGCGTTAAACGCTATACACGGGAGCTATTATATTATTATAGTTAAAAAAAACGTATTTTCATAATAATATGACAACATAGATATTAGATTAAATTTAAAAGAAAGAAAACCCAGAAAAGGGTATATAATGTTTCTACACCCTGTATACTATATACCACTTCTATATACCACCTTGTATATTTCTATACAGGGCGAGTCTTCAATGAGTGCTTATATTTTCAGGGCTGGTAGATCTCGATAAAAGAAACATATTTTCTCTTTGCCGTTTTTCAAATCCAAAAAACCGAGTTATTAAACGGTTTTATTTAACTCGACCCGTACGGTATTTATTTATTTGTTTGTTTATTTGGGTCAAAATTAGAAATTGAAATTTAAGTACCTTCCTGTTGTCAGATTGATCTGAAATTTGGTACACACCTTTAGTTCCGATGACAATACAATATAGTAATATCAATAACATTGTAAATCTAAGATGGCCGCCGGTACAAAATGGCGGATTTCATATTTTTCCACAACCCCCTCAATATAGGTATCAAATGAAAGGGCTACACTAGTAGAATACTGTGATTATGACAAAATTTAAAATCCAAGATGAACGTCGTTACAAAATGGCGTATTAGGTGAGGGCATGAGTAGTCGTGTCCAGAACAGTTGTGTCCAAGATTGTGTGACGTTAGAAGGACAGATAAAAAAAATAGGTGATTAGATGTACCTACGTAGTTAGCGGTAGCTTTACCACCCAAGTTAAGGTAATAGGTTAAAACGTGCTGAGGACTGTATGGCATTAGGGTGGCTAAAAATGTAATGTCGCAAGCGTTTTCCCCTCAAGATTGGGCGCCTCTTGTTGTATATTATAGCCTTGCCCCTCTACTGGACCTCTGGGGGAGTCGACCGTTAAAATGTCCATTACTCGTGGGAACAACATGGAAACAATAAAAAAAAAAACAAAAATAAAAACGAAACTGCTACACAACGAAAAGAAGGCTCCGAAAAGGCGAAAGAAAAGTATAGAACAGAAACGTGCAAAAGAGAAGTGAAAATGAAACCTATAGTCGACTACAGAAACAGAAGAGAACGGTTAGCAACAGAAACACCTGAGCAACATGATGCCAGGTTAATAGCACAACGTGAGAGACAAAGGCAGCTGGTAGAGTCAGAAACACCTGAGCGTCATGAGTCCAGGCTAGCATTACAACGTGACAGACAGAGAGAGTTGTTAGCGGCAGAAACACCTGAGCGTCATGAGTCTAGGCTGGCATCACAACGAGAGAGACAAAGAGAGTTGTTAGCGTCAGAAACACCTGAGCGTCATGAGTCTAGGTTAGCATCAGAACGCGATAGACAGGGAGAGTTGTCAGAAACACCTGAGCGTCAGATTGTAATAAATTATCAGGTAAAAAACCATGTAATAATTATGCACTAAATGAATTAAATAGAATGAGGAATATTCGGTAGGCATTTCCGTTAAATACTAAAAACTAGAAAATAAAAAATCGGTAAAAAAACTTTTAAGTTAAACGGTTTTATCTTATGTGCACTGAAAACTAGAAAATAATAATAACAATTAGGTATTTTGAACTTCTAGTTCAGAAATATTTTAGTACTACGCAGAATATAGCTTTTAGGCATATTAGACTAAAATAAAAACGTGGGGCCCATTAACTGTTGCTGTAATACTTTCTTCTATACTAAGTGTGGATTACATCGACTTACTATAATCGTAACTGGAGATTTTGGCAATCAATAACCAGCCGTGGCGGCTTCACCAGCGCCGAGCTCATGATCTACCAAAGTATAAAGATATGCTTTGCCATAGGTAGGATTTCAGAGGGGCCCCACGTTTTTATTTTAGTCTAATATGCCTAAAAGCTATTCTGCCTAGTACTAAAATATTTCTGAACTAGAAGTTCAAAATACCTAATTGTTATTATTATTTTCTAGTTTTCAGTGCACATAAGATAAAACCGTTTAACTTAAAAGTTTTTTTACCGATTTTTTTTAATTTTTAAAAAAATATTTTTGCTTAAATTTTGAGAACCACTGGACCTTTACCGTAACCACCGTAACTTTACTGGGTTTTTGTTTCTTAAATATAATTTACTATCTATGTGACCATATTATCAAGAAACTATGTTTATCAACTAAAAACTAAAAAAAAATCAAAATTTTTTCAAACAACAACCAAACCAAAAAAAATATCATAATCGTGTTTCTACTGTCGAAATATACTACCCCTAAAAATATTTGCACTTATTTAAGACTCACCCTGTATATTTTTAAAAAATATACATTTAAATTCTAGTAATAATTTGAATTTGGGGTGATTGACATATACAACAGGAATAATTTTAAATTACTAGTTTAATTCGCAAAACAATACTCATTTTATATCCCTATTATTTTAGCGTCAAATAAAGCAATCAAATAGAAGTTTTTTTGTAAAACTCGGTATAACACACTCTGTATATTACTTACATTGTTAATTAAGTGTAAATCCATATTTAATTATTTTTTTAACTGGAGAATGTCAAGTTTAAATTGGTTATTCTTTATCTATAAAATTATTGTTGAAACAAATTAAATTCTGCATATTTGCCATGGAGTTGAATGAGTTTAACAGTTATACTGCATTTCCACATTTACTATTGTTACCGCAAACATTTTTCGCTAATAGTGTTTAGAAAAATTTGGATGTCAACAAGGTCACTAAATATCCTTCAATTAGCTCAATAATTCACTGCAGTCACAGCTGCATAAGCTAAATACCTAAAAGTTTTAGATCGTATATTTTGAAAAAGATATACAGGGTGGCAGATCGGGGAAGTTAGCAACTCATTGAAAGCAGGAATTATAAAATACGATCCTGCTTGGGCTGCTACAGTCCTGCTTTAAATCCCAACCCAGCCACACCTACCAATTTTCAGCTATAGTTACTTTTATTTTGGTTGCTAACCTCCCACTTGGCAACACATGAGAAGCAGGATCGCCCAAACTGGTTCCTGCTTGCGCTGCTATACCCCTGTTGCAATTTCATCCCAGCAACACTTGCTGTTTTTAAGATACAGCAAGTTTAAGTCTGACTGGTGACGTCACACATAGCAACACAATAAAAGCAGGATGGCTGAAACAAGTTCCTGCTATGGCTGCTATAGTCCTGCCTTATCCTGCTTCAAACCCCATACTAGCCAGTCTTGTCGTTTTAAAATAGAACGAATCGATTCCTGGTAATCAGTCGCAGGTTAAGATTAGGAATGATTTGTTTAACTTGATATTATTTTCCTAAAATATGTATAAGCTTCCAAGTCATAAATAATTATTCCGAACAGTTGAACAAAATAAAGCAGGTTCAGTGTTCTCAGGAGTAACTTTAGAGTTTTTAGTGTGACATCTGAAAGCGCCTTAACGTACCCGCGAACCATAACCTCAAATTTTCCAATTTTCTACTATGAATTTGAATTCATACCTAGTTCTCACAAGTGTGATTTGTGTTATTTTGTGTGTTTTTTAAAGAAACGTAAGTATTTTTGACGGTCAATCTATCGTTAAACTTTTATTTTGTACGTTTCGTTCCGTGCCCTAGCGGACAAGTCAGCAACAAGCTTTTATATCATATAAATTGTGTAATGAGATGTGTGTAAATTGTGTAAAAGTGTTACAGAAAATTGTTTTCTTCTTTTTAGAGTAAAGTAAAGTAAATATTTCAGTTAACGTCTCCTTTTTGCTGCCAGGGCTAATCTGGACGGGGCCTACTTTGTTTACGCGGAATCCGAACCGCGGTCCTCGGCCATATCATGGTCAATGGCCTACCGACTTGGCAAGTGTCTAAATCGACTTTAAAGGGCCCCATTCACGTTGAGATCGGTATCGATACGTGTATCGCGACAGGAAGCGATACATGTATCTGAGATTTGTATCCATGTTTCCTATCCAAGATTCCTACACGTTGAGACGGAATCAGGAAATATCAGTGTTCAAATTGAAAACCAAAATGGTGCTGCCTGCCATGCCGGTGTTTGTAGCAGTGGCAGTTGTATTATCAGGCATTTCAAAAAAGAAAAAAAGACGAAAAAGAATATGGGCTAAGAAATGGTTACGTGAGAGAAACAAATACACAGTGGCAAATTTACTACAAGAATTAATGGTTAGGTTAGGAGAGGAAACGACACTGTTTATATTTTGGTATCGCGAGACATAATAACATCAACATACACGTTGCGACAAGTATCACTTGCATGCGTTTGGTATCGAAATTTCACTACATTGATACAGACGGCGATACAATCCTATACGATACAGCGATACTGAGACAGACAAATACACTGTGAGATTTGTGTCAAGATACTGATACTTGCAACATGTGTCGATACCGATGTCAATGTGAATAGGGCCCTTTACTCACGAGATATCCGATCTCATCCGGCCTCGAACCGCCGCGCCGTGAATGAGCAGTGTGTGTCAATAGATTTTACACTTTTGCCTTTTTTTTGGACAACAGCACGATACAGAGTTTCGAACCGGTCACCCGTCCATCCACTAGTATCGCCTTACGTCGCTTAACTTCGGTATTCTAATGGGAACCGGTGTTTCGACGTAGCTATTCCGTTGCCTTCTTTTTAGAACATTTAAATAAAAGCTTGTTTTTAAAAGCTTTTATTTAATTTGCAATGTATGTGTATGTATGTATTTCCCGCGGCTTTTGGATTGTTTGTTTTTGTCTCTGTCTAACACATTTGAATTAGCGGTATCGATTGATAAACAGTAAAATTGTCACGTGATGGTCATCTTTCGTGATTTGTAGTTTTTTGTTTAATAAAAATTTCATTTTTCATAGATATTTGTTTAATGTTTTTTTTTCAGTTCACAACCCCAATGAGCCATACCCATGGGCTTACATAATTTACTGGCAGTCTCGTTGTGAAAGAAATCATTAGAAGCATTTAGATATTTGATCTTTTACAGGTTACATGATTGGAAAACTCCAATTCGCCAATTCTCGATTTCCAGTAATCAAAACTGTGCTGTATTTCAATTTGCTGTATTTCAAAAACGGCAAGAGTGGCTGGTATAGGGTTTGAAGCAGGATGAGGCAGGATTATTATAGCAGCAAAAGCAGGAACTTGTTTCAGCCATTCTGCTTTGATTGTGTTGCTATGTGTGACGTCACCAATCAGACTTAAACTTGCTGTATCTTAAAAACAGCAAGTGTTGCTGGGATGAAATTGCAACAGGGGTATAGCAGCGCATGTGTTGCCAAGTGGGAAGTTAGCAACCAAAATAAAAGTAACTATAGCTCAAAATTGGTAGGAGTGGCTGGGTTGGGATTTAAAGCAGGATTGTAGCAGCCCAAGTAGGATCGTATTTTATAATTCATGCTTTCAATGAGTTGCTAACTTCCCCGATCTCAGGGCGGCCCATTAGTGCGAGGAAGTCCAACGTCGTCGTCGTTTTCGAAGATATGAAAAAAGTTTTATTCAGATGTTGCATGGTTTATAAAGGGACATATCCTAAAAATATTTTGTTATATACAGGGTGTCGCAAAAAAAGTTATGATAATGTTTTAAGTTTTTTTTTAAATCGCATCCCTCATTTTTCCATGATTATTAAATTCAGCATAAAATTCTGAATCAAGTACACTATTTTTATTTGAAACACTATGCGGTGTTGCCATTCTGCTTCTTATTTACTGAAACTTTGGTTAAAAGCACTATATCCGAAAAGTGGTTAAAAACTGGTGTAAATTTAACTTTATTAATATTTAGCTATATTTTCCTAAACACCAAGGATAACAGAATAAACCCGCGAAGGAAAATTTACATTATCTTATACGGTAATTTTTATGGTGTCGCCAACACCTCAATATTTGAATAGCTATATCTTAGTTTTCATTAGAATAGACATCTCCAAGAGAGAGTGTTTTAGTTCCAACACTATTCAACTTCCTTCAAATCTACACAAATGACCAGCCGCTAAGTCGATACATCAAAGTTTCATCTACACCAGTAGTTCCCAAACTTATTTTTCTCGTGGACCACTTTCAAAATTTTACTGGTTTCGGTGGACCCCCTGCTGCTACATTTCTACCACATTCTTAAAGTCGCCAAAAAATAAAAATTGTGTCACTTCTGAGTTCTGTCCCTATATTCCGATATGTAAAATAAAAACGAAAAATGGTACATTTTATATCACTTTATTTATTAAAAGAATAGAATTACAAGAAAAATATTAAGGTAATATAGGTTCAGGTCATAATTTTTAATTAATGGGAAGGATGTATCTGATGGAGTGTCAGCAAACGATCAATGTTTGGCTTTATTTTTGTGAGCAATAACCGCAAATCCCCCGCTCTGTGATGTTTAATTTGCTCCTTTTTTTTTGTTTAAGAGGTTTGTAACGCACTAAAACTCCTTTCGACAAGGTATGACGAGGGAAAAGCTATTAAAAATTTCCTTGCGATTTCCCACAGTCCAGGATATTTTTCGGGTATTTCTGCTTGCAGCCAAAATGTTGGGTAGCCTTTTCTAAATTTCACCTTCAGCTCCTCATTAGTGCTTAGCTCGAGCAGCTCCTCTTGTAATACAACATTGGCCACTTCCGTTTCATCAAATGGATTTATGATCCATGGTGGTATATCCATCGTCAGTATATCTTCAAACCTGGTTTTGAAGTCATCATGCAGAGCACTTAAATGTTGACTGTAGGTATGGATATCCTCATCAATACATTCTACCTGCGACAAGTTTGGAAATTGAGAGAATTCGCGCCGACTAATGTTTTGCTTCATAAATTTCAATTTCCCAAGAAAAGCCGAAATTATCCCCTTTGTTTTTATTAAATTCAGGCTGTCCCCTTGTAACTGCAAGTTAATATCATTAAATTTTTTAAACAAATCTGTCAAATACGCAATGTCTGCTTTGAATTTGATCAAGTTTTCTTTTAAATCTGGATCTCTACTTTCTAAGAACTCTAATATGGAATCGAAAACAGAGTAAAATCTCGTTAAGCATGCACCTTTCGACAACCAGCGTACTTCAGTATGTAAGAGCAGTCGTTGGAAGTCTTCATCATTTTCGTCGCACAATTGAGCAAATAAACGCGTATTCAATGCATTGCTTCTGATTTTGTTGACAGCTTTTATTACAAAATGAAGAGATTGGTTCAACCTGTCACTTAAATGTTTTGCCACAAGATGTTGTCGGTGGATTACGCAATGAATAGCTGTAAGTCCTGGTATAATTCTTTTGAGATGACTTATAAACCCACGATATCGCCCGACCATTGCAGGAGCTCCGTCTGTTGCCACTGAAATAATGTTTGTAAATGGGATCGATTTTTCCGTAAAAAAATTACTCAGGACATTAAATATTGATTCGCCTTTAGTGTCAGTCTCCAAAGTTCTGGCAAATAGCAATTCTTCGTGAATTTCTTCCTCAACAATAAATCGGACATATGCCAATAGTAATGCTTCATTACTGGGTAACGTTGACTCGTCCAGTTGTATAGAAAAATGAGTTTTTTGCAGATGATTGCACAAAAAGCTTTCGATATCAGAGCTCATTTCATCAATGCGTCTTTGTACAGTATTGTTACTTAATGGAATTCTTTTTAGTACGTCAAATGGAGATTTGTGCAAAACAGTTTTTAAAACCTCTTCAACAGCGGGTAAAATTAATTGTTCTCCGATAGTGTGCGGTTTTCCAGATTTTGCTATAAGTAATGAGATATTGTAAGATGCCCGCAAGCCATCATCGTTACTTTGAGATGTTGAAGCGAACATACTGTGCATGGTGGGTCTCTTTCCATATTTTTCTTTCAATGTTTGAAAATATTTTAAATCTTTACCTATTTTATCAGTATGACACCTTTTTAGATGATCTTCGAGCTTTGATGGTTTCATAGAGTCATTGCTCAAAACTTTGTTGCATAATAGGCACATGGGCAATTGTTTGTCTGCCTCTGATGGAACAAAACCATATTTCAAATAATCGATACTATATTGTCGACATTTTTTCTTTGCTGTAGCCATGTTTCGTGTCAGTTACCTTACCTGTAAAAAAAAAATGTTTTAGTAACCAAGTTTTTTTCTGAATATAGGTATCACACCGCAGCCTTTGTCAGCACGCGGAAATAGAATTACGGCTTGTAAAGGGACCAACTAATAAACCGCTGAGACAAATACAGACGTTTTCACAAAACGGTATCAATTTTAAAGTACATAATTTACCACTAATTTTTAATAGTATAAATAAAAATTGGTGTACTCAGTATCGAATACTGATCATATTTGTGTGGGAAAAAATAAAAGTCGAAATCCCAAAATTGTCCATAAAAACGATAACTAACATTTTATTAAATCAATGAGTTCACGCGCTCCGTGTATTTGCGTATTTTTGTCTGCGGCTTCATTGTTAAAACGTGACAAACTGGCATCGAAGTCCAAGCCCCGCCCTTTTCCCGTCGCCCGCGCACCGCTCGCTCTTTCCGAAAAGGAATAGTTTTGATAAAATAGTTACTTCAAAACCAATTTAAAATGATTATGAAATTACTGTTTTATAAAATTAGTAGTTACTTGCAAGAAAAATTACAAAATTAATTGCTCTGCAATATTGCTTATTCGGCCTTTTTAGAGAGGCAGTGTTTCTCTCGTGAAAAAACAATTGAATAAAACGTGCTGTGTTTGTCTTCAAATCGAAAGAGGACAATTAAAATATCTGTAAGTTACTAAGTTACCTATCTATACAGGCCGTTGTGATCAACCGACTAGTACACGTAAACAAAATACTTAAGTACTATAACAAAAAAAGGTAGGTTACTTACTTTTCTCCGGCACTAGCAAACACAGATATAAATTTTCTCACAACTTTTTCCAAATTCCGCCTTTTTTTTCGAAATTCCGGAAACAAATGAATGCGTTTGCCTTTGGCATCAAGTATTTATAGTGGTGATCAAGTTCATGTCTGAACAAGCATTAAGCATTGTCGGGCGGATAGCGCTTTGCAAGTCTGTACACGAAATTGTACGTAATATCGAATACGCAAGTTTGGACAAGTAACAGTCGCTTGCCTTATTAAAATATTATCTGCTTAGATAGGTACTTAAAACAATGTAGGTAGGCCCTTATAAAAACTATGCTTACATTTTTGCTCTTTACTATCAAAAGCAGATAAATTTTCGTGGACCCCCATTAACATCTTATGGACCCCCATTTTTTGTTCACGCCTACGTAGACCCCCAGCAAGTCTCCCGTGGACCCCTGGGGGTCCACCTGGACCACTTTGGGAATCACTGATCTACACCGATGATTTAGCGATAGTTAGCCAAGGATAAGAATTTCTGTATAATTGAAGAAAACCTAACATCACAGCACAACACTTTCCTTAAAATTTCCAATTCTCACCGAAACACCCTAAAAACCTTTTACTGAAATAAATATATTTTCAATTAGTTATACAGTTCATACCAAATAAACTTTTCTAATAAATATTCTAATAAAGTTGCAATGAGTTTTTTACGGCTATTAAACTATCTTGTACACTCCGCACTAAAAGAGGTTCTGAAAAGAACAATGTCTGTCAGTAAACATTTTTAAGCTTAACTATCACAACACTATTTATTTAAACCAAAAACTCGTAATACAAAACTAAAGTGTCAAAACGAATGACACTGTGAGATAATAAATAAATAAATGCGGCAACTTGACATTTTTTACAGCAGAGCTACCACCTGAATCCCCAGCGCGAAATTTAAATTCCAGTTAGTCAGCACGGCGCCGAATATGTCCATGGTTGGCAACAATGAATTTAAAAATCGCGCCCTCGATTACGTAACTAAAAGTTTAATTGATGTTATATTAAAATATTTTGCGATATTATATTTTAATTTAAGTAAATTTTAAAGGAAATAATTGCCTATTCATATATGTATAATAAAATATAAATCAAGTTTATAAATTCCTAGGTATACGAAATACGCATGTTTCGAATGCTGCTGTTTGTACACTGAAATAGATAATGCAATAATTTATGTTCAGTAGCGCTTAGAGAAAAATGCATTTTACTAAACGTTTCCAGCAAATTATCCTACAAGCTATAGGCACCGTTTGGTTGGAGTATTTATAAAACGTCGATAATGTTCTTATTATTATTAAAATTTGGGTTAGGCAACTACAAGCTAAATATAAACAGGATACGTTTTGTGTATGTACAAAGTACTAACAAGTAAAAATAGATCGTCGAATTATTCATATTTAACATTTAATGCCTTCGTATAGAATAATGGAGGAGAGCATGTATAGATTTGAAAAGTTTGGTTTTCTCTAGACACTCCACAATTTTTTCCCTAATCTTTAGAAATACTTTTACTTCATCGTTATTTTAGCATTATTCATAAGATAATACATATGTAAACAATCTATATATCTATATATATATATATATATATATAACGTTTAAATTATTTATATTTAGTTAATATACATATATATTAACTAAATATACTGTTTTGAGGCCGTAAGTGTGCCGTTAGAATACGGATCATTTCAATAAACTTCAAAAAAGAGATGACGAAAATTCTTAAATTAGTAGTACATACGTAAATCTGTTAGTGTTTTCTCTAGGAGATGAGGAGACGTTGTCGTTGGTGGGGAAGCTCACCAACGCCCCAAGAAATCCCCTCTAGCACCTTGACTGGGTCTAAGAATCATCTCTTTGTCTTGTCCCTGGCTGTAGTGTCCTTGCCACGTAGACTACCCTGTCAGTCATACCAGGCACCTTCTACTGTCTGTCGTTATGTATCACGGATAGAGGGTGTGATGAGGGTCTTAGCTTAACCGCCCGGAACCAGAGGAGACAACCTCACCAAAAACCTAAATACTATGATGGCGGGACCAGGTCTAAGGGATTAGATAGAAGACTAGCTCATTGTATTCTCGTCTCCCTTACATCGACATGCGGAACTCATTAAAAGTGGACCGACTAACACTTGCGATGTATCGCCAGCTTTGCCAGAACTCTTTTAAGTAAGGACATCGAGTTGGCGAGTCATCAACTCGAGGGCCATGGTCAGGTCCTCACAATAGGATTGACTTCAAATATAAGGAGACAATAGAGAAAGAGAAAGATTGCCTCTATTATAGGGACTACACCGGTATCAGGTCTAAGGTAGGGTTACCAGACATTCTCTTTTTACCAGACATGTCCTCTTGTTAGCGGTATGTCCGGGCGTCCGGTTTCTTTTTTAAAACTTCACTGAATTGTCCTCTTTATTCACATTATATAAAAATATGCTAAATAACGTGTTTTTTTTTCAATTCTGATATACCTATCTGCTAATATATCAATAAATCACGGCAACGGAGAATCTTTCTATAAGTACTCTCCTACCAAAAATGGCTGAAATACTTTTCTACCGTTTTCAATAAGGAAGTCCATAGAAAGTTTCTCAAAATACGTCAATTTTTTTTCACAGTACTATCACATAACACAAATTCTGAAAGAACTTTTCCATTAATGGGTGCCCAATGGACAGATGACAGAAACAGGTTCTCCGTATCGTCTGTTAAAGATGCTATTGGGAACGCAGATTAATTTAAAATAATTTACCTACTCACAGTTATATTACTGAAAAACGGTGCCAATCATGAAGCAACAAATGAAAAAGGTGAATCGACTGTAGACGTAGTAACAAAACGATTAAAGAAATATCCAGAGGATTCAGACTGGAAATCAATAAATATACTTTTTGATAGATCTAAAGAAAAAAACTCAATTATCTTCAAAAACAGTACAAGCTGATGATATAAGATTAGCCAATAGAATGTTAACATCGGCTCAGACACAGTTAGATGCTCCAACTACATCAAAAACGAGATTTGAATAAATACGAGTATTTTGATTTAGCAGGAAATTAATTAAAGCAGAAAAAATTGACAACGCAGTGATTCGGTACAAAACCTCTCGAAATAACCAGTGTTCTTGGCGATTTTTTCAAGCCAAACACACAAACAAGACATCCAGCGAGATAGGATAACGGTCAACGATTTATTAACCGAATTAGACGGCCCCTTTAGCATTCAAAAGTACTTCATTTCTTTCTGTAAAATCAAGAGCAACGTCATGTTTGACCAATCGAACTTGGAAGAGTTTGACCTTTGCATAACTACCGATTTTGATTTTTCGGAAAATAAAAAACGGAAGAACGATTGAGATCTAACTCCCGCAGCACAGCAAAATCAACGATCGTTATTCAAAAATCCCGTATTATAATAAATGCGTACGAAAATTAATTATGGTTAGGATTTTTGTCCTCTTTTTCGTCTAGAGAAATCTGGTAACCCTAAGTCTAAGGAGAGACCAAGTTAATCAGCCTCCACCTCAAAGGTACCTGAGCCAGAGATAAGCTCCTCGACGGTGAAGGACACGGAGGGCTAAGTCCCAACAGTTGAAGGGTTATTTAGCCCTTGTAGGAGATAGATGTCCACTCCTCGGATAATAAACAGTTGTTGCCAGAGGAGAATGGGAAATGCCCTGTCTCCCCTACAACAGAAAGATCCCCATGTATGATGAGTTATAGACTGTAAATATGTGAGGAAATATATAAGGGTGACACAATAGATCTTTAAGGTCTTGGTTATTAACCCCCCTTCCATTTTCTACTATCTAAAAATATGTTAGCGAGTAGGAAAAAAAATGTAGATATGCAATAAATTAATATCCACCTTAAAGGCAGGTTTACATTGATATAAATAGTAGTAGGGTACGGTGGTGGAGTGCGTACTATCACGGTACTATCCCTCTACTAGAATAATGTAAACAGTTTGTGCTAATAACATAATAGTACTATAGATAATCCAGAATGGATAGCACGTGTGGAATAGTACACTCTACTAGCCCACCCCCATTTCCACAGTCTTACTCTAGTCTACCGGTTCGCTAGTTTACCATACCAACGTAAACGCACTAGACTAGCTTTATCAATGCAAAATCCCTTATCAATGGAAAATCCCCGTATTAATCAGCCATAAAAATATCCATTGCTGACACTGACAATTAACCTACTTCTTTTTAGAGATTGATAAATATACAAAAATTTACGCAAATGTTTATTGGCTTCATGTTAGACATGTGAATGCACATGATGACATGGTATTAATTAAACACAGTTATGCGTGTTTTTTTATCAAATTTAAATAAAAGTATTAAAAAGACAGGGCCTGTATGATTTATGATTATTTGAAATCAGAAAATAATATGTGCAATCTCCAATAGGTATTTGCACTTCCAATAGGTATTTAAAAAAATACCTATTGTATATAAATAACAATAAGTCACATTTTTTAATTATCCTAGCTCAAAAAAAAAATCAAAGCCTATTAAAAATCATACAAAATAAAATCTTAACACTGTTACTCATCTGTCAATGAAAAATCCTGTAAAAATTAGCTACTTCAGAAATTGGCTGAGACAATGTTTACGTTTTTGTATAGTCCAATTAATAACAACAAAAACAATTATTTTGAAATTACAAACATTTCTAAATTATTTATATGTATGTATATACCATTGAATACGTAACTTTTTCAAACAAAATTCCCAGCAAGTGAATATTCTTTAAATAAAATTGTATTTTTGCCAAATGTCTTAAAAACATTTGACAAAATCATCCTTTTAGTGGTGCTAATCAAACATTATTATTATAGCATAAAAACAGAATTAGGAGTATTTGAATACTTATTTGCCTAATAATATACCATTTAGAAACTTAAAATTCCGCGTAGTTCCGGAGATATTCGAGAAAACCCTAAAATTAAAGATTTCGATTTGATTTTTTTATGGTATTATTTGACAAGGTATCCTAAAACTAAAAACACATTTTTATAGCTACTTTTTCCCAGCTGCTCAGTAGTTATTTCATACATAATAACTGTTGTTGTATGACAAGTTTTCATCCAACGTTTAGTCTATTCGCCACCATTTTCAACTTAATTTTTTTCTAATAAGAGCTTTATTAGATTTTTACACATCCAATTCATTTTGCGATTTTAACGATATACAAGTTTTACATAGTGGCTTTAAGACGATAATAAATAATTTAAAAAAATGTTTTTATCAATAGGCTTTGGTAGTTTAAGCAAGTGTGAAACAAAAAACAACATAACTTGTCAAACGAGATTAGTTGTCGTTTGATACAGAGGAGATAAATCTATTATAAAGGATTAATTGATACACAAACCCGGTTTGATGCTTTAAGAAAATAACAGAAGTAAAAAATTGGCCTAGAAAGCATTTGGACCGGAATTCCATGTAAAAGAGCACACTTTTCAAGAAATAAACCCTCCATAAAGGTTTAGACTGTATAATTTCTAAAAAAAATATACAACAAACATGCGTACTTCGATATAATAATCTCAAGGACTATTCTAAATCTGTGTAAGAAGGCAAACAATGAAAAATAAGTTTACCATATATTCCTCTTCTATCGTATCTTTCCATTTCTTCTTGTAAGATCGAGCAGACTGAAACTTATCTACAGAAACCTTGGTAACAACACTCATGCCACAAAGTTCCCAAAAGAAAAAATCGGTCGCGCAAAAAAGTCAATTTTGGTTTTAAACACGCGGCGCGTATGCACGAAAACAACTAAGCTTTTCAGCGAAAATCCTTACATTTTGCATAGAGAGAGAGCATATCATAAAATTTATCTTTCCGTTCAAAATAGCATTATATGAGTAACATAAATATCATAATTCTGTTAACATGCACGGATATAAAACACTCGAAAAAACATATTCTATATACCAGGGGCTATCCAAACGAAACATTGTCAATGTAGAGAGGTTGCTTATATAAATTTTATTTATTTCGTACTAAAATAATATAAGCTAATATCGTCATGGTAAAGATAACCATAAAAAATAGAGTCATAGTCATAACTCCAGTTTCATCACATCTCCTGTTACAATATTTTTCTGTTCGAGCCACTGTACCACAAGGTATTTTTTATATTCCTTTTGGTAAATGGATTCAGTTTTAGGTGGAAGTAACGCTTGACGTGCCTTCTTCAGATTTTTTTTTATATTTCTCCCATTTTAATGGAAACATACTCGAACGGGTTCCAAATTCGTGCGAAAGGCGTTTTCTGACAAAAACTGAACTCGATTGACAACCAACACGTCAATTTAGTTAGAACTAAACTATAGATCTAGACCAAATGAAATATGTTCAATTATTATTTAAGCAAATTATTCAATTAAAAATATTTAAAAATTACTAAAGAATAGCCAACAAGTATTATATAGAAAAAATATTTTAATTAATTTTATCATTATCATTATTTTGAAACATTCGTCACAATAGTTTATGTATTGTGGTTCTCGTCCTGTTGATATCTAAATAATATTAAAAATTATATTAGTAGGTATATAGACTTTTTAATTATGCAGTAAAAATATACAGGGTGGTCCGAACTGTATTCCGGAAACTTCAACAGCATATTCTGCAGATAAAAATAAGTAAAAATGTTCGTATAAATGTATATCCTAAAATGCTTTGTTTCGGAGATACAGGGTGTAGAATTTTCATTTTTATTTCGATTTTTTCCAAATAATTTCGAAGTAAAGTCAATATTTGGATGAAAATTGGTGTCTGGCAGTTTTTTGACAGGAGAAATTTTATTTTGATGTCAATATGCCTCCTACTTGTAGAGGGCCTACTTATTTTTTCACCGATTTGAACAGTAATAACTTTTCGTCCGTACCTGTATAAAACTACTGAGTAAAAAAATATACATTTACGACATTTTTTACTTAAAAAAAGGTCTCTTGGTAAAAATCGCTATGAGTAATGGTACTGGAAAAATTTGGAATCGAAATTATCAATCCCTCTCATCATTGACATAAATTAAACATGTTGACTAAATAGTTATTAGACTGAAATCACAAATTTGAAATGATTTTGTGTCAAAAGTTCAACCGAAAATGTTTTATCATCATTTCTTCGAATAAAAATTTATGACTACATAATTTAAAAAAATAAAAAGTCCCCAAATTTATCATTTCAGTCAAATAACTATCTACACGACATGTTTATTTTTTGTCAATGATGACATGTATTGATAATTTCGATTCCAAATGTACAAAAATGTCTTAAATGTATTTTTTTTTTACTTACTTTTTAATGTCTTAAATGTATTTAGTTTTATACAGGTACGGACAAAAATTTATTAGGTACTCTCCAAAACAGTTAAAAAATATGTAAGTGGTGCCCTCTACAAGACATATTGACATCAAAATCAAATTTCTCCTGTCAAAAAACTTCCGGACACCAATTTTCATCCAAATATTGACTTTACTTCAGAAATTATTTGGAAAAAATCGACATAAAAATAAAACTTCTACACCCTGTATCTCCGAAACAAAGCATTTTAGAACATACATTTATACGAACTTATTTACTTATTTTTATCTGCAGAATAGGCTGCCGAAGTTTCCGGAATGCAGTTCGGACCACCCTGTATATTACCACAGATTGTTAAATTTACATATGTGTAGGATCAAATATGTTTAAATATTTATAAACACAAGAAGTTAAAATCGGCATCAAATCGCATACTAATCCAGCGGATTATAAAACTTTAATCTAGGGATTATTTCCGACCTTGTTACACAGGCACATCTATAAATAAACATAATAATATAGACTATAGACCATCAACACAGACGAATCTGGACGTCAGAAAAAAGTAGCCCGGAGTATTATTTAAGATGATACAACATTAATAGGTTCTGTCAAATAACAATAAAATAAGATTAGAAAATGTTTAATTACGATTATTATCTAGGGCGCCGGACAGGAGGGGGGGGGCAAGAGGGGGCATTAGTCCCCCCCCTGTATCACTGAAACAGTAAAAATAAAAGCTATCTTTTTACATCCATCTGTAAAAAAATAATCATTATTATGAAATTTTTAGGTGTTACCTGTAAAATAATAAAAAATGTGTTTCAGTTTTTTATTCATTTTTACCTTGCCCCCCCCCCCCTAAGTTTCATTCTTCCGGCGCCCTTGATTATTCTTATTTCCCAACTGCTACAATATTTAAGGTAAAATTTTACTTGACCCGACGCGCAGCTACTGATAGAAATAACACTGTACAGGGTGAGTCAACGATAGAGTAAAGTCCATTATCTCAGTTGTTTCGAGGTTTACAAAAAAATGTTAATAATAAATGTTATAGGGAAGGTTAAGATACACATTTTAAAATTATTATAGAGTATACAGGGTGCTTCAAAAAAGTGTGGCGGATGTAACATATGTTTTTTTTTGTTTCTAAAGTTGGAATACCAAAATTTGGTATGAGAGTTTTATAGAGATGAAAAATAAGATATATGTAAAGATATTTTAATTAAATGCTACAGGGTGTTCAAAATATATTTATGAATTTCAACTACTTAAAATTAAAAAATCTCATTTTTTTTAAAGGGTACACCCTATATACTTTCTTTTTTTCTGATATATTTTGCAAAGCTCTTCAACTTTTATTAAGTATGTCATATACCTATTTTTAATAGTTTGCGATTTATTCAATTTTTTTCTATTTTTACCCTTATCTTTAATACAATTACGCTATAATATCATAGTTACCATGACAAAAAGTAATAATTATTATCAAAATTCCATGTCTTTTAAGCAAGTTAAGAACAAAATTTGAATTTTAGTTTAATTTGTCGTAATAAGTGTAAATGGTAGAAATAATTACAGATTTTCCTGAAATTAATTAGTCAATGTGACTGATATACACGAAAAAAACCACCAAGAAGAAACATCTTTTTTGGTTTAGTACTATATATTATATTATATAGTATTTTGCTAAGTACTATAAGAATAGATGTAGATTATCTAGAAAACATCTTCAGTGTGTAATGGGACGGTTTTGCGGCAGTAGTAGTATTGGCTTTACGAAATGAATTAAAACCAGAATTACAACAAGAAAAAAAACTTTACTGTAAGTCGAGGAAAATTTCTATATTAGTGCTTTTCAACAATAAGGTAATCTAGTATTACCCTAATCTGTGGCTATTCGCCCCGACGGAAAATCCCTTAGATCTTATAAACTTCGGAAAATCCAAGTGTCATTTTTCATAATATAGAAATACACCAAGAAATTCATGACTGCGATTTTAGTTTATTTGAGTAAGGTTAATTAATTTTAACTAATACTAACAATTATAACTAATTATTAAGCTGCTTGTTAAAGATAAGTAATAAATAGTTTTGTTTTGTCATGGTAACTATGATTTTATAGCGTAATTGTATTAAAAATATGTGTAAAAATAGAAAAAATTGCAATAAATCGCAAACTATTAAAATAGGTATATGACATACTTAATAAAAATTGAAGAGTTTTGTAAAATATATCAGAAAAAAATATAATATATAGGGTGTCCCATTTAAAAAATTTGAGATTTTTTAATTTTAAGTAGTTGAAATTCATAAATATATTTTGAACACCCTGTATCATTTAACTAAAATATATTTACATATATCTTTTTTTTTCATCTCTATAAAACTTTCCTACCAAATTTTAGTATTCCAACTTTAGAAACAATGGCACCACTGACAATTTTTTACTACACTGCAATTTAACATTTGTTTAAACAAAATGAAATATTTCAAAAACTATTAATTTTAGGTATATAATATCATATATAAAAAAGTTATGGAATTTTACGCAGAATCTAAAAATGAAATAAAAAATAGGGTGTTGCATTTAAAAAAACATATGTTATATCCGCCACACTTTTTTGAAGCACCTTGTATACTTTATAATAATTTTAAAATGTGTATCTTAACCTTCCCTATAACTTTCATATTTAATTTTTTTCGTAAACCTCGAAACAAATGAGATAATGGACTTTACTCTATCGTTGACTCACCCTGTACAATACTGTACATATACACACTGTACATACTATACAAGATGTCCCAGAAATAAGTGCAAATATTTTAAGGGTTGGTAGATCTCGATAAAAGAAACATATTTTTTCTTTATCGTTTTTCAAACAAGTCCAAAATAACGGTTAAGTTACTTTGAAAATTTCCAAAAAAATGATTTCTTGCTCAAATTTTGAGAACCATTCGATCTTTTCTGGATTTTCTTTCTTGTAAATTTAATCTACTACCTATGTTCCCATATTATCATTACATTATGTTTTTTAACTAAAAAATAAAAAAAAATCCAAAAAATTTTCTCATAGGCGTGTTTCTGTGGTTGAACTAAACTACTAGTTAAAATACTTGCACTTATTTCTGGGACACCTTGTATATAGCATTTAAACGACTTGTAAGTAGCAATGTACAGCTACACTGCACTGTGCAAGCTTGCAATACTAGAGCTGTGAGTATACTAAGACGATAATTGTGGCTAAGCTTCAACAGCCTATTATTATATTTGAATTGTAAATCTTAAGTACTTACATTTAATGTATAGCTGATCCGACTTTGGTACCCAACATTATATTTTATATTAAATAAAAAAATTTGCTGATGCAAAAAAAAACTGGTGCAATATTCGAACCTGTGACTTTATGGCTAGGGTTCTGAATAGCACTCTCAAAGGTCTTCAAAAAATATTGTTCATTGATGAAAAAATGTGGTTCACCCCCTATAACTTTTTTATTTTTTCAGATAACAAGACGAGACTTGGTATTTTAGTATATGACATAAATAAAAGTTGATTGACGTATTCAATAATTCAATTGTTTTTGGTCACTTCCTGTTTCACCGTTTCAACTTTTGATTTTTAACCTGCTGCAGAATTAGAACCTGTGATTTTATGGCTAGAGTTCTGAATAGCACTCTCAAAGGTCTTCAAAAAATATTGTTCATTGATGAAAAAAACATATACACTAATTTTAACGGTAGGGTCAATCTACTTTATCCATTTTTCTGCTAGGTATGATTTCTGATATATTTCAAATTGATAAAAGTAATTATTTAATTAAAACAGTAAATATAATGTGATAAAAATGCATAATTCAAATAAAAATTTCTTTTATTTAAATAAAATTAATAAATCCTATTTTTTCCTAGGATGAATTTCTGATTAGAATATCCAAATCAAATTTTCCACCATGAATTTCATATTCTTATGGTACACGTAGAAAATATAATTAGGAAACTCATACTACTTAACACCTCTAAAAACAAAAGCAGAAAAACCACTAAGGTGATTTCTTTAAGAAAATGTTTTTTTTAAGTTAAAATAAATGGTTGAGGAAAATAACAACCTACTATTAGTTATATTGGACAAATTACCTCGTTTAATTTGACAACTGAAACATTAAAATGAGTTATTGCAATAATTTAATTTCTAAAATCTTCATCAACCTCGCCTTATCTAAAGCAATTCATCAGATTTCAAAAAGTAAAAAATCTGTTAATATTTTTAATTTTTATACAGCCTCCAGTTCTAACAGGAAGTATGCTATACAAGATGTTTCAAAAAAGATATGCTATCTCTCTCTATTCCTCACGTAAAAATAAGATTTATTTTTTATATCAACATAGGTCCGATTCTGCTTTGTTTCGTACTACAGGGTCTTCATTTTTTTGAGATCGCTCTGAGATCACTCAAAAAGTGGACAGTTTGGATGATTTAAGTATTTGGGGGCACGGGTAACAAGAAATGGACTGAACGAAACAGAAATAAATATCTTCTAGAACAGAACAAGGGCAGAAGATTATAGGAGCACCTTTGAATAAGAAGACTAAGGAAGGAGCATATCAAAAATCTTAGGTCCACCGCGATGGGCCTCAAATATGGCCGACTTAAATTCCGGTTTATCAGTGCCGTTCTAATTTTATTTAAAAAATGTAAAATTATGATGTAGGGTAGACGTGGGGTAGACTCAATAATCTTTTTTTTTTATTTAACGTTGTGAATAAATGTCGGTAGTTATTAAAATCGTTATAAAAATATAAAATTCTAATAAAAATAGATAAGTTATAATAATTATTTATAACCACAAACATCCGATACGCTACTGAAGCAGGTAAGTCAAATTGACGTATCTAAATTCTTTGACATCTAATCTTTGACAAGTAGTAAATAAAAGCAAAAATTTAAAAAAAAACAGTCTTTTTCGATAAATCGCGATAGTGTCACTGTTAATTTAAGTTCTGCCACAATTTCCATCTAGATTTACTACATTTATACAACTATCAGTAGTAGAATAAATAATAAATAACATAAAATTAGTCCGTAAAGACTGACAAATCCACAAAATTTCAAATTAAATTCAATTGTGTCAAATGAATCGTCAAACAGAACTGTCAAGGATCCCCACCCTAGAGTCCTTTTTCCGCCCACCATGCATGAATACATGGATAGCATTATGCTCCTTCCTTAGTCTTCTTATTCAAAGAGGAGCACTAAATAATATCTGATGGAATAGAAACATTAGACCTGATACAAAAATACACATGGGAAGAGCTCTAATGGAGTCCTTAGTCTGTAGTGACATAATATGTGTGTGAAGTTTGGACGCTAAAATCTGAACAAAAACGATCTTTGCACTAGAAATGGATTATCTGAGACGTAGTGCGAGAGTATCTATAGGCTGGACAAAATCAGACTGTATATAATTTTCTTCCAATTGCTTTTAGTAATTCGAATATAATTTTGAGGGTAAAAGTTGTTATAAGTGCTACATATTTTAATATTTTAATGCTAAAAGGCGTCGACAGATACCAATGACGTGCATATGGGTTTTCACTGGAATATTTTTCTAAAAAATCATATGAGCCACTGATTTTTCTCTTGTTAGCAAAACTGTGTAGGCCGTTTAATGCCAATTAAAAGTTGTATCTTAACGTTTTGTTGATTTCTGTCTCCTTTGTGACATAAAAAACCACAATTAATAAAATTAAAATTAAATATTAATTATTTATTTATTGAATCTAATTTATTATTAAATATTATTAAAATTTAAATCGCTGATATGTCATGTGTTTAGTACTACCTATAGCAAATTAAAAAAAAAATTTGGTATTTAAGATAAGTACATAAAACCTATTTATTAAAAGTTTTAACAGTCTGTAACTTTTAAAACTACGCATTTCATCACCCATGTTTATAGAAACTTTTTTTAATATTTTTTGATAGGGAATCAATGAGTACATATTAACATTTTGACCAGTTGACATTATAAATATAATGACGTTAGAAAATTTTAAAGGTTGCTATTAGTCTTTGATTGAAATTGACTTGAAACCAAAACAAATTAATAATATTTTGTTTACCTCATCAAGGAGACCGAAATCGACAAAATATCAAGAGATAACTTTTAATCGGCATTAAACGGCCTATACAATTTTGCTAACAGGAGCAAAAAAGACAGTGGCGCACATGTTTTTTTTACAAAATATTAAAGTGATATTCGATATGCGCGTCCCTGGTGAATCTGTCGACACTCTTTTAACATTATGATGCACTTATAGTAACTTTTACCCTCAAAATTTAATTTGAATCGCTAAAAGCACTTTGAAGAAAATTATAATAAATCGAAAAAAAGTTTAACCTCGTGTAGCTAAGAAACAAAGTAGAATCAGACCTATGTATATTGTTATGAAAACAACGTCCACATATATATTATTCTTATAAATAATCTTTACTACATAAACTAAGAGGAAAATAACAATTAAAAAGGTTATTTTCAGTACCTAATGGAACAGTGATGGCAAACGCTTTTTAGTCTATAGGCAAACCTTTTGGGCTCAGTGTATCAGAATTTTGAACTAATGTAATTTTCGTGGCGTATTAGGCATCACAAAAGTAAAAACGAGAAAAAAATAGAAATATTTATAAGTATTGTACTTGTACAGGGTGTCCTATTTTGGTTGAAATCATACGGTATCTTCGTTATTAGTAAGCGGTAAGCGGTTTGCACAAACCTATCTCACTTTTTTGTCAAACGAAAGATGTTGTACACAAAATTTTCATAGCTCTCTTCGTTTCTGAGCTACAGAGTCTTTTCGAAAATTTTGCAATTTGGGACAACCTCCGAATCTCCATTATTGTGCATGATATCGAGAATATGAAAACTGATTCTCGTAGAAATTTTTACGTAGAATAGAGTGGCGTAGTTTGTTTTTCTACAAACAAAATATTTTTGAAATTAAAGTTATGTTTTACTTAATTATGAATTGAAGTTAAGTTTTACAATAAATAGTTTTCGCCTTCTCGATACCTTTAACAATAACAGAGATACTGGGGGTGCCCCAAATTACAAAATTTTCAACAAGACCTTGTAGCTCAGAAATGAAGATGGCTATGAAAATTTTGTTTACGGCATCTTCCATTTGACAAAAAAGTGGGACAGGTTTGTGTAAACCGCGCCCTTCTATCTTCACTAATAACGGAGATATCGTATAGTTTGAACTAAAATGGGACACCCTGTACATGCCTGTCTGGTTTCAGAATTACATTATTAATTTATTAATAGCGTAAGTAATAATGGTATTATTAATAACCAACACTTGTCGTTGATGAGAGACAAATATTTGAATTATGAAATCTTTGAAGATGGGTGTCACCACAAATGAGCTCGCGTGTCAGCAGTGACATGCGTGTCATAGGTTGACGCCATCATTGTAATAGAAGTTTGTTGAAAAAAATAGAGGTATACAAAAATTATGTTAGTTTAAATGACTATATCTAATAAATTATTAAACGAAATAAGGCTTGTGTGCTATCACTATATTTTTCGAAACACCTTTGTATCTCACCATGTTCGAGTAATCTATAACGACAGTATTTGAGCACCGAAATAATTTTGTTTAATATTCTATTGCCAGTAGTTGCAATTTATAAAAGGCTATTTATCTGTTTTTCGTCGCTTCATTAGTTCTCTCCTTATTTATAAATCAAAAACACGAAACGGTAATATTCCGTGGCACTGTAAACACAACAAGAATAGCGGCAGAGCAACATCCTGGATAAATAATTTTTAGGGTTTCCTATAAATTAAAAATCTCAGATATCATAACGATCAATAAAAAAGGAACATTTCCATAACGCATACAGGGTGTTATAAATTCGGGGTACGAGCATTGGTATCTCAAAAAACGGAATAAATACGAAGATAGTTAAATTGGGAAAAAGTTGCGCCTTGGGATGTTTATCAAGATACCAACAAAAAAGTTTTAAAAATTTCAAAGATTGCAGAGTTTTTTTGGAAAAAAAAGGATTTTTTTGAAAATCAATTTTATTTTTTCCTGACGTTACTTTTTAGAAAATCAAAAAAAAATAAATTGCACATTCTCATAGCCACTTTATTAGGGCTTATTTATCTGATAGTTGAACAGATCTTCTTATACTTCCGAATGCATTTTGTATGGTAAATGCTAAGGTGTATTGATTTCACTTTTACAAATAACGTCAAGTAATGCTCTCCCCCCCCCCCTTAGCGACAGGTCCAGGACCATTTCCAAACCATCTTCCAAGGAAGTGATTTGATTCTTTATATTATACTAGTTGGAGCCTGGCGCATCCGCCACGACATCAGGAAAAAAATACTTTTTATTTATTTTTTTTTAATTAAATGAAAAACAAAAAATCCGGCGACGACAGTTTTTAGACGAGCCAATTAGCTATCGTTTAGTAACTATGCCAGGACAAAAAAAGCACAGGACTCTCCCATATATAAAAGTGTGCAGACTTACAACAAAATCCCATCAGCATTGTTAAAAGGAAGACCAAAGAAAATTTATCATAACCTTAAGGAATATTTAAGAGACAGGGAATAACTATGTGAAATTTAATATTTATATTATTTTTTTAAATTTTTAAATGATTTTAATAATATTGTTATTGCTGTTGAAATGTGTTATTTTCTTAGGCCTTGGTGCCAGTACTTGTACTGATTAAAGGTTATAAATAAATGATTTAAAAAAAAAAATAACCCTTTGTCGATACCTGTATAAAATTACTGAGTTAAAAACATTACATTTCCGCAATTTTTTACGTAAAAGAGACCTCTTGATAAAAATCGCTACGAGGAACCGTGCTCAAGATATTTGAAATGTAAATTATCAATACCTGTGATCATTGACAAAATATAAATATGTGTATATAGCTAAATAGTTATTTGACTGAAATGATAAATTTGGGAACTTTTTTTTAAATTAATAATATTTTTTTAAATTAATAATATTTTTTTAAATTACCTATATTATATTAAATTATAATTAAATAGTTTCTGTTGAACCTCTGGCATGATTTTAGTCTAATAACTATCTTATCTACATGTTGAATTTTTGTCAATTATGACATGTACCTATTGATTATTTTGTTTCTAAATATCTCGAGAACCATTACTCGTAGCTATTTTTACCAATAGACCATTTTACGTAAAAAAACAGCGGAAATGTATATTTTATCACTCAGTACTTTTATGCAGGTACGAAGGAAAAGTTATTACTCTTCAAACCAGTTAAAACATATGTAGGTGGAGCCCCCTTCAAGCCAGAAATATACTGACATAGAAATTAAATTGCTCATGTCAAAAACCCCCAGACACGTTTTGTCCAAATATCGTTAGTTCAAAAATTATTTGGAAAAAAATCGTTATAAAAATTAAATTTCTACACCCTCCGAAACGAAGCACTTTCGGACATGAATTTATACCAACTTTTTTACTCTATTCTATTCTAACTGCCAAGTATTCTGCCAAAGTTTCCCGAATACAATTCGGACCACCCTGTATATTAACTTTCTTTCGTTTATAGAAAATAAAATATAGATAGTTCGGTAATATTATTCGACATCTGTCATATAGTCCGCGAACTCTCAATCTCTACTCTCTACTATGCATAATAATACATTTATTACCCAGTGTGCTGTATGCTGTACAGGGTGGGTCAAATTCGACGCTTTTAAATGGAAACACCCTTTTCTATAGGAGATAGACGAAATCTAATATCGGTGTCTGGAGCTCAATTTTCATCAAAAACTTGATGGTGAAAACCGCACATCAATATCTGTTACCTTTTCGGAGTTACGGGGTGTTTTTCAAAAATGTGCATTTTTAACAAATCGCTGTAACTTTTTTGCTATGCAAAATTTTGTATTTCTATGAAAACATTTCCAAAGCACCTTTTTACGTAGAATTTAATGGTTTAAGTATAATTTTTTTAAAAGTAATAATTTAAGAGTTATCAACAGAAAAATTGATTTTTTATTTGGGACGCCCTCTACATTTTTAATTAACTGAAAGGAATTTAAAATTACCTTTCCAAAAATATAGCACACTTGATATTTTGTTATAATCCCCTTCGAAATACAGAATTTTAAAAGTTCGCCACTTTTAACTAGTAATGAAGAGTAAATTTTTGCAGCCAATTTCAAGAATAACTGGATAGCTAACCAAGATCCCAGCCGTTTGCCGTCGAGGCCGCCTGACTTATGGATGTTTTTGCGGAAGAATAAAGGTTCCTTATTCTTCCGTATAATCTAGACATAATTAAAAGTACTCAGCAGTTATGAGAGGGTATCTTTCACCCCCACTGAGTTAATGAATTCCGCGAGAAATGTTCAAAAACTGCCCCGTCTGTCCATAATAGAAGACGGTCGACATGTCGAACACTTGTAGCAAAATCTCATGTCTTGGTTTGCTATTTATTTTTAGATATAGTTTAAATGTGTTGATGTTGGTTAAATAGATTTTAAATTGTTATAAAATTCTGCATCTCTCATAGCAAATATTATTTTTTTATATATTCTATATCTCGAAGAGGAATCGGACAAAATATCAAGTCTGTTATATTTTTGAAAATGAAATTTTAAATTCTTTTCAATAAATTAAGAATATATAGGGTGTCCCATATAAAAAATCAAATTTTCTGTTGATAATTCTTAAATTATTAATTTTAAAAAAATTATACTTAAACCATTAAATTCTACGTAAAAAGGTGCTTTGGAAATGTTTTCATAAAAATACAAAATTTTCCATAGCAAAAAAGTTACAGCGATTTGTTAAAAATGCTTATTTTTGAAAAACACCCCGTAACTCCGAAACGTTAATAGATAACGATATGCGGTTTTCACCATCAAAAATTGAGCTCCAGACACCGATATCAGTTTTTGTCTATCTCCTATAGAAAAGGGTGTTTCCATTTAAAAGCGTCGAATTTGATCCACCCTGTACACTGTACTAAATTTCCTGTAATAATTCATGCCCAAAAAAATCAAATAAAATATTAAGTACTTTCTAGCAATATTTTCCAAACAATCCTAATTAATCAGCTTTATGGCATATTGATTCTTTAAAATAATAAATTTTCATGTAAAAAAAATGTGTGGATAATAATTATATTTATGCTTTGTATTTGATGAAAATATAGTTTTATGATGTAATATCACCCACGCATTATTTAGTTTGTTAGGAATGAAAAATCCTAGAAAGCATATGTTTTTAACATTTAATAAAGAAAAGTTACCTTAACAAGAAAATGTTAAAATCTAGAATTTTTGTAAAAAGTTTGGTAAAAAAATATATGCGTCCGGGATGAAGGAAAAGCAATGTACATCGCAATATAAAACTTTACCAATATACAGAGTGTTCCTTATTGACATGCTAATATTTAAGGAGGTGATTCTTGGACTTATTCTAAGAAAAAACTTGGTATGGAATATATGTCCTAAACATTTTTTAGCATATAACTTTTCAGATACAGGGTGGTAAAATGTTCTATTTATTTTCAAAATATCTCTTATGGTATATTTGACGCACGTCTTCCATGCAACAAAATGCTTATTTTGAGATACAAAAAAAATTGTTTTATTTCTTAATTTCCTTCCAGCCAATGCAGAAAAGATTTCCACACAAAAGTCACCGCATTATATTTTCAGCGATTTGACCCTGAAATAAACTGACTTGATTTTGTTTAAGCAAAAACTATACGTCGAACGAAAAAAATTAAGAGATAAAAAATGTTTTATCTGGTGCATTATTTCTGGCAAATATTCTGCATTATTTCTTGCATAAAAATGTAATTCAGGGAGTTTATCTTGGGATAACGAATTAAAAGGTTTATAGAACTAAATTTATTCAAAAATGTGTGACTTGTCGGGTTTTGCATTTAGACGCCTGAATACAGAAATTACACAGCTCAATTGCCAACAATTCATTATCGCAGCTTTCTAAAAATTTTTACAATTTCAACATGGTGAATGTCATAACTGCCCTGGGGTAATATGACAGTGTCCTCCAATGAAAATGCGAGTAACTCTAAAAAAAAACTCTAAATTCTAATTCTGAGCTGGCAAATGAGCTAGATATGCTGTACCTAGACCGTTATTCAGAAGCTACAAACCTATCGATAAAAATATGCATGAAATGAAGGTTGGTACAGTTTCAAGTTTATTATAGTGATTTCCTTAGCCGCGGATGGCACAGATCGTTACCCAGTGTTGCCACAATTTTATTTTTCACGATAGATTATCACGAGATAGTGGGGTTAAATTGTTTTACAAAAGGGTAGATCTACCCCGAACGGGGTAGCTGTGGCAACACTGCCGCTATCACTTTTCTTCTCGCTAGCTCGCGCGTCACGGTCGTCTCGCATGCGTCTCGCGGTCGTCACGGCCGTCTCGCGAACTTTAAATTTATTGTTGCCAACTATGGACATATTCGGCACCGGGCCGGGCTGACTAACTGTTTTGAAGACTGAATTTAAATTTCCCACTGGGGATTCAGGTGGTAGCCCTGCTGTAAAAAATGTCAAGTTGCCACATTTATTTATTTATTTCCTTACATTGTCATTCGTTTTGACATTTTAGTGTTGTATTACGAGTTTTTGGTTTAAATAAATAGTATTGTGATACTTTAAGCTTAAAAATGTTTACCAGCACACTTTGCAGGCGAACATTGTTCTTTTTAGAACCTCTTTTAGTGCAAAGTGTACAAGATAGCTTAATAGCCGTAAAAAACTCATCGCAACTTTATTAGAATATTTTGAACGGGAAAGGGGTAATAATAACCCTTTATGTCCCTTAAGTGCTGTTAAGAATGTAAGTTTTGTTGATGTAACTAATAACTGTTTATATATTTATAATTCATTTATGTTTGTTTCCTAAAATATTTTGATAAAAAAAAATATGGAAAAGTGAGCAACGGAGCCGGTCAAGCTTAATCACGTGACTAAAAGTTTCTTTGATATGACCTATATATTTTTTAGCTCAGTGGATTTGGCCATTAAATTTGCATTCCGTAAATATCATAATGGCATATACTATACCGAGTGGTTTTTGAAATATAACTGTTTTTAAGCTAAATTTACTGCTTATTTAAAGCCCTCTCAAAATTCTAAATTCAAAGAATTTTCAAATTTTTTAGCCGGAGGTACTTATAATGGTGTTTTCTTTAAAATTAAGCGTACAAATATTTTCGAATGTTCAAGTTAGCATAAGAAAACTAGTAGCTATTTCAGGTCTCAGGTTAGCAGGAAATGTAGAAAATGTAGAAAGATTTTAATGACACCTCAAAATATCTTTAAAAAATGTTTACTTTTCAAAATACTTGCAATATACAGGGTGTCCCAGAAATAAGTGCAAGTATTTTAAGGGGTGATAGATATCGATAAAAGAAACATGTTTTCTCTTGAAAATTTCCAAAAAAAAAATATTTTTTGTTTAAATTTTGAGAACCACTGGATTTTTTCTGGATTTTCTTTCTTGTAAATTTAATTTAATACTTATGTTGCCATATTAGTTGCTAAAAAAATCCAAAAAATGTTTCAAAAAATTTCGAATTTTCAATTTTTTTTTTTCGCAAAAAAAACCTCATAGGCGTGTTTTTGGGGGTTGAATTATACTACCAGTTAAAATACTTGCACTTATTTCTGGGACACCCTCTATAGTTCTTCCAAAAAAACCTCTATGACACTGGGTGAATACACCCTGTGTCAGCTTACAGCTTTATAGCCAGCGTAAAGGATCGATTTGTATCCGTCTTTTATATACATAAAATTTAATTAACGTTTTCATAAACGAGCAATTCGTGGAGTTCGGCTCATGTATAATCGATTGCAAAAGTTCTGTCAGTGTTTATAACTGGTCGGAGCAACGTCACTAATGTTTAGAGGTATTTATAAGTGACGAATGAGCCTAAAATAGAACCAGAAGTAATTATACGCTGTACAATTCAGTAGTATTTTTCGAGGGCCCGGAATAGATACTAATTAAAAAATGGAGAGAAAAAAATGCTTAAAATTACGAATGCTAAATATACACACGTAACAGAATGACCTTAGGTATATGTAAGTATTAGAAAACCAAAAAGTATCACCTTGTTGTAAAAGTGGTTCTACCGGATTGTCTTTACAAGAAGATTTTTTTTTATTATTGACATTTTGAGAAAAATGCATTCTTCATAAAAAAAATTCTTCTCCTAAAATGATTAATTCCGTTTACACTTTTCCAAATTTCCAAAATAGTTGAATTTTACTGAAGTCCTAAAAATCACAATGCGTTTCTGTGGTAATATAGTACTTAATATCGTTTTCCTTCTTTGACAGATTGTTGCTCATAGAATTTAGATTTTTTTTAGATACTTTAAAGCTTTATTCAGAACCTCGCAATTAGCATTGGCGTAAATACAGGGGTGCCCGGGGTTGCCGGTACATCCCCCCCCCCCCCGGTACTTCTAGGACCCCCAGAGAAATCTTGAATTATGACTCTTGGCTACGTATTAATTTTTATTTGCTTGTGATGTAGTGAAAATGACGTTTTCTAATTTTGTTTAGATAATATTTTGTTTTTGTTGTTTTCAAAAAATGTGTTAATTTTTATTTTTTTTAAGAAAATTTGTAGGTATTTAAGTAATCTATGGGAACACGGCTTGAAACCAAGTCTATTAAATTTATTGATAGAGAAATTCATATAAACCTTTTATTCACAAAATGTGTTTTTTTAAATTATTCTTCCATTTTTAAACAAAATCCCTAGTTCCCCCTGGGTTCAACCCCGACCCCCCCCCCAGAGTGAATTGCTAGTTAGGCTAATGGCAGTTAGTGGAATTATATATAGTTGTTTCAATTACACTTTATAATTTTCGGCTTACGATCATTGGCAATGTTTAAAAAACATTAAGAATTAAAATTAAAAACAATTAAAATTAATAGAATATCCTAGCAACAGCTTGGGTTGTAGCTTTCGTAGTCAGTTGTATGGACAGAGAAAATCTAATATTTAGCTTATAAAACAGTCAACCTTTGATTTCTAACCACAATTTCTCTTGACGAAAGATAATCAAAGGCCAAAATGGCATTTCTCGCAAATTTTGAAGCATAATTAGTGGAAAAGTTTCTTTTTCTACTAATTGAAAATATCTGTCTGTAAAGACTGAAAAAATCTGTAACCACTAATTTTGACGTTCTGAATGCTGACATTGATATTAGAGGAACAAACTTCTACTTCTTCTTAATGAAGCTTAACAACAGCAAAAAATATGACGTTAATCAAAATTACTAATACTCATCTATCAAAGAATGAAGTCGAATTTATATTACCATAGAAATTTTAGGACTTCAACCTTAGGAAAATTCAACCATATTTTCATGTTTTCTTCAATTTTCTCTCAAACAGTATGGAAATTTGGAAAAGCATAAACGAGATTAACCGTTTTAAAACAAGTAAAAATTTTTATATACAAGGTGTTCCAGAAATAAGTGCAAGTATTTTAACTGGTAGTACAGTTCAACCCCAGAAACACGCCTATGAGGTTTTTTTTTCGAGAAAAAAATATTTGAAAATTTTAAATTTTTTGGAATGTTTTTTAGTTAAAAAACATAATTTCTTGATAATATGGCAACATAGGTATTAGATTAAATTTACAAGAAGGAAAATCCAGA
The DNA here is from genome assembly GCF_002938485.1 of Sitophilus oryzae. NCBI lineage: Eukaryota > Metazoa > Arthropoda > Insecta > Coleoptera > Curculionidae > Sitophilus > Sitophilus oryzae. The sequence goes on along the minus strand of NW_022145814.1, from coordinate 534,732 downwards.
AAAGATCCAGTGGTTCTCAAAATTTTAGCAAAAAAATTTCTTTTTTTTGGAAATTTCTCCCTTATTTTGGACTTATTTGAAAAACGATAAAGAGAAAATATGTTTCTTTTATCGAGATCTACCACCCCTTAAAATACTTGCACTTATTTCTGGGACACCCTGTAGAATGCAATTTTCACAAAATGTCAACAATGAAAAAGTTTTTTTTATTCTTGTAAAGACAATCCGGGGACATACTGTATATGTAGCTATAAGTATTATGTTTTAAGACATTACCACTAAGAATTTGAATAACAAGACAAAAATTATCCCCATAAATCTAAAAGCAAACTTTTTATTCTGTAAAATTCTAGGAATATTCCCAATAAAACAGTTTACTGGAAAAATCATAGTAGATACCAAAAACAATATTTTTGTAAAAATCTACTTGGTTAGAATCTACAGAGACAAAGCTGATTTAAAATACGACGCCTTGGGCTAATATCAAAATACCAAGAGAATGGAAAATGAAAATCAATTTCCTTTTTTGAATAGAGTTTTTGAATTAGTGTTAAAGTTTCAAGTAATACCGTATGATCGAATAAAAACGGCGTCAGCGATGGCTATGAAATGAAGATCGCTGTCATTTTATATGTAAAATTATATGGGAAATGTCATCGATCGTCATTTCCAAGCCAACTGGACGCCATTTTTTTTTTCGATCATACGGTCTTATTTCAAAAAATCAGTTTGCTGTTGTCTTTAAACCAAGAATTATAATCCTGGGTAAAATGAAGTTATATTTACAGGGATCCATTAACAAATAAAACTGTATTCCACAGGATATGGTTCTTGAAGTCTTTGTCCGTCACTTATACGGCAGTGCTCTTTTTGACAAAAGTTACATAGGAAGGACTAGACTCTAAGAATAGAAAAAGCTGTAATAAACCCTACAAATTGTAGAAAACACTGCTGCATTCTGCGTCTAAAATGGTACTAGGTATCACGTTGTAGCTTTTATTTCTATCAATTTTTAGATCTCCAAAATACCGTATGATCGAATAAAGCAGCTTAATTTGATATGATTTGGCAGTTTGATTTCGGAAAAGGTCAATATCGACTCTGAAATTCAACACAGGATTAGCAGCGCCTGAAAAGCATTCTGGAAATTAAAAGACAGGGTTTTCTACAATCATGACTTGAGTACAAAAACGAAACTTGCAGTGTACCGAGCAATTATAATCCCCACCATGTTATAAAGCGAAACCTGGGTGCCGTACCGCCGACACATGAAAGCATTAAACAAGTTGCAACAGAGACACCTTAGACAACTCTTAAGAATCTGGTGGTTCCGTCATGTGTTAAACGTATCGGTCCTTGAAAAAGCTAACTGCGAGAGTATTCAAGTCATTGTTACAAAATCCCGCTTAAGATGGGCTGGTCACGTATGCAGAATGCAAGAAAACCGCTTACCAAATTCTCTGCTTTACGGTGAGCTTGTAGACGGTAAGAGGAGGCCGGGTGGACAACTCAAAAGGTACAAGGACATTTTCAACGAAAACTTAAAGGGGATTAACATGCAGAGTGAGTGGGAAGAAGCAGTTCACAATAAAACTCAATGGAGAAGAATTGTAAACTCAGTTAACAGCGGCAACCAAAAAGTGAAGAGGCAACAAAGCAATGAAATTTTTGAATCTCCGGAGTGCGGTAGGCATATAACTTCACGTATAGGTCTTTTCAGTCATAGAAAAGCTCATCAAAGAAAACGCCTTGCGTGACCATCTTCTAATGCGTGTGGAATACTCGTCAGCGAGTAATGGCAATATGTATGTACATATGTAGTATGATCGAATAAAAACAGCGTCAGCGATGGCTATGAAATGGCAATCGATGACATTTCCCATATAAATTTACATATAAAATGACAGCGATCTTCATTTCATAGCCATCGCAGACGCCGTTTTTATTCAATCATACGGTAGTAAAATATGCTTAATTTTATACGAAAATAGCGAACAAGTGTGGTGGTAATTCTCACAATTTCTGTCGGAGAATATTCAGATTATAACGTTGAAAAATTTAAATGACATTCATTATTACAAAAAATTGAAGCCCTACTAACTATATTTTTTAACACAATTTGCTCTTACTAGGCACCATTGTAAACTGAATTGGGGAAGAATAGTTACTTAGCTAATACCAAAATTGGTGTCATATCTATAATCTACATACCTATATAAAATACTAATGTTTATCTGTGTCGTCTCTACTGAAGTAACGACTTGCTCTAGAAAGTTGTTTTTTTTTTACTTAAAGATAGCTAATTGGCTCTTCTAAAAACTGTCGTCGCCGAATTTTTTGTTTTTCATTTAATTAAAAAAAAATAAAATAAAAAGTTTTTTTTCTGATGTCGTGGCGGATGCGCCAGGCTTCAACTAGTGTGTTTATAAAAATCTAAGTTCATTGTTGTAGTTTTTTATTTTTATATGTTTTTTTGAGTGTATAAATCTGAAACTACGTTCGCGAATCTATGAATCATAAATGAGAGCAATTAAATCATTAATCAAACCAGTCCAGCAATGTAATGCCTAAATTAATTTTGTAGAAATCTTATAGAAACTATATTTGCGCAGAAGAAACTTGCCGATTTGTTGAAAAGTAACTATACCCCAGAGTACCAGAAAATTTTATAAGGAAAAAGAAAATGGCATTAATCGATAATTCCTTTCTTAAAAGTCACACTGCTAGGATAATTAAAAATGTTCAATGCCATAAATGCTGTTAAGTAGAACACACGTTACTTTTTTCTCCTTAGAACAATCTAACTGTATCACCCGGATATACACAGATGTTAACTAACGAGAAATGTACTATGTATCTTAACCGCTTGGAAAAATCGCCAAGTGTTTAAACAGAAAACAGTTACTTATAGTAATTACGTTCTCCTAATCGCATAAGGCGTTTATTAATATTTCGATTGTCACATACTTATTTAAAGGCCTTCAACGTTAACGCCTCTTCCGACTTCCATTATTCGTGCATTAAATAATATAAAGGGTTAAAGAATAAAGAATACTTTTATGAACAGTAAATTTAAGAAATTGTTCACTTTTCTGAAACAGAGTCAATGAATAAACGAGTAAAGTTTATCATCTAGTCTTCTGAAAAGTTACGAAAAATTATTAAATACCTACGATAGCTTTTGGAAAATATAAAGTATGATTAGTATTGATAAAAAAAAATTGTATAATTAATAGAAAAATTTTACATTTTACATTTTATATTACAATTTAAGTTTTTGTTCTTATAGGCGCTTTATCATATTTTTATACATCTAAATAGATGAATTCATTGCGATTCCAACAAGGCGGGTCATTAGAACATATATTACACACACATTGCGATTCCTACAGGGTGGGTCAAACTGGACGCTTTTAAAGGGAAACACCTTTTTCTATAGGACATAGACAAAAACTAATATCGGTGTCTGGAGCTCAATTTTTATCAAAAACATGATGGTGAAAACCGCACATCGATATATGTTACCGATTCGGAGTTACGGGGTGTTTGTTAAAAATGTGCATTTTTAGCAAATCGCTGTAACTTTTTTGCTATGGAAAATTTTGTATTATTATGAAAACATTTCCAAAGCACCTTTTTACATAGAATTTAATGCTTTAAGTATAATTTTTTCAAAATTAATAATTTAAGAGTTTATCAAACAGAAAAACTGATTTTTTATTTGGGACTCACAATATATTTTTAATTAACTGAAAAGAACTTAAAATTGCCTTTCCAAAAATATAGCACACTTGATGTTTTATTATAGCCACTTCAAAATACGGAATTTTTAAAAGTTCCCCGCTTTTAACTAGTAGGCTTTGAACCCCTAATTGATGATCTGCGCCTAATGGAACTCGAAAACATATTTTTCCATCTAGACGAGAGACCGCCTCAGAACACTGAAGTTATCAGCAAATTTTTGATGCCAGTTTCGAGAATAATTGAATAGCTAACCAAGATCCCAGCCGTTGGCCACCGAGGCAGCTGGACTTAGTGCCTATGGATTTTTATCTTTACGGGAGAATAAAGATTTTTATTTTTAAATTGTCCGTATAATCTAGACAAGAATTAGAAGTACTTAGCGGTTATGCGAGGGTATCTTTCACCCCCACTGATTTAATGAATTCCACGAGAAATGTTCAAAAATAGTCACGTCTATCCATAACAGAAGACGGTCGATATGTCGAACACCTGTAGCAAAATCTCATGTCTTGGTTTGCTATTTATTTTTATTGTTATTAGATATAGTTTAAATGTGTTGATGTTGATGCTGGCATATATAGTTTAAATTGTTATAAAATTTTGCATCTCTCATTACAAATATTATATATTTTCCTTTTAACTGCTACTCACAGTTAGATTTTTTTTGCATTAGAGCTGGCGCAGTTCAAAGCCTACTTATTTACAGTGGGCGAATTTTTATAAACTCTATATCTCGAAAAGGAATCGAGCAAAATATCAAGTGAGCTATATTTTTGGAAAGGTAATTTTAAACTCTTTTTAATGAATTAAAAATATACAGGGTGTCCCATATAAAAAGTAATTTTTTCTGTTGATAACTCTTAAATTATTATAAAAAAAATATAAAAAAAATATACTTAAACCAATAAATTCTACGTAAAAAAAGTGCTTTGGAAATGTTTTTATAAAATACAAAATTTTCCAGAGCAAAAAAGTTACAGCGATTTGTTAAAAATGCACATTTTTGAAAAACTCCCCGTAGCTCCGAAACGGTAACAGATATCGATGTACGGTTTTCACCATCATGTTTTTGATGAAAATTGAGCTCTAGACACCGGTATTAGTTTTCTTCTATTTCTTAGAGAAAAGGGTGTTTCCCTTTAAAACCGTCCAATTTGGCCCATCCTGTACAGGGTGGGCCAAATTGACCACTCTTAAAGGCAAACTCCCTTTTTTGAAGGAGATAGACAAATACTAATGTCAGTGTATGGAGCTCAATTTTCATCAAAACCTAATGATACAACCCGCACGTCTATATCTATTACAGTTTGAGAGTTATAGGGTGTTTTTCGAAAATTCGCATTTTTAAAAATCCGCCGTAACTTTTTAACTATGGAAAATTTTGTGTTTCTATGAAAATATTTCCAAAGCACTTTTTTACGTTGAATTCATTGGTTGAAATATATATTTTTTAAAGGTAATAATTAACAGCTATAAACAGCAAAAATGATTTTTTATATAGAACACCCTGTATATTTTAATTCATTGAAAATAACTGAAAATTATCGAAAATATAGCATACTTGATGTTATACTCGATTCCATTTCGAAATATAAATTTTGTTTAAAATTTTGACTAAGTAGGCTTTGGACGGCGCCGGTCGTAGTGCAGAAAAACAAAATATTCACACTCTCGGTTGCTGTCAGCAGCAATTAAAACGAAAATAATATTTACAATAAACGTTGCAGACATTTATAACAATTTAAACTATGTTTAACAACAACAATGTACTAACTATATCTAATAACAATAATAATAAATAGCAAACCGAGACAAGAGATTTTGCTACAAGAGGTGTTATGGTCTAGACCGCCTTCTCCTATGCACAGACGGGGCCGTTTCTGAACATTTCTCGTGAAATTTATTAACTCAGTGGGGGTGAAAGATACCCTCGCATAATCGCTAAGTTCTTGTCTCGAATATACGGTCAATTTAAAAATAAGATCCTTTAATATTCCTCAAACATAAAAATCCATAGGCGTTAAGTCCAGAGGACTCGACGGCCAACGGTTGGAACCTTGGTTAGTTAGCTATCCATCTATTATTCTCTACATTGGCTGCAAAAAATTGCTGTTGTGAGGTGGTGCCTCGTCTTGTTGAGAAAATTAATTTCTTAATTCCATTAGAGGCAGAGCATCAGTAAGGGATCAAAAGCCTACTAGTTGAAAGTGGCGAACTTTGAAAAATCCTGTAGTTCGAAAGAGACTCAAAAGGGACAAAATATCATGCATGTTATATTTTTGGAAAGGTGATTTTAAGTTCTTTTTGTTGAATTAAAAATATATAGGGTGTTATAACTCGTTATAACTCAAGAAAGGGGAAAACAAAATTGATCTGTAAGGTGGCGGTGATTAACCTCCTCGGCGGTGATTAACCTCCTAAACATTTTACAATTCTAGTGTCCATTAATTCTAGTGTGCAATCAAAAAGACTTCCTACCTTGGACACATAATGCGGCACTCAGAATATGAAGAAATACAGCTCATAATAGAAGGAAAAATCGATGGAAAACGTAGCATACGCATAGGGAGGAAAAAGAAATCATGGCTACGTAACATAAGAGATTGGACCCACACCGACGGAAACACCCTTATTCACCAAGCTCTGGACAGAGAGTCATATGCCATATTAATCGCCAACCTCAACAGAGAAGGCACCTAGGAGGAGGAGTGTCCATTAAAATATAATCAATATTTCCGAGCATTATGAAGTAGAATGTCCTCTAATATTTTTAAGTCCATGGCAATACTTTGACAACTCAAAGCACCCCTCCCCCATATTACGATATGCATTAAAAATTTTAAATTAAAATTATTCAAAAATACTGAAATAACGTTGAGTAAAATAGTACGTATATATCCGTGGTCGTTATTTTTTGTCATCCTCTTGGCACTATCATGGTACGTAAATAATTTATATATTTATTTATTACAACTGATGCTACATGTCCCTCAACAATGGATTTAGTTACGAGCTTTCAAGCTTGGGCTAACTGAAACGCATTTTTGTAATTTATTCTTAGAAAGCTATGAAATATAAAGTATAATTTAAATTTTATTATCAATACTACATTAAAACCTGTGTTATCAATTTCCGGTGCATTTATATTACCCCGGTTTGAAATAAACTTGGAAAACGGCTTAATTTCATTAATTACTACTAATAATATTGATATATCAGATATTGTCGCGAATAAAACGCTTAAACTACTTATAGTAGCAGAAATTATTTTGCATATTACAAGTTTTTCTCCATCTAATAATAAAAACAATTTTTATGGCGAATGAGTGAATGTAAAATGTTATTTAGAGAAGAATATAGTATATTACACACCAATATAGAAAGTGTTTCATTACAGAAATAAATCTTTACACCGAGGTTTGTATACTATTTTATTTACAATCATCAATATTCTGCAAAATATGTTTTTTCATTTACAAAAGTTTTAAGAAAAAAATGCATAGTAGGTTTTTGAAACATTTAATGGTTGTTATATTATAGATAGCAGGAGGATACATAAATAAGTCAAAATGTCACGAGTTGTCAAATTCGAAAATTACATTTTTTTAAGAGTGGAAATCACTGAGAATATTAAGGACAATGTCGAGCGATAGTGACGAAGATATGAATTATAAACAACCGGAAGTTAAAAAACAAGCCGAAAAAGCTGAAGAATGTTTGATTCCGGAAAAAAGCCGTAACCGCTACGAGAAGTGTTACAAAGCATATCAAAAGTGGTGCATGGAAAAAAAAATTACAAAAATAGGCTCGGAAACTGTCTTGCTAGCATTTTTTGGGTGATATGAGCCAGAATAAAAAACCTTCTACTCTTTGGTCAATGTACAGCATGATCAAAACCATGTTATCGCTGAGGGAACGCGTTAAAATTTCAAATTTTGGAAAGTTACTTCCATTTTTAAAAAGGCAGAATAAGGGGTACCGACCAACGAAGTCTTACACCTTCTCAAGGACAAATATAGACGATTTTCTTCAAAAAGCTCCGCAGGACTTTCTTACTATCAAGGTAAAAATATAAATTTAACCTTTTGACTCTTTTTGGTATGCCCATTTTAGAATCGTATCTAATAACACTCCTGTTTCCTGTTGTTTTAGGCTGCGCTGGTAATCGGTGTATCTGGGGCTTGCAGAAGCGATGAATTGTTGAAAATGGAAATAAAAGACGTGAACGTAATAAAAGAAAAAGTGTCAATTGAAATTCCGCAGACAAAGACCTACATCAGTATATCTTTTTTAATAACTGATACCAGTTGGGTCAAAGTTCTTAAAAATTATGTTCAGTTACGGGACAATATTAAAAACGACAAATTTTTTATTCAGTGCCGCTTTGGAAAAGCAACAAAAACCAACCGTTTAGTCACAACTCAATTTCCCAGTTCCCGAAGAAAATTGACCTTTTTAAAACTACCACAACCAGAGAGATTTACCCTCGGATTTACCGGACATTCATTTAGACGAACGGCTGCGACATTGCTTACCAACAGTGGAGGAGATGTTCTACAACTTAAATGTTTAGGTGGGTGGAAGTCTAGCGCAGTGGCCGAAGGGTACGTGGATTCGTCTTTAGACACTCAATTTGAAACAGCTGAAATGCTGTCCATGCCATCTACGTCTCGGAGTACCTTCAGTCCTAACAGTATCCTGGACAATTTAAATGACAATCAATATGCGACAGGAAAAAATGAAGAAATTGCAATATCAACTACCAAAACACACCAACAAGGTGGTATATCCATAAGTGTGAAAGCATATAATAATTCGAATGTAACAATTAATTTGAATCAATAGTTATTTGTTGTTTTAAAGTTTTTATTTTAATACTTTTAATACAACATGTACCTAATAGGACATTGTAGCACCGATTGTAGTTTGCTTAAAAGAGTTTTCTATAAAAAAAGTTTCAATTAAGGCAGCATTTTATCAAAATAAAATCTTTAAAAAATGTTTTCGTCCTAATTTAAAAATCTGTATTGACTTCCCGTCCACGGGTTGGAAGTAAACTTTCCACCCTTGGGTGGGAAGTAAAAGTTAGTTTAGGTTAGGTTAGGTTAGGATAGGAAAACGGACATTTTCCAACCTTCAAAAAGTCGGAAATGTCAACATTACTTATATGGTTGTAAATAAAATAGGTTTACTATCAAAGACGAATATAAATAAACTGTCCAACAAGGAACTATTTTGATTCCGACAGACGAAATCCAAAAAATGTAAAAAATCCATAGCTTTAAGTTACCGTATTCCATATACTGTTACCGTAAACGCTTTGATTGGTTGAGTCCAGAGGCGTTTACTTACCGGTACGTTTTTTCATTTCATGGTCATGATTAACAAGCATACATAACAAATCAAAATATTCAAAGCAATCAATTGAACATTAAAAAAAGAGAAAAACAAAAGAGTGAATGAAGCCCAAGCAATCAAAACACGCTTACAGTGTTCAGCATACCGGGTGCGTCTCAAAAGTGGCTCACCCCTATAACTTTTTAATTTTTTCAGATAAAAAAAGTAATTTGGTATGTTTGGTTTGGCCGCACCCGGTATACTGAACACTGTAAGCGTGTTTTGATTGCTTGGGTTTTACTCTTTTGTTTTTCTCTTTTTTTTAATGCTGATCTGATTGCTTTGAATATTTTGATTGTTATGTTGTGTGCTAGTTAATCATGATCATGAAACGAAAAAAGTGGCTCACCCCCTATAACTTTTTTATTTTTTCAGATAAAAAAAAGTTATTTGGTATGTTAATAGATATATGGCATAAATTGGGATTGATTGACATATTCAATTATTTACGGTCACTCTCTGTTTCACCGGATTTTTTTTGTATTAGGAAATTACCCTGGAGGGAATTTACTGTAGGGAAATTAAGATAACTTTCATTGCACATCATAATACGACCATTAGCAAACTCCATAAGACGACGCATGGTGTCATTGATGACGTGCAACGAAAGTTGTTTTAATTTCCCTTTTAATTACAATCTGATCTAATATAGATCAATAAGCAATTTTTTCCAACTTAAATAACTACAATTTTTGATTTTTAAATGGCACCCACAATATTTTTTTTTACTTTATTCGATAGAAAATGACACTTAATAGAATGACATATCATATGTCAACTGTTGACATTTTCGCATACGATTTATTGAAATTGTAACATGCGGTTCATAACGACAACTTGACTCGAAATACTAAGTGTGTGGTACCAAATTATTCGTAAAAATATGCTTTTTCTAAATATGCTAATATGCCCTCGTTCCGTTTGAAAAAATTGAGATATGATTAAAAATACCCTTGTCTATATCCCACGATACCGTAACGCTATACACTACAAAAAACATCGCATATCTAAGTAAATAACAAGCAACTGCTACTGTCATAATATAATATTATGCTGGACAGACTATACCTGACATCTACTTCTAAATATAAACAACAGTTGTTTTTCCAGAAATTAACACACAATGATCAGTAAACACCAAAACTAACTTATTCATAAAATTCTTTATGCTATCAAAGGTAGGTATGTTTTATATTATCATATAAAAAATATTTATCATTGCTTATGTATTCCTTAAAATATGTATAGTATTCCTTAAAATTACCTAGTTAAACAATAAATGCATATTACCAGATATTAATTTTTTATTAGTCTCAGTTTTCTTCGACCTGTATATATGGGAGGTTTTTCTTAGCTTTAGGTCATTATTTTTTTGTGTGGGATTTAAATTACGTTAATAATGTTTATCAATGTATTTCTATATGACAACGTGTCGACAACCCAAATGTCTTTTTCAAGTCGAACATATTTCTTTCCTTATATTAAAAATAATAAAACAGTGTTAGTTAATAATTACAACAACCAAATTAAAAACTTACCTTAAACATAGATATATTCCAATGTTATACTTTGTCATATAGAAATAAATTCATAAACATTATTAACATAATTTACCAGATATTTTTACATGATAACAACCTTTAGTGAGTATTTATAAACGATGTATTCATTAAAGAGTTATTTCAAATGGATAATTGTGTTGATCTTTTTTTACATCCTACGAATTCTATTTTTCGGCTCATAAGTTCGTTGTAATTGTAATGATATTTGGGACGCTACTGGTATAGTAATATTTGTATTTAACTGTTATTCATATAGTAAAGTTATTACGGTTTCTCCGTTTAAAATAAAGTACACACAAGAATGATTTTATATTTAATAATAACTAGGTATCTGTTTAATCACTTGCTTAATATTCTGATTTTAAGTTAGTTTTATTATAGTAGTTGTATATAGTGTATTATAGTAAGTTGTCATAATTAACAAAAATGTTATGATGAAATCCAATAAAAAAATTATTTGTTATTAATATTTAACTAATTTTTTTGAACTAACCGTTCTCCATTAAGTAAAAGTTAAAATGATTCAGTAAATATCTCATTCAAATACCAAAGTTCGTGCCAAAAAAATACTCAAAATTCATTAAATTTTGAAAAATATTCAATTAAGAGTACCCAAAATACATTTTTGAAATAATTGAAGATAATTATGAAGAGAAACATGATAAAATGTGTAATGCAAAGCTATGTCCAAGTCTAATAGCTTTTCAAATAAGAAGAAAATTAAAAATATTATCTTGTGAAAATGTAAAATTTGATAGAATCTATTTTTATATCTATATAGAAATTTTATGTCTAATTCCATTGTCCATTAATTAATTGTTCATTTGCAATAATTATAAATATGCCCAATTGAACATTTTGAAATATATGTATTTCCAACTGTTTCAAATTAGATCATAAGAAAATTGTAAACGTAATGTTAATATTAAACTTAACGTAGAATAAATTAAAGTATAAGAACAAAAACAAAACATATAATATCTTGAATTAAGAAGATTATTGTTGTATTATTAGAATATAATAATACATTATTATTTTTTCGAAACAAAATATTACATATTAAAAGAGAAAATAAAAAAAAATATTTTCTAGTGTACAAAATAATTTCTGATTTTTGAAGTAAGTATAATTGTAAACAAAAATAAATACAGTTTCATTAGTGTTTTGTATTGAAAAGTCAACAAATGCTTTTGTCTACAAAACATACACAATACTAATAAGCGATTGATAAGAATACTTCATTAAACTCCTGAAATTACAATTGTCAAATCAATAAATTTAATTTGGCAATTAATTAATTTTAATAAAATGTTTAACGTCATATTAAAATATAATCGAATAAAATTGCATTGTCTGTTTAACTTATTAATTAAATGCATAATGACGTTATTAATTTCTATAAAATGGTTGAAAAATATTCTCTAATTAAAATCGTAATTAAATCAAAGAAACAAATTTATACTATTTCAAACTTAAAAAAATAATCAAATGTTAATGTAGTGCTATTAATATGCACCTACAGATGATTCTCAGTAGTTTTTTTTTATTTAGGAATAGTGATAACACCGCACAACCGATTATATTTCGAAAAATATTTTATTTAGTGTTGAGAAAATGACACTGAACAATATTTGGCATGAGAAAATTCACATTTTTATTTATTTTATTCAAAATATTTGTGTTGCGCCATATTTTTCTTCTGTTTTGATAAATTATTGACATGGGAACGGTTAACAATTTTCGGCGAGCATTCAGCTTTTGGCAACACCTATTTTTAACTTTATTTTGTAAAATCCCAACGTCATGAGCAGCCGATTCTGTTTCTCTGTTTATTCGTTTATCTTTTGCATAAAGGAATAGTATTTCTGTTTTCGTTGTTTGGTCCTTTATGTTTTGACGAAAGAAAATGTGACATTTTTGTGACACCAGCTCCGTTCAGGTCGTGTAGTATGAAACCTAGGTGACGCGCATCGCTTTGGGCATGTCGCGTCGAATAATTGTATTATTCGGCACGTGTTCATGTGACAAGTGGGTCCGGGGTAGAGCACTGTGTGCGTGTGACGGCGTTGTAATAGTGTGTTACATAAAAAAACGACAATCCGCACTTACTTCTTGGATTTTCATCTTGGTCTTGGTGACGACCTTGCGTTTGACCTCCGTCTCATAGCTCTCCTCGACAGTCTCCACCAGGCTTTCCTCGCCATTGTCGGACATTTTTCCGCTATGGAGGGCCACACGCGTTTATATGGACACCTACTGCGTCACTAGTTATTTCGATCTGAACGGGACGGTCTCTTGCCAAAGACTGGCGAGCGCGTTTCTAAATTTAATTTTCTTTTGCCGTCCGTCGAGACGAGCGGAAGTTTGTTGTATGCTTTTTAATAGTTCACAAATTTTACGGTTTTCTCCCTGTGTCTATGGATCGGCGTATAATTACTTTTACCGTTTCTTTCTTCTCTTTAGGGCTGCAAGAAGATCTACAGCATCGGAAAACAGCCGGGTCAAAGTTAGCCTGGAAATGAAGATCACTGTCATTTTATACGTAAAATTTTATGGTGAATGTCGTCGATAGTCAAGATGCAAAGCCAACTTTATCTCGTTTTTCTTTGGAGAAGTTTAAATTACAATTTGTAGGTGAGCGACAATTATAAAACCGATAAAGATAGTGATACTAATAAAAAAGAGATTATTCAGGATGTTGAGGTGTTAAATAAACGCTCAATTATTGGGAGTGATCATAGAATAGTGAGTACGAAAGTAATTATTAATATTAGAAAATAAAGCAGAAAAATAATAACAAAACAAACTGGAAATGCATATATAATGAGAAAAACTTTAACAGAGGGGAGAGAAATATTTGCAAATTAAGAATTAAAAACGGACAAATCACAGTGGCCAAACACGAAATTCTAAATGTAGTTAAACATTTTTATTTACTGCGTTGTATACTAAAACTAATGGTGTAGAACACGAAGAAATTCCACGCATACAAAATCAGGGATCCAAAGATTTACCAGATATTACCACTGAGGAAATAAGAAACTCTTTAAAAGATATTAAGAATAATAAATCGCCAATCCAAAACTTCTGCACGCTATAGAAATTTTCTTAAATGCTTGTTTAGAAAATGGAGTACCTCCTTCACAATGGAATCGAGCGGTAATAATTATTATTCACAAGAAGGGGCACATTACGAACATGGAACCCAATTCTGTAAACGTATACAAATAGCATAGGCTAGCCAGACAGGAAATTTCTTGCTACGGAGCTTACAGAATCCCACTGCTGGCTAACTATCGTCCAATAAGTTTGCTTTCCCATATGTACAAACTGTTCATGCGCATTATTACCAACTGAATAACCCACAAATTGGACTTGTACCAACCCAGAAGGCAAGCTGGATTTTTGGACACGGCACAAATGATCATCTCCAAGTCATTAAGACCCTAATCGAAAAATCTGTAGAATACAACCAGACTGATTTTAATTTTGGTCGATTACGGGACGGCGTTTGATACAAAAAATCAGGATAAGATGCTAAAAGCCTTAACCGAATTCCGGGTAGATCGCAGATACATTACAGTTGAGGGTTGGAACCTTTGGTGTTAAACAGCAAAATAAAAACACTAAATCACCACAATACACGTGTTTTGGTGTATTGTGGTGATTTAGTGTTTTTATTTTGTCGCAGATACATAACAATCATCAGACACATATAAACAATGCAAAAGCATTGTGAGGCTCCACGAGAACACAGCAGATTTTAAAATTGATTATTAAAATAGGGATTTCGACAAGGTGAAGTTATATCACCAAAATTATTCATTACCTTTTTAGAATATATGTTCAAGCGAGTTGACTTTGGAGATAAGGGAAAGGGTATTATACGGGATTTAGGTATACCGGGTGCGTCTCAAAAGTGGCTCACCCCCTATATCTTTTTTATTTTTTCAGTTAAAAAAACGAGATTAGGTATGTTATTATATGACATATAGGAAATAACACTCTGAATAGAATGACATATCATATGTCAACTTTTAACAGTTCTGCCTATGGTTTATTTTGAAATTATAACTTGCGGTTAGTAACGAAAATTTGACTTGAAATACCAAGTGTGTGGTATCAAATTATTCGTAAAAAAATTCTTTTTCCAAATACGCTAATGAGCCACCCTCGTTCTATTTAAAAAAATTGAGATATGATTAAAAATACGATTTGAGCATTTTCTAACTGGCCAGGACAAGACACTAAAAACATTAGACGATCAAATTTATTTTTCCAAGGCTCCTTGATTAAGAATTAGTGTTTTTAATAGTCATGGCACTCTAGGTTGAATTTTAAAATAAGATTTTTTATTAAGCGAGAATGTCAAAAGTAAAAAAATACCGAGGGTGCTATTAAAAAATCAAAAGTTATAGTCATTTCCGGTGAAACAGGAAGTGAACAAAAACAATTGAATGTGTCAATCCAAAGTGTCAATCAATCCCAATTTATGTCATATACGAATCTCGTTTTTTATCTGAAAGAATAAAAAAGTTATAGGGATGAGCCACTTTTAAGACGCACCCGACATAGGGTATACAGGGTTGTTCACCACATACGACACGGAGTATTGTAGCTAAACGATTAGATTTCTACAAATTGTAAGTTTTGGGTTCGTTGAAGGACTATTAGAGCTACAATTTAAAAATATTTTTACAAGATACAGAGTGTCCCAAATGAATAAAAAATATCAAAGTTGTATTTTTTTAAATGGAACACCCTGTATATTAGTGCATTTTTAGTTTCTGCGATTAAAATAAAGGTAAATTTGATTAAGGTTTATTACACTTAAACCTTACCGTTTATGAAATATTTTCAATTTTATGAAATTGCAGAATACATTTTAAGGCTTCATTTCTCCGAGGGTATCAAAGTTTTTATTACTAAATATTTACTGAAGTTTATTTATTAATCAGTTATTATGTTGCAAGAATAAAAATTATACTACCTTATACAGAGTGTCTAAAAATTTATTTTAAATAAGTACTAGCTTTAAACGGCAATAACTTGTTTAATTTAAATGGAACACCCTGTATATTTTATAAGAATCAGATGCACAATTTAATTGTTTATCAAATTGTATTAGACCACTTTTTAACTATCCCTTCAAGTTTTCATAGAAAATGCATTTTCTTACAATTTAGACCTCATTTATCAATATACCCATGGAATATTGACATTTTAGATTTTTTTAAAACAACAAATGTACAAAATGTACAGGCTAGTAATATTATCGTTTTTAGTAAAACGATATTACTAGCCCATTTGTATGCAAAAAGAAAACTATTTAAATCTTTATAAAAAAGTATACCACTAATTAAATATACCACCATTGTTTCCGCCCAAATACTAATTAATTACATATTTAATTGTGTTCGTTAATAAATTATTCTAAATAAATGTGGATTTGAATCAGAAATCAATGTAATAATAAGTTATGAAAATGAACGTCTCTGTTATAAATAAGCATTTGTCAAAAAATGAAATATCATTTTTAAGGTGTTAGTTTTTTTACCACACTGTCTAATGCACATACATAATTCAGTTTTTTAGTATTTGGAGCAATTATTATTAATCAACGCAAACAGTCAATTAATGTAGTTTGAATACTGGAATCATATTAATTGGTCCTCTTTAACAAATATTTAAACAGTTTTTTTATTTTTTAATGAAATAAACGAACTATATCGACAATATTAGTATCTGTACTCTTTAAAAATTTGGTACATCTTTAAAAATAATCTAAAATGTCAGTATTCCATGGGTATATTGATAAATGAGTTAAATTACAAGAAAATGCATTTTCTACGGAAACTTGAAGAGATAAGTAAAAAATGGTATAATACAATTTGATACAAAATTAAATTGTGCATCTGATTCTCATAAAATATACAGGCTGTTCTATTTAAATTAAACAAGTTATTGCCGTTTAAAGCTAATAATTATTTAAAATAAATATTTAGACACTCTGTATAACGTAGTAAAATTTTTATTATTGCAACACAATAACTGATCAATAAATAAACTTCAGTAAATATTTATATTAAAACTTTGATACCCTCGAGAAAATGAAACCCTTAAAATTTATACTGCAATTTCACAAAATGAAAATATTTCAAAAACGGTGGTTTAAGTGTAATAAACTAATCAAATTTACCTTTATTTTAATCGTAAAAAAATGTAATAATAATACAGGTGTTCCATTTAAAAAAATACAACTTTGATATTTTTTATTTATTTGGGACACTCTGTACGTTGTAAAAATATTTTTAAATTGTAGCTCTAATAGTCCTTCAACGAACCCAAAACTTACAATTTGTAAAAATCTAATCGTTTAGCTACAATATTCCGTGTCGTATGTGGTGAACAACCCTGTATATGTAGGGGATAGGGTATTATACTTTGGAGATAAGGTTATAAATATGGAGATAAGGGAGATAAATATTGATAGTGAAAAACTAAATCATCTAAGATTCGCCGATGATATCGTATTGATATCAGACTGTATTACCGAAGCAAAAAATATGCTCAAGAGACTTAATGCGGCATCTGTTGGTGTGGGTCTAAAAATAAATAGATCAAAGACTCACTTATGACAAACATGATGATGGGCGAGGCTGTGTGTACATTGGAGGAGAGACTATTGAACAAGTGAGTTCCTACAAGAATCTAGGACACGAACTACGTATTGACAGAGACAATCAAACTGCGAGATTGGTAGAAGAATAGGCATAATTTGGATAGGCTTTGGCAAAATAAGACATGTATCCGGTTTGACATCCCAATCTGTCTGAAACGGAAGGTGTATAATCAGTGTGCTCCACCGGTACTGACATATGGTTCTGAAACTCTAACTTTAACCAAAAATAGTGCGAACAAAATAGGAATAGCGCGACGAAGAATGGAACGAGCCATGTTAGGCTCGTAAAATAGCCTTAGACGTAGGGGGTCAGCAATTTTTTAAATAAAAGGTTGTTTATTTCCTGATCCTAAACCTGCAAACGTAATTTCATCTACAACATAAGGACGCAGATCCACCACATTATAACAGATTAACAGAAGATCGAAATAATATAGTTTAAATGGCAATAATATTATGTATAACATCTACCATCATGATTGAATAAGTTAATTAAATTACTCCGTCCATATAACTTTCAAAAAAATATGCTGACTTGAAAAAGACGGAATTACTCTTAGGAAGGACTTAACGCTCCCTACGTGTAAACAATGTATTGTTTCTGGAAAAAAATCATGGGTATTTCGCCACTAAAAGAGTAAACTAATAAATGGGCACTACCCCAGCATCCTTCAGGTAGAAATCTATGCTATCGAAAGATGCGTGCAATTTATCTTAGATAGGAACTATTGAAAACAGGAAATAACCATCTTATCCGATAGTCAAGCAGTACTCCAGCGCTACAAGCGATCAACTCAGTAACCATCAATTCGAACTTGGTCAAAAAATGCCTATAGAAGTTGGACAAATTAGGCAAATAAAATAAAGTACTACTCTGGGCGCTCGCTCATCAAGGGATAGAGCATAGAAGCACATAGAAGCACAGGTAAGCCAGTAAGCGAGGATAAAAATAGGGTATTACCTCCGTATTAAGTCCTGACACCCGAACCGATTGACGTGAAATTTTAACAGTGAATAGAGATGTATGTAAGAAACATAAGTTACAGAGTAGCGATGTGTGCTTTCACCCTGAGGGTGACTGCCACCCCTTCTCGGGGGTGAAAAATAAATCACCCATTTTAATTGCAAAAATCAATAAAGGGATGAATTCTAAGCAAAAAACGTTCTATAACATTTTTTTTAGAAAACTAATATTTTCCGACTTATTTAGGATTGCAAATCTTGATTTTTCATCTAAAAATTGCATATTTTTGCCATTTTTTATAAATAACTCGTAAACTTTGTGTTTTATCGCAAAACTCATGTAAACCAGAAATGAAGCTTTTAGAATAACGAATCGATTCATTTTTTGTTGATTACCGTAATAATAGCCGAGTTATCACTCTGTAAATGTGATTTTTTATTTTTCGAAAACTAAAAACTACAACCTTATACCGTAAAATAATGGCGGAAGATAATGGCTTGAAAAGCCAAACCAAACCTTTTAAATGCTTTTTTAAATGACTTTTCAAGTTTGTAGCTCAAAAACTCGCGGAGTTACGATAAAAATAAAATGTCACCTCATTTTTTCAGAAAAAAATTGGCGCCGGGAGGCTCGTATAGCCGCCCATACTAAAATATGTTAATATCTCGAAAACTGCGACTTTGACTGATTTTGATGTTATTACAAATTTTGTTGCAAATATTATTCCTAATCTTAATTTGAAAACCGCGTTTCGCTAGCTACTGTAATTTTGGAGTTACGATTTTTTTAAATTTTTAACCCCTTCCTATACCCCTTACAAACCCCCACCAAAAACTAATGGCCAGATTCTCGGATGCCACAGTATTTTTGTGCCAAATTTGGTTAAAATCGGTTCAGCGGTTTTTGAGTTATCGTGTTACAGACGGCAGACGGACAGACGGACAGACAGACAGACAGACACCATGAAAATATTTTGTATTTAGGTCATTTATGACCCAAATAACTCATTTTGAGTGAAATTAAAAAAACGTTTTTTTGCCGATCTTAATAGCCTACCATACCTATTGGTATGGTCGGCTAAAAATTAACAACCAAATCTATGACTAAAATCATAAAAATAAAAACTATCAATTTATAGGATTATATATATACATGAGCTACAAATTAACTTCTATAGTTGAACAGTCTTGTACTCTTCATTTTTACGAGATTTTTGGGTTTTAAGGGCTCAAAGAAGGTGGTTCTTACACGCAAGTCTAACAAAAAACGTAATATCTACGAAATAAAGAGATCTACAAAAAAAATTGAAAAAGAGCAATAATATTGCAAAAAAGACCTTCAATTTTACTCTGCATTTTTTAGGTATCGTGCTTAGTTTTTCTGATATGTCAAAAAAATTATTTTTTTTAAAAAATAAAAATTTTCATTATTTTCAAATTTTTTCCAAATTTAGGCATTCTAAACCGCTCGAACTTGCAGAGCCCATTGTTAGTACCTAAATATAGCCAACCGTACATGTTAGTATTACCTACGCTTAGTTTTTATTTTTATGATTTTAGTCCTAGATTGTGTTGTTAATTTTTTTCCGAAATAATGAGGTGACCATTTTTATCATATATCCGCGAGTTTTTGAGCTATAAACTCTTAAAAAAATTAACAGGTCTTAAGCACTTTAAAAACTGTGATATTAATTTTCTTCGAAAAATGTGTTCTTTCGCCATTATTTTACGGTAAAATGTTGCAATTTAGATTTCGAAAAATAAAAAATTACGTTTACAGAGTGATAACTCGGCTATTACTGTAAGAGCGAGTAAGAAAAATATAATATTTTTTTTTTGTTTATATAGCATAATATATGAATGGTGTTAATATCAATTTAATATTCAAACAACATAAACAAAAGAAGCTAAACTCACCTTAGATGCCGGGACACTTGTGTAATGCTCTCACTCTATGATCACGCAATTTGCAATCACTGGAAAACGCACATGATCACATCACCATAATCGAGTATATAAAATAGTTAAATATTTTTGTTGTTCCGTAGCTAAGCGACAAGGCGTCTGTCCCACACACAAAAGGGATGGCCACAAAGCGACATAGCATAATGTTGTTGTTCCGCAGCTAAGCGACAAGGCGTCTGTCCCACACGCAAAAGGGATGGCCACAAAGCGAAATAGCTTAATGTTGTTGTTCCGTAGCTAAGCGACAAGGCGTCTGTCCCACACGCAAAAGGGATGGCCACAAAGCGACATAGCTTAATGTTGTTGTTCCGCAGCTAAGCGACAAGGCGTCTGTCCCACACGCAAAGGGATGGCCACAAAGCGACATAGCTTAATGTTGTTGTTCCGTAGCTTAAGCGACAAGGCGTCTGTCCCATCACGCAAAAGGGATGGCCACAAAGCGACATAGCTTAATGTTGTTGTTCCGCAGCTAAGCGACAAGGCGTCTGTCCCACACGCAAAAGGGATGGCCACAAAGCGACATAGCTTAATGTTGTTGTTCCGTAGCTAAGCGACAAGGCGTCTGTCCCCACACGCAAAAGGGATGGCCACAAAGCGACATAGCTTAATGTTGTTGTTCCGTAGCTAAGCGACAAGGCGTCTGTCCCACACGCAAAAGGGATGGCCACAAAGCGACATAGCTTTGCATGTTGTTGTTCCGTAGCTAAGCGACAAGGCGTCTGTCCACACGCAAAAGGGATGGCCACAAAGCGACATAGCATAATGTTGTTGTTCCGCAGCTAGCTAAGCGACAAGGCGTCTGTCCACACGCAAAAGGGATGGCCACAAAGCGACATAGCTTAATGTTGTTGTTCCGTAGCTAAGCGACAAGGCGTCTGTCCCACACACAAAAGGGATGGCCACAAAGCGACATAGCTTAATATTGTTGTTAAACAATTTGGGTCATACGTAAAAATATAAAACACTCCAAAATAATAATACTAAATACCATTTGATAATTTGCCAGGTATTACAAATCACACCCAATAAATATTACTAAAATACTCTTTGATAAATAGCTGTCCATTACGTATCTATAATAAATAACACTAAAACACTCTTTGATAACATCTATCTTTTAACTAAACTATATTAAAATGCCCTTTGATAATTACTTGTCTACTATAAAACACACACACACACACAAAAGTAATACTAAAATACCCTTCTCTATCTACTACTAAAGCTCAATAACTGTTAACTAAATAATACTAAACTACTCTCACACAAATCCCAGTAATGCCCGTGAGTGAACAAAATACATTCACCTGTATAATACTTCATTCCTTCTATTCAGTCCCAGAAATATTTTCCACACAATTATAATCTGCATTTAATATTTTTTTGATAAATGTCGACGTCAGTCAAAATAATCATCAACAATGCAAACCGCATCGTCTAGGAAACGACATTGTATACATGCGGTCAAGAAAAGTCAATTAGAGATTCAAATAAAATATTATTTCTTAAAATAACACAATTTAATATAAACAAATTTTTAACGGAAAACAAGACTCTTACATTACTACACCTACGGCAATCAACAAAAATGAAATATATAAAAAAATGAATCGATTTTTTATTCCAAAATCTTCATTTTTGCTTTATATCAGTTTTGCGATAAAACGCAAGGTTTTCGAGTTATTTATCAAAAATGGCAGATAAATATGCAGTTTTTAGATGAAAGATCAACATTTTTAATCCTAAATAAGTAGGAAAATATTAATTTTCTGAAAAAATGTTATAGAACATTTTTTGTTTAGAATTCATCCCTTTATTGATTTTTGCAATTAAAATGGATAATTTATTTTTCACCCCCGAGAAGGAGGGGCACTCACCCGCAGGGTGATAACACACATCGCTACTATGTAACTTTTGTTTCTTACATATATATCTATTCATTGTAAAAATTTCACGTCAATCGGTGCAGGTGTTCAGAATTCCGACCCTCGCTTACTGGCCTAATAGAAGGCAATGAAAAAGCAAACGATCTAGCTAAAAAAGGAGCGAACACTCCACTAACTGAAGCAAAACCGTTTTTCTTTCCAAATGGAAACCAACTTAAAGCGGAACTCAAGAACCTGGAAGACTCCATCCGTAACCTGGAATGGGAATCCTCTAACGGTCGAAAAAATTTCTCAGAACTTACGATCGAAAAAATCAAAGATTTTCTTTGATTTAAGTAAGAACACTCTTTGGATTGCCAGGGGGTTTCTAACGGGACACTGTCTCCTCAACGAACACATCAGTAGATTGAAGCTGAGAAACAACAGCTAATGAAAACACCAAGATACCTCATCACTGACTACGCCGAGACGATAACCGTTCATGCCATAAACTTTGGTACGCCTGAAGACGGAGATGGAGACCTGGCCGCTGTGAAGCCAGTCAATCAATCAATCATTGCCTTAGGGTAAAGTAAGGTATGTTGGTGGTATAGGTAAATTGGTGAGTTCTTTAATAATTTTTCAGCAACTCGCCTATTCAGTGGGAGGCCTTAAAACGTGTCGGTTAAATCTATCTAATATCCCCTATATGCTGCATAGTCTGCGGCGCGCTTCGGTTCATTTGTTTACGTTTAGGAAAACGTTTGCTTCGTGCCGGTAAATAAAGTCATTATATTTGATCATTTTTGTGATATAAATTGATTTTATTTGTAGTTGGCGAATTATTGAAAGGTAAGGGTCTGTTCCTGTGTTATCCCATAGGGAATATGCTACTTTTTAATGTGGTACAATAATAATCAGCTCAAAACGTGAATGTTAGGACACTTTTAAATAAAATTATGATTGCACTTTTTAGAAGACTTTTTAAGGATGTTAGTGTTTTAGTCAGTTACTAAAAATTATGATGTTGTTCCTTCTGATCCCCTTTTGGAGAAATCCACCGTCGACAATTTGTTTTTACTGCCTTCTGCAAGTTTAGTAAGCAAAGCAACACGACGGACTAAAACCAGAGACTCCAGTGCAAAATGGCTAACTGATCCGGAATTACCACTACAGCTACAAGCAGGTCCTTCGGGATTAGTAAACTCTAGAGCATCTAACATAAAATGTTCTTCGAAAGGAAAGACCACAAAAAAGATCAAGAAAAAACAGGATGATGATGATTGACACTGTGGTGTCTGCGGAATCAGTTATCGAGAAGATGTGAACGCTAAAAATGGTGCCTTATGGGTTCGGTGCTCTTTTTGTTCCGTATCACACAAATTGTCAAACGAGACCTGACGATGAAGACATCTTTATGTGCGACGGTTGTGATGGGCAGTCTTCAAACGACTCAGAATAAAAAATATTATTATTATTTCTACTATGAAAAATACTTTTTTTGTAATAAACTTAAAAATTTTCAGCCATTTTATTTTCAACTGCTCGTAATATCATATATCACCAAAATACCTCTCCACTATCACCAAATTAACTTACCTATAACCAAATTACCAAACCAATTTGTATTTTTTTCAAATGTATTTTTTCTGTCAAAATAGACATCATCTTATCTTGACCTTATCGTTTTGTATATATATATATAAGCGATTGTTTGAAACATAAACCTTCCGGATAGGTAAATTGGAAAAATAATATATCTTCATACGAATTCAAATTGCCCATGTCCAAACAAAAATATCACCAACTTACCTTAGTTTACCCTATTGTTATAAGATTTACCTTGTTTACAAAGCTGTGGCAAATAATAAGTAAAAATAAAACAAATACAAAATATAACTTCAAAATAATAAAAAAAAAGAATTGACAAACAATATCAATAGAGAACAAAAAAAACAAGATAGCACAAAATATACAAAAATCTTACAAATACGTTCATTAGTTTAAGAGACCTAAAATTTAAAAAATAAATATCTACAAATAAAAATAGAAATGAACAGAATAAAAATATTTCCCGACTGTCAAACAAGAAAGTCGGATCTACCAAGAATCATCGAAAAACTCCTCCACGTCATAATATGCCCTCGCAACCAACAAAAACCTGACAGCCTTTTAAAATGCCCTATGAGGATATATTTTTCTTATATTCAGTGGCAGATGATTAAATATCTTTTTGCCACTGAAAACAAAAGATTCGTTAACCAAACTCGATGATGGTATCGGGAGCATAATCGCATAGGATTGTCGGGTGTTCAAGGCGGGCACGTTCCGAATCTGGTCTCTGAATTTTTTATGCATTAGACATGCAGTTTCCAATATCAAAAGACAGTGTAGAGTTAAGATGTCTTCCCTTTTAAATAAAGGGCGACATGACTGTCTTATGTCAACAACACACAAATTTCTTATTGCCCTTTTTTGAATTATGAAAACCGCATTGAACAATCTTCTGGAACATGCCCCCCAAAAACACATCCCAAATCGGAGCTGTGACTCAATCAGTGCATAATAGGCTCCTCTCTTTGTCCAATTCACCTCTTATAACCTTCACGGCATCGCAGGCACTGGAAATCCAGGAAATCCTCAACCTCAATTAAAATGGGCCTCAAACTTGAACCTGTTATCCAGGAATATCCCTAAGAATATATTCACTGTTTTATTTTTATGTATGATACTCAATATTGATACTGAAAATATCACACTTGAAAGACCAAACACTAGTTTTTTTTTTAATTTAAACACATCTTATTAGCGTCACACCAATATTTAATTAAAGCCATATTTCGACTTACCAAGTCGGTTAAAGTATCAGACTTTCCAGTCCAAAGTATTGTCGCATTGTCTGCAAAAAGTGTAAACCTTCCGGAAATCCGTAAGATGGCCATATCGTTAATATATATAAAAAACAAAATGGTACCCAGTACCCCCTGTGGAACGCCGCAACTTAAGACCTGTCTCCTGGATGAGCTGTCTCCATCTGAAACGGACTGCTCTCTATTGAACATAATATATGATTCAAAGCGCTTAAAACTTAAACCCCTGAATCCATATATTTCCAGCTTGCGCAACAGGATGCTATGGTCCATGTAATCAAAGGCCTTATATAGCTAAATCACAAAACACCGCCGCACAGTGGTTCCCAGATAGGTCATTACTTAGAAATATTAATTTCAAAATGTTTGCATGAAACTGTTGCTAATACTTTTCTTATATTCCCCTGTAAACGATGCATAATAAATAACAAAATCAAGTAAGCCTAGTGTAGCGCTTTTTTTATTAGAAATGTCACATTTTTGCTACTGGTATCAAGCTGACATAAACAGTTTTCAGATAACGCCAGTTAATTACTTATTTTATTAAAATTGATAAAATCTTTTGCCTTTTCTGTAATGGACATTCGAAAAGAAGGTAAAAAGAACTGTTTTTTTCTTTTTTGCACTTAATTAAACCCTTATTAAACATAAGTAATATTAGTTTAGGGGAGGTCGGGGCATAATGACCAACGGGGCAATATGACAAAGTACTGATTTAAAGAAAACTGTACATCATAAAAATCCCATTTATTTTTCTATAAATTCCTTTAGATGTATAATACGTCGGGTTATACATAGATGGAGCTATCACTTTTGCATCGGGTTTAAAAAATCATAACCGTTTTTCACACTTGTTAGATGTAAACATCCAGCTCCAGAAAATAAGCAATTTCGCAGGTTTAAAGAAAAATAGAAGCCCCTTTGATAGTTAATCTTGATTATTGTGAACATTTTAAATATTAGAAGGTAAGATAAAACCTAATTTCACTTAATTAATAATTTAATTTTTGCTGTTTCCTAAAAAATGTTTCCTGGGGCAAGTTGATGGAGGCAAGATGACGAATTCGTCAACTTGCCCCACTGTGTATAAAACTAGTTAAATTCATTTTTTGACGTTTTTAGATGGTGGGAACATGGTGAGAACACCGTACAGATAGACTTGGTCAGAAGACGTGCTAATTGCCTTGCTGCACTCTATTTTGCTCGACCACAAGTCAGTTAATGCTGCCAGTATTGAGCATGGAATCCCGGAAGCAACATTAAGACGTTATATAAAAAAGCAAAATAACCACGAACCAATTCCTCTTAGTGGTGAGAGATTCAGAAGAACGTTTTCTGATGCTCAGGAAGCTCAGTTTGTGACTTACCTAACTGACCTGAATTAGAGCATTATTAATTAGAAGCAGAAAAGCTTGTTAATTTAATTCTCCCAAGACCCTCAGGATTGAATAAAATGGATTCTGCAAAGAATAAAAACCATGAAACACCAGATGCTGAACCCCCATTTCTTTCCAAAAAAAATCAGGCGGCAAGGTCAATGAATTTGTCTCTTCCTGGACCTTCAGGCCTACAGTAAAAAATGTCTGCAAAAAATAATGAAGAACAAGCTCTTGGTAGTATAAGTTCATCCAGCTCCAGTCAAACAATCTCTAATGTTGATAGTCGAGTTACGCTACTTAAAATGAAACCCTTTTCCAAATATACACGTCCCATAAAAACTACCAAAAGAATTAAACAAAGGGCTTCTGTCATCACGTCAACACCCAACAAAGAAGAACAGGAAAGGAAAAACAATGAAAAAAACTTAAAAGAAATTAAAAGAAGGAAGGTTGATTCTGTGAAAGTCAAGAGAAATGTATTTCAAGAAAATCGTGAAAAGCAGGTAGGAAAGAAGAAGAAAACTAATGACATTTTTTGTCCTGGCTGCCAGGAATCATATATTGAGCGTCCTACAGAAGACTGGATTCAATGTAACACGTGCAAGAGTTGGTGGCACGAGTCGTGCATAGTCTACGAAAAAGATGGCACATATACCTGCGACATTTGTTTATAATCGTCATCTTGCCCCTATAGACTCGTCATCTTACCCCGGTACTGGGGCAAGTTGACGAAAATGCCCTTTTTTGTTTTTTTCTTTATATTTTTTCAACAGTACACTTTTATTTTGTTTTTTATGTTTCATTATGTACCTGAATAAATGTACTAACAGATGAAATGGGATCTTTTTTTTTTAAACCCGTTAGTTCGTGTTTTGGAGCCTTTTGTGTTTTACTTCGCCAACTTGCCCCGATCTCCCCTATGGCAAAGGTAACAAAAATAGTATTTTTACATTTTTGCTTGTCACTCTTTAAGACTTTTAACTACTTTCCCTTTCAAATCCTCTTAAACGGCATGAAAATACTTGTTGCTTAAAGTATATTGCATATAAATTAATTGCCACTGGCTGCCGCGAATTGCCGCCGGATTTTATACCGGGTGGTTAAAGATTGACTTCTTGTCTTAAAATAAAAGTAGGTAACTTATTTTTTCCTCTTCGTCACAACTTATTTCGTGGACACACTATATATCAATTGACAATAAAATTGTATTTATAAAATGAAACAACTGTCTCTTTTATTTTTTCAACGTTTAAAATAAATTTGACCTCTTCAATATGAAAAAAAAAACATGTACATATGTGCAAACATAATCTGTATACCTTTCCGAATAGTTAGAACTTAAAATGCAAATCACACGAACTGGGCCCAATTTTTTTAATACACATATTACATTAAGTTTTTTATATACATTTATTTAGCATTTGTTATCAATTTCTATTAAAAAAGGTGCAGTCAATCTATATCTAGATATATAACAGTTATGACCGCGCAGCTAATTAAGAGGAACCACTGTGCGCCGCAGCCATTTCTTTGTCATTAATGGTCAAGCAGTAGAAAAGCAAAAATAGCATCATTTATATCTTTTTCTTCTGGAATCCAAACTGGAATAAATTTAATAATTTGTGTTTCTCCAAAAAAGACACCATACGCCGCTTCACCTGCAGTTTCTCTAGAATTTTCGACAACATTGAGAGGGGCGCAATAGGCCTATAGTTTGAAAGATCGTCATGATCTCCGCCCTTGTAAATTGGAATAATGTTAGCGATTTTTAAGCAATCCGGAAACATGCCTGTAGAGAAAGACTGGTCAATTGCCTCTGCCAGTGGCATTCTAACAGTCTCAGAAGCATCTTGGTTGAGATACCATCGTATCATGGGGCTTTATTTGATCCGATTCGATGCCAACCACAGTGTCCTTCACTTTGTCGGCTGTAGTGGGACTTTAAAAAAAATCGGCCACACTTACATCCTTTAAAAAATTCACAGATTTTGCAACATGCGCAACCATCATAGGCGTATTGAAAATACCAGACACAAAAGTCGGCGGTGGCTAGCAATCGCCTGTTTTTTACATTTTATATTAACTTGTGACGTCATTTGGAAGAGCTCAATAGAAATATAAAAGAACTAAAGCTTGTTTGGAAAGCAATTTGACATTCGTGACGTCAGCACTCCGGCAGTCTAACGTATCGTAATTGCCATTCGCAAATATATTCCAGATACGTATAGTAAACAAGTGAACCGTTCACAACGTTAAATAATTTTGATATTTGATTTTTATCGTGATGGCTTTTTATAAAAGTGAAGAATTTAGTAAGAAAAACATTAATGATGGAGATGAACGTGTACGGATTCATGAATGGTCACGATCACGGTCACGACACTATAGAAATGTGTGAGGTAGCTGTGTAATACATATATATATATACATATATATATATATATATATATATATATATATAGGTATATATATATATATATATATATATATATATATATATATATATATATATATATATATATATATATAGATTTATATTTGAAACCGCTTATATCGAGCCCAAAAACTACAAGTTGCTTCATTGGCCTCAGGACCCGATTTCTTGACATTTCAGGCCCGGGGTCGAGGTCTGGAGTACGATTTCAGTGGTTATCGTCTAGAACGGTCTTCCACTTCCCCCTGACCAAATTTCAGCTGGGCCTGAAAAAATGGTTTTAAGGTGTTTTCGGTATACTGCGATTAGTACACCGGTATTGTCACCAAGGCGCCACCTCGACATTAGTAGGTATATGCGTATAAGCCGATTTATGTTGAACGGATGTATTCAGACCCAAGAACCGGCAACACGGTAAACAAACCTATTAAAGGGAAACGAAAGATATAGCCGTGTTATATTTGGTAAAGAAACACGAAATGCCTATACTCTAATTAGAATATTAAGAAATTCCAGACGAAAAAAATTAAAAATAAGTATTCTTTTAAAATTATTCTACTAGTTTCATTTCAAAAATATCAATAAATTATTTGGTCTAATCTTTTTTTTTTGAATTGCTGTCATCACCGAGGTTGTAGAAGTAACTAAACTTTTATTGTCTGAAACCGGTTCGTTCGGCTAATAAATACCTAGAAACAAAAATTTATTTCGACTGGCGGGTCAAAATTGTACGAGTACCTACAAATTTACTTTGATGCTATGATTTCTGTTGTAGAAGAACCCTTAATTTTTTTTTCTCTAAATCGATCAGCGATCGTCGCGTCGTGTCAAAAGAATTGGCAGGAGTAACTCATAAAATTATTTCGATACAGTGATTTCGCTGTAAAGAAGTACCCAAAATGTTTTCGTCTAAATCGATCGTCGTGTCAAAAAAATGTACGAGTACCTAGAAATTTATTTTCGATACCCCTATGACTTCGCTGTAGAGGAAGCATTTAAAATTATTTTCATTTAAATCGATCGTCGCATACCTGGTGCGTCTCAAAAGTAGCTCAATCTCTACAACTTTTTTGATTTTGTCAAGATAAAAATCGAGCTTTTGGCATGTTAGTATATAACATAAATTAGGACTTGATTGAATGTATCCCAATTGTTTTTTGGTCACTCTGTTTCCAGTTCGGAAATGACTACAACTTTGATTTTTAAGCACCCCGGTATATTTTTACATTATTCGATAGAAAATCACGCACTGAATAGGATGGCAATTATCATAAATATGTTAATTTTGACATTTTCACATATGATTTGAACTTGTACATGCCTTTCACACTAGCTGACAATTTGACCTCGAGTACCAAATTGTGGTACCAAATTATTGCAGAAAAATGCTTTTCCAAATATGCTAACTGAGCCACCTTTTGTTCCGTTTGAAAAATTGAGATATGATTAAAAATTCGATTTTTGATATCTTATAACGGGGTCGGACAAGACACGAAAATCGATGAGACTATCAAATCTATTTTTCCAAAGCTCCCTTGATTAAAAATGAGCATTTTAACACATCCATGGCACTCTATAATAGATAGAAATTTAAAATACTATTTTTAAGCTGAAAATGTCAAAAGTTGACATATGATATATTCTATTCAGAAGTGTCATTTCTATCGAATAATGTAAAACATACCGGGGTGTCATTTAATAATTAAAAAGTTGTAGTCATTTCCGGTGAAACTGGAAGTGACCAAAACAATTGAATAATGTCAATCAATTCCAATTCTATGTCATATATAATTAACATAATACAACTGCTTTTTATCCAAAAATAAATAAAAGATATAGCGGTGGACCGCTTTTGAGACGCATCCCCAATAGAATTACCGGAAATCTATCAAGGCCGTTACGCTGATACGCTGTTTTCAAAAGTTGCGGATGTAATTTCAGTAAACTGAAGTGACCAAAAACACTGAATATGTCAATCAATTCCAATTTATGTCATATACTAAATTACAACAATCTCGTTTAATCCAAAAAATAAATAAAAAGAATATAGCAGGTGGACCGCTTTATTCGTAAAAATGCTTTTCCGAATATGCTAACGAGCACTCTGTTCAAGGCCATTTGGAAAAAATTGAGATATGATTAAAAATACGATTTGGGCATCTTATAAGAACGGGCAGACAAGACACGAAAATCATTAGATTATCAAATCTATTTTCAAAGGCTCCCTTGATTAAAAATTAGTGTTTTCTTTAACACAGCCATGGCACCTAGATTGAAATTTAAAATGAAATTTTTGGAAAGCGAGAATGCTCAAAAATGTCGATATGACATCATTCGATTCAGAGTGTCATTTTCTATCAAATAATGCAAAAACATACCGGGTGTTTGTCATTTAAAACTTTAAAAGTTTGTAGTCATTTCCGGTGAAACAGGAAGTGACCAAAAACAATTGAATACGTCAATAATTCCTAATTTATGTCATATACTTACATACCAAATCTCGTTTTTTTATCTAAAAAAAAATTAAAAAGTTATAGCGGTGAGCCACTTTTGAGACGCACCGGGTATAAAATGACAGCAATCTTCGTTTCATGCCACCGCTGACGCCGTTTTTTTTTCGATTATATGGTAGTTAATCAGTACAATAATTAATTTTATTACATTACTACGTTCACTAAGATCTAAAATAGTAATTTTAGTGTAACAAAAATGTTGATTGCTACAGTAATACGTTGTATATTCAGTTTACGGTTGGATGCTATCTACCAACACCATATAAATATAACAAACACGTTCTATGGTTGCAGGTTGCATCTCTATAATATGTTCTATCTTCTATCTATGTTTACTTACTATGTATTCGAAAACTTAATTTGAGTAATATATGGTAGTATAATATTATTAATATTAATATTCATTAATCGCAATATGAATGAGAATAGTGCTTTCCTTTAATCACAATTCTAATAAATTGAACTTGAAAGTATGTTTCCCAGAAAAGTAGGTGGTTCCCAGACTATATACAAATAGGGAATTCCCAAAAGATCATGCTTTTAAACCTACACTTTTTTTACTACTTTACTGCTATATGAATTTTATTTAAATTTAAATGATACATTACACTTTTAAACATTTTGTTTACAGTTTCATCCAAACTCAACTCGCCAGATTAGACTTTAAATTATTTATATTTTGTGACGGGGATTCGTTACAATTATTTTGTTGGATGTCGAACCATAAACTTTATGATAAAACTCGAAGAATTTCAACAAAACACTTTTATTAAACTTTAAGTTTCCGTGACAAATCAAATCATATGTTTTTTCTACCTACTGTCCCTCGATCTTTTTTATAATGGACTCGTCCAAGCGGTCCGAGAGGGGCCCTATAATAATAATAGTTCTCTGTTACAATTTTTAAATAAAACTTGTAGAAACAATCTTAAAAAATACTTACTACCTATTTTGATTTTTTTCGTCTGAATCTCTTAATATTCTAAATGAATACACTTTACTTATTAGATAAGTATACACATGGCATATATATGATTCCAAAAAACGGCGTCAAATTACCTTTGAAATGACAATCGTCAGAATCGATCGTCGTGTCAAAAAATTGTACGAGTATCTAAATTTTTTTTCATCTAAATCGATCACCGTGTCAAAAAATTGTACGAGTACCTAAAAATTTATTTCGTGCTATGATTTCGTTACAGAAGTACCTAAAGATTTTTTTCATCTAAATCGATCGATGGGTCAAAAATTGTACGAGTACCTAGAAATTTACGTAGAAGTACCTAAAATGTGTACCTGTTTTGACAGATGAATTTGACAGATAAAATTTATGACAGTTGAATTTTTCAGCCAATAGAATTACTGGAAATATATTCAAGGTCGTTACCCCGTTACGCCGATACGCCGTTTTTAGGATAGTGT
Organism: Sitophilus oryzae; assembly: GCF_002938485.1. NCBI lineage: Eukaryota > Metazoa > Arthropoda > Insecta > Coleoptera > Curculionidae > Sitophilus > Sitophilus oryzae. The sequence continues at coordinate 501,936 of NW_022145814.1, read as the reverse complement.
GGATGCACCCTCAATAGAATGACATCATAATATGTCAATTTTTGACATTTTCGCATATGGTTATACATATACAGAAGTACCTAAAATTTTTTTTCATTTTAATCGATCATCGTGTTGAAAATTGTACGAGTACCCAAAAAAAATTTATTTCGGTACTATGATTTCGTTGTAGTAGTACCTAAAGTTTTTTTTCGTCTAAATTGATCGTCGTTTCAAAGAATTGCAAGAATACCTAAAAATTTATTTCGTGCTATGATTACGTTATATAGAAGTACCTAAAGAGATTTTTCTTCATCTAAATCGATCGACGGGTCAAAGAATTGTACGAGTAATTCCCAAAGATTTATTCCGGTGGTATGATTTCATTGCTGAAGAATAATTACATCAAAATAATTACGATCATCGTATATATGATAGTGACTGTAATGATAAGGCCATTTTGTATGTGACATTTCTCCCCACAGGAAAAAGTTTAAACAAAAGGTATTGTATGATCGAAAAAAAGCGGCGTCAGTTGGCCTGGAAATGACGATCGATGACATTCACCATATAATTTTACATATATAAAATGACAGCAATTTTCATTTCATAGCCATCGCTGACGCCGTTTTTTTTTCGATCATAAATATGATAGAATTCAGTTATTTCACAATAATTAATTTTATTGCATTATTTCGTTCAGTGAGATCTAAAATAGTAATTTCAGTGAAACAAAAATTTTGACGGCTACACGTATACTTTAAACTGTGGCTACACACTACAGTAATTACGGCTGGATGCTATCTACCAACACCATGTAAATATAACAAACACGTTTTATGGTTGCATCTCTATAATATGTTCTATCTTCTATATTTACTTTGTATTCGAAAATTTAATTGGAGTAATATTTGATAATATAATATTCTTATTATTCATTGATTGCAATATGAATGAAAATAGTGATTTGTTTTAATCACAGTTCTAATAATTTAAACTTGAAAGTATGGGGTTCCCAGAAAAGTAGGTGGTTCCCAGCCTCTACAAATATGGAATTCCCAGAAATTGATGCTTTTAAACCTACACTTTTTTCCTACTTTACTGCTACATGAATTTTATCAGACGCAGAAAATTTAAATTATTACATTTATGCTTTTAAAAATTTTGTTTACAGTCTCATCCAAACTAAACTCGCCAGATTAGACGTTATATTATTTATATTTTTAAATTAAACTAGTAGAAACAATCTTTAAAGAATGCTTATTTTCATTTTTTTGTCTGAATTTCTTAATATTCTAAATGAGCTTCTTTTTTCTACCCGTCTTGCCCACAGTGCAAATTTTTAAATTGCCGCCCTCATATCTGTATGTAATAAAAAAATAAGTTAAAATAATTCTTTATAACAAAATAGAAAAAAGGTTAATGATAAATACACACATACCCTATGATTCCAAAACACGGCGTCAAATTACCTTAGAAATGACAGTCGTCGGAATCGATCGTCGTGTCAAAAAATTGTACGAGTACCTAAATATTTATATCGATGCTACGATATCGTTGTAGAAGTAACTAAATTTTTTTTGTCGGAATCGATCGTCGTGTCAAAAAATTGTACGAGTATATTTTTTCTTTTAAAGTATAAAGATAATAAACGGGGTTCCATCATCACATAGTAAACACTTACAAAATCTACTAAACAAAATTGATAATGCATTGCAACTTGATTATGCTTATTACAAAGAAATTTGATTTTTAAAGAAATTTCAGATAAAAACGCTTTCGTACAGATGCATTTATAAGACAGAATATATCTAATACTAACAATAAGTACAATAATATTCACTATAGCAGAAATGCACCGTTTTTACTTCTGCACTGTCATCAATTACCGCGTCAAAAGGTCCGTTCCTCTAATTCTAATATAAATATTTGAGAATTAAAAGCGGCAACGTCGTGGGTCTGGCGAAAACGAATAAACCTCTATTTTTTTATATAAATGGGACAAACTTAAACTGGTCCCAGCATCAGGCCTGAAGGCAATCAGCAGACGTTTTTCTGGAGTCCGATATACCCCGGGCCTGACGGCCTATCTTTAACGTACCGGGTCTGGCTCCGTCGATTTACAATAAATATATATATATATATATATATATATATATATATATATATATATATATATATATACTGCTAACTGCTATATATATATATATATATATATATATATATATATATATCTAACATAATATATATATATATATATATACTCTTATATATGCTATATATAATAACCAGCAATAACATATATATATGTAATAGCATAACTCTAATAATATATGTAGCATATAGCCATGTATGTAATAATAACGTAATATAATAGCATAATAATAATAATAATATGTAATAATACGTAACAACCGTTTCGGAGCTAGGCTGACAGATTAAAGATATGGTTTGCAAATGTATGTAATAATGTAATAATATGTATGTATGTATGCTCAGCATAGCCAATATGTGTAATATGTGGCAATAATAACCAATAGCGTAATATTGTATGTAGCTGCTCAATAGCTGCTGTAATAATATGTATGTGTATGTAGCCAATACATGCCACTCATAACAGCGCAACTCTCTCTCAATAATGTGTATTAATAATAATAATAATAATAATATGTATATATATGGGACATGTTTTTGGTTAGCCAGCTCGGACTCTGATGTTATGTAGCTGTGTATGTAATGTATGTAGTAATAATAATAATGTATGTATGTATGTAATGTGTCTTCAGCAACAACATGTGTGTGTAACCATATCAGCAATAATATGTATGTTTGTATGTGTAATAATAATGTAATAATGTATGTAATAATAATATAACTTAATATGTATATGTAATATGTATTAACTCAACAACCAATAATATGTATGTTTAACTGTATGTATGTATTATGTAATATAATAATATGTGTATGTATCTATATAATAATAATATGTGTATAGCCATATATGTTGTATGTAATAATAATAATATGTAATAACTAATATTTCTTCTTCTTTCTTTTCATATGTTATGTTGTATATGTATGTATGTGGCATGTAATAATGTAATGTGTAATAATGTATGTTTTATATGTGGCAGCAACAATGTATGTGGCAGCCAGGCATGTATATATGTGTTTGCTCATATATGTAATGTGTAGCAGCATGTGTATGTGTGTAATATGTATGTAATATGTAATAATATGTATATGTATGTATGTAATATGTAATAGCCAATAATATAATATGTATGTATGTATGCTGTATGCTGTAGGTTGGTCCGATGTAATATATGTATGTATGTATGTAATAATATGTAATAATATGTATGTAAGGTTGGTCCGTATGTATGTAATGTGTAATAATAATGTATGTTGGATATGGCAATATGTGTATGTGTATGTATCCAATATATATGCTCAATAATAATGGCATGTGTAATATGTAATAATAACAATAACAACAATAGCCAATGGCATAATATTAATATGCTCTTAATAATAATAATAATAATAATAATGTATATATATGTATGTATGTATTGTATGTATAACAACATAATATAATATGTATATGTATGTATGTATAATAATATGTTGATTATATATATGTATATGTAATATGTATGTATGTATCAACTCTTCTCATAATATATATATATATATATATCTGCTGCTATATATATATATATATATATATATATATATATATATATATATATAGGAGTGGTCGAACTGTATTCGGAAACTTCGGCGAACAGAATAAAATATAGTTCGACGATAATTTAGTTTGCAGCTTCTTTTCATCATACCTAGTAAAATCCCGTCACAACCACTACTCATAGTAAGTATACCTATGTATTTTTAAACATCATTATGATATTTAAGTCATAGGTGCCCATAATATGAGTAGCGGTATTGACGGTTTTTTGTTATGATGAAAATGTTGTGTGATATGAAAAAGCAACAAAATATATTATCGATTACAGCAACTATACCTAGTTTACATTCAGTATGCCCAATTAATATAGAACATTATACCTATGCATGATTTTAAAAATTTGCTACCATTATATTTTGATAGTTGAGTTTTTGAAATTATTTGTTAGCTTCTTAAACAAAACAGACCCATAATAATTCAAATCTTTATCATCCAAGACTTCCAAGAATTATAAAGTAATCTCATGTCAAAATTTTTTAAAATTATTGCATGCCTTAAATGTTTGCAAAGTTAACAAAAACATGTCTTTGATTACCTGCAATTAATATATTTGGTCCAATTTATCAGTTCTGCATCATATCCGAAATTCAGATTGTGTGTGACACAACGAAGAGTCAACGTGCAACGTGAACGAGAAGAAAATGGCAAGTAAAAAAAAATTGTAGTCTTAATTACTAATTGCACAGTCGTTCTCTTGAGTTCTCCTGCCTAAAATCTATATTGCCTTCCCTAAGATTTTAAATATAAATGATTGAAACTCATACAAGTTTACCACAATTTAAACTTAAGATAATTATTTAATTATTAAATTCATAATTATATTAAAATATAACACTTACGAAGTTACTAAATATTAACTATTTCTACTTAATCATACAATAATTCTGATAAAAACACTCTTGATTATTTATTTTAGAAATCGTACGGGCTATAATCATTAATATGACTATATTAACAATACTTAAATCAAAATTTATTTGAAGGAATGCTATTGTATTACAATAATTGTAAAACAAGTATGTAATAATAACTCGGAATAATTATTAAAAACTGCTCATCTTGTTATAGATGTCGGCGTCTTGTCTCTATTATTTTATTAGCCGTTTAGCTATAGTTTGATTTCAGATAATGCAGATTTTAATGTGCCATTTGTGTTTTTTTATTGGAATTATTATTTTTAGCATATTTGATATACTCTATGAAGTTATTTTTAAGTGCTCCTGTCCATTTTTCAATTATTAAAGTGCCTTTAGATACAATTAAAATTAATTAATTGGTGTATAGTATTTGTATTATGGGTTTGTTTATTTTTTATGAAATGAATTTTTTGCCTATTAAAATAAACAAAGCTTACTAAATCACTAGATAGCCATTTTTAAATACAGGATGTTAATTAAGTATCTGGCCAAACTTCAGGAGGTGATCCTTTGAATGTTTTTAAGGTAAAAAGTTCATATAAACATGTGCCCGGAAATGTATAATTTTAAAGATACAGGGGTGTCAAGGTGTTTTCTAATAGACCTATTAATATCTCAAAGATTTTGTTGTTGGCTGATTTTGTTGAAATTTCGCCATGTTGTAAAATTTAATAAGTTAGCACTAATTAAATGATAATTATTATTTACAACAATATTTAAACGATAAAAACTTATCCCAATAAATATTTGGCACCGCCTTGAATTCATTTGTTTTTACTGTTGACGGTGGAAACCATGCAAGCTTTTTCTTTGTCCTAAGTTGTTAATTAAAAAAATTAGTATCATATAAAAAATATAGGTCCTAATAGCCTAAATTTTATCAAAATATATCAGCAGATCCGACAGGACCCAATATTATATGTTTGGAACTTAATGATTTAATTAATCATTCCCTTTAATGCATCCATTGTGCGCATTATCCTACGCGCCAAGAAAAAATATTGCATTAGTCTAAATTTATTATTTATGTTATTCCGCTCTTTCACGTATAATGTGCCCTCTGCTTTTCATACGGAAAGAGTTAGATTAAAATAGTCCCACTGTACCTAACAACTCATGCATGCCTTGACGCATATTCTTTTTTATAATAATATCGGCTTTCCCAGACTAATCATCCATATCCATAAAATAGTTGGCTCACACTAATAAGACCTCATTTCGGCCCTAGGACGACCTTGGTCTATTCAGCTATCGACTTACGTGTTGGCAAGTTGATTAGGCAGGTTATTGAACTCCATGTCGCCTCTAGCATGTCGTTTTTTCAAAGATGGGTCCCATATAAACGCGGCCAGAAGTATTTTCAATACTAAAAGTCTCAAATATAGTGTTTCTTTGTAGAGCAACTTTGTTTAGCTATATACTAGGGCTGGCATTTATGGTCTTAGGTGCCGATTTTCGTGTACGAAGAGTACGGTCAACACGCTTAGCAAAATAAGATGTACTGAATAAAGACAGAAGGCAAGTATTTTCCCAAGCGCATGGAATCTAGCGTCAGATTAAAGGGTTATGTAATAAAAACTTCGTATATTTGCTCTCTCCGATTCACTAGATTGCCATAGCGATTCACTCCTATACATGTAAACGCCGACCCAAGGTTTCGCTTGCCAGCAGGGTATAATGATTTTCTATAAATAGATCGATACCAAGCATATAATGTATTGAAAAAAATGTTATTCATATAACATTTTCTTAAAACTTAATGCCCTAAAGTTTCTCCCTGAAACCTGCAGCCCTTTTGTCACCCATGGCTTCTTGGCATTTGATTTTATTTTAGTTAACGGGAATGAAACATTAAATATACTGCAAATAATCGAGTAAAACTCCTGGATTGGACACTAACTCTCAGATACTGGATTTTGTCTGGAGCCGTCTCAGATACTGGATTTTGTCAAAGCCCTGAGACTGTATGATGAGTTATAACTCAAGAAAGGAGAACGTACAATTTTTTTTTAAAGTAAAGTCTCGGTGAGTAACCCCCCTCCTAAACATTCTACATTCTACAAACTAAAAACAGTTATTTTAAAATAGCACTGCATGGAAACCAAACGGAAATCAGATGTTATTCATCTTAACTAAAGACACTCTTACTTAAACAAAAGATTCACATAGATTATTTTTTTAACGAGATCATTTATGAAATCTTATTTAATAAATATTTTTTAAACCATATAAATAAATCATCATACCATACAATCATACTCTGTGCCTCCCCCCCCCCATACGCGGGCTGGACGGGAAAGCGGTAGAAATGGCCCTTTATGTCCCTTAACTGGTGGTAAGGAGGTGAGTTTTGTTGATGTAAATAATATCTCTTTATATATTTATAATTAATTTATTATTGTTTCCCCAAAAATTTTGATTAAAAACAATATGTAAAATTGGTCACCGCTATGCCGGTCAATAATCACTTTGTAGCATTTTTTATTTCCTTTAATAAAATTGAATTTAAAAATCTATTTTTATTTAAATTTCTTAGTATTGGCGCCATCTATTTGCTAGATGCCAAAGATACCAAACTCCATTTGTTACAGCTCACTTGTCTCGATATTTAATTTTTATTAGCGCATCTATTCGCTAGAGGTCAAACTTCATTTATTACAGTTCACTTGTCTTGTTTATTAGCGCCATCTATTCGCTATATGCCAAACTTCCTTAATTGCATTTCACTTGTCCGAATCTCACTTCGCTGTGGATTGCGATTTTCGGTTCTAATGATTTCGATCATATGATATCACTTTTTTCTCTCTCATCTTGTCTGTGGTGAGAAGGTTTTAGTTCGGTTCTGTTCGGTTCTGAACATTCTGAAACTGAGAAGGTCTTCTTTTTTTCTGGGAATTTGGATCTGAAGAAGACGCGTGTTTCGGCGTCCGACAAATTTTCCAGTGAAAAGCACTCTGAATCCACTTTCGATTTCCATTGCATGGGTACCCGATTTGGAAATTTGAAAACCTTGTAAAGTATGCAATCCAGAGTATAGATCGTATTTGTTTGGTTTCTTCTTGGAATGATCACCTTATTTCCGTTCGTTTATTTGAGTATTTAATTACTGGTTTGGATCGGCATATGCTTTGAATATATTTATGTAAAGCTGATTTTCAGACCAGTAACTACCACATGGTACTCAGTAATTACCACATGGTATGCAGTAATTATTGTATGTTTCACCCACTTTCATTTTGTATGGACCTATGCAGACTTTAAGACAGTGTTCCTGACATTACAATCGTTCTTTTGGCTGATATCGAAGACTTCTCCTGCCATAGTCATCTGCATCCACTTCTGTTAGTCTGGAGAATACCTACCTACCTGTCTACATCATAAGAAATTATATACAGATAAGTCTTACATCATAAGAAACTATATACAGATAAGTTTGATACACAAGGTACGCTTTTATTTTATAATTTTTGGAGACAACAGATTTAATAACCTGGTAAATTATCACTATTTATCCCACATATTTTGTAGTCAAAATTATTTTTTATTTAACGTTATAAGTTATGATTTGATTCGTACAGTACTCTCTTACTTAGCTATGATATTTTATATGAAAATTATTAACACGTATTCATTTTAAAGGTTTTTGTACACGACATGTTTCGAAACATCATCGTACTGGGACATACATAAATTTCACCTGTTTTTATATTAAGTAGCTTACTTGGTTCAAAGAATACAGTTACTAAATTCGAATCTATTTAAAATAACTTGCGGTTTTATTGGGATCACTGTGACTAATTGATGATACTTGTGTTCGTTTTCAATAAATGTTTAATGAAGGATAGTTATTTCTGACTTTTATTCCTGATAAACATAATAGACCCTTAATGCTGTTGATTACTTTATTTTAGCTATGTTGTGATATCGTATTTTTCTTTTTGGTTTCTTACTTTACCACTCTCATAAACAAAGTAAGTGGCGCCCTTTTCACTGTCTTTGACCGTACCTATTTGAATTCTTAACATCAATATTAAAATCTCTGCAGCCTACATATTATCATTTTTTATTTTAATATTTAACAACATTAGAAAGTCACTGTGAGTTAGAAGCCTTACATTTCCTCTAACCCTGAGCAACGGATTTTTTTTTTATTCTATTTGGGTAACGACAGAAAAATCGTCACAACTTGACTACAAGCACAGAATATCTAGCTACGCAACAGAAAAATACTCGAAATGAAAGAGCTAAAATTGCACAAATAGAATACTAGATGGCGCGACAATATCATAATCAGAATATAATTAGAAATTTTGAACTTTCGTCTCTGTGTTCTACTCGAAATTAAATATGGCGGCCCAATTCGCACAAATAGAATACTAGTTTCAGCTCCAATATCATTTTCTGAATATGATTAGAAATTTTGAACTTTCGGTTTTGGATCGACGCGACGGCTCGTCGACGGCCTTGTAGCTCGGCTAAATATGCACAGTTGCCAGATTCAAAAAGACTTGAATTGGCATCCCATTCTTTTTATTGTGTATAATGCAACAAAGTAATGCAGTATGTGTTTCTTTCTATTCTTCTTTTCTTGTCAGATACACTTATATTAATTATTCCTTTGGCTATTAAAATAGTTTTAAGTATATTATTACCGTAAGTATATATGATCTAGGATTATTACAAAACATATATATTTTTAATATACCCTCCCTTATAATGTTAACTAAGAAAATACCTTTAATTACCTTTAAAATTAATAATATACAGGGCGATTGATAGTGATATTTATTAATGCTGGAACGTTAGTAATGAAATATAAGTTTAATACTAATGGAAATAATTTATTAAAATGCAGTACAAAAAATGTTAACTGACTAAAAAATACTATAATAACAAATTTCTTCCGTTTGCCACGTTATTTATATAGACCCAGGTAGATTTTAAAAAGTGACACAGTACAATTAATAATATATTAGTTCGGCATAAAAGTTGCTGTCACGACATCGAACAAAAAATTAAAATTCGTAAAATAAATTAAAATTATTAATTAAACAAATCTTTATAAAGAAACGCAAGTATACCAAATTTGGGCCCAATCAAACTCCAGGAAATTATATCATAATAGTGTACTATATTATGGTACCACTTGATATGCTTTAAGGTACCATAATATTGCAATGTCACAGAAGATCCGTAATATACCAAATTTAAGAACAATCGAACGCCATGAAATGGTATCGTAATATGGTACTATATTAAGGTACCACTTTATATATATCATAGTACAATCATATTACAATGTAACCGAAGATACGTAGTATACCAAGTTTAAGCCCAATCGAACGCCAGGAAATGGTATCGTAATATGGTGCTATATTAAGGTACCGCTTTATATGCATCATAGTACCATCATATTACAATGTCACCGAAAATACGTAGTATAATATAATAATATGAAGTTTAAGCCCAATCGAACGCCATGTACGTAATATAGTACTATATTTGGTACCAGTTGATATGCTTCATGGTACCATAATAATGCAATGTCATCAAAAATACGCAAGTATATATCAAATGAGAGCTCAATCGAACGCAGGAAATGAATTGTTGAAATATGGTACTATATTAAAGGTACCACTTTATATGCATTATAGTACCATCATATTACAATGTAACCGAAGATACGTAGTATAACAAGTTTAAGACCAATCGAACGCCAGGAAATGGTATCGTAATATGGTACTATATTATGGTACCTCTTATTATGCTCCATGGTACCATAATATTACAATATCACCGAAGATACGTAGTATCCCAAATTCAAGCAATCGAACGCCATGTACATAATATGGTACTATATTATGGTACCAGATATGCATCATAGTACCATCATATTACAATGTCACCGAAAATACGTAGTATACCAAGTTTAAGCCCTATTGCCGCCATGTACCTAATATTGCTATGTCATCAAATATGGTACTATAGAAAGGTACCACTTTATATGCTCCATGTTACCATGATATTACAATGTCACTGAAGATATAGTATACCAAGTTTAAGCCCAATCGAACGCCATGTATCGTAATATAGTACTATATTATGGTATCACTTGATATGCTTCAGAAAAAACGGCGTCCAGTTGGCTGGAAAAGGACGATCGATGACATTTCCCATATAAATTTAAATATAAAATGACAGTGATATTCATTTCATAGCTATCGCTAACGCCGTTTTTTCCCGATTATACAATATGAACTTGGTATGAACACAATCGAACGTCAGGAAGTGGTATCATAATAGTAGAACAATACTTATTATATTGTCGCCGAATTACAATGAAAATTCAGGATTCAATTATACAATCAAACGTCAGGAAGTGATTGTAATTTAGTTCATAAGATTTAATTCCAACTAACATGGCAAACTGAAAAAAACAGCTCTGATCTATTTTAATATGTTTAAATGATGTAGCAAATTTGAAGGTAGGCTTTATCAGGAAGTATTACGATATGAATTACACAATGGCAACACTGCACAAAATTCTTTTAAATTTTGTTTGTAAAAAACTGTTTTCTTTTAAATTTATTGCCCTCTATTATGTAGTAGCGAAACTACCACATCAAAATATCTGATTTGGAGACAGACTTTTAAAGCCTGTCTCCTTTTGCTACCTACAATTTTATACATGTAACGAGGCTTCTGTTGCGTAGCTAGATATTCTGTGCTACAAGTTTATTTGATATGAACTATACGGGGTGAGTCTTAAATAACTGCAAATATTTTCAGGACTGGATTCGGATTCTGGATTCGGACAAGATTTCGATAAACGAAACATATTTTCTCTTTACCGTTTTTCAAATAAATCTAAAATAACCGTGATATTTTATTTTGAAAATTTCCAAAAAAAAAATTTGCTGAAATTTTGAGCACCACTGGATCTTTTATGGATTTTCTTTCTTGTAAATTTAATCTACTATACCTATGTTGCCATATTATTAACAAATTATATTTGTTAACTAAAAACTAAAAAAATATGCCAAATTTTTTTTCAAAAAGTTCCAAATTTTCAATTTTTTCGCGAAAAAAAGTCATAATCTTGTTTCTGGAGTCGAAATATACTACTCATATTTGCACTTATTGAAAACTCACCCTGTATATCAGTATATTTCCTGTAATACTGCGCCAGTTTGCATTGTTTTTCATTTTCCTTAGAGGGACAGGAAAGATTATTACTTAGATTATTACAGGACATTATTAATTTTTATTTGTATTTTTCTAAGTTTTTTATGCAAACAATATAACAAGAACAAATAATATAATGAAGTAATACAAGTTATACTCTAATTCAGATTCAGCCTGAACCTGAAACCTCCTCAAAATCTACAAATAAAAAGTCCTCCTAAGTATTCTGTTTTCTTTTGAATATGTTTACGATTCCCTCTTTAAATCTGTAATCTCTCTATAAAAATTATACTAGATGGATGGTATCCGGATTATATACGATTCCCTCTTTAAATCTGTAATCTCTCTATAAAAATTATACTGGATGGATGGTATCCGGATTATATATGGATAGTGGCGTAAAGGGTAATATTACCCTTATTAATTTGATAGTGGTAATTTCGGTAACATTGGAAATATTGCTTTTTTCCCGCTCTACTCTTCTCCTCCTTTTGGGTGAAAACAAGTTGGGGTTGCTTTGTTTCTTGTTTACAAATATTAAACACTCATTAAAAAGCTTATCAGTTTATGATAGCCCAGATATTTTTGATATTCTTTCACCAAACACAGTAAGCCCTCTGCTTCGAAACGAATTTTGGCTAAAAATACAAGCAACTTATGTCTTCTTTTTTAAGCTAATCTTTAAGTAAATAACGATTTTTGAAGCTGAATGACCAACAATCTAAAAAGTTTTTACCTGCTTTTTTTAAATAAGGTCTATATTCATTCTAAAGTCTATATACATTAGGAATGTAGCTGAGTGTAATGGATATTCTCCTTCACTAGTTGATAAATTAATTAGAAAACGTAGGTATAGGTTAATGATTTCTGAAAATTCGACTTTTCAAGTGGAGAAAGATACGTCTAAATATTTTTCGATACCGTTTGATAGAGTTATCCCGTGGTCTAAAAGGAATTTTTAAGAATGTCAATTATAAACTTGTGTATAGTGCTAATAATAAATTACAACAATTATTAGGTAATCCAAAGGATAAAACACCTCCACTGGAAAGGTCGGGTATTTATAAAATTTCTGTTAAAGATTGTAATCAGAAATATGTTGGGCAAACTAGAAGATCAATATTAACTAGATTTAAAGAACATTTAGCTCAGATAAGATATGGTAGACTGGATAAATCTTGCGTTGCCGAACATATTGTTGATAAAGAACATTGTATAGATCTTAATAATTTAAAATTAATTAAACAAGTCTCAAATTACAGGCAATTAGATGCATATGAACGCATCAGAATTAATAAATGTAAAGATAGTATGAACAGAGACAACGGTCCAATTCCTTCCAAGTTCTTTGTTCCTACTACTCTAGTGGCGGAAATCTAGCTGTTACGCTCAGTTGGCTCTGACTCGGTTGGCTAGATTTTACCACGCCCACTCGGTGCCCACTGGGCGAGTATATAAACGCTCAACTTGTAGATTGTACTTTAGTTTATAATCATCTGCTGATGATGCTAACATGGTTGGCGAAACGCGCGTCCAGTGTAAAAGTAAAAGTGTTTTGGTGTATTGTGGTGATTTAGTGTTTTTATTTTGCTGTGTAACACCAGAGGTTCCAACCCTCAACTGTAAGGTCTATATTATGTAGCAAAGTATCAGATTCATCCATTGCTAGGTCGAAAAACAAGAAAGTGTGTGCAATTCTGCCAAAACGGGCAAGTAAATGTTTAAGACCTGCTCATCTTTCTGTCTACATATTATAACCAAATCTACGCGGCAAAAATTTAACTGAAGCTGAAAATTTAATTGCAACGGAGTTCATCTATTCAAATTCATTTATTGGTGTTGCCATACAATAGTATTTACACAGGACAGTAAAAATATAATAAAAAAGAAAAAATCAAGCTTAAAAACATAATTGAGTTACTAGTACTAAGTTAAAAATAATTGTATATAGACATCAAAACGCTAAAGAGAATAATGGCATCAACAATTAATATAAAAACACTAAAATCTAATATTTAAAAATTCCTGGAAGGAATAACAGGAATACCGCATCAGCAGGCCCCTAACCTCAGTCTTAAACCGCAAGAAGGGGCATGTCCGCAATTTCCTTTGATAATTTATTAATGAATTTAACTGCCAGGTACCCAGGTCCATCTTGGCACCTAGTCAATCGGTGGTAGATTGGCATAAGCCTATCCCTAACCCTTGTCTCATGGTGATGGACTTCTCCATGGACCCTATAAAGATCTCGGTTCTTTTTTATATAAAGGAAATTTTCCATTATATAATATATTGACGGGACAGTCAATACACCCACCGCCCTGAATGCCTCTCCACAGTCGGCCCGAACACATCAGAACTATGCTTATTTTTCAGGCCGTCAATAACATCTCTAATTTCAACAGGTGATACGCCAGAGAAAAAGAATGGGGTCTTACTGACAGCAAAATCATGCACGAACTCAAGAGGATCAACCTGAGATGGTGGTATTGTATTTACTATATCATGAGCAATATTGGTGAAGTAGGTGTTAAATGTATCCGCTGTTATATCATATTTTTGATCGCACTTCTTACCGGATCCTCTATGCTGGTCAATGATTTGCCACACAGCTTTTGATGGGTTACTAGATCCGGCAATAATGCGATCACATGATCTAACTTTGGCTTCCTTAATGACGTTTCTATATTGTAATTTATACCGTATGATCGAATAAAAACGGCGCCCAGTTGGGTTGGAAATGACGATCGATGGCATTTCCTATATAAATTTACATATAAAATTACAGCGATTTTCATTTCATAGCCATCGCTGACGCCGTTTTATTCGATTATACGGTAGTTTTTGTACTCCAGTTTTATCCGTGCATGATCATGCTGTCTACTCAACTCACCAAGTAGTTGTAGATGACTACGCATGGCCCTTAAGTGATCATCAAACCAGCTGATATTAAGACCCTGATCAGACCTGGCAACATAAATTTTCTCAGGGAAAGACTCATAATATGCCCCCTCCAGCAATTTCAGAACTCGTGAAAATTTGGTGTTAATGTCTAAATCACCACTTACAAAGTCCCAGTCACTTGCTTCAACCAAATTAAAGAATCTTAACATTCCCCTCTGTGTTAATGGCCTACACACCTTTCTCTCCCGCAAGAGACGATCCTGAGAACGCATCAAGAGAAGCTCAAGCTCCTGTCCCAGGTGATCAGATATACTTAGATCAACAACGTCCGATAAGAAAGAATCCTTACAGAAATTAATAAAAATGTTATCCAGACATGCTTGTTGTCTTGTTGGGGTGGTAATTGTCTGCACAAAGCCGTGGCTCTCAAGAACATCACACAATTGTACAGCCTCTGTCTGGCCTGTATTAAAATGGACATTAAAATCTCCCGCTAAAACAATATTCCTGTTAATCCCTAACCTGCCTAAAATATTCTGCAGAACATTTAAAAAAGTATGAAACTGCAAGGCATCATCCAAAGTGTTTTTCACAAGTAGATCTCATTATGGAAGCTTGACTGGCACAATACAAAATTAGAGGTAATATTATTGCTAAAGAATTAGTCCTTACCAGCAAAAAGTCTATGTCTAGACCTGTCTAGTGGGCAGGAATTTGCTCCAGCTCTAAAATGAGTATGTTGGCTATAGACAATTTAAATTTACCATCGTAAACAGCACAGCAAGCGAAAGAACCTATAGTATTTATGCCTTAGACAAGGAAAGAGAGGGGACAGGGGGGACAGGTAACACGGCAGCTGAAAGTGAGGCAAGTTGTCACCACGCGAGATTCTCCAATGGCGTAGCATCAGAAATTAGTTTGTACCTAGACGGTACAAAATATTTATTAAAACGTAAACTAATATATCGTTCATTTTGGAGTAATGCATATACAATTTTGTATTTTATAGTCTCACCTTTATAATATTAGAATATCTAAGTCACAGTGGACTGATTATCAAGACAATTATTTATTTATTAACGTGTGTATAATGTATAATTAAATAAAAAATAATGTAATAACATATGTTTTAAACGTGTATATACATATATACTGTATGATCGAAAAAAACGGCGTCTTGTTTGTTTGGAAATGACAATTTCACAAATGAATATTAAAAATTGCATTATTCATTGAATCCGTAAGCAAGTGTGAAGGGAATTGACTAGATTCATTATTATACCGTATAATCGAAAAAAAGCGACGTCCAGTTGGCTTGTAAATTACGATCGATGATATTCCCCATATAATTCTACATATAAAATGACATAAAAACTATACAAAACGACATCGAAAAAAGACGGCGTCAGCGATAGCTATGAAATGAAGATCGCTGTCATTTTATATGTAAAATTATATGGGGAATGCCGTCGATCGTCATTTACAAGCCAACTGGACGTCGTTTTTTTTCGACCATACGGTATAATAATTAATCTAGCCATTCCCCTTCACACTTGCGTACGGATTCAATGAATAATGTAATTTTTAATATTTGTTACCTTCAATCATAAGAATATCCTAATTTTCCACAAAAAAATAAACAATTCTAGAAGCTTTGTGTTATTTTATTTATTTTAAATTTTATTAATTACTCACTGAGATTATTATTATACACCTAAATTAGCAAATTTTTTGAAAGAATATTTAAAAAAATATATGTAGTAACAAGTAGCCCACCACAAGTTTGTCCACCCCTAGCTAATCTTGGCAGGTAAATTTAAGTTTTATATAACAACTATACATATAGATTTTTTATCACTAGAATTTGTAATTGTTTTTATAGTTTACAATTATTTTACATATTTGATAACAATACTTCATACATTTTTTTACATGTAAAATATATAAAAAAATGTTTATTGCAGAAATTGTATTTCTCTGATTATAATTCCCTACGCCACTGGAGAAATCCATACTGAGTAGCATTATTTATAGTTTCAAACATTAATTATAATAAAGGATATTGAAAATACTACTTGGAATTATTAAAAATAGTTTGGTTTGGGTGTGGTACAAAACATATTAAAAGCATTTTACATATTTTTACTGCTATAATAAAAATATGTACATTTTATGACCACATAACAAAAGTTGTGTATCGATTTTTATCTGTGAAATGTAATTCCAGCCACTTTTTTTCTCGCTTCGGCCTTTGCAGCCATACGTTGAACATCTCACCATACTAAACAATACAGTTTATAAATTTAAAACAAAACAGTTGTCACAAAAAACATAAAAATTCTCTCGGTGTCACCAAAGTATGGCCGCCGATCGAATTTTGGCCTCACTAACCGATCACGGGAGAATATGCGTGTTAGCTGTCCCCTCTCTTTCCTTGTCTAAGATTTATGCATTTGTCTATCGACCAAGAAACAAACTTACCGTGAAAAGGTTAACTTTTAAAAACACTTAGGTATATTGCCCATAATTATAATTTACTAAATGGAGAAGAACATCCAAAAATGCTAGAAAGCTGCTAAGAAAGAAATGGATGCTAAAGGCGGGTTCTCACTTGTCAGTTTCGCTGACGCAGTCTGACTGATTCAGTGATACTGAACAAACAATGAACGTCAGAACACATTTTCATGTTAAATGATCAGTACATTCGTACTTTCAGTTAAAGTGAAAACCAGTTCTACTTTTTTTCATTTTGACTGATCATTATCGAATAATGAATAGAAACTGAAGCGTGAGAATTACATTTTCGTGATTTGTGCAGTTTACAAGTTAAGTTAATTAATTATTTTAATATAGTTTCACTATAGCACCCCGTTTATTTCTTCGCAATATCCAGGACCTGACCACCTACGACGTTTTTTTTTTCTTTTCTGATTCACCAGAATATTCTGTAATTCATTTGCTAATTGTAAACAAACTTCGCGAACACCTGGTTTCAATTTTGTTTTAACCATTTTCATGTCTATACGAAATCACCACATTAGAATGTTTGGACCAACTGAATACTGAATGTAGCAAAACATGAAACGTGTGAATACAATCGTTGTTTTTTATTTTTCATTGATAATGAATCAGTCAGACTGCGTCAGCGAAACTGACAAGTGAGAACCCGCCTTAAGAGAAAGAAGAACCATATGACAAGATCACTCTATTATGTATTATAACATAGGCCACTCTGACTCTGATTAGCTTGTAAAAGTTCTTGATTTTTTTTGTCATGTTTTTAAAGTTTTGAAATAAAAAAAATAATATTATTTAAAAAGCTGTTTTTTTATAAATTACCGATGTAATATTACCGATTTATAAATTACCGGTAATTTTACATCACTACACAGGGTGGTCCGAACTGTATTCCGGAAACTTCGGCAGCATATTCTGCAGATAAAAATAAGTAAAAAGTTCGTATAAATGTATGTCCTAAAACGCTTAGTTTCGGTGATACAGGGTGTCGAAGTTTCATTTTTATTTCGATTTTTTCCAAATAACTTATGAAGTAACGTCAATATTTGGATGAAAATTGGTGTCTGGGAGTTTTTTGACATGAGAAATTTGATTTTGATTATTAATATTACTCCTACTTGTAGGGGGCGCCACCTACATATTTTTTAACTGGTTTGAAGAGTAATAACTTTTCGTCCGTACCTGTATAAAACTTCTGAGTAAAAAATATACATTTACGTTTTTTACGTGAAAAAGGTCTGTTGGTAAAAATGGCTACGAGTAATGGTTTTCGAGATATTTGGAATCTCGATATTATCAATACCTGTTGTCATTGACATAAATTAAACATGTTGACTAAATAATTATTAGGCTGAAATCATAAATTTGAAATGTTTTTGTGCCAAAAGTTCAACAGAAACTGTTTTATCATCATTTTTTACAGAAAATGTATGATTAATTTACAAAAATAAAAATTTCACAAATTTATTGTTTCAGTGAAATAACTATCTACTCAACCTGTTTATTTTTCGCTTTGAATAAGAAGACTAAGGAAGGAGCATAATGCTATCCATGTATTCATGCATGGTGGGCGGAAAAAGCGCCATAAAAGCACTCTAGGGTGGGGATCCTTGACAGTTCTGTTTGACGATTCATTTGACACATTTGAATTTGATTTGAAATTTTGTGGATTTGTCAGTCTTTACGGAGCTTATTTTATGTTATTTATTATTTATTCTACTACTGATAGTTATATAAAGGTAGTAAATCTAGATGGAAATTGTGGCAGCACTTAAATTAACAGTGACACTATCGCGATTTATCGAAAAAGACTCTAAAATAGTTGGTTGTGTAGCGTGCGGTAGATCTCGGCAAAATTGAGTGAAATAATGGAACAACTTTTCGCTAGTAAATGACTATATAATATACATACGTGTAGTAAACCGATCATTTATGAAATTCACTTAAATTAACTAAATTATATATTTTTCTTGCATTTTAGCTTTTATTTATTACTTGTCAAAGATTAGATGTCAAAGAATTTAGATACGTTAATTTGACTTACCTGCTTCAGTAGCGTATCGGATGTTTGTGGTAATAAATACTTATTATAACTTATCTATTTTTATTAGAATTATATATTTTTATGACAATTTTAATAACTACCAACATTTATTCACAACGTAAAATAAAAAAACAAATTATTGAGTCTACCCCACGTCTACCCTACATCATAGTTTTACATTTTTTAAATAAAATTATAACGACACTGATAAACCGGAATTTAAATCGGCCATATTTGAGGCCCATCGCGGTGTACCTAAGATTTTTGATATGCTCCTTCCTTAGTCTTCTTATTCAAAGATTTTTCGTCAATAATGACATGTATTGACTACTTCCTTTCTAAATATCTTAAGAACGGTTGCTCCGAGCGATTTTTACAAAGAGATATTTTTTACGTAAAAAGTCACAGAGATGTATATTTTTTGCTCGGTAGTTTTATACAGGTACGGACAAAAAGTTATTACGCTTTAAAATAGTTAAAACAAATGTAGATGGCGCCCTCTACTAGTAGGAGTCATATTGACATCAAAATCCCCAAATTTCTCATGTCAAAAAACTCCCAGACACCAATTTTCATCGAAATATTGACGTTACTTCAGAAATTATTTAGAAAAAATCGCACCCTTCTACACCCTGTATCTCTGAATATATATCTATACGAAGTTTTTTACTTATTTTTATCTGCAGAATATGCCGCCGAAGTTTCCGGAATACAGTTCGGACCACCCTGTATATGGATTCATCCATAAAATATTGGAAAAGTATAAATGTTTTATTACTAATAGAAAACGTGCATTAATATTACAGTGTATTTTTTCAAAAAAAAATAACAAAAACAAATGATGCAATAATACCAGTTATATTTTAGACAAAAACATTAACAATTTACAGGAATGACACAATCAGGAAAATGAATGAAACATAATATGAAAAAGTACTTTCTAATTTTTCATAATGGAATATGAAATGCTATAAAGCTACATATATAAAAAATCATCAATTTAAATCTGTAACAATCGAAAGTCTTTTTAGACAGTATATTAAAATAGTTGTGCGTCTGAACATTGAAATATCAAAATCCTGTAAGAATCAAATCGTATTTATAATAAAAATAATGTATCAAAATTGTTTGAATCGGTAAAAAATACTATTCAATGACTCTTTAATATATGTTTAAATAAATACTCTATCTTGTAAAATTAATTTAACAATCGGTAAAAATCATCCAAAAATAGTCGATTTGTTAAATATAGAATACTTATAAGTTTCGTATCTCAATTGGTGATCGTGCTCAACGCCTCTTTCAGCTGTTCTGGTTTAAACACCCCCTTCTCCGTTATAATTCCGGCAATAAGAGATGCGGGTGTTACATCAAAAGCTGGATTCCAACACTGAATACCTAAAACATCATAAATATAATAGATAATGTCTCTACAGGGTGTTTCAAAAAACATGTGCCAAATAAGTAAACGTAAAAATAAGATTTACTTTTCATATCAACACAGATCCGATTCTGCTTTGTTTCGTAGCTACAGAGTGTTAAAATCTTAATAATCTTTTTCGATTTATTATAATTTTTTTCTAAGTACTTTTAATGATTCAAATGAAATTTTGAGGGTAAAAGTTACAAAAGTGCTACTAGGTACATATTTTAATGCTAAAAAAGTATCGATAAATTCATCAGGGAGGTGCATATGGGTTATCACTGGTATATTTTTCAAAAAAAATGTGCGCCACTGATTTTTGTTTTAATATCAAAATTGTATAGGCCGTTTAATGCCAATTAAAAGTTATCTCTTGATATTTTGTCGAATTCGGCCTCCTTGATGAGATAAACGCAATTTCATTAATCACAATTAATAAAATTAAAATTAAAATTAAATCAATAAATTATATTTTTTACCTAATTTATTATTAAATATTATTACTGTTAGTTATTATTACTATTAATCCAACCTACAGTAATTTCAAATAGAAAAATAATGGTATTTGAGATAATCACAAAAACCCTAATTTTAAACAGATTTAACATCCTGTAACTGTAGTGGCGTAGCTACCTAGGGGCTAGGCGGGGCAGTGCCCCGGGGCCCTCAAGCTCAGGGGGCCCTCGAATCCTTACCAGAAATCTTGATCGAACTGAACGTTTGGAAATTTCTCCCATTTTCAAAAATAAATATAACAGGTTGCAACCCCACTTTAATCATGACAACCCAGTTGAGAGAAATTCAAAAGTTATGCCTAGGGAATTCCCCTAAATTCTTTCTGTAGGTTGCCAATTTGACGGATAGTGATATGTGCGTTTTATTATCCATCGATGTGCGTTTTATCGTGAATTCGAGTTAAGAATTTTTTTTCGAGAACGGTTAAAAAATTAATGTTGTATCAGGCATATTTTTTGTAAGCTAATGTCAATAAACTTTTTTGTACTGGTCAATATAGTGGTTCAATTTTATTTGATTTTACCACTCATACTGATGTCCGTTAAGTCAATAAATCGTGTCAAATCTATAGATTTCGGCTACAGCTCATTGTATAACGCAAAATATCGTGAAAAAATGCAAGTCACCTGCAGTAGGTACATTAGTTCAGGGCAAGGTTTGTGCAAACCGCATTCTCCTATATCTTTTACTAATAACTGAGATACCGTATGATTTCAACCAAAATTGGATACCCTGTACATACTTCGCCATCTAAACACAAGTCCTTAGAATACTTATGCCCACTTGCACCGTTTGTATAAACTTTGTTTAAAGACTAAACAGTGATTAACTATATATTATTTTATTATAGTTAATCGCTGTTTAGGCTTTAAACAAAGTTTATACAAACGGTGCAAGTGGGCATTAATATAAACATATTTATATACCGATATACTTGTATGTAAAAATTGTTTTGCCACCAAAAACTCATTTGCCGCCATTCTGCCACTATAAATTATTAAAAAATCTAGTACTAGTTTTTACAAATATACCTACTTCGTATAATAAAAACAAAATTTTTAATAGATTAGTAATTATTTTTAATACCATGAAGTCTCTAAATAAATTGTATGTATTTATTCTGACAACTTGAACTCTTAATAATGAGCAAATATGGAGTGCTAGAATGCGACCTAACGGAAGTATTTACAGCAATGTTATTATTCTTTACAATTCCTGTCACTTCTGCAGCAGCTGAAAGGTCATTTAGCAAATTAAAAATAATAAAAAATTATTTAAGAAATAATATGGGCCAAATTCGACTCCGACATTTATCGCTAATAGCAATTGAAAACAAAACCACATCAAGCCTGGATTTAAACGTAGTCATTGATACTTTTGCGAAAACTAAAGCTAGGAAAAAATTGTAAATATAATTATTGTTATTTAGTCAGTTGGTAGGCCCGACCTTTATATAATAAACTCTTGAATCTTCTCTATTTCGTTTTATTAGCCAAACCTACACCAAGTATTTATTGTAATTTATGTTGTTACTGTTTAATATTTTTATTACCACAAAAAAGAGCTTAAGTAGCTTAGCATTTTTAAAGTATTTGTATATTTCATATTTTTATTTAATAAAACCTAATCAGTTTACATAGCAGTGGGGCCCCATTTTTTAATTTGCCCCAGGGCCCTTGGTTACCTAGCTACGCCACTGCTGTAACTCGAAAACTATACTACTACCCATGTTTATAGGAACTTTTTTTCATATTTTTTGATGAGGAATCAATGAGTACTTATTTAAAACTTTCACAAGTTAATGATATTTTAATTTTTTTAAAGGTTGCTATTAGACTTGGATCAAGGCAAATTAATAAAATTGCGATTATCTTATCAAAGAGACCGAAATCGACAAAATATCAAGAGACAACTTTTAATCGGCATTAAACTACTTACACTATTTCGCTAACAAGAGATAAAAAAGGTCAGTGGCGTACATCTTTTTTTAGAAAAATATTCCAGTGATAACCCATATGCACGTCCCTGGTGAATATGTCGACACTTTTTTAGCTTTAAAATATGTCGCATTTATATTTTTACCCTCAAAATTTCATTCGTAACGCTAAAAGTACTTGGAAGAAAATAATAATAAATCGAAAAAATATTAAAACTTTAACATCCTATAGCTACGAAACAGAGCAGAATCGGACGTATGTTGATATGAAAAATTAATCTTATTTTTACGTGGGGAATCTCCCCATGAGAGATGGCACAGAGATGGTTTTTTGAAACACCCTGTATAAGCTATTTATCATGATACTACTAAAAAGAGTTAACAGAGAAATATTTTATTTATTAGCTATTATTATTTCTATACATTATTATCAGAATAGATACAAATATCTGTTCAAAATTTAACTGCCCTAGTCATAAACAAACTATATGAGGAAAAAATATATTTATAAACTAAAATATATCCACTCCAAATTGCACTCTGTGAAGCCAAGGCGGTGAAATGGCTATAATAATACGACCACCAGCAAACTCCATAAGACGACGCATGGTGTCATTGATGACATGACAATGTCATTGATGACATTGATAACGAAAGTTGTTTTAATTTTCCTTTATATAAATTTTCTAAAGGAATTTGCATAAGTCGCTCAGTTAAGCGAGCACAAGGCTTGTGCGCAAGCGTGGATTATGAATTATCGATCGGATAACTAGACCAATAAGAGACTAGACACTACTATCAGCTGTTCATTCGTACGACTTCGTAAGGCTCCGCGCGCACTGCATCGGATCGGACCGACCAGCAAAAGCGACTGCGACCATCGTACATATAAACGGCGCCGGCGTCCACTAAAACATTTCGGCCTGTAGAGGCCAGATTTCTACCTCTACCTATCTACGATAGTCGAGTCACCGCCTTCCCCGTTTCTCGCCGGACTGGTACCGATTCAGTGCGCGTACACCTTAATAATCAATATTCGGAATTTTGGAGTTGCGCTATAGCGCCAGTGCTTGCTTAGTAGAGGAACTTATGTGAAATATATGTTACGTGGACCGGTTATCTAGTTGTCTCTGACTCGGGTTCAATTCCAACACATTGCAGGAATAGACGATAATCCATATCAGTTAATATACCGGGTGCGTCTCAAAAGTGACTCACTCCTATAACTTTTTTATTTTTTCAGATAAAAAAACGAGATTTGTATGTTAGTATACATAAATTAGGATTGATTGATGTATTCAATTGTTTTTGGTTACCTCCTGTTTCACCGGAAATTACTAAAACTTTTGATTTTTAAGTAACACCCTCGGTATTTTTTTACTTTATTCGATAGAAAATGACACTCTAAATAGAATGACATACCATGTGCCAACTTTAACATTTTCGCATATGGTTTATTTGAAATTGTATAACCGGTTCATAACGACAATTTGACTCGAAATACCAAGTGCGTGGAGCCAAATTATTCGTAAAAAATGCTTTATCCAAATATGCTAATGAGCTACCCTTGTTCCATTTGAAAAAAATGAGATATAATATAAAGTACGATTTGAGGATCTTTTAACCCGCCAGGACAAGACACACACATATTTTTTCAAGGCTCCATGATTAAAAATTAGTGTTTTTAACACAGCCATGGCACTCTAGATTGAAGTATAAAATACGATTTGTTTTTAAGCGAAAATGTCAAAGAGCTGGCTACATAAAAAAAACTTATCATCGTTACGTGGCTAATTTTTCCTGTGAAGTATTCTTTTGTGTAGCCATTATGAAATAGTCACGTCTGCCAGCGCGATCCCGGGGCTTAAAGCGGGGGCGGCTAATCGAAGGGTGAAATTTTGACACTAAAAATATTATAAGGTATACAAGTTATAATTGCGAAAATAGCGTTTATTTATTAAGAAACGTGGAGAATTGTTGGAAGACATTTTTCTCGTCGCTAAAATGCCGGCAGACAACGCGAAAGAGGCATGAAATTTTGAAAAAAAAATTATGGCATACATGCATGCCGATTGGTGGAATCTCATATTTATTTATTTTAAAAGCCGTATACAAAAGGGCAGACAAAAATATCGTGGGCGAGTCTTAAATAAGTGTAAATACTTTATATATTTCGACCTCAGGAACACGTCTATGAGGATTTTTTTCGCAAAAAAAAGATGTGGAACAAAATCGTGCATTTTTTTTAATTTTCCAGTATATTTTAGAAAACTTTTTAGAACTGCCTGTTCACAGCAAATTTTCCTACGGTATAATTATTTCTTAACCTACTATTCTTACGGATTTACTCTATAGTTGCGACGCTAAAAGAATGGATGCAAATACAGAAAAAAAAACAGGTGGCTAACAAAATTATTTAAAAAATCAATTTCTTTTTAAATTTTCAAACTTGAATAACCCGGTTATTTTGGACTTATTTGGAAAACGAATAAATATAAAAGATAATAAACGAATAAAAAAACGAAAATAAATAAACATGATATTCCACCAATCGGCATGCACGTGTGCTATTATTTTTAGCTGACCATACCAATAGGTATGGTAGGCTATTCAGATCGGCAAAAAAAGTTTTTTTAATTTCACTCAAATGAGTTATTTGGGTCATAAATGACCTAAATACAAAATATTTTCATGGTGTCTGTCTGTCTGTCTGTCCGTCTGCGTCTGTCCGTCTGTAACACGATAACTCAAAAACCGCTGAACCGATTTTAACCAAATTTGGCACAAAGATACTGTGGCACCCGAGAATCTGGCCATTCGTTTTTGGTGCGGGTGGGGGTTGGTAAGGGGGTATGAGAGGGGGTTAAAAATTTTAAAAAATCGTAACTCCAAAATCACAGTAGCTAGCGAAACGCGGTTTTCAAATTTGTAATGACATTAAAATCAGTCAAAGTCGCAGTTTTCGAGATATTAACATATTTTATCCCGGCGCCAATTTTTTTTTGTCAAAATATCATGCCTTTCGCGTTGTCTGCCGGCATTTTAGCCACGAGAAAAAACGTCTGCCAACAATTTTCCACATTTCTATAATAAATATAAGCCATTTGGCAATTATAACTCGTGTACCTATAATATTTTTAGTGTCAAAATTTCACCCTTTCGATTGGCCGCCCCCGCTTTAAGCCCCGGGATTGCGCTGGCAGGAATGACTATTTCATAACGGTTACACAAAAGGATACTTCACAAAAAAAATTAGCCATGTAACGATGAAATGGTTATTTATGTAGCCAGCTCTCCGTCTATATGTTATTCTATTCAGAGTCTCATTTTCTATCGAATAAAGTCGAAATATACCGAGGGAGCCGTTTAAAAATTAAAAGTTGTAGTCATTTGCGGTGAAACAGAAAGTGACCAAAAGCAATTGAATACGTCAATCAATACTCATTTATGTCATATACTAACATAAC
Source organism: Sitophilus oryzae (assembly GCF_002938485.1). Taxonomy (NCBI): domain Eukaryota; kingdom Metazoa; phylum Arthropoda; class Insecta; order Coleoptera; family Curculionidae; genus Sitophilus; species Sitophilus oryzae. Next base: position 475,291 of record NW_022145814.1, on the reverse strand, counting down.
AAACCTGGTTTTTTTATCTGAAAAAATAATAAAGTTATAGAGGTGAGCCACTTTTGAAACGCACTTTATATGGGTATAAAGGTTTAAGTGCGAAAAAATGCAGTAGGTTATTTGTAGGCGTGTTTTTTTTTCATATAAAATTTACAGGGTGGTCCAAAATCGCAATATTACCGATTTATTATATAAACGAATAGCACTAGAAAACTTGTTAACTTGATTAGTACCATCCACACCGTACCTTTGAGACGTCCAGACCCTCTCGCTCTTCTTGAGTTCACTCAAGATTCACGCAGATCTATTGTTACTTCTGGAAATTTCCCGTACCAACAAATTTGCCTCGTGCAACTCAAGAATTCGACCCCTTTCAAAGACACTTAGCTTGGGTGTCAGAGTAATTCTACGCACTCTAGGCGTTACGGCTATTTCAGAAAAAAACTTTACAACAAACCTTGCAAACTCTGTGGTTAATATGTGAGCGTAAATTGGCGGGAAATTTTTAACTTCAGCCAGCAAAAAATTTATCGAATTCTAATAAATAAGTTGGCGCCGTGTCCGAATTAGAGAAGTTCTACTCTAGTATAGTGTATGGTTTTTTTTCAATATGTACTGTTGCGGACCCGTGTGGACTCGGCCTACCCAACTAATATGTTCCGCCCCCATATGACCTGAAATCGCATTAAAGAAGAGACACCGTAATGACTTATCGAACGTTCGAGAATAATCATCTTCCACTGAAATGGCTGCGTACATACGAGAACTTTCTAAACCTTCTTTTTCTTACGCACCTAATGATCTAATGGGCTATTCGAGAACTGTTTAGCTGTGGGTATACAAGGTGTCCCAGGCTGAGCGTGCATTAGAAGTTTCTAGAGAACCACAATATCTAGATCGGAGATTTTTTGCTCATCATTGTTTTCCAACGAGATTAAAAATATTTTCAATATGGGAGCACCTCCGGAAATGCCTGAAGTTGACAGCAACTTTCTTATTTTGAATGGGTGCCCCCATTTTTTATTACATACTGAAATTCTCTGTAAAATTTGATGAATTTTGATATTAAACACTCTATACCTAACATTAATCGTTTTTAGTCACAATTAACAATTAATCGTTTTTAGTCACACACACACACACACACACACGTTTTAATCACAATTAAAATAATCTATACTAATATCAACTAATATATAAAATCCTTAAGTGACTGACATACTGATTAATCACGATCCTGCTCAAACCACTCAACGTAAGAAGCTCAATTTTGGCATACAGGTTGATTCTAGGGTGTAGAGGTTCGATAAGAAGGGATTTTTCGAAATTCCAGTTCCAAGAGGGTGAAACCACCCTTCAAATGTTACAATATTTTTTATTTAAAAAACGGTCAAGTTTCCGAAAAAACGCTTCAACGCGTATATTTTATTTTGTTTTTTTACATATTTTAGGATTTTTTAAAAATGTATACAGGGTGTTTCAAAAAATCTGGTTATTGATTATTCACGATCCTGCTTAAAGCGCTTGGCGTAATAAGCTGATTTTTGGAAAACTGATTGACTTTAGGGTGTAGAGGTTCGATTTGAAGGGATTTTTCGAAACTCGAATTCTAAGGGGGTGAAACTATCCCTCAAATATTAAAATATTTTTTATTTAAAAACCGGTGAGTTTTTCGGAAAAACTCTTAAACACGTATATTTTATTTTGTTGTTTTACATATTTTAAGATTTTTTATAAATTTATACAGGTTGTTTCATAAAATATGACCATTGAGTAATCACGATTCTGCTTAAACTGCTTGCCGTTTAAAGCTGATTTTTGGCAAACGGATTGACTGTGGGGTGTAGAGGTTCGATAAGGAGGGGTTTCTCGAATCTCAAATTCCAAGAGAGTGAAAACGCCCCTCAAATATTACAATATTTGTTATTTAAAAAACGGTTAGTCTTTCGGGAAAACCATAGACTTAAAATAAAATATAGACTGAGCATCTCATTCATAAATAGCTGGAACATGCGGTCAGACAATATCTTGTTATTGTTGTGTTATTGTTTTAGGTTATAACGAGTGCGACACGAGCGATAGATAGGTTGTCTCTGTCGTAACGGTCGTTCCCTGACGACTCTGCCGAGAAACACAACACTGTCTTTCGTTTCTCAAGTACACCTGAACTCTCCGTCTCATAGCCGGGTAATTTTTTTATTTTAATGAAGCTATAATTAAATTAAAAATATATCGTATTTAAACATTTTTATATTTTATTAAGATTTAGGACAGGTTTTTTAAATAAAAGTTTTAGAAAAAACGTCTTAGAGTCCAAAAAGGATAAAAATAATAAAATACACGTTATAGAAGAAATTTTATAATCGAAATTATGTAATTTTTGAAATTAATAATAAATTATTAATTTTAGTCAAACATTTACAACCCCTAATATTAATCAAAACAGGATCTATTCCACAGATATAATAGAGTCGGCGACAGGGAGAGAAAAAAAAATATGATTGTTGTAATGTTTTTTCTGGTTAAGTGATGTCTTATGTAAATTAGAGAAAACATAAATCTGTTCCATTAAAGCAAGGAAGATGATAGGAAGTGGATAAAATGAATACTACATTTATTTAACTCGGTACTGTCTTTATTATACCGGGTGCGTCCCAAAAGTGGCTCATCCCCATAATTTTTTTATATTTTCAAATAAAAAAACAAGATTTAGCATGTTAGTATATGACATAAATTAGGATTGATTGACGCATTCAATTGTTTTTGGTCACTTCCTCTTTCACCGGAAATTACTATAACTTTTCATTTTTAAACGGCACCCTCGGTATATTTCTACTTTATTCGATAGAAAATGACACTCTGAATAGAATGATATATAATATGTCAACTTTTGACATTTTCGCATATGGTTTAATTGTAATTGTAACACGCGGTTCATAACGACAATTTGACTCGAAATACCAAGTGTGTGGTATCAATATATTCATAAAAAAAATGCTTTTTCCAAATATGCTAATGAGTCACCCTTGTTTCATTTGAAAAAATTGACATATGTATGATTAAAAATACGATTTGTACATCTTTTAACCGGCCTAGACAAGACACGAAACCTATTAGACGATCAAAACTATTTTTCCAAGGCTCCTTGATTAAAACTTAGTGTTTTTAACAACACCATGGCACCCTGGATTGAAATTTAAAATAGGATATGTTTTTAAGCGACAATGTCAAAAGTTGACATATGATATGTCATTCTATTCAGAGTGTCATTTTTTATCGAATAAAGTAGCAATATACCGAGGGTGTCTTTAAAAATCAAAAGATGTAATCATTTCGGTGAAACAGGAAGAGACCAAAAACAATTGAATACGTCAAGAAATCCTAATTTATGTCATATACCTACTAACATACAAATCTGTTTTTTTTATCTGAAAAAATAAAAAAGTTATAGGAGTGAGTTACTTTTGAGACGACCCGGTATATTAAAAAATATTGTTTCATAATGTAATATCATTTTAAAATTCTTGTATGTCATTTTAGATTCTGGAGATAATTTTAGAATAAACCGGAATATATTTTTAATAAAAACATTATTAATTATTAACAGGGTTATAATTATGATTTTGTTACAATGTAAGTAAGTAAATAATGTAATGTAAGAGAAAAAATTCAGATTTTACATTTTACTAAAATATTATCTAAATAAGCGCCTTTCTACAACAACGCCACTGACTCACAATGGGTAAATTGAGAGTTGCCTACCGGTCAAAAGTCGTTTCAAGACTTAAATGGATTATTTAAGTCAAATTTCTTGCAAATTTGGCACTGGCGAACCATATTTTATATTTTTTGAACAGAAAAAGTCAATAAAATAAACACTTAAGGACTACAAGCTAAGAAAATGCGTTAATACAGCCGGGGAGATAGCGGCAACAAAGCTTTACCGCACACGTGCGACACGTACTACAAGGTAATAAATGAATGAATAGGCTCCCTCGCCTCTAATCGGTGTTGTCATATTGTAAAGAACTTATCCTTATTAAACAGTATCCCACTTATAATTTAGTAGTATAAGGACTATTTAATACATCTATGGAATATTAAAACCTACTTTATTAAACTGTAGTATTAATATCTCAATATATGTGTATAACAAGAAAAAAAATATTGATAATATTAAAGACGTGACAACATAGGCTGGATGAGGAAGGCTCGGTCGACTGTACCCAGAAGTAAACATGTGTACAAAAAAGGTTGTTTGTCCGCGTTGAGATGTAAATAGTGTAGTCTATATTTTATTTTAAGTCTATGGGGAAAACGCTTCGACAAGCATAATTTATTTGTTTTTTTTTACATATTTTGAATTTTTTTTTAAAAATCATACAGGGTGTTCCAAAAAGTTCGGTAATTTCTTAACCATGATTCTGCTTAAACTGCTTGACGTAAAAAGCTTATTTTTGGCAAACGGAAATGTGAGAAAATTTTATCCAGTTTGTATGTTAGTGGTAATTCTTGCTTTGCTTTATCATCACCATTACAAATGATTAATTCGACGCGAACGAAGTCGCTGGTACACGCTAGTTTCTAATTATATTTGATGATTTTTGATCTATTAAAACAAGAACGTAGTAGCCGGTAATTGAATTATAATTCGTCTCAATTACTACCTAACTGTTGCAGATCATAACAAATTTGAATATAAACGTTGCATTTGAAACTTTGTTATAAGCCAGTAAGTGACATTTTTTTTCTTAAAATTGTGTCATATTTTGGTCATTATATACGATATTCTAAAGGAATTTTGCTCAACAATTAAACAAAGGTGTTTACCCGACCTTTTTTACATTTTATTGCTTTATTATATCTGCCTCTTCGGCCTTGTTTAGACAATTTTTTACCACCGTACAAATACCTCTTGCTAGAGTTATTTGTACGGTGTGTTATTTTGCCTCGTCTTATATTGCCTCGTATCAAAGCCATCATAATACAAGAAGAAGACCGGAAGTCAAATATGTCTTATCAAAAAAACACAATTTTTTCATTAAATATTGATTTTAGGTATAGGAAGTTATTAATAATACAAGATTAAACGACTATCACACACACACAGTACTTCACTGGAAGCTATCGATTGCGAACTAACTAAATCGTTACTAATTACTAATTTTGAAAAGTTCTTTTTAAGATCAAAAAAGGTAAAACTAAAACCTTAACTATCATTTGAGATTTAACGGACATTTATTTTAGACAAGAAAAAATTATTTATAAGTTTTATAACATCTCTAATTAAATTTGGACGAAAACAATATCTCTGTTTGCTGTAGGTAATTTTCTCAGGGAAAATACGTAAATAAAAATGACTTTCTAAGTCAAAAAAAGTCAAAGAACAAGTTATTCCAAAAAAGAACTGTCCTTTTGAAAAAAGGACATGTGACAACCCTAGGTATTTCTGGAATGGAAATTTAATGGCAAATCTACAACTTTAGTTTGAAAATATGTTCCGGCCACCTATGTTTACAAAGATGTCTAAAATGTGCTTTACCATTGCCTCCATATTATCCTGAAAAAAAAAATTGAAAGAAAAGTCACCAACCACAAACCTAATATAAAACTGTTTCGGAAGCCTGAGTCACCCTGTAAATATTCAAAAGTTTATATAGAAGTAACTAAACTGAAAGTTTATATAGAAGTAACTAAAAGTTTAAATTGAAAATCGACGTTGGGGCGATTTTCGAAAACTACCTACTAACGTTTCAACATAAGTATATGTGGGATATTAATTATATTATTATATTAGACCTTATAACAAAACTCATCTGACAAGTGTTAATGTAGTATATTAATATGGAGTAAAAATTTTACTAATTACATACTTTTACTTTGCTAATTAAATTCGTTCCAAAACGCCACTGGCGATTAGATAGTAGGCCACGATACGCCACTGGCCATTAGAACAATTCAAATGCGCCTAGTTGCCGGGGTCGGAAATTTTAGACTTCTCTGTCTCTTCTGTCCTTGTTTGACACATTGGAATGTTTGATACACTACCAACGAATATTTATGAATGAGATGTTCGGTCTATCTTTATAATGTCTTTGGAACCCACGAAAAACGTAACAGTATGAAATAGACATTGACGATTTAATAACACTAATTGAGAAAAGGCCCCCAATTTGGGACTTTGGCATTAGATTGTTTGATATATAAAATTTGGTTAAAAAGGCCTTATTTTTGTTAGAAAGTTACCTTTAGCAGCAATTCTATGCTCGCCGACGTGTGTCATTTCTCTATCAGGTCGTTCTTCAATGACGATATGCTCACCACTTGAAATTTTGGCATCTATTGAGGTGAATGGTGCCGCCACAAAAAATGGCACTCGGTGATATTTTGCCACAACAGCTATTTGATACGTTCCGATTTTGTTTGCGGTATCACCATTAGCAGCTACCTAATATCACATTATAATTAAATAGGAAAATACATTACTAATAGCAAGTTAAAAATAATATAAATACAGGGTGAGTCTTAAATAAGTGCAAATACTTTAGGAGTATGTAGTATATTTCGACCCCAGAAACACATCTATGATGTTTTCTTCGCGAAAAAAAATTTGAAAATTTGGAATTTTTTGAAAAAAATTTTGAAAATCTTTTTTAATTTTTAGTTAACTTAATTAAAAAACCGTAATGAGAAAATATATTTCTTTTATCGAGATCTACCAGGCCTGAAAATATTTGAACTTGTTTAAGACTCGCCCTGTATAATAAGCAAACTTGAATAACACAGTAAAAAACTAATAAAACATACGTTCTCTAATATAAAAAAATATAGGAATTACATTCATACAAATAATGAGTATTGCTGCTTCATTTATAATATTTATATAAAAAATGGATCTAAATATGTAACTATTGTGAAATTACAAATATAAAGAGTTCAGATATGTACGGGATATCGCAAAATTGGTACTTTTCTAAAAGAAATGCTATATATTTTTTGCTTGGTTGAAATTGCAGGAAAGTTCTAAAAATACGATGTCATAATTTATACCAAGTGGTTTTTAAAGTATGAGACTAAAATTTCTAAATTTTTTATCTCCCCGAACAAAATTAATATCAAAATTTACTTTGCTTTTTAAATATTTCAGAATTGGCGATAACAGTAGACTTAATATATTATTTTTTCATGTGCGGTTAATATATTTAAAACATCTTCAAACGCAACTAGGCTATAACACAGGGGCGGCTCATAGCACTGGAAGATGGTGAGGCACATTAGAAGAGAATTTTTATTAGTATGTATATAGGGTGACCATTAGTACGAGGACAAATATATGAAAAAAAGTTCTATATAAAAAAAGTGCATATCCTAAAAAAATATTTTCTTTGAAATTGCAATCGCATTACCATTTTTCTGTACAGAATTGGGTTCAGCATAAAATTCAGCATACATCACACTATTGATTTATTTGAAGCATTATATATGCGGGATTTCCATGATAATTCATATTTGAAAAATTTCATTTTTTAAAAAGTGATAAAGAAGTATGTATATAGCGTGGTATGTAGGACAAAAGAAGAAATCCGAGAAAAATTAACATTATTTTATACAGGGATTTTTTTATGGCACGGCCAACATTGCAATATTATAATGCAATATGTCAATTTTTTTAAATGCAATACACACTGTATATTATTTTTAGTATTTTAGATACCTACAAACTTAAAAAGCGCACATTTTTGTATTTAAAATATTTCTAAATTTTTAGCAGTTGCGGAAATAGCCTTATGTAATATAATTCGCAGTATATATATGATCGTATATATACCGTATGATCGAATAAAAACGGCGTCAGCGATGGCTATGAAATGAAGATCGCTGTCATTTTATATGTAAAATTATATGGGAAATGTCATCGAGATCGTCATTTTCTAGCCAACTGGACGCCGTTTTTTTCGATCATACGGTACCTATTACATAGGGCTATTGCCAACAGTAAATTTTTATCAAAACAACCTCAGGATATTTTGTCTTATATTTTACTCTGTATGGTAAAATTTTGTTTTTCTACCCATCCTATAAAAATAAAACAAAATGAAATCTGTAACAGGTTGCTTTACTTTTTGACTATACGAGTATACAATTTATCTAGAAATGATTCGAATTCGAAAAACTTTACCTGGGGAAGTCCTCTGATGATGCATGTGGTCCCTCTAAATCATCATATCAATCAACAAGTCACTGCCCACTTTTTAGGTATTTACTTAATACGTTGTAATCAGTAAGACGAGTAATTAAACATGCAATTCACATTAAAAAACGTATATATTAATCAATTAGACACAAAACAGTGCAATAACCGGCAGAGTTAATTCAAACTCTGATTCAAACTATATATATTCCCAAATAATGCAATTCTGCATTTTCAGCCTGTCGCCTAAAATTTCTCGGGCTGATCGGGAAGTGATACATATTTTTAACGAACGGCTTTTAAGGTTTAAATTTACATTTGAGGCTCGCCTCAATACGGTCTTTTTACGCGCTACTACTCCATACATTTTATCTCTCTTCAACTAAAGATTTTGCCTATGCTATTTCTTTTCATTCTGTAGATTTAAGATTCCAGTGAACGCTGTCGCTCCGTCAATGCGATATACCACAATACGCTAGACAAGGAAAGGCGAGAGGCAAACCTCTGCACATATACTTCTTAAAGAACAAATGAGATGGATATATATATCGTCCAGTTTGTCGCATATGGGAAAGGAAGCGCGTTTAAAGGAATACCATCGACGTAATTTATTGTAGAATGACGGATAAAAAATACAATTATTATTGATGCAAATAGGGAAAAAATATATAATTGTGATTAAAGATGTATCGATTAATACGTGTAATTCTTCAAATGTATTGGTGTGGCACTGCCTCATCTGCCTCATAGGACAAGCCGCCCCTGCTATAACATTTAGTCGATTGAGTCGATTGTGACAACTCTCTAATTTAACGTGTTAAGAGCAAGATTATAGTAAACGCCACGAATGTTTGGGAGTGATTCATCGCTTGATGAAGTTAGAATCGACACGCGCGCTATCATTTTTACATTAAAAACGTAAATTTTTACCGCAGACGTAGGTTTTTAAAGGCCCGGTCTAATCATCTGCCTGCGCTCCTCCTACTTATTCTAAAATGTTAGCGTGATTGACAAAGACGATACTATATCGCGTTTCTTTGATTGATTCGTTTTTGTGCATTAGTCCATTGGTGTGCTTGCAGTGCGACTAATGGGGCATTCCATTTTATATTTATAATCAAATATATGTTTTGACAAGACTTTGACAGTTAAAACAACAAATTACAACAGATTATATATTGATTATTATAATGACTTGAAACACCACGGCACTGGAATTAAGTTTTATGTGACCTTGAACAGATTAGTTCACATGGTAGCGACCGATAAATCACTCCCAAACATTCGTGGCGTTTACTATACTCCAATTTCTGAATCAAATATACAGATCATCCTATATCCAAATTCTATATCCACGGTTAGATGATCAGCCAATGATGGAGATACACTAATGGAACTTCAACCGTGTTAAAGAGATGTCAAGAGTGGAAAATACCTACATTTCTTCTATGCAACATTGCCGGTCTTCCATTAAAATATTTAATACTGATTAAGTAACCGTTTCTGGTTCAGGATTTAGAGCCGGATACGGTACAAATGATCATCTTCAAGTTATTAAGAACGATAGACACACTATCAACATTATCAGACACACTAGCCCTGGTCACTTTATTTCCGTGGTCTGTACTTTAATGCATACGTCAGAGATAAATATATACGACCAGTTGATAGACAGAGAAAAAATAAAAAGCGGCATACAGTGTTGCCGGTTCGTACGAGAAATAAGGTAATAAACGAAGATAATATATCTAAGCTATTCAGTAATGCTCATTTCTATTAGATAGTTGCAGTAAAACAGGTAGAATAATTGCAGGATTTTATCACTCATAACTGGAATTTGCTCAAAACCAAACTTAGCTCTGAATGATTTATAAATTTGGCATAAAAGATATGGGCATTTAAGTTATGATTCTATTTCTAAAATAAGAGAAAGAAAATAATAAAATTTGTGAAATGTTTTCTTTTATTTATCTTTTATTAATCTTTTTTATCTTTAGAAAGAAATGAATACAAATTATGTATACCCCTACTTATACCCCACGCTTCCTCTAAGAGATGCGAGACCTTGTCGGTGGGGAAGCTCCTGGTCAGGTGATAGGGGGAATCGCCTCTGGCACTTTGGCTAGGTCTAAGTTCCATATATCATTGTCTTGTCCCTGGCTGTAGTGTTGTGGCCAGGGAATTGCAAGACGAATAACGTTGCCGGATGGGATTACCCTGTCCGTCATACCAGGCACCCTCTACTGTCTGTGTTGGTCTACTGTCATATCAGACCAAGAGGAGACAACCTCACCAAAAAACTAAATCCTACGATGGCGGAATCTGGTCAAAGGGATGCGTGGCTAGATAGAAGACTAGCCTTTACTGGTCTCAATCTTGGGACTCCAGGGGACACCTATTGTATTTACCTCTTACTTATATATGCGGGGCTCTATAGAAGTGGACCAATTATCCCTAGCGACTCGTGGGAACACTATGAGACCTAATATTAAAAACACCACCGGTGAAGCTGTGCGGAATCCCCCTAGCGGGCACTGGGAACATTAACAATGAAAGTTCCAAGGGACCGATCCCAAAGAAAACTACAGAGGGGCGGCTGACACTTGCTAGAGATCGTCCTCCACATGTGGCATACAAGCTACCACCTCCGCCAGCAAGGGCCTGGAGCCCACCTCTAGACCCAATAAGGGACACAAGCTACTGTTCCGTCTACCCGGCCTGGGTCAACCAGGCAGGCTAGACGATCCTCTGAGAGTAGCTTTTAGCGGAGAAGCCCGGAGATATCTCCGACTGCTCCACGAAGGACTTGGAAGCAAAAGCAAAAACACTCATCGGAAAAGGGAAAAGTAAAGGAACCAAGAAACAGCGTGGTGCATCTCCACCAATGGGCAAGAGAGGGAGCGAGAACCTCTCACCTCTGCTCCAAGCGGCAAGGAGAGGAAAAAGTCAGGATGGAAAGCCTTCCAACACCGGGAGGCAAGCAGAGACGTAACACCAGCTTTGCCGCTATTGACAAGTGAAAATGGCGGTGCCAAAGGATTACACAGAGGTTGCAGTGACAACTGACTAGCAAACGGCTCTAGAAGAGGCGATACTAGACGAAGTAGTGGCGACCGGATCGTCACGGTTTAAAAATATGTTACTGACGAAATGGCTAAAACATGTGGAATAAATGTGCTTTGGTTGACACCCTATTGTGACTTAAATCCCATCGAACTTATATGGATACAAATGAAAGGATTTGTACCGGGTCAGCTGCGTTTTGCGGGAACACACTTTCGGGTGGGCATAATCCTCCTAGATTGTGTATCTCAAGAATCGGCGGATTGGTTGGTGGAAATCGCATCTAAGCTTAAAAATTGGCAAGGGCCGGAACTGATTGCAGTGAAGGGAGAAAGAGGGATATATCCTTTATTATAGATACGGGACAACACCGGTATCGCGTCTAAGAAGAGACCAAATTAAAATGGTAGAGAAAATGAAGACAGATCCCCCAGCCTTCACCTCACGGGTACCTCAGCCGGGGGCAAGCTCCTCGACTGTGAAGGCTACGGAGGGCCAAACTCCAACCGTGGAAGGGTGTATACCCTCGGAAGGACATCTGTTGTCAGAGGTGGATGGGAAATACCTTGTCCCGCCTACAACAGGAAAATGTATGATGGAATATATGTATGATGAGTTATAACTCTAGGAAGGGGGACACAATAGATCTTTAAGGTCGCAGTGATTAACCCCCCTCTCAGTCATATTACCATATGATCGAAAAAAAACGGCGTCCAGTTGGCTGGGAAATGACGAATGATGACATTTCCCATATAAATTGAAGACCATAATGCAAGACACATACATAGAACACATTGAAAAATCTTTTAGTACATCAACTTTCAAAGTAATATATCTGTAATGTAAAAAATACTAAAAAAATGAAAAACAATCGAGATAACGCCTTTTTCAGCATTATTATTTATTAGCAACCATAACCATCTGTAAATGAAAAGTGTGTTATATGTACAAAAACTTTTTATTCATCAACATTTTTTGACACAGACCCATTTTTCCAAAAAAAAACATTATAAACTTATCTTTAATTTTCTCCTCTTTCTTTCGTTTTCTGGGTTTCACTACGATAACTTTGGATTTGTCAATGTTTACAAACTATCAGTTGCTGCTTGAGACCTACACTTATACACCATGCTACGTCTTAATCACGACCTAGCCTCCGTCTGTAGGGAGCCATATTTAACCTCAAAATCCGACAACACTGTATCTCCTGGCACCTCTTTGGTCTAATATAGGCTTTCGTGTATATTCCAAAGTATTTAAGACCGCGAGAATTTTAAAATACCGCATGCGTTATGAAAAATTTTACAAATCTTTGTTAAATGTGTTTATTTTAATACCGATTAGGAAAATGTTTCTTTATTTTCATAAATATATTTTATCAATTGATGTTTTTTCTTTAGAGATTATTTACTTTTTACTGCTTAATGATAGTTATGGCAAAAATATCTGCTATAACTACAAAAGATAATAGACTTTTTTGTCCAAAGTTGAAATGTGTATACAGGGTGAGTTTTCTACGATGTTCTTTATGCGTATCTTGGAAAATGCTGGAGCTAGAAAGTCGGTTAAATAGGGAAAGAACTGCAGTTTTGTGAGGACAAACATATGCGCTTTTCGGATTTCGAAAAAGTTTATGGCTTATGGTTTATGGATAGTTAAAAAAACTTGGGCTATGTTAAAAATGTTCCCTAATTTTGTTTTAGTGTATTTTAGATAAAAGTTGTAGATATTCATATCCTTAATGAGATTATGTTCTCTGTTTTTTTTCTAAAGCCTGGCATATTTGACATATGACACAAACATATATTTTTTTTTATAAATGTAAACCAAATTTTTTTTGCTATTTTAAAATATGTATGTATGTATTTACTTTACTATTACGTAAAAGTTGGTACTAGTTACACTAGAGTTGTTAAAGAGTTCAACGAAGAATATTCCTATAATGCTGCTGTATCAAGAGTTCCTAAAAAATAAAAAAAGTTTTTGTTTCTAATTAATTAAATTATTAGTCATTATAGTTTGATAGATTATACTCATAATCACTATTTATTACAAAACCTAGTCTTGTATTATGGAGTTGTTGGTCGTTATAACAAACACCGCTCAGCGTTAAAATTATGAAAACTTCGTGAGTTGTAGGAAATTTAACGTAGATTTAAAATATATAAGCAGTTAAAGGCATATATTTTTTTCTTTTATGAATAAATCAATTTTTTTGGACCCTTGCATAATTTAACCGCTTCAATGAAGCGACTTTCAAGGCGCTAAGAAAAATAGTAAACGAAGCGTTAAAATTATGAAAACTTCGCGAATTGTAGGAAATTTAACGTAGATTTAAAATATATAAGCAGTTAAAGGCTTAGATTTTTTCTTTTATGAATAAATCAATTTTTTTGGACCCTTGCATAATTTAACCGCTTCAATGAAGCGATAGTCAAGGCGCTAAGAAAAATAGTAAACGTAGCGTTAAAATTATGAAAACTTCGTGAATTGTAGGAAATTTAACGTAGATTTAAAATATATAAGCAGTTAAAGGCTTATATTTTTTTCTTTTATGAATAAATCAATTTTTTTGGACCCTTGCATAATTTAACAGCTTCAATGAAGCGACTTTCAAGGCACTCAGAAAAATAGTAAACATAGCGATAAAATTATAAAAACTTCGTGAATTGTAGGAAATTTAACGTAGATTTAAAATATATAAGGCTTACATTTTTTTCTCTTATGAATAAATCAATTTTTTTGGACCCTTGCATAATTTAACCGCTTCAATGAAGCGACTTTCAAGGCGCTAAGAAAAATAGTTAACATAGCGATAAAATTATAAAAAATTCGTGAATTGTAGGAAATTTAACGTAGATTTAAAATATATCAGCAGTTAAAGGCCTACATTTTTTTCTTTTATGAATAAATCATTTTTTTTTGGACCCTTGCATAATTTAACCGCTTCAATGAAGCGATAGTCAAGGCGCTAAGAAAAATAGTAAACGTAGCGTTAAAATTATGAAAACTTCGTGAATTGTAGGAAATTTAACGTAGATTTAAAATATATAAGCAGTTAAAGGCTTATATTTTTTTCTTTTATGAATAAATCAATTTTTTTGGACCCTTGCATAATTTAACAGCTTCAATGAAGCGACTTTCAAGGCACTCAGAAAAATAGTAAACATAGCGATAAAATTATAAAAACTTCGTGAATTGTAGGAAATTTAACGTAGATTTAAAATATATAAGCAGTTAAAGGCTTACATTTTTTTCTTTTATGAATAAATCATTTTTTTTTGGACCCTTGCATAATTTAACCGCTTCGATGAAGCGACTTTCAAGGCACTCAGAAAAATAGTAAACATAGCGATAAAATTATAAAAACTTCGTGAATTGTAGGAAATTTAACGTAGATTTAAAATATATAAGCAGTTAAAGGCTTACATTTTTTTTCTTTTATGAATAAATCAATTTTTTTGGACCCTTGCATAATTTAACCGCTTCAATGAAGCGACTTTCAAGGCGCTAAGAAAAATAGTTAACATAGCGATAAAATTATAAAAAATTCGTGAATTGTAGGAAATTTAACGTAGATTTAAAATATATCAGCAGTTAAAGGCTTACATTTTTTTCTTTTATGAATAAATCATTTTTTTTGGACCCTTGCATAATTTAACCGCTTCAATGAAGCGACAGTCAAGGCGCTAAGAAAAATAGTAAACGTAGCGTTAAAATTATGAAAACTTCGTGAATTGTAGGAAATTTAACGTAGATTTAAAATATATAAGCAGTTAAAGGCTTACATTTTTTTCTTTTATGAATAAATCAATTTTTTTGGACCCTTGCATAATTTAACCGCTTCAATGAAGCGACTTTCAAGGCACTCAGAAAAATAGTAAACGTAGCGTTAAAATTATGAAAACTTCGTGAATTGTAGGAAATTTAACGTAGATTTAAAATATCCGCTTCAATGAAGCTTTATCCGCAATGAAGCAATATCCGCTTCAATAACCGCTTCAATGAAGCGACATCCAAAAGGCACTAAGAAAAATAGTTAACATAGCGATAAAATTATAAAAAATTCGCGAATTGTAGGAACTTTAACGTAGATTTTAAACATATAAGCAGTTAAAGGCTTACATTTTTTTCTTTTATGAATAAATCAATTTTTTTGGACCCTTGCATAATTTAACCGCTTCAATGAAGCGACTTTCAAGGCACTCAGAGAAATAGTAAACGTAGCGATAAAATTATGAAAACTTCGGGAGTTGTAGGAAATGTAACGTAGATTTAAAATATATAAGCAGTTAAAGGCTTAAATTTTTTTCTTTTATGAATAAATCAATTTTTTTGGACCCTTGCATAATTTAACCGCTTCAATGAAGTGACTTTCAAGGCACTCAGAAAAATAGTAAACGTAGCGCTAAAATTATGAAAACTTCGTGAATTTTAGGAAATTTAACGTAGATTTAAAATATATAAGCAGTTAAAGGCTTAATTTTTTTTCTTTTATGAATAAATCAATTTTTTTGGACCCTTGCATAATTTAACCGCTTCAATGTAGCGACTTTCAAGGCACTCAGAAAAATAGTAAACATAGCGATAAAATTATAAAAACTTCGTGAATTGTAGGAAATTTAACGTAGATTTTAAACATATAAGCAGTTAAAGGCTTATATTTTTTTCTTTTATGAATAAATCAATTTTTTTGGACCCTTGCATAATTTAACCGCTTCAATGAAGCGACTTTCAAGGCACTCAGAAAAATAGTAAACGTAGCGCTAAAATTATGAAAACTTCGTGAATTGTAGGAAATTTAACGTAGATTTAAAATATATAAGCAGTTAAAGGCTTATATTTTGTTCTTTTATGAATAAATCAATTTTTTGGACCCTTGCATAATTTAACCGCTACAATGAAGCGACTTTGAAGGCACTCAGAAAAATAGTAAATGTAGCGATAAAATTATGAAAACTTCGGGAATTGTAGGAAATTTAACGTAGATTTAAAATATATAAGCAGTTAAAGGCTTACATTTTTTTCTTTTATGAATAAATCAATTTTTCTGGACCCTTGCATAATTTAACCGCTTCAATGAAGCGACTTTCAAGGCACTCAGAAAAATAGTAAACATAGCGATAAAATTATAAAAACTTCGTGAATTGTAGGAAATTTAACGTAGATTTAAAATCTATAAGCAGTTAAAGGCTTGCATTTTTTTCTTTTATGAATAAATCATTTTTTTGGACCCTTGCATAATTTAACTGCTTCAATGAAGCGACTTTCAAGACACTCAGAAAAATAGTAAATGTAGCGCTAAAATTATGAAAACTTCGTGAATTGTAGGAAATTTAACGTAGATTTAAAATATACAAGCAGTTAAAGGCTTACATTTTTTTCTTTTATGAATAAACCAATTTTTTTGGACCCTTGCATAATTTAACAGCTTCAATGAAGCGACTTTCAATGCACTCAGAAAAATAGTAAACGTAGCCATAAAATTATGAAAACTTCGCGAATTGTAGGAAATTTAACGTAGATTTAAAATATATAAGCAGTTAAAGCCTTATATTTTTTCTTTTATGAATAAATCAATTTTTTTTTGCAGCCTTGCATAATTTAACCGCTTTAATGAAGGATATAATAATATATGTATGGAGATATGCAAACGGAGATATTTGAAAAAAACTAAAAAATCCAAGATGGCGGCGGTTTTTTCAAACTTCCCCCACTGGAACCGAATGGGACTTTGGAGGGGTTAAATAGGAGATCATTATCTACACATTCCCGTTGAGATCGGTTGGTTACTAATTTTTTCCACCTTTACATTTAATACTCGGCTACGTTTACTGGCCTAAAAATGAACCTTTATTTACTGAAAGGATATAGAAGTTTCTGAGTGAATTCCTTCCGTTGTTTTTATTTTGTGAAATTTTGAGATTTGAATTCTCTAACCACGTAAGTAAGAAATGTTAAATCAAGTCAAATGTATATTTCAAGCTTGATCTGAGCATGTATGTTAATTTTTGCCTCCAAAAGCTCTTTAAAAATGTAAAGACATAGGCAATACCGCTGAAGGTAAATTCGTATGGTCGATATCGTCATTATATACAAAAAGAGGCAAATGCGCTTGTATATATGGGGAGGCTTGACAACAGACGACCAAGCCTCCACCTTTTCTAATAATATTTCAAGTGTGTATTCTAGTGTAAAATGTTAACTTTTATCTAATAAATAAGTCTGCCTAAAGAGGGGTAACCGTTTTTTATTATTTTTTTATATAAATTCAAGGCATATATCAAATATGAATTAGCCTCCCCATATATACAAGCGCATTTGCCTCTTTTTGTATATAATGACGATATCGACCATACGAATTTACCTTCAGCGGTGTTGCCTATGTCTTTACATTTTTAAAGAGCTTTTGGAGGCAAAAATTAACATACATGCTCAGATCAAGCTTGAAATATTGACTTGATTTAACATTTCTTACTTAAGTGGTTAGAGAATTCAAATCTCAAAATTTCACAAAATAAAAACAACGGAATGAATTCACTCAGAAACTTCTATATCCTTTCAGTAAATAAAGGTTCATTTTTAGGCCAGTAAACGTAGCCGAGTATTAAATGTAAAGGTGGAAAAAATTAGTAACCAACCGATCTCAACGGAAATGTGTAGATAATGATCTCCTATTTAACCCCTCAAAAGTCCCATTCGGTCCCAGTGTTTGTTCCAAGTTTGAAAAAACCGCCGCCATCTTGGATTTTTTTGTTTATTTTCAAGTATCTCCGTTTGCATATCTCCATACATATATTATCAAATCCTTCATTGAAGCGGTTAAATTATGCAAGGGTGCAAAAAATTGATTTATTCATAGAAGAAAAAAATATAAGCCTTTAACTGCTTATATATTTTAAATCTACATTAAATTTCCTACAATTCACGAAGTTTTCATAACTTTATCGCTATGTTTACTACTTTTCTTAGCGCCTTGAAAGTCGTTTCATTAAAGCGGTTAAATTTTGCAAGGGTTCAAAAAAATTGATTTATTCATAAAAGAAAAAAATGTAAGCCTTTAACTGCTTACACATTTTAAATCTACGTTAATTTTCCTATAATTCACGAAGTTTTTATAATTTTAACGCTACGTTTACTATTTTTCTTAGCGCCTTGAAAGTCGGTTAAATTATGCAATGGTCCAAAAAAATTGATTTATTCACAAAAGAAAAAAATACAAACCTTTAACTGCATATACATTTTAAATCTACGTTAAATTTCCTACAATTCACGAAGCTTTCATAATTTTAACGCTATGTTTACTATTTTTCTGAGTGCCTTGAAAGTCGCTTCATTGAAGCGGTTAAATTATGCAAGGGTCCAAAAAAATTGATTTATTCATAAAAGAAAAAAATGTAAGCCTTTAACTGCTTATATATTTTAAATCTACGTTAAATTTCCGACTATTCCCGAAGTTTTCATAATTTTATCGCTACGTTTACTATTTTTCTGAGTGCCTTGAAAGTCGCTTGTTAAATTATGCAAGGGTTCAAAAAAATTGATTTATTCATAAAAGAAAAAAATGTAAGCCTTTAACTGCTTATATGTTTTAAATCTACGTTAAATTTCCTACAATTCACGAAGTTTTCATAATTTTAACGCTACGTTTACTATTTTTCTTAGCGCCTTGAAAGTCGCTTCATTGAAGCGGTTAAATTATACAAGGGTCAAAAAAAATTGGTTTATTCGTAAAAGAAAAAAATGTAAGCCTTTAACTGCTTCTATATTTTAAATCTCCGTTAAATTTCCTACAATTCACGAAGTTTTTATAATTTTATCGCTATGTTTACTATTTTTCTCAGCGCCTTGAAAGTCGTTTCATTGAAGCGGTTAAATTATGCAAGGGTCCAAAAAAATTGATTTATTCATAAAAGAAAAAATGTAAGCCTTTAACTGCTTATATATTTTAAATCTCCGTTAAATTTCCTACAATGCCCGAAGTTTTCATAATTTTATGGCTACGTTTACTATTTTTCTGAGTGCATTGAAAGTCGCTTCATTGAAGCGGTTAAATTATGCCAGGGTCCAAAAAAATTGATTTATTCATAAAAGGAAAAAATGTAAGCCTTTAACTGCTTATACATTTTAAATCCACGTTAAATTTCCTACAATTCACGAAGTTTTTATAATTTTATCGCTATGTTTACTATTTTTCTTAGCGCCTTGAATGTCGCTTCATTGAAGCGGTAAATTATGCAAGTGTCCAAAAAAATTGATTTATTCATAACAGAAAAAAATGTAAGCCTTTAAGTGCTTATATATTTTAAATCTACGTTAAATTTCCTACAATTCACGAAGTTTTTATAATTTTATCGCTATGTTTACTATTTTTCTCAGCGCCTTGAAAGTCGCTTCATTGAAGCGGTTAAATTATGCAAGGGTCCAAAAAAATTGATTTATTCATAAAAGAAAAAAATGTAAGCCTTTAACTGCTTATACATTTTAAATCCACGTTAAATTTCCTACAATTCACAAAGTTTTTATAATTTTATCGCTATGTTTACTATTTTACTTAGCGCCTTGAATGTCGCTTCATTCAAGCGGTTAAATTATGCAAGGGTCAAAAAAATTGATTTATTCATAAAAGAAAAAAATGTAAGCCTTTAACTGCTTATACATTTTAAATCCACGTTAAATTTCCTACAATTCACGAAGTTTTCATAATTTTAACGCTACGTTTACTATTTTTCTTAGCGCCTTGACAGTCGCTTCATTGAAGCGGTTAAATTATGTAAGGGTCCAAAAAAATTGATTTATTCATAAAAGAAAAAAATATAAGCCTTTAACTGCTTATATGTTTAAAATCTACGTTAAATTTCATACAATTCCCGAATTTTTTATAAGTTTATCGCTATGTTTACTATTTTTCTG
Organism: Sitophilus oryzae; assembly: GCF_002938485.1. Taxonomy (NCBI): domain Eukaryota; kingdom Metazoa; phylum Arthropoda; class Insecta; order Coleoptera; family Curculionidae; genus Sitophilus; species Sitophilus oryzae. The sequence continues at coordinate 455,133 of NW_022145814.1, read as the reverse complement.
AGTGCCTTGAATGTCGCTTCATTGAAGCGGTTAAATTATGCAAGGGTCCAAAGAAATTGATTTATTCATAAAAGAAAAAATGTAAGCCTTTAACTGCTTATATATTTTAAATCTACGTTAAATTTCCTACAATTCACGAAGTTTTTATAATTTAATCGCTATGTTTACTATTTTTCTGAGTGCCTTGAATGTCGCTTCATTGAAGCGGTTAAATTATGCAAGGGTCCAAAAAAATTGATTTATTCATAAAAGAAAAAATGTAAGCCTTTAACTGCTTATATATTTTAAATCTACGTTAAATTTCCTACAATTCACGAAGTTTTTTATAATTTTATCGCTATGTTTACTATTTTTCTGAGTGCCTTGAAAGTCGCTTCATTGAAGCGGTTAAATTATGCAAGGGTCCAAAACAATTGATTTATTCATAAAAGAAAAAAAAATTAAGCCTTTAACTGCTTATATATTTTAAATCTACGTTAAATTTCCTACAATACACGAAGTTTTCATAATTTTAACGCTACGTTTACTATTTTTCTTAGCGCCTTGAAAGTCGCTTCATTGAAGCGGTTAAATTATGCAAGGGTCCAAAAAAATTGATTTATTCATAAAAAAAAAATATAAGCCTTTAACTGCTTATATATTTTAAATCTACGTTAAATTTCCTACAACTCACGAAGTTCTCATAATTTTAACGCTGAGCGGTGTTTGTTATAACGACCAACAACTCCATAATACAAGACTAGGTTTTGTAATAAATAGTGATTATGAGTATAATCTATCAAACTATAATGACTAATAATTTAATTAATTAGAAACAAAAACTTTTTTTATTTTTTAGGAACTCTTGATACAGCAGCATTATAGGAATATTCTTCGTTGAACTCTTTAACAACTCTAGTGTAACTAGTACCAACTTTTACGTAATAGTAAAGTAAATACATACATACATATTTTAAAATAGCAAAAAAAATTTGGTTTACATTTATAAAAAAAAATATATGTTTGTGTCATATGTCAAATATGCCAGGCTTTAGAAAAAAAACAGAGAACATAATCTCATTAAGGATATGAATATCTACAACTTTTATCTAAAATACACTAAAACAAAATTAGGGAACATTTTTAACATAGCCCAAGTTTTTTTAACTATCCATAAACCATAAGCCATAAACTTTTTCAAAATCCGAAAAGCGCATATGTTTGTCCTCACAAAACTGCAGTTCTTTCCCTATTTAACCGACTTTCTAGCTCCAGCAGTTTCCAAGATACGCATAAAGAACATCGTAGAAAACTCACCCTGTATACACATTTCAACTTTGGACAAAAAAGTCTATTATCTTTTGTAGTTATAGCAGATATTTTTGCCATAACTATCATTAAGCAGTAAAAAGTAAATAATCTCTAAAGAAAAAACATCAATTGATAAAATATATTTATGAAAATAAAGAAACATTTTCCTAATCGGTATTAAAATAAACACATTTAACAAAGATTTGTAAAATTTTTCATAACGCACGCGGTATTTTAAAATTCTCGCGGTCTTAAATACTTGGGAATATACACGAAAGCCTATATTAGACCAAAGAGGTGCCAGGAGATACAGTGTTGTCGGATTTTGGAATTAAATATGGCTCCCTACAGACGGAGGCTAGGTCGTGATTAAAGCCCCGTTCTCAGAACGGCGTGTCGCGGGCGACACAGTTTGACATTTCAAACAACCAATGGGAGCTGTACTAAATTTAAAATTGACAGCTGTTTGAATTTTGTACAAATCTCATTGGTTCTTTTGACGTGTCGCTGGCGACAGTCGCTGTTCTGAGAACGGGGCTTAAGACGTAGCATGGTGTATAAGTGTATTAGCGAGTGGCGCCACCTCCATAAACTCTAGTGAATTTCGCTGTATAACTGTATTTGTGTATGTGAAAAATGACCTCCACACAAAAATTTGTCAAAACGCTTAGTAGATCTCTAAAAACCGTTTGGCACTATTATACACGTGGGTACTAATTGGCCTCCGATTTTGTGAATTCGCCTCCGTTTCGGAGGCCAGTGTTTGAGCAGCATATACACATACGGAGGCATTTTTGGCTATTTGCATATATATATATACATATATATAATAATTTATTTTCCATTATATATATATATATATATATATATATATATATATATATATATATATATATATATATATATATATATATATATATATATATATATATACATATATATATCAACTATATATACAAAGAAGTCGTTCTTCTTGCTTCTGTCATTATTGACAGGTATTGGTTAACGGTAAAAATATTTTAATGTTTTCTGATAGCCTTTCCTACAGTAGCAAAATCTCGATCTGAGTCCATAAAAGTGTGTCCCAACTGAGGAAACTTGTGATCAATTTTCTAAAAGTTTTTGTTCTGACCTCCCGCCGAGTCACTCCATGCTATTAGGTGATCAAAACTCTTATTTTCTCCCTTTATGTTCTTGAGAAATGCCAAGACTAAACTATTTACTTCTTCAAGTCCACGACATTTCAATCCAAATATGAAAATACCCTTTGCCATTCTGCTGGGTTGTTCAAACTGAATGAACACCTAGATTATAAAGCCATACTTTTCTCAAGTAAAAAGTTTAACAAGTGGAAATTTTTGGCAAAGGAAGTGTTTTCTGCAAATCAAAAGTAAGGTATAGAGTATATTCATTATTTTTTGCAGTTTGGCGATCAATTTTCTGTTCACAAGCTTTTTTGAATTTGGCAACGTGCTCATCAAAAAGCAAAATATGAAAAGTAATGCAGAAAGACGTCAAGTCAAGAGTTAACATCCTTTTGCCTAAAGTATATAAGTTAACACGTTTTTTACAAAACAAAATTATTTTCTGTTGTTAACGGTTTTTTGATGTCTTGTCTACGCGAATGGAGCACCATCTATTACTCACGAGATTTACTAACCGACAAAGTATCAAGTTAATACCCTTTTGCAACAAGAATATGAAATGCTAAAAAAAGTGAATTAACACCTTTTTGCATTATGGTCTTCAATTTACATAAAATGCTAGCAATCTTCATTTCGTAGCCATCGCTAACGCCGTTTTTTTTCGATCATACAATACATTCTACATTCTACCATTGCCTTCCTTTAGGGAGCTTTAGGCTAGTTGCTCTATTTAAATAAATACTTTTACTTAAACAAATAAATCAACTGTATGGGCCTGTGATCAAACTAAGATTTTTGGATGGACTTAATGAATTAATTACTTAATTAACATTGTTTTAATTTGAGTTCTCTAGATAAAAAATTGTTATCTGCAAATTTTCTTTCATATTATTATCAAAAAAATAAACAATCTCTAAGGTAAAGTAAATACTAAAAAATTTAAGAGTACTTAATACAGAAATACTTATAGAAAATAAAGGAAGTGCTATATTTGTTATCTAGGGATCAGCTATGTATATTGATATCATATTATCTAAAAGTTGAATGTTTAAATTAAGTAATATTTACATAGCATATCTTTTGCTGTGTCATTAACAAATTATTCAGTTCTTAGATGAGGAAACATACACTTAAGAAAATAAGTTATTCAAGAAAAAATTTTGCAATTTTAGATTGAAAATAAATAACATTTTATAATAGCTAAAGTAACAATGAATTATGCAATATTTAAAATGTGTAACATTCCAATTTTTAAACAGATATAAAATTTTTACTCACTCGATCAGCTCCAACAACTACTGCAGATATATTTCTAGTCTTCATTAAGGCTGCTACCATACTATCACAAATTAGAGTTGCTGGTATTTTTTCATGAATTAATTCATAAGCTGTAAGCCTTGCCCCTTGGTTATATGGTCGTGTTTCTGTGCAATACACATGTTCTAAAAATATTGTATGTTTTAATATACCATCTTTTATTTAGAAAAAGCATTAATCTAACCTAATCGCTTCATTGTATTTAAACTTCTGATTACTCCTAGCGCAGTCCCATATCCAGCTGTAGCTAAAGATCCTGTATTACAATGAGTTATGATTCGAACTGGACTATCACCAGACACTAAGGATAAAATTTCTTTGGCACCATTATCACCTATTGCTGTATTATCAGCAATATCCTTTTCCAACATCTGTCGAATTGTTGTTAGGAACCTAATATTAGTCAATACAAAATCCAAGTAAATAAAATTATTTTTATATGAATTTTATTTAAGTTTTAATATTAAAATTAAATATAAAAGTAATGTTAAGATATAGAGGATAATAATTATGTTTATACTTACTTAGTTTTCATATCCTCTAGACTAACAGCCTCATCTTTGCTTAACTGATTAGCTAATTCAATCAGTTCTTCAGCAGCAGACTTCATGTTTACTGCTGTTGGCCGTGAAGAAACTAAGTAATTTAATTTCCCTTCCACTTCTTGCCTGAGCTGTTTTTTTGACTCAAATTTTTCATTCTGTATTTCAACCACTAAACTCAAACAGCCAACAATTGCTATAGCTGGAGCACCACGAACCTACCAAAAATAAATATAGACTTAACACAAGATTTGTAAACCATATTTTATACATTTTTTTTTTTAATTTTACATACTTGCATTTTATTGATAACTTTCCATCCATCTTCTACCCCTCTAACTTTCAAGTATTTAGTTGCGGCTGGTAAAAGAAGCTGGTCTAATATTTCTAAATTATTTGTTTCTTGGTTATAAATAATGGCTCTTAGCGACATTTTGTGAAAAAAATAGGTCTGAAAGTATACAAATATCTTCACACAATGATTTGCTTTATTGTATGATATTTATCACAGTAACATTTATCTTCTAAAAGACTATCACGTTTGCGTAATAAAAAAATTAAATTTTTATCTCCTTCAAAAAACCGGCATCTATGAAAGATTTTAATTGTCAAATTAGATAATGAAAATGACATAAAAAAACTGATATTTGACATCTACAAACAGCATTGCCAACTCTATCTCACTCTCTGGTCTATCTAGACAAGGAAAGAGAGGGGACAGGCCGGGTTCGGAAGTAGTTAACTAAGACGTAATTTACCTGATTAACTACGTGTAGTTTTTCTTCAAAAACTACGTCTTTTCTCGTTTAATTAACTACATGAAAACTTCGTTAATAAACTATGTATTGATATTATGAATAATTTTCATTTGTATGAGATAATAGAGATAATATGATGTAAATATTATATTTAAAGCCATATTTCCTCTGTTTTCTTAAATACATTATGTGTTTTAAAGCTTCAACTTATTATAACCTCACCTCAAACCTTTGATATTTGAAAGTTACATACATAGGTTACATAAACTACACCCTCTACATAAACTACATTAACTACATGTAATGTAGTTTATGTAGTTTTTAAAAGTAACATGTAGTTTTCCGAACCCTGGGGACAGGTAACGCGGCAGCTGAAAGTGAGGCCACTTGTTACCACACGAAATTCTCCAATGGGGTAGCATCAGAAAGTAGCTTGTACGACGACAGACGATACAAAATATTTATTAAAACGTAAACTAATATAACAATCGGCACGCCAACTCTGCTCAGATTCCATTGTTTAAAATTTCTATAAAATTTGACCTTGACGGCGCCATTATCGTTTCCTAGTCAGGGCCGGATTAAAACTTATCAAAAAATTTCTCATAAAATACGACAGGGTCGTATTAAAAAAATACTGTAATTGACTGAAACTGAATTTTATTTACACAATACTTTTGTCCAAACAAATGAATCGTTAACCGCGCATACTTCTCGAAAAGTAAAAATGAAAAAATCAATTAAATATTTCACTGTAGAGAATAGACAATTAAAATTAAAAAACACGCAACTAACAAAAACATGCCAGGAGTTACAAACAAGAATTAAAGAAATACCAATAAAATATTTATTGAATAATATAAAGCGATTGGCGTAGCAAATTTTATTAATATTCAAATTTCACAAATTAATAAATCCACAATTTTTTTTCAGAAACTTCTATTTTTTTTATGGCAGGAAACAAAGTAGGTACCGCATTGTATTTTATACAGTTACAAAGTGAATTGGTAAACATTTTAAATTCAAAATGAACAGAACGCAACTTGTACCTTTTGTGGGCCTTATTTATATATTCAAAATGTATTGTTAACTTATTTTAGATATACTCATTTTATTTACTTTTATAATTATAATTAAATTAATAGTATAATGATTTTTAAATTTAGTTTTTAATGTCTAGATACAACATTAAATTTTACTAAATATTTAACATTAAATCTTACTAATATTAAAGTTTGTTAAAATTTTTAATTAGATCTTCCTATTTAGCTGAATGTCCTAATATGTATACTACTGTTTTTTTTTCACAACTAAAATATGTTAAAATAATTAATCACATATATACAAACCTAATAGGATCTCTAGGAAACAGAAAGAAACTTTTCTTGAACAACAAAAATAAAACTACTAAAACAAATTATATTACATTATAATAATACTAGCTCCCGTATATAGCGTTTGACGCCTTGGGAGTAGCAAGGTACAGCTTCCCATACTAGAGCCGTTCGGTATACAAAGGAAGGTAATGTGGCTAGCACTACGCTTCAACCGCCTATTGTTTCTCGAAATTTCGCGTTACCTCAGGATTGTGAATCCCAAGTACTCATTTAAGGCTGAGGGGTGCAGCCACTATTCTAAAAACGGCGTATCGAGCGGCAGCGTAACCTTGAATAGATTTCCAGTAATTCTATTGGCTGAAACATTCATCTGTCAGAAATTTTATCTGTCAAATTCATCTGTCAAAAATTTCAGCCAATAGAATTACTGGAAATCGATTCAAGGTCGTTACGCCGTTTTTAGGATAGTGTGGCTGCACCCTGAGTCGACCTAGGTACCCAAACTATTTTTATTTTAATAAAAATTGTCGGCTGATGAAATGCCGGGTGTGGGATTCGAACCCACTACCTTGAGATTGGTAGACGAGAGCCTGTACCTCTACACCACCGGGCACCTATTGGCAATTATATTACATAAGAAACGAAAAGAAAACTAGAAAAAACAAATATATCACATAATAAACAAAAGTAAAACAAAATATATCACTCAAGAAAAAATCAAAATAAATTAAGCTGCACGCTACTGACTCGAATCTGCTGTAACTGTGTGTTGTCGCTGAAAAAACTACGACACTGGTTACTTTCTGTTGATGGAAACGCAAATGGCGGCGTGCGCGAGGATATGCGCGTAGCGTTCCCGCCAAAGCGAGTTACCCTGCCGTGTGATTTATATGCCGTGCTAATATAACGTTCATTTTTGAGTAATGCATATACAATTTTGTATTTTATAGTCTCACCTTTATAATATTAGAATATCTAAGTCAATAATGCAAAATTTATTTAACAGTCACAGTGCGAACTGATCATCAAGACAGTTATTTATTTATTAACGTGTGTATAATGTATAATTAATAACTCAGATATTTTAGATACGGAGTTGTTTGACGCTAGATATAATGTTTTCCGGAAAGATCGAAATTATGCGCAATTGTCGTGTAGCAGGGGTGGTGGTGTGGTCTTAGCAGTTCGAAATATATTTTCGGTATCACAGATTGTTTTATCTGAACCAGTGCCTTCTATTAAAAGATCAGCCTACGGGCGAGATTAATGACGTCACGCTAGTTAGATATAACGGATTAATAAATATGTTGTAGAATACATGGAAAACATAATTATTCCTCAGATTTTTGGTTTGTATTTTAAAAATGATATAGTTTAAATGAAATATACATAATATACAGTTAATAACTACAGCATATATACCTATTTATAGTAATAAATACTTTGGCAAATAAACTATGAACCATACAAATGCAGCAAATGTTTTACGATGACAAGTAATGTATAGGTACATAAGATAATGGGTAAAATGTAAATATATTTTAAATTTTGGGGTTTGAAAATCGATCTAATTTAACAAAAAACATTCAATATCTATTAATAGTGAGTATTATTATATGCATTCACAAAATTTTTATGTATATTTTGCAAGTATCAATGTTCGAAAAATTATATTTACAAATAATACAATGTTATCTAAAAAAAGGCGTCAGCGATGGCTATGAAATGAAGATCGTTGGCATTTTATATGTAAAATTATTCTAAAACTTTTTATTTTCTTGGGATTTTTAGGTTCGGGAAAAACGCCGATTTAAGTTTTCATTTGGGTTTTCATTATTTTTATTTGGTTTAAGAAAACGTTTCGGCTAACTATAGCCTTCATCAGTGTTGTGTCATATGAAAAAAATAGTGTCGAATATAATCCAAAAAATTACATATACAATATAATTCACACCTCATAATGTTTACTGCAATTAATAAACTAATATAAACTTATCAAATATTAAATTATTATAATTACAGCAATTAATAAACTAATATAAACTTATCAAATATATAGCCGAAACGTTTTTTTTAAACCAAATAAAAATAATGAAAAACCAAATGAAAACTTAATCATCGTTTTTCCCGAACCTAAATCCCAAGAAAATCAAAAAATTTAGAATATTTAGAAACAAGGTTCAAGAATATCAAATTTTCCAAGATTGTAAAATTCTAGTTAATTATTTTATGTGTACAGTTATTTAGGGAATGTCATCGATGTTCATGTCCAAGCCAACTAGACGCCGATTTTTTTCGATGATACGGTATAATTCTTACATAAAATGTAAATAACATTAGACCAATTAAAACAAAGAAATATTAATTTCTTGGTATTTTTAGTAACACCTTTATTCTTAAAACTTAATTTTGTATTATGCAAATATACCAATTTTATTGTTATTTTATTCATATTGTATTCAGCCATCACTTAAATATTTGATATTAATTTGGTATTATAAATAATCAACTCTATTCATTAAAAATTACTGCACAAATATATGTTATGCTTGACATACATTATATATTATCAAACAAAAACACATTCTTCTTTTAAACTGTATCAGTCTTGTCTTTACAAAAATCTTTTTTAAAATTTGAACTCAAAATAATAATCTTTTTCATGATCTTTAATATACTTATTCTTTATTTTTCCCTAGATCATAATACCTACTTACGTGTTTGAATCTATCGAAGCTGGACAACTGCTGGAGTGGAGATTCCACAATATTGTCAAAGGTGTATTACTGGTTGCATAACTGCATACTGCTAAAAAATCATAAACGGCATTGAGGAACCTGGCGCATTCAGCCAGAAAAGTGATGCCAGAATTCTTTAGAAAAATCTAGAAACCCAACCGCCAGGGGTATATAAAACCCGCGCTTTGACAGTTGGACTAAGTTTAAAGTTTAAAGTTGGAAGTCTAAATTCTGAAGTTTGAAAATACCGCGAAATACCGTTAAGGTAATAGTAGTTGCAAAAGTTATTGTTGTAAATAGTATAAGTTATTGTACAGAGTGAAACAAATAAATTCCGTACGTGTTTGAATCTATCGAAGCTGAACCAACAACACTTGGAGTGGAGATTCCACAATATGAATAAAATAAACATAATTGTCCAGTTTTCATTAATACCATCATGGGAGAATATTATTTTTAAATTTATTAAAGATATTTTAAATAGAATTCTCTTGATTTATAACTCGTACCCACTTTTCTTGCTCTTCCGGACACTTTAGGCTGCTTAGTATAACTATCCTTTCCACCAGGAACACAACAAAGATGAGGCATAGCACCAAAAACACACTCCACTTAAGCTTTATTGATGAATTGTTAAAGTCTTAAAAAACACATCGTTGTATCACGATGAGTAAAAAATGTATGGGCACTTTTAGGTTAAATCACTTACACAACGTGTACTTTTTCAATTTTTCCATTTTTTTATGCGTAACCGAGAGTGACCATAAATCTGGTAGTAGTTTATGTCACTTAAACACCAAAATAATTAGTTTTTTGCACTACAATAATAAATAATACCAAAAATCAAAGAGTTAAAACCAAAAATCAACCGACAAAATATGAAACGGAATCTAACCCAATATCTAAGTATGTACAGCTGATGAAGTAAACAAAAGTCCGCCCGTAGGCTGATCTTTTAATAGAAGGCACTGTCTGAACTTCCAATAAATATTGACGTCTTAGCCACAGCTTACAGAATAACATAGCTTTGAGGGTGCAGCCACACTATCCTAAAAACGGCGTATCGGCGTAACGGCGTAACGACCTTGAATCGATTTCCAGTAATTCTATTGGCTGAAACATTCATCTGTCAGAAATTTTATCTGTTAAATTCATCTGTCAAAAAGTTCAGCCAATAGAATTACTGGAAATCGATTCAAGGTCGTTACGCCGTTACGCCGATACGCCGTTTTTAGGATAGTGTGGCTGCACCCTGATGTAACCCATAAAATAATTAACTAGAAAGAAGTGTCAACTCTGTGTTAAATCGTGGAAACACGATACGCCACCGAAAGCCTTCGTTGTCGTCTGGAGAACTATTTTTCCAATTGACAGGTTGACATGATAAGGACATGATGGCTTAATTTTCACTTCCGTTTCCGGTTATTTAATGGCGGGCCCTCTTTCAGTTCAAATGTATTTTGTATTTTTTCTTTTCATAAATAAAACCAAAAAATAATTTATTCACATATATTTATTTGAAGTATGGAACAACGTGACTAAATAAACATAAAAATATAGAGGATTGTATTGTTTCAATACCAATTAGTTAATTATATGTACTTTTAACGTAAATTAGTTAAGGTATAAGCATGACTTACAGTAATTTGTAAATAAACACACGTATTCGCAGACTTCAAGGACAGAAAACGGACACAGGGACATGAAAACGGGAGCCTTATACAAAAACCTGAAAACAGAAAAACAAATTTTTTTATACTAAAATTAACAATCTAAAAATATCAATAGGTATAAAATATAAATATACTGTTTAAAAAAGCGTCCATTATTCCCAAAGAGACCTGGCTTATAAATCAAAAAGAAGCAAAAAGAGACTTTTAGTCGGATAACATAATCAGATTATCAGTCCGATTTATTGCATTATTGACAATAAATCGCACATATTGGAGATAAATGATGTTGGCTATAGTTAAAAATGATCTTACCTTGCTGTAAATTGTTTCCATTTTCAAAAAAATCGCCGATCAAAGAGATTATAACACCATTTTCTTGCATCTAAAAAATGTAAAAACAGTGTTTATTTACTACCTATTTTTCATATACATGGGACATACCTACTACGGCAGAAACGTCATTTTCTCCAGGATTCTTCATGTAATATATATTTTATATACTTTATTACCTTTATAATTATAAATTTCAGCCGAAATATTAAATTGAACTTCCAAAACGAAACTAAACGGAATGAATTAAAATGGCGTCGAATATTTTCGACACAATTTTCGAATTTGTTCTAGAACAAATCTGAAGTTGTCTCTGAAACTGAAATCTGTCAATTCTAAACTGTGAAGTTAGACAATAGTTAGACAAAAACAATGATGTCCTTGTCTAGGCGGCCATACTTGTCGTGAGGAGAATGACAGGAATGACACTAATGACTGTTTCCAATTTTCCTATTTCACTGTCACCCCCCTGTTTAAAACGCCCCACTCCGACGATGCGCTAACTGAATTAAGCGACCAACAGTCAGCCTCATTCAGTCGATGTCGATGCATAGCAGGTGGATGACACTTCTTATGGGAGAACTGGAAATGGTTGAAAACTTGACTACAAGCGATTTTCTAGGAATCTTCCTTACCGATAAATTATTGACAAGAGTGACAGATAAAACCTTGACATTCTTTCAGTATAACTGTTCATCTCTTTTTCTTTCTAAAGTGTGCGTTGAAAGGAGACAAAAGCAATTTTTGGTGACCCATAATTTGTTATTCGAATACCACTTTCTCCTTGTCGGGTCGTTGACGTTGACTTGTCGCCATTTTATTTCTTTTGTTTACACGCTGCAGTTTGCTTTGCAAATTTAATACATAAATTATTTAGGCAAATATAGGTTTTTGATAAAACTCCTTGGACTAACGTGTAGGTAAGTGTTGATAAATAAGTTTTTTTTCATCTTAACATGCTCATTGTCATTCTCCTGATTTAGGTGACAGAAAAGGATCATCAAATGAAATTGAATTTTATATTTTTTCATCCCAGGACCGATAATAAAATATATATTTTATGGATACCTTCCTAAATATCAACGAGATGAGCCATCGGAAGAAAGGGACCATAGTACAAAACAGAAAGGTGATCTTTTTTCTTTCCACTTAGGATATTGAAATTATTATATACTGTAGTCGTGTTTGGCATTATGCTCTTAGAAATATAGGTAAACAAAGAAGAACAGATATAAAGCATCCCAGAGGAAAAGAGAGGCAATACCTGTACTCTCTCTCTGATATTTGTGAAAGTTACGGCAAAGTATTGTTGTAAATGTCATCTTTTTAATCGACCTGAAAACTTCGAGCAAAAAGATGACACTTTCAACAAAACCCTGACAGATATCAGAGACGATACAGGTTTTTCCTCTCTTTTTCCCTGGAATACTTTTAATTTATTATTCTTTGTTTATCTAGATTTCTCAGAGCACTATGAACGAACTCAGCTTGTATGTTTGAAATAATCGTCCAGTTGGCTTCAAAATGATGATCGATGACATTTCCTATATAATTTTACTTTCAAAATTATGATATATATCGTCATTTCTAAGCCATCTATGACGCCATTTTTTTCAGTTTTGTTATAATTAATTTTGTCTCTTGATCTACTTGTAACATTATTTTTTAATTTTATTAATTTATTGTGGTGAAATTAATTTCTGTTGTATATTTGATATTGATATTAAACATATTTTTAAAAAATGGTGTATTTTTTGTGTTTTTATCTATGTCATAATTAAAAATAAATGAAGAATTAAAATTTTTTATTTTTTTAAACTTCCCGCCATGCGTGACAATCTAGTCCGTAGTTCCTACAAGCGATATTGGGGGCGCTAGTAGCAGTAGACTTGTCAACAGTGTCAAATTTAAACGTCAATTTCACTTTCCAATATTTAGCAAGGCGCTCGCACTTCTCCTTGTATGTTTTTGATGCATGGCCTCCACCGGTGGCGCTAGGGCCGTATTACGGAAGATTTTAATTCGATTTTTTTTCTTATATTTAACCATAGGTATTTGTGCTTTTATTTCAATTTTATTTGTATTGATGGAATGGGAAAAGGTTTTCCGGGATGTGCGGCTGCTGGTTGCACAAATAATTATGGAAATAATTCAAAATATAGTCTGTTTAATTTTCAATTCAATTCAAAATTAATGTTCAATTCAAAAGTATATTCACACTTTAGTGCTTTTCAAAACGATGAAGACTACTTATTTGGAGGCTTGCTAATGCCAAGTGACCATTTTTTTATTTAGTTTCCTCATTGGAGGCTAGTTTTATAAGCTTTTATTTAACTTGCTTTGTATGTAACTATCTATGTATGTATGTATGTTTGTTCGGGGCAAATCTTGTAAGCTAAATTAAAACCACTTTCTTTTATTGTAGGAGATTGAAATTTGGCATGTAGGTTCAGTCCCGATGATAATACATTTTTTTGCAAGGCATGACCCGAATTTTTGACAGCTGTCAAAATGGCGGCATTTTTGAGGTTTTTGATTTTTTAAATTCCTATTTATGAATGGATGGAAATTACATATATATATATATATATATATATCTCTCTCTATATATATATATATACTCATATATATACTGAGACACAGTAGAAACAGATATAGGGTGAAACTTATATCTGGAAGCCGATATGGTAATGTGGACAACCACGAAAAGCCGCCATCATAATCGACTTCTCAGTACCGCAGGATTATAAATGGCTAAAACTCATGCGACCAGATAACAATGCTGCACTTTCTCAGGAAATAATAAAAGCAATCTGGGAACTGCGGAAGGTGATTATAGTACCGTCAGCAAACAGTGCCAATGGACTTGTGCACAAAATGACAAACCAACATATCAAAACTAAACCTCCCGAACAACACCATGTGGTTAAAAGCAGTTGTGCTTGGTACCGTCAGATTATTCGAAGGAATTGTCTCACCTTATTGACAATATTCGTCGTGCCTTGGCTGGATTTACAGCCCGGACATGGACTAGAACTACCACTAACAGTGCGAGAAAAAAAAAAAAAATATATATATATATATATATATATATATATATATATATATATATATATATATATATAACTAACTATACTATATATATATATATATATTATATATACAGGTTGTTAACTCGACAGTTACTTATAGGGAAACAGAATGGCAACACTGCCTATTGAGAACGTATGCATTATTGATTTTTCTGCCGACTCGTCCCGTCCCGTCGTCTATCGACGAGCGGGCCGAGGTTATTTCAACCATAAAACTCTTGCCGCGAGTAATGAACAATTTAACAACCTGTATAGGTATATTGTGGGTATATACATATGAAAAAAAATATATGGGCGGCCATCTTGAAAAAATGACAGTTTAATGACAAGTCAAAATTTCAAAGTCAACCGATTTTCATAAAAATTGATATATGGGATGGCCATGGCTAAAATGAAAGAAAAAAAATTTGAGCTGTCAAATTTGACAGCTGTCAAAAAAATTTCAAAGTTGTCCGATTTTGATAAAAATCGATGATGGCCGTGGGCTAAAATGAAAGAAAAAAATTTTGAGCTGTCAAATGTGACAGCTGTCAAAAAAATTTCAAAGTTGTCCGATTTTGATAAAAATCGATATATAGGATGGCCGTGGGCTAAAATGAAAGAAAAAAATTTTGAGCTGTCAAATGTGACAGCTGTCAAATAATTTCAAATTTGTCCGATTTTGATAAAAATCGATATATTGGATGCCCCCTACCCCATAGTCGGTTTTCATTTTATTTGTCTCACATTTGAACTGTCAAATTTGACAGCTGTCGTTTTTTTTAAGTTCTCCTTTTTTAATGAAAATCGATATACATATTATTAGGATACCCATAGAAAGTTATTTAAGAAAAAAATTGAGTTTAAGTGTGTGGCACTGAGAAACCAGCATAACTAAAAAGTAGAAAATAAATTTTATAAAAAAACCTTTTTTAAAAACAAGCTTTTATTTAAATACACTAAAAAGAATAAAATAAACTCTTTTTCTTTAAAACTTTTATTATGAACTTAGAACGTCATTACACAATTTTAATATTAGATATATAAAAGCTTGTCGCGAGATTTCTCTACATCGATAAACAAGTAAATTAACTAAAACCTGTGTCTACCCTGTCTCATTCTCAAAGTTTCTGTTATGATAGACCACTAGACCAGGAATTACAAGATAAAGTTGTCGTACCAGATTTTTATGAGTGCAAATGTACACTCAAATCTCGCGACAAGCTTTTATATAATATTAAAATTGTGTAATGACGTTATAAGTTCATAATAAAAGTTCTAAAGAAAAAGTTTATTTTATTCTTTTTAGTGTATTTAAATAAAAACTTGTTTTTAAAAAAGTTTTTTTATAAAATTTTTCAGAACAATTTTGAAGAACTTTTCTTAAATGAAAATATATTATGTAAATTCGTTAAATTATTTCAGACAATTAAATTCAACCATCAATCAAAATTTTCCTATAATGTATTTTTTGTTAAATTTATACGCAAAAGTTAGAAATTATTATACCTTAAAGAATATTACTAAGAACTTAAATGTAGCAAACAAAAACCGAAAGCTCCTAATTTAGAAACATTCGTAAATAACTATAAGTAATCAATGTACTTATTTCATTTTGCTGTTATTTCTAGAAATAAATTAATTAATTTGTTTTTTAAATGTTTTTCTTTGAGAATGCATATTTATTTAAAGTCAACAATTTAAAAAACGTGTATCTAAATTATGTTCTAGCACCAGTCGAATAATTTTACACGTCACGTGCCAAAATTTTTGAATACATCTCTGGGCTGACTGGCGCTTACGCGGCTATTGGTTTAGCGAGAGAGCTCGCCGCTCAGTCATTCCCCCCTCTTTCGAATCGCAAATCCGAGGCAAAGATCCAGCGGCACTACATATCGAGCTGGTTTTTACTTAAGCTGTGTCTTAGCCTTAAAAATTACGTCAAACTACTCTATATTTTGTGTTTTTATTGTATATATTCCACCCAATGCAAAAATGTCAGATTATACTCAACTTTTTGAAACAATGTACGGATATGAAGCACTCTACAATTCTGATATTTTATTTATTGATTTTAATTTACCTGATTTTGTTTTATCAATCTAATTCTAACAGAAGCATTCTTCATTGATGGATTTTGCTAGTTTCTTTAACCCTAATTCAATATAACGCTTTGTAGCTAATTATAATAACAGATTTCTCGATCTGGTTTTGCAGATCCATCTTCAAAAGTGCACAGTAGAAGCAAGCCCAAGACATTTTGTTTGACTGAAGACCATCATCCGACTCTTATCGTTTCTTTGGAAGCCGGTCAGTCCAGAAAGCCCAATGCTCAGAGATTTGATAAACACATATTACCATAATTTCGAAGAGCCAATTTTCCTGATCTTTTATGGCTATTATATATGGTTTGAACTTAACTAAATGGCTCTGGCGCATTGGCGTTCCAGGTGGAGGTAGAATTTCACCAAATCAGCATGGTTTTATAAGGGGTCGGTCGACGACAACTAATCTTTTAAGTATTACACAATTTATTGCTGACTCTATTGATACAAAGAGTCAGGTCGACGCTGTGTATACTGATTTTTCTAAAGCGTTTGACCGACTTGACCATGGGATCCTTCTTTTCCATCTGGATCGGATTGGGTTTTCAGCTAACTTATTAATGTTGTTTGAGTCCTATTTAAAAAACAGATTGTTAAGGGTGGAGTATTGTGGCCAGAATTCGGTCGAACTGTGCGCTACTTCGGGTGTACCCCAGGGGTCTATTTTGGGACCGTTATTGTTTAACATTTTTATAAACGGTGTCACTGATATAATTGATTTAAGTGTCTTACTGTCTGCAGACGACATGAAGATATTTTCCCGCATTGATTCGCCTCATGACTGTGAACGGCTTCAGAGGTGTGTTGATCGATTAGTTGCATGGTGTTCATATAATAACTTACCATTGAACGTTGAAAAATGTAAAGTCATGTCTTATACCTTGAAATCGGAAACACAAATTTATAATTATTCTATCGGTGATACGATGATAGGTAGAGTATCTGTTTTTAAAGATTTGGGTGTCACATTTGACAGTAAACTATCTTTCGTTCAGCATATATCTGAAGTCGTTCAATCTTCGTTTAAGGCCTTGGGATTTATTGTGCGTAATACTAGAGATTTTAGCAATAGTAACACATTAAAACTACTCTATTATGCTTTTGTAAGATCAAAGCTAGAGTATGCATCAATTGTATGGTCGCCGTTTTATGCGGCACATATTAATGCTCTCGAGCAGGTACAGCGTCGTTTTCTGAAATATCTGAGTTTAAGAACTGATGGGGTTTACCCGCAAATTGGCTGCTGTCACAGCTCTTTATTGCAGAAACATTCTCTAGATTCCTTGGAGGTTCGACGGACAAATTCAGAGCTGAAATTTTTATACAAGTTATTACATAATGAAATTGATAGTCCGGATGTTCTCAGTCAAATCAATTTTCTGGTCCCACGTAGCTCTCGGTATAGCTTTACATTTTATGTGGCCTCCTCGCGCACAAATGTAAGTAAATATTCGCCATTGAAAGGTATGCAGGATGCATATAATTTATATCAGTGTAATTTTGATATTTTCAGCTGCAGTTTGGTTTCGGTTGTGAGTTCAGTTTAGTGGTTTTTCTTGGTTTATATTGTTGTTTTTTTTCATTGATATGTTTTTTTTCTCATTGATGTTATTTTTTGTTTAATTTAATTATTTTGTATTGAATTTTTTTTGTGTGTAACCCACTCTGTAATTGGCGTAAGCTGTAGAGTGTTGTAGAATAAATAAATAAATAAATAATTAAATAAAAAATAATGTAAATACATATGTTTTAAACGTGTATATACATACATATATACCGTATGATCGAAAAAAACGGCGTCTTGTTTGTTTGGAAATGACAATTTCACAAATGAATACAAAAATTACATTATTCAGTGAATCCGTAAGCAAGCGGAATTGAAGGAGATTGGCTAGATTCATTATTATACCGTATGATCGAAAAATAAACGACGTCCAGTTGTCTTGTAAATTACGATCGATGACATTCCCCATATACAAAACAACATCGAAATAAAAGACGGCTTCAGCGATGGCTATGAAATGAAGATCGCTGACATTTTTTATGTAAAATTAGATGGGGTATAATAATGAATCTAGCCAATCCCCATCAAACTTGCGTACGGATTCAATGAATAATGTAATTTTTAATATTTGTTACCTTCAATCATAAGAATATCCTAATTTTCCACAAAAAAATTAACAATTCTAGAAGCTTTGTCCTATTTTATTTATTTTTAAATTTTTATTAATTACTCACTGAAACTATTATTATACACCTAAATTAGCAAATTTTTTGAAAGGATATTTAAAAAAAAATATATAAAAAAAATGTTTATTGCAGAAATTGTATTTCTCTGATTATAATTCCCTACGCCACTGGTGAAATCCGGTCTGAGTAGCATTATTTATAGTTTCAAACATTAATTATAATACAGGATATTGAAAATACTACTTGGAGTTATTAAAAATAGTTTGGTTTGGATGTGGTACAAGACATATTAAAAGCATTTTACATATTTTTACTGCTATAATGAAAAAAATGTACATTTTATGACAACATAACAAAAGTTGAGTATCGATTTTTATCTGTGAAATGTGATTCCAGCCATTTTTTTCTCGCTTTGGCCTTTGCAGCCATACGCTGAACATCTCACCATACTAAACAACACAGTATATAAATTTAAAACAAAACAGTTGTCACAAAAAACATAAAAATTCCAAAAATTCGCTCGATTCGCTCGGTGTCACCCAAGAACAGTTAACCTAATAGGACTGCTCATTCAGCCAAAAGTGTCCGCCAGGTGCATGCGAAAAATACTCGCTTTGTGACGTCATTGTAGCCCTTGTCATGGTTATTAGTCCTTATCCGGCAACCAATAATACACACACGTGCATTATTGGTTACCGAATGCAAAACGTTCATTATTTAGTTTATTTATTTACACCTTAACACCTTATATGTATGCAGTATAGAAAATTAACTGTATAAATCGTATTAAATACTCGGATAATGCATTTTTAAGAACAGCAGTTCCCAGCATCACCTTTTGCAAGCATTCTTTTTCGAGTACTTCCATATTTTGCAAGCACCCAGCACAGCCATTTGAAAATTAATTATCATTATGGACAATATAGCTATAGACTTGGAGTACAATTAAATAACATCAATATAATAAATTTGAACTGTTTTGAATGTAGATCTGATGTAGATAAAATATATTTTAAACACACTCTTTTGTGTTAATTTTTTTATAATTTTGTTTTCATAATGAGTTATATAGTAATGAGTTCCACGGAGTTCCGCTTTTAATTTATCAAAATTAAAATCTCTAATGTACATTGATTCAGATATAAATAAATCAGCTTTCCCAAATTTGCCCTTTTTTGAAATAGCCCTTTTATTTGCAAGGAGTCGTACTGATTTCTATACCAGTCCTGTAATATGAAGAAATCATTTTTTAGTTTTAAGAAGACAGATATTCTAAATTATGAATTTCTAAGTTTATTAAAAGCTTTTTTTCATATATTATTGACAGTAGAAAAAAATTCAAATGATGTGTTGGATGTAAATGATACTCTTTTGCGCTCCGCGAAAGTTGCGAACTACATCAATTTTCTGTAACGCTTGCACTATTCTAGTAGTTGTTTTCAAAACCCGGAGAGAGGAAAATTTGTTGCCACTTCATCTCATAACTTATCTAAAATGTACTGGTTATGGTGATTACTGTCTTTTTGGTCCCGTCTCTTATAAGCACTAAATCTATTAATTTTTGAGAATCTATCATTCTCTACAGCGCGACAGAACGATGAAAACAAAATTATTTGAATCAATCTCGCCGCTAGAGCAGATCGCTTTACTATGTTCGCACGTACTTGACTTCACAGGTTGTGTCAAAACAAACCTGTGAAGTCAAGTACGTGCGAACATAGTAAAGCGATCTGCACGAGCGGTTAGATCGAGCGACGAGATTGATTCAAATAATTTTGTTTTCGTCGCTCTGTCGCGCTGTAGAAAATGATAGATTCTCAAAAATTAATAGATTTAGCATTTGTAAGAGAGATTTTATGGGATCAGAAAGGTAGTAATCACCATAACCGGTACATTTTAGATTAATTATGAGACGAAGTGGCAACAAATTTTCGTAAAGGTTGTAGTAACTTGCCATACTTTCTCGGGTTTTTGAAAACTTCATCTAACCAAATGTTTGCGACATTACTGCCCAGAATTTTAGTCACTGTTAACATTTTAAATTATCAATAAGCAAATGAAAATAATAAATTTGGACAAGTATCTCCCTATTCCTCGCCGCTCTACTATGTTTCAGCACCTCGAGGCTTGCTCGACGCGGTATCGCGCTGCTTGCTCGCCGCTATCCTCGTCGCTCCACTATGTTCTTAGCCAGGGATTTTTGAAATTAGGAATAGAAGATTGCATAAAAAGTTGTTAAAATCTGTTCTAGGAGTACGAAATTTTGCATAGACGTCTCTTAAGCGGCGTAATTGAACACTAAGAAGCAATTTTTGAAAATTCAACCTTTAAGGGGATGAAACTACCGAAACTAGAGGTGGAAGTTTGTAGATTTTTTTAAAATTTGTCGTAGGAGTATAAAATTTTGCGCAGAGATTGATATTTTGTATAGAGGTTTCTGAGGGGGGCTAATGTAACGCTAGCCCCCTCCGGTTGAATTTTTCCCTTAAAACTTTAGCACTCTATGGCACCTACCTAGCACTACCTAGCACCCAATTTACAGAGCTAGCACTGCACTCCTAGAAGAGTTATAGCATATTTGGGTCCGTTACAGTAGCCCCCACCGGTTGTCCAAACTCTTTAATATTTTAGCACTGTATTGCACCCACCTAGCACTACCTAGCACCCAACTTACAGAGCTAGCACCACAACCCCTAGTGAATTACAGGACATTTTTACCGGTGGGGGCTAATGTAACGCTAACCCCCCCCCTCGATTGAATTTTTCCTTAAAACTTTAGCACTCTATTGCACCCACCTAGCACTACCTAGCACCCAATTTACAGAGCTAGCACTACACTCCCAGAATAGTTATAGCATATTTTCACCTGGCGCACAGTGGGGCGGATGGCAATTCTAGTGGGACAAAACATCAGCGATGTTTGGGACTTTATTATCTCGTAATACGAGATAATAAAACTAATGGGCATAAAACTGTTATAATATACATGACATAAATACCGTACTGTAAACTATTGCCAAATAAATAAAATTATGATATCAGGTGAAACACTTACAAAAAACTCTATTTAACAGTTATTTCTTAATTACTTTGTAATCTTGTTACACCCTGTATATTTTATTTTAAAAAATACTATTTTATTAAAAAATAAATAAAATAGATGAAGACTACACGGGAAAAACGTACTAAGTCCAAAAAAATGGAAATTGAGATAACACTGCCATATCTTATGCCCATCAAGTGTCCGTTCCAAAATAGGAAAATGTAACACAAATAATGATGTGAGTCCACTAAAATTACCGATTAAAATATTAATACTTTGGAAAAGCGATCTAAGTCCACGTGAATTCACGGAAGACCGATCCAAGTCCATATTTCATGTTTGTAAACATATCAACGCATACAAAACGAATAAAATAGCTATATATTCAGCACCACAACAACTTTATGCTGACCTAATTCCTTTGCCCAAACTCAAGTATGAGCAGTTAGAATTTTTGAAAAATTTCGTAGATGAATCTCTGCAAGACTACTACACAAATTTGCCTTGTGCGTCAAACAATGCTCATCTAAACCCTTGTTTATCTAAACGATGCAGATATGGTGAGTAATATCAATTAAACTATATTGCTTTTATTTCTGCCTAAGAAAAGAAGTCTGATTATGTCTATTTTGTCACTAGTTTTAAATTCAAAGAAATTAAATTCTGGAAATGGTTCTAGTGGAACCATAAGGGAACTGTCTAGTAGTGTAGTTTCATTTTATCAGAAACAAATCGCCATTCCTAAGTAAAAAATAATCTAATGCTAATAATATTAATAAAAAAATTATAATAAAAATAAGAAATAAATAAAAAAATATAATAACAATATTAATAAAAATGAGAATAAAAGCATGTGTTTCTCTTTATTCCAGCACGAGTAATCCTCGGAGTAACCACATACAGAATTATTCCATATGGACTTGGATCGCTTTTCCATTGAACTAAGCGAATACGAGTTTTATTTTATCTAACAAATTTACTACTAATTATTTTTCTTTGTTTTGTCTGTTAATCAGTTAATGTCTATACATATAATGGTGGGTTCATACTTCGAGTATTAGCCCTAACCTTACCCTTAACATTAACCCTAAGAAATTAACCTTGAGAACTTAAAGGAAAAGCCGTTCATACTTCTCCTACTTGTCTTAAGAAAATAATCAATATTCTCGTAAGCGCTTGCGCTCATATAAAACATATGTTTTGAACTAACCTAAATTCACAATTATTTTTAAAATTTCTAATACTAGAGAAACTAATTTTTACATTAATAATTTCTAGACCAAAAAATATATAATTTATTTACATTTATAAACCGTCAAAGTCAACATGTCAGAAATTATTTCGAGAATTCTTAAGACTCCTAGCTTTGAGCATGCGCGATTCAGTTTTGAATTAGCATTAGCCCTAAGAATATAAAATATCCCAACCTGTTAGGACTAAGGCTAATGTTGTAGCGTTTTATTTTTCTTTTTATAAAATTCCAAATTTTAATGTTGCTGGCGCCATCTATTCGCTAGATGTTAAACTTCATTCAGTACAGGTAGCGGTTCCTTTCCATAAAAACAAATTTCATTCAGTATAGACGATAGAGTTCACTTAATTGCCTTTGGTCATATGACCTGTCAATTCGAAGACTTCCGTTTTGCGAAAAGGAGGCTTTTTCCGAGAGATTGAGATCAGAAAAAGACGCGTGGTTCAGCGTCCGACGAATCTCAGAGAAAAAGGGCTTTCTGAAACACTTTTCCTAACAGTAAAGGCACGGGTATCCAAAAGTGGAGATTTGAAATCCTGTAGAATATACTGTTCAGAGCCTAGTTCGTGTTTTTTTTGGCCTTTTCCTGGAATAAGATCACAGTAAGTGTATCTACCATTTTGTATCGCCATGTCTAACTAAATTTTATTTCAGTTATTCCCGTTTTTTATTTATTTTGATAATGTTTGATTGTGCATTACTGGTTTGGATCAGCATATAGTTTGGCTATATTTTGGAATGTGTACAGCTGATTTTCAGACCGTAAGTTATTTTTTTTGGCATTCGGTGACTGTTCTGAGAGTTTTTTTATAGAGTAACTGGCGTATAAGAAATTGACGTATAAGTAATTGGCATATGAGTAACCACTTTTGAGACAATATTTATGACTCTACATTTATTCTACTGATATCGAAGACTCCTGCTACTATCGAAGAGTCTACATCCACTTCCGTTAGTCTGGAGACTGCCTGCCTACCTGTTCACTACGTCATAAATTAAAAAAAAAATACAGATAAGTTCTAAGTTCAACACACAAGGTATTCCCTAAATTTTTTTTACTTTGAGATAATATTTTGAATATCTCTGTGAATTGTTGTCATTTATTCCATATATTATAGTCAAAATTTACCTTTTAGTTAACATTATAAGTCATGCTTTGTCCTTAACGGTACGTTTTACTTCAGTATGATCTTTTATGTGAGAATCGCTAACACGGATTCATTTTTGAAGGGTATTGTACACGACTTGTTTCGAAACATCATCGTATTGGTACTTACATAAATTTCACCTGTTTATATATTACGTAGTATAGTATACTGGAGAGAACTTTAACTAAATTTGAGTTTACTTAAAGTAACTAACGATTTCATTGGGATAATTAAAACTGGGTTTAAACTGATTGATAATTGTGTTCGTCTTTAAATAAATGTTCAACGTAGGATAGTTATATCTGACTTTTATTCTTGATGAACATAATAGACCCTTATTGCTGTTGATTATTTTATTTTAGCTATTTCATGATCAAATTTTCTTACTGGTTTCTTACTTTACCTTTTCATACTCAAAGTAAGTGGCGCCCTTTTTACTGTCTTTGACCATTACTATTTGAATACTTAACATCAATTTTAGAATCTTTGCAGCCTATACATTATTACTTTTATTTTATTATTTAACAACATTATTAAGTCACCACAGGTCACAAGCCTTACCTACGAACCCAGCTCTCCTCTAACCCTGAGCAACGGATACCTTTTTCTTTCTGTTTGAGTGATGACAGAAAAAGTCGTCACAATGTTAGGGCCGATACAACGAGAGCATGAACGCTAGCGTTCGTTAACATTGATTCATATTCTTGGGGTTAGGACTAATGTTAGTGTTAGGGCTAAGATCGGAAGCATGAACCCACCATAACTGTTGATAAAAACTTCTTACGATTCGCTACATTTTATTATTTCTTTTCCTTTAGTCTTTAAAGTTTCAAAATCATTTATCTCAACAGTAAGAAAATGTGACTTAGATCGTTTTTCCCCTGTAGTCTTCAGATGTTTAATTTTAATTTATATATATATAGTAAGGATCTAAGACAATATTTTAAACTTTTATTAAAACTAATAAATCATTTAATTTTATTAGAAGTTATAATAAATTTAAAAAAAGCTTTTGCATATCATCATGTTTTATTTAACTAGAACATCATGTGGATGTTTTTGACTTGAGGAAAATTGCCGAAGTGACTATTGGTGTCATTCATTGATATTTTGAACTCAGTGCCTTTCGATAGAGTTTCAGAGTTTTCAACAATTATTACAGCAGCATTCCTACTCCCACTAGACCTAAAGCTCACAGTACTTGCAAAACCCAATCTTCTTTTGAAAGGTCCTCTATTAACCCTTTAACGAGTCTTTGTTTTGTGTTTATACTAGCCAATTGAAATTCAACTTTTAAGCGTCCACCAGTTCAGCTTGAATTCCGTGTAACTAATAAAATGCCTTCTAGCCATGATTTATTCTATTTGCGAAAATTGTTTAAGGAAAAGCAACTTTTTTTGTATTTTCAATATAAAACAATGGAAAATGATTGCAAATGGGTCTCAACACCTTTCGTTTTATTGTCACTAAGAAAGTTGGGATACAAAAATTGCATCACGACATCCCACAAAACGGTCAAACTGGTCTTAGTTGTTAATTTTAAAACACCTTTTTTTCTTGAGGGCTTCAAAAAATTCTTGGCAGCTGATTTCAACCTAACCTAACCGGTGAATCGGTGAGAGACTCCTAAAAAGTATGTTTTTTTTTCAACAATTTGGCAACGCCCGGTACAAATAAATATCGGCATGGAAACTACAAATATTCTAGCATCAAAATTGCTTACTACCAAAGCTTACTACTTTTTGGTAACTACCAAACTCAAAAGATCTACATCATTCAATATATCGATATTTGATAAAACAAGTGAAAGTTTGATATCTGCAGAACAAAAGCACGAAATATTTTAACGAATAATATACGTGTAGTATAAAAGTAAATAACATAATTTGGTTTTGGAATAGAATGTATAAGCACTTGTAAATATTTTGTTTTCGTATGACCTCTGCCTTGCTGAGCAGAAAACGACCTTTAGTTGATAAAAATGTATCGAAATACATACAAAGAATATATATAACCAAAAAATAATTGATGCATTTTTATATCTATTGGAATGCCTACTGTTAATTCATCAGTACATATTTTTTGGCTTATTTCTAACAAAACGGTTTTGTCCCGCTAGAATTACCGTCCGCCGCACTGTGCGCAATATAACCACAGACTTAAGGCTGATTCATGGTACACCGGGCCGTACCCGAGCCGGGCACGTTCCGTAAAGTAGACACGGTAGTAGAAGCTCGGCCCGTGCTCGGCTTAGCATGAATGCATAGGTATAAATACCATTTGACAATGTTTGGCCGTGCCTTCACCGTCGCACGGCCCCGGCCCGTCACGGTGTACCATGAATCAGCCTTTAAGGATGATTCACGGTACACCGGACCGTACCCGAGACGGGCACGTTCCGCGAATTAGACACCGAGCCACGTCCAGGCCTTCTGTATATGCTACACCGGGCTACTGTAACAGACCCCTTATTTTTGCGTTTGACCAAAGTTTACAGGTTTGACGTTCGAGCGCACAGTGCGGCGGAAGATAAATCTAGCGGGACTAAAGACAAAACCGTTTGGTTAGAAATAAGCCAAAAATGTGTACTGAAGAATAAATAGTAGACATTCCAATTGATATAAAAATGCATGAATTATTTTTTGGTCGTATATATTATTTGTATTTCGATACATTTTTATCAATCAAATTTGATCGTTTTCTGCTCAGCAAGGCAGAGGTCATACGAAAACAAAATATTTTAAAGTGCTTATAAATTTTATTCCAAAGCCAAATTATGTTGAAGATTGCCAAAGGTATGTACTTTTCTACTGTAGGTATATTATTTGTTAAAATCCTTCGTGCCTTTGTTCTGCAGATATCAAACTTTCACTTTTTTCAAATATTGATAGATCTTTAATGATGTAGATTGAGTTACCAATAGTTACCAATGCAGGTAGTCACAGTTACAAGGAGTTCAAGCTTAACAGGTGAATGCCCAAAAGTTTCATTTCAATCGGACAATATAAAAACGAAACAAAGACTCGTTAAAGGCCCGGGTTAATTGAAAAGCATTCAAAAAAAGAATTGGGTTTTGCAAATACTATGAGCTTTAGGGCTAGTGGGAGTAAGGATGCTGCTGTAATTGTTGAAACCTTAACTCCATCGCGAAAGGCACTAAGTGTAAAAAAATAATAGCTGACCATACACGGCCTTGAGGCTAGGGCTTTCACCCAAATTACCATAGCGGAAATATATCCGCGGACTTTGCCTTTCACGCAAACCTATGGTATTGTTCCGTGGGTCCACTATTTAAACTCACGATAAAATACTTAACGAATTTATTTGTTTCACTCTGTACACACAACTTATACTATTTACAACACAACTTATGCAACTACTATTACTCTAACGGTATTTCGCGGTATTATCAAACTTCAGACTATCTTCAGACTGGTCCAACTGTCAAAGCGCGGGCCTTATATACCCCCTGGCGATGGTTTCTGGAATTTTCTAAAGAATTCTGTAATTTTCTTTTACTTTCTGTCGAATTCGCCAGGTTCCTCAATGCACGTTGCGGTTATGCAACCAGTAATACACCTTGACCTTAACATTGCCCCCTTCTCAAATTTGATCGTCCCGATCAAGGTTTCCTGTCTGGTATCTCTTCAATCGATCCAGATGAACTACTTTCATCTTACTTCTAGGGCTGCGTTGAATCCGGTACACAACATCATTTATCCTCTTGATGACTGTATAAGGACCTTCCCATGCTGGAGTTAACTTTGGGGACCTCCCTTTCTTGCGCTGTGGGTTATATAACCATACCATATCGTCCTGTTGAAATCCCGTAGAATTAGCTCTGAGGTCGTAACGAGCTTTCATCCGGTCACTGGCTAGCGTAATCTTACTTCTCACGGCCTTATGAATTCCCAATAACCTTTCCTTCAGTTCATCCGCGTAGTCCTCTACGTTCGTGGTGCTGTCGTCTGGTGATCCGAACACCAAGTCACAAGGCAACCGTAATTCTCGACCAAATAAAATCTTCGATGGTGAAAGTCCGGTGGTGTTGTGAACTGCACTTCTATATGCCATTAGGAATAGTGGTATATGCTGATCCCAATCTCTTTGATGTTCATCCACCATTTTCGAGAGATGTTCTTCAATGGTCTTATTGAATCTCTCGACCATCCCATCAGACTGCGGATGTAAAGCTGTTGTCCTAGTCTTGTGAATACCAAGCAGATCACACATCTTCTGGAACAGTCTTGACTCGAAGTTCCTTCCTTGGTCAGTGTGAAGCTCTAAAGGAATTCCAAATCTACTGAAGACATTATTGACTAATACTTCAGCTACAGTCGATGCTTCTTGGTTTGGAATGGCAAAAACTTCTGGCCATTTACTGAAATAATCCATCGCCACTAAAACGTACTTGTTGCCCTTGTGCGTTTCAGGGAATGGGCCTGCAATGTCAACAGCGATTCTTTCGAATGGCAGTCCAACGTTATATTGTTTCATTTTTCCCCTAGATCGAGTGCTTGGTCCTTGGCTGACTGCACAAATTTTACATTGTCGACACCATTTCTTGGCATCTTCGCAATAATCCACCCAGTAAAAGCGATCTCTCAGCTTGCTCAAGGTCTTGTTTACCCCAAGGTTGTTTTACCACCGTGAATTTCTTCCAATACCTGGGTAACTTTCTTCCTTGGTACCAGTAACTGAGTTGTTACTGTCCTGCCATCCGCATTTTCCCACGTGCGTTTTAACAATCCATTCTCAATAACCAGTGAATTCCACTGAGCCCAGAGAGCTTTGAGAACTAGCCCTCTGTCCGCAATATCCTGCCACGGTGGTCTCTCGCCGTTATCTTCCTTGAGCCCTAGTATTGCTCCGATGTCTGGATCTTCCATTTGGTCTTTCTTCCCGTCGTCCACTGTTCATCAGCTCCAAGCTTAAAACTCCTTATCATGACAGTGCCTTCACGTTGTTCCGTTTTACAGCAGTGCTTACAATCGGTTTGACAGGGTCTTCTGGATAAACCGTCTGCGTTACCATGCATCTTCCCAGCACGATGTTGGATGGTAAAGTGATACTGCTGGAGGTTCTCGAGCCATCGTGCTATTTGGCCTTCAGGTTGTTTCATCTCCATAAGCCATTTGAGAGCCGCATGATCTGTCCTAATTAAAAGTTCTTGGCCATACAGGTATTTATGAAAATGATCAACTGCCTTCACAATTGCTAGCAGCTCCTTCCGGGTAACGCAGTAATTCCTTTCCGGTTTGGATAGAACTCGACTGTAATATTCTACCACTCGTTCTTCGCCATCTTGGACTTGTGATAGCACTGCTCCTATGCCGATGTTGCTGGCGTCTGTGTCCAGGATATACCTCCCTTGTTGTTGTGGGTAGGCTAAAATAGGACTTGAACATAAAGCCGCCTTAAGTCTTCCAAAGGCTACATCACAATCGGTGTTCCATTCGTAGCCGACTTCATCACCTGTAAGCCTATGTAAGGGTGCAGCTATATTGGCAAATCCCTTGACAAATCTTCTGTAATAAGTGCATAAACCAAGGAAACTTCTAAGTTCATGTTTGTCGCGAGGTTTAGGCCAATCCTTGATTGCAGCGATTTTCTTCTGATCGGTGTAAATTCCGTCTGCCGAAACTACATGACCCAAGAATTCCACTTGTCGCTGGAATAAGCTACACTTCTTCGGGTTCAAGTACAGGTGCGCATTCCTTATGCGGCCGAAGACTTCTTCTAAATTTCGCAAATGCTCCTCAAAAGTTCTTCCCATAACCAATACATCGTCGAGGTAAACCAAGCACGTTTTCCAAGTTAATCCTCTTAACACCACCTCCATGAGACGTTCGAAAGTGGCTGGAGCATTGCATAATCCAAACGGCATGACCTTGAATTGATATAGTCCGTTTCTTGTAGAAAAAGCCGTCTTTTCTTTGTCTTCCTCGTCTAGACCAACTTGCCAGTATCCACTCTTTAAGTCGAGAGTGGAGAACCAGCACGAACCTGCCAGAGTTGTTAATGTGTCATCTATACGTGGCAGTGGGTAGCTATCCTTCTTAGTGACGTCATTGAGCTTCCTATAATCCACGCAGAATCGTGTACTACCATCTTTCTTCGTCACCAAAACAACAGGAGATGACCATGGACTTGATGATTCTTCGATTACTCCATCTTCTAACATCTTATCTACCATTGTCTCCATTTCTTGTTGTTTGGCATTCCCTTCTAGGACGTTGTCGAATCGGCTGAGCATGACCAGTATTAATCCGGTGCTTCACAAAATCCGTTCTTCCACTGTTGTTCTTCTCAAAAATACTGCCATGCTTTAGCAGGAACTGCTTGGCCTTCTGTTTCTCCTCAGGTGTTAGGTGATCCCATGGCTGTTCTAGATGTTTTAGTGTTTCTTGGGATGCCTTTTGTGTAACAGCTGACGACACTTCATCACATCGGGTGACACTTCTTACAGGTTCGCAGATGGCTATCTTGTCACCTTTTTGGATCTTGACACAATTCAGGAAAACATTCGCAATTCTGATCGGTATATTCTTGTCGGTGTTCACCAATGATTTTCCTACTAAGTACCTATCTTGTTTCTTGTCGCTACTTTGTACCAGTCCAACACAGCACCCAGCGATTTTCTCCACTTTACCGAATACGATCTTCTCGGTATTACCAGGTATCACCACAGTTTCCGCTGATCTTACATCCATTCTTCCTGGTCCCTCGTCTGGAGATAACACGAACTCTTCGTTTCCGATATTTAGGATATTTCTTTGGTGATCGAACGAAAATCCATGTTGACGAATCACATCCATGCCCAAGATGAAGTCATCTTCAATATCCGCCACTAAAACGCTATGCTGGAACTTCAAATTTCCTAACTTCAGTTCGACGATAGCCTCTCCCCGTACAACGGCCATTTCCCCCGTAACTGTACGTAAACACACTCTTCTTCTCAGAGGCATCAGCTTTAATCCTTGCACTGAGTTAGCCCGCACCAACGATACCATAGCGCCAGTGTCCACTGTCATTCGAATTCCCTTTCCATTGACTTTCCCGTCGATCACCAAACTGTCAGCGGTTCTTCCTAGACTTCTAATGGAAAAAATCCTGGGGGCTCTGTTCTCCCCAGTCAATACTCGCCCCTTAGTATTGACTGATTTTAGTTTTCCTGGTGCCTACGTTCTCTGGATGGTGAACGGGATCGCATTTGAACGCGGCAATCCCGTTTGATGTGGCCATTCCTGCCACATCTATAGCACCTTATGTCCTGGGATCTTCTCTGGTTCTCTGTCTGGTTATTGTTGACTCCCTTGTTTATTAGTAGCTCACATAGTTTGTCGAATTTTCTACACATCTCCTCCAAACTTCTGTGGGTACTCTCGGGCTGTTCCTCTACCGTTACCGATCTTATCTTCGGTCTAGGGATGGCGCTAAAAGCAGCTTCGATTTCCAGCGCCCTGACCAGTGCTTCGCTGCTGGTAGAAAATCGGGATATTTGCAGCGCCCTCTGTAATTCGTTGTCCCTCAGTCCGCTGATAAAGCACTGAGCAGCGAGTTCCTCCCTAAATCCTTCCGGTGCTTCAGGATACGCTAGGTGTACCAGCCGACGTAAGTCTGCTTCAAATTCCTGCAGACTCTCTCCGGACCTCTGCAGGCATGTCTTGATCTGGGCCTGGTAAAGTTGACGTCGATGTTGGTCGCCATATCTTCTGTCCAGTGCAGCAACCAAAGTTTGGTATTCCTGCTGTTGGGCTGCAGGAATAGTTTGCAACAGTTCCAGGGCAGGGCCACGCAGCGCGATGACAAGTGCTGCTGCTTTCTCTTGGTCAGTCCATCCATTGGCAGCAGCCGCTGCTTCAAACTGGAGGTGGTACATCATCCATGTCGTTTGTCCATCGTAGGTCGGGGCCTTAAGGTTTGCAGTTCCCGGAACGCCAGGTGTCCTTACTTGTACCTTGGTCTTCTGTAGGTCCATCTCCAACCTTTCTATCTTCTGCTGAAGGCGCTCCTCCAGATCTTCTACGGCTTCTTGAAGGTGATTTTGCTGTTCCTGGCAACGTACTTCCAACATTACTTGTTGCTCCTTTTTCATATCCTCGAAGTTTTTGTGAAGTCGAATTTCCTGATTTTCTAAAATTTTCTGAAGCCGGTCCTGTTCTTCTTGCTTTTCTCTCTGACGTCGCTCCTCCAAACGAATTTCCAAATTATCCAACATTTTCTCAAGCCGGTCCTGTTCTTCTTGTTTATCTTGTTGTCGTTGAATTTTTAAATCTTCGAAAATGTTCTCAAGCCGGTCCTGTTCTTGTTGACGTCGTAATTTTTCCTCTTCCTTTTCTCTTTCTATTCGGGCTCGCTCTTCTTCTCGTTCTTTACGGAGTCTTTCTTGATCTTCTGCTTTTTCTTTTCGCAGCCTCTCTTGTTCTTCTGCCTTTTCTCTTCTCATATTCTCCATAAAATCGCCCAATAATTTGCTTACTTCCTCCATTTTCTTCGCTTGTTCCCTTGTACCAACCATAAAAATACTCTAATTCGGTCTAAAAATCTTCCAATCCACTTAATTTCTTCTTAAAATCCTCTTGAATCGCACTTCCGACACCAATTGTTACGGATTCCGTGGGTCCATTATTTAAACTCACGATAAAATACTTAACGAATTTATTTGTTTCACTCTGTACACACAACTTATACTATTTACAACACAACTTATGCAACTACTATTACTCTAACGGTATTTCGCGGTATTATCAAACTTCAGACTACTGGTCCAACTGTCAAAGCGCGGGCCTTATATACCCCCTGGCGATGGTTTCTGGAATTTTCTAAAGAATTCTGTAATTTTCTTTTACTTTCTATCGAATTCGCCAGGTTCCTCAATGCACGTTGCGGTTATGCAACCAGTAATACACCTTGACCTTAACAGTATTTTAAGTTATTTATTATAGTTAAATAAAGCATGACGATATGCTAAAGCCTTTTTTTTACTTTCTGATAATTTATAATAAAACTAAGTGATTATTACCAGTTTTAATAAAAGTTTAAAAAATTGTCTTAGATACTTTTACTATATATGAATTTACAATTACTGAGTGTTAAAATTAAAATATCTATCTTATTTATTATTTTATAAATAAAATAGATTTTTTTAAAATAAAATATACAGGGTGTCACAAGATTACAAAGTAATTAAAAAATAACTGCTAAAGAGTTTTTGTAAGTATTTCACCTGATATCATAATTTTATGTATTTGGCAATAGTTTACAGTACGGTTTTTGTGTGTCATGTACGAATAATATCATAGTTTTATTATCTTGTATTTATTTATTTATTAATAAATTAAGTTGTTAATAAATAAATAAATTTAACCATATGGTTGCCATATATTAGACCATTTACTACGTTCTTAGATTTTAAGTCCCAAATATCGCTCATGAGATTTTTTCCCGCTAGAATAACCATCCGCCGCACTGTGGAGCGCTGGTCCCTGCGTGACGTAAGCATCCACGGGGACTATGATAGCGGCGATTTGACGGGATCGAACCTTAGGATCGAACAGTCCTTTAGAATAAATACGGTCCTTGGAGATAATGCACATAATTTTTGACAGGTAAATGACATAAATGCATTTTTACAGGTAAATTGGACTTGTGTCTAGCCCTAGCAGGCAACTATTAACCCCGACCAATCACGTCAGAGTTTTTGACAAAAACCAATGAATTAACACACTCCAAATAACCACGCTAACCAACCTGATTGGTCAAGCTTAATAGTTGCTTGCTAGGGCTAGACACTTCTTAAATTGGCGGGGTTTATAACCATAAAGTGAATTTGTAAAAATTGTAGCACCTATGGTTTATGATGTTTTAGGCACCCTCTTCTCACTGTGCTATCAGGCTTTTTGAAACAGACTATAGATTCTCAAGTAACTCTGAGACTTCAGAAAAAAATTATTGTCTTAAAATAAACACATACTGTGAGCAGTTACTTTAATATATATACATACTATATATTTAAAAAACTGATTGTAACAATAATTGGCTAAATATCCTCCGAAGAAAATATTTCAAATAAAGTATTATTTTAAATATTTGACAACTGAAATAAATATGTTCCATAGAATAACAAAAATCAGAATTAATCCCAAGTAATCAAAATAAAAATAGTAGAAAATATATTTTCAGCAATTGGCAAAACTGTAGATCTTTTGAGTCGTTTGGTCTTTTGTGGTTCATCTAAAAATATATGAATTGATAATTCATTTACATCCAAAATTATGTACATGTTTACTTTGTAGATTAGCATTAGGGTAAGAATTCCAACCAATTTCTCCATATGCATCCAATCCAAGAAGTGGAATTTGTGGAAATATTTCTTCGAACGAATCAAGTTCAGTTTCCTGGTATTTTGCTGAACAACATATTCGAAAACCTAAGCTATGATTTTTTAGAATTATATTACTTCTGAACTAAAATTTATTCTTCGTTAAAATGATCTAGTACAACCTTTAATATTATAGGTACTTACTTCCTCTAATTCTGCATTAAATTCTTCTTTTGATAAATCATTACCTCTAATTACACATGAATAAGCATTAAAATTATGAATGTCAGCCGTTGTATCTTTCAAAAATAAAATACATACAACATCTTTTGCAGTATATATTTTTTTATCAGGATTTATTTGTTGAAATGTCTTTGTTCCTCTAATAACACCACCTCCTAAAGCAACTGTACGGGGTTTATTTCTATAATAAAAATAATTAAATAACACACAATTGTTATAGAACTTAGATTAAAACACTCACTTTGGTATTATGTACTCCAAAAAAGTATATAAACTCTCAAGTAATTGTGTCTTACAAAATAATAATGCACATTTAACTTGTTCATTTTTCTTTATATATTTTTGAACTGCATCTTCAACCTCCCTTTTCTTACTTGGATTACAATGGAACATAACAGTTCTAACAGATGGAATTTTTGGAATAAAAATACCATCAAATATTGATCCATGATGCTATAATATTATTTTCCAATGTGACATATAAAAAATTATTGAAAGCTTTATAGGTATACAAATATACATACTTGAATATCTTTTACACTTCGGTCATTATTAAAATGGGAAACAACCCTAGGCACTGACAGTAAACAATAGTCTACTGACTTAGGTACAAGTTCTTCTTCCAAATACTCTGGCACTAAAATTAACGATAATTATATATTTTCCTTCCCCAAAATTATTAAATATATTTATACCTGATTTTCGAGTTAATTCAACAATGTTATTATGCAAACAAATGTATTTATTTAATTTTATTCTATAGTTATCATACAGAATAATTCCCAATCCAACATTATTATAATTTAAATTACTACTATGTGCGATAATATTTCCCTTACGTCCTTTTGATCCAACTTTATAACATGTGAACCAACTGGGAGCTGTTCTCTTTAACAATATTTCTTCGGCTTTTTCGCGCCACGTAGAACACACGTCCCTGCATGCTCTTAAATCACTAAAAGGTAGGTACTTGAATATAATATCCAACAAAGGGTAAACTGACGATAAAGCTTCGCCAAAGCAAAAATTTTCCGTACGAGATATATTCACTTCTGATACGCGTTCCTTGATGCTTTTTATACAAAATGTTCCAATATGGGCAGTCTAAAAATAATTAACTTTTATTTTGTGTTTCTTGTTATATATAAATAACTTATTTGACCATTTCTTAAATAACATTTAGATTTGTTGTGGCTGTAAACAAAAACATCATTATTCTGACTTCTGACTTCTGACATTTGTCATATCTGACTTAAAAAGGAGATTTATCGACTTGACTTTGAAATTTCTGTCCCCACTTTTAAGCAGCTTCCTCGGTTTGACAGCAGAGGCACTGCGATCGACTGGGATACTACATTTTCATTGTTAGTATACGATTTAATTGTGTTTTTAATAAAATTTATAGTTAATTTACTGAATTTTTAGCAGTACAACAATGAGTCGTGGTAGAAATTGCTTTGTACCTGGCTGTACAAGTGGGAATCCCAATAAAAACAAGGCAAATAAAGAACGGGGTGAAAGAAACCCAAGCCTTTTCAAAGCTCCTAATGTAAGTAGTATGACTATTTATTTATAAAAATTATGGATAGATGTTAAGAAAAACATTAAAATTATATACTGTCAGTGTACAGATTAAATTATAAACCAAATTAATAGGAAATATAGCCTAAAATCAACATGTGTATAACATAACCTAGGAGGCCTTGTTATAAAATTAAAATAATTTAATACTTACTAGGTGCTAAAATTACCTGTTGACATGTACCTATATTAACCACAGTTTGAACAGTGCTATTGAAAGTGAATATTAAATATTTATACTTCAAGATCGTATTCTCAAAATAACAGCTTTAATAGTGAAAAATGTTTTTTTTTTATTTTATTTAACAATTATATATCTTTTATTAGGATCCTAGCTTGCTACAGCAGTGGCAAAAGGCGATACCCAGATCAGACAAGACACTTAGCAGCAAAGATGCTGTTTGTGAACTACATTTTCTAGATGAAGATATTTTGACTCATTATGAGATCAAATTAACTGACGGAACTATCAGTAGAATTGAGCGGGGTAGACCATTATTAAAGGAGGGTTCAATTCCAAGAATTTTTCCTAACCTGCCTTCATATTTCTCTAGTAATAAAAGAAAGAGGAAACCACCATGTGTAAGGAGTGAAGCAACTGAAAAAGTTTCTAATTCAAAAAAAGTAAAAGGTCTGCCTATTAATCATGTTGAAAATCAAACTTCAGAACCTAACTTTGAGAATGAGAATGAAATTCTTCGTGATATTACTAATGTGCCAGTTGATGTTACAGACAGTAGAGTTACTATGTTCACAAATTTGAAAAATAGTTTGGCTGCAGTTGGCACACCAAACAAGCGATGGGCAGGTACATTTATTTCAGGTTCAAATGAAATAGTCTTTGCTGAGTGGGATGATACTTACTTGCCAAAAAAAACCTGTTCCTGTTTTATTTTTTGGCATAGTACATATAGATATTTAATATCTAAGTGCTAAATTGTATATTAAATTTATATATTGTATATTTTATTTATTAAATTTAGTGGAATTAGTTAATAGAAACAAAAGTTGTAATGTATTAATATTGCTAAATAAATATTTATATGATGAAATAAGTCAGCGTATATACATATTCACAACTCTGTATTTTTGTGCTTTTGAAATAAACTGAGTACATTATTTATTCATTAATATTTTATTTACAAACCTACCTTATATTAATAAAGTGAATATCAATAGAAAAACCTTTACAATTATTAGGTGACATTGAATATAATATATCTTGAATTTAATTGTCTACGAAACAGTGACAATTTGCAAAACTTTGCTAATGACATTAAAACTTACAATTCAACGCTAGAAAAAACGCTATTGAACACAGGAAACGTTTCAGCTCAATATACCT
Organism: Sitophilus oryzae; assembly: GCF_002938485.1. Classification (NCBI taxonomy): domain Eukaryota; kingdom Metazoa; phylum Arthropoda; class Insecta; order Coleoptera; family Curculionidae; genus Sitophilus; species Sitophilus oryzae. The sequence continues at coordinate 417,701 of NW_022145814.1, read as the reverse complement.
ACTCTCTAGTTTCAGCTATAAAAAGTTATGGAATAGATAACACCGATCAAAGGGTGCAATGGTAACGTTCGTCTTCAGTTTCCATTTATGATTAAGTTATTCCTGATAAAATACTCTTAATTTTCGTTATTCAATCTGTCAATCGCCATAAAACCACTACTAGTTCGAAAGATTTTAATGTTTATTAAAATGGTATCACACTAAACTGCATGTAAACATGTCAATTTCAAATGTTTTAATGAAAAACTATGAACCTTTAAACTGCATCAACAAAACTATTAATAAAACACTAACACAATCACACCATAAACTATTTCATTCGCATTTCTCATCAAGAAACAATTACTGTTTACATCAAATCAAAGGTTGAACTGGTGATAAATTTGTTGCTGGAACTTCTATCTTTTTTGTACAACAGTTCTAGGGAAGATTTATTTTAGCAGCTTATATGTTTCTTCGGTCGTGTATGCACTAAAAAGAACCACATAATAAAACATTTTTATAATATCAACTTAGGAAAAGGATATATTAAACCGGCATCTAATATAACCTAACTAACTTTTCAAACTCAAATTTAAGGTTTTGTATTCACAATTTTAGCCACGCACATTGCTCAATTAGAAAAACCACGTTTCTAAAAGCTAACTCTGGTAAAAATATGCCCAAATATTAACTTGGCTCTATAATTTATAACAAAATAGTTATTCTTGCCATAAGAAGCTGTGTATTTCTAGTATCCCAATCATCACAAGCGCCCCTAACGGCGATTTTCGAACTTCATTTAGATCTCAAAAACTGGGCCCATAATTTTTGCGTTCGATTCGCCTCCTCCTTTTAGACTCCATACCTGGAAGATGTCTGCCATCTTGCCGTCGACAAAAATTTGGATGCGCACTCGTCGAAGCTCATTCTCCCACTTCCATATCTCTGAGCTATATACTCTGTTTTTTTTCTCAGGTAAGATTTCGACAGACGATGACAGAAGAAAAGCAGATGACGTCCCATACCAATCTATTTATTTTACTAAAAAAAGTTTCTAATAATTTTTAAGTTATCTATGGATGGGTTTAAATATAAATCCGTCACACGTCGTGTCTTGTTGTTTTTAACCAGTTTTATTGGTTTATTTACTTAGATCGTATTTCAATTTTATTGGTTTGACAGCGGAACGATGAACGACAAACGGACACCGATGCGTATGAACTGCCTTTAGATTTTGTCATTTTTGACGCTTGTCAAAGTCTTGCCAAATTATAGGTTATAATTTTGTGTCAACTTTTGTTAAATACCCTGCGTTTGGAAGATAATGCATTTTGATTCGTATTATTACGTGTTTTTGTGTCTTAATTTTGAAGTCAAGTGGAGGGAAAATCGAGTGAAAATTAACTGTAGACCCAGAGCACAGTTTATGGTTAATACTCGCTGCCCAGGCAGAAAGTCTTACTCACCAATGAAGTTACCCATCGATAAAGTTTGTATACCATTTCGTCGTAGATAGAATTATCTCTGTATATGGTAGAAGGATCAAACTAAACACATACTAAAAACTGGGTAGCTGTAAAAATATCTGACATCACACGATAGGTAAATAATGGATTTTAGTACTGCAGAAAAACAATGTCAAAGGTACTGGTTTAAAAATTAAAATTAAGGTAATTAATCAGCCTTTAAGGTATAAAATTTGGTAGGTGTTATTATTAATAAAATAGTTTGTTTTATTTACCTATGTTGTTTATTTATTCCTGTGGAATATTACAAATTTGTATTGTACATAAGTTATATTGATAAATATAATCATAAATGAGTAGTTTCATAAAGCTTAGTAATAATAGTTCTTTTATATTTTTTGGTACAGTGTCTTGTTCTTGTTTGTTTGTTAACACACCGTTTTATTAAACAAAATAACTCGATTACATTTTTCAGTTTTATACACTTTTCACAATATTTTGGAAGTAATCACTTGTCATCTTGTCAATCAAATTTTAAATATATCGCTATGCGTTCCAGTTGTACCAACTTATTTCTTTGTAAAATAAAATAAACTACTTTGAAATTAAAATGACAGACATATCTATCACTGTCAAGGATCTTCTCGTTGGACAGACTATACTTGTATTATGGAGGGCTTAAAAAAGGAGATTTATCGGCAATGGGCAAATTTGAAATTTCTGTCCCCACTTTTAAGCAGCTTCCTCGGTTTGACAGCAGAGGCACTGCGATCGACTGGGATACTACATTTTCATTGTTAGTATACGATTTAGTATGTTTTTTAATAAAATTTATAGTTAATTTACTGAATTTTTAGCAGTACAACAATGAGTCGTGGTAGAAATTGCTTTGTACCTGGCTGTACAAGTAGGGAATCCCAATAAAAACAAGGCAAATAAAGAACAGGGTGAAAGAAACCCAAGCTTTTCAAAGCTCTAATGTAAGTAGTGACTATTTATTTATAAAAATTATGGATAGATGTTAAGAAAAACATTAAAATTATATACTGTCAGTGTACAGATTAAATTATAAACCAAATTAATAGGAAATATAGCCTAAAATCAACATGTGTATAACATAACCTAGGAGGCCTTGTTATAAAATTAAAATAATTTAATACTTACTAGGTGCTAAAATTACCTAAATTAAATTTATATATTGTATATTTTATTTATTAAATTTAGTGGAATTAGTTAATAGAAACAAAAGTTGTAATGTATTAATATTGCTAAATAAATATTTATATGATGAAATAAGTCAGCGTATATACATATTCACAACTCTGTATTTTGTGCTGAAATAAACTGAGTATTTATTCATTAATATTTTATTTACAAACCTACCTTATATTAATAAAGTGAATATCAATAGAAAAACCTTTACAATTATTAGGTGACATTGAATATAATATATCGATTCATTTGTCTGAAACAGTGACAATTTGCAAAGCTTTGCTAATGACATTAAAACTTACAATTCAACGCTAGAAAAAACGCTGGCTGAACACAGGAAACGTTTCAGCTCAATATACCTACTCTCTAGTTTCAGCTATAAAAGTTATGGAATAGATAACACCGATCAAAGGGGTGCAATGGTAACGTTAGTCTTCAGTTTCCATTTATGATTAAGTTATTCCTGATAAATACTCTTAATTTTCGTTATTCAATCTGTCAATCGCCATAAAACCACTACTGGTTAGAAAGACATGTTTATTAAAATGGTATCACACAAACTGCATGTAAACATGTCAATTTCAAATGTTTTAATGAAAACTATGAACCTTTAACTGCATCAACAAAACTATTAATAAAACACTAACACAATCACACCATAAACTATTTCATTCGCATTTCTCATCCAAGAAACAATTACTGTTTACATCAAATCAAAGGTTGAACTGGTGATAAATTTGTTGCTGGAACTTCTATCTTTTTTTTGTACAACAGTTCTAGGGAAGATTTATTTTAGCAGCTTATATGTTTCTTCGGTCGTGTATGCACTAAAAGAACCACATAATAAAACATTTTTATAATATCAACTTAGGAAAAGGATATATTAAACAGGCATCTAATATAACCTAACTAACTTTTCAAACTCAAATTTAAGGTTTTGTATTCACAATTTAGCCACGCACATTTGCTCAATTAAACCACGATTTCTAAAGCTAACTCTGGTAAAAATATGCTTAAAATATTAACTTGGCTCTATAATTTATAACAAAATAGTTATTCTTGCCATAAGAAGCTGTGTATTTCTAGTATCCCAATCATCACAAGCGCCCCTAACGGCGATTTTCGAACTTCATTTAGATCTCAAAAACTGGGCCCATAATTTTTGCGTTCGATTCGCCTCCTCCTTTTAGACTCCATAACTTGTATTCATTTAAAACTTCCCAATATGGCGGACTTCAGTATGGGAGGCTTAAAAAACGAAAATCTCTAGACTGGAATCGACTGTAGTTCAAATCGTTCAAATTGATAATCTGTGGTAAATCCAATTGAACTCTGAAGCACTCTGGCTGACAGCTGACAGACATTGACGTTTACAGTTCCTTTTCTAAATATTTTCATTATTTTGAGATTTTATTCACAATTTCTACTTGATTTTGTTCTTTGTGCAGCCTGCAGTACTAATTATATAGTTAAGTTATAAATAATCTTTTCACCGATCAAGAACGAAGATAGGCTGGAAGATATTCAAAATGCGTAAACGCTTAAAAACGTATTGAAATGACTCGTCCACAAATTCGTGAAAATAAATTAGTCAGATGTTTGTAAAGGTCTCTAATTATTTTGAGAAATTTCCTCGTATCCAGTAATTTTCAGGTTTGTAATATGTATATGATAATAAATAGATTAAAACTTATATTTCAGGAAGCAGCCTTGGACATTACAGTTGTTTATAAATCAATTTTAAAATATAAAGAAGCTTTAAACAGGTTTAAAAGTTGAGTTAGTAGAAGACTTGAAAATAAGGTAATGTTAGTGATAATGGGACCAAAGATCAAATAACACTTGAAATATATAATATGTACAATAATTGTAAGTAGTTTTTATGAATCTGTTTGATATCTATTGCATTAATTTTTATATATTTCTTGAAATATATATTTTTTACTTTACAGGATAAAGAATAATAAAAATGGAATTCTCACTAAAAGCACTTAAGGTTTTGTAATAGATGTAGTTAGAATATCAAACACCAAACCAAATCCAAAATTATGTTTTATTTTACTGGTATTCTCGCATTCAGAAGGAAAGTAATTTCATAAATAAGCAGGACATTGTATAGTACACCCTATATTAATAATTCTTTTTATCCTACTTGTTAGTTCACACATTACCCCACTAGGTAAAATTTAGTACTGATTCCAAACCTATAGTTGTGGTTGTGACATATTCTGATGTGTTTCTGGCAATTTAAAATAAGTTAATATTTAAACAAACATTTCTGGCTTTCTTGACAGTGTCATAACATATTTAATAAAGGTATGTGGATAATGTTCTGATTATTACAGTTTGCATGGCTGTTTTTATGTTGTTATTTTTAATAAAGTATATTTAATGAGTTTATGAGTATGTCTTTTTTCCCTCAGAGGATTGTGTTCTAAACTTTATATATAAATTTTCATAAATTATACAAAATTTATTACCTTATAACTTTTGCTAAAGACTTTGTAGTTGAAACAGTTTAACAGTATATAAAGAACTATTTAAATAAGATGTTTGAAAATATATAGCTGTTTTTGCACACATCAATTCAATTTGTGATGCTGTACTGAAATAAAAACAAATTAAGAGAAATGAGGTAATCTATAAACTATAACATGAAACAGATCATCCTATTTCCAAGTCTTCTATTAATTTCACTTATTAAACAGCTATAATTATTCAATAATCTTGATAATTCTAGGAACTCTCATATCGTCAAAACATGAAACAAAATTCACTTCCCTATAGTTCTTACGTCCCTTTAACTGAAATATAAGAAACAGGGGAGTTAATATTCTCACTGAAAGTTTATAAATACCTTTAAGTAAAATCTCTTCGAATCTGCTGTAAAATACATTTATTCTTATTAAATAATTTCAATAATCTATGTTTTATTTATGACAACCACCTAATAACTAACTTTAACGTCAACTTGACAATCCTGAAAAATGTTATTGTTAACCAAAGACTAAATCAATTTCTTAATTCACTAACGCCAACTTATTTTTCATTAAAAAAAAATTACCAATTTTCCTAACTAGGTCGGCCATATTGAGGAACTTTTAAAAGAATTGTAGGTAATGGTGTGGATCCGGTGGCTGACCTTGAAAGGGATTTTTGCTGCATATAGTCACAGCTACTACGCATGCGCACATCGTCGATGTTGCCAGATTGCAGGTTATTTCGAATTATTTTCAGCAGAAAACAAAAATTTTTTTTTCATTGTTCATGTAAAATAATAATACAAATCTATGATTAATTTTATCATTTCAGATTTACCATGATTTCAAAAAGTAAAGCAAGAACGATAATGGACATTTTGAAGTGGGTATTATGATTGTAATCTGAGTTGTAAGTAATACAAGGGTAATATATAATACAATTTATATATTTACATTAAATTAAAGTATCATTTACGGATTTTTTCTTATTGGTTTAAACCTATTAGGGTGTACCAAGCCAAGTTGTTAAATTTCTAGTTATGTACATCAGGCAACAATAACTTTGATTATATGTATTGAAGTACCTATACCACAACTATACTACCATAGTCTTATAGCACAATACATGTCAATGAGATAAGTGGCATTTTACCTAGTTTGATTATGTTTGTCTATTCTTAAAAATATCAAGTTAGGGAATTAATAGTAGTAGTTGTCTCCTGGTAGTAGTATTAATAATTGTAAGCATATTGTTTATTGAAGAATGCTGATATGATTAAAATAAGCTTTACATGTTTTTATCTTTGCTCTTTAGAACGTAGATGGTTTATGTCGTGAATACATAACAGTATTTAATATCCTGCAGTTCGATATTATTTTCTTACTTTACCATTTCTTGTTTCCTGTAATGTCAAAATAAAATCTTGACAATATGGTGAAGGTTGAGTTTTGAGCATATTATTTTTATAATATTTTTATGATATTTTTATGTCTTAGCTACCCTTATACTACATATACCGTATGATCGAATAAAAACGGCGTCAGCGATGGCTATGAAATGAAGATCGCTGCCATTTTTGTATGTATTTTATTTGTATGTAAAATTACTATATGGAGGAATGTTATCAATGTCGTCATTTCAGGCAACTAAGCACCGTTTTTTCCTCATCCACCACGGTATTTTCATCGTCGTAAATTAAACTGAAATAAAACTCTAAATTAGCATCGTTTTAAAGTGCTTTATTAAAATTCAAAAATTTAAAGGGTGTGTCAAAGTTTCTTCTTTTTTTTGAAAATTTTTAAATGCTCTAGTTCCATATCATGTTTATAATCAGCAGCGACCAATTACCTTATTTAATCTTGCTTAGACATGCATTAATATTTCTGCTACCTAAAGATTTCTATTCTTAATCGAATTTATGTGATGTTCTTAGCATATCTAAAATATAAAAATATACATTGTATAAACTATATTTTCCTAATAGAAGGATAAACAAAGGATAAGGATACAACTAAAAATTTATTTTCCACAAAACAAAGCATAATATGTAGTATTGACATAAAAATATCATAAAAATATTATAAAAAATAATACGCTCAAAAACGCTTCACCATATTATTAAGATTTTATTTTGAAGTACAGGAAACAAGAAATTACAGTAAAGTAAGAAAATAATATCAAACTGCAGGATATTAAATACTGTTATGTATTCTACGACATAAACCATCTACGTTCTAAAGAGTAAAAGATAAAACATAAAGCTTATTTTAATCCTATCAGCATTCTTCGATAAACAGTATGCCTACAATTACTAATACCGTATGATCGAAAAAAAACGGAGTCCAGTTGGCTTGGAAATGAACATCGATGACATTTTCCATATAATTTTACATATAAAATGACAGCGATCTTCATTTCATAGCCAACTAGACTCCGTTTTTTTTCGATCATACGGTACTACTACTACTATTAATTCACTAACTTGATATTTTTAATAAATTATGATACAAACATTATAATCTAGGTAAAATAGTAGGTATAATAGATAAACTAGGTAAAATGTTACCTCTATCTCATTGATATGTATTATGCTATTCTTCATGTCCCATAATATGCTATAGTACGTTGGGTCAACTGTTGTAAGTAAGTGCAACAATGCAAACAATGTTTTCGCATCATACAAATCCCTGATTCGTGTTACCCAGGCATGAGCGCGGTCTCACTTATTCCATGTCCTCTATGTCTTCAATCTTATCCTGGAATATCAATCACGGGATGGAATACTGCTCACCCCTTAAGACTCATAGATTAAAGCATATTGGGTAAGAATAGGTACCCTGTTACCTCTTTACTAAGTTTTATCATTGTAATTTATGTCTTTAAAAATTATCAAATTGGTATTTGAAGTATCCTAGGTCTTCGTGATGGTAGTAGGTACTTCCATACATATAATCAAAACTATTGTTGCCTGTAAATAACTAGAAGTTAAACAACATGGATATAATAAATGTCATCATATTGATAATACAAATATAATTCTAAAAGGTTTTTTTTTTAATCAATAAGAAAAAATCCGTATATTACAATTTTTACTTCTAATGCAAATATATAAATAAATGAGATAATATTACTTATAACTCCGATTACAATCATAATACCTTAACTTCAAAGTCTCTATTATCGTTGTTGCTTTAATTTTTGATATCAAGATAAATCTTAAATTATAAAATAAATCATAGAATTTGTATTATTACTTTATTTGAACACTCAAAAAACATATGTTTTCTACTGAAAATAATTCGAAAATAATCTGCGACTTGACAACGTCGACGTTGTGCGCTTGCGTAGTATCTGTGATCAAATGCAGCAAATATGGGCTTCAAGGTCAGCCACCGGATCCACACCATTACCGAATTGTACTTATATTTGTGTTTCGACCTTGAGTATACCATATATACTTGCATATATACCTATATGCAAGTCAACTATGTAGTTAACTATGTAGTCAACTGTAGTCAACCATGAGCCAACCCTAGGACCCTTGTATTTTCTGTCATATTTGTATATTTTTTATTTTTTACGTCTACGATGCGTCTACGGTCTAGGTATTAGAATTTAAAAATTCGATTAGTAATTAGTACCAGTTAGTACGTGATTAGTACTGATTAGCACTGATATTTGTACAACAGGTTGTACTGTAGTTGTAGTATGGTACTGTACAGTGTACACTGTACAGTGCTGTATTTAAAGCCCCGTTCTCAGAACTGCGTCGTGTCGACAGCGACACTGATTGACACTTCAAACGACTGTGGTACTAACGGTTTGGGTTATCAATTAATATGATGTAAACTTATTAGTACACACTTTATTAAAATACTTTAATCAAATACACAGTTTAAAGAAGGCTGAGTAAACTTATTCGTAGTAGTTGTTGAGAATGTGTTGTGAAGGTGTGTGTGTGACATCGTTGACCTTGACAGACGTGTTTTTTTGTTATTACTCTATGGACGTGATATAAATGTAGGTATCACCAAGGATAGAAGTAGAATGTCGCTTTCAACATTGTCTGCAGCCTCCCCCTAAAAACAGGTTGGTAAGAAAATAGTATAGGATATTACAGGCATAATAGCCATTAATACAATAAAAGGGTGATATGACTAAACATTTGTATGTAAATGTAAATGTATGTATTTACTTAAACTAGTGTAATACTAATACCAAAGATTATTCTATAAATAAAAGCGAACTTGTTTTTCGAATGTTATACATTGCTAGTTTTAACGAAGACAGTTCTTTACAGTAAGTGATCATGAAATATTGTCAGATACAGAAGTATCATGCAGGTTTGAGTCTATCTTTAGAAATGTTAACGTTTTTACCATTGATTGCAATGTTGAAATACTTCTCGTAATAGAGAGATATTACACGATAGGTCCATCATAAGGAGGTTAGAGTTTTCCTGCAGAATCTCTTCGTAAAAATACATGAGTACATTTCTCCAATTCGGGTGATATAAAAAGGTTTTGAACTAAATTAAGTTACTATCAGGTACAGGTCTTAGCTGTTCCATTTGTTTTGTAACGGCGGGAATGTCCCTAGAGGTCAGTGTAGGGTTGAAAAAATTCTTCGTGAAAGCAATATGGAAGAACCATGAAAACTAGTTCAGCGGGAAACTTCCACGTCTGAGCGAGAGTAGCACGTAATCCTAACGGTATCGTGGGTAAAACTTCTGTCCATTGTGGAGAGAAGAATGCGCCATTATAGCGGCTTTAAAGTTCGATGCCATCGTTCAATCTTTCCATTACATTTGGGGATTGTATGGTGAAGATCGAACTCGCTATCCATTAATATGCTGAGACTTTGAAATAGAACTTTCGAATTGACGACCTTGGTCGAGTAACAATTTGTAGTGGAGTTCCAAACGGCATATCAACCAGAATAAAAGAGCGGATGCGAATGGTTTAGCGTTATTCGCCAGGGATTGCTTCGGTCCAACAAGAAAATCGGTCAATACAAGCAGGCAAAATGACCATTAGAGAGGAGTAAGGGACCAATAATGTCGATATTTACAATCTGAAATCGTTCTTCGAATTGTTGAAATTGTTGATATGGTGTAAGGAGCCCATGTCTATGTATTTTGGACTGTTGGCATGTTATACGCTGTGTCCATACTTTGATGTCTTTATTCATCGAAGGCCAAACGAAGCGATGAAGATATCAATTTATTAGTAGCTCGTATGCCTGGATGAGAGAGAAAGGTTATGGATTTTTTGAAAATAAGCTGTCTGAAGCTTAAAATTTGTCAGCCTAATGTGTGATTGACTACAATCACAAAGAAACGTAGAAGTGTCTGCAAAGGTACACTCTTTAAGCGATAGAGAGGAAGTTGAGTTAGGGGTTTTGAAAATTTGTTGGTTCAGGATCATCTTTTTGATGTCTCTGAAATTCATCGTAATCGATACATCTGGAGGAATTAATAGAATTAATCGATGAAAGGCATCTGCGACAATATTTGGTACCTGGTTCCTCAATGAAGCTGTGAATATAAGGTTCATTCCAACCAGCAGTAATTTCCAGTAATATTACCGTCAGGCATGCGCATTCGTACAATGTCGTTCCAACCGGCCAAAATTACAAATTCAGAACTTGTGATTATCGTCAGTTCGTCGTTCCAACCGGAATTATCGATGGTAAAATTACGGTTCAAACGATTCTGCCTTGAGAGCAAGAACTGTTGGTTCTAAAATTAGAGGCATGCGCAGTAAGGTCGAAATAGCGGTCAGCTGGGTAGTATAGTATAAACTAGGTTAGGGAGTTGTTTTTGTTTATCTTTTTTGTTTGGAAAAATTTAAGAACGACTTTCTCTATTTATTTAAAGTATTTAAAAATTACAAATATGAATATGGAAGGTAATTTACTAATTATATATATTTTTGTTAAATAAATACCATTTTTATCTTATATGAGCAGGCATGGAAGAATTCGTTATTGTGGTAGAAAATGAAAATAATCCGCCTTCTACTACTACTTCTGCTGCTGCATCTGCTGTAGAGCTTTTTTTTTGGACCAACAACAATACAAGGCTCTTAATCGACTTGTACAAAAAATATAAAAGCAAAGTGGGAACAATGGGGATGAAGAATTTTAAAACTATGTGGGAGAAAATAGCAAATGAGATTTCAGAAATATTGCAGAAAACAGTAACATCCAAAAATGTTGAAAACAGGTGGAAAGTACTTGACCGCAATTTCAAAAAATATGTTGACAATAAAAATTCAACAGGACGTGGTAGAAAGTTCTTTGAGTTTGCGTCGGAAATGGAAGAAGCTTGTGGTAACAAAAAGAATATAAGGCCAGAAATTTTACTAGCAAATGAAATTCACATGCCAAAGCAAGAAAATGTTGAGCAAGGCCAAGGCCAAGAAACTGCTGAAACACCAAAAAAAGTGATAAGAAGGAAGACCAGGAAAACAGTACTACAGCAGATCCGAGAGGACCGGCTTTCTTACCAAGAAAACAGAAATCGGTTTCTTCAACAGGTTCATCAAGACCAATTAAGTTTGCTTCGTGAACGAAATGAAATTGAGAGAGAGAGAAATGAAATTGAAAAAGAGAGAAACAATATTCTTTTAACAAAAAAGTGCAATTGTCATATATATGAAACCCTATAGGGAGTATTGATTTATTTATTTGTTTTTCTTTAATTACATAAGTTAAGAGTTCCTATTTGTTAATTTATGGTAGTTATTTATTTTGTTGTTTTTTAATTTGATATTAATGAATCTCTATTTGTTTATTTTTTTTTAAATAAAAATTTGCATGTTTCATTTGATATTGAAGTTTGTGATAGACTTTGACAAAATAATTAAAAAAAATTTATTTTGAAAAATATTATAAACAGTACTTTTAATGTAAATTATTTACAACAAAATTTCTAGCTCTTTGTGCATCTCGATCACCATCCAAATCCATTTCATCATCAGGATCATCTATAACATGGGGCATATCTACAGGTAGCACTTCAATTTCTTCCAGAAACTCATCTGCCAAAGCAATATTGTGCAAAACACAAGCTGCCCTTATGAGATGTACTATGTACTCCATTTTCCGCAATTTTATATGGTACATTTGTCTAAATTTCTGTTTTAGTACTCCAAAACAGTGCTCAATTACATAGCGATTTCTTGCTAATCTCACATTATAACGAGTTTGTTCCTCTGTCAATTGTCCTCGGTCCTTGAAAGGTGTCAAAAGATTAGCACAAAGTGGGTAACCACTATCTCCAAGGAGAAAATATTGTCCACATTTTTCTGCAAGTGTTTGGCTCAGAGAAGAGTTTCGATATACCCTACTATCGTGGACTGAACCAGGATATCCAATAAATACATCCCTAATTTTAAGTGTATGATCACAAACAACTTGCATCTGTAAGATGATTCAAATGAGTACCTACTAATACTTATAATAATAATAGTTATCTAAGCTAAACTTACTTGAACAGAATAATAACCCTTTCTGTTAATGTATGAATCCGGGTCATTCTCCGGCTTATCAATTTTCAGGTGAGATCCATCAATGGCACCAATAATATTGGGAAACCCATTGGCTTGGAAATGTTCAGCAATTTCTAGTTTTTCAGCTGCATTAGGCCAAACTATGACTTGAGGGGCCAAATTGCTAAGGAACACGGACACTCTTTGTATAATCCTTTCTAGGGATGACTTTGTTATGTTAAATCTATCGGACACATCTGCAAAACTCGCAGCTTCATGCCCAATAAACCACAAAAATATTAATATCTGAAAATTTAGTATATTTATCAATAAAATTGTACAATAAAACCTTAAATAATTCATTTACTTACATGATTGTGAGCAGAAATTTTTCCAAATTGACCACTATCATTCTTATAATACTCACTCCCTTCAAATGAGTCTCTAAGTTCAGTTGCCACATGTCTGGATACTCGGAAGTTAGAAAAAAATTCTTCTTCCGAATAATTTAAAACTGTTTCTTCTAAATTAAACATTAATTTTATTAAAATATATTTTTATATAAACTCAACAAACCTAGGAAATTCTCATTTCTTGTGGCAATATCCCCAAGAAAATCCAAATCTTCATCTTCTGAAGAAGAAACATTAAACAAATAATTTACTGCCATTATGGACGCCGGCACAAAAACTAAAGGACAAAAAAGAAAAGAACAAGACGCTCGGGTTGCTCGGGAACCTCGGGAACTTGGGATGAATATTTTTTAGGTTATTGTTATTGTGTTGCCAGCCCAGCTGTTTACTTTCCATCCCAGTATTCCCAGTTCTAAAAACGTTCCAACCAGTTTATAAGTTCATCCTAGTAACTTAACCGGTTTCGCTCGCGCAGGCGCATTAACGCAATTACTAACGATAATATTACCGTAATATTATTGCAGGTTGGAACGAACCTATAATCAAGATGACGTGTTTGGCGTGGTGAAGCTTTGTCAGATTTTTGTCGAAAAGCGTATGTGAGTGGTTTGTGGTCGGTGAATATTTGGAAATTACGGCCTTCTAACAAATATTTGAAATATTTTACAGCCGAATAAATTCCAAGAAGTTCACGGTCGTATGTGTTCGTTTCGCTAAGGGGTGAATTTAGTGAAAAAAAACTAAGGGGTTTCCAAATTCCGTTTTCGTATTGTTCAACAACAGCTCCTAGAGCGCTGTTAGATGCGTCCACTGTAAGAGAGAGTGGGAAAGAAGAATGAGGATGAACAAGCAAGGCTGCATTGGCTAAATCATTTTTAGATTTTTCGAATGCAGATAAAGCTTCAGAAGTCCATGATAATGGCGTTTTATCAGACTTTTTGCAATTCTTGTGCATCTGGTGAAGGATAGTTTGATGATCAGCTGCATGAGGGGTAAAACGGCGGTAGAAGTTCAACATTCCAAGATATCGTCTCAAATCACAAGCGAATTTAGGTAGAGGGTAGTCTAAAATGGTTGTTACTCGATCTGGAAGTGGTCTAGTACCATTCGAAGATATTTCGTAACCTAAAAATTTTATGCAACTCTCGCCAAAGACACATTTTTCGAGATTGATCGTGAGACCATATTGTTGTAGGCGTTGAAAAATTTGTCGAAGATGAACTTCATGCTGCTCTGGACTAGAGGATGCTATAAGGATGTCGTCAATATAGGAAAAACAGAAGTCTAGATTGCGTAAGACTTCGTGAATGAAACGTTGAAAGGATTGAGCTGCGTTGCGTAGACCAAATTGCATACGAGTAAATTCGAACAAACCAAAGGGTGTGATTATGGCTGTTTTCGGAATAGATTCGGGATCGACAGGTATTTGATGATATGCTCTAACAAGGTCTAGGGTGCTAAAAATTGTTTTACCATGTAAAATGTGATTAAAATCTTGTAGGTTAGGCACGGGGTAATTATCGGGTCGAGTAATGGCATTTAAGCGACGGTAATCGCCAACAGGTCGCCAGGAACCTGATTTTTTCTTAACAAGATGCAGTGGACTTGCCCAGCTACTGTTTGAAGGACGGCAAATTCCCTGGTCTAAGAGAGTTTGGAATTCTTGTTTGGCAATGGTAAGCTTATCAGCAGGGAGACGACGAGCTTTGGACACTACTGGTGGACCATCTGTAGGGATGATGTGTGTAGTTTGGTGAGGAATATAAGAGTCTGTTTTCGAAAGTTTTGTAATGGCGGAATATTCTTCGAGTAGCTTAAAATATTTACAATTTTTGTCAATTGTTGATACAGAGTCAGATGAGGAAAGTTTAAGTTTACCAGGATAAGATAAGTTAGTGCTAGTATCAATAATTTTCTTCCCATGAAGGCCTATTAATAGTCGAAAATGATGTAGAAAATCTGCTCCTAAAATGGCAGTATCAGTTTGAGCTATTACGAAATGCCAGGTGAAGTTCCGTTTTAAACCCAAGCTGACAGTAACACACTTTGTACCAAACGTGGGAATCAGGGTGTTATTAGCGGCATATAAACAAGTTTTATTATGTTGATCATAATTACGTGTCATTTTAGGTAAAATGGAAACATCAGAACCTGAATCTATTAAAAATGATATACCTGTTTTAGGGTCCTTAATAACTAACCGATGGTTGTTAGAGAAGGTAGAGTTGACTGTAGCAGGAGGGTTGGTAAGGCGGCTGGTGGTTTGCAGCGATTCGTCGCCACTTAACGTCGTGAAGTGTCGTTTCCTGGATGGGGCCCTTCTTGCAAGGGCGCTCTGCATGATCTTGCAGGTCTTGAAATAAAAGATGGTACCAACAGACTTCACCATCCTCCTCCTGGGGCTGGCAGAAGAGGTGTTTTAGAGCCTTTCGATGTGGAATTGCTCATGAGAATGCTGTAGTTTCAACTCTTGGACTTCTTTGTAGAGCTTTTGGATGGTATCAGTAAGTGAAGGATCGTTGTTGTGCACTGCAGTTGCGGGGTTATCTCTGCGATTTTGTCTGCCATTTTCGCCAAATTGTCTAGATTGTCATTACTGGTGGCTAATACTGATTGCATCTGTGCAGGTAAATGTTGCATCCACAGGGTTTTCAGTAATTCACATGAAACTGATGAACCTCTAACGTGTCATCTCATTTAATAGCTGCGAAGAAGGTTTTTGTCGCCGAGATTCATGTCTGACAAGAGTTTTAATTTCTTCTCCTGAGAATCTGAATATAAATGAGATTAATCTGTCTTTGATAGCGTTGTACTTATTGTCCGCAGGTGGGTTTAGGAGTAGTTCTGATATTTGACTTAAAATACTCATTGTCCACAACACTAAGCACATGGTTGTATTTAGTTAGAGTCTGCTGTGTACTTGATAGAGGCAAATTGTGCTTCCAGTTGAGACAAAACCACAGTTTCGGATCGGCCTTCCAGAACGGTGGTGGTTTGATAACCACTCGATCCACGTGTTGAGCTCGCTGCGGGTGTATTTGTTGGGTTCGCTTCGTTCATGTCGTTCATGACGAGAAATTGATCGATTGTTGCGTGTTCGAGGTAATTCCGGGGTCACCAATTGTGGTACTAACGGTTTGGGTTATCAATTAATATGATGTAAACTTATTAGTACACACTTTATTAAAATACTTTAATCAAATACACAGTTTAAAGAAGGCTGAGTAAACTTATTCGTAGTAGTTGTTGAGAATGTGTTGTGAGAGTGTGTGTGTGACATCGTTGACCGTTGACAGACGTGTTTTTGTTATTACTCTATGGACGTGTCTCGATATTCGAGTATCACCAAGGATAGAGTAGGAATGTCGCTTTCAACATTGTCACCACACGACCAATGGGAGCTGTACTAAATTTAAAATTGACAGCGGTTTGAATTTTGTACAAATCTCATTGGTCCTCTTGACGTGTCGCTGGCGACAGTCGCTGTTCTGAGAACGGGGCTTCAGAACAACGTCGTGTCGCGGGCGACACAGTTTGACATTTCAAACAACCAATGGGAGCTGTACTAAATTTAAAATTGACAGCTGTTTGAATTTTGTACAAATCTCATTGGTTCTTTTGACGTGTATCTGGCGACAATCGCTGTTCTGAGAACGGGGCTTAAAGCCCCGTTCTCAGAACTGCGTCGTGTCGACAGCGACACTGATTGACACTTCAAACGACCAATGGGAGCTGTACTAAATTTTAAATTTAGTACCGCCCCGTTCTCAGAACGACGTCGTGTCGCTGGCGACACAGTTTGACATTTCAAACAACCAATGGGAGCTGTACTAAATTTAAAATTGACAGCTGTTTGAATTTTGTACAGCTCCCATTGGTCGTTTGAAGTGTCAATCAGTGTCGCTGTCGACACGACGCAGTTCTGAGAACGGGCTTTTTAGTTTAATAACACTAGACTCTGCACTAGATAAGTAAATCATTTTTTCCCACTAAACAAAACGGTATACCAACAAAACATGAACATCTCTGATGAACATGAATAAAATAGTGGTTTATTTAAATTCCTATTTCTCTTTAACATAATAATATCTGAAACTTTCGTATAATGTTGAATTGATATTATATCATTATATCCTGGACCTGGATTTTCTGGATGAACAATTCTGGCAGCGAACCTAATAAACCTATACTAACAACCCTCTCAATATTCTTTTTAATTTTTTTAGTGTTTTTAATATGCAGCAATGTTTAATTTAATAATTGACTATGCCCATTGTCCTGACCGTTCATTAACGCGTTCATAACTAAAATTTGTAGAGCCGTTCTATAAATAAACTTAGTATGGATGATTTTAGGTAATAGTTTTGTGCTGAAAATAATTTAAAGAAATGGTAAGGGCTAATTTGTGCTACTATGCAGTTATAATTTTCTTCATTCTAGGCTTTACTTGGTGCTCAATTAGTCATAACTCTTATTATGATAAGTGTTATTCAGAAATTAGGAGCACATTTTTCTTTTGCAAAATGGTTAATGTGCTCTACAGGTTTAATAAGATATCTTTATCCAACAAATGAAGAACTACGCCAATTAGCTAATATACCAAAAGATAAAAATAAAGGAAAGAAAACCAAAAACTATAATGAAAAAAATTCTGAGACTTTTCACATTGATAGATGTTTGGATGTTCAGTTAGAGACTGCTAAAGTTTGTTATATGGATATTATACATTTAAAGTTTTACAGTGAATATCAATGGCTTGTTGATTTTTCTCTATATGCCTTTGTTGTATATATTATTACAGAAGTATATTTTTAGTGAGAATTTAAGTTTTTTACCTTATTTAACAATTTCCCTTCTAGATATATCAGTTATGGTTTCCAATTAGAGATGAAGTAAATTTAAGTATGATTTGGTGTTTGCTTGTAATTCTGTTTGCGTTGTATCCTTTTATAATAGCTTTCGAGAAAACAACTAATTTTTGCAATTTAATTTACCTTAATATCACTGTAGCAAACTTCTACTAAGTTTAACTGTTCAGTATTTTAAAGGGGAAGAATCTATAGGAGAAAGATCAACCTGTATTGTTATGGGTTTTATGTACTTGTTAGTTGCGATGATAGTATTAATTATAGATGAAAATACACTTGAAATAGGATTAGAGAATGCATATAATTGTTTTAATGAAAGTGCAACAACATTTTTAAATAAGCAGGGACTTTATTCTTCGTAAGTGTAATTCAAATTTGATTAATTAATAAATATGTAATTGCTATTTTCATTTAGAGGTCCTGCGTCAAAAATTTTTATTAAATTTTGTGTAGCCATTTGGTGTTCGACACTAGGAGCTGTGTTGACTTTTCCTGGTATAAGAATGGCTAAAATGCATTGGGACCTGTTAAGGTATAAAGCTAGAGATTTTAAGTTATACAGGATGTCAGTGTTTTTAAAAGGTTTAATATCAGGTTTTTTATTTGAAATTCTTGTTCCAATTTTTTTTTTATAAAATATATAGAAATTATATAGAATAAATAATAATTTTGGCAATTAAAGTAACAATTCAGATTTTCAATCCAAGAGCTCAAAGGCACTGACGACCAGGTTGCAACGCCCAGCTAATGGCCAGGCTATTTAATCAAATGATAAAAAATAGAAATCAAGCGGTCACATCTTGGTCACTGCGACCAGTAATACATACCATTAAATAAAATGCTGGTCGCTCCGACCTGGTCGTCAGTACGTTCAAGCTCAGGTTGTATGTTTTTAAATGGAATTGAAAACTATATTTTATTTATGTACCTCAGTGAATTTGTCATAAATATAATAAATAATATAATAAAATTTAATTCTAAAAATACCATGTCATTCTATATAAAGTGGTTTTTTTGCTCAAGTTTTTTGCGTATTTAAAACTTTACCGAAATTTAAAAAAAAAACAAATCCAAAATACACTGTATTGTATGGTATATACAGAGTGAGACAAAACTTGATGTATATTTCTCCATCATTTCAAATGGAACACCCTGTATTTTATGACAAATTTACGTAGTTATCCAACTTTATGTTTTGATACTTGATAAACAAATTTTATATTCAAAATCGACATTCAATTATTTTCCATTTTATGGTTATTTTGCATCAGGTTCCAGATAGGTATAACAATTTCAATATCAAACGCCTACTATAAAAAGGCCAAATGACAAGTTTTATGTTATATTTTCAAATGAAACGTAATTAATCATTAAATATATATTTTATATACACAAAGTACCGTATGATCGAAAAAAAATGGCGTCCAGTTGGCTGGTAAATGATGTTTATGACGATCGATGACATTTCCCATATAAATTTACATATAAAATGACAGCGATCTTCATTTCATAATCATCGCTGACACCGTTTTTTTTTTCGATCATACAGTACTAATTAAAACAAAAAGTTTAAACAAGACTCGGTTCGTTTATGATCTTTGTTTATGATAAAAATACAGTTCAACATGGTTATACATGTTTCAAAAACCACTCGGTATAGAATTTGACATTATGGTAGTTTTGAAAATGAAATTGAAAGGGCATATCCACTGGGCTGGAAAACTATAGGTATGACCTAACCAACTACAACATTCCATTTAAAAATATATAACTTTACTTTGCAAATGTCTTTGAAATTTTGAATCACCCTGTACATAGACAAAAATGTGCAAATGTGCGCAACTCTGCCCGAATGTTTTATAAAAAGTTTGGAGTGAAAATCTCAAATCAGAAACGCGATGTAAAGTTTTTATGAGACGCTGTATCGCCCTGTACAGGGTGTCCCATTTTAGCTGAAATCATACGATATCTCCGTTATTAGTGAAGACAGAAGGGTGCGGTTTGCGCAAACCTGTCCCACTTTCTTGTCAAACGGAAGAGACCGTAAACAAAATTTTCATAGCCCTCTTTTTTTAAGTTTCTGAGCTACAAGGTCTTTTTGAAAATTTCGCAATTTGGGACACCCTCCGTATAGAGAAGAAGTGGAACTTTTTACGTAGAATACAGTGGCGTAGTATTTTATTTTACGAAAATAATATTTTTAAAGATACGAACTAAAGTTATGTTTTCTTAAATGGAACATCCTGTATATTTATAAATTATATGATCTGGCTTGTCATAAGCTTCTCAAAAATCTACAGGGTGGCGCACCACATTCGCCTCGGTGGATTATACGCGAACGAACGGATGTAGAAATAATTTTTTTTATGGATATATGTAGAGAGGCAATGTGCATAATTTAAAATTATTTTCAAATGTACAGGGTATGTCAGAACTAAGATCCGTACCAAAGTTATATTTTTTCTTATGGAACACCCGGTATTTTATTTCATTTTTGGATTCTTGGGCATAAAATAAGGCATTTATTATAAGGGTTTAATATGTTTAAATGCTTTGGTTTTTGAGATATTTAAATATGCACGCTATAATCAAAAAGTTTGTCAACACCCTGTATATTACTTTTCAGAGTTAATTCTGGTGCTGGCTTGAAGCCAGAGAAATAAACTTTACTAAAAAAATGTATTGCTTCCTTAAATGTATACAGGGGCATCCAAAATTGCTAGTCTATTTTAAATATCTATTTTAACACATCGAAGCAGATTTAATGACTCTTTTAAACCATATTAGGGTTTCCTATACCTATCTGGCTCAGATTTTGAATAAAAAGCGATTTTTCAATAAAATGGCAATCAAGATGGCTAGTGTTGTCATGGCAATTTGCTAGTGACAGTTAGTAGCTATTTTCAAAATCGACAATAGTTTATGGACTTTATTTAAATTTATAACCAGTACTTTTTATTTAATTTACCTACAGTAGTTTAATAAGTAAGTATTTATTATTTTATGAAGAAAAATAAACTAGATCTTTGATTTATATTAAGATGACTTGTAGCACAGAATATCTAGCTACGCAACAGAAAAATACTCGAAATGAAAGAGCTAAAATTGCACAAATAGAATACTAGATGGCGCGACAATATCATAATCAGAATATAATTAGAAATTTTGAACTTTCGGTTTTGGATCCACGGCTCGTCGACGGCCTTATAGCTCGGCTAAATATGCACAGTTGCCAGATTCAAAAGACTTGAATTGGCATCCCATTCTTTTTTATTGTGTATAATGCAGTATGTGTTTCTTTCTATTCTTCTTTTCTTGTCAGATACACTTATATTAATTATTCCTTTGGCTATTAAAATAGTTTTAAGTATATTATTACAAAACATATACATTTTTAATATACACTATACCTTATAATGTTAACTAAGAAAATACCTTTAATTACCTTTAAAATTAATAATATACAGGGCGATTGATAGTGATATTTATTAATGCTGGAACGTTAGTAATGAAATACGGAAATAATTTATTAAAATACAGTACAAAAAATGTTAACTGACTAAAAAATACTATAATAACAAATTTCTTCCGTTTGCCACGTTATTTATATATTATAGACCTCGGTAGATTTTAAAAAGTGACACAGGTACAATTAATAATATATTAGTTCGGCATAAAAGTTGCTGTCACGACATCGAACAATAAATTAAAATTCATAAAATAAATTAAAATTATTAATTAAACAAATCTTTATAAAGAAATGCAAGTATACCAAATTTGGGCCCAATCGAACTCCAGGAAATGATATCATAATAGTGTACTATATTATGGTACCACTCGATATACTTTAAGGTACCATAATATTGCAATGTCACCGAAGATCCGTAGTATACCAAATTTAAGACCAATCGAACGCCATGAAATGGTATCGTAATATGGTACTATATTAAGGTACCACTTTATATACATCATAGTTCAATCATATTACAATGTAACCGAAGATACGTAGTATACCAAGTTTGAGCCCAATCGAACGCCAGGAAATGGTATCGTAATATGGTACTATATTAAGGTACCACTTTATATGCATCATAGTACCATGATATTACAATGTCACCGAAAATACGTAGTATCCCAAGTTTAAGCCCAATTGAACGCCATGTACGTAATATAGTACTATATTATGGTACCAGTTGATATGCTTCATGGTACCATAATAATGCAATGTCATCAAAAATACGCAAGTATATATCAAATATGAGCTTAATCGAACGCCAGGAAATGGTATTAAAATATGGTACTATATTAAGGTACCACTTTATATGCATTATAGTACCATCATATTACAATGTAACCGAAGATACGTAGTATAACAAGTTTAAGTCCAATCGAACGCCAGGAAATGGTATCGTAATATGGTACTATATTATGGTACCTCTTATTATGCTCCATGGTACCATAATATTACAATATCACCGAAGATACGTAGTATCCCAAATTTAAGCCCAATCGAACGCCATGTACATAATATGGTACTATATTATGGTACCAGATGATATGCATCATAGTACCATCATATTACAATGTCACCGAAAATACGTAGTATAACAAGTTTAAGCCCTATTGCCGCCATGGACCTAATATTGCTATGTTATCAAATATGGTACTATAGAAGGTACCACTTTATATGCTCCATGGTACCATGATATTACAATGTCACTGAAGATATAGTATACCAAGTTTAAGCCCAATCGAACGCCATGTATCGTAATATCGTACTATATTATGGTATCACTTGATATGCTTCTGAAAAAAAACAGCTGTGATCTATTTTAATATGTTTAAATGATGTAGCAAATTTGAAGGTAGGCTTTATCAGGAAGTATTACGATATGAATTACACAATGGCAACACTGCACAAAATTCTTTTAAATTTTGTTTGTAGAAAACTGTTTTCTTTTAAATTTATTGCCCTCTATTATGTAGTAGCGAAACTACCACATCAAAATATCTGATTTGGAGACAGACTTTTAAAGCCTGTCTCCTTTTGCTACCTACAATTTTATACATGTAACGAGGCTTCTGTTGCGTAGCTAGATATTCTGTGCTTGTAGGTAATCTTCTATAAAAGAGCCAATTAAGGCAAATTCATTTTCTTCACTTCTAACGACAGGCTTCTGCCTAATAGGTTTTTCATATACCACACTATCAGCTCTGCAATAAAGGAAAAGTAGTTTTTCAAAGGAACGCTTGTCAAGAAAATTCCTATTTGGATATCTTTGAGTATAAACCCTTCAAGCAATTGTCCTCGCAAAATAAAATCACTAGTAACATATCTATTCCTTCCGCCAGCAGATACTGCTTCATTTTTCTCGATAAAATAATAAATAAAAAAAATATACTTACTTATTAACCTTATTGTAGGCAAATTAAATAAAAATATAATAATATAAATTATAGCTCCCGTATATAGCGTTTAACGCTTTGGGAGTAGCAAGGTACAGCTTGCCTTACTAGAGCCGTTCGGTATACAAGGAAGGTAATGTGGCTAGCACTACGCTTCAACCGCCTATTATTACCTCAGGATCGTGAATCCCAAGTACTCATTTAAGGCTGAGTCGACCTAGGTACCCAAACTATTTTTATTTAAATAAAAATAGTCGGCAAATGAGATGCCGGGTGTGGGATTCGAATCCACTACCTTGAGATTGGTAGACGAGCCTGTACCTCTACGCCACCGGACACCTTTAAATAAAAATAACCTGTTATAAATTTAAATAAAGTCCATAAACTAATGTAGATTTTGAAAATAGCTACTTAGTGTCACTAGAAAATTGCCATGGGGACACCAGCCATCTTGATTACATTATATTGAAAAATCGCTTTTTATTCAGAATCTGAGACAGATAGGCATAAGAGTCCCTAATCTAGTTTGAAAGAGCGTTTAATATGCTTTGACTTATTTAAAAAAATACATAGTGTTGCATTTAAAATAACGAAGTTTTTATGTAAAATAAATATATAAAATAGACCAGCAATTTTTGATACCCCTCTATACATTTAAGGAAGTAATCAAATTTTTTTAGTAAAGTTTATTTCTCTGACTTCAAGTCAGCACAAGAATTAATTCTGAAAAGTAATGCACAAGGTCTTGGCAAACTTTTTTATTATAGCATGTATATTTAAGTATCTTTAAATATGTCAAAAACCAAAGCTTTTAAACATATTAGAGCCTTATAATAAATGCCATATTTTATGTCCAATAATTCCAAAATAAAATAAAATACCGGGTGTTTCATAGAAAAAAATAACTTTAGTATGGATCTTAGTTCTGACAAACCCTGTACATTTCAAAATAACTTTAAATTATGCACATTGCCTTCCCACATATAGCCATAAAATATTTTGTTTCTACATCTTTCTGTTTTCGTATAATCAACCGAGGCGAATGAGGTGCTTCACCCTGTATATCACTCTATATTTATTTTCACTATTTACTGCAATATTTAAAAGATTTTATTAAAAGATCATATTTATTAGTAGGCCATGATATAAAAGTATACTGCTATCTGTCTCTTGTTTTATTTTGGGAGCCACTATAAACTCTTTATATCTTGGAATCTATCGAACACCTGGAAAATTCTGAGAGAAGACTTTTAGATATATAAGAAAAGACTTTTAGATCTTTGCAAACCCATCCGTTATAATAAATCCCGTGGTAAAAAAAGAATTATACATATGTATATTCAGAGATTCAGTGATAACGGTTCAAAAGTAAAATATTTCAATCCCAAATAAAATTTTAATATGTGTGTATGACTGTTTTAGTAAATACAATTTTGATTTTTTTGTTATGTATCACGGCCTACTAATAAGAAAGTGATCTCTTTTAAATATTGCAGTAAATAGTGAAAATGAATATAGGGTGAAATATATTTTTGAAAAGCTCAATGCAAGATGGATCATACGATTTATAAATATATAGGTATATAGGATATATAAATATATAAAAAAACATAACTTCAGTTTTAGTTCATATATTCAAGAATATTTTTTCGTAGAAAAACAGACTACGCCACTGTATTCTACGTAAAAAGTTCTACAGGAATCAGCTTTCATCTTCTCGATATCGTTCACGATAATGGAAATACGGGGGCTGTCCCAAACTGCAGAATTTTCGAAAAGACTCTGTAGGTCAGAAACGAAGAGGACTATGAAAATTTTGTTTACAGCATCTTCCGTTTGGCAAAAGAAGTGGGACATGTTTAAGAAACCGCATCCTCCTATCCTTACTAATAACGGAGATACCGTATGATTTCAACCAAAATGGGACACTGGGACACCCTGTACAGATTTTTAGTTTTATTTGTTTTAGGTATTTCAAAGAAAATAGGGTTAAACAAATACTTCTTAATATAAGTTTTGCTTTACCATTCATCATAGTTATATTATGGATAAAGCCAATTTCAAGAGACTATTTAACTGTTCGAATATTTTCTGGAAGAAATATGCCACTGTAAGTCAGATTATTGAAACAGTGATATTTTTTAATTATAAATATTTTAGTTTATCAGATAATAATTTTGAAATATTAAGACTGATAATAATAATTTTTACTGTTTGCGTAAAAGTCTATCTTATGCCATGGTATCTGCAAGCATATTTAGATATGGCTTATCATAGAACTGAAGACCAAAAAAAGGAAGCAGGACGGATCACAAATATTGAATTTCAAAAAAAGGTAACTTATAACAAATACCCTCCCTGGGTACCTATTCTTGAGTTTCAGGGAGTAGAACTCCCGAGAGAAATGGGCGTGGTAATCATAAAACTGGTAGTTTCCGTATTCTTGAAAAATATTGTGGGAGGGAGTAAGAAACGGGGGAGTTGCTAGGGAGTTAAAAGTTCTCCTACTATAAAGCGAGGGAGAGAGCAAACCTAACCCAACTTACCGTATTTATTTACGATGTTTTTTGTTTACTTGGCTGTTACAGACTTAATATTTATAGACAAAAATGTTTCTTTAAATGTGTGTAAAAAATGTTTTATACAGGGTGGATCGAAATTTAAACATGCCATTTTTAAAATTAGTAAATGTGCATTTGTTTGAGAACCAAAATTAAAGTATAAAAAGAGAACATTTATCTTCTCTTAATAAAAAATCAATTAAGTTTTATTATGTATAAATTACGGTTATAGTGGAATATATGGCTTTGAATATGGATAAAAACTCCAAAAAGTATATATATTTTTTGAACAATTTTAAATTTAGATATTAGTCGTTTTTGTTTGCACCCGCTGTATTAATGTCCTTAATTTGAAAATAATACGTCTCTGAATAAAGTTTCTGTATTGACTAAAGTGCAAGACAAGCAAAAAAGCCCTTTTGTTGATCTTACGGGAGGCGCAAAGACTTGGGACACAAACAAATCAACCTACATTTGTAATCGTTCGAAAATTTACGTTTTAAAGTAAATTATATCTCTAGACGCGATGTACGCAAGCCGAAGTCGCTGACCATAGAATAAGTAAGCCGCTGTCTGTCAAGATTTGCTGTAATTCTATTGGTTGTACAAACTGGCAACGCTGTTCTCCGATTCTACTTCCTCCCTTATACTCCTCGGTGCGTCCGGTACTTCAAAAATACGACATTTCGTTTTCAGGGAGGTCGAGTGAGGGAGCATTCCCCGGGAGCTCCCAGGGACCACTCCCTTCTCTCGCTTTCAAGAATAGGTACCCAGGGCACCTATTCTTGAGTTTCAGGGAGTAGAACTCCCGAGAGAAGCGGGCGTGGTAATCATAAAACTGGTAGTATTCTTGAAAAATATTGTGGGAGGGGTAAGAAACTGGGGAGTTGCTAGGGAGTTAAAAGTTCTCTTACTATAAAGCGAGGGAGAGAGCATACCTAACCCAACTTACCGTATTTATTTACGATGTTTTTTGTTTACTCGGCTGTTACAGACTTAATATTTATAGATAAAAATGTTTCTTTAAATGTGTGTAAAAATGTTTTATACAGGGTGGATAGAAATTTAAACATGTCATTTTTAAAATTAGTAAATGTGCATTTGTTAGAGAACCAAAATTAAGGTATAAAAAGAGAACATTTATCTTCTCTTAATAAAAAATCAATAAAGTTTTCTTATGTATAAATTACGGTTATAGTAGAATATATGGCTTTGAATATGGATAAAAAAACTCCAAAAAGTATATATATTTTTTGAACAATTTTAAATTTAGATATTAGTCGTTTTTGTTTGCACCCGCTGTATTAATGTCCTTAATTTGAAAATAATACGTCTCTGAATAAAGTTTCTGTATTGACTAAAGTGCAAGACAAGCAAAAAAGCCCTTTTGTTGATCTTACGGGAGGCGCAAAGACTTGGGACACAAACAAATCAACCTACATTTGCAATCGTTCGAAATTTTACGTTTTAAAGCTGTGTTTTAAAGTAAATTATATCTCTAGACGCGATGTACGCAAGCCGAAGTCGCTGACTATAGAATAAGTAAGCCGCTGTCTGTCAAGATTTGCGTAATTCTATTGGTTGTACAAACCGGCAACGCTGTTCTCCGATTCTACTTCCTCCCTTATACTCCTCGGTGCGTCCGGTACTTCAAGAATACGACATTTCGTTTTCAGGGAGGTCGAGTGAGGGAGCATTCCCCGGGAGCTCCCAGGGACCACTCCCTTCTCTCGCTTTCAAGAATAGGTACCCAGTGAGGGAATAAAAGGCACGTATCCCCACAATCTTATATTAATAAAAACAAATAAGATCTAAGATGAACAAATTTTATTTTAATTTTTGTCACATCACATGTCACATGAAATAAATTATCGATTTTTATTCAGCAGGAATAGACTGGGCCTCTAATATATAAAAATAATTGTTTTATATTCTAAAAAATAAAAACAAAGATTTTTGGGTAATGTTTGGTTATGTTACTTTTATTCTCTTATATATGCATCTGTATATTTAATACATAACTAAAACATAATATATAATAACTACATAATAAACCATCAATAAACACGCTTAGTGTTTTTTTGCTCTGCCGACAGATGTCGTCGTACACCTTGACAATATTATAACTGTTTACAAAAGTAAGATAGAATTTTTTGTTTGAGTTTTGAATGCTGGTTTGCAGATTAATAAGAGAACATGTCAAATCAATCTTTATGTTAATATACTTATGATAAAACAATGTGGGTCTTTAAATTTCTGCTATTTAAAGAGAAATCAAATCTATCCAGAAAAATCATATGGGGACAATTTGGTATTTATTTTCAAGATTGTAGTACCGTATGATCGAAAAAAAACGGCGTCCAGTTGGCTTGGAAATGTTCTTGCTTGGAAATGGCTTGTGAATTCCCATATAATGTTACATATAAAATGACAGCGATTCTCATTTAAAAAAAAACGGCGTCATATGTTATATTGTGCTTTCAGATATACTAAAACACTAAAACTAGATGTCAACTTGTTTTATGTACACGAATTTTGCATATATCATGTGAAAAAAACAATGCGGCATGTAATTCGCATGTGATTTTAATGTAATAAGCTTAAAAAATAATATTTTAATAAAAATATTAATTGATCCATAATTATAACAAAGTCTTGGCATAAAGCCTAATAGACCCGGAACATTGAACATTGATTTACAATAGAATTAAATTAAGCCTAAAAATTAATAATACTTATTACAATATTAACAATTATCTGAATTGGAGATGTACTAGTATGGCAGCTATCTAGCTGAAATTGACCAAGAAATTGGTACCACACGTTAAATTCCTACTTTAACAATCTACTACATTAATTTTTTTAACTTATAACATTATATTTTAGGTTGGGCAGTAAAATTAGACTAATAGAGAAATATTTTGTTGCAGATAGCAGCGGTATTTTATTACTTATGTGTCGTAGCTCTCCAATACCTGGCTCCCCTAATAATATGTCTCTATTTTACTTTTATGTATAAAACTTTAGGGGAATTCCAGTGGAAATGGTTAATTGACAGTAATGTAAATAATACAAACGTCATCTCTTCAGGAACTGAGGAAAAGTATCCTACATCGAGAAGTTTTGTACAAAAGGAAGAACCAACTGAAGATTTGTATTTGACATTGGATAGTTTAAAATTGGTATGTATGAATTTAATGGATTTAAAGAAAAAGAGAGAGAGAGAGAGAGAGAGAGAGAGAGTGAGAGTGATAGAGTGAGAACACAGAGTTGGCATGAAAAATATATGTACAGGGTGGGTCAAATTGGACGCTTTTAAAGGGAAACACCCTTTTCTATAGCAGATAGACGAAAACTAATATCGGTGTCCTGAGCTCAATTTTCATCAAAAACATGATGGTGAAAACCGCACATCGATATCTTCGGAGTTACGGGGTGTTTTTCAAAAATGTGCATATTTACCAAACCGCTGTAACTTTTTTTGATATGGAAAATTTTGTATTTCTATGAAAACATTTCCAAAGCACGTTTTTATGTATAATTTAATGGTTTAAGTATATTTTTTTTAAATTAATAATTTAAGAGTTATTAACGGAAAAATTTATTTTTTATTTGGGACACCCTGTATATTTTTAATTAACTGAAAATAACTTAAAATTACCTTTCCAAAAATATAGCACACTTGGTATTTTGTTATAGTTCCCTTCGAAATACAGAATTTTTTAAAGTTCGCCACTTATAACTAGTAGGCTTTGGACCCCCCCTTATCTATCTCTATCTAATGGAACTCGAAAATATATTTTTCCAGCAAGACCAGGCACCGCCTGAGAACGCTGAAGTTTCCAGCAAATTTTTGCAGCCAATTTCAAGAATAATTGATTAGCTAACCCAGATCCCAGCCGTTGGCCGTCGAGGCCACCGGACATAGTGCCTATGGATCTAATCCTATCGATATCTGTACGGAAGAATAAAGGTTCTTATTTTTAAATTGTTCATATAATCTAGACAAGAATTATAAATACTTAGAAGTTATGAGAGGGTATCTTTCACCCTCACTGAGTTAATGAATTCCGCTAGAAATGTTCAAAAACGGCCCCTTCTGTCCATAATAGGCCAGATACGTCGAACACCTATAGCACAATTTCATGTCTTGGTTTGCTATTTATTTTTATTGTTATTAGATATAGTTTAAATGTGTAGATGTTCATTAAATATAGTTTAAATTGTTATAAAATTCTCTCATTGCAAATATTATTTTCGTTTTAATTGATTCTCACAGCTAGACTATTACGACTTACTACTTATTTGCATTACAGCCCGCACCGTTCAAAGCCTACTTATTTAAAGTGGGCGAATTTTTATAAACTCTATATCTCGAAGAGGAATCGAGCAAAATATCAAGTGTGCTATATTTTTGGAAAGGTAATTTTAAATTCTTTTCAATAAATTAAAAATATACAGAGTGTCCCATATAAAAAATCAAATTTTCTGTTGATAATTCTTAAATTATTAATTTAAAAAAATACACTTAAACCATTACATTCTACGGAAAAAGGTGCTTTGGAAATGTTATCATAAAAATTTTCCATAGCAAGAAAGTTACAGCGAAAAACACCCCAACTCCGAAACGGTAACAGATATCGATATGCGGTTTTCGCCATCATGTTTTTGATAAAAAATTGAGCTCCAGATACCGATATTATAGTAAATTCAACCCCAAGATGCACCAAACGTAAACAGAGACATGAGGCAAGCACGTGAACAGGAACGCTGTAGTAATATAACCAGGACCGCACTAAGGTCGGATATTTCAAATCATAAAATTATTATGTATATTTTTATGATTTCTTTTTACTATTGTTTATATTTTATGATAGAAATTTATATGATATAAATGGGTAATTATTGGGAAAACTGGAAATCGTCCTATTTTTACCAAAATTGGTATACACCCTATTTTGAGGTCGTAGATTACGAATCTGACCAAACCTAACCAACCAGCGGTCTCTTACCGTTTTTCAGAAAAACGGAAAATAATTTCAACATTGAATTTTTCTTTATTTCAGCCCTATAAAGTAATAATTTCACTATATTTTTATTATATCATAGTTTATCTAAAAGGCACACTTGATTGAGGATTGAAAAATGTCCAAAATTTTACTGAAAAACACTTTTTTAACAAAATAACAAAGAAAATTGAGACCAGATGGAAGCTGACATTTCATATATTCTTCTTTCTCTCTCCTATGTAATGAGAGAGACAAATATTTGAATTTTTTCGGGTGATTAGGGATTTTAAATAAATTACCTATTATGAGATTTGACAATAGTTAAATATACCTATATCCACAAAGTTACGCGGAAGAGTAAATATATATTTTTTTAATTACATTGCTTTCAACTTCTATGCTTAGGGGGTTGATATTTTTATGTTATTGTTACGTTTTTCGTCGGTTCCGTGTGGATAGAAAGTCACAATTTATTTAAACACTATTTATTTAACACTAATTAACAAAAACAATAACGATAAAAGGCTTATAGAACTATTTACAAACGATTTATAACTAAGAATTTATTTTGAACTTTAGCGCGTCAACTGTACTGTTTATTTATAACTGCCCCCTGTAGGCCACAGCCGCCGGCTTTTATACCGACAGGTAAAGAACTCTAGAATAGTCCATAGATCGTAGAATAGTCCTCAATCATGTTCCGGATTGTACGCCAACTCAAACCATCGAGTCCACACGCCAGCTTCGGAATGGCTAATCGTGCAATGTTGTTGTTTAGCAGGGCTTCTCTCAGTTCAATCAGGGTCTTCCATAGATTGAGATAAGTCGGCTTACTCGGGGACCATTCCTTGGTGACCAGGTAGAAGATGTGCCTTGCTTGACCATGTGCATTGTCGGTTAGCCTCAAGACGCTTCCAACCTCTGGATCCTGTCGGCGTAGTTCTCCGACACGCCCAAACTTCTCATTGAACGTCGCAGCGATTCCTCTGGACATCCGCAAATCTCGAGCCACACAATGAGCGAGCGAATAATCAGGAGGCACGGAAAAGAGGTCTCGTTGATCTTCTTTGGTTACACCATAGCGAGCCTTCTCACTGCTGTTGTATCGGGCCATGAAATCGTCAAAGGACATCTCCGAATCAGGGGGATCAAAGCTGCAGGTTCTCACGGTCCCAGCACGATCTTCTATTTCGCCTTGGTAGGGGCTCAAACGGTTGAAATGGACTACCCTCGGTTTTCCTTTTGGCAATTTTCTGATACGGTATACGACGTCATTAATTCTATCCATGACTTCGTATGGCCCTTCCCACGAGGATTGTAGCTTCGGAGATAACCCACGACGTCTCTGCGGGTTATATAGCCACACCAACTTCCCTGGTTGGTATCCTCCATGCTCAGCTTGAATGTCGTAGTGTTCCTTCATTCGGTCACTAGCACTTTGAATATTTAGGCGGACTCTCTGATGAATGTCGTCCATCCTTTGACGTAGTGTGTGGACATAATCTTCTCCGGCGACTTCTTCTCCCGGTCGGCAACCAAATTTCAGATCACAGGGTAGGCGCACTTCCCGTCCCATAACGATGCTGGCTGGAGTTTGCCCTGTAGATTCTTGGACGGATGAACGGTAGGCCAACAGGAACAGGTGAAGAAATTTGTCCCAGTCTCTTTGGTGGTCAGAGACTACTTTGGCCAGATAACGGTTGATAGTTCTGTTCATGCGTTCAACCATCCCATCGGATTGTGGATGTAGAGCAGTCGTCCTGGTCTTGCGGATGTTCAGGACTTCACAGACGCCTTGGAACAGATTGGACTCAAAGTTTCTTCCCTGATCTGAATGAAGCTCCATGGGAACACCAAACCTGCAGATCCATTCTTTAACAAGGGCATCAGCAATCGTGGACGCTTCTTGATTTGGCAACGCGTAGGCCTCGACCCATTTGCTGAAGTAATCCATTACTACCACAATGTATTTGTTGCCATCGTTCGTCTCCGGGAAAGGACCAGCCACGTCGATCGCTATTCGTTCGAAGGGACTACCAACATTGTACTGGCGCATAGGGGCTTTACCACGCTTTTGTGGCCCATTGATGGCTGCGCAAATGTCACATTTCTTACACCAGGCCCTCACATCTTCTTTGCAGTTCACCCAGTAGAACCGTTCACGCAGCTTGCCAAGTGTCTTGGTAACACCAAGATGTCCACCGCTGGTTCCATTGTGAACTTCCTCCAAGACTTGTGGGACCCTCTTCTTTGGAATGACGATCTGCCTTCTCTCTTCTTGTCCCTCCGGTCTCTCGATCACACGGCGAAGTAGTCCGTTATCTATTACCAAGGAATCCCACTGAGCCCAGTACGACTTTACGTTCGGCGAATATCTGCAAAGTTCTTCCCACGTTGGTCTTTGGCCTGCGTTTTTCCAGTTAATTACTAAATCTAATTCTGGGTCACTGGTTTGGTCATTTGCAAGATCTTCGGGTTGCCAGCTATCATTAACCACAGTTGTTCTTAGGAGTTTCACTTCTTTCTCTTCTGCTCGGGAACAATGCTTACAGTCCTTAGCGCAAGGTCTTCTGGAAAGTGCGTCGGCATTTCGATGGATTGCCCCAGCTCGATGTTCTGTGTCGAAGTCAAATTCTTGTAATCGTTCAATCCATCTAGCTACCTGCCCTTCAGGATTCTTAAACTGCAACACCCATTTCAAAGCAGCATGGTCTGTTCTTAACAAGAACTTTCTTCCATAGAGATACTTGTAGAAGTGTTCCACTGCTTTAACTACTGCTAGTAATTCTCGTCTAGTTACACAGTAGTTCCTTTCCGGTTTTGACAAGGTCTTACTAAAATAACCAATGACTTTTTCTTGACCATCCTGGATCTGAGACAGAACAGCGCCTAACGCAACATTGCTAGCGTCGGTATCCAATATAAAGTTTCCGTTGCCAAGAGGGTAGCTGGTAGAAGTATGGGCGCACTAGTCAGGACCTTCTTCAATTTTCGGAATGCCTCGTCAGAATCTGAGACCCAAGAGAAACGCCTCTCGCCTTCGGTAAGTCTGCTAATGGTTTTGCGATGGTGGCGAAACCCTGTACATAGCGGCGATAGTATGTGCATAGTCCCAAAAAGCTTCGTAGTTCATGTTTATCTTTAGGTATCGGCCACTATTCCACTGTCTTGGTCTTCTGTGGATCTACCGCAACTCCTTGGGAGGAGACTACATGGCCCAAGTAGTGTACCTTTTCTTGACACAGATGACATTTCTTGGGGCTAAGTTTCAAACCAGAGCTCCCTAGTCGCTTGAAAACTTCTTTCAAATTCTTCAGATGATCGTCAAAGGATTTCCCAACCACTATGATGTCATCCAGGTACACTAAACAGGTAGTCCAGGATAGTCCCTTTAACACAGGCTCCATTAGTCTCTCAAAGGTAGCTGGCGCGTTGCACAATCCAAAAGGCATGACGGTAAATTGCCACAGTCCGGAGCCCACCGAGAACGCTGTCTTCTCTCTGTCTTTCGGCGCCATGTTGACTTGCCAATATCCACTCTTCAGATCTAACGTAGAGAATATCGTTGACCCCGCCAGCGTGTCTAGAGTATCGTCTATCCTCGGCAGGGGATAGCTATCCTTCTTGGTAACATTATTGAGCTGCCGATAATCAACACAGGACCTGGTGGTACCGTCTTTCTTCTTTACTAGTACTACCGGCGATGTCCACGGGCTGTTAGATGGTTCGATGACACCCTCTTCTTTCATTTCTCGAAGGATTTTATCTCTTCACGTTTGGCGAGCGGAAGTCTTCTCGGATTTTGTTTGATTGGTCGTGCATCTCCGGTATCAATTTTATGTTGTACTAAATTGGTACGACCTCTCTGTCCTGCTTCTCCTTTATCAAACACATCTTGATACTTGATTATCAGGTTTCTCAATTTTCTACTATTTTCGGGAGATAATCCTTTAACGTTTACTAACTCCTTCACCATTTTGTCCGGAATTTTTGAATTCGAAACTTTGGAGGCTTCCACGCTTCGAATGACTGAGGAGACCGAACAACAGTACCCTAAAAGGGTTCCCTTCTTCAAGGATACAGAATAATAATTTGTGTTCATTACTCTCACCGGTACAGTTTTCTTCGCTCGCAGCAGGGCTTTTCCAACAGCGATCCCCCGTCCTATTTCGCTGTCATGGTTCCTTGGCTCCAACAGAATAATACTCCCATTATTCATTTTATCTTCCAGGCAACCATCCAAAAATATCTCACAGCGCTCAGGGATCGAAACATCTTCTGCTACCACCACGCGAAGCGTCTCCTCACATTTTCGATGTAGAACCACTTCTTCTTCATTTATTTTCAAAATTCCCTGTTTGAAGTTTAGTTCAAAACCTCTAGTGGCCATGATGTCCATTCCGAGAATAAGTTCATCTTCGATATCTGCTACTACCACTGGATGTTCAAAACTGGTGCTCCCAATAACAAAATTAAGGTTTACTTCTCCATG
Source organism: Sitophilus oryzae (assembly GCF_002938485.1). Lineage (NCBI taxonomy): Eukaryota > Metazoa > Arthropoda > Insecta > Coleoptera > Curculionidae > Sitophilus > Sitophilus oryzae. Next base: position 382,318 of record NW_022145814.1, on the reverse strand, counting down.
GACAGCAGCAGAGCCCCCCGTAGCAGTACGTAGTCGCCATTGTGTTGTTTTAACCTTCTTCGATGTTTTAAGAATGTCCGGTCTGATAATAGTTTTCGTCGCTCCTGTATCCAACAGCATAGTCCGGAACTCTCCATCAACAAAACCATCCACAAACATGCTGTTGAATTTGTGTTGTAGCGAGGCGACTCGAGCAGTTTTCGTTGGGGCATGTTGGGTACAGGTCGACGTGTGCCCCTTCATTTCGACCCTTAGTAGTTTTCCGACCTCGACGAAGCCGGTTCTTCGTTCTTCTCCTTACAACGGCTTCGCACGTGTCCTACCTGTCCGCAGTTCCAGCAATGAATCAGTCCCTTCTTGCCCATGTACTGGTCCATTACTTTCCGAACAATCCCTTCCACGGATTCGTCGGAACATTCGTCGATGGCCCGTACTCTTCCTAAAGACCGAGAACTTTGTTTCGCGGCCTCGAATTCTAGGGCACGTGCTAAAGCATCCACCAAGTGCGTTGGGTGGGCTAGGAGAAGTGCTTGTCTTGTCTCGTTGTCACGTAAGCCGTCGGAGAATGCCTGTACTGCCAACCGCTCCATAACATTCTCGGGCGTAGCAGGGTACGCAAGGCGAGCGAGGCGGGCTACGTCGGCTTCAAAGTCCTGCAGAGACTCATTTGTTTTTTGAATGCGATTTTTTAGTTGGGAGTGATAGACATGTTTCAAATGAGCTTGGCCGTACCTCGTTTCTAAATGTCGTACCAATTGCTGATAATCTCCCTGTTCCGATGGTGACAGTGTCTGCAGGATATCAGTCGCATCTCCCCGCAGTGCGATAGTCAAAGCGGTAGCTTTTTTAGCGATTGTCCAGCCGTTTGCTTTCGCAGCGGCTTCAAATTGGCAAAAGTAGTTGGCCCAAGCGGTTTTTCCGTCAAACTGCGGAGGTTTCATAACCGATTTTGAGGTATACCTATTTTCGACTAGTTTCGGTCCCTCCGATGTTTCTTGACATTTTGGTGAATTTGACTTCGTTATTTGTGAATTTGACTTCGTTATTTCTTCCCGTAAAATTTCGATTTTTCTGTTTACATCATCTTCAATTTGTGTTATTTTGTCTTGTAGTTCCGTAGAATTCTCTATAATTTCTGTTATCTTTTCTTCTAAATTAATTATTTTATTATTAAAGCTGGCCTGTATGTCTTTAGAATTTTCTGCGATCTTATCTTCTAAAATATTAATTTTATCACTGATTTTCTCTTCTAAATTAACTTCCAAGTCAATTATTTTACTATTCAAATTGTCTTCTAATTTTTGTAAGGACGAGTCAAGGTCACCTTCCAACTCAAAGCAAAATGTGTCAGGATCCTCACCTTCCTCAATCAAAACGTCTCTCAATCTGGCTTGCAAAATGCTTTTCTTTCCATCTGTCTCGCATTCCCTCTCTTCCAGTATGCATTTTAATTCCGACACTTTCAGGTCTTTCAATAATTTTTTCGGAGCCATCGTCAGTCTTTTTATTTCTCTAGTCTATCACACATGCCACACTTGACACCAATTGTTACGTTTTTCGTCGGTTCCGTGTGGATTGGAAGAAAGTCACAATTTATTTAAACACTATTTATTTAACACTAATTAACAAAAACAATAACGATAAAAGACTTATAGAACTATTTACAAACGATTTATAACTAAGAATTTATTTTGAACTTTAGCGCGTCAACTGTACTGTTTATTTATAACTGCCCCCTGTAGGCCACAGCCGCCGGCTTTTATACCGACAGGTAAAGAACTCTAGAATAGTCCATAGATCGTTAGGTGCGTAGAGAAGGTTTTCGAATGTTCTCGTATGTACTAGTCCATTCCAGTGGGACTCGACTCTTCTCGAACGAATGAATCATTACGGTGTCTATTCTTTAATGCGATGTTAAGGTCATCTGAGGGCGGGACATATAGTTAGGTTAGGTCGAGTCCACACGGGTCCGCAACATTATATTATATTAAAAAAAGATTAAACCCCTTCGCAAAGAAGTTATATAAATACTATTTATTCGTGCTTATAATATATACATGAAAGAGTTTTGATTGCATTGGTTTCAACTTCTTTGCGGAGGGGGTTAATTTTTTTTATATAATATAACAAAAAACGATTAACACCCTCCGCATAGAAGTTGTAACCAATGCAAACAAAACTCTTTCGTGCCACTTCGTGGTTATAAATAGTCAGATCTCGTTGGTAAAATAGCAGTTATGGGAAGGAGCCGTTCCTCAGGCGACCGCCTTTCGTAATCCCAGAATGAGCCAAAAAGTCACGCTAAATTTACGTTCAGCATTGGCAACGTTGCTTTAAATGCTAGAAACACATAACCCAACATTTTCAGATTGTTTACAAATTTATTTTAGCAAATTTTCCTCTATTATGCATAGAATTGGTTAAAAAAGTAACAGAAAATAGCAAAAACCTCATTGTTTAGTGAATACCTAACAAAATATGTGCTAGAAAACCTTAAAAATATGAGAAATTAAGTAAAATTCTATGTTGAAACTATTTTCCGTTTTTCTGAAAAACGGTAAGAGACCGTCAGGAAAAATGTTCAGATTCGTAATCTACGACCTCAAAATAGGGTGTATACCAATTTTGGTGAAAATCGGACGCGATTTCCAGTTTTCTCAATAATTACCTTTATTATGCCTGAATTATTATCAAACTGCATATAATTAGAGAAATAAAGTGATGGGAAGGGGGCGGGAATATTAAAATATTACATTACTCTTTGGCACGACCGATTTTAACAAATTTGGTGTTTTTTAAAAGGGCTTAATTTGTCCTTTAATATAATTATCTTTTTATTTGGTACTACTGATTTTTTTTATTTCCATTATTGACAGCAATATCTGAATATCTGTATAAATAGGTATCTGTTTCTATAATACTATTTGCAAAAAATGCAATGATGTAAACGTTTTTACATCATTTAAATGACCAATTGCATTATAACATAATTTAATACATTTTAGTTGACAAAAAGCACTTAGTTTTAACTTGCTTTCGTAGCCTGCTGTATTATCCGTTTTAAAGTATAACGACATTTTTTTTTGAAAAACTAGTCAAATAAAAACTTTTATTTTTAAACATAACATTTATTAACATTAGATTTACAAAATTTATAATTTTATTAACATTTACAAAATAATAATTTTATATAAAATATATAAATTTTGACTTTTTGTAGTAGGTACGTGTGTACTAATTGTAAAAATATTTTATGCAAACATAAATATTATTTTCTCTATTTGTAACTTGTAACTTATACGAAGTGATCAACAATTATTATTGAAATAGTTGACCGTTCTGATTTTACTCGCTTGGTTGGAAATAAATTTAAAAAGCATTTTTATTTTATCAAAGAGTATTCCTTAACGCGCTATGCAAGCCGACCCTGTATCAGGGTAGATTTCGCCGCTGGCTCTCGCCTGACACGTGCTGATCACGCACTGTGCATTTGTTTATACTGGTGCATTTTGAATTTGAATACAGTTTAGTTTCGTATACCCTCTCATATCTCCTATAGAAAAGGGTGTTTCCCTTTAAAAGCGTCCAATTTGACCCACCCTGTACAGGGTTATTCACCTTATTCGACATAGAGTACTGTAGCCAAATGATTAGATTTTTAGAAATTGTGTGTGATGAGATCGTTCGAGGACTACTAAAGCTACAACTTAAATACCAAAATATAATTAAAAAGTAGCAAAGTGTGCCAAATATATAAAAATATCAAAGTTCTATTTTTTTAAATGAAACATCTGTATATTATTACATTTTTATTTTCTATGATTAAAATAAAAGCATATTTGATTAAGGTTTACCGTACTTTAATCTTACCGTTTTTGAATAGTAGTTATTTACGATTTTGTGAAAACGCAGTAACAATTTAAATGCTTAATTTCTCTAGGAGTATTTAAGTTTTTAAAACCAAATATTGTACTAAAGTTTTTCTATTTACGAAATTTAATGTTGCAATAATAAAAATTGTACTACCTTATACAGAGTGTCTAAAAAATTATATTAAATAAGTACTAGCTTTAAACGGCAATAACTTGTTTAATTTAAATAGAACACCCTGTATTTTTACGTGAATCGGATGCACAATTTACTTGTCTATCAAATAGTATTGTACCATTTTTTTCTATCTCTTCAAGTTTTCTTATAATTTAGACCTCATTTATCAATATACCCATTGAATATTAATATTTTAAATTTTTTTAAGCAACAAATTTACAAAATGTACGATAATAAAATATGTAATATGTAATAATAAATGTAATGTACGATAATATGCTAGCCTATTTGTTTACAAAAAGGACCATTTAAATCTTTTTAAAAGAGTATACTAATTAAATATACCACCATTATTTCCAACCAAATATTAATTAATTTCATACTTTTGTGTTATACTTAATTTATTATTTTAAATAAATGTGGATTTGAATCAGAAATCAATATAATAAGAAGTTATGAATGCGAACGTCTCTGTTGTTACAAATAAGCATTCGTCAAAAAATGAAATAAAATTTATAAGGTGTTAGTTTTCACCACACTGTCTAATACACATATAAAATTCAGTTTTTTAGTGGAGCAATTATTTGGAGCAATTATTAATCATCGCATCGCAAACAGTCAATTAATGTAGCTCGACTAGTTCGAATACTGGGATCATATTAATTGGCCCTCTTTTACAAATATTTTAATAGTTTTTTTTTATTTTTTAATGAAATAAACGAACTATATCGACAATATAAGATCTGTACTCTTTGAAAATAATCTAAAATATCAATATTCCATGGATATATATGATAAATGAGGTCTAAATTATAAGAAAATGCATTTTCTACGAAAATTTGAAGATATAGTTGTGTACACTCTATATAAAGTACTACTCGTGTACTTGGCAAGTATTTTTTATTGGTTACAGGGTCTGGCGGGAGTGCCGGTGTAGCTTCTATAATATATAACTCAGAAATTCTGTATACAGGGTCCGGCAATAGTGCGTTGGGCATTTGTAGCTCCTAGAATAAAAAACGTGAGAATTTTGTTTAAGTGCAAATCTAAAGTATGTACCAGGATGTATTCCAGGAAAATATTTTAACTTCTATAGGGTGGCTCAAAAAAGTAAGTGGATCGAAATGATTTTTTTTAATTAAATGGAACACACTGTATATTATTGCATTTTCGACTTCTTGTCAGATCACTTTACATAATCCTAAGATATGAGTAAATGTATTTCAATAGTTTCAGAGATATTATTAATAAATATTATTAAAAGTAAAAAATATTATTTTTCAGCCTTTTTTTTATTTATTATTTTCGAGATGGAGAATTGATAGAACACAGAAAAAAATGAACACTTTATATTTTAAGTATTTCAAAATTTTTAACGGTTTCGCAGATATTCGCGCTTTTATATTTCATATATAGCATTTTCTACAGTAAATTTTATCAAAGCCACCCAATGATTTTTCTCTCGTATTTTACCGTTGAGAGAGCCATATGAAATAATACTGCGTGTATCTGCGAAACCATTAAAAATTTTGAAATACTTTAAATACAAAAAATGTTCATTTTTTAATTCTCCATCTATGATTTAAAATTACGATATTTATAACAAAGTTAAGTGTATACCATCTAATGTAAATAGCTAATATAGTTTTGATATCAGGACAGTTCTTGTATTTGTAATATTTTTTTTAATGAAAGTTGAACAATATAATTTTTTTTATTTATTTATTAATATCTCTGAAAGTATGGCAATATATTTATTCATGTATTGGATTATGTACAGGGTGGGTCAAATTCGACGCTTTTAAATGGAAACACCCTTTTCTATAGGAGATAGACGAAAACTAATATCGGTGTCTGGAGCTCAATTTTAATCAAAAACATGATGGTGAAAACCGCACATCAATATCTGTTACCGTTTCAGAGTTACGGGGTGTTTTTCAAAAATGAGCATTTTTAACAAATCGCTGTAACTTTTTTGCTATGGAAAATGTTGTATTTCTATGAAAACATTTCCAAAGCACCTTTTTACGTAGAATTTAATGGTTTAAGTATAATTTTTTTAAAATTAATTTAAGAGTTATCAAGAGAAAAATTGATTTTTTATTTGGGCCACCCTCTATATTTTTAATTAACTGAAAAGAATTTAAAATTACCTTTCCAAAAATATAGCACACTTGATATTTTGTTATAATCCTCTTCGAAATACAGAATTTTTAAAAGTTCGCCACTTTTAACTAGTAGGCTTTGGACCCCTTATTGATGATATGCCCTTAATGGAACTCGAAAACATATTTTTCCAGCAAGACGAAGCACCGCCTCTAAACTTTGAAGTTATCAGCAAATTTTTGCATCCAATTTCAAGAATAATTGAATAGCTAACAAAGATTCCAGCCGTTGGCCGTCGAGGCCGCCTGACTTAGTGCCCATGGATCTAATCCTATGGATATATTTGCGGAAAAATAAAGGTTCCTTATTCTTCCGTATCATCTAGTCAAGAATTAGAAATACTTAGCAGTTATGAGAGGGTATCTTTCACCCCCACTGAATTAATGAATTCCGCGAGAAATGTTCAAAAACTGCCCCGTCTGTCCATAATAGAAAACGGTCAATATGTCGAACACCTGTAGCAAAATCTCATGTCTTGGTTTCTTATTTATTTTTATTGTTATTAGATATAGTTTAAATGTGTGTTGATGTTGGTTAAATATATTTTAAATAGTTATAAAATTCTGCATCTCTCATAGCAAATATTATTTTCGTTTTAATTGATGCTCACAGCTAGATTTTTTTGCATTACAGCCGGTGCCGTTCAAAGCCTACTCATTTAAAGCGGGTGAATTTTTATATACTCTATATCTCGAAGAGGAATCGAGCAAAATATCAAGTATGTTATATTTTTGGAAATGTAATTTTAAATTCTTTGCAATAAATTAAAAATATACAGTGTGTCCCATATAAAAAATCAAATTTTCTGTTGATAATTCTTAAATTATTAATTTTAAAAAAATTATACTTAAACTATTAAATTCTACGTAAAAAGGTGCTTTGGAAATGTTTTCATAAAAATACAAAACTTTCCATAGCAAAAAAGTTACAGCGATTTGTTAAAAGTGCATATTTTTGAAAAACACCCCGTAACTCCGAAACGGTAACAGATATCGATATGCGGTTTTCACCATCATGTTTTTGACAAAAACTGAGCTCCAGACACCGATATTAGTTTTCGTCTATCTCCCATAGAAAAGGGTGCTTCCCTTTAAAAGCGTCGAATTTGACCCACCCTGTACAGTGAAAGGAAGCCAAAAATGCAATAATATACAGGGTGTTCCATTTAAAAAAAAATCATCCCGATCCACTCACACTTTTTTCAGCCACCCTATAGAAGTTAAAATATTTTCCTGAAATACATCCTTGTACATACTTTAGGTTTACACTTAAACAAAATTCCCAAGTTTTTTATTCTAGGAGCTACAGATGCCCGACGCACTATTGCCGGACCCTGTAGATACCCGACGCACCGTGTATACCCTGTTTACCAATTAAAAATGTTTGTCAAGTACACGAGACGTGAGAATGCGCCTTAAGGTAGTATTATTTTTATAATTGCAACACAAAATTTAGTAAATAGAAAAACTTCAGTACAAGGATTATTCTATTTTCACAAAATCGTAAATATTTCAAAAACTGTAAGATTAAAGTCCGGTAAACCTTAATCAAATTTGCCGATATTTTAATCGTAGAAACTAAAAATGTATATAGGGTGTTCCATTTAAAAAAAAACTTTGATTTTTTTATATATTTGGGAGACTCTGTACCTTTTAAAAATAATTTTAAGTTGTAGCTTTAGTAGTCCTCCAATCATCCAATAACTCACAATTTCTAAAAATCCAATCAGGTGGCTACCATACTCCATGTCGAATGAGATGAGTAATCCTGTATATTTTTAGTCAATCCGTAAATATTCCTCAATTTCTGCTAAAATAGCTCTAATGTACGAGTGTAGGTAATATTTCCGATACAAACATTTTTTTTTAATTTACTTTTATTTTTCTACATAATCTCTTTGTAAAGGAACACACTTCTCTCATTTCTACTCCCACCTGTTGTTTATAAAAGAGTACAATTTTTGTTTTTATAATTTCCCTCATTATAATTGGTTAGTTTTAATTACTTAGTCCAGTCAATTTAGACATTCGAAGGTACATAAATTCATAACAAGCTGAAAATTCGTGTAATTGTTTAAAACAGATCATTCCGGTGCCTGGGAAAAAATTATTCGAGGTCAAAGGTCAAAAATCTCGAAAAAAAATGTTTTTTGCGATTTTCAGCAAAAAGAGAAGTTTTATCATAAAATTACTTCAGACAAAAATTATAGACCATAAAATTGTCTATAAAAAAATGTATCAATACTTTTTTTCTTTAGAGCCACTGTTTCTGAGATATAACGAGTCAAAGAGTTGTAATCATCATAATATGCACACGTTTCCAGTAAGGATTAGAAATAATAAAAGCGATGGAAAGAAAAAAATTATAAATCTACTAGTCTGATTCATAACCTTCAAATACTTCTTCTTGTTGTTCTTCTTGATCTTCGTTTTGTTTGTTTTCTTCATCCTGGATGTAAGTAAATTGCGTCAATAGTGATGTATCGCATGTTTCTTCGTTGGTATCAAACGAATCCTCTACTATTGATGATTCAACATTAGAACATGACCGGCCTTGACAATTTGTATGTACAGCTGGTTCCAAAAAAAATGAATACGATTCTATACATTTTTTTCGAATATTTGGGCAGTGTATATTTATGTGTCAAGTATTTTGACATGTTAAGGTTATTGCGACACTATATAGTATAAAACAACTTTTCTTTTGACAAAGTGGCAAATAAATTTTTCAGAACGTCAGCATGACATGAGTAGAGAAATGGGGGACTGGTATCATAGAATATACTGCCCGAAATAATAAAAATATGTTTTAAATCGTATTCAATTTTATTGGAACCAGCTGTACAGGGTGGGTCAAATTAGACGCTTTTAAATGGAAACACCCTTTTCTATAGGAGATAGACGAAAACTAATATCGGTGTCTGGAGCTCAATTTTCATCAAAAACGTGATGGTGAAAACCGCACATCAATATCCGTTACCGTTTCGGAGTTACGGGGTGTTTTTCAAAAATGTGCATTTTTAACAAATCGCTGTAACTTTTTTACTATGGAAAATTTTGTATTTCTATGAAAACATTTCCAAAGCATCTTTTTACGTAGAATTCAATGGTTTAAGTATAATTTTTTTAAAATTAATAATTTAAGAGTTATCAACAAAAAAATTGATTTTTTATTTGGGACACCCTCTATATTTTTAATAAACTGAAAATAATTTAAAATTACCTTTCCAAAAATATAGCACACTTGATATTTAGTTATAATCTCCTTCGAAATACAGAATTTTTAAAAGTTCGCCACTTTTAACTGGTAGGCTTTGGACTTTGGACCTCTTATTGATGATATGCTCTTAATGGAACTCGAAAACATATTTTTCCAGCAAGACGACGCACCGCCTCTGAACGCTGAAGTTATCAGCAAATTTTTGCAGCCAATTTCAAGAATAATTGAATAGCTAACCAAGACCCCAGCCGTTGGCCGTCGAGGCCGCCTGACTTAGTGCCCATGGACCTAATCCCATGGATATATTTGCGGAAGAATAAAGGTTCCTTATTCTTCCGTATAATCTAGACAAGAATTAGAAATACTTAGCAGTTATGAGAGGGTATATTTGGGTATATTTCACATCTACTGAGTTAATGAATTCAGCGAGAAATGTTCAAAAACTGCCCCGTCTGTCCATAACAGAAAACGGTCGATATGTCGAACACCTGTAGCAAAATCTTATGTCTTGGTTTGCTATTTATTTTTATTGTTATTAGATATAGTTTAAATGTATTGATGTTGGTTAAATATATTTTAAATTGTTATAAAATTCTGCATCTCTCATAGCAAATATTATTTTCGTTTTAATTGATGCTCACAGCTAGAATTTTTTTGCATTACAGCCGGTGCCGTTCAAAGCCTACTTATTTAAAGCCGGCGAATTTTTATATACTCTATATCTCGAAGAGGAATCGAGCAAAATATCAAGTGTGTTATATTTTTGGAAAGGTAATTTTAAAGTATTTTCAATAAATTAAAAATATACAGGGTGTCCCATATAAAAAATCAAATTTTCTGTTGATAATCCTTAAATTATTAATTTTAAAAAAAATATACATAAACCATTAAATTCTACGTTAAAAGGTGCTTTGGAAATGTTTTCATAAAAATACAAAATTTTCCATAGCAAAAAAGTTACAGCGATTTGTTAAAAATGCATATTTTTGAAAAACACCCCGTAACTCCGAAACGGTAACAGATCGATATGCGGTTTTCACCATCATATTTTTGATAAAAATTGAGCTCCAGACACCGATATTAGTTTTTGTCTATCTCCTATAGAAAAGGGTGTTTCCATTTAAAAGCGTCGAATTTGACCCACCCTGTACATGCCAGAGAATAAAACTGTCCAACTTTTTTACAACTACATTTAGCACTGCATCCAAAGCTTTACAGTTGCAAAAAATTGTGTTTAGCAGTTTTTCCGGCGCAGTATACGGTAGTAGTAGTATGACGATTACAACTCTCTAACTCGTTATATCTCAGAAACAGTGGCTCTAAGGGAAAAAAGTGTTGATACATTTTTTATACAAAATTTTATGATCTATATTTTTTGTCTGAGGTAATTTCATGTATATTTATGAAACTTACCGTTTTGCTGAAAATCAAACTTTTTTTTATTTCGAGATTTTTGAGCTTTGACCTTGCATAATTTTTTTCCAGGCACCGCACAGTGGGGTATTTGACACCGATAGTTGATCGAAATTTTTTTTTATATAAATTATTGATATTTTCAATTAAAGAGGAAATAATATGAACAAAATAAAGGATAATTCGTCGATTCTAAAAAAAAGGAAGAAAAATCACTGTTCCAGTGTTTCCACGATCAATGCCACTAATGCCAGTAGTAATATCGCAACTAATACTACTAATGCTACGACTGATCCGCGACCAATGCCCATACCACTAAAGCCGCTACTAATTCCAAATTGTGCTATACTGCTAATGGCACTAAAGCGATCGCTTTGTACACAACAATGCCATCGCGGTTTACACCTCGCATTAGTATATCACTGATTTGAAAATTAGAGGAAACCAAGAATGTTTTTCTTATTTTACCAGCAAAGCCACAAAAAGTCGCAGTATTTTATTTTACTGTATGAAAGCCCATTGTTTACTAAGTAAAACGTATATAGACAATATGCTGAATTCTTCGAAATGCGCAACTAATCTCAAGTATAATAAAAATGTCTCAAATTTTCTGAACGCCTGGCCTAACTTTTAGTTGCAAAGAAAAATCGTTAATATAGAGAATATCAAAATAAATAATATGTTTTTGTAGAATACATACCTGCAGCTTGCTGAGCCATTTTCAATCAAAACAATAATATAAACGTAAAAGGAGCACAAGAACAACAACAATTTATAATTTTAAACATAAAATTTAGCCATTTACCTCTTATCTGTGAGAAGCTTTGAATAAGAAGGAAGGAGCATAATGCTATCCATGTATTCATGCATGGTGGGCGGAAAAAGCACTCTAGGGTGGGGATCCTTGACAGTTCTGTTTGACGATTCATTTGACACATTTGAATTTGATTTGAAATTTTGTGGATTTGTCAGTCTTTACGGAGCTTATTTTATGTTATTTATTATTTATTCTATTACTGATTGTTGTATAAAGGTAGTTAATCTAGATGGAAATTGTGGCAGAACATAAATTAACAGTGACACTATCGCGATTTATCGAAAAAGACTCTAAAATAGTTGGTTGTGTAACGTCCGGTAGATCTCGGCAAAAATTGAGTGAAATAATGGAACAACTTTTCGCTAGTAAGTGACTATATGATATACATACGTGTAGTAAACCGATCATTTGTGCAATTCAAATCTCAAAGATTAGATGTCAAAGAATTTAGATACGTTAATTTGACTTACCTGCTTCAGTAGCGTATCTGATGTTTATGTTAATAAATACTTATTATAACTTATCTATTTTTATTAGAATTATATATTTTTATAACAATTTTAATTAACTACCAACATTTATTCACAACGTAAAATAAAACAACAAATTATTGAGTCTACCCCACGTCTACCCTACATCATAGTTTTACATTTTTTAAATAAAATTAGAACGACACTGATAAACCGGAATTTAAGTCGGCCATATTTGATGCCCATCGCGGTGTACCTAAGATTTTTGATATGCTCCTTCCTTAGTCTTCTTATTCAAAGGTGAGAAGTAACAACTTTGACGTTTCGTTGAAACAGACGAATGCAACTAAACACACCCATAGCAACGCCATTCATTGCAGACATGATTTAACTTATCATTTATCTTTTTTTGGGAAATCTTAAACACATTTGCTTTTTCGAATTTCGATCACCTTTTTCATGCTAATACTCCACCGTGCACCGGTATGATTCGGAATTTTAAAATGTTATTTTTAATTATGTTTTAAACAATTACACGCATTTTCAGCTTGTTGTAAATTTATGTACCTTTACTCTTATTTTTTGGTCTAATTTGACCGGACTAACTCGCAAGAACGTGCGATAGTATATTGTCTTTGCGTGCGATAGTATAGAGTCTTTTGTAAAGTTTTATACCTCCATCTCTCGTTTTTACATCAAGCAATCATTGTTTTCTTACTTATTTAGTATGTGTTAAATAAGTAAGAAAACAATAAGAACGTAAGTTATAATTTCACTTTTTCAATGGGACACCCTGTAGATATATTTTAATTTTTTTTTATGCAACCGCTACCACACAAAATGCATAGTAGGCTTTTACTGTTAGACCGTGGCTACATAAAGTTTGTAGCGTAGCGTGTGGTAGCGTAGCGTAAGAGAGGAGTGCTTTCAGTGTGAGAAAATACGCTTCAATCCGCAATACGCGTCGGTGTATGTGGGGCCACTTCGGTATACTTTAATGCATTTAAACGCTTTGCGGTCCTTTCCGCTTTACGCTACGCTACGCTGTACGTACACTATGTAATTTGTGTGGTAGTAATTAGTGATTGCATCAATTAAACCAAAATAGTTCAAAAACGGTTCACGCAAATACGGTGCCAATGCACTGGGTGGTGTGAGAAAATACGCTTCAATTCGCAATATGCGTCGCTGTATGTGGGGCCACTTCGGTATACTTTAATGCATTTAAACGCTTTGCGATCCTTTCCCCTTTACGCTACGCTACGCTGTACGTACACTATGTAATTTGTGTGGTAGTAATTAGTGATTTCATCAATTAAACCAAAATAGTTCAAAAACGGTTCACGCAAATACGGTACCAATGCACCGGGTGCGTCTCAAAAGTGGCTCGCCCCTATAACTTCTTTATTTTTTCAGATAAAAAAAACGAGATTTGGTATGTTAGTATATGACATAAATTGGGATTTATTGACGTATTCAATTGTTTTCGGTCACTTCCGGTTTCACCGTTTCATAGAACTGACTATATAACTTTTGATTTTTAAATGGCACCCTTGGTTTTTTTAAATTTATTCGATAGATAATAACACTCCAAATCGAATGACATATCATATGTCAATTTTTAACATAGTCACTCAACAAATTCTATTTTAAATTTTAATCTAGAGTGCCATGGCTGTGTTAAAAACACTAATTTTTAATCAAGGAGCCTTGGAAAAATAGATCTGATCGTCTAATGTTTTTAGTGTCTTGTCCTGGCCGGTTAAAAGATGCCCAAATCGTATTTTTAATCATATCTCAATTTTTTCAAATGGAACGAGGGTGGCTTTTTAGCATATTTGGAAAAAGCATTTTTTTACGATTAATTTGATACCACACACTTGGTATTTTGAGTCAAATTGTCGTTATGAACCGGATGTTACAATTTCAAATAAACCATATGCCAAAATGTCAGAAGTTGACATATGGTATGTCATTCGATTCAGAGTGTCATTTTCTATCAAATAAAGTAAAAAAATACCGAGGGTGCCATTTAAAAATCAAAAGTTGTAGTCATTTCCGGTGAAACCAGAAGTGACCGATAACAATTGAATACGTCAATCAATCCCAATTTATGTCATATACTAACATACCAAATATTGTTGTTTTATCTGAAAAAATAAAAAAGTTATAGGGGTGAGTCACTTTTGAGACCCACCCGGTATATTTGAAATCTGACATTTTATTTAATTTAAAATATGCCTATAGGGTTTTCCATTAAAATAGGTAAAGTTATAAATTTTGCCTAACTTTCTCGCGTGATCGCGTCTTTGGTTTATTCTTATTTCACTTTCTAGTGGTTCAGATAAAACCGTACAAGTCCTACATTTAAAGTTTTTTACTACCCCCAATAAGTACAACTGCAGGCAGTGACGGATCTACGGGGGGGCTTCGGGCGCTTAAGCCCTCTCCTTGGGTTCAGCCAAGTAATACGATATTATTAATTTCTTTAGTCACAAACGACTCTGGAGTATACAGGGTGCTACAAATTCGAGGTACGAGCATTGGTATCTCGGTAACCGTAATAGATACGAACATGGTTAAATTGGGGCAAAGTTGCGCTTTGGGATGTTCACCAAGATGCCATCAAAAAAGTTTTAAAAATTTCAAGGATTGCTGAGTTTTTGGGAAAAAACGGATTTTTTTGAAAATCAATTTTATTTTTTTCTGTCGTTGCTTTTTAGAAAATCGAAAAACTAATTGCACATTCTCATTGCCACTTTATTAGAGCTATCTGATAGTATTTTTATATTTTCAAATTAGTTGATGATTTGTGAGATACAGAAGCCAACTTAATTTTTTTAAATACGGACCTGCATTTTTTATTTTAGGTTATGAAAGAACTCGGTCTCCTGAGTACAATGATATGCCACACTTAATATTTTTTTTGTTTCGGAAATTTGAGCACAATTTATTTAAACTAATTTCAAATCCGGCTCTGTTTTTTTAAATATATTTAATTTGTTCATCGTTACAATATTGCTAAGCTTTCAAACTTAATAATGACGTGGGGTAAAACATTGAATAGGGCAAATCAAATGCAATAAGATAATAAAAAATAATATAAAATGAATATGTGTGTGTGAGATCAATACATCTCAGCATTTACAATAATAAGAAATGCATTCGGAAGTATAAGAAGAAGATCTGTTCCAAGAACTAAAATTGAACGAAAAATAAATTTGTGCAATAGGGAGGGTTATAACAACCATTTTGAACTTGTAGAGCACTAGAAATTAGTTAGTAGAAGTTGTTTAATTTATAATAACGACGATTAATATTATGCAAATTATTAGATTGTACACTAAGATTTTAAATTCACAGTAAAAAAAGTTAAAAATAATATATTTAAATTGCTGACCTGGATATTATTTATTTGAATATTTCATTTGGCTCGATTTTCCTTATTTAATGTTAATTAGCGCTGATCAATATTGCTGCGATGAATATAAGCAGATTAAATAATTTAAAAAACCAGAGTCGGACTTGAAATTATTTTAAATAATAATTAAATAGTTTTGTTGTTGTTAAAGTATGCAAAACAAAAAAAAGTATAAGTGTGGCATATCATTGTACTTAGGAGACCGAGTTCTTTCAAAACTTGATATAAAAAATGCAGGTCCGTATTTAAAAAATATAAGTCGGCCTCTGTACCTCACAAATTATCAGCTAATTTGAAAATCTAAAAATACTACCAGATAGCCCTAATGAAGTGGCTATGAGAATGTGAGATTAGTTTTTTGATTTTCTAAAAAGTAACGACAGGAAAAAATAAAATTGGTTTTCAAAAAAATCCGTTTTTTCGAAAAAACTCAGCAATCCCTGAAATTTTTAAAAAAATTTTGATGGCATCTTGGTGAACATGTCAAGGCGCAATTTTGCCCCTATTTAACCATCTTCGTATCTATTACGGTTTCCGAGATACTAATGTTCGTACCTCGAATTTGTAGCACCCTGTATACTATGAGTAAAATTTTGTTTCTATCCCCCACCCCCCTTTCCCGAATCCTGGATCCGCCCCTGTCTGCAGGTGTGGCACTAAGTATCTCTATACAAAACCCTGCATATCTTGTGTGAGAAGTTATATTAGTTATTATTATGACTATTCCGTTTTATTTTTCAGATCTTTAATGCGGGTGTGTATAAAGGCATTTTTGGATTTGCAACTTGGTGGACCTGTTTCTCGTATTTTGCAACGACATCTGTTGGTCTCATTTATCAGTCCTATTTTTCAAGAAATTAAATTAAGTAACAAGTAATTCATACCATTTCTGTAAGAAGAGATTTTCAGCAAAACATGAAGAGATCTATGATTTAAGTTTTTAAGTTTATATAATACGGGTTGTTAAGTTTTTGAATATTTTTATTTAAGTAATTTTTAAATGTTTATAGGAAATCCTTTCAATATTTTGTGACAATAATTTGTTTTTGTATCAATATACAATAAATGTTAATATTTTGAAATATATTTTGATTAATTAATTCTCGGAATACAGATATTTTAAGTGATGTATAGGTACATTTAATAAAAATTGTAAACTAGTAAACATACAAATTTTATAGGTTTGTGTGTCATTTTCTTATTTTAATTGTTTAAAATGAAAATCATAGAAAATTTATTAATGGTGTGGTGTTGATAATAAAAGTACCTAAGTATTGTACAGCGTATGTACAGTATACAGGGTGTTTCATTTCATGTTTCCAGCCCCGGATCCCGGATAAATTTGAACTGGGATAAATTTGAAAGTTACTTAAAATCGCGAACGGACCAATACGAGCCTCTTAATAAATTTGCACTCAAGAACGTGAATTATACAAGGTGCGTCTCAAAAGTGGCTCACCCCTATATCATTTTTATTTTTTTCAGATAAAAAAACGAGATTTGGCATGTTAGTATATGACATAAATTAGGAATGACTGACGTATTCAATTGTTTTTGGTCACTTCCTGTTTCTTCGGAAATTACTACAACTTTTGATTTTTAAATGGCACCCTCGGTATTTTTATATACTTTATTTGATAGAAAATGGCATTCTGAACAGAATGCCATATCAAATGTCAACTTTTGACATTATCGCTTAATAAAAAATTGAATTTTAAATTTCAATCTAGACTGCCATGGACTATGTTAAAAATACTAATTTTTAATCAAGAAGCCTGGGAAAAATAGATTTGATTGTCTAATGTTTTTAGTGTCTTGTCCTGAGCGGTTAAAAGATACTCAAATCGTATTTTTAAACATCTCAATTTTTTCAAATGGAACGAGTGTAGCTCATTAGCATATCAGGAAAAAGCATTTTTTTACCAATAATTTGATACCACACACTTGGTATTTTGACTCAAATTGTCGTTTATGAACAACATGTTAAAATTTCAAATAAACCCATATATATATTAACTAACGATTTGATATGTATATGAATAAACCATATACGAAAATGTCAAAAGTTGCCATATGATATGTCCATGATGTGTCATTATATTTAGAGTGTCATTTTCTATCGAATAAAGTAAAAAAATACCGAGGGTGCCATTTAAAAATCAAAAGTTGTAGTCATTTCCGGTGAAACAGGAAGTGACCGAAAACAATTGAATAGGTCAATAAACGCCAATCAATCCTAATTTATGTCACACCTATAGGTGCCCATAGTAACATACGAAGATCCCGTTTTTTTAACTGAAAAAAATAAAAAAGTTATAGGGGTGAGCCACTTTTGAGACGCACCCGGTATGCTAGGCGCTTTGTAGAACAAGATTTTTATTTTCAATTATGTTATATCACAGCTTATTATATTATATTATGATTTTGGCGCTTCTTGAGACTGCTGCCCGGAGCGGGTGCTCCTTTCCCCCCGCCCCCTTTAGATTCGGGGCTCTTGTTTAATTGGTATAATAATTTAAATGAATTCGTTAATAAGGCCAGGACGTGGCCAGGACTGTGGCCAGGATCTGACTACCAGAGTTACGATCGTGTTATTTAAAATTTAATTCCTGTTTAGAATTACCATAATTAAAATATTTAAAAGATTATGTGTTAATAAAATTGAATAAGATGTTTTTCAAATAATTTCTTAAACTTAAAACTATTTACAAAATTTTTTTCAAATAATCATATGAATAATGATATCTTCGCTTATTAATACAACACGTGATATGAATTAGCACTTTTCTAATTCACAACCTCAATGTCATAAAATAGCTACAATCTAAGTTTTAGTCCTTTATCAATAATCTCAGACCATACCTAACAAATATCTTGAAAATCATGGTCATTCAGAAACAAATTAATTTAAATTTGGCGCCAAAATGTATAACCAACCAACTTCCGGGCTTAGAAAAATTTATTTTGATAATCACTTTTAAGTTCTATTATTATATTGCATTATATTTGTTACAGATGTGAATAGAGATACAATAAATGTCCAAAGAATATTTTTATTCTTCAAAAAGGCTATTAGGTATATTTGAAAAATATTTTTAGAAACTATTAAGTTGTTAATTTGATTTCCTGTAGTTTACCAAAATCATCTTTATCTATCGTGGCCAATCAGAGGCCTTTGACGTCAGTTGGCCAGAAATTATTATCTTTCCATTGGTGGAGCGATAGAATTTTCTGGAAGCTTTTCCTGGCCGTGGTATAAATTCCGCCATTACTAAAAATTCCCTTGATTTGATCCTTGTATGCAGTTGCTGTAGGTTACTTGTAATTTAACGTATTTTTTCTAATCTCATTTTATAATAAATTAGTGTATAAATCTATATTTAAGGTGAGTGTAGTTAAGAAATATGATGTACTATAATTTTTAAGGGCGGTATTATATTTTTTGAGGGGTTTCAAATGTCCACGTGCTGACAAATTTAATTTTCATTGTCTACGAATAAGAAACGATTTCTTTGTAATTATGAAATTTCTAGAGTTTCTTTTACACAAGAAGTAGTATTTCTTTGTTAAAATGCTTGCCGTTTATTAGTAAGGACTTTGTATGTTCCTGTAAATGCTGGGCGTCGCTTACAATATCAAGGTTACACAAATACGACAATAAACTTGTATTTATGGTTTTTATTTGTTTTTCTTAGAAAATGGCAAAAGCACCAGCAGTTGGTATTGATCTTGGAACAACTTATTCCTGTGTTGGAGTATTTCAACATGGAAAAGTTGAAATTATTGCTAATGACCAAGGAAACAGAACCACTCCATCATATGTAGCCTTCACAGATACGGAGCGTCTTATTGGAGACGCTGCCAAAAACCAAGTAGCTATGAATCCCAATAACACAATTTTTGGTGAGAATTAATTTTTAACTTGTTCTAATTCTTAATAATACAAATTATTTATTTCAATAGATGCTAAGCGTCTTATTGGTAGAAGATTTGATGATCCTGCTGTACAAGCTGATATGAAACATTGGCCATTTGAAGTAATCAATGAAGATACGAAACCAAAAATGAAAGTAGATTACAAAGGTGAAAGTAAAACATTCTTCCCTGAAGAAATCAGTTCTATGGTACTTACAAAAATGAAGGAAACAGCTGAAGCATACTTGGGAACTTCTGTTACAAACGCAGTTATAACTGTGCCAGCCTATTTTAATGATTCACAACGTCAGGCAACTAAAGATGCTGGAACTATTGCTGGCCTTCAAGTACTTAGAATTATTAATGAACCTACTGCAGCTGCTATCGCGTATGGTCTTGACAAAAAAGGTAATGAAGTAATATATGTATTTTTTTTATTTTAGATTATGAACTTGTTTAATTTGGTCTAATAAGAATTTCCAGTATTTTTAAAAATTTTGTTTTTTATTTCAGGACAAGGTGAAAGAAATGTTCTTATATTTGATCTGGGTGGTGGTACTTTTGATGTCTCCATCTTGACTATTGAGGATGGTATTTTTGAAGTAAAATCTACTGCTGGAGACACTCATTTGGGAGGTGAAGATTTTGATAACCGCATGGTTAATCATTTTGTCCAAGAATTTAAGCGTAAATACAAGAAAGATTTAACCACAAACAAAAGAGCACTCAGACGATTAAGAACCGCATGTGAAAGAGCGAAGAGAACTTTGTCATCTTCCACTCAAGCCAGCATTGAAATTGATTCCCTATTTGAGGGAATAGACTTCTACACTTCAATTACACGTGCCCGTTTTGAAGAACTCAATGCTGATTTATTCAGGTCTACGATGGAGCCAGTAGAAAAGGCCATACGTGATGCAAAAATGGATAAGTCCGCAGTACATGACATCGTACTGGTTGGAGGATCAACTCGTATTCCCAAGGTCCAAAAATTACTGCAGGATTTCTTTAATGGGAAAGAGCTTAACAAATCCATCAACCCTGATGAGGCTGTTGCCTATGGTGCTGCTGTTCAAGCTGCTATTTTACATGGTGACAAATCAGAAGAGGTATGTTTTTTATCACTTGTTTATAAATATTTGAATTGATTTTACTTTTGTTATACAGGTACAAGATCTGCTTCTTCTTGATGTTACTCCACTTTCATTGGGTATTGAAACTGCAGGTGGTGTTATGACAACCCTTATCAAAAGGAACACAACCATTCCTACTAAGCAAACACAAACATTTACAACCTATTCTGACAACCAACCTGGAGTACTTATTCAGGTAATATTTTATTCTGTATAATGTTGAAATTGTTAATTACTTCATATGATGATATTAAATTGTCATGCCAGACTGGAGTTTATGAGCTACTTCTGTGATTATTTTATATCTGAAGATTACTGATTTTCTATACTTTCACTATTATCTTAAATTATTATTGTTTAAATCTAGATTTGTTTTACAGGTTTATGAAGGCGAGCGTGCTATGACTCGTGATAACAATCTTTTGGGTAAATTTGAACTCACTGGAATTCCCCCAGCACCTCGAGGCGTTCCTCAAATCGAAGTAACATTCGATATCGACGCTAACGGTATTTTGAACGTAAGCGCCATTGAAAAGTCCACTAACAAGGAAAATAAAATTACAATTACAAACGACAAGGGACGTCTCAGCAAGGAGGATATTGAAAGAATGGTCAATGAGGCTGAGAAATACAGAAATGAAGATGAGAAACAGAGGAGCACAATTTCAGCCAAGAATGCTCTGGAATCTTACTGCTTTAACATCAAAAGTACAGCAGAAGATGACAAAATCAAGGACAAGATTAGCGACAGCGACAAACAAACTGTGTTGGAGAAATGCAATGAGGTCATTGCGTGGTTAGATGCCAATCAACTCGCCGACAAAGAAGAGTATGAACACAAACAGAAGGAATTGGAGAACATTTGCAACCCAATTATCACAAAATTGTATCAAGGAGCTGGCGGTGCCCCAGGTGGAATGCCTGGAGGATTCCCAGGCGGCGCGGGCGCTGCCCCTGGTGCAGGAGCTGGTGCTGGAGGTGCCGGACCAACCATTGAAGAGGTCGATTAAATGTAGCCATTCCATAATTAATTACCCTTGCTTTTGTTACAGTATTAAAATTTCCTCTTTTACATTTTGGCTTTACAGAGACAATTTCAGATCATAAACTCGTTTTGTATCTACAATTTTTACAGTTTGTTTGCAGATATGTTCAATTTTTTTATTAAAGGTCAGTTTCAAATTGAATATAAAAGTATTATTTATATACAACCCAAAAGCGTATAGGAATAAGTTAAATTTATTAAGGTTTAATGCCGTCTCAATTTTAATGCAGGATTGTCGTGCCTGTTTTTAAAGATCCTTCATGACATACCTTTGCTATTATGGGTGCGAACCAGGGTTCGGAAAACTACATTACATGTAGTTTATGTAACCTCTGTATGTAACTTTCAAATATCAAAGGTTTGAGGTGAGGTTATAAGTTGAAGCTTTAAAAACACATAATGTATTTAAGAAAACAGAAGAAATATGGCTTTAAATATAATATTTACATCATATTATCTGTATTACACCTCATACAAAGGAAAATTATTCATAAACAAGGATAATATCAATGCATAGTTTATTAACGTAGTTTTCATGTAGTTATGAACGGGAAAAGACGTAGTTTTTGAAGAAAAACTACACGTAGTTAATCAGGTAAATTACGTCTTAATTAACTACTTCCGAACCCTGGTGCGAACTTTAGTTTGACTTTAGCTCAAATATGCCGGCTACCGTAATTAAATTTTTTGCGCACGTTTATGATCATTTTTCCTATCTCTGAGGGTGCAGCCACTATCCTAAAAACGCCGTATCGGCGTAACGGCGTAACGACCTTGAATAGATTTCCAGTAATTCTATTTTCTGAAACATTCATCTGTCAGAAATTTTATCTGTCAAATTCATCTGTCAAAAATTTTAGCCAATAGAATTACTGGAAATCGATTCAAGGTCGTTACGCCGTTACGCCGATACGCCGTTTTTAGGATAGTGTGGCTGCACCCTGATGGAGTCAAACGTAATACATATACATCCGTGTGCTTCATGCTTAGCAGCTATCATTAGAATTTTTGGTCGCGTTCATGCTCATTCTTGCTTTCTCTATATCTTTGACCTCTAGGGGTTGGATAAAATGTATTATCGATATTTTTTCCTAAAATTGACATTCCTAGTTCATACCACAGATAACATACAGTCATACAGTAAAGATTTTATAGGTTATGTATTTATTTACTTTTTTTATTCAAAGTTTTGAAAGATTTCAAATTTCTCTAATTTTAATTTATGGGATGAAAATTTGGTATTTTAGGTATTTAAATTGGAAATTGATACCTCTTATTTATCTGTTATTTTGACGAGTTATAGATAATGTATTCTTCCAAGCATAAGCATCTAAATGGAGAACGTCTTAAAAAATCAAAAAAAGACAAGAAACTTTCAAGTTTAATAAATAACTCTGACTCAGATACTGGCGAAGAAAGTGAACATGAACTTTCATATTACATTGGAGACAGAGTTAAATTAATGAAGGAAGTTTTAAAGATCGTTAAGCCACGCAAGATATTTGCTATGGCACCAGATTGCATGAGAGTAAGTATAATACATGAGAGTAAGTATAATACATGAGACGATGGGCGCTTTCAGGGACGTTCAGCGGCTGAGTAAGCGGTTTCCCTAAACGGTTTCTTTTTATACACAAAAACAGTCAGCCGCTGATTTCCCTGTACACGCACATTGACTGTTGTCACCATAGAATAAGCATATATGTAGTATATAATGGCGCATTCTCACGACTCGTGTACTTGACAAACATTTGTAATTGGTATACAGGGTATACATGGTGCATCGGGCATCTATACAGAATTTCTAAGTTATTTATTACAGGAGCTACGCCGCATTCTCGCCAGACCCTATATGCCAATAAAAAATACTTGCCAAGTACATGAGTCGTCAGAGTCTGCATTAATAGGGCTAGGTATACGGGGTGTCAAAACAATAGTGTACCAAACTTCAATGGTTGATTCTGCAGAAAAAAAGTAAAAAAAAGTTCCTATGAACCCTGTGAAGTTTTTTGGGGAAGTTACAGCCTTAGAAAGAATATTAAATAAAAATTATATGTTTTGTTTACTTTTAAGAACAATTTTCTTTGAAATTTGGTATTCTTAAACACATTGTATGGCCAAAGCATGGCAATAGTGTAAAAATTCATAACTGTTCTGGAAGGGCACTGTCCATTAGAGTAGGTTTGTTTATCCTAATGGATACAGTAATTTCAACAAATTACATACAAAAAACAGCGACAAAAAAAACGGCGGCGTTCCAAACAATTACACATCACCACCCCAGTGGCGGCTCGTGACCGTGGGACTGTGTATGTGGGGTGATAAAATTTTAGTTGCGTCTATTTGCTTCTCCTTAAATTATTTTATAATCGAAATTATATCTATTATTAATACCTGCAATTTATTCATTAATTTATGATGGTCGAAAACACTGCAGTAAAAGTTGGTTAAATGAGATATTAAATGCCTTGGAAATAATTTTCTTATAGGATTCTTAAAATTTATCGGCAAGAGATAAATAAAAATACATGAGACAAATTTGCAAACCTTATTTCTAAATGTATAACAATCTTATCTAATATTTCATAAAATAAAATAAAATTCGCAAAGAAGTTTTTTGACTACACTGCTTTTATTAACATATCGAATTGAAATAGCACACTGAGACGTTTCTATACTATCTGTTGTATCCTAAAATTATATCCTGTGCTTGCACTGAATAAAAACTTGCCTAATTTCGGGATTTTCCCGAAAATCTCAGACGCCTGGCAAAGTAGAGATATGTAGGTTCTAATATGATATTAAACTAGTTTTATTCCAATAAATGTTTTAATATTTGTAGTAAGAAGTTCTATATATTTTTATATAAATGTAAAAGATAAAATGTACCTTTATATGGGTTTATCATACCATTTTCGTTTGTTACTGCCTGGTTAACAGTATTTTCAAATCGACCAACTATACGTTTCTGATATTTAATAAATAATTAAACTGTACTTAAAATGAATGGCGATTCGGAAAATGAAGATCGATTAAAAATTACTTCGCTGATTAGTTCAGTTTCTAACCGTGTTTTGAACGCCGCACAGTGGATCGAGGTATACGGAAATATGGACATTTGCTTTTGTTTTAGAAGTATTGGTCTGATTTGGATAATTTTGATCATTTTGCAAAGAAATGATCATTAAATATTACAATTAAATATTGTAAGTTATTACAATAAAATATTTTATTTTTATTTATATTTTTTATTAACGTTTTCTATATTAGAAAACGTAGGTATAAGTTTGCGATTGCTTAAAATTCGACCTTTCATGTGGAGAAAGATACGTTAAAATATTTTTCAATACCGTTTGATGGAGGGTTATCCCATGGTTTAAGAAGAATTTTTAAGAATATCAATTATAAACTTGTGTATAGTGCTAATTATAAATTACAACAATTATTAGATAATCCTAAAGATACACCGCCACTGGAAAGGTCGTGTATTTATGAATTTTCATGTAAAGATTGTAATCAGAAATATGTTGGGCAAACTAGAAGATCAATATTAACTAGATTTAAAGAACATCTAGCTCATATAAGATATGGTAGACCGGATAAATCTTGCATTTGCTGAACATATTGTTGATAAAAACCATTGTATAGATATTAATAATTTAAAATTAGATAAACAAGTCTCAAATTACAGGCAATTAGATGCATATGAGAGCGTCAAAATTAATAAGTGTAAAGATAGTATGAACAGAGACAATGGTTCAATTCCTTCCAATTCTCTGTTCCTTCTGCCCTAGTTTCGGTAATTAATTGATACGCTCGGTTGGTTTTGACTCCCTTGGCTAGTTTGTAAGTAGCTAGTATATAAACGCTCTATTTTGTAGATATTAGTTTAGTTTTAATCATCTCCTGATGATGCTAACATGGTTAGTGAAACGTGCGTCCAATGTAAAAGTAGAAGTGTTTTGGTGTATTATGGTGATTTAGTGTTTTATTTTGCTGTTCACCAAAGGTTCCAACCCCCAACTGTAGTCCTGTATAGGATAATGTAAATTTTCCTTCGAATATTTATTTTGTTGTCCTTGGTGTTTAGAAAAATACAGCCAAGTATTCAGTTTTTTCACTGCAGTTTTTAACCAAGGTTTTTAACCACATTGTGCATATAGCGTTTTTAACCAACGTTTTAGCAAAAAAGAAATAGAATGGTAACACCGCAGAATATTGGAAATAAAAATAGTATACTATATGCAGAATTTTATGCTGAATCCAAATCTGTACAGAAAAATGAGGGGTGTAATATAATAAAACTCAATAACTACTTAATCATAACTTTTTTTTGGGCCACCCTGTATACAACAAAATATTTTTAGAATATGCACAATTTTAAACCATGCAATATCTCTATAAAACTTTTTTTATATCTTTGTTAACAACGACGATATTGGTCATCCTGGTACTAATGGGCCACCCTGTATATTTTCCAGAGGGTCGTCTAGTGGCCGTAAATCTTTTTATATTTCTTTTAAGTAACCTTTGGCCTCAATAACAGATATAAAAAAGTTTTTTAAAAACTTTAAAGCACTTTTTTAAAACTCAAAAAATAAAAGAAATATATAATATAAACTATACCGGGAGCGTTTCAAAGGTGGCTCACCCCTATAATTTTTTATTTTTTTATACATTTTCCGAGACGTTCGTTTTAAACCAGCATATCTCCAATACAAAAAGAGATAATGTGGTGATTAAAAAAACAAAAATGCTCACAAAAGATGAGGCTACAATGTGATTTAATTTACCAATAGCCACTACCGCTGCTGCACCCTAAAGGGTGTTACAAAGTTCGGGCAAAAAACTTCGTCTTGTTGTTGTGCCCTGTATATGCTCAAAATAAATTCGGAATAAAAATTTCTGACGTACCATCCATTAAAAAGGAATTAATTTACAATTTAAAAAAAAATCATCAAATTCTAATGAGTGGTTCGCGAGAAATCCAACTTCGAAATTGGGTCTAGTTTTTCGTGGCCGGTTTTTTTTTGCCGGTGAGTTTATAAAAAACGTGATTTGGTATGTTGATATTAGACATAAATTAGGATTGATTGACGTATTCAATTGTTTTCTGTAACTTCCTGTTTCACCGGAAATTACTACAACTCTTGATTTTTAAATGGCATCCTCGGTCCTCGGTATTTTTTTTACCTTATTCGTTCTTTATTCGAATAATTTGATACCACACACTTGGTATTTCGAGTCAAAACAATTACAATTTTAAATAAACCATATGTGAAAATGTCATACGTCATTATATTCAGGATGCATCCACACTATCCTAGAAACCGCGTATCGGCGTAACGGCGTAACGACCTTTAATAGATTTCTAGTAATTCTATTGGCTGAAATTTTTGACAGATAAAATTTCTTTGACAGATTAGAATTTTTCAGCCAATAGAATTACTGGAAATCTATTCAAGGTCGTTACGCCGTTACGCCGTTTTTAGGATAGTGTGGATCAGGTGTGGATGCATCTTGAATATAATGACGTATGACATGTCAACTTTTGACATTTTCACATATGGTTTATTTAAAATTGTAATTGTTTTGACTCGAAATACCAAGTGTGTGGTATCAAATTATTCGTAAAAAAATGCTTTTTCCAAATATGCTAATGAGTCACCCTCGTTCTATTTCAAAAAATTGAGATATGATTAAAAGTGCGAATTGGGTATCTTTTAACGAGCCAGGACAAGACACGAAAAACATTAGACGATCAAATATACTTTTCCTCGGCTCCTTGATTTGAAAAATTTGAAAAATTATTGTTTTTAACACAGCCATGGTACTCTAGATTGAAATTTAAAATACGATTTTATGAATGTCAAAAGTTGACATATGCTATGTCATTATGAGTGTCATTTTCTATCGAATAAAGTAACAAAATACCGAAGGTGCCACTTAAAAATCAAAAGTTGTAGTCATTTTCGGTCAAACAGGAAGTGACCGAAAACAATTGAATACGTCAATCAATCCTAATTTATGTCATATACTAACATACCAGATCTCTTTTTTTTATCTGAAGAAATAAAAACGTTATAGGGGTGAGCCACTTTTGAGACGCACCCGGTATAATAATAAGATTTTTAAAATTATTATTATCCTTATTATTGAATACATGTTCGTATTAAGGTGGGTATACACATGCGAGCCGCGAGCGGTTCGCAAACCACTCGTGAACCGCTCGTTAGCAAATTGTTTTTGTACGAACCTTCAACGATCCAAGGGAAAGGGCGAACGCCGCAAACCAACCGAAAACATGCAGTCATTTTTGCGATGCGACGCGACGGTGCGAGTACGCGTTTAATTATATCTTCGCGAGAAGAGAATTATGCTCTGTTGGTGATGAGTTGTGCATTTTTAAGGATGGCTAGTTTAGACAAGAAAAGGAAGCAGCGACGTTGGTGGCACACTAACCTGTACAAAAAACGTACCAGTACGGAGCTT
Source organism: Sitophilus oryzae (assembly GCF_002938485.1). Taxonomy (NCBI): domain Eukaryota; kingdom Metazoa; phylum Arthropoda; class Insecta; order Coleoptera; family Curculionidae; genus Sitophilus; species Sitophilus oryzae. The sequence continues at coordinate 354,180 of NW_022145814.1, read as the reverse complement.
TTAATGGACATGAAATAACAAGAAATAAACTTTAATTTTTTTTATAATGTTCTTTATGTTTTGGATCCCATAATAAAGTTTTTTTTATAAAGAGATCAATTAAATCTAAAATGATTTCCTCGGACCACTCCATATTTAAATAAACCTCTATACCTCTTCCAACCGGTAAACAAAAACTAAAAATTGAAAACAGTGCGTCTGGATTGTCTGAAGGTTCGATACAAACAACGAACAACACACGAGCCCGTCCACCGAGAGCCACGAATCCCTTTGTGTTCGTCAAAAAAACCGACAGGAGGCGGATCGCCGCGAACGGTTTGCGAGCCGTTCGTTCGTTGCTCAGAACAACGTACACACTTGCGAATTATAGGTCCACAAGCGGTTCGCGAACCGCTCGCATAGAACACGCACATTCACATAGAATAAAAATATGATAAAAAGTTCATTGAGTTTTAGGATAAGTATGAAATTCTGCAGTTTAATTTGTAATAGTCAATTTAATTCGGAAATTCAAATAAAATATTCTGGTAAAACACCCTTGTACTATTCAGTAAATTATCCAAAATTAAATAATCCGTGATTATGTTAGTATTCCTTTTCCATGTTGAACATTATAGTAATGTTTTACATTGAAAAATATGTCAATTTCACAAATATCAGTCAAACCCAAAGGTCAAACCCTATAAAGTTTCAAGATGATAAAGAAAAGTAAAAAAAGTTAAGGTCACATGTTCAATTTACATGACGTAACTTGCTAAAATTTTTCAATTGATAGTTTGTTCTAACATCACGAATCCTAAATTTCTCTAGTGGTGTGCCCAGAGACTTTTACCTCGGAATTCAATTACTGTGAATGTATTAATGTGAAACCTTCTTAGATAAGAATCTTAGATAAAATACTAAAATGTTTACCCATTTTTTTCGTTTCTTTTATTTTTTTTTAGTAATTTTAGTAAATTCTTAGTTACTATTTCCTTCTCTTAATTTTTGTATTTTTTATTTTTTTTGTAAGTAAATTTATTGAAATAAGTTAATCTAATGCATAAGCTATACCTATCCTGCTTATATTCTAATCATTGAAATTTTGATTGAAATCGAATTATACAGGGTAGCGCGTCATATACGACGCGGTTTTTGCAAGGGGAACAAAAGGTTATATTGAAGTGAAATTTTGTGAGCTTATGTAAGTCAATTTAAAGCATTTTCTAAAATGATATAGAGTTCTATAGGGTGTCCCCAAAAAAAGTTACACATCAAAGTTGTGTTCTTTGTAATGGAACACCCTGTATATTAATTGATTTTCGGATTCTAGTAAAAAAATAAAGCCGAGTTTCATTAGGAAAGTATATGACTAAAATGTATAGTTTTTGATATACATTCACCGGCACGAAAGATAGGCACCTTAAAACTTTGATGTATTTTAAAGTTTAATATATTTTGTTTGAGTGGGCCGATTTTGATAATTTTTTAAGCAGTATGTAGCCAAATTATTTGAATTTTTGGTATCTCTTTCTAAATTAAAAATGAAACTCCCCATCTGTTAATTATACGAGGGAAAACGAAATGTTGATATTTTGGTGAAAGTTTGAAACGCCCTATGGAATATGTTAAAACAGCAAGAAGTTTAAAAATAATTTTATCATCCAGATACATCCTTTTTCGATAGTTTGTTTAAGGTTTGTTTTTTGGTTCATCTTCAAAGCTTTATTTTTGCTGGAGATATTCACTTTTGAATAAGACTATCATGTCTCCAAAAAAATCCTTTATGGGTATTTCGCCACTGCACTGCAAGAAAAATCTACAAAATAGAATAGTTATTTTTTGTAAACACTTCTGCGTTAAACCTAAACGGACGCTGCTTGTCAGAAGTTATGTTTACAGTTATAAAAATTTGCCTAACAAAGAAAAAAATTGGCGCCGGGAGGCACGTATAGCCGCCCATACTAAAATACGTCTTATTTTTTCCGAAACGCCTCGTATGTATGGAATTGTAAGTATATTGTGTATTGTTATCATTGTGTCTATGATTTGGGGTTTATATTTCGTTTAATGTTTTGTCAATAAAATATGGTGGATAAAAAATAAAAAGGATAGGAAAACAATATAACATACGAACATCTTTCAAAACACAAAATACACTTAGATCCATTTTATCACATACTAAACCAATGAATACAGAACAACAAACAAAAAATGTAATATACCAAATACCCTGTGAATGCGATAAATTTTACATTGGTGAAACATCTAGACCCTTAAATGTTAGAACTAAAGAACATAAAGATTATTTAAGAAAGGGAGATTTTCACAAATCTAAGATTTGTCAGCATTCATGGGACACAGGGCACAGAATAAATTTTAATAACGCCAAAATTATAATGAAAGAAGCGATAGCCTCTAAAAGAGAAATTAAAGAGGCTTTTTTAATTCAATGTAATAAAAATAAATATATTGCTCATGCATCTGTAGATGTTAGTAATGTATGGCAATCGCTTCTTTGATTTTAAAGAACATAACATAAATAAACATAACATACGTAAAATTTTAAAATAATCATACAGAAAGATTGGGGCTTTTTGGTTTTACCTTATTAAGTAATTGTTATCAGGTAGTAATTGTTAATTTTGAAGTTTAACTTGATATAATGTCATTTTAACAGAACGTCAACGGTTTCTCGTAGACGTATCGGTTTTAAAAAAGTAAAGTGTTCTCGAATAGTTGAATTTAAATATTTTAAATAGTTTTTTTTCTGTATTCTTTATATTTTTTTGCTTCCGACGACGGAAAGAGAAAACTTTCCGAAACGTTAAGCATTTTTTTCTTTGTTAGGCAAACTTTTATAACTGTAAACATAACTTCTGACAAGCAGCGTCCGTTTAGGTTTAACGCAGAAGTGTTTACAAAAAATAACTATTTTATTTTGTAGATTTTTCTTGCAGTGCAGTGGCGAAATACCCATAAAGGATTTTTTTAGAGAGATGAATCCGCCACATAGGTATAGACATTTTTTAAGACTAACATGTTTTCGTAATTTTTACGTTAAGACCATGCCTTTGCTTTTGGTCCTAGTCAACAGATCTAGTAAGTTCTGGTCCCGAAACAGGTCCTCTGGACATAAGAATTGCTTCATTTAGTCTTCGTATAGTCCGTTAGTTGATATGTACCTTCCTTAGGTGCAATCCATTATAAATTTGAAAAGCTGGAAATCGGCGGTTTCTTAGCGATAAACTTACAATAAGTCGATCGTCTCGATTAGAAGTTCTCATACAAAGGTTCCTGGACGTTTAAATTGACGTCCTCATGGACATGGTCATAATTCAAAAACTACTCAGTATACTCTATGGTATTAAGGTATTTTTGGAAAAACTAAAACTTAAGTGTAAAAATATATTTGACTCACACTGTATATCTATAAAAATAGTTTTGAAATGTGAACTACCATTAAACATATATTTTGTAAAAGGTTTGGAGTGAAAATCTCAAATAGGAGTTCTGATACAGAGCTTTTTCGGAACACGGAGCCATCTTGTATGTATGCAAAGATATTTAAACTCAACGAGTTTAAATATCTTTGTATGTATGCATTTGTATATGTGTGTTTATTTAAATACTAAAGTGAAAGCTACGAATTTAAATGGATAAACTTTGTAATATATCTTATTAACAATACAATGCAGTAAGTTTTATAAACATTCGTTCACAGTAAATGAATTCCGAGGTTTGTATCCCATAAGGGCTTAAAGCACTCCAGCACTATAACAGTATTTTCAACTATTTCAATCATTGTTGATCGCTCCCTATATATTTCATGTATTATACAGGGTGTCCCAGGCTGAGTGTGCATTAGAAGTTTCTAGAGAACTACAACATTTACCTCGGAGATTTTTTGCACATCATAGTTTCACAACGAGATCTATCGATTAAAAATATTTTCAATATGGCGGCACTTCCGGAAATACCGGAAGTTGACAGCAACTTTCTTATTTTAAATGGGTGCCCCTATTTTTTATTATGTACTTAAATTCTCTGTAAAATTTTATGAATTTTGATATTAAACACTCTATATCTAACATTGACCATTTTTGAGAAAAAAATATTTAAAATTTTTGAACGAAAAAAACTGCCAGTCAAAAATATGTGTATAGCATAAACGTCAAAGTTAATGATTACCACAGCCACTGTGCCATAAAGAGAAAACATGTGGCTATATCTATTTAAAAAATTAAATTGTTCGAATGTCATATAATAATGGCCGCAGCCCGCAGCTGTCATATAATTCAGCGATTAAAAATATTAATATTATTGTTACGTTTTTCGTCGGTTCCGTGTGGATAGAAAGTCACAATTTATTTAAACACTATTTATTTACCACTAATTAACAAAAACAATAACGATAAAAGACTTATAGAACTATTTACAAACGATTTATAACTAAGAATTTATTTTGAATTTTAGCGCGTCAACTGCACTGGTATATTTATAACTGCCCTCTGTAGGCCACCGCCGCCGGCTTTTATACCGACAGGTAAAGAACTCTAGAATAGTCCATAGATCGTTAGGTGCGTAGAGAAGGTTTTCGAATGTCCTTGTATGTACTAGTCCATTCCAGTGGAACTCGATTCTTCTCGAACGAATGAATCATTGCGGTGTCTATGCGATGTTAAGGTCATCCGAGGGCGTGCCATATTGTGAGGTTAGGTCGAGTCCACACCGGCCCGCAACACTGCCCCCTTCTTAGGCACATGCTCGTCCCGAGATGTAGACGGTGAATGAAGGTATTTGCAAAGCTGGCCCCTAGTACATTGCGAAGTCTGGTAGAAATAGCAGTCTACAGTTTTCTCTCCCGATCTCAGCTTTGGGTTGTAGCAGCAAACGAGGATCTCGATTCCCGTAAATCTGAACAAGACTTCAATCATGTTCCGGATTGTACGCCAACTCAAACCATCGAGTCCACACGCCAGCTTCGGAATGGCTAATCGTGCAATGTTGTTGTTTAGCAGGGCTTCTCTCAGTTCAATCAGGGTCTTCCATAGATTGAGATAAGTCGGCTTACTCGGGGACCATTCCTTGGTGACCAGGTAGAAGATGTGCCTTGCTTGACCATGTGCATTGTCGGTTAGCCTCAAGACGCTTCCAACCTCTGGATCCTGTCGGCGTAGTTCTCCGACACGCCCAAACTTCTCATTGAACGTCGCAGCGATTCCTCTGGACATCCGCAAATCTCGAGCCACACAATGAGCGAGCGAATAATCAGGAGGCACGGAAAAGAGGTCTCGTTGATCTTCTTTGGTTACACCATAGCGAGCCTTCTCACTGCTGTTGTATCGGGCCATGAAATCGTCAAAGGACATCTCCGAATCAGGGGGATCAAAGCTGCAGGTTCTCACGGTCCCAGCACGATCTTCTATTTCGCCTTGGTAGGGGCTCAAACGGTTGAAATGGACTACCCTCGGTTTTCCTTTTGGCAATTTTCTGATACGGTATACGACGTCATTAATTCTATCCATGACTTCGTATGGCCCTTCCCACGAGGATTGTAGCTTCGGAGATAACCCACGACGTCTCTGCGGGTTATATAGCCACACCAACTTCCCTGGTTGGTATCCTCCATGCTCAGCTTGAATGTCGTAGTGTTCCTTCATTCGGTCACTAGCACTTTGAATATTTAGGCGGACTCTCTGATGAATGTCGTCCATCCTTTGACGTAGTGTGTGGACATAATCTTCTCCGGCGACTTCTTCTCCCGGTCGGCAACCAAATTTCAGATCACAGGGTAGGCGCACTTCCCGTCCCATAACGATGCTGGCTGGAGTTTGCCCTGTAGATTCTTGGACGGATGAACGGTAGGCCAACAGGAACAGGTGAAGAAATTTGTCCCAGTCTCTTTGGTGGTCAGAGACTACTTTGGCCAGATAACGGTTGATAGTTCTGTTCATGCGTTCAACCATCCCATCGGATTGTGGATGTAGAGCAGTCGTCCTGGTCTTGCGGATGTTCAGGACTTCACAGACGCCTTGGAACAGATTGGACTCAAAGTTTCTTCCCTGATCTGAATGAAGCTCCATGGGAACACCAAACCTGCAGATCCATTCTTTAACAAGGGCATCAGCAATCGTGGACGCTTCTTGATTTGGCAACGCGTAGGCCTCGACCCATTTGCTGAAGTAATCCATTACTACCACAATGTATTTGTTGCCATCGTTCGTCTCCGGGAAAGGACCAGCCACGTCGATCGCTATTCGTTCGAAGGGACTACCAACATTGTACTGGCGCATAGGGGCTTTACCACGCTTTTGTGGCCCATTAATGGCTGCGCAAATGTCACATTTCTTACACCAGGCCCTCACATCTTCTTTGCAGTTCACCTAGTAGAACCGTTCACACAGCTTGCCAAGTGTTTTGGTAACACCAAGATGTCCTCCGCTGGTTCCATTGTGAACTTCCTCCAAGACTTCTGGGACCCTCTTCTTTGGAATGACGAACTGCCTTCTCTCTTCTTGTCCCTCCGGTCTCTCGATCACACGGCGAAGTAGTCCGTTATCTATTACCAAGGAATTCCACTGGGCCCAGTACGACTTTACGTTCGGCGAATATCTGCAAACTTCTTCCCACGTTCGTCTTTGGCCTGTGTTTTTCCAGTTAATTACTAAACCTAATTCTGGGTCACTGGTTTGGTCATTTGCAAGATCTTCGGGTTGCCAGCTATCATTAACCACAGTTGTTCTTAGGAGTTTCACTTCTTTCTCTTCTGCTCGAGAACAATGCTTACAGTCCTTAGCGCAAGGTCTTCTGGAAAGTGCGTCGGCATTCCGATGGATTGCCCCAGCTCGATGTTCTGTGTCGAAGTCAAATTCTTGTAATCGTTCAATCCATCTAGCTACCTGCCCTTCAGGATTCTTAAATTGCAACAGCCATTTCAAAGCAGCATGGTCTGTTCTTAACAAGAACTTTCTTCCATACAGATACTTGTAGAAGTGTTCCACTGCTTTAACTACTGCTAGTAATTCTCGTCTGGTTACACAGTAGTTCCTTTCCGGTTTTGACAAGGTCTTACTAAAATAACCAATGACTTTTTCTTGACCATCTTGGATCTGAGACAGAACAGCGCCTAACGCAACATTGCTAGCGTCGGTATCCAATATAAAGTTTCCGTTGCCAAGAGGGTAGCTAAGTATGGGCGCACTAGTCAGGGCCTTCTTCAATTTTCGGAATGCCTCGTCAGAATCTGAGTCCCAAGAGAAACGCCTCTCGCCTTCGGTAAGTCTGGTCAATGGTTTTGCGATGGTGGCAAAACCCTGTACATAGCGGCGATAGTATGTGCATAGTCCCAAAAAGCTTCGTAGTTCATGTTTATCTTTAGGTATCGGCCACTCTTCCACTGTCTTGGTCTTCTGTGGATCTACCGCAACTCCTTGGGAGGAGACTACATGGCTCAAGTAGTGTACCTTTTCTTGACACAGATGACATTTCTTGGGGCTAAGTTTCAAACCAGAGCTCCCTAGTCGCTTGAAAACTTCTTCCAAATTCTTCAGATGATCGTCAAAGGATTTCCCAACCACTATGATGTCATCCAGGTACACTAAACAGGTATCCAGGATAGTCCCTTTAACACAGACTCCATTAGTCTCTCAAAGGTAGCTGGCGCGTTGCACAATCCAAAAGGCATGACGGTAAATTGCCACAGTCCGGAGCCCACCGAGAACGCTGTCTTCTCTCTGTCTTTCGGCGCCATGTCGACTTGCCAATATCCACTCTTCAGATCTAACGTAGAGAATATCGTTGACCCCGCCAGCCTGTCTAGAGTATCGTCTATCCTCGGCAGGGGATAGCTATCCTTCTTGGTAACATTATTAAGTTGCCGATAATCAACACAGAACCTGGTGGTACCGTCTTTCTTCTTTACTAGTACTACCGGCGATGTCCACGGGCTGTTAGATGGTTCGATGACACCCTCTTCTTTCATTTCTCGAAGGATTTTGTCAGTTTCTTCACGTTTGGCGAGCGGCAGTCTTCTCGGATTTTGTTTGATTGGTCGTGCATCTCCGGTGTCAATTTTATGTTGTACTAAATTGGTACGACCTCTATGTCCTGCTTTTCCTTTATCAAACACATCTTGATACTTGATTATCAGGTTTCTCAATTTTCTACTATCTTCGGGAGACAATCCCTTAACGTTTACTAACTCCTTCACCATTTTGTCCGGAATTTTTGAAATCGAAACTTTGGAGGCTTCCACGCTTCGAATGACTGAGGAGGCCGAACAACAGTACCCTAACAGGGTTCCCTTCTTCAAGGATACAGAATGATAATTCGTGTTCATTACTCTTACCGGTACAGACTTCTTCGCTCGTAGCAGGGGTTTTCCAACAGCGACCCCTCGTCCTATTTCGCTGTCATGGTTCCTTGGCTCCAACAGAATAATACTCCCATTATTCGTTTTACCTTCCAGGCGACCATCCAAAAATATCTCACAGCGCTCAGGGATCGAAACATCTTCTGCTACTACCACGCGAAGCGTCTCCTCACATTTTCGATGTAGAACCACTTCTTCTTCATTTATTTTCAAAATTTCTTGTTTGAGGTTTAGTTCAAAACCTCTAGTGGTCACGATGTCCATTCCGAGAATAAGTTCATCTTCGATGTCTGCTACTAACACTCGATGATTAAAACAGGTGCTTCCGATAACAAAATTAAGATCTACCTCTCCATGGATGAGAGCGCAGCTTCCTGTAGCTGTACGTAGTCGCCATTGTGTTGTTTTAATCCTTTTTGATGTTTTAAGGATATCCGGCCTGATGATCGTTTTGGTCGCACCCGTATCCAACAGCATGGTCCGTAACTCTCCATCCACGAAACTAGCCACAAAAATGCTGTTGAACTTGTGTTGTAGCGATGCGACTTGAACAGTTTTCGTTGGAACCTGTTGGGTACTGCTCCATATGTGTCCCTTTGATTCGACACTTGGCGAAACCGAGTCCACGTCTTTTTCTTGACAGTGACTTCTTACGTGTCCTGCCTGGCCGCAATTCCAGCAACAAGTCGGTCCTTTCTTGCCCATGTACTCCTCCATGACTTTCCGTACAATGCTTTCCACGGATTTGTCGGAACATTGGTTGACCGCCCGTACTCTCACTAGAGACCGAGAACTGTTTCGCGGCCTCAAATTCTAGGGCACGTGCTAAAGCATCCACCAAGCGCGTTGGGTGGGCTAGAAGAAGCGCTTGCCTTGTCTCCCTGTCACGTAAGCCATCGGAGAATGTCTGTACTGCCAACCGCTCCATAACATTCTCGGGCGTAGCAGGATACGCAAGGCGAACCAGGCGGGCTACGTCGGCTTCAAACTCCTGCAGAGACTCATTTGACTTTTGAATGCGATTTTTTAGCTGTGAATGATAGACATGTTCCAAATGAGCTTGGCCGTACCTCATTTCTAAATGTCGTACCAATTGCTGATAATCTCCCTGTTCCGATGGTGACAATGTCTGCAGGATATCAGTCGCATCTCCTCGCAGTGCGACAGTCAAAGCGGTAGCCTTTTCAGCGATTGTCCATCCGTTCGCTCTCGCAGCGGCCTCAAACTGGCAAAAATAATTGGTCCAAGCGGTTTTTCCGTCAAACTGTGGAGGTTTCATAACTGATTTTGAGGTATACCTATTTTCGACTAGTTTCGGTCTCTCCGATGTTTCTTGACATTTTGGTGAATTTGACTTCGTTATTTCTTCCCGTAAAATTTCGATTTTTCTGTTTACATCGTCCTCAATTTGTGTTATTTTGTCTTGTAGTTCCGTAGAATTCTCTATAATCTTATTGTTTAAACTTTCTTCTAAATTAATTATTTTATTATTAAAGCTGGCCTGTATATCTTTAGAATTTTCTATGATCATATCTTCTAATTTTTGGGAATTTTCTGTGATTTTATCTTCTAATTTTTGGGAATTCTCACTGATTTTATTATTTAAACAATTCAAATTGTCGTTTAAGTTTTGTAAGGACGAGTCAAGGTCACCTTCCAGCTCAAAGCAAAATGTGTCAGGATCCTCACCTTCCTCAATCAAAATGTCTCTCAGTCTGGCTTGTAAAATGCTTTTCTTTCCATCTGTTTCGCATTCCTTCTCTTCCAGTACGCATTTTAATTCCGACACTTTCAAGTCTTTCAACAATTTTTTCGAAGCCATTTTCAGTCTTTTTATTTTTCTAGTCTATCACACACGCCACACTTGACACCAATTGTTACGTTTTTCGTCGGTTCCGTGTGGATAGAAAGTCACAATTTATTTAAACACTATTTATTTAACACTAATTTACAAAAACAATAACGATAAAAGACTTATAGAACTATTTACAAACGATTTATAACTAAGAATTTATTTTGAATTTTTGCGCGTCAACTGCACTGGTATATTTATAACTGCCCTCTCTAGGCCACTGCCGCCGGCTTTTATACCTACAGCAAAAGAAATCTAGAATAGTCCATAGATCGTTAGGTGCGTAGAGAAGGTTTTCGAATGTTCTCGTATGTACTAGTCCATTCCAGTGGAACTCGATTCTTCTCGAACGAATGAATCATTGCGGTGTCTATGCGATGTTAAGGTCATCCGAGGGCGGGCCATATTGTGAGGTTAGGTCGAGTCCACACCGGCCCGCAACATTATTATATATATCTTTCCAAGATGGCGCCGAAAATCGGTATTTTGTGAATATCTCGAAGATTATGCGTTTTTCGTAAAAATTTGAGGAGAGCAAAATTAAAGAGAATAAAATTTCCTATAAAAAAGGTTTTATGAAAATTTTCGCTAAAGTCAACCGTTTAGAAACAAAACCCCTGGAAATTTTACAATTTTGCGTAAAATATGATATATGGTGGGTTCAACAGCCAAATAAAATAAAATAAGAATAAAATAAAATAAAATATGAAAGTTGGTTATATGGGATACCGTACATGCGTTCATACAGCCAAATAAAATAACAAATAAAATAAGAAGTCTTTATCTTTTAACTTCTTGTTTTATTTTATGTGAAAACGGCTTTGCGCACGCTTAATTCTAACCTACAAATATTTTCAGTTTGGATTTAATTTATTTTATAATTTCACATAAGTAAAATGTATAATATAGTAGGCAACGAATAAATAAATATACTATAAATAGTAAAATTACTATAAACAATCGTAAAAGTTAACTTTTATCCAGCCTCATCGTACTGCGCATGAGCAAATATATATTTCTTATTTTATTTTATTCTTATTTTATTTTATTTGGCTGTATGAACCCACCAATATTATGTATAGTCGATTTTCCGAAATCAAATGTCGATTAGGGTTCACTAAAACTAGTTTTAGTTTTGTTTCTTCAATTTTGTCATGAAACAGTGGCGTATCATTAATTCGCTCATTAATTTATGAATAATTAATTGTCGTGCTGGACAGCATTCATTGCGAACTTACCACCAGGTTCAGCATTGGTCTGGTTGTAGCAAAGATGCCGAAGAATGGGGTTGGAAGAAAACAAAAACAGGCATTACGGTCAGAACGTTAAAAGATCCAGCTCCAAAATCCCTGTTGGCATTTTTATCCTGTAAATGCAAAACCAACAACTATGGTAAAGGCTGCGGATTATGGAGTGTAGAGGTAAGGAGAAATAACTCTTATGGGACTTTTATTGAGAAAGTGGTCACAAAATGGGAAGAATAAGGGTTCGCCAAATGACCACAGTGGCGCTAAAAACGCATAAATCTAAAAAATGAAAAGTAACCATAGATAAGAGAATAAAAATAAATATAACCAAACATTACCCAAAAAAAGTTTTTTTATTTTTTAGAATATAAAATAATTATTGTTTATCAATATTTTGTGCTTTATTTATTATTTAACAATGGTTAAAGTGTATGTGGTGCGAAGTTGATTGAATAGCTGATGGAAAAATAAAGAGCAAAGGCAAAGCCTGTAAAATACATAATATAATTAAGTATTGTATAATTTGTATTATATGTAAAAATTAGAGTCAATCAAAAGTGTAGTAAACATTTTTCGTAAGATTATTGACATACATGTTACAAAGTATATTTTTACAATCCTTTTTATAAAGTTACAACCTGAATAAAATTTATTTTTAATGATTTTAAAGTTTGACAGACATGCACAAATTGTTGGCATTTTTTTAAACAAGTTAAAGTAGGAAATACATAAAATTGTAGGTACTTTCAAGAAATATAGTTAACTGTAAGTGCTGTATTTTAATAATCTGTCAAAAATCAAAATCATCAGGATAATATTAGGTATTGATTTTCTAACAAGAATTAGATTATAGTGATGGTCAACAGCATTTAGATATTGCTTTGAAATCTACAGATAAGGTATGGCAGTTTCGTTTTAAAGAACAAGATGTTAAAGTTTATGATAAAATTGTCATCAGAAATACTGTCCACTTTAGTATTTACATAGGAAAATATTGGAGGATGAAGCTCTACCTACTGCCTCAGGTTAATTTAAATTCTGAATTGCAACAACAGCAACAAGCAAGAAGGGCACCATTAAATGAATATTATACACATAAGTATATATTATTATACACAGAAAGAGTAATGTTATACACATAAATATTAACATTTTGTAGAGCAACAACAGAATAAAAAACCAAAATATGAACACCAGCAACTAAAACAGGAACCATTAAATGAATATTATACCCGTAAGTACAATTTGATTGAATAAAAAACAGCGTCAGCGATGCCTATGAAATGAAGTTTGCAGTCATTTTATATGTAAAATGATATGGAGAATGTCATCGAGATGTCATTCCAAGCCAACTGGACGCCGTGTTTTTTCGATCATACAGTATTGTTATACACATAAATAGTAATATTATACACATAAACATCCCTTGATAGAGATCAACATTTTGTAGAGCAATAACAGCATCAAATAATGGAAATAATGGACCTTATTGCACAAATCAAAAACAAAATTTCAGCATTACTACTTTATTGGTTATATCAATAAAAGAAATTGAGTTTATCAGTCTAGATCCTACAAGCAAGCAGATCTATCACATAATTTTTAAATGAAGATTTATCTATCATAGTATGTATAAACACTTTGCATCTTTTATTCAATGTTGTAATGAATTAACAAATTCCAGGTAATTTATTCTAATAACGAAAAAAAAACTTTGGATCAAAAAATATTTTCTTCTGATGAGGTTTATGAATATTAAAGTCTGTTGAAGTTTGGCCATTATGTGTTGGTATACAATTTATTTATGATGTTACAGTAGTTAAACCATCCGAGTACGAAACATGTTTAAAATCCACTATTCTTAATGAATGGAAACTACCAACTTGAGAGGAAGCTAAGAGAAAGGTTCTATTGGGTGGACTACAAAGGAAAAGGGATATACATGAGGATCTGAAGGGCTATAACATTACGTCTCAAGCCATGGGACAATAGGAAACGAAATTCAAAGGAAAATATTACAATACGTGGGATGCAAATTATAGTGCAAAAGAATTGAGAAAAAAGAATTATTAAAAGTAGTTATTGTTACGATACTTAAACCATCCGACTACCAAATATATTTAAAATACACTATTTCTGAATGAATAGCAACTACCAACTTGGGAGGAAGCTGCGAGAACGATTCTATTGGGTGAACTACAAGGGAAGACATGAGGATCTGGAAGGGCTATAAAATTATATTATTCCACGTCCCAAGCCATGCAAGCCATGTTGGAATAGCTGGGAGTGAAAAAGAAGATAATACTGCACACGATTCTTGTCTAGAAGTAGTTGATATTAAGGTAGTTAAGCCATCCGACTATCGAACATTTAAAATCCACTATTCTGAATGAATGGCAACTACGATGGCAAAACGTAAATAAATACTTGTACAGTATAAAATTACATTATATTGGCTTAATTTTTATACTAAATAAAATGTGTTACGTTATTTTTGACCTGCATTATATTTATTTAAATCCCATATCAATTAAACTTTAAATAAAGTTTTCCCTATTATAATTAACATTAATTTTAAACTAAATTTTTTTTCATCTTGAATGAGATTTACGAAATAACTTATGAGAAAAAAAAAAAAGAGGCTCAGTCTATTGCTTCTGAATAATCGATAATAAAACCACATGTTGACTTTACTTTATACTAAATAAATGTAGGTATGAAGTTATTTTAAAGCTGCATTATATTTATTTTAAACCCATCACCAATTATTACTTTAAATAATTTTTTTCTTAATTATAATTAACATTAATTTTAAGCTAAAACAATCAGAATAATGTTTTCGTCGTCTTGAATGACATTTGCGAAATAACTTATGAGAGCAATAAAAAAAGATCCTAGTCTATTGCTGCTGAATAAAAATCTGTAATTTATTTCATGCGACATGAAAATAAATTTGTATTTTTCATTCACGTCAAATATTTATGTCTTTTGAATCAGCTGTTCTAAAAATGTTCGGCGCATGTCTTAAATTTTAGGTTTTTGCTACAGCAGCGCCATCCTAATTCTTCCCTTTTTTTGACCATTTTTTAATGCACGGAGTTGTTTCTCCTTACCTCTACACTCCATACTGCGGATGCAGAAAAGCAGGATTAAAATGTTCAATTATTTGTGCATACTGCAATGGAAAATCCTGTGACAACGTCACTGAAGTGTCACTCGACGAGTCCGATGAAGAGGAGTTGGACTTGCCTGTAGATATCCCTCTGGCGGCTGAAGAAGAAGAGTTGAACGTATTGAGAATCCACCCTGATGAGCCCAGCACAGCAGACACGATCGAGTTTGACATCAATGAGCCAGATCCGTCGGGCTTGTGCAGATAAGTTAAAGTTTTTAATTTATCTAGTGGAGTAGGCCTCCGGGGAGACCACGTTAAAATAAACGCGCCATATACTCTACCTCTTGTGTGGTGTGGAAACAAGTATACATTTTCAATAATTAAAATTAATTATTCATAAATTAATGAGCGAAATAATGATACGCCACTGTTTTATGACAAAATTGAAGAAACTAAACTAAAACTAGTTTTAGTGAACCCTAATCGACATTTGATTTCGGAAAATCGACTATACATAATATATCATATTTTATGCAAAATTATAAAATTTCCAGGGATTTTGTGCCTAAAGGGTTGACTTTGGCGAAAATTTTCATTAAACCTTTTTTATAGCAAAATTTATTCTCTTTAATTTTGCTCTCCTCACATTTTTGCGAAAAACGCGTAGTTTTCGAGATATTCACAAAATACCGATTTTGGGCGCCATCTTGGCAAGATGGCGGCGCCGCGCCGGCGGCAAGTCTGGAAATGTGCATTTTATGGATTTTAGTTAGGGACCCCAAAACCTATAAACCTGCAAAGTTGCAAAACTTCCGGACTTTTTTCCAAGCAAAAATCCCCAATGACTGAACTATATTAGATATCCCATAAGACCGAAAATACGAGATATATTTTTATAAATACACTTTTTAAATTCTTAAGCAAGCAGTATTTATACTATACGAAATTCAAATAATTTGTTTTCTGACAGATGGAAATAAATTGTCTGACCGTTTGACACTTAATGTCAAAGGAAGCTAGATAAAATCAAGAAAAATATACGTTTTCAAACTAAATCTTAAATAACTTAAAAACGATTTATTTTAGGTATAGGAACAAGTATAGTTAAAAAGTAACGAATTGAAAAACTGTTGCATTAGTGAAATAAAAAAAAGTGGGTCTCCATTTGAAAAAAATGATTTATGATAATTTTTTCACTCACACTCATTACTCAATTCCATGACAGCTACCGTCATTATTATATGACATTTGAACTATTTAATTTTTGAAATAGATAGCCACATGTCTTCTCTTTATGTCACAGTGGCTGTGGTAATGACTAAGTTTGAATTTTAGGCTATAGAAATTTTTTTGACAGGTAGTTTTTTTCGTCCAAAAATTTTAAATATTTTTTTTTCTCAAAAACGGTTAATGTTAGATATAGAGTGTTTAATATCAAAATTCATAAAATTTTACAGAGAATTTAAGTAAATAATAAAAAATTGGGGCACCCATTTAAAATAAGAAAGTCTCTTTCAACTTCCGGTTTTTCCGGAAGTGTCGCCATATTGAAAATATTTTTAATCGATAGATCTCGTTGTAAAACATTGTTGTGCAAAAAATCTCCGATCTAGATATTGTGGTTCTCTAGAAACTTCTAATGCACGCTCAGCCTGGGACACCCTGTATACCCGTGTATACTCCATACACATATAATAAGTATAGGATAGTATTACCCTTGGTATTACAAAGGTATTATTAAAAAATGATAGTACTATAGACTATATAGTCACACGTCCACACACATTTATTAATAATTACCTATTGATGTTTGTATTTTTTATAGTTTAAATAAATAATTAAGTACATTATGTATCTTTCTATAATTCTCATCCGTTCCCATGCATTTTTGTAGAATATGGATAAAGATGAAATTAATTCCATGCTTTTAGAAGAGCTACTAGGAATTTCAAATAAAAGGCTAAAATATATCTTTGAAGGCAAAAATTTGGATGAAGAAAGTTCTACTGATGAAGACCAACCTGTGGATGTAATATCACTTGACGACATAAGTGATGACGATTTTGTAATTATCTCAGGTAACATTCAATATTATCAGAAGTGATATTGTACGATGAAAACAATATTTATTAAAAAGTTACATCAGAATTTTTAACCATCAAGGCCAAAGCCATAATTTGTTATAAAACTTTTTAGTTTTATATAATAATTAACAAAAATATTATCTACAGCTTATTGTAGATGAAGAAGGGCAAATTAACAAATCTGAAAAACGTAAAAAAATAAAAGAAGAACTTAAAGAAAAGTCAAGAAAAGTAAAAAAAGAGAAATTAGACAAAATTGATGCAAATAATAAAAATAAAGTAAAAAGTAAAAATAAAAATGTTTCTGCAGAAAAAGAACCAGTGGGTGAGGAAAATCTTATGAGCGTTTTGGAGTTGTTAGAATTACAAGCTAGGGCCAGAGCTATTAGGTATCCATTAAATACTAATTTCCATTTCATTTTAAATAAATTGATATTAAGATATATTATTATTTCACACATATTAATATGCATATATAATATTCTACGTCAATAATTTCAAACCTTTGTCCTAAGATCCCAATTAGAACTGGAAAATAGGAAAAAGAAAGAGCACAAAGATATTTCCGAACCTGCTCAAAATATAGAGGATGAGGACGACGATGAAATCATTATAGAAGTTCCTAAAGAAGAAGAGATTGTCATTCCCTCGAGTGATTCAGAAAATGAAAAAAATGACGATTACAGTAGCCAGAGCAATTCAAGTAAGCATAACAATATGATACAATTTTGGGGTATTTGCTTGTAAGTATTGTAGTATTGACATCAGCCCGTCTGCGCGCATTGCTTGAAATTTCAATGATATAAAATATACCCATATGTTGGACGATGGTATGTGTTTAATACTGTTAATCTTCTAATGTGTTTAATACTATTAATCTTAAACGTCATCGGAAGCAAAAAAATACAAAGAACAAGGAAAATTATTTAAAATATAATATCTAAATACAACTATTCAAGAATACTTTATAAACCGTTGCGTTGACGTGGTGATAAAAAAAATAATTAAATTTGTTTGCCCTTTTTTATCTAGGAAGGGGTAGCTTAGGTTTGGAATAGTGAATATTTCGAACGTTTTTCTTTCGATTTAAAAATACTTTTCATATTTTTCAAAGTTCAAACATAATAATCTAAGTTTGCACAAAATATAAAGTTATATAAACAGAAATAATGATAATTTTCCAATGCACCGGCCGACGCCACCTCTCTTTTCCATGCTTCACGTGATCCGACAGGCGCTTACCTATTGGCTGCCGTTCCATCTGCATAACGTCGCGAACTGCCGACTTCAGCACCGGTCTCAGAACTTCGTACTGTCGCCAGCGACACTGATTGACACTTCAAAGAACCAATGTCAGTTTTAAATTAGTCAGCACAGCTCTCATTGATTGTTTGATGTGTCAAACAGTGTCGCCAGCGACAGAATGTAGTTCTGAAAACGGGGCTTTAAACATTACCCATCTCTAACTCCGTTGAACGTAAATCGAACTGCCAACTTTTCGACGAGCTGACTTTGCTCATTTTCTCTACCTCTATATTTCTGGTCTGCACATATAACTAATTTGATGTTTAGGTATATGACTTTTCTTTGACAGGCAGTATTTGGCTCCAAAAATAAATATTTGTCTTTCCAATAAACGGCTAGTTTTAGATATATTAGTAGACTGTTTTATATCAAAATTTTATAGATAAAGGGGCATATTAGATAAAATGTCACCATACTGAAAACAGACATTGTGAAACAGATGTGCAAAAATATTCCGATCTACGAGTATTTACTTCCTGTTTTATTTTTGTCTGTAGTAGTAGAGCAAAATAAAACACTAACACCCGTATTCATAGTCATTCGCCGGCGAGGCGTTGAAAAATCTCCCAGTCGCACCGCCAGCGAACTTTCGGCGAAGCGAACGATATCAATTTTGAATGCATAGACGATATCCTCGCCGTCGCCGCGCTGGCAACTCGCTATGACTCGTGTGGCGATTTGAGCAAGCGCATTTAATTTGCCAAGCGAGACAAAGTCAACGGAGCGTAAAAATTAAATACCGAAACTAGAGCAGTAGGAACAGGGAACTGGAAGGAATTGCACCGTGGTCTCTGTTCATACTCTCTTTACATTTATTAATTTTGACGCTCTCATAAGCATCTAATTGCGTGTAACTTGAGACTAGTTTAATTAATTTTAAAGTATTAATATCTATACAATGTTTTTTATCAAAAATATTGTCAAGGTGTATTCCTGGTTGCATAACTGCATACTGCTAAAAATCTATTAAAAAATCCATACTGCTAAAAAGAAAATTATAGAATTCTTTAGAAAAATCTAGAAACAACCGCCAGGGGGTATATAAGGCCCGCGCTTTGACAGTTGGACAAGTTTGAAGTCTAAGTCTGAAGTTGAAAATACCGCGAAATACCGTTAGAGTAATAGTAGTTGCATAAGTTGTGTTGTAAATAGTATAAGTTGTGTACAGAGTGAAACAAATAAATTCGTTAAGTATTTTATCGTGAGTTTAAATAGTGGACCCACGGAATTCGTAACAATTGGTGTCGGAAGTGCGATTCAAGAAGATTTTAAGAAGAATTAAGTGGATTGGAAGATTTTTTAGACCGGATTAGAGTATTTTATGGTTGGTACAAGGGAACAAGCGAAGAAAATGGAGGAAGTAAGCAAACTATTAGGCGATTTTATGGAGAATATGAGAAGGAGAAAGCAGAAGAACAAGAAAGACTCCGTAAAGAACGAGAAGAAGAGCGAGCCCGATTAGAAAGAGAAAAGGAAGAGGAAAAACTACGACGTCAACAAGAACAGGACCGGCTTGAGAACATTTTCGAAGATTTGAAAGTTCAACGACAACAAGACAAAGAAGAAGAACAGGACCGGCTTGAGAAAATTTTAGGCAATTTAGAAAGTCGTCAGAAGAATGAATGGAGGGAAATTTTAGAAGATATAGAAACGCGCCGCCAAAAAGAAAGACAAGAAGATCAGGACCGTCTTAAGAAAACTTTAGAAAATCAGGAATTTCGACTACAGAAGAATTTTGAAGACCTGGAAAAACGACAGGAGAACCATTTCCAAGAAGTTGTAGAAGATCTGGAGGAACGCCTTCAGCAGAAAATGGAAAAATTGGAGATGGACCTACAGAAGACCAAGGTACAAGTGGCGTTCATGGAACTGCGAACCTCAAGGCCCCAACCTATGATGGACAAACCACCTGGACTATGTACCACCGCCAGTTTGAAGCAGCCGCCGCTGCCAACGGATGGACCGACCAGGAGAAAGCAGCGGCACTTGTCATCGCGCTGCGTGGCCCTGCCCTGGAACTGTTGCAAACTATTCCTGCAGCCCAACAGCAGGAATACCAAACTTTGGTCGCTGCACTGGACAGAAGATATGGCGACCAACATCGAAGCCAACTTTACCAGGCTCAGATCAAGACACGCCTGCAGAGGTCCGGAGAGAGTCTGCAGGAATTTGAAGCAGACTTACGTCGGCTGGTACACCTAGCGTATCCTGAAGCACCGGAAGGATTTAGGGAGGAACTCGCTGCTCAGTGCTTTATCAGCGGACTGAGGGACAACGAATTACAGAGGGCGCTGCAAATATCCCGATTTTCTACCAGCAGCGAAGCACTGGTCAGGGCGCTGGAAATCGAAGCTGCATTTAGCGCCATCCCTAGACCGAAGATAAGATCGGTAACGGTTGAGGAACAGCCCGGAAGTTCTCACATACGTTTGGAGGAGATGTTTAGTAAACTATGTGAGTTACTAGTGAACAAGAGTAGCAACAACACCCAGACAGAGAGCTATAGAAGATCACAGGACATAAGGTGCTTTAGATGTGGCAGGAATGGCCACATCAAACGGGATTGCCGCGTTCAAATGCGATCCCGTTCACCATCCAGAGAACGTAGGCACCAGGAAAACTAAAATCAGTCAATACTAAGGGGCGAGTATTGACTGGGGAGAACAGAGCCCCCAGGATTTTTTCCATTAGGAGTCTGGGAAGAACCGCTGACAGTTTAGTGATCGACGGGAAGGTCAATGGTAGGAGAATCCGAATGACAGTGGACACTGGCGCTATGGTATCGTTGGTGCGGGCTAACTCAGTGCAAGAATTGAAGCTGATGCCTCTGGGAAGAAGAGTGTGTTTACGTACAGTTACGGGGGAAATGGCCGTTTACCGGGAGAGGCTATAGTCGAACTGAAGTTAGGAAATTTGAAGTTTCAGCATAGCGTCTTAGTGGCAGATATTGAAGATGACTTCATCTTGGGCATGGATGTGATTCGTCAACATGGATTTTCGTTCGATCACCAGAGAAATATCTTAAATATTGGAAATGAAGAGTTCATGTTATCTCCAGACGAGGGACCAGGCAGAATGGATGTAAGATCAGCGGAAACTGTGGTGATACCTGGTAATACCGAGAAGATCGTATTCGGTAAAGTGGAGAAAATCGCTGGGTGCTGTGTTGGACTGGTACAAAGTAGCGACAACAAACAAGATAGGTACTTAGTAGGAAAGTCGTTGGTGAACACTGACAAGAATATACCGATCAGAATTGCGAATGTTTTCCCGAATTGTGTCAAGATTCAAAAAGGTGACAAGATAGCCATCTGCGAACCTGTAAGAAGTGTCACCCGATGTGATGAAGTGTCGTCAGCTGTTACACAAAAGGCATCCCAAGAAACACTAAAACATCTAGAACAGCCATGGGATCACCTAATACCTGAGGAGAAACAGAAGGCCAAGCAGTTCCTGCTAAAGCATGGCAGTATTTTTGAGAAGAACAACAGTGGAAGAACGGATTTTGTGAAGCACCGGATTAATACTGGTCATGCTCAGCCGATTCGACAACGTCCTAGAAGGGTGCCCCTTTCCAAACAACAAGAAATGGAGACAATGGTAGATAAGATGCTAGAAGATGGAGTTATCGAAGAATCATCGAGTCCATGGTCATCTCCTGTTGTTTTGGTGACGAAGAAAGATGGTAGTACACGATTCTGCGTGGACTATCGGAAGCTCCATGACGTCACTAAGAAGGACAGCTACCCACCGCCACGTATAGACGACACGTTAACCACACTGGCAGGTTCGTGCTGGTTCTCCACTCTCGACTTAAAGAGTGGATACTGGCAAGTTGGTCTGGACGAGGAAGACAAAGAAAAGACGGCTTTTTCTACAGGAAACGGACTATACCAATTCAAGGTCATGCCGTTTGGATAATGCAATGCTCCAGCCACTTTCGAACGTCTCATGGAGGTGGTGTTAAGAGGATTAACTTGGAAAACGTGCTTGGTTTACCTCGACGATGTATTGGTTATGGGAAGAACTTTTGAAGAGCATTTGCGAAATTTAGAAGATGTCTTCGGCCGCATACGGAATGCTCACCTGTACTTGAACCCGAAGAAGTGTAGTTTATTCCAGCGACAAGTGGAATTCTTGGGTCATGTAGTCTCAGCAGACGGAATTTACACCGACCAGAAGAAAATCGCTGCAATCAAGGATTGGCCTAAACCTCGCGACAAACATGAACTTAGAAGTTTTCTGGGTTTATGCACATATTACAGAAGATTTGTCAAGGGATTTGCCAACATAGCTGCACCTTTACATAAACTTACAGGTGATGAAGTCGGCTACGAATGGAACACCGATTGTGATGTAGCCTTTGAAAGACTTAAAGCGGCTTTATGTTCAAGTCCTATTTTAGCCTACCCACAACAACAAGGGAGGTATATCCTGGATACCGACGCCAGCAACATCGGCATCGGTGCAGTGCTATCACAAGTGCAAGATGGCGAAGAACGAGTGATAGAATATTACAGTCGAGTTCTATCCAAACCAGAAAGGAATTACTGCGTTACCCGGAAGGAGCTGCTAGCAATTGTAAAAGCAGTTGATCATTTCCATAAATATCTGTATGGCCAAGAATTTTAATTAGGACAGATCATGCGGCTCTCAAATGGCTTATGGAGATGAAACAACCTGAAGGCCAAATAGCACGATGGCTCGAGAAGCTCCAGCAGTATCACTTTACCATCCAACATCGTGCTGGGAAGATGCATGGTAACGCAGACGGTTTATCCAGAAGACCCTGTCAAACCGATTGTAAGCACTGCTGTAAAACGGAACAACGTGAAGGCACTGTCATGATAAGGAGTTTTAAGCTTGGAGCTGATGAACAGTGGACGACGGCACAGTTGAGGAAAGACCAAATGGAAGATCCAGACATCGGAGCAATACTAGGGCTCAAGGAAGGTAACGGCGAGAGACCACCGTGGCAGGATATTGCGGACAGAGGGCTAGTTTTCAAAGCTCTCTGGGCTCAGTGGAATTCACTGGTTATTGAGAATGGATTGTTAAAGCGCATGTGGGAAAGTGCGGATGGCAGGACAGTAACAACTCAGTTACTGGTACCAAGGAAGAAAGTTACCCAGGTATTGGAAGAAATTCACGGTGGTAAAACTGGAGCCCATCTTGGGGTAAACAAGACCTTGAGCAAGCTGAGAGATCGTTTTTACTGGGTGGATTATTGCGAAGATGTCAAGAAATGGTGTCGACAATGAAAATTTGTGCAGCCAGCCAAGGACCAAGCACTCGATCTAGGGGAAAAATGAAACAATATAACGTTGGACTGCCATTCGAAAGAATCGCTGTTGACATTGCAGGCCCATTCCCTGAAACGCACAAGGGCAACAAGTACGTTTTAGTGGCGATGGATTATTTCAGTAAATGGCCAGAAGTTTTTGCCATTCCAAACCAAGAAGCATCGACTGTAGCTGAAGTATAGTCAATAATGTCTTCAGTAGATTTGGAATTCCTTTAGAGCTTCACACTGACCAAGGAAGGAACTTCGAGTCAAGACTGTTCCAGAAGATGTGTGATCTGCTTGGTATTCACAAGACTAGGACAACAGCTTTACATCCGCAGTCTGATGGGATGGTCGAGAGATTCAATAAGACCATTGAAGAACATCTCTCGAAAATGGTGGATGAACATCAAAGAGATTGGGATCAGCATATACCACTATTCCTAATGGCATATAGAAGTGCAGTTCACAACACCACCGGACTTTCACCATCGAAGATTTTATTTGGTCGAGAATTACGGTTGCCTTGTGACTTGGTGTTCGGATCACCAGACGACAGCACCACGAACGTAGAGGACTACGCGGATGAACTGAAGGAAAGGTTATTGGGAATTCATAAGGCCGTGAGAAGTAAGATTACGCTAGCCAGTGACCGGATGAAAGCTCGTTACGACCTCAGAGCTAATTCTACGGGATTTCAACAGGACGATATGGTATGGTTATATAACCCACAGCGCAAGAAAGGGAGGTCCCCAAAGTTAACTCCAGCATGGGAAGGTCCTTATACAGTCATCAAGAGGATAAATGATGTTGTGTACCGGATTCAACGCAGCCCTAGAAGTAAGATGAAAGTAGTTCATCTGGATCGATTGAAGAGATACCAGACAGGAAACCTTGATCGGGACGATCAAATTTGAGAAGGGGGCAATGTCAAGGTGTATTCCTGGTTGCATAACTGCATACTGCTAAAAATCCTGGCGCATTCGCCAGAAAGTAAAGAAAATTATAGAATTCTTTAGAAAAATCTAGAAACAACCGCCAGGGGGTATATAAGGCCCGCGCTTTGACAGTTGGACAAGTTTGAAGTTTGAAGTCTAAGTCTGAAGTTTGAAAATACCGCGAAATACCGTTAGAGTAATAGTAGTTGCATAAGTTGTGTTGTAAATAGTATAAGTTGTGTACAGAGTGAAACAAATAAATTCGTTAAGTATTTTATCGTGAGTTTAAATAGTGGACCCACGGAATTCGTAACAATATGTTGAGCAACGCAAAATTTATCCGGTCTACCATATCTTATCTGAGCCATCTGTTAAATCTAATTAATATTGTTCTAGTTTGCCCGACATATTTCTGATTGCAATCTTTACATTAAATTTCATAATTACCCGACCTTTCCAGTGGAGATGTTTTATCTTTAGGATTACCTAATAATAATTGTAATTTATTATTTATCAAATTTCAATTTTCAGAGTTATCCCATGGCTTAAAAATAATTTTTAAGAATGTCAATTATAAACTTGTTTTATAGTGCTAATAATAAATTACAACAATTATTAGGTTATGTAGTAGAAGTTTGGTACACCATTTTTTACCCCTGTATTTTAGTTCTTTCACTTAATGTAATATTTTAATTTCTACAGAACACAATGTACAAGAATTGGATAATAGACCTCGAGAAATAGAAAATACCGAAGAACTATTAGTAGAGAGTGCAAGTAGTGAGCCGAAAAATTTAAAGGATGTCATTGATATTAATGCGGGAAAAGATGATAGTCAGGAAGAAATAATGGCCGTCTCTAGTGAAAGTAATATTCCCAGTGACAATACTAAACTAATTAAAGATGGTGAAGACATGCCAACTTCCAGTAACGGTGATACACAAGTAATAAAATTATTTAAAATGTTAACCACACATTTTACCCTATTCTTTTAATAATTTCTACTGTATATATACTGAGCTGGCAACTCATACTTTTGGGTCGGCATTTACATGTGTGGAATTTATGTTTCTCTGTGATACAAGTACGCCTTTCCCTGTCTAGTAGTCAAATCGCGGTTCAAAGGCGCTTATTTTTAATTATTTTTTTCCAGAAAGATAACTATGTACATAAAATCAGTAGATGTGTTTCTGGACATATGAAAACGAGTTATAGAATATCATTAGGGTGACCATTCTTTTTTAGGGTTCCGTTCCCAAAGAGTAAAAACGGGAACCATATCACTAAGACTTTCCGTCTATCCGTCTGTCACAAAGGTCTATCTTATGAACCGTTATAGCTAGACAGTTGAAATTTTTACAGATAATGTATCTATGTTGCCGCTATAAGAACATATACTAAAAACAGAATTAAATAAATGTTTATAAATAAAAAGTACTTTCACTAAACATAATCTTTTAAGTAAGAATTTTACATAGAATCTTTCAAGTCCTCGGTGGCCGAGTGGTTAAAGCGTTACGACTGTACGCTGCTATGACGTTGGAGCCGTAGTAAGCCAGGTTCGAATCCTAGTTAAGGCGACTTTTTTTAATCGTTTTTTTTTAATTATTACATATTTTTACATATTTATTTTTACTTTTTACATATTTATTATTGATTAATAAAATTTTTAGTAATGTGTTTCTTCATTTTTTTTAAATTACTTATACGCGCATTCAAACCAAAACCCTACCAAGGTACCAAACCCTTCGTGCGCGAGTCTGACTCGCACTTGACCAATTTTTTAACTACGTCAGTAATCGTGTGGTAATTTGGAAACAACTTCTAACACATAACACGCGATAAATCAAAAACTACTTGGACATTGAAACTTTCATTTTTTATTTAAGTTCGGATCTTTGACAAGACGTTTAAATGAGAAAAATTCGACAGGTTTGTTTCTTTTCCGTTCAAAACAATTAAAAAACGTGTCCATTTACTTTTAGTGCATAGCAATTTTCACAATTGTGTGACTTTTTTATTTGTAAAAATTTTCACATACTGTCTGCGAAGAAAATATAACAAAAACGTTAAAAAAAACAATCAATTATTTCTAATGGATTTCGAGATATTGATTTTTTAATTCTAATAGCGCGATCGCTGTCTAACACCAACTTAGTTCAACGTATTTTTACCAAAAGTGGTCAACGTTTGAGCATTTTAGAGTCGTTATTTTAATTTCTTTTTACGTTTAACTTGTATTTTAAAAGCTATAAGGAAATTACAACAATTCGTTAATAGATACGTAATTAAATCGTGAAACTGCCTTCCACGTCTCTTAGCAATGTGCACAGTTACTCGGTTTATTTCATACGTTTGGCAACGTTTTTACTGTTTTCTCTTTGTTCAGTACATTATAAATGCATTGTACTCTTCTTACATACGGAAAACTCGACCCAAACATAAACCTTTCCAGTAGGAGTATAGTGGTTATCTCTTAAAATTTGCCTGATAAAATTCGAACCACAAATAATATCAAAATTATATTACATAATAATTATTAATATTAAACACTAGTGATAAATATAAATACTTTTTTATTTGTTATTGTTTTAGGTACCAGAAAGTGAAGAAACAAAACAATGCGAGAAAACTAGTAAAATAAAATGTGAATGTTATAAAGACGATGACGACGTTTCTAACACAGATGTAGTCAGTAGTATTAATAATGACGATGATAGTCAATCTAATGACGAGACAACTAAAAATGAGTCAAAAGAAAAGAAATTACGTCATTTGAAAAATAAATTGGAAAGCTATAAGAAGGAAATGGCTGTACATCAAAATATTAAAATATTGGAAGACATAGTTGTGAAAGAAAAGGCTGACCAAAACAACCAAGTGCTTGAAGAAAATGATGATTTAGTAATTAATGTTGACCAAGATGACTTGGATTGTATAATATGTGATTAAATATTAATTTACGTGTACTTTTCTAAGATGTATAACACGATATTTATAAATAAAAAGATTCTTTAATAATTGTAATAATTTATTAAGTATAGTAATTTATTATATAACACATAACTACTAATGAAGGGTAGGCAGTACGGAAGTGTAAAATGGCCAAAACTTCTGAAGTATACATAAACTAAAAACAACAAAGAAAAAAATATTCAAAAAAACATTACTTTTCGAGCATAAATTATTTTAATAAATATTTATGGGCTTGATGAAAAATACGAAAACATTTTAATTCCTTACAATTGAAATATATTTTGGAAAATTTAGCTATTTCAAACAAGGCACTGTACCATTTAGATCCTGATCATAAACAGTATTAAAATAAAATATGTTGGAAATACCAAAAAACACAGTTTAGTTAGTTAACCAATAGTAGCCCATAGCATATCAAAGTAAGTATATTATATAAAAACGCCAAATTAAATAGAAATAAGTCCTAGAATTTTCTAAGGTAAGAATTTTTTCAACCACAAAAAAGTCCAATCTAGAAACGGCTCTGCAAACATAGATAAATTTGTGTAGCCCTTATTTTTTTAAAGCATTAATCTCTTGTGTCTTGGCTAGAAACTAATCAATGAAGCTTTGCTCGACGCATGCTTTTACTCGTTTTTCGTATTCTCGTCGATTTTCTTTGTACAGCTGCGCCGCCATTGAATTTGCTGGTGAATTTGGATTAGGGTCACTAAGTAAAGACTGTAACAAAAAAAAAATAGATTTAGTATATTATAGGAGTAAAAAGAAGCAATTTGAATGAATTTATGTCAAATGATAGTGTCCGACCGAAATTTCGGTTTCGGCAAGAATAACGGGTTTCGCCTGAGGAAGTTTTGCGCTGTGTCCGGAAATGCTTATAATGTATTTATAATATTAGATTGTTTAATTATGAATATTAATAATTATTAGATAATGAAAATTATTCATAGTTATAGCTCAATCAAGCTCTTTTTTCAGGATTTTTTTAGTTTGTAACAAAATTATTTTTATCATGATTTAATTCAAATATTATTTATATTAAAAATTATTTAATTGTTGTAATTTTAGTAGATATATTCGATACCAATTAAACTTTTAGTAACGTAATCGAGGGCGCGATTTTTAAATTCATTGTTGCTAACCATGGATATATTCGGCGCCGGGCTAACTAACTGGAATTTAAATTTCCCTCTTGAGATTCAGGTCGTAGCTCTGCTGTAAAAAACGTCAAGTTGCCACATTTATTTATTTATTTCCAGCTGTGAATAAGAAGACCAAGAAAGGAGCATATCAAAAATCTTAGGTCCACCGCGATGGGACTCAAATATGGCCGACTTAAATTCCGGTTTATCATTGTGCCGTTCTAATTTTATTTAAAAAATGTAAAACTATGATGTAGGGTAGACGTGGGGTAGACTCAATATTTTTTTTTTGTTTTACGTTATGAATAAATGTTGGTAGTTATTAAAATTGTTATAAAAATATATAATTCTAATAAAAATAGATAAGTTATAATAATTATTTATTAACACAAACATCCGACATCCGATACGCTACTGAAGCAGGTAAGTCAAATTGACGTATCTAAATTCTTTGACATCTAATCTTTGACAAGTAGTAAATAAAAGCAAAAATGCAAGAAAAAATATATAATTAGTTAATTTAAGTGAATTTCATAAACGACCGGTTTACTACACGTATGTATATTATATAATCACTTACTAGCGAAAAGGTGTTCCATTATATCACTCGATTTTTGCCGAGATCTACCGCACGCTACACAACCAACTATTTTAGAGTCTTTTTCGATAAATCGCGATAGTGTCACTGTTAATTTAAGTTCTGCCACAATTTCCATCTAGATTTACTACCTTTATACAACTA
Source organism: Sitophilus oryzae (assembly GCF_002938485.1). Taxonomy (NCBI): domain Eukaryota; kingdom Metazoa; phylum Arthropoda; class Insecta; order Coleoptera; family Curculionidae; genus Sitophilus; species Sitophilus oryzae. The sequence goes on along the minus strand of NW_022145814.1, from coordinate 325,142 downwards.
TCAGTAGTAGAATAAATAATAAATAACATAAAATAAGCTCCGTAAAGACTGACAAATCCACAAAATTTCAAATCAAATTCAAATGAATCGTCAAACAGAACCATAGATAAAAGAAAATAATCTTCTATTAAGATAGATATGAAACTTAATAGTAAAATTTTGAGTCAAACCTCCGTGTTCTTAGTAGAGACTACGTTTAACCCAGCGCCTTCGCCTTTTCTGCTGTAAATATTTTTTATGTTTATATTTGATTTCAAAGGATTTAGTTTTAAAGTTACACTGATATATTAGTATATCAGAGTAACTTTAATAAAACATAAGAATATATATATTTTACAGTTTATTAAATATAAATTTTGACTACAAGGTAGAAAGTAAATCACAATATTTGATAAAACTTATAAGTATACTATTTTTACAGTTAATAAATAATAAAACTATTTCTGACTATGATATTTAAAATTTAGATAGATAGAATATTAAAAAACATACCGGTATTTGCAGAGGCAGGCCCAAATTCAATAAAAACCAAAATTTTTCCTGCGAAAATCGGGCTTTTTTCACAGAAAAGGTATTTTTTGATTTATTAACAATCATTGTCAAGTTGACAATACAGGGTGTTTCTAATTAGTCTAAAAAATTGTGGTGTGATTCCTCATGTGTGCTTAAAAGAATTTTTATATAACCATTAGGTCTAAAGTACTTCCTTTCTGATCTACAGTTGCCGAGAAAAAAATAAATATACTTATCAAGAGCCCGCCTTAAGCAGTTTTCTAACGATTTTTTATTTTTTAGATTAATTAGGAAACACCCTGTATATGCATATCACAGGCAACCAAATAAGCTATTAACCTCTAAAAATTATTTTTCCTACCACTAACGACATACCGTGTTTTTACTGAGTACTAAATTATTTTATCAAAATTTCACCATATAAGTTTCCAGGCAATGAACAGAACTATCAAGGATCGCCACCCTAGAGTCCTTTTTCCGCCCACCATGCATGAATACATGGATAGCATTATGCTCCTTCCTTAGTCTTCTTATTCAAAGATTTCCAGACATGGTCATTTGTTTTGACACTTTAATTTTGTATTACGAGTTTTTGGTTTAAATGTGTTGTGATATTTTAAGCTTAAACATTTTTACTAGTAGACCTTGCAGGCGAACATTGTTCTTAGAAACTCTTAGTGCGTAGTGTACAAGATAGCTTAATAGCCGTAACAAACACATCGCAACTTTATTAGAATATTTTGAACGGGAAAGCGGTAGTAATGGCCCTTTATGTCCCTTAAGCGCTGTTAAGAAGGTGAGTTTTGTTGATGTAAATAATAACTGTTTATATATTTATAATTAATTTATTTTTGTTTCCTAAAATATTTTGATTCAAAGAAAATATGAAAAAGGGCGCAACGCTATGCCGGTCAAGCTTAATTACGTTACTAAAAGTTTATTAGATATGAACTATAGGTATTTCTTAATTTTATCTGCAGTATATTAACAAGAGTGCTATATAAAGTAAATAAAGCATAGGAAAATATTTGTTCATACGTTTTTTGTTTTATTTCAAGTTAAAATATTTAAAAAAAAATAGTATTAGTATTTGCGCATTTTGAAATCAGGGGTGATAATATAAGTTGATAATTCAATTAATATGCGTTTTAAAGATTTTATCATTATAATAAAGTTATCTTTAATTTTACTACTAAAAAATAACTTTTTATGAAAGTTTCGGTTTCGGCCGAAACTGTGACTGAAGCCGAAATGGGGTTTCGGTTTCATTTTGTTTTAAAAAAATCATTCAGTTAAAAATATTTTTTCGAAAATTGATTTGTCTGGAAACTTATTACATACTTGTTTCCATTTAATTATTAATTTTTGATAATATTCAGGATAATTAATTAAACACGGGTCATTTTAATTTCTCACTCATTTCATCTTTTTCATCAATTCATTTTTTTTTATTTAAAATGCATTTTGTTCTTCTTTAACTGGGAATTTCCGTAATTCTGATTATGAAATTGATTTATTTAAACACGACACTTTTTCATAAACTGATACTGAATAATCTGTGAGCAGTTCAAATTTAAAAGATTTGTTTACAAAATACAAGTTCGAGAACTCTGCCTTTTTTCTTTTGTAAAAATAGTTGCTCTACAAATCCAAAATCCAATACATTTCTGCGACATTTTTGTCTCATTTTTGTTGTTTCAAAAATCGGAGACTTTTCAATGTCCCGTCTCGAGTCGGCAAAGATCAAAGTGTCTATGTTTTGTTCGTATATTTTGCGACAAGTTGTCGGCGCAGTGTGGATGGCGTGTGCTGCCAACAGTAGGAGACCAGTGAAATCACACATGGTTAATAAAACTCATTCGCAACTAAACTTTTGACTTTGTTGTACTTTTGTCATTGCAGTGTGAACAATTTGTCTCAAGTTTGTCTTGTTAGAAGTCTCTATTTTTTGTGACAAGTTTGTCTTGTTTTTGTCTCAAAATCGTGTTTATTTTTTGTCGCCTTGGTCTGGACCCGACATTAGTTTTTACAAATGATTAAAGACAGAATGAATGTGATTTTTTTGGCCGAAACCGAAGTTATTTTTATAAAGTGGTAAATTTAAATTAGAAAAAAAATATGATAGGATAAATGAAAGAAAGTCGAAAAGAGAAGCATTGTTTTGAATATTATGTAACATAATACAAAAAAAAATATTTCAAATTATAATAATTAACTTAAGAAATATTCTAAAAGATATTATATATGGCAAAATAAATGCTTCAAACTTCAAGCTCAACATTCAAACTAAACTTTCATCTTTGGTAAAAAATTTCCGCTTAAGTTTATATACCGCCGAAGCCGAATTTTAGCCGAAGGCTTAAATAATGGCCGAATGTGGCCGAAGCTGTTTAATCGCTCGGTCTCTAATAATGGTTCTATCTAGCCTTGTTAATTTTTAAAATTTTTGTAAAATAACCATCTAAGATTACAGTTGAGGGTTGGAACCTTTGGTGTTAAACAGCAAAATAAAAACACTAAATCACCACAATACACCAAAACACTTTTACTTTTACACTGGACGCGCGTTTCGCTAACCATGTTAGCATCATCAGCAGATGATTATAAACTAAAGTACAATCTACAAGTTGAGCGTTTATATACTCGCCCAGTGGGCACCGAGTGGGCGTGGCAAAAACTAGCCAACCGAGTCAGAACCAACTGAGCGTAACAGTTAGATTTCCGCCACTAGAGTAGTAGGAACAAAGAACTTGAAGGAATTGGACCGTTGTCTCTCTGTTCATACTATCTTTACATTTATTAATTCTGATGCTTTCATATGCATCTAATTGCCTGTAATTTGAGACTTGTTTAATTAATTTTAAATTATTAAGATCTATACAATGTTCTTTATCAACAATATGTTCGGCAACGCAAGATTTATCCGGTCTACCATATCTTATCTGAGCTAAATGTTCTTTAAATCTAGTTAATATTGATCTTCTAGTTTGCCCAACATATTTCTGATTACAATCTTTACAAGAAATTTCATAAATACCCGACCTTTCCAGTTTGGATTACCTAATAATTGTTGTAATTTATTATTAGCACTATACACAAGTTTATAATTGACATTCTTAAAAATTCCTTTTAGACCACGGGATAACTCTCTATCAAACGGTATCGAAAAATATTTAGACGTATCTTTCTCCACTTGAAAAGTCGAATTTTCAGAAATCATTAACCTATACCTGTTTTCTAATTAATTTATCAACTAGTGAAGGAGAATATCCATTACACTCAGCTACATTCTAATGTAATCTCTTTCTATTTCATATCTTTTCGTTGGAAAGTGGGAAACTAAGTAATCTATGAACTAAGAAATTTAAACTAGCCATTTTATGTTCAACACTATGATGTGATTCATTAGGAATATATCTGCGTGTGGTCGTATTTTCCCTATAGATATCAAATTCCAGGCAATTATTAGCATTTCTAATAACTAATACATCTAGAAATGGTAATCTGTCGTTGTTCTCAATTTCATGCGTAAATTTAATGGAAGGAAAACGATTATTTAACTTAGAAATAAAATTATCTATGGTGTCTGAATGTGTGTCAAAAACAGCAAAAATATCATCCACATACCTAAACCAAACTCTTGGAAAATACTCAAACTGACTCTTAGCCTCCACTTCAAACCTGCTCATGAATAAATTAGCCAAAAATGGAGACAATGGATTACCCATTGCTGTACCTTCCCGCTGTTCAAAAAAGTTGTTATTAAATTGAAAACAATTTTGTTTCATACATAACGATCATGATCAGATAAAAAAATTTATCTGATCATGAACCTTCTTTAGCAGTTAAAAATAATATTGAATTCATTAACAAAATTGAAGATATAACATTGCATGAAGGTGAAATTTTGGTCTCCTTTGATGTATCTTCGTTGTTCCCAAGTGTTCCAATTCCACACACTTTAGGCTACTTGAAGGAATTACTGAACGCAAATGGTCTCGACAACAAAACTGTGACTGAATATATTGAGCTTACATCGTTATGTATGAAACAAAATTGTTTTCAATTTAATAACAACTTTTTGAACAGCGGGAAGGTACAGCAATGGGTAATCCATTGTCTCCATTTTTGGCTAATTTATTCATGAGCAGGTTTGAAGTGGAGGCTAAGAGTCAGTTTGAGTATTTTCCAAGAGTTTGGTTTAGGTATGTGGATGATATTTTGCTGTTTTTGACACACATTCAGACACCATAGATAATTTTATTTCTAAGTTAAATAATCGTTTTCCTTCCATTAAATTTACGCATGAAATTGAGAACAACGACAGATTACCATTTCTAGATGTATTAGTTATTAGAAATGCTAATAATTGCCTGGAATTTGATATCTATAGGAAAAATACGACCACACGCAGATATATTCCTAATGAATCACATCATAGTGTTGAACATAAAATGGCTAGTTTAAATTTCTTAGTTCATAGATTACTTAGTTTCCCACTTTCCAACGAAAGATATGAAATAGATTACATTAGGAATGTAGCTGAGTGTAATGGATATTCTCCTTCACTAGTTGATAAATTAATTAGAAAACGTAGGTATAGGTTAATGATTTCTGAAAATTCGACTTTTCAAGTGGAGAAAGATACGTCTAAATATTTTTCGATACCGTTTGATAGAAAGTTATCCCGTGGTCTAAAAGGAATTTTTAAGAATGTCAATTATAAACTTGTGTATAGTGCTAATAATAAATTACAACAATTATTAGGTAATCCAAAGGATAAAACATCTCCACTGGAAAGGTCGGGTATTTATGAAATTTCTTGTAAAGATTGTAATCAGAAATATGTTGGGCAAACTAGAAGATCAATATTAACTAGATTTAAAGAACATTTAGCTCAGATAAGATATGGTAGACCGGATAAATCTTGCGTTGCCGAACATATTGTTGATAAAGAACATTGTATAGATCTTAATAATTTAAAATTAATTAAACAAGTCTCAAATTACAGGCAATTAGATGCATATGAAAGCATCAGAATTAATAAATGTAAAGATAGTATGAACAGAGACAACGGTCCAATTCCTTCAAGTTCTTTGTTCCTACTACTCTAGTGGCGGAAATCTAACTGTTACGCTCAGTTGGTTCTGACTCGGTTGGCTAGTTTTTGCCACGCCCACTCGGTGCCCACTGGGCGAGTATATAAACGCTCAACTTGTAGATTGTACTTTAGTTTATAATCATCTGCTGATGATGCTAACATGGTTAGCGAAACGCGCGTCCAGTGTAAAAGTAAAAGTGTTTTGGTGTATTGTGGTGATTTAGTGTTTTTATTTTAAATAACCATCTACCTTTGCAAAAATTACCCTTTCCAACTAAACATTTATTATATACATTAGTGCGAAGAAATCCAATATCGTCGATATGGAAAAAGTGGAAGATATGCAAAAAGTTTTATATAAATGTTGCATGGATTATAAAGGTGCATATTATCAAAATATTTATTTAAATATTGTATTTGACGTAACTGTGTGTGGGAAAGTCACAATTACGCTAAATGAAGGACAGTTTTTTTTATTATTTTTTCCAGAAAAAAAACCGGTTTAAGAGGTAAAAGTAAAAAAGTTTCATAATAAATCTAAATTTATCATATTTCAAAGGAGTTGCTTAAGTTTTTATTTGAATTTAGTTAACAAGAATTCTTATTTCATTTTCACCCAACGTCTATACCGGGTGTTTTTCAAAATGGCTTCCCCTATAACTTTTTTTATTTTTTCAGATGAAAAAATGAAATTTGGTATGTTAGTATATGACATAAATCAGGTTCGATTCAACTTCAATAATTTAGTTTCCGTCAAATTCTGCATTCTATGTAAAAATATTCAACTTGACTTTGAAAATATTTGAATCGCTTGTATATTGACAAACATATTTTTAAAACAAAGGTTAACAACATTGCCTGTATATTCTATAAAAAAAGACTGTCTTAAAAACCACAAACCAGAAACCTGATATGCTAGTGACTACTTTAACGTCATTACTGGTCGCAGCGACCGCTTGATTTGTGTGTTTTTTATCATTTGATTTAAATGGCCTAGCTGTTGGTTGGTCGCTGCGACCTAGTCGTCAGTGCGTTTCAGCTCTTATGCCGCGACCGCACATTTGGCATTTGGCGATTTCCGAGCGCTCGTTAACGAGGCTTCACCTAAGCCCTCGTTCTTCATCTTTACTCGCACGAGTATTTTATTATAGTGGTTACATTAGATGCGCGTTCATGGTGTCCTGTCTGTTGAGTTTGTCAAAACAAGCGCAACTACTTTGATACTGTGTGAGAATATAATGTTAAAATAACTACTCATGAAAATAAGAAACTGTTGGGTAAATGATTTATATGCAAGAAGAGGAGAAGAAAATGAATATGTAAAACATTTGGTGAATTAAGACTGCAACCAGTCAAATTTTTTGAATATTTTAGAGTATCTCCATCAACATTAATATATCCCAAATAAAATTAAACCTGGTATTCAAAAATATTCAAATTTTTCGGGAATGTAATGGGATCAGAGAGAAAAAATCGAACGCTCGGACGTGCACTCTAAACCGCTTGAACTTGCAAAGCCTATTGTTAGTACCTAATTATAGCCAACTATATAGGGTGGCTTGAATTCGACGCTCATCATTGGGATTTCAGAAACCGTAAAAGATATAAAGGATCGGTTAAATGGAGGCAAAGTTGCGCAATTTGATGCTCAATAAAATGCCGTATTGTATTTTGAAAAATTCCGAATACTTCCGAATATATTCGAAAAAAAAAACGGAATTTTCAATATTGTTTTCTATTGTTTCCTGGCTTTATTTGTTAAGATAACTTAAACTGAAAAACACATTTTCATGACCACTTTTCCTGCTCTATAACTCTGTGTGATTAAATATTGACTCTGACGTTTCGGCTTCTGGTGACCATCATCAACTTAATTTTTTTAAATACGGACCTAATTTTTTTATTCAATTTAATTAAATCCTTTCATCACTCTTAAAACACTATATATAGTCAATTTGATATTTGCCGACGTTTAGTACAGAAAATTCCATCACCAGTAAATTTTATGCAAAAAAAAATAAAAAATAAAAATGCAATACGGCATTTTATTGAGCATCAAATTGCGCAATTTTGCCTCCATTTCACCGATCCTGTATCTCTTACGGTTTCCGAAATCCCAATGATGAGCGTCGAATTCGAGCCACCCTGTACATGTATTACGCTCAGTTTTTATTTTTATGATTTTAGTCATAGATTTTGTTGTTAATTTTTTTCAGAAATAATGGAGTGACCATTTCATTTTTATCAAAACCCCGCGAGCTTTTGAGCTACGAATTTTTTTAAATAAGCATCTAAAAGGTCTTTTCAGGCACTTTAGAAACGGTCATATTCATTTTCTTTGAAAAATGTATTCTTTCGCTACTATTTTACGGTAAAAGGTTGTAATTTAGTTTTCGAAAAAATAAAAAATCACTTTTACAGAGTGATAACTCAGCTTACACTACGGTAATCAACAAAAAATGTATCGTTTAGCTATTCCAAAAGTTTCATTTTTGCTTTATGAGTTTTGCGATAAAACACAAGGTTTTCGAGTTATTTATAAAAAATGACAGAAAAATATGAAATTTTTAGATGAAAAATCTACATTTATAATCCTAAATAACTCGGAAAATATTAATTTTCTGAAAAAATGTTATAGAACATTTTTTGCTTAGAATTCATCCCTTTATTGATTTTTGCAATTTAAATGGGTGATTTATTTATCACCCCCGAGAAGAGGTGGTACTCACCCCCAGGGTGAAAACACATATGTAACTTTTCTTCTTACATACATATATCTCTATTCACTGTTGAAATTTCACGTCAATCGGTGCAGGTGTTCAGAATTTGGACCCTAAAGCCCTCCCTTACGGGTACTATTAATGGATCGCCTTTTCGTTACAGCCATCTGATATTCTATTAAGACTATTTTAGATAAGATAAATTCTAAATATAATATTTTTGTATATTAATCTGGAAATAATTTCTTCATTTCTGATAATTTTATGACTAAATTAATTAAATATTCTGATAGTAATTGAAAAAATATTTGTGACCTTCCTTAGAAAAAAGTGTTAATCGATGACTATCTCATGAATGAATGAAGGTTGAATTATTAAGTTCTTACCATATTTAGGTTATTTATAATTCACTACTATTGAAGTTCCTGTTTCAGTGTTTTTTATGAAAATATTACTCAGTACTAATATTGTAAAATTATTTATTACTCCTATTATTTACTACTCGACAATTTATCTTTGGAGAGCATTCCACGAGAATGAATGTGAATAAATGAGCAAATGTCTAGAATTTATAATTAGTGCAAAGAGAGATTGGCAAATTAATCAGTTACTTTTTTAAATTTCATTGGGGGTTTTCTGCCTTTTCCTATTATTTCCAAAAAGAGATATTTTGAGAACATTTAGAACATGAAGAAAAAAATTGAGAACAAATATGTATTCAGAACACATTATGCTTCTCTCTCGGAATATGTAAATTGTAGAGTAACTACCAACACTACATAAAAGGGCAAATCAGTAGCTAAATCTATAAAATTACTGAGGAATCCCCAAACATATCATATTTTTTCCAGTATTATCACCCTGTTGCTTCCTAAATGTAAAAAATAGGAAACGTTTTCGTTTGTGATTATAAATGTCCATACATGCTCTTATAATGTTCTCATACAATAATTCTGAACATTCAAGAATGTTCACAAACAATCTCGTGTCACAAATGGGAACATTCCCTCTATTGCAACACTAATCAGTACTCAGGACTGTGGAGAGTTTTTAAGCTATAATAATCTGTAAATATGTATACAAAACTTAAAGATATATATATTTTTGTAATTTGTATTTTTAAAAACTTAAATTTATCACTTACTTGAATAGAAGTTAAAATAGCGGAAACATCATAAGTAGGACTCCACCTATTTTGTAATATGTCTAAACATATTCCTCCGTCCGCATAAACGTTAGGATGAAACATATGACTAACGAAACGAACAGTTGGTGGTTTATTTGGATATTCCTCTGTAAATTCAATAGTCAACTTAAAAGTGCCATCTTCGAATGGTGTATCGTGTGGCCCAAATATAACAGCATTCCATATCATAATGTTATTGTCTGTGGGAGCCCCACTTACACCAGTAGGAGGATCTTCTTGCAACCTAGAGGAAGCCATTATGAAAAACAATTTATATATATTACGTTCTTATAAAACATTATTAAAACAATTGTTGTATACTCTGTTTTAAACTACATAGTGCAGATGTCATTCAGAGTTTATTAGTTCTGTTATAAGTGTTACGTTTACATACATATTTTTCTATTATAATGAGGTGAATGATTATTTAGTGTATCAAATAGTTAAAGAGTTTTCCATATTTTTTAGAAAGCACCTACACCAAACACAATGGTTTTAAACAAATGTTTAAAACATCACAACCCTAATAAAAATATTAATGGAACCTAAATATATATAATATAAAATTTTCACCAGATTATTTTATGCATTATGCTACTTTGTCTTTGTGGATCAAGATAGTGATCTCATTTCAGTAGGTACATTCTTAAAGATCTTTCATATTGCATTATTTATATTATCACTATTTCTTAAGAGATGAAATTACTTTAGATATTATCATACCGAATAATATTTTAATTAGTAAAGTGTTTTTGCGTAGTACATGAAGGCTAATATTGACAAAAATCAATTTAAAAACAAAGTTAAAATTATATTACCGTTTGAAATCTCTCATAAGGCGTCGACGTGCAGGAGTGGACATTTTATTTAGTTAATTTGATTAATTTCTAAAAAAGAAACTTAAAAATGAATCGAATATAGAAGTACGGTACAGGAAACACAGCAAATTTATCTTATTTTTGATATTATATATGTCTGAATCACACAATAGAACTTTACTTGCATGACATAAAGAAAAAGACGTACAATAAACAAAAATAGCACTAGAATTTGACAGAGAACAGTGTGTTTCATTTAGTGATTTTTGGATTTGTTAAAAAAGTTACTAGCTAAAGAAATAAAGTACCACAGAATAAAAATATAGAATCTGCTAAGCAACAGTAATCAGGGTTGGACGTATAAAAATATAATGTACACAATAATTATATTTTACGTGCAAATACATTAACATTTTTTTTATTAATCTTAATATTTCGAAAACGTAGAGCATTAATAATCATGGGGATAGGGTAAAGACCAGTTAGTTATTCTATGGTGAAGACTCTGATATAAAGTAAAAAGAAATAAGAGAAATGTATTTTTTTCACTTTTTTTTAGCGTTTATTATTTAATCTATGGGTAATGGTGTGGATCCGGTGGCTGACCTTGAAACGAGTTTTTGCTGCATATAGTCACTGACACTACGCATGCGCACATCTTCGATGTTGCCAGATTGGGAGTTATTTTGGAATTATTTTCAGTAGAAAACAAATATGTGCTTTTCAGTGTTTTTTTGTCAATATATACCGTATGATCGAAAAAACGGCGCCCAGTTGGCTGGGAAATGACGATTGAGGACATTTCCATAAAATGACAGCTTCATTTCATAGTCATTGCTGACGCTATTTTTTTTTCAATCATAGTAGGCGGTATATTATTGTTGATATATTTGTGATATATATCAGGGGGGTGACAGTAAACCGGAAAATTGGAAACAGTTCTGGCGCGGTCTTACCCAGGCAGAAAGCATGGCCTTCTAGACTGTCCTAGACAAAAATCTGAATATTTCTATATGATTTCTGCCAATTTCAGTTACGGAACATTTTTATGCACGTCGGCGTCCTCTTCTTTTGTCTGTGTGTCAGCCATGTGTCAACTCCCGAGGCCTCTGGCAAGGTCGGGCGCCATTTTATTTTTTTGCCGTTTTAGATTTGATTGGAAGTTTGTTTATGATATTTCGGCTGAAATTTATAAGTACAAAGATGTTTTTTGATATAAAGTTCCTTGTTAACACTTTAATAAAGTATATATGGTATTAATTACATGAAGAAAATGATGAAATCGACGTTTCTGCGTGTAGTAGGTATGAGCCATATTATATGTAAAAATAGGTAATATATTAACTGTTTTTATATTTTTTTAGCTTTAGATCCAAGGATCTTGGGATATTCTTTACCAAGGATTTTTCCGTATCTCTACTTTAAAGACTGATCGGTGATTTTGAGCAATTGAAAGCAAGTTGCACAAGGTAAATTATGATTATTGAACTATTATTAGCTTACATTAATTATCTACAAGATGAACAGAAATGCGTAATTACATATCACATAGGTACCTATTATGTATTTTCATAGCAATAATGCTATGTATGTAGATTATTTTTAAAATACAAATGAGGTATTAGATGTATATGTATCATATTTTTTATTCATTTTATTTTCATTCAAGTCCTAATATAGTGTTAAGATGAAGACATAACAAATATTATAAGAAAGATCTTAATATAAATCCCAAACTAAGTCTTAATTTAGTCTTGTATTTCTATTATTATTATTATTCTTATAAAACTAATAAGATCAAAACTCAACCTTCACCATATTGTCAAGATTTGGCATTATAGGAAACAAGAAATTACAGTAAATTAAGAAAAGAATATCAAAGTACACGATATTAAATACTGTAATATATTCTACGATACAAACCATCTCTCCTTCTAAAGAGAAAAAGATAAAACATAAAGCTTATTTTAGTCTTATCAACACACTCTTCGATAAAATCCACTAACTTGATATTTTTAAGAAATTATGATACAAACATTAATTATAATCAAAGTATTTTATATTAGTAACATTATATAATAGGTAAAATGTTACCTCTATCTCCGATTGACGTTTATTGTTCTATAATAAGACCCGTCATGGTAGTACTTCAAAATATCAATACATATAACAAAACTATTGTTGCCTGTAAATAACTAAAAATTAAATAACTTGAAAGAAATAAAATAATTCTAATAAGTTTAAAACCATTAAGAAAAAAATCCGTTAATGATAAATTTTAATTCTAATGTAAATATATAAATAAATGTTATTATTATTACAATTTTATATATTCATAATACTTTCATTTCACAATCTTCATTATCCTTCTTACCTTAACCCTTAACTGGTCCGGCGTTGTCTGACAGACTACGCCAAATAATTAACTCATTCTCATTAGTTACTGGGACCGCCTACAGGATTGGCGTTCTAGCTAATCCTCCCCCTCACGGTCAACAACTGATAGTCATATTTATGACCAAACTGGATTAGTTTTTTAGAAGTTCTGGCAGAAGTTACTTAAGTCGTAGTCTCTCAGACGACGCCGGACCGTTTGTGTAAGATTTTGTGTGTGACAAACTTTTGTAAAATATGGCCGGGCCTTCGAAAAATGTGCGTTTAGGAGACTCTAGTTATGAAGAAACTCTATTAAAATGATATGATGAAGACTGTGACAGTGACAATATGACAATCTGCCAGACAAATGCGTTTGACAATGTCAAATATTCCACGAGAAATACGCTTTACAATTGGTAGAATACTTGCAATTCCTGTACAACCAGAAGATGCCCACGGAGATATTTTTATCCTAGAGTTCTTATCCTAGTCAAAGACAATGCTATGTCCTAGTTAATTATTTTTAATGCCTAGAATGTACGAATCCATTGTGTAAAACATGTTAGGAAAACAATGAAATTTGCCTCATGCTGTAACTAAAGACTTTTCCGTTAACTCCAGTTTTATAACTTATTTTTTTACATAATAGTATTAAAAACTTATTTCTATATTGCAATGACTGTTAGTAATTTGTTTTTATTTTTAAAACTTAATAAAAATCTATATTGCTTTTTTTTCCAAATTTATATGTATGCTATTTTATTTTGTACTATATTTTCTGAAAGTTTATATTAATTGTACCCATTTTTATCTAGATTAGTTTAATAATACATAATATAACATATAATGAAATAAAAATTTGATATTTTTTAGTTTTTGTGTGTTTTTTTAACTTTTTAGAAGGCGTAGTCCCACAGACTACGCCGGACCGTTTATAATACATATCTATTACCGGACCAGTTAAGGGTTAATTTTGGATATCAAGATAAATCTGAAATTATAAAATTAATTATAGAATTTGTATTATCACTGACTAACAAATAATTCGAAAATAAACTGCAATTTGGCAACATCGACGATGTGCGCTTGCGTAGTATCGATGATCAAAAGCAGCAAATATGGGCTTCAAGGTCAGCCACCGGATCCACACCTTTACCAATCTATGTATTTTTCCTATGGAGTGTAGAAGTAATTTTGGTAAAGATGTGGATCCGGTGGCTGACCTTGAAGCCCATATTTGTTGCATTTGATCATCGATACTACACAAGCGCACATCGTCGATGTTGCCAAATTGCAGTTTATTTTGGAATTATTTGCAGTTGAAATTTTTTTTTGACTGTTAATTGCTGTTAATCAATAATAATACAAATTCTATAATTAATTTTATCATTTCAGATTTATCTTGATGTTCAAAATTAAGGTAAGAAGGATAATGAAGATTGTGAAATGAAAATATTATGAATATATAAAATTCTAATAATAATAACATTTATTATATATTTACATTAGAATTAAAAATTATCATGTACGGATTTTTTTCTTAATGGTTTTAAACTTATTAGAATTATTTTATTTCTTTCAAGTTATCTAATTTCTAGTTATTTACAGGCAACAATAGTTTTGATTATATGTATTGATGTTTTGAAATACTACCATGACGAGTCTTATAGAACAATACACGTCAATGGGAGATAGAGGTAACATCTTACCTATAATGTTACTAATATAATATACTTTGATTATAATGTTTGTATCATAATTTCTTAAAAATATCAAGTTAGTGGATTAATAGCAATTTTAGACATATATTTTATCGAAGAGTGTGTTGATAAGACTAAAATAAGCTGAATAAGCTTTATGTTTTATCTTTTTCTCTTTAGAAGGGAGATGGTTTGTGTCGTAGAATACATTACAGCATTTAATATCGTGTACTTTGATATTCTTTTCTTAATTAACTGTAATTTCTTGTTACCTATAATGCCAAATCTTGACAATATGGTGAAGGTTGAGTTTTGATCTTATTAGTTTTATAGCTGTGTTTATACAAGACCAAATTAAGATTAGTTTGTAATTAGTTTGTGATTTAAATTAACATCTTTCTTATAATATTTTTTGTCTTAATCTTAATACTATATTATTCTTTGTCTGGAAAATAAATGTTAAAATATCTTAATTTTGCATATCCTATTCCATCCTTCCATTAGGAAAAATATGGTTTATAAATCATATTATGCTAAGAAAATCACATAAATTAGGTGTAAAGAGTAAAAGAAATCTTAAGGTAGCAGAAAAATTAATGCAATATATGTATAAGCAGAATTAAACAAGGTAACTGTAAATGTTGCTGAAGCTGATCCATCCTCCATAGTTTTGATGGAATGTTAAAAAACTATTAGGAACATGACATGGAGCTACAGCATTTAAAAATTAAAAAAAGAAAAAACTTGGACACATCCCTTTTAATTCCCGAATTTTAATAAAGCACTTTTTAAACATAGCATTATAATCTAGAGCAATTAGATTAATTATAGGAATCTAGAATTGTATTTCTATTTAATTTTATTGACTATGAAAATACATAATAAGCGTTCACGTTTCACGTGTTGTGCGAAATATTAAAATAATAATATAAATAATATACCGCGTACTATGATTGAAAAAAACAGCGTCAGCGATAACTATGAAATGAAGATCGTTGTCATTTTACATGGGAAATGTCCTCAATCGTCATTTCCCAGCCAACTGGACGCCGTTTTTTCGATCATACAGTATATATTGACAAAAAACACTGAAAAGCACATATTTGTTTTCTACTGAAAATAATTCCAAAATAACTTGCAATCTGGCAACATCGAAGATGTGCGCATGCGTAGTGTCTGTGACTATATGCAGCAAAAACTCGTTTCAAGGTCAGCCACCGGATCCACACCATTACCGTAATTTTTTCACACATACATTTTTGAACTCTATTGACAACTAAAAAAAACGAGAAAAACTATTTAATTGTAAAGGTGTAGATTGTGGATCCGGTGGCTGACCTTGAAACGAGTTTTTGCTGCATATAGTCGCAGATACTACGCATGCGCACATCGTCGATGTTGCCAGGTTATTTTGGAATTATTTTCAGTAGAAAGAGGTAGAAAACAAATAATGTGCTCTTCAGTGTTTTTTTTTGTCAATATGTACCGCTGATGTACCGTATGATCGAAAAAAAACGGCATCCAGTTGGCTGGGAAATGACGATCGATGATATTTCCCTATTTCCCAGATAAATATACATATAAAATGACAGCGATCTTCATTTCACATATTATAGTTATCGCTGATGCCATTTTTTTCGATTTTGGTAAGGTGTACACTCTTGCGCACATTGGTGCGATTACGGCCGCGATCACGATATCCACGCGGCCGCGGCCAAACGTTGCTGAAGAATACACATGAAATGAGACTTGTGTCTAGCCCTAGCAGGCAACTGTTAAGCCCGACCAATCACGTTAGAGCTTTTGACAAACACAAATGAATTAACACACTCCAAATAACCACGCTAACCAACCTGATTGATCAAGCTTAATAGTTGACTGCTAGAACTAGACACTTCTTGAAATGAGCCGTTTCACATTGGCGCGATCGGGTTTTGGAGACGAAGCGGCCTGGCGGCGTTCTATTCTGCGGTGGCGATCAGATTCAACTTGTCGAGTTTGATCGCGTGATCGCGACCCAACTGATAGGAATTTTCCTGTTTTTTCTTGTTGCAATTTATAAATGGAGTTAACAGAGCATCTAATTAAGGCTGTAAAAATACACAAAATTCTATATGATTTATCCGATCCAAGTTACAAAAATAATAGAATTAAAAATAAAAAGTTTTGAGACAAAATTGTAGTTGCAATTGAATTGGATAGTACATATGTATACATTATTATTATTTAAGTTTAAATATTGTAGGTACATATTTAAGAATGTTTTTTTTTCGGTATACATAATTCACATTTTTAATTTGTACGTATGTATACCTACAGCAGGATAGCTCACTACATATAGGTATGGCGGTGAACGCGACCGCGTTGGTGTGTGCTAGAATGATCGCTCATGGATATCGCTGCCCTGATCATGATCGTGATCGCACCAGTGTGCGTGTAGCTTTTTATACTATTATTTTAATATTTCATACAATATGTGAACGCTTATTATGTATTATCATAATCAATAAAATTAAATAGAAATAAAACTCATCTAGATTGCTATAATTAATCTAATTGTTCTAGATTATTACTATGTTTAAAAAGTGCTTTCTTAAAAATTCGGAAAATTAAAAGGGATCTGTCCAAGTTTCTTCGTTTTTTTTTGAATTTTTAAATGCTGTAGCTCCATATCATGTTCATAATAGGTTTTATAACATTCCATTAAAACTTCGTAGGCCTTAAAAATTAATATATAGGGTGTTCCATTACAAAAAAACACAACTTTGATATGTATCTTTTTATGGGGACACCCTGTAAAACTCTCTATATTTTTAAAAAGTGCTTTGAGTTAACCTACATAAGCTCACAAAATTTCATTTCAATACAAACTGTCGTTCGCCTTGGAGCCCCAGCGGCGTATGAGAGGCGCCACCCTGTACATATATATATATATATTGCATTATTTTTTCTGCAACCGAAGATTTTTCTATTCTTACACCTAATTTATGTGATTTTCTTGGCCATATATGATTTATAAACAATATTTTTCCTATGGAAGGATTTGCAAGTATTAAGATATCTTAACATTTATTCTCCATACCACAAGGTATAATATGTAGTAGGTATTAAGACATAAAAAAATTATAAGAAATATCTTAATATAAATCACAAACTAGCTTAAATCTTAAGTTGGTCTGTGTATAAATCTAAGATCAAAAATGAACCTTCACCATATTATCTATATCGCTTTTGGCATTACAGGAAAGAAATTACAATAAATTAAGAAAATAGTATCAAAGTACAGAATATTAAATACTGTATTCTATGACACAAACCACATCCCTTCTAAAGAGATAAAGATAAAACATAAAGCTTATTTCAATCCTATCAGCATTCTTCGATAAAATATATATGCCTACAATAGATGTAATAAATGTTTCATATTGATGATACAAAATAATAATTCTAATATAGGTTTAAAACCTATAAGAAATAATCCCTAAATGATAATTTTTAATTCTAATGTAAATATATAAGTAAATAAATGTTATTATTACAATATTATCTTACTTACAACCAGTGGGGGCTCGTCAGGGTAGGCAAGGAAGGCGGCGCGGCGCCTACCGTACAATTTTGTCATGTTTTTTTTTACATAACATTTATCTTTATTAATGTTGCCAATACACATATAAACACTATTAATACACGGAAATGAGTTGTATCAATTAATATTAATTTAATATTTGTAGTCTTTTATATTAATATATTAACTACCGCTGGCGTATGGCAGCGTTAGAAATCAAAATAATTTTGACCGTCGGTGTATAATGCATTCATCTTTGTTCGGCAATTTGTAACATCGCCTTCAAATTAAATTTCGATCTCCCATTCAGCCGTCGATGAGTCTCTTGTCTCTCTCTAGCCCATGGCTTGGTAGCGATGAAAATCGATGACTACATCGAATTAAGGGGTTTAGGCGATATCTTCGGTCGCCTCGGCGTGCGCGTGGAGCTCGATAGGTTTTAGAAATTCGGTGGTTCGGGTGGTTCCCATAATATATTATTCATCATACGTTATCAGTATTTAAAACTTTAATTAAAATCTGTTTATCGACTCCCTATTATCATATATACATATAAGGAAACTAGTAGTTTTACTCCTTGTCAAATCCTTTGTTCTTTTTCTGCCACTTTATATGACCTTGTTCTCGCCTCCCGTGACCACTGACGTAACTGTATAGTCGTAGTCTAATAACTAGGCAAAGTATAGTCGTGGCACTCGCCATAGTTTCACAGATATGTATTTAGGAAAATATGAGTTCACAATAAAATAAAATAAAAAAATTGATCATCGAGTAAAAACTTGCTTGAAAACAGAATATTTTCACATTTCGCGTAGGTAAAAATTCTTCTGTATCTCAAAATGCGGAAAAAATATATAATGACATATTTTTATATTATTAACTATTTCAGAGGTTTTCTAAAACTTTTTTTTGTTTAATTTTCTGTACATAACTGGATTCTGCATAAAATTCTGCATATAGTACACCGTCTTTATTTAAAGCACACTGCGGTGTGGCCATTCTATTTCTTATTTACTAAAACTTTGGTTAAAAACATTATATACGAAAGGTGGTAAAAAACTAGAGTGAATATAACTTTATTAATACTTAGCTATGTTTTCTTAAACACGAAGCATACCAGAATAAATTCGTGTAGAAACATTTACTTTATCGTATACAGGATATTTTTTAAGGCGTCACCAAAATCGTAATATTTAAAATATTGTATCTCATTTTTTTTAAATGCAACACCATTTTTCTTTCAGATGTAGAATTAAAAGGTAAACATTTGTTGTATTTAAAGTGTTCTTAAATTTTTAGCCGTTTTGCAAATATTTTCTGTATTTCATTACATATGGGATTTCCAACGATTAAATATCAGACAAAGATCATATTAGGTAGATAAAAATTTACTGTTTAAAGAGCCATATGTAATATAATACTGCGAATATCAAACCGTTAAAAATTTAGAAACCCTTTAAATAAAAAAATGTTCACTTTTTAATTCTTCATCTGACAGAAAAATAATATACAGAATGTGGTATTTAAAAAAATTGAGATATACCATTTTAAGTATTCCGATTTTGGTGACGCCATAAAAAATACCCTATACAGGGTGTCCCAGAAATGAGTGCGTAATAAATGAGGCTCCAACACAGCAGCTATGCTATCCGGTGCAATAATCCTCTTTCAACGGTAAAATGAGTGCGAAATAGAATAATGTAAAATAATTAAAAAAAAATAAAACTAACTTTACCATAACTTTTTTGTGACACCCTGTATATAACAAAATATTTTAGGATACGCCCCTTTATAAACCTTGAAACATATGAATAAAACTTTTTTCACATCTTCGACAACGACGGCGATATTGGACTTCCTCGCACTAATAGGCCACCCTGTATATTTAAGGTGGTTTAAAGCTAGGTGTGGCACTTTTCTTCCGTCAAATATAAACTCAATATTTTGTCTATAATATTTTGAATATTGTTATATTACGACCACTTATAATAAAAAATAAATAAAAAAACATAAAAAAATACAGTCCACTAAATTTTTAAGAGATTATGCTATTATAAAATTCTTTCAATTAAAAAATATGAATAATTTGCGGGGACTTTAGATGTACAAAATATTTACTCTAAAATTGTTTCAAAAATAAATCTATATAAATTATCTCGTAAACTATTATTGGAATGAATCATGCGCATATTTGAGACAACCTGTATATCTAAAAAACTATTTTTAAAATCTGCCCACATGCTAAAAAAATAATAACATTTAATTAATTACATAATTAAATGTTAATTGATAATTACTATCAGCTTGCCGATTTATATCCGATGGAAATCTAAAAAACTCAAAGAACAATTTTTTGAATTATTACTACAATTAATAGCAGCAATGCACTCATTTTTTATCAATCCGTCTCTGTGCTGGAACGCAACGCTCGAACCTCGCAGCTCGACGGACGGAATTCAACGTGAATTCAACTAAAACGCTTTGCAACCTGCCGATCATCTGCCGATATTCGACAGCTTACAAAAACTGGCAGAAAATATTTACGAGAGTGCAACTACTCTTTTCCTTAAACTATGCTATTATTGACTAGAATTATTGTGTACTACAGTGCATTTGGATGATAATTTCTAAGTTAACAAGGAGATACGGATAAGTATTAATTTAGATTAAAATTTGGAGTAATTAATGTTGATTTTCAATATGGATAATCCAATTCATGCGATTTATGCGACGTATACAATACATTCATATCATTTCTAAGTATTTCGGTTGAGAGACTTTTTCATGTTTGAAACGCATTAAAAATTAGTGATGGGATAACTCGAGCGAAAATTCGCCCGAGTACTCGATTATTGAAATAACCGACATCGCTCGATTATTAACGAGCGATGCAAGTGACGAGTACCAAGCGACGAACGCAAGTGATCTTAGAATGAAATAAATTGAAATCCGATTTTAATGTGACATACGCGATAAAAAGCCGAGCAAATTTTCTACATACATTGCAGTTACCAAATTTATACGACGCCGTATATACCGGGTGCGTCTCAAAAGTGGCTCACCCAAACTTTTTTATTTTTTAGATAAAAAAATGAGATTTGGTATGTTAGTATATGACATAAATTAGGATTGATTGACGTATTCAATTGTTTTCTGTCACTTCCTGTTTCACAGTAAATGACTACAATTTTTGATTTTTAAATGGCACCCTCGGTATTTTTTTACTTTATTCAATAGAAAATGACATTCTAAATAGAATGACGTATCATATGTCAACTTTTGACATATTCGCTCAAAAACAAATTGTATTTTAAATCTCAATCTAGAGTGCCATGTCTGTGTTACACTAATTTTTAATCAAGGAGCCTTGGAAAAATAGATTTGATCGTCTAATGTTTTTAGTGTCTTGTCCTGACCAATTAAAAGATGCCCAAATCGTATTTTTGATGATTTTTTTGTCAAATGGAACGAGGGTGGCTCATTAGCATATTTCGAAAAAAAAAATTTTTACGAATAATTTGATACCACACACTTGGTACTTCGAGTCAAATTGTCGTTATGAACCGCATGCTACAATTTCAAATAAACCATATGCGAAAATGTCAAAAGTTGACATGTGAAATGTCATTCTATTCAGAGTGTCATTTTCTACCGAATAAAGTAAAAAAAAATACCTAGGATGCCATTTAAAAATCATAAGTTGTAGTTATTTCCGGTGAAACCGGAAGTGACCGAAAACAATTGAATATGTTAATCAATCCTAATTTATGTCATATACTAACATACTAAATCTCGTTGTTTCATCTAAAAAAATAAAAAAGTTATAGGGGTGAGCCACTTTTGAGACGCACCCGGTATATTCATCCGTTGCGTATCTGAGGGACAAAATTTTACGACCTACATCGATAATGCTTCGAAATAAACTAAATCAAGCGATCAAGCGAATCGCTCACTGCTTACTACTTGGCATTCATTACCGAAAGAATATGTGCCCTGCGTACGCAACTTACTGCTTGGCGTTAACGAGTACTTACAACATGTGACGGGTGAAAAACCGTATTTTTAAATACGAGTGATATATCGCTCGAGTGATCACTCGGTTATTGCAATCGCTTGATATTCGAGTACTCGATTATTGAAATTAATCGGTTTTCCTAAGGTTTTTCCCATCACTATTAAAGATAACACTAGAAATTCAATGAAAAATAAACGTTTATCGTCATTTGCCTTACTTTCAATCGAAAAAGATATTTTCATAGCCCTTCAACAATCTGATAACATTACTGATATACTAATAATAGGTACATAAATTTTCATTATTAAGAGATCGGCGAATCAATTTAATATTATATAAAAAGTAATTATTCCTTTCATTTGTTTATGAGTCTCGAAATATGCATATGAATAAGATAATCTGTTTTTCTTTGTAAATTTATTTATCTAATTTGTCTTTGTAAATATATTTACTTATTGTTAAGCTACGTAAATAAATAGAAATAAAATAAAGTCCTATGAACTGCATGGTACTATTATCTACCTTATTTATCAAGCATTAGCATTTAGCATGCTATCTGAGGAAATAAATAAAACACACATATCCATTATGTTAATCATTATCTCATTATGTTGAATGCTGTTAGTTTAGTTTTATCCTAAATATTCTTATGCTATGTTTTTACCCATAAGCTAACATATTGGATTGGTTTTTACGAACTGGGTTAAGATATTATGTAAATTTTGGGGAGCAAATAGATGTAATTTTGAAAAAAAAATTTGTCGCCTACACAGTCCCACAGGCCACGAGCCGCCACTGGTCTATGTTATAGGACAAAAAAGTAATTTTTCAGCATTCCATCCTATCAAATTATGCAGTTTCATTATATTCTTACTAAATAGTTGTTTGTGAGAAACGCTTTCTTGGTGGTGCAGATTAGAAATGTATAAGTTGCTGGTTTTATTCTGTTAAATTTATAACTTACATTAATAAGAGACTAACATCTATCATTTTTTTCATTGTTTACGCAGAGAAATACGAAGGCGATTCTTCATCCGTCCGGAAAATCCCCTTCGTGATTCGATCAGATCATATATGCGGATCAGTATGATCCATTCTTTTTTTTTTCGACTTTGGACGAATTTTCTTTTTTCATTCATCCACGCATCGATAGGTGGATACACCCAAAAATAAGCTAATTTGACGATCATGAGTAGTCTCGGCAGTTTTATGCCGAAAACGAGATCTCGACCTGATTTTTAGCCGAGAATGTACCGAGACCGAGGTCTCGGTCGGACCTTACTCAATATTATCATATCGATATTGATAGCCATAAAAATTGTGTTTTGTTTTTAGTAATAAAATTCTGTTCAATTGAATATTGATTTGAGTTACAAGAAATTATGCATGATCCATCTACATAGGGTGGAGCAAGTTCCCCACCGTGGTTACGTCCATGTCGGAAACTATCTGTTTTTGAGATATAATTTAAATAAGGCGATTGTAAGGCTCCACTATTTGTAGTTTGACATTAATTTTTTGTTAAAAATACAGTTTGTGAAGATTTTTTTTTCAATTAGGAATAGTAATGAGCGAGACTGTCCTTGATCTTAAAAAAATTACGACCAAGAAGAAAACTAGCGTTAGATCTGCAAGACATAGTTACTATGATAAGACAATAATACACATAAAACTAGTTTTGACTTGCATTATTCCACATGAGTATTCAAAATTCAAACACTGAGTGACTTGAGAAAAGAAACAAAGAAATGATTTCAACTTGAATTTATTCTTTCAAAAATTCATAGATCTAGGGCCATTTTAATAAAAACAAAATGTGACATACATATACATATAAAGCCTGTTAACCCACTGTTTCATAATCAGAAAAAAAGGTTTCAAAATCTTAAACAGGAAACATTATGAAGAGATCTTTATTGTTTCCTGTTGAAAGCTTAATTTGGAACCTCGAAATTAATGGTTTCAATTATATTTTATATTTAAGAGTTTACAATCACAACATAAAAAAATACAATTAAAATGAGTAGAATATCCTAGTGACAGCTTGCGGTAGTCAGTTGTATCCACAGTAAAAGCCTAATAATTAGCTTATAAAATAATATTTTTTTTACTTCTAACCTCAATTTCTCTTCATGGATAATAATCAAAGGCCAACATGGCATTACTCGCAAATTTTGAACTATAATTAGTGGTTAACTTTTTTTACTAATGAAAATTAGTACCGTAAATTTAGACGTTCTGAACACTTATATTGAAATTAGAGCAAACAACAGGTCTACATTACTACTTACAAACTTCTACACAAATTGAAACTACTAATTTCGAGGTTCTGAATGAAGCTTTAGACTTTTAATTTCATTTTTGTGGAATGAAAGTTTATGATCAAGCATGTTGTGTGAGGACAATCCTTAATTACCTACTTGATCATAAAATTCTTTGATGGTCCAGTATAATAGTTAGGCTGTCGCAATCGCGCCATGCAATTTTCTCTTTGGACAATCTGTATTTGATTTAAAAAATACACCTGTGTTTAGTGTGTAAATGGTTTCGATCACCATATTATATATAAAAAAATTAACATCTTTTAAGAACAGTGGGTTACCCTGTATTTATTTGGGGCCATCCATAAATTACGTCACACGAATTTTAGGACTTTTGAACCCCTTCCCCCGTCCTTGTCACAGGTCGTATTTTTAGAACCCCCTCCCACTGATGTGACGTCACACTTGTGCTAAATTATTAATAAATATAGATCAAAGTCGAAAAGTTTTAAAGCTTTTTAAATTTTAACGTGTCACAAAACTTTTAATCCCCCTCCCCCCTTTAACGTGTGACGTAATTTATGGATGGCCCCTTTTAATGACATTTATAATCAGTACAGAGTCTATATTATTTATTAAAAATAGAAATCTCATTTACATATATTTTAATTATGTATTAAAAATAACTGAATTAGTGCATAAAATATTATGACTAGCGCATGTTTATGATTATATAAAAAATCTGTTTTTCCTAGCCCATTAACCAAAACAAACCTAATTTCAACTTTATAAAACAGAAAACTTCAATCATAAAAATTAATTTATTTCATTCTTCGATTAGGTTCACTAGCTGTGGGCGGAGGGGGCGGTCCTCGTCTGTCTAATTCTTCTAAATAATTTAAAATTAATTGAGTGCGCTCTTGTGGAATGTGATCCAGAACCAAATATCTGCCCATAAAAAAAATAAATTAATAAAAGCTCAAAAAAAAAAAATTCAAACTTACCTTTTATCATTCTTCAAAATATCCTCAACTTCTTGCATGTGGTTTTGATTTTCTCTTAAAAGATTAAGTGACTTGTGTGTTATTAATTTCGTTTCCTGTAGTAATTCTTTGAACTGTCCTTTTGCCGTCATAAGTTTATCTTTTAGATAATCCTTAAATTCTCGTTCACACTAAACAATAACAAAAATTATTCAATATTGTTAATAGCTCTGACTTGTGTTACTTAAATTTAATAAGCATGTTTGGGTTTGGGCTTTATTACATAGAAGGTCACAATATAAAGTTCGCAAGAAATGGTAAAAATTTAGTGAGTTGGCGAAAAAAAGTTTATACAGTATTACTTCAGCATGTCCAGTAACAAAAAGTAATTTCGACATATATCATATGATTATAGTGTCATTTACAGTCCTCCATTCACGCAGTTGTGCAGCTCTGAACTGTTCAAGAACGCGATACTCTCCCTCCATTCAATTGAGGGTAAAAACATAGTAGAGCGACGAGGCTAGAGGCACAGCGACGAGGTAAGCGTCGCGACTTGAATTTGATCGTGTATTGTAATGGAGGCAAACATAGTAAAGAGATTGCCGAAGTGTCAAGCGACGAGACAAGCGAGGAGATGCGCGTCGAGATAAAAATATGATTTCTTGTCGCGTTGACGCTGGAATGCGTGTGGCCTTTTATCAGTTGACTGGTATCATTAAGTAGGTGTACTGCTGGTAAAGAGACAACATTTATCATTCGCAATGGCTGAGAATAATATAACATCCGTATTCAACATGCGTGCGTTATGGAATGCATCTCATCCAGACCACAGAAATGCTATGCATTAGACCAACTTTGGGCAGAAGTGGCTAGAGAATGTGGAATAACAGGTAACATTGTCGGAGAACATTGTACATACTGGTTTGAATTTGGAAAGTCGAGCAATAAATCGCAACTTTTGTCTCCTTACTATGTACATGTCTCTTATCGCGTCGCTTATCTTGTCTCTTACCTCGTCGCTGTGCCTCTAGCCTCGTCGCTCCACTATTACAGTCCAAGACACTCGAAGAAATTTATCAGAACTTACGAAATTCAAAAAATAAATGTTTAAAAATAAACATTTTCCTTGATTTAAGTCTCTTCAACGAACACCTCAGTAGATTGAAGATCAGTAAATTGAAGCTAAGAAACAACGGCGAATGCAGATTCTGTGGGGAAAATGGGGAAATATCAAATATCTCATCACAGAGTGCGCCGCGCCGAGATGACAACTATTCGTGCCTATAAACTTTGGTATGGCTGATATCGAAGATGGGGAACTAACATCTGTAAAACCGTCGCAGATACTGGCTTTTGTCAAACCCCGGAGACTGTATGTGAGACTGTATGATCTGTATTTGAGTTATAACTCGTTATAACTCAAGAAAGGGGGACACAATAGATTTGTAAGGTCACTGTGATTAACCCCCCTCCTATACATTCTACATGCACCAAGTTCCTAAATAAAGGGGGTCCCACAATTAGTGCGACAAACTGAAAGGGGTTGTAGAAGGCATCAAAACAAGTCATTTGAATATAGGAACCCATGTCCGGAAATGTGCCGTTTTGGCAGGAGGTGGAGTGAAACGTAAATTTCAAGTTACATTATTTCCATTCTGTTGAAGACACAAATGCACACGCCTGGACGGCACTTGGAGTAGTTTTTGTAAATATTTTGAATAAATAATGCAACTTGAAATTTACGTTTCACTCCACCTCCTGCCAAAACGGCACATATCCGGTCCTATACTCAAATGACTTGTTTTGATGCCCTCTACAACCCCTTTCAGTTTGTCGCACTAATTGTGGGACACCCTATATAGACATGTAAAAAAATAATTTTATCAGGTTGCTCTTTTGATTTCAGCCGTAACATAATATACAGGGTGTCCCAGAAATAAGTGCAAATATTTTAAGTGGTAGTGTAGTTCAAGTTCAGAAACACGCCTGAGGTTTTCTTCGCGAAATTTTTTTTGAAAATTCGAAATTTTTTGATTTTTTTTAGTTTTTGGTTAAAAAACATAATTTATTGATAATATGGCAACATAGGTATTAGATTAAATTTACAAGAAAGAAAATCCAGAAAAGATCCAGTGGTTCTCAAAATTTTAGCAAAAAATCTTTTTTTTTTGGAAATTTTCGGAGTAATATAACTCCGTTATTTTGGACTTATTTGAAAAACGATAAAGAGAAAATATGTTTCTTTTATCGAGATCTACCACCCCTTAAAATACTTACACTTATTTCTGGGACACCCTGTATATACCCTGTTGGTTATTCAATTTATGTGGTCTGGATTTTAACGAGTGTGACAGAGACTAATATAAATGACTGGTTGACAGACAGAGAGACAAAATCAAAAGCGGCATACAGTGTTGCCGGTTTTTTACGTTTGTTGGAAAATGTGTGTAGAAAAATATAAGCTATTTTAAAAACTTTTATGTATACTACTGAAATAAAGATAATATATCTAAACTAAATATAATCTATTACAGCTGTAGTAAAATCAGTAACTAATAGTGAAAAATAAAGTTCTAACCCTAAATGCAACCTTTTTCGTAAAGGCCTACTGTTGCGGTTTGAAATTTTGATGCAAAATCCGGCAATAGCGCATAGAAGAAATGTGTCGACCCAATTTTTATCTCTTTTTAATACATTTGATTTTCCATTAAGCTGTCTACATCACTGTCTTACACGTTAAAATCCAGACCGCACAGTTTCGATGACCAAATAATCGGTATATTATGTATTAATGCATACATATTTCTATATTTCTTAGTTTAATTATTGATTTAAATTGAAATTTAGTAATCGACAGCTTATAAATAAATCAAATTATTCATCTCACCCTTTCGCTAGTGGGAAACTTGGAATATCTTGGATCTTCTTTTACAATCTTTTTAATTTCTTTCCAGGTGCTTATTAAAGTAACTTCTGCTGTTTCATCTAACATTTCTCTAAAGCTTTGGCGTTTCTTTTTCAAAAGTTGTTCAATGTGCTCATTGAACAGTTTTTCTTTATCCTCTCGCGATAACGAGTCAGCTAAATCCCATCTGTGATCTTTACGAAGAATCCTTTTGACTTCTTTCCAGCTCAAGTCGGAATTACGGACGAGGTCGACAAGCAATGCATTAAAATGCTGTAATAAAATTAACATAAATTTACTGAAGTCTAAATTTAAAAAGTTTCTTAAAATTAAAATATAAAATTATAGAATATTTTTATATAATTATGGTTGTCATATTAAAAATAATTAATATAGTGCTACAAATGAAGTCGGTCGCATCATATTAAAGCATCATATGGATTTTCTTTATTAATCAATTTAGGTAAAATATGACTGATTATAGTCTAAGAGCTGGCTACATAAAAAACCTTATCATCGTTACATGGCTATTTTTTCTTGTGAAGCATCCTTATATGTTACAGTCATGTCTGCCTGCGCGATCTCGAGGCTTAAAGCGGGGGCGGCCAATCGAAAGGGTGAAATTTTGACACTAAAAGTATAACACTATATTTACTAAATATTTTGACACTATAAGGTACATGAGTTATAATTGCGAAAATAGCTTTTATTTATTATTAAGGAACGTGAAAAATTGTTGGCAGACATTTTCTGGTTGCTAAAATGCCGGCAGACAACGCGAAAGAAGCATACAATTTTGGAAAAAAAATTATGGCTCACATGCATGCCGATTTGTGGAATGTCATATTTATTCATTTTAAAAGCCGTATGCAGACGTATGTAGACAAAAAGATCGTGGCTAAATCAGCGGCAGACAGTTATCAAAAGCGCGGTATTACTCTAGCGCTTTCAGGGAACGCTCCCCGCCTTAAAAACCGTGCGTTTTTTAAACATTTTCCTTTATATTTTAGAAAACTTCGTAGAACTGCCTGTTCACCGCAAATTTTAAAAAATTATTCAAAAAGAAATTACCCACGGTATAATTTCTTAATATACCATCATTACAGCTTTAGTCATGGTTACGACACTAAAAGAATGGATGCAAATACAGAAAAAAAAACAGGTGACTCACAAAATTATTTAAAAATAAATCTTTCTAAAAATGTCTTTTTAAATTTTCAAACTTGAACGGTTAGTTTGGACTCATTTGAAAAACGGTAAATAGAAAATATATTACTTTTGTGTCGAGATACCAGCCCTGAAAATATTTGCACTTATTCAAGACTCACCCTGTAGAGTAATATCGCGCTTTTAATAACTGTCTACCGCTGATTAAGCCACGATTTTTTTTGTCTGCCCTTTTGCATAGTACGGCTTTTTAAATAAATAAATATGACATTCCATTTTTTTGTCAAAATATAATGCTTCTTTTGCGTTGCCTGCCGGCATTTTAGCCACGAGAAAAATGTCTGCCAACAATTTTTCACGTTTCTTAATAACAAATAAAAGCTATTTGGCAATTATAACTCGTGTACCTTATAATATTTTTAGTGTCAAAATTTCACCCTTTCGATTGGTGGCCCCTACTTTAAGCCCCGGGATCATGCTGGCAGACATGATTATTTCATGGCTACACAAAAGGATACTTCACAAGAAAAAATAGCCATGTAACGATGATAAGGTTTTTTAAGTAACCAGCTCTCCGTCTATTAGTTTTTGCTTAAGTTTGTATTCCCTTGTAAAACCCTGTTAACCAGCTTGCTAAATAAATTATGTCAAGTACTGATTTAGGTAAAAAAATGACTCTGGCATTAGTTTTTGCTTGAGGCTGTATTCCCTTGTAAAACCCTGTTAAACGGTTTGCTAAACTAGTTAAGGATTGGTTTCTGAAAAATATCGTTTTAATATGGAACGGTTCGGTAAATGATAGAAATGCAAATGTTAAATTGCAATATATTACTTAGAAAATTTTTATTTTATGCTTTTGTTCATTTCAATAGTTACTTTGAAATTTTTATACAACACCGAATTGTAATAGAAGATAATTATATACAGGATATCTCTTAAATGAGAAGAAGTATTTTATCTGGTAAGTGTATTTATATAGACCCAAGAAACACAATGTGCAATTTTTTTTTTAATTTTTCGGAGAAATTTAAAAAACTTAGATTCCTTGATAACGTTATCAAGTTTTGCTTATTTTTGTGAGAATGAAATCCATACATTTTCTTTGTCAAACTCTTGTCCTTTCGTAATAGACTCAATATCTTATGTTTTTCTTTGTAAAATAAAGATGTGTATGGTTTTACATTTACGTAATTTGGCACAGTCTGCTACGCGTCATCGCAGAATAATATAAAGAACCCTTTAATAAATTTAATTCATTACAACAAACAGAGTATAACAAAGATTTTCGCAAACCCTACAAAAATAATCTAACATCGTTAGGTTACCATCTATTTTTTTAAATTTCCAACGTTAAATAACTCAGTTATTCTCAGTTTATTTGAAAAATAACAAATAAAAAACGTTTTTTTTTGCCATCCTGTATACTCTTCGTCGCGATGTTAACGAAATAGAAAATTCTGAACATTTTGGATTGACTTATAATTGGTCATAGTTACCTTGTTATAGTAATTGTTGACGCAGCGATGGTTGCCATAGCAACGATTATCATGGCCACCGTCGCTATAGAATTTTGTATCATGGTGATCATTATCATTGAAGAAATTATAATATATAACGATTTCAATTTAAGCCTAGTATAATCTTATTTTTTATGTATAAAATAAAATTTACGGAGTCGTAACAAACTTTCACCTGGATGCGTATTTACTAAATCTAATATAGTGCAACGCAAGTAACGCCCCCGTTCAATTTTATTGGTCAATTTAATTAATCTAATCCGTCACAACGTATCGTTTTAAAATCTAATTGAATACAATGCAGCCACAAACGCCTTACGGACGCTTGAAATTAGGCTCCTAAATACACACGGTTATAACGCAACCTAGGAAACTCTTAATTCGTTGCAGCGCAACCGCTGTTTATTTTCCTTTAAATAAGGCTTGTCAAGGCTTTTCAACCCCAAGAGGTTTTAATTGATGTGGCCAATAATAATAATACACGTAAGTTGTTTTAAATATTTGTAAAACGACTCGCTAATATTTTTTTTCTATAGAAAGTATTAACGAAGAACATAGAACAGCGGTGGCTGAATTAAAATCAGAGTTGAGTAGAATCTTCAATTTAGCGGAAACTCAAACATGCAATATTGCCCTTATCAAGAAACTTACCAACGCATTGAAAAAAAATAACCCTGCTAGCCAATTAGACTAGTTTTTTGCAATAAACAGACCGACATTGAGACAAGGAGGGATTATAAAAGTGCAACCAACTGCCCGTGGTAGAAGAAATGCTTCCATTGGATCTAGGCGTGGTGCTAAAAGGGTTCAAAGTGGCAGATTGTAAGAGGAAACATTTCCTAGCGCTAAATAGCATGTCCAATATACCTAATGCTAAAATTTATTAATGCTGTTTTTTATGTATTATAATACTTAATCTTGCAAGAAAGTTCCTTTGTTTATCTTAATTAATAAAGCTAGCAGGTATCATTTATTAGTGTACATATACCTATATCAGTCGTCCAAAATAAAAAGCGTTGAACGTCATCAATGACACCACGCGTCAACTTATGGAGTTTACTGGCATACTCTGTTTTTTTTCTCAGGTAAGATTTCGACAGACGATGACAGAAAAAAAGCAGATGACTTCCATACCAATTCATTTATTTTACTAAAAAATGTTTCTAATATTTTTTAAGTTAACTATGGATGGGTTTATAAATAAATATGTCATGCGTCGTCTCTTGTTGTTATAACCAGTTTTATTGGTTTATTTAAAAAATGACAGATCATATTTCAATATTATTGGTTTGACGCCACGATGAACGACAAACGGACGCCTATGCGTATGAACTCGACTTGAGATTTTTGAGAATTGTCAAACTCTTGTCAAATTATAGGTTATAATTTAATGTCAAAATATGTCAAATAGAAATGATAAATATTTTGCATTTTGGACTGTGTTGTTGCTTGTGTTTCGTGTTTTTTTAAAATTAAGTGGAGGAAAACTCTAGGGAAAACTAAGTGTTGACCCAGACCATAGTTTACAGTTAATATTCGGTGCACAGAGACCGCCAGAGACACAGTTTTCCAGAGACCATGACCAGAGAATTGTATTAGCCACAAATATATTGTATACCATCTCGTATATGGTACCAAAAACTGGAGTATTTGTAAAATAACATCACACGATAGGTAAATAATACATTTTAGTACTGCAGAAAAAAGTTAAGATTAAATTTAATTAACCAAGATTAGTTTTTTTCAATTTTATATAGTTTTTTTACAATATTTTGAAGTAATCACTTTTCACTCAAAATTTAAATATATGAATTATGCGTTCCAATTGTACCAACTTATTTCTTTGTAAAATAAAATAAACTTCTTTGAAATTAAAATGACAGACACATCTATCACTGTCAAGGATTTTGTCGTTGGATAGACTATAGTCGTATTGTGACGTGCAACGTTTTTCGATGACCATTGTAACCACCTTATTATTATTGTGTTCATAATCTTTTATACTGGCGGCGCCAAAAAATGTGCTGCAATGAATTAGGTTTTGTCAACAAAATAACAAACAAAATAACAACAATACTCATTACTCGCCGACACTAATAATTGAAGGTTATGTTATAATATTCTCCTTTTGATTAGATTAACTGCCTTATTTAAAGGAAAATAAACAGAGGTTGCTGCAACGAATTAGAGTTTCCTAGGTTGGCGTTGAAGAACAACTGAATATCGAATCTAGACTGTCGATATCAATAAATCAGTCATACTTAAGATATTTTGGCCACATATCCAGGAACACCAATGGCCTAGAAAAACTAACTGTGGAGGGAAAAGTGAACGGGAAACGTCCTAGAGGGAGATCTCCAAACCGTTGGAAATTGGGACCAAATGAAGACAATAATAGGTCATAGTCTGCACGAGGCCAGTACTGCTGCGCAAGACTGCTCTTATAGAGTAATAGGAAGGAGGTGGAGGTTGGCGTTATAACCGTGCGTATTTAGGAGTCTAATGTCAAAAGTCTTGTAAGACGTTTGTGGCTGCGTTGTATTCAATTAGATTTTAAACTGATACGTTGTGACGGATTAGATTTTAAATTCACCAATAAAATTGAATGGGGGCGTAACTTGCGTTGCACTATATTAGATTTAGTAAATACGCGACCTGGATAGTAATATCTATTTTTGTAATAGAAATAACCCCCCTATGATTTCAAAACAGCCAATTTAAAAATATAGATAAAATTAGTAATAATAATAATTTACAACTCAAAAAATAAGGATTGATTTTTAGTATATACAAATATTTTAGTCTTGCTTTCCTGCTGAAGGAATCAAATTATATTCTGATTTTGAGTTATTTAAAATATTTTACCTGTCTAGCTTCGTCTCTCTTATGTTGCTCCCTTTCTTTATCCCTATCTCTCATATGAGTAGCCAAAGTCCTTTGTACTTCTTCTTCTCTTTTTCTTAGACTAGCTTCTGCTCTTGCTTGCCTATCCTTTTCTTTTTCCTCTTTAACCTTAAAAGAATAAGATTCAATACACATAAACACTTATATTTCTCAGTCTTTACCTTCTCATCCTCCGAATCGTGATCTTGTTCTGCTTCATCGACTTCCTTACCAGAGGCAGCATCATCTTCGTTTCTCTCTTTGTCGCCTTCGTCCATAGGCTCAGATGTTTCTTCTCTAGACTCCTTTTCTTTTTCCTTTTCACGCTTGTCTTTATCCTAAACAAATTGAATACAACGTAAGTATAGCCTGTCTGGCTGGAGGACATGATTTTGACAGATGGTATCCAAATAATGAGAGAAACAATTTACGTCTAAATACAAACGACAAAAAACTGACACTGATGTCATATTTTTTCTCCAGATAGACAAATTATTATTTTTTAGACGTTTGTCATAAATCACATTAGGAATATTAACTACTTTAGTAAAATTATATAATTTTTTCACATTTAAAACTCTCCCAAACTTATAAAAGCATTGTTTTAAATTGCAAATATTTTATAATGTTTTTCCAATCAAACGGAATACCTTGTGTTGTAGGACATAGAGAAACGAAGTTCATATTTATTAATTCACCAAGTGACAAATTAATTGTGCAATAAATTAAGACATAGAAATATATTGGTACCACTCTATAGATATCCCGTCATACTCGGCTTGAGGACAATTTAGAAATATCACAAACAATTTTACATGCACTCATGTCTAAAATATCTTCTACACCGAGACAAGCCGTGATTGGTTGTTTGTGTTTTTTATTGTTACTGGAATTGTCTCGATAAATGTTTCAAGAAATGTTTCAATCAGTTTCGACAAAACTTTTATAACACGCGTTTATATTCTTTGTACTACTTCGTGCAGCAATCAAGGTCAAACTTGTGGTGGCTACAGAAAAATAAGTAAACATGGAGTATGAATAAATATAATTAGTTTGTAATGGAGAGTAATGTAATGCCACTATATTAAACTGATATGAAAAATCAAAAACAGTGCATATAGAAAACACCGATGATTAGCGATGTAAAATTCCTGCTAATTTACAAATCGGTAATATTATGGTAACATTGGTAATTTATAAAAAATAGCTTTTTAAATAATTTTTTACCGGTCAAAACTGTAAAAACATTACAAAAAAAAAAGAAAATTTAAACTAGTCAGAGTCAGAGTTGCCTATGTTAATTCGGTCACACACAATGTATCAAGCACCTTTCAACGTTGGACACATGAATATTTGGCACATGTTGGAGATACTTGTCTATTGCAATATTGTTTCGGTTGTCGGTATATTGCAATTTCGTTTGTCGACTGTTGACGATGGTAAATTTAAAAGTTTACAGCCAACATACTTTAGAAAATATATACTTTGATGAAAAAGAGTAGAGCGGAAAAAAGGAATATTTCCTGTGTTACCGATTATGCGGTAATATATGTCTATAAACCAATATAAATACCTTCTTCTCCTTATCTCTTTTCTTGTGCTTCTCCTTGCTTTTTTCCTTTTCTCGTTCCTCTTTCCTTCTTCTCTTTTCTTCCTTTAGAATTTTACAGTATTCTCTAAACCAGTCTTCTCTCATTCCATGCGAGTCTACAGCTTTGTATCTGGGATCGGTGTCTACCTTCCTCTTAACATCAGACCAATGAGAATGTCGGTCGATGTCGGAGTGCTCTCGAAGCATAGTGAAAAAGTCTTTCTTAATCTGTAAATCATGGATTAGAAATTTAAAATTTTGGAATGGACAAGTGTGCCTAAAAACTAAAATTTGCAGTTATACAAATTATTTATTAAAATAATATAGATATGTATAAATAAGAAAGTATGTATAGAATAGTTGTTCAAGTAACGCTTTTCCCTATAAAAAATAAAGTCAAATCTGAAAATAAAATTTATTAATAAAACCTGAAAAAAAAATCATTAATCCTGAAAGAAAAATTAAAATTCGCATTAATATTTTCCAAAGACTGCCTTTTCGGTATGACAAGTACTATATTTTAGAAAGCTACGAATTATTACAAATCTTAATATAATAATTCTGGAATATTTTTATACAGTAAAAAAACTACAATCCTCTTTCACGTTGGATATTATCATAAAAAGCGTATTTGGAAAATACTTACGCTATGATTAGATTTATAATTAAAACAGATTTGATATAGAATAACAAAAAAACAACGAAATTACTTAGACTATAACCTAGAAAAATATATTTAGCAAACATATGAATATAAAATGGTATGAATATAAGACTTGCATCACTATGTAAATAACTTTAGTCTTTCATTATTATTTCATATTACTAAATTTCTGTTAACTCTGCAATGTTTTAAAATGAGCTTGTTTACTTTTCAAACAAATATACCTAAAATGTATAAAATAGATACAAATTTAATCTATAAAAACATAAATACATTCATTATATTTCTAATATAATTATTGAAAGTTAGAATATTGATTTTATCTACATAGAATCTTTCAATATACCTATAATTAAAACGCCTTGTTTAGACGTTAAGGATATTCTTATTTTAAGTCATTTTTTTATTTGTCATTTTTACTTAAGACAGAATGACAAAGATGATGTAAATAATAAACAGGCCATAAACAATGTATTTTAATCTAAACATGATTAGTTTTTCAAATGATTAGAGGAAATTGCACTATACAGGGTGGCGCACCTCATTAGCATCGGTTGATGCGAATTGTGCACCTCATTCGCATCGGTTGATTATACGAAAACAGAAAGATGTAGAAACAAAATATTTTATGAGTATACGTATGTGGGGAGGCTATGTGCATAATTTAAAATTATTTTGAAATATACAGGATGTTTCAGAACTAAGATCCATACCAAAGTTATATTTTTTCTTATGGAACACCCGGTATTTTATTTCATTTTTGGATTCTTGGGCCCAAAAAAAGGCATGTATTATAAGGAAATATGTTTAAAATATTTGGAGATATTGAAATATGTATGCTACAATAGAATAGATTATTAACACCCTGTACATTACTTTTCAGAATTAATTCTTGTGCTGAGTTTAAAGGTGGGGAAATAAACTTTACTGAAAAATGTTATTGCTTAAATTTATACAAGGGTACCAAAAATTGCTGATCTATTTGAAGGATTTATTTTATATAAAAACTTCGTTATTTCAAATACAACACCCTGTATTTTTTTAAATAAATCGAAGCAGATTCAAATGCTCTTTCAAACTATATTAGGGTTTCCTGTACCTAGCTAGCTCAGATTTTGAATAAAAAGCGATTTTTCAATAAAATCCATGGCAATTTTCTAGTGACATTTAGTAACTATTTTCAAAATCGACATTAGCTAATGGACTTTATTTAAATTTATATCAGGTTATTTTTATTTAATTTACCTACAATAAGGTTAATAAGTAAGTATTTATTACTTTATCAAGAAAAATGAAGCAGTATCTGCTGGCGGAAGGAATGGATATGTTACTAGTGATTTTATTTTGTGAGGACAATTGCTTCTTGGCCTCGAGAGCTTATGCTCAAAAACATTTAAATAGGAATCTTCCTGATAAGCGTTTCTTTGAAAAACTACTTGTCCTATTTCGCAGAGCTGGTTTATAAAAAAAACCCTATTAGAAACCTGTCGTTGGAAGTGAAGAAAATGAATTTGCCGTAATTCGCTCATTTACAGAAAATCTCTATATCTACAAGTCATCGTAAAATAAATCACAGAACTACTTCTTCATTTTTCTTGATAGAATAATAAGTACCTATTTAATAAATAATATTTATTATACTATTATAGATAAATTAAAGTGAAAAATTTAAATAAAGTCCATAAACTAATTTCGATTTTGAAAATAGCTACCAACTGTCACTAGAAACTTACTATGATAACACTAGCCGTCTTGAATGCCATTTTATTGAAAAATTGATCTTTATTAAAAATCTGAGGTAGATAGGTATAGGAAACCCTAATATAGTTTGAAAGAGCATTTGAATCTGCTTCAATTTATTTTAAAAAACACAGGGTGTTGTATTTCAAAAAGTTTTTATG
This sequence comes from Sitophilus oryzae, assembly GCF_002938485.1. Taxonomy (NCBI): domain Eukaryota; kingdom Metazoa; phylum Arthropoda; class Insecta; order Coleoptera; family Curculionidae; genus Sitophilus; species Sitophilus oryzae. The sequence goes on along the minus strand of NW_022145814.1, from coordinate 287,273 downwards.
TAAAATAAATATTTAAAATTGACAGCAATTTTTGCTACCCTGTATGCATTAAACGAAGCAATCAAATTTTTCAGTAAAGTTTATTTCTATGGCTAAAAAGTCAGCACAAGAATTAATTCTGAAACGCAATGTACAGGGCGTTCATAATCTTTTTTATTATAGCATGCTAATTTAAATATCTTTAAATATCTCAAAAACTAAAGCTTGTAAACATATTCAATCCTTATAATAAATGCCTTATTTTGTGTCCACGGATACAAATATGAAATAAAATACCGGATGTTCCATAAGAAAAAATATAACTTTGGTGTGGATCTTAGTTCTGAGATACCCTGTACATTTCAAAATAATTTTAAATTATGCACATTACCTTCCCACATATACTCATAAATTATTTTGTTTCTACATCTTTCCGTTTTTGTATATCAACCGAGGCGAACTAGGTGTACCACCTTGTATATTGAGAGAAGACCATGATTCATTTCTGAAATATATATTTTTATAAAACATTTAAATTGCGTATGTAGCGGACTGTATTGATTTTAAAACGTTTTAAATGAATGGATAACGTTTTAAATGAATGGATACATTTAAGTAAAAGTACCACCTTCAGTAAAATTTAAACTGAATTTAATAATTTAAATTAAAAATGGGTTACCTACACAAGTGGAGCCTAAATATTTGTATTTAAATGTCCGGTACGATAAATTAGTGCTGGGCAAAAAAATATTATATATTTTAACTATTATTAAATAACAGTTGGAAACTGTTACTGCTACTTATTATAAACAAGGGGTTTTTATCAGGTTTCAGTAATTTTTGAACTTTATTGTTAAACATCTGAAACAGCATAATCCAAATTGTCTTAAAATCATAACAATCCTCATTTTTTTAGAATAAAAAATGTACATTCTAAAAATATTAAACAAATAAGCTCTGAATTATATGTCTGAATATGTTTATTATATTAATAATAATTAAGAAAATAGTAATATTTTAAACAATTATCAATATTAATTAATATGTTCAAAAATATAATAACTTAGACAGCCTTCATTTATTTCAGTAGTTGAAAAGTGCCTAATCTTTTCTTTGGTGGATTTACAAGTGACAATTTTTTGATATTATTATTGTTAATGACGTAGTTAAAAAAGAACGTAATATTTAAAAATATTAGTAAAAATAAATATATAAAATTAAATTACGTTATTAAGTTACGTTACATTATACGAGTAAACTATAGAGCGATGTTTGCAGAAAGCAAATTGTAACAAGAAACTTGCTCAAATCAATTCTAATAACAGAAGCATCCTCTAGACAGTGGTCAGCAATCCGCGGCCCGTGTTTCCATTTGTTATGGGCAGAGAAGTTTTACCAGCAAAATAAAAAAAAAAGACGAAAAAAGTAATACCGACGTAATTTACCGGAAGAAGCTGGAATACATTTGAAGGCAAAATAAAAAAACTAAATCACCACAATACACCAAAACACTTTTACTTTTACACTGGACGCGCGTTTCGCTAACCATGTTAGCATCATCAGCAGATGATTATAAACTCAACATAACATGGTTAGCGAAACGCGCGTCCAGTGTAAAAGTAAAAGTGTTTTGGTGTATTGTGGTGATTTAGTGTTTTCATTTTGCTGTGTAACACCAAAGGTTCCAACCCTCAACTGTAATATACATTTGAAGGGCCCAGGGAAAAAACTTCATAAGCACCAATTTCTTAATTTTAGAATTTTACAATATTATATATTATAAACTCTGCTTATATGTATAAACTCTGCAAGGTAATAAGTTGTTAAATCCTATGTTATGCCTAAAGGACGTACAAAATAAAAACCGTTGCACGCTATCGATTAAGCTAGTAAATGTGTGCAGTGCTGCCACCACGCAAATATAGCCCTAACGGGACGTCTTCAAAGAGTTTTACATGTCCCTCTCGATACTGTGTTGGCAACGCCAAGAAAGTGGTTGCTGCGGTGCCACGTTTATTCGACATTTGTCAGAATTTTCTGAACGTTAATTGAGAGTTGTGTCTCGTGTGTATTGTGTCTTAAAGCTTTTAAAACCTATATCTAGCGATTGAAAACTGTTGTTTTCAGAATATTTTGTGTAGTGGTTGTTGCAATTCTTGCAAATTATTTGCAAAATGCCCAAGCAGTTAAATAGTCGGTGTCAAGAATTAGTGTCATCTCTGATACAATATTTTGAGGAAGAAAGGGACAATAACGACCCGTTGTTACCTTTAAAGGCGGTTCGAGAAAAATGAAGATGTTTGGTGAAAACTAACATAAAAAGTGTTTTAAACAATAAAAAAAAACATGTTTTTTTATAAATAGTGCTCTTCAGCACTGCCTGAAACTATTTAAAACTGTTAACAATATAAAGCTTATTTAAATTTTTAATAGATCTTAGATATTGTACATTTTTCAAAAAATATTTTTCTTTCTATTACAATCTGGCAACAATGCTGTCTAAAATGTAAGCACGTGCTCGATGGAGGTGGCTTTATCCTGACGAAAGTTCAAACTGTCGAAACTTTTGTGTAGTATCGGGGGCGGTCGTGCGGAGCCGACTGTAAACCGCCTAAACTCCTCCTCCTTTCTTCGTTTAGGATATGTCTAAGCCGAAACAGAATAAAAACGTGTTCTTCTTTCAAATGTTTGGGCAAATAGACAAAAATTTGACGTTTATCCCTAGATCATATATACAGAAATACATTTTTAAGATATTTGTATATAAATTATATATGATCTAGAGATTTTATCATGTGACCAGCAGATTTTATTCAAATATTAAATTAATTTTTAATAGCATTATGTAATAGTTAATATCTTTTATGGGTAATTACCCTTTCATGTAAATATTTTTTAACAATGAATAATTTTGAATGTAACATTGATTGTTGATTTAGTGCTGGTTGATTATTTATGATGTTTTCATAATGTTTTCCGTCAAAAGAAATTAATATTTTTGAATTAGTTTTCAGCAGAGGGCTTTAGTAAAAAATTCGAACCTTAGCAGACTTTAGTAACTGTTTTCTTTTTGCCAAAAAGGTAGATATTTTTTTTATGTTAGAAGTTATAACTTAATGTGAACTTAATTGGGCATTGGGCACATCAAAATAAACGTGAATATCTTGACTTGGTGTTTGTTGTCTATTTTAAGTGGTACTGAATTTATTAAAATAAACGTTGTTTCTCCACATTTCTGTTTTATTTCAATAACAAAATACCACCAGTGTAATAACAAAGACATCTAAATTTTAGCCGAACACACGCCGACCATTTTATAATCAGATTTGGTCGATCTATGATAGAATTGCAGGAATTGTATCACCTTCAACGAAATCAGCTAAGAAGTATTTAAAATATTAAGACAAAACCTTAGAGGGAAAAAATAAAAGGCAAACCCGATTTTTAAAAGAATTTAATATATTCCAAAAAAAATATTTTAACGCCACATGATGTAACACAAAAAGTAGGCAAACATCACTTATAAAAAAAACATTAGAAATTTATACAGTATCCTTTAAGCTAGGCTCACGTTTTTCTGCAGAAATAAGTATTTCAATTCAACACATTCACTATCACAATAACTACACTAACTATATCAACTGGTTAAGCTCCGCATTATGAATATTCTTCACCCGGTCCTATTTTCAAAGTGAAATAATGTAATTTTGATCCTGATTTATAAACAATATTATTTCAATGAAACTTTTGCTTTTAATTTTCCTGTCATGCTGGTAATTGCTTTGGATTTGTATTAACATTTTCAGGGTTAGAGTTCAGTATAGTTTGATGTTGAAACCCTTTCTAACACAATCTCAGCTTCAGGTTTACATACTATTCATATGCTGTAGATTTTTGACCTAAAAGAATCACTAAATATAGAAAAACTATAGGGAAAAAGCCTTACTTTTGCTTTGATAAGGAGATGGCCTGCAATTTTGAGGCTTCCATAATCACTAACAAAATCTTGCTTTAAAATATTTGAAACACGCCTCTTATTTCCTTTTAATTTCTGGAAATTTGTAAGAATTCATGGTGAACACTACTAATAATTTCCGTGTTTCTTACATCTTTGAAAACTCCACTGAGCAGTCTGGGCTAGCATTTAACATCAATATCAAAACTAAGGGCTTCTATTGTCTATGTTATTCACAAGTTAAATTTTTGGTTTGTACCTATTCCGCATTTCTAGGCTTTCAGGTTCTAATTTTGCAAGATAACTTTACATTTTAAAGCCTTTTAAGTGTATATTTCCACAAAAACAAATTGCGTTGACTTTTGTTTACAATTTAAAATACAAATAGCGAGGGGAGGAGCCGAGATTCGATAACTTCCAATCGGGACCATTCGGTTTACCGTTCGCTAGCGTTCGGGTTTTCGATAACTTGGGCTTTCGAGAGTTTATGGTTCTCCCGCTCGATGAGGTGCAACGGTTTTTAATTTGTATCTCCTTTAGTAAAAATCTAACACAGAAAGAACTTGATAACCGCCAGCCGTCCAGTGCTCTCTTGTAAAATTAGTAAAATGGCGCTTATCATGTTTTTCCCCTGGACCCTTCATTTTAGATGGCAAAATATTGAAATTAAAAGGACAACTACAATCTGAGATCCGGCTTTGTGTGGGGCCCGGAATTGTTTCCTCTGAGGTAGATCTTTCGTAGATCTTGAGGATGTTGTCAAGAAGACCATAATGAAAGTCATCCGTTTCCTCAATGCTACCGAATGGTTATAAACACTTAACAATCTCTCAGAATGAGTCTATGATTGAGTGGTATCAAAGTCATGTATATGAGTCAAAATGAGTGGTATCAACGTCATAATTCTGCTAATTGGAGTTCGACAAGCCGTTGTATTCGCTACTTAAACCAACGAACCAACAATCAGAGATTGAAAATCGAATTCAAAAAGATCTCTTCTACACTGGATATTTTCGTAAACCCATTTGCAGTGGATATTAATAATGTGCTAAATAAGTTGCCGATTAATATATGATTTATAAAGTAATACCACGATAAAAACGGCTTTTAAGGCAAGTACTAACTTGGTAGGTTTTTACAGAAATTTACTTTTGATTCACTTCAGAGAGTTAAAAGAATGTGCATTAACGATTATAAGTATGTATAAGTAGTACATATTTATGTGAATAGACTTTTTTAATCATAAACTACCGAAAAAGGAGCATTGTTCTCGATTGATAGATGCATAATCAGACGCGATACCGCGTATTTCTGCATGAGCAAATGAGGCCCGTTCATATTTCCTTGAAGATATTCTGGCCCTCTTATAGCAAAATGTTGCCGAGCGCTGCTCTAGACAATTCTCTTTAATATGATTATTAATAACTACTTTCATAGATATTTTTTATATATATTCAATGTTATTGCTACCTTTGTTAATAAGTTTTCTTACCATGTAGTGGTTTCATTGATCCAAAAAACTACCAAGAAACCCCACAGAAAATACTACTTTGCAACTAATGAAATAAATTCAGCCTGCCAAAATTATTTAGGAAAACATAGAGTGATTTTTTAGGCAAATATACATATTACAAATTAAATAAATAAACTTTTTTTTAAAACTCTAAAAGCTGTAAAAAAGGTAATAATTTTTTAATTTTCTGCCTGGTATATGGTAAATTGGTTTTTGTAGTATATGCTAAATTGATACATATTTTATTTTGATAAAACAGTATTAAAACTCTTCTATTTGATGCGAATATTGATTACCAAAAAAGAAGTAATAATAGCATAAATACTATATACAAAAAGTCACAAATAATTTGTTTGAAATAAACAGGCCCATTACATTGATTTCGACAAAATATTTTACATGTAGTATTTTTATGTACCGTCAATGAAAACTAAGCTCCGAGAGACCTCATTTGACAAATTGACATTCAACAAACTCGCTGTTCCTGTGTGCACTGTGGGAATGACATGTGACAGTTTTTTTGACAGCTTCAAGCAGCCGCGGCAGACACCTCGTAGGAGTTGATGAAAAGCTAGAGAAGATACTGTCATGTTTAGAATTTTGAAACTACAGGTATATGAGCTTAAAAACTATAACGACAACCTATAGTATTCTATTAAAAAGTACTTATAAAACATCATGTTACCAGTGGCATGCATATAATGTAGGCAAAAACAGAGCTGCAACAAGTCAATTTTGCAAAGACTTAAATCTTAAGTCATTTTTAAATTCAAAATGATATAACTCTAACTCAATTTCAAAATAAGGTTAAAATGTTTTAAATGTTAAGTATTTGACTAAAATCATTTTCGTTAAAGTCAAGTCATTTTTCGTAAATACTTAAATCGACATAATGTAATTAGAGCCGTTCTTATGACTCAAGTCTATATTTTTTATTTAAATCATAATGATCTGCGAGTTAAGTCGGCGAAATGACTTAAATCAACATAATCACCGTTAAGTGAAGACAGTATCTATTTTTTAACGTTAATATAAATTTTAAACTTTTCTTGTATTACCGATTGCCGATTATCTATACGAGTATTATTAATTTATTGTATGCACAAATGAGACTAAAATCACATAAAATAAAACGGTTAATTTTCAGAATATAAAAAATGTAGATATGCTGTTTTGTAAAAGAATGTAAATATACCGGGTGCGTCTCAAAAGTGGCTCATCCCTATAACTTTTTTATTTTTTCAGATAAAAAAACGAGATTTGGTATGTCAGTATACGACATAAATTAGGATTGATTGGCGTATTTAATTGTTTTTGGTCACTTCCTGTTTCACCGGAAATGACTACAACTTTTGATTTTTAAATGGCACCCTCGGTATTTTTTAACTTTAATCGATAGAAAATGACATTCTGAATAGAATGACATATCATATGTCAACTTTTGACATTCTCGCTTAATAAAAAATTGTATTTTAAAATTCAATCTAGAGTGCCATGGCTATGTTAAAACACTAATTCTTAATCAAGGAGCCTTGGAAAAATACATTTGATCATCTAATATTTTTAGTGTCTTGTCCTGGCCAGTTAGAAAATGCTCAAATCGTATTTTTAATCATATCTCAATTTTTTCAAATGGAACGAGGGTGGCTCATTAGCATATTTGGAAAAAACATTTTTTTACGAATAATTTGATACCACACACTTGGTATTTCGAGTCAAATTTTCATTACGAACCGCAAGTTATAATTTCAAATAAACCATATGCAAAAATGTCAAAAGTTGACATATGATATGTCATTCTATTTAGAGTATTATTTTCTATCGAATAAAGTAAAAAATACCGACGGTGCCATTTAAAAATCAAAAGTTATAGTCATTTCCGGTGAAACAGGAAGTGACCGAAAACAATTGAATACGTCAATCAATCCCAATTTATGTCATATACTAACATACCAAATCTTGATTTTTTTATCTGAAAAAATAAAAAAATAGATGTGGGCCACTTTTGAGACGCACCCGGTATATGCTTTTTTTTATCAAAGTTAACCTATTCTGTAGCACTTTATATATTTGATACCAATTAAACTTTTAGTTACGTAATCGACGGCGCGATTTTTAAATTCATTGTTGGCCAACCATGGACATATTCGGGGCCGGGCTGACTAACTGGACATTCAGATGGTAGCTCTGCTGTAACAAATGTTAAGTTGCCACATTTATTTATTTTTATTATTTAATAATTTTTTATTAATTTTTAGTTTTGTATTACGAGTTATTGATTTAAATGAATTATGTCTCTAATGCGTTATTAAAGGCAGCACCTTTGGGAATCTTTCACGTACTCTGCAGACCGCACTGACTGGAAGGCCAATGTGTCAGAAAGAGATAGAACCCGTGACTGAATTTCGTCGACGCCGAATGTAAAATGCCCGCAGTAATGCTAAGTCCAAAAAAATGTCCCCATATTAGAGTAAAACATATTTGTAATTATTACTTAATTACTTATGCTATTCTTATTTTATTATTTTGCAAATTTTTGCCTACTGCATGCAATTTACGCCACTGCATGTTACTGATTTTCAGATAAGAGTAGAGACTAAATCAAATACACAAAATATTGTGCATATATTAAAATATTAAAAAAATTATCACATACCTTATAAAATTAATTATAAAACCCAACAATAAAAATGTAATAATGGTAATGGTATCAAAATACTCCAAAGTAACGTATACGTATACGAAAAATACCCCAAAGTAATATAAAAATGGAGGTATATAGATAAACAGTAACATTTCTATACAAAAATGTAAAAAAAATTATACAATTATTAATTTAGAACGTAAAATTAGCTTCATAAATCAAAATATAACCATACAGAAGCGACAAGGCGATCTTTTACTGAACCAAATTTTAAGTGAGTTTTATTTTATTTGTCATCTTTCTAGGTATTGTAAATTTTAATGACAGGTTGTTTTTTCAGTTCAAATTTTAATAAATTGAATACTAATAATTAGAATTAGCTTCTAATAAGCTCCTTTAGAAACGATTTGCTGCTGATGACTATTGCAAATATTAAATTTATTTCCTTGAAAATAAATTATATTTTTTTATTACGTAGAGAAATCAAAAAAAATGTTATTTCTACCTCAATTATTTTTTTTACATTTGTAACTTGTATTTCACATTAAAAACGCGAAAAAAGGAGATACCCTTAAATGCCATTTCAAGTTACAAAGAAATCATTTTTCTTAATGTAACAGGCTTAATTGTCTAAGTACTCCCAGGTCAAAAAATTTGGGACACTACTCCGAAGGAGCCAATGCTTATTGTCGCTTTTTTATAGCTAAGATATCCTGCAATATAAGATTAAAATTTTCGATAGAAATGTTATTAAATTTTTATTTGCTAATGCTGAAGTAAATACTTTACCACATTTTACACTGTTAAGAATTTGCCGACCAATTGTGATACACTGGTTTTAGCTGAAAAACCTTAGTAAAAACACTTAAAGAAAAAATGACCATAAGAGTTATTTCTAACTTTCTACTGGCTCATTTAGTCACATCAATAGAAAAACCAATAGACGAGATGAAGCTTCAATAAATAAACCTTTGAAGATGGGATATAATAAATAATAAACGCATATAGTAGCAACAGAATATTACTACATATCCTATCTATTAATATACTAGATTAAAATATTGAATGTGTTAAGGGGTACATGTCTTAAATAAAATGTTAAGTTTTAAAACCAACAATAAAAATAATTATGCAGGATGAGCCAAAAAGTTAGCAATAAAAGGGAAATTTATTGATTTAAAAAGATAGCTACCCCATAGCGCTCCATTCGGGGTAGATCTACCCCTTTGTCAAACAATTTAACGCTGCTATCTCGTGATAATCTACCCCAATGAAAAATAAGCTTGTAACCACACTGGGTAACGATCTGTGCCATACGCGGCTAAGAAAATCACTATAATAAAATTGATACTGTACCAACCTTGATGGTCTGGTTGTGTAGGAAGTAAATTTTCATCAATAGGTTTGTAGCTTCTGAATAACAGTCTAGGTAAAGCATCTAACTCATTTGCCAGCTCAGAATTAGAATTTAGAGTTAGTAACTCGCTTTTTCATTGGAGGACACTGTCATATTTATTTCAAACCAATAATCAACGATAATATTCGTATAATTTAATAAAATTACTGTAAATCACTATAAATAATGAATTATTTGTAATTGAACTGTAATTTCTGTATTATTAATTCGGTAAATGATGGAGATAAACAATTGTGATTGATTAAAATTTTCTTTCAAAATGAAACTTTTGTTAACAACATTGAGAATTCGAATAATGAACTGAATAATGACAAGGCAAGTGACATCTGTCTAAAAAAGACAGATATTTAGAGTGACAATTTGGTTATGTAAAATTTAGAGTGACAATTTTGATTATGCAAAAGAAATACATATTCTGGTTGTCTAACGATTAACATTAATTGAAAAATAAATCCCTATCATAAATAAGAACAAAACATTTAAACAAAAACAGATCACAAACCAGACAAAACAAATTGTTTGTTAGTAGCAGTTGATAGTAGTCAGGGATATACATGTAGTAGTATTTTGGTTTAATGGAAACAGATACCAGGGATATCCGGCCGAGTGATAATAAAAATTGTTTTTTAATAAAAATTAAAAAATCATAAAATTATAAAGCTAGAATAGTACGATTTCATATTAACTCTAATTTCTTTACGTTTATAAAAACCATTCATAAAAAAAATATATCCTTCAATTTAATAGCAGTTAGTAAGTTCGCTTCAAATATTCGCACATAGGGCACACACGATTTTTTTGTTGAAATTATATAAAACTGTGATAACACGCATCGAAGTATGCCTCGTCGTAAAAATATACGCGACGCAGTCACGTCACGGAGTTCTCCCACAAGTCGGGACGGATTTTTAGAAATTATCTTTATAATTAGATTCCATGTGTCTTATATTATTAATAAAAAAAACTATTTTATTTTGAAAAACCATAAAAAACTGATGATTTTTTAAACTCCCTGAATATTGACGAAACTTTACACATAGACGTAAAATCAAATTTTAAATAACTTTTCTCTTTGATATTTTTCCTTTAAGCTGGTTATGTATTAAAGAATTTTGTAATTTGTCTATGACCGTTTTCATTAATTCAAGAACGTTGCGAACTTTTTGGCAAAGCCTGTAATGCTATGTGACGTCATCATAATGACACTCTGTGATATTATAGAATTACATTTATTATGCTATATGGCAATAGAACTTGTAACAAAAGTAGTTATACTATGTTTCTTAAAACGAGAGAATAAATAATAAATAATCACAATAATTTCATTACTTTTTTCTGATATGGCATTTTCCAAAATAGTAAACTATTATATTATTATTTTGTAATTTAAATGTACACAAGGTAAAATTAACAGCGCACGTCAGTGTTTAAGAAAATATGAATATGGTAGAAAAGATGCTCAAAATATTTTACCTGCTTACAGGAAAAAGTAGACACGGACATCAAATAAGCACTCAAATTACCATATTCAGTATAAAATATAATTTCACATATTATTACCCTCACCATATAAGTGTTTTGCTTAATCATTTAGGTTTTATTGATGTTTATTTCTAAAATGACAGCAGTATTTAATTATTATTGATGTGAGGGAAACACCGACAACGCATGACGGACGCATATAAACTCACATTAATATTTTCTCTTTATGAAACATAGTCTATAAAATGAATAACTTTGAATTTTGATCGTTATTTTTTACCAACATGGAAAATATAAAATCCTTAGACAAGGAAAGAGAAGGGACGGGTAACACGCATATTCTCCCGTGATCGGATAGTGAGGCCAAAATTCGATCGGCGGCCATACTTTGGTGACAAGATTTCGAGGTGACACCGAGCGAATTTTTATGTTTTTTTGACAACTGTTTTGTTTTAAATTTTTAAACTGTGTTATTTAGTATGGTGAGATGTTCAGAGTATGGCTGCAAAGGCCGAAGCGAGAAAAAAGCGGCTGAAATTACATTTCACAGGTAAAAATCGATACACAACTTTTGTTATGTGGTCATAAAATGTACATTTTTTCATTATAGCAGTAAAAATATGTAAAATGCTTTTAATATGTCTTGTACCACATCCAAACCAAACTATTTTTAATAATTCCAAGTAGTATTTTCAATATCCTGTATTATAATTAATGTTTGAAACTATAAATATTGCTACACAGACCGGATTTCACCAGTGACGTAGGGAATTATAATCAGAGAAATACAATTTCTGCAATAAACATATTTTTATATATTTTACATGTAAAAAAATGTATAAAGTATTGTTATCAAATAAGTAAAATAATTGTAAACTATAAAAAATGAAAAATTCTAGTGATAAAAAATCTATATGTATAGTTATATAAAACTTAAATTTACCTGCCAAGATTTGTTGGGGGTGGACAAACTTGTGGTGGGCTACTTGTTACTACATACATATATCTTTTTAAATATTCTTTCAAAAAATTTGCTAATTTAAGTGTATAATAATAGTTTCAGTGAGTAATTAATAAACATTTAAAAATAAATAAAATAACACAAAGCTTCTAGAATTGTTTTATTTTTGTGTGAATAAATTCGGATATTCTTAAAAATAGGATATTCTTATGATTGAAGGTAACAAATATTAAAAATTACAATATTCATTGACTCCGTACGCAAGTGTGAAGGGTAATGGCCAGATTCATTATTATACCGTATGGTCAAAAAAAAACGACATCCTTTTGGCTTGTAAATGACGATCGACGACATTCCCCATATAATTTTACATATAAAATGACAGCGATCTTCATTTCATAGCCATCGCTGACGCCGTCTTTTTTCGATGTCTTTTTGTATAGTTTTTATGTCCTTTTATATGTAGAATTATATGGGGAATGTCATCGATCGTAATTTACAAGCCAACTGGACGTCGTTTTTTTTTGATTATACGGTATAATAATGAATCTAGCCAATTCTCTTCACACTTGCTTACGGATTCAATATTCAATGAATAATGTAATTTTTAACATTCATTTGTGAAATTGTCATTTCTAAACAAACAAGACGCCGTTTTTTCCGATCATACAATATATATGTATATACACGTTTAAAATATATGTTATTACATTATTTTTTATTTAATTATACATTATACACACGTTAATAAAAAATAATTGTCTTGATAATCAGTCCACTGTGACTGTTAAATAAATTTTGCATTATCGACTTAGATATTCTAATATTATAAAGGTGAGACTATAAAATACAAAATTGTACATGCATTACTCAAAATGAAGGATATATTAGTTTACGTTTTACTAAATATTTTGTACCGTCTAGGTAAACCTAATAGGACTGCTCATTCAGCCAAAAGTGTCCGCCAGGTGCATGCGAAAACTACTCGCTTTGTGACGTCATTGTAGCCCTTGTCATGGTTATTAGTCCTTATCCGGCAACCAATAATACACACACGTGCATTATTGGTTCCGAATGCAAAACGTTCATTATTTAGTTTATTTATTTAAACACCTTATATGTAAGCAGTATAGAAAATTAACTGTATAAATTGTATTAAATACTCGGATAATGCGTTTTTAAGAACAGCAGTTCCCAGCATCACCTTTTGCAAGCATTCTTTTTAGAGTACTTCCATATTTTGCTTTAAAATAATTAATAAACAAAATCGTGGGCACTTAGTATGCACTTTGTCACAATCCACAACACAAAATGAACGTATTTATACACTCTATAGCTCTAAAAACTTTAAAGACACCTTTTTCACATTTAAAATTGACAAAATAATTAACTCAAAATTTCTCAGTTGTTACTTTTATAAGTTTACCATAGGCAACTAATAATACACACTATCATGACAAGGCCACGAAGGCTTTGACAAGGGCTACAATGACGTCACAACTGTCAACTGAAGCGCGGGAAAAGGCGAACGTACGTCTTATGAGGATGAGCAATTCTATTAGTTTACCGTTCTTGGTACAAGCTAATTTCTGATGCTACGCCATTGGAGAATTTCGGGTGGTGACAACTTGCCTCACTTTTAGCTAGCGTGTTACCTGTCCCCCCTCTTTCCTTGTCTAAGATAAAATCCCTCTGTCAAAAAATTTACTGATATTCTTTAATTTGAGTGCCTGAACGAATCAGATAGGTAACTCTTTTTACTTTCGTGAAATAGAAAAGGAAAATTATAAAACAAGTGACAGTTCTTCCTCTTGCAAAAATCAACACGAAATGTTATAATTGTCAAAAGTAAAATGTCATCAGCTTTTGACATTTCTAAATATCAGACCAATGCCGTCTCTAATAGAACAGCCTCGGAGCGAGATTTATGACGTCACGCTAGTTAGATACTACGGATTAATAAATAATATGTTGTAGAATACGTGGAAAACATAATTATTCCTCGTATTTTTGGTTTGTATTTTAAAAATGATATAGTTTACATGAAATATACATAATATATAATTAATAAATACAATATATATATATATATATATATATATATATATATATATATATATATATATATACCAATTTATAGTAATAAATACTTTGGCAAATAAACTATCAATCATACAAATGCAGAAAATGTTTTACAATATACAAATAATGAATAGGTACATAAGATAATGGGTAAAATGTAAAATATATTTTAAATTTTGGGGTTTGAAAATCGATCTAATTTAACAAAAAACATTCAATATCTACTAATAGTGATGTATTATTATTTGCATTCACAAAATTTATATGTATATTTTGCAAGTATCAATGTTCGAAAAATTATATTTGCAAAATTATTTTTGTATTAACAATATCATAGAAAAAAAGGCGTCAGCGATGGCTATGAAATAAAGAGAGCTGTCATTTTATATGTAAAATTATTCTCAAATTTTTGATTTTCTCGGGATTTAGGTTCGGGAAAAACGCTAATTAATTTTTCATTTGGTTTTTCATTATTTTTATTTGTTTAAAAAAAAAGCGTTTCGGCTACATTATAGCCTTCATCAGTGTTGTGTCATATGAAAAAAATAGTGTCGAATATAATCCAAAAAATTAGATATAAAATATTCACATCACACACCACATAATGTTTAATGCAATTAAAAAACCAATATAAACTTGTCAAACGATGACCACATATATTTTAAAATTATTATTCTTAACACTAAAACTATCTACATTGACTATTGAGTACGATTTCAGCCATAGTCAATGTAGATAGTTTTAGTGTTAAAAATAATAATTTAAAAAAATATGTGGTCATTTTTTGACAAGTTTATATTAGTTTATTAATTGCAGTAAACACTATGTGGTGTTAGGTTAGGTTGTGAATATGTTATATGTAATTTTTGGATTATATTCGACACTATTTTTTTCAACATATTTATTAATCCGTAGTATCTAACTAGCATGACATCATAAATCTTGCTCCGAAGCTGTTCTATTAAAGACGGCATTGCGTCAGCATGGCCGCAAGTTGCTAACCTAATAAAATTAACACTAGAAAAGCCCGCGGGAACTGTCAAATTCAAAGTTATTCGGTTCACAGACTATATACCACTTTCCTTTTTTAAAACAAATAATAGCAATTATCTTTATAAAACGACTGAGGAGTTAGTACCTGCGGATATTGTGCTGTAATATGTGGACACAAGGAAAAATGATAGCTACCATTACTGCAAGTTTTATTGCCACTCTGTTTTTTTTATTATAGTGGTTTCTTTTATAATGTCTCCTTTTTATTTGGCTCGCAAGTTAAGACGTGTACCCATTATGAGAAGACATATATTTAAAATATATATTCGGTTGTGTCTAGATAACAATATATTAAGGAAGCAACTCTTAATATATTATTACTACACGAAAAGTAATATTTTAATTTAAACACAAAGTGACTTACCGCTTCTCTTTTTAGAAACTTTTCTTCCTTCTCTTTCTTCCGTACCTCAATTAGAAATTCATTAAATAGACTTTCTCTTTCGCGCATTTTTTCTACCCCTTTAAAACGTTCCTCCTTGGCGTATTTTTGAGCAAAATCGCTGAATGAAGATCTGCAAAAGAAGCAAAAATACAAATTTATTATTATATTAAACGCACTGCTATAATAGCAAAAAACATTATTTCAACTTCGTCGAGAATGTACATTGTCGACACCCAATACCTTGTATATTACGACTTGTATAAACATTTTTTTTAAACTTTTACTATATTTTAATTAGGGAGAAAATATAAGACATTACTTACTTGCCATGTAAATGTGCCTCACCAAGAAGTTTTCTAAAAGCATCTTTTCTCTCTCTTAATTTGTTTCTTTTTTCTCTTCTCTCTTCTTCAGCTCTTTCCTTTACATACTTTTCAAACACTTGCTTTCTTTCTTTGGATGTTAATAGTAAATACCTAAAAATAAATATTTTTTTGAAATAGCCTAAACTGATTTTGACAATTATCAATTAAAATTTTGAGTTGTTTTTTTGGTTGGACTGTTTCTTTTTTGGAAAATGTTTTTGCCTGTTTCAATTACTTATACAATAAAATCATTAATTTATCAATTATACTTTAAAAAATAACCAGATGTAAAACTATATTCTCTTTAAAAAGTCCTAATATTTCATTGTAGACTTTTAAAATCAATTAGTTTAGTGTAAAAAATTGTGTAATTTAAATAAAGAATATTAATGTTAACAATCCGCATATTTTTATTGTTTTAAATAATCAATCTTCAGAGAAGTTTATAAGAATCGTATTTTTTATTAGTTTACTATTATTGTATATTTTGCATTATACACTGCCATAAAAGAGCACGAAACTAGCAAAGATATTTATCTGAGAGATCTATTTAAGCTGAGAGTGATATAATAAACCCAGTATACTAAGGTATTTAAAAAAAGAAGACCTAGTATTAAATAATATAAAAATTGAAGCTTGCAAAGAATATATGTGTTTAGGAGTAAAAATCGGCAAGCAAAGGGAGATGCGAAAAGGATATCGAAGAACGGATTGGTTAAGGCAGAAAGGTGATAGGAGCGCTAAACTCGGTGCTTTGGTCTAGGGATAGCTAGGATCACAGAAAAAAACTGATCTATAACGCGATTCTGAAAAGCGTAATGTTATATGGCTACATAGAGCTAGATTATGACAGTCAAGCGAAAAACATAGAAAGAATGTTGTCGACCGAAATGGACTTCTGGCGAAGATCAGCCCAAATCTCCCGTTTAGACAGAATTAGGAACAAGAGAATACGTGAAAAAATGATGGTGGAAGGTAACATTGTACAAGATATATAAGAAAAACAACTGCAGTGGTACGGTCATGTCTGACGACAGAATACCAAAACAAGTGTTGCAGTGGACACCTATAGACAGACGTAAACGAGGCCGACCTAAGCTTTCCTGGAATCAACAAATCAACAGAGCCATGTCGGAAAGGAACCTACTACCAGGAGATCGGGACAACAGACGAAGGTGGCGCATAGAGACTGGAGGGCGATGAAGGACGCTGTAAAAACCGAATACATACATCCAAAAAAAAGTTAAAAACAAAATATTTCAAAATAAATTTAACATATGAAGTAAAATTATATCCAAAATTACACTAAAGCAGTGTCGGGTATACTCTGTTTTTTTTTCTCAGGTAAGATTTCGACAGACGATGACAGAAGAAAAGCAGATGACGTCCCATACCAATCTATTTATTTTACTAAACAAAGTTTCTAATATTTTTTAAGTTAACTATGAATGGGTTTAAATGTAAATCCGTCATGCGTTGTTTATAACCAGTTTTATTGGTTTATTTCAAAAATGACAGATCATATTTCAATTTTATTGGTTTGACGGAACGATGAACGCCGATGCGTATGAACTGGCCTTTAGATTTTTGAGGCTTGTCAAAGTCTTGCAAATTATAGGTTATAATTTTGTGTCAACTTATGTCAAATATCTGCGTTTTGGAAGATGATGCATTTTGATTCATGTTATTACTTATTACGTGTGTTTTGTGGCTTTTGAAGTGGAGGAAAAATCGAAGGAAAATTAACTGTAGACCCAGAGCACAGTTTATAGTTAATACTCGCTGCCCAGGGAGAAAGTCTTATACACCAATAAAGTTACCATCAATAAAGTTTGTATACCATCTCGTCGTAGATAAGTGCATCTCGTATATGCTACAAAGATCGTACTAAACATATACTACTGGAGTAGCTGTAAAATATCGACTTCACAAGATAGGTAAATAATGGATTTTAGTACTGCAGAAAAATAATGTCAAAAGGTACTGGTTTAAAAAAATTAAGATTAAAGTTAATTAATCAACCTTTAAGATATAAAATTTGGCAAGTGTTATTATTAATAAAATAGTTTGTTTTATTTATGTTGTTTCATTTATTCCTGTGGAATATTACAAATTTGTATCTCTACATAAGTTATATTGATAAATATAATAATAAATGCGGGAAGTTTCTTGAAGCTTGAAAGAAAGAAATAGTTCTTTTTTATATTTTTTTGGTATGTGGTGTTTTGTTCTTGTTTGTTTTGTATTAACACATACCGTTTTTTTAAATAAAAAAACTCTATTGCATTTTTTCAGTTTTATACAGTTTTTTTTCACAATATTTTGAAGTAATCACTTATCAGTCAAATTTTAAATGTATTAATTTCCTGCTATGCATTCCAGTTGTACCAACTTATTTCTTTGTAAAATAAAATAAACTACTTTAAAATTAAAATGACAGACACGTCTATCACTGTCAAGGATCTTGTCGTTGGAAACACTATACATTAAGAATATTATTCATTAGATATGCCCTGTTGCTTATTCCATCAAATGAGCATAACTGATATCATAATTTTGTAATAATTGTATTTGTTTATTACTTTTTTTATTATTTGTTATTTATAAATTGTATTTAAACATTTAATTTAGAGTGTATTCCTTAAACGTTCTCCAGTAAAACGCATTTTTTATTTATATAGGTATTCTAATCAATTTTAAATTTAAAAATTTAGAATGTTTATTCACTACATAATAAAACACCAGATTATGTCATCAAACTTAGCAACATCAACAATATACAAATTATTAATTCACAAAAAAATATAGCACAAATGTAGCTACATATCAATGTTGCAATAAAACAGAACCCAAGCATTTTTAATGATAGACAAAAAATGTGACTTTCAAAAGATAACCCTAATATTAAAGTAAAATGTTTAACCGCGTCTTATTCAATTCCCAGTTAAATATCTCGGCATGTTTCGCAGAGCCCGCGTATAATTTGTTGTGCACATATCCTCTTTACCACTGTGTCATCTCACATTATGCATATAATATATTACTACAAAATATCTATATGGGTATTGAATATGCTTTGATAAAAGTATAATATAATTCACTCACCTAGAATCAAAAACAATTTTGTGTAATTCCTTCTCCCATGTGCTAAAAGCTGATACCTGTTTTTCAGCCAGCATTTCCTTGAATAACTTAATGCGCGTATCTAAGGGTATTACCGCTCTTTCCTTTGCCGCTCTCACTTCTGCTTCTATTGCAGCTTCCTTACCTATATCAATCTTCTTTGTATTTGATGCTCCATTAGTTACAGCTGAAAAAAATATAGGTTACAATTATTAATACATCAAATTGTACATACTATGTGTTACATTTTTACTATCCTTGTCATATTTTGCTATGTTTATGATATACAAGGCGAAATTGAAAACAAAAAACGCATTTTGAGGAGAGAAATAAGTTAACTGTTATTATGTCATTATTAATAAAAATTCAAAGCAAAAACTACGCCAAGGTTAAATTTGACGTAAATTAATTAATAAAAAAATCTGGTATCATGCAGACTTTATTTGTGATAATGTACAGGGTGGGCTAAATTGGAAACTTTTAAAGGGAGACACCCTTTTCTATAGACGGACGAAAACTAATCGGCGTCTGGAGCTCAATTTTTGTCAAAAACATGATGGTGAAAACCGCATATCGATATCTGTTACCGTTTCGGAGTTACGTGGTGTTTTTCAAAAATATGCATTTTTAACAAATCGCTGTAACTTTTTTGCTCTGGAAAATTCTGTAACTTAACTTAACAACTTTGATCTTATCTTAAGTTAGAATTTTTCTTTAAAATTAAATCCTTAGTCCCACCCTGATGAAGATCGATGAGAAACGAAACGTCGTATCCAACTTTGCAGGATGGGACTCTGTGCACCGTTGCTCACATTTACTCCGATCGCGCGTAAAGAAGTTACACTTCAAAAAGAACTTTAATATATCAAATTAAAATAATAAACTTACGTGTTGAACTAGAACCAGTATCGGTTTTCATTTTTTTAGCAGGGGTTTCTTTTTCGCTATCGCTATCTTCCGAAGTTCTCTTAGTTTTTACTGGTGTTTTGCATTCTTCTGGTTTGGAAACAGTTGAAGCTAATGCGTCTGGAGGCGTAGCAACCATTTTATCCACATCTGAACGTTTCAAAAGTTCCTCAGGTCTCTCCCAAACTGATGTACGAGAAGAAGGATTGTAGAAAAACACACGCCCATCTCCAGTCCAAACAACACACCTATAATTAAAGGTAAGAAATTAACATTGCTAAAAATATAACCACTAAAATAGCTACTAAATTAAACAAGCGTCTAGGTACACCTCAACAATATATTTCGTAAAGCTTCGCGCAAGCGTATTCTCGGTTTTGGGTCGGGTATTTCACGTGCAATCTAAACAAAAACAAATTAACCACACATATTAACCAAGGCAATCAAAACAGGGCGTGTTTTTATTGCTATGGCCGACAGCTGTAAACAAAAAATTCTATATTTGATGAACTCGAACTTGGGACCCCTCGGTCCCGAAACGACTGCCTTACCAATGGAGCCAAAGCTGCTTTTGTAACCAGGCTATTGTTACAGGCTATACTTAGTTCCTCCGCAAAAGCATTAAAGTACGGTCATGGCTAATGCCAATCGCACTTATTGCGCAAGCGCGAAGCTTTCCGGAATATATTGTTGGGGTGTATCTAGACGTTTCTCTAAATTAAAACTAAAAAATATACGCAAAAGTATAGTTTTATGGATCTCATTGTCTTCAAAATTTTCATATTAAAGGCCAAAGACAACCTTTCATTAGTACTTTTTTCTTCATTTCTTTTTGTTGCTTTCTGCGCAGACACCCCAGTATACTTTACCTAAACTTTAGTGAGTTTAATCTCAGTTTATTTACTACTGTTATAATAAAACTGTTTAATTATTATATTATATTTCTGTTTAATTTTAGATAGTTATATTATTTAATATTGTAAATTATAAAAACGCAAAAGAAATTGTAAATAAACATTATAATTATTATTATTTAAAACATGAAATAACAAAATGAAAGAGTATATCACCACCTGAAACTACCAATGAAAGAGTATACCATCTTATGACCGAATTAATCTTTCGGTTACCTTATATGTTAGCCAATGTCAGACGGGGATTTTACGACCGCCTAGGCTTCTGTCTAGCACAAGAAGGTGGTCTTTTTGAACACTTGTTATAACTTTTTTTATTTAGAGTAATATGTGAGTTTTTTTTGGTTTAGAGAATTTATTTATTTTTAGTTTTGGCTTGTAAACACACTCAAATAATAAATATTTAAGTATTTTTATTTTAAATGTTACCCTAAGTGAAGGTAAACACTTAAAATGAAAATAATAAATATTCGGCACTCCTTGCGTCGTATTCCTAGTGTCACGACCGACCCGTCCAAGCACAACTGTAACTGCGTACTGCCTGACCAGCCGACTAGCCGGCAGTGAATCTCGAGTACGAACGCAAATCGGGTAAACGTAAATTCGTCCGGCAACTTGCTATGTTACTAGTAGCCTGGTCTTCTCTGTATAGCGTTTAACGCTTTGGGAGTAACAAGGTACAGCTTGCCCTAGAGCCGTTCGGCATACAAGGAAAGTAATGTGGCTAGCACTACGCTTCAACCGCCTATTATTACCTCAGTATTGTGAATTCCAAGTACTCATTTAAGGCTGAGTCGACCTAGGTACCCAAACTATCTTTATTTTATTAAAAATAGTCGGCTGATGAAATGCCGGCTGCAGGATTCGAACCCACAACCTTTAGATTGGTAGACGAGAGCTGTACCTCTACGCCACCGGGCACATTTATACTATATATTAAAAATTGGGCAAATCGTACTTTATAAATAATACACAACAATTACAGTAGAATTCACTATAGTTTTAACTTACCATGGTGTACCTGGAACTGGAGTACTAGACACTGGGCGTGACTTATCTTGTGCCTTCTGCTCCTTAGATTTTTCCTCTTCTTCCTTTTTCTTCCTAATTTCCTCCTGTATTTTCTCCAATTTCTCTTTGGTCTCCTGTTCCTTGTCCTGCTGCGTCTCTTGCTTGGATGTATCTGCTGGTGTACTAGATACCTTACCTGTATCTGAATTACTCTGAGCAGTTCCAGCGTCGGTTGATCGTGTTGAAATACCTTGAGCAGCAGCTAGTTTGGCCGCTAGCAAAATACCTGCGATTATTAAAAGAAAACACTTCTAAAACCACATAAAACTTACTTTCCAGATCTTTCATAGGCTGAGGTTTCTCCCAGACTGACTCTGATTTTTTGGCATTGTAATAGTAAAAACGTCCATCGGGTGCTTTGTGTTCCGTCCATTCAGAGGCCTTGGCTATTATATCGGGATCAATTTTTGACATGACTTCAGCTTCATTAATAGCTGGCAGAGCACTGGGAATATTCACTGAAATTGTTATAAGAACTGTTAAGAGCTGCGGTCTAGCCAACAATGTATACAGTATGTCTCCTGATTGTCTTTACAAGAGGAATGCATTCTTCACAAAAAAGTTGCTTGTTCCAAAATGGTTAATCCATTTTGGAACAATTTATGCTTTTCCAAATTTCCATACCGTTTTAGAGAAAATTAAGAAAAACATGAAAATATGGTTGAATTTATAGAATTTTATTCAACGTAATATTTTTTGTTATCTTAAAATGATAAAAGAAGCAGAACATTTATTTAGTTTAATGCTATCGAAAAGACGAGGATGGTTTTCGGAAAATTTGATTCTTTAACAACAGCAAAGAATACGCCATTACGCCAATTACGCCATAGTTGAAAAAATTCAACCATATTTTCATGTTTTTCTTAATTTTCTCTAAAACTGTATGGAAATTTTGGAAACCATTTTGGAACAAGCAAAATTTTTTTTATGAAGAATGCATTTTCTCAAAAGAACAGAACCCACAAAATTAAGAACTGACAAATAAAATGTAAGTTGCTTACTTGGTGGAATAATGCCTGAGGGGATATTCCAAGGAGCACCACCTGGCGGCACCCATCCACCTGGCGGTCCTTGTCCTGGAGGTGGCATACCAAATGGTGGCATTCCAAATGGGGGAAACTGGCCAGGAGGTGGCCCAAATGGCATACCAGGTGGCGGACCTTGCATTAGATTGGAAGGTGGTGGTTGACTATTAGGAGCAATGGGTTTAGCGGAAGAATCTTGCAACTCATCTGATTCTATAAAAATATAAATATAAGTAACAGCTCTAACAGTAAAACAAAATAGTAGTACCATCTGGTTTGTTAGTCACACTTGCTTGAGCTAAAGCAGCTTGTGCAGCAGTTGATGTATTTTGTGGAATGCCAGTGTTTGCTGCTTGAGCCATAGCTTCAACTTGATCCTAAATAATATTAAAGGTCTTGTAATCAAGAATGTGGTCTCTTAATAAATATAACATAAAAATATATAATATATATTTACCTGTGATATAACTTTTATGTTTGGACCTTCTGGTTTAGTCCAAGTTGTTTCCCTTGATCGAGCATTATAAAAATATGACTTTCCTTCAGCGGTTTTTGTCTCTACCCATATTTCTGAATTTGGATCTATAACCGGTGCCTAAAAGAAATAATAATACAATATCAACTTTAAATAAACATATCTAAAACTTACACCAGAATTTGTAGATGAACCTGGAAACTGATTTGATGATGCACTGTTCGGAACCGGCCCACTATTTACACCACTTGTAGGAGGCCCATTCATCATAGGACCTCCAAATGGTGGACCCCCAGGAGCACCCATAAGGCTTGGTGGTCCACCTGCTACACTTCCAGGTGGGCCCCAATTAGGACCATTACCAAAATTTGGTGGACCATTAAATCCTAGTAAATAAATTTATAAAAAATATAAATATGTAATCATCTACCACATAGTTTTTTTACATTTTGCAATATTTTAAGAAACTACTTCTACACATTATTTACATTTACATTTTTCATGATGACTATCATGTTATTGCAAATTGTATTATTTTTCCTATCGATATTATGTATAATTTCACGAGGGAAAGTGGGCTATTATTATAATACAATGCAGCTAGGGCTGGTTTTTACTGTCTTGTCCCAGAATCGTATACAGAAACGTAAATGATATATATATGATAAATTATATGATATTATATGTATTTGAAGTGTAAATGATATAGCGTGATTGCCTTGCATAAACTTCTACACCAGAAAATGTCATGAATTATTTTCAAGGTCGAAAAATGTCCGCTAGGGGGCGCATAATTTGCCCAATCAAAAAACGGGATTTTTCTAAAAAGACATTTTAAATATATATTGCTATTGTCATCAATAAAAATTATATTTTCTTGGCGTAGTGTGTTTTGCTCTATTTTATAAAATAAAGTGCCGAAGGAAGGTTAAATTTGCTTTTATTAAAACAAGGATAACTATAGTTTGGGTTAACACAATTAAACTTATAGGTAACTAATTATAATAAAAAAACTAAAAAACTAAAAATAAATATACATTTATTTCTCTAGCTTCAAAGTCAGCACATGAATTAATTCTGAAAAGTAATATACATGGTGTTCTTCATCACATGACAAACTTTTTTATTATAGCATGCATATTTAAATTTATTTAAATATCTCAAAAACCAAAGCATTTAAACATATTAAACCCTTATAATAAATGCCTTACTTTATGCCCAACAATCCAAAAATGAAATAAAATACCGGGTGTTCCATAAGAAAAAATATAACTTTGGTATGGATCTCAGTTCTGATACACTCTATACAGGGTTGTTCACCACATACGACACGGAGTATTGTAGCTAAACGATTAGATTTTTACAAATTGTAAGTTTTGGGTTCGTTGAAGGACTATTAGAGCTACAATTTCAAAATATTTTTACAAGATACAGAGTGTCCCAAATAAATAAAAAATATCAAAGTTGTATTTTTTTAAATGGAACACCCTGTATATTATTGAATTTTTAGTTTCTACGATTAAAATAAATGTAAATTTGATTAAGGTTTATTACACTTAAACATTACCGTTCTTGAAATATTTTCAATTTTGTAAAACTATATTGACAATATTAGTATCTGTGCTCTTTAAAAATTTGGTACATCTTTAAAAATAATCTAAAATGTCAGTATTCCATGGGTATATTGATAAATGAGTTCTAAATTACAAGAAAATGCATTTTCTACGGAAGATTGAAGAGATAAGTAAAAAATGGTATAATACAATTTGATAGACAATTAAATTGTGCATCTGATTCTCTTAAAATATACAGGGTGTTCCATTTAAATTAAACAAGTTATTGCGGTTTAAAGCAAATAATTATATAAAATAAATATTTAGACACTCTGTATAAGGTAGTAAAATTTTTATTACAGCAACACAATAACTGATCAATAAATAAACTTCAGTAAATATTTAGTATTAAAAACTTTGATACCCTCGGAGAAATGAAGCCTTAAAATTTATACTGCAATTTCACAAAATTGAAAATATTTCAAAAACGGTAAGGTTTAAGTGTAATAAACCTTAATCAAATTTACCTTTATTTTAATCGTAGAAACTAAAAATGTAATAATATACAGGGTGTTCCATTTAAAAAAATACAACTTTGAAATTTTTTATTTATTTGGGACACTCTGTAACTTGTAAAAATATTTTTAAATTGTAGCTCTAATAGTCCTTATATATATATACCCAAAACTTACAATTTGTAAAAATCTAATCGTTTAGCTACAATCTTCCGTGTCGTATGTGGTGAACAACCCTGTATTCTTGAAAATACTTTTAAATCATGCACATTGTCTCTCTACATATACCCATAAAAAAGTTTGTTTCTACATCATTCCGTTTTCGTATAATCAACTGAGATGCGCCACCCTGTATAAGTAACTTTATAGCTTTTCTCTAAGAGATATTAAAAGAAAAATAAAGTTAGGCTGTCGCCTAGTCCTACGTCTAATCGTTGATTGAAAGAATTGGGAAGATACGCAACGTAATGGGCGAATTCATGACCAAGACTGATTTTATTTCCCGTTACGTCTCAAGCGCTATACGGTGGATACACCAATCGCTTTGCGGTCAACGCATAAAACACTAATTTTCTCTAATTCGACCATCGAAGGCATATCAAAGACGGTGCGATATGCCTTCATTGTCGGATCTGAAAGCGACAGTGTTGTCATATTAAAGTGTGTAATATCTGTAATACGTTTGACAAAAATATCTTTGGATGGAAAATCCGCGTTTATGTATTGAAAATTTATTCCTGTTAAACAACAAAAATAAAAATTCTTGTATAGGTAATGAATATGTCGTATGATCGAAAAGTCGTTTAGTTGGCCTGGAAATGACGATTATTGACATTTTCCATAATATTTTACATATGAAATAACAACGATCTTCATTTCCAAGCCAACACTGACGCCGCTGTTTAATCATATAATATTATATTAAAATGTTTAATGATAGAAAATCCGTATTATTAACGTACTGTACCCAAAATCCGTAAATATACGGATTCATCACATCGTCTCCGGCAATCACTCACTCTGTCGACTGCAAGCAGAACTGCGATATAGTATCCTTTATCCGCTGCGCTGTAAACGACTATCGGTGCGCAGTGGCGCAGGGCTAAACTAAATCTCGTGATTCTTGGACACGCTGACGGTAACGCGAGCTACATCTTGGACAGGTATTGTGCAACGAAACCACCCATAAGGTTGCGCATCTTCTTATTTCTTCAATCAACGGTCTAATTAAGAATTACCCCCCCCCGTATATAGAAACTTTTCACAAGGAACAATAAAATTTGGTATCTATAGAATAAAATACAAAAAAAATAGTCGACAGTGTTGTAGGCTATTGTTTTAAGTTTATTTTTGCAGGCAGTGTATATGAATAATAAGAGACGAATTATTTTATTAGCGTTAAAAATCAGAAAACATGTTAGATGTTCAAAACAATTTAATCGACGTTATTGGGTCCAATTCAATTTTAGAAGTTACATAAATATGCCAAAGGAGCTTTTTACATTATATTTGTAAAACTGAAGTAACACGGTGATATTTTCATCTACATCAGAATGTATGTAGCAACGTTCGATTTCTTAGTTGCTTATTTAATGAAAACAAATTGCCAAGAATGAAACCTTGAAATTTTATTTTGCGATAAATCTCGTAACAATAGGACATATCTGAAAATATACACATAACGGTCGTTTTTTTGATAGCGAATACCACTGGTAAAGTGCGCTTTGCCCCGAAGTGAAACTACAACTAACCTCGTTCAAGAAAAAAATAGCACTAGTTCATTGCCAATATTGCGCGAGGGCAGCATAAGCATTAACACTACTTGCAGTACTAGCTGCACTCGGTACAAATAGTACCGAAATGGTTCTCCAACGGTATTTAAAAAATTTCCCCAAATTTACCAATGCTACATAATTGCTCTGAAGTATCCATTGCCTTAACTCTTTTTTGCACTTAGAGGTATGGTTTTACTTTAATATTGTTGGGAAGGCAGTTAAAAAGTCTTGGACCAAGACAATAAATATGATTCTGGCAAATGATATGCTTGGGGTTTTGACGTGTGACGTTGTTTTGAGCTGCATTTCTTGTTTTACGACCATGGCTTATGAATTCTTTATAATAGGAAAATTTTTTCATGAATCTAATTACTGCTTTAGGGTGTAACTATCTAATATCTAATAATTGGCTCTCTTTGAAAAGCAATTTAGTAGAGAACCTCTTATTTTTAAATAACATAAGTTTTATAATATATTTTTGTGCAACTTGTAGTTTGTTTAAAATTGTCACTCCGGCACTACCCCAAACCACCAACCCATAGTTCAAAATTGATTCCACCAGTGCATAATACACCATCGTTAAAGTGCTGAAGCCGAATAAACTGCTGAAGCCGAATGTATATGAAAAGATGCCGCCTTTTAACTTAAATATTTACACTTGCCGCCTTTTTACTTCCAAAATGGTGACGTTATGTTACTTGCCGCTTTTTTTAAATTTCAAAAATCTTAGAAAAAAAATATTTTTGGATATTTAGATGAGAGTAGGGTCACATCCAAAAACACAAAATTGCGAGCGGCAGAGCTTCCTATAAAAGCCCTAATTTTCAACACGTTTTATTCAGCGGTCGCCATTTTTGGAAGCGACGATTTCTTTGACTTGTTTAATTAAACTCTTCTTTTTTTGTCTAAACTGTTTGTATTACTTATATTTTTATTACTTATTTTCTTTGTCTAAACTGTTATTTACGGTTATTTGTCATGGTCAATTTTAAATTAGACAAACGTAAATGCCAAAAAAATGTCTGTGCTAATAACAAGATTCTGATAGTATTGGACTCGGTCATATCTTTATATTGAACTAAATCTATAATAACCCAATCATTACCTTGGTCTGCTGCAAGTATTTTTATTGTATTATTTCTATATTATTAATGTAATTTTCTATCAATCTATAATTTTTTTTAAAATATGAACCGGCAATGTTTTCCCATAATGAACCTATCACATTGAACCTATAGGTACACCAATATGCATATAGATAGTATTTAGATTATCTTCTGTTTCTCTTTATACCATGCTGGCAACTCTTTCTTTTGTGTCGGTATTTGCATGTGTGGAAGTAAATCACATAGGGATCTTATTAAGTCGGAGTGAGAAAAATGCGACGGTGTGCTGTTGCGGCGCTGCCACATTTCTCCGGTACGCCTTTCTCTATCAAGTAAAGTAAAATCAGGATCGCAAACCGCTTATTTTTAAGAGACCTTTATTTTCGAAAAGATAACTATTATAAGGATATCGTTAAGATGTCCATTTTTTTTTATTACGAGAAAACGTCAGTAATCGCGATAATTTAAAAACTCAACTTTTTAACACATAATGGTGCGTTTAGACTTGAGCACGCACGCACTGATCCTCCGCGAATGCTCAAGTGTAAAAGGCTGTGCGCGCACGCTCACTCTGAATCTGTCTGTGCGCGAGCAGTCGCGAACGTGAGCCGTCTGGTGTCGGTTTTTGGTCCGTGCTCAAAGGGATTTTATGTGTGCGCGAACGCTCAATTTGGACCGGCAATTTGTTTTGTCTGAGTTCGTGCGTGCGTGTGTAATTTTTTTTCATTTTCTTTATTAAAATCAATAAAATTATGGAGTGGATCAATGAATCTTCGTTATTATTAATTGAGAAATATGAAAAGTTGCCTATATTATGGGATGTTAAACATTCTTTGTATTATTAAAAAATCAAAAAAAATATATCGCATGGCAAAACCTTGAAAATAAAATTAATAATGAATATGTCGATATTAATGAAATTGCTATTCTAAAATTTGTATCTTTTGTTCGTAATTTTTGGTGTTATTAAATTTTGTAAATATTCAAAGTCAGGCCTGGTCATTCTTGTAAAGTTTTGAACTGGATCATAGCCCCCCTTGTGACACTAAGTTGTTGCAGTAAATTATATCGATTTCTAAAAATTTGGGTTTGCCACCAGCGACGATGTTTTCGATTTTTCCTCTTTTTAATAATTAAGCTGTGCATAACAATGACTGCAGCCTCGACTATTCCTTGGTCGTCCATTACTTTCGCCAACACAACTCTGCTGTGCGCGCACAAATGGATCACTTCATTCGTCGAAAAATAAGTTTTTAATTTGAACGGAGCCGAGAGCGCGAACGACTGCCGTGCGCGCATGCTTAGCTTGTGCGTGCTCAAGTCTAAACTTTCAAGTCTAATATTTTTAGTAGTTCTTGGGTTATCATGTGTTATGGTGCACACATGATAACCCAAGAACTACTAAAAATATTGAAACTTTTTTTTATTTTGATGTTCGTTTCTTTTACAAGATGTTTAAATAAGAATTCGATAGGCTTGTTTGTTTTAATTAAAAAATTAAATTTTCATTAAAATACGCTTTGCGGCGCTTTCCACCTTTATATGTACTCTTTTGTTTGTGCATGTAATAAAGATTATTTTATTTTATTTAAAAAAAGTCTATCCATTTACTTTTGTGCATTGTGTGCTTGTGCAATTGCAATTTTCAGTAATCGTGTAACTTTTTTATTTATAAAATACTGTCTGTGAAGAAAATATAGCAGAAATATTAAGATAGTTTTCAAGAAAAACTACAATCATTTATTTCTAATGCATTTCGAGATATTGATTTTTGAATTCAGAGTTCTAATAGCGCGACCACTGTCGCACACCCACTCAATTCTACTTATTTTTACCAAAAGTGCAAGTGTTTCTAACTTTTACTTAAAAATTTACAAGCTATAGGGAAAATTACGACTCGTTAATAAATAAACAAATAAAGTCACACGAGACGTAATTAAATTGTGAAGCTGAATGCATGATGCACACTCTTCCCTAGAATTTTAAGTACTAATGGGGTCGACCGCGACGAAATCTGCTATATCCCCTTCCACGTCTCTTAGCAATGTGCACAGTTTCTCGGTTTATTTCATATGTTTGGCAACGTTTTTACTTTGTATTGTACTCATCTTACAAATGGAAATCTCGATCCAAGACTAACTTTTACGACTAACTTTAGGGCTCAAACACACTGACGACCAGGTCGCACCGGCCAGGCCGCAGCTACCTCTAAAGCCATTAAATCAAATGATATAGCGCACACTAACGTCCTGACCGTCCGTTGGTCGTTGCGACCAGAAGACTGCACGGAAATATTATTATTTTCTGCTGCTTGTTGTCGGTTTTCTTCCAAATTAATATTTTTTCAGATGAAATCCCTCAAATTCAAGACACAATATTTTATTTTCTATAAGATATAGTGTTTTAGTGTAGTTTTTCCACACGTGCAGAAAATCCAAAGAAATAGTATACAGACTGGATCAAAGGTAAACTTAAATCTAATCCCTTTTTTTATCAAGGGTCGATTCTAGTAAAAACTCAAAACATTTTTATATGACATACCTACTCGATTTATGGTTGGTATGATATCTGTTATTATACCTTTGAGTTTCGATATTTAAAAAATAAAAAAAATAATATTTAAAGTTTTTCTACAACCACTTTTTTTTTATTAAATGTTTTTTTAGTTGTATTGTAGTCATGTACAAGGAGGACAACTGTATTTCAAATATGATATTTAATTTAACGTTTTTCAAACAGGGTACATTAGACTATATTTCTACTAGGTACATTATTTTGAAAAAAAAAATTAAGAAAGTAACTTAAACATTCATAAACATAGAAGTAATTACTGTTGCAGATTCTTCGTTATATTGTAAACATTGAAATAACTGGAAGCTAAACTTTCTACCTGCTTATATTTAGTAGCGATGGGAACTATCGAATGAATTAGACTATCGAATGGTTAATGAATGAATGATTTCAACTATCGAATGGTTTTATTCGAATAAAATCATTCATTCATTTGTATACTAAAGCATATGTGACAACCTCGCCGTGCGACTAAATGGTTATCGTTGAGCCACGACTATCGAATGCTTTTTGATAAATGAAATTTAGTATTCGTTTGATTTTTTGTATGCGTCAGTGCATTATTAGTTCTTCCAAATTTTTATATAACTTCGCCGTATAAATATTGTGCTATTTTTGCGTTTATTAAAATAGTTAAAAATACTAAAATAGTAGTTATTTTTTAATTTTATTTATTGACGATTGTGTGCATATGCAGGTGGTCAAAATTTTTCCGAAAATTTGTGTGGTTTTCCGTAGTCCCGATCTTTCAATTATTTAATTTTATATGGTATATGGTCTATTTTTAATGGGAAATTTTGAGAAGTAGCAATTTTTAAGAGAGATGAGATGAACTTATTAATTAATTTTAAAAATACATATTTGTATTTTTGAGATGTTTTAATAATATGAATTAGTTGAACTTAATAATCATATTTAAGTAATGTGGTTAAGTAAATGTGGTTATCGAACTCAAA
The DNA here is from genome assembly GCF_002938485.1 of Sitophilus oryzae. Lineage (NCBI taxonomy): Eukaryota > Metazoa > Arthropoda > Insecta > Coleoptera > Curculionidae > Sitophilus > Sitophilus oryzae. Next base: position 255,447 of record NW_022145814.1, on the reverse strand, counting down.
CTATGGGGTGAGAAAATTAAAATGAAAGTTTTACACGTGCCAATTAAAAAAAAAAAGTTAACGATGTTTGTATTTTGTTTATGCTAATTCTCTTACATGTAGTTTTTTTGCGAAGAAATATTTCATTTATTTTTAAAGTAAATGCCAGTAAAAGTAAATATAATTTTTAAATAGTAATATAAAGCACCTAATATAAATAATTTTGATTTCTAATTTTTTATTTATATTTTCCTTCCATTACACTGCATGCTTAGAAAATGAATAAATGTTTATATTTCATGATTTTAAAATTTGTTGTTAATATAACAAATTAGTTCTGTAATCATTATTATTTAATAAACCAACGTTGCCACACACAAAAAATTTAGAGACTATATTATTTTTAAAGAGGATCTAATATAAATAATTTTGACATCTAATTTGTTGTTTATATTTTGCTACTACTTAAAAAAAATATTTATATTAAACGATTTTAAATTTTGTTGTTAATAGGTATAACAAATTATTACTGTTATTATTATTTATTAAATCAGTCTTTGCTTAAAAACATTAAAAATCATTTTCCTACATCTAAAATAACAAGTATTATTGCAGTGTAACAACAGAATATTAATAAAAAAATGCAGAATATATAGACATACTATCCCTAACTAACTATAAAGCCAAACAATAATATTCTTTGCTAATATCAACTAATACCAAAATATGGCAACAGCGCCCTTCATAATGTATTTTCTGTGTAAATACAAGCACCTCAATAAAAAAAAATAATGTGTCCTTATCTATATCTGACTCCGCAAAAAATCAAAGATGCCGGCTTCTTTCATAGCATTGCCACCGACCGCTGTCGGGTTTCTCGGAAAGAAACTTACGTCGCCGGGCGACAACTAAAATTCAGTTAATATTTTATTATAATCGATCCTGACGACTAAATGAATTTCATAAATGAATGAATTTTATAAATGAATGGTTTTTGCTGCCGAATTATTAGAATACAATATTTCAAGGCAGATGACGGATCTATTCGATAATTTTTATTCGAATAGTTTTCAACGAATGTTTTCTTACTAACTATCGAATTATTCGAATGAATTGCAACTATCGAATGTTTCGATAGTATTCATTCGATAGTTCCCACTACTAATATTTAGAGCCAGTGTCTGACGATCTTTTTTTACGATGGCCCTAATATGTTTACTTCTAAAGTCGATAAGGGCGCCATATCAGTAGAAAAAAGAAACAGAATATCTCCCTTTTTGTGGGTCGCGCGTACACAATACTTTTTGTTTGTTGTGAATAGCAACTTCGCTTTTTAGTTAACTCGGATATTTTAACATTTCTGAAACAATATTTTCTAATTGGTAAAACGTAAAAAATCGTTAGATTTGACAACTCTGTTGAAACTGGTCGTTCATCTGGCCGCAGCTAAAAACTAGTGATGGGAATAATCGAATTATTTTCACCATCGAATAATTAGTAATAATTCATATTTCACAATCGAATTAATAATTCGAATTATTTAGTAGAATTATAAATTTAACCTAAAAATAAATTCGTCCCAGCTAGTGCTCGTGTAGGGGCTATTTTAAACAAATCTGAACCATTGCCATACCTATATTCTATCACTGAATAAAGAATAAAAAAAATATTCTTTATTCAATGTATTCTATTAACTGTACCGAAGCCGTTTAATAAATTAAACCATAATTTAAAGTTTTAAATTTAAAAGTGCCGAGTTTATGAATGTTATTGTTATGGCCTTTTATAAACATTTCAATTCCTATTGAAAACCTCCTCTCTAAAATTTCTTCTAAATAAGTATGTCCTTGTTTACGTGCGGTTCATATTTCTTTTTATTTTATCAGTGAGATGCAAATGAACTAAATAATAGTAGTATTCTTTCGTTCTGAACGAAATGAAAATTTTCACTTAAACTGATTTATTCCTACGTGGTATAGGAAATAACAATGATTATTTTTCTATATCGGATCGTTCCTTTCTTTGTCGATTCCCTTTATAAATCAGTTTAAGTGAAAATTTTCAGTTCGTTCAGAACGAAAGAATACTACTAATAGTAATAGTACCATAGACTTAAAATAAAATATAGACTACACTATTTACATCTCAACGCGGTCAAACAATATTTTTTGTATACATGTTTACTTCTGGGTACAGTCGACCGAGCCTTCCTCATCCAGCCTATGTTGTCACGTCTTTAATATTATCAATATTTTTTTTCTTGTTACACACATATATTGAGATATTAATACTACAGTTTAATAGAGTAGGTTTTAATATTTCATAGATGTATTAAATAGTCCTTATACTACTAAATTATAAGTCGGATACTGTTTAAAAGGATAAGTTCTTTACAATATGACAACACCGATTAGAGGCGAGGGAGCCTATTCATTCATTTATTACCTTGTAGTACGCGTCGCACGTGTGCGGTAAAGCTTTGTTGCCACTATGTCCCCGGCTGTTTTAACGCATTTTCTTAGCTTGTAGTCCTTAAGTGTTTATTTTATTGACTTTTTCTGTTCAAGAACTATAAAATATGGTTCGCTAGTGCCAAATGTGCATGAAATTTGACTTAAATAATCCATTTAAGTCTTGAAACGACTTTCGACCGGTAGGCAACTCTCAATTTAACCATTGGGAGTCAGTGGCGTTGTTGTAGAAAGGCGCTTATTTAGATAATATTTTAGTAAAATGTAAAATCTGAATTTTTTGTCTTGCATTACATTATTTACTTACTTACATTGTAGCAAAATCATAATTATAACCCTGTTAATAATTAATAATGTTTTTATTAAAAATATATTCCGGTTTATTCTAAAATTATCTTCAGAATCTAAAATAACATACAAGAATTTTAAAATGATATTACATTATGAAACAATATTTTTTAATATACCGGGTCGTCTCAAAAGTGGCTCACCCCCTATAACTTTTTTATTTTTTCAGATAAAAAAAACCGATTTGTATGTTAGTAGGTATATGACATAAATTAGGATTTATTGACGTATTCAATTGTTTTTGGCCTCTTCCCTTTTCACCGAAATGATTACATCTTTTGATTTTTAAAGGCACCCTCGGTATATTGCTACTTTATTCGATAAAATATGACACTCTGAATAGAATGACATATCATATGCCAACTTTTGACACTGTCGCTTAAAAACAAATCGTATTTTAAATTTCAATCCAGGGTGCCATGGTGTTGTTAAAAACACTAATTTTTAATCAAGGAGCCTTGGAAAAATAGTTTTGATCGTCTATAGGTTTCGTGTCTTGTATAGGCCGGTTAAAAGATGTACAAATCGTATTTTTAATCATACATATGTAAATTTTTTCAAATGGAACAAGGGTGACTCAGTAGCATATTTGGGTATAAGGGTGACTCAAAAAGCATTTTTTTATGAATATATTGATACCACACACTTGGTTGGCGAAAATGTCAAAAGTTGACATATGATATGTCATTCTATTCAGAGTGTCATTTTCTATTGAATAAAGTAGAAATATACCGAGGGTGCCGTTTAAAAATTAAAAGTTATCATCATTTCCGGTGAAACAGGAAGTGACCAAAAACAATTGAATGCGTCAATCAATCCTAATTTATTTCATATACTAACATACCAAATCTTGTTTTTTTATTTGAAAATATAAAAAAATTATGGGGGATGGGCCACTTTTGGGACGCACCCGGTATAATAAAGACAGTACCGAGTTAAATAAATGTAGTTTTTATTTTATCCACTTCCTATCACCTTCCTTGCTTTAATGGAACAGATTTATGTTTTCTCTAATTTACATAATAAGACATCACTTAACCAGAAAAAAAATTACAACAATATATTTTTTTCTCTCCCTGTCGCCGATTCTATTATATCTGTGGAATAGATCCTGTTTTGATTAATATTAGGGGTTGTAAATGTTTGACTAAAACTAATAATTTATTATTAATTTCAAAAATTACGTAATTTCGATTATAAAATTTCTTCTATAACGTGTATTTTATTATTTTTATCCTTTTGGACTCTAAATTGTTTTTTCTAAACTTTTATTTAAAAACCTGTCCTAAGTCTTAATAAAATATAAAAAGTTTAAATACGATATATTTTTAATTTAATTATAGCTTCATTAAAATAAAAAAATTACCCGGCTATGATACGGAGAGTTCAGGCGTACTTGAGAAACGAAAGACAGTGTTGTGTTTCTCGGCAGAGTCGTCAGGGAACGACCGTTACGACAGAGACAACCTATCTATCGCTCGTATCGCACTCGTTATAACCTAAAACAATAACACAACAATAACAAGACAGTGTCTGACCGCATGTTCCAGCTATTTATGAATGAGATGCTCAGTCTATATTTTATTTTAAGTCTATGAATAGTACTAATTACTAATATTCGTCCACAAGAGGTTATGTTTTATGTTCATTTATAATTTGGTTACCACAGATATAATATAAAATACTACTAATTTTTATCTCGATTACATCGAAAAAGATAATCAAATTAGTTAGTTTTAATTTACTATCGAATTAGTCTTATTATTTAATTCAAATTTTCCCAATACTACTAAAAACGCAATACATCCGGCCAGGTCTTTGCGACCTGGTCGTCAGTGAGTTCGAGCCCTTAGTGGAACCAAATTAGATAAAAAGTTAAATTTTAAGAAAAATTATCAAAAGGGAACAAAAACCTTGATTGTTGTTTTAAATTTCAGATAAACTACAAGTTTTGATTAAATATTTTAGAAATAAATATTAAGCTGAAGTTATGGAGGGTATTGTATTTGACTAAAAGTGGGTCCCATGGGACCCTCCACTGCGGCCGCGGGGGCCTATTGTGGCTAAGTTATGGAGGGTACAGGTTTACCTCTAAGCCTCAAAGCTGAAATGGACAGATATTATTCACCGATCTGTGTCGATGGTTGAAAAATTATTATTATTATTATTATTATTATTTACACAATAGAAAGCGGTATAAAAATACCGATGAGTCTACTGTCTTTTTATGTTGCGCGTAATTTTTTCGAGTTTACTGGCCGTAATGCAAATGTACAGAACTCAAGGTATTCATTTCTTGATCAATTTTGTTTTTAAATGAGTTGAGAGTTGGTACTGAAACACTTTCTTCTGACAGCGAGTTCCACGGGTACACCATGCGGTTAGTCAAAAATTTTTTCGCTGGAGTTTGGACGATCTTTCCTTTTCCAGGCGTCTGCTGTGGCCTCTAAGTTGTGGAGTTTGGCAAGGATGGTATATATTTAATGGGCAAGTGTAGAAACAATTTAGAATTTTGTAAGTCTCTCTATCAAGTCCCCCCCGCAAACGCCTCTGTTTTAATGTGGTGAGATTTAACATCGCAAGACGATCTTCATACTCTAGATCCTTAATTTCATGGGGCATTTTTGTCACCTTGCGTTGAATTTTCTCGATGAGATCAATATCCTTCTGAAAATAGGGACTCCATATTATTTGACCATATTCTATTTTGGGTCTAATGTAGGACTTGTATATCTTTAAAATAAGATCAATAGAGCGGTCTTGAAATGCTCTTTGAATGAAATAAAGAAGAGAATTTGCTTTTTAGTAATCTTTGATATATGCACATACCATTTTAGGTTTCCAGTAACTGTAATCCCTAGATCTTCCTGTTGTTCTACATGTCTTAGACTTAATTCATTTAGGGTGTAGGTTTTGTGCGCATAATTCATTCCAATGCTAAGAACAGTGCATTTGTCCTCATTCAGTTTCATTCTCCATTGTTTGGCCCAGGATTCCACCAACCTTAGATCATGCTGAAGATTGACGTAGCTCGTTTCGGGATTTGCATATAACTTTGTATTATCCGCAAAAAATATGATATTCTCGTTTTATGCCTCTTGCCAGATCGCTGATATACAGGAGGAACAACAGTGGGCCCAACACAGAGCCTTGAGGAACACCGCTGGTCACTTTGTGTTTAGTTGAAAGAGATCCGTTTATTCTGACTTGGAAGTAGCGTCGGGTTAGGAAGTTTGATATAAGTTTGAATAAATTCCCTCTTATGCCGTAGTGGTTTAGTTTATAAAGAAGCATCTGGTGGGGTACTTTTATCAAATGCCTTTTCAAAGTCAAGATAGATGACGTCTGTTTGTTGGTTTCTATCAAAGGCTGCTGTCCAATCGCTAAGACAAGATGTCATGTTCGTTTATTGTGGATCTACCTCAGGAAGAAATCCATGCTGTGTGCTGGGTAAGACATCTTTTTCCATTAGGTATGGAGTAAGTGTGCGGATGATTACCTTTTCCATGCATTTACAGATGCAGCTAGTTAGACTAATTGGTCGGTAATTACCAGCTAACTGTCTGTCTCCCTTTTGTGAAGCGGTGAAACGAAAGAAAGAGACCAAGTATCTGGAAATTTGCCAGATATTAGTAAATCATTAAATAGACATGCTAAAGGTTGTGCGAGGGCATGACAACATTTCTGAAGAAAAACAGTCGGTACACTATCTGGACCCGGCTGTCAGTTTTAATGATTTTATGGCTTCGCTAACGTTGAGCTCTGTAAATTTATGTTAGTAATCTCTTGTGGAAGCCTAGAACTCTGTGAAAGCGTTGGAATGTAAGAGTCATTGGTTGTCGTAAAGACTGATGCAAACCGGTGTGCAAATTCCTCAGCAATGTCACAGTCGTCCATGATAGGTAATCCATTGTTGGGGTTTTAAGAGTGAAACTGATACTTTTGTAGACAGAGTCCTATTAATATATTTAAAAAATTGTTTTGGTGAGCTGGAAGAGGCGATAGATTTTTCGTAGTTTTGTCTAGCACTTGCGATTATGTTTTTTAGAGTGTTGTTTTCCGTCCTGTATGCAGTATAGTTTTCGGGTGTTGGCGATTTAATATATTTATCCCATAATTTTCGTTTGTTAGTAATTTTTTTAAAAATATTCTGATTTATCCATGGTTTTTTAGAATTTATTGTTTTAGTTGTAAATGGGACAAATTTTGTAATAGCTTCACACAATAATTTTGGTGATTTTTTCATATCTGTTTTCTTCCAAATGTGAAGGGTCAAAATTCAAGTTTTCTGCAAGAAATACATTTATTTGTTCATAGTTGGCTTTCCAAAAGTTTTGTTTTCGTATTTTATTGGTAGATCTAGTTGGATATTCGAGTTGCGTTTTTCCAGTAATAACCAAATGGTCACTGCGCCCAATGGTGAATCACTTTCTATGTTGTAAATCAGTTTCTTATTATTTACTAGAAACAAATCCAGAAGCGCATCCTGATCACCCCTGAAACGTGTGGAAAAAATCTATTATTTGATAAATATTCGCTTTCATTAAAGCTGTCCAAAAACAGTTGATTTAGTTTCTCAGTTCTATATAGTGTTTTATTGTTCCAGTTGATTTCAGCATAATTGAAGTCTCCAGTGATGTAGACTGGTACGCCCCTCTGCACACACCTCAGCTAATACATTTATCATATTCCTGCCTGATTCTTCTGCTCGAGTGTGGTGGCCTATATATACATGCCACAATAAACCTTAAACCAGCAATTTTGATGTTCAGCCATACTGATTCAATAGGACTTATGGTTCTATATTTTTTGATACACTAGAGTATATTTTCTGTCCATTCACTTGTTCCTTTACAAAACACACACACTCCACCGCCTCTTTGTTGATTGCGGTCTTCCTAAAAAAATATTATAACCATTGATATCTATCAGACTGTTTCTAATGTCAGCATTCAACCAGGTTTCAGTTATTAATATGCATAGAGGATCGTGTTTTTTAATTGAGATAAAGAATTCTGGCCTTTTTTACTATGGAACATACATTGCTATACCAGAACGACGCCTCTAGAATTTGTTTATTTAGTTTTTTGGAGTTGTACTCTGATTAACTTTTTACAAGCTTTGGTGTAAAATCAAACCCTGATATCTAATTTTATAATTGTTTCTTCCCCTCCTTGGTATGTTGTTCCAATTCGTGCAGGAGTTTTTGAGATGGTTTCTTTGCATTGGTGTTTGGTCTCTCTTATATATATTCCATCATTGTTCTGAAGTTTGCTTTTTTTAAGCTTCAAAATCGCCAAACCGTCTCCTTGTCTTCAAACTGGACTTTATTGGTCTTTTTTATTGCATCAATTTTTCCCCAAACGATACATTTTAATGTTTTCTTTCAAATATTTAGCTTAATGGGCTTAAGTATTTCAACCACTAAGCCTCCGCGTCTGATTCTGATTTTCAGTATCGGTCCCAGGTTCAGAAATACCAAATATAACAAGATTGTTTAGACGCTTTTCTCTCTCTATATTTCCTCTATAGTGGGTGCGATATTATCTTCCCTTCCAAGATTTATCTCACCTTTAGTGATATTTTCCAGTTTTTCCTCCAGTTTCTGGAAATTTCCATGAAGAGCTGCTTTGATTCTCATTTTTTATTTTTACTATGTCAGCAAACGACTGCTTGGATTGAATTGATTTTTCCTTTAGTTCATTTATTTCCGCTTGCAAGTCAGCAAACCTTAGCTTTTTATCGCAGGTAACTCTCGAACTACAGTTATGCAATCTGTACAGAAATAAGGGAGCACTCTGGATATCATTGACAGCGCCCATATCTCAGTTGAAGAAAATCCTGCACAATTTCTGCACAATATGACTTTGCACATATCGCATGGATAGCCAAAAAGATCACTTTTAGTTTCTTTAAAAATACAAGCGGCACTACATTTCGAACAAGATCCAGTCATACTTGTTTATATTTTTGTCCTCTGTTGTAAAAATAACCCGAACGCGGAATTTTATGAGTTGTTTGGAATTCCGTTTTATTGCAAGTTTTTTTATTATTTGGTTGATTTTTTGTTTAGATTTATTTGCAATTTAATATAATATAAATGCACTTTTCCACAAGTAGGCACTGTTATTAAGAACTAAACTTTATTCCAATCAGTTCAAAAAGTAACACCATGTGTTCGACGCGAAAATCGCGAAAAAATACGCACGGAAAATGTCCAATAACAGTCCAAATACCGGGAGTAAACTCGACACGCAGCTATCTCGACGAATATTCGAATGTACTAAATGCATCTAGATTCAATCCGTTCAAAACAATAATTGAATATGCAACAATAGGTTGGTCAATACATTAAAAATGTGTGTATAAGTTGTTTGTTAAAAAAATATAAAAGTAAACTGACTAATAAATAACCCCAAAATAAAATAATCTTAAATCTTTATTACCTGGTGGACCACGGGGTGGTGGTCCTCCTCTAAATAAAGGTGGTGGGCCACCTCGACCTCCACGAAACATACCTGGCGGTGGGCCGAAGCCCCTCCCTCGAAACCTGGGTGGCGGGCCTTCTCTAGGGCCTCCAGGAGGAGGGCCTGCCCATCTAGGAAGAGAACCTTTACTGTATTTCTATATTTAATAAAAACATAAAATAATAAAACCAATAATTACCCAAAGCCTCCTCTGGCTCCACCGCGTCCACGACCAGGAAAATCCTTTATACCGTCTCTACTTTCTTCGTCAAAATCTACATCGTCCTGGAAGTTTTCATCCATGTCGCCGTTATCAATTAATTCGTTTTCGGCCATAGCTGATGTCAAAATGTGAAAGTGTCAAACTGTCTTTTGATATAAATACCTTATCAATAAGTTTTACAATATATGAAAAGGTAATATATCTTGAATAATTACGAATTGGTCAATTAATAAATTAAAAGCTGACCGGATTACCAGAAGTAACCAGAAGTAAAAACGTCCAAAGCCACACTGTCAACTGTCAACAGAGTCAACCTGGTGTCAACTTTCAGCTTGTCAATAGTTTGGTTTGTACCAGAGATATAGAGTTAGCAAGAATGAGCATAATAAACATGCGCATTAAATTCTGTTGTAGTCGCCAAGTGGTAGTAGCAATCCACACCTTTACCATTTTTATTATACTTTTGCCTCAATGTAGTTTATGTAGTTTTTAAGATAAGGTGAAGGTTTGGATCCGGTGGCTGACCTTGAAGCCCATATTTGCTGCATTTGATCATCGATACTACGCAAACGCACATCGTCGATGTTGCCAAGTTGCAGTTTATTTTCGAATTATTTGCAGTTGAAATTTTTTTTTTATAGAATTAATACAAATTCTCTATAATTAATTTTATAATTTCAGATTTATCTTGATATCCCAAATTAAGGTAAGAAGGATAATGAAGATTGTGAAATGAAAGTATTATGAGTATATAAAATTGTAATAATAATAACATATTTATTTATATATTTACATTAGAATTAAAAATTATCATTTACAGATTTTTTCTTAATGGTTTTAAACTTATTAGAATTATAAGTCTATATCTCTTTCTGTTTACAGACAATAATAGTTTTGATTATACAGGGTTGTTCACCACATACGACACGGAGTATTGTAGCTAAACGATGAGATTTTTACAAATTGTAAGTTTGGGGTTCGTTGAAGGACTATTAGAGCTAGAAATAAATAAAAAATATCAAAGTTGTATTTTTTTAAATGGAACACCCTATATATTATTACATTTTTAGTTTCTACGATTAAAATAAAGGTAAATTTGATTAAGGTTTATTATACTTAAACCTTACCGTTTTTGAAATATTTTCAATTTTGTGAAATTGCAGTAAAAATTTTAAAGCTTTATTTCTCCAAAGGTATCAATGTTTTTAATACTAAATATTTAATGAAGTTTATTTATTGATCGGTTATTGTGTTGCAATAATAAAAATAATACTACCTTATACAGAGTGTCTAAAAATTTATTTTAAATAATTATTAGCTTCAAACGGCAATAACTTCTTTAATTTAAATGGAATGCCCTGTATATTTTAGGAGAATCAGATGCACAATTAAATTGTCTATCAAATTGTATTATACCATTTTTTACCTATCCCTTCAATTTTTCGTAGAAAATGCAGTTTCTTATAATTTAGACTCATTTTTCAATATATCCATGGAATATTGACATTTTAGATTGTTTTTAAAGCAACTAATGTACAAAATGTACAGACTAGTAATATTATCGTTTTTATCAAAACGATAATATTACTAGCCCATTTGTATGCAAAAAGAAAACTATTTAAATCTTTATAAAAGAGCATATCATTAATTAAATATAACACCATTATTTCCGCCCATATACTAATTAATTACATACTTAATTGTGTTCGTTAATAAATTATTATAAATAAATGTGGATTTGAATCAGAAATCAATATAATAATAAGTTATCAAATTAAAGTCTCTGTTGTTATAAATAAGCATTTATTAAAAAATGAAATATCATTTTTAAGGTGTTACTTTTATCACACTGTCTAATGCCCATACAAAATTCAGTTTTTAGTATTTGGAGCAATTATTATTAATCAACGCAAACAGTCAGTTAATGTAGTTTGAATACTGGAATCATATTAATTGATCCTCTTTAACAAATATTTAAACAGTTTTTTTTATTTTTTAATGAAATAAACGAATTATATCGACAATATTAGTATCTGTGCTCTTTAAAAATTTGGTACATCTTTAAAAATAATCTAAAATGTCAATAATAAGTTCTAAATTACAAGAAAATGCATTTTCTACGGAAACTTAAAGAAATAGGTAAAAAATGGTATAATATAATTTGATAGACAATTAAATTGTGCATCTGATTCTCGTAAAATATACAGGGTGTTCCATTTAAATTAAACAAGTTATTGCCGTTTGAAGCTAATAATTATTTAAAAAAAATTTTTAGACACTCTGTATAAGGTAGTATTATTTTTATTATTGCAACACAATAACCGATCAATAAATAAACTTCATTAAATATTTAGTATTAAAAACATTGATACCTTTGGAGAAATAAAGCTTTAAAATTTTTACTGCAATTTCACAAAATTGAAAATATTTCAAAAACGGTAAGGTTTAAGTATAATAAACCTTAATCAAATTTACCTTTATTTTAATCGTAGAAACTAAAAATGTAATAATATATAGGGTGTTCCATTTAAAAAAATACAACTTTGATATTTTTTATTTATTTCTAGCTCTAATAGTCCTTCATCGAACCCAAAACTTACAATTTGTAAAAATCTCATCGTTTAGCTACAATACTCCGTGTCGTATGTGGTGAACAACTCTGTATATGTATGTATTGATGTATTGAAGTATTACCATGACGAGTCTTATAGAACAATACATGTCAATGGGACATAGAGGTAACATTTTACCTACTTTCAAACACTTACTTTGATTATGTTTGTATCATAATTTCTTAAAAATATCAAGTTAGTGGATTAATAGCAATTTTAAACATATATTTTATCGAAGAGTGTTGACAAGACTTAAGACTAAAATAAGCTTTATGTTTTATCTTTTTCGCTTTACAAGGGAGATGGTTTGTGTCGTAAAATAAATTACAGTATTTATTACTGTAATTTCTTGTTTTCTATAATGCCAAATCTTGACAATATGGTGAAGGTTGAGTTTTGATCTTATTAGTTTTATACCTGTGTTTATACTAGACTAACTTAAGACTTAGTTAGTTTGTGATTTATATTAAGATCTTTCTTATATATTATTTGTTATGTCTTAATCTTAATACTATAGAAAGAAAGAAAGACATTGCTTTATTGTCATAAAAAAATTTTACAATTTTGTTGACAAAGCTTAAAAAAAAGAATATAAAAAACATACAAAACTTCACTTAACAATAGAAAAACATATAAAACTAACAGCAAACATACAAAACTAAAACAATACTTTATACAATTATAGAAATTGTACATTGTCAAAAATTTATTTAATTAAATATAAATAAAATATAAACATACATGTAAATAAACAACTGTATATAATGCCAATACTAAATTTAAATGGATAGAAAACAAAATCATTTCTTAAATTTAGTGAATGTGTGTTAAATTTAGAACTAGATATTAATAAAAAAATCGGCTCTGCGAAATGCAGGAAAGGATGAAATGGAATTAATCTCAGATGGCAGATGATTGTGCATTTTTTTGCATTGTACAATATGGAACTCTTTACTAACTCAGAGTGAGGGGTTGGCAGATACATGTTATGCTCTGCGTTCCTAATTGGATAGCCATGAACTGGCCCTAGAGAAATACTCGATACGTGCTTGCGAACTAGGCAGACGGATTCGAGTATAAATAGGGAAGGAAGAGTTAATATTTTATATCTTTTAAACAAGTCCCGGCAGTGAGCACGACTGGTTAGCCTCAGTGAATATCGCACAGCTCTCTTTTGTAATTTGAAGATACGCTCAAATTGAGTCGCACAACACGCACCCCAGAATGGAAGTGCGTATCGGAGATGCGACTCAAAAAGGGCATAATAGACTGTCCTAGATGTTGACAAATTAAGCACATTAGTAACTGATCTAAGTGCGAAACAGGCAGAACTTAATTTTTTAGCTAAAGCATCGATGTGCAAATCCCATTTTAAATAGTTGTCCACAACAAGGCCTAAAAATTTCACAGAATCAACGACGTCAATGGTGGTATTATCAAGTTGAAAAGGTAGCAACGTACTTTTATATGATAAGACTTTAGTTTTAGAGACGTTGAGACACAGATAATTAGAATCGCACCATGTTTTTATGTTGATTAAGTCACTGGAAATGGTTCTATGAAGTGCCGTGGTGTCCGGGCTGCTCCATGTGAAACAAGTATCATCCGCGAAGAGACAGATTTAACCACTGATGTCCAGACTAGCAATATCGTTGATAAACAACAGAAACAAAATAGGACCTAGCACTGAGCCCTGAGGTACTCCGCATTCTATTGGCTTGCAAGAAGACACAGTCTTATCAACCCTCACACGCTGGTTTCTGTTGTAAAGGTATATTATGCTTTGTCTAGAAAATAAAATATCTTAATCTTGCATATCCTTCCATCCTTCCATATTAGGAAAAATATGGTTTACAAATCATATATGCTAAGAAAATCACATAAATTAGGTGTAAGAATAGAAAAATCTTAAAGTAGCAGAAAAATTAATGCAATATATGTATAAGCAGAATTAAACAAGGTAACTGGTTAATGTTGCTGAAGCTGATGATTCTACGGTTTTAATTACGGAGGCTAAAAAGCCTTTTTAAGGGCTCCATAGTTTTAATGGAATGTTAAGAAAAACTTATTATGAACATGATATGGAGCTACAGCATTTAAAAATTAAAAAAAAAAGAAGAAACTTGGACACATATCCCTTTTAATTTTCCGAATTTTTAATAAAGCTGCATCATACGGTATATATTTACAAAAAAACACTGAAAAGCCCATATTTGTTTTCTACTGAAAATAATTTCAAAATCACTGCAATCTGGTAACACCGGCGATGTGCGCATGCGTAGTATCTGTGACTATATGCAGCAAAAACTCGTTTCAAGGTCAGCCACGGGATCCACACCATAGATCCACACCTTTACCCAACCCAGAGACCCAACCTTTACCCCTTGACAAATACCTAAGATAATTTTGAGGGTTGTTGGTTCCTTGCTTGAATATTTTTGTTTGTGTATCGGGCAACATCAAAATTGTGCAGCTTATTCACTTAAAAATGTACATCTGTGGTAATTTAACTTCTATCCGAAAATTCGAACAAATCCCTGAAGGTTGGTGATTATACTATACATAGTTCTACATGGAAAGCTGTATGGCGCTATACCTGAAAACAGGTTGACAAAGTCAAAGGAATAAAATGATTTTTTTAATATTTTATAGTCATAGAGAAAGATTTTCTCTATGATCTAGGAGCAACCCTGGCAATTTTCCGAACCCTGGCTGACAACCAATCTGACAACAGTGTGACAAGTGCTGAAGTTGACAAGTGACAACTGACATATATAGATAAACAAACAAAATGACAGCTTTCTAAGAGTAAATAAAATAATTTATGCAAAGAATTTCTGTTGTTATATGTAAATTCGTTCGGGAATAAATGAGTTTTCTAAATCATTAGTGTACTTTGTTACTTTGTTGTTGTTAGAGACCTTTTATTGAATTTTGTTTTTTAGATGGACTCCACCCGTAATAGTCATATTAAAGAGGCCCAAGCTACTTTGGCTTCTATTCAAGAAATATCTCGGCTTTTAAATACAGAACTTAGTCCCGAAGCTTTAACAATATGCGTGAGACTTTGTGAAGCTGGTATTAGTCCAGAAGTATTAGCTGCTTTGGTTAGAGATCTTTTAAAGGAGGTTCGTGAATCACAATTAAATCATAATCAAGCCAGTTCATCAAGGGAGTTCCAAGCTAGTAATTAAATTTTTATCTATTCGGCTTTCTGGACAGTTTAAATACTGAGATGGGAATATAGATCATGCAAGAGTACAAAGCTGATGTTTACATTTTATAATAAATAAAAGTACTATCAAATTTGTAAGAGTTTGATAAAACTCCTGATATTCTACCAGAATTTTTTATGCACTGCCAGTAGCGTGTCAGTTTTGTAAACATGTATTTTAAGTAAAGTGACTGTTCAGGTGTAGTTTAATGCCGATTCAGTTCTAGTGTGATTTTGTCAGTTCATTATAATTAAAAAAGATGTAATATAAATATCATGGTAACATTTGGACTTTATGGTGAAACTCTAAATTCACCTCTTTTATTAATAGACATAAAACCTAACCTAGCCTGCAACATTAGCGTATATGTCTTGTATATGTTATTTGAATTTGTTTCTGTACCAAAGAAATAATATTTTGTTTAAAAAAATATATAATATGGTAATAATTATGAAATAAACACACAGTAAACATGAACGACTTTCAGATATCTCTCTGATTGCCTATTCAGACACAGAAATTAGATTGCAATGTTGCCAGTTATGTTTTCAAATTATACTACCTCTTCTTTATGTTATAAATTCTACTGTATGATTGAATAAAAACTGCGTCAGCGATGGCTATGAAATGAAGATTTCTGTCATTTTATATGTAAAATTATATGGGAAATGTCATCGATCGTCATTTCCAAGCCAACTGGATGCCTTTTTTTTCGATCATATGGTATTTATAACATAAAGAAATATATATTGCTATTGTTAAACTAACGATTTTATTAAACCCTTAGTAATATTTCTTTGTTATAATTTAATTTACATATATGAGTTGGGCTCAACTTTTGTTTAGCTGAAATCAGTTATGTAAGAAATGTTTGTTTATTTAGTATTTGGAAGCCTTTTCGAATAGTATGTCACAAAAGTTATTCTGCAGAAATGCCTAATTTTCAATTTTTCAACTTTAGATGGGCTGAAATCAGGCCAACTTGAGTTTAGCTAAAATCATTAGTTAAGCAAGAAATACTTGTTTAGTTTGGTTTTTTTCCAAATAGAAAGTCACATTTTTTTTTTGCGGAAATGCATTTTTTTATCGACTTTATAATAGCTGAAACCAGTTACATAAAAACAAATTTCTGTTTTTCATTTTCATTATAGAATTTTTTCTAGACATAATATGTAGACATGCAAAAAACTTCTTGTTTAAGTGTACCATTTTCATTGATTTATTGATAAAATATTGTAAAATATAGCGAGATTTGAAAAACACTCGGCAATTGAAGGGACCAATGCAAGAAGTGCCTAAGTCAGCTTAGTCAGGTTTCTAGTTTAAGTTTTACATTTCACTTTTACTCTATTTGGGCTCTCAGGTTCTATCACTTCCTGATGAGATACATGCCTGAAATTTGTAGGGTAGTATCAGTGACCCTCTTGGAGTCTCCATACCAAAATTCAGGCTTCTAGATTAAGTTTTACATTTCACTTTTGCTCTATTTGGGCTCTCAGGTGCTATCACTTTCGGATGAGATACAGGCCTGAAATTTATAGGGTAGTATCAGTGACCCTCTTGGAGTCTCCTTACCAAAATTCAGGCTTTTAGCTTAAGTTTTACATTTTACTTTTACTCTGTTTGGGCTTACTACTACTTCTGGATAAGATACAGGCCTAAAATTTGTAGGGTAGTACCAGTGACCCTCTTGGAGCCTCCATACAAAATTTCAGACTTAATAGCTTAAGTTTTACATTTAACTTCTCTATTTGGGTTCTCAGGTACTACCACTTCCGGATAAGATACAGGCCTGAAATTTGTAGGGAGTACCAGTGACCCTTTCGGAGTCTCTATAACAAAATTCAGGTTTCTAGCTTAAGTTTTACATTTCACTTTTACTCTATTTGGGCTCTCACTTCCTGATTAGGTACAGGCCTGAATTTGAATATGTAGGGTACTTAGGGTAGTATCAGTGACCCTCTTGGAGTCTCCATACGAAAATTCAGGCTTCTAGCTTTAGTTTTACATTTTACTTTTACTGTATTTGGGCTTACTACCACTTCTGGATAAGATACAGGCCTGAAATTTGTAGGGTAGTATCAGTGACCCTCTTGGAGTCCCCATACCAAAATTCAGGCTTCTAGCTTCAGTTTTACATTTCACTTTTACTCTATTTGGGCTCTCAGGTTCTTTCACTTCCTGATGAGATACAGGCCTGAAATTTGTAGGGTAGTATCAGTGACCCTTTTGGAGTCTCCATACCAAAATTCAGGTTTCTAGCTTAAGTTTTACATTTCACTTTTACTCTATTTGGGCTCTCACTTCCTGATTAGGTACAGGCCTGAATTTGAATATGTAGGGTACTTAGGGTAGTATGAGTGACCCTCTTGGAGTCTCCATACCAAAATTCAGGCTTCTAGCTTAAGTTTTACATTTCACTTTTACTCTATTTGGGCTCTCAGGTGCTATCACTTCCGGATGAGATACAGACCTGAAATTTATAGGGTAGTATCAGTGACCCTCTTGGAGTCTCCATACCAAAATTAAGTTTTACATTCTACTTTTACTCTATTTGGGTTTACTACCACTTCTGGATAAGATACAGACCTGAAATTTGTAGGGTAGTATTAGTGACCCTTCTGGAGTCTCCATATTAAATTTCACGCTTCTAGTTTAAGTTTTAAATTTCAGTTTTACAGTAGAACTTATAGGACACATATCGGAATTAACACGGCCGAATTAATGAAGTATCTGGATTACTGGAGGAATATTTTTATAATGTTATTGTTTCATACTTTTATTGTTTCGAACCTTAACTCAAAATTTAAACACATTTTTATTTAAACGAAAACGCAAAACGCTTTATAAAACATATTAAAACTTCTTTTTGATCTTATAAATTGCACTTATTGTACCTTGTACTTACATGTACCTACATACAGGGTGGCGCCTCTCATACGCCGCAGAGGCTCCAAGGAGAACAACAGTTTGTATCGAAATGAAATTGTGAGGGCATATGTAGGTTAATTCAGAGCACTTTTCTACAGGGTGTCCCCAAAAAAAGTTACATATCAAAGTTGTGTTTTTTGTAATGGAAACACCTTATATATTAAGAAACACCTAATAAAGAATAGTTTTATAAGAGAAGTATATGACTAAAATGTAACGTTTTTGACATATATTTTCTAGAAATAAAGAACAATTTTTATAAATTACAATAAAAGCTACCTAAATTGGATTATACCCGGTATACCCTAATATGTAGTTAAATTAACTATTGTACTTTAAATCAAATTAAAACTTAATCCAAAAAGTTATACAGGGTGAGACAAAATTAATATTGAACATTGGTCACCTTTAGAAGCATTTGGCATTTACCTGCTTTTAATCATTTGGCAGAATTTGGCTTAAAAGCATGTTACTCTTTTATTTTAAACGGAACACCCAGTATTTATTTCGATATTCAATGAATAATTCATATCTCAAATTCAAAATACTATTAGGGTTGCCTACCCCTCAAACAAAGATTTTCCTAGATATTTTCATTTACATGATTTGATCTGGGTAGATCTTATTTTAGATTATTAGATTATTTGATAAAATCTAGGGTGGCTGTGATATGTCTGACGTTACTGCAACATAGCTGTCTAATTAGTCCAACTTTAACAACTAGTTATCATTTTGTGTCAGTTAAAACAAAAAAAATTCTCTAAAATTTACCGAAAATGCAAACTTATCCTACATCAGCGAAAATTGATATGATTCTATTAGTTGGTGAATGCAGTGTGCATTCACCTATTAATAGGATACTTAAAGGCTCCTGATTTTATCTAGTCTAGGTTTTTTATGGGGATATGCTAAAGACAGTGTTTAAAAAACTCGAACAACTATTGTCGACAACATGCGAGAAATTATTGTAGCTGCTTTTCGAGGTAGAACTTTTTTAGAAATAAAGAACAATTTTTAAATGACAATAAAAGCTACCTAAATTGGATTATACCCGTTATACCCTAATATGTAGTTAAAATAGCTATAGTACTTTAAATCAAATTAAAACTTGATCCAAAAAGTTATACAGGGTGAGACAAAATTAAATTTGAACATTGGTCACCTTTAAAAGCATGTTACTCTCTTATTTTAAATGGAACACCCAGTATATTATTCCGATATTCAATGGAGAATTCATGTCTCTTCAAAATACTATTAAGGTTGCCCACCCCTCAAACATAGATTTTCCTATATATTTTCATTTACATGATTTGATCTGAGTAGATCTTTATTATTTGATAAAATATAGGTGGCTGTGATATGTCTGACGTTACTTCAACACATTTGTCTAATTAGTCCAACTTTAACAACTAGTTATTATGTTGTGTCAGTTAAAACAAAAAGAATTCTCAGAATTTTTTTCCGAAAATGCAATCTTATCCTACATCAGAGAGAATTGATATGATTCTATTATTAGTTGGTGAATGCAGTGTGCATTCACCAACTAATATAACAATATGTAATTAAATATCAGGCTATACAAGGTCAACTAAAATTTAGGTAGCTGTTGTCGAAATTTAAAATTTACTTTTCATTTTCACAAAATGTGAAATATGTCACAATCCTTAAATTTTAGGTATATGCGTCTTTAATAAAACAAACTTTTATTTTTTTTCTAGAATCCGAAAATCAATTAATATATAGGGTGTTCCATTAGAAAAAACACAACTTTGATGTGTAACTTTTTTGGGGGGCACCCTGTATAATTCTATATATTTTTATAAAATGCTTTCAGTTAAGCTACACAAATTTCATTTCGATATAAACTACCGATCTCCTTGGAGCTTCCGCGGCGTATGAGAGGCGCCACCCTGTATATGCACCTATAAGATAACTCAGTTATTACTTACTACAACATCCATATTAAGTAACTACGCACCTTAATACACATTCAATACGTACATAAAAATATCAACAAATGGGAAATTAACATTTAATTCGAATTGAATTGATTGATTTGAATTAATTGGCTTTTAAAAAAAATAATAGATTTTTATCTGCATACATACTTATCGATTTTGCTGCCTCAACAGCCTTCTCGTTTGGCAAAATATTTTGCCTAGAAACACCGTTTTCTTCTACCCAGTAAATACATTTTGATACAGATTGCATTGCTGTAAGATCTTTATTAAACAAGTCATTTTTATCACAACATTGTTATCCTCTGTTTCACTTTAGTCGTTATTTGTTTCTTTTGTTTCCAGTGCTTAGTATTTTCTCTTCAATTTGTCTCTGCCTTATATATCAGGCAAACTAGAGACAAACTCTTATTCCCCTTAAGTTCATTTACATTTTTTTTACTTTGTACATGGTTTGATGTTTTTATTTGTTCTTTGTATGTCTGATTTTTTATATCGAATGAATTGAAATATTAAATTTCGGAACAGCAAAAATGGAATGTTACGGATGGCATAGAAATGTTACGTATCCTTCCTTTCTTGTCAATGCAATCCAATCTTGCCTTTCTTAAGCAAGAGTTGTTTAGCTGGCTCTATTTTTTAGCAATATACGATACTCCTGACTCCTGTACTACAGAGAAAGACTACATACTGCATCTAACCGTCCACCGTCCAAAAAAATGCGATCTTTTATTTTTATTTGCCTTTGAATTTTGTTGGCACAAAGAGATAAAAATCAGTGGCGTAGCTTATATAGGTAACCAAGGGCCCTGGGGCAAATTAAAAAATGGGGCCCCACTGCTATGTAAACTGATTAGGTTTTATCAAATAAAAATATGAAATATACAAATACTACGTATATGCTAAGCTACTCAAGCTCTTTTTTGTCAAATAAGCTCTTTTTTGTCTTTTTTATCAAATAAAAATATTAAACAGTAACAACATAAATTACAATTAATACTTGGTGTAGGTTTGGCTAATAAAACGAAATAGAGAAGATTCAAGGGTTTATTATATAAAGGTCGGGCCTACCAACTGACTAAATAACAATTATATTTACATTTTTTTCCTGGCTTTAGTTTTCGCAAAAGTATCAATGACTTCGTTTAAATCCAGGCTTGATGCGGTTTTGTTTTCAATTGCTATTAGCGATAAATGTCGGAGTCGAGTTTGGCTCATATTATTTCTTAAATAATTTTGTATTATTTTTAATTTTCTAAATGACATTTCAGCCATATTTCAGCTGCTGCAGAAGTGACAGGAATTGCCACAGGTTACTACATTTAACGGTGGCGACCATGAACGATCTCCTGCCCGCGAACCTGAATTAATGTACATACTGCAGGTGACATTAATTCAGGCATTTTTTCACGATATTTCGCGTTATACAATGAGCTGTAGCGAAATTTATATATTTGACACGATTTATTGACTTAACGGACATCAATATGAGTGGTAAAATCAAATAAAATTGAACCACTATATTAACCAGTACAAAAAAGTTTATTGACATTAGCTTACTTCCTGATACAGCATTAATTTTTTAACTGTTCTCAAAAAAAAAATGTTAACTCGAATTCACAATAAAACGCACATCGATGAATAATAAAACGCACATATCACTATCCGTCAAATTGAACCAAACACTGCCAACCTACAGAAAGAATTTAGGGGAACTCCCTAGGCATAACTTTTGAATTTCTCTCAACTGAGTTGTCATGATTAAAGTGGGGTTGCAACCTGTCATATTTATTTTGAAAATGGGAGAAATTTCCAAAAGTTCAGTTCGATCGAGATTTCTGGTAAGGTTGATAATATTTAAGCTTTCAGGTTCTACCACTTCCTGATGAGATACAGGTCTTAAACTTGCAGGGTTGTATCAGTGACCCTTCTGGAATCAGTACCAGCAGAAAAGAGACTCCATTTGACGGTACTGATACTACTATTCTAAAAAAACATTTTTTAGTAATATTTATAAATTACATGAAGAATATCTGACTCATTAACATTACCAGTGATGTTGATTAACACCGATATGTATTATAGAGTATGATCGAAAAAATCGGTAGTATTTATTTTTGATTCCATCAAGTCTTATTATAAATTATATGTATAATTTATTCTCACAACTTGAACTCTTTATCAATTATTAATTTATTCTCACATATCTACATGTAAGTTTGTGTCGTTTCGTCGATTTTTTTGTAAAATGCTTCGTTTCGGGTTTCGGACATACAAGGTGTAGAAGTTTCATTTTTATTTCGGTTTTTTTAAATAATTTCTGTACTAACGTCGATATTTGGATCAAAATGGATGTCTGGGTGTTTCTTGCCATAACAAATTTGAGTCGCTGTTAGTATGACTTTTACGTACAGAGGACGCCACCTACATGTTTTTAACTGTTTTTAAGAATAGATAATAACTTTTCGTCTGTATTTGTATTATGCTGCTGGTAAAAAAAGAGCTGTTGGCTGCTATGGAAAAAATCGCTATGGACCAATGTGAAAATTGCTATGGACAACCATTTTCAAGATATTTGGAATCAAAATAATCAATATATTTTATCTAATTCAAATTAATCATATTTTTTTAGAAAAATTTATGATAAAAGTTTTTGTTGAATTTTTGGCACAAAAATATTTCAAATTTATTATTTCAGTCTAATAACTATCTATCATGTTTATTTTTTGTCAGAGACAGTGATGACATATTGATTATTTCAATTCCAGTTGCCCGAAACCGTTCTCGAGAACAACTTCTCAGCCTCCTGTATGGCGAAACTATAGGTATTTTTCTTATTTTTGGCATGCACATCTTTATGGGATTTGAATTGCGCCCTAATTGTTTTTAATATACAGGGTCCGGCAATAGTGCTTCGGGCATCTGTAACTCCTAGAACAAAAAATTTGGATATTTTGTTCAAGTGCGGATTTAAAGTATGTTCTAGGATGTATTTCAGGAAAATATTTAAAATTCTATAGGGTGGCTCAAAAAAGTGTGAGTGGATCGGGATTATTTTTTTTTAAATGGAACACCCCGTATATTATTGCATTTTTGGCTTCTTTTGAGATCACTTTACATATTTCGATAGGTTCAGAGATACATATTAATAAATAAATAAAAAATATACATTTTCAGCCTTTCTAAAACAAATTATTAAAGATACAAGAACTGTCCTGAAATCAAAACTATATTAAGTATTTACTTTAGATGGTCTGTACTTACTTTGCTTTAAATATGGTAACCTTAAATCATACAGGATGTTCAAAATTTTATGCCAAACTTTCTAAAATATAAAATAATTTTTCTTCGTTTTTTTAAATGGAACACCCTATATATTATTTTTTCAATAGATGGAGAATTAAAAAATGAACATTTTTTGTTTTTATAGTGTTTCAAAATTTTTAACGGTTTTGCAGATATTCGCGGTTTTATATTTTATATGGCATTTTCCATAGTAAATTTTTATCAAAGCCACCCAATAATTGTTTTCTCGTATTTTGCTGTTGAGAGAGCCATATGAAATAATAGTGCTTGTAACTGCGAAACCATTAAAAATTTTGAAATACTTTAAATATAAAAAAATGTTCATTTTTTTAATTCTCCATCTAATAAAAAAATAATATACATAAAATATAAACAAGAAATCGTCGGTGAAACGTGATAAACTGCTAACTCCATTATTCCTAATTTTACAGGAGACCAAAAAAACGGTACAAAAAAATATGTACACATGTGGGAAGTATTTTGATGCGTTAATATGATAAAGAGATAAGAATTTTATTTGCTGGGGAACAATAAAACTCAATATTTCGTGTTACGTCATTTTATTCAGACACAATAGGTAGATAGCAGATATTCGTCTTGCAGAAATAAGAAATAAAAATATACTTCTGGAGATAGCAACCTTTATTGTTCGAAATTTTGAAAGTGGAAATTAATATTACCCAAACAGATTTACAAATAATCAATTAAATTTAAAAAATATGATATTCATAACCATATATTTATAATATTGTCGGTCTAGAAGCAAAACATACAAGTCCAAAAACGAATAAATTTTTAATGAAAATTTTAAAATTTTTTGCATTTTTAAAGAACTGAAGTAGCAGAATTTTGAATTTGATTTTTTTTTCTTTGGACATGAATATGAAAATAATTTAAAAATTAAACTTATAATTCTTAGAAGATATGGTAGAATCCTTCCATGCTTATCCTAATTTTTATACAACGGTAGAGTAGACCCAGCTTGGAAGACAGTGCGTGATTTTATTAAATATTTATTACTTTTCTCCTTATTTTTTTAATTTTTATAAAAATTATGTATCATTTACGTGAAAATACGTTGATAAAAATAAAACTGATTAGGTATTATGGAAATTCTTATACATGTAGGTAATGTTATTTAAATTATTTATAGCACGCCGATGAATTGCTCGTATATAGAGAATTTCGTTTTTCCCCTTACCCTTTACGGATTATATAGATAACTATTAGGGGGGCCCTTTATAGTTCATTAATAATTAATGAGAATTAAGAATAATTATTATTCTCTTAACAATATTTGCTTTTGCATTGCATTATGGAATTTGCATTGCATTGGTTTACCTTGTATTAGGGTAGTTTCCTGATTTCTATACAGGGTGAGTCTTAAATAAGTTCAAATATGTGCAGGGCTGGTAAACCTCGATAAAAGAAACATAATATTTTCTCTTTACCGTTTTTTTCAAATAAATCCAAAACAACTGAGTTATTTCACTTTTAAAATTTCCAATTTTTTGCTATAATTTTGAGAATCATTGGATTTTCTTTCTTGTAAATTTAATCTACTACCTATGTTACCATATTACAAACAAAGTAGGTTTTTAAACTAAAAATTAAAGAAAAATCCAAAAATTTTTTTTTTTTAAATTCCAAATTTTCAAAAAAAAATTCGCCCAAGAAACCTCATAATCGTGTTTCTTGGGTCGAAATATACTACCCTAAAAATATTTGCACTTATTTAAGACTCACCCTGCATATAATAGGGAAAAATTGACCAAAACGTAAGGCGAAAAAATACACAAAAAAAACACACTAGCCCCTCCTTACATTGCCACCCGGGCCCCTTTGGCCTAGTGCGACCCTGGATCGACGTACTGTACTAAAAAAACATACTATTACGAATCTGTGTGTTTGCTTTAGCGTGATCGTAACGAAAATTACGGAGATAGCAGCATTTCGGTGGCTATTTCAGATCACTAGGAATTAGCAGATATTATTGAGTTAAAATAAAAAATTTTCTTTAATGGGAAAAATATGTTTGCTTTCCCTACTTATAGAGTATTTTTTTCTCTTTCTAATGGTTTAAAAAAAACTTATTAACGTAAAAAATGGAGTTAGCAGGTTATCACGTTTCACTGACGAAAT
The DNA here is from genome assembly GCF_002938485.1 of Sitophilus oryzae. Lineage (NCBI taxonomy): Eukaryota > Metazoa > Arthropoda > Insecta > Coleoptera > Curculionidae > Sitophilus > Sitophilus oryzae. The sequence goes on along the minus strand of NW_022145814.1, from coordinate 229,795 downwards.
ATTAGTTTATATTTTAGAAAGTTTGGCGTAGAATTTTGAACATCCTGTATGATTTAAGATTACGATATTTACAGTAAAGTGAGTATAGGCCATCTAAATTATATATCTAATATAGTTTTGATTTCAGGATAGCTCATGTATTTGTAATATTTTTTTTAATGAAGGTTGAAAAATATATATTTTTTATTTATTTATTAATAGCTTTTAAACTATCAAAATATATTTATTCATATCTTAGGATTATGTAAAGTGATCTGGAAGGAAGCCAAAAATGCAATAATATACAGGATGTCCCATTTAAAAAAAATCATCTCGAACCACTCAAACTTTTTTCAGCCACCCTGTAGGAGTTAAAATATTTTCTTGAAATACATCCTAGTACATACTTTATGTTTACACTTAAACAAAATTCCCAAGTTTTTTATTCAAGGAGCTACAGATGCCCGACGCACTATTGCCGGACCCTGGATTATGTCTTCAAGTATATGCTGAGGAGGGAATGTCAGAATATATGTATAGAATCTCTCAGGTTAATAAATGACGACTAACATAGTCATTTCGATGCTCGAGACCAGCCAGCAGCCTCTATCTGCTATTCTCTGCAAGAGAATAGCCCAACCACAGGCCGAACAGTGTCAGCAGAATGACCGCAAGCAAGGTTACGTTAAATTTCAGTGGTAAGTTCATGAAGGTAACGACATCCAATTAGAAGATACATTTGATGAGGTAGATACATAGTTGACGTTTCAATATATACTGCATATACAGGGTGAGTCAACGATAGAGTAAAGTTCATTATCTCATTTGTTTCAAGGTTTACAAAAAAATGTTTAATATAAAAGTTATAGGGATGGTTAAGATACACATTTTATAATTATTATAGAGTATACAAGGTGCTTCAAAAAAGTGTGGCGGCTATAACATATGTTTTTTTAAATGCAACACCCTATTTTTTATTTTATTTTTAGATTCTGCGTAAAATTCCATAACTTTTTTATATATAATGTTATATACCTAAATTAATAGTTTTTGTAATATTTCAATTTATTTAAACAAATGTTAAATTGCAGTGTGGTAAAAAATTGTCAATGGTGACATTGTTTCTTATGTTGGAGTACCAAAATTTGGTAGGAGAGTATTATAGAGATGAAAAAAAAGATATATGTAAAGATATTTTAGTTAAATGATACAGGGTGTTCAAAATATATTTCTGAATTTCAACTATTCAAAATTAAAAAATCTCAATTTTTTTAAATGGGACACTCTATATATTATCATTTTTTCTGATAGATTTTACAAAACTCTTCAACTTTTATTAAGTATGTCATATACCTATTTTTAATTGTTTGCGATTTATTCCCATTTTTTCTATTTTTACCCATATTTTTAATACAATTACCCTATAAAATCATAGTTACCATGACAAAACAAAACTATTTATTACTTACCTTTAACAAGTAGCTTCATAATTAGTTACAATTGCTGGTATTAGTTAAAATTAATTAACTTTACTCAAATAAACTAAATCGCAGTAGTGAATTTCTTGGGTATTTCTATATTATGATAAATGACACTTGGGATTTTTCGTCGAGGCGAATAGCCACTGATTAGCGTAATACTAGATTAACTAATTGCTAAAGACTACTGATATAGGAATTTTCTTCAACATACAGTAAAGTTTTTTCTCGTAGTAATTCTGATTTATAAATTTGGTAAAGCCAATTTACTACTGCCGCGAAACCGTCCCATTACACACTGAAGATGTTTTCTAGATAATATACATCTATTCTTATAGTAGTTAGCAAAGTACTATATAATATATAGTACTGAACCACAAAATGTGGTTTTCTAGGCTTGTCCGTATATATCAGTCACATTGACTAATTCATTTGAAGAAAATCTGTAACTATTATCTTTACCATTTATACTTATTACAACAAATTAAACTAAAATTCAAATTTTGTTCTTAACTTGCTTAACGGACATGAAATTGTGATAATTATTACTTTTTGTCATGGTAACTATGATGCTATAGCGCAATTGTATTAAAAATATGGGTAAAAATAGACAAAAATTGGAATAAATCGCGAACTAATAAAAATAGGTATATGACATACTTAATAAAAGTTGATGAGTTTTGTAAAATCTATCAGAAAAAATGATAATATATAGGGTGTACCCAAGGGTGTAAAATTGAAATTTCTTAATTTTAAGTAGTTGAAATTCATAAATATATTTTGAACACCCTGTAGCATTTAACTAAAATATCTTAACATATATCTTCTTTTTAATCTCTATAGAACTATCATACCAAGTTTTGGTATTCCAACTTCAGAAACAATGGTACTACTGGCAATTTTTACACACACTGCAATTTAACATTTGTTTAAACAAATTTAAATATTTGAAAAACTGTTAATTTTAGGTATATAACATTATATATAAAAAAGTTATAAAATTTTACGCAGATTCTAAAAATACAATAAAAAATAGGGTGTTGCATTTAAAAAAACATATGTTATATCCGCCACACTTTTTTGAAGCACCCTGTATACTCTATAACAATTTTAAAATGTGTATCTTAACCTTCCCTATAACTTTTATAATAAACATTTTTTTGTAAACCTCGAAACAAATGAGATAATGGACTTTACTCTATCGTTGACTCACCCTGTACAGGGAGGCGCACCTCATTCGCCTCGGTTGATTATACGAAAACGGAAAGATTTAGAAACAAAATATTTTATGGGTATAGGCGGGGAGGCAATGTGCAAAATTTAAAATTATTTGGAAATATTATATATCTAAAATTATATTTTTTCTTATGAAACACCCGGTATTTTATTTCATTTTTGGATTCTTGTGACCAAAAAAAGGCATTTATTATAAGGGTTCAATATGTTTAAAATCTTTGGTTCTTGAGATTTAAATATGCATGCTACAATAGAAGAGATTATTAACACCCTGTACATTACATTTCAAAATTAATTCTTATGATGAGTTTAAAGGTAGAAAAATAAACTTTAGTGAAAAATATTCTTTCTTCCTTAAATCTATACAGGGGTACCAAAAATTGCTGGTCTATTTTAAATATTTGTTTTTCATAAAAACTTCGTTATTTCAAATGCAACACTATCTATTTTTTAAATAAGTCGAAGCAGATTTAAATGATCTTTCAAACTATATCAGGGTTTCCTATACCAATCTGGCTCAGATTTTGAATAAAAAGCGATTTTTCAATAAAATTGTAATCAAGATGGCTGGTGTCGCCATGGCAATTTTCTAGTGACACTTAGTAGCTATTTTCAAAATCGACATTAATTTATGGACTTTATTTAAATTTATAACAGGTTATTTTTATTTAATGTACCTACAATAATGTTAATCAGTTATTTATTTATTATTTTATCAAGAAACATGAAGCAGTATCTGCTGGCGGAAGGAATGGATTTTACAGTGACTTTATTTTGTGAGGACAATTGAATTGAAGGCTTTATGCTCAAAGATATCTAAATAGGATTTTTTTGATAAGGGTTCTTTGAAAAACTACTTTTCCTATTTCGCAGAGTTGATAGTGTGATGTATGAAAAACCTATTAGGCAGAAACCTGTCGTTGGAAGCGAAGAAAATGAATTTGTCTTAATTAGTTCTTTTCTAGAAAATCCAATATATCTACAAGTGATCGTAATATAACAAAGAACTACAACTTTATTTTACCTACTTACTTATTAAACTATTGTAGGTAAATTAAATAAAAAGTAAACTGTTATAAATTTAAATAAAGTCCATAAACTAATGTTGATTTTGAAAATAGCTACTAACTGTCACTAGCAAATTGCCATGGCGACACCAGCCATCTAGATTGCCATTTTATTGAAAAATCGCTTTTTCTTTTTATTCAAAATCTGAGACAGATAGGTATAGGAAACCCTAATATAGTTTGAAAGGGCATTTAAATCTGCTTCGACTTATTTAAAAAAATACATAGTGTTTTATTTGAAATAACGAAGTTTTTATGTAAAAGAAATATTTAAAATAGACCAGCAATTTTTGATACCCCTGTATAAATTTAAGGAAGCAATCAAATTTTTCAGTAGAGTTTATTTCTCTGGTTGTGACCAAACCAAACCAATACAAGAATTAACTCTGAAAAGTAATGTACAGGGTGTTGACAAACTTTTTTATAATATCATGCATATTTAAATATCTTTAAATATCTTAATTAAAAAAACAAAAGCATTTAAACATATTAAACCCTTATAATAAATACTTTATTGTATGCCCAATAATTCAAAAATGAAATAAAATACCAGGTGTTCCATAAGAAGAAATGTAACTTTGGTATGGATCTTATTTCTGGCACACCCTGTACATTTCAAAATAATTTTAAATTATGCACATTGCCTCTCTACATATACCCACAAAAAAAATGTTGTTTCTACATCTCTCCGTTTTCGTATAATCAACCGAGGCGAATGAGGTGCGCCATTCTGTATTTTCAATTTATTTTCTTTTTTTTTTGTAGATAATTTGAATGTTGTTGACTAAAATCTATGGAGTTTTTCATAAACAAATTTATTAACAAAACATATACTCTTCGAAGATAATATACATTTTAGTTTATAAAATATGTAATCAAATTTAATATACCTACTAATACAAATGTCATTACATTAAATTATTACAAAATCATCAGTCATTCACAAAAGTTCACTCTTGAAATACTTAACAATAATACTTATAGGTACATAGAAAAATAAGAAGGTATGAGAATACTTGTTTTGGATGTTTTGAATATTAAAAATAATAAATACTAAGTTTATATCAGAATTAATTCACAATAAATTTCCATTTAGTAAAAAATCGTCATAAAGATCTTAATTATAATGTTCAATTGGAATACCCTAATGGACATGTTAGATTTAACCAGATCCAAATTCAAAAATATAACCAGCTCCAAAAGTACCAGCTTTACCAGGTTCATCATTATATTCTGGTTCTTTTTCATTGATATTGTTGCTAAAAGTGTTCGGTCTTTCTTCAGCTGAGCGATATAGCAATTTAGGAGATGCATACGGTTTTGGCTGGTAATATTGGCGTTCAGGTTGGGGTCGTGGGTAAGCTTCTTGTCTATATTTCCCGTCATCATAATCTTGGGACTGTGGCTGCAAATAAAAATAATTAATTAGGTTTTGTTCGAAATGTAGAGTGTAATATATGAATTTTTTGTCAAACATTTCCACTTGTTTTTTTTTTGAAAGTGGGGGACAATGGTGAATTTTGAAATATAATATCTATTTGGACTGACATTCTTTCATGTTGAAATTTTATATGACGTCTCGACTTATGTATGTACAAGGTGTCCCATTTTAGTTGAAATCATTCGGTATCTTCGTTATTAGTAAAAATAGGAGGATGCGGTTTGTACAAACTTGTCCCATTTTTTTTTGTCAAACAGAAGATGTAAACAAAATTTTCAAAGCCCTCTTCATTTCTGAGCTACAGAGTCTTTTCGAAAATTTTGCAATTTGGGACAGCCTCTCTTTTTGGGCCGTATCTCCGTTACTGGAGATTATTTCGAGAAGGTGAAAAACTGGTTATTGTAGAACTTTTTACAGTGGCGTAGTCTGTTTTTCTGTGAAAAAAATATTTTTGAAAACATGAACTACAGTTATGTTTTTTCAAACGGAACACTCAAACGGATTAAATTATCCGTCTTGCTATGAGCTTCTAAAAAATATATATCACTCTATATTTATTTTCACTATTTACGGCAATATTTAAAATAATTATAGAAAGATATTATTTTCTTATTAGTAGGCCGTGATAAAAAACAAAAAAATCAAAATCGTATTCACTAAAATAGCCATACACATATTAAAATGTTATTTGGGATTGAAATATTTCACTTTCGAACTCTTACCACTGAATCTCCGAATATATTTTTTTTATAACGGGATGGGTTTGCAAATATCTAAAAGCTTGCCTGATAGCAGTTTCCAGGTGTTTGACATTGTTGTAGTTGCCACGATATATTTCATATTTTAAAAATCCCCAAATACAGAAATCAGGAATGGACAAATCCGAAAATCAGGCAGGCCATCATATGAGTCCATTGGTTCCAATTCATTGATTTGGGAAAAAGTCATTTAACAAAATTCGAATATTTTCATCATTTCCCCCATCTTGCTGACGGTATATTTCACGTAAATTAGCTAAAGGAATATCTAAAAGTTCCGGTACGATAGCTTCCAAGTTTTACAAATAGCGGTAGAGAGTTAAGTTTCCCTGATATATAAAGAATTTAGTACCTAGACAGAGCAGTATACTTTTAATACTTCTTTAGTTTCTTTTATTATCAATCATGGCCTACCAATAAATATGATCTTTTAATAAAAAAAAAAAAACTTTTAAATATTGCAGTAAATAGTAAAAATAAAAATATATATTGATATACAGGGTGGTCCGAATTGTATTCCGGAAACTTCGGCAGCATATTCTGCAGATAAAAATAAGTAAAAAAGTTCGTATAAATGTATGTCCTAAAATGCTTAGTTTCGGAGATACAGGGTGTAGAAGTTTCATTTTTATTTCGATTTTTTCCAAATAATCTCTAAAGTGACGTCAATATTTGGATGAAAATTGGTGGATGGGTGTTTTTTGACATGAGAAATTTGATTTTTTCAATATGACTCCCATTTGTAGGTGGCGCCACCTACATGTGTTTTAACTGTTTTGAAGAGTAATAACTTTACGTCGGTACCTCTTTAAAACTACTGAGTAAAAAATATACATTTGCGATTTTTTTTACATAAAAAAGGTCTCTTGGTAAAAATCGCTACGAGTAATGGTTCTCGAGATATTTGGAATCGAAATTATCAATACCTGTCATCATTGACGTAAATTAAACATGTTGACTAAATAATAATTAGACTGAAATCATAAATTTAAAATCTTTTTGTGTCAAAAGTTCAAAAGAAATTGTTTAATCATCATTTTTTCGCAGAAAAACTTATGATTAATTTAAAAAAATAAAAATTTATTATTTCAGTCAAATAACTATACTCAACGTGTGCTTATTTTTTGTAAATAATGACATATATTGACTATTTCCATTCTAAATATCTTGAGAACGGTTGCTCGTAGCGATTTTTACCAAGAGACATTTTTTAAATAAAAAGTCATAAAAATGTATATTTTTTTAGTCAGTGGTTTTATACAGGTACGGTCGAAAAGTTATTACTCTTCAAAACAGTTAAAACACATGTAGGTAGTGCCCCCTACAAATAGGAGTAATTTTGACGTTACTTCAGAAATTATTTAGAAAAAATCGAAATAAAAATGAAACTTCTACACCCCGTATCTCCGAAACTAAGCATTTTAGGACATACATTTATACGAACTTTTTTACTTATTTTTAAGTTTCCGGAATACAATTCGGACCACCCTGTATATTTTTGAGAAGCTGCCATAAGCCAGATCATATAATTTGTAAATATGCAGTGTGTTCCATTTAAAAAAACATAACTTTAGTTCACATCTTTAAAATTATTCTTTTCGTAGAATAACAGACTACGCCACTGTATTCTGGTAAAAAGTTCTACGATAAATAGTTTTCACCTTCTCGATACCTTTAACAATAACAGAGATACGGGGGGGTGTCCCAAATTGCAAAACTTTCAAAAATACCCTGTAGCTCAGAAACGAAGAGGGCTATGAAAATTTAGTTTGTGGCATCTTCCATTTGACAAAAAAGTGCCACAGGTTTGTGCAAACCGTACTGTTCTATCTTCACTAATAATGGAAATAACGCATGATTTCATTGATTTCAACTAAAATGGGATAGGGGAGAGCGGGTACAGTTGTAACAGTTTTTAGAAATTTATTTTTCAAAAATAGAATGAGAAATTTCGCGAAGTGTACATATTATCTTTAGATAGCCTAGACATTTATCATCAAAATGCACATAAGAAATCGAAGGTATATTCACCTATGTAGTCTTAAAAAAGGCAACAGTGGTGTGATGACATGTGTTACAATTGTACCCCGCGGTGGTACAGTTGTAACATAGAGGAAGGGACAAATGTAACGTGTTTAGTATATTGATTTTTCATCTGAAGCAAATAAAATTTTAGCTCCTAGAATCTGACAAACGTTAAGATATGATTTGGATGCATTCAAACAGTAATAATTGCTAGAAAATGAATGCCAACTTTTATTTACAATATGTGAAAAAACTGGTTCAGACAACAATCTTCAAAAGTTATACCTATTCTATAGAATTTTTTCTAAGAATAATTCTAACCTAGTCACAATCGTAGATTTTTCCAAACAGCGTTCTAAAAAAAACTAATGCGCCTATAAAAAATACAATATTAAAAACAAGATAATTAAAAACTTTAAAAAAAATGCTTTTTCTTGTTGGGGATAAAATTCGAGTATGTGGATTGTAACCACTTTAGTAGTTTCACCAGCTTGTATTTTTTTAAATAACGGAAAAGTGTTACATGACAGAGGTCCAAACTTCTAGCAACTTGTCGAAATCCAAGATTTTCGTTCACAACCAAACCCGCAGCTCTTTTTATAAGTTGTTTTGTAGGTCCCTTATCACTATTAATTATTATTACTTAGGCATGTTAATTAAAAAATGAGTACATCTAACGAAACAATGGGTAGGTATCATTGTAACATGTTACAAAAGTACCCTTTGCAATTGTTACAATTGTACCGAACTGACAACCCTGCACTTTTATTGAAATTAAAAACTAGAGCAAAATTTACCCTTAAATGAACCATATCATGTTAAATATACATGCATAGGCTACAAAAGTATATACCTACATTGACTGTAAACTATCAGATATGATAGTTATTTAAAAACTGATAAAATGGCTTAAGTTTTGCTTTTGTGTCGATAAATAGATATAGCTCTATTGTTATGTCACTGCACCATTGCAAAAGTCTCAACTGTCGTCAGATTGTACTGAGTCTGGAACTTGAATAACTGACAAGGTGCCATAATAATGTATTTGAATTTAAAAAAGTTATGGTACCTGTTACATTTGTACCGCGTTACAATTGTACCCGCTCTCCCCTACCCTGTACAAGATGTTATGAAGCAAAATCTAAAATAACATTCTAGATGTATTTCTAATATACTAGTCGGGATCATTGGACTTATGAGGAGCTTCTGAGATGTTCTTGATGTCAATACTGGGCTGACTAAATAGTTCAGTCATTGGGGATTTTTGCTTGAAAAAAAGGTCCGGAAGTTTTGAAACTTTGCTGGTTTATAGGTTTTGGGGTCCCTAACTAAAATCCATAAAATGCACATTTCCAGACTTGCCGCCGGCGCCGCCATCTTGCCAAGATGGCGCCCAAAATTGGTGTTTTGTAAATATCTCGAAAACTATGCGTTTTTTTGCAAAAAATTGAAGAGAGCAAAATTAAAGAGAATAACATTTCCTATAAAAAAGGTTCTATGAAATTTTTCGCTAAAGTCAACCGTTTAGGCACAAAATACCTAGAAATTTGCTATCCCTATAAATCAAATGTCGATTAGGGTTCACTAAAACTAGTTTTAGTTTTAGTTACTAAAACTAGTTTAGTATTTTCAATTCACATTAACAGTGGCGTGTCATGAAACGTGTCTCGTGTCTGCTGTGCTGGGCTCATCAGGGTGGTCTCTTAATTCATCCAACTCTTCATCTTCAGCCACCAGAGAGTTATCTACATGCAAGTAGAATCAAACCAACTCCTCTTCATCGGATTCGTCGAGTGATACTTCAGTGACGTTGTCACAGGATTTCCCATTGCAGTATGAACAAATCATTGAATATTTTAATCTTTCTTTTCTGCATCCGCAGGCTTTACCACAGTTGTTGGTTTATTTACAGGATAAAAATGCCAATAGGGCTTTTGGAGCTGGATCTTTCAACGTTGTGACTGGAGTAATGCCTGTTTTTGTTTTCTTCCAACCCCATTCTTCGGCATCTTTGGTACAACCAGACCAATGCTGAACATGGTGGTAAGTTTACAATGAATGCTGTCGTGTTGCTGCTCTAGTCAGTGATAAAGATGCTAAATTAAATTTACTTTTGGTTACGGATTTGACGAAACACTGGTATCGATATTTATCCAGATTTAGTTTCTAGTTGTCTTTGCATCCATAGAGATCAAGAAGAAATTTCTCACCTGCAATAGCAACTTCGTCAGCGGTGGCACGCTTGTTTTGAAATGCTTCTATAGGAGCTTGTAAGTCTCTACGTTTTTCAAGTGTTGTCAAAGTTTTTAGCTTCCCTTGGTCGAATAAGGCCGACGTCGTATCACACCCACTTATTTCGTGGAGGAACAAGATGTTGTCCTTCACCGCTTCGACGCTTTTTAAACTCTGCGACGAATAGATGCTGTCGACCGTTTTCCTCTTCCAGGCTTCAGGAGGTATACATTATGGTGAGCCTTGCACAGTGCTGTCAACAGAACAATGAGGTCGACATCCTCTCCAACAACACCTGCGTATTCACATGAAGATGACATTTGGATTGCCGTATGTATGATTAATGTGTCGGCATCTTCTGTAGCCTGGATCACGGTGATGTGCGCTTAAGATAAAAATATTACAAGAATTCATTTGAATACACCGTTTTGTTATGAGACACAAATATATACGCATATTATATAGATATAAAGCAGTTCATAGAAGTTACCGAAATATGTTGTCATAATTTGAGCTCTTATGCCTACACGGTTAACTTAAGCGAAAATTTCCTTATAATCTTTTTTGTAGGAAACTGTATTCTCTTTAATTTTGCTCTCTACATATTTCTTCGAAACGCATAGTTTTCGAGATATTTGCAAAATACCGATTTTGGGCGCCATCTTAGCAAGATGGCGGCGCGAGCGGCAGGTCTCGAAATGTGCATTTTGTGAATTTTAGTGCTGGATACCCAAATCATCAATCCCACAAAGTTTCAAAACTTCCGGACTTTTTTCCAAGCAGGCCCCTTTTTTATACCCAATGACTGAACTAAAAGCCGTTTGGCTTGTTGTGCATGTAGGTTGGCACTTTGAATTTAATTGTGAACCAGTACTGCTCTTTATTAGTTATTTTGGTTTTGGATTACTGTATCATGTACTGATTGCTCCATACATTTTCTGATATTCCTTTCTGAGTCCCTTAGTATCGCCGATGTAAGTTCCTGGTCTTTAGTTGGATTGTTCTTAGGTTTTGTTATGCAGCACTGCTAAGGTCGAGGCCGTAAAGAGTGTTTAAACTTTGTACTTCTGTCAAGTCTTCTGTGTTTTATTACTGATTTCTTTATAGTATAGCTGTATTGCTATACTGCATTTTGCTCCGCATCCTCTGGACAGCAATCCGTACATCATTAGTAACTTCAGAATTGATGTCAAGAACACAGGAAAATTTTTAATCAGAAATCAGAAGGGCTTGACTCTACGGGTGATTTTGTCATATGATACGGCATTTCATACAACAGGGTCCAGTGACCCTAACTAGTATTTAATTACTAGCTCTAATAAAGCTAATTTAGATATATTACTTTATACTGTGATACTTACAGTCGAAGAAGATATTTTATTTAATTTTTATTAATACCTGGTTATACGATTCTTCAGCTTGTTGACGCGGCTGTGGCACTGGACCAACTGGTTGAGGAGCTTTAGGCAGATGATCAGCTTCCAATATTTTGAAACCTTCTTTCCCAGCTATGTATTTTACAGAAATTTTTTTGCCATTGGGGTCAATGTAGCTGTAGCCACCACTTCTGCTTCTAAATAATGAAGAGAACAGCAGTGTTTAAATATAAAACTATATTTTTAGTAGTTGAAATTTATAAAAAGTCCTAATTTTATCATTTTCCTTATACATAAAAATCGGCTATGAATATTTTATAAATTATCAGATTAGTAAATAAATATACCTGTTATAGTAAATTTTTCGAGAAATATATATTTCGTTATTTCAGTTATGTTTAAGGAACTGTCTTTTTGTTTTTTCCCTACATATTGATTGGCTATTTGTTCCTGTAATTCTGATTGTCATGGGGGAAATATTTGAAGTTAATGAATTAGTAAACGATGGTATGCATTTTTCATTAACTTGTGGACAAATGGAAAAAATTGCAGATAAACTGTTGAAGAATTTAGAATATATCCGAGGAATATAATTCGTTTATAGTAGAAGGGGCTGCCTTCACAAGCTGCTATATTATTATCAACCTTAGAGTTGGACTTATTTTTCCTTTCTATACGTTACCGCATGGCTGCAAAAATTCTAGAAAGTTTTTGAAATATATTTTTTAATTTTCTGTTTTGATCTGCACTCACCGGCACGAAAAACGGACACCTTACATTTTTCATGTAATTTAAAATTTTATACATTATGTTATAGTGGATCGATTTTATTGATTTTTTAAAAAAATTGTCGCTAAATTAATTTGACTTTTTAATATCTCTTTCTAAATTAAAAACGAAAGTTGCCATCTGCCAATTATGCGAGCCAAAAAAAATGTTGATATTTTGGTGAAAGTTTAAAACACCCTGTGGAGCGTGTTAACAAAGCAAGGAATTTAAAAATCATTCTATCATCTAAGCGTATCGTTTCTCTAAAGTTTGTTTTTTGGTTCATCTCAATAGCTTTATTTCTTTTGGAGATATTCGCTATTAAAGAAAACATTAACATTTTTTCGTATTTTTTACTTAAAACAATACCTTTACTTTTGGTCCTAGTCAACAGACCAATAAAATAGTGTTTATGGTTTATGTAATGTCTCTCTTCGAAAAGTCATATTATTATTGTCTGTTGGGCAGTTATTCTAGCAGAGATGGGAGATGGTTTTAAGTCCAAAAGTTGATCTCTACCACACTGTGTCTCTACCATTTAAAGAAGCAATAGCCGATACTTCAGAACTTAAAACCATCTCTACTAGAGTAAACCAAAGAGTAAGTAAACGTCAATAAATAATAATATGCCTCTTCAATGACAGTGGCATTACAAACACAATAAAAAACTATTTTAAAAGTGTCTTGATGAGGACCCAAAAGGAAAGGCATGCTTTCAATGCTCAAATTGCTATAAATCGTTATTGTCTTATTAAAAGAAATTGTCTTAAACAAAAGCCGAATATCTCTAATAAAAATAAATCTATTGAGATGAATAATAAAACTATCGAGATAAAACGTACCTAGATAACAAAATAATTTTTTAATTTCTTGCTCTGTTAATATATTCCACAGTGGCAAAAATTCACCAATATATCAACATTTTGTTTTCACTCGTATATTTGAGGCCCTAAAAGTCAAAAGAGTGATAGTCAAAAGAAAAGTGAAGAGGCACTAAAAAGTCAAATAATGTAGCTAAAAATTGCTTAAAAAATAATCAAAATCGGCCCACTAGAACAAAATATATTGAACTTTAAAATACATCAAAATTTTTTAAGGTGCCCGTTTTTCGTACCGGTGAGTGTATATTAAAATTTCACTCTTCTCTAAGACAAACTTATTTTGTATTTTGTATAACGAAATAGCAAAAATAAGTCCCAGAAAAAATATATATACTAAATCTCTCAGGAAGTTAGCTATCATTAGTTAGTTTAAAGTTATATTAAGGGAAAAAATCTGCAGATTAGCCAAGCGTACTTTGTGTGATGAGAGATAAACATTTCATAGGTGAAATTACATTATATTTTTATTTAAATCTCAAAATCAAAGCCCGCTTGATCGTATAACATACCCGTCAGGTGCAATACTTTCTCCTTGGGCTAAACCATTTTCTGATGTAAATAAGTATTTGAAGTTTCCATCGTGGTTGAGAGCTTGCTTGTGAGTCAGAATTTGTGGTGGGGGTTTCCTTGGATATGATTCATTATCTTCTTGATATTGACATTGGCAGTGAAGCACAAACGTGAAGAAAAGACTGAGAATCTGAGAAGAAAAGATAATATATAGGTACTGCTACCGTTATATTTTTTAAAAGAAGTAATCGTATGCTAAAAACGGCGTTAAATATGGATGGGGAATGACAATCGATAATAATTTTGGCGAGGTCAATCCCTAGACGTTATTTACTAAGAATTGACATAGCACTTCTCAAAATTAACACTAGAAAGATTAAAAATGATAGAACGTTTCCGAACATACAAATCTATTTCCAAAAAAATATATTTTTTCTCGAAATCATCATTTAAAAATCATTTATACTCAATATAAAAATAAATTACAACTTTCTTAAGGCCAGCTTAGGGTATGCAGATGACATAGACACGATCGTTCGGGGGAAACATGAAGGGACCCCACGATATTATCCAAAGCGGACTCCGAATCACTGAGAGATGGTGCAGTACTGTCGGGCTGAGCATCAATTCAGACAAAACCGCGGTAGAAGGATTCACCAGAATGTCTGAAAAATTTGAAAGGAATCCATTTAGATGGAAAGGAAATACTGCCATCACAAGAAATCAAATACCTGGGAATAACCCTGGATAGTAAACTTCTCTGGAACAGTCATATGAAGAACATTACGAGAAAAGCCACAAAAGCTCTCATGATATGCAGAAGACTGGGCGGAAATGAATGGGGCTGTGCCCCTAACATTTTGCTCTGGATGTATACCTACTATAGTAAGACCCACGATTACTTATGAAGCAGTTGCTTTGATTAGTTGGATCAGTTGCCATGATTACTTATGAAGCTGTTACTTGGTACACAAAAGTAGAGCAACGTACAGCAAGGCAAAACCTGTGCAAAGTACAGAGATTGGGATGCATCTGCATCACAGGTGCCATGAGAACATGCCCAAGAGCAGCAACGGTGATCATCCTAGACCTACCATCACTGCACATTACCGTCGGTAGATATGCCAGTGCGACAATTATTAGAATGGTCGTTGACGGAAACAGTACTGTGAGAATTTTCAGGTCAGGGGCTTGGAACACCCTCAAAAAGAAAATTCTACTTCTCCAACCTGTGGATGACATACCAAGAATGTACAATTTTGAGAAACACCTCACTGTAGTATTGAGCAATAAAAAGGATTGGAAGAGAGAAACGTTTGCTCAGTATGTCAAAAACCATACCATAACGTGGTATACTGATGTTTTCAAAAACAAAACTAGGAGTATTTGGACCAAAAACTAAATTCTCCGAACCAATGGACACCTACCCCGCCATCTTTCAGGCAGAAATATACGCTATTGAAATATGCGTACAATTTATCTTAGGAACTATCGAAAACAGGAAATAACCATCTTATCCGATAGTCAAGCAGCACTAAAATCGATCAACTCAGTAACCATCAATTTCAAGTTGGTCAAAGAATGCCTAGAGAAGCTGAACAAATTAGGCAAAGAAAATAAAGTCCTCATATTCTGGGTGGCCGCTCACCAAGGCAATGAAAAAGCAAACGAGCTAGCTAGAAAAGGGGCGAAGACTCCACTAAATGGACCAGAACCGTTCTGCTTTCCAAGCGGACACCAACTAAATGCGGCTTATGAACCTGGAGGACTCCATCCGTAACCTGAAATGGAATCTTCCAACGGTCTAAGACGCTCGAAAAAGTTTCTCAGAACTTACACTTGTGTCTAGCCCTAGCAGGCAACTATTAAGCCCGACCAATCACGTTAGAGTTTTTGACAAACACAAATGAATTAACACTCTCCAAATAACCACGCTAACCAATCTGATTGGTCAAGCTTAATAGCTGACTGCTAGGGCTAGACACGACCGAGAAAAATCAAAGATTTTCTTTGGTTTAAGTGAGAATAACGATCTTTGTATTGTCACGGGGTTTCTAACAGGACACTGTCTTCTCAACGAACACCTCAGTAGGCTGAAGCTGAGAAACAACGGTGAATACAGATTCTGTGGGGAAAATGGGGAAACACCAGAACACCTCATCACCGAGTGCGCCAAGACGACAATCGTTTGTGACATAAACTTTGGTACGGCTGATGTCGGAGATGGAGAGCTGGCCTCTGTGGAGCCGTCTCAAATACTGGCTTTTGTCAAAGCCCTGAGACTGTATGATGAGTTGTAACTCGTTATAACTCAAGATAGGGGAACATAATAGATCTGCATGGTCGCGGTGATTAACCCCCCTGCTAAACATTCTACATTCTTAATGCCAACTGGCAGTTAGCGCCATTAAAAAATAAACAAGTCCGGGCCAAATAATGACGTCTAGGGTTTGACCTCGCCAATATTATCATCGATTGTCATTCCACAACCGTCTTGATGCCGTTTTTATAGACTGCCAGTGGAGAACAAATGTCAAGAAAAGGTTGATAATTTGACAGAATATATTAATTATGGTTTATAACAATTATTTTAAAAATATATGTTTGGGCGAACAAAATAGAATTAATTTAACTTTATTGGTGAAAAAGGGGTTTTCATTTTATTCAAAACAAGCTTAAATATCAATCTATTAATTAGATTTTTTTTATAAAAATCTTCAAATATTCAATATTTGAAAATTATTACTATTTTTACTTTTAATTTATTTAATAGATTTTCGTGTGAATGATTGGTATTTCTAGAAAGTTTTTTGCTTTTTCCTATATAAATATTAATTTTTAAAGTTTTATGTCAATTATCCTCGACTGTAATGGCACTGTAACGCTGTTATTTTCGACAGTAGATACGGTATAATATATTACTCCTATAATACACTTTTTTTCTATAAATTTTTCTATTTTGCACCATTTTCTATAACCTTAAGTTTGTTTAAAGATGTTTTTAGATATTTTTTCATTTTTATTTTGGTACTCTCCGTAATGATTTATTTTTTAATTTAACAGTTCCATATTTAATCATCTATTTAAATTGTTACAAAAATTAGATATTTTCAGACTTTCTATAAGAACAATTATATATTATGTATTCCGGGTGCGTCTCAAAAGTGGCTCACCCCTATAACTTTTTTATTTCTTCAAATAAAAAAACGAGATTTGGTATGTTAGTATATGACATAAATTAGGATTGATTGACGTATTCAATTGTTTTTGGTCACTTCCTGTTTCACCGGAAATGACTACAACTTTTGATTTTTAAATGGAGCCCTCGGTATTTTTATACTTTATTCGATAGAAAATGACATTCTGAATAGAATAACATATCATATGTCAACTTTTGACATTCTCGCTTAATAAAAAATTGTATTTTAAAGTTCAATCTAGAGTGCCATGGCTATGTTAAAAACACTAATTCTTAATCAAGAAGCCTTGGAAAAATAGATTTGACCGTCTAATGTTTTTAGTGTCTTGCTTATCCTGGCCAGTTAGAAAATGCTCAAATCATATTTTTAATAATATCTCAATTTTTACAAATGGAACGAGGGTGGCTCATTAGCATATTTGGAAAAAGCATTTTTTTACGAATAATTTGATGCCACACACTTGGTATTTCGAGTCAAATTTTCGTTACGAACAACAAGTTATAATTTCAAATAAACCATACGCGAAAATGTCAAAAGTTGACATATGATATGCCATTCTATTCAGAGTTCGATTTTCTTTCGAATAAAGTAAAAAAATACGGAGGGTACCATTTAAAAATTAAAAGTTGTAGTCATTTCCGGTGAAACAGGAAGTGACCGAAAACAATTGAATACGCCAATCAATCCTAATTTATGTCATATGTCATATACTAACATACCAAATTTCTTTTTTTTATCTGAAAAAAATAAAAAAGTTATAGGGGTGAGCCACTTTCGAGACGCACCCGTTATTATGATTTTTTTGCTAGAGAATGCAATTGATAACAAAAATCTTGCTGTATATTAATATACAAGGTGTAAACAATGTACTAAAAAGTGCATTAAATAATTTTATTTTCTTTCCTTATTTAGTGATAGAATAATTGTGTAGCGACAGAATACTTTTTAAATTATAAGTTATACACTTGACTCTAATTTAATTATTTCAAAATTACTGGAGTGCTGCTTTTCATAAAAGTCAATAATATTGATATTTTTTCATCACGTATAAGTAAATATCTTAGTTGTCATCAAAGTATTATAAAAAATAACAAAAGTTAAGAAAGGAATCACTTGATTTTTTTCTCTATAATATGGTCTAATATTAACGTTTGCTTTGCTATCACAAGTATAAAGTGTACAAATTAAAATGGTTTTAAATTTTATCCAAAGATAATAAAAATGTGAGTGAACGTTTTCGTCGGTTTGTAAATAACAGGCGAAACAGGCATGTCTTGCAGCATAATAAATCACTTTCACGCACCAGTTAAATACCATAACTATACATTTATTAGAGCACAGCAATCGGTAAAATGATTATAAAGCGCCGTGTAATTGACCACAAAAATGTTTATATGCAAAAGTATCTATATGCCTTTAAGTTACATAATTGTCTAAATTGTAGAACGCTGTTTTTTGCCTTTGCACAATCGGTTACTATATATTTTTAATAACAATATTTCATTTGTCGATTGTATCGGAAATCAGATTACCAGTTTAATGAAATGTTGTGACAATGCTTTTTATTACGCGCGAAATTAAATGTAATTAACTTTATTTCATGTTACACGGTGTATCAAAAAGTTTGGAAGATATTGAAAAAAAAAACATACTTACACTTACCGCGGCACGAAAAACGGGCACCTTAAAATTTTCATGTATTTTAAAGTTTTATATATTTTGTTCTAGTGGGCTAATTTCGATGATTTTTTAAGCAATATGTAGCTAAATTATTTGAATTTTTAGTATCCTTCTAAATTAAAAATAAAAGTTCCCATTTGTTAATTATACGAGGGAAAACAAAATGTTGATATTTTGGTGCAAGTTGGAGCACCCTGTGGAATATGTTAAAAATCATTTTATCATCTAGGTACATCCTTTCTCGATAGTTTGTTTTTGGTTCATTTCGATAGATTTATTTTCCTTGAAGATATTCGCTTATGAAAAAGACACTAAAATTTTTCGCAATTTTTACATTAAAACTGTGCCTTTGCTTTTGATCCTAGTCAACTGACCTAGTAAGTCGTGGTCCCGAAGCTGGCCTTCTTGACGTAAGATTTGCTTGGTTTAATCTTCTTCTTACATTCCATTCACTTACATGTACGTTTCTTAGGTGCAATTCCTTAGAAATTTGAGAAGCTGGCAACGGGCTAGTCATCGTCTCGATTTGAAGTTCTCATATGAAGGTTCCTGGACGTCTAGTATATGAACTTGTCTCGAAGAAGCGACTGCACTGTACTTCGTGCACACCTAAATCGGTCATTGGCGTAATTTTGATCTCTATCATCTTTAATTAAGGCAACTATAGCAGATACAACTTCTGGACTTTGCAAAAAACTTTCTGAACATCTGGAAAACTATCTCTGCTAGAGTAACTGCCCAACAACCAACAGACAATAATAATATGATTTTTCAGTGATATGAACACTGATATTACATAAATCATAAACTCTAATCATAGGTCTGTTGATTGGGACCAAAAGAAGTCATGGTTTTTAATGTAAAAATTACGAAAAAATGTTAATATCTTCATCAAAAGCGAATATCTCCAAAAAATAAAGTTATTGAGATTAACCAAAAAGTAAACTATTGAGAAAAGATGATAAACACTGAGAAGATAAAATAATTTTAAAATTTCTTGCTTTTTAACATATTTCACAGGGTGTTTCCTCGTACAATTGACAAAGAGGAACTTTCATTTTTTATTTAGAAAAAGACACTAATAAGTTAAACAATTTAACTACAAACTGCTCAAATCATCATAAAAATCGGTCCACTCGAAAACAATATATAAAACCTTAAAATTCATAAAAAATTTAAGGTGCACGTTTTGAGATTATTAAGTTATCGGAAAAGAGTTTATGTAGAATATATTCAGCATACCTAAGAACATCTTTTACATCATGTGAAAACTATCATAGCGGTAAATTAAAAAAATCTTGTTTAAACATAGTTTTCAAGCATCCTAATTTTGGACATTTTCTACGAAAAAATGACGTCATAGATTTAAAAGAAATCTAAAGTATCGTTTTCACGCATCCAAATAATTTCGTACGAATTTCTTGGTTAAGTTTATGTAGCTCTCTGTCATATTTAATGTATATTTTTCCTATATAGAAGGATGTGATTAATAAGTGATTATCGCTTGGTGGCCATATTGTAATTGTCATTTTTTGAAATATTAATTCAGAAGTTATTTTTGTCAGTTCCACAAAATTTCCCGTCAATTCTTATTACAAAATGGCAAAATGTTTAAGATAAGAAGGATATATGTACTTTATTTCGTTGTATAATCTTTTGAATACAATTCGAAGTTTCAAGATTACCTAATACTGTTGCCTGACACTCAATGCGATACAGGCAACACTACACCTCCTTCGGAGTCGTAGTGTTGCTGAGTAACGCATTTTGTGTCAGGTAAAAGTATTATTCCATAATCCCAAAACATCTTGTGGTATTACATTCGATAATCCTTCAATTTTTTTATCTTTCGTCATGTTGGTTTTCTTAGAAAATGTCCGAAATTCTGATGCACGAAAATTAGGCTAACACGATATGCAAAAATGTAGTTAAATAACTAACTACAGAACGTTAAATACGTTAAATGTCAAAGCGAAAAGTTGTTAAAAAGCTTTAAAAATATACAAGGTTTTTGGAGAATATTCATTTTTGATTGGAAGAATATTCATTTTTTGGTGGAATATTCATTTGGTTCTGACATGGTTAATTTTCTCTGCTGCCTTGTAATTAATCTTAAACAAATGATATCTTTAGTTTTCAGGATAGCAAACGTATTCAATATATTAGGAAAACTTCAACCTATCACATTATTTTTTCTTACGATTTAGAGAATCAAGATATTTAAAACTATTTTAGAGTAATTCTGATTGTGTTAGTTTATTTTTTTTTTGTTTTTATATAGATCAATACAACAAGTTGAATATACTGAACATCAGTGATCGCTAGTCCTAAATTTAAACTGTGAATTTTTGAAAATGACGAGGCAGTTGAAACATGGAATTAAACCGAGACAATTTTCGCACAATCATTTTTGTACAATTTTCGAATACAGTTGTCTCAACAAGAATGCCTTGCCGAGTTGGTTTCTGTTTTCGGCAATGAAGCACCACATCAGGTCAACTTCTCGTTGGTTTGGAGAAACTAAACGTGGACGGATTAGTCCTAGCGACGATCAAGTACAGGTCCACCAACAAGGGCAGTCACCCAGGAAAATGTCGATACTGTACGTAAGCTGATCCAAGAAGATCGACATATGCGACATGTCGTGAAATTGAATTATCGTTGGACCTCAATTAAAAAAAAATTACGCGAATTATGTGAAAAAAATAGTTTCTCATTGGATACTGCTCTGTTAATGGAAATATAGAAAGCAATTAGAGTCAATTGGTGTAAGAAACCTCTACACCGGTTTAACGCACGAAACTCAAAAAATATTTATAGTACCTATTGTTAGTGGTAATAAATGCTGGATTTATTCTTATTAATTCAAAAATAAACGTCAATCGGTTGTTACTAGAGCACAAAAAGAACCTAGTACGCATAATTGTAGGTATCTCACTGGAAACTGCCCCACGGGGGTAAACCTCGTGAGATGGAAGATTTCCAACGACGACTACTGCAGAGAATGTGGAGAGGAAGAAGAAACTATAGAGCACCTGCTGTGCCACTATTCGGCACTGGAATACCGACACTTTAAAACTTTAGGACAAGGTTTTTTGGAGCGATAAAGAGCTGGAAATGCTTTAACGCAAAAAAAAAGAATGGGAGGAATGTTTGGTATAACAATACAGGGGTATCGCAATGGGCCCAAAGCCTCCGAGTAAGGGATCAAACATGATCCCAAACCTCAGCAACCTAACCTAACTTAACCTAGTGGTGACAAATGCTGGATTTATTCTTATGAACCCGAACATAAACGTCAATTGGCTGTTTAGATGTTCCGAGATGAACCAAAACCGACGAAAGTTATGCGTTTTCGTAGTGTTTCCAAAAGAAGTGATGTCGACATTTGTCTCAAAAGCGGGTCATGTAGCAACAATTCGTTTGCCGCATCAAAGAACTGTTACTGTTAATTGATACATATTTATTTGTTTGCTGGATGTAATTGCTGTTTGGGAAAACCCCCAACAACGAAATTTACCACACAGCTCGAAAAACAATTGAGATTTTAAAGCAAGAAAACATCGAATTGTTGGACCATCCTCCATACAGTCCTGATCTAAGCCATAACAACTTTTTTTACTTTTTTAAAAAATAAGAATGAACTGTATGCATGATTAAAGGTTCCAGTCCCCAGAAGATGCAGTCAGCGCCCTCAAAAACACAACAAGCGAGTGGAATAATTGCTTTCGGAACTGGTTTCGACGCATGCAAAAATACATTTCTCTTCATGGAGAATACTTTGGAAAACAATAGTGTTTAGAACTTATCTATTGTTTTTTTTCTACCTCTATAGGCAAAATATATAATAACCCTCGTAAGAACAAATGGACGTCACTTCTATCATGAAATCTAGAAAGATCTACTTTGTGTACTGTACTAACAATCGTAGATAAGTTTTAGTTTTCATTACATTTAATTTTCTTCCAATCCACCGACAGGTAGTAAAGACAAATTTTGCAAAATCGAAAATTGAAAAAATCCAATTTTTTGAAAGAAAGTTTTCTTATAAAAGAATTTCAAAGCACCAGTCAAAAACTGACATTTTGATATAAAATTGAGTTCTGAACAACTTTTCACTTTGCAATTTTTCGATATTTTCTTATATCATTAATGATTGCAGATTGCAGATGAATTAACGTCTAAATTTTTACCGTTTGATCGAAAAAAATGGCGTTCAGTTGGTTTGGAAATGAACATCGATGACATTCGCCATATAATTTTACATATAAAATGACAGTGATCTTCATTTCATAGCCATCGCTGGCGCTGTTTTTTATTCGGTCATATTGTACCGTATGATCGAATAAAAACGGCGTCAGCGATAGCTATGAAATGAAGATCGCTGTCATTTTATGTAAAATTATATGGGAAATGTCATCGATCGTCGTTTCATGGCCAGCGCTGACGCCGTTTTTATTCGATCATACGGTATTATAGCTCTATGTAAGTATATTTAAATTCATACTCTTAAGTAGTTTGGTTGTTTGGTATAACTAAGATTTCGGACCTAATTTTATAGAAAATGACAATTATACTTCATACGTTTCAAAAAGCATGTGATATCTCTCGTGGGGAGATTCCTCACGTAAAAATAAGATTTATTTTTTATATCAACATAGGACCGATTTTTCTTTGTTTCATAGCTATAGGGGGTTAAAGTATTTTTTTTCGATTTATTAGAATTTTCTTCAAAGTGCTCTTAGTGATTCGAATGAAAATTTGAAGGTTAAAGTTATTATAAGTGCTACACATTTTGATGCTTAAAAAATATCGACAGATTCACCAAGGACGTGCACATGGGTTCTCCTGGCCTCATGTGCCACTGACTTTTTCCTTTTTTTAATAAAATTGTGTAGATCGTTTAATGCCGATTGAAAGTTATATCTCGACATTTAGTTGATTTCGATCTCCTTGATGAGATTAACACAATTTTATTAATCACAATTAATAAAATTAGTAAATTACTTATTTAATCTAATTTGTTATTAACATTTATATCACTGATGTTTAGTGCTACCTACAGCAAATTAAAACAATAATAGTGACATTTAAGATAATTACAAAAGACTTATTTTTAAAAGTTTTAACATCCTAAACTATGCATTTCCTATGTTTATAGCAACTTTTTCCTTATTTTTTGATGAGGATTCAACTAGTGCTGATTTAACACTTTGGCCAGTTAATAACATTAGAAAATTTTAAATGTTGCTATTAGCACGAATTTTCTAACAAAAAATAAAAAAAAATAGTGGCGTACATGATTTTTTTTATCAAAATATTCTAGTGATAACTCATATGCACGTCCCTGGTATATATGTTGTCCTTATAGCAATTTTTACCCTCAAATTTTCATTCGAATCACTAAAAGCACTTGGAGGAACACTATAATAAATCGAAAAAAATGAAGATTTTGACCCCCTATAACTAAGAAACAAAGCAGATCGGAAAATAAATCTTATTTTTAAGTGACGAATCTCCTTACGAGAGATGGCACATGTTTTTTGTAATACCCAGTATATCTACAAAACCGAATATCCAAACTCATTTTTTTTGAACTTGTAGGTAAGGTTTTTTAAAAAGGTTGTTTGAGAATATTCCTAAAATAATATACAGGGCGAATCTTAAATAAGTGCAAATATTTTTAGGGGTAGTATATTTCGACCCCAGAAACACGATTATGAGTTATGCAATAATGCAAAAAAAAAGTTTGAAAATAGAAAATTTTTTGGAAAAAAATTTGGAAATTTTTAGTTTTTAGACAGAAACATACCTAATTTCTTGATAATATGACAACATAGGTAGTAGATTAAATTTACAAGGAGGAATTTCCAGAAAAGGTCCAGTGGTTCTCAAAATTTAAGCAAAATTTTAAACTCGGTTAATTTGGATTTATTTGAAAAATGTTAAAGAGATGTTTCGTTTATCGAGATCTACCAGCCCCGAAATATTTGCACTTATTTAAGACTCACCCTGTATAATAATATAAAATATAACATAATAATTCAAATTTTTCTACTATTTGTTATACAAAATTTTTTAACTAGTATATGTATTTTTAAAATTGTTTTAGTAAAACCACAGGTAAAACTATTAATTATCAGTAATAATTTTAAATATAGATTATAGATTTTTTTAAATTGTAAATAGGATAATTTATATGAAGAAAGGATAGTATAAAATATAGCAACCGATTAAGATTCAAAAGTAATCCTAAAATGATATATAAATATTCCAGATTTATAAATAATAGATCATTTGACTAATATTTCAAATTTATTTAAATTTTAATTACACAAAGATATTATTTAATATTATATAATTAGTATCGGTTTGTCAAAACCATTATTCTTGTGTGAGTTATTATTTTGTAAAGAGAGCCAAACCTGTTCAAATTTATAGAAAATTATTTTTTTTGTGCAATATAGTTTCAAAACCCCATGTTTTACATAGGTTACACATATTTTTCTTTACATTCTACTTCTTTAAGTTAATCTAGATAATTATATCTGCAATTTTAAAGTTTTTTAGAATTTTAATGAAATCTACACGAAAATAACCATATCGGTATAATTCACTTACGGCTAACTTAGACATGATTATATATTTTATCCTAACACTGTTCCACAAGTATACGAATATGAATGTCCTGAAGACAGTGAACGCGGGACCACTATGGCACTGTCCAATAATATCGGACTCCTTTATAGATACGGTGGGCGTCTGTCCATAATGCACGGTTATTTGGAACCCCACGTTGAAGAGAAAGTAAAGAGTTTTAGGGAGGGCGACGATAACGCTAAGCCCGTTTGGTTTCGGCCTGTCTCCACTCATTTCTTTATTGATTCTTATAATTTCGTATTATATTCATATTAATGAGTATGGGCGAAACAAGTATGGACTAATTCATTATGCCTGATAATTTTATTTCTCAAATGTCATAAAAGTATTAGTTTTTGCCATAGATAAATGAAACAAGTTTAGATTGGAATGTGCCCATAAGGACAATGTAAACACTATTTGGCGCTATTCTTGCAACGGTCGCGACCCAAAACTTTTGAAAATTTCGGACCGGTTCGGCTTTTTCCGGAATTATATCGCCAAATATTGTTTATTCAAATTTATTATTATTTTCGTTTAATTTTATAAATAAAATACAGTGTTGCATACAAGAAACTTTATTTTATATAAGGACGCATGTATGAAATACCTATGAAACATTGGAAACCGACGTTATGCCACGATCCACGATGGTTTTTGCGGTTCACATTTCACAGCACAGCTTTTTAAGTTTTTGATGCCACTTTTTCACAATTATCACCGGTTGGAGTAAATAAAACTTGAATTAAACTCACAAGATAGCAATAATTACTTTGAAAGTGGACGCTATAAACACTTTTCGGAATTTCTTTAATGAGAGCGGTTTAGATTTTGAAAGATTATTATGATTTTTGAAGATTCTGACTTTGACAAGAGAAAATTATTTC
This sequence comes from Sitophilus oryzae, assembly GCF_002938485.1. Taxonomy (NCBI): domain Eukaryota; kingdom Metazoa; phylum Arthropoda; class Insecta; order Coleoptera; family Curculionidae; genus Sitophilus; species Sitophilus oryzae. The sequence goes on along the minus strand of NW_022145814.1, from coordinate 203,638 downwards.
TGTTTTTGTTTGCCGTTGTTCTTAGCGACCGCTATAGCAGCGCCAGATCGCGTATAACGGTCGCGACCCAAAATAATTTCGCGACCTAAAATTTTTACGGGCTTTCCAATCTAAACTTGTTGCATTTATCTATGGTTTTTGCGACATGACTGACAATATAAAAAAGTCAATTAACGCCTAGGCATAAAAGTAAAGCACCAATAAAGCGCTTTTACGCCTAAGCATAAAAGTCCTAAAATATATTATTAAACTGACATAAAGTGTCAAATTCAGCGACCGTAACTATGGTTTCTCGATATACAGGGTGTTTTAAAAACATGTACCATCTCTCGTAGGGAGATTCCTCACGTAAAAATAAGATTTATTTTTCATATCAACCTAGGTTCGATTCTGCTTTGTTTTGTAGCTACAGGGTGTTAGTTGGTTTAGTTAATTAATACTTAATATTTTTTCGATTTATTATGATTTTCTTCCAAGTACTTTTAGCGTTTCGAATGAAATTTAGAGGGTAAAAGTTACTGTAAATGCGACATAATTTAACGCTAAAAAAGTGTCGACAAATTCACCGGGACGTGCTGCCACAAATTACCTATAACAGATGCGAAAGAAAGCGACTGCATCGGAAACCGCTCGGCAAACCCGACACGCCTATTGAGTGGTGTAAATACACCAGTCGTTTAGTCCGGAAACCTATGCTGTGTCGTATTCGCTTGCTGGAATGACATAGTGCGTGGTTATATGTTTCTTTTTAAAACGCGTTTAGGATTTTTGTTGAACTTTTGAACTGTTATTTCTAAGTTTTGGTAATTTGTATATCTTATTTAAAATGGGATGCAAATGTGTTTATTTATAAGGAAAAAAAAAGATATTTATAGTATAAAAATTAATTTATTTAACAAAATTTAATTAAAAATGCGACAAAATAGTTACCTTTCTATTGGTTCTATCGGACATTTTTCGACTATATAAATCTTTATTTGTAAACTTTAATACATCAAATATTTTCAATCTAATAAATCATTTAATGATGTAAATAAGAGGAAATTTCTCACATGGGTGGTCAAATTTTATAGTTTTCTTAATATCAAACAGCCTCTGAGAAATGTTTTCAACTCAAAATGCCTTTTAATTATGTTTGACTACATCATTAAAAAGGGTCTTCAAATACATCAATGTGATATTTGTCTAAAATTTGCAAAAGAATCCGAATCTCTGGATAACTCGAAATTATTTACCCATTTAAAAGCCTTTGATCATGAAAGTGGAAAAATTTGTTCATTTTATTTACAGGCTGGAAAAATTATTTATATTAAATTTTGATGAGTGTTGCACTGAAGAAAACATTCAGAGGCTGTTTGATATAATGAAAACTATAGAATTTGACCACCAATTTCCTCTTATTTACATCATTAAATTATTTACTAGATTGAAAATATTTTATGCATTAAAGTTTACAAAAAATAAAGATTTATATAGTCGAAAAAAGTCCGATAGAACCAATAGAAACCAATAAAAATGTAAAATGTATTTTGTCACATCTTTAATTAAATTTTGTTAAATAAATTAATTTTTTATACTATAAATATCTTTTTTTTTTCCTAATCTCCTACGAGCTGATATTCCTAATCTCCTACGAGCAATCGTTAAATTACTGTGAGATTATACAGAAAAGTCCACAGACTTCGAGACATAGGAAAATCAAGTCCATTTAGCGTGTATCCAAATTTTGACAAGTTTTCAAAAATGACAGTTTTGTTTAGACTGACGTTTAAATTCACCTGACTTCTCGGTGAATGGTTTCTTTTTATGGGGGTACATAAAATCTAAAATTTACGGCCATGAAGAAATTCAAAACTTGGAGCAGTTAAGGCAGAAAATATTTAATGCCTTTGACACTGTCACCCCTGATATGTTATCCAATGTGAGGAGGGGATTTTATGATCGTTTGGGTTATTGTTTAATGCAAGAGGAAGGAATGCACTTTTGAACAATTTTTGTAATTTTTTAAGTTTCATTATCCTGTTTTTTACCGTTTACCCATTATCTACCTTGACGAACATGGGAAAACGAAGGTCCTTTTCAGGACCACAAATATTTTAATTGAGAAAATTGGTAACTTTTTTTTGGATTAAAAAACAAAAGTTGTTAATATAATATCAATTTAAAAGTGTTTTAGTAGTTTTAATACACACTATGATATAAAATTTATTATTATTATAATGTACATTATTAATACTATTGTTCATTCGAAATGGCATTAAGGCCCAATTGCAACAATGATTTAAATTTTTCTTAAAGATAAGTAGAGCTTAGAATGAGCTGTATTTATATTTACTTTAATATTCACCTTAAATGAGGGAATTTGACTGATACAATTTTTGAATTTGAATTGTTTTTAATGATACTAACAATTTTAGTTCAATTTTTAATAAAATTTATTTAATATTAATAGAAATCCAAGAGATTTGAAACCTCTTTTAGCGATTTATAACATTCTCAAATGAATTACAGGTGCCCTTATTTTCTATGAAAATCACACAGCTTTTTTCATAGTCGCTGCAGTTGCTATAGCTATAAAAAACTAATTTTTTAAGGCGTGAAAATTGCGACACACGCTAAATGGACTTGATTTTTCGTATGTCTCGAAGTCTGTGGACCTTTTTGTATGCCTCGACAACATATTGGTGCAGATTATTTTCACCCAAAGAAATAATAACCCAAACTATACATTGATGCGGATTGTCTATGAACTCTTTCTGAAGGTCACAGAAACCTGAACGCGTAATTCGATGTTCTTTCGCATCTGTTATAGGTAATTTGTGGTGCTGCGACGTGCATATGGGTTATCACTAGAATCTTTTTCTAAAAAAGCATGTAGGCCACTGACTTTTTTCTCGTTAGCGAAATAGTGTAGCAGTTTAATTCCAATTAAACGTTGTCCTTGATATTTTGTCATTTTGGCCTCTTTGATGAGATAAACGCAATTTTATTAATTTGCCTTGTTCCAAGTCTAAAAGCAACCTTTAAAAAATTAATATCATTAACTTGTGACTAAGTTTTAAATAAGTACTCATTGATTCCTCATCAAAAAATATGAAAGAAAAGTTGCTATAAATATAGTAGGAAATGCATAGTTTTAGAGTTACAGGATATAAGATCTTTTTAAAATTAGGTTTTTCGTAATTATCTTAAATGCAATTATTTTTTTATTTGAAATTGCTGTAGATTAGATTAGATTCTTAGAGGTGGCTTTCGGCCTGATCCACTGCGACCTTCTCAGATCTATTGTGGTCCTCTTCTGATCCTTAGATTACATTCTCCAGTCCTATCCTTTTCACAAAGTTTAATGACAATTTTAACAAATTGGAGACTGAATCTCCATGTAGCTCCTTGGCTATCATTGCCTATTACCGGACACAAAATGTGTTCTGACGTTTCTTCTTCAGATTGGCAGAACTTACACATAGCTTCGTCTGTCAATCCCATCAGATTTAGATGCCTATTTAGCTTACAATGCCCTGTTAGTAGACCTCCTACAGCTTTGACTGTCTTTCTGTCCTTGCTTATCAAGTCTACCGTGAATTTTGGCGAATGTTCTACAATGAACTTTTTTCCCTGTCTCTGCCCTGGTGAGTTTCTCCACCATTCTAGAGATTTGTTGGCCACCCATCGCTCCGTGGCCATTCTCGTGACCGCCTTTGCAACGCCGCAGAAGGGTTCTGGGCCTATGAATGGCATTGATGAGCCTTGCTTGGCCCTTTCATCTGCCTTTTCCTTACCCTTGTGACCCTCGTGCCCTGACACCCAGGCCAACATAACAGTGCTACGTTCGCCCAAAGTATTCAGAGCACGCACACAGTCCCACACTAGTCTAGAATTGACCTCCGCGGAGCCGAGTGCCTTTAGCGTCGCTTGGCTGTCTGTGAAGATGGCCACAGAACGATTTGTTCTTTGTTGCCTTATCATTTCTTCTACACAATAGTGGATTACCGTTATTTCTGCCTGGAAAATTGTGACATCCTTAGATAGGCTTACGTGGAAGGATCTCCCTTGTTTCGGCCCTACTATCCCAGCTCCTACGCCTTCTGACGTTTTTGAGCCGTCTTTGAGCCAATACCAGGTTGCCTCAGCTTGAATGGGTACACTTTACTCCAGTCTTCCCTTCCTGGTATGGTTATATTAAATTTGTTGTTGAAGCTATACCTAGTAGCTGTTGCATCAATTGGTAATCCCAATACTTTGTCTGCTTTTAGCTCTTCGATTAGCTTCTGGTTAGCAGCATTATGCGTTTGGCTTATGTGCTGCTGACCGTGAATTAACCTGTGCATGACAGATCTGGCTTCGCCTTGTATGAAAATATGTAGTGGTGGTAAGTTCAACAAGACTTCCATCGCATTTGTAGGAATGGTTTTTATGGCCCCAGTTACACACAGGCACGCAAGCCTTTTTGTGGAACTTAACAGCCTTACCGCACTCACTTGCGATGTCTTTGTCCACCACGCCATCGACCCGTAGGTTATCATGGGTTTTACTATCCTTGTGTATAGCCATAGAGTCACTTTAGGGTTAAGTCCCCAGTTTTTTCCACACATCCTTCTGCACCTATCTAAAGAGATGACAGCCTTCTGTGTTGCCTTCGCTATGTGAGTATTCCATGTAAGCCTTTGATCAAAAAATATTTCAAGATACTTTGTTTCTTTGGCAAATGAAATCTCCGTTTCTCCTAGCACTGGTGGTTTTAGGTCTTTTGGTGCTATCTTTTTTGTAAAATTGACAATTTGTGTTTTCTGAGCATTGACTGTCAGTCTCCCTTGTTTGCACCACTTGTCAACTTTGTTTAGGGCTGTCTGCATTCTTTCTGATATCATACCAGCAAACTTGCCCCTGACCACAATTACGATGTCGTCTGCATATCCTAGGCAAAAACCTTATGTGGACAGTTCGTTGAGGAGGTCATCTACCAAGGTTGCTCAAAGTAGAGGAGATAACACTCCTCCCTGTGGACAACCTCCACCCGCTACTGCTTTGATAGTAGCTTGCCCCAGAGTGGAAGTCACTATCCTGTTTTCTAAGGCGGCCCTTATCCATCTACATACCACTGCAGGTGTACATCTTCTACTCATTGCATTTACTAATGAGTCGGTAGTAGCATTATGCTCCCTCAATATCTAAAAAGGCGGCCATTGCTATTTCTTTGTCCTCTATCGACTTTGAAATAATCCTATTTAAATCATCTAACGCAGCATCCGTGGATTTACCTGGTTGGTATGCATATTGACAATTGGTTAGGGGACTATCCCTTAAAAACCTACCCAAGAGCCTCTCTAGCGTTTTCTGTAGGAAGGAGGATAGGCTTATCGGTCTGTATGACTTTGGTGTAAAGTCCGATACCTTGCCTACCTTAGGAAGATATATGACCTTAAGCTTTTGCCATCTTTCTGGTATGACTCCCCATGCCAGGCTAGCTTTGAGAATCTTACATATGTCATGCTTACGTATGCTGTAGGTTACTACATTACTTACGTATGCTGTAGGTTGGACTAATAGTAATAATACTTAATAATAAATTAGTTAAAATATATAATTTATTAATTTTAATTTTATTTTATTAATTGTGATTAATAAAATTGCATTTATTTTATTAAGGAGGTCGAATTCTACAAATTATCAAGAGATTACGTAAGTGGCGTTAAACGGCCTACACAATTTTGATATCAAAAGAAAAAAAGTCAATGCCTCACATGTTTTTTTTTTGAAAATAATTTCGGTGATGACCCGTGTATGCACGTCCCTGATGAATTAATCGACACTTTTTTAGCATTAAAACATGTAGCACTTATAGTAACTTTTACCCTCAAAATTTCATTCGAATCACTAAAAGTACTTGGAAGAAAATTATAATAAATCTAAAGATTATTAAGACTTTAACACCCTGTAGCTACGAAACAAAGCAGAATCGGAGCTATGTTGATATGTATAATACATCTTATTTTTACGTGAGGAATCTCCCTACGAGAGATGGCACATGTTTTTTGAAACACTCTGTACATATTAATGACTCACAAGGTATTATGCCTCGGCTGTATGTCAAATCAAATATGGCCAAATCAAATGTACAGCTTCCACACAAAAAGTGTCATTTTTACTCCTAATGAAACAAGACTATACTATTATTTAAAAATTATATAATGCGTCAATATTAGGGTTGCCAGATTGTTATAGCTAAATTCCGTGAAAAAATCCAATTTCGGGCATGGACAAAAAAACAGAGCGACCAAAAAAAAATAGTGATGCTCTAAACAATTACACATCACCACCCTTTCCTATTCTGCACCTATGGTGTGTTTCCTATTCTGCACCACTGTGTGTGAAAACTAAATTAAAAGAAATTATGATTAAAACTTGTTTATTGATACAAGCATAAACAACATAAACGCAGGTATATGATAATTACCAAAATAATACCGTATGATCGAAAAAAAACAGCGTCAGCGATTGCTATGAAATGAAGATCGCTGTTATTATATATGGGAAATGTTATTGATCGTTATTTTCCAGCCATCTGGACGCCGTTTTTTTCCTTAGGTTTTTTCCATCATACGGTATTAATGAAGGGACATAATAACGACATAAAGAGGTGAAGATAAATAATTGAAAAATGCGATAAAAAAATGCGAATAATTTTAAGCATTGTGATGTAAAATTACCGGTAATATTACGGTACATTGGTAATTTAAGAAAAACTGCTTTTTAAATATTATTTTTGTTATTTCAAAACTGTAAAAATATGACAAAAAAAAGACAAGAACGTTTTTTAAGCTAGCCAGGGACAGAGTGGTTTATATTATACGTAATAGACTGGATATTGGTAAATCATCCCAATATCGTTATCTGGTTCTTCTTTCTCTTTCGTTAATTGAGTCAAGTCTATTACTTCGAAATTGATATCTTCTTCTTTTCCTTTTCTCCCTGAGTAGCTTCTACCATTCTTGGATGTTCTTCTCCATTTAGTAAATTATAATTATGGGCAATATAAGTAATTTTTTCGGCCCTTTTCACGGTAAGTCTGTTTCTTCTGCAGATGAACAAATCCATAAGTACTAAAGGATCTTTCGGTTGCGGCTGTTGACGATGGTAAATTTAAAATGTCCACAGCCAACAACATACTCATATTGTTGAGAAGAATACACTAAAATCCTTATTATTTATTTGTATCGATATTCTATACCATTCCTATTACCACATTACTATAGACAGTTGACAGATAGATTTGGTGACTGCATGTACGCTTCAAGTAATGCATAAATAAATAGTTAATAGTTGTTAAACCACTGCGTATTTCTTAAAAGGTTATGTGCCCAGAGCACCCAGAGGACACAGAGCATCCAGAGCAATAAAAAGGAATTGGTGAAAACAAATAGAATCCCAGGAATTTGCGAGTTTTTCAAAAGTAAGGTTAGAAATATACCGGGAAAAGTTTTGTACGAAAATGGCGCAAATGGGAAAATTATATTCAATTGAAGCTCTGAATGGGTTAAATTATTTTAACTGGAAGTTTAGAATGGAAATGATTCTTGCTGAAAATAATGTAACTGATGCAATCAATGAAGAAATAAGGATAAATGGTGCAATGAGTGAAAAAGAAAAGGAAGTTTTGGTGAAGAAAGATGCAAAAGCAAAATCGTTAATTGTCCAGTGTGTAGAAGATAGTCAACTCGAAACTTTAAGAGATAAGGAGACAGCTTATAAAATGTGGGAAACATTAAAAGAAAAATATGAGAAAAAAGGTCTACCAGGTCAGTTGTATTTAAAGAAAAAGTTACTATCGCTTAAATTAGAAGAGAACAAGCCATTAGAGGCGTATTTAATGGAATTTGAAGAAATTGTAAGACAACTAAAAGGATGTGGAACGCAGATAAGTGATGAAGATTTAATCTGTAATTTATTAATCAGTTTACCGAAGTCGTATGATACCATTGTTACAGTAATAGAAGGTACACCAAATATGAATTTTGAAAGCGTAAAAAGAAGACTTATTGCAGAATATGAGAAGAAGAAGCTAAAACATGAAGTTAATGAACGACAAGAAGAAAATTATGCATTTCAGTCCCAAGCTCAAAACAGACAAAAGTTAAAGTGTTTTAGGTGTGGTGAAATTGGCCATTTTAAGAAAAATTGCACAAAACAAACAAGTTCAACTCCATTTCAAAGAGGTCCAAGGTCTAATGTAAATCAAAGGTTTTACTCCAGAGGTAACCAGAGACAGTATACAAGTTATCGAGGCCATGATAGAGGTGGTTTTCATAGAGGTGCACTTCATCATTCCAATTATGCTCGAAACCATGAAGATGTGGACAGTGTACCGGAAGTGGACAGAAAAGTTTGTTTTCTAGGTGAATCTAAATCTGACAGTGAGGTAACAAAAAAAGAAAGTAATTTAAAATTTTATATTGATTCTGGTTGTACCGATCATATGGTTAATGAAAAATCTTATTTCACTGATATAATAATGTTAACAAAACCTATAAAAATTGCTGTTGCTAAAAATGAAGATTTTCTATTGGCCATAGGTATTGGTAATATAAATGTTATAAGTTATGTAGGTAAACGGAAATATAATTGCACAATCAAAAATGTTTTATATGTACCAAAATTAAGAAAAAATCTATTAAGTGTCAAAAGGTTAGAAATTTCAAATATGCAAGTTAATTTTGAGAATGCACAAGTAAAGTTAAAAGATGAAACTGGTTGTCTGATTGCAATAGGAGAAAGAGTTAATTTATATGAAATCTCATTTGAATTACCTATTATTGAATGTCTGAATGTTGAAAGTACTGAGAGTAAATTCATGAATTGGCATAAAAGATTCGCACATATTGGTTTTTCAGGGTTAAAAGAAATTATAAACAAAAAATATGGTAAAAGGAATAGAAAAAGATATACAATTTCAGGAAGTAGAGTTTTGTGAACCTTGTATAAGTGGGAAAACGACAAGACTTCCATTTGGAAATAGGACAAAAGTAAAAGATTATTAGAGATAATACACTCAGATGTATGTGGTCCTATAACTCCTGAAACTAGTGAAGGTCAAAAATATTTTGTAACATTTATTGATGATTATTCTAATTTTTGTGCAGTATATTTATTGAAGGGAAAAAATGAAGTTCTTGATAAATTTAGAGAGTTTGTGAGTATGTGTGAGGTAAAGTTTAATTCTAAAATTGCTAAATTGAGATGTGATAATGGGGGTGAATATATTTCAAAGGATTTCAAAAGTTTTTGTAAAGAGAAAGGTATAGTCTTAGATTACACAGTTATATATACTCCACAGCAAAATGGAAAAGCGAAGGGATTCAAAATTACCTTCTAAATATAACGACTATGAAATGTATATGGCATTTGACGCATGTAGTTTTGTTGAAAATGTACCAGACAGCTTTGATGAACTAAAAGATAGATCAGACAAAAATCATTGGTTAAAAGCAGTAGAAAGAGAATTAAAATCAATAAATGAAAATGAAACTTGGGAAATAGTAAAAAAGACCAAATGATAATATTAAAATACTTGACACTAAGTGGATCTTTTCTTTTTAAATCATTGGAGGAAAATGAATTAGACAAATTTAAAGCTAGATTAGTTGTTCATGATTTGCTCAAGACATTAATAAACATTATAATGACATTTATTCACCAGTTGCTAGAGTGGAAACAATTAGAACTTTGTTAATTATAGGAAATGAATTTAAACATCATATCCAGCAGCTAGATGTTAAAACGGCTTTCTTAAATGGAATATTGATGAAGACGTTTATATTTACCCACCGCAAGGTGTTATATGTAACTCAGATAAAGTGCTTAAACTTAAAAATCATTATACGGGTTGAAACAATCATCTAAATGCTGGAATGATAAAATTAATACTTACCTGATAAGCATAGGATTTTATAGATCAGAAAACGATTATTGTTTGTATATTTCAGATTGTAAAAATGATAAAATTTATTTACTAATATATGTTGACGATATAATATTATCAGGGGTAAATTTGGAAAATAAATAAAGTAAAATGTCAGTTAATGAGTGAGTTTAAAATGAAAGACAAAGGTATATTGAAACATTTTCTTGGACTAGCAATAGATTATGATAGAGAAGAGGGTATTCTAAAATTAAATCAATCAAGATATGCAGAAAGTATTTTAAAAAGATTCGAGATGGAGAATTGTAAAAGTTCATTAGTACCAATCGATCCAAAATTAAAATTGAATGTATGTACCGATCCTAAAATCTAACAACTAAACCATTTCGCGAATTAATAGGAAGTTTGATGTATTTAATGCTTGGAACCAGACCTGACATCTGTTTTTCTGTAAATTTCTTTTTAGTAGATTTCAAGATAAAGCTACAGATGAAATATGGGGTTATCTAAAAAGAGTTTTAAGATATTTAAGAGGTAATACTAATGTATGTTTAATTTATCATAGAAATCAGAGTAAAGAGTTATGTTGCTATGTTGATGCTGATTGGGGTAATGATACAATTGATAGAAAATCTATAACTGGATTTGTATTTAAACTTTATAATAACACTGTAATGTGGTGTACAAGAAAACAAAAGTGTGTATCATTGACTACAACAGAAGCCGAGCTAATAGCTCTCTGTTCATCTGTTTGTGAAGGGTTATGGTTAAGGAAATTACTATTTGATTTTGATATTAACTTTAATGTAATAACATATTTTGAAGATAATCAAGGTTGTATAGCATTAATAAGAAACCCATGCAATAACCGCAGAGTTAAACATATTGAGCTAAAATTTAATTTTGTTTGTGATTATGTAAAAAGTGGTAATATTAACATAATATATATAGAGTCAAGTAAGCAACAAGCTGATATTTTAACTAAGGGATTGCAAGGGCCATCATTTTTGAAATTTAGAGATTTATTAGGTTTAAAGGATTTTAGCGAGGAGGGGTGTTGAGAAGAATACACTAAAATCCTTATTATTTATTTGTATCGATATTCTATACCATTCCTATTACCACATTACTATAGACAGTTGACAGATAGATTTGGTGACTGCATGTACGCTTCAAGTAATGCATAAATAAATAGTTAATAGTTGTTAAACCACTGCGTATTTCTTAAAACATATTAGAGCTGGGCAAATGAAAAAGAGTCGAGCGGAAATAAATCAATATATCCAGTGCTTCCGATCTTGCGGTAATATTATGTAATATTACCGGTACAGTTTACATCGCTAGTTAAGCATAAATGTGTATTTTGATATTTTGCGAATTTTATAACATTTGATTTTATAATTTGTTATCCGGGATAACTTACCTAAATCTGGTATTTTCCCGGAAATCCCAGACACCTGGCAGTCAATACTTTTCTTGAAAAATATGTCCGCTATTTCCTTGCCACCCCGCCTGCGTCCATTATTGGTTGAGTCAAAATCTGGTCCCTTTATGTACAGATATTATTATATGTGGATTATGTATATGTTACGGTTAAGGTCCGATGTTCGGTTAATGTCGACATTACCCGCTTAATCTCGAGAATAACAAACAACGAAACAACCAAAAACATAACCAAACCCAAACATTAACTTGTTAATATTCATACCAACAGTTCAACGGCGACGGAGTATTCAACGAGTACCCTTCCAAATTCATTCTTTATACGTCGCGCACATCTAAAAGCTCAATACAAGAGATGGGGAAACACCTGGTATAGTGAAATTTAGGTAAATACCCGATGTTTTGCATCCGGTATATTCCCAATGGGTAAATACAGGATACATTGAATTTGGGTAAATACTATATATTACGCCTTTGGTACGCGAGAAGTCAACACGTGTTTCTGCCGCTCCGTGTAGATCCTGTATGTAGAATAACGAACAGAGTGATTATTTAGACACTTTTTTTTAACAAATAACAAGCAATAAACTAGGAAAATATATTACCAAGTGGTATTAATCACTGTTATAAGTGATTAATAAGTATGCCTCAAAATAATTGTAATGCTTGTGATGCAGCGCTCAGCAATCGATCGCCCGGCCTTGAGTGCTCTTTTTGCCGGCTTTTTTACCACATAAAATGTGCAAATATCTCAAAATCCCAATTCGATGTTTTATCTACGGTCGACGGCTGCAATTGGAGATGTACCCAGTGCGCCAATAAATCTCTGGGTACTGAGAGCCTGATGAAAGCGATCGATACTCTTCAACAGGCTGTAAATGTGTTGCAACAACAGATTTTGCAGTTACAGGAGGATAGGAAGAATGATACTAACCAGGGAAATTGTGAAGGTATTATTGCTGAAATTTCTGAGAGGCAAAAGAGAGAACGTAATGTCATATTATTTAATCTACCCTCTAATTCGCATTCAACGGACGAAGAACAGGCTCGAGACGTTATTAAATCCATAGCTCCCCATATAGATACGGCAAATATAAAAGCTACAAGAATTCGCCTCAATAACAAACAAGAACCACACCCATTAAAAGTAACCTTATCGTCACGTGCGGATGTCTTCAATATTTTAAAAGGAAAGAGAAATTTAAAAGCCTCTACATATAAAAATATCTCAATTAACACCGATCAAACTAAAATGCAACGAGATTATTATGGAAAAATAAAGGATGAACTTAACACTAGAAAAGCCAATGGAAAACAAAATTTGTTCATCAAATATAGCAATGGCATACCTGCAGTCGTCGTTTCAAAAAACTCAAGGTTAAGTTTGGTCATGTAAACATAAGATCACTAACAAAGAATTTCACCGAATTCAAATCCACTGTGCTGAATGAGGACTTTGATGTGGCTGCTATATCCGAAACTTGGCTTAATGAGGATTATCCTTTCAACTTGGTTGGAGTGAATGGGTATAACCTTACCAGACTGGATAGACCTACCAGAGGGGGTGGAGTGGCTATATATACTAAAGACGCTTATAAGACAAAGACTTTATTTTCGTGCTGTAACGTAGATGGCTTGGAACAATTGTGGATCATCGTACATTTATACAATAAGAAGATTGGTGTTGGTGTAGTGTACAGACCGCCTAATGCAAGTTTAAATAATGTTTATGAACTGATCGAACCACTAGAGATGGCACTTCTTGAGACTGAATCTATTATATTGATGGGTGACTTAAACATAAATTTTTTAAATCCTGATTCAACTGGTACAATTAAACTTATCTATATATATATCCCTTATAAATATATATATTTATCCCTTATAAATAACTTTGATTTAATACAAATAATTGATAAACCGACTAGAATAATGCGAGATAGTGAATCACTTATAGATATAATATGTATTAGTAAGAATTTGGTTTTGGATTGTCATGATAATGTGGAGTACTGTTCTCTTGTATTTGTTGCTGATAGACCTAAACCTAAACATATTGTATACAGAAATTACAGTGATTTTGTCTTGGAAGACTTTGACCGGGACGCTTCTTGTGTAGCGTGGAATGATATTAACGCCATTGCTGATATAAATGTTAGAGCAAATACATTGAATAATATGATTAGTGCTTTATTTGACAAACTTGCCCCGCTACGCATTGTTAAGACCGCGCGCCGAAATCAACCTTATATTACTTATAATATTAAGAAAATGATAGGATTAAAAAGAAAAGCATTTCAAAGATATCTAAAAGACAAATCTCTTGTTAAACGCCAGTACTATGTCGAACTGAGAAATTATATTAAGAATACTATAAAATGTGAAAAAAAAGCTTACTTTAAATTTATTGTAGAACAAAATAAAAATAATGGTAAAAAACTATGGCAGAATTTTTCAGAATGGGGGGTTCCTACAAAATCAAACATCGCTATTAATATTCCTAAAGAACTAAGTGACCCTAATGCAATAAATAATTATTCCTTGACAGCGGCCGGATATTCAAAAGTTGATCCTAATACGTTAAGCTACTATCAAAACAACAAACTGTACAATAATGTACATTTTAGTATTAATTTAATTAATGAAACAGATATTTATACTAACCTAAGGGAAATAAAATCTAGTGCTTACGGTACCGACAATATCAATATAAAAATGCTAAACCTCGTATTGCCACACTGCATAACTCATATCAAAAATATATTCAACAGCTCAATCATATCTGGTAAATTTCCTTGTGCATGGAAATCAGCTAATATTCTCCCTATATCTAAGGTATTGACGCCCGGTTCTTTTGGTGATTTGCGACCTATCAGTATATTACCGGCTATATCGAAATTATTCGAAAAGATAATTTATAAACAAATTTTAGAGTTTTTAGAGGCTAACAATATTCTTCCAATGGTCCAATCTGGATTTCGTGCTAAACATGGAGCATCTACAGCTTTGCTTAAGATTGTAGATGATCTTTCTCGCGCCATGGATGGTTCTAAGTGTACAATGTTAGTTCTCTTGGATCAGAGTAAGACATTCGATTCGGTTAACTTTCAATTGCTTTTAGCTAAGCTTTGATTCATCGGATGTGATACTGCTGCATTGTCTTGGTTTGAAGATTATCTAAATGATAGGACACAACGAGTAAAGCTGAATAGTTTAGAATTATCCAACTTTAGCGTGACAACGAATGGAGTGCCCCAGGGTAGCATCTTGGGCCCACTCTTATTTTTATTATACACATTTGATTTGCCATCAGCGATTCATAAGTGTCAAATGCATATGTACGCTGACGATGTACAGATATATCTGGAAACTGCCATTGAAGATGCTGGGGACTCTGTTACTATTTTGAACCGCAATTTGGCTGCTTACGAAACATGGTGTAGTAACCATGGACTAATAATAAATTCTAATAAAACTCATGCACTTTGTGTAGGTAATGCGAGGAGTAGAAACGTTATTGTTTCCAATTTTGATTTATCTGTTGGTGGTACTCTGATCCAATGGGTCGATGTTGCCAAGAACCTTGGAGTTTACCTAGACAGCGGCCTGACTTTCGAACATCACTGTAATAAAGTATACAAACAAGCTATGTTTAAATTGAAAAGCATGTATAATCTGAAACTTTTGTTGGATGAAGCGACAAAACTTCACCTAGTAAAGGCGCTGATATATCCACATTTGGACTATTGTAGTCAGATTTATTACAGTTTTTTGACAAACTACAACCAAACAAAAATACAGAGATTACAAAATGCATCGGTGAGATTTGTTTGTGATCTACAATATAGAGAGCACGTAACTCCTCACCTAATTAAATTGAATGAGCTTAGACTCTCTTTACGTTTTCAATACCTTTATATTATGTTATTATATAAAGTCTATACATACAAAGTTCCTCCATATTTATAAAATTTACTTATAAAAAGATGAGAAATCCATAGTAGAGATATTAGATTAAATACTTTTACAGTCCCGCGGTATTCTAGTTCAAAATTTAAATGTAGTTTTTCCTATAAGGCACCTTTATTGTTAAACCCAATACTAGATATACTAGATTCACCATTTTCAAGATTTAAATCTGAGATAAAAAATCGTTTGTTTGCTAATTAAAAATAATACATTATTGTCTACTAATTAAATTAATTTAAAATCGTTTTAATGATCAGCTGTTTTAAAAAAAATATAATCTTTATTGTAATTATTCTTTTGCATTTTTTTTATAATTTGAATTCTAAGTGCAGAATCATTTACTTTTATTTTATGGTGGAGTGGAAGAGTGGCTAACGCCAAACTCCTACCAATTATTGTGTAATATTGTATATTTGTAATATTACTCTTTATACAATAAAAATCATTATTTATTTTATTTATTTATTTATACCCGGTATATACCCAAGTATGTTTATTTAGTAAATTTAACGTACTATAACAAATTTAAAAACAAATTGTTGATATCTTACTTCACAAAGACTGCACCTTAAAAGGCTTAGTTGTATTGAAAATACAGCACAACGCAGAGAGTAGAATTTAGATTAGATGAATAATCGAATTTTAAGGGGTTCTCCGACGAAAAATTCTCTCAATGGAACATATTCTGGGTATATACCTAGTATATTATTATATAAATTCCTTTATTATACCCGTTGATATTTATCCACTGCCCATTCTGCCTGATACTCATTATTCGTTGATGCGATTCATCAGTGTATCGATATGGTGCGTGAATGCCACAGCCAATGCGTTGATGCGAAGGGTTGTGCGGCGTTCGACGGAATGTCGGTTTTTGGGCAAATCATATAAAGAAACACAATGGACGAATTTCCAAACGAATTAACGTATCTCATTGACGAACCGCATCCATGCATTGCATCTATGATCCACATTATACTCACTATAGCCACTATGCGTGCATGGATGCATGTACGCACCAAATAGACGTATCAGCGCATAGTGAGTATGGGACTTAAGTACGAGAGTCATAAGCCCGAGATCTCTTAGCTAGATGTACACTTTGATTCAACCTGTCTTCATATATTCATTGCAAAATAACAATAATGTTGCTTTTTCAACTCGACGTAATGACCAACCTAATTAGTTCTCTCGTAAATCTATTCGGCAGGTAAATCTTTTCGACGATCGCAATTATCTGTGAGGAAAGTGTGACGCCAACAAGTTCAACGATATTGACCATTAGATTCTTATGTAACGAAACAGGATATTTTTTCTTTAAATTTTTAGTGTCCTTATCTCGTGGTTTACTATTTGATTGAAGATTCTGACAAGGTTTGGTAAAAGGACCATTTAACAAAAAAAAAAAAAAATCAGAGGTCCATGGAGTTGGAAAATATTTCTACTACGGTTTTTGTAAAAGTTAAATGTTAAAGCGCTCAACAAAACATAGGCATCCCAAATCTTATTCAAATCGAAATAACGGTTCTAAATATTTAAAAAAAGTGTTTATTTTTTAAAGTTTAATGCGCTCTAACGGACAAACGGAGCACTTTGGTATAGAGGTAAATTGTGTCCAGTGAACTTATTTTGATTCTAAAAATGTCATAATTCTATATGTCCACGGAATATTGGAATACCCTATACATGTATTCAATAGAAAGAAATACTTATTATTAGTAACAATATTTTCATTTTCTAATATAGTACATTAGAAAAGTACAAAAAAGACATATAAGATCTACGGCGGATCAGCAGCAGAGGTCTTTGATACAGAGGAAGTTATGTATTTTAAAAACATTTTGGGATAAGACAGAGTAAAAAAAATTAAAACCATAGTATGCTGAATTGTAGTATCTTGTGGTCAGAGAAAAATTAAATTCATCTAAAAAATGAAGTATCATGAAAGTTTGCGAGAAGAAATAAGTATTTTGAACAGGCCCAGCATCAATTATATCAAAAATTCAAAGAGAACAAGGCTCAATTAAGATGATAGAGCAGATAAGTCGTGCGTTGCTCAAATTTTAATAGAAATTATTACGTATTTGTTAATAATACAAAATGAATCAAACATGTAACAAGTAACTATCAATTAGAGTCATCTCCATCAGAGAAACCTTGTATATTTTTGTATAATGTAATACCGTTACAAAAAAAAAACGGCGTCCAGTTGGCTGGGAAATGACTATAAATTTACATATAAAATGACAGCGATATTCATTTTATAGCCATCGCTGACGCCGTTTTTTCGACCATACGGTATAATAAACAGTTTTGTCCAAAACACGTAGAACCGCCCCCTCCGACGGCTACGATACGTAAAATTATTTTAGTTCTTAGCGTACTTTTTATTATTATAGAAAAAACAATTCTTATGAGAAGTTAAACTTTTTATTAAGCCCGCGGTTAGGTTAAGCTACAAACAACAATGCTCAGCCTTAGTAAGGTGCAAGGTGCAAAGACTTGCTTGTCTAAGCATAACAGGGGCGATGAAATCAACGCCCACTGCATCAATGGAGGCGCTTCTGGACCTTTCACCTCTTTACATAGTGATCCAGGCGGAGGCAAGAATGGGACTCTATCGACGACAAAGTGTCTTGTCTCTGGGAAATAGGACAGAAACAGGACACTTAAAGATGGGAGATTCTATCTCGCGAGGACTTCTACTCCAAATGAGATTGGACCAAATGACCCCTCTTTATCACTACCACAAACCATTCGAGGTGAACACAATGGATCGAGGACTGTGGACAGATATAACATTCCTTCAGGATGGACTAACCTGATATACAGACGGGTCAAAGAGCGCTGAAGGAACAGGAGCTGGATTATTTGGGGAAAGACCAAGGGCAAGCTTATCCTTTTCCTTGGGTAAAGACTCAACCGTATTCCAGACAGAAATCTTTGCCATTCTACAATGTGCGAGAGAAAACAATAGAAGAGCTTATTCAGGTAAGCTCATTAATATATGTTTAGACAGTCAGGCGGCACTTGGGGCGCTTATGAGTTCAAAGGTATCGTCGAGACTCGTCTGGGAATGCCTGGGTGAACTGGGAGCTCTGGCACGAAGGAACAGAATTAAATTATTCTGGGTGCCGCGCCGGGCTACAGCGGCATCCAAGGCAACGAAAAAGCCGATGAGCTAGCTAGGCAGGGATCGTCGGCATCCTATCTTGGTCCAGAGCCAATACTGGGAATACCCAAATGTATGACCCGCAGTGTACTAAAACTCTGGATCAGGGAAAAGCACAATGTCCATTGGAGAAACAGAGAGGGGCACAGGCACAGCAAGGCTTTTATCCAAGGACCTAGTTCTACTCGTAAAACCGCAAAAGAACTGCTAATGCTTAGCAGGAATAAAGTGCGGATTACAACAGGCCTCTTGACAGGACACATGGCTGTTAAGTGTTACCTGAACAAGCTCAACCTGTATCAAGGAAGTCTTTGCTGCAGACAAAGATAAAGATCTGCGATAAAGATCCAGAAACAGCGGAGCACATAATATGTCATTGCGAGGCTCTGGATCACAAGCGATACTTTTTATTTGGGAAAGCTTGGCTAGAACCGGAGGAACTATGCTCCCATCCTATCAAGGACAGTAGCGTGGTAAATTCTCTCGGGGCCACCCTGCAAACTTTGTTAGGGGGCCCCCCTAAGTATACTAAAAAAAATCCTTCAAATACATCATTATTGTGATATCTGCTTAGAACATATTTTTTAACAAGAGCCACAATGTGATATTTTTTTATATTTTGATAATTGTTTCAACATTTATTTATTATTATAGTACTCTTAAAATACTTAAACTAGAAAACAAACATTTATGCTTCTAATTAATCAAAGTTTTATTAGAAGAAAAAACAACTCAACATTTAACTACTGTAATAACTAAAACACAAATGTGAACAAGAAATTTTATGGTATATTAGAAAGTCTATTCCTATTCTCTCGACCTTAACAAAAGGAACTTGTTTACGAGGCTGTCCAAATCTACCTCTTTTGCTGGATTATTTTCAACTTATATTATGGCCAGTGAGCTTAGGCGATTTTGGGACATAGTAGACCTCGCAAAACTTTCTATTATTTTCAGCTTAGAAAAAAGTTCTTTCTGGTTCAGCGGATGTTACAGGGAGAACCAGAAACAACTGGAATACAGTGCAAACCTCAGGTATACTGCTAATCAGTAATTGGGGTTTTTCAAAAATAAAATCAGAAAACTCATTAGCTAAGATATTAGATTCCTGGGATTTTAACAATGTTTTTGGGTTTAAAATTTCAAATTTTGAATAAACATTTTGAAATGCATTATACCTGATTCTAAACTGATTTATTATTATATCCAAACAAGCATAAAAAATTGTGACTTTTAAACGACTTTTAGGATTTTCAATGGGCCCATCAGCTGCTATTTCATCAAAAAAGATTTGACTCTACGAACTCTTTTGTTTTTTAACTGAGGTTCAATATTCCAAGATTTCTCAATTAAAATTGATAGCTCATACACACTTTCAAAATTGTCTCTAAGATTTTCTATTTTAACAAGAACTCCTGATATTAGATCTGAGGCCAGTCCTATGTCAATATCATTTTTTTGTAAGCACTTTGAAAACAAGTTAGTATTTTCCAATATTTGTACCTTGGAAATTTAGTAAGAAAATAAATTCGAACTTTTCTATTTTATCTTGTAACGTCTTGGCCTCATCTCTATCAGTACGTTTTTTCAGTATTAACGTTAAATTCGATAGACACTTGACGATGGACAAAAAATTAGTTTTTATCGATAGTATGCTTTCGGCTCTTGACGACCATCTAGTTGGACATAATTTTTTTAAAGTTAAACCAACAGTTTTACTATTTTTTATCTCGCAGTTTAGGCTTTGCCAACGCGCCTGATCAAGGACCTGCATAAGCTAGTGCAGGGCACAGGGATAGGAGAATGGGTGCAAATATAGAAGGGGGACAAACACAATAGACCTCACAGGTCGCAGTGTTTCCGGCAGAGGACGGCCCCTTGTTATGGAAAAAAAGTCCGCGGTTACATTAGACGCGGGTCCGTGCGTTTTTTAAACGTGTGAGCTCGGACGGAATTTACTCGCACGACTATTTTATTTTAGTGGTTACACATTAGATGCGCGTTCATGGTGTCCTGTGTGTCGACTTTGTCAAAACGGACGCCACTACTTTGATGCTGTCTGAGGATTTAATGTTAAAATAACTACTTATGAACAGAAGAAAATGTTGGGTAAATGATTTATATACAAGAAAAGGGGAAGAAAATGAATATGTAAAATATCTGGTGAATTAAAACAGCAACCCTTCAAATTTTTTGAATATTTTAGAATGTTTCCAGCAACATTAATATATCCCAAATAAAAATATACCTGGTATTTAAAAATATTCAAATTTTTTGGTATTTTATATTCAAATGTATTGGGCCCAAAGATATAAAAACGAGCTCTCGGACGTGCACGTATTAAAAAAACAAACCAGTTAGTTTTCATCCGACCAAGTTAACGTACCTATATGTGCACGGACGCGCAAACTCCGATGCAATGTAACCGCCTCGCCTACGTAGAAACCATTTCTTTGTTTTTTGCTGCGTGCACGTCCGAGCACGTACGACCAAAAAAACGTACGGACACGCATCCAAATGTAACCACGGGCTATGAGAAGCCATTTTTCGATCGAACGTTATCGTTATCGACCTTATCCTGTTTACTGAATTCTGTTCCATATATTATGTTGTCTGGTGTAAAAAATACTCTACCATCAGCTAGTACCAACAAAAATTAAAACGAATTCTTTTGAATTCCAATAAGATTGATACAATTTTATAATTTATTTTATTAATACAAGAATGAATTCTTGCAAAAACTCTCCCACTGTACGCTGTATGGTATTTTTATCTAAGAACTACACTTATGTAAACTTTGGTCGATTTGATATACTTTCTTGATAATCTAGATTAGGCCATATTTAGTAAAAATAAAAAAGTTGACTGTTATTGTTTTACGGTTTGTGACTTTTAATTAGCCATTTTTATTGGTTAAATATTATATTTATAACTGATCGTAAAAATTTACATTATTTAACATTCTTTTTATATATTTTTAATACGTTATTTGCTTTTACTTTCTATAGTAGCATTTCAATATAATTTTTATCGAAGAGTTACGTTTTTTAATATGAAATATGCATGTCGTAAATATTAATATACAAATTACACTTTTTTCAAAAGCTCTTTTGATTCTTTTCAGTACTTTCTGTCTTGGACGCTTTTCTAGTTTTTTTCTTTTGTCTAACCCTACGAAAAGATGTGGTGGTCTCCTGTTTACGTTATTTCGCTATAATTTTTTCTCTTAGGCGCGGTTCTTTAGGTAGTTCCGGTAAGATTTCTCCAATCAGATCTTTCTATGGTCATATCTTGAACTGGCCTTCGGGGTCGGAGTAATGTCCTATAGCACCACTCTTAGTTATCTTTAAACAATTAAGAAAATACGTGGTGTGAGTAGATAAATACTCAAAAAGGTCGAAATAACCCGCTAGGTCTTCACTTAAGCAGCTTAAATTAGCAGGGATAACTTGGGCCCGCATAGCCAACAATAGACAGCAATGGGCCCAACTGTAAAGAAAGTATCTAAATATGTGAGGGAGGCTACACTATAATTGGAGATGGTTGAATAAGCTGGAAATGATGATGATGATGATGATGATAAACCTCTAGGAAAATAGTTAATCGTAATTGTATCTTTCTCGCCTTTAGACAGAGAGCAACAGGCCGGTTATGGGATTGGCGACTTGGACATGGAGAGAAACAAGTTGCAAACAGGACACCTAAGACACCAATTTGCAGCTAAAGGTAATGCGACAGGTTGTAGCCGTAGCTATCACGGATGAAGCTGACAATCATGAGTTATTCTGGTTTGATATATGCTAACACTTTGCTGTGCCTTATAATAATAATGATAATAAATAACGCTTTACTTTGGTAGCTTTATCGACAAAGCATTTACAAAACAAACAAAAGCACAAAAAATATACAAATAACAAAAAATAAAAAACATCATATAATACAAATCATACAATTCAAAAAAATTTACGTCATTACAATTTACAATTACAAATAGAATATACATACATGGAAAGTAGAACACAAAAAAATGCGTATCAATAAAATTTCCACGACGTCAACAGTGGTGTTATTAAGTACAAAAGGTTATATGTTGTATAGTACTTTTATATAAAAAACTTTAGTTTTTGATAGGTTGAGGCATAGGAGATTAGAATCGCACCAAAATTTAATGGTGCAGTTCCAATAGATAGCGCCTTAGGTTTCCTATTTCCTTCAAGTTGTCCATCTCATAACTTGGTTTATGTCGCATTGATGTTTGCAAAAAGCGAGAACTACTTTCCTACCTTATATTTAAATTTTGTTTTTTGAGCGTATATTACTGTGAAAAAGATTAGCCCCAGAAGGAAACGCAGAGTCGGTGTTCTGTTATTTTTACTTAAGTATTCTTCTAGATGTGCGAGTTTGTTGCTGATGACAAGGAATCTATCAGGATAATGACTAGTCAGATAAAATCGCTAGTCAAATCAGCAAAACAACAACTTTTGGAAAAATATGTCAACTACCCATAATACGGTGTTTCTACAATAATCTACAGATTTTTAGAAATATCCAATTACTAGGCATGTCTAGATAGCTTATATTCGCTTTTATTAAATCTACATGTTAAAATTAACCAAATAATAATAATATAATTATGATTAAAATTACACTCCCAAGGTACCGGCTGCATCATCTCAACTCATCGGTCAACAGAATGTACCTGCAAACCCAACTACGGCCAAAGAATATTATAGTTAACACAAACCCAACTACTGTGCTAACAAGAGAAAAAAGTCAGTGGCGCACAAGATTTTTTTAGAAAAATATTCCAGTGATAACTCATATGCACGTTCATGGTGAATCTGTCATCCCTTTTTTAGCATTAAAATATGTTGCACTTATAGTAACTTTTACTCTTAAAATTTTATTCGAATCGACTAAAAGTACTTGGAAAAAAATTATAATAAATTGAAAAAAAAATTAAGACTTTGACACTATATAGCTACGAAATAAAGCAGAATCGGAACTATGTTGATGTAAGAAATAAATCTAATTTTTACGTAAGAAATCTCCCTACGAGAGATGACACATGTTTTTTGAAACACACTGTATAAATATAATATTGTAAATTTCATAACTGCATCGATATTTCTTTTAATTATTCGTATTTTTTCTCAACCTTCCACTATGAAATCGATAAAGTTGGTTTTTAACTACCTTTTATATAAATTTTTAAATCTGGTCTTGTTAAGTAAATGTGTGGTTAGTGGACTCTAGAAACCGTTTGTTACAGTATGTAACTTCGACATTTTTGCAGTAAATCGTTCTTATATCACTTCCTATTTGTTGTTCAGCGAAACTAACAATAACTTTAGTTTCTTTCGTATTATGTATACTGACTACATAATAATTATAATACAGTATGGACGAACGACACTTCCTAGCCTCAAGCTTATTTATGTATAATTTTTTTTAATTGTATAGAGTTTATTATTTGCTTCAATTAACAGCGATATAATCGTGTAAGGTCAATCAATTATTAACGATTTTATATGCAACTAAAAATATGGTGTGAAATATTAACGTGTCGGTTAGCAATTTTTTGTTTTAAATTATATTTCTTTTACTCTTTATTTTTATTTTAAATTTTATTTTTTTTATTCGCCACTAGCAAATATGACTTTTTTAAATTTAATGGAAAAAGCAAATATTGAAGTAAATATTACAAAATTACTGCTTGAATTAGCATTTTCAAGTTATAGCCAAATTCATTCAGACTGGAATTTTAATTATATTCACGGAAAATGTTTATTAATTTTATTAAAATGCGCAAGAATAAGAAGCATGTTATTTATGAAAAGTTGATTTAGACATTCCTTGATCAAATCCACGAGGTGATTTTGTTACCTATCCAGGGTGTCATTGAAATGATGTAAAAAAAATCGAGGGGTGAGAGTACTAAAAATAGTAAAAAAAGTTCCTATAAGTATAGAGCGGAAAATGCATATTAAGGGAGTTAGGGGCACTGAAAGGGTGAATTTAAAAAACGGTTGTTTTGAAATTGTACGCTTAAAAAACGAGATAAAATTTTGAAAAAAAATCCTCAGCCATAAATTTTTACCCTAAATCAAATGGTGATTGAAAAATGATTTGGAAAAGCGGAAAGGCTAGTTTTTGCAAGAGCGGGGGGTTGTTTTGTGAATAAATTTTTTGAGGTTATTTTTTTTACAACGTGGGTTCATTTTTTGAAAACTACATACTTTTTCCTACAAAAAAGGTACTCTTATTGCTCATCGCCCAGAGTGATGGTTTTCGAGAAAATTGAAGGCCAAGAGTTTGCTCTGATAGGTTGCTAACTGGTTAATCAACATAAATTTATGAAAGTTATGGCGGTTCAAAAGTAACCAAGTAGTTATTAAATAATTAATTGGAAAATAAAAATTTCATGATTTTTAAAACACCTTTTTGCTTTAAAAACGAAATAAACCAATTACCAACATTCCTTATTAAAATAATGCATTCCTTAATTCATTTATAGTAAATGTTCAAAGTGACCACCATTCATTTCAATGCAGACATATGCTCTTCTTCTCCAAGATCTGCTTACCCGTGGAATATCCTTGGTGTTGTCCGAATTTGATTGGAACACTCAATAATGCGTTGCCGTAGTTGCTCTTCAGTATTAATCGGTACTGAGTAAATCAAAACTTTCAAGTGGCCCCAGAAGTAGAAATCTAGTGGGTTATTTCGCTTTTTAAAGCAATAAGATGATTTAAAAAAATGAAATTTTGATTTTTCAATTAATTATTTGATAGTTAATTGGTTACTTTTGAACCGCCATAACTTTCGTAAGTTTATGTTGATTAACCAGTTTGCAACCGATCAGAGCAAACTCTTTGCCTTCAATTTTCTCGAAAACCATCACTCTGGGCGGTGTGCAACAAGAGTATCAAATAATTTTTCAGTATCACCATTTGCTATTTTTTTTCAAAATTTTATCTCCCTTTTTAAGCCTACTAATTTCAAAACAACCGTTTTTTAAATTCACCTTTTCAGTGCCCCTAACTCCCTTAATAGGCATTTTCCGCCCTATACTTATAGGAACTTTTTTTACTATTTTTAGGCATACTATCACCCCCCCCCGATTTTTTTTACACCATTTCAATGACACCCTGTATTGATAGGTCAGGGGCTTGGAATACCCAAAAAAGAAAATTCCACTCCTCCAACTCCCATACCTCACTGTAGTATTGAGCAGTAAAAAAGATTGGAACAGCGAAACGTTTGCTTGGTATGTAAAAGACCACTATACCTATTTGGCCCGAAAACTAAACACTCCGAACCAATGGGCACCTACACCAGTATCCTACAGGTAGAAATCTACGCTATCGAAAAATGCGTACAATTTATAGAACTATCGAAAACAAGAAATAGCCATCTTATCCGATAGTTAAGCAGCACTAAAAGCGATCAACTCAGTAAACATCAATTCGAAGTTGGTCAAAGAATGCCTAGAGAAGCTGAACAAATTAGGCAAAGAAAATAAAGTCCTCCTACTCTGGGTGCCCGCTCTCCAAGGGATAAAAGGCAATGAAAAAGCAAACGTTCTAGCTAGAAAAGAAGCAAACTTCACTAATTGGACCAGAACCGCTCTGTTTTCCAAGCGGAAACCAGCTTAAAGTGGAACTGAAGAACTTGGAGGACTCCATCCGTTACCTGGAATGGGAATCATCCAACGGTTTAAGACACTCGAAAAAGTTTCTCAGAACTTACGACCGAGAAAAATCAAAGATTTTCCTTGATTTAAGTAAGAACAGTCTTCGGATTGTCACTGGTTTCTAACAGGAGACTGTCTTCTCAACGAACACCTTAGTAGATTGAAGCTGACAATGAGAAAACAGCGAATGCAGATTCTGTGGGGAAAATGGGGAAACACCAGAACATCTTATCATTGAGTGCACCGAGGAAGCCGTTCGTGCCATAAACTTTGGTAAGGCTCTGGGCTCTGTGAAGCCGTCTAAGATACTGGTTTTTGTCAAAGCCCTGAGACTGTATGAGTTATAACTCGAGAAAGGGGAACACACAGCAGATCTGTAAAAAATCTGTAAGGTCGCTGTGATTAACCTAGGGTTGGCAACTTTGAAAATTAAAAATAGAAGACGCGAGTGTAAAAAAACGGGACAAGCGAGAAAATGTTCAAATCTCGCTTAAATGTCAAGAATTTATCCAAAAGTTATGTAAACGTTATACAGATAATGGTCTTTTTTACCTTCTTAATGCATCTACCAATATTTCTTGTATACATAAGTAAATATTTCTTTTGAAGGAGTGGAGCTAGCAAAAGACATGCTGTTGCCAGATTAATTTATTGTTCTAAGAGCAATTTTATTACGCACTGTTGCGATAGACGATCGATCATTTTTTAGATTTTGAGTTTGGTGGGTAAAAAGAGGACTTTTTCTATACGCGAGAGAAAAGAAGACGGTTGGCCAACCCTAGATTAACATTCTACCTTCTACCGATATTTATATTGTGGATTAACACGTTTTATATGAACGAGGTATTATTTAATACAAACTGTAAAATAAGAAATAAAGTAACAAAAAAAACTACAGAACTTGGAGTTTTATAGGTTTATTTTAATATTATATCATAGTTATGTCAAACATCAAACATTAATGTATATTCTATAGTACTTAGCCATTTTTTCTACATTTTGATTAATAAGATAAACTTTGTTATTTATATCAACAAACATGCACTATAACATCAATTTCTAACAAGGTTTTGTTAGTCACTAAGTTAAATATTTTTTAAGCAGCAAAAATCGCGTATTTCTCTACGATTATGCCCTGTATTTCGGACCCTTACCAGCTTAAAATCTTATAAACATCAAATTATACTTGTTGGTCAGGATTTTGTCGTTTATTGTCACTTCACAATAACCTTCTAAGGAGATTTTATGCATCTCTCCCGGTGAAGTTAAAACATTTTATTTGCGGTTGCTCATACAAAAAACTTTAGCAGAAACATTTTTCGTATATAAATATAATAATAAATAGGTTTCGTAAGCTTCTTTTTAATACATTAGGTCCCTTTATTGAATTATTTAGAGTGACGGAGCTGGTTTACGAAAACTCGTAGTTCACACCAATATACATAATATTAACTTTCCCATTTCATAAGTCCATTTTAAGCGAACAAACCGATATATTTGTGAACTGTGTCTTCAAAAACAAATAGCTCCGTTAAGATTCTCATTTCCAGCAATCCCCATAAATAGCAATTTCTTTTTTGATTGGCTCAGCAATTCTCTTTGAATGATTTTGTCTCAGTTTTAGTTGCTAAAATACACTTAATAACCTACACGTAAATAGACATCGATATACACTGTCATATTTATGTCCACTAAATAAATAGGGCAATCATTTTTGGGTATAGATGGAAGCGCATATTCTTAACATATTTTATTCTATTAGTTATTTGACCGAAAAGGTTTAGGGGACTCTTATTGCCTCGCCCTAGACTGTTTAGGTTGGATCTCGTGCAGCCATTCACGTAGATCTCTTACGAGGGCCCCTAAAAATACAATTTAGACATTCTAACAGCGCACTTCCATCAAATATAAATATCAAGAGAGCTTGAACCTTTTTTTGAATAGATAGATAGTTTTCATGACCATAAGATGCTAAATTTACAATATTCGAGACACATATATAATAGATAATTGAACTAAAACACATTTTTTGATCGCGCTGGTTGGATACCTTTCTTTGTACATACTAAATCTTTAATTGATATAATCTTTTAAATGTTGAACTAGAGAATTAAAAATAGACATTTATAAGAATAGATCAACTATTATATTTTTAGTGTATTTCTGTACAACTTCTTTACACTAATATCCTCTTCTCATAAATTCTGTTTATTCATCCTCATCTTCGTTTTGGTATGTGACGTACCTCACTGATGAATTTTCGCCTGTTATCAACGACTGAAAAAAAAACAATAATTTTAAGACGCTTTATACAACTTTTATATTGTCTTTTTTGAGGAAGTAATTTCCAATGATAATTACACTTCTCAGTTTTGTCCTCGTACTACATAAAAGGAATACAAATAGAGTAAGTCTTGTCTTGCTGAAATCCGTGCGACATACAAAAATAAACGTGGCAACGCCGCTCCGCACCGTCCTCGCCGCGACTCGCCCCACCAATGTCATTATAAGTTTTGTCGTCAACGAGGTTCGTGCGTCGAGTGTTTTGTAAAGTGTTTTTTACGTGTTTACGGCGAAATGGGTAGAAACAGGTCCAAAAATGAAATTAAAAAGAGGCTGAAACGGAAGCAGAATCGCCTAAACCAACTTTGGGAGCGTTTAGAGGATGTATCAAGTAAGTATTATCAGTTTTTTCATAACCTAGGTAAAACAGTGCACATGGAAATGGGGGGGAGGCGTGTTTTCAGTAAATTATCACCTCTATACTCTCTGGTTAACCATACTTTAAATAAAGAATTGCACAACTATGTGTGAATTTTAATATTTAACCTAACCTAACTCCTTGACCCAGTGGTCTTGCGAAGTATGGTTGACAGTAATATTTTGTTTGAAGGCCCAGTGGTCAACAAACTTAATAATTATGCGTTTCATTGCAGGCGATGACGCATCATCCTCCGGCAGTGATGATTCTTCCAGTGAAGATAATCACTCTGGTTCCGAAAGGGGAAGGCGGAGCCCAGTGAATCTCCGCTTGAACCCATCGATAGCCCGGCGATAAATGCAGGCAGTAACAAACCAAACACCTCGGACGCAATAATTACCTTATTAGGTATATACAAAAGTTACCCAACAGTTTGGGAAACAATAATAAATGTAATTATTTATTATCATAGGTAAACAACCAAACCTTACCCCACAGTTTGGAGAAAACATTCACGAAGATATTGTAATGCGCTGGAGCGAATTTCTAAGAAAAGGGGTTGAAAAAGATGACAAAAAAGCTTTGATCGACAGTTACCCTATCGTAGGAAACTGTAAAGAATTACTCGCACCTAAACTAAACATGGAAATTGCAACATGTTTAAACGAAAGCTTGAACCGTCCAAATATATATATATATATATATATATATATATACAAGTCCAAATACAAGAACCAATGGAACTACAAAGCGAAGGGTCGGAACACCCAAGGGGTCTCATACAACCAAGCCCGGCAGAAAAAGAAAAGGACCCAATATTAATGGTGAGCATAAAAAATGATCCGCACATGTGTGTCGGCAAGACTAGATCTAGATTACATTATTGAGAAATGCTGACAAGTAACCCTCAAGTTTTAAGTTGGTTAAGGGGAATTAAATTTAACTTCATATCATCCCCCCCTACAAGACATTCCATTAAAGAACCTAAGTTAACACGGTTAGAACATGAAAATTGTAAAAAATTAATTGACAGCATGTTGGAAATGGGCGCCATTTCCGTTGTACAAGTTCAAAAACACAATATGTTTCTTCATATTTTCTAAGACAGAAAACAAACGGTGAGTACCGTTTCATACTTAATTTAAAATCTTTAAACTGTCACTTAGAAGCCCCCCACTTTAAACTTGAGGATTATCGCACTGCCATTAAATTAACATACCCTGGTTGTTTTTTTTACCCTAGTAGACTTAAGGGATGCATATTTTTCAATACAGATAAATGAAAAATATAGGAAATTTTTGCGGTTTTGCTTTCAAAACGAACTATTTCAATTTAATTCCTTACCTTTTGGTGTCTGTTCGGCCCCGTTCATCTTTACAAAGATAATGAAGCCCGTACTTCATTTCCTTAGAACACGTGACATAATCTGCGTTTGTTATTTAGATGATTTTTTCCTCATCAGCCCTACTATGGAGAAAAGCAAAAAAGACATCACCCTAACCCTACAAGTGTTGGCAAATCTTGGTTTTAACGTAAACTACGATAAAAGTCAGTTAAATCCCAATAATACTTGTTGTTTTTTGGGCTTTTTCATAGATTCGAAAAACATGCGTCTTTCGCTACCCTCAGAAAAAAGCCAGCTAATCATATCTTTAATCAATGACGTGTTGTTAATACGTATCTGTTCCATAAAGCTTTTCGCTAAAATAATTGGTCACTTAGTAGCAGCCTGCCCAGCAGTAAGGTACGGACCACTGTATATAAAATCTCTCGAGGGGAAAAGTATAAAGCCCTAAAGAGCGGAAAATCATACAATCATAATATATCCTTATCGCGAGGGGTCAGATCAGACCTTGAGTGGTGGCAGAATTCATAGCATGTTCATATGTTCCAATTTTTCAAGGCAACTACGACATCACTATTTTCACAGACGCTTCAAACAGTGGTTGGGGCGGTAGTTGTAATAACGAGAACATTCACGGTTTTTGGCTACAAGAAGAATCAAAAAATCACATAAACTGGTTAGAATTGGCAGCAGCTTTTCATTGTTTAAAAGCGTTTACCAAGTCTTTTACACATATGAACATACTATTGAAAATAGATAACGTCACTGCCATAGCATTAATTAATAAAATGGGTAGCGTTAGACACAGAAAACTTAACACTATTACCAGACATATCTGGCAATATTGCGAATCAAAAGGCTTATATATTTTTGCAACATACATTAGCTCTAAAAATAATAAACAGGCAGATTCTGAGTCTCGCTGTAAAAATATTGATACGGAATACGAATTAAATAATATTCATTATAAACGCTTATGCCGCATTCATGGAACTCCGCAAATAGACCTTTTTGCCAGTCGAATTAACGCAAAATGCGCAAGGTATAATTCTTGGAAACCGGATCCGGGAGCATCGGGAACTGATAGTTTTACCACATGTTGGTCACAGGATTTCTTTTATGCCTTTCCCCCATTTAGCCTAATATTAAAAATGCTTAATAAAATCATAATGGACAAGGCAGAAGGTCTAGTCGTAGTACCATGGTGGCCCACACAACCTTGGTTCCCCCTGTTTAAGAGATTGGTTGTGGGGAAAATATTATTCTTTAAGCCAAGTAAAACCTTACTTTTATCGCCTTTCAGGAAACCTCACCCCTTATGGCGGACAATTACCCTGGCTGCCGGCCATTTATCAGGGAAGCCTTTGTAAAGAAAGGGTTTCCCGAAGAGGCCATTGCATCCATAGTAGCATCAGTAGCTGACAGTACACTAAAACAATATGACACCTGGTTTAAAAAATGGTGGGGTTTCTGTTGTGACATAAATCACGATAAATGGTCCTACGACCTTACTACCTTTATTAAATTTCTAAGTATACAAGTAGATAACTCTAACTCTTATTCGTCCATTAACGCGTGCAAGTCAGCATTATCCTTTGTACTCCCCATCGACACTCGAGATGAGGGAATAATTAAAAGATACTTAAAAGGCATTTATAACCAAAGGCCACCAAGGCCAAAATACAATACAACCTGGGATCCTCACCCAGTACTGAGTCTGTTAGAAAATATGTTTCCTTTAAGTACTTTATCCTTAGAAAAGTTATCACATAAGTTAGTTACTTTGTTAGCAATTATTACGGCGCATAGAGTACAAACATTCTCAAAAATTAGATTAAGTTATATAAATCAGTTTGATGATAGGATCGAAATACTGATCCCAGATACCGTCAAAACTAGCGGGAAAAATAAATTTCAACCTGTGCTAAAGTTACCATTCTTTAGAGACAAACCAGGGTTGTGTTTAGCATCTACGGTTTTATTTTATCTAAACACAACTAAAAGCCTCCGCGCCGATAATAATGATTATTTAATACTGACACACAGGAAACCTTATCATACGGCCACAAGCCAAACGATAAGTAGATGGATCCGCTCGACTCTAAAATCCGCGGGTGTTGATACAAGCAAATTTTCAGGCCACAGCACTCGGCATGCCTCAACTTCGGCCGCATACCGAGGCGGAGTTAACATTGAGGAAATAAGAAAATATGCAGGATGGACTGAAAAATCAAACGTTTTTAATAAATTTTATAATAAACCAATATCAACACCGGCGGATCTCTTTGCAAAAGGGGTCCTCCAAGGATCCAGTATTACCTGTTAAAATAAGAGTTCCTTACTTTAAGATTTAGTGCGTTCTGTTCCTTGTAATTACGTTATATACCTATATGTTTGTTACAATGTAAACATACAGTTTAATGGTTATATTATTATATTTCGTTACACACCTTTAAAAGGTGCCTTTCCTATAAATATATACAAATTACTTAAGTATATATTATACAAAGCTTATAGGGAATAAAGCTATTTTCTAGAGATCGTCTTTTCATTCTCTAAACAGCTACTCTATTTGTATTCCTTTTATGTAGTACGAGGACAAAACTGAGAAGTGTAATTAACAGATCAAATGACTTACCTGTAGGAAATTTGATCCTAATTACACGATCAGTTTTGTCCGAAGTACTACATAACCCACGCCATCTTATAAAATAATAACAGTGATAATTAATATTATGTATGAACCACATCACAACTATACCTAGAGCCTTGGTCACTCCCACCCCTCACAAGCCGATCTCTTATCAAAACTTATAATGACATTGGTGGGGCGAGTCGCGGCGAGGACGGTGCGGAGCGGCGTTGCCACGTTTATTTTTGTATGTCGCACGGATTTCAGCAAGACAAGACTTATTCTATTTGTATTCCTTTTATGTAGTACTTCGGACAAAACTGATCGTGTAATTAGGATCAAATTTCCTACAGGTAAGTCATTTGATCTGTTAATCATAATTTAAAATTATTTCTAATAAGAAACTGTAGCGTTGTACATTTTCTTCATTACAGTTGGGGGTTGGAACTTTTGGTGTTGCAACAGCAAAAGACTTTTACGTTTGCATTGGACGCGCGGACGCATTGAATCCGTTTGCCTAATACGTAAGCATGTATCAGCTTCTCAAGTAAGGCAATCTCACACTTATCCACTCAGAAACGCGTACCCCACGCTCAGAGTTAGTTATAAGTTCAATATTATACAACTCGAAAAAAATGCACAATCACCTGCCATTTGAAATCAAATCCATAACATAATTTTCTTCATTTCGCAAAGCATTGGAATCTTATTTACTAGACAAGGCTTTCTACGCCGTAAATGACTTATATTTTGATAATCGAATTTGATCTTGTAAACACTGGTCTAATATTTGCTATTACTATATTTACTATAAACTTTCAAAATATTTTTGACTCTTATTTTTATTTTTTTTTTATTCTTTGACATTGTAAACATTTATAAATGTTTATTTTAAACAATAAGACTGACATTGTAATTGGTGTACTTGCTTTGTATTCTCTTTTGTTTGTTTGTTTGTTTTTACTTTACCTTTGTCTACAAATTGTAAAATTTTTTGACAATAAAGGCATTTATTGTATTTTATTTGAGTGGCAATGGCGGGGAATGCAACAACAAAACTGACTAAGATAGGGAAGGTTTGGTTTGGACAACACACGGAAAACTAAACTGCGCATTGCGAACTCCCTTATTTTGCCCATAGCTATATATGCCTCTGAAACCTGGACACTAAACGAAAGTGATAAACAAAGAATAAACCCCTTGGAGATGTGGCTATATCGACTGCTGCGAATACCTTACTTACTTACTTACTTACTCGTGCAAGGGGTATTGAAGCGATACATATGCCCAGCCGAGTGCCCAGCTTACCGTTAAGTCAACCTCACCTTTACGTGGTGCACCTCCCACGAATATAATTTACGGCTTACCGAATAAAGATTTTCATTATTGAAGAACTAAAAATTGAGACACGTCTGGTCACAAAATTAAATCAGTCAATCCTGCGATAATTTGGCCATATTGCCAGGAGTGGCACCTCAATGGAGGTGCCACTGATGGTGGTGGAGGGGAAGGTAGAGGGAAGGCGATCACGTGGGAGATCACCTAAGAGGTGGGTGGGCCAAGTCAAAAGTACCAGAGTGGGCCACAGCCTGCCTGAAGCAGTATGCCCACATATGGAGCAGTGTCGAACAACTTGGTCTGAGGAAGTGAGGGGAATCAATACATGATAGTGACATCATGTGAGGAAGTGAGGGGAATCAATACATGATATCACTATACTCTCAAGTAGGGTGAAGGACTGAAAAAAGAGTGTTTTATTTTGACATTTTCTGATTTTCTTACAGTGGCAGTGGCGATTCTTTTGACACTTTTTTGAAGAGATGAATCTGCCACAGAGGTATAGACATTTTTTAGACACTTGCGTTAATTTCTTAACTTTTAAAGTTATCAAAAAGTATTTTGGTGTAAATGTTATTTTATATTTAAGCATCAAAGTGTATTTTTACATATACAAGGTGTCAAAAAAATAATGTACCATTTTTAGAGGGTCATTCTACAGATAAAAATGAAATAAAAAGCTCCTATGAAAATATGCCATAAAATGCTTCCTCAGGAAGTTACAGCCCTGGAAAAGTATTTGCAGCCCCTACAGCCCTCACTTGAAACATCTTGAAATTTTTTAGATCATATCTGCTAACTACGTAAATCTGCTACTGCGTAACTACATTCTTAATTGTTTTAATTCACACCATTCAAATTCTTAAAAATTTCATGTGATAGATTTTCTTACATCTCATGGTTTCGCTAATACTACAATCATCGGGCATCGTAACCTTTATAAACGCATATATCTTGAAAACCGTTCATCGTTTTGAACTAAATGAAGAGCACTTTCGCTAGATTCGCCAGGGAGGTCTATCTTTGTTATAAAAACTATTAATATTATTTGTGGAAATTGTTTTTCGAATTAGACATTAAATTTTCATATAAATTTAAGAATACCTCATAATTAATTATTTAGGCAATTAATATTGTTACCTTTTTCTCTTCTTTGGTGGGTGGACTTTTCAGACTGTACAACAGCGGAGCATAAATAAAATCGAGGATGGCTATTCCAAACAGCATCCATTCGAATCCAATATTTTTAATAAGCGTTCCACTCAGTGCCGGACCTGAAACCAGAATGATTATTATAAATTTACAGTATATTCATTATTTATACAATAAAATTCAACCACAAGTAAAAGATATGTAATCGCTTGTATTTCAAACTGTCATACCGAAAAGTCTCATGGGTATTTCGCTAGTCGCACTGTAAGATAGTCTATTAAATAAAAAAGGCTGTACTTAAACTGCCGTTAAACGGTAGCTTACTAAAATGCCGTTAATAGGTATGACGTCGTAGATGTGACGCACTTGACGGCTTTATGAAATTTAGGAATTTTATAAGGACTAACCAACGCTATCCACCCCACCAAATAAACATCTTAACCAACGCAACTAACCTCGACACTGATAAAAAAAAAATTAAAAAACAAATATAAATTAGTAAAAACCAACCAACCCCACCAAATAACCAATGAATTAACACCCTCCAAATAACCACGCTAACCAACCCGCCAAATAACTAAACCAATCCAACCAAACAGAGTGAAACCAATGGAATAAGATCACACTATAAGCAAAAAAAAATATAAAAAAGTCTTGGTCAGCGTGAGATTTGAACCCCGGACCATTCGCTCACGAACTGATAGCCTCAGCCACGGAGCCACAGGTGCTCTTGCAATATGCTTATGGCTAGGCATTACTTTCCGCCGACATGAACGACGTCACAATATCTATTAACGGCATTTAGTAGGCTACTGTTTAACGGCTGTTTAAATACATCGAATAAAAAAAAATATATATTATTTAGTATACAGGATGGTCCGAACTGTATTTCGGAAACTTCGGCAGCATATTCTGTAGATAAAAATAAGTAAAAAAGTTCGTATAAATGTATGTCTTAAGATGCTTTGTTTGGGAGATACAGGGTGTAAAACTTTTATTTTATTTCGATTTTTTTCAAAAAATTTCTTAAGTAACGTCAATATTTGTATGAAAATTGGTGCCTGGGAGTTTTGTTTTGGTTTAGTTGCATGACATGAGAAATCGTATTTTGATGTTAATATGATTCTTACTTGTAGAGGGCGTCACCTACATATTTTAACTGGTTTAAAGAGTAATAACTTCTCATCCGTACCTGTATAAAACTACTGAGTTAAAAAATATACAATGACGACGTTTTTTACGCAAAAAAGGTCTCTTAGTAACAATCGCTATTAGTAATGGTTCTTGAGATATTTGGAATCTAAATTATCAATACCTGTCATCATTGACATAAATTAAATATGTTGACAAAATAGTTCTTAGACTGAAATCATAAATTTGAAATATTTTTGGGACAAATTTTGGCCCAACAGTTGAACTTTTAAAGTGCAACAGTAACTGTTTTATCCTTATTTTTTTGAAGAAAAATTTATGATTAATTTAAAAGAAAATAAAAGTTCCTAAATTTATCATTTCAGTCAAATAACTATTTAACATGTTTATTTTTGTCAATAATGCCATGTATTGACTACTACCATTTTAAATATCTTGAGAACGGCTGCTCGTAGAGATTTTTACCAAGACTGTATGCCAAGAATGTATATAGGTTCGTTCCAACCGGACCGAGAACCGATCCTGGGACGGTAATTTCTAGTCGCCCACTTATTGTTTGAAAAGTTTGATCGTTTATCAAGATTAACAAATGAATTGACTGATAGGAAATTACCGTTCTAGGACGGTTCTCTCGTCCGGTTGGAACAAACATTATTTTTTCACTCAGTAGTTTTATGCAGGTACGGACGAAAAGTTATTACTTTTCAGATCAGTTAAAATATGTAAGTAGAGCCTTTTAGAAGTAGTAGTCATATTGACATCAAAATCAAATTTGTTATAACAAAAAACTCCCAGAGACCAATTTTCATCCATATATTGACGTTTCTTCAGAAATTATCTGAAAAAAATCGAAATAAAAATGAAATTTCTACACCCTGTATCTCCGAAACTATAAGCATTTTAGGACCTACATTTATACGAACTTTTTTACTTATTTTTATCTGCAGAATATGCTGCCGAAGTTTCCGGAATCCGAAGTTAGGACCACCCTGTATATTTTGAAATATTTTTGAAGCTTTTATAACCATTTCAAAATTAATCTAAATATTTTTATGCAACTAATTAGAAAAATATAAAATTTGGGTATGTCCAGATCTAGATACGGTTGTACAAATTATCTGTCTATTGATTTTGTTCTAGATTTCTAACGGAAGTAAGCGGAAATAAAATATTGTTTATAAAAGTTTATAACTCTTTTTTGTCAAACTAACTATCACGACAAAATATTCCAAATGAAAAATGCGGTTTAGTGCATTATTGTAAAAGTAAACTTGAAATATGCGCACGGTCCAGAAATTATTTAGATTATTTTATAATGCTACCAATATTTTACAAAAAGTTGGCGTTAAATTATATGTAATTAAAATAAAAAAGGACCTGAAAGTTTGTTTATTTAAATTAGCAAATAATTATTCAAATGGTGCAAAGTAAGACATGAGGTAAAAGTAATTTCGAATACGAATAATTATTGAATACTTACTGCAGTACGCGGCAATTACTGTATATCGTGATTTAGGAATTTGATATAAATATAGTAACAGCACGCGTAATTTTACTCAAATCAATGAGAGTAAAATAAAAAAAAGTCGTAATTGTGTTTGACCGATTAAATGGTAAATCTAAAAAATACTCATAATATTGCATTAATTTGCATAAAATGTTACACTAATCTGTTATTATTATTAATGATTTCTTTAATTATTAGGAATATTATTATATTTCTGATATCACTAGAATTCAGAAAGTAATTAATCGTAATCCAAAATTGAATTTAATAACGATATGAAAGCATACGATTCTGTGGCATAACTAGGTAGAGATTAGATTAGATTCTTAGAGGTGGCTTTCGGCCTGGTCCACTGCGACCTTCTCAGATCTATTATGGTCCTCTTCTGATCCTTAGATTACATTCTCCAGTCCTATCCTTTTCACAAAGTTTAGCAGCTTGGAGACTGAACCCTCCATGTAGCTCCTTGGCAATGGCCTATCATTGCCTATTACCGGGAACCGCACATTTGCCAGGCTGTCACACCGACATAAAATGTGTTCTGACGTTTCTTCTTCAGATTGGCAGAACCTACACATAGCTTCGTCTGTCAATCCCATCAGTTTTAGATGCCTATTTAGCTTACAATGCCCTGTTATTAGACCTACTACAGCTTTGACTGTCTTTCTGTCCTTGCTTATCTCTTAGACTTGCTATCAAGTCTACCGTGAATTTTGGTGAATGTTCTACAATGAACCTTTTCGCCTGTCTTTGCCCTGGTGAGTTTCTCCACCGCATAACTAGGTAAGTGTCATAGTGTAAAATATGGACCCCTATCTAAACTGATCGATTTTGTTTTTTTTTCTGTGAATAAGATGCCACATTTAAGCGTGTTAGTTTCTGTTAAAATTGTAACTTTATTCATTGAGGGTTGCAGACAAGAAGATAATATACTACTACTACATCCATCAAACAACTTTTTCTCGTATAGCAAAACAGGAGACTGGAGAATACAAAAAGCAATCTGGTCAAGGGCGTAAAAGATGTACAACGTCAAGGGATGATCAATATTTGAGAATACAGTCTTTGCGAAATCAATCAGCCAGTTTATTCAGACAGCCAAGTTAACGTATGTATCAAAACAGTAATAAGAAGATTGAAAGAGTCTTTAAATCCGAAACATTCTGCTAGAATCCCTAGGCTTCTTCCACGTTACAAAATCAGACGGTTATAATTTGCAAGTGTCTATGCTAATTGCAATGAGCATCAATGGAGAAAAATACTTTTTACAGATGAAACTAGAATACAATAATTGTGGAAGCCAGATGGACGTGGCCGAGTCTATAGAAGATCTAGCGAAAGGTTCGCAGAAAGTAATCTTAAACAAACCTTTAATTTTGTGGCGGTTCCCTTATGCTTTGGGAAGGTATTAGTTGGGAGAGTCGTACGGAGCTTGTTAAGTTAATTTAAGAATGAATGGTACATAGTCAATATCCTTGAAGATCATGTTTTGCCTTATGCTGGCTTTAATGGGTACGATGGCTTTGTGCTAATTCGTGACATTGCCTGCGCCCATGCCGCAAGAACATTGAGTCGATATTTCGAGGATGTTGGAATTGAGGCACTAGATTGGTCACCAATGAGTCCTGATACTAGTTCCATAGAACATCTATACAATATACGAGGACGAAATCCAGTTCCTAACTCAATTGTAGAACTAAGAATTGCTGCAAAAGAAGAATGGAATAGAATTCCGCAAGAAAGCTTTCAAGATCTTCTGCGCTGAGCTAGAGGAGGAAACACTTAATACTAAATAACTATTATCTTGTCTTAAAATATTGTTCTATTATCGTTATTGTTATTATTTCTAATTCTATCTTATAACCAAAATCGGACTGTTATTCATTCCTCTACGAATCTATTATTTCTTCCTAAATTAGAATTTATGTCATAATTTTTTGTTAATTCAGTTCATTTGTAATTCCATATTCGTAGTCCATATTTGTAGTTTTATTCCTGAATAGATACTAGAATTTTATGATAAAATTGAATAGGTATAGAACAAGCTCTTTCGGAATTACAAGCATGCTTTAAAATACACAAAATTTTCTTATTGTAAACTTGTGAAGGTCAATTATTCCTGAAGGGTAACAAAGAAGACACTGCAAACTATATCTTTATATCCAGATTTACTATAACATATACCGGGTGCGTTTCAAAAGTGGTTCACCCCTCTAACTTTTTTATTTTTTCAGATAAATAAACGAGATTTGGTATGTTAGTATATGACATAAATTAGGATTGATTGGTGTATTCAATTGTTTTTGGTCACTTCCGGTTTCACCGGAAATGACTACAACTTTTGATTTTTAAATGGCACCCTCGGTATTTTTTTAGTTTATTCGATAGAAAATGACATTCTGAATAGAATGACATATCATATGTCAACTTTTGACATTCTCGCTTAATAAAAAATTGTATTTTAAAATTCAATCTAGGGTACCATGGCTATGTTAAAAACACTAATTCTTCCTCAAGGAGCCTTAGAAAAATAGATTCGATCATCTAACGTTTTTAGTGTCTTGTCCTGGCCAGTTAGAAAATGCACTAATCGTATTTTCAACCATACCTCAGTTTTTTCTAATGGAACGAGGGTGGCTCATTAGCATATTTGGAAAAAGCATTTTTGTTCGAATAATTTGATACCACCTCGGATACCACACACAATGCCAAGTGTCAAATTTTCGTTACGAACCGCAAGTTTTAATTTCAAATAAACCATATGCAAAAATGTCAAAAGTTGACATATGATATGTCATTCTATTCAGAGTGACATTTTCTGTCGAATAAAGTAAAAAAATACCGGGGGTGCCATTTAAAAATCAAAAGTAGTCATTTCCGGTGGAACCGGAAGTGACCGAAAACAGTTGAATACGTCAACCGATCCTAATTTATGTTATATACTAACATACCAAATCTCGTTTTTTTAACTAAAAAAATAAAAAAGTTATAGCGATGAGACACCTTTGAGACGCACCCGGTATATTTAATAAGATTATTACGAAGCTATTTAAATTTAAGAACATTTTTGAGGGCGCCGCTTTAAGGTCTTTATTATTTTGCTTATCATTGCTATCTGGTGTTTATATTCATTGGTAAGACTGCAGGATATCTTGTCCATTTAGCGATGTAGTGTATCGTATGATCGAATAAAAACGGCGTCAACGATGGCTATGAAATGAAGATCGCTGTCACTTTATATGTAAAATTATATGGGAAATGTCATCGATTGTCATTTCTAAGCCAATTGGACGCCGTTTTTTTCGATCATACGGTACAACATAACGCAACTATTTTATGAACGTCTAACGACCGAATAATCGAAATCATGCAGAAGTCTTTAAAATTGTAAACAATAAACCTACTAAACACATCGGTGTGCAATCAGAACTGCATAAGTCTTGTGTTTTTAATATTGCGAGGGGTCAAATTCGAGTTCAAACCGATAATATACAGGGGAGCATTTTGCATCACCTGAAAGCTGGCAGGATATAAGTATCTAAGATTTCTTTTTTAATCAATTTCCTATGCAGGATACAAGTGAGGTTAAAGATACACGCCGAGTCAAGTTCAAGTTCAGCGAAGATATGAAAATAACACATTTTGCCACTGCCCGAAGTATGTTTGCTGTTTCAGTTATTGTATAATATTTCGGTTTTCATCTTCATGTGAATGGAGTTTCAACTCCATTCACCTTATTTGTTTAGTAAAGCCTTGTTTATATATTCTTACAAGGGTAAAAGTTATTACATTAGAAGAGTTAGAAGTGAGTTTCTAATTTTTTCTTTCCTGAGTTAAAAAATGTGTGTATTGGTTGTTAAGTTTGATGCATTTTTTGTTACTATTCTCTTTTAATTATTTATCTACATGCATATCTGGGTATCTCTATTTAAAAATGTATCTCGAGCTAATAATACCTTAATAATATACCGGGTATTTCTCAAAAGTTGCTCACATCATTTTTTCAGATAAACAAACGAGATTTGGTGTGTTAGTAAATAACATAATACAATAAATATAATGCACTACTTAATGAAAATGCCAGGTGTTTATCACAAGTAGCCCCCATAACTTTTTTTTATTTTTTTTCAGATAAATAAACGAGATTTAGTATGTTAGTATTATACAGAAATCAGGATTGAATGGTGTATTCACTTGTCGGTCAATTCCAATTTCACCGGAAATGGCCACGACTTTTGATTTTTAAATGACACTCTCGGTATTTTTTACTCCATTTTATAGAAAATGATATTCTAAATAGAATAACATATCATATGTCAACTTTTGACATTTTCAATTAAAAAATATAGCATCTTAAATTTCAATTTAGAGTGCCATGGCCATAAATGTAGCGACAATTTGATTAGAAATACCAAGTATGTGGTACCAAATTATTCGTAAAAGTGTCTTTTCAAAACAGCATATGAGCCACCCAAGTTCTATTTGAAAAAATTGAGTTATGATTAAAAAACCGATTTTTAATCTTTTAACCGGCCAAGATAAGACACGAAAAATATTAGATCAAATCTATTTTACCAAGGCTCCAAAGCTTCATTAAAAATTAATGTTTACAAAAAAAACACAGCTTTAGCATTCTAGATTGAAATTTAAAATACGATTTTTAAGCGAGTATGTTAAAACTTGACATATGATGTGTCATTCTATTCGAGAGATTTTCTATCAAATAAAGTAAAAAATACCGATGGTGCTATTATCCATTTAAAAATCAAAAGTTATAGTAATTTTCGGTGAAACATAAAGTGACCGAAAACATTTATTCATTATTGCATACGTCAATTATTCCCGATTTCTGTTATATACTAACATACTAAATCTCGTTTATTTATCTGAAAAAATAAAACAAAGTTATAGGGGTGAGCCACTTTTGATAAACACCCGGTATTTTCATTAGTTAGTGTATTATATTTATTGTAATATTGCTGTAGTAATTAATTCTCTAGTATGATAATTTCTGTATAACAATTATTACAATCGCCATAAATTCGTTTTCACAGGTTAAGTGGTTTTCATTTCAATAATTTAGTCTTCAATATATTAGAGTTATTGTATCTTAATGAACCCGCGATGACGGAGTTATATGCAGACAGACAATTTTGGGGACAGTATAGCAGATGAAAGGAGAGATCGAACTAGTTCAGCAGCCAAGAGCAGGAAACATTACGTCTCTTGATCTATGATAATATCGCAGTCGCGCCGAGTCATACCACCATTCGACCAAATCCGAACAAAAAAATAGTGAACTCATTTTAAGCGTAGATGTATACAGACCGATATTATGCAACTATAGTCTTGGACATTTTTATAAAGCTGCAAATTAGCAATAAATAAAAGAGTGAAATATAGAACCTGTCCTTACTGGTCTATTACAAAATAGGATGTGTTTTATTTGAAGCTTGTAATATTATTTTTAAAATGGCTATATTTTTAACTGCTAACATTGTTAAATGTATAAAAAAATTGTTTATAGAGTAATCAGATAGATATGCTTTTGACGTGATGGAATTAAACAGTGTCAATGTCGTCCTTTAATTACGTTAGAGAGTCAATGGGGGGGGGGGATAGGGGTTCAAGCTGAATGTCATTAAATCTCATGCAGGGGAGAGAGGGTGTTTCAGAAAATATCACGTAATTTTTTTAGGTAAAAAAATAGTGTAACAATCTGAGAAATTCAGATTAATTTAAAGTAAAACATGTTTCTAGACTAAAATATGTCCAAAATCTGACACAATTATTCCATATATTAAAATCTGTGTGTGTGAATAGATGTGAGATGACCCGCCTATTTAAAAATAAACATATTTCTGTAAATTTAAAACATTCAGTTTTAATACACTCTGTATACATAAATCATTATTGATTTTTAAAGTATTTATTTTCATTGTAGGGAGAAGGAAATCAGACAATGAACAGAGTTGATAGGTGTTAGGTAATATCTTTAAGACTCCAGCTTCAGACGCATTGATATTACTTTGGTTTGTAAGTTTTGGTCATTGTGACAAAGAATATTATTAAAGGTAAAGTAAATGTTTCTTATCATTTAATTTGTATCTGAAAATTATACTGTATAATATGTGTATGTTTACCGGGTGCGTCTCAAAAGTGGCTCATCACCTCTATAACTTTTTTATTTTTTTTTCAGATAAAAACCGAGTTTTGGTATGTTAGTATATGACATAAATTTGGATTGATTGACGTATTCAATTATTGTTTTCGATCACTTCCTGTTTCACCGGATAGAAAATGACGATTTCATTCGATAGAAAAATGACACTCTGAATAGAATGATGTATTACCATAGACTTAAAATAAAATATAGACTACACTATTTACATCTCAACGCGGACAAACAACCTTTTTTGTACACATGTTTACTTCTGGGTACAGTCGACCGAGCCTTCCTCATCCAGCCTATGTTGTCACGTCTTTAATATTATCAATATTT
The DNA here is from genome assembly GCF_002938485.1 of Sitophilus oryzae. NCBI lineage: Eukaryota > Metazoa > Arthropoda > Insecta > Coleoptera > Curculionidae > Sitophilus > Sitophilus oryzae. The sequence continues at coordinate 159,113 of NW_022145814.1, read as the reverse complement.
TTTTTCTTGTTATACACATATATTGAGATATTAATACTACAGTTTAATAAAGTAGGTTTTATATTCCATAGATGTATTAAATAGTCCTTATTCTACTAAATTATAAGTCGGATACTGTTTAATAAGGATAAGTTCTTTACAATATGACAACACCGATTAGAGGCGAGGGAGCCTATTCATTCATTTATTACCTTGTAGTACGTGTCGCACGTGTGCGGTAAAGCTTTGTTGCCGCTATCTCCGCGGCTGTATTAACGCATTTTCTTAGCTTGTAGTCCTTAATTGTTTATTTTATTGACTTTTTCTGTTCAAAAACTATAAAATATGGTTCGCCAGTGCCAAATTTGCAAGAAATTTGACTTTAATAATCCATTTAAGTCTTGAAACGACTTTTGACCGGTAGGCAACTCTCAATTTACCCATTGGGAGTCAGTGGCGTTGTTGTAGAAAGGCGCTTATTTAGATAATATTTTAGTAAAATGTAAAATCTGATTTTTTTCTCTTACATTACATTATTTACTTACTTACATTGTAACAAAATCATAATTATAACCCTGTTAATAATAAATAATGTTTTTATTAAAAATATATTCCGGTTTATTCTAAAATTATCTTCAGAATCTAAAATAACATACAAGAATTTTAAAATGATATTACATTATGAAACAATATTTTTTAATATACCGGGTCGTCTCAAAAGTGGCTCAACCCTATAACTTTTTTTATTTTTTCAGATAAAAAAAACAGATTTGTATGTTAGTAGGTATATGACATAAATTAGGATTTATTGGACGTATAATATAATATTGTTTTTGGTCTCTTCCTGTTTCACCGAAATGATTACATCTTTTGATTTTTAAAGGCACCCTCTAAATTGCTACTTTATTCGATAAAAAATGACACTCTGAATAGAATGAAATATCATATGTCAACTTTTGACATTGTCGCTTAAAAACATATCCTATTTTAAATTTCAATCCAGTTTTTTTCAATCCACTAAGTTTTAATCAAGGAGCCTTGGAAAAATAGTTTTGATCGTCTAATAGGTTTCGTGTCTTGTCTAGGCCGGTTAAAAGGTGTACAAATCGTATTTTTAATCGTACATATGTCAATTTTTTCAAATGGAACTAGGGTGACTCATTAGCATATTTGGAAAAAGCATTTTTTTATGAATATATTGATACCACACACTTGGTATTTCGAGTCAAATTGTCGCTATGAACCGCGTGTTACAATTACAATTAAACCATATGCGAAAATGTCAAAAGTTGACATATTATATATCATTCTATTCAGAGTGTCATTTTCTATCGAATAAAGTAGAAATATACCGAGGGTGCCGTTTAAAAATTAAAAGTTATAGTCATTTCCGGTGAAACAGGAAGTGACCAAAAACAATTGAATGCGTCAATCAATCCTAATTTATTTCATATACTAACATACTAAATCTTGTTTTTTATTTGAAAATATAAAAAATTATGGGGATGAGCCGCTTTTTACGCACCCGGTATAATAAAGACAGTACCGAGTTAAATAAATGTAGTTTTTATTTTATCCACTTCCTATCACCTTCCTTGCTTTAATGGAACAGATTTATGTTTTCTCTAATTTACATAATAAGACATCACTTAACCAGAAAAAAAATTACAACAATCATATTTTTTTTTTTCTCTCCCTGTCGCCGATTCTATTATATCTGTGGAATAGATCCTGTTTTGATTAATATTAGGGGTTGTAAATGTTTGACTAAAATTAATAATTTATTATTAATTTCAAAATTACCTAATTTCGATTATAAAATTTCTTCTATAACGTGTATTTTATTATTTTTATCCTTTTGGACTCTAAATTGTTTTTTCTAAACTTTTATTTAAAAAACCTGTCCTAAATCTTAATAAAATATAAAAAAGTTTAAATACGATATATTTTTAATTTAATTATAGCTTCATTAAAATAAAAAAATTACCCGACTATGATACGGAGAGTTCAGGTGTACTTGAGAAACGAAAGACAGTGTTGTGTTTCTCGGCAGAGTCGTCAGGGAACGACCGTTACGACAAAGGCAACCTATCTATCGCTCGTGTCGCACTCGTTATAACCTAAAACAATAACACAACAATAACAAGACAGTGTCTGACCGCATGTTCCAGCTATTTATGAATGAGATGCTCAGTCTATATTTTATTTTAAGTCTATGTGTATTACATGTCAACTTTTCACATTTTCGTATATTTATGGTTTATTTGAAATTGTAACATGCGGTTCATAACGACAATTTGACTTGAAATACTAAATGTGTGGTACTAAATTATTCCTAAAAAATCTTTTTGCCAAAGATATTTAATATCTTTGGCTTTTCCCAAATATGCTAATGAGCCACCCTTATTCATTTGAAAAAATTGAGATACGATTAAAAATACGATATGAGCATCTTTTAACCGGCCAGGACAAAACAAAAAAAAAACATTAGACGATCAAAATTATTTTTCCAAGGCTTTTTGATTAAATTAGTGTATCTAACACAGCCATGGCACTCTAGATTGAAATTTAGAATACGATTTATTTTTAAGCAAAAATGTCAAAAGTTCACATATGATATGTCATTCTATTCAAAGTGTCATTTTCTATCGAATAAAGTAGACATATACCGATGGTGCCATTTAAAAATCAAAAGTTGTAGTCATTTCCTGTGAAACAGGAAGAGGTAAAAAACAATTGAATGCGTAAATCAATCATAATTTATGTCATATACCAACGTACCAAATCTCATTAGGGGGGGGGGGGCGGGAGGGGGGTCAAAAAATACCCAAAATTTCTTACGTAATTAATGGACGTCCATTAATATTAATTTTTTTAATAGATTTTTTTTTATTAAATGCGTTTTTTAGTTGCTCAAATCTAATATGTTCATGAAAATTAATGCCAGACTAAAATTTTAAATTTTATTATAGGATAACTAAAATTTGTAGGTACCAGATACGATATACGCTCTGATGAACTTATGGAAAGTAATACACTTACTTTGCATAAAACCTACACATAAAATCTACTGTTTTCTTATTGCATTTTAAATTTTCTACTGCAGTATATGTAATATTTACTGTAATATATTAACTTCCATAAATAGATTTATGTTTTCAAAAATCCTGCTGCTTATGGGCGTGCAGATTTTAAAGGTAGAGGAGAAAATATGTAATTTTTGATGCTTGCCACCTTTTTACCACGCACTTTAGTGGTACATACATAGTTATGGCTGTAATGATCAATGATCATATTGGATTAGGGAGATATACAGGGTGGTCCGAACTGTATTCCGGAAACTTCGGCAGCATTTCTGCAGATAAAAATAAGTAAAAAAGTTCGTATAAATATATGTCCTGAAATGCTTAGTTTCGGAGATACAGGGTGTAAAACTTTCAGTTTTATTCCGATTTTTTCCAAATAATTTCTGAACTAATATAGATATTTGGATGAAAATTGGTGTCTGGGAGTTTTTTGGCATGAGAAATTTAATTTTGATGTCAATATGACTCCTGTTTACAGAGGGCGCCATCAACATGTGTTTCCACTAATTATAGTAGATTTATACGTACCAGTATAAATCTACCTCGAAATCTACCGAGTGAAAAAATATACATTTCCATGATTTTTTATGTAAACAATGCCTCTTGATAAAAATCGCTACGAGCAACAGTTTTCAAGATATTTAGAATGGAAATAGTCAATACATGTCATTAATGACAAAAAATAAACATGTTGAGTGGGTAGTTATTTGACTGAAATGATAATTTTAGAAACTTTTTATTTTTTAAATTAATCATAAACTTTTCTTCGAAAAAAAAGATGATAAAACAGTTTCCGTTGAACTTTCGGCACAAAAACATTTCAAATTTATGATTTCAGTCTAATAACTACTGTATGATCGAAAAAAACGGCGTCCAGTTGGCTTGGAAATGACGATCGATGACATTTCCCATATAATTTTACATATAAAATGACAGCGATTTTCATTTGATAGTCATCGCTATGAAATAGTAGTAGTATGAAATAGTAGCTCTCGACTTCATCTCGAGCTGCAAAACTAATGCGTTATGCGACAAATATGTCCTTTTACCATAACACAAATAACTATTAGTGGACGGATATTGTATAAAACAATATAATAAATTTGAATTTGACAGGCATTACTGGTATATTTCAACAGAAATAGGAGTAGACAAAAACATAAATATCCAAATTATACATAGTGTGTATGTATGTATGATTATGATGATACTAGTTAAAAACGGCGTCAAGATGTTTTGAGAACGACGATCAATGACGTTCTTCATATTTTTACATATAAAATCCGATTGACATTTCTAAGCTGACACACATAAATATATGTTCTAATACTATGTTAACTGTTTTGTAATAATAATACATCAAGTAAAAAAAGTACAACACAAAAAAATATATTACCTATGGCGAATCCAAGACAAAATGCTACATCACCAATGGCATAAACACTTCCGTAAACAGCTGAATGTCGAATGTCAACGAGATAGCCCAGTTCTGGCATCATGGAAGAGTCTACCATGCCAATCGCGAAACCAAGACCAGCGTTTGGTACAATCAAGTGATTCATGCTGGTGGCCAATGGAATCTGAAATATATATTTATTACATAATAAATAGTTAGTTCTAATCTGAAGAAGCATAATATATGATCTAAAAGATATTATATTTATGATAACGGGTACTTTGTATTTTGACAGATTATACAGGGTGAGTCTTAAAAGATTTGAGTTGCAAATATTTTTGATGGTAGATCTCGATAAAAGAATCATATTTTCTCTCTGTCGTTTTTCAAATAAGTCCAAAATAAACGAGTTATTCAAGTTTGAAATTTAAAAAAAAATTGATTTATTTTTAAAAAAATTTGAGAGCTACCGGTTTTTTTTCTATATCCCTTCTTTCATCCCTTTCAGTGCCGTAACCATGGTAATATCAGAGGTTAAGAAATTATACCGTGGGAAAATTTCCGGTGAACAGGCATGTCTAAAAAGTCTTCTAATATACCTATACATACAAGAAAATTTAAAAGAAAATGCACGATTGTTAACATCTTTTTTTGCGGAAAAAAACTAATAGACTTGTTCCTGGGGTCGAAATATATCATCCATAAAAATATTTGCACTTATTTAAGACTCACCCTGTATACACAATATATACATGTAACTACGTGATATCTATTACGTACTACGTAATGGTTAACGGTTAAGGTCTGTAGATGGTTAAATTGGGGCAAAGTTGCGCCTTGGGATGTTCACCAAGATGCCATCAAAAAAGTTTTAAAAATTTCATGGATTGCTGAGTTTTTTGGAAAAAACGGATTTTTTTAAAATTCAATTTTATTTTTTCCTGTCGTTACTTTTTAAAAAATCAAAAAACTAATTGCACATTCTAATAGCCACCTTATTAGAGCTATCTGATAGTATTTTTAGATTTTTAAATTATCTGATAATTTGTGAGATACAGATGCCAACTTGATTTCTCTAAATACGGACCTGCATTTTTATTTTAGTATTTGAAAGAACTCGGCCTCCTGAGTACAATGATGTGCTGCACTTAATATTTTTTTTTGTTTCGGAAATTTGAACATAATTTATTTAAACTAATTTCAAGCCCGGCTCTGTTTTTTTTAAATATTTAATCTATTCATTGTTACAATATTGAGGAGTTTTAAAACTGACAATGACGTGAGGTAAATCATTGAATACGGAAACTCAAATACAATAAAATAATAAAAATAATATAAAATAAATAATATAAATAATGGTTAGCGAGGCTGAACCTGTGTGCTAACGTCATTTATAAAAGTGAAATCAATATACCTCAACACTTACAACAAAGAAATGCATTCGGAAGTATAAGAAGATCTGTTGAAAGGGCTATACATAAAATTGAACGAAAAATAAATATGTCCAATAAGGAGGGTGCTATTAAATATACCCTTTCGGACATGTATAGCATTAGAAATTTTTTTGTAGTAGTTAATATATTTATAGTAACTAGGGTTAATATTATGCATATTATTAGATCATACATTGAGATTTCAAATTCACAAAAAGTTAAAAATAATATATTTTAAATTGCTGACCTGGATATTATTTATTTAAATCTTTCAATTGGCTCGATTTTCCTTATTGTTGCGATGAATTAATTAATCAGGTTAAATAATCTAAAAACCCTGAGTCGGGCTTGAAATTATTTTAAATAATAATAATTAAACAGTTTTGTTGTTGTTAAAGTATCTAAAACAAAAAAAATATAAAGTGTGGCATATCGTTGTACTCAGGAGACTGAATTCTTTCAAAACTTCAAATAAAAAATGCATGTCCGTATTTAAAAAAAAATAAGTTGGCCTATGTATCTCACAAGTTATCAGATAATTTGAAAATCTAAAAATATTGTCAGATAGCCCTGACAAAGTGGCTATGAGAATGTTCAATTAGTTTTTTGATTTTCTAAAAAGTAACGACAGGAAAAAATAAAATTGATTTTCAAAAAAATCCGCTTTTCTCAAAAAACTCAGCAATCCTTGAAATTTTTGAAACTTTTTTGATAGCTTGTTGGAAAACATACCAAGGCGCAACTTTGCCCCAATTTAACCATCTTCGTATCTATTACGGTTTCCGAGATACCGAAGTACCCATAGACAATGACTCCGAATTTGATTTTTTTGGCCGAAGCCGGAGCCGAAGCTGAACTTCGGTTTCTGTGTCCCCTTCGATTGAGCCCGATGCCGAAGTCGAAGTTATTTGTATGTAGAAGTAAATTTTAATTGAAAACAAAAATATGATAGAATAAGATGAAAGAAGGTCGAAAATAAAAGCATCATGATTTGTATATTCTAATAATAAACATGAGAAATATTTTATAATATATATATATACCTACACATCTTATAATAAATTACATTTGGCGTATAAAAATTATTAATAACTAATCTTTTGTTTACTATAATGCGTAAATATTGGTAAATACTTAACTTAATTAGTACATGGTGAAAGTTTATGTCTCAATTCAAAAAATGGTGTAAATACAAGAATGCTGTTGAACAAAAAAAAACAGCACGACAAATTACACATTTCTTATGTGCCATGCGGATCTATTCATGTAGAAAATAAATTTAAAAATTTATCAGATTTGTATTGATACATTTTTACGCAAAATTTACATAATAAATGTTAGATAAGCTTCATGTTGGGGTCTATGTATTTTATAATAGATCGATACATTATTTCTGATTTATTAAGATAACAGTTTAAAAAATTACATTATAGTTACTTTTGAATTCATATTACGATATGTGTATATAGATATTGCATTCTAAAATGGAGATTTGATATCATTAAAATTCTTGTTTGTTAGATCAGTAAAAAATGCTTAAAACGAGCACGACACATTTTGAGAGAAGGTTATATGAGGCTGTCTAAGAAGAGAATATGACAGTGACAGTTGATATAGATTTTTTGCTTCTTATACAGGGTGAGTTTTCTACGATGTTTTCTATGGGTATCTCGGAAACTACTGAAGTTAGAGAGTCGTCAAATAGGGAAAGAATTGCAGTTTTGTAAGGACAAACATATGCGCCTTTCGGATTTTTGATAAAGCTCAGGCCTTACTAGATATTTCGAAAAAAAAAACAAATTTCAGCTATTTTAAAAATGCTCTGTAATTCCATTATAATCTATTTTAGACAAAAAGTTTTCAGATAGAAATTGTAGATAATCACATCCTTAATGAGGTCTTGTTCCGTTTTTTTTCTAAAGCCTGTCATTTTTGACATATGACACAAACATATATGTTTTTTTTAAATGGATACCATAGTTGGCCATGACTTCATAGAAAGCACAATTTTTTAGCTTTCCAGTGATATAAGCTATAATATGTTTTGTTCGAAAAATTACTTTATTTAGAGTTATGACCACAATCTCATATTTTTTTACTAATTTCACTTAGTTGGTTGGCATTCTTATTCTATTACTGATTTATAACTTATAAAAAGACAGAATATTGGATTAAAGAGTTCTTTACAAATTACAACAAATTCAAATTTAAAAAACTAATACTTACTACATACACACTTCAAGATATTTTAACAAAAAATCCGCCATTGTTTTGAGTACAGAAAATGCATCTTTTTAAAACTGAATTACAAGCTTTTTTCACAGAATGGCAGTCGACATTATTAAACTTCTCCCGTACTGCCTCTTTGAGTACCTCTCTTCATTCATAAGTTCTCTTGTAAATCTTGTGTTGAACCATACTGCATAAAAAAATCTAAAACGGATAGGTCAGGTGACCGAGGAGGCCCACGCAATTGTTTCACCACTTCCTATCCCTAAGTATGCATAATAATTATGATATGAATAATTCTTAACTCTTTATTATCAGGAGGGGTGTTATAATGAAAGTCATGTTGGAACCACTCTATTGATGCGCGAGTTTCTAAATTGAAATTTTTTAACATATCTTGAAAACTTCCCTTAAATGCGTAAAAAACGTTCACCGGTCAACGTAAGTATCTTCGAAAATATATGGTCCAAGAAGAGTTGAACCCACACGCTTTTCTTCATTTGAAAAAAACTAATATTTACAATTTAGTTGTGTCTCGATAAAATATTTTCGTTTGGATGTGACAGTTCGTAATCTCCGAGAGCAAGGCCGAATTTGAACGAATTGACACTTGTTTCCATGGCTAACCAAGTGAAATTGTTTAAAAATGATAAGAATTGGCTATATCTCAGTATTTATTGAAAAATAAACATATTATAGCTTATATCATATTTCAAAAATGACAGGCTTTAGAAAAAACGGAGAACACACTCTCATTAAGGATGTGATTATATACAACTTTTATTTGAAAACTTTTTGTCTAAAATAGAATATAATTGAATTAGGAAGCATTTTTAAAAGAACCCATAATTGTTTTTTTCGAAATATCTAGTAATCCATAAACTTTTTCAAAAATCCGAAAGGCGAGTATTTTTTTCCTCACAAAACTGCAATTCTTTCTTCATTTAACCGACTCTCTGGCTCTAGTAAGTTAGTAACATCGTAGTTAACATTAGTCTTCTTCTTCTCGTTCGTTAACTCTCGAAAGAGTATGGTGACATCATGTCTCAATTGCTCTGATCGTTGTTCTCCATATCTTGAGCGGCTATAGAGGCCTCTTGCAGGCTGTGACCAATAATTTCTTTGGATTCACCCATTGCGTCGGAGATCTTCCTCTTGGTCGTTTGCCATTAATCTTCCCTTCGATTGTGATTTTTTCCAATCCATCTGTTCTTCTCGAAATGTGCCCGAAGTACCTAAGGTATGACTGGTTTATTTTGCATGAAAGTATTGTATTAATTTTCAACTGCATTGAAACTGATACGTTCGTCTGATGTTCTGTGTATGAAATTCGCAGCATTCTTCTCTAGGCCTACATTTAGAGTCCAGGTCTCTGATGCATAAGAAGCGATAGGAAAGGTCAATGTGTTTACTAATTTTAATTTGTTGCGCTGGGATATTGCGCGGAGTCTTTCCATATTCGTGTTAGTTTTATAGTCCAGTTACGAGTTATTGCTAATCTGCGTTTGATTTCCTCGTCACAGCCTCCCTTGTTTGTTATGAGGGAACCGAGGTAATTGAACCTTTCAACCACCTCAAAATCATCAATCTCCCTGATGTTAGTAAAATTTCAGTAGTTCGTCTATTATCATGACTTTTGACGCGTTTTCCTTTTGATAAGCATAAGGCCATATTCCGCACTGATCTTACTCAACCTTCTCATTATTTGAACAAGTTCTTCTTCAGAGCATGAATTAAGGTGTCATCGGCATACCTAAGGTTTGTGATCTTTTTTCCACCTATCGTTAGTCCGCCTCGCCAGTCCGTAAGACTTTTCTCATTATGTACTCTCCATAGATGTGAAGAGTATAGGTGATACTATAGAACCTTGTCTCACACCACGTTTCGGACTAAAAGACTTAGAGAGAGCGTTGTTGACTTTGAGTTTTCCGGAGCTGTCTTCTAAAGATTTTTAAGTAGAAATATGACATGTTTTGATACTCCCATGTTTCCTAACACCAGCCACAGCTTCTTCCACTTTACACAATCAAAAGCCCTACTGTAGTCGACGAAGCATAAATAGGTTTTAACATTAAATTCATAAGCTTTTTCAATTATTTGCCTTATTTAAGATCTGTTTTTTGTTCTTTTTACTGGCATAAACCTGGCTCAAACAATTTCATTAGTAACATTGTAGAAAACTCACCCTGGATATAGGTATACAAGTCCTGTTATAATTTAAAATTTTAACTTTCATAGGTAGTCCAGATGCAATAATCGTATTTTATCTAAAACTATCTAATCAATAGAAAATTTGCTGCCAATTTAACACTATAGGCCTTTTTCCTACATACCAATAAATATTATTTTTGTTACCAGCCTACACGTATGTGTTTCATATATGGTTATTAATCTAATATTTAGTAAAAGCGAGTAAACCACATCAGCCAGTGCATGCATGCACTTTCTTTAAAATATCTGGGTAACATTCTCGAAGTTGTCAAATATGCATTTTAAAACAGATTGCGGCATACATACATTTCATTTAGCAATTAAATATTTATAGGTTTCTAATACCAATATAATATAACTAAACACCTTCAAGTTTTTTCGTTTTTATAATTAATTATATTACTGTGACATAATTATTTATTAATACTTAAATAATTTATTTTTGAGCCATAGTTTTATAGTTTTACATAGTCAGATCATCAACTAAGTTATTATTAACTTTTATTAAAATTTAAAACACTGATGTTCAGTCCTACCTAACCAAACCAAACCAAACTTTAAAACTGTGCATTTCTACATTGATGAGGATTGATTCCGATTTGATGAGGAATCAATGAGTATTTATTTAACACTTTGGTCGGTTAATGGTTTAAAAAAATTCACAGATTTTGCAACATGCGCAACCATCATAGGCGTATTGAAAATACCAGACATAAGTCGGCGGTTGTCGACAATCACCTGTTTTTTTACATTTTATATTAACTTGTGGCGTCATTTGGGAGAGCTCAATAGAAATATAAAAGAACTAAACCTTGTTCGTTGGAAAGCAATTTGACATTCGTGACGTCAGCACTCCGGCAGTCTAACGTAAACGTATCATTGATCGCTATTCACAAATATATTCCAGATACGTATAGTGAACAAGTTTAACGTTCCCAACGTTAAATAATTTTGATATTTGATTTTTATCGTGATGGTTTTGTGTAAAAGTGAAGAATTTAGTGAGGAAAATATTAATGATGGATATGAAGGTGTGCGGATTCGTGATTGGTCACGAACACGGTCACGACACTATGACGAGCTCCTATACCCACGTAGGAGCCCAAAATATGCAAAAAGGGGTCAGTTTAGCTTAAGTTTAGATTAGGTCTATATTTTTTATTAATGCAAAACCAACTAAAACCTAATTCTAATCTAACCTAAACTCACTTCTTCTTTTGCATATTTCGGGGTATTACCTGGGTATTCCTAGGTTTAACCAATATTCGAACTTTGGTGTAAATTTAAATTTATGGATGGCCCATAAATTTATATTCGCCGTACAAAAAATAATTTTCACCAATTTTCACAATAAAAATTTTAAAAAAATGAGGGAATAAGGGTGAACGGGGTGCCGCGCCGGTAGACCAAGAAGATACTTGGAATGTAAATGTTAATTTATACTCGAATGGAGTTGCCTCACAGTATAGGCATATTTTGAACCCCTACCGTGCATAGTTACTGTAGATAAAAATAAATTAAAATATAGTTGGCTCCAACGATAATTTAGTTTGCAGCTTCTTTTCATCATGCCTAATAAAAAACCGTCACAACCACTACTCATAATATGTACCTATGTATTTTTAAACACCATTATTATTATATGAAATTAAAAATACATAGGTGCCCATAATATTAGTAGCGGTATTTTTTTTTCGTTTCATCATAACGGATTTTCTTGTGCTGAAAATAAGCAGCAAAATATATTATCGATTGCAACAACTATACCTAGTTTACATTCAGTATGTCCAATTAATATAGAACATTATAACTATGCATACTTTTAAAAATTTGCTACCAATATATTTTGATAGTTGAGTTTTTGAAATTATTTGTTAGCTTCTTAAACAAAACAGACCCATAATAATTCAAATCTTTATCATTCAAGACTTCCAAGAATTATGAAGTAATCTCACGTCATTTTTTAAAATTATTGCATGCCTTAAGTATTTGCAAAGTTAACAAAAATTTTTCTTTGCGTACCTTGCAATTAATATATTTAATCCATTTCATCAGTTCTGCATCATATCCGAAATTTAAATTGTGTGTGACACAACGAAGAGTTAAAGTCAACGTGAACGACCAGAAAAATATCAAGTAAAAAAAAATTGTTAAGTTTTAATTACTAGTTACGCAGTCCTTCCCCCCCCCCATATTGGCTTCCCTCTTGCCTAAAATCTATATTGTCTTTCCTTTTAACATTTTAAATATAAATGATTGAAACTCATACAAGTTTACCATAATTTAAACTTAAGATAGTCCCTAATTATATTAAAATATAACATTTACGAGGTTGATAAATATTAACTATTTTTACTTATTTTTAATCATTTAATAATTCTGATAAAACATGCTTGATTTTTTTATTTTAGAAATCATACGGGCTATAATAATTAATATGACTATATTAACAATACTTAAATTAAAATTTATTTGAAGGAATGCTACTGTATTACAATAATTGTAAAACACGTATGTAATAATAACTTTTAATAATATAATAATTATTTAAAACTGCTCATCGCGTTATCGATGTCGGCGTCTTGTCACTTTTATTTAGTCTTGTCAGTATTATTTTATTAGCCGTTTAGGTATAGTTTGATTTCAGATAATGCAGATTTTAATGTGCCATTTGTGGTTTTTTTATTAGATTTTTTTTGCATATTTGGTATATTCTATGATTTTAAGTGCTCCTGACCATTTTTCAATTATTAAAGTGCCTATTTAGATACATTTAAAATGAATTAATTAGTGTATAGTATTTGTATTATGAGTTTGTTTATTTTTTATGAGATGTATTTTTTTCCCATTAAAAACATAGCTTACTAAATCACTAGCTAGCCATTTTTAAATACAGGGTGTTAATTAAGTATCTGGCCAAACTTCAGGAGGTGATTCTTTGAGTGTTTTAAGGTAAAAAGTTCATATAAACATGTCTCCGGAAATGTATAATTTTAAAGATACAGATCAAGGTGTTTTCTAATAGACCTTTTTTTATTAATATTCCAAAGATCCGTTGGCCGATTTTGTTGAAATTTCGCCATGTTGTGAACTTTGATAAGCTAGCACTAATTAAATGATAATTATTATGTACAACAATATTCAAAGGATAAAATCTTATCCCAATAAATATTTGGCAGCGCCTTGGATTCATGTGTTTTTACGCCTGTTGGCGGTGGAAACCATGCAAGCTTTTTCTTTGGCCTAAGTTGTTAATTAAAAAAATAATAATCATAAAAAATATAGGTCCTCATAGCCTAAATTTTAGCAAAATGTATCAGCAGATCCGATGAGATCCGAGTTATTGCATTAGTCTAAATTTATTATTTATGTGATTCCACGCTTTCACGTATAATTTGCCCCTTGCTTCTCATACGGAAAGAGTTAGATTAAAATAGCCAAACTGTACCTAACAATTCATATGCCTTGACGCATATTCTTTTTTATAATAACATGGGCTTTCTTTATCCGCCGGCCCAGACAAACATCCATATCTATAAAATAGATGGCCCACACACACACACACACTGATAAATTAATAAGACCTCATTTCGGCCCTCAAACGTCCTTCGATGATCAACGGCTAAACTATCGACTTACGTGTTGACAAGTTGATTAGGCAGGTTATTGAACTCGTGTGGCATCGAGCATGTCGTTTTTTTAAAGATGGGTCCCATATAAACGCGGCCAGAAGTATTTTCAATACTAAAATTAAAGATTGCTATTACGAGTAGACTTGGATTAAGGTAAATACGAGTAAATAAATCGCATCAAAGACGCCGAAATCAACAAAATAATATTTTTTTATAACTTTTAATCAGCATCAAATCGTCTATACAATTTTGCTAACAAGCGAAAGAAAGTCAGTGGCGCATATGTTTTTTAGAAAAATATTCAAGTGATAACCCATACGCATATCTCCGGTTAATCGGTCGACACTTTTTAAGCATTAATGCTTAAAAAGTTAAAAGTTTAAAGGTATTAGAATAAATTAATCGTTTGTATTTAATTTTTTATTAGAATGGTCATTATCAAGAAGGCTACTGATATTGAGTAACTAATTGTGAAAAATGAAAATCCAACCCTATTTCCAACATTTTCCATAAACGCCCTGTGCGGTTTGAAGTTTAGATGCAAGATCCGGCAATACCGCATAGAAGAAATGTATCAACCGAACTTTTATCTCTTTTTAATACATTTTATTTTCCATTAAGTTAGTACATCACTGTTTCACAAGTTAAAATCCAGACCACACTTCTAAAATGACCAAATCGGTATAAGGGAGGCTTGTATGATATTTAAGCAATACTAGAACATTGGAAACTCTAATTACATGTGATAATTGACATCCTCGAAATTTTTCTGTTTTCAGTTTTATGATCTTTAACTAATACTTACACACATCAAGCATATTCCTATGATGATCAATCCCAAAAGGGCTGCCAACCAGCGACCCATTTTGTGTCCTAATGGACCGAATAAGTTCGTACCAATTAAATACGAAATGCTCGCCGGGAGGAAGGTTACTCCTTGTTTCCATCTTCCGGCACCCATTGTATCCATCATCCAGATAGGAAGTGAGGGTTCCAGCATTGCGATACCCATGTTTGCAAATATGATTGCGCCTAGCAAAAAAAGTGTTTTAAAGAGAGAAATCTTATTGGCTAATATTGTTCGTTAATTAACTAAACCTATTATGATGTATTTTTTAATAAATAAAAACTATTAATGAATTGAGTAAAAAGAAACTTGCTTGTAGATAGACAATAATGGTTAATTACCACTTGGTTTTGCATAACCAGTGTTTTAAATGTTATTACGAAGATATCTAAGTTTCTAAATTATGTTCCCTGACTGTCTTTACAAGAGGAAAAATAGTTTTTTATTATTGACATCTTGAGAAAAATGCATTCTTCATAAAAAGCTTTGCTTGTTCTAAAATGCTTATCTAATCATAAAATAACAAAAAACAATTTTTGCAATAATGGAATTCGGGTGATCGCCATTTTAAATGTTAACAGCCTTTGGTTTGCGACTTATTACCAAATACATTATATTCTTATTATTTTGGGGTATAAACCTGGTGTTCGGTAAGGAATTGATTTCCAACCCTTAACTCGGTTACCTATTAATTATAATTTATTTTAGAACTTTTGTTAGAACTTTTACTAAATCACACTTACAACCATCAGCCTGGAAAAAAAAATATTTCCTGCAGTAGCTGTTTTATTGACCAGTCTTCAGAACCTTACGTTACAATATATATACTAGGAGAAACTATCATCCGAACAAAAGAATACGAACTTCCACTAGCTTCCACCTTTATAGGCTTTAAGAAGGCTTTGTTTTATATATGCTTTTAAATATGGTGGGAATAACCAAGAGAGACCATAAAAGACTAGAGTGTATACGACAAAAGACTCAGGTAACAAATGTCAACAACAGAGTCAAATCCCTCAAATGTCAATGGGCAGGACACCTGGCAAGAAGAACGGACGACAGATGGACCACAAAAATTACAGCATGGTACCCGCGAGGAATTAAGAAACCTAGAAGAAGATCTAACCTGAAATGGTAACATGATAATTAGGAAATTAGCAGAGATAACTTGGGCCCGCTTGGCGAACAATAGACAACAATGGGCCCAACTACAAAGAGAGTATGTAAATATGTCAGGGAGGCTACACCAAAATTGGGAATGGTTGAATAAGCTGAAAATGATGATGATGATGATGACGATACCTACCTATATCATGTACCTTAGTATAAAACTTTATTTAAATCACTCACAAGTCTAAATCAATCACTATGAAGTTTACCAGAATATTCCATGGGTGAAAATATCAACTTTTTATCACATCAGGTCGAGTTCAGTTATCCAAGACGATGTTTTATGTACGAATGTTTAAAGTGAAAAGACACAATTTGTTTAATAAATATTCCAATGAATACCAAGAGGAAAAATACTGCTAATATCAAGTATTTTTTATTGCAGTGACGGTTTAAACTGCATATATATTTTTGAAATCTCTATTTAAAGGTTCTTTACTGTACAAAGAAATATATAAAAAAGGTATTTACGAAAACATTTATATTATATTTTGCAAGAAATACAAGGCGTGATAATAAATAAGTACGCTAGCAGATCTCGACGACAGAAAGATATTTTACTTTGAAAATTAAAAAAAATATATATTTTTCGCTTAAATTTTGAGAACCACTGGATCTTTTCTGTGTTTTCTTTCTTGTAAATTTAATCTACTACCTATATTATGAAGATATTATGTTTTTTAACTAAAAATTTAAAAAAAATCAAATTTTCAAAATGTTTTTTTCGCGAAAAATACCTCATAGACCCCTCTATACACATCACCCTCTATACATGTGTATATTATTAAACCTAATTGTTATTCTTGTTCTACGCGTTTAAAAAATATGTACTTGATAAGGCAAATTCGGGTTGTTCTTATTTTAAACCATATTTTTAGTCTATGTTTTTAGTTTCACTATTCTATATTAAGATATCCATTATTCTACCATTGTATTTTAAATTTGACCCATTTTTGTTTCAAAGTAATGGCCTAAACGACTTAAAACATACAATTGCATAAAAAGGCATTATGTCCTATACAGAGATTTTTATTGGATAAAAGGAAAGAAAACTTTTTTCCATATATCAGTTTTATTTCTAAACGATTTACTATCGTTTTGAGGTTGAAATTCCACCTCAAAACGAAAAAATAAATATTTTCAGAATGAAGAAAATATAATTAATTTAGTATTTTTGTAATAACCTTTGAAACACATTTTTTGCAAAATCAAGTTGTATTTGTTTAATCAAGATATACAGTGTAAATCCTGTAACGGCTAATGGGCATTTGCAACCTACTTCATACGATTCTTGAGCTATCACTATTTATAAAAATATAATATCCATATTAAATATGGCATCCTATTTTCACATAGAAGAAAAATTATACACAGTATGTTCCTGGATTGTCTTTACAAGAGGAAAAACTTTTTTTATTATTGACAATTTGAGAAAAATGCTTAAACATTTTTGCTTCTTCTAAAATGGTTTTAGGAAAATAGTAAAAACTCTATGAAAATATGGATGAATTTTTCTAAAGCTCTAAAAACCAAAAAGCGTTTCTATGGTAATATAATTTCGACTTCATTCTGTGATTAGAGATAATTATTAATGATTTTGATTAACGTCATATTTTTTGCTGTTGTTAAAGTATTAATTAAAACTATTATCACCCTTTCCGTAGCATTGAACTAAATAAATTTTGTGTTTCTTTAACATTTTTAAACAGCAAAAAATATGACGTTAATTAAACTTCTATCAATAACAATCTATCAAAGAATGAAAACGAAATTATATTACCATAGAAACGCGTTTTGATTTTTAGGACCTCAGCTATATTTTCATGAAAAATTCAACTATATTTTCATGAGTTTTTAATATTTTCCTAAAACCGTTTTAGAAGAAGCAAACATTTTTAAGCCTTTTTCTCAAATTGTCAATAATAAAAACAGTTTTTCCTCTTGTAAAGACAATCCAGGAACATACTGTATATAATTTTTCTTCTATGTGAAAATAGGATGCCATATTTAATATGGATATTATATTTTTATAAATAGTGATAGCTCAAGAATCGTATGAAGTAGGTTGCAAATGGCCATTAGCCGTTACAGGATTTACACTGTATATCTTGATTTAACAAATACAACTTGATTTTGCAAAAAAATGTGTTTCAAAAGTTATTACAAAAATACTAAATTAATTATATTTTCTTCATTCTGAAAATATGTATTTTTTTGAAATTCCACCTCAAAACGAAAAAAAAGTTTTCTTTCCTTTTATCCAATAAAAATCTCTGTATAAGACATAATGCCTCTTTATGCAATTGTATGTTTTAAGTCGTTTAGGCCATTACTTTGAAACAAAAATGGGTCAAATTTAAAATACAATGGCAGAATAATGGATATCTTAATATAGAATAGTGAAACTAAAAACCTAGACTAAAAATATGGTTTAAAATAAGAACAACCCGAATTTGCCTTATCAAGTACATATTTTTTAAACGCGTAGAACAAGAATAACAATTAGGTTTAATAATATACACATGTATAGAGGGTGATGTGTATAGAGGGGTCTATGAGGTATTTTTCGCGAAAAAAACATTTTGAAAATTTGATTTTTTTTTAAATTTCTAGTTAAAAAACATAATATCTTCATAATATGGCAACATAGGTAGTAGATTAAATTTACAAGAAAGAAAACACAGAAAAGATCCAGTGGTTCTCAAAATTTAAGCGAAAAATATATATTTTTTTTAATTTTCAAAGTAAAATATCTTTCTTTCGTCGAGATTTGCCAGCGCATTTATTTATTATCACGCCTTGTATTTCTTGCAAAATATAATATAAATGTTTTCGTAAATACCTTTTTTATATATTTCTTTGTACAGTAAAAAACCTTTAAATAGAGATTTCAAAAATATATATGCAGTTTAAACCGTCACTGTAATAAAAAAATACTTGATATTAGCAGTATTTTTCCTCTTGGTATTCATTGGAATATTTATTAAATAAATTGTGTCTTTTCACTTTAAACATTCGTACATAAAACATCGTCTTGGATAACTGAACTCGACCTGATGTGATAAAAAGTTGATATTTTCACCCATGGAATATTCTGGTAAACTTCATAGTTTTTGTCATAATAGATATACAGAGTGATTCAAATAAAGTTTTATACTAAGGTACATGATATAGGTAGGGTATCGTCATCATCATCATCATCATCATTTTCAGCTTATTCAACCATTCCCAATTTTGGTGTAGCCTCCCTGACATATTTAGATACTCTCTTTGTAGTTGGGCCCATTGTTGTCTATTGTTCGCCAAGCGGGCCCAAGTTATCTCTGCTAATTTCCTAATATCATGTTACCATTTTAGGTTAGATCTTCTTCTAGGTTTCTTAATTCCTCGTGGGTACCATGCTGTAATTTTTGTGGTCCATCTGTCGTCCGTTCTTCTTGCCAGGTGTCCTGCCCATTGACATTTGAGGGATTTGACTCTGTTGTTGACATCTTTTACCTGAGTCTTTTGTCGTATACACTCTAGTCTTTTATGGTCTCTCTTGGTTATTCCCACCATATTTAAAAGCATATATAAAACAAAGTCTTCTTAAACTCTATAAAGGTGGAAGCTAGTGGAAGTTCGTATTCTTTTGTTCGGATGATAGTTTCTCCTAGTATATATATTGTAACGTAAGGTTCTGAAGACTGGTCAATAAAACAGCTACTGCAGGAAATATTTTTTTATTTTCCACGAGGATGGTTGGATGTGTGGTTTAGTAAAAGTTCTAACAAAAGTTCTAAAATAAATTATAATTAATAGGTAACCGAGTTAAGGGTTGGAAATCAACTCCTTACCTAACACCAGGTTTATACCCCAAAATAATAAGAATATAATATATTTGGTAATAAGTCGCAAACCAAGGGCTGTTAACACTTGTAGCGGTATAAATAAAATGGCGATCACCCGAATTCCATTGTTGCAAAAAAGCGAAATTTATAAATTGAATTACCAGGGCCATCTATATATTTGTTTATAAGAAACCTAATGTTATCATACAGAAACCTGTTTTAATATTATATTAAATTAACATATTATATTTAATATTTCCCACATATTTTATCAATTATGCTACAATATATGTGATCAATCGTCTCCTTAGACAGCTGGTGTATATATTTGCTAAGATTTTCCAAGTTCTCCTACCATACGTATTTAAGAACTTCAGCTGTTATTCCGTCGTTCCCTGCTGCTTTTCTATTTTATATATCTTGAAGCGCCTTTTCTACTTCTCCCACGAGAACTTCTGAGGAGTCGCCGTCGTCTTGTGGTAGGGGCACACTTTCTTCTTCATGTATGTTTTCTGGGGCTTTATATA
Source organism: Sitophilus oryzae (assembly GCF_002938485.1). Classification (NCBI taxonomy): domain Eukaryota; kingdom Metazoa; phylum Arthropoda; class Insecta; order Coleoptera; family Curculionidae; genus Sitophilus; species Sitophilus oryzae. Next base: position 138,773 of record NW_022145814.1, on the reverse strand, counting down.
GATCGCTGTAGTATCTTGTTACCAGGCTTATTATTTCGTTTTTGTCTGTTGTTGTGTGTTAATGCGATTAGCGGATTCTTTCCGATCATGAGGGATATGTTTGCGTTCTGTTTATAGCTTATTATGTTTTCGATTGCAGTTTGTAAGTTTTTCATTGTAGTTTGTGATGTCTTCTGCAATTCTCTTTCTTATTGTCTTACATAATTTTGGTGTATTCTATTCTACGTATGGTGCTCCCGGTTTTAATTTCTCCCCTTTTCTTGAGAAGTGCTTTCGTCTCATCAGTCAGTTTATTATCATTGTTACGCCGCTGTGGACCCCCGATTTCTTTTGCACAGTTTAGTACAGTGTCCGTGAGCTGTCGTGTGTTTGTTTCCTCTTCAGGCAGTGATGCTGTCCAGCAACTGTTCATATTCACTTGATCTTTTTTTAGTGTTTTCGTGTTCACTCTAGTTGTTATTTGTTTCCTGATCAATTTTAGTCTTTCTAGTCGAATGTCAATGACTATTCTGGTTCTGACAAGTCTGTGGTCACTGCCTATTCGAAACTTGTTAAGAACGCTCACAATTTTTACTGTGTTAAAATGAAGTCAATTTCTTTCCTAGTTACCGCATTAGGAGCTTGCCATGTCCATTTTCTATTTGTGTTCTTTATGTAGTATAGTTTAATACACATTATTTTGGGTTTGGTGGATTTTTTATAGAATTTTCATTTCAAAAATACTATAAAGTTATAATCCATAACTGTCATATTGTTTTGGAATTTTTTTATTTTTAGTCAACACTTTCTGCACATTTAAACGTTATTTTTAAATTTTTATAATGCTGCTTTGCTAAAAATGGCATATACAAAATAAAAGTAGTCTGCTTCTGTACCTTGACATTTGATTTACAATGGCCTGAAAACAATACAGTTTATTTTCTGGTTGCGGTTACAAAGAGTGTATATTTCTACTGTAGTAATATTGCAATACCGTTTACCTATATATTACATAAAAGCAAAAACGTTCTCTCGTAAATTTCGTGTGATATAGATTACATCGTTTAATTAATATTACCGATATTACCTGAAAGCATTGTTCAAAAGTTAACGTTTTATTTTAAATATATTACAATAATTTTATTCAATGATTTTGGAATCTTCTAAGTAATAGTCTAAGATCCGGCTAAAGGATTATTACGCTCATAGTATTTTTAATCAAAACTTAATTTTTACGTATATTTATGAATAGGAGAAGAGACTTTTAATTGGGTGCCTATCAAAAAGTTGCTGCAACTATGTTTAATTAATTAATAATAATAATAACTGATTTTGGAGACGACATTACGCTCATAAATTTTTTTGATAATTTTTATGCCAAATTAAAGCTATTTTTATTCTGTGCATTGTTATAAAGGTGCTTTTCAAAAAGTTGCCGCAAATAGGGGTTGCCACGGTTCGTTTAATTAAAAAAACTTAGAAATTTTGTATAAGTGCCAACCTAAAGTATGTATTCGGATGTATTTCAGGAAAATATTTTAACTTCTACAGAGTGGCTCAAAAAAGTGAGTGGATCGGGATGATTATATTGTTCCTTTGTTAATTTTGAAATAGATTTTAGATATGTTTTATCTGTTTTTTTTTTCTATCAACCATTTTGCATTTTTTTTTCATTTAAATATTAATTCTTCACAAGTTAATTTTTATTAAATGATAGAAATACAGTACAAACATTATTATCGATTTGTCCCTTATGATCAAAAAATCATCAAGTCGACGTCATAGTTTTCTTCACGAAATTATCAATCTCTGTGAATTCTGCCTATATTTAAGATAGGCGAACATAAATAATATTATTTATATTTTTGTATTTAAGTCATTACTGGCAAATCTGAACGTCAAAATCGTGGAAATCTCAAATAGGATACCTGACGACTCACAGGCAGCTTAGGTCTAATCCTGTATCATCATTTTATCATACTATTTTTTATGTAAACCTACTATTAAATGCTACTTAAATGTATTAAATGCTACTTACCTGCAGCAATTACTATATAGGGGTCAGTTATTAGTGATCTTAAGGATGGTGGATCTGACTCCTGGATCGTGACGGACGGTTGAAGCATAAGCAGTTGTAGTACTAGAAAAAAAAACAAAAGTGAAATATCAAGCAACAAGTTTATCCAAGTATAATGTTGTTGAATAATAAATTTTCTTCGCAAACTTAAATTATGGTAAGGATCTAAATAACTCTTCTACATTTAGATGCAAAAAAATGCAACGGAGAAATTTTTGGCCAAATTTAAAGTGTATATTTTTTTTACTTTTAGCCCTATTTTCATGAATTTTTTAGCAAACTGTATATAATTATATCATTTTTAATTCGTAAACTCAGTTTTTTATAAACTTTAGTAATTGGCATAAATATTATACAAGGTTAATAGAAAGGTTCTTTTTTCATCTAAACTTTAAAACACCCTCTGCAATAATTTCGTGTGTAAATTTTCCTAAAATATAATTTTACAGTAAGAACCTCAAATACAATATACAATAAGTCTACTAAGCATTTTATTTCTTGGATCATGTCAATATATGCTTTTGTTAATTTTTGAGAGCGAAACGATCACAATCAATTTGCAATTTTTTCAATTATCATTACTTTTGATGTAATTTTTTAATATGACGAGATGGTTTTGATTGATGGAAATTTACTATTGTCGTAACGTCATATTACGCTGCATCGGATACTCTATATTAAATTAAAAAAAAAACGTTAAAGATTAACTATACAGTCCTTGTTTTAATAAACATTAATAACGATAACAGAACTAACGATATTAAGGAAAACATCTGTAATACTGAAGTATACAAACAGAAAAAAAAATGTAAAAATTACCCTAATACTTTGTATTGCCCCTCCCCTGGCTGCTATAAACTGTCTGTATACGTCCATTTATACTGTTATTGAGGTTGCGTATATCATATTACGTTATGCTTTTCCATTCTTCTTTAAGAACCAAGCGAAGTTCATTTAATGAAGCTGGTACCGCTTCGCGACCTCTAACCCTCCTGCCAAGCATTTCCCAAACGTCGAACATGATAGGCATAGTAGTATATAGTTCATAATAATCACCAAAGCTGCCTTGTCATTTGTCATATTGAAAAAAAACTACAAAAAGAAATTATAATTGAAAAAATTGCAAATTGTTGGTGGTAAGTTCATTGCACATGATGCATGAAAACAAAATGCTCAGGAGAAATGGTTCTGACCGTAAAATTATATTTTAGGAAAATTTACACACGAAATTATTGTACAGGATGTGTCAAAGTTAGGGTAAAAAACCAACCCCTCAATTAACCCTGTATAATATGCCAAATACTAAAGTTTATAAAAAACTGATATTGCCAGTTAAAGTTGGTATAATTATATACAGCTTGTTAAAAAATTCATGGAAATAGTGCTAAAATTAACTTTTTTTTTAACAAAAATATAACGCTTTAAATTTGACCAAAATTTTCTAAGTTGCGTTTTTTTTGCATCTGAGTGTATTTATCGAGATGATATCCTTTATCAGTTTTCTTTGTAACGGTTTTAAAATAGGCAACTTAAGTAGAGTAGTAACTTTAAATACAATATTATACGGGGTGCGCCTCAAAAGTGGCTCACCCCTATAACTTTTTTATTTTTTTATATAAAACAACAAGATTTGGTATGTTAGTATATGACATAAATTAGAATTCATTGACATATTCAACCTTAAAACTTGCGGTTTCACCGGAAATTTCTACAACTTTTGATTTTTAAACGACACCCTCGGTATTTATTTTACTTTATTCGATAGAAAATGACACTCTGAATAGAATGACAATCATATGTCAACTTTTGACATTTTCGCATATAGTTTATTTGAAATTATAACATGCGGTTCATAACGACAATTGGCCTCGAAAGACCAAGTGAGTGGTATCAAATTATTCGTAAAAAATGCTTTTTCCAAATAGGTATGCTAATGAGCCACCCTCGTTCCATTTTAAAAAATTGAGATATGATTAAAAATACTATTTGGGCATCTTTGAACCGATCAGGACAAGATACTAAAACATTAGACGATCAAATCTATTTTTTCAAGGCTCCTTGATTAAAAATTAGTATTTTTAACATAGCCATGGCACTCTAGATTGAAATCTAAAATACAATTTGTTTTTGAGCGAATATGTCAAAAGTTAAAAATCGAAAGTTGTAGTCATTTTTGATGAAACAGGAAGTGACCGAAAACAATTGAATACGTCATTCAATCCTAATTTATGTAATATTCTAACATACCAAATCTCGTTTTTTATCTGAAAAAATAAAAAAGTTATAAGGGTGAACCACTTATGAGACGCACCCGGTATAGTCTAGTCGAATTATATTTTGGGGGAAAATTTTGGGGTAGTTCTGATTTATTATATTCTTTATGTCTCTTGGAGCGTTGAATCCGAATCTGATGTTTGCTAACAAACTTTGTGACCGAACATTGAAAAATTCAAAAAACGTAAAAAAATAGAATTTTTGTTGTTAGAGTAGCTTCAATCTACTTGCTGAGAAAAGCATTTTATTTACTTTTGGAATTTTCACCGATAAAGTTACAGCAAACTTGTAAACTTATCAATAAGACTTTTATTTATTATTGAGAATTATTGTTGAATTGTTGTGCAGAAATGCAGTTGTGGACTGTATTAATTTTAAATTTTAGTTAGACTGGTCTTATTTTATCAATGTAAATTACGTTAATAGCTGGGAGAAACCGCACAGAGAAATGAGAGACCTGCTCCTACCTTTAATGGTCGTCTCAGACAGCTTCAGAGGGCCCTCTTCTCGATCTTGATCTTCTCAGCGCTAATTTTCACACATACACTAACATGAATCGTCTTTGAAGGGATTTAACTTTTAAGTTCAGACTTTCGGCGCGTACCGGTTAGCTGACCAATTTCGTCGTACGACGGTTTGTAATAGACTGTGTGCCACACTTCCTAGTGTTCGGGCATGCTACACTAATGTTGCAGGAAGCAGGTATAAGTGCGGCAATTTAAAATTTAAAGAAATTAAAATAATTAATCTTAATCTAAGAAATTACATAAAAGAAAATAATTTTATAAAAAATATTAAGTTTCCTTAACATTCCACCCACCAAAACATATGTTTTTAAAAATAAGATAAAGGAAAAAAGAAATAATAATGCAAAGTTAAGAATAAAAAAAATGTATAAAGAATTATTTTACCTTATTAGTTGCCAGGTAAAGGGCAAATTTTGACAACTGGCCTTTGTAATATCCCATGTGCAGTTGTAACTACACGAACAATATTGTCTTTTCCGGGATGAAGCTTTATGACTCTACCCAATTCCCAAGATAACGGAGATTTTGTTTCATGTTTGATCAGAACTAATGAATTCAGTTTTATTTCAGGAGTAGGTTCAGTCCATTTATGCCGTTCTTGCATTAAATGTACATACTCCTGAGACCAACGTTTCCAAAAATCAGTATGCATACGTTGAATTAGTTGCCATCTTGACAATCTATTAAGAGGGATAGAGGTCAGATCAGATTCTGGAAAACCAATTGTTAAAGGTTCTAAGGTCAGAAAGTGACCGGCAGTTAATGGTTGTAAATCATTGGGATCGGCACTTATAACCGATAATGGCCGAGAATTCAGCACTGCTTCAATTTGGGTTAGAATAGTGGAGAATTCTTCATATGTCAAAATCTGAGAGCCGATTGTTCGATATAAATGAGATTTCATAGATTTTACACCGGCTTATTTATCTTAGGTTGGTCAGAACAAATTTTCGGTAAAATGATACTATCAAAAGAGAATAGAGGATTAGAATCATTACATGGTTTAATCGTACAATGTGTGACGCCCTGATTTGTTTGCGCCGACATTCCATTAAGTCCTTCAATGGGAATAGAAAAGCGTTTGCGTGGTAATCCAAGACGATTTACACATTTTTCTGTAATAAAGTTAGCCATGCTAGCGGAGTCAAAGAGAATTCGAATTTGTTGAAAGTTTCCCCGAATATCTTTGATGTCGACAATGGCTGTAGATAATAAAACCGTAGATTGTTTAGTAGATAACGTGCTCGCCATAGCACTGACAGAAGGGCCAGGAGTTGACTCTAGGATTGCACGGTCATCAGTGTGATTGAAATTTGAATTGACTGGAGTATTAGATGAAGAACTATCTATAGCTTTATCCAGATGCAATAATGTGTGATGAGGAGATCCACAAATTTTACATTTAAAGAAGAATTGCATTTTCGTACAGAATGGGAAGATAACAAACAATTTGTACATAAATTGTGTTGTTTAGCAAAGTTTAACCGGTCCTGCGGTGTTTTTGAAAGAAAGGAAAAACATCTGTATAATGCATGTGAAGATGAACACAGTACACATTTCAGTTTGTCCCCCTTATTAGATTGATATGGTGTGGCATTGTTATTACTTGTTGTCATAAAGGCTGGATAACCAGTTTTAATTTCTGAAGGTTTTTTTTAGATGAAAAACTAGAGGATTGATACGATTGTTTGCTCTTATCCTTATAATGTTCATTATTGTATGAAGTAGTAAACTGAACTGATTCTAAGGCTTTACATTCATTTTCCAAAAAATGTGTTAAATCTGAATATGTCGGAATTTCGACAGTATTTTGAACTTCAAAATCAGTCCTAATAGAAACATTTAACTTTTGCAATAACATATTAAATAAGAGAAAATCCCAATGAGTAACAGGAAATTGCAAAACGCGTAGCGCAGAAATATTTTCGGAAAAAATGTCCAGCTTGACAGATTTCATTATAATGATAAGTAGCCAACAATCTTTTATTTTGATATCGATTTTTAATAGCAGTATAAGCAACTGTATAATTATTTTCAGTGACTGGAAGTCCTTTAATTACAGATAGAGGTTCTTTACCCAATGACGTTAGTAAATATTGGAACTTTTCTACATTTGACAATTGTGAATTTTCATGTATTAAAGTATTAAAAAGATCAAAAAATCCAGACCAATTTTTGAAATTGCCTTCGGAAGAGTAATTTTCGGTAATTTTGCAGTAATTTTAGGAGTGGAAACATTGGTCGAATTATTTGTCAAAGAACTGTCACCTACAATTTGATATTTTATAGCTTTAGATCCGTAGAATGCGTTGTCAGCTGATATACGTAAAGCATCATATTTTTTAAAATCTTTCGTCTGAAAAAAATCTAAAATCGTCTGATATGAGAGAAATAATTTGATTGTGATAAGTCATAAAATCTTCATACACCTTGTCAATAGTCTCTACTCTAGCTAAAAATATCGATTTTTGAGAGTTGTCACTAGATATTGCAACACAAATGTCATAAGTTTCTTTTAAACGGTTAAACGCTGTTGTTCGTTTTAAATCATACTTAGAAATTTTATCTAACATAGTGAAAATATTTTAATATTATATCTGATTTTGAATAAATGAAATTATAATATTAAAACTAAAATAATAATAATTGAGTTCAGGTAAAACTGCAAGAATTAATATCAGTAAAAAATATTGTTTATAAACAAATGTGAAACTATAAAAAAAAATGTACTAAGTACAATTGTGACAGTACAATACGATAGTACAATTCTACGTCGCTCAGAATTTACCCGACCAAGTAAATTGGTGCGTATTTGTATCGCTGCGCGCTCGTACAAAAAATGAACCAAAAAACTATAAGGCTTGGTATCTGTGGAATGTATGGATTTTAAATCGCAAAATTGAAAACTGATATATTAAAAAGAATTATAAAATAAAATCCGGCTCGAAGGACCAAAAATGTGGAGAAATGCAGTTGTGGACTGTATTAATTTTAAATTTTAGTTTGACTGGTCTTATTTTATCAATGTAAATTACGTTAATAGCTGGGAGAAACCGCACAGAGAAATGAGAAACCTGCTCCTACCTTTAATGATCGTCTCAGACAGCTTCAGAGGGCCCTCTTCTCGATCTTGATCTTCTCAGCGCTAATTTTCACACATACACTAACATGAGTCGTCTTTGAAGGGATTTAACTTTTAAGTTCAGACTTTCGGCGCGTACCGGTTAGCTGACCAATTTCGTCGTACGACGGTTTGTAATAGACTGTGTGCCACACTTCCTAGTGTTCGGGCATGCGTACACTAATGTTGCAGGAAGCAGGATACCTGACGACTCACAGGCAGCTTTGGTCTAATCCTGTATCATCATTTTATCATACTATTTTTTATGTAAACCTACTATTAAATGCTACTTAAATGTATTAAATGCTACTTACCTGCAGCAATTACTATATAGGGGTCAGTTATTAGTGATCTTAAGGATGGTGGATCTGATTCCTGGATCGTGACGGACGGTTGAAGCATAAGCAGTTGTAGTACTAGAAAAAAAACAAAAGTGAAATATCAAGCAACAAGTTTATCCAGATACGACGCCATCTTGATTTTTGTTAAATAGAAACCCCATCATATTTTAGCATCTTCCGGTAGACATATTTTCGTTTTCGATATACAGTGCATTTAAAAATTAAATGTTCCAAAACTATTTTAAAAGTCGCACCCAATTTAAAATTTTCCAGTTTCCTATTTTAAGATTTTGGATAAAAAATCGGCATCCTCGCGAAAAATTACATTAAAATATCTTTTTACTATCTTAAAATAGGAAATAGGAGAATTATAAATTGGGTGAGACACTTAAAATTATTTTGGAACAATTCATTTTTAAATGCACTGTATATCGAAAGCGGTATGCGGAAAGTATACTGAAATATATATTTTTGAAATTAGCTAAAATATGTCTACCAGAAGATTCAAAACTCAAAATTCTTTATTCATGTGAATTACCATTAAGGTTTACAATCGTCAATGTTATCAAGCCTTGCAAGATACAAAGTAAAAAGTCAAAAAGTAAAATGAGGTAAATATGTTATACATATATAATAACACATGATGATAATTACACATGATGCACAAGATGCTAAAATATGTAGAGGTTTCCATTTATAAAAGTTCTATCTGTTAAAATTGACGTTTTAAAAAATTTTGAGGTTAGAAAATCGACATCCTCGCAAAAAATTACATTAGAAAATCTTTCTACTATCTTTAAAGATGAAACAGAAAAATTATAAATTGAGTGAGACACTTAAAACGATTTTTGAACATTTCATTTTTAAATATCGATAGAGGTAAGCGCAAAGTATACTGAACTGTATATTTTTGAAATTAGCTAAAATATGTCTACCGGAAGATGCTATAGCTTACTTCGGGTTTTTCTTATTACCGATTCTGAACCATCCTAGAACTGTGATACGCATGCGCAGGAGGAAATACGGAGAAATTATTTCATTAGTGCATGCGCGGCAGAGTTCTAGGACAGTTCAGAGTCGATAATAATAAGAACCCGAACAAAGCTTATATGTAGAGGTTTCCATTTATAAAAGTGGTATCTGTTAAAATTGACGTTTTAAAAATTTTGAGGTTAGAAAATCGGCATCCTCACAAAAAATTACATTAGAAAATCTTTCTACTATCTTTAAATATGAAACAGAAAAATTATAAATTGAGTAAGACACTTAAAATGATGTGCGTAAATAGTAATGCCGCTGCAAATTTCTTGTTTTTAATAATAGCATTTTTTTGGTTAATTTTAAAATTTTCTTTGCAATATTAGTACAAAACGAGGCAAATATTACATACCTTAAGTTGTCAACCTATTATTTTATCATTGTTAAATGTAATTTGTTGTGCTGTTTACACTATTACGTTATAGTACCTATGCTTATTATCTCCAAAATGTACTTTTGTAATTTAAAACTAGTTCGAATGAGGCGAAAGCCTAGCGTTTAAAAAATACAATTTGACATTGAGAAAATTATAGGATGACAATTTAAGGTACGTTGGCATTTGCCTGGTTTTGCATTGTTACCTGTTTAGTTTTGATTTAAAAACAGATGCAGTTTTTCTTAAATTAATTAAAATAGGCTCTAAAATTGCTCAAATTTGGCTTGTGTATTCCGCATAGGCGGACCTTTAAAAATTATTTAGGACATATCTGTAAAATTAATAGGGGAACCAATATTTCTTCTTTTTCGTACGTTAGAACCAAGTCCTGTGTTTTTTTCAATGGTTCCCTAAGAACAGTTGAGATGATGAAGACCAGCTTTAATACCATCTTATAGGTGGTCGTCCCAGCGGTCGAGGCGTGTTGGGTCTTCTCTCCTTAGCAATTTTCGCTAACCGGTCGTTTGACATCCTGTCCACATGGTCTCTCCACTCTCTTCTCCTGTTCCTTGCCCATTTTACTACATCCTGTACTTCACATGCTTCTCTTATATCTTCACTTCTTTTCCGGTCATATAAGGTATATCCTGTAATTGATCTAAGTGTTCGCATTTCTGTTGTTCTTAGGAGACGTTTTGTTGTTGTGCTCTGCTCTAGTCTCTATCGCATAACCGGTCTCATGCAAGCCTTATAAATTCTAATTTTGCTTCTGACGTATATTTATTATTTATTTCGCCAAATTATATCCCTTAAATATCCTGATTTATCATTAATGATGCCCTTGTTTTTTGGGTTTTTACTTCCTCTTTTAGATTCCTAGTGCTTGTTATATTTGACCCTACATATTTAAATCACATCACCTGTTCTACACTCTGATCATAGATTGCGAGTTAACATCTTCTAGGTTCTCTAGATATTGTAAGGGATTTTTTTTCACGGATATTTGCATGTTAAATAGTTTTGTCGTTTTTTGGAACTTATTAGCCAACATTTGAACAGTTTTAAATTTACACGGGATCTCCTAAGTTTCCATTCTTTAACGTTACTTTATGTCTCAGACCTATCATTTTTGGACCAGTCTCTGCTATTAACTATTAACAGCTATTAACTTTTGAGGCCAATATTTTTCTTAGTGTATTTTCTACTACGCTTGCTATAAAACATACGGGTTAAATTAATTTGGTTACCTAGTTATTTGTATTATCCGATTGATAAGTAAATCAGTCTAAAACTATACAGGGGGCTACAAATTCGAGGTACGAGCATTGGTATTTCGGTAACCGCAATAGATATGAACATGGTTAAATTGGGGCAAAGTTGCGCCTTGGGATGTTCACCAAGATGTCATCAAAAAAGTTTTAAAAATTTCAAGGATTGTTGAGTTTTTTGGAGAAAACGGATTTTTCTGGAAATCAATTTTATTTTTTCCTGTCGTTATTTTTTAGAAAATCAAAAAACTAATTCCACATTCTCATAGCCACTTTATTAGGGCTATCTGATAGTATTTTTAGATTTTTAAATTAGCTGATAATTTGTGAGATACAGAACACACATTAATGCATTAACATGCATTAATTTTTTTAAATACGGATCTTCATTTTTTATTTCAGTTTTTGAAAGAATTAATTCTCCTGAGTACAGTGATATGCCACACTTAATATTTTTTGTTTCGGACATTTGAACACAATTTATTTAACTAATTTCAAGTCCGGCTCTGTTTTTTTTTAATATTAAATCTATTCATGGTTACAGTATTGATAAGTCTTTAAACTTAGGGGACTCAAAAAACTCACAATCTGTTAAAAGATCCATAAAATTAACACCCTAAAAGATTGTGAGCTTTTTGAGTCCCCTACCCCTCGTCAGAGGTTTTACATTAATACCTTTAAATTGCTGACCTGGGTATTATTTATTTGAATCTTTCAACTGGCTTCTTTCGATTTCCTTATTCAATATTAATTAACGCTGATTAATATTGTTGCAATGAATTGTTGCATTGAATTCAGAGTTGCATTGAATTCAGATTAAATAATTAAAAAAAACAGAATCGAACTTGAAATTATTTTAAATAATAATTAAACAGTTTTGTTGTTGTTAAGGTTCCCAAAACAAAAAAAGTATAAAGTGTGTAGCTTTGTATATATCATATCTCAGGAGACCGAGTTAAGTTGGTCTCTCTATTTCACAAATTATCAGCTAATTTGAAAATCTAAAAATACTATCAGATAGCCCTAATAAAGTGGCTACGAGAATGTGCAATTAGTTTTTGATTTTTTAAAAAGTAACGACAGGAAAAAATAAAATTGATTTTCAATCCGCTTTTTTCCAAAAAACTCAGCAATCCTTGAAATTTTGAAAACTTTTTTGATGGCATCTTGGTGAACATTGCAACTTTGCCCCAATTTAACCATCTTCGTATCTATTACGGTTTCCGAGATACCAATGCTCGTACCTTGAATTTGTAGCACCCTGTATAGCACAAATGTACAATAAATGTTTTCAAACTGTTAAGTAAAAGAAAAGACAAAGACTCGGCAATCGGTTTTATTGAGCTGCTACACATAAACGCAGCGTGAAATAATGTAACGAAATAAGACAAGCATTCAGTAGCCGATTTACGGCTTATTCTGATCCGATCTCGCAGTCTGGTTCACAAAACACCCCATTTTGCAGGCGACTTCTTTTTCATTATCCCTTCAGCCCGAAATTTATTCCTTCGGCCTGTGAATGGCCGACTTATATCTGCGCTTCGTCGCCTTGTCCGCGGATATCCTTTTACGATATGATAGGGAGTATTGGTAGGGCGCCTTTAATATAAGAAAACGTTAAAAAAGCAAAGAAAAATGATTGATCAGGTTTGTTTAATCTGATTTCGCTTTTTACAGTTTTATTTTACTATAAAAAGTTTTAAGATAGGGACGGAATTAAAGTTTTTTTGGCGGAGCAAGTTTGCAACGGATGGAACTTTTATTTATCATTCACTAAATGTGTAACACCAAAGGTTCCAACCCTCAACTGTAATTATCGTTCACTTGCCAAAACGTATATAAAAATTCAGCATTTATCACATTATTTTATTACGGAGTAATAAAATAATATAAAATGCCATGCGACAACTTTGCCAATTAAGTTCTAAAGAAATAAAACATTATAAACAATATTTGTTTTTTTAGCAACTGTTAAAATTGCCTTATACTTATTTATCAAAAATAGTAGATAAAACAGTACTTTAACCGCAAGGGTAGATTAAATGATACTTTAACAGCGAGGATAGGTTAAAAACTTTATTTCTTCTCGTACGTTTTTTAATTGCTTCCATCTTTGAAAATTTTTGTATTCCTTTTCATAAGTTATTCGGGATTTAAATGGAAGTAGTTTGGATTTGGCGTTTGTCGCCGGAATATCTGTTGATAATTTACTTATTTCGTTTTGAGCCATTTCTGGCTCCAATTCAATCAGCAATCGACAAGTAAGAGAATTAAAAAATATTGACTCAAAACTGACAACTAAAGAGACAGCTTTATTTATTTGTCAAATTACATAAAAACCAACGCCAACCCAGCACAATATTTTTTCTACTCGTAATAAATTTCTTGCAATAATAATTTCTGAATATTTTTTAAAACGTAACTCGCTATAGAAAAAAATATTGTTTCATACACGACGATAAAATCATAGTATAATGAAACTAGTAGATTTACTCCTTGTCAAATCCTTTGTTCTTTTTCTGCCACTTTATATGACCTTGTTCTCGCCTCCCGTGACCACTGACGTAGCTGTATAGTTGTGGTCTATTAACTAGGCAAAGTATAGTCGTGGCACTCGCCGTAGTTTCACAGATATGTATTTAGAAAAACATGAGTTCCCAATAAAATAAAATAAAATAAATTGATCATCGAGTAAAAACTTGCTTGAAAACAGAATGTTTTCACATTTGGTGTAGGTAACAATTCTTCTGTATCTGAAAATCTTCTGATGGCAAGAAATGCGGAAAATATATATAATGACATATTTTTATATTATTATCTATTTCAGAGATTTTCTACAATTTTTTTTTGATTTAAAACAAGTTTAATTTTCTGTAGATAACTGGATTCTATTTAAAGCACACTGCGGTGTTGCCATTCTATTTCTTATTTACTAAAACTTTGGTTAAAAACATTATATATGAAAAGTGGCAAAAAACTAGAGTGAATATAACAATACTTAAGCTATGTTTTCTTAAACATGACAAGGACACCAGAATAAATTCGTGTAGAAAAATTTACTTTATCGTATACAGTATATACGGTATTTTTTTATGGCGACACCAAAATCGTAATATTTAAAATGTTGTATCTCATTTTTTTAAATGCACCTAGTATATTATTTTTCTTTCAGATGTAGAATTAAAAAGTAAACATTTTTTGTATTTAAAGTGTTCTTAAATTTTTAGGCGTTTTGCAAATATTTTCTGTATTTCATTACATATGGGATTTTCAACGATAAAATATCAGACAATGTGTGCAATAAGATGTGAGCTTTTTGAGTCCCTACCCCTCGTCAGAGGTTTTACATTAATACCTTTAAATTGCTGACCTGGGTATTATTTATTTGAATCTTTCAACTGGCTCGATTTCCTTATTCAATATCAACCTGCTCTCACTACCATACTTGATCCACATTATGACGAACACAGCGTGGAATTAATTTCTATATTAGCAGTTCAAGGCAAGAAACTCTTATACATATAATTTTATTATATACCTAAAAACTGCAAGAACTTTATTTTCCATTATTAAATGTTTATTGATAATTACTATCAGCTTGCCGATTTACATCCGATGGAAATCTAACAAAACTCAGAGAACAATTTTTTGAATTATTACTACAATTAATAGCAGCACACAGTAAGGCTCTCATTTTTTGTCAATCCGTCTCTGTGCTGGGACGTAACGTTCGAACCTCGCAGCTCGACGGACCGAATTCAAAATTCAACTGAAACGCTTTGCAAGCTGCCGACATTCCACAGCTTGCAAAAACTGGCAGAAAATATTTGCGAGAGTGCAATTACTCTTTTCCTTAAACTATCATAAAATTGCATTATCGTCTTCCGAAATTAATTCAGTCGCGATTTCATCGCTCGTGAATTAATCTTTTCGATCGACGATAAAATACCATTTTATCGTCTTGTATAAAAAATAACTATTATTGTACGGTATTTTGAAATTTTAAAACATTTCCGATGCACATCATCAACTTTGAGTGACAAGCGATAGCGACAGCGCTGCCAGATCGTGATGGATTTATGAGATGAACCTTAATTTAAAAGTGTCAAATAATATATTTAGTATATAATTTTTATAAAATTTTTTAAGGCAGCAGCTACTCCCTACAAATTGAAATAAGTAGAAATAACTGGAAAGTGGTATAATGTGCTTACCAATCAATCTTACTTCTCTGACTGCATTCAAGGGTAATAAAGGATCTTTATTGTTACGTTCGCGCTCAAAATATTTTATTAGGGAAGCTAAAAGCGCTTTGCTTCGACTGTTTAAAGGCTTCGGCATATTTTCAATCCACAATTTCAAAAGATGCAGTAAAAAATCCCGAAAATTTAGTTCTTAAAAGAACTGTTTGTGCTTAGAAGTACAATTTAAGAAAAAAAAACTACAAAAAACGGCAAAAAAACGAGAATTACTCTAAATTCAACAACACCAATTATACAAAATAATGGCTAACACTAGGATAATTGTCAAATAATACACGACAACATTGCTGAACATGGCGCAATGTGACCAACAAGGCGATAATAAAAATCGGTTTAAACTAATTTTTGCAGCTTTAATCTAAATAAAATATCTCTTACAATAATTTGCTCTATAAAATATAATGAAGAGCTGCTTGGTATCTTAAATAAGTAAATAAATTTAAACATTTTTGCTAAAAAGTCATTTACTCAGGTTTATAGGCTTTAGTGTCAATTTCGATGTGATTGATGACGTGCATCGGAAAATGTTTTAAAATTCCTTATATTAGTAGGGCATAAAGCTAATTTAAAGAAATACTCATGGCAAATAGCAAAATTACTGAAAAATATTTATGTTTTGCTGTCTGACTATGTTGTATTTTAGGCCAATCAAATTAGAGGGGTCACTTAGAAAAAAGTGCTGACTATTGATTTGATTGGTTCTTTTGACGCGAAAAAAAAACTTTCCTATAGGTTTGCACGGTTGCTCGAGCGCCGCACTACTCAGGAGGTCCAAAAGATAGTACAATTCTTGGACTTTTTTCAGATTTTCGCCTATAGGTCCAAAACGTTGCGTTCTAGCGAATATTTTAATATTACGCAGATTAAAGAGAATTATATTCTTTGTCGCTTGCAGCAAGACTATGTCCAAGACTGGATCTTGTGAGAGCAAAAGCAAGGATACTTATTAGACAGAAATACCAAGACTAAGAAAGTCTTGGTCTTGGTCTTGAATTTGCTTCTCTTTATTATGGCGTACATACCTGTATAACTTGTTGCCAAATATCACACTTAATATGCGGGATACCAGAAAATTATAATGAAAAAAATGAAGGACTAGACTCTAACGTACTAATAACAATATAAGCATCCAGGCAATGACCGGAAATAAATATACAACTTTATAATGGTATTTATTGCATTTCAGTAGTTTAATCCCTAGTGATTATTTACCATCTTCACACTTAAAATGATAAAGCGGTTATGTTTACCTTTTATACGCTAAGAATCAAAAAGTTTTATTAGAATCCAAAGTTTAATTATAAAATTAATTAATCCAGTTTCAGATTAACTCCTATAATAACACACCTGCGAAAGCGTATACTTAGAAATACAGGGTGGCGCCTCACATACGCCGCGGAGGCTCCAAGGAGAACAACAGTTTGTATTGAAATGAAATTTTGTGAGCATATGTAGGTTAATTCAGAGCACTTTTAAAAATATAGAGAGTTCTACAAGGTGTACCCAAAAAAAGTTACATATCAAAGTTGTGTTTTTTGTAATGGAACACACATTTTCTAGAAATAAAGAACAATTTTTAAATTACAATAAAAGCTAGCTAAATTAGAATTTACCCGGTATATCCTAATATGTAGTTAAATTAATTATTGTACCTATTTAAATCAAATTAAAACTTGATCCGAAAAGTTATACAGAGTGAGACAAAATTAATATTGAACATTGGTCACCTTTAAAAGCATTTGGCATTTACATGCTTTTAAGCATTTGGCTTAAAATCATGTTACTCTTTTATTTTAGAGTAACATGATTTTACTTTTTTATTTTAAATGGAACACTCAGTATATTATTTCGATATTCAATGGAGAATTCATGTCCCTTCAAAATACTTAAGGTTGCCTACCCCTCAAACAAAGATTTTCCTAGATATTTTCATTTACATGATTTGATCTGGGTAGATCTTTATTACTTGATAAAGAGATTGGCTGTGATATGTCTGACGTTACTTCAACATAGCTGTCTAATTAGTCCAACTTTAACAACTAGTTATCATTTTGTGTCTGTTAAAACAAAAAAAAATTCTCAAAAATTTACCGAAAATGCAAACATATCCTACATCAGAGAAAATTGATATGATTCTATTAGATGGTGAATGCAGTGTGCATTCACCAATAATTAATAGAATACTTAAAGGCTCGTGATTTCATCTAGTCTAGTTTTTTATGGGGATATGTACAGTGTTTAAAAAACTCGACCAACTAGTGTCGACAACATGAGAGGAATTATTGTAGCTGCTTTTCGAGGTAGAACTCCATATATGCCTTTAAAAATTAAAAGATCCTTTTGAAAAGACAACCATTTTATGCAGCTAACAGGAAAGGAAGCATTTTGAGCATTTGATTTCATTTAGCAAATATTTGTCACATAATTATAGGTTTATATCTACATAGTTTTAATTGTGTAATAATTAAAATATGTTTTAAACGTGTATTTATCATCTTGTGTCAGTTAAAACAAAAAAAATTATATGTTTAAAATGTGTATCTTATTATTATGTCTAAAATGTGTATCTTATTAAAATCTGTATACTTATAAAATATGTTTTAAATGTGTATCTTTTTATTACCGTTGAGTATTTTACTCTATAATCTTTAATTTTTGTTAAATTAACAAAAGGTTATACACAGCCACCCTAGATTTTTTCAAAAAATAAAGATCTACTGACGCAAACTCATAAAAATTAAAATATCTAGGAAAATCTTTGTCTGAGTGGTAGGCAACCTTAATAATATTTTGAAGATATATAAATTCCCCATAATATACTGAGTGTTCCATTTAAAATAAAGGAGTAACTTGCTTTTAAAAGTGACTAATATTCCATCTGTATAACTTTTCGGGTCAAATTTCAATTTGGTTTAACATACAATGGTTACTGTAATTAAATATCAGGCTACAAGGCCAACTAAAATTTTGGTAGCTGTTATCGAAATTTAAAATTTACTCTTCATTTTCACAAAATGTGAAATATGTCAAATTCCTTAGATTTTAGGTATATGCTTCTTTAATAAAACTCACCTTTATTTTCTTCCTAGAATCCGAAAATTAATTAATATATAAGGTGTTCCATTAGAAAAAACACAACTTTGATGTGTAACTTTTTTGGGGACACCCTGTATAATTCTATATATTTTTATAAAATACTTTCAGTTAACTGCTTTCAGCTGCCAAAATATCATTTCTATATAAACTACCGTTCTCCTTGAAGCTTCCGCGGCGTATAGAGGCGCCACCCTGTACATAACAATGGCTAAACTAATTTATTAGACTCATTCCACAAATTCCGATTTCCGATAAAAAAATTATTTTGACTGTTTAAAAAAGTACATTCATAATTTGCTTACATTTTCATTTTTCCTAATACCTTATAGAGGAAAAATAAAACCTGATTTTGTTATTGATTACTATTTTGACCAAATACTGAGAAATCCAAATAAATGTGCTCATTTCAGTTTGTTAAAATTTTTATATAAGATGGTTCTTACCACACCCATACAATGATTTAAAATAAAATTAACAAGAAATTAAATAAGATTATCAATTTACCACTCTGTATATTCATACACGTCAAATATATTATATCGTTACGGTTACGACACACAATGGAATGCTCTAAAACTCTTCCAGATGCACCAGCATAGTGTTGTATAGAAAATTTAGTTACTAAATAAAATTCTAATAGAATTTGTAGATCGTTTCCCCTATAAGCTGTTAGTGTGGATAAACCTTTAGCCTCACATAAAATATAGGAACGTGTAATAATGTAGGCCATCCTAAGTGAACAAAAATGCCCATTGAAATATATTTTCTTCTTTCGGCATATAATTGCAGAGTATAATAATTTTTATTGCTCGTTGCGTTGCATAAAAATACTGGTTTGAAAAATTTTCGTTTCAAAAACCATACTTCAAAAATATTCTAAGAATGGTCGTAATTAATTTAAACAAGTAATTATTGCTAGTGTATCTATCAGTGTTTTAGGGTGTAACTAACTTTTTACTTGAAAAAACAAATTTTTTTGTTCTGTAGATACTTTTTGAATACAAAGAGTGAGGCAGTTAAATTAAAAAATCGTATTAAAGTTGTGTATTAAGTGAAACAGGTTGCAAAATTATTTTACTTTTCGGATGTTTTAGGTGGTTATTATCATCCTTATAATACCGTATGATCGAAAAAAAAAACGGTGTCAGAGATGGCTATGAAATGAAGATCGCTGTCATTTTATACGTAAATTTGTATGGGAAATGCCATCGATCGTCATTTCCCAGCCAACTGGACGCCGTTTTTTTCAATCATACGGTATACTGCGATACAATATATTTTGAAATATAATTAGTCGTTTCTATTTAAGATTTAATATTTGTGTTTGATATGAAGTATGAGACTTTTAAGATACAAAGTAAATAACTTTATAATCCTAAACCGAAGATCTAATAGCTTTATTTACAATTTACAATATTATTCACATATAAGTTCGCGACATACCTACGGGGCAAATATATGTATATGATATTTTAGTTCAATGCAATTCTAGTTCAATCACTACCAGAGTCGGTGCTGTAGTTACTTTGCTGTTACTTAAACGGAGTATGAAGGTATTGTCTATGTTTTTCTATTTCTGTAAATTTGTAATACGGTTTTAACACACACAGAAGAAACAACGTTAAAATTCCCTTATTTTCTACTCCAAAAATCGATTTAATAATAATAATAATAATTTCTGTAAATTTGTAATACGGTTTTAACACACACAGAAGAAACAACGTTAAAATTCCCTTATTTTCTACTCTAAAAATCGATTTGAAATTTTGAAGTTTATAATGTCATTTTAGCATTCATCTATGGGGTGTTTCAAAAGTTGTTTTTCTTTTCCGAAAAACCTAGCTCATGTACTGTATTGGAAAGAGTATATCGATTGGCCAGAGGCCGCTATGTCTATGTTTTTCTATTTCTGTAAATTTGTAATAACGTTTTAACACGTCACGTTTTTCTTTCAAACAACCAAAGCGGCTTATTGAAAAAATATTTTTAAAGTGAAACTTCTTTACGCGCGTTGGGAGAATACACGGCCTTGAATTTTTGAATGAAAGCCGCGAGACGCATGCGAGACCGTGACGCGTGATCTAGCGAGAGCAAAAGTGATAGCGGCAGTGTTGTCACAGTTACCCCATTTGGGCTAGATATACCCCTTCGAAAAATAATTTAACCCCGTTATCGAAAAATGAAAAATAAGCTTGTAGCAACTGTGGGTAACGATCTGTGCCATACGTGGCTAAGAAAATCACTATAATAAACTTGAAACTGTTCCAACCTTCATTTCATGCATATTTTCATCGATAGGTTTGTAGCTTCTGAATAACGATCTAGGTAAAACATCTAGCTCATTTGCTACCAGCACAGAATTAGAATTTAGAGTTTAGTTAGTAATTCGCATTTTTATTGAAGGACACTGTAATATTTATATCAAACCCACAATCAACAAGAATATTCGTATAATTTAATAAAATTACTGTAAATCACTATAAATAATGAATTGTTTGTAATTGAGCTGTAATTTCTGTATTATTAATCCGGTAAATGATGAAGATAAACAATTGTGATTGATTAAAATTTTATTTTAAGATAAAACTTTTGTTAACAACATTCTGAGAATTCGAATAATAAATTGAATAATGACAAGACAAGTGACATCTGTCTAAAAAAAAGACAGCGATTTAGAGTGACAATTTGGTTATGTAAAAGAAATACATATTCTATGAGTTTACTGATGTTAGGCAACCAGTAACATTAATTTAAAAATAAATCCCCAACATGCAGGGGCGTAGATAGGTGTATGCTATGGGGGTGGTACTATGATTAAGTCGCAAAAAAATCACCGTCGGAATTTTTTTGTCGAATTAAAACGACGGCGATTTTTTTGTCTTCAAAAAGATATAAAAACATAACACAAAAATTAAAATATAGATTTGTAAATAACATAAACAAAAATGAAACAACGACGTTTATTAGTTAATTTTCTATAAACTATAAAAAAAACTCTAAACTATCAAAAAAACCTATAAAAACTATAAACTATAAATAAAACTACAAAACAAAATCAAGTTTTCTAGTACGCTGTTTGGAAAACCTATCAATAACAGCATCAACATTTATTTCAATATCTTTATGGATATTGATTAGAGTTAACCCCACTAATCTGTACTGGCCAATAAGAACACTTTGTGTGCTTTTAATTAGGTAGAACATATTATAAACGATAAATCAACATAATTAAAAGCATACAAAGTGTTCTTATGTCGGATTTTAATTTAAAAAAATCCTTTCATAGTCAATGACTATTTCAATTCTCGTATCTCGTCAAGCGTCAGGGGGGGGTACTGTCCCCAAGTACCCCCCCCCCCCCTTATCTACGCCCTTGCCAACATGAATAATGAACAAAACATTTAAACAAAAACAGACCACAGACTACAAAAAACAAATTGTTGGTTAGTAGCCGTTAGCAGTAGTCATAGATATAGATGTATTCAGCCGGGTAATAGAAGTATCGTTTTTTAATAAAAATTAAAAACAACACATTATAAAATTATAAAGCTAAAATAGTATACGGTTTTATATTAACTCGAACTAAATTTTTTTTTGAAGTTTATAAAAGGTCTGTTCTCAAAAGAATCCCTGACTAGTCAGCACGTTTCTCATTGGTTAAAATGCGTAGAAACCTGATTGTTAGTCTGGTTTCTACACATTTCAACCAATAAGAAAGGCACTGACTAGTCAGGGATTCTTCTAAGAACAGACCTAAAAAGCATTCATAAAAACATATCGCGGGTGATCTGGCAAATGTTTCTATCTACTGAAACAATAACCTTACAGGAATCAATAAAAACGGTATTTTCAAAAACAGAACAACTTAGAAGGTTGGGCTATTGAAAATATATTATAATGTATATTTTCTATTAAATAATATTTATTTGGACGCAATTAAACTGTAAACTTGTTTATTAATTAGATATAATAAATCAGATAGGACTTTTTGCTTTTGATAAAATTTTTTAACCATTATCGTATCTACTATAGTTTTTGGGACGACAAAAATTAATAAAACGGCGGTCTTTGCAACGATTTTGTTATATCAACTTATAAAAAAAATCACCATACCTAATATTCTTCTCTTTACTACGTGGCTAACTCTCGCACTATTATTACGACGTAACTTAATAAAACTTATATTAGATTATAAACAAAAATAATACTTACGTCCATCTCCGAGGGCCAACGCAGCAAGAACCAAGAAAGGCGCCGATTTTCCAACAAATTCGTACATGAGGCCCCCAAAGGGAGGCCCTATGAGCACCCCGAGGGCAAGTCCGCCCAAGGCTATGCCCATGGCATTTCCTCGTTCTTTATCGTCTGGATATCTTTCGGCCAACATGCCCATTCCGGACACGCTGGAACAGGACGATCCGATACCTTGAAGAGCGCGAGCAATGAATAGAACGCTATAACTTCTTCCAAACGCGAAAACTGAAAATTAAAATACATGTGTTATACGAAATCATAAACTATTCAATCAGTTTGATAGGGTGTGCTACCAATTATTATTATTAAGTGAGGAAATAGTTTATGTGAACTCAATGTCCAATAATAAAAAAACTGACATTTCTCTAACAAAATCTTTTTACAGATGCAAAAGTGGCATTTGATGATAAAATATCAAAAATCTCATAGAAAAAAGGTCCCCAAGTCTGGGCTGGTGTGGGACATTAAGAGCCCCAAACCAGTCCAACTGACTTTGGAAATACTAGACATGAACTTTAAAAAGCTAACTGCGAACTACGGTGGATGTACATTTTTTGGCTATTCACAAAAAAAATATTTTTTTTCGTATGACACAAAACTTCCAGTTCAACATAATAAAAAACTTCTTATTTTGACAACTGTCATAACGGCAAATTAAAAACTCTCTTCACGCTTGCAAAATGTGGGGCTGATAAAATATCGAAAAATTCCAAAAATGAGAGCTGTTCCGAATTCCATTTGTGCTTCAGACGCCGGTGTTTTAGCGCCTCTCCTATTCATATTCATGGCAGGGCTCTCCATTATAGTGGACAAACTGCAGGAGAGAGAATTGGGCATTAGATACAGATACGACGGCGGTCTGTTCAACATAAAAAGACTCAGGGCAAAAACACGTACAAAATTCATCACAGAACGCTGATGATGAGATGACAATTACAAAAAATGTTGGACACATATACCTAGGCATACGAGGCTTACGGCCTTAAGCTAAACATCGACAAAACCAAAAGCATGTGCACTCCCCCGGAAGATCACAACAATGCTATAAAAATCGGAGAAGAGCTATTGGAATATGTAGCGGAATTCAATTACCTCGGCAGTTTGATTTCGGAAAAGGCCAATATCGACTCTGAAATTCAGCACAGGCTTAGCAGCGCCTCAAGAGCATTCTGGAAATTAAAAGACAGGATTTTCTACTATCATGACTTGAGTACCAAACGAAACTTGCCGTGTACCGAGCAATTCTAATCCCCACCATGTTATATGGGAGCGAAACCTGGGTGCCGTACCGCCGACACATGAAGGCATTAAACATGTTACAACAGAGACACCTTAGACAACTCTTAAGAATCCTATGGTTCCATCATGTTTCAAACGTATCGGTCCTTGAGAAAGCTAACTGCGAGAGTATTGAAGTCATGGTTACAAAATCCCGCTTAGGATGGGTTGGTCACGTATGCAGAATGCAAGAAAACCGCATACCAAAATCTCTGCTTTACGGCGAGCTGGTAGACGGTAAGAGGAGGCCGGGTGGACAACCCAAAAGATACAAGAACATTTGCCACGAAAACTTAAAGGGGATTAACATGCAGAATGAGTGGGAAGAACCAGTTCACAATAGAACTCAATGGAGAAGAATTGTAAACTCAGTTAACAGCGACAACCAAAAAGTCAAGAAGCAACAAAGCAATGAGATTTTTGAATGTCCGGAGTGCGGTAGGCAGATAACATCACATGTCGGGCTTTTCAGTCACAGAAAAGCTCATGAAAGAAAACACCTTGCGTGACAATCTTCTGATGCGTGTCAAATACTCGCCAGCGAGTAATGGCAATAGTAGTAGTGTGTTCAGACATACCCATAGAGTGTAGTGATATACGTGGTAATGTTACATTTAAAAATATCAACCCTTATCCACTTAAACTTTTTTGAGACACACTGTTAAATGGAATATATTATCCTGAAATATGTTCTAATATAATAGAGGTCTGCACTTATAAACGAAGTTACTGAGTTCTTTGTTATAGGAGCTAAGTATAATCACTAAGTTCTTTGTTATAGGAACTAGTATAATCTTTGTCAAAATGTTTATGTTTAGTAACTGTACCAAATTTCAACTGGACCAATAACGTATAGTTCTGGAGAATTTGGTGATTGTCAGAAATGTTATATCGGTAAGACATCTATACATTTAAATGTTCGAATTAAAGAATAAAATAATTATTTTGAAAAGGGTATATCGGCAAATCTAGGATCTTTTGTTTTCTGGCTGTTCCTTGAGCAAAAAAAGATTTTTTGACTTCCATAATAAATCGCAGCCATGGTTCGTATGAATGCATTAAGTGATGCCCTTGAATCCATTAATAATGCTGAAAACCCTGTGAAGAGGCAGGTTCTTATCCGTACCCCATTGCAAATAATATACTCCAACACCTTTCCGTTGATGTTGATTTACAACAAAGACTTATTGTCTCTATTCCACTTACATCTAAATCTTTTGTTTTTTTGCCTATTGTTGAAATGTATGTTCAACATGCAATACATTCTCTAAAAAAGTCTGCCTGTTACGATGTATACGACATGAACAGCATAATACTGGATCATACTTCCGCCATATTGATTAATATAACTGTATATATGTATATTTCATGTAAACTATATCATTTATAAATATACAAACCAAAAAATACGAGGAATAATTATGTTTCCATGTATATCTCCATACATATTTATTAATCCGTATATATCTAACTAGCGTGACGTCATAAATCTCGCTCCGTGGCTAATAGAACCGGCATTGGTACATCTTTAGCAAATGTCAAAAGCTGATGACATTTACTTTTTTGTCAATGTATGACAGTTTCGTGTTGATTTTTAATGCAAGAAGAGGAAGAATTGTCCACTTGTTTTAAATATTTTCCTTTTCTATTTCACGAAAGTAAAAAGAGTTACCTATCTGATTCGTTCAGGCTAGTTCAGGCACTCAATTTGAAGAATATCAGTAACTTTTTTGATAGAGGGATTTTATATTTGCCATGTTGGTAAAAAATAACGGTCAAAATTCAAAGTTATTCATTTTATAGACTATAACATACATTTTTAATCTCTGTGTTAGCCAGGGCATTTTTCCAAATTGTTTTAAGTTATCTAGAGTCGTGCCTATTTTCAAGAAGGGCGATGTTAATTGCCCTAGCGACTACCGGCCAATATCAATCGTACCAGTGTTTGGAAAGATTTTTGAAGATATTATAAAGAACAGTCTTGTTCAATATTTTGAGCGCAACAGTTTGCTTGACGTGGCTCAGTATGGATTCCGCGAAGGAAAATCAACAGTTCAGGCTGTAGTCAAGATTGTGGAGGACATAGTCGAGGGCCTTGAGGCTGGTGAGCAGGTCGAACTGGTCTTGTGCGATTTATCTAAGGCCTTTGACTGCGTCTCGCATGATCTACTCATTGAAAAATTGCGGCTTTACGGGATTAGAGGAGACTCTCTAAGGTTGATAGAGTCATATATGCCACTAAGATAACAATCCGTTTCTTTTGACAACGAGAATTCCAATTTTAAATTTATGACTAATAGCGTACCACAAGGTTCTATCCTTGGCCCTATTCTATTTATTATATACAGGGTCCGGCAATAGTGCGTCGGGCATCTGTAGCTCATAGAATAAAAAACTTGAGAATTTTGTTTAATTGCAGACCTAAAGTATGTACCAGGATGAATTTCAGGAAAATATTTTAACTTCTATAGGGTGGCTCAAAAAAGTGTGACTGGATCGGGATGATTTTTTTTTAAATGGAACACCCTGTATATTATTGCATTTTTGGCTTCCTTTCAGATCATTTTACATAATCCTAACATATGAGTAAATCTATGTCGATAGTCTCAGAGATATTAATAAATAAATCAAAAATATATATTTTTCAACCATTATTAAAAAAAATATTAAAAATACAAGAACTGTTCTGAAATGAAAACTATATTAGATATTTACTTTAGATGATCTGTTCTTACTTTGCTATAAATATGGTAATCGTAAATCATACAGGATGTTCAATATTTTACGCCAAACTTTCAAAAATATAAAATAATTTTTCTTGATTTTTTTAAATGAAAGACCCTGTATATTATTTTTTTATTTTATGGAGAATTAAAAAATGAACATTTTTTGTATTTAAAGTATTTTAAAATTTTTAATAGTTTTTCGGATACACGCAATATTATTTCATATGGCGCTTTCAATGGTAAAATACGAGAGAAAAATCATTGGGTGGCTTTGATAAAAATTTACTGTGGAAAATGCCATATGAAATACAAAACCGGGAATATCTGCGAAACCGTTAAAATTTTTGAAATACTCTAAATACAAAAAATTTTAATTTTTTAATTCTCCATCTACTGAAAAAATAATACACAAGGTGTTTGTTCTATTTAAAAAAACAAAGTAAAATTGTTTTATATTTTAGAAAGTTTAGCGTAGAATTTTGAACATCCTGTATGATTTACGATTTTCATATTTATAGGAAAGTAAGTACAGACCATCTAAAGTAAATATCTAATATAGTTTTGATTTCAGGACAGTTCTTGTATTATTAATCATTTTTTTTAAGAATGGCTGAAAAATATATAATTTTTATTTATTTATTAATATCTCAGAAATTATCGAAATATAATTATTCATGTCTTAGGATTATGTAAAGTGATCTGAAAGGAAGCCAAAAATGCAATAATATACAGGGTGTTCCATTTAAAAAAAATCATCCCGATCCACTCACACTTTTTTGAGCCACCCTATAGAAGTTAAAATATTTTCTTGAAAGACATCCTAGTACATACTTTAGGTTTGCACTTAAACAAAATTCCCAAGTTTTTATTCTAGGAGCTACAGCTGCCCGACGCACTATTGCCGGACCCTGTATATGAACGATCTTTTCAGTTTTTTATCTCCTGAAAAATGTATTTGCTATGCAGATGATACTTCTCTGTTATGCCGCCACAAAAATATTAAAGAACTAGAAGAGAATAGTAAGCACATTGTCCTAAAAACTGAAAAATGGTTCTCTGGTAACTACCTGAGTTTGAATTCAGATAAAACCCAAAAAATTATATTTTCCACTACACATAATATTTCTGGTAAGAAAAGTGCTAGAGTTTAGGAATAACACTTGACGGTCAACTTAGTTGGTCCCCTCACATCGAATCCTTACGACCTACACTGTCATCCGCCTTATTTGTGTTGAGAAAATTAAAGTATACTGTTAGTCAACAATCGGTCTTAAATGTCTATTATGCGCTTTTTCATAACCATATCTCCTGTGGTGTGATACTGTGGGACAAATCATCTAGCTCCGCACAAATATCTAAATTGCAGAAGAAGGCAGTGCGAATCCGCAGGAGTGGGTTACCTTGATCACTGTAAACCACACTTTGTTAATTTGCAGATATTGACTCTGCCATCTTTATACATTTTATGTCAATTGTTAGAAATTCACAGGAACAAGTCTCTTGTATAACTCTGATATACATAACTATGGCACAAGATCCGCTCATCTTATAAGAGCAAATAAATTTAGGCTCACCAAATCTTCAAGAAACTCTTTAAATGTTGAATTGTATAATGTAATTCCTACTTCCGTCAAAAGTTATAAAATTTGTAAATTTAGGGCAGTTTTGAAGAATTTTCTGATAGTCCATGAGTTCTACTCGGTGGCGGAATATTTTAATATTATGAACTTAACCACGGACCTAACTTAAATGTTGTATTCATTGTTTATACACTGTATTTGTATTTTACTTACATGTTGTTTTAATTTTTATTTTAGTTTGTATATATTTAACTGTTTTTATGACATGCTACAATTGTATCTTGTTTGTACAAAATGTGGTCAAATAAAGCAATCTATCTATCTATCTATCTATCTATCTACCTGCTCAAAAGTTGTTGTTACGTTTCTCACAGTAATGATGAAACATTATTGTATTGGAGAATTTGAAATTTTTGATGATCATAGAAGTGGTAAAATCGACCTGGTAGATTAAACAAATCTGGTTTAATCTCACCTCGAGTTGATGTACCAATTACGCACATAGAAAAGTGGAGGAATAATTTGCTACCTTCTAGACAATTTGGATATGTTGTATTGACTGCAAGTGGAGGTATTATGGACTATGAATAAGCTAGATGAAAACATCTTGGAGGAAAAATTTCAGGGTTCTTCTTCTAATGTAAAATTATTACAATTCTTAAGATACAGGGCATAAATTTGAATCAAAATGTATATAATAGAAACTTTTTTAATCGCGTTAATTAATAGTGTTTTTATATTATTTCTTTACATTCTTTTTATTTAATTTTTATTACGGTTGCTCAGTTATTTTCGTGTATTTATTTCCTATTACATTAATTAATTTGCTTTTCAAAAAATTGTATTACTATGTATTGAAACGAGTTTAAACATTTTTTACAAATTCATTTTTAATAGTATTACCATGATAATACACACTTCACATTATATTCTGGTTCGAGCGAAATTCGAGTATTTTTTCAATGCCGCCATCGGAAATTGATATTCACGACTTTATTCAATCTCGTGTCGAATAATGATTGAGAGCAGAAAATCTGAAATCAGATTTAAATATCTGAAATTAGATTAATATACAGTACGGATTTTATACTGTAAAATTGAGATTTGAACTTAACATCTAGATTTACTATCTACAGCGTCACTGTAGATACTAAGTGTTATTTTTTTTTGTAAAAAAATTGAAAGATAAACACAATCCAGTCACTGACATTTAAAAAATAGGTTGCTGAACATCTTTGGAGTATTTAAATACTCCGCGCGAGCGCCTATTTTTTGTATGTGAGCCATATAAAAAATGTACCATTATTTGAATATAGGGTATTAGAAATAGGTAAAAGCATGAGCAAATAGTTCAAGCAAAGACCCAGAAAAATTGTTAAAAGGGATTGAGGAACTCGAGGACGAACTCCAAGATGATGAAAATTCTGACGAGTACACGATCGAAGTAGAAGAGACTGCAGAGAAAATGCACAAAGTGCAGGTACTGATTACGTTAAATTTGCTGCAATACAGAGTGATTCTGAAGGATCTACGTGGTCCATATTTTTTTAGGAAAAGATAAACAACGTAAGCGAAACAAAATAAAACCATCTTCCTCAACAAACAAAAGCCCCAATATAGTTTTGAAAGATCTTGGTACAGTGGAAGATGCAAAAACGTAAAATCAAGTCAAGGCACAAAGTCTAGAGTGGATGTTGTGAATAAGATTCGACTATGTTGGTTAGTAGAATTCACTCACGATGATTCTAGGAATAGCAGGTGTTGTCCACTTAGTTTTTTTAATTAGCTTAATTTTAACAAGCGTTGGGGTAGGTAGTATTTCTTTGGGCTGCTAAGGTCTACTCTTTTTGGTACTAGTGTTCTTTTTTGATAAACTCGGCTGGCTTTCTAAGGATTAAATATTTGGGCACAATGTCTGTAAATACTGGGGGATTTCTTCTACCAGAAGTACTTATTATCTATGTCAGGGGACTTATTTATCTATGTCAGGAACTAAAAAAATCTTGTGTTCTTTTTTACTATCCTTTTTATCCTTTCGAGCGATGAATGAAGACCTTTCTGCTTCGTTCGTGTCAATTCAGCGCTGCCGCTGTAGTCTTTTAAATTAATTAAAGCTGGAGTATTTAAACGAAGAGGCTTTGCAACTTCGTATGTTTCTTCACAGAATATATATTTTCTGGACTGCTGGCGGTATAGAATATTTAGATTCATTCTTAAAGAAGTTTTCCTAAATGAGGAAAATTTGGATACAGAAGCATTATTATTGTCCGTAATCTATTTTTTATCAAAATGTTTTTAATAAACCATTCTCTGACAATTTTACTAAAAGGTTACGAATTTACTCTTGATATTAATTTAAAGAGGTATAAATTGCGGTAAGAAGGAAATTTTATAAATCGTTTTGAGGACATCATTAAATGTAATTAATACTAGATGAAGTAAATGCATGCTTGAAACAGAAAAAAAAGAGCCAAGAAAGTTCTTAAGTACTAGGTGTGAAAAGAGTGTAAAATTCTGAAATATTTAAGTGTATAATTATTCTAAAAATAGAAACCAGAAAAAACAAAGAATTAGCAACAGTATTGCTCGTTAGTAGTTAGAGGTAAGCGACAGATTATTAAAAAAATGTAATTTAAGAACTACTCATTACATACTTTTATGAAGTTTTTGGAAATAATTTAAACCTGATTAAATATTGACGCTTGAAGATAGATGAATTTGTTGTCTTGAAAACATAGAATAGCAGAAAAGAAGGTTCATAGGGTCTTTTCGTATAACATTTTTCAATTTGATATTTCCCTCAAATGTTGTTTCCATATACAAGGGGAGTAAATAAGCGATAAAAGTCCAAAATAACCGAGTTATTTTATTTTGAAAATTAAAAAATTATTCTTTTTTGTTTAAATGCTTTCTGTCCTAAAAATCAAAAGGCGTTTCTATGATAATATCTAAAATATTTAAAATTTCTGGACGAAAAAAACTGCCTGTCAAAAAAAATTGTATAGCCTAAAAGTCAAATTTAGTGATTACCACAGCCACTGTGACACAAAGAGAAGACAGGTGACGATCTATTTCAAAAATTAAATTGTTCGAATGTCATATAATAATGGAGGTAACTGACATAGAATTGAGCCATTAAAACATTATCATAAATCATTTTTTTCAAATGGAAACTCCCCTTTTTTATTTCACTAGTGAAAAGAATTTTCAATTCGTTACTTTTTGACTATACAATGTATAGTCCTATACCTAATGTTCCTATACCTAAAATAAATCGTTTTTAAGTTATTTAAGATTTAGTTTTAAAACGTATATTTTTCTTGATTTTATCTAGCTTCTTTTGACATTAAGTGTCAAACGATCAAACGATGAGACAATTTATTTCCATCTGTCAGAAAACTAATTATTTGAATTTCCTATATTATAAATACTACCGGCTTAAGAGTTTAAAAAGTGTATTTATAAAAATATATCTCGTATTTTCGCTCTTTAGTGATATCTACTTAATAGTTAGATGCTAGAGATAGATAGATATAATAGTTAGAGATAGATAGATTAGATATTATTAGTAATATACCATATACTCGAAAAAATAAACGGCACAAAGTTGACTTGGAAATTATGATCGATGACATACTGCTATATGCATCTATTGTTTCACATCAGTTCTTGACCACAGATTCTTGACCTTTAAAGTCATAGGCCAGTAGTAAAAATCAGAGAAAATATACGCTTTAAAACTAAATCATAAATAACTTAGAAACGATTTATTTCAGGTATAGGAAAATGTATAGTCAAAAAGTAACGAGTTGAAAAACCTTTCCACTAGTGAAATATAAAAAATGGGGTTTCCATTTGAAAAAAAAATTTCTGATAATTTCTTTATCACTCAATTCCATGACAGCTACGGCCATTATTATATGACATTTGAACAATTTAATTTTTTGAAATAGATAGCCACATGTCTTCTCTTTATGTCACAGTGGCTGTGGTAATCACTAAATTTGACTTTTTAACTAATACCATATGTCCTTCTAAGAAAATATTTACGGTCAAGCATATAAGATAATAAGATCCCAGCTGAAAAAAATGCCACCCAGAGTTCAAATGGACCCAGAAGAAAAAATCAAACAGTTTAAGGCTCTATTTGTATATGAGAGACAAACCTGGACTCAACCAAATAATATACAAATTGTGATAAGAGAATGTGATATTTTTTGTGATT
The DNA here is from genome assembly GCF_002938485.1 of Sitophilus oryzae. Taxonomy (NCBI): domain Eukaryota; kingdom Metazoa; phylum Arthropoda; class Insecta; order Coleoptera; family Curculionidae; genus Sitophilus; species Sitophilus oryzae. The sequence continues at coordinate 106,351 of NW_022145814.1, read as the reverse complement.
CAGATATAATAAATGATATAAAAGATATAAAAATTAACAAATCTCCGGGCTGTGATAATTTGCCACCAAATGTGATAAAAACGCTAATATTGGACAATGTAGAATATTTTAGAACATTTTTCAATAACTGTCTTCAGAGAAATGAATTCCCTAAAGAATGGAAGAGATCCAAATTAACCCTAATAGAGAAACCCCGGAAGCACCTAAATGATCCACCAAAATATCGTCCGATTTACCTCATTGATGTAATCGGGAAAGTCTATGAGAAACTCATCAATACGCGACTCTTGGAAGAAATTAGGAAGAAACGAAATGGTATGCATCCAAACCAGTATGGATTTGTAAAGGGGAAATCTACCACACATGCAATGAAAAAAATATCGGATATCGTGAAAAGAAAAGCCACTTGGCATAATGCTTTGATTTTAGTCGACGTTAAAAATGCATTTAATTGCGCGTCATGGAAAATAATTATTAAAGAACTTAGAAGATGGGGCATAAGTGGATATTTGGTGAACATAATAAGAAGCTACCTTGATAATACATTTATAGTTCTCAATAGAGAAGATGAAAGAGAGGTATTCGGTGGCGTCCCACAGGGCTCGGTGCTGGGGCCAACTCTGTGGAACATATTCTACGACAGTGTCATGGAGCTTACTGTACCAGGTGGGACAGAGTTGATCTGTTACGTCGATGATCTTGCTGTGATAATAACAAAAAAAACCAAAAGAAACAAAAAAAATAAACGACCTCGACCTAATGCAGACTGTCGATGATACACTAAAAATCATAGCCAGATGGATGCGTGAGCACAGACTCGAAATAGCTGTGGAAAAAACAGAGGCGATTTTACTGAGCCGCAAGAGAAAAGTTGACCATATAAGGCTTAATTTTAAGGATATAATAATAAATCCAGTAAAGCAAGTCAACTATCTTGGATTCCACATAGACCGTGCACTCACGATGGGCCTGCACATCAAGGAGTTGTGTGTCTGAAATCACAACGAACTGCTAAAGCGTTGTCCGCAATACTGCCAAACGTTTGGGGCCCAACACCAGCAAAGAGAAGAGTGTTAGCATATGCGTGCCAGGATATTATTATGTATGGAGCACCTGTGTGGAACGAAGCAACCAATATGCAGGTAAATAAAAAAAGACTTGAAGGTGCACAGAGAGACATGGCTTTGAGGGTCTGCTCGGCGTATCGGACAACTTCAACTGAGGCAGCCTTGATGATATCGGGTCTGGTGCCCTTGCATCTTCTCTCAAGAGAAAGAGAATGACTCTTTCTCAAGGGTGAAGTACAAACCAGGGCAAGCAGAGAGATGGAGAGAAACCGCACAGTGCAGCAGTGGCAGGCAGAATGGGAAGTATCACAAAAGGGAAGATGGACATATAAGCTCATCCCAAATATAAATATGTGGATTAAAAGAAAGCATGGAGAGGTAAACTTCTATCTTACTCAAATATTGAGTGGCCACGGAAATTTTGGAAGTTACCTGTGTAAAATTGGAAAGAGGGAAGTCGCGGAATGCCGATACTGTGCTGAACCCAATGATACTCCAGAACACACAATGTTTGCTTGTCCAAGATGGGAACTGGAAAGATGTGAGGCAACATCTCCGCAGATACCTTCTTAAAATCGGTAACAGAAAGATGAGAAAACTTTGAAGCCATCTCAAAACTGGCCCAAAATATACTAGAGGCAAAATACAGAGAAGAGCAGGGGTAATTACAAAAAAGGAACAGTCCGGCGCTTCTTGAGGAGATGCGTCCAGCGGGTCCAGGTAGACGTGGCAGGAGCAAGGGGGTGACGTTTAGTGGGTAGTGTCCTCCAGACAGCTTAAGGAGAGATTGAGTCCCACACTCCGTACGTAAGGTATTTTACACCTCCAAAAAAAAAAAAAAAATGTCCTTCTCATGATCCACTTTCATATCTCTCTAATGATAATGTAAACTTACACAGTTCCTTTTTTTCGCCCGTAGTTTTAGAAGAGCTTCGCAGTACAAATAATACCATCAAAAATAAATCCTCTTCTGGGACTGACGGGCTAACTTGAAAAATGTTTTCGAATCTACCAGAAAGCACTCTGAATCACCTAAATACTTTAATAAACATGTCATTCCAAAATGGTATTTTTCTAAAATGTCTAAAGACGACAATAATCATTCCTCTGCATAAAGGAGGAGACAAAGATGAAGCTTCTAACTATCGCCCAATTGCACTCCTTCCAACGCTGTCTAGGATCATAGAAAGGTTGGTTGAAAGAAGGCTGGTATCTTTTCTGTTTAAGTACAAAATACTTACTGAATATCAATTTGGATTTCTAAGCAACAAGTCCACAAATGACGCTATGTTTTCCCTCCTTAATAAAGTTTACTCCAGCCTAAATAACCATCATTCTACAGCAACAATTTTCTGTCATTTTTCTAAGGCGTTCGATTGTGTAAATCATAAGATCCTAATTAATAAACTGCAGCACTATGGGTTCAGATGATCATCTCTCGAATGGTTTAAGTCGTATCTGAGCAACAGAAGTCAACTTGTGAGGGTGGACACCACGTTGTCTTCTAGCAAACCAATAGAATGTGGAGTACCACAAGGCTCAATACTAGGCCCTATTTTGTTTCTTCTTTTTATTAACGACATTGCTAACATAAACATCAGTGGCAAAATATGTCTTTTTGCGGACGACACTAGCTTCACTTGGAGCAACAAGGACATCACGGCACTTCATAGGGTTATATCAAATTACTTAATCACCATTAAATCTTGGTGCGATTCGAACCTCCTGAGTCTCAACATTTCTAAAACTAAAGCTTTGTCGTATAAAAACTCGTTGCAGCCTTTTGTACTTAACAACACCCCCATTGACGTCGTAAAATCTGTAAAATTCTTAGGACTTGTTGTGGACAATTCTCTGAAATGGGACATACATATCGAAGCTTTGTCGAAAAAATTGAGCTCTGCCTGTTTTGCATTAAGGTCTGTTTCTAAGGAGCTTAACTTGTCAGTGGCTAGAACTGTTTATTATGCACTTTTTGAGTCGCACCTCAGGTATGCCCTTCCATTCTGGGGTACGTGTTGTGCGACTCAATTTGAACGCATTTTCAAGCTCCAGAAGAGAGCTGTTCGATATTCACTGGGACTAAACAGCAGAACTCATTGCCGGGACTTTTTTAAAGAATTAAAAGTATTGACTCTTCCTTCCTTATTTATATTTGAATCCGTTTGCCTAATACCTAAACATGTATAAGCTTCTCAAGATAGGCCATCTCACACTTATCCACTCAGGAACGCGGATCAAGTTCTTTATCTACCTACCCCACGCTCAGAGTTAGTTAAAAGTTCAATATTATACAACGCGAAAAAATTGCACAATCACCTGCCATTTGAAATCAAATCCATAACATCATTTTTTTTCATTTCGCAAAGCATTGAACTCTTATTTACTAGACAAGATATTATATATTATTTTTTTACTATATTACTAGATATATTTTGAAAATCGAATTTGATCTTGTAAATACTGGTCTAATGTTTGCTGTTGCTATATTTACTAATGACATCGAAATAAATTTATTTAGAGGTCATTGATATTTACTATAAACTAACTAAATATTTTTGAATATTATTTTTATATTTTTGTTCTTTGACATTGTAAACATTTATAAATGTTTATTTTAAACTATAAGACTGACAATATTATTTGTATAATGTTTTGTATTATCTTTTGTTTGGTTTGGTTTGTGTACCTTGTTTGTTTACTTTGTTTGTTTAGTTTACCTTTGTCTACAAATTGAAAAAAATTTTGACAATAAAGGCATTTATTTATTTATTTATATTTATTGACATTTAGGCTATACACATTTTTTTGACAGGCAATTTTTTTTGTCCAAAAAATTTTAAATATTTTTTTTTCTCAAAAACGGTTAATGATAGGTATAGAGTGTTTGATATCAAAATTCGTAAAATTTTACATAGAATTTAACTATGTAATAAAAAATGGGAACATCCATTTAAAATAAGAAAGTTGCTGTCAACTTCCGGTATTTCCGAAAGTGCCGCCATATTGAAAATATTTTTAATCGATAGACCTCGTTGTGAAACAACGTTGTGTAAAAAAATCTCCGATCTAGATATTGCAGTTCTCTAGAAACTTGTGATGCACGCTCAGCCTGGAACACCCTGTATATTTATTAATCAAATTACATCTGTCAGTTTATAAATATTTGTATTAATTAGGTTAGTACTATATTATTTAATATAACGAGTATAAAAATGTTGTATGACTTGAGAAATAAAGATTTTTATTTATTTTCATTTATTAGTATCTACATCCAATTTTTCAAAATATTGTCTTTATTACTACTTTTCTATATCTTAAAAGTATTATTTCCCCCATTTGATTAATTCGATTCTGTTAGTAAAATCCAATCGAAACGGTCGCCCTTTTTATATTAACGATCTCGGCGCGATCTCCATTAGCTCGGTAGTCGTGCTTATTAACGCCCCGTTTTCGTCATGATTTAATTAGGGCCACTTACACGCCCAGCCTTGTCGTCACAAAGCGTTTCCTTACTTAACTAGGTTATGAATCGCAGCGGCGGCTTCCATTTCTGCCAGCGCCTTTTTGCATATAACCGACAATTTCCTCTCCTGTGCGCCGAGGAGCAGATTTTAAAACGGGCAAGAATGTTCCTAAAGGGTAGAACCTTTTTGTTTCTTTGATTGCCAAAGGACTGTTAGAAGAGGTGCTTTTCATTTGTGAAATGACCGAGTTCGGTAGTATGTTTATAATATTTGAAATTTTCTTTTAGTTAACATTATTCGATCTAAAATGTACTTTGTCTTCTTCTTCCGGTCTTATATGCAATATTGCACGTTGGGGATCATTTGCACATACTCTTCATTTAATTGTAAGGGTATTGTCAAGCAGCACAAAATGCGATCAACTCAGTAACCATCAATTCGAAGTTGGTCTAAGAATGCCTAGAGAAGTTCAACAAATTAGGGTGCCTGCTCACCAAGGAATAGAAGGCAATTAAAAAGCATATTATCTAGCTAGAAAAGGATCGAACACTCCACTAACTGGACCAGAACCGTCCTGTTTTCAAGACTTGTAACTTGGAATGAGTGTCTTCCAACGGCATTGCCCTACCTATTCGGGTAATGTCGACCATACTTAAACCAAACAAAATCTTTAAAAAATATCTCTTATTGACAAAATATCAATGAAACAAAGATGCATGGTAACTTTAAACATATAACATAAAAGTTGTGTATGCGATTTATGGCTGACAAAAATGACAAAGATACACTTGAGTGATCTCCACGCCTGCACATTCGGCATGTGATGATTTTTCACAAGGGCAGGTCACCCACCACTCATTGTCTTTGCCGAATTCCTCGCATACGATGCCTCTTCTTCCAAATGCCTCTTCTTGCTATTTGGCTTGTCCTTAATTTTCTCTGGTTCATCATCTCTTAGTAATTTTCGTTTGGTTCCTTTTGATTTCGCCAGTTCCATTTTTTGCGTCTTCTTTTTTCTCTAATTCTTCTTTATTTGGTGACACGGTAAATAATTGAGAATGTGTTTTCCTGCCCTTTTTCTGGCTGGACCTTAAAAACCGGGGTGTAGGCTGAATGTCTTCAAATGACAGATTCACTCTCACGCTTTTTTCTAAGTCATTATCACTATCCTGATCTGTATAGGAAATTACACTAGCATCTGATTCGCTATCGGTATCAAAATCGTTCGACATTTTATTTAATAGTTTTTTGTCCTGAAATTCCTGATGGACCAGCTTCTGCCAAGTCTTTGCTTGATATGTTTCCTTTGACAGTATCTTTTATCATTTTTGTCATTTTATTTGCTGTTTTATACTTATTTCCTACGTCTTTTTTACAATATCCCCTTTGTTTTTGTTGTCATCCTGTCTTTGCGGTTCCTCTCCCTCTGTCATGGTTTCTTCAATAATAAGAAATTCTTCCTCATTTATTACACCTTTGTTAAATGGAAAAATCCCTGTTGCCTCAAATCCTTTTACACCTTTTTCAATAGTCGCTGTCTTGTTGTAGGCCTTTTTGAACAGCTCGGCAATATCCGACTGGTCAATTCTTTGATAGTTTTTTGATTTAAGAAAGGAATCACACTCGTGATTGTACGCGGTTTTTAATGGTCCAAAAAAGCAAACATCGAGTGGTTGTAGGCGATGGGATGTGTGAGGTGGCAAGGTCACTATAGTTATGCCATTCTTCTTGCAGAAATCGTATACTTTTAGTGTACAGTGACTGCTATGGTTATCTATTATTAATAACACTTTGTCCGTGATTGAACATTTAGTATGCCTGGCAAAATGCTCAATCCATTCAAAATAGAGGTCTTCGTTGATCCAGCCATTTTTTGAAACTTTATAAAGAGCATTTGTTGGGCCATTTTTTGTGAGCTCATCTTTCATTCTAGCCCTTCCAAAAATAAACATGGGGGGAACATATTCTCCCGCAGCACTTACTGAATAAAGGACGGTTACCAACTTTCCCCGTTCTCCACTTGTAATGGCACCAACTTTTCGTTGTCCTTTAACCGCCAAAATTTTTCCAGGAATGTGCACAGGAGTTATGCCGGTTTCGTCGGCATTGTAAATACGATTAGCAGGAAAATTATAGTCTTTGAAGACTTTAGACAAATTAGAGAAAAATAAGTCTACTTCTTTCTTGTTGAACCCTTTTACCCTGTTCAATGACGTGCTCTCTGGCTTTCTCAGAGATATGTTAGGGTGCCTTTTCAAAAACCCATAGTACCAGTCATTACCACATATTTTTTTATCCTTGTTAAAATTATTCGGGATATTGTTGGCATTCGCATATTGAAAAGCGATCTTTTTAACTTGAAGTCTCGACAGTCCATAAAACAACTTCGACATTTGAATTATGTGATTGTACAACTCGCCCTCCTGGGCAGGGTTAAGAACTGAATGCCTTCCCAATTTCTTATTATTTTGATTGACTTTGCCTTTAAGACGGTCCTGAAGAGTACTATAAGGTACGTGATACGTTCTAGATGCTTTTCTTAATCCCATAGATTTAGTTTTTACGGCGTTTATTGCCCTAGTCATATCTTCTAGAGACCATGAACCCCGGTCTGTTTTTCTGTTGTACTTGAAAGGCATTTTTACAGCATCTAAAAAAAAGATAAATAATTATTATGAATTTCGGGTAATGCCAACCGAGCTCAGGTAAGACGGTCGGTTTTACCCGAAAGTGCATGCGTTTAAAAATAAATCACCACCGGCATTATCAGAAAAATGAGGTTATGTCTTCATGCGGTTTCTGCATAACAAATGCTCAAGCTAATAAATGTCATACAGATATAGGGGAAATATCACATATTTTCGGAGTACTTACCTATTTTTAAACTCAAAACAGATATAACAATTCACGCGAAAATACTTTTTAACGCACAAAATTTTACGTAGCTCAATTACGGCGTCACCGGCACTTGTCCTTAACAGTCTGGCTGTACATCCATCCGCGGCGTTGCATTACACTGCAATTGGCGCGCAATTTGAAATTAAATCGTCTGGTCGGTTTTACCCAGCTGGTTGGTATTCCCCATATTACCTTATCCTTGATTTAAGTAAAAACAATCTTTGGATGTCAACGGCGAATGCAGATTCTGTGGGGAAAATGGGGAAACACCAGAACACCTTATCACTGAGTCCGCCGAGACGACGACCATTCGTGCCATGAACTTTGGTACGGCTGATGTCGAGGATGGAGGGCTCTACGGATCCGTCCCAGATACTGGCTTTTGTTAAAGCCCTGAGAGTGTATGATGTTTAACTGAGTGTTTAACTCGTTATAACTCAAGAAAGTACACAGAATAGTAAGGTCGCGGTGATTAACTCCCCTCCTAAACATTATACATTCTACAAGGGTATTGTCTTCTACTCGACGGATGTGGTTACTGCGTCCGGTATGCCGCTCCAATCCCTGATGTTCCGGACCTATGAGTGCTGTTTTTTTCCTGGCCCTCTTCGACCCTCAATTTTGCCCTGCAGGACCAGTTTCTGAATGGCGTAGTTCCTCTCAAAATTGCCCCAAATATGACATTTTCCGGGTTATTACTATATTAAGCATTTGTCTTGCGACACCAGCTCTCTGCAGGACTTCTTTGTTTAAAATGTGATCGATATACGAGATCTTAAATAGTCTGCGAAGAGTCCACATCTCAAACGATTCAATGCGATTTAGAGACTTTACTTTGATTGACCACGCACCATACAACAGGACGGGCCATACACAGCACATAATTACTCTTAGTCGGAGGTCTAATGGTAAGCGTTGTTATAGGAGGATATTCCGAAGCCTTTAAAACGTTTTTTTGGCCATGCCGATTCGAATTTTAATTTCCTCGTCGCAGTTCCATTTGTTATTGACAACAGAGCCGAGATACTTAAACCTATCCACCTGATCAATGATCTCGCCGCTTAGAGTGAGGTTAACATTTTGGATTTGTCTATACTAATCACCATGGTCTTTGTTTTTGAAGTATTAATAATAATATCTGATATTATTAATGGGCTTTCCATTGACCTTAACACCCCTGGACTCATTTTCGAGAGCAAGCCGGAATATTTTTTCGACATAATGTTAAAACGCATCGGTGACACATTGCATCCTTGTCGCACTCTGTCGCATCCTTGTCTGCAATTTTTGTTTTGACCATTTTGACTTCAAAGGCTTCGGTCGAGATTGTGTCATTTATTTTCACTTCAGCTGTTTGGTTCCAATATAATTGTTTTATGATTTGGATCTCCTTCTCATCTACTCCGATTTCCAGTATTCATGCCAGAAGTAAATCATGCTTGACATTAAATAAAACGCAAACTGGAGTACATTGCACAGAATCTGGATGATTACTCAGATTTAGAAAAGCTTATGACATCAATGAAACATCAGGCAACGAAGTGTACGTAGAAAACGTATCCGAAACGATAAAAAAATCAAGAAAATAGAACATAAACAACATGTGTTATTTAGTTTTATTTTAGCTTTTTATCATCCAGTTATTTACTTTTTCTTTAAATTAAGGTACCAAATTCTTAATATTACTTTACTTCTTGCACATTATAACTTTGTTCTACTTAGTTCCAATTTAACCTTTTTTATTGTTACTATTAGCATTTTTTTTTAATTATTATTTAATAATTGCACTTTAAAAATCCTTAAAGCTATGCATTTCATTGAAACAACTATTCTTTAAAAATATAATTAGAGACAATTTTTTTTATCAAGGGTCCTTAGGGGACCCCTAGGCCCTGTTCGCTATTTACGTTGATATTAATAGCTTGGGCGTTTAAGGGTTAAATCATATTTTTTATTTTTGCTCTATACAGAACAAGAAAATACTATTTTTCTCATAAATATTTCTAATTTCAAAATTTTTTTGCTTAAGAACATTTTTGCATTCAAATGTATATCAATGATATTAATCACTGCTTTGGATGAATTTAAATTAATAAAGATGATGATGGTATCTTGCATACAAAACCTCAGATTGGAAAATTAACCTTGCCGTTTTCTAAAAAACGTTGCAATGGGCAAGTGGACATTATTTTCATTTCTTATTACAGTTAAACTTAAATTTTAAGGAAAATTAAAATATTTTTAGGTTCTAGCATATTAAACATTTGTTTTATTATGAGTTGAAGGGATTTAAACTAAATAATGTGACAACCTTATTGATTTGTGAAGAATTCCATATAATACAAATTCTTTGAACAAATGGAAAAGGTAGTTTAAAGAACAATCTCAGTTTAAAAACGGAGCTACTATAACATTGTCACGGTGGTCATCTTCTGACCGAAGGTTCAGAAGAGGCCCACAATAGATCTGAAAAGGTCGCAGTGGAACAAGCCGATAACCATCTCGAAGAATCTATCTACTATAACATTAATTATGAGTTACCTACTATAAAGTAATTATATTAAAACTAAAAGAATTTCGGACTTCTATTGTCTTGAACTATTGAGCTTATGCCGAGAGAACCGAGCATTTACTGGGGAAAATGTAAAAAAAGTAAAGATGTTGGGTGCAGTCAAGCATGAGGTTGTTGTTGTCATGTCATAAGCATTGAGAATACCTGCATTGATGCGTTTTATGAGTGGTTGTCATATTGTTGAAATTTCCATACTTGGATTGCTAAAGATTTTATTATTGCTAGATATAGGGCCTCTTAAATTTGCACTTTTTCCAATGGGTTTTTTTTCTGGTTTCCGACCGTTTTATGTTGTGGTGCTTGGACCATACAAGAACGCAATGCCAGACTTCATTGTTTCACCTATTTGCGTATGTTTTTTTTTATGATCGACAAGTCGTACATGTAGAGGACGTTTTGCCTCTCCAATCGACTCGCCGCACTCTTAAGGCACCTGCTGCGGATGCACTCTTATGGTTCCGGTTTTGTTTTTGTTAGGACACTTTTTAGAGTTATCTCAGACTTAAAAACAGTTTTAATTTTGTACTACTTGGCTATTCGCCTGATCTCCGATGTTCTTTCTCATACGGAATCGTCAAGAGAGCGATAGAGATCATCTTTCTAAGGCTGGGGCACCACTGAGTCAGACATGCAATTGGATATAATATTGTAGAAGGATTTTGCAATATTATATCCAATCGCAATGAATGAAGCAAATCTGTTTTAATATAACTTAGTTCAGAATTCAGAGATTCTTGGTAACTGTATATAGTGATTGCTTGATGACATAATATTTTAATTATACCTCTTTTGGTTGCTTCAGAATGGTTCGACTGAGAATTTAAATTATGTCTCGTATGTGTGGGTTTTCTACATATAGCAGTGCTAATACTGACAAGAACATGCAGAAACGGTAGACAGAAGTTTTTCTCTTTCTCAATCGTGAATCTGATTGAGTTACTTTGTGAATTGAGATGATTGAGAAAGGAATCCAAGTGTCTATCGGTAAAAAAATATATTTGTGTTCCTATGTTCTATGTTCTATGAACATGTTTCTACATTCTATGAACACTATTATATAGTGTTCCTATGATCCTATCGTCAACATATGTGTAAGCACAACGCTGTGTTAGCAAAATAAATAAAGACAATGGAAGTCCGAAATTCTATTAGTTTTAATACTGAATCACTGTCTACCACATTCAAAGTAATTTATTAACATTCACAAATGAGACTTAAAGTATCTAAACTTTTTCAATGCAAATTTGTTTAACAATTTCATGTGTCTACATTTTCGTTATATGTATAAATAATTATATAAAAGATTATATAAAATAAATGCATTTAAACAATTAAGATATGATAAATAAATAGAATATTAACAGAAAATATGATTTATTTAATTATATATGTTGTATTTTTATACAAAACTTTGCTCGGCATCAGATAATGAACCCTCTCTTTCCTGTTAATTAAAAAGTACCGGCGTTTTCTCGCTAAATTTAAAATCTTCATTGCGAATTAAATTAATTGGGTTTTCTGTTCGAATGTCAGCTCCAGTACAGTAATTTACTTTTGAGAGGATATTGTTGGCGATGGATTTTCGACGTTGCATCATTAAACCAAATATTGTGCGGAGAACTTTCGAGTGGACACGGGAATTTTTGTTCCTCCATATCGGGGGTATTTTCGTCCAACACTTCATTTTTTCTACATTAACGCGATTTTTTATCATTTTAACCTAGTTTCACTTTCAAAAAAAACTGTAATAGCGATATTGTTTTTAATGATGTTTGTTTTAAAATAAATTATCGAAGTAAGATTATGACCAAACCAAATATGAGCATATTTTCTGGTTAGAAAGTAAATATTGTATGTACAGGGTGGCGCCTCTCATACGACGCGGATGCTCCAAGGAGAACGATAGTTTATATTGAAATCAAATTTTGTGAGCATATATAGGTTAATTTAGGGCTTTTTTTAATATAGAGAGTTCTGAACAGGGTATTCCGAAAAAAAGTTACATATCAAAGTTGTATTTTTTGTAATGTTCCTTCATTCTCCTATATATTAATTGATTTTCAGAATCTGGAAGAAAAATAAAGGTGAGTTTCATTAGAGAAGTATATGATTAAAATGTAAGGTTTCTGACATATTTAGCATTTTCTAAAAATTATATTTCAATAAAAGTTACGTAAATTGGAATTTATCCGGTATATCCTAATATGTAGTTAAAGTAACTATTGTACTTTATATCAAATTAAAACTTGATCCAAAAAGTTATACAGGGTAAGACAAAATTAGTATTGCACATTGGCTACCTTTAAAAGCAAGTTACTCTTTTATTTTAAATGGAACATTCAGTATATTATTACGATATTCAATGGGGAATTCATGTCTCTTCAAGATACTATTAAGGTTCCCTACCTACAGTTCACCAATTAATAGAATACTTAAATTCTTCTGATTTATCTAGTCTGGACTTCTTTTATTGGGGATATGTAAGACAGTGTTTACAAAACTGGACCAACTATGATCGACAACATTATCGACGACGTTTTGGAAAGAGAATAATTTTATGTCGTGAACTGGAAAGAAAGCATTTTGAGCATTTTATTTCATCTAGCTAATTTTTGTCACATAATTATACGTTTATATCTAGTTTTAATTCTGTAACAATTAAATATGTTTTAAATGTATATATTTTTATTACCGTTTAGTATTTTCCTTTACATCCTTTACTTTTTGTTAAGGCTCTCCTTCCCACTGGCGCTAGCCTAGCATTTGTAAGGGTTTGGCTGTCACAAAATGCTGCAAAAACTATGTGACCTTTCTTCACGAATCTTTTTTTATTTTTTTGTATACATCTTAAGACGTGCTTATAATTATATTTCCTTCCCCAAACTCAACTCAAACTGTTTCAAATTTACCCCTAAAACGCACTAAAAAAAGATGATTTTATAAGTATTTTTTTTAGCATTAAATGTATTCAAATCGATTTTAAAACTAATTACGAGCATGTCCGGAAGCTTCCTTAATAAAGTGAAACAAAAATTATTTCAAAATATTAAAAAACATGGTCGCAATTTTGTGACGCCCGACCCTCTGCAAACCCAATTTTGATCATTTTTGTTGCCCCTAATGTGGCGCCCTCATGTGAATTTTGTTGCTGACGCTATTGAAGGCGGGCAAAGGTAACCAGGTACGTATTCGAATTATTTGGATAAATTATTTTATAACGCTTGTCTCTTACACAATAATTTGAAATTTTTATTTTGTAATCAAATCACACGGCAAACAAAATTTGCGTTGCATCTATTGTGTGTGTATGGTCATTGATCATGATGCAATGTAACAAAACATAAAACAATAAATAATTAATAAGATGGTTTGACCACTGTGAAGTAATGGAAGTCCACAGTAACTTAGACCGCGCGGAGCGACTTCAATAAGCAAAAATTAGAGTAAAATCGTTATATCGCATTAAATAAAGAGATAGTACATGATACATGATACAGAGATTACATGATATAATAATTGTTACTACTTATTCTTACTTTGCTCTATTATTTTTAAATTATTTAAAAAATTAATATTGTTAAAAGTGATAAAAATTATACTACTATGTATTATAGTAGTGATAGTTAAAGTGCCATAATAGTAGTACAAAAAAACACACCAAAATAAAATAAAAAACACGGACATGTACTAAGATGATATCTTTACTCAAAAACTATGTACTACTTATACAAAGTCGATGGACATACATATAGGCAATAATAATGCATATAAACATTTATTATATTAGATAATAATATTGTTTAAAAAATGGACGATTACGATGGACTACTTAACTTTTAACAGAGATATTTCTAATAGGCATATTTCTAGATTTTCTAGGATCTACCAATTCGGTCAAAAGACATTTTATGTAGAATTCCGTAAGCTGTTTTTTAGTTTTTTTTTTCAAAAAACTTCGTCTATGAAAATAATTTCGTGTTTAATCCCCAAGGGTGTCCACACAGGAAACAACAGAGGGCCAGGGTCACTAAAAACATTGATTATCTCCAAAAAAAAATATTAATATTTCATAAATCTTGTTGTCAATTTACAACAAGTAGGCTTTGGAGCATCACAAAACAAAAGCAAATGAATAATGGAATTGTCGTAACTAGTAAAATGTTATTATATCGCAGCAGAAGTGTCTCAATTTTGTAATTTTTTTTAAACGTATATTTTACAAATATTTTTTTTATGATGAATGTAGATGATAGGGGTAAGTTTTTACTGTTTTTCTGCTTTTTCACATTTTAATAATATTTTCCCATATTTGTATTAGGGTCATTTTTGTTAAAATATATTTTTCAAAATAAAAACTTTAAAATTTATGAACGATTTTAAAAAAAATGTAGAAATATCGTATTTTTTATACATATCATTCGCTTAGGTAGTCCTTATTTTTTTATGTCGAGCAAAATAAATCTGCCCCAAACTGCCACCCTGTGTAGTAGAGCATATTGTTTTGTTGGATGCACAGTCCAGCAATAGTGCGTCAGGCATCTGTACCTTCTAGAATAAAAAACTTTTTTAAGTTTGCAAACCTAAAAGTATTTACGAGGATGTATTTCATGAAAATATTTTAACTTCTATAGGGTGGCTCAAAAAAGAGTGAGTGGACCGGGATGATTTTTTTAAATGGAACACACTGTATATTGTTGCATTTTTGGCTTCCTTTCTGATCACTTTACATAATCCTAAGATAAGATGTAAATATATTTGGATAGTTTCAGAGATATTAATAAATAAATAAAAAATATATATTTTTGAATAAGTTACAAAGTAAGTTGATAAAATATTGCATTTTCAAAATAATTACAAATAAAATGAAGGTACAGCTCTTATCATATTTTTATGCAATTGTCTCAAAAGTCTTAAAAATCGATTTTTAAGAAAAAACTAGTTTTATATAAAGTTCATCATTTTTGACTTGTGAGACACCCTGTATAACAAAATTTTTTACATATTCCTCGGACGAACGGCGTAACGGTCAAGGACGCCGTGGGAACATTCAGCTTGACCAAACCAATGACGACACAGCTAACCCACCTGGACAAACCGCTGATCGTGCTTGGTGGTTGCCGGCTGGCTGATCAGCCGGCAACCACCAAAGCAGGCCTCCCAAGGCAACGCATGTCTTGGACAACCGAAATGAATAAACACATCATGCATTGCTATTACACCGCAACTAAACTAGAAACCCAAATAATTGGACACCGAACTGAGACTCACAGACTGTTCATTGAGAGATTTCCTGAATATGCTCATATCTCAGAGCAAAGAGTTATGGACCAAAAGAGAGTTATAATTAAAAACAACAGGCTATCTATCCACATCATAGAAGAAATAAAATCCCAAGTAGCCAATGAATTAAACAACGAATTACAAGTAACACATTCCCAGGAAAATGAAAACACCAGCATGGACAGTGACACATCAAGAACACCAAAACTGAAACCACAAAATCCAAACGAGATTAGCAACACTGAAAGTCATCAAATAGAAGATAAATGCGAAAACAATGCGTCAACGGACATAGAAAGCCAATTAAAAACAGAGTTGCATACAAATATTATAAAATGGACCGATACAGATCCAACAAAAAGACCAGTTATACCAAAGCTAATATTTAAACAGCATACACAGACCATTAAGATAACAAACCAGTCCCTCTCAACATACATCCACGAAAACAGAACTCTTCAAGACATTCATACGCTTCTATATTGCGCAGCTGCTACTGTTGTTGAAAATAATAAAGAAAGACTAATAACTGAAATAAGAGAAAAAATAACAAAGAAACCCCCTCCTTGGCTACGAAGAATACAGCAAAAAATAAATTAATATAGAGCAGATGTAGGTAGACTAACACAATACCTGAAGGGAAATCGAACGGATAAAATTAGAGGAAAGCTACACAATTTAATAAAAGAAACCAACTGCGATGAGAACAGCCTTAAGGAAAACTTACAAATAATGAAACAGAAGCTAGCAGTATACTCCGCAAGACTTAAAAGATCTTCCCCTAGGAGATGCAAGACCTTGTCGTTGGTGGGGAAGCTCCTGGTCAGGTGCTGAGGGGAATCCCCTCTAGCACTTGGCTTGGTCTAAGAAGCATCTCACTCATCGTCTTGTCCCTGACTGTAGTGTCGTGGCCAGAGAATTGCACCAAGACATATAACGATACCGGGCGGGGCTACGGACAGCCTCAACCTTGGAGCACCGGGGGGCACCCCATTGTATTTTACCCCTTACTTCTACATGCGGGGCTCTGTAGAAGTGGACCGACTGTCCCTAGCGACTCATAGGAACACTATGAGATCTGATAATAATAGTAATTAAAACATCACCGGTGAAGCTGTGGGAAACCCCCCTAGCGACACTGGGAACAGTAACAATGAAAGTTCCAAGGGGCCAAACCCAAAGAGAACTACAGGAGAGGTGGCTGACACTTGCGTGAGACCATCCTCCGCAAGTGGCATACAAGCTACCACCTCCTCCAAGGGTCGGGAGCCTACCTCCTACCTCTAAACCCAACAGGCGACACAAGTTACCGTTTCGTCTACCCGGCCTGGGTCGTAGCTCCTCGACTGTGAGGGACACGGGTCTCCGTAGGAAGTCCTGGGACTGTATGATGAGTTATAACTCAAGAAAGGGGGACATAATAGATCTCTAAGGTCGCAGAGATTAACCCCCCTCCCACTTATTCTAATTCTAAAAGACTTAAAAGATACATGAAGGCAAACAAAAGAAAAACTGATAACAATCTATTAGCAAATAATGAAAAAAAGTTCTATAACAACCTAGAAGAAAATAAAAAGAATCACCCTACTAAGCACCAGCTTAGATATCCCACGCAAGAAAAAATTGAAAACTTCTGGAAAAATATTTGGTCTTACCCTGTACAGCATAACGACAAAACAGAATGGATAGAAATGGAAAAAGATACACATAAAAATATAAAAACCGAAGAAGAGATAATAGTAACAGAAGAAGAATTCATAACAGCAATAAGAAAAACCCATAATTGGAAGACTCTCGGAGCAGACCACATTCAGAACTTCTGGTATAAGAATATGACAAGTGTGCATAATCAGCTAATTAAAAGCATTAATCAGGTAATCCATAATCCGCAAACACTGCCATACTTTCTTACAAGCGGAAAAACATATATAAAACCAAAAAGTGAAGAAACAGAAAATCCGGCTAACTACCGACCAATCACCTGCCTCCCAACTCTTTATAAAAACCGAAGGAATAACATCAATCATAACAAATATAATAGACAAACACACAACAATTAACAATATAATAGCAGAAGAACAGAAGGGCTGCAGAAAAAATGCGAAAGGATGCAAAGAACAAATAATTATAGATTCAGTAGTACTACAACAAGCCGAAAAACAACAAAGAAATTTATATACATGCTTTATAGACTACCAAAAGGAATTTGATTCTGTGCCGCACAGCTGGCTCCAGAGAAAACATTAGAGATTTATAATATATCACCTATAATACGAAACTTTCTATCACATATAATGAAGAGTTGGAGAACCGTCATACATCTAAACCAAGAAAACAAAACTATTGTAACACAGGAAATTCCAATAAAGAGAGGAATCTTTCAAGGGGATTTTCTAAGCGCGTTGTGGTTTCGCTTGGCACTCAATCCATTTTCCAACATATTAAAACAAACCAAACATGGATATCAAATTAGAAGCCAAAAAAGAACCTTGCATACCATAAACCATCTGTTCTATATGGATGACATAAAAATATACGTTGGAACCAAACCACAACTAGAGTCACTCATTCATATAATAAGCACATTTAGTGATGACATCCATATGCAATTGTAAAACAACGTACATTGAAAGAGGTAAATGGAGGGAAATTGATCCTATTCAAACAGCAACAGGTGAATACATAACAAATATGTCAGAGAACGAAACATATAAATATCTAGGATTCAATCAAAGTACACACATTGAACAAAGAAACATCAAATTAGAGCTCAAAAACTCATTCTCTAAACGCCTAACAAACATATTGAAATCAAAATTAAACTCGCGTAATCTAACAAGAGCAATCAACACATATGTACACAACACAATTCGAACATCACTAACTAAATACTGTATGAATCATCCAAACGCCAGCATAGAAAGGATTAATATAAAACGATTGAATGGAGGAAGAGGAATTGTCAACATCAGAGAGCTATGTGAGAGACAAATAGAAGGTCTTACCAAATACTTCCAGACAAAATCAAACAGTTCGCTACATACCGCAATAATAAACGCTGATAATAACTATACACCACTACATCCATTTTTTTTAGAGATGGGAAACGCCATTTACAGCCAGAGTGTGGGGGTCACCTCTCACCCGAGTCATACCCACTAAAAACCCATCTGTCGAGTTACCTCTCCAATCTCGGAACCGCCTTGCGGCATTACTTCAAGACTGGAGATTGTTTCGCCACTTATGTCTGTGTCTGCCAAATTTTTATCTTTTCATCTTCCTGTTTTTTAAGCATGATGGCTCTCATCATCCTGGTGATTGCTTCACAGTTCTCTCTATTTTCCATCATAAGCTCGCCGACATTTTCCCTTGTTATTTTAACCTTGCATATTTGTTCCGCCGATGCTGTAGTCTCCAAATGCCTTCTACACTCGAATAATGTGTGATTGGCCGTGTCTGATGCTTCACAATACCAGCATTTTGTGGATTCCGCCTTAGTTATTCTAAAGGTACTCAAGTACTCTCCAAAAGCACCGTGCCCTGTCATCGCCTGGGTGATGTGGTAGTCCGTGTTTTCATCCACGTGTTGTTTATCCAAACCCTCACGTCCGGGATAAATATCTTAATTGGACCCTGGTATGCCTTCCATCTGTTCTGCCATTTGTCCAGTATTATCTTCCTGGCCTCTAATCGATACCCTGAGCCGTGCCTGTATATTAAATTTCTTTCCTCGATTTGTAGGATAATTGGGGGATTTTTGCTAGAGCGAGAACAGCTTCTGTGGAAACTGTACGATACGCCGAAACTACGCGTAGGGCTAGCATTCTGTTAATTTTCTCGAGGACCTTTTCATAGTATATATAGTCTGTTGCCCTGCTCCAAATGGGCGAGGCGTACAGGATCATCGAATGCACAACCGAGGCAAGCATTCTCCTCTTTCCGTCACTGGGGCCTCTAATATTGGGAGTGATTCTGGTCAGCTGTTTGATGGTATCAACCGTCCTGTCCCTGATTTTAAGGACATGTGTAGTCATGCGCATCCCGGAATCAAGCCAAACGCCCATATATTTTATTGCCTTTTGAGGTCTGATGTGGCAATTTCCCAATTGGATATTTAAGTTCGTCGTCTTGCGATGTCCTACCAGAACGACTAGTTCTGATTTTTCTGGTGCCAGATGTATGTCCATTCTATCCAACTTATTGGCTATAGTTAGGGCAGCTGTTTGTATCTTTTCTTCGAAGATAGTGATGGTCGGAGCGGTGATCAGGATAGCCAGATCATCCGCATAAGCAATCAGTAGATTACCTGGTCCAATATCAACCCTCAGGATCTGGTCGTAGAAGATGTTCCACAAGGTCGGTCCTAGAATAGACCCCTGCGGTATCCCGTACGTCATCTTGTGTTTTTTGCCGTTTTCTGCAATTACATATCTTTTTGACAAGAAAGACTATTACTACTACTACACCACTACATCCAAAAATACTTCCACAACACCATAACCAACAAAGCAATCTCGAAACAGAACTAATTAACAAATGGAAATCTAAAGCTTTACATGGAAAACATATTGCAGTAATTGAACAACAACATGTAGACAAACAGTTAAGTCACATGTGGCGCAAAAAGGGACAGCTGTACCCCGAAACAGAAGGATTTGCGATAGCAATCCAGGATCATGTCGTAAATACTCTGAACTATCGAAAATATATATTAAAAGATGGAACAGTAACATCAGACGCGTGCCGAAAATGCCACCTTGCACCGGAAACCATCGAGCATATTACAGCAGGATGTAGACTTCTGGCAGCAACAGAATATACAGACAGACACAATAACGTTCCAAAAATAATTTACAAGGAACTGATTAATGTACACAAAAACAAATCACGACGCCGTACTACCAATACCATCCACAATCAATAACTGAAAATGCATTCTATAAAGTTTATTACGATCTCCCCATTCACACCGATAAGACAATTAATGCCAACCGACCAGACATAGTATTTCTAAACAAAACAAAAAAAACAGTATATCTCATTGATGTATCAATACACAATAATAACAACATAGAGCAAAAGTATAGAGAAAAAATCGATAAGTACACACCACTGGCTGAAGAGATTGAAAGAATCTGGAAACAAGAAAAAGTTGTTATCATACCACTTATCATGTCCACAACGGGAATAACACCAAAAACATTTATACCGCTACTGAAAACCCTCAATATACCGGAATACACTCATACTGAAATACAAAAAGCAGTCATACTTAATACATGTACCATAGTAAGGAGATTTCTCAGTGGAAACCACGCACCTAATATATGACAATAGCCAACTAGAGATTAAGAATCTTCCAACTTGGCTTAGCCCGTTGGAAAGATGATCCCCGACAAAGTCGAGAAAATTATACAGATGACATAATAATATTTAATAATAAATTAGGTAATGCGAAACTGAAGGGTTTATCTGCGCTATTCAGGATCAGGTGATAGCTACAAGATCACACAGGAAGTTTGTTCTGAAAGAAAACATAACGGACAGATGTAGAATGTGTAACCAATTTTCAGAATCCATACAACACATAAGTTCAGGTTGTCCCATGTTAGCACCCACAAGTGATACAGAAATGCCTAATAACATAGCAAAAATAATCCATTTAGAACTATCACTAATTCTTGGTTTACAGTCTGTGCAGACGAAGTATTTTAATTACACCCCAGAACCTGTAATGGAAAATAGCAGCCATAAAATATATTGGGATACACTTATTTTAACAGATAAAACAGTATTCCATAATAAACCCGATATACTATGGATAAACAAGGACAAGAAGGCATGCTTCATAATTGATATAGCCGTAACATTAGACCAGAATTTTCAAAAAACTGCAACAGAAAAAATACAGAAGTATCAAGATCAGCATATGAATTAAAAAGAGTATACCAGCTCAATAAAGCCATGGTTTAACCTTTTGTAATCTCTGCCAATGGACTTATTCATAGAGATTTTACAAGGAACACGGAGTTATTGAAATTAAACCCAAAGCTTACCAACGAGCCATATTGGGAACAGTGAGAATTGTCCGAAATGTGCCTAATATTTAAAAGACCCTGAACTAGAGCAGTTCTGGTCAAGAAACCAAACCTACCGAGTTAATCGTGAATTGAAAAAAAAATTAGGTAAAATATATAATTTATTAATTTTATTTTTATTTTAATTTCATTAATTGTGATTCATAAAATTGCGTTTATCTCATCAATTCGACAATTTATCAAGAGATAACCTTTAATTGGCATTGAACGGTCTACACAATTTTCATTCAAAAAAAGTCAGTGGCGCACATGTTTTTTTTTTAAATATTCCAGTGATAATCCATATGTACGTCACTGATGAATTTATCGACACTTTTTTAGCATTAAAATATGTAGCACTTATAGTAAATTTTATCCTCAAAATTTCATTCGAATCACTAAAAGTACTTGGAAGAAAAATATAATAAATCGAAAGATTATTAAGACTTTAACACCCTGTAGCTACAAAACAAAGCAGAATTGGACCTATGTTAATATGAAAAATAAATCTTATTTTTACGTGAGGAATCTCCCCAGGAGAGATGGCACATGTTTTTTGAAACACCCTGTATACGTACCATAATATTACGTATAGCAGAAATTTAGGAGTGAAACTCTTTTTATTAACATGCCTATTACAACATTTTAATTATTTTACTTTAGTATAATGGAAGATTTATAAGTATAAAATTACTTATGGTATAATTGTTTTCAATTTAGTGGCTTCCAGGCTTAGAACCAGTGATAGAGATGCCATGTATCTAAATTACACGAAAAAATAATTTGTTTCTACATATTTTAAGGCGTTTTCAGATGTACAGGGTGGTCGAAATTGGTCTGTTTTAACAGAGAAAACCTATTTCCTGACCAGATAGAGCAAAACCGACACAGATGTCATGGGCTCGATTTCTGAGACACTGGCGTAAACCGCCTGCTGATATTTTCACTGCCAACTGAGATACGGGGTCTTTTTGAATTTTTTACCATTTGGAAAATTGCCCATAACTTTTGTATTTCGCGGAATAATAAAATTCTGTAAAAACGTTCTTAAGGCACTTTTTTAAGCACAATCCAGTGACGTACTCAGTTTTTTTCTATACTTGCTCTTTTTGACAGAAATAATAAAAAATATAATTTTTTAAATGGAAATCATAGCTGGCTATTAACTTAAAAAAATGCTGGCGTTTAACCCTTTCGAACGATATAAAGTTATGTGTATTTATTTCTAAGAATGAGAGAAATATTAGGTTTTTTTATCTTTGTATCGAAGCGGGCCTTGGTTTTGTGTTGACCTATTGCCTAATTATTTTTTATCACAATTTAATTTTCTATACTATTATTTATCGGCATAATTAAAAACTTTTAAAAAGGTAAATCACCATTCTATATTAGTATTACCAGTTACAATTAAAACACCAGAGTTACAACTGGACTATTAAATGGAGAATTTAGAGAGAATTGGGTTGGAACAAGGTGCCCATATCTTGGCCTGCTAGGTCCTGCGATTTAACTCCTTTCAACTTTTTTATGGGGGAAATTAAAAGACCTTATATATAAGGGAAGAACCATTGGGACGAGAGAAGGAATAATTGCTGAAGGCTACTAGGCAAGCTTTTGGACTTATTACACCAGTTCGCCTAATCAAAATTGTTGTAACCCTGTGCTCAAAAGATGTTTATTGTGTATTCAACAAGGAGGTCCTCAGTTTGAAAATCTTTGATTTTTTTAGAACTATATTCGTCACGCAAAAAAATACGTTTTTTAGTTTTGTTCTTTGCTTATTGTATCGATTTCAGTTGTAATTACTAATACTAATAATTACCATTACTACTAATAGAATGTTAATTTACCTTTTCAAAATTAGACAAATAGGTCAACACAAAATCAAAGCCCGCTTGGATACAAAGATAAAAAAACCTAATAATTCTTTCATTCTTAGAAATAAATACACATAACTTTATATCGTTAGAAAGGGTTAAATGTCAGCATTTTTTTAAGTTCATAGCAAACTATGATTTCTATTTAAAAAATTATATTTTTTATTATTTCTGACAAGAAGAGCAAGCATAGAAAAAAACTGAGTATGCCACTGGATTGTGCTTAAAAAAGTGCCTTAAGAACGTTTTTACAGAATTTTATTATTCAGCGAAATAAAAAAAATATGGGCAATTTTCAAAATGGTAAAAAATTCAAAAAGACCCCTTATCTCTGTTGGCAGTGAAAATATCAACAGGCGGTTTATGCCATAAAACGCATCTCGGAAATCGAGCCCATGACATCTATGTCGGTTTTGCTCTATCAAGTCAGGAAATAGGTTTTCTCTGTTAAAACAGACCAATTTCGACCACCCTGTACAGGGTGGGTCAAATTCGACACTTTTAAATGGAAACACCGTTTTCTATAGGAGATAGACAAAAACTAATATCGGTGTCTGGAGTTCAATTTTTGTCAAAAACATGATGGTGAAAACCGCACATCGATATCTGTTACCGTTTCGGAGTTACGGGGTGTTTTTCAAAAATGTGCATTTTTAACAAATCGCTGTAACTTTTTTGCTATGGAAAATTTTGTATTTCTATGAAAACATTTCCAAAGCACCTTTTTACGTAGAATTTAATTGTTTTAGTATAATTTTTTTAAAATTAATAATTTAAGAGTTATCAACAGAAAAATTGATTTTTTATATGGGACACCCTGTATATTTTTAATTTATTGAAAAGAATTTAAAATTACCTTTCCAAAAATATAACATACTTGATATTATGTTTTTGATGAAAATTGAGCTCCAGACACCGATATTAGTTTTCGTCTATCTCCTATAGAAAAGGGTGTTTCCATTTAAAAGCGTCGAATTTGACCTACCCTGTACATGTAGCAAGAAGAATAAATTTATGTATAAAATACAAATATTTTCATAGCTTTATAGCAATACTTACTTATTGTTGAAAGAAACATAATGACGAAGCCAGCAAACATGGGCACGCTGTAGCCAATTCTAATAATAGGAAAAAAAACATTAATAGCAAATAAATTAATACAATTAATTAATAACACAGTAGTAAACTCTACTTACTACTGAGTTACTACAGTCATTATATTGAACATTTCAATTTTTTAAATCCCTAATTTTTTGGATATAAAAAGTTGGGCCTGCATAGCCAACAATAGACAACAATAGGCCCAACTACAAAGAGAGTATCTAAATATGTGAAGGAGGCTACACCATAATTGGAAATGGTTGAATAAGCTGAGAATGACGATGATGAAATGAACAGCCTTAACATGGCTAAAAGATGATGTAAAGTCGATCCAATGAGTTAGGGTGAACTTGGACATCCAAAAAATGACAGAAAATATAATTTATATGTGAATTAAAGACTCAAATGTCACAGTCAAGTGTCAAGTACCGTATGATCGAATAAAAACGGCGTCAGCGATGGCTACGAAATGAACATCGATGAAATTTCCTAAATAAATTTACATATAAAATGACAGCGATCTTCATTTCATAGCCATCGCTGACGCTCCTTTTTTTCGATCACACGTTTGTATTTTCTGGTTGAACAAACTTGAGGTGTGTTTAATTTCTACGTGTTCAGTGTAAATAAATGGTAGTGATTTTTAAAAATTGCTTTTAAAAAATTACGGTTCAACTAATTATTATGTAACTTATACACAAAGAAACGACTTGTACAGGGTGAGTCTTAAATAAGTGCAAATATTTTTAGGGATAGTATATTTCGACCCCAGAAACACGATTATGAGGTTTTTTCGCGAAAAAAAAGATTTGAAAATTTGAAATTTTTTTAGTTTTTAGTTAAAAAATATAATTTGTTAATAATATGGCAACAGAGGTAGTAGATTAAATCTACAAGAAAGAAAATCCAGAAAAGATCCAGTGGTTCTCAAAAGTTTAGCAAAAAATCATTTTGTTTGGAAATTTTCAAAGTACTAAAATATGTCGGTTATTTTAGAATTTATTTGAAAAACGGTAAAGAGAAAATATGTTTCTTATATCGAGATCTACCGGCCCTGAAAATATTTGCACTTATTTAAGACTCACCCTGTATACAAAACAATGTAAGAAATTCGGTATTCATCTGTCAAAGATTGTGATAAACGGCCACTACACTACTAGCGAAATGTAAGAAAGTAAGCAAAATAGGCGGAAGTAGGTTAAAGTCCAATAGCTTGTTTATTTTTATGTAGAATACAACCAATAGGAGATAGAGGAACTAACTTTAGAGATATGGTACAATATATAAATATGATTTTTATGTTTTTTTTTCAGTGTTAACTTGCTTCGTATGTAACTATCTATGTATGTTTGTTCGGGGCAAATCTTGTAAGCTAAATTAGAACCATTTCCTTTCATTGTAGGAAATTGAAATTTGGCATATAGGTTCAGTCCCGATGACAATACATTTTTTTGCAAGGCATGGCCGGAATTTTTGACAGCTGTCAAAATGGCGGCAAAAATGGAGGCATTTTTGAGGTGCGAAGAGGGTTATTTCGGGTTTCCTCGTTTTCGCGAATAGTATAGATGTAATTATAGAGTTGGAACCTTACTCTGATTTTGGAACACTCTTATATTTGTTTCGTTCTGTAACTTATTTAAATTACTTACTTGTGCGTTAATGGTCCCACGAAAGGGTTAGTCACTAACTGCACGAATGCCTTCGAGGCAAACAGCATGCCCACTTCAACAGTTTCTTGAACTAGATATTTGTGTTTTTGTTCTTTTTCGGATAATTCCAACTGGGTTAGGTTTTCTGAAATATTTGAGAAATATATGTTATTAAATATATAATTTATATTTTAATGTAGAAGAGCAAGCTAATAGAGATAGAAGAACTAATTGCTGAGATATGGTACAATATATAAACATGATTTTTATGGTTTATTTTTTTACAAAGTTTGTTGATAGATATTAAACAGTTAATGAGAAAAATAAAATAATCAGATAGTTATAAATTTCTTTTTTGGATTGAAAACACTTTCCTGTAATCTTAGATGATTAATTAAAATAATATTTTTTTAATAATTTTAATAGACTGTATGTCCGCCTCTCGCAGCAATAACTGCTCGAGGTGTTCGTCGTATCGAAGGAATATGGGTAGTTATCCTTTCTTAATCTATAGCTTGATGGATTTAATTTTATTTTTATATTGATTTTATTAATTGTGATTAATAAAATTGCGTTTATCTCATGAAGGAGGCCGATATCGACAAAATATCAAGAGACAACTTTTAATCGGCATTAAACTGCTTATATTATTTCGTTAACAAGATAAAAAAAGTCAGTGGCGTACATGCTTTTTTTAGGAAAATATTCCAGTGAAAACTCATATGCACGTCCCTGGTGAATATGTCGACACTTTTTAGCTTTAAAATATGTCGAATTTAAAGTAACTTTTATTCCCAAAATTTCATTCAAAACGCTAAAAGTACTTGGAAGAAAATGATAACAAATCGAAAAAATATTAAGATTTTAACACCCTGTAGCTACGAAAGAAAGTAGAATCGGACCTATGTTGATATGAAAAATAAATCTTATTTTTACGTGAGGAATCTCTCCACTATAGATGGCACATGTTTTCTGAAACACCCTGTATAAGCTACTAAAAATAATAAAAAATAATGCCAATAAATTTATCTACAAACTAATATCATAATCATAAAAATCGGATTACAAATTAAAAAGTTATGAAACATCAAACTTAGGGCGGATTTACCCAATTTCTTAATTGCTATTCCTTAATTCTTATTTCTTAGTCTCTAATTTGTAATTCTTAATACACAATTCTTTATCCCTTATTTTTTTAGAGACAGTTATCCAATGTCTTAATCCTTATTTCTTAATTCTTAAAACTGACACTAGTAGATCAAATCAAATCGTTTTTATTTCGCTGTGTTATTGTGTGCAATGAGGTCCATACAAAAAATTGCAGCACTTTCGGGTTTGTTTATAACCATGGCTTGTTGTGTCGCTACTCTCGTGAATCGCCACCGAGGTTGTAGGCGATTTGGGATTCGCCCCATGAATAGAAGAAAGGACATGGAAGGCAATTTTGGAACTCTAATACAAGACATGCCTTCCTTGGAATGGGACTAACAACAGTTCACAAAATACACAAAAAGTTAACATTTTAAAATTTCACGCATGCGCATCTACACGTTTTCCTTAATCGCTAATTCGTAATCGCTAAAAAGTTAAAAGTTGGGAACTTTCAAAATAAAGAATTACGAACCGTGGATTAAGACATTGTATAACCAAACTAACTGCATAACACGTATTTTATCTTTTTATAATTTAGTGAATAAGAAATAAGAATTAAGGAATAGCAATTAAGGAATTGGGTAAATCCGCCCTTAGTCAAAATTTTAGGGTGGCAGAATATTGTGCCTGGGAGTTATTTTTAATCCTTTGGTAATATAATTTGGATATTCATTGTCCTTTATTTCCTCATTCTCATTCTCATATTGAATATTTTTTATTTTTACATACATGTTTTTAAACTTACCATTATGTGCTTTTATTTGATACTTACCATATGTACTAGTAGTAGTAGCATACAATGATGCATTAAATTCAGGATCTTGTTTACTTAATAACCTGATATACTTCTCGCAAGGTGGTTCTTTAGTTGGCGCAGCAGTAGTTGTTGTTATTCGCGGCACTCCATCCAAAGGAGCTTCGGGATGATTGATGTCATACAAGAACTCCGGAATTATTGGAACTGGAAAATATTTTTAATTTAAATAAACTTCTACACAGACTAAGTAGTCATGGTTTAATATAGATAAATGGTAAAAGAAAATTGTATTAATAATAATGTTTAATACCCTTGTGGCTGGTTTACAATGGGTAATATCGTGAAAATTTTATCATTCAAAAAAAAAAGAAAAATAAAATATCAGTTTTATGTGAGGTTTTATATACAGGGTGGTCTGGACTGTATTCAGGAAATATTATTATATATAAATTATAATTCCATATTCTGCATATTCATAAAAACCAGTAAAAAAATTCGTTTAAATGTATGTTCTAAAATGCTTACTTTCGGACATACAGGGTGTAGAAGTTTCATGTTTATTTCGATTTTTTCCAAATAATTTCTGTCAAAACGTCAATATTTGGATGAAAATTGGTGTCTGGGAGATTTTTGACATGAGAAATTTGATTTTGATGTTAATATGACTCCTACTTGTAGAGGGCGCCATCTACATATTTTTTAACTGGTTTGAAAAGTAATAACTTTTCATCTGTCCGTCTGTCCGTCTGTCTGTATTCTGTACCACGATAACTCAAAAACCGCTAAACCGATTTTAACCAAATTCGGCACAAAAATACTGTGGCACCCGAGAATCTGGCCATTAGTTTTTGGTGGGGGTGGGGGGTTGGTAAGGGGGTATGGGAGGGGGTTAAAAATTTTAAAAAATCGTAACTCCAAAATTACAGTAGCCAGCGAAACGCTGTTTTCAATTTAAAATTCGGAATAATATTTGCAACAAAATTTGTAATAACATCAAAATCAGTCAGTCGCAGTTTTTCAGATAAAAAAAAATATGAAATATTGTTTAAAAAAACTGGAAAAATTCCTTTACTTTGAAACTAAAATAACTGCCTACCAACTTTTTATTAACATATATTAGTATTGGCGGCTATACGTGCCTCCTGGCGCCAATTTTTTAAAAATAATTTAAAAATTTTAGGTATTACTTAAAATTGTTTTAAATTTTTGTGCTATTGCTATATAATATAATAATCTAGAACGTTTTAAACGGTAAAAATTTCCATCATTAAAACAATCTGGGCGAAAATATTGGTTTGTTGATGAACTTAACTGTCAGCTAATTAGAGTGGAAAGTTGGAAGCAAAACGGCCCCCGGACTCTGTCGACGATGGCGCGGCGCAATTTAAACCCTTCCAAGTTTATAATCTATTTTGATATCAATCTCGAATACCTTCAACTAATAAGCAAAGTGCTGTCCTATTTGCTTCTAGCCTTGCCGAACAAAATTGCCTGTTAATATAGCATATTTTTCACACTTGCACAATACGCTTCGGTATAATTTCGTTACTGTTAAACGTTAATAATTTTGACAGGGAATTTGGAGGTAGGGATTGCATCACTGGTTTATCGATTTACCGGTTAAATGTCTTAAAAACGCGGTAGAATCGTTTTTAAACGCCGGAGTCTAGATGCCAGAAGCCAAATTTTTCAGAATTTATAAAGTTTAATCTAAACAGGATGAGTCTTAAATAAGTTCAATTATTATGTTTAGGTGTAGTATATTTCGACCCCAGAATCGAGGTTTTTTTCGCGAAATTTTTTTGGTAAATTTGGAATTTTTTTAGTTTTTAGTTAAAAAACATAATTTGTTGATAATATGGCAACATCGGTAGTAGATTAAATTTACAAGAAAGAAAATCTAGAAAAGTTACAGTGGTTTTCAAAATTTTAGGAAAAAATCATTTTTTTGAAAATTTTCAAAGTAAAATAACTCGATTATTTTGGATTTATTTGAAAAATAGTCTGAAAAGCCCTGAAAATATATGCACTTATTTAAGACTCCCCCTGTATATATAAAAGCGATTTGGCACTCAATCACTCATCACGATATCTCCAAAACTACACGGCAGATTGAGCTGAAAATTAGTATAGTTACTCCTTAACGGGACATAGACGCTCACTAAGAACAGCTTTTGAAGAGAACTATGGCTTTTTAACATTTTTCGAAAAATAATAAAAAACTTTCTGTGGCCTCCATATAAAATGCCAAACGACGATATTGAAACTTCAAAATATAAGTTTGATTGTTGTTATGTTAATTTGATTGATATCATATAGCATGGGAAAAGAACGCATATCAATATTGTTTTTACTGAAAGATGTATAATATAAAGTAATTCCAGTTAAATTATGTAGTTCAATAACCGTAAATCATAAAAAATACATTTTTACAAATATATAGGTAAATATTTAAAAATTTAGTTCTATAAAAAATATCTATAAAATTAAAAGAAATTACAAAAAAGTAACAAACAAATCTGCAGTATTTATTTCTCCATCTCCAATATCAGTCGTATCAAAGTTCATGGCATGAATGGTTGTCGTCTCGGCGCACTCACTGATGAGGTGTTCTGGTGTTTCCCCATTTTCCCCACAGAATCTGCATTTGCCGTTATTTCTTAGTTTCAATCTACTGAGGTGTTTAGTGAGGAGACAGTGTCCTGTTACAAACCCCTTGACAATCCGAAGATTGTTCTTACTTAAATCCAGGAAGATATTTGATTTTTCTTGGTCGTAAGCCCTCAGAAACATCTTGGAGTGTTTTAGACCTTTGCAAGATTCCCATTTCAGGTTACGGGTGTAGTCTTCCAAGTTCTTGAGTTCCGCTTTTAGTTGGTTACCACTTGGAAAGCAGAATAGTTCTGGTCCAGTTAGTGGAGTGTTCGCTCCTTTACTAGCTAGATCATTTGCTTTTTCATTGCCTTCTATTCCTTGGTGAGCAGGCATCCAGAGTAGAAGGACTTTGTTTTCCTTGCCTAATTTACTCAGCTTTTCTATGCATTTTTTGACCAACATCGAAATAATTGATACTGAGTTGATCGCTTTTAACGCTGCCTGACTATCAGATAAGATGGCTATTTCTTGTTTCCGATAGTTCCTTTTTTTTTAGCGAGGTGGAAAGATCTTTTATAGACGAAGTGTGGGACTCTTCCGACTAAAAAACCACCCCGTGTCTAACACCACTCATGCTGGAAACCGCTCTCGCATTACTTCAGCATGAGGGCTGCCCTCGCTTATTTGCGTTGTTCTTCCTCTTGCTTCAGTGTTTTCTTAACCGTGGCATGTGTCGCGGTCCAGAGTTTTTTACCGCCAACCAGTCCAGCATACATGCTCTCCACAGTGAATACTTGTGCAATCTGCACCTCAAAATATTTCCTCTCATTGACCCAGCTTGGGCAGTTGAACAGAGTATGCTCAACATCCTCCTCCATTGTGCAATATGAGCATCTCTCAGTTTGTGATCGAGCACGTTTATAGAGGTATTTGTTAAAGCAATCATAACCGGAGAGGGCCTGGGTCATAAAATAGTCAACTTCCCCATACGACCTATTAATCCATTGTTTTAAGTCCCGGATTATCCTGTAGGTCCATCTACCAGTACTGGAGCTCTCCCATTCCAGCTGCATGCATTTAGTAAGTTTTCTCGTGCCTCCTGTTTATGAAGGCCCATATATGTTTCATGTCTTTCTCGCAGCACTAGGTGTATCGGGGGAATACCTGCTATAACCAAGGCTGC
This sequence comes from Sitophilus oryzae, assembly GCF_002938485.1. Taxonomy (NCBI): domain Eukaryota; kingdom Metazoa; phylum Arthropoda; class Insecta; order Coleoptera; family Curculionidae; genus Sitophilus; species Sitophilus oryzae. The sequence continues at coordinate 74,676 of NW_022145814.1, read as the reverse complement.
ATCTCCCGAGATAGTCCTATACGCGCAACATGTCCTGATTGCTGCAACCCGTTGCAATCGGGCAAGCTTTATTTTATTTTGGGCTTTTGATATTGCTTGTATCCGATAGTTCCTATCTAAGATAAGTTGTACGCATCTTTCGATAGCTTAGATTTCTGCCTGTAGGTAGGTAGGTAGGTTTCTGCCTGTATGCTAGGGTAGGTGCCCATTGGGGTTCGGAGTATTTAGTTCTCGACCCAAATACTCTGATTCCTGTTCCCGCATTGGTTTTGGAAGAATCAGTATACCAAGTTATGGTATGGTTTTTAACTGCTGAGCAAACGTTTCTCGCTTCCAATTATTTTTACTCAATACTACATTGAGGTGTTTCTCAAAGTTGTACATTCTTGGCATATCATCCACTGAGAGTTGCAGGAGTGGTATTTCTTTTTTGAGGGTGTTCCAAGCACCTGATCTGACAATTCTCCTAGTACTGATTCCGTTAGTGACCATTCTAATCATTGTTACATTGGCATATCTACCGATGGCAATGTGCAGTGGTGTTAGATCTAGAATGACCTACATTCTACCTACTCTTCTGTTGGACATGTTCTCATGGCTCCTGTGATGCAAACGCATGCCAGTCTCTGGACTTTGCACAGGTATTTTTTACAGGTTCTTTGCATGAATTTGCACGTTACCAAACCAAATGTCCAAAATCAAATATTCAATCATAATCTAAATGGTCAGACGTACTTGTGCTTTTTAGAAGGAGCTTATTCCAAATAATTTAAAGGCTCACACTGCACATCAACATTGCAAGATTTATAAAGAAATATATGGTTCCAAATTTGTATGCACTGAGAAGTGGGCACACTTCAGCTACTACGAGTATAATAATAGTTGCAAATAATTTTAATCGAAACTTGTAAATGTAAACCTATTCAATAATAAACATACTGTCTTTGATTATTTTTGTGTGGGCGAAACAAAGCTTCTGAATATAGCACAAAACCTAAAACGAAGGATTTCTATACAATAAAAGTTTTAAAACAAATTTGGCGGAAGTACTAAATTTTAATATAGTTGTGTAATTACAATTTTAGAATCTTTTAGTTGAGAGCGCGCGCCCAGCGCATTGCATTAAACATGAAAAGCGAGCGGCTTTCGGAACCCATCCAGGCGATAACCGTGGCACATTATCCAAGTCTCTTTGTCTAACTACAACCTAGACAGGTCCTTTTGATATTTCGTCGGATGTATTCGATACTCGGTCACATGTGCAATTTAGATGCAAATTTAAGCCACTATTTAAAGTACAATCTATAGGTTTATTTTAATTATAATTTAGTATGGTAGCATATTTTCTCATTGTTTCAAAAAATTAGTAAAAACAATTTTTGACCAATTTTTAGTTTTAAGTGGTTTGTTATTATACAGAGTGTCTCAGAAATAAGTGCAAGTATTTTAACTGGTAATATAGTTCAACCCCAGAAACACGCCTATGAGATTTTTTTAAAATGATTATAATATGATGATATTTATGAATTTTTTGAAAAAAATTTTGGAATTTTTTTTTAGTTTTTAGTCAAAAAACATAATTTCTTGATAATATGACAACATAGGTAGTAGATTAAATTTATAAGAAAGAAAATTCAGAAAAGATCTAGTGGTTCTCAAAATGTTAGCAAAAAATATTTTTTTTGGAAATTTTCAAAATAAAATAACTCTTTTTTTTTGGACTTATTTGAAGAACGATAAAGAGAAAATATCTTTCTTTTATCGAGATCTACCACCCCTCAAAATACTTGCACTTATTTCTGGGACACCCCGTATGGTGAATAAAAAGTTTGTGACCAAAGAAAATATATTTCTAGAATTAAATGAATAAAAAGGAAACACTGGAGTAAATTTACGAGCGATATGGACCATGATATGTACGGTGCATAAATATAGGTATGGAATATGCTGAAAAAGAGAAAGAAACCAGTGAGCGATTATGAACAAACATAGCGAGTTGAAATGAAGACCTGGAATAAATAAATAGACCTGGGTAATCATTTTGGGTTGTAAATAAAGATGGGCAAAAACACCGATAATTTTTTCACAGTGAAATAAATTAAAATAAACTGTGAATGGCTAAAACCCGAATGACACAGCAACCCCACGAATTCTTGTTCTCGGTTATTCATTAGAAGTGCGAGTGTAAATGCGAAAGCAAATCATACTTAAATTGATATCAGTCAACGCTTTGAGTCGAAAATCGCATAACACCATAAGATTATTATGGTCTCTCTGTATTACGATTACGCGCAGTATGTACGGAATGTTTAAGTAGAATAGTGCTAATTCACGGCCTTGCGATTTTTAATTGTTACTTTTATCTGTCAAAGAGGTATGATTTGTTCATGGTTAATGTTAAGGACAACTATATAACTACTAAAGACTAAACTACTAAAGAAAATTATAAATTTGGTAGAGTATAATCTATAACAGTTTCGGCATACTAAATTTCCCGAATTTCTACGGTAACAAAAAAGAAAAAAGATACATGTTTTAATAAGTATTTTCAGCCAGTTTGATGGAAATTATATAAACTGTAATTTAATTTGTAAATTAATTTTCAGTTATAATTTCTGTTTTATCCTTTTTATATAATAAAATGAACAGAAAGACAAAACTTTTGCTATACAATAGTTTTATTGTATGTCTATAATTACTTTTATAGGCTTGGTGCATTTCAGTTGATTTCAACAAATTCCGACCGCAGCGCTTCAACGGCAAAAATCAGAAATTATCAGTATATAGTTCACGCCGCCGCACACTGTTGCGCTTAATGGACATAATTCAAAAATGCATGTATTTATTTTTGGGTTTGTAAATACACCTATCTTTAGAAGAATGTCTGCTGATAATAAAAATAGAATGTTCTTTTTTTATTGTTTACGAATTCCAAAGAAACAGAGATAAAGAAAACGAAAAATAATTTTGTGCGTTAATTGACAGATTAGTGTAAAATTTATTCTATAAGAGGCACTTTGTCATTTTAAGTTTTTTATTATTTTTTAACATTAAGGAGACTATGGATATTAATTTAGAAGGTAAGCAGTCAGTTACGTTATTTGCCTTTAGTGCCATAGCAAATTCTTTAACCCTCTAAGTGGGGGTATCATCCCCCAATTTATTTCCAATGGAAATAGGGGTCAAGTAATATTTTATTAAGAGGACTTTAATTTATCTATATAATGCTGGTTATTTTTTGAAAATTAATCAACCCCTTAGGAAAATAGTGGGGTTTGAAATTGGGGGATGATACCCCCACTTGAATGTTGAAGATTTCTCTATGGATTTTACCCTAAAATAACGTATTTTTAAAATTTGTTTAAAAACCTTCCAAATTTCTTGATATAATTTATTTTGCATTTTTTCCTTATTATTGATATTTCAAACCTCCATATTTTCAATAGGGGCTTATCGATTTTGAAGAACTATACACCAATATTTAGGTAAATAAAAGACCTTTTCAATAAGGTATAAATTGGCCCCTCTTTCCATGTGAAAAATTTTGGGGATTAATATATTTAACAGAAATTGATATTTAAAATGTAATTCTAACTAGCTTGACAAACAATGTCTTCTCTCGGCCGAAATCAACAACCTCTGACATTCGACTGTTTCCAAAGCCTACTACTCCGCTACTCGCAAATGTCAGCGAACACGGGGTGCAGGCACGGCGTGAAAATGACTGCCTATCATAAGGATCATAGGCGTCGATAACAGTATATAGTTCACGCCGCCGGCGCCGTCCCGTCATGTCGATCGCATTAAAATAATATTGAAATCGTGGTTTTGTCATAATATTTAAGTATTTTAGTTTTTTGCTAGTGCAGTTATTGAGCTTATAAAATACTCAGGTACGAAGTTCTCAACATCACAGGTAACGCTGCTTCGGGTAGTAAAAAATAAGTGAAAAAGAATTCGAACTAGGCGTAGTCTTGTGTTGTGACAATTTCAAATGTTAATAAAATTGCTGAAAAAATGGTAACGCGTTAAGGAGAGTGTGATTAAAGCGTTGTTAGGTGCAATAACATTCAATAACTCAACTTTCCCGGATATTCAACTCTCCCGAAACAATATTTTATAGCTTCATAGTTTCTCACACCGATTTGATCAATAACAAAAATGGTTTCAAGCAGTTCGAGGAAACAAGTTAGTAAACAAAGTGCTCGTTACATAATTAAAAAATTAAATAGACTAATATACTAGAGAGGATAAAATATAATTTGCAACATAAATGGTATACTTTTTTTAATCAACTAGTGATTAAATGTTTTATGAATATCTTCTAAAACTATAATCATGTACCTTTAAAAAATTTCGTTATATCTGAAATAGCCCCACTAATGCCCCGCACTAGCAAAATTGGTGCATAAAACTATGCTCGCTACCGTAGTTGAACTCATCTAAAAAGTTTTTTAATTGGAATAATAAATTATAATACAAATTAGACCTTCTGAAGATATCAAAATAGTTACTTTTTTATTTTTAGAATTCTTTACAAATTATACTTTCTAACACTTTTAGAATAATTAAATACTAAATTTTTCGTATACTCGCTATTTAAAACCGTGTATTTGTACGTGCTAGTTTTTTTCGGAATTCTCCGATGGTGGCAGCACCGCCGGAAAATGCACTAAGCCTATAGACTGTCAAGAAATAGTGATGAGTAAATGCAAGACCCAGACCAAGACTCCCTTGATCTTGGTTTTGCAGTTAATAAGTAATCTTGGTCTTGCAGGGTCTATTTTTGGCCTTGGTCTTGTTGCAACTCTCTTGCATTTTTTATTAGATTTTTACTAGAGGCACTTTCTACATAGAACATCTTTAAATAAAAAGTATTTTTAGTAATTTAATATAAATAAAACTTTAAAGAAAAAAAATATTAGAATATTTGGCTGGGAGGCGAAATTTTTTATTTTTCAATACATTATATTGAATCAGCGTTTATTTCTTTAAAATTTTATGAAATAGTCGGGAAAACATTATTTGTAAAAAAAATAGAACAATAATTTTGACTGAATTAGTATTTTTTTTTTAACGTGAAAAAATAAGACCGCACATGTCTTGTTTGATCTTGGTCTTGCAAAAATCTTGTACTGGTCGGTCTTGGCGAGGTCCTGCAGATCAAGCGCTATTCTAAATCTTGGTCTTGATTTTTGTGTAAACCAAGACCAAGACTATTTTCCCTTATCACTAGCAACCAACGAATGTATTACTCTGACATTTGTTGTCTGTCATTTTAGTTGATTGTATTTTCTGTTATTTTTTAGATATAGTCTGGCGAAATTGTTCCTTCTCTCATTTCTCTCGACTTTATATCTATATCAGAGGGAAAAGTTTGAGAGTATCTTTTTTGGATAAATTAAAGGGTGTATTTTCGCTCACGAGAGTAAACTATTAAATTAAAATGCATATTATCACCATTATTATTGCATAAACTATTTATTTTATTTATTTCTATAAAATACTTAAGCGATTATTTGCACCATATTTATGTCTGTGATTGCTGTAAAATGCAAGAAAATGTATTTGCTAATAATGCCAATGTCGAAATAAGTTAGGCGATTATGTTTCCGGCGCTTAGCAGAAACACGCGCGAATTATTCCTTTTACTTTACCGGTAAATAATTGCAGTCACGCTAATAAAGAATATGATTTGCCGAAGGGAAGCTCGATGATAAAACTTTACTTGATTATACCTATTAATAAACGTTATAAATTAATACATCTCTATAAATTATATTCTAAGCGGTATTATAATATTGGTTTAAAGGAATTAAAGAATATGTATATACAGGGTGGCCTATTAGTGCGATGAAGTCCAATTATGTTGTCGAAGACATGAAAACAAAATTTATACAGATGTTGCGTGGTTTATAAAGGAGTATATCCAAAATATTTTATTGTACAGGGTGTGCAAAAAAAGTTATAATAAAGTATTAATTTTTTTTAAATTGTACGCCCTTCCCTTTGCTCTTACAGCCGCTTATGATATAGTTTGGAGACAATTGATCTGCAAGTTCAGATCAGTTGCTAGGTTTTCCTTGACTTAAGTAAAACAATCTTCGGATTGCCACGGGGTTTCTAACAGGACACTCTGTTCTCTCAACGAACACCTCAGTAGGCCGAAGCTGAGAAACAAGGGCGAATGCAGATTCTGTGGGGAAAATGGGAAAACACCCGAACACCTTATCACTGGGTGCGCCGAGATGACGACCGTTCGTGCCATGAACTTAGGTAAGGCTGATGCTGGCCCCTGTGGAGCCGTCTCAGACTCAGATACTGGCTTTTGTTAAAGCCCCGAGACTGTATGATGAGTTATAACTCGTTATAGCTCAAGAAAGGGGCACACTCAAGAGATCTGTAAGGTCGCGGGTGATTAACTCCCCTCCTAAACATTCTACATTCTACCCTACCTTAAGACAACAAAGTTAATAGAAAATATACTTAGCAACAGAATATTCACGATGCACAGTGGTTCCCCTTAATTAGCTGCGCGGTCATAACTGTTAGATATCCAGATATAGCTTGACTGCACCTTTTTTAATAGAAATTGATAACAAATGCTAAATAAATGCATATAAAAAACTTAATGTAATATGTATTAAAAAAATTGGGCCCAGTTCGTGTGATTTGCATTTTAAGTTCTAACTAGTCGGAAAGGTATACAGATTATGTTTGCACATATGTACATGTTTTTTCATATTGAAGAGGTCAAATTTATTTTAAATGTTGAAAAAATAAAAGAGACAGTTGTTTCATTTTATAAATACAATTATATTGTCAATTGATATATAGTGTGTCCACAAAATAAGTTGACACGAAGAGGAAAAAATAAGTTACTTTTATTTTAAGACAAAAAGTCAATCTTTAACCACCCGGTATAAGATCCGGCGGCAATTCCCGGCAACCAGTGGCTATTAATTTATATGCAATATACTTTAAGCAACAAGTATTATCATGCCGTTTAAGAGGATTTGGAAGGAAAAGTAGTTAAAAGTCTTAAAAAGTGACAAGCAAAAATGTAAAAATACTATTTTTGTTGCCTTTAAATAAATTGCCATAAACTAATATTGCTTAGGTTTAATTAAGTGCAAAGAAGAATAAACAGTTCTTTTCACCTTCTTTTTGAACGTCCATTACAGAAAAAGCAACAGATTTTATCAATTTTAATAAAATAAGTAATTAATTGGCATTATCTGAACACTGTTTATGTCAGCTTGATACCAGTAGCAAAAATGTGACATTTCTAATAAAAAAGCGCTACACTAGGCTAACTTGATTTTGTTATTTATTATGTATCGTTTACAGGGGAATATAAGAAAAGTATTAGCAACAGTTTCATGCAAACATTTTGAAATTAATATTTCTAAGTAATGACCTATCTGGGAACCACTGTGCGATGATTAGATATAAATAATACAAAAAAGAGGACTATAAAAAATTAATTGATCAACAGTCTGCTCTAACAGTTGGTTTTAGCCCCACTGATTTTTTTTTATCTCTATTTACTTAGCTGATATGTCAGAAATAATAGCTAAAACTTCGGTACTACTTGATGACTGGGCAATAGCCACACAAGCAAATGGATCTGGAAATAATAATGTCTAACCAAGGATCTATCAAAAGGTGCAGCAAAAACAGAAGCAACATGTTTTCATTTAAACAATAAACCAATTAAGAAAGAAATTGAAATATACTTCAAGGGAAAATACTGAAATATAATACAAATTTCATTACTAGAGTATTAGACAGACTTATAAGGCTCTTATAAGAAGCATTTAACCAGCCTCGCAGCGAATGTGATTACTATAAATAATATCCTTAAAAAAATACTGGTACTACATAGGGCTCTTCGGCCAAATACTGTGCTCCATTGTGGCTCAGTAGTACCCACACTAGACTGACAACTTAATAACAATACACGTCTCTTGAAACTACCGTGTAAAGTCTGATGCCCCAAATCGTTGAATAGAATCCGCACATTCCATAGAGTTCATGAAATATGTGGAAACTCCCTATTTAAAACTCCCTATTTAAATGCCCACCACGTGTGACTAGTGCTCATAGAAAATCTATGAGACATATTATTGTGGAAAAATGTACACTCTTACAAAAACCTATTTTGTGACTGCGATAGAAACAGCTTTAAGTACATCAATAAATTGAACATGTGTTTGTGACAACTAATTCACAGCTCTTTACAATTTCTTGCAAAACAATATATAAAGAAAATCTCTTTGTACTAGAATTTATTTTTATTGTTGACAAATAAAAGCTAATTTTTTAATTTTTTTCTCAGTAAATTGGTAAAAATATTAACAACTCTACATCATTATCCTGTTATTTCTAAATTATTTAAAAGTTTAATATCTAAATTGTTTTATGATCTAAATCCGATCATGCACTAAGAATATATTTACGTCATAAATTTGCAGTAAAGTACTTTAGATTTTATTATATTATACCTTATCTACAACTTTTTTTGTTCAAGAAATATATTTTATAATTTATCGTACTCTTGCAGTTATTACGATATATCATAATTCTCTTCCTGATATTTGCCATCTTGAATTGACTACACAGAGGTACCGTATGATCGAAAAAAAAAATGGCGTTCAGTTGGCTGGGAAATGACGATCGATGACATTTTCCATATAAATTTACATACAGGGTCCGACAATAGTGCGTCGGGCATCTGTAGCTCCTATAATAAAAAACTTGAGAATTTTGTTTAAGTGCAAACCTAAAGTATGTACCAGTATGTATTTCAGGAAAATCTTTTAACTTCTATAGGGTGGCTCAAAAAAGTGTGAGTGGATCTGGATGATTCTTTTAAATGAACCACCCTGTATATTATTGCGTTTTTGCTTTTAGATCGCTTCCTTTAGATCACTTTACATAAATCTAAGATATGAGTAAATATATTTCGATAGTTTCAGAGATTAAAAATAAAACAAACATATATATTTTTCAGTCCTTTTAAAAAAAAATATTAAAAATACAAGAACTGTTCTGAAATCAAAACTATGTTAGGAATTTATTTTAGAAGGTCTGTTCTTACTTTGCTATAAATGTGGTAATCGTAAATCATACAGGATGTTCCATATTCTACGCCAAACTTTCTAAAATATTAAAAAATTTTAGAAAGTTTGTGGTAGAATTCTCAACATCCTGTATGATTTACGATTTCCTTATTTATAGCAAAGTAAGTACAGAGCATCTAAAGTAAATACCTAATATAGTTTTGATTTCAGGACAGTTCTTGTATTATTAGTAATTCTTTTAAGAAAGGCTGAAAAATATATAATTTTTATTTATTTATTAATACCGCTAAAATTATCGAAAAATATTTACTCACTACTTATGTTTTAGGATTATGTAAAGTGATCTGAAAGTAAGCCAAAAATGCAATAATATACTGGGTGTTCCATTTAATAAAAATCACCCAGATCCACTCACACTTCTTTGAGCCACCCTATAGCAGCTAAAATATTTTCCTGAAATACATTATAGTACATACTTTAGGTTTGCACTTAAACAAAATTCCCAAGTTTTTTTATTCTAGGAGCTACAGATGCCTGACGCACTATTGCCGGATCCTGTATAAAATGACAGCGATCTTCATTACATAGCCATCGCTGACGCCATTTTTTTCGATCATACGGTACTTTTGGTCAATAATTCAGTAATGACAATATAATTTGTTATAAAAAGTATTAATTTAAAACTCTATGTTGCACTTGCTATTACTTACACAATTAACAATAACCGTCTTATACAATGGAATTTAGAATGTAGTTCAAGAAATAGTCAGTAATAGCATTTTCAAACTAGGTCTCCAACACAAAGACAACTCTAATGAAATTAACTAATTGTTACAATGAAAGTAAATATAATAATATAAAATGTGTGTTTGTGTTTTAATACTCTAGATTACATTTTTTAAGGTGTGTATTTTTAAACGTGTAATCGGATATAATATGTATATCATCTGACGTGGGTGTCTTAAATTTATGTCGATTTTAGAATTGTAAAGGTGCGTTAATACCGGATGCTCCGCGTAAATCATTTTTTTAGCAAATACTTTTGTGCGCTAAAAAAATACATTTCAAAGGTACGCGCACACTGACCAGAGCCGCACGCGCCGCATCGACCGAAGAAAAATATTGTTTGTGTTACTTTCAATGAAGGTGCGCACACTAGCCAGGGCCGCACGAATCGCATGGACGAAAATGCAGCCAGCATTGTTGGGCCAGAATGATTTTCGGTAAATGCGGCTAGTGCTGCTGACGTCACACGCAATTCCTTCCACTCTACATAGGTAGCCGAAGAGGAGATTAGAAATTCAATATGCTAAGAAAGTTCGCAAATTTTTCATGGCTCATATTGAGATATTGAAAAATGTTTGGTTCGTACTCAACTAAATATGGAAATAATGTGTGGAATCCTAAAGGTAAAATTTTTGCAAATATTGTGAACCCATAACTTTCGATTCATTCTCGTGATATCTTCTTCTTCTATTAGCAAGGAGCTCATAATTATCTCTTGTTCGTTGTCATTCATTGTCGAGAAATATTAAAAAACCTTATCACCGCAGACAGGACTCCGGAAGCGACTGATGAGAAATTCGATTGGCAAATACGGCGTAGTAGAGGCAAAAAGAAACAAAATAGCGAAAAAAGGCGGCGCGTGTGGCTCGTTCGGTACGGGTCAGTGTGCGCGACAAGAAAAAAAGTGCAATTCGAGCGGCGCGTGCGGCGAGTGCGGCGCTGGTCAGTGTGCGCGTATCTCAAAAGTACATGTCAAAAACAGACGGTGTGAACGCACCTTTATATTGTCAAGACTTAAATATATTTAAGTCTTGACAATATTTATAGTAGAAGAGAGAGTAGAAGGTTTTCCTTGTTTTGATATTTTTCATAATATAATATGATATACTCTACCGTATGGTGCATCGGTACGCGAGACAGAAAATTCCATGTAAATTTTGAAGATCAAAAATTATCTCACCAAATGATTTTATGCAAAAATTGTATTAGACTTTTTTGAAGAGGCGTTAAAGTTGTATTGTCGTCTAGAATTTTGTTTTATTTGGAATAGGCATCTAAAAGTTATTGGCAAAAATCTACCTTCAAATTACTAAATTTTATAATGTAATAATGGAGTATTCTAATATAAGACAAAGCTACAATAATTTAAATACCAGCAAAAATATGATTTTGTTATTGTCAAATTCGATGTCACATTTTTTTTGTTTACAACATTGTTTGTGGTTTCAAACTCTGATTTCAAAAAGGTATTTAATTTTTTTCTGCATTGGAATGATCATCTACAAAAGAATTAGTTGAACTGAGAATAGTATACGCGGTGTTTGACTTGTTTGCTGTTCATTACTCGATCACTCGCAGGCATCGCTCAAACCAATACATCCACAATAATTCAAGGGATAATCGAAATATTTGTAACACAAGGAACTTTATTAATCTATACTAATTAATAAAATGTTTACATAATTCCCCATTCACAACCAAACAAAAAACCAAATGATGGTGACATTCACGCCTCACAATACAAAACCGTTAAGGGGAGCATCTTTTGCATTCCACAGAGGTGTTTTCAGTCCGTCTAAATTTCCGTATTTAATATGCCCATAAAGACTTCCTACTTCCTACTGTATCCCCAATAAACGGGAGTCATAGTTATTTTCTTCCTGTTCAATTATTTTTGTCTTTTGTCTTCACACTTTCATGTGCTTAATACTTAATAGTTTCAAACCTTCGGTTTATTCTTTAAACTGCTGACTTATTCGGTGCAGGCTTTCCGGAGACTGAGCTGCGAACATATCTGACAGAGAGAATACTATTTATTCTCTCTTATAGTGATGATAAAGCAAAGCGGGAATTTCCATTAACATACAAACTGGATAAAATTTTCTTACATTTATGTCAGCATGAGAAAAAACAATACGGCGATATTATTATATAACTTGGTAATATTTGAGGGGTAGTTTCATCTCGTTGGAATTTGACTTTCGAAAAATCCGTTTGCCAAAAATAAGCTTTTTACGTCAAGCAGTTTAAGCAGAATCGTGGTTAAGAAATTACCTAACTTTTTGGAACACCTTGTATGATTTTTTAAAAAATTTCAAAATATGTAAAAAAAACAAATAAATTATGCTTGTCCAAGCGTTTTCCCGAAAGACTAACCGTTTTTTAAATAACAAATATTGTAATATTTGAGGGGCGTTTTCACCCTCTTGGAATTTGAGATTCGAGAAATCCCTCCTTATCGAACATCTACACCCCACAGTCAATTCGTTTGCCAAAAATCAGCTTTAAACGTCAAGCGCTTTAAGCAGGATCGTGATTTATCAATGACCAGATTTTTCGAAACACCCTGTATACATTTTTAAAAAATCTTAAAATATGTAAAAAAACAAAATAAAATATACGTGTTTAAGCATTTTTTCGGAAACTTGACCGTTTTTTAAATAAAAAATATTGTAATATTTGGGGGGTGGTTTCACCCTCTTGGAACTGGAATTTCGAAAAATCCCTTCTTATCGAACCTCTATACCCTAGAATCAACCTGTATGCCAAAATTGAGCTTCTTACGTTGAATGGTTTAAGCAGGATCGTGATTAATCAGTATGTCAGTCACTTGAGGATTTTATATATTAGTATAGATCAAACAAATACATCCACAATAATTCAAGGGATAATCGAAATATTTGTAACACAAGGAACCTTATTAAACTATACTAATTAATAAAATTTTTACATAATTGCCCATTCACAACCAAACAAAAAACCAAATGATGGTGAAATTCACGCCTCACAATACAAAACTGTTAAGGGGAGCATCTTTAGCATTCCACAGAGGTGTGTTTTCAGTCCGCCTAAATTTCTGTATTTAATATGCCCATAAAGACTTCCTACTGTATCCCCAATAAACGGGAGTCATAGTTATTTTCTTCCTGTTCAATTATTTTTGTCTTTTGTCTTCACACTTCCATGTGCTTAATACTTAATAGTTTCAAACCTTCGGTTTATTCTTTAAACTGCTGATTTATTCGGTGTAGGCTTTCCGGAGACTGAGCTGCGAACATATCTGACACAGAGAGAATACTATTTAATAGGTAACTTTTTCAGAAGTTGCGAAATTTATAATTATTTTATACAAAATTACTCTGTTTGGTAGAAGTTTAAATTTTAACTTGAATTTTAGAAAAAAATTGGTATATTTCTTAGAAATTTACCTCAAACAATTGGATTTCAGATGATAAAGGAAAGTTACTAAATATAGCCGGCAAGGGAAGGAAAGGAATTTCAAATATTTTAGGTTTCTATATAACTTGACTGAAATACATAAAGTTATAGTTTTTACCGGAGAAGAAGCAAAAAAATATGTAAACTTTTTGAAAATTACATCACATCAATTAATAATTATTAGATAAGTTTTATAAGTTGTGAATTTTCACATACAAGGCGAATTCTCACGTGTCAGTCTCACTGAAGCAGTCTGATTGATTCAGTGATACTGAACGAATAATGAACGTGAAAACACGTTTTTACTGAATCTGATCAATAAATTCATACTTTCAGTGAAATTGAAACTTTTTTCTACTTTTGTTCATTTTGGATAAAAAATGGATATGTCGCAGGCGTACAGAATAATCCTGCTTTTTGCAAAAAGACTAGGCATATTATAAAACGCCTGCTTTTTAAAGAAGTAATAATTCTTACAAAAAGCCTATCTATTTTCAGTCACTTTGCAAAAAGCCTAATCAGAATTAAGCATATTAAACAATGATGATATTTTCTGTACACTTCTGCAAAAAGGCCGGCCTGTTTTTAAATCATTTTACAAAATGCCAAATCGAGAATCGAGACCGATTAAAAAATGATCAAAGTTTAGTCAGCTATGAGCATAAGCATATTGAACGCTTTAATAAAAATACCCCATATTTTCCTATGTAAAAGCAATAATTATTTATATCAAAATTTTATTATGTTTAGACGAAAACAACTTGAATCCTATTTCATAAATTTTAATTATAAATAACATAATTTTAAATACAAAATATACTAAAACCTTAATATTAATATCTCATTTAATTATTATACTCTGTAGTTCGATTCTGAGCACAGGACTGCTTCTTTGTGGAACTTTGCTTTCTTTTAGAATAAAATGAATTTAGATCTTTATAATAATCATCCTCAACCATACTCTATTTAATAGAATTATCACTTTTTGTGCCATTATTTCCAAATTTTGAAAGAGAAGTTCTAGAAATGTCGTTGGATAAATTTAGGTTAGTTATACCAATCCCGCGTTTTGTCCTTATTAGGCATTTTGCAAAATGACTGAAAACAGATAGGCTCTTTATAAAATATCCTTCTTTTGTTAAAAACGCCGGCGTTTTATAATATGCCTAGTCTTTTTATAGATCAGATTATTTCGGTTACTCATATGCTAATTGTAAATATACTTCTCGAACAACTGGTGATAACTTTGTAGATATTTCATATTTACGGGATGAACAAAAGAATGCTTCTTTAATACACCCTCTACACTATGCGGAAAACAGTCCGAAGCAGGTCATGGTCGTGTTTACTCGCCTAACTTTGTCGCGTCTCGGCTTATCTTCGGTTGTCTTGGCCTATTTCCTTTTCCCTTGACCTACGTTTTTTTGGCGACTTTCGGTTGTTTCCTGTTGTCTACTTCAATTTCGTTTTGTCTCGAGCTACTTCCATGACGTATCAGTATCTATATCCGAGACAAAGGATTTTTTTTTCATAAAACTAAGTGAAATAAGTAAACCTAGACGTTTCTAAAATATCTGTCGTAACGATGATATTTCGTTTTATGTTGACATACATATATTCCACAAGATTAATATTTCAACACGCGTTTATAATATGTATAGTAGATATTAAGAACAAAACATTTTACTTAATCTGCAGCCGTGGCGGATATAGAGGCGGATATACCCCCTAAAATCTATAAATTGGATTAAATATTAGAATTTTGGGTTAAGAATGGCACTCTAAAAAGCATACACTGATAAAAATTGTGGTAAATTTACACTACTTTTTTACAGACAATTTAAAGTTTTTTTACACAAAAACAATTAGGAAGGTATTTGTACATATCAATAATTGAATATTTACACAGTGCATGGTAAAAATACATTTTGTGTGTATTTTTACAAGGTTGCATGTAATAGTTCTCCAATTATACGTAATTTTACATGAAAAGTACAGGCTACTATGTAGAATCACAAAATAAAATGTAAAAATTCGTCCAAGTTGAATTGATAAAAGTTTGATCCAAAGATAATTGAATACTAATGATTTGATCCAAAGATAATTGAATAATAATAATAATATATAGTTCATTCAGAAAGAAAATTATTATACAATACTTGTTTGTAGTAGGGTCAGATCCAAGAGAATTATCTCGGCTTATTCCCTTTCTAGTCACTTTCATAATGCATATATGTAAGTTTTACAAATACTTAGTTCTAAAGCATTATATTTTTATAAGTATTGTTAAATTTACTAAATATTTTTTTAGAAGAAGAAGATACATAGGGATTTATTTTTTACTGAAAGGTATTGGCGTGTTTAGGCCTCCAGTTAAGAATCAGACATTTCTCTAGGAAGCTGTAGTAACCCTAGATATGATTCAAAAGCTTAATGTAAAAGTTCATCTGAATTTCGACATACTCATAAAAGCAAAATGTATCTCAGAAGGTAAGTTTCTAATATTTATGAAATATAGCATTTATTTACAGATTACATTGTAGGACATAAAATCTTGAAAATTCTGTTTAAATTGTTGAAATTGATTCTTTTGAGTTGTGGATCTTTTTATAGAACAATAACACTGAAAGTTAATTCAAATATATTTAAATAATCGAATGAGTTTCTTTTACAATTACCTTTTAGATACAATTCCTAGTTCCTGTTTATTTTCATACATCTATAGTGTAATAATACATGGTAAATACACATTAAATCGGAAATCATGTCCATTTAATGTAAAAATACACACTAATGTAGTAAAAATACATAATCTGAAATGAACTTAGTCGTATAATTACGACTCTAAAGAAGTATTACAGTGTAAGCTTAAATACCAAATGTATTTCTATATTTATGATGGTAAATCTACATTTTACTTTTACACACCAAAAATGTAAAATACCATACAAGATGGAATTTTACACATATTTGTGTGGCATAAAAGTAACCAATGATCTAATGTGTATTTTTAAATATTTTTTTAAAGTGTATTTATCAGTGTATTCTACATTACTTTTTATTCCCCCCCCCTAAAATAAATTTCTCTGTCCACCCCTGATCTGCCGTTATAATAATTACAATATTTTTATTATTTAATTTTATTATAAATGAATTAGTATATACAGTTCATACCAAATAAACTTTTAGTCTCGTGATTAAGCTTGACCGGCACAGCATTGCCCACTTTTATATATTTTCTTTTAATCAAAATACACTTCCCCAATAAATTAACGCACCACAAAAAATAACCAAAAGTTTAAGTTAAGTTTTTGTCATAACCACTTATCCGATTTTTATTTTGAATGATAGGTTATTCTTTCCACAATGTTGCTATACTAACTGTATTTTGATAGGAACCCTTTTTATACTAATACCGGGTGTAGTAATTATAACGTGTTTTTTTTAATGAAATTTGTGACACCCAGTAGAGTTGATCAGTTACAGTATCAAGTTAAAATTGAAATCACATTTTAGCCTTATCTTTTTTTTTACATTTGGTTTTTTTTATTTACTCCATTATCTTCCTTATTACACGAGAAACAACATTTTATAGGATGACATGATTTAATATTGGTTTTAATTAACATTTTTCCATTTTACTCACTAAAGTAAGTAGCAGGCTATGGAAAAACACGGATTACCAGTAAATGTCAAATAGAGATGCTAGTTTTTGTGCAAACTTATATGCCATTAGTATCTCTGAGCTGAGTTTGAAGGGTCCGAGCTGTTACGAAACGTTGTCTTAATGTTGAGAGTTTTAAAAAACGTTCCTGAATTGGATTGGTTCTTCGATTTCTGCCTTGTCCCGGCCTGCGACAATTACTCCCAGTATCTCTCTATCGTTGTATAACTCGTGAAATGGTGAGTGAGTTACATTAAATCGTTCACCAATTCTTCGGTAGCTCCAAGCTTCCTCAGACAATATTAATGCTTGAGCACATTCTTCGCCAGTAAGATTTCTTGTTTCACGTGCACGTTGCATATTTTTGATATAATAAAAGGACGAAAACGACTGACACTGACAACAAGCATCTCTATCTGACATTTACTGGTAATCTGTGTTTTTCCATAGTCTGCTACTTACTTTAGTGAGTAGTAAAATGGAAAAATGTTAATTAAAACCAATATTAAATCAAGTCATCCTATAAAATGTTGTTTCTCGTGTAATAAGGAAGATAATGGAGTAAATAAAAAAACAAAATGTAGAAAAAAGATAAGGCTAAAATGTGATTTCAATTTGATACTGTAACTGATCAACTCTACAGGGTGTCACAAATTTTATTAAAAAAACACGTTATAGTTGCTACACCCGGTATTAGTATAAAAAGGGTTCCTATCAAAATACAGTTAGTATAGCAACATTGTGGAAAGAATAACCTATCATTCAAAAAAAATGGTTTTGACAAAAACTTGACTTAAACTTTTGGTTATTTTTTTGTGGTGCGTTAATTTATTGGGGAAGTGTATTTTAGGAAACAAAAATAAATTACTTATAAATATATAAATAGTTATTATTTACATCAACAAAACTCACCTTCTAAACAGCACTTAAGGGACATAAAGGACCAATACTACCGTTTTACCGTTCAAAATATTCTAATAAAGTTGCAATGAGTTTTTTACGGCTATTAAGGTATCTTGTACACTTCGCACTAAAAGAGGTTCTAAAATAAACAACGTTCGACTGCAAGGTCTGCTAGTAAACATTTTCAAGCTTAAAGTTTCACACTTTTTATTTAAACCAAAAACTCGTATTACAGAACTAAAATGTCAAAACGAATGACAATGTCAGGAAATAAAGAAATAAATGCGGCAACTTGACATTTTTTACAGCAGAGCTACCACCTGAATCCCTAGCGCGATTAAATTTAAATGCTAGTTAGTCAGCACGGCGGCGGCGAATATGTCTATGGTTGGCAACAATGAATTTAAAAATCGCGCCTTCGATTACGTAACTATGGGGACATTAAAATAACTTTGGTTGCACATTATAATACGACCACCAGCAAACTCCATAAGACGACGCATGGTGTCATGATGAATGATTATGTTATGTTTGTTTACGGCTTTAATTGAATAATATAACGGTAGTATTGTTTAGTGAGTAATATTGGCAACATTATTAATATACCGAGCTGATTGGCAAAATTATTGATTGACCGGATGTCAATAAGAGTTTGATACACGGACATTTTTAAATAGCAATGTTCTTTTGTTGTCTTAAGAGAAAACTCTAAACGATACTTTGTTATCATCACTATGCTTGTTAGTACACATCCTGGTTTGATATAAATTCATTCAAAAATAAGAAATAATTAGACGATTTTTCAAACAGTTTAAGACCGTGGATTATAAGCCGATAAAAAGCGGACCAAACCTTAAAATAGTAAAACTGCAGAACAACAGTTAGTCACTGTTGCCCTGAAGTTTTACGATTTTAAGTTTTGGAAATATATTTTTCTACAATATTGTAATTAATAATATTAGACAATGATTAAAACTAATTATTCTTGTCTAACCTTAGGAATAGCCAATTTAATCTACCGTCGGTAACTGTTTTCTAAACGCACTATTTTTAATTTAGTATCAGTTTAATATAGTGGCAGTACATTACACTCTTTTGGTAATAATAATAAACCCAAAATCAAATCTCATAAACCTGGATGCACCTCGATATCGTTCACAGTCGGATATAAAAATGAAAGGAGAGATAATAGGATTACACGGCCCCCAAATTGTAGGTAAACTTAAAAAATCCCTCGGCAAAAACCCTTTGATGTTTCAAGCAGAAATCCGTACTACTAACCAATGAGTAATATAATCCCAAATCACGCATCCCCAACGAGTCCACATAGAAAATGTATGTATAAATAAATATGCACTTTTAGCTGCTTTAAAGAACATGTCATATATACATTGTTATTAAGTAATGGAAAGACAATTTAATAATTTATAATTTTCTTAGTTATCTTTCCAGTTATTTAAAAATTATTTAAATGTTTTATATTTAAATTGTTTTATGATCTAAATCTGATAATGCATTAGGAATATAATTACGGCATATTTTTAAAACAACTGTAGCCGCACTGGAGTAATAGGCAATAAACAATGACCAATCAGCAACAAGCAATATACTAAAGTTCAAATGTTGTCTCGGACACTAAAGCAAGGCAATATTGTTTGCCAAAAGCTACTTGTCAAAAGACAATATCGCAGTGTGCGAGACAAACAATAATTAATAATAAACAAGAAAATTAGATCTTTTGTTGTTGTCAATAGCCGATAATATAGCATGTTGTTTGATGCGTATATTGCTTATTGTTTCCGGTGTATTTGACAAACTTTTATTAATGGCATACAGGGTTGGGCAATAGTGTATCTCTTATAATAAACAACTTAGACATTTTCTATGCAAGTGCAACCTAAAGTATGTATTAGGATGTATTTCAGGAAAATATTTTAACTTCTTGGGGTCTATCTATTAATCTAAATAAAACTAAATATATGGTTGTGAGTAAAGTAGATGTCGGCGAGGCCTCATTATTGTTGAATGGGGAAACGTTTGAGAGTGTGGCGAAGTTTAGTTGTTGGATTAACCAACATATCGATCCTTCATGCGAAATTAGATGTCGTATAGAAAAAGCAAGAAATACATTTCAGAAGTTTAAGTCGCTGCTCTCAAATAGTTCACTAAACATCAAAATACGGGAGAAGTTTACAAAATGTTATATGTGGTCGATTCTTTTGTATGGATGTGAGACGTGGACACTTAATAAAGAAACGATAAATAAAATCGAAGCATTTGAAATGTGGACATATAGAAGAATACTTAGAATATCTTGGGCCACCAGAACCAGAAATGAAGAAGTTCTTCGAAAAATGGAGCACGACAGACTACTTCTGAATGTTATTAAGTAACGAAAACTTGAATATCTTGGCCATATAACCAGAGGACCTCGATATGAATTTCTCCGACTAATCCTTAACGGAAAAATCGAAGGAAAGAAGTGGATTAGGCGCAAGAGGCTTTCGTGGTTGAGGAACTTGCGGCAATGGACAGGCTTGAGCGCGGATGAATTACTCCATGTAGCGCAAGATCGAGAGCGATACAGTGATATTATTAACATGGCAGTCGTTAACGTTCACTAGGAACATGACACTTGAAGAAGAAGATTTTAACTTCTATAGGGTGGTTTAAAAATGTGTAAATAGATTGGGATGATTATTTTTAAATGGAAGATACTGTATATTATTGTATTTTTGGCTTCCTTTCTGATCACTTTAAAAAAGCCTAATATACATATTATTAAATATGTTTTGATAGCTTTAGAGATATTAATAAGTAAATAAAAAATATATTTTTAGCCGTTTAAAAAAAATTATACAACAAATCAGTCGGAATATCCTATTGGTGTAATTTAAAACAACTTGAAGGATAAAATCCGTAATTATTGGTAAATTGTGTGGTACTGAAAACAATGCTCAATAAGCCGATAAATTTATAACAATTTTAAATATCGTAAGTTTATAAAACTTATAAATTACGTACGTACGACATCATTGCTTAGATATCATCTAAGGCCCAAATGGAGACGACAGATGTCAGTATAGTAAAAATTCATCAAAAACAACTGAACCTCCCATGTGAGCGCAAGAAGGAAAATTTAGGTCTCAGTGTGGTGGTAGAAACCGTCTCCTAAACATCAGAAGCTTCATAGCAAGCTTGGAGACACTGTTCAATTCGTGCGTTCACTCTAAAATAGTATCTTACTACGTGCATCAAACTCTAAAATAGTATAATTACTACAACCAAACATTATTGTTATTTTAAAACATTTTTAAACAAGATATTTTCTAAAATAATATTTATAAACTATAATAATATTAATTGTATAATTTAGAGAGAAAATCCTTGATTTACTCATATGTTATTCGAAATTTGATGGAATATCGGTTTAAAGCCACTGCATCTCTAGTTCTCACAAAGCCGTTTGTTTTGATGATGGAAATAGACGTCCCTCAGGCATTCAACCGTGTAGTCGATCTTTGTTATTATGCTACACCTACTTTTTCATATTGCACAATCAATAAATGTTGGGGAATATTGAAAATAATTTATTGTCCTTAATGTTACAATATAATTTGAATTTATTATAGTCCAGCTGTTCAGCATCATCATATGGTATATAGAGCAAGAGATAGGATAATAAGTATTTTATTAATATAAGTTAAAAAATCTCTTAAGAATATATTTTTTTAGAATTTATTAATTAGATTTGTCATTTTTTAATTACCTATATCTTTATCTACTAAGAATCCAGGATTTCTATAGAAAATAGAGTTTTTTTATCAATTGACAATACGATTCAGCTGGTACTATTATAATCATTTTTTTTTCATTGTATATTTTTGTTAAGGAATATATTTTCTTGCAGTATACTCGATGTTTTAAGTTTGCAATTAAATTTCAATAAAAACCTTCTCGATCTCTTAATGTTTTACTATATTAAATAAAGCTCATTTTATTTTTAAACTCAATATTCCGATACAATTTATATCTTCTATCTTCATCAGGAGAATTCTACGATACAACACAATTTTAAAATAAAATCGTTTACTGAAAGATTAAAAAACGTATAAACAAATTTTACGTGATCCTACACTTACCATCCAAACGAAATATAACAACTTAATCAAAGAAATAAAAATAGCTGGAGAGATATCAAGAAGAACTTGCAAAGAAAACGACGATCTATAATTCCACCTTCTAGAAAATGTACTGCATGCCAAAAGTACACAAACCAGGCATCCCTCTACGTCCTATTGTCAGCTCCATTAATGCCGCCACATATAATATATCAAACTTTTTGTCAGGCATACTAAGAATTAGTTTAAGAGAAAAAACAAATTTTAACGTTACAGATACATTTTTAATAAAATCAATGGCCAAGTTGTATCCATGTTTACAAACATTCCGTTGGAGTTTATGACTGAAGTTTTGGAACGGGAGTGGGGATCTAATAGAACTGCATACTGCTCTTACACGAGATGATTTTCTAAAACTTGTCCAGTTTGTAGTAAACAATTCATATTTTAGTTTTAACAATAAATTTTACAGGCAGATTTTTGGAACACCAGTGGGGTCACTTCACAGTCCTATTCTTTCCACAATAATCCTAGACAAAGTTTTGAGTGATGTTGTGAACATGTTATCATTTTCGCTACCTTTTATATACTAAGGGCTGGCAAATGTTAGTCTTGGGTCGAGATTTCCGTATGTAAGAAGAGTACAATGCGTTTATAATGTACTGAACAAAGAGAGGACAGTAAACACGTTGCCAAACGTATGAAATAAACCGAAAAACTGTGCACATCGCTAATAGACGTGGAAGGGGATATAGCAGATTTGTCGCAGTTGACCGGTCGACCCAATCAATACCTCTGTCAGTACTTATCTAGGGAAAGGTGTACGTCATGCGTTCAGCTTCACGATTTAATTACGTCTCGTGATACTTAATTTGTTTATTTATAATGAGCCGTTGTAATTATTCCTATAGCTTGAATTTTTTTAAATGCAAGCTAGAAACACTTGCATTTTTGGTAAAAATAAGTGGAATTGAGTGGGTGTTCGATAGTGGTCGCGCTATTAGAATTCAAAAATCGATATCTCGAAATCTATTAGAAATAATAGATTGTAGTTTTTTCAAGAACTTTGATAATATTTCTGCTGTATTTTCTTTGTAGACAGTATGTGAAAATCTTTATCAATAAAAAAATTACACAATTGCTGAAAATTGCTATGCTCTAAAAGTAAATGGATGGATTGTTTACAATTTTTGAATGGAAAAAACAACCTTATCGAATTTTTCTTATGTAAATATATTGTGAAATATCCGATCTTGAAAATAAAAAAAGTTTCAATATCTAAAGTGGTTCTTGAGTTATGGCCTGTTATGTGTTAAAAAGTTGAGTTTTTAAATTATCGCGATTACTGAATATAAAAAATGACACCCTAACGATATCCTTATAATTCCATTTCAGATGCTCAGAAACATGTTTAATGATTTTATCTAGTTATCTCTTGAAAAAAAGTCTTTTAAAAATAAGCGGTTTGCGATCGTGATTTTACTTTACTTGATAGGGAAAGGCGTATCGGTAACGCCGCAACAGCACACCGTCGCGCGTCGCGTCGGTCGGTCGTATTTCTCTCACTCCGACTTATTAAGGTCCCTATGCGATTTACTTCCACACATGTAAATGCCGACCCAAAAGTAACAGTTGCCAGCACGGTATAAGTACGTCGATGACATTGTCTGTACGGTCCCATCTGACCAAATTGATATAACCTTAGATATTTTTAACTCTTACAATTCTCATATTCAGTTTACAATTGAACTTGAAACAGACCGTAGTGTACCATTTTTGGACACTAAAGTAATTAGAGATATAGATAATACCATAATATTAAATTGGTATCAAAAGACTACAAATTCCAACAAATTTATAAATTATTATTCCAACCACTAGGTAGTAATTAGTAATCAAAGATTTTTACAACATAATTTAAAAATACTTTTTGAAATATTTTAAAATAACGGTTATCCAGCAAAAGTTTAAAAACAATTAATATTTAATACAAGCTGTTATGACGGACCCTTAGTTGACAATGTTATCTCGACAATAAAATATAGAAGGTTATTGCCATTCATTCCAGAACTAACGAATATTATAAACCTTCTAAAACCCTTTAATGAAATAAAAATTGCTAAATATCCATTACTTAAAATTGGACATTTATTCTCAAAAACTAAAGATCCAACACCAGCATCATTTAGTATTAATTTTTTATATAAAATATCATGTTTGGATTGTGACGCATGTTACATTAGACAGACAGGACAATGGCTGAAACAGAGAGTTGCGCTATACCGTATATATAAGAGTGACATGAAACTCAACAAAAAGAGTGCCACTGTTCGACCATTGCCAGACAACTGGGTATTTTTTTGACTATTCAAATGTAGAGATTGTGGCTCGTGAGCAAAATTATAGGAGTAGGCTTTTTCGGGAGATGGTAAAAATCAAACGATATAAAAATTCAACAAATTTTAGGTCTGATGTAAACAATTTGAGTAATATTTATTGCAACATTTTAAATTTTTAACAAAAGATAATTTATGCTAAAACTGATAAATAAATTTAATTATCATATGAAAAAGAATTTGTCTAATTTGCGGTTTTTTTGCAATTTTGAAAGAAAAGTGCAGATTGTAAAAGATTTTTTTTTCAAGATTCCTTTATCATGTTTGTTCTCAGTACTGTATTTGACGTTAATAATGTAATGTCTTCTTTTATTTCAATGTTATTTTATAATAGGATTACTCTAGTTTTGTAAGTACAGAAATAATATTTTTTGTACTATTTTAAAAATGTATTGTATTGTCGAATTCTCCTGATGAAGATATAAATTATATCGAAATGAGTTTAAAAACAAATGAGTTTTATTTAATATAGTAAAACCCTAAGGGATTGAAACAACCGATATTCTATACATCTGAAATATACTTTTGCAACAAGTTCGTTATCATCCGGTATTTACAGTAACCTACTTCGACCGTTAAGTTTGTGTAAATGAAGCTTTTGTTTGAATGATGTTAATCCTGTATAACGGGGTACAAATATAATAAATACCGATCGGATCATCGTAAAAGCGTGGTCTAGATTTCTTTCAATCAACGATAATATGAAGTATTCTTTCTCAGGGTGGACTATGCATTATGCTATTGAGTATTTATTTAAGCAGATTTTTTTTTCCTAAATAACGTAATCAAAGTGTTATTTTAGTATTATAAAGTCAAGACGTTGATAATTATGGTAATGATTACAATGAATATTTATTCTAAAAAAGACCTGCTATAGATAAATTATTCGAGTTCAAGAATATGAAATAAAATTCGAAAGAATATTCAGTAACGAATGAAGTTAACGTGAAATTTGCTACTGTAATAAATTTTATTACACCATCTTGCTTTTTTATATATAATAAATATATATATATATATATATATATATATATATATATATATATATATATATATATATATATATATATATATATATATATATATATATATATATATATATATATATATATATATATATATATATATATATATATTTTATATTTTATTCCTTCCTCAGGACACTAAAATGGAAATACAAGTTAGACAATTGCTGTTATAAAAGTTAAGAATAAGACTTACTTAACGTGGTACAGAAAATACCTTCATAAAAACTACATTAAACATGGTTTGTGTTGATAACTCCACCGTGAAAGCATCGCTGACCAGTCAACCACAAGGACTCTTATAAGGCGGTTAAGCCGCCAAATATAAGTTAGAACATTAGAATAATTAAGAGATGTTAGAAATTTTTAAATTAAAGAATTTTTAAGAAAGAAGCTTATAAGAAAATTCTTTTTCTGATTGCGCTCGGTGTTTTTCTGGTTGCAGATATTTGGTGACATTTTCTGAATTGTAAATGTAATTGTATTTTTACCACCTAATTGTTTTTTGCTCTCGTTGCACGAGTAAGGGTGTTTTATTAATGTTTTTTAGTGTTTGAAGAGATATAGGTACTTTCCAAAATTAATTTTCTTCTTGTTTGTCCATTACAGTCCTCGTATACAGGCTGATTATACAATATGATCGAAACAAACCCGCGTCAACGATCGCCGATCGCTATGAAATGGAGATCGCTATCATTTTATATGTCCAATTATTTGGGAAATGCCATCCATTCGTCATTTCCAAGCCAACTGGACGCCGTTTTTTTCTTATCATATTGTAGCATATACCTTGAAAATTCGATTAAGAAATTGGCTATATTTTGTGGCGCGGCGGGTTAGATATAATAAAATGTCCCTATTTTAATAATCCACGGTGAAGAGCTGCATACTAATGATTTAATAAACATCCAAACAAACTAATTGTGTTACATATAAGATCCACTTAACAAAGTTAAAAAATAGCCATAAATAGCCAACAGGAATCATGGAAGATATACTAAGAAAAAAAATGTTTTGGAAGCGTCTAACCATCCAAATCGACCAACTCCAATGAAAACCTAGAACTGTTTGTAGATATCCACTTTCCCAAAGCAGTTATAAAAAATGGTTGCTGCAAAAACAGTTACAAGAGTGGCTACAAACCACTGGGTGGCAAACCTTTAGAATTGTAGACAAATTCACAGGTTAGAGACAGGAGAGTTCATTACAAGTTTATTCAGCGTTGAAAACTACCCGAAATAAAAATTTCCACGAAGATGGTCCAAATTTCCCGTTTTTTCTAAAAATTTCCACGAAATTTATTAAATAAAATACGTTCTTGCCTAACTCACTCAAACCCTTGCCGACCAATTGCGGTTGATCCGACAAAAAGAATGAATTCAACGAGCCAGTGAAGATTTCTACAGACGACATCCCAAAAATCACAGAAAATACAATTTACCTGTGAATTAAAATGACAGAACTGTCATTGTCATGGATCTTCTCGTTGGACAGACTATAGCCGCCTAGGCGATCTATGCGCTGCGTTCTGAGTCTTGTATGAGTATCGCGGTGTATTTAGTTGCGATAATGCGTTAGGATTCCTTACTTTGAAAACCTCGTAAGTACCAAAATCCTGCTTTCACAGGAGAAACAAAAATATTTTTCAAACGAGCTCTATTTTTACTAATCGTGAAAAACATATCTACAGATACGCAAAATCAAAATACAATAATTAAAATAATTCGATTTTGTCTTATAATATAATGAACAAGGAGGTCTTTTGAGTCTCTCGAAATAAACTAGAAATACGATCGAAAATAAAAAACGGCGCCCAGATGGCTTGGACATGAACATTGATGACATTCCCCCTATAATCTTACAAATAAAATGACAGCGATTTTCATTTCATAGCCATCGCTGATGCCGTTTTTTTTCGATCATGGATCATGGTTTTCTTACTCTTACTTTCAAGGAAGGTATCGTTTATCATTATAAAAGGTTCAAATTACTCAGTATGCTGAATAAATTGATACGATAACTATTTTTACTAATAATACATGAACTTTGGAATATCCCACGCATATGGTGTTTCGGGTTAAAATTTCCCTTTTATATACGTATAATCGGCATTAATCTTATAAAAATACAGTTACTGTACTATACAGATTATACAACTAAATGTTGCCTTCCCAGTCACAATCGCCAGCCATCTCTGTCGTACACGAGATCTTCTTCCATATTTCGATTTCTCATCGCCTGTCGTATACCATCGTTCCAGGACCAACGCGGGCGTCCCCTTTTGTTTCTTCCCTTTTCAAAATTCCCCTTTTCCCTCTAGAAATTTCCACGAATCGGGAAATTTTCGACGAGTTGGCATCACCGAGTTCATTGTAGAATATTTGCCAAAATTTACAAGCAAAGACAAGATGACTGTAGAAACTATAGTGGGTCTACTAATTGGGAATTGCAAGTTAGATATCTAAAGCTGATCGGATTGACGAATGAAGACGACTGAATGAAGCCATGTGCAGATTTTTTCAATCTGAAGAAAAAGCGACAGGATTTTGTCACATAGTGCAACCAACAACATGGCAAATATGCGCTCCTTTGTATGATAAGCATTAATAATGAACTGTATGGAAGGTTTGGTAAGATAATTAGACTATGAAAATGATAAGACTGGAGAGTGTAACCTAGAGATGAGATTATAACTACCATAAATTTAAAAATGTGGCATCAGTGGAATAGGCCGGTAGCCACCATACCTGAAAATATCTAGTCTAACTCAATCTAAGGTAGTAAGGAATGAAATATGCATGCCAGAGCTTCTTACAATTTAAATCGCCAGGCACTGATATCCCGCTTTAGTGTACTAAAAACTAAACCAGTAAAGCCACAAATATTCACTATGCGCCGATGTGTTGATTTGATTCGTCCGTGCGGCTACGCACGCATAGTGAGTATGATGTAGTTCTGTCGATGCGATTCGTTAGTTTGTTTGGAAATTCGGCTATTGTGTTATTTCCGTGATATTTTGTTTGATGGTTCGTCCAAAAACCGACATTCAACCAAATTGCCGCAGTACCCATCACATCGACGCAGTGGCGCATTAAATCGACACATAGCGCATAGTGAGTATGGAGTTAACCAGCAAAATCATCAACAAAGAAAAGACATTTTTACTTAAAGCTTGTCCCTTATTGGATTATGCTTTTAGAAGACATTTGTAGAATGAGTGAGAGGTGGGTTAATCACCGCGATTGTGTCCCCCTTTCTTGAGTTATAGCGGTTCAGTTTATGTTGTAGGGGGGACAGGGTATTTCCCATTCTCCTCTGACAATAGATGTTCATTTTCCGAGGAGTGGACATCTACCTCCTACGA
This sequence comes from Sitophilus oryzae, assembly GCF_002938485.1. Classification (NCBI taxonomy): domain Eukaryota; kingdom Metazoa; phylum Arthropoda; class Insecta; order Coleoptera; family Curculionidae; genus Sitophilus; species Sitophilus oryzae. Next base: position 45,893 of record NW_022145814.1, on the reverse strand, counting down.
GGGAATACACCCTTCCACGATTGGGGTTTAACCCTCCGTACCCTTGACAGCAACATTTTCCCGGCTGAGGTGGATGCCTCCTTCCTGGGGGTCTCCGAGGTGGAGACCCCCAGTCTGTCTGTCTCCATTTTCTTCACCGCTTTAACTTGGTATCTCCTTAGCCCTGATACCGGTGTTGTCCCGAATCTATAATAGAGGACATATATTCCTCTTTCTCTATTGCCTCTTTGGATTTGAGGTCAATTACGCTGCAAGGGTTAGTGTGTCCACTTCTACAGAGGCCCGCATGCAGAAGCAAGGGAGACGAGAATACAATGGGTACCCCCTGGTGCGCCAAGGTGAGGACCAGTAGAGGCTAGTCTTCTATCTAGCCACACATGTTTTTACCTGGGCTCGCCATTATAGAATTTAGGTTTTTGGTGAGCTTAGAGCGCTCTAGGCGGTTAATCTAAGACCCCCATCTCCCACCACACCCTCAAGACTGTATCACCGGGTGCCTGGTATGACGGGCGGTGTAGTCCCATCCGGCATTGTTATACGTCTTGGTGCAATTCCCTTTCCACGACACTACAGCCAGGGACAAAACAACGAGATGCTCCTTAGATCCAGCCAAGGTGCCAGAGGGGATTCCTTCTGGAGGAAGATAATAAGCACACATAACACTATAAGTGTGTAACTCGTAAATATATCACTATAAGTGTGTAACTAGTAAAAATGAGAGCTGGAGTTTTGTCCAGGTCTCATTTTTTTTTAAATGACAATTCTTATAGATATAGAATTAGTGTTTATCATATAAGTATTATTTTGTGTTTATCAAAACACCGTTTCCAAAAAAACATTATTAGAGTTATTATATTACTTTACTGAGTCAGTTTTCTTTTGTAAGCTAAGGTAGCTTATATTACTTTACAGTTTCACTAAGATATTTACACCCTGTATAAGCACATATTATTTTGGAAAACCAAATTGCTTTTTATCGTTATGTATTTTTTACGTCTCATATTAACAAGATTAAAAATTTAACGTTTTCATTGTCCATCATCGCGGTCGAAATTTAAAATTGTAATACACATCTCGGCACAAACACCCCGTCGCTCGATTTCATCAACGCAAAAAATAGATAGAATAAGGCAAAAAGAATGAACATTTTATCGCCCTCCCGCTGAATTAAACATCCGGAATAAAATATTTTCCGCTGCCATCTTAAGCGATGGAAACGAAACGAATCAACAGATTGTACATTTAGTTCCCGGCATTCTAGGGTGAAAAATCACCCTCGGCTCGTTGACAGCCTGTTTAAAAATTTATGAGTGCATTTGTTAACGCCGTTTTACTTATCCCAGTGGCTTTCCTTAGGGATAACTAAAGCCATTAGGTTGATAAGAGTGGAGAGTAAACACCAGAGCCGGCCACTTGGTCAGAATGGCATTTGCAATGCATGTCTTCCGATAGATTTGAACTGAGGAAAAGGTTTTTGTTTTCGGAGCAGTTTGATAAAACGACTTTACCGGCCGTTTACGAGTTTTAACTAATGGATTAAGCGCATTGTCTATTTTTCTACATACGGACTGCATACATTGTGGAAAAGTCGAGGTGTTTTGTGATCTAGGTATTTTACATTATGTTTGTTACTTACTTATACAAGATACTTTTTTAAATCCTTTAGGAGAGGTAAATATAATTGGGATAAAATAATTTCGTGATTTCACACACTACACTACTACATCAAGTCAAAGGTGTTGCATCGTCGGACGGGACATAGGAAATCCCATGTAAATTTTAATGGGGTCAATTATTGACTTCCCTAATTATTTTAGAGAATAATTCTATTTAGGTTTATTGAAGAGCACTAAAACCCACATTCAAAAGAATAACTTTAGATATTTTTGATTAGCTCGTTTACGAGTTATCGCCGATTTCTTTTTAAATATTTCTCCTTTCTTATGGCCCTGTATTTACTTATGAGCACCAGTCATCGGAAATCTTAAAGATGTATTTATAAATACAAATTAATGTGAATTAAAGTAAAATAAAGTAATCAATTACAAGGTTAATTATAGTATTATTACAATATTCAATAACTTATTAATTTAGGTACTATTAAATTGGATTTAAGAAGATGTTCAAATATTCCTCCATCGACTGCTAGACAATAACCCAGGCGATCATAAAATTCTCTTCTTACATTCGCTAGTTGGTAAACTGAAATTCTATTGCATTCGGCAGAAATAGCATTTTTTAACTCGTCTAGATTTGGGTATTTTTTATCCTTGTATAGGCCTGTTTTTTAAATGGCCCCAGAGAAAGAAATCATCGAATATCAGGAGACCTTGCTGGCCAATTTACTGTATGATTTAGGCCAATAACCTTTCCGTTAAAACTATTGTCTAAACATTCCCGAACAGCCAAGGTACTATATGATAATAGGTCTGTTCGTTTTCCTGTTATTATCGATTCTGAATCGTCCTAGAACTCTCTAGCGCATGCGCATATGAAATAATGTCTTCATATTTCCTTCTGCGCATACGCATCACAATTTTAGGACGGTTCAGAATCGGTAATAATAGGAAAACGAAAAAAGCTAATATGTGTAAAATATGATTTTCGAGTAGTTCCAAATAATATTCTGAATTTAAATTTCGCGTAAGAAATAATGGCCCGATAATATTGTGTCCGAATATTCCTGCCCAAACATTTACTTTCTGTGGACATTGCGTCCTTGTTTCGACAAACCTGTGTTGGTTTTATTTGTTCCAATATCGATAATTTGGAGCAGTGGGTTCATTATTTAAGGTAAACGTGCATTCGTCAGTGAAACATATGTTGTTTAAAAATTCCCTATCCGTGTTTGCTCTTTCCATCATATCAAAACAAAACGCCTGCCGCCGTATTTCGTCCCCATCTCGTAGCTCTTCATATTTGAAGGAATAGTATTTATGTCGTTTCAAAATTCGAAACGCTGTAGTGTGATCTATTCATATTTCATCCTCAAGTTTCCTTGTGCTGATCTTTCCATCGTTCTCTTCCACGCACAATAAAACTACCAAGTCGGTATCATTTCTTGCATCTTCTCTTTGTTCCTGCGTTGCTTCACATCTGCAGTTATTTATTAGGGTACCTTTGGTCTCAAATCTCTGGATATTCCTTGCGATTGTGGATTTTCCAGGTATCGGTCTATTCGGATACAGAGCAGCAAACATGTCCGACACCTTTTGATAACTATTTCCTTGATAATACCATTTAATCATCAATACTTTTTCTTCGGTAGTGTAATTCATGGCTAATATTTTCGATGTAGGTATGAGTTTTTAATAATAATAATAAAGCACTAAATAGATAAATTTCTGAAATGACAACTTCATTTTACAGTTATCTTTTACTTTGACTGGTGCTCATAAGTAAATACAGGGCCATAAGAAAGGAGAAATATTTAAAAAGAAATGGGCGATAACTCGTAAATGGGCTAATCAAAAATATCTAAAGTTATTCTTTTGAATGTGGGTTTTAGTGCTCTTCACTAAACCTAAATAGAATTATTCTCTAAAATAATTAGGGAAGCCAATAATTGACCCCATTAAAATTTACATGAGATATTGTATGTCCCGCTCGACGATGCAACACCCGGTATACCGGCTGGCGTATTTACGTTTCCGTGTTCATTTCAACACCGCGCGATCTTGAAATCAGCACGGAATTGTTGCTTAATATTGCTTTACAAACCCTTGTTGATTTCAATATCGCGCCCTGTAGTGAAATCAGCACGGAAACGTATCCCAATGTTGGTTGACAAACCCGTGTTGATTTCAACATGCGATCTTCTAATTAAGCATGTAATTATTAAGTTTGTTTTTCAAAAATTACCAATGATTTTGAGGTTTCGAAGTTTCAATTTCATTTTTTTTTGTTTTTTTTTGAAGAAATTTCTTCAGTTAGTTATACTTGTAAAGTTCAGTGTTCGTTGATCAATCCGTTGCCTGATTCCGCCAGTTATAATGAGAAATTGGATAATGAAAAGACGTTTTTGCGGTATCAATTCATGTATAGCCGAATCTCATAGTTTTAGTTATTATTACTCCAATAATGCAACGAATTTGCGAGGCGAGATTAGCTGATGTAATGTTATTTATCGATACAAGTGGATCGTGTGATCAGACTAATGAGATGCGAGACCTTGACGTTGGTGGGGAAGCTCCCGGTCAGGGCACCCGAGGGGACCCCTCCTGCGCTCTGGCTAGGTCTAAGGAGCATCTCAATGTCTTGTCCCTGGCTGTAGTGTCGTGGCCAGGGAACTGCACCAAGACATAAAACGATGCCGGACGGGACCTCCTTCGGGACTTAACGTCCGTTATACCGTAAGTCTTTCCTAGGAGGGCTTTGGCTTTACTGTCTGAGCCGCGTGGATGAGGTACCACTATAAAAACCTCCCCAAATCCTACGGTATAGTGCGCGCCAAAGGGATCGATGGTCAGAGAGTATCCTGACCCCTAACGACTAACCTGGGATACCGGGCGACCTCCCAGTTCATAAATGCCTAGTCACGGTACTGCGGGGCTCTGCCGTGATGGTCGTTTCTTCCCTTGCTACTCGTGGGATCATTATATGGACCCAGAAAATAAAAACCTTAATGACGAGGATGGATTAAACCGTCCCGATCCTTCTCCCAAGGAGGAGGAAACAAAGGAGCGTGGGACTATTCCTACCCCATGCAACTCACCTCAGCCGGATCAGGAAAGAGAGGGGCCAAGATCCCCTTCGCCTGAGAAGGCAGATGGTGAACCTCCTTTCGGGGTCTCCAAGCAAATGGAGAAATTATCCCTGAAAAAGAAAAGGTTTGGAGGGGCGACAAGAAAGCTCCTCTCAAGACTTCTCAAGGGCGGAATGCCCTATGAGACCGCTCTGCAGTCGATTCTACAGCGGCAAGCGGAGAAGCAGAGGGCAGAGGCGAGTAGGGGAACCTCTTCCGGGGGGATACAAATCAACTCGGAGGAGAACAAACCTCACACTGGTGCACCTAGTGCTAGCAAGCGCATCCGCTCGGATGCAAGTACTCCCGAACAGAGCGCTAAGAAGCCTCGTAGGGAGGGCGCAAAAAGCTACGTGGAGGCTGCTGGGGAAATAAGAGTTGGAGTAATCCGACCTAACCACCCAGAGAATATCCCCTATCCGCCGAGCAACTCCTGCTGCTGAAACTTGCCATTTTGAAGGCAGTGGATGCAATTACTGAGGAGGGGCTACAAGTACGCTTCCAAGGCTGCTCGATTCGGCCTGGATGGCTGCTTGTGGTCTGTACCGCTGCGTGGTTAGAAAGGATGGTCAACGACCTTTCGCCATGGCAGGGCATGGAACTCAGGCAGTAAGGGGACGGGATTTACCCAAACCCCATGTCTGTACAGCCTACATTCCAGATGATGAGCCGGGTGAACGGCTCAGCGGGGATGTGGTGCGGACCAGGCTTAGAAGGATGAATATCGGAATGCTAACTCAGGAGTGGAGAATCCTCCACCAGAGTGATGCAGGGCCGGGACAAACCTGGACCTTTGCGGTCGACGAAAGATCCATGGATCTCCTTCGCCGCAATGGATTCAGGGCCTACTTTGGGTTCGGGCAGATTACCTTCCAACCCAGAGATAAGGAGAACGATGCCAATACGGAGCAGACCAACGCGTCAACCTCGGGAGATGGTGGGAACAATCCAACAGCCTCCAGAGGAAAAACTGACGCCACAAGGTCTAGTAACACCCAGGAGGAGAACGTTAGAGGCAGTGTAGTGGCACGGAAAAACCCGGCCATGAAAGTGCCTAAAGCTAAACCCTCCGGAAAGTCGGAGAAGCCTGGCAACTCGGGTGGGAATAAACCCACCCGGAAAGGCAGGCGAAACGAAGGTAAGTTTCCCACCAAAAAGGGGCGTAGGCCACCTGATGGTGGGAGCAAAACCTAAATTTGACTGCTGCAGGGATGGCTGCAGCAGTTAAATGTATACAAATTAATCTGCAACATGCCAAGGCCGCCTCTAACGTCCTTGGCATAAGGTTCAAGAAGGAAGACGTGCATCTCGCCTTCATTCAAGAACTTTGGGTTAACTCAAGCCGCGTATGTGGCCTTGGGGACGCAGAGGGTAGGCTAATTACTGCCCCTGGAGTAACCAGACCAGGGCATGCATTTTAGTAAAAAAGAGCATGCACTCTTTTAACCTTTATAGGTTCTGCTGTCAGGATGTGGTGGCGGTACATATCAAGATCCCGCGGGGAGGAGCGGTGGAGGAGTGGAGTTCATTGCCTGCTCAGCATATTTCCCGGGAGACAAGACAGCGGATTTACCTCCTCCAAAGAAAGTGAGAGAACTAATCTCCTTCTGCAAGAGGAAAAACCTACAGCTGGTGATAGGATGCGACGCCAACGGCCACAAGGAGGCATGGGAAAGCACGGACACCAACTTCAGAGGTGAGTTAATTCTTAATTACTTAATAGGTGAAAGGTTAGTAGTTAATAACATAGGTTCCGAACCAACCTTTGTTACTTGTAACAGGAAAGAGGTTTTAGACATTACGGTCAGCTCTAATTATTTGAGCAAGAGGATATCCAATTGGAGGGTATCATCTGAGCCATCGTGCTCGGATCACAGACACATAAAGTTTGAAACAAGCGTAGGTGAAAGAACTCTCCTGCAATATAGGGATCCTAAGTGCACGGATTGGGAAGGATACAACCGCTCACTCGTGCATCTGCTGGAACTCACAATTGCAAAAGTGAGAGATCGCGACGAGATCGAGATTGCAGCGGAGCAACTGCGATGTGCAATTGTAACGGCTTATAGTGAAAACTGTCCACTTAAAACAAAGAAGGATAATAGGAAGTCCTCTTCACTCACAATTTCACAGAGTCCAGGAAAGAAACGCTAGAGATTTTGGCCCAAAAACACTTCCCAGGCTGCTTGATACTAGGCGATGAAGAGCTACCCCCCCCCCATACTCATGCGTCGTAAAGATCGGCCCAAAAAAGAGGATTGGGAGATAGCGAAGAAAGTAATCACCTATAGGGAGACTAAAGGGGCGATCGAAAGTTTCGACCCATTCAAATCTCCCGGAGAGGACGGGGTGTTTCCGGCCTTATTCCAGAAGGCTGAGAACATTATCGTCCCTCGCTTATTAAGAATTTTTAGGGCAAGTCTGGCATGGTCACACCTGCCAGCTGACTGGACGAGAGCAAAGATGGTGTACATACCGAAAGTGGGGAAACAAACCCTACAACCTGGCTCATATCGACCAATAAGCCTTACATCATTTGCAGCTGAAAACTCTGGAGAAGATATTGGATGGACATATTAGGGGGAGGATTCTTACGTCTAATCCTCTGAATGTCCGACAATATGCTTATCAACAGGGAAAATCAACAGAACTGACCCTCAACAATTTGGTAGGGTGAATTAAGAGTACCTTTGATCGCAAAGAAATTGCGGTAGGGATATTCTTAGATATTGAGGGAGCATTCAACAATGTCACCCCTCAATCGCTCCTAGGCGCTGTGAAAGCACGAGGAATCGAAGCAACCATAACTGAATGGATTGAGCAAATGCTCAAAAATCGAGTAGCAACGACCTCGCTCAGTGGTGTGTCCGTTAGGTTTGTTCCGGGCAGGGGATGCCCGCAAGGAGGAGTTCTCTCTCCTCTTCTGTGGACCCTGTTAGCGGACGACCTGATGGCAATCATCGATGCATACGAGGTTGAAGCACAAGCATATGCAGACGACCTGGTAATCCTAGTAAAAGGACACAAAGAAGAGGACATCTCCTCAAAAATACAGGAAGTCTTAGATGCAATTCACGGCTGGTGCACACTGGAACAATTAAGTGTAAACCCACAGAAAACCGTGATCATGCCATTTACCAGAAGAAGGAAAACAGACAAACTGAAACCGCCCATTCTTCTTGGTGAGACAATTCCGTTTGCGGAGGAAGTTAAGTATCTAGGATTAAACCTGGACAAAAAACTTAGCTGGACCTCTCATCTGGAAAAAACATCAAAAAAGGCTTGCTATGCTCTATGGGCATGCCGCCGAATTTGTGGTAGAAACTGGGGATTAAACCCCAAAAATATGTACTGGCTATACGTGACGGCCATCAGACCTATTATCACGTATGGCGCAGTTGCCTGGTGGCAGAAAGCCAACCAAACAACGGCAAAGAATAAATTGTCGAACTACAACGACAAGCATGCTTAGCGGTGACTGGTGCCTTCCATTCCACGCCGTCAAAGGCTATGGAAACCCTACTCGATCTACCTCCTCTTCAAATTCTTTTGGAAAGAGAGGCGAGATGGGCTACATATAGGTTTCTAAATATAGAACGAGGAAGCCAAGGAACAATTATGTTCATACAAAACCGCTAATAGAAGAACTACAGTCGGATGAGATTATGGGAATGATCTCGGATCTTACACCACCAGTCCAACTCTTGACGCGCACCTACAACGTCCTGTTTCCGAATAGGGACGAATGGGATAAGCCGGGAAACGGCTTATTACATGCGGAAATGTGTTGGTACACGGACGGATCCAAAAACGAAAAAGGATCTAGCGCAGGAATTTACTGCAGCAGTCCAAAGACTGAGATCTACCACAGTCTTGGAAAACACATCACGATCTTTCAAGCTGAGCTATATGCTATTGAAACCTGTGTGCAACTGCTGGTAGAACAACAATACACCGGGAAAACAATATGCATATTTTCGGATAGTCAAGCTGCGCTGAAAGCACTTGAGGCAACGAAAAGCACGTCTATGACGATTCTTCATTGTAAGAAACTACTCAATATACTGGGAGATAGGAACAAAGTGTCAAGGGAGATAGGAACAAAGATAGGACACTTAGCGTTCCTAAAAATCTCGCAAGAGACAGGCTCTGTGAATGGGTTAGGAGTGAGACGTTCCGGGACTGGAATGACAGTCCCGGAATGGAACATGCCAAGAAAATCCTAGCAGGGCCATCCAAACATAGAACAGGAGAACTCCTAAAGGCCGGTAGGAATGGAACGCGTGTGCTCACTGCAGTGTACACGGGCCACTGCCGGCTGAGATCTCACCTACAGAGGACGGACTGGTGGAAGACGCCGAATGCCGACTCTGTATGGAAGATGATGAAACAATGAAGCACGTTATGTAATCACCCCGCTGGGAGCAGGACCAGGTTTGAGATGTTTGGCAAACCCATGCTAGACCTATCAGACCTAGGAGACATATCGCCCTCAGACATAACGGCCTATATTAGGAGGCTGGGTCGTGAGGGTGAACTTTGACGCTCTTGTAAATTAGAGCGTGTAGAAACTGAGCCACAATGGCCTCAGTGGAGGGTCCCCATGGGACCCACTCTTAGTCAATACACACAGACTAATTATACTTTTGTGACATTTATATTTGTTGGTAATAAAGTTGGTGCTTAACCTATAGCTGTTATTTTTCATACTAGTCAATCACAGGACAATTATACTTTGGCTTTTCAAACAGCAAAACATTTTCTAGAAAAAACTTAGCGGAAAGATATTTCAACCAAGAATTATTACGACCGATGACAATAGTGCCGAGTATGGTTTACAGAAGCGTAGCTAAAAAGTCTGAAATGTCAGCACTACGTATGCAGATGTAAATAACATCCTTTTTTTAACATAGATTTGTAACATAATTTGTACGTTAGAAAATTTAGTTTAGAGATTGGGGCTCTTAAAATCAACACGGGTTTGTCAACCAACATTGGGATACGTTTCCGTGCTGATTTCACTAACGGGGCGCGATGTTGAAATCAACACGGCTTTGTAAAGCAATATTGAACAACAATTCCGTGCTGATTCCATGACTGCGCAGTCTTGAAATGAACACGGAAACATAAATACGCTATCGGGTGCCTCTCAAAAATGGCTCACCCCTATAACTTTTTTATTTTTTCAGTTAAAAAATATATTTCCTGTGTTACTATATGACATAAATTAGGATTAATTGACCTAGTCAATTGTTTTTGGTCACTTCCTGTTTTACCGGAAATGACTACAACTTTTGATTTTTAAATGACACCTTCGGTATATTTCTACTTTATTCGATAGAAAATGACACTCCGAATAGAATTACATATATGTAATTCTATTCAGAGTGTCATTTTCTATTTTTTTATTATGTCAACTTTTAACATTTTCGCATATGGTTTATTTGAAATTGTAACATGTAGTTCACGATGACCATTTCACTCGAAATACAAAGTGTATGATACCAAATTATTACAGTTGGAGGTTGCAACCTTTAATGTTACAACTGTACAGTACAGTAAAATAAAACATCAAATCACCAGAATACACCAAAACACTTTTACTTTTACACTGGACGCGCGTTTTGCTAACCATGTTAGCATCATCAGCAGATGATTGAAACTCAACTAGTTTTAATCTGTAAGAGTCAGAATGCCACCTCCATAATCGGAATCTTCTATAACCGTAGAGGTTCTCATACTTTTTCTTCTCGTGTATCATTTTCAAAATTTTACTGGTTTCGGTAAACCACCTGCCGCTACATTTTTACCATATTTCCGAAATTCGTAAAAAAATGTGAAGATTAGATCTAATGATGGAAATTTGCGTCGTGCCGTGGACCCCTGGGAGTCACGTGGACCACTTTGGAAATCACCGGTATAAAAACTTGTCAATTAGGTAGCAGGGTGTCTCCTCCTTGTTCTGTCTTTCGCCTTCCTCCCTCTTTGAGTAACACGTTTGAACTTGAATGTATAAATCAGTTCACTTCTGAATCAGTACTTTCATAAAAAAAGATAAAGTTGAAACAAAAACATCTAACGTTGGAACTTAAAAAGAGAGGTAATTTCAAAAGCTATTCGAAAAATGCAGATTTTTGTGTATTCCAAGGGTGGCAAGTGTGGCTTCAAAGGCTTAAAAATAATATTTAAATCTTTGTGGGGGATTCATTTTCCCCCCCAGTATTTTTTCAAGAAATGAACCAGTGGTTCAATATTTGTCAGTTGTTTTTTTCACTGCAAAATGATTAAACAGCTTTAAATGCAGAATTATTAACAGCTTTTGATACCTGTATAGCTTGGGCATTGCAGATTATGATTCCAAAGCATCATATTATTTTACTAAAAGAGCTTCTTAGGTAAGTCACATTACAAAATAACATAAACAACAGATAATTACAAGTTTTGTCAAAAGTTTGTTAACAAAATATCAGCCCAAGATTAGAGTCCTAGAGGTGGCTATCGGTCTGATCCACTGCGACCGTTTCAGATCTATGGTGGTCCTCTTCTGATTCTTAGGTTACATTCTCCAATGCTATCCTTTTCACAAAGTCAAGCAACTTGGAGCCTGAACCCTCCATGTAGCTCGCTCGCAATGGCCTATCATTGCCTATTACCGAAAACCGCACATTTGCCAGGTTGTCGCACCGACATAAAATGTGTTGGGTTGTGTAGCTTTTTTTTCAGATTGGTATAACCTACGCATGGCTTCGTCCGTCAGTCCCATTAGCTGTAAATGCCTATTCAGCTTACAATGCCCGGTTAGTAGACCCACTACAGTTTTGACTGTCTTTCTGTCTTTCCTTATCAGGAATTTCCTTTATTATTACTCTCGTGCCCTGGTACCCAGGCTAACGTAAAAATGCTACGTTCATCTACATCAGCCCAAAACCAATATAGGATAGATGGTTATGGTGAGGTGCAATTTTTTCTGCACAAAGGGCAGATGCTTTCTTTTGATTTTTGTTATATTTAGAGGATAAGGTTTGATATTTGTAGAAAATATTGTGGTAATATTTTTTTAAGGTGTGCTTATGTATCAAATAACTATCGGGTTTTGTAAAGCTAGGCAAATAGTAAATACCTGAATTTAATTTGGGTATTTGTCGGCAAGTGACTGATGCGGATATTGCTATTTTGCATTTTGCTATTTGTTATTTGCTGCAGAACTTAGGAAGTGTCTAGGCAAAGGACAATTTGCTTAAAATTGCTTTATGCATATGACAAATATATGAATAATACCTGTGTTTTACATTGAATAATCAAAATATTTCATCAACTTAAAAATGGAATAAAAAATAATTATACTTTGATAATAGTAAAACAACTATTTACTTGATTTTTTGGCAAAATTATTTGTATCCTGGTAGTGTATTTATTTTATTCTATTTGTGTTCTTTCCATAAATTTGGCCTTTCTACTTCTTACCATTATTATTTTTACCAGTACTTACTTCCTCTTCTTCTAGGTGGGAGAGCACGCAAAAGTTATCAAAAGTGACATTGTTGTCCTAGCTAATCAATTCAAAACTACGACAACAGTGTCAATTTCGTTAAATTTTGCATTCTTGAAGAAACAACATTAACTCGGACTATATTCTGATGTCTGTTATGAAAAAAAAAACTACTAATTAGTTTCTAAACACTAGAATTATGCGAATATATTTTAGACTCTACCTACTATTATACTTGTATACAGGGTTGTTCACCACATACGACACGGAGTATTGTAGCTAAACGATTAGATTTTTACAAATTGTAAGTTTTGGGTTCGTTGAAGGACTATTAGAGCTACAATTTAAAAATATTTTTAATTGATACAGAGTGTCCCAAATAAATGAAAAATATCAAAGTTGTATTTTTTTAAATGGAACACCCTGTATATTATTAAATTTTTAGTTTCTACGATTAAAATAAAGGTAAATTTGATTAAGGTTTACCGCACTTTAATCTTACCGTTTTTGAAATATTTTCAATTTTGTGAAATCGCAGTCAAAATTTTAAGGCTTCATTTCTCCAGAGGTATCAAGTTTTTAATACTAAATATTTACTGAAGTTTATTTATTGATCAGTTATTGTGCTGCAATAATAAAAATTATACTACCTTATACAGAGTGTCTAAAGCAAAATAAAAACACTAAATCACCACAATACACCAAAACACTTTTACTTTTACACTGGACGCGCGTTTCGCTAACCATGTTAGCATCATCAGCAGATGATTATAAACTGACAGTGTTTTTATTTTGCTGTGTAACACCAAAGGTTCCAACCCTCAACTGTAATAGAGTGTCTAAAATGTTAATTTAAATAATTACTAGCTTTAAACGGCAATAACTTGTTTAATTTAAATGGAACACCCTATATATTTTATGAGAATCAGATGCACAACTTAATTGTCTATCAAACTGTATTATACCATTTTTTACCTATCTCTTCAAGTTTCCGTAGAAAATGCATTTTCATGTAATTTAAAACTCATTTATGAATATACCCATGGAATACTGACATATTAGATTATTTTTAAAGATGTACCAAATTTTTAAAGAGTACAGATACTAGTATTGTCGATATAGTTTGTTTATTTCATTAAGAAATAAAAAAACTGTTTAAATATTTGTTAAAGAGGACCAATTAATATGATTCCAGTATTCAAACTACATTAATTGACTGTTACGTTGATTAATAATAATTGCTCCAAATACTAATAAACTGAATTTTGTATGTATATTAGACAATGTGGTAAAAAGTAACACCTTAAAAATGATATTTCATTTTTTGACAAATGCTTATTTATAACAACAGAGACATTCCTTGTCATAACTTACTATTATATTGATTTCTGATTCAAATCCACATTTATTTAGAATAATTTATTAACGAACATAATTAAGTATGTAATTAATTAGTATTTGGGCGAAAATATTGGTGGTATATTTAATTAATGCTATACTCTTTTATAAAGATTTAAATAGTTTTCTTTTTGCATGCAAATGGGCTAGTAATATTATCATTTTGCTAAAAACGATAATATTACTAGCCTGTACATTTTATACATTTGTGGCTTTAAAAACAATCTAAAATGTCAATATTCCATGGGTATATTGATAAATGAGCTCTAAATTATAAGAAAATGCATTTTCTACGAAAACTTGAAGGGAGAGGTAAAAAGTGGTATAATATAATTTGATAGACAATTGCATTGTGCATCTGATTCTCGTAAAATATACAGGGCGTTCCATTTAAATTAAACAAGTTATTGCCGTTTAACGCTAGAAATAATTTAAAATAAATTTTTAGACACTCTGTATGAGGTAGTATTATTTTTATTATTGCAACACAATAACTGAATCAATAAATAAACTTCAGTAAATATTTAGTATTAAAAACTTTGATACCCTTGGAGAAATGAAGCCTTAAAATTTTTACTGCAATTTCACAAAATTGAAAATATTTCAAAAACGGTAAGGTTTAAGTGTAATAAACGTTAATCAAATTTACCTTTATTTTAATCGTAGAAACAAACAACTTTGATATTTTTTATTTATTTGGGACACTCTGTATCTTGTAAAAATATTTTTAAATTGTAGCTCTAATATTCCTTCAATGAACCCAAAACTTTGTAAAAATCGAATCGTTTAGCTACAATACTCCGTGTCGTATGTGGTGAACAACCCTGTATGTGATTTTACATCAACATGGTTTTTAGCTCCTTAATATTAATGCAGATTGTTTTAGATTTACAAATATCTCTTGTTTGTAGCTAGTCTATGTTTATAAAAATATCTTTTTTCTACAAACGTCAGTAAAAATGTAATTTTTAACGCATGCTGTCAGTGCCTAAAATGTGACATTATGTCACTGATGGCAAAAGTCATTTACTTTTAGCACTGGTGCCAAAGACTGGTGCTAAAAGTAAGTCACGTGATTTACTTTTAATACTGAAGCGATAATATTTGATTTCAGAATGACATATTATGAATTATTCATTAACGTAAAAAGTAATAATACCTTGATACATACGAGCATAAACTTGTTTGTAGAAAAAAGAGTGTATGATATGTGTGCTAAAAGTTATTTTATTTTGTTCGAAGGGATGGGACAAACCAAACCAAGCTTCCCTTCTCACAAAGTAAAATACCACTTTTAGCACTTACATCATAAATAACTATTTAAGTGCTTAATCACCATCTTTATAAAATAGTGTTTTGTTTATAACGTATGTAGTATTTGGTACATTTTTTATCTGCTGTATACCTATTTATTACATATACTGCATAGTACATATTAATAAATGTAGTAAATCAAAAATTAAAATACTACCTAATTATCAACGCTTCCAAAACATCGAAGACAAAACCAGTCAAGTGTAACAATTGATTACCGAGAAGAGAGCAATAGGAACAGAGAACTCGAAGAAATTGGACCATTATCTCTGTACCTACATATTATCTTTACATTTATTATTTTGACATGCATCTAATTGCCTGTAATTTGAGACATGTTTGATTAATATATACATCTTATACAATAATCTTTATCAAAAATATGTTAAGTAACACAATATTTATCTGCCATTCTATATTATCTTATCTCAGGCATATTATGTTTTTTAAATGTAGTTATCCCAACATATCTTTGATTAGGGTATTTACATGAAATTTCATAAATATCCGACTTTTCCTGTGGAGGTGTTTTACCTTTAGTAATCAACTAATAGTTCTTTTAATTTATTATTAGTACTATACACAAGTTTATAATTGATATACTTAAATATTTCTTTTAAACTACAGGATAACGGTCTATCAAACGATATTGAAATATAATTTGACGTATCTTTCTCCACTTGAAAAGACGAATTTGCAGAAATCGTAAAAGTATACCTACGTTTAATGAAGGAGAATAACCAGTACACACAGCTAAATTCCTAATGTAATCTCTTTTTATTTCATATATTTCGTATGGTAAGTCAAAGTCTAAGTATCTAAGTAGTTTATAAACTGAGAAATTTAAATTAGGCATTTTATGTTTAACAGTATAAGAGCAGGATTGTGTGACTAAGTTAAAAGTTAATTTACGTAATATCAATTAAACAAGATAGTACATATCATCTATTGTGAAACAATTTATCCATATTCATCCCTTTAAGTAAATCTTTAGTTTTCAAGCCTTAGCTCCGCAGATATTGTTATCTATTTCTAAAAGGTCGTCCGTCGTCCTTTGCCTTTCAGTGGCATCGTCAGTATTATCCTTTAAAGGAGTTACTAAGTTCTTAGAACAGTCACGATTATTATCAAAGATATCGTAATAATTACTTTCGCATCTGTGGCCCTTGCAATTTCCGAGATAATTATTCATCTAAGGGTAAAGTCACAATGATACTCCGTTTCCTAGTGAATTTTACAGCCGCGAATACGCTCCACTTACTCTATTCAGATTTGCGCAAAGAGATTCTTGGCCTATTGTCTTGGAATACTGATAAATTTCAGTCAATTACCAAGGAGGTCATTTTGAGAGATATTCTTCATTTTTTCTTAATTAAGGTATTCGCTTAGTTGTCCTATTATTTTGATAATATTTTATATATCTCAGTACCCTCAGGGTTTCGAAATCCTTAATTAGGGAACATTTAGAAAATAATTATACATATTAAGTATTAGAAAGTAAATATTCTTGATATGTCGATCAGTAAAAGATACCTATATGATTATAAAACATAACCTTGATCAAACAATTAATATTAAAACAGAAAAATAAATAATTTTTTAAAATGTGCAAAATTTATTAATATCAATTGATTTTCTATTAAAAAATTTAACTTGATTCATGTATGTGATTTCTATAATTGTTCTGTAGAACGCATTTTGTAATTTAAAAACTGAAAATTTATATTCTAGTTCCATTTATTTAAATTAAATTTATAAAAGTAATGTCGAAGAATAAAAAAATAATTAATGATAAATATGATATAGGAAGTAGCATTAAAAATGGTCCTCCTACTAACAAACTATTGGAAAACAGAGAAACTTTTTTGGTTACTTTTGTTCACATGATGTGTTTACTTAAATTAGATTCCACCCCCATATAATTGATTATATCATGTATTAGACATACAATGTGGTCTATTAGTGCAAGTCCACTATCGTTGTATTGTCGAATATATAAAAAAGTTTTCTAAAGATGTTACATGGTTTATAATGGTGCATATTTCAAAAATGTTTGGTCGTATACAGGGTGCCACAAAAAAAGTTGTGAACACGTTTTTCTAAATTCCATCACCCATTTTTTGCAGATAATTGGATTCAGCATAAAATCTTGCATATATGTATTACCCTGTATAAGATAACGTAAATGTTCCTTTGCGGGTTTATTCTGTTATCCATGGTGTTTAGGAAAATATAGCTAAGTTAACACTATTTTTATTTGAAGCACTATTTGGAGTTGCCATTCTATTTCTTATTTACTAAAGTTTTGGTTAAAAACACTATATCTAAAAATTGGTTATAAACTGGAGTAAATATAACTTTATTAATACTTAGAGAACTATATTTTTTCCTAAATACCAATGATAACAATAAATCCGCGAAGAAAAATTTACATTATCTTATACAGGGTTTTTATGGCGTCACGAAAAGCCGAATATTTAAAATTAACGCAAATTTTCCTTTGCTCTATTGAAATGCAACACCCTGTATATTTTTCTCGTTTAGCTGCAGAATTAAAAATGGAGTTGTTCCAAAATGTTTGACGGTTATGTAGATATTCGCTTTATTATATTACTTATGGGATTTTCAATGGTAAAATACCAGACAAAGATCATATTAGGTGGCTTTGAAAAAAAATTACTGTTGGCAAAGCCATATGTAATATGATTTATGAAAAATTTACGAACACTTTAAAGAGAAAAAATGTTTACTTTTTAATCCTCCATCTAAAAAAATAATATACGAGGTGTTGTATTTTAAAAAAACAGATATAACATTTTGAATATTGCGATGTTGGTGATACCATATAAATTACCCTGTATAAGATAACGTAAGTTTTCCTTTGCAGGTTTATTCCGTGTTTAGGAAACACAGGTTTAGCGCACACAGAAAAAGGTAAGTTTTTATCTAAATAACCTATTATTTTCTTATTTTTTTACTGTAAATTGTCATATATAAGTATTTATTATAGTACTAAAGAAAAAAATAACAATTTTTCTGATTTTAGTTAAAATATCGGTAGTGTTAAAAATACCGGTGGTTCCTTATAAGGCCAATCAAAAATTTGACGGTTGGCCTTGCTAGGCTACATGGGCTTTACGAGGAACATTTATAAATAATGAAAATATGAACACTTAGTTTTTAGTTATAAATACGTACCGGGAAAGTTGAAACAATGTTTTATGTTTATAATATTATTATTTATAAAGGCTATTCAACTTTTTAGCTAAAAAAGTTGAATTTTGGCCTTACAAAGAACAAACTCATAAGAAGGCCAATATAGGTATTTTTTTGTAATGTCATTCTAAAACGCATTGGCAACTTATTTGTTATCGTTGTAATACTCATTACTATAATTTTTAAATAATTTCGAAAATATATTCTTAGTTTTTGTGCTCAAGGAATGTTTTTTGAGTTTTTTTTAAATAAGAGTATAATATGTTAAGCATTTAATTTCTCGTTTAAATGAAAGAGCTTTTTATGTAGTTTTAGTAAAGGCGGATATGTTGATTATTACAACTCTAGTTTTAAGTTGAAACACTGATTTATAATATTGGCCTTGTATGGGACCCTGTTCCTTGCAAGGCCGTTTGGAAGAGTTTAATAAAAGTTAAGTTTAATAAATAGTGATTACCTTTAGTATTAAAAAGTAATGTATATGTTACACAATAAAACAAAGTGTTTATTAATAATTTGTTTCTTTCATCTATCCAGTAAATGAACTAATAAAAACTTTTTTTTCTTTACAGTGGCCTTCCATGGTCCACCTACCTTAGAACATCTCAAATAACTAACCAGGTATTGAAATTATATGTTTGTTGCTTTGAATTCATACGTCCGGCATCAATCGGGTGAAATCAACACTCCTTCGGTTAATATAAGCAAATATACGTACTATTACAGCTTATTCATTAAGCAGCCAGTCGACTTAGCTAGTTTAGAGTTGTATCTCTTCGTTAGAGCGCCAAATTAAATAGTAAATTTTATTTTTTAACATAACCCAAGTAAATAATTATATAGTATACAGCATAGAGATAATAGTTAATGCTTTTAGCGAAAATAAAAATGAAAATTGTATTTTCCACTTTGAGAATCTTAAATATTCTAAAAGTTGTCAGTTTTTACAACAATCTAGTCTAAACGGAATGCATTATCTTGAAGGTGTTAATTATTCGAGAGAAATAATGGCAAAAGAAAACTTTCCACTTTTCTTTTCGTAGATACTGCCACGAACGACTTCACTGTTCCAGTAATATAATGTCATAATAATGACTTGGGGAGGCAGAAATGCAATGGAGCAAAAGAAAAGCTAGCGAGAGTGGCTGCACAACATAATAGCTCAATCCGTTGTGGGAAGAATAAAGTGCCATAAAATTATAGAATTTTATTCACTCTTAAAAACGAAATCTCTATCAAACGTTTTAGATTATATATAATGACCAGGAGCTTTACACTGAAAGCAAAATTTACGAGTGAGACTTTATTATCGCATTAAAATAAGGTTATGGTTCACCACTGGCAATCAAAGACCTCATAAAACCCAATAATGCAATTATTTTTTCCTATGGAAAAATCTTTTGTTCCTCTTATTGTGGAATTTTATTTGGTTCTAAAAACGGAAGCTTATTATTGAAATTAAATTTATTTTACTGTAATTATTTATTGCCGTCTGTATAGTATTACATTAATTTAGATCAAAACAAAGTCATTTTCCATTAGGACGTACACTTAAATACAATTCGATCAAAATAAAAACGGCATCAGAGGTGACTTGATATGAACATTGCTGCCATTTTTTATGTGATATGTCATGGATTGTCATTTCAAAGCCAGCTAGAAGCCGTTTGTTTTTCGGATTATCTTGCTCCACATTGGTAAGTAGTCAACGAAAGGATACATGACCATGACAGCTGCGTCAGTAATTTTTTTTTCACAGGTAATTTGTATTAATTTAATTCTGTAATTTTTTGGATGCCGTCTGTCAAACTTTTCTCTGATTCTTTGGGCAAATTTTCTACCAAATATCTATTCTTTTTATGGTTTTAACATATCTGTACCCCAGAAGCAGACTATTTTTGCAAAATCAGCCCCGCTCTAATATGACCTTTTGGAATCGCATCGATGCAGAGCAGTGATGAGCATTACGATTCTTTTTAGTGAATCGAATCACACGATTCGATTTGTCATATTGAATCGACTCCTACGATTCGTTCACTTGAACGAACCATGCAAAATTTACGTTTCAGAAAAACAAGATCGTAACTGGCACTACCGGCGATAATTTGGTCGGACAATTACTTAAGGGACTAGAAAAAAACATTTCTTTCATTTGTTTTTCAACACTCTATGGCACTGGCGTAATTGGATTGATTATTTTACCAATAATATTAAATTATATCAATCCAGTTCATATACTATTTATTAAGGACTTCTTTATACCAATTTAATATTTTTAGAGTATATTTAAATCCGATTTAATAATCATATAGGTAATAAATAGTACATGATCGAAAAAAATGGCGTCCAGTTGGGTCGGAAATGAGCATCGATGACATTCCTCATATAATGTGGTAGATTTGCATTTTTATGTTATAGATGTTTCGCGAATCATTTCTGACACAAGAACCTTTTAGCTGAAAATAGCCTTGATAAAGACGAAAATCGGCATTTTTTTTAAAAAAAGTTCTTTCCTTGCAGTCATTCCTCATATAATTTTAAATATTATAAAATGACAGCGATATTTATTTTTAATAACCATCGCTGACGCCGTTTTTTATCATATTGAGCAGAGGCCAACAATATTTATTTAGTGTTGCATAAAAACACGATTTTGTCTTTTAGTCCGACATATAATGGTTTATAGTCGGTAAATATTATTTTAACAAGAATATTAACGTGAAAATTAAATGCATTACAGATACGCTCGTACTAAGCACAGTATAAATAAGTTTTACTAAACGTCCTCTAACCCAGTGTGAGTACATATTATCAAAGCAAACCTTTGAAGGAGGGTAGAAGGACAATAACTCACAATCTTTAAGTTGTTTAATTTAAAAAATTTTAATGCTTAAAAAAGCAAGGGGGCGACATGTTTCGGCAATTTAAAATATTCCCATCTTCAGGCCCAAAGCTAAAATACAATTACAGAGGTCAAATTTAAAATACAATCACAAAAAAGTTAAAAAGTCCAAAAATTATATATATCACAAAATTTGTTCAATCACAGATAACAATATGGTATGTTAAATTTGATTTTTTTTTAATTTTTCAAATTTAACATACCATATTGTTATCTGTGATTGAACAAATTTTGTGATATACAGGGTTGTTCACCACATACGACACGGAGTATTGTAGCTAAACGATGAGATTTTTACAAATTGTAAGTTTGGGGTTCGATGAAGGACTATTAGAGGTACAATTTAAAAATAATTTTACAAGATACAGAGTGTACCAAATAAGTAAAAAATATCAAAGTTATATTTTTTTAAATAGAACACCCTGTATATTATTACATTTTTAGTTAGTTGATTTTTAAAATTTCGCGGTGCGCTCGGTCTCGGTACGGTAGAAATGAGAACTTTCTGGCGCTGTATTTCACGCAGTCCCACTTTTTTTCTAAAAATTTAGTAATAGCACAGTAATAGTCTCAGATGAACACGAGGAACGGTTCTATATCAAGATATTGCTAAGCTAGAGAAGAGATTTTCAGAGAAGTGGAATGCAAGCATGTTGGCGGAGTAGGTACTGCTGGTTTTTGGGACGAGTTTTGCCTCAAAGTATAAATGTCAAGCAACCATCAAATAAAAATAGAGATCTTTTTATTTATTATTGTTTACAACTAAAATAATTCTTTTCACCTCTTTAAATTAAATACATGTCCATAAAAGTATTATTATTATCGGAAAGTGATAAAAATATTATTATATAGAGAGGGAAAGGCCGGCCGTAGCTCCAGCGTTAGTGTGTTCGATCCCCAGCCAGTACGGTCGCTTTATTTATTTAAATAAAAATATTTATTTATCTAAATAAAGCGACCAACGAGCCGCCATGCCACCTCAAGGAAGGCAATGGCAAAGCACCTTGAGTATATTTTCCTTGTACAGCCTCTAAAATAGTGCCGTTCGGATACGGTAATAAACTGTAGGTCCCGTGTACTTGTGAAACCCTGATGACACACTTCACAAGTACATGCGAGAGGTAGCCGACGCTCTATATGTCACTGTAAGAAGAAGAGAGGGGAACTTTCTCAAAAATGGTGAATGATACAAGAAAACCGGAGTGATGTTTGAGGGAGGGCTCGATATTTTTTTACAGACCAGTGTATTTAATAGTTTTGCATACGGAATCTTCATGTTCAAAAACAATTCTTTAATTATGACACTGTCCGATACTCCAGGTATTCGCTTTAGAGGATATTACGGGTGTTATTGTAACTTAACTTACCAACGATGGTGAGCAACATGTTGTCCAGTAACAGGGCTATGGCGACGATGACCAATACGAGGCGGCGGGACTCGCGGCAGCGCTGGATCCAGCCGCCCAGCCGTGTGCCACTCAGCCACTCGTTCACGACGGTCATACCTGCAGTGGCCCTTTCACCTCAGTGAAACTCTGTAAAAAGATATTAAATTATTTATAGATTTTCTTTTTAATTATTATTAATTATTACTATTAATTAAAAATCACTACAAAATCTGTTGCCCACTAGTAGCACCGTACATAAAACACAGTTTTATGTACGGTGCTAGTAGTTCATACCATATTCAAATAGATAGCGCCACGCATAGCTTCTATAAGTGAGTATTCCAAATTACCAACAGTATTCCAAATTACCCTTATTTCCTCTATCTATTAGATATTGCATTACCGGTTAAATATACCGTTAAATCGGTAAAATATTACCGGTAAATCTTCAAATAACGGATAATTTCGGTAATCAATAAAAAAAAATTAAAATAGGCTAGCAGCCCTGCAGATGCCAAATTTGCTAGCACGCACAGAATTTTAGAGGGCATCTTGAACTTTTATTTCCGACTAATTTTTAAGCCTTTATTTCGAACTTTTATTACTATTGAAATATATTTATTAAAATATTTATTCTATAATAGTTATTTATATTTTCTCGTTAACAGCAGCAAATTGACCTGACTCTGGTGTAATTGTGATACCACTGAGAAGCCAAATTGTGATGCCACTTGTGATGATCTGAGAGCCACTAGAGCAAAACTCTGTAAAATATCTGTCACTAAGAAACAAATTCTAAAAAATATCTTGGTATAATAATAGACAAACATTTGAAATGGAACGAACATGTTTTATACCTCTCAAAAAACTTTGGTATCTAGTTCATTGGGGTGGCATGTATCACTGCACATTGAGACAGTTAAAACTATTCAAAATTATATCATTAAAACTATGTTTATGAGATTTAAGCTATATTCTACCAATAAGCTTTACAATGCAGAAGTATGCTGTGTAAAGAAATCTATATACAGGGTCCGGCAATAGTGCGTCGGGCATCTGTAGCTCCTAGAATAAAAAACTTGAGAATTTTTATTAAATGCAAACCTAAAGCATGTACCAGGATGTATTTCCGGAAAATATTTTAACTTCTATAGGGTGGCTCAAAAAAGTGCGAGTGGATCTGGATGACTTTGTTTAAATGGAACACCCTGTATATTATTGCATTTTTGGCTTCACTTTCATCACTTTACATAAACCTAAGACATGAGTAAATATATTTCAATAATTTCAGAGATATTAATAAATAAATAAAAATTATATATTTTTTCAGCCTTTTTTAAAAAAAATATTAATAATACAAGAACTGTCCTGAAATAAAAACTGTGTATTAGACATTTACTTTAGATTCTCTGTACTTACTTTGTTATAAATATGGAAGTCGTAAATCATACAGGATGTACAAAATTCTACCCCAAACAAGAATAAAATATACAATAATTTTTCTTTGTTTTTTTTTTAAATGGGACATCCTGTATATTATTTGTTCATTAGACGGAGAATTAAAAAATGATCATTTTTTGCATTTAGAACATTTCAAAATTTTTAACGGTTTCGCAGATATTTCCGGTTTTGTATTTCATATGGCATTTTCTACAGTAAATATTTATCAAAGCCACCCAGTGATTTTTCTCTCGTATTTTACCATTGAAAGCGCCATATGAAATAATACTGCGTGTATCCGGAAAACTATTAAAAATTTTGAAATACCTTAAATACAAAAAATGTTCATTTTTTAATTCTCCGTCAAATAAAAAAATAAAATACGTTAATACGTTAAGTAAAATTATTTTATATTTTTGAAAGTTTGGCGTAAAATATTGAACATTCTGTATGATTTACGATTACCATATTAATAGCAAAGTAAGAACAGACCATCTAAAGTAAATATCTAATATAGTTTTCATTGAACAGTTCAAAAATATATATTTTTGATTTATTTTTTAATATCTCTGAAACTATTGAAATAGATTTACTCATATCTTAGGATTATGTAAAGTGATCTGAAAGGAAGCCAAAAATGCAATAATATACAGGGTGTTCCCTTTAAAAAAAGTCATCCAGATCCACTCACACTTTTTTGAGCCACCCTATAGAAGTTAAAATATTTTCCGAAAATACATCCTGGTACATACTTTAGGTTTGCACTTAAACAACATTTTCAAGTTTTTTATTCTAGGAGCTAGAGATGTCCGACGCACTATTCCCGGACCCTGTATAACTAGCTGACCCGGCAAACGTTGTTGTGCCATATAAATTATTCCTTGGATTATTCTTAGGATTACTTTATTAGAAAAAAAAATTGTGTGCGCACTATGTGAAATGAAGCTTCTGGTTGCATATTTGAAGTGAAGCTTCTGGTTGCCTGTCCGTCTGTCCGTCTGTTTGTCCCTCTGTCCGTAACACCCTGATGTAGACGTAAACGAAACGTCGCGCGTCGTATCCAACTTTCCAGGGAACCTGTTGCTCTTGATATAGGTATAAATGCGACATTTTCTTGCCATTATTAAAATGTTTGTGCCACTGCTAAGCACAAACTCTCTCTAAATAAGTCGATCATATCTAAAGCAGAACAAATATCTTCTTCAATGCTTATTATTGGTAAATTTATAGTTACGATTGGCTCGTAGTAAACTTCAAGTCGGTTTTTATAAGATATAGAAATCCACCAGAATCCTGTAACTTTTTTACTCAATAATATACGTATAACTATATAATATCGTATAATAATACGAGGAATTTAACCATTGGTGTTAATTAATTTATTAATACTTGCACATTTGAAATTTTTATGACCTTATTTGATAATATATCTATAATTGTATGATGATTGTAAAATCTGAGTATAAATAGGCATCGGTTAAAACGATAACATTGATTTTTTTGCAAATATTTTTGTTGTGAAGACAGTGTAAAGTTTCGTTTAAAGCTAGACATGATAATATTTTTTTCTTTTTTTTTCATTTGTTGTTTAATAAAAGGGAAGAAATGGAATTCCTCCGGTTGATGTCTATGTTCACTGCCGTGGTAACGTATTAAGTTTATTTTAAATATATTAAAAATATTTAAACCAGATTTAGTTTTTGTCACAATTATTATCTTTTTGCTTTAATTTTGAAAAATAATTTAATAACAATTGCTTAGCGGTAATTACTTATTCCGTACAGTGTGCAGTTGTGCATCAAGTTTGCAAGAAATGTATGGCCTAAAAGCTTGATCTCAGAACTGGCGTTATATCCCAGGCGATGCCCTAAATAGCCAACGAAACTTATTCAAACCAACAGCCGTCAATTCTTTTGAATTTTGTACAATTCTAGTTGGCTTTTTATGGTGTCGCCAGTGACAAACATATCCTGAGAACGAGACTATACAAAAAATATATTTGCAAATTAAACTCTAGTGATAACTGTCAGGGCGGTAATTTATAAAAATTTAATGCTGTGAAAAGTTGGGTTAAATGAAAAATATAGAAAACCCCGAAAGAAAAAGATATTCAAAATTCGATTTTACGTCAATTTTAATAAATATTTAGAACGTTCCAAAAACAATGTATCAAGTAAACGTATCCAATAAAACTCTGTGTAACTATTTTTGCTCAGTGTAGGCTTAAATCACAGTTTAAAGACTACTGTGCTTAAATTCTCATTCCATAAACTTAATGTCATAATCTGTATCAAGTGTGAATGTTTGATTTTAGAATATTTTATCCTTTATTCAAAGCTCTCCCCAAATTATTAATTCTTTATATTTTATATTTAGAGGAATTCTATAGTAGTTTTACTTTTAATCCTAATTTTACTACCTACATATTTATAGTTTTAGAGCTTGGAGTAAAATAAACTGCCTGTTAAGTTACCAGTTACCAAAGGTTCAAAGGTTTGATACTGGAATTGCAATTACTTTTGCAATAGCATATTGCATTTGCTTAATACTATATATAGCATATATATATATATATATAGCTACTGCAGCAGCATATATATATATATATATATATATATATATATATATATATATATATATATATATATATATATATATATATATATATATATTTTTTTTTTTTTTTTTTTTACATATCCGGTTTGCTTCCTTCAGCTCCGACACTTCGGAAGGAAACTTGCCGGTGTCCTCTTTCAGTGTTCAACTCCTGACGTCCGTCTGGTAAGCCGTTCACTGAATCCGCGTATCGTGTGCCCTGAGTATTTTGAGAGAGCCCAAAATCACAGGCCTTCTGCATGCTTGCAGCAAGTCGTTCCGCTACATTATAACACGCTGGTATCAGTTTCAATTGCTGGAGCAGGGTGTCTTTAAACTCCTCCTAAACTTCCTATCACCAGTACCACCAACCCTGCAGAATGATCAGCGTACATTCTGCGCATTTACTCTAGGAGTTCCTGGTACTTCTCCTCTTTTCACTCTTCTTTACTGATTATGTTCTTCTCTGATGGCGCCGAGAATTCTATGACATAAATTATTTTCTTCGCTATATCCTGGAGAACTATGTCTGGTCTGTTCGCCCGTATTTGTCCGAAGGCCTGGAATGGATAGTTCCAGTAAATTTTGGTTGAAAATTGATAGCTCCATTGAAAATTTTGATAAATGACTGCCGCGGCATATGGTCGTCTTTTTGGAACAGACAACCTAAAAAACAAAAACACGTAAAATATCTTCATCAGATACCTGCATAATTTTGTGCACATAATTAGTTTATTTCTTTGCTATTTGTATGCATTAGCGTAACTAGAAATTAATCCTTCGGGGGGCTGTGGTTGAGCCCAGGAGGGCCTATGGCTTTTTTTTAAATGAAAGATAATTTAAAAAAAAACAAATTTTTTGAATAAAACGTGTACATGAATTTCTCTCAATAAATGTTATAGACTTGGTTATCAAACCGTGTTCCCGTAGATTACTTAAATACCTACAAATTTTCTAAAAAATAAAAAATTGACACATTTTTTTTGAACACAACAAAATAATATTAACTAAACAAAAACTAGAAAACATCAGTTTTACTACATCACAAGCAAATAAAAATTAAAACGTAGCCAAGGGTCATAATTAAAGATTTCTCTGGGGGGTGTCCAGCAGTACCTGGGAGGGGCCCGGCAGCATATTCGTAATTCGCCAACACATTAGCCGCTCGGATTAGGTCGGGACCAGCGACGGACGGTTGATAAAGTACCGACGTATTAGACTAGTCCCAACCCTTATGCGTCGGTGATTTACGAGAGCGAAATACTGTTGACTGCATATTACATTATAGTATAGGTTATATATCGAGAACTGTCAGAAAATTATAAAAAAAACAGACTTGAACAGAAATTACATTTAATATTAAAATTAAACTTATACGGTGTATTCCATTTAAAATAAGCAATTTGATTTTCTAAAATTTCATGGGGCAATTTTCAATTTGTCATTTTTAGTATAAAATTGTAACTAAAATTTTGTTAACTTAAAAAAATACTTTCTGTTATATAAATTATTAATGGCGAAATGAGTGTGGATTACCCTGTATATGGAAATTACCTCTAAGGAAACTACTAATCAACTTAAGTTATTTTGCTTACAAAGCGTATTATCAAAAAACATATAAATAGAAAAAAATGAAGACATATTTTTTTATTTTCTTGGATTTATTCACTCCTAATCCCATATTTTTGTTAATTTTGTGTCTTGAAGAAATTGTCTGATAGTTACTAATAATTTTACTGGACAGTCTATAGTTGTTTTGCGGCTCACTTCCCTATTTTTCTTTTGTTTGCCATCAAAATGACAGTGATAAAATCTCTTAAATGCTTATTCGACGTAGTCGCAGAGCCAATCTTAAAATATTTTTTAAACTCTTTCAAAAATTTCTCTTCTAACATTTACCAAGGCAGTTATCCGTTCTATAATAAAATAACCTAACCTAACCAAACTAAACAAACTAAAATTTACTCGCTAACCATTTTTAAGCTTCCATGCTAGAATGATTGGAGCCTTAATAAAGGGTAAGCTAAGTTTTAAGACTTATCGCAAGTACCGTATGATCGAAAAAACAGCGTCTTGAAATGGCGATCAATGACATTCCCTGTATAATTTTACATACAAAATGACAGCTATCTTTATTTTCAAGCCAATTCTGACGCCTTTTTAATGATACATTAATAACATTACTGTTATTATTTAATTTTTTTCTGCAAAAAAAGCAACATATCTAAAATTTGTTTTTATCAGTAATCTGCAATCTCAGTTTATTGCTATTATTTATTTATTTTTTTTTTTTTTTTTTTTTTTTTTTTTTTTTTATATTAATATTCTTCTCGAAATATGTTAATCACTGGAAAACAATGAAAAACAACTACAGAAGATTAATGACTGATCATAAAAATTACGAATACCCATTATAGCGCAGATAAAATTAATCCGATTTACAAACTTGCGAAGAAAGTAACAATATTTTGAGCGCATCGTAAATCGCCGACGTATTAGTCTAATGCGTCGGCAATTTACGCAGCACCCGAACTATCCCGAACGGCTTATGTGTCGGCGAATTCCGAATGATATACCGGCACTCGGGCACCACTGTAAGCGTTATCGTTGTATGATAAAAAGAAAACTTCGGCAGAGAGTCTCGTTTAAAAGACAGACGCGCCCAAGCAATGATATAAAAATGTTTTTATACGGTGTGAGTTTTCTAATGTTATTTGGGCGCGTTTGCCTTCTAAACGCAACCGTCTACTCTAGAAGTTTTCTTTACCATTAAATAGCAAATAAATAAACTACTATGTGTCAAAAAATTATTCAGGTATCTTTGATAGCAGCAATACGTAACTGAACGAAGTACTGA